>NC_135613.1:21182500-23682500 GCF_053574225.1 Canis aureus | reverse complement strand
CACTTTGTATGAACCCAGCATCCACAGGCTGTGGGCCTCAAAGGGGGGGTATTCATGATGCAGGAACATACAGGCCCTCTGGGCGGGAGAGAAGCCCACTTGCCGGTCTACACTGACCTAGTAACATGGAAGCAAGAATCCAGATAACTCGGGCAGACGGGCTCTGTTGATTATTTAAACATGTGAAGCTTTGGCTCTGGCACCTAACGAGAACCCAGCACCCATGAGCCATGATCGTCATCAGCATCGAGGGGAGAGTTCCACCTGATTTCCAGACCACTTTCCGTGGCAGATGGGTCACTGCTTCAGGAGCTGACCTTCAGCCTGGGAGCATGTTAGATTACTTTCCTGCCCCGGGTGAGCTGACCCTAGGGCTAAGAGGGGTGGGATCTGGCCTGAGTCTGTGCCTTTGTTGCTCCGGATGCTTCCCCAGCACCCAAAGTGCCTTTCTACGGCTCCAGGGTCCAGTGTCCTCTGGAGACAAGACTTTGTCTTCCTGCTTATCTCTCGAGTCTTGAGGACCCTGGTCAGGCTAAGTAACCCTGCAGCGCCGTGAAGAGGTTGGCCGGGCAGGACCTGGCGGACAAGACTGTGCAGCCAGGAAGCGTGTCATCTGATAGAAGGTTTGCTTGCGAAGGTATTTGCTCGGCCAGTACGATTAGCTACAGACTGATGAGGAATGTGCAGGGGGTGACCTGACTTTTGTAAAAACAAATTTTGCTGGGGATAGCAAAGAGCTTTTGTTCGACTAGAATACCTAATATGTTTATCATTCTGTTGCTGTCGAAAACATCCTCCCCTGAAGCAGTTCTTCTCTGAACATGGGATATGGCTCCTGGTTTTCTTGGGGAGATTTGTGTTGATCTCAGATGAATGCCTTCCCTTCTAGGGACACACCGTGGACCTCCTTCCCCAATAGAATCTGTGGTCTGACTCTTCTCCCCTTGGGCAGCTGCCCATTGCTGTATCCCTGGGGCAGGAGGGCCCGGACCCTTGGGATGGGGGTGCGGCTCAGTGCTGCTCAGATTACCCTCTGACTATGCCACATCATTGCACAGACCCTGGCTGCCCCGCTCCACCTGGCACTGAGGGGGTAGGTCTTCCTCCCCCACCGAGCACCCGTGGGCCCCGAGGGCTGCAGGGGGGTTTGAGCCCAGCTGGCCATCGGTCAGCCACTGGGCCTCTGCTGGGCTCATTCCCTTGAGACCCATGAGCAATCTGCATTTGTCCTTCCCACAATCTTTCACCAGAACCTTCTGAGGCCCTGAGTGTGATGCTACACTGAGCCCCAACTAGGACTTGGCCTTGTTGGCCAGAGCTCAGCTGTGGGGTGGGGATACCAGACGGCACATGAACAGGAGAATTTCAGACAGGCGGATGGGGCGCCAGCCCAGACCAGGACTTGAGGTGGGAGGGAGCAGCTCGATGAAGGCACAGAGTCAGGGACAAAGGGACTGCTCTGCATGGCCCTAGGCTGGGATCTTGATGTGGGAGCAGCTCAGCAGCCCTGTGGCTGGGGGTAGGGGTGCCCACAGTGTCGGGCATGCAGGCCTGGCGCCATGTGAGGTGTTTAGATTTGCTCCCAGCATTTTCGGAAAGGGAGACAGAGCTCAGGTCAGCATTTCAGATCTGTGGGTGGGGTGGCTGGGCCAAGGAGGCTGCAGACAAGCAGGCAGAGAGAGTGGGAGGCTTGTACTTGCCAGCTGCCTCGCCCTGCTTTGTCCCTTTACATCTGTCACCTCTTTACTTAGGATATCCCACAGGGGCCACAGCCTATGGTCAGGCTGTTCCCAAGACCAGAGATGGGAGTGGGGTGTGGAAGGTGCGTCCCTCTGCCTAGGTCTTTGCCAGAGGACACACAATGGCACCCTTGTGGCTTTGCTTCGCTGCAGCATCGGTGGGAGAGTGGTTACAGTGTGGACTGCCCAGTTGTACAGATAAAAACGGCCTCTAGAGCGCTTCCTTCCTCCCACACTGCGTCTCAGCAGGATATCCTCTGCGGAAGGAGGCCGTGGGAGGCCAGGTCTCTGTGCATCAAGCAGTCCTGCCCCCCAGGTCCCTGCCCCCGAGCCATGCACAGCTCCCATGAGCTCACCCTGTTGCTGGGACATTGGCCCCAATCGCCAGGAGACATGCGTGTGGTTTGCACTGCAAGAGGAGGCTCCTGAACCCCCTGTTGATTATCTCCTATGTCCCAAAGTGACAGGGTCATCTCAGAATTGGGGGAGCACAGGAGACAGCCCAACAGGAAGGGGCAAGCCCTTGCAGCAGGCAGCCCTGTGAAGTGGACTCTCTGAGGGAGGGGACAGGCATCTTAGGTCTCCCCTTGCAGAGGACTTCAGAGCCCATTTCACAGGGGCTTGGGGTCATGTTGGGACTGCAGGGTGCTCTAGCAGGGGGCCATGTAGGGCCAGGATTTGGTTCTCCACACTGGTCACCTGTGTCCCAGGAGCAGGGATGGGGCCGTGGGGTAGGGTAGGGTCGTCACCTGGTGGCTGGTGCCCCGTGGCCTATCTGCTCCTCACTGAGTGTCCATCCAGAGCAGCAGATCACAGGGCCACCGTGGGAAGACATCGAGGCAGGTTTGGTTGTTTCTTCCCCTGGATGTTCTTTGGTAATTTTTTTTAAAGATTTATTTGAGAAAGAGAAAATGTGAGCAGGGGAAGGAGCAGAGGGAGAGGGAGAGAGCATCCCAAGCAGACTCCCCCCACCCCCCACCCCCCACCCCCCGCCGCCCAAGCACGGAGCCTGATGAGGGGGGGCTCCATTCCACCACCCTGAGACCATGACCTGAGCCAAGATCACGAGTCAGATACTCAACTGCCTGAACCATCCAGGCGCCTCTGTTCTTTGATAATTTTTAATTGAAGCTTTTTTGTTGGGCCTGTGCACGCCTCTGCACTAATTCAGCATCCAGAATCATAACAGATTTGAGATCACATGCTTTGCTTGTGCTGCCCTGCGGCATGAAATCAGTCAGGAGAGTTGGGCTCTTTCCCACTGTGGCCCTCGGCTCAGCCCTGCAGCCAGCCAGGCGGACGGAAGTGCAGGGGGAATGGTGGGTGGTGGCCAGAGCCCTGCACTGGGCACGGTTAGGTCTCAGGGGTCTCCTGTAGCCTTCCCGGGGAGAGAAGGCCCTTTCCAATTGAATTGGAGGTTTGCTGGCTTCCATGGGGCCAGCTCCTCCAGGGACAGGTGTTGGACAGGTGAGCATGCACTGACCTCCCATCAACCTCCCCAAACCCAGATTCTTGCCCCATTACCATTGGCAGACATCAGGCAGAGCCAGAGGACGGGCAGCGAGCAGACACCTAGTGTTCAACCCGGGGTAGGCAGATGGGAAAGAGGAGCATCCTCTCCGAGGACAGAACCAGACCCCCGTCGCCATACTGGCTGCCCAAGCCTGTTAGAGCACCAGTCACACAGAGCTCACTCGCCAGGTGGGACTCAGAGCCCCAAAGCCTGTGGTCCCACACATGACAGCCCATTCTACAGAGCAGGAGCCTGAGGCCAAACACCTCCTCCCTTGGCTGGTGATTGCAAAGCAGGATCCAGGCCACACCTTGTCCTGGCCACATCCACACACAGTGGAAACCACGAAGTCTGACCTGGTGAGTGAGGCCCAGGGGTCCGTCTGCAAACAATGTCCTGTTGTATCCTCATGGTTCTGGGGGACGAAAGTCCAATGTCAGGGCTGTACTCCTCTGAAATTCGTTGGGGGATCTCTCCTTGTCAGCCCAGCTCCTGATGGTCCCCGAGCTTGTGCTGCACCTCTCGGACCTCTCTGGCTCATCCCTGTGGCCCCTTCCTATATCCTGTAAGGACAGTCGTGGGCTTCAGGGCCCTCTCCTCATCTGTGATCTCATCTCCACATCCTGACGTTAACTCCATCTTCAAAGACCTGTTTCCAAACCAGGCCACATTCAGAGGTTCCAGGTTGACACGAGTTCTTGGGGGGACCCTGTTCACATCTCATGACATAAATGAGTGTCCCATGGAACCCCAGAGGGATAGAGTGGGACCAGAAGCAGAAGGTTCCAGCATGGTGGATATTCCCCCGTTTGGGGCTGACTTTCTCACAGTGTTCCTGTCCCAGGAGGGGTGCCCCAGGGCTGCTCTGGCTATGGGAAAGCAGTGGGTGGGTTGGGGCCTCGCCAGCCCCAAGGTTCTGGGATTTGCTGCTGCTGCCTCTACCGCCCGTCTCCAGATCGGGACGTTGACAGGCTCCAGGGGCCCTGGAGAAGCCCTGATGAGCATCAGACCAGGCCTTTCCCCCATGTAGAGAGGCCAGGCAGGCCCTGTGGGGAGCATTGGTCCAGTCAGCAGCCATGGGGCTGGCACGCTCCCTGGGCGGGAAGAAGGCCCACTCCTGTCCCCACGTGCTCGGAGCTGCTGGACACCCGTTGATGGTTCCTGGGGCTGTGTCTGGGTGACACAGGAATTTGGGCTGGCTTCCCCGAGACTGTCCTCTGGGGCCTTGGAGCATTCCCACCCCAATTACCCCAGTTCTCAAAAGGGGTCCCAGTGGGCGGGAGGCAGGCCCTGCTGTGACATTGCAGTTTGCCAACAGGCCCAGCATCTGGTTGTGCACTGGCATTCCCTTTCCCGCGGCCCTTCTGGGAGAGTACTGTCAGTGGCTGCATTCTAGGGCTGGAAGAGGCAGACTTGAAGGTACGGGGGCTACGGGGCACTTGCCTGCAATGCAGGTGAGCAGAGGGTCGGAACCCACCCTGAGCTGACCTCCCTTCTCTTTGGACAGCAGGTTAGAGGTAGCTTTGAGGTCTGCATAGAAGCCCCAGACAAGGGGTGATGGCACAGGGGACTCCGTTAAACTGTGGGGTCCTGAGGTGCTTATCCCCCACTCTTGAAGCCAGCAGGAGGACCTGAACTTCTCTCTGCCCATCACGATCATATTCTTGCCTGCTCTCGGAGTGACATAGAGCTACAGGGTAGCTTGGAGCACGGTGGCCTTCCGGGGGACTTGTCATTCATCTGTGTCCGATGCACCCCGACTGTGGGAGCCGTGGCCTGTAGGCCAAGCATGTGTCATTACCCTCCAGAGCTGCAGAGCCCTGCCCTGTGTTGCTGCCATCCGGGTTAGCTGCCCTCTGCATCCCAGAGAGTGGAGCAGCACTGCTTGCCTCCATGCACCAGTGCACCCCCACCCCAGCCCTGACAATCCCAGGTGTCTCCAGGTATCGCCAAATGCCCCCTGGTTGCAGAGGACAGGTGGGTGGTTGGGACTACACGTGGATTTTAGAACCTGCCCTCCCCCAGGAGGGCTCCACGTCTCCTCTGCGCCCCTGCTCACCACCTCAGTGGCCCTGGGCAAGGCACAGCTGCTAACACCCATCATGAAGCAGAGGTGTGGCTGCCTCACCCGCTTCTCGCTGGAGCCAGCCTGGAGATGGGTGGGCCCTCCTGCCAATTCTGCAAACCTCCTTAAAGCCCCCCTGCAGTTAGGGCTCCAGCCCCAGCAGGACACCAGGGCAGCGAGGGCAGGCGTGGCCCCTGTCTCTTAGCGGCCACCCAGACCCAGTGCCTGCTCCCTGGTGCCTTCGAGAAGGAGGGGCAGCATGCTTGGCCGGCATTTGGTCAGGAGCCTGGAGAAGCTATGGTCCTCCCTTCTGGGCTGGTGTCCAACACAGGCTAGTCTGAACAAACCCAGGAGCCCTGCAGGGGCGCATATGTGCCTCCCCCTCTGGACAGTTGACTTGCAGATCCCTCCCTTGTCTCTAGGGTGCGGCATGCTGCGTTTATGGGAGATGATCGGGTGAGTGACAGCCCAGAGGAACTTGGCAGAGGGTTGATTGGCAGCCACATCCTTGGCAGAGCTTTGCATGTTCCCTCACCCCACGCCAGGGGAGAAACTGGGTCTACCGGTCACGCTCAGTGCTGCAGGGTCTGGGAGTGTGGTCCCTCTGTGCACCTGGCTGCCTGCTTTCCTCCAAAGGACTTGGGGCACCTCGCAGGCAGGTAATGGGCTCTCAGATGACCAGGGAAGGTCCCAGCAGATGGCCCAGCCACACTTGTCCTAGGAGTAGAAGTCTCTGTGGGCTGTTTGGGAGGGGACTGGCTGAGGCCCCCAGGGAGATCCTTCCATCTGTGTTTGGTCAGGGCAGCTAGTATTTTCTTGGAGTTTTAGATGCTGTAAAATCAGGCTGTAAATGTAGACAGTACTGTTGTACATCAGGAATTCCACCCCCAGTATGACCATCTCAGGGAGACGACTGTGTATGTCCCAGCTCTGAGCTGGTAGCCACAGTGGGAGTAGCGCCTGCGGGAAACTGAGGCTGCACAGACCTTCTCGAGGCTGAAAGCACCTGCTTCTTACACGCCTTGAATTTCATCCCTGCCCCAGTGCTGTACCCCTGGTAGCCAGGGACCCTCTGGGCACCCACGTTTTACATCTCCTGTACCAGGCTTTGGTGGAACCCCAAAGCCACAAAAGCAACAGCCATCCCTCTGCATGGAATGTCTCCGACCCACATGTGCACACACGTGAATACACGGTACACACATGTGCACACACAGTGTCACTACTTCAGGTGGGAGCCAGTTTTAACAGCTGCACCAAAATCTATATCACTACATATGGGGGAAAAAACTTTACTTTGAGTAACAGACAGGATACATAGAGGTGTACTTCAGTAGGAAATGGAGTAGATCAATGAGAAAGTATAGGCTCCAGACACCCGTGTAGTACGTGGAGGGGCCTTTATCGTGGAAAGCCTCCCATGCTCCAGAAGTGGCTGTGGGACTCGGACCTGCAGTCCTCAGCAAGTCTGGGGGAGTGGGAGCCGTCTCAGCGGGTTCCTCCAGACTCTTAGGGGCAGCCGGGCCATTCTGGGAGGAGTGGGGTGGTGTAGACTCGGGCTCAAGCACGAGGTGAGTCTCCAGTCGTGGTCCTGGATCCCATGCACGTGGGCGCTTGCCCAGCCCCAGGGCAGATAGCCTGAGCCACCGTTTCTCTAGCTGTTGGATAGTAGACGTACGTGGACAAGGCCGGGGGAAGTGGCAGTGCTCTGCAGGTGTGAGGGAGTGCACATTCCGGCCTGTTTCCATGGGGGAGCCACCAGGAGGGAGCCCAGAGGGGCTCTGGGTGCTGTTGGATGAAGGGTATGTTGTCCTGAGCCAGCTCTCTGCACCGCCCCCGGCCACCCAGGCTGCTGACTACCCTGTGACCAGGCAGTCCCAGGACCTGGGCCTCCTAGACAGGTCCCATGCGCCTGGGTGAGGTGCCGGCCACCCCGGGGCCTGTGCATCTCATCATGAGACCATGGCCTCAGGGCAGTGGGGGCTGGGCGCCTCTCAGGTCCCATGTCCACTTCCCAGCTCAGATTTGAGATCAAAGGCATAAGCTGACCTGTGGTGGCCGGGCAAACAAGCTCGGGGCGGGGGCGGGAATGCCACAGGAAGGCAGATCCAGAAACAAGAATTCTGGGGTCCGTCCTGCCCCTCCCCACTGCACTGTGTGCTGGAGACCTGAGCTGCTTTGCAAGTGCAGGCTTTTGCTGCATAAGATGACAGGGCTTTATGGGAAGCTCCCTTCCATGCTCCCCTCCGCAAACCTCCTCCCATATTGCCACCGGGTCCTGTTCTGGGTTAACAGGAGGCTGTCACCTTTGGGAGAAGTGGGAGGCCTTGGGCTCCCCAGGGTCCTACAGACCCACCCACCATGGGTGACAATGACCCGTGTGGGGCCCCCGAGCCCCAGCCCAGCCTGGGCCCATGGCTTCTCAGCTGGACGGGGACACAGACCTTCACATCCAGAGCCCTGAAGAATTTGTGGTGTGACCTTTTTGCAGTGCTCTAGTGATCCGCACCCGACCAAGCATGCAGCCCCTCCAGGTTTGTGTGTGCCTGGAAGGCTGGCCACTAGCAGGTGGGCTGAGGGGCTGGGCTGGCTGTGTCCCTGGGCACCTGCTATCTCATGTACATGTCCCTGCTGCAGCCATCCCAAGCAGGGGAGCCAGGTGTTGAAAAGGTGTGGGGCTGGCCCCTCACTATGGAGCCAGGGCTTCTGGGCCTGAGCGTCCAGAGCCATGTTATGGACAGTGTTGCTGAGCCACAGAAAGAACCCCCATAGCCAAAGTCCCTCCCAACACCCACATTTCCCATTGTGTGTGCCAGGTCGGGTGTGAACACACACCCATTTCCCAGGGACTTGTGACTGTGCCCTTATTTGGAGAAAGGGTCTTTGCAGATGTCTTTGTGGGAAGAATCAGGGTGGGCCCTAAATCCAGTGTCACGTGTTCTGATAGACACAAAGGGGAGACACAGCAGAGAGGCCACGAGAGGGTGGGGGCAGAGATGGGGGCACCTGAGCCGCTCCTGGCTGAAACGGTCAGCAGAGTGCTGGGCGGAGCTGTGTAGGGCCCTGGTGCCGTCTGCCCAGGAGGAGGACTGAGGCTGCGATGCCCCCAGGGACAGCTGTCTGGGAGGTGCTTGCGCTGAATGTCCCTGCAGACACCATGCTTCCCAGAGGCACATCCCTGTGTCCCCTCAGGCCACTTCAGTCTCTCAGGAGCAGCGTGTCCAGGGACAGATCTGAGTCGGTTTCAGGAAGTTCCGTGCTGACCCTTGCGGATGGGTCACACTCTGAGCTCTGTCACATAAGCGGGGAGCCTGGGTTTGGGGTTAGCAGTCCAAGATTCTCCCAGCACTAAGGGGAATCAAAGACTCGAGCCCGGGTGCCCCTGAGCTGGGACACATGTCACGGGTTCTGCAGGGAGTGTGACCAAGGCTGATCAGCCCCTGCTCCTGCCTGCATGAACCACAGGTGGACGCATACATGCCCCTGCACTGGCCCATTGGGGCATCCCATCCCCCAGCTCTTGGGCGGTCGGCTAGCACTTGGAATGGCCGAGGGTCTGTGGAGCTGCCTCTCTGTGTTGGGTGAGCTAGGGGCCTCTTGGGGGTCATGTCCCCTGGGTCACAGCAGAATCCTGCTCACCTGCGTCTGCTTGCTCCTGACCCCGGGTAAGTCTGGGAATGCTGTGGCTAGCTGGCTCAGCAGGTGCATTCAATTTGTTGCCGTGGAAAGCCTTCACCCTGGCATTTTTGTTTATGACTGTATTTTGCTCCAGGAACATTCCAGAATTTGTGGTGTGACCTTTTTGCAGTGCTCTCTAACCCGGCATTCCTTTCTGTCTGTTTGGCCTTTGCCAGGTGATGTGTCCAATCTGGATCCTAAGTTTTCGTTTGAGGGCACCAAGCTAGACGTGGGAAACATTGTGCTGGCGTTGTACAGTGGCCTCTTTGCTTATGGGGGATGGTAAGTTCTAGAATGTCTGGGTCTCTGGCCCTCGGGACACACATGGTGGGTGGGCCCTGAAGTATCCCAAAATCCGGTCTCCTGGCCATCTGTGGGCAGTTTCGGAGCGTGGTGGGAAAGCCTCTCAGAGCCATTTGCAACCCAGAAGAGCACGGAAGGCGTGCGGGGCAGCCCTGGGCACTGTTCACAGCGCACCTGGGCCCCTGAGAAGCTGTCCCTATAGACAGACCTCTGTTGACGTGCATAAAGCATTTAGACGCGAAGTGCTGGGCTTGGAGCTTCTTGACGTCTCCTCCCCAGGAGCGAGGGACCTGTCTGCAGCCCTTGCTATGATGCCTCCTGTCCCCTGTGTCCCCAGCTGCTCCCCGAGGGGCTTCTGGAGGTGGGTGCGGGGATCCCCATCCATGAGCCCAGAACAGCCAGGAGGAGCCCCCGTGGGATCTGTGTTCTTCCCCCCAGTGATGGTGGGAGGGACGTATAATTAAATTCTGCTTTCTCAATTCCAGGAATTACTTGAATTTTGTCACAGAGGAGATGATCAATCCCTACAGGTATGGGTACGAACAGAGACTTCTCTGAGGGAGGGAGGGAGCCTGGTTCAGTCTCCAGGGCACCCAGGGGCCCTGCCTCAGACGAGCGCAAGGCCTTCCGGGGGCTCTGGGGTTAGGATCCATGCTAGGGCAGGGCGCTGGTTTCTGTCCCCACACTGGCCGCACGGTGGCCGCGTGACCTGGAACAAGGCTCCCCTGCAAGATCAGGGCACAAGGCTGGAGGGCTTGAGTTGCTGGCCCAGGGTCACCCAGCCACCCACCTGCCAGCTTCCAGCCACTCACCCGGGCCGGGAACAGTCTCGCCACTCACCACCTTCCCCACGCGGTGAGGCTCAGGACCCAGCCACCGTGTGTTAGAGGCATCTGGTCCCGCTGCATGCCGAGCTGCCTTCTGATAATGTGTCCCTCCTGTGCCTTCCAGAAACCTGCCCCTGGCCATCATCATCTCCCTCCCCATCGTCACCCTGGTGTACGTGCTGACGAACCTGGCCTACTTCACCACATTGTCCACAGAGCAGATGCTGACGTCAGAGGCTGTGGCTGTGGTAAGATGCCACCTGCCAGCCCAGCCAGGTCACTGAGAGGCCCACCTGCCCCCTCTGAGCCGGCCCCTCCCATCCACGAACCACACCCTACTCGGAGGGGTCGAACTGTATTTTGCCAACCCCCAGAAAGAGTAGGGTGCTCGTTCCTCACCCTGGCTCATGTGAGACTCATGGGGTCTTTGAGAGTGTCGGTGCCCAGCCTCCCCAGGCCAGATTTAGGTCAGCATGTGCGGTGGTCCTGCCCTGAACACAGCTGGGTCTAGAGTGAATCCAGGCAAGCGAGGTCTCCAGCCCTGAGCATGGGAGGGGCAGCGGGGTGGCCTTGCCCCATCCGCGGCCTGGGTGCATCCTGAGCCTCCTCTGCTGGACACTCTGGACACTGGCTTTAGCGGCGGGGCGCAGCATACCTAGGCCCCATGGAGGCAGCTGGCTGGGTGCCTTGTCAGCCCTCAGACCAAGCCGGGTGGCCCCAGAGCTGGTGGACTCAGCTCTTGGAGCACCAGCCATTCCATCTTCTGGATAAACACCAAGCCCTGCTCTGGGAGGGCACCAGGAGCTCAGCCAGGGACAGCAGTGCACCCCTTCCCCTCTGGAGCAGATGTGCTGATGGGAGACCGTGGCCAGCCTGGCATATAGCAGGGTGAGGAGTGCCCAAGAGTGTGGACAGGGAGTGAGGCGCAGGGCCCTGTGCTAATACACAAAGTCCCATCTCTGGGGCTGCCCCCTAAAGTCCAGACCCCCAGGGGTCACTCCATGTGTAGACGTCTCATGATGAGCATGTAGGAAGCCATGCAGATGGAAATGTGCCAGGGCTAGGCTATGAGGACACCTGTCGTCCAGGTGAAGATGGAGCCCTGTGCTGGGGAGCCCCAGGGCCACGGGGCTCATGCTCAGTGTTTGCCTAGGACTTTGGGACCTATCACCTGGGAGTCATGTCCTGGATCATCCCTGTCTTCGTGGGCCTGTCCTGCTTCGGCTCCGTCAACGGGTCCCTCTTCACGTCCTCTAGGTGAGCTGTCACCCAGGCTCTGGGAGGTGGAAGGCTCCGCTGTCGCAGTGGGTAGCCAGTGCACACACACTGCCTTCTCATGTGTGCTCTGGATTTTGTTTTGTCATGTTTGAGTAATACAGAAATGAGGGAACCATGAACTCTACTCTGACCCCCGGACCCTGCCCAGAGGTGACACAGCTGTGTCCTTCTGGACTCTTTCATGGGTTCATTTCAAAACCCTGCCCAGGGGGATTGGAGGTAAGGAAGGCTGAGTCTCCCCCCTCGCCAGCCGAGCCCATCAGGGATGCCAGGAAGCCCCCGGAGGGAGCCCAGCCCTTGGGCCTGGGCCCTCCCACTCCCTGCCCTGCCTGGGGTGCATGGTGGCAAGGCTGAATGCCCACTCCTGTTCACAGGCTGTTCTTCGTGGGGTCCAGGGAGGGCCACCTGCCCTCCATCCTCTCCATGATCCACCCACAGCTGCTGACACCCATGCCTTCCCTTGTGTTTACGGTAAGTGAGCGGTACTGTCCGGCATCCTGTCCTCTGTCCCCGGGGGAATGCAAGCAGGTTGAAACAGGAGACGGGCATGTCCCTCAGGACCTGTCTGAGGGGCTCCCCCGCAGGAGACCGGGGGAGGGAGGCTGCACGTTCTCCCCATGAAGCCTGTCCCCTACTGTCCACCTGAGGCCAGCACAGATACACAGATAATTAGTGTGAGCATTTCCTCACCTTGTGCTTCATGGATTTTTTTTTCTTTTTAATTCCAAAAACTATGCGCAGTGGTTGTAAAACAAAAGACCTCTAAACAGTCTGGAAGTGTGTGAAGCAAAAGCTGTCTGAAGAGACATATCAGAGCTTTGTGGGCATGTTCATGGTGTGCACAGCACACCCAGCCTCCGCTTTTGTGTGAGATCACGTTACAACGTGCCTTCCTTCTGCCCGTCTTCGTCTGTCTGTGTGGGTATACGCAGTGTTAGGAGCTCTCTGCCGCTGCAGCACAGCACCCCACACACGGGGGAAAGGGGAATCGCCTGTTATCTGATTCTGAGAGTCCTGCCCTGGTGCAGGGTTCCCCATGAGGTGGAGATCCAGATGGCAGTCAGGATGCTGTCCCAACTGAAGGCTCGATTGTGGCTGGAGGTGCCTCTTCCCAGATGGCTCCCCACACAGCCACAGGCCACAGTTCCTCTGCTGCAGGATGTGGCTCCATGGGTACTGTGTAAGCGTCCTCACGACACGGTGCTAGGCGCCCCAGAGTGTGCCAGCTGATGGTGGCAAAAGGAGAAAGCCACCACACTTTCTGTGACCTGGCCTCAGAAGTCACGCTCCATCACTACTGTGTTTTTCTGTGTTAGGAGCGCAAGTCCACAGGTATAGCCCAACTCAGGGACAGAGGGCTTTGGCCCCTCTTGAAGAGAGAAGGATCCAGTGATTTTTGGTTGAGTTTTAAGGTGCTGCAGAGTTCGATCTTAGTTTTGAAACCGCTGCATGGCGTGCAGTGCCTGAATGTGCCACAGCTCGTGGTGTCACAGTAACGCTGCAGCCAGCGTGCAGTTGGGTGTTCCCTTTCTGCACCGACTGAATCCTGTTTGCGGGGCTGTGCTCTCTGAGAGCCCAAGTGTTGCTCAGACCAGGCCTCCCCTTCAGAACAAGAGTGAGCAAGCGTGGTTTCCCTGCCTCAAGGCTGCCCTGCTCCTGGGCCCCACCTAGGCCTCACCTGGCCCCTCTCTCATCTTGCAGTGCATCATGACCCTGCTTTACGCCTTCTCCAGAGACATCTTCTCCGTCATCAACTTCTTCAGCTTCTTCAACTGGCTCTGTGTGGCCCTGGCCATCGCCGGGATGCTGTGGCTTCGCTACAAGAAGCCTGAGCTAGAGCGGCCCATCAAGGTGAGGGGTGGGCTGATCCGGGGCAGCACGGGCTACGGCACACCGAGGGCCGGTCAAGGGTTCGGCAGAGTTGTGCACCCCAGAAACAGAGTCTGAGTGTCCACCAGAGTCCTGGGTTGGCACTGTCCTCCTCTGAGCCCGCATCTTCCCAGTGCAAACCAGCGGTCAGGGTACTTTATCCAGAATGTCCTGGTAAGGATCCAGCAAGATACACATGAACACACTTGTGTTCGAACTAGACAGAGGGATACTTAGTTCACCTGATGGCTATTATCGAGAACTTCTTAAGTGCTGGGGGTCATCAAAGAACAAATTAGATCCCTGTGTCCCTGGCCCCCTTGAGCTCCTATTCCAAGGAGGGGAGAAGACGTGAGTAAGAAAGTGCCAGGTGGATGCGTGATGAGCACCGCAGGGCAGGTGGGGGGGGGGAGGGGAGAGGCAGGTGCCAGGGCAAGAGGGAGAACAGGTGGGCGGAGGTGGAGCTGGCCTCAGTGCCCACCCTGGTCTTGGCCAGCCCAGAAGAAAGAAGGGTGCTGGCCCTTGTCAGCTCCATACTGGGGCCCAGCTCCCTAGGCCCTAGGGTGACCTTGTTTCTCTGAGAAGGGGCATTGGTGAAGCCTGCACTCCTGCTGAGAGGTCAGCTACAGCCCCACGTGCACACCATGGCCAGCAAGTGGCCACTGGCCAACAGCCCCGTCCCTTGCCCAGTTCTGGTGCATGGCTCCTCACAGTTGGCACCTGTCCACAAGCCTCCTCCCTGGCTCTCCCCGCAGCTCTCAACAGAGACCAGTGGGGTCCAGCAGGGGTTCTTCTGGGGAGACCGAGGCAGCCTCAGTGGCCTGGGTCATTGTGGCCCTTGCTTGTGGTGGGCGCTGTCTCTCTCACAGCCTGGACACAAGCTGGGCACTGTCCCCTTGTTAGCAAGGGCTGTGGTGGGTGTTGTCCCAGTAGGGCCAGGTGGGGCATGCCCTGTGGGCTGACCTCGGGGAACCCTTGCTCATCCTTCATCCCCTGGGCTTTCTGCCGGTGTGTAGACACCAGCGTGTAGACAGACTGATTGCATGTGGAGATGAGCCTGCCCGGCAGAAGGCATGGGGAAGCAGACGCCGCTCCTCTGCCTTGAACTCTGTGGGTGGGCCGTGTGCCTGTGGTGTGCAGACTGCGGCCCCGCCTGTCCACACAAGGGCTCTGAGGAGGCGGGTGCTACTGTGTTATTAGCGGGTGCCCACGGCCTTCCCAGCAGTGCCGGGCCCCTCCTTTGGGTGACCGTGGGTTGGGTGCTGGGCAAACGTCTCCACCCTGGGATGGAACCAGGGAGGCTGACCTTCCCTGACCTTGGGAAGCCTCAGGGACTGAGCTGGGTGTTTCCCTCATGCATCAGCACCCTCTGTGTTTTGAGTGGTTACTGCCCGGCTCCAAGTGCTCAGGGCACATGCTGGGAGAACGAGGTGAGGTCCACTCGGAAAACCAGGCAGGCTGGAGCCAGCAAAGGCTGGAACAGGCCCTGGAGGTCAGAGCCCTTCCTAGGTCGGCCAGGAAGTAGGAGTGGCTCAGAGCAGGGAGCACACCCTGTATCCCGGGGATCCCAAGGGAGAAGATGCTTCCGGCGAGGGCACAGGAGATGCAGAGCTTTCAGCAGGGTGGACAGGACTTGTGACCACAGACAGTGGGAGGTGTGGGCAGGGGGTGCCGGGCTGCCTGGCATCAGCTCCAACCTCCCGTCCCCCCCACCCATCCCCAGGTGAACCTGGCCCTCCCAGTATTCTTCATCCTGGCCTGCCTGTTCCTCATCGCCGTCTCCTTCTGGAAGACCCCCGTGGAGTGTGGCATTGGCTTCACCATAATCCTCAGTGGCCTGCCGGTCTACTTCTTGGGGGTCTGGTGGAAAAACAAGCCCAAGTGGCTCCTCCAGGGCATCTGTGAGTACCTGCTGGGGCCTCCCTCCGTTCCTGCTCTGGGACCCTCCATGCCGTGCCCCAGAGCAGGGCTCTCTGCAGCTCTGATCTATCCCCTCCATTGAGGAGCAGCGCAGGTCCCAGGGTCAGCCAGGGTCGCCGAGAGGTGGCTGTGAGGCCCTGGCCGAGGGGCCGGCAGTGAGGCTGAGCCTTTGGAATTGGGCAGCGGGCGTTGACTGTGCTGACTGAGGTTTAGGGCGCTGTGGTGTGTTTGGCAGTGACGTCTGGCCCGCGTATTTCAGGGATAAGACGCTCAGCTTGGCACCAGCTAATCTCAAAACAAGGGATTCCAGAGAACCAGGCTGCTCTTGCCAAGTAATGAAACCCCACCGTCTGTCGCCAGCTTAAACACAGCCGGCTGACCTAGAAAGGCAGAGGACAGTGAAGGATCCTGGTAGTGCAGTCCTGGGCTCCGTTGACAAGTCCCATTTAAGACCCTTTCCTGCAATCATGTCTGAAGTGAAAGGCTCCTAGGCAAGTCCGGGGTCTGTGGGCTGCGCCCCGGTCAGTGCACACCAGGTGGCCATCCCGCATTCTCATGGGCACCTGCCTGTCGGTCATCTTAGAGTACGCCACAGCAAGGAACCCCCTCCCTCCTGAAATCGCCCACAGTGAGCACTTGCAGTCTGTGCATGACAGGCGTTTGTTGGGCCCTGGGACTCGCGCACCTGCTCTAGCCCCTCTGCAGGACCATGGGCCAGCAGTGGTCATCCTGAGGAGGGCCTGCCAGCTGCCCGACCTGGTGTCTGCCCAGACCCTTAGAAGGGCCCTGGGCTCTGAAACAGCTCGGGGATGGGCCCAAGCCTGCCTGTTGCTAGGTTCCTCGGCCACACCAGCTGGGTGACTTGCACAGTCGGGGCAGATGTGCAGGCTGGCACCCAGCGGCGGGGAGGCCCACGGGCCCTGGGCACATGTGCGCTTCAGTAGCTTTCACATATAGCCCTGGGTTTCTGGCCGCACCTACAGCCCTGGACGATGTGGCCATGGGGATGGGGTGAGCTACAGCCCACATCCCCCACTGGTGCCCCTGACCTAACTCGCTGTCCCCCCACAGTTTCCACGACGGTCCTGTGCCAGAAGCTCATGCAGGTGGTGCCTCAGGAGACGTAAGCAAGAAGGGCCAGGAAGCTGCCGGAAAGAGAACGCGCAAAGATCCTGTTAAAACATCTCATACCCCCTTGAAAAGCGACTCTGGTCCTGTCATCCAGGCAGCTCAGCTGAGCGCCCCTCATTGTCCCTCCACCAGGTCAGGGGGCTGGGGCCACAGTGAACACTGGTACGAGTTCAGTCCTAGAAAGCTAACTTCCATCCTTACCTCCATGAGCATAAGAAGAGGCCAGGCCCCCGACCCTCCACAGACTGTTCGCCATGTTGGGCCCTCTTCCTCCCCACCTTTATTTGTATTATTTTTTTAACTTAAATTTTGGGTCAAGTTGATGCTACCAAGAGATTATTTTCTAAAGAAATGAGAAGGAGTAGGGGGAGTTTTGTCCCCCCGCACCCCCTGCAGTGTGTGATATGTGTCAAGGGACCAGGTGCTGGTGCAGAGCACCGTGCCCGGCCCAGCACGTCACCCAGGGAGTGAGGGCTTCTGAGCACCAAACACTCCGGTCCCACGAGCAGAGCAACCAGGACTCCGGCCTCGCTGTGCGGACCTCAGAGATGCACTGACAAGACAGCAGCCCAGACCAAGCGCTTGGCTTTCTTTTGTTGTTGTAGACGTAGTGACTTTAGTGAAACTAATCTCGGGACTTAGATCTCTTTGCCTTAAAGACCCAGAGGTAGACCCCTCCCCGACCACCAGAAGAGAGAAGAGAAAGACACCAGAACAGCTGCCTTCAGAGAGTGACACTGGTCCCCAGCTCAGCAGACGGAGGCTTTCTGCACCTGGTGTCTACGCAGGTGGGGGCCCTGAGCAGAGGTCACGGGCAGCCGGATCGTCCTGAGCTCCCACCCATGTGTGCCACCGGACCACAGAGCAGAACCAGCTCCCAGGCTAGCCCTGGGTCACCCAGGACACACCAGGCTTCTGACCTCATGCATCCCACCCTGGATGCCATTGTGTGCAAGGGCACAACTGCAGGAAGACTCGGGCAACCCCTGTGCCCACTGGGTGTGGGCTGTGGGTAGCACTGCTTCTGGACTGTTCTCCGTCCGGTATTGGGACTGACCTATGGTTATTCCAGGCAGAGACTCAACACTCAAAATCTTCTATGACAAACCAGATAAGAAAGGCAGCCACCATGACCCCTAATGGGCTTCCCTGGCCTTGCCAGCTGGCCGGCAGCCCAACAAACCACCAGGAACTGGTTCCGGCTCCTGGTGGGGGTGCTGCCCTCACTGCACGGCCCTCCGCAGGTCTGACTCCATTGCTGGGAAGCTGGGGCCACTCTAACTACACCTGCTTTGGAGGCTGTTGTGACTCCTCAGGCTTGTCTTTGTCGTTCCCATTCCTTCCGGGGGTGGGCAGCTGAGGCCAGTGTACCTTGCCAGGCCCCGATCTTCGGTGCTGGGTGGCTCTGTCCTGTCCTCTGACCACTGAGCTGAGCCCTTGGACATCAGGCTACCACCAGAGAGGCTGCTGTCCCCAGGGCCACGTGAGCGTTGGCATGGCCTGTGGCCCTCCTTCTGGGCTCCGGGACCCCCATGTGACCTGCCGGGCCCAGAGAAACCTGAAAGCAGCTCAGGAGGCTGAGAAGCCGGCCAGCTGTCCCTCCTGCTTTGTGCCAGAGCACAGGGCTGGCTCTAGGAAGAATGCAGGGAGCCCCATGGCCCCGGCCGGACCATGGCAGCCTTCCTGCGGCAGCCCGCCCCAGCCTCCTGTAGGCGGGTGTGGGGAAGTGGGGCATCATCAGTCTTGCAGGGATGGGCGGGGGTCCCTTCTCACCAGGTGGGGGCACTGAGGGCTCACGGGCAGTTCTGCAGCATGCTGTGAAGGCGGGTTGGCGGTCCAGGCTGCAGTTCCTGGAGCCGCTGCCCCCCACCCAGCCCAGGGCCCCTTGGAAGGAGCCGTGCAGACACCGGGCGACACTTCCATGGTGGCAATCTGGGCAAGGTGGAGACTCCACTCCTCTGACCGCTCTCTACTGACAGGGGTCCCGAGTACTCAACGTTTGTCGGGCATACTAGTTTTTTTTTTTTTTTTTTAAAGCAAACCATCATAACCAGCAAGCATTTGTTAGTGGTTCTGCTGTCTCATCCTGACCTGATATGTCACTGACTTAAGGCTTCTGTTGGCACCGTGTATATTTATTTGCAGAATTGGCGTCCATCCTTGCTGCTACACAGTGTCCCGTGGTCCTGGCGTCCCCATGCGTCCCTGTGCTTCCTGGCTATAGCAGCATGGCCAGGACACCTGCTGCATAAAGGCGTGTGTGGCATGTCTCTCTTTTCCCATCCGTGGCTAACTTGTTGCACTTAGCTGGTGCAGGGTGGGGAGTTCAGGGGGTTTTTTTTGGTGTGTGTAGAGTTTTTCGTTTGTTTTTCAAGAAAAACAATCAGAATTTTAAGTCCTGCTGGTGGTCTTTTGTGTCCTTTTTTAAGCGCCAAATTCCAGGTGCAGGAATGATCTGGATATTCTCCCCACAGAAGCAGTGATGTGCACCTTTTGGCTCACATGTTCCTCCACTGACGTGGCCTTGGGATGGGCAGCGTGGGAGGCCCAACACGGTGGCCTGTGGTCACAGCCCCTGCCTGGGGATGGGTGGTGATGACCAGGAGGAAGCAGGGGCTGAGCCAGAGTTGGGATCTGCCTCTTCCAAGGATGTTGAAGTCGAGATGGAGGAGGAGGAGCGCGTGGCCCAGTCTGCGGGCAGTGCACTGTGGCTGCTGCTGGGGACCAGCCCTGGGAGGGCAGGGAAGGCATATGCCAGCTTGGGGTTGGCAGGGACGGCCAAGCCCCTTCCCTCACTTCCACAACATCCATGAGCATCTCCTGGCCCCAGAGTGGAGCAGGGCTGAGGGCCACGGGAGCCTTATGCAGACCAACAGACGACACTCCTTTAACTCTGGCACAGTCTGTCCTGAGCTGGAACAGGGCCTTGAGGAGAGTCGGGATGGGTCTGTGGGGGAAGGCATTGTGGGGTGGCCACAGCCTGAACCTTGGCGAGGGTAGGACCATCCACTCCATGCCTCAGGCAGGAGAGCCTGCGGACAGGCTTGGTGGGGACTGCCACCCGCAGCTGCCACAGAGCGTAGGTCCCCAGGACTGCTGCCTTTGAGAGCACCAGGGCCTACCATGTCATGACCTGGGTGCGCACCCCTAGGTATTGATCCCGGCCCTGCATGCGCACCCCTACACACCAACCCTGGCCCTGCGTGTGCACCCTACACACCGACCCTGCATGCACACCCCTAAGTACTGGTCCCAGCCCTGCATGTGCACCCCTACGCACCGATCCCCACCCCGTGTGTGCACCCTACACACGGATCCCCACCCCACGTGCGCACCACTAAGTGCTGATCCTGACCCCGTGTGTGCACCCCTATGCACTGACCCTGGCCCCACATGTGCATCCCTATATACTGAACCCCAAAACATGTGGGCTGGGGGAAGTAGGGGTAGAGCTAACCAGTGGGAGAAGGGATTGCCAAGTGGAGCCGGCAGGGGGCCGCTGCCCCGGGTACAGCCTTGCTGCCCCCCACACCCTCCCACCCTGCCCCTGGGGCCAGGCGCCCACGACCACCCACACTCCCACCAGGTACGGTACCCCCCCACCCCGTCTGCTCCAGGGAGCCCATGACACGTCCAAGAGGGCTCAGAAATCCTACCTCCCTTCCCAGGGAAGCAGAAAAGAGGAAAGGCAAGAAGTGGGAAAGAAACCTCGCTGTGCCTGTTCTGTGGCCCTGGCCCCAGGACGAGGGGTCCTTTCCCTGCTGCCGATGAAGCGGTCTTGACACCGCCAAGGATAGTTCTCAACCCCCACAGCCAACTGGGGGCCGCTCCTCCTGTGATGGGTGGGCAGAGACTCAAGTGGGGAGCGGGTCATTGAGGCAGGAGCCAGAAGAGCCAGAGGCCCACGAGCCTGGGACTGGGGCGCGTCCATGCCACAGCCGACAACCCCTTGGCCGCTGTGCGAGGGGAGGAACGTGTTTGCGTTTGGAGGAGCAGTGGGGAAGCGAGGAGACTCCTCAAGGTCCCCCACTTCCTAGGACGTCCTGCCGACTCACCAGATCACCACGAGCTCGCTCGCATGGAGAGCTGGTGAGGGAGTTGGGGCAGGGATGAGGCCAGCAGCGACGAGCCTGGAACCCTTGCCCGTGGAATTTGGCAGAACCAGAGTGTGGGTTTTGGCCTGCTGTAGGAAGAGAGGTTAGCCAAGCGGGGATTCTGTGCCGAGTGGGAGGCAATCAGTGACCCCTGGGCCAGGTGGGAGAGCTCGGGAACCCCGGGGTGTCACGAGGACCCCAGGGAGGGGGCGGCACTTCCACCTCGTGCTCCCTCTGGGCTTGTGCCTGGCTCCAGACAAGACCCTTCCTGGGCATCCCCAATACAGCATACTTTGCACTTCGGTGGCCTCCAGAGTTCGTGAGTCTTTGCCCCCCCCGCCCCCCGATAACGGCCTCCAGGGATGATGAAGATGGAAGGGGGCGAGCCCACGTCCTTTGGAGCGGACCCCATGGAATCAGGCGGACACACAGGGGCTGCCCACACCGAGGTATCCCTGGGGCCCAGGCGCCCTTCACCCGGCAGCCAGAGAGTTCTGAATTCCTGCATGCCAAGCAGGCAGAGTGCTGCCCTCTGTACCTCTCGGGATCCAGTTCAGGCAAGACCCAGATCCTTCTCTCTTAGCCGGAGGGGTGGCTTAATCCTGTAAGCAGGAGCTCAACTGTGTGATTCAAGTCAAAGGCTTAAGAGCACACATGCAACGCCCCGGGTGAGCAGATCGCTCACAGAACAAGTCTCTACCAGTTTCCCTAGGAGAACGAATCCAGCCTGGGTCAGAGAGGGCATGGAAGGTTCCAGAAGGTTCCTTTACCTCAGCAGCCTCTTTGCAGGCTGGCTAGACAGTGGCATGTGGCCCTGGGAAGGCTTTTCCCCCTCGAAGGAGGGCTTGGGACCTGAAGTCGAGGCGTGGGTCTGTGCCTGGCCATCCTGTGGTCCCCACACTTCTGAGCAGGTAGCGAGGCGCCCTGTGCTCCTGTGGGCCCCAGCCAGGCTTGCCTGTCCCTCCCGGGGGAGGCCACCGTATCGAGCCCTTGCACAGCTCCCAGTTGAGGCTGGGAAAGTTGGCGTGTGGGTGAGGCCAGGCCCCGAGGTCAGCCCCGCCACTCCAGTTCCTGAGCCACCTCCACGTCACACAAGCAGGCGGCTGACTTCTGTGGCCGCGAACACTCGCCCAGGCTTCCCAGAGGCCGAGCTTGGTCCTCCTGGGCATCCAGGGCAGCGGGAGGGTGTCCCCAGATGTGACTGCCCCCCCGCCCCGTCCTGTTCCTCTCTACAGAAATGGCTGTGGCGACATCTCTCGGGCTCCGGCACCCAGGTGGACAGCTCTGTCCTGCGCTCACAGAGCCGTGTTGGGGGGTGAGGCTGAGCCCAGACTTCTCCCATGGAAGCCACTACTGTTTGGTTTCTGGGCTGTGAATCCCACAGGGAGGAACTCGTCCAGTAAAACCCATGACCGGCCTAAGTAAGGAGACACTGTATTTGGAAGGGCTGGGCTGCGGCAGTTGGAAAAGAGCCCTGCTCCAGCTCGGGGGACAGGCCAGGGTTTCTCTCCTGGAGGGACCCAGGTGGGTGTGGGCAGAGGGCAGAGGAGTTGTGGGGGCCAGGAGAGCAGGTTCCCCACCTGGATGCTGTCTGCTGGCTCGCCCTGAGGGGGCCCAGGGCCGGGGTCTGGGGAGGAAGGGAAGCCATGGTCTGGTTAAGGGCCATCTAGGGGATCCCTGGGTGGCTCAGCGGTTGAGCATCTGCCTTCAGCTCAGGGCGTGGTCCTGGGATCTGGGACCCGGGATCGAGTCCCATGTCAGGCTCCCTGCATGGAGCCTGCTTCTCCCTCTGCCTGTGTCTCTGCCTCTCTGTCTCTGTCTCTGTCTCTCTCTGTCTCTGTCTCTCATGAATAAATAAATAAAATCTTTTATTTAAAAAAAGGGGGGGCCATCTAGCTCCTGTGGACAGTGTGGGGGGGTGTCAAGCAGTTCTGCTCATCAGTGCCAAGGCACAGAGGGAGTTCAAGGACCAGTGTCCATCCTCGTCGCTGCTGAGTGTCCTCTAGTCGTAGGCGAGGCAGTCCCTGGCCAGGAGCTGTTTCTAGAACATAGAGGGAGAGAGCCTGGCAGCATCAGCCTCTGTCCAGGGTGGGAGGCTCCCTGCAGGTCAGCAGCGTCCAGATGAGGACAGGGTTGTCCTGCTCTGTACCTGGGCATGTGACCCCTCCCCAGCCACCTGTAGCCTCTCCCGTGGTGCCCCACTGCCAACCCCCTTCACGGGGCTGCACACACAGAGGCCCTGACCTTGCCTTCCTCCTCACGGGCTCCCGCTGGCTACAGAAGGCGCAGATGCAGCGAGTGGACGTAGTGGCCGCTCGCCATCCCCCATTATCCAGTAGCCCATGCATGAGCAAAGTTCCCAGCGTAATGAGTGTTTGGGGTTGAAATTAGACACACACACCCCAGGGAAGCAGGAAATGGGTGTCAAGGCCACCCCATCTCTCCTGGGTGTGTTGAAAGTGCTGGTGGGTCCATAGGAAGCCAGTGTGGGAAGAGCTCAAGCACTCTGTGGGGTAGGATGCCGCCGTGACAGCAGACTGCAGGGAGCAGCATGTTCTCACCTCCACGGTGGCAGTGGTGGCACGACCTTCGTGAGTGCGCAGAAACTGCTGAGTCGTGCTCTTCACGTGGTGAATTGTACAGCCTGTGAGCAGTACATATCATGAAGCAGACCAGCAAGATGTGGAACGGCGGACACGGTGTGCCAGCATTATTATTGAAAAGGTGAGAGAGGGGCATCTGGGTGACTCCGTCGGTGAAGCGTCTGCCTTTGGCTCAGGTCACAACCCCAGGGATCTGGGATCGAGCCCCACACTCCCTCTCCTCTCCCCCCGCCACCACCCTGAATCGTGCTCTGTCAAATAAATACTTTAATAAAAAAAAAAAGAAAAGAAAGAAAAGGTGTAAAGAGTATACAAATGTATTTCCCTGAGGATGGAAGAATCACCGACTGCGGGATCCTCCAGCTGGGGAACTGGAGGTCCCGGGGATGCGGCAGGAAGATGGGTTTTTGCCCTGTGCCCTTTGGCTCCTTGCGGGTCTTGAATCTCATGGATGATTCGCTAATTCACATAAACAAGACTTTCTAAATGAGCGTCTACAAACCAGCAGCCTCTCTAGATGCCTGCACTGTTCTGTGCTTGATCTGGCAAATTCATCATGCGGTGAAGGGTCGTGCACTTTCCAGACAGTTTTTTTTTTTTTTAAGATTTTATTTATTTATTCATCAGAGACACACACAGAGAGAGAGAGAGAGAGAGAGAGAGAGGCAGAGACATAAGCAGAGGGAGAAGCAGGCTCCACGCAGGGAGCCTGATATGGGACTCGATCCCGGGACTCTAGGATCATGCCCTGGGCCAAAGGCAGGTGCTAAACCGCTGAGCCACCCAGGGATCCCTCCAGACAGTTTTTAAAGTGTGCACCAGACACATTGCTGCCGGGCTTCTGTCTTGATCTCACTGTGCATGCCCGATGTCCCCCAAAGACCACAGGACCCCCCCCCACTGCCATGTGAGGACAGGGTGTTGGCATCCCTTTCTCTCCAGCCACGGCCAGGAACTCCTCGATCATCAGGTGCTGGATGTGAGGCTCAGGGGGCCCCAGCATGATGGGGGGAAGCAGGGGACAGAGACTCACTTGTATTGGTGGATCCCAGACTGACGGTAATCAGGATCAGCATCCACGTATGCGCACTGTCCTGGAGTCACCTGCTGCCTTGAGCCTTTACCCTGCCTCCTGAGGCTTGACTCCTCCAGCCGAGGCTCTGAGAACTCGTCAGGGACCAGATGCGTCTGAGACATTGGCAAGCCCACTTTCGTTGATTCTGCACCTCTGCTTCCACCATGATGAGGTCTTCTGGGGCAGGCAGGTCAGGACCTCTTGGGGACCTGCCTAGCACCCCAGGAGAGGGTTGTGGAGCTCCAGTTGGGGTTACCTCCAGAGGTCCACACAGGAGACCCCACCTCGCTGTCCCGGGCAGTCACGCTGAGCCGACTCCTCCACCTTCTCCCCAAGCGGCTCTCAGCCCTGACATGGCTTGCTCGTGTGCGGCTGATTCATAGTGATTTGATACACTTGGCGATACGACAAAGATGGTTCCAGAAACTGGCCACATCTCCAAGGCTACCGTGAGTTAGAGTAACAGACTCAGAAAGTCAAAGGGCTGCACCGCGACCTACAGATGGAGAAACTGAGGCAGAGAGCGAGAGAGTGAGAGAGTGAGAAACCCTCAGTTTGGTAAGAGTGAAGCCCTGCTAGGATTTCATCCTCTCCACCAGACACAAAAATCTGATTGTTTTTGCTAATTGCACAGTTTTGAATAGCTAATGTATGCAAGAGCCTCAGATATGTGTGGAGAGCAGGTTTCCGGCCCCATCCCAGGTCTCTTCCCAGGCTTCCTGAGTCCTGCGGCCTATTCAGCAGGACGCAGAGCACACAGGGGCCCCTGAGGAAGGCAGGCTCGCATGGGTGCATCCTAGGGTACGCGCAGAAGAAACCTCTTGGAGAGGCCGGGAGGAGCAGAGCTGGAGCCCCTGAGCTGCCCTTACAGAGGGAACGGGCAGGCTGGACAAACCACCACATGCGGGTCTTTCAGGCCAGGAGACACCCAGAGCCGATTCACAGGACAGTGTGTGAGCTCCTACAAAGGAGGCGATCTGACCATGAGGGCCAGACCTGGATTTTTCAGGGGGATCTGGGGGGTGGGATTTGCTAGACTGGCAGGCACATGGGTTGCAGGTTTCATGGATCCTCATTCCCCCAAAGACACACAGACCTGCAGCAGGATATTACATTCAGGCTGCACTGCCATCCCTGGAGGAGCTAGTGAGTTCACCTCTCCATCTGTGGGCTGTGGGATGCCTGGGGTGCGGCCAGTTTCTGTCCTGAGCCCTGTTTGCCACTTCTACCCCTGCCTCGGGTAAACATGTGGGAGGTCCCAGCATCAAACGGGTAAAGAACATAATGCTGGGGCAGCCCAGGTGGCTCAGGGGCTTAGCGCCACCTTCGGCCCAGGACTTATCCTGGAGACCTGGGATCAAGTCCCGCGTCGGGCTCCCTGCGTGGAGCCTGCTTCTCCCTCTGCCTGTGTCTCTGCCTCTCTCTCTCTGTGTGTCTCTCATGAATGAATGAATAAATAAATAAAATCTTTAAAAAAAAAAAAAGAACATAATGCTGGGCCTTATGACACATATCTGACGCCTTAAATGTTCCCAGGGCCTTGCACATCAGCCACCTGCCTACTTTTCTAAACGTTGGTCAACCACCTCCCCCTCCCTCTGCATTCCAGTCCACCATGGCCCTCTTTTATTGCTAGAACATTCTGTGCCTGGGACACACCTCAGGGCCTTTGCACATGCTGTTTCCACACTGAGCTGCTCTTCCCCGCCTCCTCCCTATGAAGTCCTACTCTCGTCCCACCTACAGGGCACACCGCTGCTGCTCCCTGGATGCAGAGCCTTCTCTCTACTGCTTCAGTTTTATTGGGATGTTGTGAATTGCCTTTGGTTTCTTTTCATTGCTCATGTGTAAGAACGTGTTGGATATTGGATATTCTGGAGACCTTAAGATGTAAACTCCAGAATAGAGCAGGGTGGTCCTCCCAGGATCCCAGAGGGGCCAAGCACACCACTCTCCAGCTATGCAACTGTGGGCACGTTGCTTCTCCCAGAGGCTGTTTCTCCACGTGTCATCTCCTGGGTGATAAGGGTTGAGACAAGTGGCCTATGCCTCCTACTTCCTCCCCCTTTCCACTCTAGGAAATGCCTTGCCTTCCAGGACCCTGAACTCCCCAACCCAGGAGACAGAGAGGCCTGTGGGCAAGCACACACCACTTCCCAGCACCCACTTCATGAGCAAGGGGCACATGGTTCAGGGAGCCCCGAGAGGGACGTGCAGCCTTCCTGGGGAAGGCTCCCTTCCTCGGACATGGGGAGCACAGCATGAGGAGGACCAGCTGCACTCAGGGCAGGGCCCAGAAGGGCGGTCGCCAGAAGCACCCCTCCTTCTGGACTCCCCTTACAGCAGAGATCAGCTGAGCTCCTGTGGCTTCCCTGCTGGACGCTGAGGGGTCCTGAAGCCAGGGCTCCCGGTGTGGCTCTGAGCACGACAGTCACACCGAGGACGCTGAGGTAGGTACCATCAACATGGCCATGAAAGCTCCCACCACCTCTGGGAGCTGCCCAACGTGATGGTGCTGTCGCCTGGAGTGGTTCAAGCTGCTGGAACGGATGCTGTCTGGCGTGGCCCAGATGTCCTGTCGGGACTGGCCCTCGCCTCTGCAAGTGGTTGCTGACCCTCCCAGACTTGCCCTTGGCCAGAAGGTCCACTCACCTCTCTGCAGGCAGCCGTATGCACTGTGGCTGGACATGTTCCGCAGCCCCTCCACCCCAATTTGGGAAGATTCCTGCAACTATCTCAGCCCCAGGCTTCTGTGGGGTCAGCTGAGGCTTCCGTCATGATCACGTGCAGCTCAGCATCTCCCTCTGCCCAGCGAGGCCACCCCAGCAGCCCTCACCTCACATCCCTGCATCAGACCCTGCCTCCTGGGAACCCACGGGAGAGGGGCCACACGGGCCATGGTCAGGACCGCGGGAGGAAGAGGAGTTGGTCTATCTGCCTTGCACTGGTTCCTGCTCTCTGCCTTCACTAGAAAACCGATCCCATGTGCACACGAGAAGTCTGAGGAAGGCCAGGGAGTCTGAGAAAATGGGGTGCATGATACCACCCCGGGGCACAGCAAGAGCTCCACGAGGTCCTGGCTCCTCGGACACGGGAGCCGGTGTCCAGCTCCCCCACCTTGTTGCCATCTGCTGGTTCCTGCTTCCCTTCTTCGACTCCAGAGAAAAATCTGCATCTCTCACTGAACTTTGAGGAGCTCGGGACCATCACTGGGAACGTTGTAGATGACGGGGCTTGCTTCTGCGGACGTCCTGATGTTCCTTCTGTTCAGCTGCAGGCAGGGGCACAGTGCAAATCACTACCTCTTCTAAGAGGCAATCTGGACCACTTCTGTCCAGCTCTGAACATGTCTCTCAGGGCATTGTGGGCGGTAAAAACCCCATTCAGATAGATCTCCCCTAGGTCCCCACCAATGCTTCCTGACCCCTGCCCTCCCCCAGTGTACTTTCTGTGTGGGATGCTCCTGGCTCTCGGCTAAGAGGACGGGCAATGTCCGGTATCAGCCGTGTCCCTCATTTCCATACCTTGCTTTATGAAGGCATGTAAATGAGTTCAAACCTTCTTTTGAAACGTGTAGGTGGTGTTTGCTCTCACCTGTGACTCAGCAGCCCTACTTCTGGGTACGCATGCACCACAGGGCATGTGCGAGACTGTTTGCGGTCATTCCGGGCCCAGCAACCCAAACCGGGAACTGCCCTCAAGACTGTGAATCCCAGAAAGGAGACATCATGGTCACATGTCGCCACAATAAACATTGATAAGGAGCTATGGGCTGTAGCTAAGCAGGGCCCACGTGAAGGAGTGCCACATGAAGGAGTCTGCCCTGAGAGCTGCCTACTGCACCATCCTGTTCCCAGAAAGTCTGAAATTTGGGGCAGAATCAGTGAATCTGTGTGGAAGGCAGTGGTGGTGCTTTGTGTCAGGGTCCTGGGGCCGCTGGGACAGATCAGCAGAAGCAGGGCCTTCAGCATCAGACATTTACCCCTCGCTGTCCTGGAGGCAGGGGCATCTGCAGGGCTGGGCTCCCCCGGGGCCCTAGGGGAGGGACCTTCCTGTCTCTCGCAGCTCCTGGGGGCTCCCAGAGTCCTGTGGTTGGAGGCTGTGTCCCTCTGGAGTCTGTCTTCCCGAGGCCTCTCCTCTGTGTCTGTGTCCAAACTTCCCTGTCCCTATGAGGACACCCGTCCTTGGATCCATGGCCGACCCGACTGCAGCAGGACCTCAGTGTATCTTAATTACATCTGCAAAGACCCTGCTTCCAAATACGGTCCCATTCTGTGGTTCCAGGTGGGCGTGAGCTTGGGCGGCTACTCTTCACCCCAGGACCTGCCTGAGGAGGGCCAGGACAGGGGAGGTCCTGAGGGTGCTTCCGCTTGCAGGTCACGTGCTGGTTTTGGTTCCAGGGCAGCAACCTCGTGGATCCCATCAAGCCTTGAACTCCAAGGGTACGAGCTGCGTACAGAGCGTGCACAACACATCGATGACACATTTACATGACAGAAGAGGGCGGCAGAAAATCAACCCCAAAGGAAATATGCACCTGCTCATTCCACAGGTATGTATTCACATTGTCACTTTTCCAGGGCTGCTGAAACAAATTACCACAAATTGGTGGCTTAGACAGAAATTCACTACTTGTGGTTCTGGAGGCCAGAAGTCTGACTCAGGGGTGGTCAGGTGTCCATAGAGCTGGTTCCTTCTAGAAGCCCTGGGCAGGACCCGTCTTTGCCTTCTCCAGCGTCTAGAAGCCACCTACATTTCTTGGCTTATAGCCCCTCTTCCAAATGCAAAGTTGGTGGCATGGCAGGTGGCTCCTCTGTGACTTCCTATCTCTAGAAGGAACTGTGATGACATTGAGCCCACGTGGATACCCCAGGACCATCTCCTCCTGTCAAGGTCCTAAACTTAATCACATACATAAAGTTCCTTTCCCTCTGTAACATGTTCTACAGGTTCCGGGGATTGGGACGCGGCGTCCTGGGGGCTCTTATACAGCCGACCTCTTACCTACCTGGCATCTGAGAGAGAAGGGCAGTCTGGACAGGTGAGCTGCACCTAAGCCTGACCTGCCCTCTGCCCCCTGGGGTGATTCTGAGGGA
Source organism: Canis aureus (assembly GCF_053574225.1). Taxonomy (NCBI): domain Eukaryota; kingdom Metazoa; phylum Chordata; class Mammalia; order Carnivora; family Canidae; genus Canis; species Canis aureus. Next base: position 23,653,309 of record NC_135613.1, on the reverse strand, counting down.
TGAAGATACATCACCCCACAGTAGACTGAAAGGGTGGAGCCACCAGGGGCTTTAAGAGCCAGGAGGCAGATGGCACTTGGTGGGACCATTACAGAACAGATGCAAATGTTGGACGCAGCCAGGAGTTTCTGTTAAAAGTCTGAGCGACGCAGGGTAGGGTTGGCAGGATGGGTGCTGTTCAAGATCTCCAGCTCCAGGAAACTCTGACCAGTGCCTTCCACAGCAAGATGGCTCAAGCCTGGGATTTCATCAGGGACTCTGTGTTTCCCACCCCAGATGGGGCAGGGGGACATGGGGCACTGTTAGCACATGGAGACTGGGCACTGATGGCCAGACTGAAAGTCTGGATTGAAGCCACTACAAAGTGTTTAGTTTAAACACTCCCTAGGAGAAGATGTGAGGATAGGCAATGTTTGATGTGACAGAACGTTCAGTATGTCCCGCTTGTAAATAACTCTCTGGATTGGAACAGGGCCTTGGACTCATCTTGCTCCAGGATGTCCGGCCTCCCACTCAGCACGGCTGTGGGTGAAGTTGGCCTGCTGGACAGTCCCACCCGATGAATCCATTATAAACAGATTCTGCGTGGAAAGGGAGGCTGAGAAAGGGCGGCCTGCTTCCTCGTGTGCAGCGGACCCTCCAGGGATGGGCTCTGGGCAGACGAAACCTTGTCCCCAAGGAAGATCGCTTCTGTCAGGAGCTGCATCCAGGGGTGGCCTACGTGGTCAGTCGCTCACACAGACCGCAGGAGAAGCTTCTTTGCTCACAGTGGGGAGAACACATAGGCCCCCAATGGTCTCTGCCTTCGTGTCCTGCTGTAACGAAGCAGCACACACAGCGTGCTCAGCCACAGACACGACCTCGCTCGGGCTCTGGAGGCAGAGGTCTGACATCAAGGTGTCCACAGGCTGCTATGCTCCCTCGGGAGGCTCCGGCGCGGCCCTTCCTGTCACCGGCAGCTGGGCTGGCTCTGCACCTCGTGGCTCATGGCCGCATCCCTCTGATTATGGCCTCCATCCTCACGTGGCCGGTCCTGTGTTTCTGTGTTTGTGTTTCTGGTTTCTCTTAGAAGGACACCGTCCTTGGATTCAGGGCCCATCTGAGATCCATACCTTAATTACATCTGCAATATCCTTCTTTCCAAATATTGGTCACATTCTGAGGTTCTGGCTGGATGGGAACTTTTTCCTGGGGACAGTGGCACCATTTAACCAGCACAGACTCCAGGGAACTGCTGGTCAGCACTGACCTTGACCTCTCTCCCAGAGTGAATGCTTCCAATCTTGTCCATGCAGACATCCCTGGCATTTGGTAAAATGTCCACCAATGGGAGATGGGGCCCACCCAGGAGCTCGAACCAGACAGGGGCGGGTGTGTGTGTGTGTGTGTGTGTGTGTGTGTGTGTGTGTGTGTTGGGGGCAGAGGTGAGGCTGGGATCTCAGGAAACGTGACCACGAATGACATCGAGAGCAGAGACTTTAAACTTTGGAGCCAAACGACCCTTCCTGCAAACAACAGCTGACGGGCGAGTGGCGAATAAAGCACGCGGATCGGGGGCCCTCTTTCTCCGCTCCCCCACCCACCAGCCCAGAGCAACCAATCTGGACAGAGGACAGCAAGGAAGAGGAGGCCGGGGCAGGGGTTCTTGGAGGCTTCTGTGCCCCAAACATGAGGGTGGCGCCCTGGGGCTGCTGAGGGGATTGAGTGACATGGGCCTGCCCGAGAGGTGACATGTGTGGAAGCTTTGAGGTGTCCTGTGGGGCTGTGCTGTGCTAACGCTGCTGCCCAAGTGATTTCCAGCAGCTTCCATTTCGAGACCAACATCAATTAGGTGACTTAATTACCGAGCCGCAGACCCAGACAGAAACCATGGCCCAGGCTGCCTGCAGGGTGGGACTGGTCCATCCAGATTACCTCAAACCATCGGAGTGTCGGGTCCCACAGGTCCCACAGCTGGCAGGGCTGGGCCACACCCCACTCTTAGGACCAGGCACATCCAGTCACATGTGCAGCTTCCTGTGGCTCTTGAAATAACTCCCACAGAAGCAAGGCCCCGGGCGGCACCCAGGCCCTTCCCCTCCCCAGTTTCCAGGCCAGCTGCTCCCCATCCCATGAGCTCCAGCAGGTGGGGGCTGCTCCGCCGCACACCTCCCTGCACTCACCTGCCATCTCTCCTCCACTCAGGGTCGGCCACACGGCAGGTGCGCACCGAGGTCTTCCTAAATGGACTTCTTTTTTTTTTTTTTTTTTAATTTTTTTTTATTTATTTATGATAGTCACACAGAGAGAGAGAGAGAGAGGCAGAGACATAGGCAGGCTCCATGCACCAGGAGCCCGATGTGGGATTCGATCCCTGGTCTCCAGGATCACGCCCTGGGCCAAAGGCAGGCGCTAAACCTCTGCGCCACCCAGGGATCCCCTAAATGGACTTCTAACCCCACAGAGTGGGCCTCACTGCTGTTTCCCCGGAGCGAAGTTATCTTGTCAGGTGTATTTCCCCTGCAATAAGCCCCCGGTGCAGAGCTCAGTGAGAGACAGAAGCCCTGACGTTTCTTAGCCCAGGCCTGGCGCAAATCCCGGGCGGTCACACCGCTGGGTTCCCAGCCTTGGGATCCCACATGACAGGAGCCTATCCACCTCACCCTGTACTCTGTCCTGGTTTGTCCCCGGTGTGGGACAGACCGTGCCTGTCACCCCTAAAGAATCACATCCTTTCTCTAGCAGCCTTGTCTCAGACCATTAGGGAACTCAGACGCTTTGCCCTGGTCAGGCCAGTCAGAGATGAGGGCTCTGGCTCGGAGAAGGTGGCTGAGCCTCACTGGGAGCCTCTGGTATCAAGCCTCTTCGGGACCAGCCTAGAAGGACAGATCCAGCTCATTGTGGTTCAATGGGCACTGGCTGGCATGAGGGGGCATAGTTGCCTCCTTCCCTTCGTGGATGCTGGGCTCCCAGCCCCTGGTCCACGGCTCTGTTTGCCTGGCTAGGATCCCCTTGGCTGAACCCACACACTGCTCTGCTGTGGTTCCCATGCAGGGTCACCAGTGGGAGGCCCCACAGGCAGAAGAGAACCTCAGGGGTTCAGTTCGCAGCCCACAGCCCACGGCCCTGTCTGCAGCTTGGAGTGGCTGGGCACCTCTACAGCAGCTGGGGGCCGAATGGTGTCCCCCCACCCCCCAAAAGATCTGGCTACATCCTAACCCCTATACCTGTGGATGGGGCCTTATTCAGAATTAGGGTCTTTGCCGGTGTGATCAAGTTACAAAGAGGTCATGCTGGAGTAGAGTGCGAGCGCTGACAGACCCAGAGGGGACGCCATGTGAGGACGAGGCAGAGGTGGAGGGACGTGGCCACAGTCAAGGGACACCTGGCGCCCCCAGGAGCTGGAAGACACAGGAAGGACCCTCTCCTGGAGCCTGTAGAGGAACGCAGCCCTGCAACCCCTGAATTTCGGACTCTGGGCTCCAGACTGAGAGAGCGTAGGTCTCTGCTGTTCTGAGCTACCCCATCTACAGCGCTTTGCTGCAGTGTCCCTAAGACCCTCCTACAACAGCCCTCACTAAGTTGCCCCCTGGCCCTGGTAGCCCTGCTGCTCGGAGGGCGCCTCCCCCTGCCTCGCCTGTGGTCTAACAGCTCCAAGCAAGGTGTCCTGGGAGATGCTGTGCTTGGAACGGGCCTGCCCTCGGCTGCTCCCCAACCCTGAGAGACCTCGTCATAGTCTTTGTCAGTGCCCAGCTTGGACAAGCTCCAGCTGCCTCCAGGAGGAGAGACGGTGAGAACCACGTTTCTTACAGTTGATAGGTCACTGCTTGGTGGGGACCTGGGGTCTCAGGCTGCAGCCACTTGGGGGCTGGGGCAGCACCTGCTGCTCCCACGTGGATGTGACACCCAGGCTGAGTCTAGAGCTGGCCTCACCTCAGCTTAGAGGTCTGGGAATGACGCCATTCCCTGAGACCATGTGTCCATGAGGCCAGAGGACGGGGGAGCTGTGTCAGGGTCTTGGGGCTGCCGCAGAAGACACAGGCTGAGGGCACAACAACAGAAATATGGCCTATCCCAGCTCTGGGGCCAGAGTCCACAAACCAGGAGTCACAGGGCAACGCTCCCTCCAAAGGCTCCGGGGGAGGGTCCTTCCTGCTGCTCTCAAGTCCTGGGGGCCCCAGGTGGCCCTCAGCTGGTGGCTATGTCCCTCCAATCTCTGTGTTTGTGTCTTAAATGTAATGAACCCAGTCATTGGATATAGGGCCACCCTAACCCAGAAACCTTGTCTCAACTAATTCCATCGGCAAAGACCCAATTTCCAAATGAGGTTGCATCTGAGCTTCCTGGTGGACATACATTATGTGTGTGGGAGGGGGAGGGCTGTCACTGTGTCACCCACAACAGGAGACTACAAGTCACATTTGTAACCAGCTCCTGGCATATCTGGCCAAGGTGGTCTGGACCATTCACGGGTGAGCACCAAGTCGGGCTTGAGCCCTGCAAGCCTGTCAGGACCAGCATTACGGGGCCACCCCCTGATCTTGCAGGGCCTGGACCGCTCCTCATTTCCACACGGCTGACTTTTTCCAATGGGGATAATACTTCCGTCCGGCAGGAGGATTAAGTGAGCTTCTGTGATTCACATGAGACAGCAGATGGCTGGTCACTTCATTGATACCAGTGGCTTTTGTCAGCGTCCATGAGTATGTAGAAAGGGGATGATATCAGACACGTCTCTCTTTCGGCTGGAGATGTGCTGACCTCAGCCTCTGGTTCTTCGGGACGTGCCACTGCTCAGAGGAGAGCATGGGTTGTGGCAAAGATTGCCTGGTCCCAGGGCTCTCTCCCACGTCCCTGGGTCCTGACAAGAGTGAGACAGGAGGCTTTTCTCCATGCATGCCGAGCCCCACGTCCCGGGGACCCCCTCTGTTCTTGTCCTGGAAAGGGACCGGGACACCTAATGCTCAGAGTCTCAGCTTTGTGCCACTCCAAGTTCTGAGCTCAGCCTCACACAAGCCATCCCTGTCCCCTTGTTCTCTAGTTTCTTTTTTAAGATCATGGGTCAGGTCATGATCCCGGGGTCCTGGGATCAAGCCCTACATTGGACTTTCTGCTTAGCAGGGAGTCTGCTTCTTCCTCTGCCCCTCCTCCAGCTCATTCTTGCTCTCTCTCAGATAAATAAATCTTAAAAAAAAAAAAAAGTTTTTAGAAAACGGATTCCTGGTCAAATCTGCACAATTTTGGTATGACAAGGTTTGGGCAGGTACAAGGGGTTCCCAGAAGGGTGCCGTGGGGAAGCCAGCTGGGAGGTGCTGGTTTGGGGTCAGGATCCCAAGCAGGGACTCGTTCCTGGGTCCTGGCTGTCCGTCCTCCCATGCTGTGTTGTCTTCTGCCTCTCGGCCCTCACATGTGCGTCCTTGCACAGATGACGTCATAATCTGTCGGACTGAGCACATGGGGTGCTGTCACGGTGACTTGGAAGCTGGGCCCTGCCCAACAAGCCTCAGACTACACGAGGGGCTGGTGAGGCCCCAACAACTCTGTTCTCCCCCCACACGTGGTATTTTCAAACAATTTGCATTCACATTTAAACATGGGAAAAGTGGAATGCCTGGGTAGCTCAGCGGTTGCGCATCTGTTTGGTCTGTTTGGCTCAGGGTGTGATCCTGGAGTCCCGGGATCAAGTCCTGAATCAGGCTCCCTGCAGGGAGCCTGCTTCTCTCTCTGCCTGTGTCTCTGACTCTCTCTCTGTGTCTCTCATGAATAATTTTTTTTTTAAATGGAAAAGGTTCACATTAAAAAAAAACAACAACAAATTTCTGACTTCTCTTTAAAAAAAAACCTCAGAAATCTAGCAATTAAAGACTCTCAGTCTGTGGACACCAGAGGTGCTGGCATGACCTAGCAGTGGCCGGGTCTCTCGGCGGGCCTGCGTGCTGAACTCTGGCCTCCACCTGTCTGTCCCACTCATTCTTTTCCAGGTCTGTCCCCGGAGGCATCTGAGATTTCAACTCCTGCCCATATAAGAACCAGCCCCAAGAAAACAGCAATCCATATAAGGCCAGCAGGTTGCAGAAACCCTGGGTTATGTAACACGTGGCCTGGGTCTAAGCCTCTGTTGGCGCCCCGGGGCCCTTCTGAAGCGAGCAGTGCGGAGTCTGCCAGAGAGAGACAGGCAGGAAGCAACACGGATTAGCCACTTTCACTCAGGACAGTTTGCCAGGTGGGTCCAGGATCACAGCTCAACAGCAGGTGTGTCACTGCTTACCTCCTGTGCCAAAGGCAAACATAAGCCACAGACTGCAGCTCCTTTTGTCTCCAAGCCGCTTGCTTACTGGGGGCTGTTTTGGGGCCTGATCGTTCTCTGTGGATGTGTGTGTTGGGGAGTCCTCTGTGCATTGAAGGATACGGAGCAGCATCCCTGGCCTGGACCCACTAGATGCCAGTGGCACCCCTCCCCGAGCCACGGCCCCCAGAACAGCTCCAGACCCTGCCAGGCATCCCTTGCTTGAGAACTAAGCCCGGATGCCACATGGGGGCCCAGCCAGGGTCAGCTGGCTGGCTGGGTGGGGGGTTGGGGGGGAGCCTCGCTGCCCTCCCTCCCCTTCCTCACAGGAGTCGTGACTCACAGACCCAGGTGAGGGCAGGCGTGTGTCACAGCAACTGCAAGGAGCATCTGGCCCGACCACAACTGCCATCTCCAGTTACACAAGTGCCGGCCTGTACAGAAAGGCGCAGCGTGTTCTGTTGGGAAAGAAACCCCCGGGGGCACGTTGGTTTCAATGCCTCGGTGAACCCGGGAGCCAGGTGGAGGCTTCAACGGCCTCTTTGTCCTCACCCCTCCCCTCATGCAAAAGAATGGCTGATGCAAGAGGCCCCAGGATTGCCGGTTCCGGCGGGGAGCGGGGAGCATGAGCGCAGATCGCGGGGCTCCGGGGCTCCGGGGCTCCGTGCTCAGTGGCGGGAGGCAGCAGCTGCCTGCGTGTGGCCAGCAGTTGGCGTCAGAGGGGACTTGCCGGGGCTCTGCCGAGGGGGAACAGAGCAGAAATGAGACCCATGCCGTGGGCACAGAAGGCGGAAGGAAAACGTGCCCACGCAGCCAGCATCTCCCCAGGTGGAGCCTGCCAGGAGGGATGGCGGCCGCAGGAGGGACAGAAACGGCATCTCCAGTCTTCAGCAGGACTGAGCAAAGGGAATCCTGCCCGTGAACTCCCGGGAGGCTCTGAGGTCCCTGCCACGAGGGCGCTGTCCTCGTTGTCACCACCACCAGGATGGGGAGGGAGCAGCAGCTGTGCCCTCCACCGCAGGGTTTCACGCCCACCACACAAATGACATTTGTGGCTGCTCGTCCTCGGGGTGGGGCTGTCCTTTGCCTCACAGGATGTCGAGCGGCTTCTCTGGCTGGCCCACCCACAGGTGCCATGGCACTAGTAGCCCCCCTACTCCCCGTGTTGACAGAATGTCACCAAACATCACCAAGTGTCCGTGGGAGGCACAATGGCCCCTGAGAGTGTGCCAGCCCCCCGGGGAATGAGCCCAGCGAGTCCCCAGGACCGGTCCCTCCCACCTCTGCTCAGCAGGAACGTCCTGTCCCTCCAGTCCCCAGCTCTGACATCCGCCTGCCACACCCACATCTCCGTGTCCCTTAGCCTTCTTGTCCCTGGCCTCTCTGGAGGCTGGCCAGCCCTGCCACCTTCTGTTACCCTCTGCAGGCTTGGGCTCCGGGGAAGGATTCCTGCCAACGTCCGCAGGAGCAAGGAGGCCCCATCCCACTGGTCCGATGTGAAGATAGCATCCCATAACTGCAGGTTCACGTGGGTCCTTCAGGGGTCAGCTGAGAGGCCCTACAGCCAGGGGATCCAGAGCAGGGGTCTCCACCGAGGAAACGGGGGCCGTCCCACAGCAGGTGCCATGCAGGGGCCGCTGGGCATCAAGGCTGCAGGAGCATCACACTTGTCATGGGGGCGAGGCTGACTCCGTTCATGGCAGAGGGGCCAGCGCAGGGGGGTCTGCAGGATGGGAGACGGATGTTCGTTCCCAACATGGTGCGGACAAGCAGGGATGTACGGCCATGGGCACTGCGGCCAGGGGCTGCCAATCGGAGGCGACCAGATAGTCAATAGGGGGGTTCTGGCTAAACGGACTTAGCAGGGTTTGCGCTAACGCCGCACTCTCGAGGACAAGCCCGGGGATGAGGCCTCGTTGACACAGTGCCCAGAGGAGCACTGTGATCAAGGAGTGTTTGTCACAGCCCGGGGACATTACGTTGGTGGTCTCTTCCTATTACACGGGAGAACCCGGGAGTGTTGAGAGGCCTGGTCACTTGCCTGAGGCCCTCAGTGCATGGTCGGGGGGTGGGGGTGCGTCAGAAGCCATACAGCCGCGCAGGGCCTAGATGTGTCACCCCAAAACACGGGAATCTGGTGAGGGAAGGTGAGAGGCAGGTTTCCCCCTCCTGCAGCATGTGCTGCCCCTGCCCCCGTTGGACCCCAAAGACATGGGGTCAAGTGTATGACTGTCTTTGGGGCAGTGCCTTCTTGAGGCCCCTTCTTTCAAGGTTTTTCTGAGTCAGAGGGAGGACGGAGGCCTTCTAACCAGTGGTTTTCCCATTCACTCCATGCCAGCGGCGTCCCAGGAACTAGTCACCAAGATGAGGGCTGCGGGGCTAGCAAGATTCGCTGCTGGGACCACCCAGGTCAGGGGCACCCTGAGATTCCTGTGGCTGCTCTCTGGGGGCACGTAGCCCCCACCCTGCAGAAAGGGACCGGGAGCGTCTTTCCCAGGCCTCACTGTCTCTCCAACACAGGCCTCTGGGCAACGTCCCTGTCGGCCAAATCCTGCTAGGAGCCAGGGGGCAACAGAGAGGGCAGCTGCCCATCCAGGGCAGTCTCAGAGCCCAGGACAGCAGGGCGCAGCAGAGGGAGGGCCTGGAGGGGCCCTGGGCAGCGGCGGCAGCAGCGGCGGCAGCAGCACTGGTCCTTTCAGGCCTGGGCAGAGCAAGCTGGATTACACTGCCAGGTGGCTCCAGGCAGGCTGGGGTCAGTGGGGAAGAGGTAGGAGAGGCACATCCGCTTCCAGCAGAGGCAGCCAAGGATTAGAGGGGCGGGGGTGGGTGCTCCGTTCCGGATCAGGGACCCTGTGATCATCCCCAGCAACCCACTTCAAAAGAGCTCTTGTCAGGCTGCTCAGGGCTGGACAAGCAGCAAGTACAGACTGTGCCCGGAAGGTGGGGTCAAGACCCAATCCTAGAGCTGCAGAGCCTTGCTGGCACCTCTGCTGGCACCTCCTCTGTGCACTCCTGGCACCTGGGGCTGCTTCTGTCGGAGCACTCCTCCAGGTTCCCACTTGGCCGAGCTCCCCAGCAGCCCAAATAGGCTGGCACAAGGAAGAGGCCCGCTGTGACTGAGCGATGAACAGCAAGGGAGACGTGATGAGGAACAGTGACGGAGCACCCCTCTGAAACAGACTCTTCCAACCTCCTTCTGTTGGTAGCGAGGCTTCCACACAGGGTTGTCACATAGAGTTGCACAGTTTGTTTACTGCACAAAGGCACATGGCACATGCATTGCTCCATGTGCACCCCATGTACCCTCACCCGGGCCTGCTCCAGCTCAAAGACCGGGCATCTGCTTCTTTGCACAGAATTCCATTCAATAGCCAAGGCATCCACTGTGCCCCTCCAAGGAAGTACTTTCTAACCATGTGCCCCACCCTCCCCGACGGGAAGACTTTTTCCCTTCTTGCCAAGCCACCTGCTCCAGCAATTGCCATGTAACAAATCAGCCCAAGAGTTAGGGGCTCAAGACAATTCATTATGAGGCCTATGGCTCTGGGCAGTTGGGCTCAATCATGTGGCTCTTGCAGGGTCTCGCATACAGCCAGGAGCAGAGGACAGAGGTCTAGGGTCATGTCACAGCCTCTTGGTCTCCACGTCTGGCCCTGGGCTGGGACGGCCAGTGCTCCAAGAGCTGGTCAGGCATCTCTCTCCATGCAGCCTCTCTGTGGACTGGCGTGGGGAGCCCCACAGCCTGCCGGTCTCTCTGTGGTCGGGCTTCTGGCAATTGTGTTGAGTTTGCTGGAACGTTCTCAGACTGAGAGGGAACAGTCAGGAGAATGTAGACTTCCGTCTTGTTAGGTATCTGGGTGTCCTGGAGGGGATCCCAGACCACCCGGAGGGTGGGGGTGTGGGGCCCTGGCTCCTTAGCTAGGGTAGCTCTCATCCGTCGTTGGCCCTGGGGACTTGCCCACGGAGCCCTGCCAACCCCAGGAGAGGGGGATCCATGCCCTGACAACCCGCTAAGGTGTGACCTCCTAAGTCATACCTGTGGAAACCCCCAGGCATCCTCCTGCTTCTCCAGCTCTCTATTCCAGGCCCACCTGGAGCAGGTAGCCCGAGCATGCTGCCACCATCTTCCTGGCCGGGCATCGCTCACCATCGGGGGTGCCTACTGCAGCCAGGGGATTCCTGGGGGGAAGGGGGTGCTCCTTGCTCAGTGCTCTCATTTGAAAGACAGAGAGACAGGCCCAGAGCCTCCCCTCCCTTTGGGTGTGAGTGGTGGCGAGAACCTCCTGGAGGCAGCTGAGGCTGTTAGATCTGTGAATGGTATAGAGAATGTCTAGAGATGGTCAGTCTTCTCCCCTCAGAGGTAGATCTACTATGTCCCTCCCAGCATCTCCCCTGCAGCTCGGGGTGAGACAAGCCCAGAGAAGGCAGCCTTCTGCAGGGCAGGGCCAGCCGTGGGCTGAGACTCCTCCACGCTGAGGGGCGCCAGGGTGTGTGGGTAAGTCTGTGTTTCAAAGGAAGAGTGAGGTTCTGGAAATGAGGTCTCTAGAGGGCTGGGTGTGGCCTCTCCTTCAAGTTTGGTTTGGTTTTTTGAGAGTGTCTTGGGGGCCTTCGTACGACATAAACGTGGAGGCCAGAGGCCAGAGGCTGAAGTCGAGGTGTGGGCCGGGCCATGCTCCCCCCCCGGTGCCGCAGGCTGCATCCTTCTGTATGAGGCAGGCTTCTTGGGAGAAACAGAAGTGGTAGGACACGTGCATATATGGAGGAGATCTATCGTAAAGAAACAGCTCGTGGGGTTGTGGAGGCTGACAAGTGCCAATAGCACAGGGGAGCAGGCAGCTGGAGACTGGGAAGAACCCATGTGTCATCCTGAGTTCAAAGGAAGAACAAAGTGCTGTCCCAGCTCAGAGGCCACCAAGCAGGACAAAATCTCTCTTGTTCAGAGGAAGGTTGACCTTTGTTCTCTGCAGGCCTTCGACTGATTGGATGAGGCCCACCATAGTTACAGAGGACAATTTGCTTTCCTCGGCCTATTTTATTTTTTTTTTAAGACTTTATTTATTTATTCATGAAAGACACAGAGAAGAGAGGCAGGGCAGGGACATAGGCAGAGGGAGGAGCTGGCTCCATGCAGGGATCCCAATCCGGGACTCCAGAATCACAGCCTGAGCTGAAGGCAGGTGCTCAAACGCTGAGCCACCCAGGCGTCCCTACTCAGCCTATTGATGTAAACTTTAATCTCATCTAAAACAATCTCACAGAAACACTCAGAATAACGTTTTACCAAATATCAGGGCACCCTATGACTCAGTCAAGTTGATACATAAACTCCATCATGCACATCTTGCCTCAACTAGGTTCTGGTGGCTCCAGGGATCTCTGGGCTTGTGGCCACATGCCTCCACTCTCTGCCTCTATTCTCACGTTGCTCCTCCCTGTGTCCCTATGATCCAGATCTCCCTCTCCTGTCTCTTTCAAGGAGATTCTGCATTGATTTCGTAAACCGATCCCATCTGCAAAGACCATATTTCCAAATAAGGTCACATCCACAGGGTACAGGGGTTAGGACTGGGACATATCTTTTGCAGGGATGCCTTTGAACTCATACTAGATAAAGGTGGCCCTAAGTCCAACCACTGGTGTCTTTGTATGAAGACACATGAAGACACAGAGAGAAGTCCATGTGAAGACAAGCAGAGCCTGGCATGAAGCTGCCACAGGCCAAGGAACATCAGGAATCATTGGCTGCCACAGAGTTGAGAAAGGATCCCCCCAGAGCCTTCGGGGGAAGAGGCACAGCCCCACCAACATCTAGATTTTGGACTTTTGGCCTCCAGATGTGTTTCAACCCTCCCCCCCCACTTTGTGGCCATTTGTTACGGTGGCCTCAGGACACTTGCACACCCTGTTGGTTCCTATTTCTAATACATTGAAGCTATTCACCCACTTTGTTCTATATTTTCTTTACCGTTTGTTTCTGTCTTGATTTGTCACAAAATCAGGCTACTAGGAAAGTCTCTGTCTGACTCTTTGACCAAAAGAACTGGAATCACCTTTTTTCTGAGTGTTTATATACATGGACAGAAGTGCATATGGGCCAATGGAGGGCAGACAGGGTAAAGACAGGTAAAGGCAGAGGAGAGCACATCACAGGCCTCCTGGGCCTTAGCCATCTGCCTGGGCCTCCCTCCTCTCCCTCAGCCTCCTGTCCCACCTGTCACGGACTCCAGTCCAGAACACCCCCGCCAGCGCAGGAGGCCAAGAGCTACCGATGCAGAGACCCCGATCCCCTCCCGTACCAGCTGGTCACATCACCTACCTGCCCTGGTGGCCGTCGGTGACCTTCCGTCTCTGTGTGCTGCAGAGCGGACATGTCAGCACACCTGGGTACCTGGGCACTCACCTTTCTCACCTGGGCCACTCCAATGGCCTCTTGCTTCTGTATTCATTTCCTTTTGTTGTAATTACCACAAATTTAGTGTCTTAAAACATACACATTTATTCTCTCATCGTTCTGGATGTCAGACGAACAGACTGGGTCTCTCCGGGGCTAACTGAAATCAAGGTGTCAGCAGAGCCAGATCCTCTGTCCTCCCCATCCATGTCCAGAGCCAGCTGCCAGGGGCCTTCCCAGCTCCCTCTGACTCCACTCCTACCTCTGCTGTAAGACCCCTAGTGAGGACACTAGGCCTAGTGTGACAGCCCAGGATGGTCTCCCACCTCAGGATCCTCCCTTACTGCCATCTGCAAGTCCCCTGTGCCCCCACACAAGGTCACATACCCACAGAGTCCTTCTGGGGATCAGCACGTGGTTACCCTGCTGCCCTCATCATGCTGACCAGTGGGTATGGTGCTCCTGTTCCAAACGGTGGGTCCCTTCATGTCACTGCCCTGTTTACTACCCACCAGCAGCTCCCGTGGTGCTTACAACAAAATCCAAACCCCTTCTCCACGCTGGCAGCCCTGGAGAAGGGGGCCCTACCTCTCCACCCACCCTCTACCCACACCATAGCAGCTCCCAAACACCCCGTCACTCTGTCACCAGGCCCCCTCCTCAAGAGTCTTCCTGCCCTCACCCGAGGGAACCCACTCCTCCGCACCATGTCATCCTGTTTAATTTACGTATCTTTATCCAAACCCATCTGTGATTCTGTTCACTTGTTTCCTGTTCACTATGTTGCCTCTAGAATCTGATTCCCCGGCAGAGGGTCCGGTGAGCCTAGAGCAGGCCCAGCACATGGCAGGCCCTCGACAAATATTTGTAAAATGAAAGAGGCATTCCAGCAGAGGCAAATGAGTTAAAGCCAGCCCTGTCGTCTGTTTCTTGGCACGGGTTTGTTGTCCAGTCCCGGCCAGTTATTCAGACACACAAAGCGCTCTTGGCCTTGGCTAGGGGAAACAGAGGGCACAGTGTACTGCAGAGACGCCCAAGTCTCTGAGCTCTGGGTGCTCATTGTGGCACTGAAGCAGATGAAGTTCCCTCCGAGTGTAATGAAGTGACACAGTGGGTCGGGGAACTGTGCTCCTCTGCTGAGTCTTCTCCACTCGTGATCTGAGAGTCTTGCTTCTGCGACCCACCACTTCCAAATCCCAGTTTGGCCTTGGCTATCGGTAGCACAGAATACTCTTCATTGGCAGGATGCCTCTGCTTGGCTGAACTTTGCAACCACAAGATAAATGATGCCCTGCATCTTGGCAGCAGGGGATGGCTTGTTCCTTCTGGGCAGGAGAGCCTCGGGGAGCCAGGAAGGTGGTGATGCTCAAGACAAACAGCAGCCAAGCCCGGGAGGCAGAAGCTGAGCCGAGCCTCAGCATATCCACCGTCCCTGCCCCACATGGCAGGGTCCTTCACTCAGTTCTGGCATGTTTGTTAATTACAGAGAGATCTACAATTATCTCTGGAGAATTAGAGCATTGCATGATTTTGCCCAGGGCTAGAAAGATGTGTCCACTAGCCAAGCAGAAAGAAGGCCAATGAAGCAAGAGTCTTCTCTGGGTTAATACAAATGGTAAACCTAATGTGAGTTTGTTTCCATTTGCTCCCCAGGAAGGAGCCCTCCAGAGGCCTTGGAGACCCCCAAAGAGCAAAGCAAAGAGACCAAAAGCAAACACCCAAGGAGGGATCATTGGCCCTCTTTCCACCGAAAAGGGTCCAAAGTGTCCACAGCGTCACAGAGGGCCTCTGCAGCTGCAGCCATGGGTTGGGGTCTGCTTTGGGGAGCTTGCCATCAGAAGCTTCCTAACCCACAACGCCATTCACAGCAGCCATGCTAAGTCACATTTTGTCCAGTGAGTTTCTGCATCCTTGCTAAGCCTGCCTTAGTATCAGGCCACACAACATACACTCAAACCAATTGCTGACCATCTCATGGATGGAGGAACCCAGCATAGTTGCTTGAGCCTCGTGTGCAAAGAGCAGTACTCCCTTGCCCCATCCCCGGGACCTGGCCCCGGATGCTAAGGGCATATTGCGTCCACCTCTTATGGATTTGTTTGTTGAAACCTGCAGGATCCTGTGTGTTAACTCCCAAGGAATGAAAGAGCTGGAAGGACCCAAGAATTGCTCAGCTCTTACTCCAACAGATTAATGGCTTCCCTAACACGATCCAACAAGTCTGGGGAGCTGCTTCTTCACCAACCTGATGTTCGTCCTGGCCTTTTGTTCTTCCTGTCATTTTTCAAGTTTGTCAAAGATTTCAGGCAGTGCCTGACTCTTGGTTCAGAGAGAAGGGAACCTGCCAAATGCAGGCTTGTGGGCCATTTCAACAGTACCTCCCCTGAGCAAAGAATACCAGGAGCTCCGGATGTTGCTCTGTGGTCCAGAGATTCATTAGTCCTTCATTTACTCAAGTGAAAATGACAAAGAAGAGCTAGTTTGGCTTTGCATTTTGCTTTGTCCTTCTCAGTCCTTTGCATTTGCACTTAAATTTTAGGATCAGCTTGTCATTTTGTGAGTATGTACATGCACGGTACACAGAAAGCCCTCAGGATTTTAATGAAGTGGTATTGAATCTATGGGTCATTTTGGGAAGATTGAAGCCTTTTTAGTAGTGAGTCTTCAGTGTAGAGGATTTGCTCTGTCTATTCCTAGGTATCTGTTGGTTTTTGATGCTCTTACAAACAGTAACTTCTAAAGATTTTTATTATAGATGTATCTGTTGCCAGTATATATAAAATAACAACCAGTTTTTGTATGTTGATCTTATATCCAGCAACCTAGCTAAGCTTACCTTTTAATTTGAATAGATTATTTGTAAATTCCTTTGGAATTGTTTACACTATGTGTGAATAATGACAATTTAGATTCCCCTTTCTCAAACCTTATGCTTTTATTTCTTTTCTCCTTTTTTGCACCGGTTAGCCTACCTTTGCCATGTTAAATATATGTGGTGAGAGAGGATGCTATGGCTTTACCTATTTCTTACTTCCATTCCCCATCAAAAAGCCTCTGAAGGATTTTAGGGAGACGGCAGTGGCAACACAGTTTTTGGATATTTCAAAGTGCCACATAAAATAGTACAACTAAAAAGTCCCACCTAGATAGTGCAGCTAAAAAGAGGAGTAAAAATTCCAGGGACTCTCATGAGTGTACAGTGGACTTTTCCAGAGGCCAGAGACATGCTATCACCCAAAAGATTAAATGCAGATAGCATATATAAGAATTCTATCAGTTGTCTACAAAGCCAGACATTAAGACATTTGCAGAAACATAAAATCATACTCATCTTTTCATCTAAATGCTGTTACTTTTTATTAAAAAGATATATCTTCATTAAAAATATGTGGTTTGTGTTAACAATGTAATTGGGTTATTATTGCTATTTTAAATGAATTGATAAATAAATGCCTATTTTATTTTTTTAAAGATTTTATTTATTTACTCATGAAAGACACAGAAAGAGAGAGAGGCAGAGACACAGGCAGAGGGAGAAGCAGGCTCCATGCAGGGAGCCCAACATGGGACTCAATCCTGGGTCTCCAGGATCACATCCCAGGCTGAAGGCAGCACTAAACCACTGAGCCACTGGGGCTGCCCTAAATGAATGTTTAAAATAAGAAGTATTCACGGACAACATCTACAACAAAACTAGGAGCTAAGCTGTCTGCACACAGGCCAGAGCACCAGTGGATGGGGTTGAGCCCCTGCCAGGCACAGACTGTGGGGTATTGGGTTTGCATAGGGAGGGCAGAGGGCAGTGACATGCCTGAGTGTCTGGGAGCATGAGCACCTACAGGTGTGCCCCGGACAGTGTGGTGGCTGGCCAGTCTGATAGCAGCCAGCGAAGACAGCAGAATTGCCACAGCAGGAGCGAGTGCAGGGTGACCTGGTCATGCCTTCTGGGGATGGAGTGGTCCAGCCCCTGGTAGCCAGGGACTCCTTTCAGAACAGAGTTCCACACAGAGAGGAAACTGCTAGAAGTGGAATGAGAGCCGAGGGGACAGGGATAAGAGACCAGCGAGGGAGAGAAGTGGAGAAAAACAGATGGGTTCAGGTCCAGCCTTAGAAGAGCAAAAGAGAGGTCCATCTGGGAGATGGGGAAAGCTGAAACAGGTCTTCTTCAAGAGCCTCAGGAGCCTTAAATTCACACAAAGCAACAGAAATGCATCAAGGGCAAGTCCCATACAAAGTTACCACAAGAAAAATGAGAATATGCAGTGGAATGACATTCCTTACAGAGAAGAAAGAATTTCAGAAGGATGTGCTAAAAAAAGGAAATATCAAAATTGTAACATGCTTGTTTCAGAATAAACTAAAAATGTTTGAGGAAATGACACAAAATGGGGGAGGGGAGGATCCCAGCACCATAAGATACTTTTTAAAACTTGGAAATGAGGTGAGAGACTCAGGCAAAGAATTAAAAATAAGAGAACAATTATTTCATAAATGTAGACTAAATAGGAGTGTAATGTAACAGTGAAACAACCAACATGAGGATATAACGCCTTGAGAAGACTAGAAGGTGAGAAGGCGAAACGGTTTAAAATTCAAAAGAAAACAAAAACCACGATTCAAAGGATCTGAAAGAAACTTGGAAATTGTGAAAATTGGCAAAAAAGATCCAACACACAGATAACAGGGCTCTTTGAGGAAGGTGCCAATGTAAGAGAGCAGAACAAATCCTGAGAACTGTATTCAAGGAAAGTTGCCTGAAATCCAGCCCAGAATGACCAATGCCAAAGACATACTTTAGCAAAATGACTGGTATTTAAAGAAAAAGAAAAAAAAAATCCTTCGGGCCTCTAGGTAACAAGAGCACTGGCTTAGAAGAGACAAAAATCAAATTATCATCGAACTCTTCAACCTCAACACAAAACTGGAGCCAGAGACTTAATACCCAGCAAAATGGATCTTCCCATAAGAGGTGCTGCCACCACACAAGAACCCACTGTTCTTAGGCTTCATACCACGGCACAGCAGAATGCCGCCATCAGGATGCTGGTGAGTGTGGACTGTCTAGTGACTTGAAGTTTTAGGGCTGAGGGAGGGGCTGTGAGATCCCATGGCATCTATTGTACAGATAATGCAGGTATGATCCCCAGGATCATACCCCAAGCCGGAGGCAGACACTCAACCACTGAGCCACCCAGGTGCCCCTAGACTGTGGTCTTAAGATACCATTTTGACTCCAGACCTTGGGGCTTGGGGAAATCGTGCATTCCAGGTCTGGGCATAGGTGAGTCTGAAACATCTTACATGCCAGCTACTGGGGCCTCAGAGACTGCAGGCCCTGGTGGGGGTGTTCCTGCTGGCTGAAGATGGGATGAACTGATGTTCCTTAAGGTTAAGAATTGCACTGGGATCCCTGGGTGGCGCAGCGGTTTGGCGCCTGCCTTTGGCCCAGGGCGCGATCCTGGAGACCCGGGATCGAATCCCACGTCAGGCTCCCAGTGCATGGAGCCTGCTTCTCCCTCTGCCTGTGTCTCTGCCTCTCTCTCTCTCTCTCTGTGTGACTGTCATAAATAAATAAAAAAAATTAAAAAAAAAAAAAGGTTAAGAATTGCACTGATCTAGAAGCCCCCAGAATGTGCCTGAGTCTTGTGTAAGAGGCAAACAGGCAAACAGATTGATCACACGTTGAGGATGACACAGATCCAACCCTTTATCTTGCAAACCAGGTAAATGAAAGAAAGAACTGAGAATTTATTCTGCGTTCCAACCAATAGTAGATGCGGCCTTACAGAGAGGTCCGTTTGCAGGGCTCTTCCAACTTCCTGATGAAAGCGAAGTGATGCAATTAGTGGAGACTGCATAAAGGTACTGAGCGTCATCGGCCCCCAACCTCACAGGAAGAGAGACCACGTGTCTCCCAAGCCAAGAATTGGGTCTCCAATGGGGCCTGTGGGTGGCTCAGTGGTTGAGCATCTGCCTTTGGCTCAGATTGTGATCTCATGGTCCTGGGATTGAGTCCTGTATCCGGCTCCCCTCAGGGAGCCTGCTTCTCCCTCTGCCTATGTCTCCCTCTCTCTGTCTCTCATGAATAAATAAATAAATAAAATCTTAAAAAAAAAAAAAAAAAGAATTGTGTCTCTGCAAAATTTATGTATCCAAGACCTCAGTCCCGGTTCCTCAGCAAGTTATCGTATTTGGAGACGGGGCCTCTAAAAAGGTGATTGGTTAAAATGTCATTATGCGTAGCCCCTAATCCAAAATCTCACTAATGTCCTTGTAAGAAGAGGAAATCTGTACCACAGAGACCCCGGGACATGTGTCCACAGAGGAAAGACCCTGGGAGGCCTCAGGGGAGAGGAACCTACCCCTGCCCACAGCCTAGGGGCCCAGAAGATCATGAACATCTGTGGGCTGAAGCCCCACTTTGCGGCCCTTGCTCATGGCAGCCTGAGCAGATGAATATGGGGTGGGAAGTAGGGGTGCTCTCAAGGCCCAGACGGCTGCCTAGGCCCTGCCTGCATATGGGGGCTACAGGACCCCAGCCCACCCTGTAAACCACATCCCTGCCTAGGGGAGCCCTGCCGTGGATGGAGAGGACAGCAAGGCCAGGACATGAGCCCAAGGGCACAGAAACCAGAGCCCACAGTGCGAACAGCAGCTATAGAGGAAAAGCTATAGAGGTTTGCTTTTTTGTTGTTTTTAATAGATTTTATTTTTTGGAGCTGTTTTAGGTTCACAGCAAAATACAACAGCAGGTACTGAGACTTCCCATGCAGCCCTGCCCCCTCGCACCCACGGCCTCCCTTGCACAGCCATGGTACTACACCTGCTATGGTCAGAGCCTGCGTTGACGTGTCACCATGACCCAGCTGCTGGTGTGCTTTTTTTTTTTTTTTTCAAGATTTTATTTATTTATTCATGAGAGACATACAGAGAGAGGCAGAGACATAGGCAGAGGGAGAAGCAGGCTCCCTGCAGGGAGCCCGATGGGGAACTGGATCCAGAGAGTTCTGGGATCATGCCCTAAGCCAAAGGCAGAAGCTCAACCGCTGAGCCTGCCAGGCGTCCCTGCCGAGTGTGCTTCTGAGAACAAGTTTATTCTCTCTGGGTTGAGTGCCGAACTTCTCATAGCAGGAAGGTGTTTGTTCTGGTCTTTCTGTCTAGAGGCGATGGAGTCGTGATGGACGTGGAGCTTTAGCCATGGTGAGAGCCCGCTGGGGCCGAGGGTGCCGGGCCCAGGTTCAGAATCTTGCTGGGCTGCTGGGACCCAGCGAGTCGGGCTCTCTCAGGGGCTGGGAGGAGGCAGCAGACCCCGGTTCTGGCTGCTTGGCTGCATCCACAGGCCAGAGCTTAGTTTCTTTGTGCTTTGTTCCCTGATTTGCAAAATAAAGCGGGGGTATTCTGCAAGCCCAGCGTGCGCGGGGCAGGGGGGTGGGGGGAGGGAGACCTAAGGAGCTCAGTCTAGAATTAACTGTGTCTCGGCAGAATGGGGGAGAGAGGGGAGCCGGCCTAGCCTGGGCCTGGGCAGCTATGGGGACGCCAGCTCCCATTGCCCTGGTGCCCCATCAGGACCGCAAGAGCGCACGCTGGCAGCAGGTACCCTGTGCCCAGCTCTCCTGGCAGTGCCTCAGCCTTGTCACCCGCCCCAAGTGCTGCTCTCAAATGCCGGCTGGGCAGTGACCCCATGACCCTGGTGCCTGGGGTACAGGAATCCCCTGCTTCCCCACCCGGAGCACAGGGAACACAGCCCAAAGGCCTAGTGACACTGGGTGAGTGGCTCAGAGGTGGGCTCAGGGTTCTGCCCACGGATGGTCCCGTTGGTCCCTGACTCAGAGAAGCAGAGCTCCTCAGCTCAGAGCCCCCCACGCTCTGGCCCCATTTTGCTGGCAGGAGGAAATACAGTGATCTAGCGAATGAGGTCACAGATGATCTGGTTCCCTTGTGCCCAGTGGCCCTGGGACAGGAGACACGAATGCTCTGTGACCTCCTTGGTGCTCTCCTGGGAGACATTTTAATTTCTGCACCTTACCATGTTTTGATGTTTTAAGCCGAACCTGATGATTTGGAGGTGTTTGGGCAAAGTCATTGAGGTTGCTAGCTGACCGGCCTTAAGGAGGGGTCCGGCTGCAGTAAGATACTCTTTTTTTTTTTTTTTTTTCTTCCAGTAAGATATTCTTATACAGAGATGCTCCTTTGTTTCCTAGAGCCAAGAACTCATCCTGCCAGCCTCTACCTGCTGCATGGAAGGGAGTTTCCAATGATGTCCTGTGTCAGCACTTTGGCTGTGGGGCTTGGGGAAGCATCTGGAGGGTGGGCATCAGGGAAACGGAGCTAGCACAAAGGTTCCAGAAGTAGATGCTTGGAAATGCTACTCTGAGCATTGTGAGGGCCCCAAAGGGGCACAGTCACAGGAGTGAGGGGGACTCTCACAGAGGCTTTAATCCCTACCTCCACCCTGGATTCTAGATGATTCCCATCTGAGAGGACTCTGCATCTGCATATCTCGGCAACGTACAGCATAACAGCCTGTGGTTTATACTAAGTAGTGAATGACTGATACTTTAAGAATCTTGAAAGCAAGGCGACTGGAGTGATAAGGACACCAGTGTTTCCCTAAAAGGTTAGAGGAAGGTTAGTGTGTGTGTGTGTGTGTGTGTGCCCGAAGTGGGGGTGTAGGGAGAATGTCAAATGAATGCCCCCAGTAGCCTTCACCCACAGCCAGATGTCGCCTAAGAGACGCTGGGAATTCCTGAGAGAGGCAGACGGCGCCTCCAGGCTCAGGACCTAAGCTGGGTGGGATGGTTTAGGGTCTGCACTCTGAGAAGTGAGCTGTGTCTAAATGCGGTGTCGAATCCTGCTTGGGATCCTGAATGAGACCAGACAAAGGACATTAGTGGATAGGCCAGCAAAATCCAAATGATGTCTGGAGTGTAGCCAATAGCCATGCCCCACTGTGGCCTTCTCTGTTTCGATCAAGTCGCCATGGTCATGCAGGATGAACACACAAGAACTCTCGGAACTATCTTGGCAGCTTTCCAGCAAATCTAAAATTATTTCAAGACAACACACACGTATCTGATTAAAAACAAACCCCAATTGAGCCGCAGGTGAAAGTGCTGGGAGGCTGGGGCAAGTGGAAGGGGCAGGCAGGTGTGCAGAGGGCGGAAGCCGCCAGAAAGCCCCTTGCAAGCCCCGTGCAGAAGGGCGTGTGGTCGTCTGCAGGAAGCTGCGAGGCTACCTCTCTGGAGCACGGCACTTCGATGACGGAGATTCTAATGTTGACAGTCAGGGTCACGAGGAAGCCAACAGCCTTTGCCCTGAGCCCTTGGCCGTCGCTTACCTCTCCTGTCAGGATCCTTTCTGCACCATCTGTCTTCAGAGCATTTGAGCAAACAAACTCGCAGGTTTCCACGAACACTAGGCTATGGTAATGCGGGGGATGCCAAACATCCTGGGATCTGGCTGGAGCCCTCTCCCCCGATTCTGTCCGTGTTACAGGGCTGCAGCCAAGCCCACCCCCACCCCCCTCCCCCTCCAATCTATGATCTGCTTTGGGGAGTGTGAACACCTGCAGGCTCAACTCCTCTCAATCAGTCCCGTGAAACTATTGCTAAGTCTGCGCTCAAGCCCCTCTGGAAACACAAAGGGAAAACATAGATGTGGCTTCTAACACATTCTTCATTTGGGAGGTGAGAGCGAACGGGAAAAGCTCCTTTTCCCAGCCGTCTCCCGCGCGGGTGCCCTGGCGGCCGGCCTGCCCTGAGGCCCCCATCCACCCCGGGACCGGGCTTGCCCGCGGAGGCTGCATTCCTAGGGCCAGACTGTCTCCGGCTCCGACAGCACGTGGAGATGATGCAAGGCTTGCCAGAGTTGGGGCTCGCTGAGCCGACCGTGTTGCCCAGCTTCCCTCTACTGGCCAACCCTGGCTTTGCAGGCTGATGATTCTCATGACCAAATTTTGAAGGGGTGTTGCATCAGAAACCAGAGCCAGGGGAAACGAAGGTCCTGCCGGCTCCGGGGCGTGTGTGACACAGGCCACCGCCACCTGCAAGTGCCTCTAAAGGCTACTTGGCTGTGAGGTGGGGGTGGTGGGGTGATGCTCACCTCCCGGGCTCCTTTCTCATTGTGAGCACTGCGTCCACAGTCCCATAGCCCTGGGCCTGGCTGGGGGCCCACCAGGACCAGGGCCCGTTCCTCACCTCTAAGGAAGCTCTACCTGCTGTTGCTGCTCTATCTGCGCTGACGTCCCGTCCCTTGACCCTTTGTGCCCAAGTTCTTGGCCCACAACAGGGTCAGACTGTCTCTGTCCAATGGCCACCCAAGACCCGCAGACCAGAGTGGTCTAATGCCAAGAGGAAATGAGACACCCCACCTTTTCCTTTCAAGAACATTGGTGCAAGAAATGCAGACCCCTGTGACTTCCCAGTGAGGAGGGGGGGGGATCAGGCAGGGTCAAGGGTCAGAAATGGGGAGGTGTCGGGGGCAGGGAGAAGATGCCCAGGTCACATACTCCCTGGTAATTTTATTAGTTTTTTAAAAGAATTTTTTTATGTATTCATTCATGAGAGACAGAGAGGCAGAGACACAGGTAGAGGGAGAAGCAGGCTCCCTGCCCAATGGGGGACATGATCCCAGGACCCCGGATCATTACCTGAGCCAAAGGCAGATGCTCGACCACTGAGCTGCCCTGGTGTCCCAGTCCCTGGTAATTTTATTTTAAGATTTTTATTTTTTTATTTTATTTTATTTTATTTTTTAAGATTTATTTATTTACTTAGAGAGAGAGAAAGGTAGAGACACAGGCAGATGGAGAGGAGAAGCAGGCTCCAAGCAGGGAGCCCGAGTGGGACTCGATCCCAGGTCTCCAGGATCACACCCCAGGCTGCAGGAGGCGCCAAACTGCTGCGCCACCGGGGCTGCCCTAAGATTTTTATTTATTTATTTGAGAGAGACAGAGAGAGCGTGAACACAGGAGCACAAGTAGGGGGAAGGGGCAGAGGGAGAAGTAGACCCCCCACTGAGCAGGGAGCTGACCTCACCAGCCATAGGGCTCCATCCCAGGACCCCGGGGATCACGACCTGAGCTGAAGGCAGACACTTAACCGACTAAGCCACCCAGAAGCTCCGATCCCTGGTAATTTTAAAGTGTGGTAATGCTTTTCTCACTTTTGCTAGTTTTTTAATTTATTTTTTGTTATGTTTATTAATATATATATTTCTCAGGTTTGATTTTTAAGAAATCTCTACGCCCAACGTAGGGCTTGAGCTCACAACCCCAAGATCAAAAGTCATACGTTCTCCCCACCGAGCCAACCCGGCACCCCTATGTTTATCAAATATAAGTGTGGGGCAGCCTGGGTGGCTATATATATTTATATATATAAATGTGAAGGTGGCCGGGCTGCCTGTGGGCCAAGCCGCTTCTCCCTGGGAAGGGTCACGTTCGCCCCCTGCAGGCCGCACAGCCTGGCAGTGGGTGTTTCCTAGTCCCTGTGGGACCCTCAGCCACATCCGGAAGACCGGCTTGCCTGCCAGGAAGCCACTTTTAAGACGCATGAGTCACAGTCATGGAGCAGCTTGTGATGGCACCAGGGGCTTGGCGGGCTGGCCCTGTGAGACTGTGGTGTTAGTGTGTCCACTAAGCCTACTGTCCCGGAGGAGGTGGGCTTTGGCAGCTATAAGCTGACTCCCAGCACTGGTCATAAAGGCTTGCTACTTTTTTGAAAGTATGGAGGGTGACACTATATACACACTGATGTGAAAAGGTGCATTGGTGTTATCACTGTGCTGGATTTTGAATTTTTAAGATTTTATTTATGTATTCATGAGAGACACAGAGAGAGGCAGAGACATAGGCAGAGGGAGAAGGAGGCTCCCTGCTGGGAGCCCAATGGGGTACTCGATTCCAAGACCTCGGATCATCTGAGCCAAAGGCAGATGCTCAACCACTGAGCTGCCCAGGTGTCCCTGAATTTTGGCTGTTCTAATAGGTACGAGATGATACGAGATGGTGTCTTCTTGTTTTACTTTGCATTTCTCCAAGGACATAGGACATGGGGCAATCTACATCATCATAAAATCATTAGCTGTCCCTTTGCAGAGAGAGGATAGTTGAGAGACTAGGACATCAGACACACTTTGAGGGGATGTCAGGGGCCCGGATCAGAGGCCCCCGTGGGAGGGTCCCGGCAACAGAGTCAGAGCGTGAGGCCCTCACAGGACTTCACAAAACATCCCTGGTGCTAGGATTTTGCCTTGGGTCAGCCTCCACACTTTCCGGAAGGACCTACATTGTGGTTTTGTTTTCACTGTTAACTGTCTCTTCCTGCTGCCAATTTCTCTGCCTTCCTTCTCAGACTAGGGCAAAAAAATAAACAGGGAAGTGGGGCAGAAACGAAGGAAGGAAAATGTGAGATGTGGTTCAGAGTGGGAGGGGACAGCAGATCTCTTAAAGGATTGGAATTAAATGAGACCATCAAGCCATTGATGTCAAAAGTCCATTCCTAGGGAAGACAGGATTTGCATCTTCTCAAAATTTGCCTGTGAACTCATTCATCTGTCCTGTGTTCTTCCACTGGACTTATTTTCACCTGCATCTCACTTGAGTTTTTTTTTTTTTTAAGATTTTATTTATTTATTCATGAGAGAAACAGAAAGAGACAGAGGCAGAGACATAGGCAGAGAGAAGCAGGCTCCATGCAGGGAACCTGATGTGGGACTCCATCACAGGAGTCCAGGACCACGCCCTGGGCCAAAGGCAGGCGCTAAACCGCTGAGCCATCCAGGGATCCCTCACTTGAGTTTTCAAATATGTGTGGGTCTTAACTCTTTGGAAACCAATGATTCGTGTATAGGGCAGTTTGCTGTACTCAAGCATCCGAGCGCTGAGATACTCCCTTTGTCTGACTGTGCTGGACAAAACTTGCTGCAGCCCTCGTCGGCCATTAGGGGACTTCGTGCATTCACTGTTTACTCATAACTTTTCTCTAACATTTTATTTATTTATTCATGAGAGACACACAGAGAGAGGCAGAGACACAGGCAGAAGGAGAAGCAGGCTCCCTACGGAGACCCTGATGTGGGACTCAATCCCAGGACCCAGGAGCAGGATCTGAGCCAAAGGCAGACCGTCAACCACTGAGCCATCCAGGTATCCGTTTACTCATAATTTGTTAACATTCAACAAACAACCTGACTTGTCTGGGGATACAAAACTGAACAAGACACAGTGGAAGGGAGATTACCAACTAGGGGAAGAGAGCTGCTGCACGTAGGTCCTTCCGACACAAAGGGTCTCTAGTACTCTCAGGATCATTAGAGGAAGTGCATTAGGGAGAACATCCTGACTTACCTAGAAATCAGATCCTGTGACTGTTATTCCTGGCATGTCATAGAAAAACTAGGCAACAATGCACTGATTCAGCATTCAGGAGAAACAAAATTACAACAGTCTTACAATGAACCAGCTCTCAAGAGTCTATTTTTTTTAATCTTTTTATTTTTTTTATTTATTTATGATAGTCACAGAGAGAGGGAGAGAGAGAGAGAGAGAGAGAGAGAGAGAGGCAGAGACACAGGCAGAGGGAGAAACAGGCTCCATGCACCGGGAGCACGACGTGGGATTCAATCCCGGGTCTCCAGGGTCGCGCCCTGAGCCAAAGGCAGGCGCCAAACCGCTGCGCCACCCAGGGATCCCCAGCTCTCAAGAGTCTAATGGAGAAGTTCTTTGTTCAATTGGTCATCTTTTATATGAATTGCATCATTCATTAGTGTGGCCAAGGAGAGGAGGATGTGGTGAGCTCTGTTCCCAGAACGGAGGTTTCACAACTGTGCTTCTGTAAAGGGTTAACACCTGCCTCCACCAGATGGGCTGAGATCAGAGCCCCATGGAGGAAGTGACAGAGAAGCCCTTCTTGAGAGCAAGGAGGTTTTAGTGGGTGCAATTTAACTTCCTAGCCAGGTGGCTGAAATTTAAGGGGATACCATGGATAGCCCTCAGTGTATGTTCATGATGAGGTGATGGAGCTTGGAAACAGACCTAGTTCTGGGGATTCAAGAGCCAGACACTCAAAATAGTGATATTATGGGGATTTTTAAAAACCAGGTTACTTCAAGAATCATCAACGTCTCTAACAACCTGGCAAAGGAGCTTACCTTTTTAAAAACAGATTTAGCTTTAGGGACTGATATGCACTATTCCTTCTACTGCATTTTCTCTCATCTAGTGCCTCTGAGTGCTGCATACAGAAAAGCTGCCTCTGGGCTGTGTTGGGAATGTTGATGCGACAGTCACCACAAAAAGGGCATGAACTTGCAGGCTCACATGGGTAGCATGCACAGGCCATGGCTTTACTGCAACTTGCTCACCAACTCACTACTGTCCACGTGATGTTAATGGTTGCTCTCATGCCTGTGATGACCATATCCTGCACAGTTCATGTCTGTTCCATCTTCTGTGCTATTGTCCAGATTTTGGGATTTCCTCCTCTCCAGTTTTTGCATCTAACAACTCACAAACTGTCCTTGATCTTCGTGTGATACTCTGGGACCCAGTGAAAAAGAGGACAGGGAGAGAGAAGGGTGAAGAAGGTCCTGAAACATGGGAGCAGGTGAGGGAAAGACAGCTCAGATCATTGCTTATCATTAGTCAGCGGGCAAGTCCCACAAATGCTGAGTGGAAGGGAAGCCTGTGGGTGACTTTGAGGTTTCCTTCTTAGACTTGTCTCTATTTTCCAAATTTTAAAAATTAGTATGTGCTAATTACATAGTGAAAGATATCATTTTTTAAAAAATGGAAGTAAGGCTGTAACACGGCAGACTGGGTTATGTGAGCCAATCCTCCCATTCAAAGCAACTAAAAATGCTGGATAAATGTTGAAGTGAGCTTCTTAAAGGCATTTAGAAACCGAGGAGTAAAGCATCACATCAGAACCCAACAGAAAGGAGAAGCAAAAATATTGGGTTGAAACTAGGTACTGCAAATGGCTTTTGTTTCCAGGCATGAGCATGTGTTGCCATGCTTGACTTTGGTTTTGACAGCCTCAAAGGGCAAGGAAAACATTTATAAAGGCCAAGGCTGCCCAGGTGGGATCTAAGAGGATTAAGAGGACTTCAGATTAAGCTAAGGTCCTATGAGCTGTGCCTGCAGGTGAGCATGGAGCAGAAGAAACCCTGCCCCCCAGTACTTGGGGGGGCACAAGAACACCATCTCGGTACTGAGCAGGGTGGGAAGGAAAGATCTGGGGTACTGTAACCACATCCCAGCCCTTCCTTGGATTTTTAGCCTAAATTTGCTTTGCCCGGGCTGCCAAAAAGACAGATACGATGGAGTTGAGCGAAGGACCCATGAACTAGTAAATAAATCAGAAAGAATTATCCAGAATGCAGCGACAAACACATGGAAAATGGAGATTAGTTAAGAGGCCTGAAACAGAGACCGAGAGAAAAGATGTCATGTATTTTACTGGAGCTCCAGAAGAGGAAAGAACAGCATCCTCTAAAGAGAAAATGGTAGAGCCGTCTCCAGCTTCATGAAGCCTGCCAAACCCAAGCAGGATAAAAAGTAACATCTAAATATATCTTAGTAAAGCTGAAGGCAACAAGAATGAAGATAAAATCATAAAAGCAGTTAAAGGGGGGCAGCCCCGTGGCCCAGCGGTTTAGCGCCGCCTTCAGCCCAGGGTGTGATCCTGGAGATCTGGAATCGAGTCCCACGTCAGGTTCCCTGCATGGAGCCTGCTTCTCCTTCTGCCTGTGTCTCTGCCTCTCTCTCTCTCCTTCTCTCTGTGTCTCTCATAAATAAATAAATAACATCCTAAAAAAAAAAAAAAAAAAAAAGGCAGTTAAAGGAAAAGTGAAACTTTTCAGAAAGGCTTTTGGAAAATCTCCAGATATCTGGAAACAAAATAATACACTTCCAAGTAAACCCGGGGACATAAAAAGAAATCAAAAAGGAAATTAGGACGTATCTTGAACTGAATGAGAAAAATCACAACACATATTAAAATTCATAAGATGCCCCTGAAACAGCATTTAAAAGATGGAGAGCGGTAAACCCTTAGACATCTCAAATCAAGGAATTAGAAAAAGATAACAGAAAGGTCCCCAGATATTTGGAAATTACACAGCACACTCCAGAGAGGAAAGAATTTTGCTGTCAGCCTTGATGGGGCAATGAAACTGGATTTTCTTTTCCCTCAGATGTCCAGAACACTGGACGAATGTGTGAAACAATCATTTGATTTCCCTCCCTCTCCTTCCCTCTTCCTCGGTTCATTCAAAAAGCATATGAGGAGCGTCGTGTTTATCTGTCTTGTTAGAACCGAAGCTCCTGGAAGCTGGTGGCTGAGTTCCGTGTTGTATCTCGTGTTTTGGCACAATGGTCACATGCTGCCGTGTCCACTTCATGTGTGACATGAGGGGATTGCCAGCCAGCCCAAAACCATGACTTCACAGCACACGGAACCATCTTAAGTTTGTATTTTGCCAAACTTTTTAAAGTTTTTTCGTTATTTTGCTTGATTCTCCCAAGAATTTTGTGTAGTAGGTGGGCTGGCTAAATATTCTCCCTTTCCCAGATGGTAAACATCTATACCACACTTGGGAGGATTTTCCAATTACACTGATTTGTGGCGAGGGTAATGAGTTAGTTCAATCGGTACTTTTTCTCCTCTGGGTTTCAACTTGAAGACAGCAGAGGGCGCCTCACCACCCAAAAGATACACTAACAGTTCAGGATGGCTCTAAGACAATCCATTAAAGTTTCAAAAATATGATTTCACTAAAATAGGACCATGTTTAATCTTTTTACTATTTTGGGATTATGATCTCATTTTAAATGTCCTAGCCTCTCTGTGTCTGGGTAATGAGAATTTCAACATCATGTAAATCACCATGACTCATATTCAAGGGTCTTCCAGCTCAGCCTCAAGCTCTTTCCGATAATAAAAGCATTAAACCATGTTGCACTAGAAGGAGAGCGGGGCAATATCAAGGACTTGGCCTTTTGTAGCTCACTGAGATAATCACATCTGGAGGCTCTGGAGCCTGCTGAGCCTAAAATTCTGTAGCTTTCCTTCTTTTCTTTTTTTTTAAGATTTTATTTATTTATTCACTAGAGACACAGGCAGAGGGAGGAGCAGGCTCAATGCGGGATTCGACCCCAGGATCACCACCCGAGCCACCCAGGCGCACCTATCGCTCCTCTCATAAACCTCTAACGGGTTACTTCCCCCATCATCACACATGGTCTTCTCATCCACGAGCAGCGCTGGACAAAGAGGCAGCCTGAAGCCTCCTCTTCCCATAATTTCCCCCAAACTTCATAATTCTTTTTAAATAACTTGGTTTACGGACGAGGGTTGGAGTTGGGTAAAGTATTATACATTTTGGGGGGATGAGCAGTTGATTGGATCTGTCAACCTTAAAAATAAAAGTTATTGGGGATCCCCGGGTGGCTCAGCGATTGAGCACTCGCCTTCGGCCCAGGGCGCGACCCTGGGGTCCCGGAATTGAGTCCCACGTCGGGCTCCCTGCATGGAGCCTGCTTCTCCCTCTGCCTGTGTCTCATGAATAAATAAAACCTTAAAAAAAGTAAAATAAATGAAAGTCATTCTATCACACACGTGGGCTCGCCCGGCCACGGCGGCGGAGCTGCAGCAGCACAGGGCGGGCCGGCGAGGCCGCAGCAAGGGCGGCGGAGAGCAGCGGTGCTCTGTGCGGCGGGGGGGATGGGGGTGGGGGTGGGGGTCGCTGTGGGCCCGGGCCGAGGCCCCAGGGCAGCCGGGGTCCTCCCGCGGCGGGCTCCTCCTTGCAGCGCGCGCATCTGTCCGCTGGGGTCCCCGACGGTCGCCTCGCCGGGTCAGTGACCCTCCAGGCCTGCCCCCCTCGGCCCCCTCGGTCGGGGGGGGGGGGGGCTCCGTTTCACCAGTTGTCACAGCTCCGAGGCCAGGCCTGCAGGCTGAGCGCGCCGTGGCGACCGCACAGGCCCGCCTGACCTGGTCGTCGATCCGCTCCACTTCCCGGCGACCCGGCCTAGTAACGCCGACAACGGTCGTTCACTCCGCCCACGTCCTACGCGCGGCCTTCCCGCGCTAAGGCTGCTCCGGCGAAATCCCAGAGCGCAGCGGGCCGCCTGGGGCCCCCGGGCTCGGGGGGCTGACCCTTCGCCCGGGTCAACCCTGCGCGGGGGGCCAAGCAACCTACCAGCTCTGCGGCCATCCCCGGGGCCCACGGTCCGGAAGCGCGGGCGGCGAGCGGGCCGGACGTGACGCGTTTCCGCGCGCCGGCTTCCGGCCCCGACCCCCGCGAGCGCGTATTTCCGGCGCGCCGCTTCGCGGCTCTGCGCTGTGCGCCCCTCTGGGAGTCCCGGTGTTTCCTCGGACGGGCGCGATGGGCAAGAAGGGCAAAAAGGAGAAGGGCCGCGGGGCGGAGAAGACGGCCGCCAAGATGGAGAGAAAGGTGTCCAAGCGCTCGCGGAAGGAGGAGGTGAGCGGGGCTGGCGCCACGCGGTGCGCGGAGCTGGGGTCCGCGTCCCGGTGGGCTTCCCTCGGCCGCGAGGCGAGAGGGCCCGGGTGCAGCGGCGCGCCTCGGCGTCTGGGTGTCTGGAGCGAGGCCCTTCGCCTCCCAGCTCTCTGCGCATGACGACCCTCGCTGCCGCCCTGAGCCTCAGTGGCACCAGGTGCAGCGGTGGGGGTCCCGGAGCTCCCGGGTAACCCCGCCGCCTTCTCTCTCCAGCCCCCCAGCCTCAGTGGCACCAGGTGCAGCGGTGGGGGTCCCAGGGCACCTGGGGTAACCCTGCTGCCTTCTCTCTCCAGCCCCCCAGCTGAAGTAGGGATCGTGACTGTGTTGCCTGGGTGGGGTGCTGGCACAGAGGCAGGGTTAATTTGTGGGGCATTTTAGAACAGTGCGCGGCACATCGTAAGCAGTCAGTAACCGTTAGCTGGTTTTTACTCGCGTTCCCATCTCTCTGCAGCTCCTGGTCCTTAGGAGATGCCAGTGGCTGCTCTATGGAAAGGGCCTGTCAGGCCTGGGACTTTGCTTGTTGCTTTCATTAGTCCTCAAAACAACCCTCCAGGTCACTGGTCATCTCATTAGGCCATACCCACAGAGGATGCTGTCCCCTTCTCAAAGTCAGCTGTTTCGTGTAAAGTCATCAGGAGAGTGCATATTGGGGAAATGTGGAAACTGCCACAATGTGGTTACACATGTGAAGGCTTGCTTACCTTGGACAAACTCTCAGCTACACAAAGACATTTTTTTGTGGAACAAAAAAGTTGCAAGAGAATGCACAGTATGATCCTGGTGACATGAAATTGAAAAACGTGAATAATTAACATGTATCACTTAGAGATATGTTTAGCTG
Organism: Canis aureus; assembly: GCF_053574225.1. NCBI lineage: Eukaryota > Metazoa > Chordata > Mammalia > Carnivora > Canidae > Canis > Canis aureus. The sequence continues at coordinate 23,621,293 of NC_135613.1, read as the reverse complement.
TACTAAAAGTATGAAGAAATTCATGAGGGTAAGGAGCACTCCATTCCAAATATAGTGGCTGCTTCCTGGGGGCTCACTTCACACATGGGAGGTGGCAGGCGGGCTGCAGGTATCTGTTCAGGCTGAGGAATGTGGCGTTCTGATGAAAGGAACCGAGGAAGCCCATGCTGCTTGCAGTCAGCAGGTGGGGTGGGAAATAGGCAGTATGGTCTGGAAGTGTTCTTAGGTGCAGGAAGGACATCTGCCTCCATTGTGGAATGTAGAACTGGGGAGTGAGGGCTCTGGGGTTGGGGAGAGAGGAGAAGCAGCGAAGAAGGAGGTGGGAACACATCTCAGATCCCAGCATGAGCACAGGGAAGAGAGTAAGCATTCCAGAGGAAAATAAGGTTGGAAGTGATGCACAGGTCCCACATCCCTGGGTGTGTGTGTGTGTGTGTTTGTGTGTGTTAGTAGATGCAGGCCCCACGTCCCTAGGGGTGTGCGTGTGTGTGATCACTAGTGGATGCAGGGCTATGGCTCTGGACTGGGAGGAGGAAGAAGACCAGGTTCCAGTGCTGCCCAGATGGACAGGTTAATTGGCACCTTCTAAATCTGTTTCTGCAGTTGTAAAAATAGAGCCCTTCTTATCCGGAATGGCTGCCGCTCATAAGTGCTGAGCTCTAACCGTGTGGCGCAGTTCTAAATAGACAGGTCTTGCTTGGAACTCACCTGTTGTTATTTTGATGGAGGGAGGTGGAAACAAGATAAAAACGTGAGCAGGGGAAGTCTCAGACACTGTGATGCAGACAACAAAACGTGTGGTGGGGTGGCTAGGGCTGGCCTGGTGAGAAGTGGTTGAAGGTGCTGCCAGGAAGTCAGGGAGGGCTTGTCTAAATGGAAGGCTCTTTATGCACACTGTGAGCATTTGGGTGAGATGGTCCAGGCAGTGTGCGTGCATCTATGTGTACTTCTGAGAAAACTGCCTATAGGGTCAGTCTCAATATTTTTGCAAGCGTCAGAGTCTGTATTCCTGAAATGGGAGGAACATGTCATCACCCCCAGATCTGACTGGACCCTGGGCAGGTCGGACAGAGTGGGAAGGGTGACCCAGGTTTTTGTGTGAGAGGGTTTAAGAACATGTCTCAGGTATGACTTTTTGTTTGCCTGTAGGAAGATCTTGAAGCTCTGATAGCCCATTTCCAGACGCTGGATGCCACCAGGACTCAGATCGTGGAAACACCATGCCCCCCACCTTCACCAAGGTAAGTGAGCCAGGGCTCTTCGTTCTAGCTTCTGACGAATTTCTTGTGTATGTTGGAAAACCACTTTAAATGGGCTCCATTTTTCTTCAGTAGACAGACGCATGGAATGTTTTCCTCATTAAAACCCATTCCCGGGGATCCCTGGGTGGCTCAGTGGTTTAGCACCCGCCTTCGGCCTGGAGCCTGATCCTGGAGTACTGGGATGGAGTCCCACATCAGGCCCCCTGCATGGAGCCTGCTTCTCCCTCTGTCTGTGTCTCTGCCCCCCCCCCCCCCCATCTCTCATGAATAAATAAAATCTTTAAAAAATATATTTAAAAAAAAAATAATCATTCCCATTGTAGATAAACTCCCTCAAATTCACCTTTCTTCTGAAGAGTGGGAGTGAGGCTTTTGAGTTCTCTTCTCACGAGAAACACAGTCGCCCCGCTCAGTTGCTCAGCAGGGATGCGCCATTCAAAAGTTGTCTAGCTGATCACAGTTCCTGGACTAGAACGTTGCCCCAGTGAGCTCTTCGGTTTTTAAAATGTTTCAGAAGTGTGTGTCACAGGCATAGTTTCGTGTTGCTCTTTGTAATGACAAGTGTGATTTTGAAACATAAATATGTTAAGCCATTTTGAATGAATTTGTAAATTAGGTAAAGAATTCGAGAGTCTTCTATAGGATTTCAGGTACTTGTGGGATGAGCTAAAATGAGCAGGCTTTGGTTTTCCTCTGTGTCAATTCCTGTTCTCTCAGCTTCTGTATTCCAGCTCTGTTATCAATTGATTAGGGCCCTGTAATTCTTGTATTTTCCACTGCAGGGTAGAGGGAAAACCCTGAATGCACTGAGTTAGGAACAGGAAAGATCAAATGACCCCAGAAAAGATCCCATGTTCTTTAGAGAAGGGGAAATGCATTAACTTCACAAGCAAATGAGACTGGTTTGGTTGAGAAATTATTTGCTTCCTTTCCCTCAGAGTACAAATTACTAGTGTTGTCATAAAAGAGGTTGATCTTACTAGAGCTGCTGCCAGCCCAAGTGGAGGCTGGGGTCTAGCACTTCAGGAAGGGGGGCTGATTGCAGCTCCCATGCCCCAATCCCACCTGTCAAGAGGTGGGGGATGACAAGGTGGCCCCTGGGCAGAATGGAGTTGCAGGTTGTCCCTGTATTCACGTAAAAAGTGTCAGGAAATGGGGTATACTTTTCCCCGTACTTGACATGTTACCACAGGGGCCACATAGAAGTTACACGTGCTGCAGGTAAGTCTTTGAAATCGTGATGGCTTCGTACCTTACGGCACCTCTGAGGGCAGCCATTCTGAATGTGGATTGATTTCCACCTCCCACCCTCCTTTGGTGACATTTTAAAACTTTTCCTGAAGTAGTGGTGCTCACAAAGCCAGGTTCAATGTTAGGATGTAATTAGGATTGCTGGTGGTTCCATAGTCAGCTGGGAATGTGTTTTGATGGAGCTGAGAAATGATGAGATCATTCAGTTGGTAACCTGAGTAACCTCTCGCCTCCTCCTCCTCCATCATGTTATAGGAGAAACCATGAAAATTACTGAGTTTTGTGAGTGTGCGTATCCCCAGGTATTGGCTGTGATGTAACTTAATGGGGAAGTAAGGCCCGTACACCCAGGTGTATCAGTGCTTCAGGGCGCTTGTGTGTGGGATAGAGGTGGTGTGGGCTGTGGGGACCTTGCAGGGACTCTGGGGGCTCTGGGCCTGACTTGGATTGCTGTTTCCTGGCTATGCTTATACTTTCCCACAGAAAATTTTAATAGGTGTTAAGTGAAAATAAGATTGGAGGGCGGGACGCCTGGGTGGCTCAGTGGTTGAGTGCCTGCCTTCGGCTCAGTGCATGATCCCGGAGTGCCAGGATTGAGTCCCACATCAGGCTCCCTGCATGGAGCTTGCTTGTCTCTCTGCCTGTCTCTACCTTTCTCTGTGTGTCTCTCATGATTAAATAAATAAAATCTTAAAAAAAAAAAAAAAAAAGATTGGGGGTTAAAGAACTTTGGGAAACAACTGGTTTCCCTTTGAAATTTATTTTAAAAATTGTAGTAAACTATATCTTTTTTTTTAAAGATTTTATCCATTTATTCGTGAGACACAGAGACCGAGAGAGAGGCAGTGACACAGGCAGAGGGAGAAGCAGGCTCCATGCAGGGAGCCCGACGTGGGACTTGATCCCCGGTCTCCAGGATCACCCCCTGGGCTGAAGGCGGTGCTAAACCGCTGAACCACTGGAGCTGCCCAGTAAAATATATCTAATTTAGATTTTCCCATTTTAACCATTTTTAATAGTGCAGCTCACTGGGGTTCCTTACGTTCATGGTGCTTTGTAACAATTTATTAACAGAAATTTTAATCACCCCACATAGGAGCTCTGGGCTCATGAGCTATCACTCCCCATTCCCCTCCTCTGCCCCTGGTGACCTCTGCTCTCCAGTTTTTTTATTTGCCTGTTTCTTTTTTTTTTTACTTTTTTTTTTTTTTTTAAAGATTTTATTTGTTCATGAGAGAGAGAGAGAGGCAGAGACACAGGCAGAGGGAGAAGCAGGCTCCATGCAGGGAGCCCGATGTGGGACTCGATCCCGGGTCTCCAGGATCATGCCCTGGGCCGAAGGCAGGCACTAAACAGATGAGCCATCCAGGGATCCCCATGATTTGGCTGTTTTAGATATTTCATATAAGTAGAGTCACACAGCAGCTGTCCTTTTGTGTCTGGCTTCTTTCACTTAATGTAATGTCCTTACGGTTCATCCATGTCGTAGCATGAATCGGAACTCCATTCCTTTTTAAGACTGAATAATATTCCATCGTATGGATGCACCACATTCATCTGTTGATGGACTCTTGGGTTGTTTCCACCTTGGGGCCTGTGTAAGTAATGCTGTCACAAATGTTGGCATGCAGGTGTCTATTCCAGTCCCTGTTTTCACATTTCTTCGGCATGTACCTAGGAGCAGAATTGCTGGGTTATGTGCTAATTCTGTGTTTAACTGTGGACTGTTTTCCACAGCGTAGTCCTATTTTTTTTTAATTAAAAAAATTTTTTTTTTAATTTTGTAGAGAGAGTGTAAGTAGGGAGAGGGGGAAAGAATCTCAAGCAGACTCCCTGCTGAGCATGGGGCTCAGTCTCACAATCTTAAGATCATAACCTGAGATGCAATCAAGAGTCAGGCACTCAACCCACTGAGCCAGCCAGGCGCCCCAGCATAGTCCTGTTTTATCACACTGGTTTCTTTCCTGCAAACTTTCTAAACCTATAGAATGTTTTTGTGTACAGTAAATGCCCAAGAGAAAAATAGAGTTGTCTGATTTCTCAGACTTACCTGACTTTGAAGCCTTTGTCTTCCTTTATGAAATATCTTTTGGAATTACTTTTATCCTATACTCCCTGGGGAAGGCTGCTTGAGGGAATTTTAAATCCACCAATTGCTTGTCCTACCCTCCCACCCCCTTCACTGTCTTACTTTCTCCAGAGATGATTCACACGTATTTATAGTTTTCTTGTTCATATATTTGGTGTAAGTAGAACGTTATTTGCATTTTTTAGGTGTAAGCTATCTGGATACAGATTGAAATGCTTAAGAACTGGTCTTTTTAAAGTTCTTTTTTTTTTTTTTTAATTTTTTTATTTATTTATGTTAGGCACACAGTGAGAGAGAGAGAGGCAGAGACACAGGCAGAGGGAGAAGCAGGCTCCATGCACCGGGAGCCTGACGTGGGATTCGATCCCAGATCTCCAGGATCGCGCTCTGGGCCAAAGGCAGGCGCTAAACCGCTGCGCCACCCAGGGATCCCAGAACTGGTCTTTTTAGAACAGTTTTGATTGTGATTTAAGTGGATCAACCTGTAAAATAGATCAGCTCTGGGAAATCTGGCATTTAAGTTAGGAGCACCTAGACACATCACTGCCTGATGGTTTTTAGCCAAACACTGTGTGAGTCACCCAGATCCAGGGCCCTCTTGAGAGACTAGTATTTTGGCCATGAGGTTGACTTAAAGGGTTGGAGGCCTTAGCTTCTGTTCCCAGTGCCAGGTTTCCCTTTCACAGAAGTTTGGGGATATGATACAGCACCCTGGTGGAAGGGAGGCCGGCTCTCAGCTGGGCATTACATGGCTGGATTGCATGTTGAATTGCTGCTTCTGTCTCTTGTAGGTTACATGCCTCACTCTCTGCTCATCCTGAGAAAGATGAGTTAATCCTTTTCGGAGGTGAATATTTCAATGGCCAAAAAGTAAAGTATATATTTTTTTCTTTTCCCTTCAAATTTCCATGGGTCTCATTTTGAGTAAAATTAGTTTAAAGCAGTGATAACAAATATGCATTGGACCACCTCCTGAGCTTTCAGACTGGTATCCCACTTAGTCCTTGAGAAGTCACCAGGATCCTTTAGTGACCTTAAGGGTCACTCTTAATGCTTGCTTGAGATTGACCAGCATGTTGCTCATTTATGTTGATTGTTCATGCTCATGATAGGTTTCAAAGTTGTTTTGAATCAGGTCAGAAAGTGCTGATAAATTGTAGAGCTAATTTTCATTTTTTAGCAGGCTAGAAAGACTTGTTTTTCAGAATTATGTATGAAACAGTTATAAAAGCATGAGTTCACCTTCCCTCCATGCTCAAGATCCCTGTGAATTTGACTTCATGTGTTTGTCTTCCACTCTGAGTTTTCATGCATTTAAAAACCAGGCTTGACTTTGAGCAATGATTTGCAGAGCAGCAAAGGCCTTGGTATCTTAGGTGCTAACAGGTATGGCGGGCAGGTAGCTTTTTTTATCTCAAAGGATCCAAGGGGCCCAGCCGCAGGCTTCCGGCATGGGTATATGTGGCTTTAGGAAACCTGTTTCCTGGGGAAAGCTATTTCCCAAGTGATTGAGATCCCGCTCCCACTTATTGTCACCTGCGTGGAGATGTCATTCATGACATAAAGTCCCTCTTCCTTTTTGCAGACATTTGTATATAATGAACTGTACGTTTACAATATCAAGAAGGACACCTGGACCAAAGTAGAGATCCCCAACCCACCTCCAAGGCGCTGTGCTCATCAGGTATGTGTCAGTGTTGACCACCCCCTCTTCTCCTGTGAGGGTTCTATTAGCTGCTTGTGGAGTTTGTAGACAAGAGGTGGCCTAGTACAGAAGGTGGGGACTTACACGTGGCCGCACTTGCTGTCACTGACCTGGATGCAGTGCTAAGCTTTTTGCTCTTAGTATCTTCACTTTGAGACAGGGATGAACACCTTCTCCAGGTGGCCTGAATCCAGGTAAATATACCTCATGTGGTGCCTTGCATGCAGCAACCATACAGCAGAACCCTCCTCTGTAGGGGTGAGAGGCTCCCACAGGCTGCAGACCTGGTGGCTGGAGAGAGGAATTCCTCGGGAGAAACGGAATGTTCAAAGGGGGTTCTTGAGGAACGAAATAGGTCATAACCAGAGATAGTGAAGGGTGAGGACGTCAGCATGTTGTTTACTGGTGTCTGCTCACCCCGGGGAGCTCAGTCAGAGCGGCTACTCCTATCCTGTTCTGTAACTCCACGAAGACGGGCCCTTGGTCTGTCTTGCTCATTATCCTAACCTCTTACTTGGAACGCTGTCAGGGCACAAAAAATAATTTGAATGAGTGATAACTTTTCAGTGTGGAGAAAGAGGATCGTATGAGCCTGCCATGGTGTGAGTAAGGCTTCCCTCCATGGTATGTGGGAGTCCTTTCTCTAATCCTCTGCTCATGGGTAGCCTGCTGATCTGAAATTGGGTCTGAGAGTGGGACCTGTCTGCCTGGACTGCATGAATGTATTGTGCACATAGAGACTTGCAGGCATTTGGATTGCTTCTTTTTTTTTTTTTTAAGATTTTATTTATTTATTTATAGAGACACAGAGAGAGAGGCAGAGACACAGGTAGAGGGAGAAGCAGGCTCCACGCAGGGAGCCCAACGTGGGACTTGATCCCGGGTCTCCAGGATCACACCCCAGGCTGCAGGCAGCGCTAAACCGCTGCGCCACAGGGGCTGCCCTGGATTGCTTCTTGTAGAAAAGAAGGATGTACTTTCAGGTTTAGCAGTCAGATCTTAGTAAAGCTTGGATTTTAATAAATAATGGATCTTGAGAAGTTTGATCCATTCACCAGAGACTGGCCCAGTTCTTGAGAATGTGTGATCTGTCTTAGGCTTCCAGGCTGAGGACAAGCTTGACCTGTCCCAGCTGTGATCTCTCCATGTACCCAGCCCTCCAGATGCCTCACTGATTCCTGGACCCCAAGAATTGCTCATGTTTCGATGGAGCAGTCCCGCTCTGTGCTCACGTCACGTGATATGGGCTCAGGAACTTCTTTTGAGTTTATTTTCTTAACCGTTTTAATCACAGTCTTTAACTGTGTCCTTGAGGAATTAGTGTCATGATTTTTAAACGCAGTTATTTTGCCAGGGTGCTCAGCAGGCTCTGATTCATATGCATGCCTTAGGAGGACTTTGCTAGTCTGGGACTTAATAATATCTTTGTAGTTAAGGTTGTTGGTTCGCTGTTTTCGCTGAATTTCACAATGAATCAGAGCCACAGGAAACAGAAAATTAATTATAAAGTCTTTTGCCTGAAAGTCTTTACAGCCCAGATTCTATGACATTGAATTCTGAGACCTAAAACCTTCCTTCTTATAGACTGGTTCAGTGTGACATCAGAGGTCATGTTCTATATCTTCTCTTTAACTGGGGCACAGCGGGGTGGAAAGAGGAAGCCTACTTGTACACCGTTCTTTCTTTCCCCCTAGATCCTGGAGTTTTAGGGGGTGAAGTTGATTTTAGTGTGTAATGGGAGAATTGAGATGGCTTTTCTTCAAGAACACAGCACAGTGGGAGAAAGGAAAGGGCTGTGGCGCCTGCTGAGTGTGTGGCCGGATGTGTGGCCGGATGTGTGCAGGCCTCAGCAGCTTGCTCCTCTCTACCCGGTTTCCTGGGAGAGAGGCACATTCACAGGCCTCTGCCTGAACTGTGAGGATGCTGCCACCAGCAGGAGAAGAACTGGAATGAACAACTTTGAGAACTCCAGGATGGATGATGAGGAGGCAATGAGATCATATCTTCTTGATCCCTGGATGGTTTCCCCCAACATAGTAACTAAAATATGAAAAAAAAAATTTCTCTCCTAAAGTAGAAAACAGTTGATGTTTAAAAACATGTCTTCTGTGTTCTTGTCAGCCTAGTGCATTACTGAGCAGTAAATAGTTTCTGGAGACAAGTTAATATATAGGAAGTCTTTATTTGTGAGATACGCAGAATCCCATGATAGTCCATTGGTGCTGTGGAAAGTGTCAGCCTCCAGGACACCTGGGTGGCTCAGCGGTTGAGCGTCTGCCTTTGGCTCAGGGCGTGATCCTGGCATCCTGGGATCGAGTTCCATATCAGGCTCCCGTGTGGAGCCTGCTTTTCCCTCTGTCTGTGTCTCTGCCTCTGTGTCTCTCATGAATAAATAAATCAAATCTTTAAAAAAAAAGAAAAGTGTCAGCCTCTGTTTGAATAATGGCTACATCCCGGTCCACCTGAGCAGGGTTAGCATGGGTCCTGCGTTGCTCCCTTAGGAAACACGAGGCATCTTTTACATTTGTGGCACCCTTCTGGGGCTGGGACATGGTGACAAAAAAGACAAATTTGCCTTTCCTGATGAGATCCCGTAGTTTGTATTTTTTCCAGTTCTGATGGCATATGTGTTTTTCGGATTCCACTTACACAATGCTGAAGCCGCTGTCAAATCTGTTCAGAGTCTATTACTTTAGATTCTGATGGGCTTTTTTGGCATTTGGAGGGAGAGTGGGGATCTTAGGGTTTTCCAGATGTGACTTTATTCCAGTTAATGCAACAGCAAGCAGACCCAGGTGCCTGGGAGGCCCACAGCCTCATGGGATAGGCCGGTCTCACCTCACCTCTGGAATGGTAATGGTGCTGCTGTGCCTTGTCCCCTGGTCACTGGGCCCTGCTGTGTCTTCATTAGGTCTGCTTGTTGGTTCAACAGCTACTTTAAAACTGCTATGTGTGTATGCATGAATATATATATATATGTTATATATATATAATATATAATATATAATATATATAAATATATACTTATATATGTTTTATATATGTTTACATATTTTTATATATACTTATATATATTTATATTTTTATATTTATATATTTTATATATATATTTTATATACATATTTACTTACTTACTTACTGTTTGCATTTTATTGCTTTATTTCCCGAGTATATGAGCCAGTCACTCAGGAGAGGGCCAGGGGTATAAACTCAGAGTAGGGACTCTTCCAGTCTCCAGCCCAGTCACCTTGCTTTCCTGCCCAATCCGGCCAGACCTCTCCTGAGAAGCTACCGGATGATCCCGCCCATGCCTTGATAAATTGAAAAATCCCTATCTTAGGATATCATAGGGGGTCATTTTGTTAGCGCTTATAGACTTCTTTTTAAAAAGTAAACTCTTGGGATCCCTGGGTGGCGCAGCGGTTTGGCGCCTGCCTTTGGCCCAGGGCGCGATCCTGGAGACCCGGGATCGAATCCCACATCGGGCTTCCGGTGCATGGAGCCTGCTTCTCCCTCTGCCTATGTCTCTGCCTCTCTCTCTTTCTCTCTCTGTGACTATCATAAATAAATAAAAATTAAAAAAAAAAATTAAAAAAAAAAAAAGTAAACTCTTTAAGATCTCTTTATTGGACCATAACGTATTTTTGTGTTAGGTTTTGAAGTGAATGTGCATTTTATAGATATCTTTTAGCAAATAATTTTTTCTTCTGCAGCAGGATGTTTTAGAGTATTGTGTGTTTAGCCTGAGATCACCTTTAACTGACAGTGACCTTGATAAAGATAAGTTCTTGGAGAAATTCGGCACAGATCCATGACCTGGATTAGATCTCTTTCTTACCACCTTCCTTTCCACTTGCTTAATAGTTACAGAATAGAGAAGTAATTGGAAATTTAACTTGAATGAGACTAAAACTTTTGAGTTGGAGTTGTAAGATCCTATTGCTAATTCCCAAATGAATCACTTCATTCCTTATTCTTTCCATAGCCAAGAAGCTTTCCTTTTTTCATTTTTTTCTCAATTACTTTGATACAGAGCTGTATGTTGTTTTTTACTCACAGATAGTTGGTTAAAAATATTTGGGGCAGGGATCCCTGGGTGGCGCAGCGGTTTAGCGCCTGCCTTCAGCCCAGGGCGCGATCCTGGAGACCTGGGATCGAATCCCACGTCGGGCTCTCGAGGCATGGAGCCTGCTTCTCCCTCTGCCTGTGTCTCTGCCTCTCTCTCTCTCTCTCTCTCTCTGTGTGACTATCATAAATAAATAAAAATTAAAAAAAATATTTGGGGCAGGTGACTTGAAATGACTTGTAAAACATCACCTTATTGAGGGTGTATTTCTACTGTAGTATGACTTTTTTGCCGTGCATTTCAGTACAGGCAAACTAGTTTCCCAGAGAATATACTATTAAAGGTGTTTCAGTTTAAGCAGCATCAATAATGCTACAAAGCAGAGTGCCACCAGAAGTGAAATTCATGTGCTTTCTTTTGCAGAAGGGGGAAAAAGATGAATTTAGTTTACTCTAAAATAATTTTCTTCATCTTTATGGAAGGCAAGTAAAGGGAGATTTTCTTTTTTTATAGATTTCCTTAAGAACCTAAAAAAAATAATTTAGCAGGACGTATAGGTGTAACTTACCATAATTCATCTTTGGTACATTCGAAAGACTTCTCTCTGGGGCATTGCTTTGTATTGATGTGAATGGGAGGTAAAGGACCCCTGGGTGTGTCTGATGTTGCTCTGTGAGCAGCACACTTGTGGCTTGCCCTTTGCTTGATTTCTTTGACTTGAATTTCCTAATTTTATTGGATGACTGGGGTTGTGTTAGGTGATTAAAATGCCTTCTAATCTTTGAAAAATGGGTCTGGTTTGAAGTTGACAGGAAAGTAATTTGCCTAGTACTTCTCATGTAGTAGTTTAAAAATCATTCTTAAAAGGTGAAAAAAGGTCTCTGTGACTCAAAAATCTCAACACTGGATCCCAAACGGAAGTTGTGTTTAATTCAAGTATTTCTATATAATTTTTCCTATTTTCTTGACATTGGGGTCACTGATTTTTTTTTCTATTTATACATTTATCTAAATGTTTATACATTTTTCTTTTTTAAAAAAATTTCTTTATTGTTTCCTTTCATTTTGGGCTTAATTTGCCTTTTCTAGTTTCTTAAGGTGGAAATGTAGATATTTTATTTATTTATTATTATTATTTTTTAAAGATTCCATCCATGTATTCATGAGAGACAGAGAGAGAGAGAGAGAGAGAGAGGCAGAGACACAGGCAGAGGGAGAAGCAGGCTCCATGCAGGGAGCCCAACATGGGACTTGATCCTGGGTCTCCAGCATGGGGCCCTGGGCTGAAGGCGGCGCTAAACCGCTGAGCCACCCAGGCTGCCCTGATCATTTATTTTAAATCTTCTTTTCTAATACAAGCATTTCAAGCATCTAATACAAACATTTCCCTCTAGACTGTACTTGAGCTGCACCCCACAAATTTTGTTGTATTTTATTATTCAGATTGAAGTGATCTGATTTGCTTGTGGCTGTCTTATTTGACCCATGTGTTACAAGTGTTAGAAGGGTGTTAATTTACAAATATTTGGGGATTTCCTGGGTTTCTTTTTGTTCGTCATTTCTAATGCATGATTTCAGTCCTTTTAAAATTTTCGAGACTTGAGGATGCCTGAGTGGCTCAGCAGTTGGGCATCTGCCTTCTGCTCAGGCCATGATCCTGGGGTCCTGTGACCGAGTCCTGCATCACGCTCCCCGCAGGGAGCCTGTTTCTCCCTCTGCCTGTATCTCAGCCTCTCTCTCTATATGTCTCATGAATAAATACATAAAATCTTAAAAAAATTTTTTTTGTTTTGTTTTTGAGACTAAAGCTGTGGCCTAACATACCTATCTTGGTACGTCTTTGGTGTGTTTTGTAGAACGTAGGGTCTCTAGTAGTTGGGTGTGGGGCACTGATTGGGTCAGGTTGGCAGATAGTGTTCACATCCTCCCTATCCTTGCTGAGTTCATTTCTGTTAATCTCCTGACGTTTACTTTGCTGTTTGCACAGCCACCTCATGTTTCTTAGGATTAGTGTTTACATGGTGTATCTTTTTTCATCCTCTTATGTTCATTTGTGTCTTTATGTTTAAAGTGTGCAACTTTTAGGAACACCACTTGAGTCGGGTCTTGTTTTTTTACAAAGATTTTATTTATTTACTCACGAGAGAGCAAGAGAGAGACAGAGACACAGGCAGAGGGAGAAGCAGGTTCCCTACAGGGAGCCCAATGCGGGACTCAATCCTCAGACCTGGGATCACACCCTGAGCCAAAGGCAGACACTCAATTGCTGAGCCTTCCAGGTTTTCCTAGTCAGGTCTTGTTTTATTATCCAGTGTGACAGTTGTTGCTTTTAATTGGTGTATTTGTCTTACACTTATTCATTCATTCTTAAGTAGGCTCCATGCTGGGCGTGGGGCTTGAACTCATGAGCCTGCGATCGAGACCTGAACTGAAATCAAGAGTCAGACACTTAAACAACGGAGCTTCCCAGGCCTTTGTCCATTATATATAATGTGATTATACAGAATTCCTGACTGACAGCACTTGAAAGATACTCCGTTTTCTGGCTTACACTGTTCTAGTGAGAGTTTACTGGTGATTTTTATCTTTATTCTGTATTTAATGTCTGTTTCCTCCTCTAAGGCTGCTTAAACGATTCTCTCTTTACCTTTGGCATTTTAACATTGGTTTTGAGGTACCATTGTGGTTTTCTGGGAGTCCAGTTAGATGTATGTTAGACGGTCTAATATTGTCCAAAAGGCAATAAATCCTTTTTTTTTCCTTGCAGTCTTTTTCTTTTTTGGCTTCATTTTGGGTAGTTTTTATTGCCTTTCACAGTGGATGTATTGTGAACTTGTGCATTTTTCATTTTATAGATCGTGTTTCTCACGCTAGAGGTTGTTTCATTTTTTTTTTTTAAGATTTTATTTACTTATTTATGAGCGACACAGAGAAAGAGGCAGAGACACAGGAAGAGTTGGAGAAGCAGGCTCCCCTGAGGAGCCTGATGAGGGACTCAATCCCAGACCCTGGGATCACGCTCTGAGCCAAAAGCAGACACTCAACCGCTGAGCCACCCAGGAGTCCCAAGTTGTTTAATTTTTGATAGCCATTCCCATGTCTATTTATTATGTTCACATTTTCCTTTAAATCTTTGGGCATATTTGTAAGTGTTCTCAAGTCCTCATATACTAATTCTCTCCTCTCGTTTCTGGGTCTCTTTCTGCTCACTGACCTTTCTTCTTCTAATGGGTCATATTTTCCCCCTAGGAATGTATGATTAGATACTGGTTAGATGCCAAATGGTGCTCCTGCCACTCAGCAGCACCTGGCTAGATTTGTGAATGCTGCCTGTTGATGGTCTGGATTTTTTTCTCATTTATCAATGAATGATGAGATTTGTCCTGGCAGGCATTTTAGTCACCTGCAGATCACCCTTGATTCTTTTGGGGCTTTCCCTCTGGATGGTTTAGCCCTATATGGCCTCTCAGGGTTCTCCACCAAATGCCCTAGGTGTTCAGTAACACTTTTCAATCTGTCTAGTTGGTACTTGCTGGTCTCCAAGACACTTGTAAGCTTGGGTTGTTGTTAGGCTTTCAGGTTTGCCCTGGCGGGTGTCAGCCCAGCCTCCTGTGGTCTTGCCCTGAAGTTGTGCAGCTCTGTGTTCAAAGGCTCCAGTGGGACCTCTGTGTGGATTTGCAGGGTGCTCTCTCTCTAGTACTCTGCCCTGCAAATTCCAGCAGCCCTCAGCATCCCTGACCTCTGACCTTTGTCTTCTCAGCTCAGCAAGACCCCCCCCCCACCCCCACCCCCGCCCTGTTGGGCGCATTTCCCTGCATCAGGGTGCAGAAAGTGCCTCTAGAGTTGAAGGGCTTGTTCTTTTCATTTGCCACCTCTTGGGAGTATGGGCTCACACTTTCTGTTGTCCGATTGTAGCTGCTTCATGGATTCTGTCCAGTGTTCTCCTTGTCGATGGAGGGAGGGCTAGTGAGTGGCGGGTTATTCCCTCCTGGTCAGGAGTGCAGGGTTTATACCTGTCTTCTTACAGCTTTAGCCTTCTCAGGACTAGTATGGTAACTTTTTTGTTGGTGTTCAGTCTTTGAAGAGTAGGTTAGATGCAGTTCTGAGGTCACTGACTGTGGACCCACCTTCGTGCAGCCCCCACAGTTCTCACCTCACTGGGCCTGCTGTTGCAATTAAGTGCAGGATGGTATGTGGAACACAAGCTTTGCCTTACAGTCATCTTCTTGCCTGGAGTTTGACTTCATTTTTTAAGAATGACTGAAAAAACTGGAACGCCTACTTGGCATGGTCGGCTAAGTGTCTGACTCTTGGTTTTGGCTCTTGTCATGATCTCAGGGATGATGGGATCGAGCTCCACAATGGGCTCTGCTCAGCAGGCTGTCTGCTTAGGGTTTTTTTTCCCTCTGCCGCATGCTCATGCACACTTTCTCAAATAGATCTTGGGGAAAAAAAAAAAGACTGAAAAACTGATTATGTAAGTAATAAATATTCATTATGAAAAAATGAAAAGAATTAAAAGGAAAGTAAGTCCATTGTCTTTTCTAGAACTACTGATTTGTATTTTTGCATCTCTGTCTAAACATGTAATCCCTATTTCTGCACAGTTGTATTTCATGTTAGTTGGATTACACACTGGTACATACACATGTACTATGTGTGCATGTATAACACTTAGCCTTCCATAATGTAGTATCTCAGAATGCCATTGTGTTGCATGGCATGAATGTACCACTTCACTGAACTCAGAAATTGTTAGATATCAGCCTCAGCTAATCATCCCATCTGCTTTAATGATTTGAAACCATCAGTGTCTTCCCCATAGATGGACTGGTGTTATAGAGTGATGGGAGACTGGCTTGTCTCTGTAGGTAGTCATTTGTGCTGAGACGGTGCATATGAAACTGACTATAAATGGGAGTGGATGGGGCCCCTGCCACCCTAACTATGCCACCAGGACCCCTCAGTTTAGTCTAGGGCAGGAGTGGCATCAGTGACAGAGCCATAGTTCTGCAGCATTCATAGGCGCCAGGCAGGGGTAAGGACATGCATTGTGACAGGAGCTCTGGGGTACTCCGCGGGTACCCTGGGAAAGAGCCTCCTGGGACCCACTGCCCGACCCACTCAGTACACATTTTCTCGGGATTTTGTGAGGGCCCAATGGCCCTGACCTAGTTCCCCTACCCCAGCCACTCCACCTGCTTGCATGGCAACCACTTCTGATCTCCTGGGCAAGAGGGCCCTTCTGCTTTTCCTGTCTCCCACCCCTTTTGCGTAAAGTACATGCTTGTGTGGCTCCTTCATTGCTGGTTACCCATAGCTGGTGATCCCAGGTAGACTGGCCTGGCATCTGCTCTGTGCTTGCTGTGATCTGGGTGAGCATCACAGCCTGGGTTTGCAGGGGGCTTGCAGAAATCATTTCTGTGAAGTCTGTCCCTTCAGACACATAGTTTACAGATAAGCTCACCTCACTGTAAAACCGTCAAATCACAAATGACCTTGAAATCATGCTGCCTACCAGGTGGTGTGTCATCGAACAATATATCCAGTCATCAGGACTCTTACTGGGCAGCCAGTGGGATGCGTGGCTCTGATGGGTTCAGGTGGTCGTGGGTGCTTCCCATGTAGCCTTCAGCAAAATTACAAGAGAGGCCAGTCTTTCCGAAATGAGGTGTGGGCGCGGGATCTGAGTGTCCTCAGGGAGAAGGGGCGCAGGTTCTGGGCAGGGGTCTCCAGTTTCACTTTTGCCACCTTTTAGTCTACGCTTAAGCTTTTGTTTGGAGATGAGTTTACTCCACCAAAGTGTCCAACCCAAAGCTCCAAAGCCCTGGACCAGACTGTCTAGAAATTGCCTTTAAAATCCTCCAAATTGGGATCTCTGGGTGGCTCAGCGGTTTAGCGCCTGCCTTCGGCCCAGAGCGTGATCCTGGAGTCCCCGGATCGAGTCCCACGTCAGGCTCCCTGCATGGAGCCTGCTTCTCCCTCTGCCTATGTCTCTGCCTCTCTCTGTGTGTGTGTCTCTCATGAATAAATAAATAAAATCTTTTAAAAACCAAAATTCTCCAAATCGATGTTTCTTGTATTTGCATCTGTATGGGCCGTTTTATACAGAGTAGCAGTCACTCTTATTTTGTCTATCTAAAATATATTCCCGTACACGAGACTTTCTCTTTTCTATGAAGGCGTTTTTAATCATATGCTTTGACTTTCTTCCCTCTTGTGGGGGACCTAGCACAGTGATTCCCATTCTAGCATCCGGAGCATTGCCCTTACCCCCTGGAGACCATTTCCAGTGGTTGAAGGAGAACTCCACTGCATGGTCACTATAGGCACCCCAGGTGGCCTGACCAAAGTTGTGTGTTTCATGCTTGTATTTCTGGGGTTCTGGGTACTCTTGCTTCATTCTCATTGAGGTGGTAACCAGGGCATGTGAAGTGAAGTGAGCCCGAGTTCCTGTCCTCACTTGCCTCCATCCTCAGCTGGGTGCATTGGCGTATGAGATGTGCCTGGGGACCATTGTTCTCTGAAAGCTTTGATACTCTGCTGAGCCTAGTCATACTTTGAAATATGCCCATGTCAGTCTTAAAAGCCTGATGTTGCATGTGCCTGGTCAGCCTGGCCCCTGTGCTGTTTTGTTCTGTCCTGTCCCCATGGATGTGGGACTGCCAGAGACTCCAGGGTGTGTGGCCCCAAGGGTGCTGTTTTCACTGCTTTTGCTTGCCTTTGCTGTTGTGCTTAAATCTTTTAAAGATAAATGTTATATAAGCATTGCATATTACACGCACGTTTTATTTGTTAGTGAGGTTTTAGGTGTGCTGTGCCAAACAACTAGGGAAGGGATTAATGCAAGCAGGCAAACAGCTGTATTATAAATATTTAATAAAAAGAAAATACTTTGTCAGTTTGTGTTAGATCTAATGTGAGCTTTTGATACCACTGTGTCCATTTTAACAGGATATGAGTTGTCTAAATCTATTTTGCAACTTAGGAATACCTGGATGTGTAGTAGGTGTTTGATTTGCAGGATTTTTGAGGAATCTTCTCCTCAGACACAGGGGTAGGTGATCACTGAGTGTGAGCGCCGGCTGCAGCCACCATGGGAGGTGGTCTGGTGGATCTTGTGGGTGTGGAGCTGGCTGAGAGTTGCATGGTTGCTCTGACCTGTCCCTTTCTTCTCACAGGCTGTGGTGGTGCCTCAAGGTGGAGGACAGCTGTGGGTCTTTGGAGGAGAGTTTGCTTCTCCTGATGGAGAGCAATTCTACCATTACAAGGATCTCTGGGTGCTGCATTTGGCCACCAAGACCTGGGAGCAAGTAAGGTAAGGTGCTAGGTAATGAGACTCACCTCGGTGCTTGGCTCCTGTCCTGTGCCAGCATTCTGCATGCACAGTGATGCAGTCCTAGCTGTTTGAATTTCAGGGCCCCATGGAGCACAAATGCAGGGCCTTGAGTGACCATTCTTGCTGGTCACTGAAGTCAGGGAAGAGCTCAACTTTTTCTCTAGACCCTTCAAGGAGAAGCCGGCCTGACAATAGCTACCTGACCACCTGACTTTGTCGAAGGCATTGCCTGGCTTGCTGGGAGCAGCACAGTATCCCTGCCTGTTTTCCCATCCAACCTCATCACCTGCATGGAGCATCTGGAGTGCAGTTCTCCTCCCGGGCCTCTGTGTATCCCCTGGGAGGTGGCTCTGGGTTTCAACTTGCTGGCAATGGACCCTTGGTATTTACCACCAGGGAGTGCTCTCGCTAGGTCTAATTGACATAGAAAACAGGGCTGGTAAGAGGGGTTGGGGTGGGGAAAGCTTTTATGTTTCTCTTCAGTAAACCAGGCTCAGCCATTGTTGGTACTTGATTTCTGACTGTCGATAACATTGATAAAGTGTGTGTCACATCCATACTGTACATTCACCGCCAGTCAGAGCTGCATGTCACAAGAATGACCGTTGAATAACAGGTAGAAAGTAGTGTTAGTTGGCTTTATTCTTCAGGGGTCACATGCCCTGGGGCAGGGGCTGTGCACACCATGATCCCTGTGTACTGTCTCTGCTGTCAAAGCAGCATACCAGAGCTTCGTCATCTGCTGGAGCAAGGGCTGGATTGGAGAGTTCAGTCATGGTGCAGAACCCTTCTTGGGTCCTAGGACTTCCATCAGAAGGGACGTCACACCTTGGAGGCTTGTTTAATGATGAGCCTTTTAGGAGACGACTGATGCCAGGCTGTCGAGGCCAGATCCAATCAGTTCTGGGCCTGGGGTGTTTGCACCTTCGAGTCTGCCGTGTGTGTGGACGGTGTCTGTAGCCCCCAGGCTCAGCGAGGCCACTGGAGGAAGACTTGACAGTGTCTTACTGAAGTGGCAACCAGGGAGCCTTAGTGTGCGCTTCAGAGTACTGACTTTATTTCCCTTTCTCTTACTTGCCTTGGTAAAGGTTCATTGTCTTGGTAGGTACAGCAATCCAATTATTTTCATGTTAAAAATTGATTTTGTTATGCACACATTAAAACTTGGTCATTCATCCTCAATTTAAAAAGTATTTGGGCCCAGAGCACGCCAGCTTTGTTGTTCCTATTGGTTTGCTTCAGTTTTTTTTAAAAACCCAGTTGTTATTTGCTGCTTGCCCATTTTTGGGGAAGTGATTCAACTTATTTTTATGTCAGTTTTTATGTCATTTCTGTGAGTTTGAGTAGCTTTTTGTCCATAATTCACAGATGGATGAGAGACCGTGCATGGCTCCATGAGAGAGTACTGCCCTCTGACGATGGCTCAGTGGGGCCTGGTGCTCATGGCAGCTACAGGAATGTCCTGAGCTGCTTTGTGGTATGCACATTTTCTCATGGCCTTCAGACCTTCCTGATACTGTAGCATGTAACACAGAAGCAGGGGTTACTGGGAACACATGGCCACTCAAGGATGTGTCCTTTGAGAGGCTTGCTGTGGCTGCTGTCTCCCAGCCAGCCAGGGCTGCCACCCTCACCTCGGTGTGACCTGGGGCGGTTGGCTTCGCCACGCATGCATGGTGTCCACACTTCCCATTCTGAATTGGAAATGGTCCCTCGACACTTCAATGCTTCTTGTAATTATGACTCGAGAGTTTTTTTTTTTTTTTTTAAGATTATTTATTTATTCATGAAAGACACACACACAGAGAGAGAGGCAAAGACACAGGCAGAGGGAGAAGCAGGCTGCACGCAGGGAGCCCGACGTGGGACTCAATCCCAGGTCTCCAGGATCATGCCCTGGGCCGAAGGCAGGCGCCAAACCACTGAGCCACCTGGGCTGCCCTGACTCGAGAGTTTTTGGAAAAAGTTTGTTAAAAGCTACCAGGAAACTGCACAGTGAGTCTCCTTGGTGTTCTTGAGCCTCTGCATTAGTCTGGACAGTGTGGCAGGGCTGGAAAAGAAGCAGGTACTTTGCTTTTCTTTGTATCTGAGTTGTTTTTCCAGCCTGCCTTCTGGGTGAGGACCCCGGTTCTGGTGGGTGAGCTGGACAGAGCTTGGTAGAGCCCAGCAGAGCTGCACTGTAAGCTGTCCATGGGGCCACGTGGGAGTGTCCACCCAACTAGAATGTGCAACCTGGGCGTTGGGAGATGGAGGGTTCTGTCCCTGGCTCTGCCTCTGATTTTGTTTGCCAGGAGATTATAGATGACCAGGTGTGTCTTGCTGCTTCACTTGTTGTTAGGAGGTGTCTTCTGTCTCCAGCTTGCTGATGGGAAGCAGAAAGTTGTAAGTGGTGTTCAGGAGACCTTATCTGATGACAGATATCCACTTCCATGTCTCTGTGGTCTCCTACCCTCTGTCAGCCTTGGGCACTGAGCTCCAGCTGCCCTCAAATGCTTAGTGCCCTGACCGTTCCCAGGCTGCAGCTTTCCGCCTGCCCCACCTGCCTCAGAGGTGGTCCTGAGACCACGGAGGGAACTGCCGCCCCCTCTCACACTGTTCCAGCTTCCCACAGCCCTCTAGGCAGGGCAAAATGGGTAGATGTGCAAAGAGGTTTCTCTCTGCCCCAGAAGCCACGAGTGCTGACACATGTGACCTCATGACATGGCGCCACAAGGAAAGTGGAGAACAGAGACTGGCGGGGAAAAGGAAGCATGAGTGCATGTTCACATGGAGACTGTAGAGGAGTGAGCAGCACACGGCTTGGTGGAGACCATGCGGGGGCCATAGCAGACCAGCTGCAGAATAAGGTGGCACCATTTGGGGCAGTGAGGGGGGAGAACAGGACATCCCCTGGCCAGGATGTCCATAGCATCCATCATTCCAGCAGAATTTTACATGTGCCTACACCTCAGCCCCCAGTGTGCTTTTAGGAACATACCCTAAAGAAACACACTCTCTCATTTCATTCAAAGATATATACCCAAAAACAATGAAGCAGAATAGTACATGCCTGAAAAAAGAGCCCAGGGTGTGTACATGCGTGTGTGCTTGCTGAGTGGGCCAGAGACCCCGGCTGTGCATGGGGAGGGGCCTGCATTGTTCCCAGGTGTTCTGCTTCACTCCCCTTTGCCTGCACCTGTTGTAGATCACTCCATTTTCATCCCTGCAACCTTAGGGTGTATTCCGAGAGCTGGAGGGTTTTCCTCATTGAATTAATTTTTTTTAAAGATTTTATTTATTTATTCATTATTCATAGAGAGAGAGAGAGAGAGAGAGAGAGAGGCAGAGACACAGGCAGAGGGGGAAGCAGGCTCCATGCAGAGAGCCTGACGCGGGACTCCATCCAGGGTCTCCAGGATCACGCCCTGGGCTGTAGGCGGCGCTAAACCGCTGCGCCACCAGGGCTGGCCCTCCTCATTGACTTAAAACGTTTCTTTGCTGTGTATTTTTTTCATGAGTTCCAGAATCAGGTTTTCAGTTGTATTTTTTAGAATTCAAATGAGATTTTGATGGAGTTGCTTTTATTTATAGATGGCACTTTGGGAGAGTTGACATCTTTCTGATCCTATCTTCCAGATCAGGAACATTGTACTTTTCTCCAGTTAGGTTTATGTCTGACTCTTCAGTAAAATTTGCAGCCTCCTAGAAGGAGAATTGCAGAGTCAAAGGGCACATGTGTTTCCGCCCCTCCCACCTCGTGTCTGTTCCCCCCAGAGACTCCACCTGGCACTCCCTCCTTGCTGTGAGGGGGTCTGTCCCCACCACTGTGCCGGTGCTCAGTGTTCTTGTTTGCTGGGCATACACCTCCCTTCTCGGTGTAGCAGCTCCTAGACAGTGGGGTGGGACCCTGTGGAATTAGTAGTTTCCTGTCCTTATTTGCACTTTGGAAGGGTTCCCTAGAGAATGGTTGTGGTGTCCCAGCAGGAGTTGGTGTGGTAGTGGCTGGGAGACCTGTCAGCCTGGGGCCACCGCCTACCACTGAGATAGCATCTCTGTTCATTCTAGGAACTTTTTGCACCGAGTAGCACCAAAGGAGCTTTATATACACACCTCCCTGGCCGCCTCACCCCAGTATGTTAAGTCTGGTTCAGAGCAGGTTTAAAATCTGTATTTTATTTAAGCCCTTCCCACCCCACTCAGTGTTCCTGGCTGCAGGCCACAGTTACTAATCCTTTGGCTTTGGTGACTAGTGGGTCTTGTGCTTATTTTGAGCCTTGTTCACTGACATGACAGTGGAAAATGCCTGCTGCCCTTTCAGAAGGAAAAAAACTCATGTAAAATGCCTTATATCCTAAACCAGGAACACAGCGCAGCTAGTGCTTCTGTAATGTTGCAGACTGAAAGCATCTCCTCCCCCTCTCCCCCCCACCCCCCGCCCCAACCCCACACCTGTTTGCACTGCCTCCCAGCAAGGCTGTGTATACCTGCTTACCTCAGCCTCTGTAACCAGGAATGTGGGGGCAGACTCACAAGGAAGGCCTGCCTGCTGAGTTCAGGGTAGGCCACAGCGCTGCTCCTCAGAATGAGACTGGGTTTGAGCCCTGGCGTGGTAGCTGCTGTGCACAGGGGACGGCTGCTGGCACTGTGGCCTCCATGATCTTGTCTTCTTGTCTCAGAGTAGAGAGATTTCATTCAGAGTGCAGACTGGGTTTACTGTGTCTGGGAAAGTCGCTGAGTCCAGAAGAACCCACATCCTTTGGAAGATATAGGCAGAACCCTCAATGAACTTGAATGCTTTTTGGCCCGGCACACTGAATTTGATTCTCCGTAAATGTCTCTCGCTCCCATGAGGGCTAGTTTTACAGCTGAGGAGACCCCTAGAGAGAGGTCAGGGCCAGTATAGTAGTATTTGATTGGCATCTGAAATATAGTCACTTGGCTTTCAAACAGGTTTTTCTTGTGGGAGGGCAGGATGGATTACCTCTGGGTCGCTGGTGACTTCTGATTTATCTGATACAGCAGGTATGTCCCGCCCATCCTTGAATGTTGGGCTGGTCTGAAGAAACTGCGTTTTGGGGAAATGATTTCAGGTCACCAGCAGGTAGAGGCAGGGCCTGTGTTGGGTATTCAGGGAAGAGCTGCTACTCTGAGGTCTGAAGTCAGGTCACTGAAAGGAGCACCTTGATGGACCATTGCCAGCATGTTCCCTTGTTTCACAGCCGTGTGGATGTGACAAGGACCAGGTGCAGCCTCTGGGCCTTGCCTAGCTCCCGGGCCTGCTAGAAGCACCTCTGGGGCCACCATCTACTTGAAGGATGGCCTCACCACGTGGTGCTGACAGCTCCAAAGGGACCAAATGCCAGTTTGGTTTTTTAAAAAGTAGACTCTGATGAATTTTCATCGTCCTGTGCAGCTTGATGAGTTTTACAAAAGCAAACGCCTATGTGCTCAGATCCAGAAAAGACCGTATCACTATGCTTCAAGCCCCTGTGAGTCCCCTTGCAGTCACCCCCTCTCACCTACCCCAAGTGCAGGTTAGCTTGATATTGAACTCCTTTAAACGGACTCTTGCTTCTCCCAGTTGTTTTCACTGAGCATTGTTTTCATGAGCTTTGTTTCTGTTGCCTCTGATAATAGTTTGCTCATTTTGGGGCTACATGATATTCTCCTAGGGAAATAGGACACTGTATCTGGTGGTTTGCAGATGTTGAAAAGTCACCAGTTTCAGGTTATTGCAAGGGGATGGTTCTGTCAACATTCCTGGATGCATTTTATGTTAGCATATGTGTGCATTTCTGTTGAATGTATGTCAAAGTAGAATAAAGCCACAGGGTCAAGAGGTTTGTGCATGTTCAGCTCTGGCATAGCTGGCAAACAGTTTTGCACATTGGTGATGCTGATGCACTCAGCCACCAGCCCTGTGGGGCTGTGCTCCATCTCTGGCTGTGCTTCTTGTAGCACATTTAACACCAGGTGGACATTAGTGGTCTTGTCTCATCTTCACTTACTCACATTCTCATTTCTAGCAACAGATGTTGACTTGACATAATATCAATTTAAAATAAGAGGAAATATTGTAGGGTTGCTGACATTAAGAAGGCCAAAGCTTAGGTGTCCACGTTGGTTGGCTATCTCACAGTGGGTGTGTATGAGCAGCTTTAACAAATATTTTGAGATTTCCTTCAGTCTCTGTCTTCACTGGGGGATGCCTGCACAACTGCTCCGCTCGTGGACAGAGTTGTCTTCCTCTTCTCATAAGATTGAGGATCCCATCTTGGGACCCCACCCTTAGGACCTCATCCAGCCCTCATCACTTTCCAGAGGTCGCACCACTAAATCATCGCATCAGGGGTTAGGGTTCAACATAGGAATTGGGGGATGTAGTCGACACAAACATTCAGCCCATGACAGGTAGCATGTGGTGTTTGCAAAGATCTGTCCTTGGACAAAGATCAGTGTACCCATGAGGGTCTAATCAGGTAAGCATGAGGGAACTGGGTCACACCTGTGGAGGACAAGCCAAACCAGTGAGGATAGCAGGCGAGATATTTGGAGACAGCAAGAGGCCACAGCACACTGCCAGGGTGTGACACAGGGGAGGTTGTGGAGCTGGAGGGTGCTGTGGGGGACACCATGGGGGCAGAAGCACGCCCTGGCGCCTCCCCTTCTTTCCCATACCCCATTTCCCACTGGCACTGCCTGTGCCATTGGGACTTCTCTGTGACAGTGAGCAGATCAGGGGCCCATGGGAGGAGAATGGCCCTCAGGCTCTCTCGTCCCTTGCTCCACCGTGGTGGGCCCACCCCACTAGTTCGGGTGGCCTGTTGGTTCAGGTCGATCTGCCATACTCAAGAGCCAGCATTCCTGGAGGCCAACCCTGCCTTCCTCTGGCCCATGTGGAAGACATGCAACTAGACAAGGGAACAGAGAGGTGAGCACCCTTTTTCCATTTATTTCTGAACCTGGGCCACCCCAGATTTTACCTGTGACTCAAAGATCCAGACAGAGGGAGGCCAGGCTGTTTACAGAGATCACATTTTCAGATTTTCGCATGCCAGGAAATCACGCTTTTCACAGAATTGTGCCGCCATCACTGCCGACACATTGAGCATTTCCATTACCACTCCCTACTTCCCTGCTTCCTCCTGGTCGTCTCTAATCTGCTTTCTGTCTGAGGATCCCCCGCTTCTAGGTATTTCATACAAGTACAGTCCTGCAGCATTTGTTCTTTTGTGGCTGACTTTCACTTCACATAATTTTTTAAGGTCCAGTCTATATCAGTATTTAGTGCTTTTTTATGGCCAAATAATATTCCATCATATGGATGGGCCACATTTTGTTTATCTATTCATTCCTTGATGGACGTTTGGGCTGTTTGCACTGCTCCATCTTGCAAGAAATGCTGCCAAGAACTTTTGTGTACAACTAATACATTTTTATGTGCATCAGAGTACTTAGTAGATGAGCAATAACAAATGGTTGAATGAAAAAATACACAGAAGTGTGTGTGTGTGTGTGTGTGTGTGAACAGTTTTGTTTTGAGAAAGGAACGAACATTTGGTCCTCAGTGAAACCTGTATATAAATGCTGCATCTGAGAAAAATGGGCACCCTAGGAAAGAACCATCGCACAGGGAGTCAGAATTCTTGACTGATTGGTTGTGAGGACCATGCCTTGTAATTTTAAAGTGTATGAATTTTGGGACCTGAAATGCACATAGAAGTGGACACACGTGTTCCTTGGTCTCTGGGTTCTGCAGTGAGCCAGTGGATGTGGTCTGAGTGTTCTTGGGCTTCCCTTACAGCTGTGTGTGGAGCCCAGCCCCTGGGGAAAGTAGGAGCAGGAGTGGGTGTAGACCCTTGCTCCTTCCCTGCTGACTGACCATCACTCTCGATGTGATTGGGTGAGCAGGGGGCTCCAGCACACAGAGGGTGTGAGACTTCAAAACTGTCGTTAGGGTAAGTGGTCAGGCTTAGTGATGCATACATTTCTTTAGTGTTCAGTCCTGTGACTTCATTTGGGGTGGTTTAGTGTCTTAATCAGTGGTTTCACATGAGTTCTGGGGCAGACTGTCTCCTTTTAGTTCTGACTCTGCCATTGACCAGCCTAGTGTGTTTCTTGACTTCTAGGTCTTGATGTTCTCATCTGTAAAATGGGATTACAGATAGTATCTGCCCATCTGGTCGTTGTTAGGAATGAAAGCCCATAAAAGGAGCATGCCTAGCATAAGATAAATATGCCACAAATAGTAGTTTTATCAGTAATAGTAATCGTTAAAATAAAAACAAAACAAGGATATGGTCTGTTAGGCTGCCTGGGTTCTAGAGACTGCTACTGATTATTCTGTACAATGTGATTGAGTATATTACACTTACTAAGCCCAGAATTTGTTGATCTTTGGAAAAGTGGGACCAAATTCCAAAGGTACATTGTTTGAAATGAAAAGGGAGATGCTTTTGTACAGGTTTCCTGCTCAGGCCATGTTGTAACCATTCTTGGAGGAGGGACCTTTCCTGTTCTGAGGATGAGCTGCTAGACTCAGTTCCCTGTTGGCTCTACCTGTGTGACCTTGAGTCTCAGGGATTATGAGAGAAGTGGGTCCTTTGCTCACCAGATGTCTTGGGCCTGCCTGGTATGGTAGGGTACTATAGTGTAAGGTGTAAACTTTAAAATAATTGAGGGAATCATTTGTGTACCAAGTGCTTACCACTGTTTGTGCCCTAAGCCATGGGCTTAGTTGGTGTTTGTATGTTTCCTGTTAAATGTCAGTGCTGTGGCCAGTAGAAGGGTCCAGGTGATACTGAGTGACAGCTAGCCCTGTTGGAATGCCAGTCTGCACATGGCTCAGAAGCACTTAAAAGCACTCACTCCCACAACATTACACATGTATTTTTGTGCCACATATAGATCTGGCTGAGTAGGACTTGTTAATTTTCTAAGACTCCATATTTAGGAGTGACGGCAATTGAAAAGTGCCTGTTGGAGATTCAGATATAAACAGGCTTTTTGGGTTGGCTTTGTTTTTCTAAAGGAGTATATAGGGTCTTTTTATAGAAAAATTTCCCTTTTTGGTTACAAAACAGTGATACTTGGCTGCTGCCAGAAAAAGGGAATTGAGCCTTTTGTGCCTGGCTCACTAGAGGACCAAGCACCCCTGGGATTCTTGGACAGGAAGCCGAGCAGCAGTCCTGAACCTGCAGCATCCTGGCTGCTGGTGTCCCTCAGCCATGACAGTGGGCCTTTAGGTTGATATAGCATTTGAACTCTTATGTGTAACTTTTTTTGAAGTAGGATTGGAATCACCATACCAGTTTAGTTATTGAATGAAAACTTGTTCCCCAGGTTGTACTTTTAAAGTATTAGATCAGAAGATTTCTCAAAAGGGGGTTTACTTGTTGCCACCATGCATAGTGGTTTTCTTTTTGTTCAGCCTGTGTCATGTGCAGCTATGCAGTGTGACCCATCTCCTCAGCAGCTGGCACAGAGGGGACAGTGGAGCATGGCCAGCTCTGAGAGCACTCCTGGCACTGTGCAGGCTGGCAGTTGAAGTCAGCACCCACCAACTGCATGAATCTGCCAGTGGTGGTATCATGGTGGACCCAGACCCTCCTTCTGAGCCTTGTTCCTTTGGTATTTTTATCATGAATTTAGACTTAAAAATATGCTTACTAAATTTGTGGGTGATACAAAGCTAGAATGGAGAGCAAATAAATTGGTTGACAAATTCAGCATCCAAAATTACCAAATCCAACAGGATGGAATTGAGGTGGGAGGAGTGTCCCTTGTAGGTTGCATGTAAATACAGGAATAAGAGAGCTGACTATAAAAAGCTGCCCTTGCTAGTAGAAGAGGAGAGTTTTAGTAATTTGTAATCCTGGTTGGCACCAGACATGGTGAGGCTATCCGAAGGCTAATGCTTAAAGTTTGGATGGACAGGATATGGCATCGAAGAACAGTCATCGATTACTTTTGATTAATTTTCTACTGATGAGTGTGGTGGTCATTTTGAGTGACACAATCAGTAGGACATTAATAAACTGAGGGCATTATGGGAGAGAGACCAGGTGATCAAGTATCTGGGGAAAGGTGAGAAGAATGGAATTGGTTCTAGATTATAATAGAGAAAACCCTGGGGGTCCTCACAGGATGAGTGTTATAAGCTGTTAATCTGGAATTTGCCAAGGACGAGACATTGGGCTGTTCAAACTTTTCATTTTGAGATTCTGTGTGTTGATAGTTTTCTTTTTTAAGATTGATTGATTGATTACTTATTTATTTTAGAGAGAGCATGTGAGCACAAGCAGGAGGAGCAGAGGGAGAGGGAGAGAGAATCTCAAGCAGATTCCATGCTGAATGTGGAGTCTGACATGGGCCTCGATCTCACGACCCTGAGATCATGACCTGAGCTGAAATCCACTGCACAACACAAGTACCCATGTCGATTTACTTTTTCAGCATCTGGTTTTGGGGAAGCTCTGTATAATGCACAAAAATAAATTAGGAAGGATGCATTGTGTAAATAAGTGCTGGACGGCATGGTTCAGGTTGTAGCCATCCTTTTGTAGCCTGGAGTTGTTGAGGTCTTTGTGGGAGGTGGACTTGATGACTGAATTCTGTAGGTGGGAGAGCTAGGCCTTGAGAGCCACCAAGACAGCATGCAGGAAGCAGAGACATCTAGAGTTTGGCTCTCATGTAGGAGTTGGGGCTTGTAATCTTTAAGAATCTAGGAAGTGTGCCCAGATATGTCAGCTCTTTTAAAACCAGGTTTTCTTGTTATTGAGTTTTAAGAGTTATTTGTAGATTTTAGTTCTTTTTCAGGTGTGCCTTTGCAAATATTTTCTCTTGTGGCTTTTGATTCTTTTATTATTATCTTCTGCAGAGCAGAAGTTTTAAATTTTAATAAAGTTCAGCTTATCAGTTGTTTTACATTTAGGTCTGTGATCATTTTTGTGAAGGATGTGAGGTCTGTGTAGATTCATTTTTTGATATGTAAATGTCCAGTTCTAGCACCATTTGTTGTAGAGATTATCTTTGCCCCATTTTATTACCTTTGCTCCTTTGCTAAAGATGAGCTGACTGGGAGGAGGGGCAAGATGGCTGAAGAGTAGGGTCCCCAGGTCACCTGTCCCCACCAAATTACCTAGATAACCTTCAAATCATCCTGAAAATCTAGGAATTCGGCCTGAGATTTAAAGAGAGAACAGCTGGAATGCTACAGTGAGAAGAGTTCGCGCTTCTATCAAGGTAGGAAGATGGGGGGGGAATTAAAGAAACAAAAGACATCCAAGGGGGAGGGGCCCCGCGAGGAGCGGGGCTAAGGCCGGGGCGAGTGCCCCCAGGACAGGAAAACTCCATCCCAGAGAAGCAGGAGCTTCACCAATCTTCCCGGGCAGAAAGGCACTCGCAGGGAGTTAGAGTAGGACCCCAGGAATGACGGGGATGCCCTCAGGCTCCCTGGAACACTAACAGAGCAACTGCGCACCGGGGAGAGTGCGCCGAGCTCCCTAAAGGGCTGCAGCGCGCGCGCGCACAGCTGGACCCGGGAGCAGCTCTGAGGGGCTCGGGGGGCGGCTCCACAGAGCGGGCTGCGTGCCCCGGGAGCAGCTCGGAGGGGCTCGGGCGGAGGCTGGGCGGAGGCTCCGCGGAGGGGGCTGCGGGCCGGGAGCGCGAATCCAACAGCGCAGGCCCGGGAGCACTGGGCGCCGGGACACAGCCCAGGATCCGGCCTCCCCCCAGGACAGGCAGAGGCCGGGAGGGCACAGGACCGCAAGGACGCTCCTGCCCCAAGCTGAGCAGATCAGCGGCCCCGCCCCGGAGCATCCAGGCCTCTGCAAGTTGAGAGCTCTGTAGTTACTGCGGGAGCTGAATCCAGGGCTCCAGAGCTGGCCCCGCCACTGCGGTTGTTCCTCCTGGGGCCTCACGGGGTAAACAACCCCCACTGAGCCCTGCACCAGGCAGGGGGCAGAGCAGCTCCCCCAAGTGCTAACACCTGAAAATCAGCACCACAGGCCCCTCCCCCAGAAGACCAACTAGACGGACAAGTTCCAGGGGACGTCAAGGGACTTAAAGTATGCAGAATAGGAAGATACTCCCCCGTGTTTTGTTTGTTTGTTTTGCTTTTTGATTTGTTTGCTTCCCCCACCCTTTTTTCCTTTCTTTTTCTTTCTCTTTTTCTTCTTTTTTTCTTCCTTTTTTCTTTTTTCTTTTTCTCTTTTCTTTCCTTCTTTCTCTCCTCTCTTTTTCTCCTTTTCCCAATACAACTTGTTTTTGGCCACTCTGCACTGAGCAAAATGACTAGAAGGAAAACCTCACCTCAAAAGAAAGAATCAGAAACAGTCCTCTCTCCCACAGAGTTACAAAATCTGGATTACAATTCAATGTCAGAAAGCCAATTCAGAAGCAGTATTATAAAGCTACTGGTGGCTCTAGAAAAAAGCATAAAGGACTCAAGAGACTTCATGACTGCAGAATTTAGATCTAATCAGGCAGAAGTTAAAAATCAATTGAATGAGATGCAATCCAAACTAGAAGTCCTAATGACGAGGGTTAACGAGGTGGAAGAACGAGTGAGTGACATAGAAGTTGATGGCAAAGAGGGAAACTGAGGAAAAAAGAGACAAACAATTAGAAGACCATGAAGATAGATTAAGGGAAATAAACGACAGCCTGAGGAAGAAAAACTTAACGTTTAATTGGGGTTCCCGAGGGCGCCGAAAGGGACAGAAGGCCAGAATATGTATTTGAACAAATCATAGCTGAAATCTTTGCTAATCTGGGAAGGGAAACAGGCATTCAGATCCAGGAAATAGATCCCCCCCTAAAATCAATAAAAACCGTTCAACACCTCAACATTTAATAGTTAAGCTTGCAAATTCCAAAGATTAAGAGAAGATCCTTAAAGCAGCAAGAGACAAGAAATCCCTGACTTTTATGGGGAGGAGTATTAGGGTAACAGCAGACCTCTCCACAGAGACTTGGCAGGCCAGAAAGGGCTGGCAGGATATATTCAGGGTCCTAAATGAGAAGAACATGCAACCAAGAATACTTTATCCAGCAAGGCTCTCATTCAGAATGGAAGGAGAGATAAAGAGCTTCCAATACAGGCAGGAACTGAAGGAATATGTGACCTCCAAACCAGCTCTGCAAGAAATTTTAAGGGAGACTCTTAAAATTCCCCTTTAAGAAGAAGTCCAGTGGAACAATCCACAAAAACAAGGACTGAATAGATATCATGATGACACTAAACTCATACCTTTCAATAGTAACTCTGAACATGAATGGGCTTAATGACCCCATCAAAAGGTGCAGGGTTTCAGACTGGATAAAAAAGCAGGACCCATCTATTTGCTGTCTACAAGAGACTCATTTTAGACAGAAGGACACCTACAGCCTGAAAATAAGAGGTTGGAGAACCATTTACCATTCAAATGGTCCTCAAAAGAAAGCAGGGGTAGCCATCCTTAGATAAACTAAAATTTACCCCAAAGACTGTAGTGAGAGATGAAGAGGGACACTATCTCATACTTAAAGGATCTATCCAACAAGAGGACTTAACAATCCTCAATATATATGCCCCGAATGTGGGAGCTGCCAAATATATCCATCAATTAATAACCAAAGTGAAGAAATACTTAGATAATGATACACTTATACTTGGTGACTTTAATCTAGCGCTTTCTATACTCAATAGGTCTTCTAAACACAACATCTCCAAAGAAACAAGAGCTTTAAATGATACACTGGACCAGATGGATTTCACAGATATCTACAGAACTTTACATCCAAACTCAACTGAATACACATTCTTCTCAAGTGCACATGGAACTTTCTCCAGAATAGACCACATACTGGGTCACAAATCGGGTCTGAACCGATACCAAAAGATTGGGATCGTCCCCTGCATATTCTCAGACCATAATGCCTTAAAATTAGAACTAAATCTCAACAAGAAGTTTGGAAGGACTTCAAACACGTGGAGGTTAAGGACCATCCTGCTAAAAGATGAAAGGGTCAACCAGGAAATTAAGGAAGAATTAAAAAGATTCAGGGAAGCTAATGAGAATGAAGATACAACCGTTCAAAATCTTTGGGATGCAGCAAAAGCAGTCCTAAGGGGGAAATACATCGCAATACAAGCATCCCTTCAAAAACTGGAAAGAACTCCAATACAAAAGCTAACCTTACACAAAAAGGAGCTAGAGAAAAAACAGCAAATAGATCCTACACCCAGCAGAAGAAGAGAGTTAATAAAGATTCGAGCAGAACTCAGTGAAATCGAGACCAGAAGAACTGTGGAACAGATCAACAAAACCAGGAGCTGGTTCTTTGAAAGAATTAATAAGATAGATAAACCATTAGCCAGCCTTATTAAAAAGAAGAGAGAGAAGACTCAAATCAATAAAATCATGAATGAGAAAGGAGAGATCACTACCAACACCAAGGAAATACAAATGATTTTAAAAACATATTATGAACAGCTATACGCCAATAAATTAGGCAATCTAGAAGAAATGGACTCATTCCTGGAAAGCCACAAACTACCAAAACTGGAACAGGAAGAAATAGAAAACCTGAGCAGGCCAATAACCAGGGAGGAAATTGAAGCAGTCATCAAAAACCTCCCAAGACACAAAAGTCCAGGGCCAGATGGCTTCCCAGGGGAATTCTATCAAACGTTTGAAGAAGAAACCATACCTATTCTACTAAAGCTGTTTGGAAAGATAGAAAGAGATGGAGTACTTCCAAATTCGTTCTATGAGGCCAGCATCACCTTTATTCCAAAACCAGACAAAGACCCCACCAAAAAGGAGAATTACAGACCAATATCCCTGATGAACATGGATGCAAAAATTCTCAACAAGATACTAGCCAATAGGATCCAACAGTACATTAAGAAAATTATTCACCATGACCAAGTAGGATTTATCCCCGGGACACAAGGCTGGTTCAACACTCATAAAACAATCAATGTGATTCATCATATCAGCAAGAGAAAAACCAAGAACCATATGATCCTCTCATTAGATGCAGAGAAAGCTTTTGACAAAATACAGCATCCATTCCTGATCAAAACTCTTCAGAGTGGGGATCCCTGGGTGGCGCAGTGGTTTAGCACCTGCCTTTGGCCCAGGGTGCGATCCTGGAGACCCGGGATCGAGTCCCACGTCGGGCTCCCGGTGCATGGAGCCTGCTTCTCCCTCTGCCTATGTCTCTGCCTCTCAGTCTCTCTCTCTCTCTGTCTCTCTCTGACTATCATAAATAAATTAAAAAAAAAAAACTCTTCAGAGTATAGGGATAGAGGGAACATTCCTCAACATCTTAAAAGCCATCTACGAAAAGCCCACAGCAAATATCATTCTCAATGGGGAAGCACTGGGAGCCTTTCCCCTAAGATCAGGAACAAGACAGGGATGTCCACTCTCACCACTGCTATTCAACATAGTACTGGAAGTCCTAGACTCAGCAATCAGATAACAAAAAGACATTAACGGCATTCAAATTGGCAAGGAAAAGTCAAACTCTCCCTCTTCGCCGATGACATGATACTCTACGTGGAAAACCCAAAAGCCTCCACCCCAAGATTGCTAGAACTCATACAGCAATTTGGCAGTGTGGCAGGATACAAAATCAATGCCCAGAAATCAGTGGCATTTCTATACACTAACAATGAGACTGAAGAAAGAGAAATTAAGGAGTCAATCCCATTTACAATTGCACCCAAAAGCATAAGATACCTAGGAATAAACCTAACCAAAGAGGTAAAGGATCTATACCCTAAAAACTATAGAACACTTCTGAAAGAAATTGAGGAAGACACAGAGATGGAAAAATATCCCATGCTCATGGATTGGCAGAATTAATATTGTGAAAATGTCAATGTTACCCTGGGCAATTTACATGTTTAATGCAATCCCTATCAAAATACCATGGACTTTCTTCAGAGAGTTAGAACAAATTATTTTAAGATTTGTGTGGAATCAGAAAAGAGCCCGAATAGCCAGGGGAATTTTAAAAAAGAAAACCATATCTGGGGGCATCACAATGCCAGATTTCAGGTTGTACTACAAAGCTGTGGTCATCAAGACAGTGTGGTACTGGCACAAAAACAGACCCATAGATCAATGGAACAGAATAGAGAACACAGAAGTGGACCCTGAACTTTATGGTCAACTAATATTAGATAAAGGAGGAAAGACTATCCACTGGAAGAAAGACAGTCTCTTCAATAAATGGTGCTGAGAAAATTGGACATCCACATGCAGAAGAATGAAACTAGACCACTCTCTTTCACCATACACAAAGATAAACTCAAAATGGATGAAAGATCTAAATGTGAGACAAGATTCCATCAAAATCCTAGAGGAGAACACAGGCAACACCCTTTTTGAACTTGGCCACAGTAACTTCTTGCAAGATACATCCACGAAGGCAAAAGAAACAAAAGCAAAAATGAACTATTGGGACTTCATCAAGATAAGAAGCTTTTGCACAGCAAAGGATACAGTCAACAAAACTCAAAGACAACCTACAGAATGGGAGAAGATATTTGCAAATGACGTATCAGATAAAGGGCTAGTTTCCAAGATCTATAAAGAACTTATTAAACTCAACACCAAAGAAACAAACAATCCAATCATGAAATGGGCAAAAGAAATGAAGAGAAATCTCACAGAGAAAGACATAGACATGGCCAACATGCACATGAGAAAATGCTCTGCATCACTTGCCATCAGGGAAATACAAATCAAAACCACCATGAGATACCACCTCACACCAGTGAGAATGGGGAACATTAACAAGGCAGGAAACCACAAATGTTGGAGAGGATGCAGAGAAAAGGGAACCCTCTTACACTGTTGGTGGGAATGTGAACTGGTGCAGCCACTCTGGAAAACTGTGTGGAGGTTCCTCAAACAGTTGAAAATAGACCTGCCCTACGACCCAGCAATTGCACTGTTGGGGATTTACCCCAAAGATTCAGATGCAATGAAACGCCGGGACACCTGCACCCCGATGTTTATAGCAGCAATGTCCACAATAGCCAAACTGTGGAAGGAGCCTCGGTGTCCATCAAAAGATGAATGGATAAAGAAGATGTGGTTTATGTATACAATGGAATATTACTCAGCCATTAGAAATGACAAATACCCACCATTTGCTTCAACGTGGATGGAACTGGAGGGTATTATGCTGAGTGAAGTAAGTCAATCGGAGAAGGACAAACAGTATATGTTCTCATTCATTTGGGGAATATAAATAATAGTGAAAGGGAATAGAAGGGAGGGAGAAGAAATGTGTGGGAAATATCAGAAAGGGAGACAGAACATAGACTCCTAACTCTGGGAAACGAACTAGGGGTGGTGGAAGGGGAAGAGGGCAGGGGGTGAATGGCTGACGGGCACTGAGGGGGGCACTTGACGGGATGAGCACTGGGTGTTATTCTGTATGTTGGCAAATTGAACACCAATAAAAAATAAATTTATTATTAAAAAAAAAAAGACCAGCTGACTGTATTCATGGGTCTCTAATCCTGGGCTTTCTGTTTTATTCCATTGATCAATTTGTTCTTTCGCCAACAATGTGGTTTTTGTTTGTTGATGTTCTCTATTTTCAAGACACCACATTGTCTTGATTACTTAGTTTTTTTGTTTTTTTGTTTTTTAAAGATTTCATTTATTTATTCATGGGAGACACAGAGAGAGAGGCAGAGACACAGGCAGAGGGAGAAGCAGGCTTCATGCAGGGAGCCTGACATAGGACTCGATCCCGGGTCTCCAGGATCAGGCCCTGGACCGAAGGTGCTAAACCACTGAGCCACCCGGCTGCCTGATTATTAGTTTTATAGTAAGTCTTGAAGTCAGGTAGGGGTCCGTCTTCCAACTTTGTTCTTCTCCAGTATTGTGTTATTTGGGGTCTTTTACCTCTCTATATAAATATTAGAATCCATTTGTCTATATCCTTAAGCAGTTTGCTGGGATTGTGATTGAGATTGCGTTGATTCCATAGATCATGTTGGGAAGAACTGACATTTTGGTGATACCCAGTCTTCCTATCCAAGAACACGGAATGTCCCTCCATTTATTGAGTTCTTTGATTTTGTTCATCATACTTTTGTAGTTTTCCCCAAATACATCTTGTACATATTGTTAGATTTATACTATTTCATGTTGGGAATGTTAATATAAATGGTATTGTTTTTAATTTCAAATTTAACTTGTTCATTGTTCTGTAGGAAAGCAGTTGACTTTTGTATATTAGTCTTGCAGCCTACAACCTTGCTATAATCACTTATTAGTTCCTGGAATTTTTTTTCTGTTCTTTCAGATTTTATACATAGATCATGTCATTTGCAAACAGAGTTTTATATCTTCCTTCCCAATATTTATGCCTTTTATTTACCTTTTATTTCCTTTTTCTCCCTTATTGCATTAGCAAGGACTTCTAAGACAATGTTGAAAGGAGTGGCAAGAGGGGACATCCCTGCTCTGTACGTGATCTTAGCGGGAAGGCTTTCAGTTTCTCATTATTGAGTATGATATTAGCCATAGGTTTTTGTAGATATTCATGAAATTCAGAAAGTTCCCCCTCTATTCCTAGTTTATTGATAGAGTTTATCATGAATGAGTGTTAGATTTTGACAAATGCTTTTTCTGCATCTATTGGTATGATCATATGACTTTTCTTTCTTAGTCTGTTGATGGGATGGGTTATATTAATTGATTTTAGAATGGAACCAGCCTTGCATGCCTAGGACAAATCCCACTTGGTCATAGTGTGTAATTCTTATACTTTTTTGGGGATTTGATTTGTTAATATTAATTTTTGAATCTATGTTTCTGAGAGATACTGGTCTGTAGTCTTTTGTAATGTCTTTATCTTGTTTTGGTATTAGGGTAGTGCTGGATAGACAGTAGAAGCTATGCTCTGAAAGACATTATAGAGGAATGGTATAAATTTTTCCTTAAATGTTTGGTAGAATTCACTAGTGGAACCCCTCTGGGCCTGGTGCTTTCTGTTTTGGAAGATTATCAATTATTGATTCAACATCTTTAATAGATGTAAGCCTATTCAAATTGTCTATTTCTTGTGTGGATTTTGGCAAATTCTGTCTTTTAGGGAATTGATCCACTTTCTCCAGGTTATCAGATTTGTGGGCATAGAGTTGTTTATAGTGTTGCTTTTTTTATCTTTTTAATTTCCATGGCATCTATAGTGATGCCCCTTCTTTCATTTCTCTATTAGTAATTTATGTCCGCCCCCCCCCCCCTTTTTTTTTTCTTAGCTTGGCTAGAAGCCTGTTGGTTCTATCAATCTTTTCAAGAATCAGCTTTTGGTTTGTTGATGTTCTCTATTTTCAAAAATATTAATTTCTGCTCTCATTATTTCTTTTCTTTTGCTTTTGGGGGTTTAGTTTTCTCTTGTTTTTCCAGTTTCCTAAGGTGGAAAATTATTGACTATAGATCTTTTTTCTAATATGTTCATTCGGTCCTACAAATTTCCTTCTAAGTACTTGCTTTCACTGCATTCCACAAATTTTGATAAATTATGTTTTCATTTTCATTTATTTCAAAATATTTTTTAATTTCTCCTATTTCTTCTTTGACCCACCTGTTATTTATAAGGGTGTTGTTTAATCTCTGTGTATTTGGGGATTTCCCAGCTGTCTTTCTGTTACTGGCTTCTCGTTTACTTCTCCTGTGGTCTAAAAGCAAACATTGTGTGATTTCTGTTCTTTTCAATTCGTTATGGTGTGTTTTGTGGTGTCCCAGAACGTGGTCTGTCATGGTGAATGTTCTAGGTGAGCTTCAGAAGGATGTGTATTCTGCCCATTGTGGGATGAAGTGGTCTGTAGGTGTCAGTTACATCCCATTGATTAATGGTGTTGTTGAGTTCAGCTCTGTTCTTGTTGATTTCTGTTGATGTGTCTGTCCATTTTTGAGACGGGGTTATTGAATTTTCCAACTGTGATGGCAGATATGTCTGTCTTTCCTTGTGGTTCTGTTAGTTTTTGCCTTATATAGTTTGACATTCTGTTGTTGGGTATGTACATGTTGAGTATGTCTTTTTTGGAGAGTTGATCCCTTTATATGTAGGTAATGCCTGATTATTTTATGCATTTATTCATTCACTCATTTATTTTAAGATTTTATTTATTTATTCATGAAAAACAGAGGGTCAGAGAAATAGGCAGGGGTGAAGCAGACTCCTCAGAGGGAGCCTGACATGGGATTTGATCCTGGGACCCCTGAGATCATGCCCTGAGCCAAAGGCAGTCGCTCAACCACTGAGCCATCCAGGTGTCCTAAGGATTCGGTAATGCCCGTTTAAATTCCTGGTAACTTTCCTTGCTTTGAAGTCTGTTCTGTCTGAAATGTAGTTACTCTTACTTTTCTTTGATTAGTTGTCAGCATGGTATATTTTCTCCATGTGTGTACTTTTAATTAGCCTGTGTCTTTATGTTTGAAGTGGGTTACTTGTACACAACATGTAGCTAGGTCTTCTGTTCTTATCTACTCTGAGGAGCTCTTTTGTATAAAATGATTCATTTAGGCCATTAACATTCAGAGTGATTATTGATTTCCTGGGTAACATCTGCCGTGTTTGTTACTGTTTCTGTTCATTGCCCTTGTTCTTTGTTTCTATTTGTCTTTGACTTGTGTGTGTGTGTGTGTGTGTGTGTGTGTGTGTGTGTGTGTGGTTTTAATTGAGCACGTTGTAGGATTCTGGTTTTCTCCCTTAGCATATCCGTTATGCCTGTGTTTTTGCTATTTTTGGTCGCTGCCCCAGTGTTGGCATTGTGCATTCACAACTAATCCAAGTCCACCTTCAGATGACACTGTACCACTTCATGAGTCATGCGGATACGCTGAAATAGCAGACTTGTCCCTTGCATCATTGCTGTCTTTCATTTCACTGACACAGGAACGTGCTGAAGAACGTGTGTATAGAAGCACACACAGCAGACACATTGCTGCTACTGTTGTTGCAGATAAATTATTTGTTAGATCCATTAAGAAAAAGTAAAAATGTTTTTATTCTACCTTCATTTATTCCTTCTACAGTTCTCTTCCTTTCTCTGTGTAGATTCAAGTTTCTGACCCATATATGTGTGTGTGTATATATATATTTTTTCCTTCTCTCTTTAAAAGACTGTTAAACATTTCTTGTGAGGCAGGTCTACTGGCAACCAACTCCATTAATTTTGGTTTGTTGGAGAAGGTCTTATGTCTCCTTCACTGTTGACTGGTACTCCTGCGGAGCGCACAGTTGTGTGTTGGTGATGTTTTTCTCCCAACACCTTGTACTTCATTCCACTCTCTCCTTGCTGGCATGGTCTCTGGCAACAGTTGGATTTGCTTCTCATCTTTGTTTCTCTGTAGGTAAGGTGGTATTTTTCCCATGGCTTCTTTGCGAATTTTTCCTTTACCTTTGGTTTTCTGTAATTTGAAAATGACAGGCCTCGGGATCGTTTCTTGACATATATCCCGCTTAGTCCCCTGACCATCCTCCATCTGTGTGGTTTGAGGTCAAAGTTGAGTTTGGGGAAATTCTCGTGTCAGATTTTCCTTCTGTTCCTTTCTGTCTTCTTCCGGCAAGCCCATTATGTTTCTTTTACACCTTTAGCATCATTGTCCCCTTGTATATTCTGTCCTGAGTTTTTCTTCCATTCTTGGTTCTCCTTGGTTTTGGGTTTTTGAGTTCTTCGTTACTGTGTCCTCTGGTTCTGGGGTTTGTAGCTCCATCTTGCTCACGAGCCCATTGGGGCCATTCTGGGTAGTCTAATTTTCTGTTAGCGATTTGATCTCTCATATTTCTTTCTGGTTCTTAGAATTTCAGTCTCACTGCTTTCATTGTGCATCTGTCCTTGCATGTCGTCTCAGCCCTTCGAGTATTCATCACAGTTGTTTTAAATTCTTGGTCTGGTAATTCTGGTAATTCAGACAACCCCTGCTTGTCTGGTTCTGGTGCTTGCTTTGAACCCTCAGACTGTGTTTTTGCCTCTTGATGCACCTCATAAGTGGCCTCTCACTAGCAGGACATGAGGGAGCAGTTACGAGGAAGTGCTGTACCTAAGCCTGCAGGAGTATGGTGGTGTGGTCTCCGGTCTCCCTGTTGAGGAGGGCTCAGCTCCCACTGCAAACCTCACAGGTGCCTCTCGGTTTCTTTCCCCTGCTATGTGAGCCAGTGTGCCTAGAGGGAGCTGAAGTTGGGCATTTCTCTTCCTCCAGGTCAGCTTGGCTCTGGTTAGAGGACAGGCTTTGTTAAGAACAGGATGCTCAGGGGCTTTACAGAATGGTGCCTTCTTCCCACCCCTGCCAGAAGCTGCTTACTGTGGGAATGCATTTGAGCCTCCGGGGTAAATTTCACAGTATCGTGGGGGCCCTGTGACTGGATCCCCCCGTATTCCTCTCTGAGTTGGCTGTGCGTAGGCCCCTGCTTCTGGAGGTGGGCTTCCTGTATTCTCCTGTCTGTAATCAGGGGCCAGCAGTTTGACCTGGGTATGATCCAAGAAGACTTGTTGAATTCTCAGTCTGTTCAACTTTTTTACTTGTTGGGACAGTGTGGTGACTCCAAGTCCCTTGGATGCCAAACCAGAACTCAGAAGTCCCTTTTCTTGGGTATTTATTGCCGTGTATTTTTATATACATGTTAATGAGAGAAAATCACATTCACTTAAATGACTGCCTTTTAGTTGGACAGTTAGGAGTTTCAGCTGACCCACAGACCTGTTGAACCACCACCGTACTTGAGAAAGACAAGGTGTCTGTCCCTCCAGGAAATTCTCTCCTGCCCCCTTGTTGTCTAGTCCCTGTGTCATCTTTGGCCCTAGGCAGCTGCCATCATCATCAGAGATTGATTTTTGCCTTTTTTCCTATAAGTGGAATCCTACAGTACATGCTTTTCTGATGCCTGCTTCTTGGAGTGTGACCTGTCCATGTTGTATATATCAGGAGACCTTCCCCTTTCGTTGTTGACAAGTATTCTGTTGTGACTGTACCACACACACTTTATTCATATACTCGTCGAAGCAGCTCTTGTCTGCTTCTGGTTTTTGACAGTTGTGAATAAAGCTGCTCTAAATGTGTGTATGTGGGTCTTTGTATGCACTTGTATTTTCATATATGAGTAATAAGTATCTGCCATCCCATTGCCAGGTTGTGTGCGAAGTGCATTTCACAGTGTAAGGAGTGGTTGTGGTGGTGGCCATGCCATCTTACACCTGCCCCAGTGCTGTGTGAGCGAGCCAGCTCCTGGCTCATGGCTTTGTGATGACTTGATCCTGTCATTTGGTTTTGGCCACTAGTGGTATACAGTAGGGAGCACAGTATGCGTTCAGCTTGACTGAACTACTGACAGTTGAGGGTGTTGACCATCTTTTTCTTTGTTGGTCATTTGTTTGTCTTTTCTTTCCTGTTTTTATTTCAGCCTTCTGCTCACATCTTTTGCCTAGAATTTTATTGGATTTATTTTACTCATAAGGCACAACAGTTCTTTATTCTGGGTGCAGGTCATTGGTCAGATGTGTGTTTGCAGAAATCTTCTCTCCCTTTGATCTCTTGCGGTTTTATTCTCTAATAGTTTATTTTGAAAAGCTGAGATTTTCTGTTTTAATGGAGTCCAATTTCTGTATCTTGAGTCCCTGCTTGCTCTCAGAGATTTTTACTCCAAGGTCTTGGAGACTGTCTCCTCTTTTATTCCCCATGTTTACAGCAGCTAGCTAGACTCAGAACAGTCTTGGTTACTTGTGGTCAAATTAAACATACTTAATGCTTATGAAACAAATTGGTGAAAAAAGTGGGTTTTGTTTTGTTTTGTTTTTTCATTTAGATCAACAGGAGGCCCTTCAGGTCGGAGTGGACATCGGATGGTAGCCTGGAAGAAACAGTTAATCCTTTTTGGTGGCTTCCATGAGAGTACAAGGTTGGTACCAATAGCAGAACATCTTTCTTTCTGGGAACAGTAAGGAGTGGACCTTTTGTGGGAGGAACCTTTCTGAATACGCATAGAAAATGCTGCTCATCCCCTAAAACCAGAGCCAACTTTGTGGATGCTGTCAGTGTCTTGAAATTCTTTTTTCTTTTTTTAGATTTATTTATTTATTTATTCATGAGAGACAGAGACTGAGAGAGGCCAAGACATAGGCAGAGGGAGAAGCAGGTTCCTCATAGGGAACCTGACTGGGGACTCAGTCCTGGATCCCAGGATCATGACCTGAGCCAAAGGCAGGTGCCCAACCGCTGAGCCACCCAGGTGTCCCAGTGTCTTGAAATTCTTAATAGTCCTTGAGTAATAGGCTCTTCATTTTTATTTTACACTGAGACCTGCAAATGATCTGGCCAGTCCTAACACCGGATTCTCACACTTTAGCCTGATACAGAATCCTCTGGAGGACTTGTTAAAAGTCTGGTTGCTGGGCCTCACCCTCTGGTTTCTGACTCATTAGGCCTGGGGCAGGGTCTAAGAATCTGCATTTCTGCAAATTTGCAGGCGATGCTGGTACTTCTGGCCAGGGCACTCCACTCTGAGAGCTTCTGGGCTAAAATAATTTTTAACTTATCTGGGTTGGGGAATGCAACAAAGAGCAGTGATGTCTGAAGAGGGGCTTTCCATGTGCCTGTGTGTGGCAGCATTGGTAAGAGCCATGATCATGGGTTCCATGTGTGCGCTCACTGCAGGCCAACCTAACAGGGTCTCTGCTTGTTGGGAGCCTGTCCTCCACACCATAGCTTCTCAAGTGTCCTGAGTTCAGTCCAGAGAAACGAGATGTGTGGTGACAGGTCATTTTGTCTGTCACCATCATAATGCAGTGCTAAGCTGTCCTGTCTGGCAACGTCCCGTTCGTTGGGCTTTGCCTCTGAGCAGGCCCCACGTGGAGAAGGGTAGGTGGGTGTTTCCTAATGGCTGTGTTCTACACTTCCCTCTCCTAACCTCTTAGGAAATAGCAGAGCCCTCAGTTTGTTTGTTTGTTTGTTTGTTTATTTAGATTTTATTTATTTATTCATGAGAGACACAGAGGCAGAGAAACACAGGCAGAGGAAGAAGCAGGCTCCATGCACGGAGCCCGACATGGGATTCAATCCTGGGTCTCCAGGATCACACCCTGGGCTGAAGGCGGCGCTAAACCTCTGAGCCACCTGGGTTGTCCAGAGTCCTCAGTTTATTAACTGTCATGGCAACTCTCACATTTCTGTCACCTTATGGGTCCATTTGCACAAATTTTTTTTCTGATAATGACTGGCTCCTAAGTCAGTTGTCGTACATGGATGTGAAGGAGGTCAAGTTAGGCATCTTGCAGTTTTCATCCCCCTTTAATCCAGTCTTAATTGAGATGTGGTGGTATAGATTTGACTCAGTTAAAGCTGCAGTGTTTCTTCATGAATAAAGACGTTTTATTAATGGAGAAAGGGGGATATAAATTCTTCAGTGCTTTCAGAAGGGATTTTAAAAGCATAATTCAAGTTAAGTAGTGATTTTGTGTCCCTAAATGTGTAACTTGGCTGTAATAATGCTTTAATACTGAGTCTCAAAGAGCATGCCATTGGCAGGGCAGGTTATGCTCCTGCGTCATGGATGAGGAA
Organism: Canis aureus; assembly: GCF_053574225.1. Lineage (NCBI taxonomy): Eukaryota > Metazoa > Chordata > Mammalia > Carnivora > Canidae > Canis > Canis aureus. The sequence continues at coordinate 23,578,022 of NC_135613.1, read as the reverse complement.
GCCAGGCTCACCAGGGCTGAGTGGGGTGGAGTGCTTGTGTGTAGGCACCCCCCCCCCCACTACCCTCTCTGCTCTGCAGGTGTGCGGCAACTTACCACCATTTTATTTATTTTATTTTATTTTATTTTATTTTATTTTATTTTATTTTATTTTATTTTATTTTATTTTATTTTATTATTTTATTATTTTATTATTTTATTATTTTATTATTTTATTTTATATTTTATTTTAATTTTTTATTTTATTTTTAAAGATAGATTGATTGATTTGAGAGAGAGAGAGAGAAAGAGGCAGACACAGGAGAGAGAAGCAGGCTGCATGCCGGGAGCCTGATGTGGGACTCGATCCCGGGACTCTAGGATCACGCCCTGGGCCAAAGGCAGGCGCCAAACCGCTGAGCCACCCAGGGATCCCCCTTACCACCATTTTAGATGAGAGAGCCCAGGCTGTTTTTAAAACTTTATACCTAAGGGATTGTCATGTGTTATTTATTCTTGACACTTTTTTTTTAAAAAAAACAAGGAATTATTTGTTGTATGCACGGGGATTCATGAGTGTGTCACATGGGGATTCATAGGTGTCTTGGTGCATTAATTCACCACTTTTGCAAGAGATGGTGGGGCCAGCACGGGCCCTGCCCCTGGGAGCTCACAGGTTTAATTTGTGGTTGTAATTTGCAACTTTTTTAAAATCAGAACTGTTTTCAAAACTGTTATCATCTGTTACCTTGCATAAAATTGTTTTTAAAGTATGTAAACACACAGAAAAAAACGAAGATACTAGTAAAGCTACCTATGTAGTTACCTTCCATATGAAAAAAAAAATCAGTTTGACTTTTCAAAACTAAAGAGGGCAGCCTAGGTGGCTCAGCGGCTTAGCGCCACCTTCAGCCCAGGATGTGATCCTGGAGACCCGGGATCGAGTCCCATGTCAGGCTCCCTGCATGGAGCCTGCTTCTCCCTCTGCCTGTGTCCTGCCTCTCTTTCTCTGTGTCTCTCATGAATAAATAAAATCTTAAAAAAAAAACAAAACAGAACAGTTGAATTTATGTGCGGAATAGAACTTTTGTACTGAAAATCTGCAGTGTGAAATCTAAGGAAACATAGAATCTAGTGATGCCTTCTCAGAACTCTGAGCCTCTATTCCTCAGTTCATGTATGAAAAGCCATCCCGTGGTGGCTGCATCTTAGAGGGTGCTGGTCAGCAGGGTCGCCCGCCAGGGCCACCTGTGTACCATGCTGTGTGCAGCTGAGCACCCCAGCCAGCACTTTCCCCTGGAGGCCCTTCCCGGCACTGGCTGCAGGGTGCCATGCTCAGGGTAGTGGACAGGATTGCTCAGACCCTTGGATGGTTTTGCAGTTCAGTCCTGGCTGGCTATTTTGAACAACCTGGAGAGCATCTCATATTCTGGTGTCATTCTGACCCGGGCTCCTTGGCTTTGCCTGTGGCTGTATATGACATTACATCAGGGCACTGCTTTCCCATGCACGGACTCCTTGCCAAGGCCACTTCTGCATTCAAGTCCTTTTCCTCTTAAGCCCCAGCAGCATGAGGCCAGACGCAGCCATGGGCCCCCCCTTGTTGCCACCCAGCTCCTGGGCTCCAGGGACTGGCCTCTGACGCGCCAGTTTCAGGTATACTCAGCTTGGCTCACAGTTCTGGACTAGCTTTAGGTGTCTCCTTTCTAAGTGTTCACTTGGCTCTGTAATTTATGAGCTTAAAATTACACACGTGGTAACTTAATGTAATTATTTTCAAGGCTGTGATTTTGTAAACTTTGTAAGGAAGTATGGTATAACTTTCAGACTAAAAAGGCTTTCAGATCCTGGCAAATTACTGTATTTCTGTGAGCTAGCATTATCTCTAGTCTCCAGATGCAAACTCATATATACCTGTGGTCCTTTCATGTGGATTTAGACTGTAATGAAACTGGTAACTTACTACAAATGGCAGAAAATTCACCTTTAATTTGAATCAGGTTCATGTTTTAATGTCCCTGTTTTCTTGTTTGTGTTTCTGTGTGATAACCAGAGACTACATCTACTACAATGATGTGTACGCCTTCAATCTGGACACGTTCTCCTGGAGTAGACTATCCCCGTCAGGGGCTGGGCCCACACCCAGATCAGGCTGCCAGATGTCTGTCACTCCCCAGGGTGGCATTGTCATCTATGGGGGCTACTCGAAGCAGGTAGGATACGGCACGTAGAGAAGCAGGCCCTCCTCTCTGGCGTTGCCTCTTTCACTTTCAACAAGAATGAAAACCTCCAAATAGGATTGCATATCGAAATAGAGATGGGTATAATGTTCATCTCTTCCCCTGTGAACATATTAAGACTTTTTCACCCATATTGTGTTGTAACCCATGTAGCCCCAAACATGCTGCAATGTGAATAATTCCTATTTGGCAAGGGTGGAGGAGTGGAAGTGGGGGGATGGGTCTTGATGCCTAAGCCACAGACCCTACCATACAGTGCTTTCTAGTAGGTAGAACAGGCCATGGTTGCTCCAAGCCACACAGACACGTTGAAGTGACCTCTCTGGGTGCATGTGTGTGAGTGTGACTTGCTGGCTCTGGTGTGTATCCCCCACACGAGGTGCTCTTCACAGCGTCTGAAGCCCACAAGCTGCACCTCATCAGCTTGTACATGCCCGTGAGCCCCAGAGGGATGGAGTGGGGTCGCACTGCAGGCTTTTTCTTAGCCTCTATATTTAAAAAATTTCTCCAACACAGAATGACTTAAAAGACTTAGTGAGGTGAGACTTAACATCCTCCTACCTAGAGCCTCCAGTAGTTAGCGCTCTGCTGTCCTTGCTTCATCACACAGTGGTTCACATCTATGCTGCTGTCCATCCACCCATCTTTCTGGGTGAATTTCAAAGAAAAGCGCAGACACCTGTACACTTGCCCCTGAATACTGGGGCAGGCGTATCAGCCAGTAGAGTTCAGCATTCAGATTTTTTTTTTTTTTTTTTTTAGATTTTTTTTTTTTTTAAGATTTTATTTATTTATTCATGAGAGACACACACAGAGAGAGAGGCAGAGACACAGGCAGAAGGAGAAGCAGGCTCCATGCAGGGAGCCTGACGCAGGACTCGATCCTTGGTCTCCAGGATCACGCCCTGGGCTGAAGGCGGCACTAAACTGCTGAGCCACCAGGGCTGTCCAGATTTTTTTTTTTTAAGATTTTATTTATTTATTCATGAGAGACACAGAGAAAGAGAGGCAGAGGGAGAAGCAGACCCTAAATCCCTGAGCCACCCAGGCGTCCCAGATTTTACCTATATTTACTTTACATAATCTCCACATCCATTGAGGGGCTCAGATTCTTGACCCCAAGATCAAGAGTCACATGTTCTTCCAGCTGAGACAACCAGGCATCCCTCAACATTCCATTTTTTTTTCCAACATTCCATTTTTAATGTACAGTTGATACGTGGTGAAGTTCACATGTCTTAGGTGTGTACTTACGGATTGTGACTCATACATGGGTGTGGGTGCTTGGAGCCCTCATCTGCCATGCCCTTCCCCCACCCAGAGGCTGGTGCCAGTCTGCTGTGCCCCACCTTAGACTCGACATGCCTGTTCTAGGACTGTTGACAGATGGGCTTGTTTGAGGAAGACTTCCTTCGTTCAACATGCTTCTGAGATCCGACTGAGTTATACATTTTGGTTGCTTGCTTCTTCATGCCGAGCCATATTCTGCTATGACACACACAGTTTATTTTTTATCGATGGACACAGGGCTGTTTCCAGTTTTCGGTCATTACAGACAAAGGTGCTGTGAACGTTCCTTGTATAGATCACTATGGCTCTACTGAGTTTTGGGGCAAGTACCCAGGAGTGGGACAGCTTGGGTCACAGGGTGGAGATTGTTGCAGCTCTTCCCACAGTAGTCGCCTCATGCCCTCGCCAACACTTGATGGCACCAGTCTTTTTTATTCTCAGCCATTCTGGCAGATGTGTGGTGTCTGTCTCATTGTGGTTTTAAATCTCATTTCCCACAGATGGAGTGGGCCCTGTGACTTGGGCTGAGCAGGTCGCCTGTGGGCGGTCAGGATAACGTAGGCAAGGAGTCCAACCTGCAGTGGGGGAGTGTCCTGTGTCTGCTCTATTTCTCACCCCTCTGGCCCAGTAAGTGTTGGCCCTGCTGCTCATGAAGTGGCCAGCCTTTGTTTTGGACAGAGGATGTTGATTGTTTTCTGGACTCAGCTAGTTGTTTGACAGTCAGGAGGGCCTGAGGTACAGGCTGCTTTGGCCACAAGCTGTGCCTCTGCCCACATCTTGTGCTTCATAGAAGGAACCAGGCAGTGTCCAGAAGGGAACCTTGTGAAGCTAATGCCATTTTAATTATTTTTTTTTAATTTTTATTTATTTATGATAGTCACACAGAGAGAGAGAGAGAGGCAGAGACACAGGCAGAGGGAGAAGCAGGCTCCATGCACCGGGAGCCCGACGTGGGACTCGATCCTGGGTCTCCAGGATCGCGCCCTGGGCCAAAGGCAGGCGCCAAACCGCTGCGCCACCCAGGGATCCCCGCTAATGCCATTTTAAAGAGATATGGTATTTAATCAAAATAGTGCCTTATTCTCAACAACTGCTCTTTCCACCTAGGGGTGTGGACACACCAAGTCCATTTCACTGAGTGGCCATTTTCTCCAGGCCTTTGGCTTTTTTTTTTTTTTTTTTTTTTTTTTTTTTTGGCCTTTGGCATTTGAATCACAGTGAAAAGCTTAATCTGTTTGGATTCTTGGGGGATTTATCACAATTAGGGAAAGGTTTGAGTCCTGGCTGCTGTGAAGTACTCGTGAGCCAGGCCTTCATGGTTTATTTTGAGTAGCTCCTCCTTGCCCATGAGGAGGATGTCTCATGCACAAGGGGTGGTTTCTGTGGGCCATCCACTGCTGGTTCTCAGCCATCAGGACAGGAGCACCATGGCCGTGGGCCTCCCTACCTGCCCCCCCACCCCAGAACCATGGGAGCACCTTCTTCCTATGACATGTGATATCTTCCTTTGACCCCACGGGCCCTGGTTGGGGTGTCCTGAGGAGGCTGCTTTTGCTGGTCCTGGGAACACGGGACTCTTGAATGTGCTTTTTCACGTGATCTTTGTTGTTTAGTTTGATCAGGTTGCAGATACTCTATGTGGAACCTCTCCCTGCCCTTTGTGGACAAGCTGGGGAAGGCCTCAAAGAGTGGACAGTTAACAAACACAGGCTCCTTAGAGCGCAGCCGCGCAGGGCCCTTGCTGGTCTCAGAGCTGTTATCACCCCTTGCCGGGGTCAGATTGCCCTGAAACTGGGTGTCTAGTGGGGGCCCCGGAGGCCGAAGGGAGTCCATCTCCAAGTCTGAGGCCGAGGGCGCTGGTGAGAGGATAGGAGTGCAGGGCGTTGAGTGCGGCATGAGGAGGTGCTGGGTCTCAGGCACATGCTGAGTCATTTTGGAAAGAGTTGTGTTGTTTTTCAGTGTGATATTGTAACACCCGATACACATCTCTGTCAAAAGTATCTGGATTCCACAGATTCCATTAGTACTATAGTAGGAATGTGTGAGTAGGGGAATACATTCTTTGTAAAATGCACACAGTTTCTGCTGTGTGGTGTGACTGGTAGCCGCCCTGAGCCTCTCACAGCAGTGCTCATCCTTAAAGAGAGGCTGAGACCCTGTGTGGAGTGTCATACTCCCTAGGCAGGAGTTAGTTCCACATCTCTGCAGGCTCTGGAGACTCTGCTTCCTCCTCCAGATCTGTTGAATCTCATGGAAAGACTAGCTGTGTGCGTTTAAAGCCAGGAGGCCTTAACAGAATGTGCCGTGGGTAATCCACAATAAAAATTACACAGGGCAGCTTTCTCTTGTTCCCTGTGAGGACAGGAGATGGGATTTGTGAAGTGAAGTCCCTGTACTACATACAAGGAAGGGAACTGCTGTGCGGGAGGAGTTAGCTGGTGGGGCGGGCCAACGCTGTGTCAGTGTGCACTGTGGTCCGAACGGGTGTGACGCCTCCCCCTCCCTGCCCCACAGCCATAGCCCTGGCCAAGTGCCAGCCTGCACCAAAGCTGTGGCCCTGGGCTTGTCACCTCACCCTTCTTGGGAAGGGTTCTGGCTGGTGGGCCTCAAGGGAAGGTGCTTAAATTCTAGCCTAGAAAAGCCCCCTTAACTACCAGGTTCTAACCACTGCTTGCAGCAAACAATACATGTGTCAACAGGTGCAGTGATGGTGGGGGCCATAGCTCAGCTGTGATTTGTATTTCTAACAACAGAGTGGACGTTGAATTCCTTCCAGGTCCCATCAGTGAGTGGGACCTGTGAGTGTGAATTCAGTTCCTGTACATGCCAGGTCTCTTGGTGTGGAAGGGTAGTCCCTCCTGCTGGGCGAATCTGCTAGAGCAAGAGAATGTCTAGTCTGAATGACTAATGTGCAGACATTGCCTCACTTGAATCCTGCAGTTGTGTATGGGAGGAAGACAAGAGAGGCGCACACCCAATTTTTCTTCCTGGAGATAATGGCTGTTCTCCACATGTGGCTGATGACCAAACGTCCTGGCTATAGTATATTCAGGTCACGTGTCCAGTCCACTGGCAGCTAAATCGTTGGCTTTGTTTTCCAAAAGGAAACCAGCTTCTCCCCATGTAGTAAATGCACACCTGTGGTTGGGAGGAAAAGAAATATGCATATGTATTTCCTGATCCTGTCTTGTGGTGGGTGAATGGAAGTGGACATGACAGTAGCAGCCAGCACTTCTGGTGTCCAGATAGTGGTTTCTAACCCCATCTCCCGTGAAGGGACCTGGGGCTCCTTGAGGAAATGGCTGATCCCAGGCCTGGGGTAAGAAATGTACAGGCTGAGGCTGGAGCAGCTTGTGGTGTGCCAACCTAAGGAAGTGCTTATAGGAAACCCACACAGTGGACCGGGGAGCCATTGAAAGGATTCCCAGTGGCTAAAGCTCGAACTGTTTTAGCAACAAAGTAAGTTAAGTGGATTGGATTACAGTCCAGAGCATAATATAAAAATTTATGAGTCCATACAATTATAAGCAAATGATTGAATGAATAAATAAATCAGTGGAAAGGGACAGATCCCTATGCAGAATTCCTCATAAATTATGCAGCCAGCTCCACCCTTGAGGGGTGGAGCACAGCTTTCTTCTCTGCCATCACGGCTGTGTAGAGTGGCATCCTTCCCTAGAGGACTGTGGGAAGCTGCAGGCCTGGGGGATGTGACAGCCAGGGGACCAAGGTCAGCAGCAGTGGGAAGTCATGGCACCAGTATGCACCCCTGGAGTGCTGGTTGAGAAGGGCACTTTACCTGCAGCCCTGATGGAAGTACCGGACAAGTGTCAGGATAGCCACGTGATGCAGCACAACTGAGCAGCTCTCAGAGGCGGGGAGCCTGGGGCTTGCGATGACCATGCATCATGCAGTACCCTGGGGCAGACAGGTCTATGAGACCCTTGGGGGTGGGAGGTAGGAGGGTCCTCACTGGGGGAAACGAAGTGTGAGTCAGCTGGGGACTTCCTTAATCGTGACCGACGTAGTGCAGAAATGGAGGATGTTAGTAATGGGGGAAACTGGGTACAAGCTGCTTGATTTTTCTGTGAACATATAACTAACCTGAAATAAAGGTTGTTAAAAATAAGGGATTTACAGGATAGGTACAAAGAAGAAATGAAAACTCCCAGATCCCTCCCCACAGGACTGCCATTTTGCTGAGTGATTTTCTAGACATGGTTGGCATTTGGGCAACGGAGCCTGGTTGGGCCAATGCTGTGTGGCTAATGGGATACTGAGGACTCAGGGCCAAGAAACCAGTGTTTTGTTGTTTGAGATGCTCAGAAAAGTTTTTATTTTTATTTTTTTTTATTTTTTATTTTTTTTTTAATTTTTATTTATTTATGATAGTCACAGAGAGAGAAAGAGAGAGAGGCAGAGACACAGGCAGAGGGAGAAGCAGGCTCCATGCACCGGGAGCCCGACGTGGGATTCGATCCCGGGTCTCCAGGATCGCGCCCTGGGCCAAAGGCAGGCGCCCAACCGCTGCGCCACCCAGGGATCCCTCAGAAAAGTTTTTAATTGGGAGCAGCTGGCTGGCTTCCATAGTGCATGTGAATGTGATTCTCAGCGAAGTCTGAGGACATGAATTGAAAGATGATGGGGTTGGGACACTTGGGAACTGCGATGGAAGGTGGCTTTTTGATGGTCTCTGGGGAGGACTCCATGATCTCTGGGAGAGACCCTCCACCTAGAACAGGATCAAGGCAGAGCCATGGAAGTACCAGCAAGAGAGCACTGGGGTGTTCCTGGCATGATGGTGGTGGTTAGAATGGTGAATTTTTAAAGTTCAAAATTTTTTCTTGGTTAATAAATCATACCAACATTTTTTTATTATATCTTCTCAATGAGGTCAGAGTTGAGCTGGTCATAGTTTGGATTTTCTTTGAGGCTGGTGAAGGAAGGCTTCAGGGGTACCCCCCACCCCCACACCTCCCAGCTGGAAACCTGACCACAGGCTTGAGGGAGGGGACTGTGTGGAACATTGTAGGAGGCATCTAGCCAGTTCTCACATGACTCCCTGTTCCTTTTGCAGAGAGTCAAAAAAGATGTGGACAGAGGCACCCAGCATTCAGATATGTACCTGCTGCAGCCCGAGGATGGAAAAGAAGGTACATGCACTGTGTCAAGGATGGGCCATGGGGGTGGTCTATGGGTCCCTACAAGAAGCAGGGCAATGACCCAAGAGCCCGCCTGCCCTGTGGATAGGGGGATGGGAGAGTGGCAGTGAGCCCCTGCACACTGCGCTGGAGCTATGGGCAAGTCCTTGCCTGAGTGGGCAAGCCCGGCACTCCACGCGCGACCCTAAGTGCCTGGCTGCACAGCAGGGACAGCTGAGGAGTATTCACCCCCAGGTGTTTGGGGTGGCCTGGCCTAAAAGCACAAGCACTGTGGACGCAGGAGTTCCCCTCACAGCAAGTGGGAACTGCTGCTTGTCTGTCATTCCCTGACTTGTTCTCGCTCAAGAACAAGTAGCCACTAGGGTTGCTTCATGAGGAATGGCTATTGTGGATCAGTGGCCCCTGCTCTCACTTTCTAAAGCTCAGAAAGTAAGGTGGTGCCCTGTCTGTGAGTCTTGGGATGAGCAGGCTGGGCTAGACCCAAGTGATCCAGTCTGGCTCTGGATCTGCTTTGGGTACCCACAGCATGGCCCTTCGCCTTCCCTGTGAGGCTGTCTTGTGTAGAATGACGGGACTGCTCTGCATAGCACTGTTCCCGCTCTCCCACCCTAACCCTTAGTAAGCCTGGTGCTTCTCAGGAAGCCAGCCTTGCGGCCCTACAGTGACCCATGAGGACTTTTCCTCAGTGGGAACCAGTTTGAAGCTGAGGAGAAACTTGCCCGGTTTGTATATCAGTGAGCTGGAGCTGGAACCTGACTGTGTTCTGAGCCTGTGTGCCTAACCTCTGTGTCTGGGCATCAAGCTGTCAGCCACTGGTGAGCAGCACATGGTGCGTCATGAGCTGGTGCACACTTAGAGCCTGTCTCCTACAATTGAAAAAAGTGTCTTCCCAGACTACAGGCAGGGCACGCTGGTGTTTTTCCTTCTCTGTTTCCTAAACCATTAAAATGCTGACTAACGAATTGACCTCATGGCCCAGTAATGGGTTACCCACCCCCGCCACCAAAGTTGCGCCTGTGCTGTGCACTGATGAACAACAGTTGGACACGACATTGTAGGGCATTTGCCATTTGTTGCTTCTGTTAAGTTTTTCTTAAGCGTTCATTAAACAAAAAAATCTCAGTTCTTTTTTCTAGATGTAGTGGGAAGGCTTTCCCCCATGCTTCATACTAGGTCATGTTTTGAGGGTTACCATGTTAATTAGGCACCTGCCATGAGAGAAGAGCATGTTGCCTATGGGACAGGTGGGCTGTCTGCAGTTCTTAGCAGCGGTGGGACCAGAGCAGCTGCCTGAGACAGCGGTCTCTGCCCCAGGGCATGGCACAATGGGAGGCCCTCCTGGCACTGCTGCCTGCCTGCCTCACTCGTGGCCAGGCCTCTGAGCTACAGCCAGGAAGTGCTTGGCGGAGCGGGTGTGTGGAAACGTTACCTAGTGCGTGTGGGACTTTCAGCAGTAGGGTGAAACTCCAGGGCATATTGGGCTGTGTTTTATATTTCTGCGAAGGGCTCAGAGCTAATGTCCCTGGTGCCCTCTCGCCTGCAGTCTTGTTTCCACTTGTCCCAGTCACTCAGGGCCAAGTGATACTGGATGTGACTGTGGCTGGCTCCCTTTTACGCTGTGTTCCCTCTCCTCCTACAGGCAGCTGGAGGTGGACTCGGATTAATCCTGCAGGAACCAAGCCCACTCCGAGGTCTGGCTTTTCGGTGGCTGTGACCCCGAACCATCAGACACTGCTCTTCGGGGGAGTCTGTGATGAGGAAGAGGAAGAGAGCCTGGAGGGGGACTTCCTTAACGACCTGCACTTCTACGATGCCACCAGGAACCGCTGGTTTACGGGGCAGCTCAAGGTAGAACTGGGTCCCAAAGTGTATAACACGGTGGCCACGTATCAGACATATAACCCCAACACAGGGCTGCCCCTGTTTGCCTCTGTCGAGTCAGCTGGTTCTTCTGGCCAGGTGTCAAGATGCCCAGGGCCTCCCCAGTCCCTCTTGTCTGTGGGGCTCCATATGAGCTCTCTGTCTTTACTGTCCAAGGGGCCAGGAACAGGCCACCCTGCCCCTCTGCCCACTCTACAGTGGTACCATGGATAGCCATCCCAGCAGTGGGGTTCCCCATGAGCTTCTGGTCTGGATGAGTTGATGGGGTGAGTGGCCTCAAGGCTGGAGGAGGCAGCCCACTCTGGTTGAAGAGCCTTGGCATCTCTGCCAGGAATCGGGTAGCGGTGCAGCTCGTGTCTGGACTCGTGGCCCTCTCTACCTTTTTCTCAGAGAGGTCACACATAGGCAGAGTCTCTGTGCCCCCTGGGTGAACCATAGCACATGGGTTAGGGCAGGTGTGTAAGCTTTGTGGCCCAATCCCCCTTGGGAGGAGTCACACTTGAACCCATGTTACTCAAGGTTGCTTGCCTGCTCACAGCTGCCTGCTGCTAAAATGCATGGCCTTGTTTTTCATCAACAGGGACCTAAGTCCGAGAAGAGGAAACGTAGGAGAGGCAAAAAAGCAGAGCCCGAGGGTCCTGACAGGCAGGAACATGGGGGAACCAGTGCCCAAGAGCCCCTGGAGGTGGTCAGAGAGGTGGTCACAGAAGACGGGACCGTGATCACCATTAAACAGATGTTTGCCACCCCGGGGCCAGCTGGAAAACCTCAGTCCAACGAGGAGGACAGCCCTGATGAAGTGGGTGGCCCTGTGGTGGAGCCAAGCCCCCGCTCAAACGCCATGCTGGCCGTGAAGCACGGGCGGCTCTACCTTTACGGGGGCATGTTTGAAGCAGGTGACCGCCAGATCACCCTCAGTGACCTGTACTGCCTGGATCTCCAAAAGATGCAGGAGTGGACGGCCTTGGTGGAGATGGATCCAGGTGAGCTGAGTCGGAGATAAGCTCCTCCACATGGTGGGGCGGGAACCCCCTAAGAGCTATCTGTGAAATCTGCCTGCAGGTGCCCCCTCACATCTACCCTGTGCCACTGAGCCTGCAGTGGGCAAGCCCTGTATCCCTCACCTCTGGCCGTTCATAGCAGGGTGGGCCCTGGCCATGGTGAGGGCCACATCCTGTGCATGTCCATCCCTGCTCTGGGAGCAGAGGTGGGTAGGCTGCTCACTCCAGCACTCCCGTGAGCCTTAGGCCTGTCCTGGTACTGCTCAGAGGTGTGCTGTAGCAAAAACATCTCGCGGAGGCCCTCCCCCCATGACTGCAGCTTCTGAGCATGTGAGGGCAGAGCAGGCCCATGACCATCGCAGGGTCCCGCAGGCCTCCTCTGACCCATACTTCTTGGTCCCACGCTGCCTCGTTGCATGCTGGCAGCTGCTGGACACAGGCTACCACTTCTTTTAAGACCAGAGACTAGAAATAAAGTTAAAATCCACACTCTTAGGGAAGGTTACTCAGTGGCTGGTGTGAAAAGCATCTGTCTTCCAGTGAGATAATGCAGAGCCAGGCATCAGGAGAGAACTCAGCATGGTCTTATATCGTTGCCAGTCACTTCACCCCACCTCTGCTCAGAGACCCAGAGAAAACAACACGTTTCCTCTAAGCGTGCAGAGGTGCCAGGCCAGGGCCACTCCCACACCACGAGTCTCTGGGGCTGCCCTGCCACGTTGACACTCTGAACATGTGCTTTTGCTTTCAAGGAACTCAAGAGTGGCTGGAGGAGTCAGACTCGGAAGAGGACAGCAATGAGGGCGAGGGCACCGAGGACGAGGACAGTGGCGAGAGCGACAAGGAGGCTGGGGGTGAGTGTGGTGCGTGTGCCCACCAGGGGCAGCAGGAGACCCACGGCCCAGCCGCTCCAGAGCCTAGGGCTCTGCACCAAACCTCGACTTCGGGGGTCACTTCGCTCCCGAAGCCCTAACTTTGATAACGAGAGACTCAAACGCTTTACTGAAGTTTTATTAAAATTTGGCTTTGCTTTGTAGATGTGCTCTCACGGCAAGCTTAAGTTTTTGAAAGAACATTTGTATGTGGAGTGCGTTTGAGCAGCGCCGTCTTGGTTTCTTTGATGGAATGAAGATTTCCTCACCATGTGATTTCTCTAGATTTGGTGTTCTTGTGCTCACCCGGCCAGGCTGTGAGCGGGGGGTGGCCTCTGGAGCTGCCTGACCCAGGCTTTGCTCCCACCCCCTCCTTCCCTGAGGAGGAGCCCCCTCGCCATTGCCTGCCAAGCGGCTTGCAGCCTGCCTGCCCGGGCTGAATCGTATCGGGTGGAGCTCGCCCTGGATGACACTGGGCCCCACATGGAGAAGAGAGCAGCCCACGTCGTGGCCAGCACTTCATGTGATGACTCAGCCTAAGGCCCCGCCTACTGGGCTGGAAGTAAACCCGAGTGAGGTGCAGTTGCCTTCCCTTAGCATCACTGGGTGTGATTTAAATAATTCAGCCTCGGGATGAAGCTCCAGCACAGCTGGTCTTCTGTGCGGCCCAGTGGTGCCTGTGGGATGTCCCCCCTACCACGCTGAGTGGTGCCATGAGGGTGAGGCGGCATGTGGTATGCTTTGTGTGCGGTTTCCCTTCTGCCAGATGAGGCGCACATTCTGATTGACAGTACATTGTCAGCCGGAAGATCTCAGCCTTGATTTCTGGAAGTTCTTGGTGGCAGCCCCCTGACCACCTTTACATGCTGTGTATCTCTGCAGATCTTTGAAATAAAATTCCTGTTGGCTGGGTGGTTCTGCATTTTCTCTGCCACTGGCTGTGCTCGGGCCTCTGAATATTCCTGACTCCTCAGAACTGCTCTGCCAGCCTTTTGTGGGAAAAGGAGCCACCCTCTGCTCTTTCCCTTTTAGGCTCCAGGTTGTCACTGGCAAAGTGACAAGAGGATGGGAAGCCTGAGGTCAGGGACCCCGCTGTCTCCACATGGTGCTGCTGTCTAGCATCTGTGGAGTGGGTGTTCCTCACGGTGGCAGCCTATGGTGCCCCACCAACTGGTGCTTGCTCCAGGGTTCGTGGCTGGGACCGGTTTTCGTCATATAATTGGGGTCACAAGTTGGGCCTTGAAATCATACCCGGTACCTTTTTTCACCTTGAATATCTGTTAAAATGAGAATGTAGATTTTGAGTTTTTAGTAACAGGACCAGCATGCCATCTGTCCCCTGGAACAGGCCATCCCCCACAGTGCCTGGACTCTACCAGACAAGAGTGGTAATGCCCACTTGTGGCAGAGCAGAGCCTGGCCTGGGAAGGTGTTCATGGAAGGACGAGGGCTGACTTGATCCTGGCGTCACGCTGCTCAGTCCCCACCAGCTTTGACAGCGTGAGCTCACGTGTCAGACTTGCCTGGAGTGGATGGGCTCTCACCAGCAGATTAGAACTTGCAAGCTTTCCCCTGATGGTAACCTGTCCGTGTGTCTGCCTGCCCGAGTCCCGCTCTGGGGGCAGTACTGTGGGGGCGTTGGAGAGAGGCCAGGCTGGGTGTCAGGCAGCACAGCACCCATTCAGTCGACGTGGGCTGGGTTTGGTAGACAAGCTGGGTGCTCTGGCTCCAGTGGTGTATTTATAGCACTGCCCTTGGTTGCTGGGGCAGTCCAGGTCTTCCTTGGGCACTCGGGGTGGAATCTCGCTGGAAGGTCCTCAGGCATGGCTGCTGGTAATGCCATGGCTGGTGTGCAGGGCCTCCCGGGTCCCCTGGGTGCCTGCCCTGCCCACTCCTATGACGTGGCACCCCAGCCCCTGCCGTGTGGCTGCTTTAGGAGGAGGTCCTTGCAAGAGCGTGTTGGCTCTGCCCTAGCTGTCTTGTCAGAGGCCTGTGTGTTAACTGATTGTATGATAGAGCAGGTTTGACAGAAGGTATTTTTGGATCAGCCAAGTTGAAAGAGAACTAGCAAATCCTCTAAAGAAACTCCTTCTACAAACAAGTTTTTGTTCTGCCATCATATCCATAGGGTTAATGCTAAAAACTCAGTTTGAGTGGACCAATGAGAATAAACAAACAAGCTTTCAGAGAAAGAGCTATCTCTGCTGCGTAATTGCTGTGATTCAAACACCAGGAAAGGCGTACTTTAGATGTTCAGCAGCGGGAGAGGTGGCCATGTGTTCTCGGATCATGAGAATCCCCAGGAGCGGGACCAGCACACCACTGTGAGGTCTCTCGGTGACTGGTGTGCCCAGTGGACATTCTGGACACTCTGATGGCCACCACAGGCATGAGTGGCCAGTATGAAGCCTGAGGCCTCCATTGCCTGCATCTCTGGAGTCAGAACAGCTGGAAACAGCTGTGTTCCAGGTCAGTGAGGGCTCTGAGAGGATTGTACATCCTGTCTTCTCTGCTCTGTCTTCTCTGTCTTGGTTGGCTGAGGTGTCGGTAAGCCCCCGGCCCAGTTACTGGGTTCTGCCCTGTTCTCTACAGTGCCTGTTTGCTGGTTGCACCCCCTCAGACACCAGCAGAGCTCCTAGGGGGCTGGGGGCGGGGGTCCAAGTGTGAACAGTTCTCCATCCTCCCCGAGCCCCGGGGGCAGCTCAGCAGCTCTCTGGGTCATGCTGCAGGAGGATGGATTTGAAAGGGCTGGTCAGAGGTGGATTTCTGGGGTAGGGTTGGATAGAACAAATATCCGGGAACTACCAGTTAAGCTTGGACGTCCTTACCATTCAGAGTGTTTTTCCATTTGTCTCTAGAAGATACGAGATGGTATTTATTGCACTTTGACATCTTTTGGGTTTTTTACCAAGTTGTACGGGCAGGGAGTCAGCAGCTAGCTGTTGGTGGAGACACACCGAGGGGGCATAGGCTGCCACCCAGGGGAGGTCAGGCTCAGGTGACCGAAGTGAGGTTCACACCTGGAAACCAGCCCCCCACTTGTGCTGGGGTGAGGAGATGGTGATGGTGTTGACTGGGGCTGGGTATGACCTGCTTCTGCTTGAGTGAGTGTGAGATCCATCTGCCGTCCACTGAAGCAGCCTTCGAAGTGACTGCCATGTATGTGCCGGGTGTCTTGAACCAGGGAGCAGGCTGTGTGCATGGTCACCAGAGACTGGTGTTGTCTTACTGGCCCAAGTGGCTCCTGAGTATAACCAGAGGCATCTTCATTTCTTTTCTGCGAGAGAGCATGAGCAGTGCTGGGTTCAGTTTGGGCCTGGTCACCCAACAGCACTGGTGCCCAGTGAGAAGCTAGGGTGCAGCCAGTGGCCAAGGATATAAGCCATCAGGACTTGAGCCCCCATGGGTGCAGCCAGTGCTGGGCCTGGTATGCTGGTGCCGAGCAGGAGTGGGACCTTCTGGACCAGACCTGAGCTGGGCTTGTGGAGTGGGGGAGCCATGTGCCAGGGCTCTGGACTGGGGAGGTGGGTCTGGAAAGACACAAGTGTATCTAGGGAGAGCTGGTCCTGAGGTGGGAGAAACTCGTCAGAAAGGAAGGCTGAGTAAGCTCCCCATGAACATAAATCAAAGTAGGCTGAACAAAGCGATGCCATGAGACCCTGGGGCAGAGCCTGTGGAGGGGAGTGTGTGGGGCCAGTGGTGCTGGTGGGGCTAACTCAGGGAGGAGGGGGTGCATGTCAGGCTGGGCTCCCAGAGCCCTCCTGCCCAAGACCTAGGACACAGGGCTGCATCTAGGGGGAATGCAGGCTCTGCCCCAAGAGGGAATTCACATTTCTCCCTCTCAAAATTTTGGCATTAGAAGGAGATTGCAGTGAAGATCCTGATCTGTAATGAGATGATGCAAGGGACCCAAAGTTTTCAAATGATGTTTATTACTAAAAGGAGCAAAATTGTTTTAAATCTTGACAGTATCCCTTGCTTTCAGATAGTGAAATACATAATAGTGGTATGATTTGAAGTGTTACATTCATTGAGGAAAAGTATTTAATTTTCATTTTATAAGTAACCAAGCTATTTTTCCCAGCTAAAAGATAAAATGGCGAGGTAACATTTTTAGCCGCTTCATCAATAAGAAAAATCAAAACATAGTTAACATTCCCTTTTTGTCATTGCACAAACGATTGCACTGTATTAAAGTTTACATGCACCAGGGGGAAAGTGGGAAAGAGAAAACGCAGATCGAGACCGATTTATGTCAGAATTCACAAAAAGGCATCTCTGTCAGGGTGAGCGGTCTCCTGTGTAGTGTGAGGGCACGTGTGCACACGCTGCTCACCTGAGCAGTGAGGGCTGCGTCGGTTTTGTTTCGATCAGGCTACAGCGGTTGCTGTTTCTTTGGACGTGGTGAATGGTACAAGTAAGCAGAGTCCAGCTGTGGGTTCATCAGCTCAGTGCACTGGAGGCACCAGCAGCTCGGCAGTGGGGGGTCCCCGCCTGCCAGTAACCCCGAGTGCCGGCGTTCCGCGCACGGGGCCGACCCAGCACCAGCGGGCATCAGGCTGGAAGTGCAGGCCACATTGCTCTGGTGGTGGCAGTGACAGTGCTACATAGAGCAGGGCCCACCCAGGGATCCCAAGCTGGGGCTGCAGGAGCAGCCTGTGTTGGGGCGTGCCTGTGGAGCTGACTACCCCCCTCCTGTACCCACACCTTTCTTCTCCCTGCTGGGTGCCTGGGGGGCAGCTCTCCTCCTCACTCTTGCCTTCCGCAGGCGGACGAGGGTATAGGGTATCCTGGGGATGGACAGTGTTCAGGGAAGGAGACCCCCTCAGGTGGCAGGAGTGCTATTGGCCTCATGGTTGAACAGCATCTGAAGGAAAGCCCTTCATTTGTGACGTGTGTCCTCGCACAGGAAGCAGTGGGAGACAATAACTCTGATCTTAGGGGACTAGAAATCTCAAGCTGCTCTGCTAGATCACATGCTGACCTCTGACCTTCATAGCGGGCATGGAATGAATTGTCGGGGCAGGTGCTAGTAGCAACAAGTAGGGGGAGCAGGGCCCAGCCCACACCTGCCCTGCCCACCTGCCCTGCTGTCCCTTGGGGCCTCCTGCCCTTCATGAGTTTGGGCTGCCACTTCCCTGTGTCACCGGGCATTTGCGGCTCAGACAGGATGGAAGGGCAGTGGGAGAGGACATGCGCAGACACAGCAATGAGGTGTGTGTGGGGGTCTTCAGCAGGTGGGAGTGGTGGGGGGCAGACAAGTGAGGTAGGTATGAGGTGTGCTGTTCTCTGCCTTCCCTGCCCGCCATCCCCTGAACCCCTAGGCCGGGGCTGCCGCACCTACACTGGCCCTGGGCTGCTCTCAACTGCGCAGATCTGCCCTCAGCAGGGCTGCCTGCCTCTCTGAGGTCAAAGGACACGCCAGAGAGCGTGCGTCTGTCCCCCTACCTCTCAAGAATCTCCATGTGGGGGTTTTACGCAGAGGCAGACTCTGAAAGCGACTTCTGTTCCTAGCTCATGGGCTGTAGTTTTGGAGAAGGTGAGGCCGTCCTTAGTAGTATTCACCATCTGGGCGCCACATGGTGCTGGTGTCTCCTGTCTGCAGCTTTCCTAGGTGCCTGGTGTCCTCCCCACCCTCTTCCATGGAGGCTTTCAGCACCTGCGACCCTTGGTTTCCAGAGCTTTCAGACTGTAAAAATACGGCTTCATTTTTCTGTTTTTGAACAAAGGCAACTGTACTTTTTCTGCTTTTAAGGCTGAGTTAGCAACATTTCTTGAGAACAGATCTCAGGGACACTTGAGGACAGATCATTTTTCCAGTCTTCTCTTACGGACAGTATCGCGGGACACATGGCCAGGCCTGGACAGGGAACAAAACTAACAAGGCACCTTGCATTTGCCAGCAAGAGCACACTTCACCCTTGTTCCTCATTGTTTTGTCTGAACTGGTCCTGTTGCTTCACATTTATGCTTATCTGACATGAGCAAATCCTGTCCAAGGCAGGACACCATGGACACACGAGACGCCATCTGCTCTGCTCCGTACTGGCCATTATGTGGGGTCAGGCCGCACACGCGGCTGTGGACAGAGAGGCTTTAAAATCTAGTAGGCACCTTTATGTTAAGTTTCTGAGACCAAAGGCAAGAAAAACCGGAAGACAAGACCCATAGGAGTTGGAGAAAGTGAGCTTAGTCCAGACCTGAGGCTGGCCCTCTCCTTAGTCTAGAGAGGTGTCCTCTTTTGTCTGTAAAGAGGAAGCGAGCACCTGCCTCCAGAGGAGGGCACTGTGGGTGTCTGAGGCGTGTCCACCCGAGTGCCCATGAGACCTGCCTCCAGAGGGGACCCACAACTGGTGCTGATTCAGGAGGGGATCAAGAAAGGTGGCCAAAACCCAAACTAAAAAAATGCAGAAAACACCAGCACATTATCTTCTTTGTACCCCCAGGTGTTCGTCTACATGGAGCCCGTCAGGCTCTCAGTAACGTCCTTTGGTTTTAAGTGGGGTGCCCGTGTAATTTATCCTCCAAACTGGGACTGTTGAAAGTGAAAGGGAGTGTTTCTAGGACCACGTGGGGACGTCAGGTATTGGCCAGGATGTGGGGTGCCTGTTGGAGTGGGCACCAAAACCAGGCACCGAGGGCATCTGGGCTGGTGAGACCTGAGCCGAGTCCAGGCACCAGGGCATCTGGGTTGGCACAGGTGCTGAGGAGCCCGCTCTGCCACTGTGTGTGTGTGTGTGTGTGTGTGTGTGTGTGTGTGCGTGTTTGCGTTTGCGTACACGTGCTCATAGCCCATGCAGTAGCTTCAACAAAGACGTGAGTTTATCAACTGGTAAATGTGGCTGTAGACTTCTTGGGAGAGCGATTTTGGCAATGGGCATTGCACTTTTTTGGGTACCCGGAAGTTTTTTCCATCGATGTCCTCTTCCTGGTCACTTATTTGGGCTTCTGTATTGCATCCCTGCTCTGTGTCTTTGGGAATCCCGTGTGCTAATGATGAGGAAGCTTGGAAGTGTGGATAATTTTTCATGTGCTTGAAATCATCCAATCACTTTACAGGCCCTGAGCAAATTTCAGAAAGCATAGGTAGCCTGCCATGTAAGTTTCCTCACATTTTTGGTAAATGCAGCAGGTGTACCGTGGGCACAGACAAGCTCCCCTGCTGACCCCGGGGGCGGGGAGGGGAGGGCAGCATCCTGCCCAGGTGACATGTGACTTCAGGGCTCCCAGCCCAGGGAGGGCGGCAAGAGCTGGGCATGGAGCGGTGACCTGGCTGCCCCCTTCCCCACAGGCCCCAACTCAGGAGCTCTTGGCCTCTGACTTCACATCTAGCACATGGAAGCAGCTGTCAGGGGAGAAAAGGACTCTCATGAGGTTGTTCTGGGAGTAATAAAAACTTGTCAACACTTGGTACCACATGGGGCCAGCCCTGACATGCACGTCCGTCCATGCTTCCTGACAGTCCCGTGTGACTTGTCTAGCTCCACATGCGCGTCCATCGGGAACATGCAGGAGAGACGCTGGTTAGCTGCCCCGGCCCCAAAGTAGGACAGGCACACCTGTTGGGGGATCCCAAGGCTTGGGGCCTATAGGAGAAGCCAGCCAGGTGTACGTAAGCACTCATGCCTGCTGAGCTGCCCGGTCCTTAAGCAGTTTGGAAACCACTTCAAGATACACTTCTAGAGTCTCTGAGACCTGGGACGTTGTGGTCTTCGTGGAACCCACGGGTAGTTCCCCGGTGGGCAGGGAAAGGGCAAAGCGCTCTGGTTTCCACAGCTGTGGTTTCAGTGGTCAGATGCGTGACGTGACCCAAGCCAGTCACTGTGTGAGCCCCTCCTGCTTTCACTGGGCGGCATACACACATTTATCTGAGCGCCTCCCAGGTCAGCACATGCATGCGCACACGTGTGTGTGTAACCAAATGTAGGTACCATTTTGTGTCATGCTGTTACCAGAATGTACTAAAATCTGTGGTCCTTATGAAGAGTTACAAACACAACTATAATACCCGTGTCCCAGCATGGAGGACTCTGAGCTGCAAGGAGCAGGAGTCTTTATTTGGTTCACCTCAGATCTGCAGCAACCACTCGGTAGTAAAAAAAAAGAACGGAAAGTAAGATGTACAAAAAGATGCAATTTCCCTTTAGAAAGTGACATTACCAGCAACGTATTTCTTATGGATCCTCGCCTCCCTCTCCTATGTCCCCACTCCCCAAAAAAGACCCCCAGACTAAGCCAAACTGAGAAGAAGTGGGGAGTGAATGTAGAACGGAAAAAATAAAACTGGCTTTAACTGGAACATGCTCTAATCTTTAGTTTATTTCTGGTTAAAAATATAGCAATCCAGTGCAGTGTAGTAAAGAAATCTGCTTGAAAGGTAGCAGAGAAACAGCTGAACATAAGCAAAGCAAGGCAGAGTCCATAGCCGGGCCGGGCCCAGGACGGCTGTGGAAGCTCCCGGTGAGGGCCGTCCCAGGTGTGAGCGCAGAGGCCTGCGTATGGACGTGGCCATGCCCCATAGACACGTCCATACCCACGGGCTGGGGCTGGCTCCAGCGCTAGGACCATGGGGCGCCCAAACCTCCTGGAACCTTTTTTCTTTCATTTGGATGATGGAGCAACAGTGGTAGAGGATATAGACCCAAACTCAACCATGTGTATTCGGGTGAGAGGGAGAAGCTACGACTGCTTAGGAATTTTCGTTCACATTCCTGTCCTGGGACCAATTCAGCTCTAGGGTACGAATGAGGCATCTAGACAGAGTGTGCACATCGGGAGGGGGAAGGGAGCCCCCACACAGGACAGAGCTGCAGGGATCGTGTGCTGAGTGACCGTGAGAGAGGATGGCGCGGAGGGCCAGGTCACTGCCATAGACGTTGGACGGGGCCAGGGGACCTGGATACACCTGCTGCATGCCAAGTGTACAAATGCCACACTTGGGGCCAGCCTGAGGGCTAAGTGGCCCCATGCCACTCTCCACCCTCGGTCCTGTCTGCAGCCCTGCTTCCTGGGGATGGGGGAGGGGTTGGGGGGAAGGATGGTGGGCGTGGGCGTGGGTGTGGGGGCAGACCCGGGGAGCAGAAGGACCTTCCTTTCAGACTCTGTGGGGAGTTAGCCTCACCTCCAAGGCCAGAGGGAGCAGAGGGCAGGATGTGGCGTTTCAGGGGGAAGAGAAGAGGCAGCAGGTCCCTGCTTCCTCAAGTACACAGCACATACTCCGAATAGACGCCCAGGCTGCTGCCAACGGGGACGGCACTCCCTCTCCCCCCTGCTGCACGCCCATACGGTCACCCGCTCACTCTGCCAGGACCCAGAGGAAAAGCAGAGGTAGCCGACTTCCTGTGCTCAGCCTGACAGCAGCTGCTTCCCCATCGGCCGGGCACAGCTGGACACGCGGGGGCCTTCCTCCACTGCCTCCTCTTCCAGTCCCAGGCCGGCTGTGATGGCGGCGAGGACCGTGGCCGCTTTAGTTTTCGGCCACTGATTTGCTGGGATCCCTTTCCTTTCCACACCAAGCTGGAGGGTCGGCGTGCTGGCCTCCTTCTGCCATGCCACACAGCATCGTGTTATACAAGCAAAGAATTTTGGCTAAAATCCAAAAAACATTACCCAGAAAAAAAGGCAAACTGTGAGTAATACCCAATCATGTTGTTCTGTGAAAAGACTCGGAAGTGGTTGTCGGGCTGTCCGAGTTACGATCCTTCCCTTTTGTCGTGTGTTAAGGTCCCTTTGTACACCAGTCGTTGTTTTTGCTAACGCGACATCTCATCAGATGAAAAAGTTAATAAACAAAATGGCGACTCCGATGTTGAGCAAGATCACCATGGCCACCAGGATGGGAGCCGAGCCCTGCAACAGGAGGAGGACAGGAGAGTTGAGCCCACACCCGGCCTGCCCCTTCCCCGCCCCTCCCCAAAGCAGGTGCTGAGAGGGCGGCCCGCCGCAGTGGGGTGGCCCAAGGCCGGGAGAGGGTCGTCCTCCTCAGGCTGCAGTGACTGTTCCGGGAAGCCCCGGTACATCTTCCCTCCCCATGCGCCAGGTGGCCTCAATGAAATGTCCCCAGCTCTGCAGCTGGAATGAAAGAGGACTGTCCCCGGGATTTCCCATGTGGCCCACCCAGAACGCCCGGCCTTTCCTGCCCCTGGAGCATGGCTGCCTGGGCCACAGCCTCCCTTCCTGGGGCTGGCTGTCCCTGGGACCTCAACGCTGAGGAGTGCAGAGGCCACGTGCTGGACGAGGGGCACCAGCAGAGCCCAGCTGGAGGCCAGCCACCTGCTTGTGCCTCTCCCCCAGGGCGCTTCATCTTCCAGCACCAACATGGTCCTCTCCCACCCCTGTCCCTCATCCAGCTTCCTAAAATAACCTCACATGCACTGTGCACATGTGTGTACACATGGGCACACATACCACATACAAATATGAGCAGACATTTCTGGCTGCTGGGTCAGTGGCCGGAGCTCTGGGTCCCAGCTCATCTGGCCCAGCAGATGCACTCAGGGCTGCTCTGTGGTGGGATTTGGGCACGGGGAGGCAAAAACACCAAGGAACCAGCCCACCAACAGGACAGAGGCACCTGACCCCAGAAAGCCTCCCTTCAAGGAGCACAGGGCCCTGACGTGCCAGATGGTGCCACTCCTAGGCACAGGCATGGACACTGACTCCGCCTGGCAGCTCTGCTGGGTCCCAGATGTGTCCAAGGCTCTGCATACCCCATGGGGCAGGCGTGTGGCCCTTCACCAGCAGGTGAACAGGCCCTCGTGGGGTGATGATGCAGGTCCCAGCTGGCCCAGGCGGGTCTGAGAAGCTGTGGCCAGGGGAGCAGGACAGGGCTGCCCCTGGGTGGAAGCCTCCAGGGGAAGGGTCCTAGAAGGTCCCTCCTGTGTGAGAACCCACCCGGCCCAACACAGTCCAGCCCAGGAGCCAACGTTCTATCCTCTATGCTGCCTGCCATTGGAGGCGTACAAGGACCGTGAGCAAGCCCTGGTGTCCCCCACTGGACGTGGTGACGTAGATCATGACCCCATCCTGAGTGTCAGATCCCAAAGGCAGGTGAGCCAGAGAGGCTGTATTCTCAGGCTACTTGTGAAGACTGCAGCTCTCGTGGGGAGGGAAGCCTTGGCATGGATGGCCTTGCCCATGAGAGTGGGCATCGTGGGAGGACCCCAGCGCCTGGCCCCCAAGGGAAGGTCTGGACAAAGCAGAGAGGTGAGAGAGGTGTGGTCTGGACAAAGCAGTCCTGAGCCCGGGTGCAGCCCAATGCCCCAGCTGCTTCGGCCAGCTCTCTGTGTTCTCCAGGACCTGGGACCGTCCTCAAACCCAGTGATAGCAAGGGGTCCTTGCCAGGGCAAGGGAGGGCCCTCAGAGGCAGTGGAGTCCCGCTACAGCCCTGTTTCTTTTGGGAGCTTCTAGAACCGCCCAAGTGCATACCCTGTTGCCCACCCAGGCTTCCTCTGGGGAGGGGAGGGTCCCTCCCCCCACCGCCAGTGGCCGCTGACGCTCACCGTGCTGGACTTGAGCTCGTCCCCATTCTCCTCGTCCGACTCCAGTGCCACAGGTGAGGACTTCTGGGGCGGGGAGAAGGCCAAGTCCCAGCGCAGCAGGCGTGGCTCAGCCCGGTCCCCCAGCCGCAGGCTCTCCAACCTCTGCACCGCGGGCTCCGCGCAGGGGCCCAGCCTGGCACTGTCCTTGTTCTGGGACTTGGACCGCAGTCTCTGGGTCCCAAAGCCCCGGTCGTCGGCGCGGTGGTCCTCCCCCAAGCCCCGGCAGGCCGCCCCCTTGCTGTAGCGTCTCTTCTGGGGGTGCACCTCCTGCACGTACGAGTCCATCCTCAGCAGCGGCTTCATCTCCATCTCATAGTTGCTCAGCTTCTCCTCGTCCAGCTCCAGCAGCTTGGCACCCCCAGAGCCGGGGTTGCCGGCCCGGTGGTGGGAAGTCCAGGAGAACGTGGGGGGTGATTCCGTCCGCCGCTCCCGGGACTTGGGGTTGCTGGGCTGCTTGTGGCCTGAGCCTCGGGAGCGGAAGTCGTCCGCAGGCTGACCGCTGCGGAGGGCACCGCCGCGGATGCCCCTGGAGCCTCCGGCCTTCTCCTCACCCCAGCTATTGCGGGGATAGTCCCCTCCCCGGCCCTCCAGGAGCATCTGGATGTCCCCGCCTCGCTCCTCATCCACCGACACCTGCCGGGAGAAGTGGGCAACCTTGTTCCGTGAGGCAGGGGCCGGGGGCGGGGTGGCCGTGGGGCTGGCGGGGAAGCTCTGCAGGGGGCTGTCGTCGGGGGTCAGGTCCGAGGGGGTGGTGCCTTTGCGGTACAGCTCGGGGCTCTCCTGCTGCAAGGGCGTCCCCGTGGAGGCCACCTCGACATCACTGCTGGAGATCGGGTGCTTCGGCCGCTGGTACTCGAGCCCTTTATGGAGGGG
The DNA here is from genome assembly GCF_053574225.1 of Canis aureus. NCBI lineage: Eukaryota > Metazoa > Chordata > Mammalia > Carnivora > Canidae > Canis > Canis aureus. Next base: position 23,553,185 of record NC_135613.1, on the reverse strand, counting down.
CGGGAAGCACACACGGGTGGGGTTACTCACACCCTCCGTGTCTCGTGAGGCCTGACCTCACCAGAGGACCGCAGGAGAGCAGGATGGGGCGAGGGCCCTCGCCATGGTGCCCAAAGCCCTTTCATAGAACCACAGGCCCCCCACCCGGCAGGCACTTAGACGGTAGGTCCCACAGTGCAGTGGTGGACGGAGGCTCCAGTCCACCCCCCTGGCTACACTCAAGACCCAAGGCTCAGTGTGCAAGTGCACGGCCAGCCTGCTCAGTGCTCCCACGGCCCACCCGTACCCCAGGTCCCTCCAGAAGGTGAAAGAAGCCTCTTGGTAAGGAGGCCTTCTCCAGGGTCTCATGGTCTCCTTGGGTGCAGCGTGCTGTCCCCTCTCCACCCCCATGCTGGAGTCTCTGAGCTGCAGCAGCAAGGGCCACGGGAGACATGGCCCCCCAGCCTGGCAAGGGCTGGGCCCCGGCCCCTCCGTCTATAAGGGAGGAGAGGTGCACCATGCCATCGGCCACACACGCCAACAAGGCTCCTGCTCCTGCCTCTGGGATATTGAGATGGGGCAGGGAGCAGTACAAGGCAGAGCTTCAGACACCTGAGTAGTCACCGTGGCTGTTGGTGACCACAGGAGGCCCCAGCTGGTCCCGGGCAGGCTGTGTGTCTGGGGGCGCAGTGTACCCCTTCAAGCACAGGGTCTGAAGCTCCACACCGAGGGCTGGTTCCCGCCCTGGGGTTCCTAGGGGGCCAGTGATCACACCCCTGCCCTGTTGTGCTTGGGACTTCCAAGGGCCAGGGCGCCCAGGACGCCATGCCCTGTGGCAAGACCAGGAGGCTGCAGGTCCAGCTGCCCTGTGGACTCCGCACAGCAGAGGGAGTTGTGCCCTCTTGTGCGGCTCCAGCACCTCCACTGCCCAGGCCATCAGCCGGAAGATTATTCTCAGCTGAGATTAGTTCCAGAGCACAAGTCATTCCTGGAAGTATCACTGTCAGGATCAGGGCAGAACATGCAGTATCAGTGGCTGGACTCCCAACATTGGCGTCCCCTGTCTTGCAAGAGTCCTGGGGTTGCCAAGGCCACTCGGGTCCTCCTGCCTCCCAGAAACAGGCCTGGCCTCTTGGCCGCCCCGGAGGCCAGAACCCCTACCCGCGAGGCCTAGAGCCACGAGCTGTAGGAGAGCTTGGTGATCTCAGAACAGACTGGCACATGGCTCTAAAACCTTGAGTGGTTTCTTGCTCTCTAGTCCTAACCTTCTGTGGTTCGGGGGTTCCAAAGGTGGAGAGATATGGGGCGGCTGGTCCACCCTAAGGGCCTCCGCAGCCTCTGGTCATCACTCACCCCAGAGGCTCCAGGCCACCTCTTGGCCCCAAGCTGTGGGCTCACCGGGCTGCACGTGGCTGTGCCCTTGTTAACCCCTCGTGATGGAAGAGGGGCATACAGCCGGCTGACATGCACGGGCTTCTAGCACCTGCCGGAGGAGGGGCCCAGAGCTCCCCCTGCCCTAGAGCTGCGCCGACCACCTCGGCCAGCACCCCCAGTCCCATGTGGCGATCCACATTTCATGACGACCGAAGCCCTAGTTCCTCAGCTGTCCTAGCAGCCTCTGCATGGCTGAGAGCCACCGGGTGGGCAGAGTGGGTACAGAAGAATGACCGGAGCAGGAAGGGCAGGGACAGGACGTGGACAGTGACCTCCATGGAAAGCAGGCGTGGTGCACAGATGGCGGTGCACAGGGATGCAGGGGCGGGTGACGCCGAAGCCTCGCACCCCGACATGCACGTCTGAGGGAGGCGTGTGCTGCGGTGCCACGGATGCCCCTTGTGGGATGCGCACTCACCATTTTCCCGGTGCTGGAAGGAAGGCGAGAACTCTTTGGCAGTGATCCTGGCGATGCGTGCCTCCTCCTGAGCCTTCTGTGCTGCGGTGAGGGCGGCCTCGGCCTTGGCCCGGGAGTGGGAGGTCCTGGCAGGGGAGGCAGGGAGGGCGGTAAGGGCTCCAGAAGCAAGGCGGAGGGCCAGTGGCCTCCGAGTCTCCTGTAGTCATTCAGCCAACATACTGCCCACCCAGCAGCCGGCCGAGGGTCTGCCAAGGCCTCCAGGCACAGGGCCCCCCACAGCGAGGGCGGGACCTGGCCTCGGACAGATGTCTGCGCCCAAAGGAGAGCCTTCAACCCCGGGCGAGCGAGCACCAGCTCCCGCGGTAAGGAGCCTCCCTCCTTCCCCGTGGCGTGTCCGTAGCCTGGAGGACAAAACGCATGGCCATCTCATCTCTGAGCCTCCCACACAGGCAGGAGCTTGACCAATGCTGGTCTGCCCGGGAAGGAAGAGTTGGGGGACACCTGTGCCCAGCCACAAATGGGGGTGAGCAACCTGCCGGCCGGGCGCCAGAGCCCGAACAGGCCAGGCCTGATGCCAGGACCAGGTCCAAGGGCATAAGGAACCCCAGCTCCAGGCCTGGCACCGGGCCCAGTGAGGGCATCGGCGGGCAGCGCTGGAGACTGTGTCAGAGCCAGACTCCCCTCCCGAGACAGCGCCAACCCCGTGGCCGCCTCTACCCCCTTGCCGTGCCCTCCTCCCTCATCCCATCACACGGCACCTTCTGGGCTCTGGGAAGGAAAGCCAGGGTGACGGGGCTGGATTCACGGTGGCTGGCCCACGGCCACCTGACCCTCAGCACTCGCTGCAGGGCACGGTCTTGGCCATCACCTGGCACCTTCTGGAAGCTGGTATCACTCCTGTACGCGTGGAGGAGACCAGCTCAGAGTTTGAGAGGTTTCCCCAAGTCAGCATGAATCATGGTCTCTAGAGAGAAAGCATATCCGCTTCCCACGGGCTCTGCGCTGGGAGAAGCCCATCTCCCACTGGCTCTTAACTGGGGGTGACTGCCACATGGAGCCCAGGCATGGCCCCTCCTGGGGAGCCATGGCCCCGGGAGGTCACGCTTCTGTGTGACTCAGCTCCCCCCCGGCAAGACTCTGGCACCACTGACCTCACGTGTGGGCCCAAAGTCCCTAAGCTCAGGCCTGACATGGGCGACTCTTCCACACACATACACGTGCCAGTGGCCCAGCCTGATGGTGCCACACCCCAGGGTGGGTGGTGGTGCACCTGCCGGCAGGACGACCTCCCCACCCAGAGTGGTCCCAGAGTCTCCAGCTCCGGACCCCAGGGGGCCCTCCTCCTCCTCGTGCTCTGAGCCTCCCACCTGCCTGCTGGCCTGGCCCCAGGGCACTGCTTCCCAGCCCTGGAGCAGCCAGCGTGCCACGGCCCATCCCTGAGAGGGGCAGACTGTCCTCAATGACTCCTCAGCTGACGAGTGGTCACTGCTAGGTGGGGACCCCTTCCCCAGGTGCCGGGGCTCCCGGGAGCCCTGGAGGAGCCGCTTCTGCTACACCCTGCCCAGGCTCTCGGCCGCAGCCCTGGTGCACAGGGGCCTTTGGGTGGGTCCCCATGTCCCCCTGACCTTCTGCTCAAAGCGCCCCACACGGTGTTCTCCTGGCCCTGCAAGGCCGGTGGCCGTCACCATGCGGCGAGGTCCTGAGGCGGAGACGCAGCCCGAACACAGATGGACAGACAGGGCCCAGCCGGATGGCCTGGCCCGGGGAGGAGAGGTGCTCTTGCTGACGGGGCCTTCTCAGCATGCCCAGAACCACACAGCAGCGGAGCTTGGCTCTGGGGGAATGCCACAGCTCTTCCCAGAATGTTCCATGTGGTGGTTTGGTTTGCGGCAATGGCCATTCCATCCAGCGATAACTTGCGTGCTGTACAACTGCCCCATTTACGGTCCCCAGTGGTTTCCAGCGTCTTCATGCTCGCGCCTGCACTGCACTCCCCAGGCCCTGGCCCTTTCTCATCAGTGACTCCTCCCCACGGCCCGAAGCACCCAGGGCCCCCGCCTCCCTGTCAGGCCGTGGGCCTGCTCCGGACTTCCTGCCCAGATGATTCTTTGGGGACTGAGTTTTTTAACGGAATTGAAGTTCACATAACAAGCCAGAAACGCAGTCGGGCAGTGAGCGCGCTCACCAGGCTGTGCAACAAGTATTAGCGTCTGTTTCCAGGACGTTTCCGTCACCCAGAGGGAGGCCCGTCCCCCTCCCACCCTGCCCCAGCGTGGGGGCTTCTGAACAACCACGTGGTGTTGACGAGGCACCCGCCATGGTCACAGGGCCCAAGTGCGTGTGGCTCCCGCGCATCCCACACTGTGGCGCCCCCCACCCAGGACCTGGGTACGCGGCTGGCAAGTGAGCAGGTGCTGTCCACAGGGGCCTTTGGACACATTCGTGCACCGAGTCCAGGAAGGCCCGGCCCGTGGGTGTGCAGGGCACTCCTGCCCATGAGCTGGGATGCTGAACAAGGAGCATGTCGTGCGGGCTGAGAATGGAGCCACGGAGAGGGTCAGGTGAGGGGACCCAGGGGCTCCTGGACTTGGGGGGGGGGCGCCGTGGACAGACGACGGGCAGGCCTGTTGGCGTCTGCAGCCCCATGAGGGTCCGCACCGCGGCGCCTTCCAGTAAGAGGCTGACCCGTGGGCATGTTCACGAGCAAACCGAGCGAACTGGACCTAGGAGAGCAGCTAGCCAGCCGGTCGCACACACGGGGCGTGCCAGAGGGTGCGAGGGGCACGTCAGGCACCGTCAGACCTGTGGCTCCGGGGAGGGATGGCCAGGCCCTGGGCCTGGAAGAAGGTTCTCGGCCTCAGGGGCCTCAGGGGCTTCCCACAAAGACTCACTGCAGGCGGCTGGGGCCACAGCAAGTGAGCTCAGGGAAGACCACTGGAGGGGCCAGGACGACCTGAAGCCCAGCATCGAGGGTCTGGCTCAGGGCCCGGCGCTATTAGGCTGAACGAGGGGGGCTTAGGGCAGGCGCACACCCCCGCCAGGCCCCTCCCCAGGAAGGCGGGACGTCCTCTGCTGCCCACTAGCGACAGGTCTCCCCGTTCCCAACAGTTACTGGTGTCGATCAGGTGTGGGTGGATGTGGAGCCCAAACGGCTCTGGACTGAGACGGGTGGCACAGCGTGGCCACTAGAGACCCTGCCACGGACGGTCGCTGAGGAGGCGTGGTTAGAGCTTTCAGAGCGACAGCCAAGTGCAGGTGGCTGGATTAGACGGTGGCGCACGGGGTGGAGTTGCAGGAAAACGTGCATGAGATTTCATGTTGGTTAAAGCAGCGAGTCTGAGGGCTCCTACAGCAGCAGCGAGAGCCTGCGTTCGTGATGCAGCCCCCCTTGCAGGACTCGGCTGAAATCCCCCCAAGTGTCGGGCTAGCGGGTCGTTGTTTGGAGCCCCAACAACACGTGTAAACACGTGGGTGCCACCCCCCCCCCCAGTCCTCCGTCCCCACTGGACACGTGGCTGGACCACAGCAGCCTCCCCCATGGGGGGCGCATCCAAAAAGCCCATCAAGGGACGCCTGAGTGGCTCCATTGGTGAAGCATCTGCCCTCAGCTCAGGTCTTGATCCCGGGTCCCGGGATGGAATCCCGCATCGGGCTCCCCACTCAGCGGGGAACCTGCTTCTCCCTCTCCCGCTCCCTCTGCTCCTGTGCGTGCGCACTTGCTCTCTGAAATAAATAAAATGTTTGAAATAAAAATAAAAAGCCCATCAAGACTGATGCTCCCTTCCATTTCTGGCCAAACCCCTGTAAACAAAGTCAAGCACACCCCCAGCCCCCTTCCCCACCCTCGCCTTCTCCGGGTGAGGCAGGTCTGCTGCCGGAGCAGGGGTTCTGCTGGACACAGCACGTCTGGGCAGCATCTACGCCTCGCTCGTGGGGCCTGGCCCGTTGGCCGGCGAGAGCCTGGTCACTACCTGCAGACCGTCCGTGAGCGCCCGGCGTCAAGCCCAGCCACTCTGCGTGGGTCCTCCAGGCCAGCACAGTGGGGCGTGGTCCTGCGAGCCCAGGAACAGGGCCTCAGCCCCCACCCCCAGGGGACCCTCCCGTGGTGGGCAGGCTGCCGGAGAGAGGGCGCGCTGCACCCCTGGCCCCACTCACATGCCACCCCTGCAGGGGCCACTGTTTGGTTTCCATGTATTCGCTTGGTAAAAATACCACAAACGTTAATTCACCAACATCGTACGTGTATTTACATACATACATTCACACATAGAGAGAAAGACTGTGCTGTGCCAACCCTAAAATAAAATTGAATCAAGAAGAGTGCATTTAATAGAGAAGAAAGCCTCCCGGCGCGTCACGAGGGCTGATTCTGTGGGAGACTCTCAGGGCCGGCCGGGCAGTCAGGCCCCCTGGGTGAGTGAGTGGAGGGGTGAAGCCCCAGGCGCCTGAGCCCCCTGCCCCCACAACCCCCACAGGGGCCCAGCGGGCAGGCGGGGAGGGGACGGCGTCCCACGGCTCCCTCTGACAGGGGCCACCACCTCGGGCTACTGGAGACAGGGTGGCAGAGGATGCCGGGTGACCTGTCCCAGTCCATCCCCCACCCAGTTCCACCCTTGCAACCTGTACTGGACCGGTCCCCCCCGCCACCCCGTCCACCCAGAACCTGGGACTGTGACCTTACTGGGTCCAGATGGGCCACACTGGACATCCTGGCTGCCCCGGAGTGTCTGACTCTGCGGGGCTGGGCCCAGAGACCTGCATTCCCGCTGCTCCGGTGACGCTGCCGGCGGGCCGGGGACCTCTGAGAACCACTGCGCCACACGCCGGAGCCCCCAGACTATGCCCCCTCCCTGACTGCAGCCCACTCCCCCTCCGCCCGCAGTGGTTCTGCATCCAGCGCCCCCTCCCAGGTGGCCCCCTCCTCCCGGGTGCATGAGTCGGACCCCACAGCCAGCCGCCTGCCCACTCCCACTCTGGACTGAGGCCATCCTGCCCCCAGGCAGTACCCCAGACCCAGAGCAGGGGGTGCGTGTAACCCTGTGACGGGCTCCCCAGCTCTGGGGTCTCCAGCCTTGCCGGACTCCCCACCACCCAATTCAGAATGTGTCTTTCCTCACAGTCCTCTGTTGCTTGTTACTCTGTGAGGGCAGGTCTCTTGGAAAGGAGGGGCCCAGGGTCCTACGTCAGGTTGCCGTAGGATGTGGCTGCGAGGCCCCTGCTGGCACCAGTGCTGGTGACCGAGGGGCTGAAGGGGCCTTGGCAGGGGCTGGGGGTGCTTGGGGGGGTCGTGCTGGGTGTCAGAGGTGGGCCACGGGGGCCCTGCTGCAGGGGCGCACCCCTCACCAGCTTGGCGGCAGGGGTCTTCCACACTGCAACATGACTCCTGCCTCGTTTCCACACCCCGGAGAGATGGGGACACTGAGGCACAGAGGTCTGGCCTGATGATCTAGTTCTCCTCCAGCTCAGAAAGGTGTCAGGAGTCTCGATAAATGACTCAGGCTGCCACCGCCATCCGAACGCATCTGCTTTCTGAAAGCCCCTGTAGGGGGTGAACAGCCTCCCCCAGAATTCACATCTATCCAGAACCTCCAAATGTGACCTTATCTGGAAATGGCATCTTTGCAGATGTGCTTCGTTCAGATGAGGTCGCTGTGAATGGGAGGGGCCCCAATCCCATGACTGATGTCCTCATAAGCTGGACAGAGATGCACAGCGGAGGCCCTGTGAGGATGGAGATGGAGGGATTGGGCCGAGAGGGGCCCTGGGGGTGTGGCTGGAAGCGGGGCAAGACACGCATGCGTCTCGGGCCACGTGAGGGCCTGCCTTTCACAGGGGGAGACACACTTTGGGCACACTGAAGGTCCATTGAACGAAGGTCCAAACAGATGTCCCTTCTCCCTCGTGACCCCACAAGGTCCCAGGGTGGCCCACGGGGCTTCAGGCCTCGGGGCTGAGGATGCCTCCATGGTACCCAGGCACCTGCCCAACACCACACCTGCCCCTCCCGCCAGGGCCACTGGCCAGGGGGCCTCCATGTTTCCCGAGAGGCGACCCGGGAGAGGTCACACTGGCCGTGGCGTCCAGATGCTGTGACTGCCACCCGCTCCCTGTCTCTTACACCAACCACCCCGTGGTTTACCCTTTTACAGCTCGGGGCAGAGCTGGGCGGTCATCACCACTGACTCTTGAACATCTCCAGCTCCAAAACCCCGGCCCCATCAGCAGTCACCCCCGCCCCCGGCAGCCACCATCTGCCTCTGATTCTGGCCCCTTCCTGTGATCAGGGTCCCGTGACACCCCCGCATCCATGTCTGAGGGTCACCACGCTGCGACGTGGCCAGGGCTTTCCGGGCCGCACACGCTCCCCAGCCTGCTGCGGGTTTGGGGACCACCTCCCCCCGCAATCAGGTAGTGCCCGACCCGTCCGCCCCCACCCTGCATGGGGCCCAGGGAAGGACTTGGAAAAAAAGCTGGCAGCTCAGGGCCAGAACAATTATTTCCCATTAACGCAAAATCCTTCCTTCCCCAGGCGGCGAGCTGGCGCCTTGAGCCCTGTTTCTACGTTACTGAACCTGCTGGAGAGCAGTGGGTCAGTCAACTAAGGGACACGCTGACAGCCGTCACGAGGGAGGGCTGCGCTCGCTCTACAGAAAGCCCACTGGTGCTCCGAGCCAGGGCGGCCCTCAGGGACGCTTGTGTGTGCCGGGCCCCCCCCACCCATCCCTCTGGTGCGCCGTCTGCTGGGCCCCCTGAGCCCAGCCCTGGGCCCCCCCTGGTCCGTGCGGCCCCACGCAGGGAGGGGACAGAGGGCTGCCCCGGGACTGGCAGCAGAGACAGGGACACCGGCAATGGGGGTCCGCGTGGCTAAGGAGGGGCCTGATGTCACTGAACAGGAGCACATCCCGTGTGCCCACCAGGTGCCCCTGGTTGGAGGTCTTGCCCGCATCCCACATGCGGCTGCGTCCCCCGCCCCAGAGGGCAGTGGCGGGAACCCACGGGCTGCAGCGGGAATAGCACGCTCTTCCACGGGGAGGCTCGGAGGCCTCTTGCCCGCACAGGCGCCAGTGCAACAAATGAAGGGGCACCCCCGGCAAGGCACCCGGGGCGGCGGTTGGCAGCTCTGAGACCGCGTGTGACAAAGCTGTGCTCTAGCAGCCACCCAGGGGCACCACGGATGTCCCTTCCCGTCCGGAAAATATAGCTTTTGTCTTTCTTAAGCCCAGGAGGCTTGCAGCCTCAGAGGACATGTGTCAAAGTGAAGGGCCACGTTGTGTCCCCCAGTTGACACACTGGGACTCCTAACCCCGGTACCAGTTGGCATGACCACTGATGGAGTTAAGATGTGGCTGTCAGGGTGGCCCCCAGGCAGAGGACACCAGGGCACAGACACGCCCAGGACAGAGGCCTCTGGAGGGTCCAGGCTGCCCACACGCCCCCTCGGACGTCCAGCCCCCAGGACCCGGGGTGAGCAGTTCTGGTTGGCTGCCCCCCCTGCCCCCTGCAGCACCTGGGGACGTGGCCCCAGCTGACACAGGGTGTGCTGCTTCCTCCACAAACGAGCCCCTTACTGGCACCATCACTTCCTCAGCCAGCTCTGGTCCCCGAGTCACCCTCGGGCCTTTGGTTCGAGCCAGTCCCACTGGCCTGGTGGCTCCGAGACGCTGAGGCCAAACCCAGTTCCAAGAGCGAAGGAAGAGAGCCCTTCCACCACCCCAGCAGGCCAGAGCCCGACCCGACCTCCGTACGGAGCATGGGGAAGGCCCACTCGGAGCCAGCTGCTCCTGCAGACACGGCCGTGACAGCTCCCCCTTGTTAGGGCAGGACCCCCACCCCTGCTGGGGTGCAGCCCGCTCCCACCCCCTCTGAGCCAGTGCCCGGAGCACCCCCCAGCCTGTCTCTCTGGACCCAAGCCTCCCAAGCCCTGCAGCCCAGCACCCGTCAGCAGAAGCTCCAAGTAGGAACGGGCGTTGTTCGTACAGAAGAGGAAACAAAGGCCCAGGGGACGCAGAGCCAGCTTCTGAGTCCAATCTGCCCACAGCTGGCCTGCTCTGCACATCTGCCCATGAGGTGCTGTCCGGCAGCCCGGGTGTGCTCGGGGCCTCCTGAGCAGGACCACCTACCTGCCAGTGACCCACCAGTGATCCACGACGGTAAACAGAGGCTGCAGCTTTTGCAAACCCACATGACTTCTCCCTGTGAGTCCACTCTCTGATACATTGTAAGGAGGTGGACCCTTTCTGGGCTGGGCTGGGCAGAAGCAGGGTCAGGGCTGGTGCAGGGGAGAAGAGGAGAGGGGAGGGAGATGCTGGCAGGGAGAGCACGTGAGAGCAGCCACAGCACCACCCGGGAGCTGGCCAGAAATGCAGGTTCTCAGGCCCCGTCAACCTCACGATCACAGGAACCCAGCTCAGAAAAGGCCACACTGAGCCTCCAGCATGCTGCCTGACACCAGGACTCCATCCTCTGTCCTTCAGGGGTGCCAGGAAGGTGGGCTCTCCTTGGAAGGACACCAGAGCCTGGCCAGAGAGCCCTGGATGTGCCCTTACAGGCCTGGGCTTGAGGCCTTCCAGATCCTCGGGCTGATCACCAGGCCCCGTGGGCCCCAGCCTCGCGGCCGTGGAACAGAGGCCGCACAGGCCATGCTGCCGGCACGTGCCCAGCACACAGGACGCCCGGGGGACCCACAGCTGGGTTCCCCCTCTGGCCTGGCTGGCAGCACCGCCCATCAGTGGAGAAGGTCCTGGTCCATCCCCCAGACCCCGATCTAAGGGGGCAAGCCCCTGGCAGGGCCCATGGAGCGTGAGGCACAGGGCTGACCCCTACTCCAGGGGGCAGGCGGGGAGAGGGCATCAGAGAGAGCTGCCTCAGTCAGAGCAGACCAGGAGGCCCTGGTGACCCTGGGGTGGAGGACGGCCCCGGAACATCCCTGGTGGCATAACCCCGAGGCTGCTTTATTTCAGGAACCACAGGAGAGCTGTGCAGAGGGTGGCCCTGGAAACCACATCAGCAGTGGGGCGGAGGCTGCTCCCACGCCCCTCCAGGGCAGGCAGCACTGAGCAATCCCGCATTCTTTCCGGGGGGTCCTCCTCTCAGCCGCCCCAAGCAGCCGTGGTCAGCGGACAAGCTGAGAGCTGCGTGCCGCCCCTGGGTGTGCTGCCACATGTGCAGAAGTACGCAGGGAGCCCCAGCCAAGTCTGATGGTCCTAAATGCACCGCGCACGGCGCACATGCCCATCAGAGGCCCCCACCCACCCACCTGTGCCCAACCCTCCCCATCACGGGACGCATCAGCTGGAGGAGGAGCGACCTACAGTGAGGTCCTGGGGGGTCTGTGCGAGCTAGCCCCGCCCCCTGAGAGGGCATGGGAGGAGCCAGTACCAGGGTGGGGGACCCCAAAGCGCATCAGCAGAGGCAAACAAGACAAAACGCCTATGGGGTTATGTGGTCAAGGCCTTGTCAGCTGAGCTTCATCAGCACCTGGGATGGGGTCTGGGCAGGGGTGCGGCAGGGAGTGCTGCGGGAGCCCGGGGTGGGGGCCGTCCCTGGAGATAATCTGTCAGGTTAGCTCCAGAGCACACCTTCCTCTGGAGGCCCCTCCTTCCCCAGGGAGGGAGCTGCCTTCCCAAGGCCCACCGTCCCTCGGCCCTCTGCCAGGTGCTCTGTCCAGGGGGGCTGCTTGTGGGACAGTCCCACGGCCTGGGGGCTCATTTCAGAGTCGGGTGCCTGGCCCAGAGCCCCTGGCGCACACCCCGTGGAAAACATTGCCACTGGCTTTCTGCTGCTTGTCCTAGGCGCCAGCCGAGAAGCCTAGCAGACAGGCTGGAGGCTCTCAGGTGCATCCTCAGCTCTGCGCTGCCTCTCCCGGCCTCCGTCAGCCTCCCAGAGTCGCGGGTCAGGGCCTCGACGCTCCAGCGCCAGCACCCTGCCAACAGCCGGTGCTCACAGAGTGCCCAGCACCCACCCTCAAGGTGCCCCAGTGGCACATGAGGGCCGGACCCCAGCATCTGCACAGGGTGTGGGTGATGGGCAGCGCACTCAGCTTGTCCTGACAGGTGAGGATGCCAACGCCAGAGACGGGAAGACCTCAGCTCTGAGTCACCCCACGGCCAGCCGTCCTGGAGTGCCACCACTGTCAGACCCCATGCAGGTGCTGCGGACGCGGGAGAGAGCACGACCCAGCTCTTGCCCCTAGGAGGCTCAGAGAGCAAGACGGGCCTTCACCACCATGCCGCACATCCCCAGGCTAGCACCAGGTCAGCGAGGGCTTCCTGGAGGAGGCAGACTGGGACCTGGGATCTGAAGGACCAGGAGGAGACCAGTAAAGGTGAGTGGAGGAGACTGGGACACGTGAGGTCCTGGGTGGGAATGAGGTCACAGAGCACCCAAGGACATGAGCAGAGAAAGAGGATGGGGCAGGAGCTGGATCCCAGAGTCTGGGCTCCTCCTGAGACCAGCAAGGGGCCTCCTAAGGGGCCTGGGCAGGTGGGGACTGGCACCCACAGCTGGTGTGGGAGGACAGGCCGGGGACAGAGGGGACGCAGGTGGCCCGGTGGAGAACTAACCCTTCTGGACGGACCCACTTGGGCGGCTGCGGTGCCTGTCACCTGTCACAGCCCCAGCAGCAGAGGCAGCAGCACCTGGCTGGTCCACAGGAGGACTGTGGGGTTTGGTGGGATGTTTAAGCCCTTGTCAAGCCAGACAGGAACTCAAACAGAGCCAAAGAGTGAGAGGAAAGCCCTCGTGGTGGTGATTTCAATGAGCTTTTCTATGGGAGCCAGAGCCAGGGAAATGGGAGGTGGGGGGGCAGGTTTCTGCAGAGCCTGAGTCCTGCCTGTCTCTGGAAAGCATGTGTCATCTGGTCAGAATGACAAAGACATCCCTTGGAGCGGCCTGCAAAGCCAGGGAACATTCTAGATCAAGCCACAACAGCTGGCTTCTCTTCCTCCCGCCAGATCCTTCCCTACCCCCATTCTTTTCCTGTTAAAAAATCCTCAAAGAAAGAAAGAGAAAAAAAAAATCTAACGAAGGACATGTTGCCCTGCGCACTGACGGGGTCAAGCAAGGCTGACTCACAAAGGCGACCAGACGCCGACGGGGTCACGGAGGTGCCGTCACAGAGGGACAGCCAGCCGCCAGCACTCCACGCCCGTCCAGAAACGGCCCTCGCCTGACACAGAGGCTGTGCCCAGAGGATGGGGGCTGTGCCAATGTCCTGGGGCGGCAGGAATAGGCCGCCACACCCCTGGGGGCGGGAGCGACAGACCCGTGTTCTCTCTCGCCAGAATCGCGGCCCGGGCCCCCTGCCTGGTCCCCAGCCCCGGTGCTGCCGTCATCGTCTGCGCTCCTTGGCTTGCAGACGCTCACCCAGGGCCCTGCCTCTGCCTTCTCAGGACACTGGTCACTACACGTAGGGCTCACGTCATCCAGGATGACCTCATCTCGACATCCTCAGTCACATCGCAGTTACCTCGCTCCAAAGAAAGGCACGGCCGGAGGGTCCGCTGCACGGGTCCCCTGAGGCCCGCCCTTCGAGACCCTCCGTCCCGGGCCAGATGCTCCCAGGAAGCAGTCCTGCACCTGCCCCCCACCCCGCAGCGCCCGGCTCCCAGGAACACTCCATCTGGGGCAGGTCGGGCCCCCGTGAGCCTCAGTCTACCCAACTGTGGAGCGGGTATAGCGAGGGTCCCGCGGGAGGGCTCTCCGGAGCGCCAGGAGCTGGGCGTAGACCACACACAGCCACTTGTTAGCGGCTGCTTTGTGGGTTTCGTTGTTCAGCAGCGTTATCGAGCTACAGTTCGTGTACCCTGACAGCCTCCGGTTCCGAGGGTGCAGGTCGGTGGCTTCTAGCGTACTTGGAGCTGTGCAGCCATCACCATAAGCTAATTTTATAACATCGCCCTTACGAGAAAGCTCACGCCCGTCAGCTCTCTCACGGCTCCTGCCGCCCCCAGCTCCTGCACCTGCTCGTCTGCCTTGTGTTTTGGTTGCTGTGTCGAAAGAACCTCTCTCAGGCGGAAGCCAAGGACCCAAAGTCTGGGGCTGTGGTGCCACTGTGCGGGGTCCCCACCCGTTCTCCGGCCACACCCGGGCCGCCTCCCACCTGGCATCATGGAGCTCCTCTTGGAGCTCAGAGAAACTCTTTGCTACAAAAACAGACAAAACTCCAGAAAACCACCGTCTTAGAACAGCAAAGAAGACAGAAGGAGGCTCACACTCTCACCCCAGACACAGAAGCACCCCCCACCCCACCCACAGCACTGCTCAATCACTGTAGCCCACCGGCCACCCCCACCACAGAGAATGGGCCTGGTGTGCCCATCGACCACGTGCTGGCACCAGGGACTCAAAGCACGAGGCAGGTCCTGCCCTGAGGAGGTGGCACGTCTGATGGGGACGGCTGGGGTGCACAGAACCACAGCGCGGTGGGTACCACCAATGCCCTGGGGCAGGGGGACAGGGCATCCCTGAGCTGGAGGTAATGAGGGGCTGGCCAGGCGGTGAGTTCCAGGAGGAAGGGACAGCGAGTGCAAAGGCCCAGGGGCAGGGGAACGAGCAATGTGCAGCACATCAGAAAACAAGGAGGTGAGGTGGGGGGGCAGCAGGATCTGCCTTGTAGGGAGACAGTGGGTGATGGAGATCATCCTAAAGACCGGCTACGACAGCTGGACACACACACATTTCTAAATATACAAAAGCAAGAGGAGTCCTTTTAAAACCTTTTTTTTCAGGTGTAGAGAATGAATGTGAATTTCCACTTCCACCTGTTTGCCCACCCATCCAACGTCCCTCCCACAGGTAACTACTCTTAATTCTGGCGGACTCTGGCCCGGCGCACCGTCTGCGGACTTAGAGGCATTCACGTTTTATTTTTGAAACCTAAACGGCGCCATACGCTACATATTCTTTTCCCATTAGTTGTGTTGCATCTAATGTGTCACGGACAGGTGTGCATACGAGTTCACTGAGGTTTCCCTCATCCCTTTCGGCGCCTGCATGACATCGCGCCGCTCGGCCCGACAGCAGCCCCCACGCGCGCACACTCATCACAAACTTCGGACGCAGATGTTCGCACACCGCGCCCTGCTCTGCCTCATGCCATTTTGTTGGTGGTTTTTTTTTCCAACCTAACGCTGTATCTGGGAGATTGTTCCACACCAGCAATCACAGAGCTCTCTTCTCTTGTTCTTTTTAATGGATTTTTTTTCCCCCGAAATAAACTGTGCCTGCTCCTGCTGATGAACATGGAGGTTGTTTTTGGTTTTGCTTTTACAAATCACGATCCGACGATATCCCGGCACATTTGAATCTCGACACACATATCTGTCTTCAAGGACACGCTCCAGAAGCACAGCTGCCGTTTCCACACATCTGCTCTAATTTGGTGACTGTCATTTTTTTAAAAAGCCCTTCCCAAGCTGACAGGTAAAACACAGCGTGATTCCATTGTTGTTTTAATTTGCATTCTGGTTAAGAAGAGGGAGGCTGGGTTTCTCCTGTTAAGGTGGAGGAGTTTATTTTTTTTAAAAGATTTTATGTATTTATTCATAAAAGACAGAGAGAGAGAGAGAGAGAGAGAGAGAGAGAGAAAGAGAGGCAGAGGCACAGGCAGAGGGAGAAGCAGGCTCCATGCAGGGAGCCCGACCTGGGACTCGATCCCAGGTCTCCAGGATCACGCCCTGGGCCCAAGGCGGCGCTAAACCGCTGAGCCACCCGGGCACCCCAAGGTGGAGGAGTTTACAGAGAAACAGGGAGGCCGCTCCTGCCATCCCCATCTCACAGGTGAGAACACTGAGGCTCCCGCAGCAAGTCCCCCTGGGGCATGGCAGGTGTATTTGCCACCCACAGCCCAGCCCAGCCAGAATGCCCACAGGCCCCAGCCTTCCTGTTGGGGGGCTTGGGGGTGTGCATCCTGGTTGCCATGGCAACCCACAGGCTCCTCTCCTCAGGCACCCGCTTCTCTTAAGGAGCTGATTTTCCAACATCATTCTGCCCTTCCCGCCTCGCCGCCCCTCCCGGCCCCAGTCTATGTTTAGACTGAGCGCCCCCTCTTCTCCTCCCTCACCCCACACCCAAGCCCCCGCACACCAGGAATAGCAGGCGAACCGCCACCCTGCGAGTAGCCTACATACCCATTGAGCAAGTGGAAAGATGGCTAATTTGAGTGCTGCGCTTCCACCCGCGGGCGAGCGCACAGGCCACCTCTGCCTGTGACTATGTGTGCACCGGGATGGGGCCAGGGCGGGCAGCAGGGCACCAGTGTGGGCAGGGGGTGGGGAGCCTGGGGGCCAGGGGGCCAGAAGATGGGGGGCCTAAGGGGTGGGAGGGCACAGGACAGGGCGGGGGCAGGGCACCAGTGTGGGCCGGGAGGTGGGAGGCCCAGGGGGTGAGAAGCACAGGGGGTGAGGGGCCAAGGATGGGGGGCCAGGCACAGGCATATCCTGGGTGTACGAAGAGCTAAGTCACGTGGTGGGTGCTGTCCTTCTCAGTAGCCTCCCTCCACGGAACACACATTTACCTAAGAAGAAGCTCCTGCCCCTGCCTTCTGTGGTTTGCCTACTTCACACCCTGCCCAAAACCTGATCTTTGAAATAACACTCAGGTATGTTCCGTGAGTAAAGGAACCCATGTGGCCATGACGTCTGGACTGGGCCCAGGACCACTGGCCTCCACGGGCTGGAGAGGAAAGGTGCCTGCCCCCTCCAGGAACCTCGGCACGGCACGGGCCGGTCAATGCCACGTCAACAGGGCAGAGAAGGGACCATGCATTGGAGGTTACCACCAGGGGCCCCGGTGCAAGTGATAAACGGGACCTGGTGGTCACTCCGCCCTCCCGGGGCCTGCTGTCCCTGCCTCCAGTGGAGGCAGGATCTCCAGGCCCTGACATGCCACTGTCTGATGGAGCAGAGCAAGGGGCCGTGCCATGTGGCCCATCAAACATGCTGTGATGTTTGGGGCAGCGGGTGATGGTGCCTGGGGCACCCTGGGGCAGCGGGTGATGGTGGGACTTGCGTCCCTCACCAACATCACCTAGTCACCATTGTGGGATGATGAAGGGGATGCCAAGGAACAGGAGAGGTCGAGGGCTGGCAGCTGCGCACCTGTCCCACGGAAGCCAAGGTGCCAAGCCTGCAGCTCGTGGTCCCATCAGACCACGTTTACATGACACAGCTGCCGAGGTTGGGAATTTCAAAGATGGGAACCCCAGGCACCAAACCCCCAGAGCGGGGCCCCTGTGGGTGTGCGGTGGCAAGTGCACCGTCTGCACACCCACAAAACCACCCCGATTACCACCTTGCCACCCTCTGGTGATGTTACGCTGTCTCCTGACTCAGGAAGGGCCAGGACTAATCTCTAAGGCCCCCTGACCTCTGACCAGGTGGTGCTTCTCCTGGCAAGTCCTTCCTGTCCACTTGCCAAACCCCTGCCAGGCCGGGGCAGGTAGCCTCCGCCTCCCCCTCCTTAGAAGCTCCCAGAGGCACGGGGCTTTTATCTCCTTTTGTATTTCTCACAGAGGGTGGATCTTCATCCCAGGAACCAAGAACAGGGCTGGCGCGAGGCAGGCACCAACATGGACATTCGTCAAACCGATCCATCAACACACTTCTGCTGTTTTCTGGAAACATATCCTTCTCCCAGCAGGACTGTGACCGTCCCGCAGCACACGGTGTCTGGTGCACAGCAGACACTCGAGATATCAGCGTGTGGAAAGGAGGACGGAACAGCATAAGCAAAGGCACGGAGGAGGACTGACAGGTGATCGCCGAGGAGGATCCTGCGGCAGACGCTCGCCCGTGCTCCACCCTTGTGGATCCTGGTACCGGATACAAGACTGTTCACACAGCAGAATCAACACATTTGTTGATAGAATAAATGAAATAAAGCCAGGCCTGGCCCTCGGAGACCCCTGGTGGCAGGGATGCCAGGCGGCGGCCATGCTCTGCTCCTACCTGCACCCCCATGGGTCTCACCCATTGGCCTGCTTCTCCCAGGGGCTCAGTTACAGGACAAATGGAGACCAAGGCCATTTATAGGACACACCATATTTCCAGCAGCTCCCCGCCCCAGGCCTCCATCCCTGCTGCAGGGCGCCCCACATCACTCACCCCGCCAGACCCCTCAGCTCCTCATCCTTTCTGCAGGAGGGACGCCAGTTGCGCTGAAGGCCTCAGCTTCTAGCAACCGGCTGCCTGAGGGACGGGCCTTACTTGCTACTGACCTGCCGCCGCTGCCACAGAAACCTCCCCATGTCCTCGTCTCCATCCGTGGAAGGGTGGAGATGTGCAGGAGGCAGGCGGTGGGCTGGCCCCCGCGGCAGCCCCAGGAAGCCAGGGAGGTGACTGGGTTCCATGTGCAGCCAGACACATAAATTGGGGGATCTAGAGAGTCTGCAGGCACAGCCCCACGGGAGGGCCAGGCCCTGCGGACGTGCCCCAGGGGTGCTGGGCGCTGCTGCTGCTCTGGCTACAGCCAACAGTGGATCCAGCCTGGCCTCCTCTTCCCCCAAACCGGGGACGCTCACACACACATGCCACTTGGTCCCAGCCACCCCTGAGCCAGGCTGGAGCTGTCACCCCAGGCTGCAGACCGCCAACACCCTGCACTTCCCACATGGTACCCGTCTGCACACCTGTTGCTGGGGTCACTTTACAGAAAGGGACCCCGAGGCAACAATGTTCTGCAACCTGCCTGAGGGAACAGGCAAGTGTGTGGCCCAGGGGCCCACTCTTCCCCACCATGATAGAGCACCGGTCCAGGCACAAGCTTCAGCCTCAAGGCAGCCAAACCTCCTTTCTTCAGCCCTTTCCACAAGTCGGGCAAGGAGATTGGGTGCTGCTGGGCACTCAGCCTCCCCAGCCCGCCCCACCCAGCAGGTGAACATCACGGGTCCCACACCTGTCACTCAGCGACACCTCGACTGGGCCTCCTACTGGGGTGGAGGGAAGCAGGGTCTGCTCCTTGCACCCCCTGTGCCCCCTGCTGCTGTGAGGGCCCAGGGCAGACCCTCTACTGCCCCCTCCCACCCCCACCTGGGATGAGACAGCAGGTGCCAGGAGCATCCTGACGCTTCCCTGGAAGTCCTAGAAGCTGAGAGAGGCTTCTATGCCAGCATGCAGTTCTCCAAAGGCAGAGCCTCAGGAGGTAACATCCCAGGACACAGGGAGGATTAGCGACATGTTTGTCAAGTGTCTGGAGCTCCCCGGAGACCAGACCTAGGTGTGTGAGGAGCAAGCCAGAGCTCTGCTGGGTGGTGTCTGAGGTGGCGGGATGGGTGCAGGGGCTCTGAGGCCGGGGTCCCAGCCTGGGGATGGAGGAGGACGGGGAGGTGCCCCCCCAGAGCCCAGTTTTGTGGTTTGCCATGGTGAGCACCTGAGGAGCTGGCCACAAAGGACCCCTTAGACACTGACCACTGAGCCACCTGTCCAGGGGCCGTACTCCATGGGGGGTGGGGTGGGGAGGGTAAGGCCTACAGGCCACGGGCATCACCCAGGCCCCAATCAGCAACACTGACTGCTCTAGACACACCTGGCAGGCCAGGCGGCGTCCTCCACTTTACAGAAGGGAAGGCATGTTGGGCGGCATGTCGAGAGTACCCTGAGCAGAGGGAGCCCTCCCCCTAAGCCTCCCACACCCCAAAATGCTGGCTTTCCCTCTCTTGGGATCTGTCAGGGCAAAAGGCCAGCCTCTGAGCAAGCAGCATTCACGTGGCAAAGTCAGTGGGTCTGGGGTGGGACACCAGGAGGACTTCTCGGAGGAAGCGCAGCTGAAGCCGCTGCACCGGGAGCAGCAGAGCAGAGAGCGTGGAGCAAAGGTCAGTGGCGCCAGGGTGCTCTGCTCTTCTGTGCGCGGAGCGAGAACAGGGACAGACCCTGGAAAAACGCCTGAGGACCAGGCAGGGTCCACCGCCACTGCCGGGAGGGGCACGCTTCACACTATAGGGGCTGCAGAGAAAAGGGAGCAGAGACCCCAGAGGCAGCACAGCCTGAGACACTGTGTGGACCTGACCCAGGGGCTCTCTGAGGGCCAGTGTCAAAACTCTCCATCTTTGGGGCTCCAAGAGGGGTGGCACCTGACCCGACACAGCAGCTGTCACCATGGAGAATTGAGGGCAGGCTTCCCGGTGCCGGGCACAGCCCATGATCCCATCCTCGGCCCCAAGGACCACAAGAGGGATCCGCACGGCCCTGACTCCAGCCTGGGGGGAGCGCTCTTCTTTCTTTCATTTCTGGGGCTTGAGGGGAGAGGCGGACAGCAGATCAGCAGATGGAGGAGGAGAGACTCTTAGATCAGATGTGACACCCTCCTCCTCTGCCCGCACTCAGACAGCGGGCTCAGGGCAGCAGGGCACAGCTGTGGGTCGAGTGGTGACCCCATTTGGCAAGAGGGTCCTTGCAGATAGGATTTTGTTAAGGATGTTGAGACGGAAGATCATCCTGGATTATGGGGTGAGCTCTAAACGCCATCGCGAGTGTCCTTAGAAGAGGGGACAGAGGAAAGGAGGCACATGGCCACGGAGTTAGGGAGTGAAGGGATGTGGCCACAACCACAAACACTTGGGGAGGAGCATGGAGAGGCAGGAAGGACCCTCCCCCGGCCATGGCAAAAGCGAGGCCCTGTCACACCTGGTTTGGGCCTCTGGCCTCCAGAATGGCAGGCTCCTAAGGCCCAGCCCACGGGGGATGGAGACACTCACGCAGCCATCAGGGGCACCAGAGGGCTGCAGCGGGCCAGCTGGGCTCAGTGCCACCGTGCCGAGCTCTTGAGAGTCACAGTCCCCTTGGCCTTCCACATTCTACAGACGGGGACGTGGGAACACAATGATGCCTGCCTCCCAGGGTCCCTGTGACAGCTGAAGGGGTGGTGGTCACCACGGGGAATGTGCATCTTGAAGTTAGCCATGGCCTTGCATCCTAGGTTTGCGTCTGTTGGCTCTGCATCCACGCTGCAGGATGGGGGTGAGGGGGGTGCCCGGCTGCCTGGGGTCAGAGGTCAACAATGAGATCCAACTTAGAGGGGAGGAGGGAGTCATGAGGACCAGAGTTCTAGCTGGGGACAGAACATTCTAGATAGCGAAGCCGGTGCTCTGTGAAAGTGGTCTCAGCAAAGGCGGTAGCTGTGGCCAACAGGGTGAGCAGGAGCAGGACCCAGGGCAGACAGGAGGAAGGGACAGCCGAGGGCAGGTGCCAAGCATCCATGTCCCTCCTAGCCCCTGCCTCCCGGACCCTCGGACCCCAGCCAGAGAGAGGGTGGCAGGAGGGGCTGCTGAGAGCATCTGTGATGTGTGGCTGACCCAACAAGGCCAGGGCCTCATGGGGGACTGTTCCTGGGGCGCACCAGCCCACCACCAGGGTTCTCCTGTGGTCGTCATTATGGATACAACGGCTCAAGCAGGGCCCGCTGCCAGGGTCTGTGGCTGCTGCGTCCCATAGGCCCTTCACCGGGACCGGCCTGTGGGGCAGAAACCAAGGCCTCTGTGTGCCCCATGTGTCACCCACTGGAGCCAGCCCCTGAGAGCAAAGAGCAGGTCCCCAAACAGCCAAGTCCTGTGGGGTCCCAGCTCAGCACCCCGGGTGCCCATCCTTGGAAGGTTCCAGTGGAACACGCTGCAGAGGGCTGGGTAGACGGGCTTGCTGCCTCCCCTCCCTGCATCCAAGGAGTGAGGGGCTTGGGGCAGGGGAGGAGCAGCTGTTAGCTCAGCCTCAGTTTCCCTGTGTGCAACATGAACCATGGCTCCCATCTCATTGGTGTGACTGGATTAAGGGCATGTGGCCAGCCCTGAGGCTGGACAACTCTGGGGGCCTTTCTGTCCTGCCAGCAGCCTCCCCCAGAGCCACTTACTTGGGGACAGCCATCCATCCACTAGATGGCCCGGAGCCACATGCCTGTCCAGCAGCAGAGACCAGGGTGTCCCTCTGAACCACCCGTGGTGACCAGTCTCCGGCCCTGCCCTCACCAGGATGCTAGTTCAGTCCTCCTGGTGCCCTCCGGTGGCTGCACCCAGCCATACACCTTCAGCTGCACGCCTGCATTTGCCTCATCACCTGAGAAGTGGGACGGTGACAGGTGGGCAAGTCACACATGTGAGCAGCTGGGACAGGGCCAGCTCTGGGCCCCGACGAGATGACTGTAAGCTGACCATCAGCCGGGGTGAAGGTGGGACGGGGCCCCAGGAGCGGATGCCACGGGTGGACGCGGGTCTATGCGAAGCAGGTCCGACACCTGCTGGCAGGCGTTTCCCAGGGCCATCCCTCCTGTCGTCACCACCACGCTGGGCCTTACCCGTCAGAGCGGGCTGGGAAGCGCCAGGGTTTATTTGCAGGAAGTTTAAATAAACATTTGGTAAAAATGTTTGTGATACGTATTAACTGGAAGAGCAGAGTCTGGAGAAAAGTAATGTCCGGAGAGACTATGGTTCTGAAGGGCCCCGGGAGACGCCAGGAGGTGTGGGGGTCTCCCTGCAGGCTGCCCGAACCCCATCCTGGGCGCTCCCCCCACCAGCCCCCCGGGAGGCCAACGATGCCAGCAGCTCCGTGGGTGAAGGGGGAACGGGCGCCGCGGCCTGCGCCTTGCCTCCGCCGGCCCCACTGCCCCCTGGACGCCCTCAGGGCCGGACGGCAAGCCAGGGTTCAGGCCCCTGGGGAGGTAACAGCTTTAAGCTCTAAATTCTTTAGCATTTCGTGAAATCAAGGGCATTGCCTCCTGTCAACACGGCGCAGTCAGGGCTGGGACGCAGCACCCGTGTGGAATCCCGCGACACGTACCGCAGGGGTCGTGGGGGAGACTCAAACCCTTCATCAGCGACGCGTGGAGACGGGAGCCTGATAAAACGGCAGCCCAGCTTCACGTGCGTTCAGGGTCGAACACGTCAGGACCACAATATACACGGCTCGCGGCTCGATGGGATTGCAGGGACTGCGGGGGTTGGGGGGGACCCAGTCCGGGGTGGGGGGGTGGGAGGGGCAGCTGCTCAGGGGGCTGAGGTGGCGGCAGGAGGGCGGCTCGCAAGCTCAGGGGTGCCCTGTCCCTGATGGCTCAGTTCGGGGGTGCGGCTGCCTGTCCACCCTGTGTTTCTGGAGGATGAAATCACGCACAAGAAATCACGCCACTTAGGTCATGTTCAGATTGCTCCCCAGTCGGGAGCAAACACTGTAGCCGACCTGGTGGCATGTCTACGCTATTCAGAAAGCCACCTTGAAAGCGTCCCGTCACCGGGTCTGCAGGCTGATCACACCTCACCTGCTCGTCCCCTCCGGCCCCGGCGCACATCCGGACAGCAAGGCTGGCGAGCACCGCCGGGCCGGGAGGTTGGCGCCGGACTCCGTGGGGCTGATGCTGTGGTGAGGGTCCTGTGCTCGTCCCTGCGGGCCACAGCAGAGCTGGCACGGGTCACTTCAGAGCGAGCCGAGAGGAGGCCGTCAGGCCCTTGGCTGGCAGGTGATTAGCGTCTGACCAACATTTTATTTAGGGGGAGAGCCAGCCAACCAACCCTGGCAGAGGGCATGCGCCTCACCCCAAACCCTCAGCAAGGCTCGGTGGACACAAGGCCCAGACCCAGGACTGACCGTGGGGGGTGCCAGGGCCCCCTTTCCCCTCGCGCCCCTCATAGGACCCTGACCCAAAACAAATACCTAGAAAGTGAGCCAGACCCCAACGTCCAATTCTACCCAAACCAGTCCCAACCCAGACCTGTTAGCTGATGGTCCCAGGAAATCAGACACGACCCTGGCAAAACCAGGCAGCAGGGAAAAAACCCAGCTGTCGTTTGGGTTTCAGGGGTGCACGGAGTCTGCGGCCAACAGAAACCACTGGCCTGCTGGTTCTCAGCGTCCTCAGAGGTCGGAGGGGCACCTCCCAGGCCAGGCAAGCGTTTCCCGT
Organism: Canis aureus; assembly: GCF_053574225.1. NCBI lineage: Eukaryota > Metazoa > Chordata > Mammalia > Carnivora > Canidae > Canis > Canis aureus. Next base: position 23,529,481 of record NC_135613.1, on the reverse strand, counting down.
GGCGCACCTCTGACGACAGGGCTGCACCGTCCCGGTCACAACACGGGGTGGCCGTCCCGAAACCATGGACTCGCCTGTGCCAGCCATGGGTGGTTTTCAGTAGGTGAGCTACGGCCCGTGAGGCCACCAAGGAAACCAATTACTGGAAATGTTATTGACAAATCATATTTGAGACACGGGCACACGCCGTGCTTCTGGATGAACTCATGAAACAAGCCACGCTTGTGGCCTATGCTGCCCGTGACCCACGGGTGCTGGGTAAACGCTACTTCGCCGCCCGACCCTCCCCTGGTGGATGAACGTGGATGCTCCAGACACCAGAGCCAGAACACCCGCTGGGAAACCACATTTCACAGAGGCTGGCACAGCAGAGAAAGTGATTCCTTCCCCCCGGAGCTGGTCGTGAGCCCCTGGCACCCACACTGCTCTGACCCCTGGCAGGCTGGGGTGCTTTGGGGGTGAGGGGCACATTCCCCAGATAACAGCCCTCAGTGCAGCTGCCCTGGCAGCCCGACCCCCAGAAGGCCAGTCCACCCTCGGGGCGGAGGCCTCGCTCCCTCCCACAAGGATCTACTGTCATCCCCAGGTTCAGAGGGTGCACCCGGGATCGGGCGGTCAGCACAGTGCCAGCCCCAAGACGTCCATGCCCTAAGCCCTGGAGCCCAGGAGTGCCCCTCACGTAGCAGAAGGGTCTCCACAGCTGCAGTTCAATCAGGGATCTCCAGGCGGGGACAGCGTGCTGGACTATCCAGGGGGACTCCGTGTCTCCACAATGTCCTTGGCAGATGGGACGGAGGCAGGAGGGTCACAGCGAGAGATGAGACAGGGCCACAGAGGTCGGAGAGTGAGCTGGGAGACCAAGCTATGCTGCTGGCCATGGGGGCAGAGGAGGGGCCACAAGCCACAGGACGCGGCGTCTCCGGAAGCCAGAAAGGGCAGTGAAGGGATGCACCCTGGAGCCGCCAAAGGATCCAGCCCCGCTCACAGCTGACCCAGGCTTCAGGCCTCCAGACGGACGAGGTGATAGATGTGTTTGTTACAGCAGTGATGGGCCACGGCAGGGCCCCAGGGCACCTGGGGCTGCAGCCCTGCTGGGGATGGGGCACAAGGATGCCCTCATGCCCTCTTCTGCTCCCCGCCCGGCCAGGGCTATTGGTGTTCCATTTGACAGACGGGTAAATTGAGGCTCAGAGAAGCTAGGGTGGATTGCAGGAGATCCAGCGGATGCAAATGCGAACCAGGAGGATACGGGGTCCAGAGCTCTGACATCAAGCCAGGTGACCCCCAGACATGTCTCTCCAGCCTCATGTGGGCTTGTCATTTAGTGCCCAGGATGCCTGTGGGGTGGGCGCTGCCGTCCTGTCTCACAGACAAGGACAGGCTCGGGGAGGGGAGGTGTGGGAGCCACGTGTCCGGGGAGTCAGCTGGTGGGAGGCTGGAGACCCGCCTGGCAGGGTGCGGCTTCCACTCTGCGGCTGACGGCTGCAGTAGGGACGTGGGTGTGGCCTGGACACCACGGGACGACCTGGGTATGAGTGTCGGGCACCCCCCACTCTGCTTCCACCTCCCCAACATCCCACTGGGGCTCGTGGGCTCTGCCCTCGATGGGCAGATATCCATCGCCGCTCTGGGGGAAGGCCCGCGGCCCTGGAACAGGCTCCGGAAGCCCTTCTTGGAGGGATGTCACACCAACACGAAAGCCTCCATGCCCAGGCACCAGCGCAGCTCTGTCCCCAGCTCCTCTACAGACGAGGAGCTCGAGTCACAGACGGGTGACGGCACCCACTCACTCTCCGACCTCTGCTGCCCTGGTCTCATCTCTCACTCTGACCCTCCGGCCCCTGTTCCATGAGGACCTCGTGGAGGAGTGAGCAGAGGTCCAGGGCCTGAGCTGCCCCAACCTGGGAGGCCCGGCAAGACTCCTCCTCCAAAGCAGAGAGGAGCGGCCTAGAAGGGGGGGCAGGCGGGGACCCCAACGTCTCACCCAGCCCGCGCTGGTTGACACCTATAGTGTGCAGTGGGGCAGGGTGGGAGGACACAGTGCTGCCCTCAAGGATGTCCACAGACTGGGAGGGGACGGGATGGAGTGGGTACCTGGCTGTTCATGGAGACAGGAGACCGACATTTAACATGAGCTGTGCCAAGTGCTACCAGTGTTCACACATTAGGTGGCCACCGTCACACAACCAGGACACAGCTAGTGTCGGAGAGAATGTGGGGGAATTGGGGCCCTGTTGACAGGAACAAAGGTCGGAGCAGTGCTGCAGAAAAAGCCCCGCAGTTCCTCAAGGAACCCAGCCAAGGACCACCGTGCGACCCATCCCAGAAGCACGGAGAGCAGGGTCTCACAAGGGAGCTGTGCGCATGTGTCCACAGCAGCCAGAGCGTGCAAGGAACCAAGTGTCCACCGCAGGATGGGGGTGAGCAACACGAGGCCCATCCCCATGGCAGGACGCCCCTCGGCTGTAAAGGCAACAGCAAGCCTGAGGCCCACTGCAACCAGAGGGACCTCGAGGACATCACTGTGCTCAGTGAGATGCCAGGGCCACAGGACATACACTGCACAGTCCCATGGACGTAAGGCCCCGGTGTCATCTGTCCATGGACAAGGGACACTCGCTGCACAGTCCCATGGATGTGAGGCCCTGGTGGCATCACCCGTGGACACAAAGCAGCTGATGGGCAGTGTGGCTGGGGAGGCGGGGTCAGTGCGTCAAGGGGACAGCATCCAGTTTGGGAGGATAGGCGAGCTCTGCAGACAGTCGTGGGGACAGTGGCACATGTGTGAATATACGAAGCACCACTGACCCGGTCACTTAAGGGTGGTCCACGTGGTAAGGCATATGTTCTGTGTATTTCCCTACAACACAAGTTTCGGAAAATCTGCCACCAGAGAGGGCAGCTCACCGGAGAGAGGTCCTCCTGCATCCATTCTCCTGCAAACCCCGAGGCAGCCCGGAGAGGACATGCACGCCTCTGGTGGCCCCGGTCCAGCCCTGCCCTGGCCTCTGCATCCCTGGAGACCCAGAGCCCTGGGCAGGCACACCAGTTGGTGGATGGTGGCCAGCACCCACCCAGAAGCCGCTCTGGACACGGGCGGGCTGGCTCAGGCCTCGGCTATGAGAGCCATGCATCTCAGCTGTGCCACTGGTGACTGCAGTCACAGGGAGAGTGGCCCTGCTGGGACCTGCTCCCTCTACAGCCACTTCACCTCATCTCCCTCCCGGAGGCACCAGCCAAGCTGCCTACTGAGCCAGTAACTAAGGAGGGGGGGTCAGTCAGAGGGGAAGGGAGCCGGGGCCACAGGGGTGGGTGTAGACGCCACGCTCCAGAGTCACCTGCTGACCCACGGACAGGGGTTCAGGTCCAGATCCCCAAGCAGATGGCGTGGAGGATGAGGAGGTCACCTGCAGGCCTCCCCTGCCAGGCAGCCCTCAGCCTGTCAGAACCCACGGGTGGAGACAGACAGGATCCCTGTCCCAATGCTCAGGCCCTTCCCAGAATTCAGAGAACGCCGAATTCTCCATCCAGAGGCACTGTGTGTGGGTTCAAATTCCAGCCGGGCGCTCAGGGGCTCCGCGACCTCAGGAAGTCACTCTCACTGTCCGGCTCTCACTCATCCGCGTGGTATTTGCTGAGCACATGCCTGGAGCCGGGTTCAGGCCAGGCCCTGGAGACACAGCTTCACGCGCAGGCAGCACCTCGGCCCCCAAGGAGGAGGGAGGCTGGGCAGGTGGGAGAGACAGAGCTGGCCACGTGGCCTCGTGGAGATGGGGTGGGGACACTCAGACCCCAGAAGTGACCACTCTGTGGCCAGGAACCACTTGCCCTTCTCCCCCACAGCCGGGCGCCCAGGATGGAGACTATGTGTCCCAGCCTCCCGGGTGGCCGAGTGGCCGCGTCACTGAGAGCCAATAGTGTGCACAGTGTCCAACCACCCTCTGGTCACACCTTGGAGGAGGGACCGGCCACAATGTTACACCTGTGAGAAATAAGCATCTCTCTGGTTTAGGCCATCGTGAACTTTTTCATTATGGTTTATGTTATATTTGCCACAAATTTTGCCAAGTCAACCCCTTTATGTACATGATCCAGTGGCACCAGGCAGGTCACACTGCTCTGTAACTGAGCCTCTTCCCCACCCCACACAGAAACCCGCCCCCGCTCATAAGGAGACCCTGGTCTGCGACACTTTGTCACGGCAGCCGGAGCCGACCGGCACAGCAGGTGGAGGGGGGGCAGACATGCCAGGACAAGAGGAGGCTCGGCGCTCAGCTGTGAACCAGGCCTAAGGGTTCCACACGGCCTACAAGGTGGGACAGCTGGAGGAGGGAGGTTCACAGTCAGGGCACCTTGGCTAGTTGACCCCGAGGGGCATTGACCCCATGTGGGAGGCGGTGGTGAACTCAGCACAGTTTTGCAGAAGCCGTCGGGTGGGTGGGAAGGGGACTCGTCGGGCAGGGTGGCAGTGGAGCGGCAACCGTGATCCCAGTGTGTACTTGGTGGAGGTGTGGCATGCACGTTCCGTTCCCTTGGATTCATCTGGAACCTCCTGGGAGGCAGGCACAGCACAGTGTGGACCTGTGATGGTCACACATGTCACCTCTGCGGAGGCAGGACGATGGCCCACTGGCACCACACCAGGTGGGCTGTTAAATACTTTCACCATCTCCCCAGGAAGTGAGAGTATAGAAAGCACAGAAAATGAAGATGAAAATATTAGTGGAAGATGCTCACCCCATGGGCAGGGAGATGGAGACCGGGCAGCAAAGCCCCAAGCCAAGGGGGCCCGAGCAGGAGCCAGGTCTGGGGGCCTCCGTGTGATAGGACACCTGCCCACCGAGGTCCCCACGCCACATGGAACCAGATCTTCAAGGAGAAGGCAGGCCCTGGAGAGCCCCAGGGCGCCACCACTCTGCCCCCGAGGCTCACGGCTGCCACCAGCCCCCACCAAGGCGAACAACAGCAACCCGCCAGGCACAATCTCCGGGTGCTTGCAACGAAGAGCCGCTCGTCTGCAGGGACAATGTTTTCTAGACTCCGCGGGATTCACCGTGCAGCTCTGCCAGGAGGTTGCCAGGTGAGCATGCACGTGCGTGGTTTCCCTTGGGCTGGGCACAGCCGTGATCAGAACCCAAGGGAATTCTGGGGACACAGGACCCAGAGCCCTGCTGGAGGACCGTTAGTGAGCTTGTTGCAGCTCTGCGCCAGCCTGGACGATCTCAGGCTGAAGACTATTACAATCCTGAGGGCTGTTTGTTGGCAGGGACGTGCTGAGCATTCCATGAACACCCTCCTGTCCCAGTCTACTGCCCTGGGAGTGGTGCCCAATGTACAGATCAGGAAACTGAGGCACTGACTCTACAGCACATGACGCTGACTCCTCAGATAAGTTCATCTGTGTCAGAAGACTTCCCTCCTTGTGCTCTTCCTTCCTATGTCTGCTGCACAGAGAAGCAAAGCCCTGACTGCAGGGAGCTCATGGTCCCCCCACGATAAAAACTCCTGCACCTCAACACAGATGCCAACATGGAGGGATCACTGAGAGGGGGCAGCTGACTCTTCTCCAACTTGAGGATGAGTTCTGAGAGGTGCATCTGAACTGGGTCTTGAGGGTTGTGTAGGAGCTCACTAGGCTGAAGGAAGGGCATTGCAAGCAGAGGGAACAGAATGTGCAAAGAGGAAGGCTGCCCAGAGGAAGGCTCCCACCAGGGTGGGGCAGGGGCAGATCCGAGGCCAGAATTCAAGGAGGGCTATGATTAGCAGGGGAGCCTGGACCATATCCTAGAGATTTTGAAGCAGTGGAACAGAGACCAGACTCCTCTTCATCGGCTGTTGATGTGCCAGCGGACAGGAGATGCTAAAGATCCCCCAGAGGAGGGTACCCATCATTGCCTCTCTGCACCAGCAAAGACCTTGCACGCAGCTGATCGATCCCCCTTCACAGGTCCCAGACCCCTGAGACAGGCCACCACTGATTAGTCTGCACCAACTGGTCTCCTGGTCATTCCTGGAGGAATGGGCATCTGGAGGCCAGCCTGGCCACTGCGTCCGAGTCGAAGAACACGCCCAGTGGGGTTGGACCCTGACCACCTGACCTCCTCTCCACTCCCCAAAATTCCCTCGTTCCCAAAGAGTCAGCAGCAGGTGCTTGGCCCCCTTTAGAAGAGCAGCCCCCACAGACCATGCCTTGAAGTCTTTTCGGGGGGTGGCACCAGCAGTCACAGCCTCGAGCTCAGCCAACCCTTGGGGTCCTGAAGGGGATGGGATGCCAAGTCAAGGGGGCTGGTGGGCATGGTGCCGAGCCCTCCCTGAGGGCCTCCTGGGCCTGGTCTGTGCCGTGGGGGGGGGCGGAGAGGAGCAGGGCACACAGCCCCCGTGGCAGGGACCCCACCGAGGCCCTGCTGCTCACCACCGCCACATTTGGAGCCAACAGCGCCATGCTAGCCACGGGCAAAGTTGGGGCGCTTGGGGAAGTTACGTGTATTAAGCCACGAAGCCAAAACTCGAGCATCTGAATATTCATAAGCACATACCTCTGTCTTCCTTTGCAAAGATAGGATCGTGTTCCACACAGGGTGTTGAATTTCTCCCGGAGCCTCACGTTGGGAGCACCTTGGAAGGCGTATGTCTAACCGGTGCTGTGACACCGCGCCAGGTCGGAAGCATGGTCACAGAACTCCAGAAGCAGCCTAACACCCTCCCGCGCAGGCATGTGCATCCACATGTGCAGGGGAAGTGCACCCTTGACGGGAAAGTCCCGACATGTTGACAGTGGGACATGTCGACGGTGGCGCCGGAGGCCATGGCCTGGGAGCCCGGGTGTCCCTCAGACTCCCCATCTTCAGTGACAGGAAGGGAATCGTAACATCAGAACAGGCGGAGCAGGAAACAAGAGGCCCAGAGGCCAGCTGGAGACAGAAGTGAAGAAAAGCTCCCCAGGCCAGGGGTCTTGCTCCTGAGCCCTGGGCACAGGATCCCACTGCCAGCTCGGCCCCCTCCCCTGCCTTCTGGGTCACAGCAAGTGGACTCTGCCGCACGCAGGGCCAGCATCGCCTGGATCCATCCAAACAGCACAGGGCTCCGGAGCGCCTGGCGGCTGCGCCCTCCAACACATAAACCAGCATGTGGATGGGCCCCTTCCCTCCCCCCTCCTCCCTCTGCACCCCGGGGTCTGGCCAGCAGCCTCGAGAGTGCCCAGCGGGCTGGGCTGGCGGCGCTGTGCTGCATCAGGAGGACCTCCAGCTTTCGAACCCATGGGCCGTGGCTACAGACTGGGCCAACTGTGTAACAAGCAGGCCCAGTGGGCAACGGCTGAGACGGACACACGTGAATTTCTTGTTCACATCAAGCCAAAACTGGGTGTTCCTGAAACAACGGACCGGGCAGCGGCTGCAGCCAACCACTGACCTCACCAAGGGCGTGTCCTTGCGGAAAACAAGCAAACGGAACTAGATTCTGATAAAGTTTCCTGGCCTAACTAGCAGTTTCGGGGAATCCACAGGCCCGGAGAGCCAGTTAAGCCCACCCTGGAAGCACTCAGCCAATCCCAGACTGTGGAACATTCTTGATTTGTTCAACAAACACGCTGCCAGGAGAGCAGGTTGGTAGAGAGAGCCTGAAGCCTCAAGACCCCAGAGCCATACCAGCCAATGACAGCAGACTGAGGGCATAGCTGGATTTTTAATGATATTAGGTATTGGTGCTATTTTTTTCGGGTGGGATAATATTGAGCTTATGGTTTAATTGTTTTTATCTTTATAGATGAGATGGCAGGATGCCCAGGATTTGCTCCTAAAGCGACCCTGGAGGGCAGGCTAGGTCAGGGGTCAAGTGAACAAGACCAGTCTGAGCTCTTAATGGCTCAAGCCAGGTGAGCGGCCCCGGGTGTCAGAGACACTTCTCTCCACTTTCATACGTATTGGAAATTTTCCCCAATACAAACTAACAATAAAAGGACACACCCAACTTCACAGCAGCATTACTCACAGCAGCCAAAAGGTGGAAGCAACCTGAGCGTCCACTGCTGGGTGAAGCAAACAGGGTCTGTGCTGACAATGGGAAGGCTCTCGTGACACCTGCCACGGCACGGAGGGACCTCCAGGACATGCTGAGTGAGGTCAGCCCATCACAACAGGACAAATGCCGTAGGGTTCCACTCATACAAGGCCCCTGGAGGATCAGATCCACAGGGACGGGAAGTGGTGGGAAGCGCTGGTGGCAGTGGGCAACTGCTATTCCATGGGGACGTAGCTCCACTCTGGGAGGATAAGAAGGTTCTGGAGATGGAGATGGTGGTTGCACAACACGATCAATGTACGTAATGCCGTCTACTTAAAAACAGCTCTGCTGGTAAAGTCAATGCTGTATGTTTTTTTTACCACGGGTAAGTCTTTTAAATAACTAAGTGTTTCTGAGTGGCCGTGGCTCCCTTCCAGGGGGACATGGGACCCAAGTGCCTTGGCTCCCAAGGCTGCCATGTGTGTGAAGCCGTGGACCCAGGGAGAGGGTCATTTCACGCCAGCTCCTGCTCTGCTGGCATGTGTCCAGCACGTGGCCACCCCACCACGGGGACCGCTGTGCGCCCAGGGGGCAGGGGGACGGGTCAGTGGACAGCAAGCCAGCCCCGCATGGTCACGCTGACCAATACCAGCAGGGCAGGGACAGAAACTCCCTTGTCTTAACTTTTCTTGTGGCCTCATGAAAATTCCTGCTCAAGGCAGCATTCAAAGCCAGAGAGGAAGTGAGGAATCTACCCAAGCCAAGACAGGCAGGTGCAGGTGGCCGTGGGACCCACAGGGGGTGTGATGCCTCCTGTCACGGCTGTGGAGACAAGGGGCTGACAGCACCAGTGGTGGGTAACAGAGTCACGGTGAGAATCAGCATGTGAGCCTCCCTTCTGAGGCTCTGGGGGGGTGTGAGTCTGGGGGACTGTTCACCCCAGTGCCAGCCCCCATGACAGGCAGGGCTATACTGTCCATACATGCAGCCTCTGGCCAGCCTCAAGGGGCAGTTCTTACCCAGCATGGTGGGAGGCCCGGGTGGCAGGGCTGGGACTCTATGTCTACACACCCACTACAGGCCCAGAGTTGGGGGCTCAAGGGGACGGGTGTAGGAGCCAGAGACGCTGAGATGAGATAAGAGAGGGACGGACGTCCTCCTGCCTCCCTGACACCCTGCGACGTGCTGGGTGCTGGGGGGGGCATCCACGGGCAGGTAGGGATCAGGGTCAGGGTCCTGAGCAGCCGCAGTGCCCTCCCCGAGGGACCCACGCTGGGGAGGCCCTGCAACAACATCTCTCGAAGATGAGCACAACACGGCCTCAGGGCAGGAGGGACTGAGTCTTCCTGGTGACAACCCCAGAGACTCAGATCTGTCCCCAGCCTGGCCACAGCGCCCCCTGGGGTCAAGGGCTCACGGCCAGCTTTGGAAGGGGTCCCTCCCTCAGGGCCTCCCTAGACCACGGCCCAGGCCCTCTGGACACTGAGGAACACAGGCAGCACACAGGGCCCGGCCCTCGGAGAGCTCGGCCTCAGGTGGGGAGCCAGACTCCAACAGGTAAGCACGGTCGACAGGGCAGAGAACACGAATATTAAAAACCCAGATTGCAGATGGCCCCCCAAGAAGATGCACAAACAGCCAACACATGCATCCTTATCTCACCGTCATCAGCCACTGGGGGAGATGCCCCCTCATGCTCACGAGGGCAGAGAGAAGCAAACCAAAGGACGACGAGAGCCAGCAGGGACAGAAGAGCCCGGAACCTACCTGTGTGGCTGGCGGAAACGTAACACGGGGCAGCCACCACGGCAAACAGTGAGGTCCCCAGAAGGTTAAACCTAGGAATGCCGTATGGCCCAGCCATTCCGCCCCTGCTGTATACCCAAGAGAAGCCAAAACATGTCCACACAAAACTGTGTACATGAAGGTGTGCACGGCAGGATTCATCACAAAGCTGCAAACAGCCCGAATGGCTGCCCTCGGGGCGTGGATACACAGAGGCCGCGCGCATCCGCCGCCAGGGACCATCCCTGCCCCGCTCCGCATCCCAGGGAGCGGTGGTCAGGGTCCTGGTCCTCCACCACCTGCCTCACTCTGGAGGTGCACACATGACCCAGTCTGGCCTCTCCGGGCCTTTCCAGATCGTTCCGACATGGGTGCTGGGAGCCAACACTCTCTTTATCCTTCTGGATCGAGACTGTAAGGATTACGTGAGCACAGACCTGCTGGTCTTTCCTACCACATGCAGGGAACCTGCTGGAAAAGGAGATGAACACACAGAGGGCAGCAAGCCGAGGGGGTGAGAGAGGAGAGAGAGAGAGAATACACGAGAGCGAGCCCCGACATCGTCTGGACCCCTGGATCCAGCTGTGCCTGACAGCAACCCTTGGAAGCCCTTGCCCTGGCACGGGGGCCTGAGCAGGTGGTGGTGAGTTCCAATCCCACCCTCTGAAGGATACACTGATTCCACAGACAGGAACTGTGATTTACGGGAGGTGCAGGAGCAAGCGGAACAGTGTTCATAAGCACTGGAACAGCCTAGCTGTGGTGCAGGTGTGCAGAACACCATGGTTGAATCAGGAGCCTCCACCCAGAGTCATACCCACCCAAAACTGCAGCATGACCTTACTCGGCCTGGGGTCTCTGCAGATCTAGTTAAGAGGAGGTCAGGTTGGGTCAGGGTGGCCCCAAACCCCATGATGTGTCCTTAGAAGAAGGGACACAGACACCAGCACAAGATGAGGGCAAGTGAGGACAGAGGCAGAGACTGGGTGAACATGGCCAGCAGCCCAGAAATCCCTGGGACCCCAGAGCTGGAGGCGGCAGGATGGACCCTCTCCCGGAGCCTCCAGAGGGGGCACAGCCCCACCTACACCCTGATCTCAGGCCTCTGCCCCCAGAGCTGGGAGAGAACAGATTCCCGTTGTTTCAGGCCCCACTGCTCTGAGTGGGTGGTACGTTGTCATAGTGGTCCTGGGACACTCACATGGGGACAATCAGGAGTGTTCACCCCAAAAGGACCAATAGTCACGCATGGCAGAAACACAGCAGAGATGCTCCTTCCTCCCTCAAGAACCACCCACAGGAGACTGTATCAGTCAGCTGCAATGCTGTGTAACAGCCCCCCCAAAGACGGTGGCTTAAAATACTCATTTATTCTCGCTGGCATACATTGGGGTCTTCCAGGGGTCTCTCATCCCCAGGGACAGGAGTCTGTGGGTCATGCTGTCATGGTGCTGACAAGAGCACCCAAGGGCCGAGCTGGGGCTGGCTGCTACTCCCACCTCATCCAACTGACCAAACAGGGCACACGACTGAGGCTGTAGGTACAGGGACCCCAAAGTCCATGGCAAAGGGCACGGCCAGGGGTGGTGGTGGTTGGAACGAGAAACAAACAAAACGAATGTAAAGTTTGCCACAAGCACCTACAGGATTCCAGGCTTGACTGAGACAAACTCCAGTAAAACTAAACTCTCAGGTCTGACCAACATGGACACAGGTGTCCTGGGTGCCAAGTGTGCAGGTGCCTCACTCAGGTGGGGTCACAGACACTCGGTGACCACCCGGGGTCAAGGGCAGGGGCTTCACTCCACTCTGCCCCTCTCTCCCTGCCTGCTGTAACGTGCCAGAGACAGACAACTGAGTGTCCCCTGTCTGTCCTTGCCACCCCACCAGGCACCTGCTGCTTTCAACCCATTTTACAGAGTTGAAGACACAGCCCGGGTAGTCTTCAGGCCTCGCCGGAGGCCGGATCGCTGCACACACAGCAGGACCACTCACTGCTTCTCTCCAAGGGGAAGAAACGGGCTCTGGCTGCAGCAGGAGAGCTGCAGGTCCCACGGAGGAGCAATCCTCCATAGTCACCAAGTCTGGGGATGGACTGTGGGCACCGATTTGCAGTCCCTTTCTCCAGGCCTTTTAAGAAGTATTGCTTCCCTCGAGAGGCGGCCAGGTCAGGGGAGGACACGTGAAACGGCCCCCAGGCCTGCCCTGGGCCTGCGCCCCCCAGCGCAGGGCTCTCCTGGACTTGGCCGGTGCGGCTGGCTCCTGTGTCCCGTGTCATCCAAGGTGCCTGTCTCAGGGCCAGGTGGGAACGCTGCCTGGGGCTGAGTCACAGGCTGTGTGCATTCTGTCTGACAAGTGGCACAAGTGCAGCCACGAGCCTGATCACATCTGACAGCCCATATCCCCTGACCCTGTGTGCACGGGTGAGGCACCATGGGGCAAGGCACGGCGTGCAGGGGTGTGGGCAGGAGCCGCGCCCCACGTCCCCGGCACCAGCCCATCCCCGTGAAGCGCCACGGAGGACCCTGGACCCAGGCCCACACTCAAGAGCCCCCGGCCTCCCGGGACAGGGGGAGGGCGCACGCAGCCCCAGAAGCAGCAACCTCTTGTCCCCAAGTGAGCGCGTGGCTGGCGCTGGCCCCAGCCCCTTCCCAGGATGTGCACCCCATTCCCCAGTGTCTCCTCCGGTTTTTATGTCGGAAGGCCAGAGCCGGAACAGATGGCTCTCGCCCACCAGAAGGCCTCTCCCAGCAGGTGGCGGGCCCTCCCCCGGAGGCAGGAAGCTCACGTACCCTGCACAGAGAGCCTGGCTCCGCGGGGCCTGGAAGAGCTGGCCTCCTGGCACTGGCGGGGAGGGAAGGGATGGGCATGCCCACTCTCCAGAGGGGACCGGGGGTGACATACCCTGCCCTCAGCCGAGCAGGGAGTGACACGCTTCCCAAGGAGCTACAGCAAATCACCACACATGCAGCGGCTTTAACACCCATTGGCTGGCTTCTATCCCTGGAGGGCAGAAGCCAGGGTCTCGGGGGCCCAAGTCACAGCGCAAGTAAAGGCCGCATCGCCCACCTGGGCCTCCACCATCAGCCCTCTGACCCTGACCCCACGTGCACCTCCTAAGGGACGCTTACAATCACAGTGCCCCCCTGTCTTGCATGGTCCCCTCCCCTCAAAATCCTTCCCCACATCTGCAAAGCCCCTTCTGCCGTGTTAGGTCACAAACTCACAATGTCCAGGGATTGGGAGGACGGCATCTTTGGGGCATGGTCAGCCTCTGACTGTGACAGAGCGGTCTGTTGAGGCCACCCCACCTCCTGCTGTGGGCCTTCCTCCCTCCCTCCCTCCCAGCCAGGGTCAATCAGGGCAGCCTTCCTGCCAGGCCACGTGACGGCATCTACCACGGACTTTAAACGTACGCATCTATCTGCAAGCCAGCAGCAAAGGGGGCGGCAAGCACAGCCTCTGCGGCCTCGTCTGTAAGACTGAACAACCGGATGCATCCAAAACCCATTCACAGAGTCAGGGTTGGACCAATACAGTGCGTCCATGTCATGGAATATCATGCAGCCATCAGAGAAACACTCAGGTCTGGATATCCTGACACGGAAAGACGTCCCTGACATAGGTGAGGAGAAAAGTGGGCCACGGACAGCACGGTCCCATCACTAACAGGAAACCACGAGGCTGTGAGACCTCTATCTGCACAGACATGGAAAAAAGTCGGACAAAAATGTACGAATGGGGCAACACGGGTGGCTTAGGGGTTTAGCGCCGCCTTCAGCCCAGGGCGTGATCCTGGAGACCCAGGATCGAGTCCACGTCGGGCTCCCTGTGTGGAGCCTGCTTCTCCCTCTGCCTGTGTCTCTGCCTCTCTCCCTCTCTCTCTCTCCCTCTCCCTCTCTCTCTCTCTCTCTGTGTCTCTAATGAATAAATAAATAAAATCTTTTAAAAAAATGTATGATTGTTGGGGCACCTGGGGGGGGCTCAGTTGGTTGAGCATCCAACTCTCAATCTCAGCTCAGGTCATGACCTCAGGGTCTTGAGTTCAAGCCCCGAGTTGGGCTCCAAGATGGGTGTGGAAACTACTTAAAAGATGCAGATTTGTCCTCCCTTGTCCATGGTTTCAGCCACCCACAGTCAACCAAGGTCTGGAAGCAGGCAATCCCCCTTCTGCCCTGTGGTCAGAGGTGGCCTTAGCTTTGTCACACACCCACATCATTCCTCGCACTCCACCTCCCCACAGGGGCACGTCCCCATCCCACGCCACAGAAGAAGGGTGAGAGAGACCATGTTCCCTCAACTTCTGTTACAGTATATTGTTGTCGACGTTCCATTTTATTTTTATTGTAAATCCCTTACTCTGCCTCATTTGTCAGCTGAGCTTCCTCACAGGTTCAGAGTCCTGGAAAACACGGCGCACGGGCCTTGGTTCTATCCATGGGTTCAGGCATCCACCAGGGGTCTTGGAAGGGATCCCTCGAGGATGAGGGGGACCACCGCTGTAATTCCCTCTAAGGAGATGAACTGGTCTTGGTGGGACACAGCCACCACACCAATCTGTTTTATTGCCTTACTGTTTCTGCGTGGATATATCATTTCAAGAAGAAATTAAAAAAAAAAAAAACAAGCCACATCCTCCCCCAGTTTCAGATCCTGAAAGGTTTCATTTCCTTTAAGAAGGAAAGATGCTCCCAGGTAATCTCCTGGCCAATGATGATGATGATGATGACGACACTGCACCCAAGCCCTGGGGATGGCCCGGGGCAGATCCAGGCCTCACAGAAGCTGAAGCCACGGAGCTCAGCTGAAGGCAGAGCAGCAGGGCGCCCTGAGGCCCGGCTGCAGAGACACCAGCTCGGCCCGGGCATACAGCAGGTGCTCAAGAAGCGGCCGGGGGTCGGGGGGTGGGGAGGAGTGGAAGCCCCTCCTGGAGCAGGCCTCATGGAGGTTTTGGGCACCAAATCCTTCCTGTCCTAGTGGCAACACTGTATTTAGAGAGCGCTTCACGGAGCCTAGCCAGCACCCCCGTATTCAGGGGTCCCAGACTTCGGTCAGGCTTGAAAGGGCAAGAGAAGGAGAGGGTGGAGGTGTGCACCTAGGCCTGACTGGGCCACTGCCCGCTGAACCTGGGGGCCGGCTCTCGGCCACTCTGCCCACGCGGCTCACGTCCCCACCCTGCAGGCAGGGACAGCTCCTGCCTCAGACGGGCCGGCTGCCTGGCAGGAGGATCCTGAGTGCGTGGTGGTCAGGGAGCCCCGTCTGCCAGAGCGAGGGGCCAGCTGCCAGTGTGGCAGGAATGTCATCTCCCATCTAAATGCCTGGTCAAGGACGCTCCCATCTCCTCCCACCTGCAATTCTGCTCACTCAGTCCAGCATCCATGTCTTGCTGCCCCTGTCTGCCCTGCTCGCGGCCAGGATGACCTGGCCAGCCTCTGCACACAGGAAGAGGTGTCCTCAGCCACCCAGCCACCACCGGGGCACCTCCCACCCCCACCAGTGCAGACACGAGGACACCTGCCCCAGCCCAGGGCCTCCCGGCACAGCCCCTCCTCCCACCCACACACTGTGGCCCATCTGGGGCTGCTCCCGCGGGAACAGAGCCCCTCCTGAACAGCACAGCTGCCCCCGCACCTCCTCATCACTCACCCCAAGCTCCACGGCCACTGCCAGGAAACCGCTGGCTACAGGCGCCAGGCTGCAGGTGGAGCACCAGAGGGAAGCCAGACCAGGAAGAGGGGGCAGGAGAGCACTTGGGTCACTGTCCTTGCTCCTGCCCAGCATGTCCTGGCGTTCCATCCCCTGACCAGCCACTGTTAATCTCAGGAGCAGGCCCAGAGGCGCACCTGGCCCCTGCAGGGGTCTCTGGTGTGTGTGCTGGGGGGTGTTTGGGGGGGCATATGCTGTGAGTTCTCATCCTCATCTGCACGAGGGCCCACCACACCCTGCACCATGCTAAGCAATGCACAGACACCATCTCATGTAATCCTCATGGTGCAGGATGCAGCCAGGGAACCTACCTCCACCCCCCTGCATAGCCGGTGACCCACCCATGGATGCACAGTGAGCCCCCACGGTCAGGACCTGATCCCATCTGCAGGATGTCAGGGCCCGGGAGCTGTGACATCAAAGTAACCCTGCAGGAAAATGCAGTTCTTGCTTCTCTGAACTTTGCCAGGAGGCACTGCCTCGCTGGACCCACCAGAATCCATGGGTGCCCAGGAACAAGAGGGTTCCTGTGGTCCCCTGGGAAAGGACGACATAACTGGGGTGACCCTAGCTCCCCAGGAGGCCACGGCCACGACCACACTCCCAGGTTCCCAGCCCCCAGGGAACCATTCATTCCTTCACTTATACATTCATACGAAGCATGGCTATTGCACAGATGCTCCACTACCGAGCCACGCACCGTCCCAGCCACCAGGGGTTCAGCAGTGGCAGAAACACCCCTGGCCTGGAGCCTAGCTCCCTCGGCCCATGTGAGGGCTTTGCATATCCACTGACAGCTCTTCACAATAGCATTTGAGAGGTACCCCAAGAGAGGCAGCAGACAGAGGGGCCCCTCACGACCACCATTGAGCCCCTCCTAACACTCACAGGCTCTGGACCCCTCCCCACCCTCGTCTGGCAGGGGGCTCACTGCACTCTGGTGGTCACCTTCTCAAGCAGCCCGGGTGCTACGTCCCAGGATCCCCCTGTGGGGAGCAGGGAGGGACAGGCCCACCCTCAGCTCAGCAGCCTCTGGGCCAGGTGTCCTGTAGGCATCCTTCCTCACCAGGAGGGGACAGGTTTGCATTTTGACTTCCAAGCAGACCCCGAGCTGGTCCTCAGGAAGACCAGCTCCTCTGGTGAGATCACAGCTGTCACATTTTGTCCTCCAGGCCAGAGCGTTTGCAGGAGCACTGTGATCAACCAGTTATGTCTGTCACAGGCACCGGGAGGGGCGATGGAGATGCAGCAGGTGCAAAAGAGACGCGTATGCTGTGCTGTGAAGGATGCTTCACGGGATACAAGCCGCCTGGAGCAGGTTCCAAGGGTACTCAGGGGTCCCCCAGTCACTGACAGGGCAGGGTGGCAGCCATCCCAATGGGGGCAGAGGACTCTACAGGCAGTCACAGGGGAAGGACAGCAAGACCTTCTGCTCTGACCGCAACCCAGACCGACCACCGGGCACACTCTCCCCTACTTGTCTCCTACAGCACCTCCACCCTGTGGGCCTCTTGCCACACGGAAGAGCTGGCAGTTCCCAGCATCCTAGAGGCTCCTGCGGAATGCAGGTTCTCAGACCACACCAAGACGCTCCGAACCAGCAGTTCCAGGGCCTTAGGGCCCCAGGTGATTCCTATGCACAGACTGGGGGCCGAGAACCAGGCTGCAGACACCCCCAACCCCGCTGACTGCTTACTGGGTGGTAAACACAGGACCACCTCTCAGAACTCAAGCTCTGGGTGCCACCAACCCCCCAAGCGTGTTTTCCAGGAAAGCCCATGTCCCTGTCCCCTCGGCAGCTGTCCCCACAGAGCTGTCCCCCCAGGGAGGGGCCTGGGCGCCCTGATGAGGAGACATCACACTGTCTCTATGGACTTGGCTCAGTAATTGTGCTCAGCTGGGCCCTGAGGAGGGAGCGGCGGCGCCTCTCTGCTGCTGCCCTCACGGCCTGGCCTCTCTTGGCAGCAGCCATGACCAAAGCCCACCTGGGGCCAGCCACCTCCCAGCCGCCAAGGCCACTTTCATGCTCCAGCAGAGGGTGGGCCTCGGGGGTTCTGGGCGTGGACCAGCTCTCCTCTGCGGGCTTTGCTATCGAGGACAGATGCTCATGCCCTGTTTTTTCCAAATCTAAGCCCATTGAAAAAACACAGGAAGCACTGCTCCATCCTGCAGCCTGGAAAGGAGGCTCATCCCCATCTCTATTTGTAGGGATACAGGACGCTGTCACCCCTGCCTCCAATGGGTGACCCTGGGCACTAGCAGGCCCATGTGGCTCAGGGTCACACCGCAGGCACATCCACATCCCCAAAAGGTCTCAGGGTTGGGGTAGAGGGGCTGGTACGGCAACCACAGCCTGCGCCAAACCCCACATGGGCTGAGGGCACTGTGCACCACATTATCCTATTCTTCCACAGGGAGCCCAGCCCAGAGAGGGGAAGAGCCTGCCCCAGGCTGCTCAGCAGCGATGGGCCTAAGCCAGACGGTGTCTGCAGTCCCCCTGAGCCAGCCCCCAGTACTCGGAGCTGCTGTCACTGGAGTTCTTGAACCTTTGTCATGGGCAGAGGTTCTGCCCTAAGTGGAGCTCATCAGGTGTGTGGACTCTGAGCTCTGCTCACAGCATGAACTCTGTGGGATTTGTCGGACAACTGCCCTGCATCCTAGGCCTCAGTCCCAATCAAGTTTTCCTGGCCGCTGGACGTTAAAGTCATTTCTGCAGAAGATGGTCGGCTACGTCCTGGGGCTGCCTCACAGACCCGGGGGCTGAGAACGGACCTGCAGCCAGACAGGCACTGTTCCGAGGACCCCACACCTTGGAGCACACTTCCCCAAGCCCTGTAGCTGCCTTTTATGGATGGATGTCAACAAACCACACCAAACACAACTGGAAGGCAAGAAATACACACAAACGCCAGCCTGTCTGGATGCCGGAGCCAAGGAGAGCTGATGACGCTTCTTCCTTTTACATTCCATGTTCTGTACAAGCAAGTGTCACATTCAGGATGGAAAAAGATAACCAATAAACCTGATTTCATCTTAATCTCCCAGGGGAGTCATCATAAATGCTGGTCCTGTTTGTTTCCGAGCCTGAACATGTCTGGTGGATGGGTCGGGGGGGTGGTAAGCAGAGCAATCTGGGACCTCAGTGCTCAGGGAGCAGCTCCGTCTTTGTCTTGGTTTCTCAGAATGGATTTCCTTCCCTCTAAAATCTCAGATGTGGGGAGCAGCTCATATTCTGCTGATAAACCCAGGCTACCATTTTCCTTCTACCGTGGATCAAAGGTCACAGAAAAATCAGAGCCAAATAAACTAAATCTTTAATTAGTGATGAGGTTGGACAGCCTGAGCTGTAAGTGAGCCCCTGGCTGGGGACACAAAATCATCCAGAAAGATGCAAGGGTCTGTCCTCCCAGATGCCTCTGGCCTGGGCAGGCTGTGGCTTCTAAAGAGGTCCTGGGGACGACCACCCAGGCCCCACGGGGGAGACCCCCAGGTCCCACCCTGACTTAGGAAAGCACACAGACAGCAGGAAGCTCTGGCTAACTCAGAAATGGTTTCCCTAGAACCAAGGCGTGCAGCCTCCCACGGAGACCTTGGCTTTCAATGGGGCGACTCCCATCCAGCTGCAGCAGACAGTCCCTGCCCTCCAGGGCCATCCACAGCTACCTACCCCCTCACCTGGCCCAGACCCTGCTCATGCACCTGCCCCTGCAGCTCCAGGGGAGCTGGGCCCTGAGCCCCTTCCTCCAGCCCTGAAGCTTGTACCCAACACTAAAGTCACCTTGGAAACCAACACAGTGCCCACCAGCAGCCACCTCAGGACCCATTGCTCAGTGCCCGGCAGCCCCGCTGAACCCAAACCCAGTTAGGGCTGCATCTCACACCAGCTGTTGGCCCACAGCACCACATATCACATGGGCCCCGTGCCGGGGGCCCCCAGCTGGTCCGTGCAGTTTGGGCTGTCTCTGAGTCCACAGACAACCAGCGCAGCTTCCTCCCCAGCCTCACATGTCTGCAGTGCTGGGAGCACGGCCGTCACACCTTCGTGTCACCAGCAGAACAGTGCTTTATGCACTGTTCTTTATGCACCTTCTACCTTCTTTATGCACCTGCTACCCCACAAGTAACACCAGCACATGGAACAAAGGAGATGCTGCTCTGTTGCAGGAAAGGCTGTTGGGGGGCCCAGAACCCGCTCAGACCAACCATGGCCTGCCCCCCACGAGAAACTTCAAGGAGCCCCCTGGTTCCCAGGAGCACAGTTCGAGAAACACCGGTCCCTATCCTGAGGACAGCAGAGCTGAGAGGACCAGGCCCTGCAACCCAGCCCTGCCCGCCACACCCTCCTACCTGGAGGCCGCGATCTCCGCCTTCTGCTTGGCAATGGTGGCAGCCCGCTCGGCGGCCTCCACGGCCCGGTCCACCTTCTCGCGGATCTTGCTGGCACGCAGCGGAATGAGGTTCTTGCGCTTGCCGCTCACGAGGACATTCTGCTTGTACTTGCCCTCCTCCTTGGTGCCATCGGGGAAGGTCATGCAGCCGTAGCCGTGCCGCCTGTTGCCCGCCCACTCGCCCTCGTACTTGAGCCCGTCGGAGCGCTGGCTCACGCCGAAGCCCGAGCGCTTGTCGCTCTTCCACTCGCCCACGTAGGTCTCCGTGGTGGTGGCGTCGATGTCATCCTCGATGACCGCCAGCTCGGCCTCGCCCTCGCCCAGGCTGATGGTGGAGTGGATGTCGCTGGCCGTGGAGCTGACCGTGCTCATGCCGGCCTCGCTGCGGAACGAGCTCTGCTTGCTGCGCTGGCTGGCCAGGCTGCTCTTGGACTCGGACTTGCGCAGCTTCAGGCCGCTCAGCAGCGAGCGCCGGAACAGCCCCTTCTTTTTGCTCTTGAGGATGTCGGAGTCGCTGTGCGCCACGAGCACGAAGCCCCCTCGGGACACGGCCGGGCTGCTGGCCACCGCCGGGGAGGCGTCGGGGTGCAGCGCCGCGCCGTTGGTGTGCTCGCTGCGCAGAGAGTTGATGGACGTCCTCAGGGGCGAGCGGATGACCGCTGCCATGCCGTAGGGAACGCTCTGCCGCACGCCGTAGCCTTGCCGCATGCCGCCGACCCACTGGCCCTGGTAGGTCCCTGCAGACACAAAGGAAAGAGAGGTGAGCCTCTGGGGGGCGACGCGACGGGAGGACGCGCTGTGGCCCGAGCCCTCACGCTTCTGTCCTGGGACAACCTGGTGGCTTTGCTGGGAGGCAGACAGACCACTGCCTGTTTTTAGGACTCTATCACCCATGGTTTTTGCTGAAGACGCACCGGTCCTGCTTTGCGCCGTTGCATTTCTTTCTCTTAGAAGTTGGGAAAGGGAAGCGAGGTGTCAGAGTCTGGAACTGAGGGATCCTTGGGTGGCTCAGCGGTTTAGCGCTTGCCTTGGGCCCAGGACATGATCCTGGGGTCCTGGGATCCAGTCCCAGTCAGGCTCCCTGCGTGGAGCCTGCTTCTCCCTCTGCCTGTGTCTCTGCCGCTCTCTCTCTCTCTCTCTCTCTGTCTCTCATGAATAAATAAATAAAACCTTTAAAAAAAAAAAAAAGAGTCTGGCACTGAGTCTAGAGCGAACCGGAGAGCTCCCCCTGCACACAGGCAGAGGCCCCACCCTGAGAAGACAGGGAGGAGCACAGCAGGCAGGAAAGAAGCAGGTGCTGTGTGAGTGGCCCCAAATGGTCATGGGGCCCGGGAGTCCAGCTACAGGGACACAGATCCCGGCTACAAACCCGGTGTGAAAGGGCTGCCCCGGGAGGCAGTAAATTCCCAACTGCTGGGGGTATCCAAGAAGGGTTTGCAAGAGCACTGAGGCACATTAAGGTGTTGCAACCAGCAAACCCAACATCCCCAAGAGAATCAAAAGCAGGAGCTCAAAGAGCTATTTGCACACCCATGCTCACAGCAGCTTAATCAGAATAGACGACAGGTGGAAACAACCCAGGTGTCCATTGATGGACAAATGGATAAACCAAATGGGGTCCATCCAAACAATGGAATATTTTTCAGCCTTAAAAGTGACACCCACTACAGCACAGGGGAACCTGTGAAACAAGCCAGTCACAGGAGGACAAACACCATGTGAGAACACTGACACAAGGCCCTTCCAACAGTCAGGTTCAGAGACAGAAGAATGGCAGGTGCCAGGGGCGGGGGTTGGGGACACAGGGAGTTGTCCTTTAATGGAACTAGTTTCTACTTGGGGTGACGGAGAAGCTTTGAAAGTAGAGTAGAGGTGATGGTTGCACAACACCCTGAATATAACACCACTGAATTGTGTAAGGCGTGGTTACAGCTGCAAATTTTATGATACGTAGAATATCTTACCACAACACAATTAAAGGGGAAAATAAATTGATAAAACCAGGCTCATGTCCCTGCTCTACTTACCCCTGTGTGATGGGAGCCTCTCTGACCCTCAGTCTCCTCGTCTACAGAAGGGGACTTACGTCACCGGGAGAGGAGAACAGTCCCCAGCATTCCTGGACTCACTGCCGGGCCCCCGCTGAGCTCCACTGATGGGGTCCCCGCCCCGGACGGGCTTTTCAGGGAAAATGGGGAGAATCTGTCCCACCACACTTCCAGCTCACTGTCACAGGGGCTGCAAACCAGAAACTCACCAATACACAGGCTTTATTTGTCCCATGGTGTTTTTATAAAAAACTGGAATTGCCAACATTTCAAAATCGAGACGTTTCACATAAAAGCTCAGCTCTTCTTTCTCCTAAAAATTTAAAGGCTCTGGCAAGCCAAAATCTTTGTTTTCAGATGGAAAAATGGAGTGGAGTCCAGCAGCAAATGGACTCCAAACCGGGTGCCCCCTCCAGTTTGCCCCACTCCCAACTCCTCCCTACTGTCTCCCACCCAGGCCCTCTCCATCACATGCCTGCCCTACATCAGAGGAAAGACACAAAGCCTTGCCATGTGGCCCCAGAGAACTTCAGTCACTGTTGTGTCACTGCCCATCACAGTCACTGACAACGCCCAAGTCAGAACAGGTCCCCACCCTTCACGGGCTTGTCTGAGACCTCGGGATTCAAATCCCACCCAATCCAACCCAGATGGCACCCCCTCCTCAGTAACACCTCGGGGTACCCCAGCCCGTAGAGCTGACCATGCTCCCGCACAGGACCTGCAGCATTTACGCCAACATCCAGCATTCCACAGGCAGACTCTGGAGGGTCTTACACATTTGCAGGACACGTCTCCTGCTCAAGTGGGTTGCGAGCTCCCCACAACCAGACACCTGATTCTGTTGGTAACTCATGCCTGGCCTTGCTGGGAGAGATGTAGCTGGGGCTAGAGGCCAGGGCAAGGGACCTGGGAGCCCTGTGCTCCAGCAGACAGTGGCCTGTCCACTGAACAAGTGACCCCCACAAAGGTACTTTCTATAAGCCAAGCCTGAGACCAGTGTCCTCCTGGACATGTCCATGAGGGAGGGCGTCTTAGCTGCACGTGTGCTTTAGCCTAATCCCGTGGGACTCATCCCACCCTGAGGTGGGGGCTTCTGCACCCCCACAGCAGACAGCCATCTGGTAGCCCCAAAGCTGGGTGGGGGGCATGCTCTACAAAGGGACGTAGCCCAGGGCCCAAATGCAGAGCAGCAGGGGTGCTCCTCACCCTCTCCCCAGCTCCCACCCCTGCCCCAACCAAGAGCTCCTCCCACCTCAGGCTGCATGAGCCAGGCGTGGCCCCTTCCCCATGGGAGGGCAGGATGTGGGCTTTACCCATGTGCCCCACAGCGTCCACTGCACCCCTTCCCAGAGCCAACCTGGCTGTAAGCAGGTGACTGTTATGGGGCAGACAAAGGTGGTGGTGGATTCCGTGCCATGCGGTGTGCCGGTGTGTCTCATGCTGGGACAGAGACCCCGTGGCTCACAGCAGCCAGGGTTATGAGTAGGACCCCGGGACCAGGCGTGGACCAGTATTGTACACTTTAAGTGATTAAGATGGCAGATTTTATGTTTATTTTGCCAAATTTTTAAAAATTAATAAAGTGAAGGCACCTCCAGGAGCTTCGTGCACAGCCTGGCAGAGGCTGTGACCAGCAGGGGCTTGGGAAGGTGTCAGGAAAGGGCCAGACCTGGGTTCGAGTCCTGACTGCATGCTTTCTGGATCTGTGACCTTGGGAACATCTCCTTGAACCTCAGTTTCCTCATCTATAAGGTGAGGAAGGCAGCTGTGCAGGTATAGAGGGGGTCACGGATACAGAGTGTCGAAGGTTATCAACACTCCTCATCCAAACCTGAGGGAACACAGGCCCACCCAGGCACACTCAGCCAGAAGCCGGAGGGCAGATCTGAACCTAGGGCTCCCCATCCTCGCCCCTCTCCCCAAGCACCTGCATCCGGCCACACTGGCCTTCTAGGGGCCACGTGAGGAGCAGCACGGCCAAGACAAGCCACGGCCCCTGCAGACTTCAGTTCCCATGGCGGTGGAGCAAAAGCAAGGACTCGATGTAGTTTTCCTGAGCTCTGGGACTCCTGAGGTCCTTCTACAGATCAGGGGAAAAAATGTACACGTGCTCCAGGGCCAGATAGGGGCAAAGGCCAGGGGAAGGACCCTTCATGTCCTGAGCAGGCAAATCCAGAGCAGAAAGCAGAGTGGTGGCTGCTGGGACGGGGAACAGTGCTTCATTTTGGGGGATGAAAATGACTTGGTGTTCTGTACCAGTGGTGACCACACAGCAGTATGAATGTGCCAGATGCCCATGAATTGTTCACTTTAAAATGGTTAATTTCGGGATCCCTGGGTGGCGCCGCGTTTTGGCGCCTGGCTTTGGCCCAGGGCGTGATCCTGGAGACCCAGGATCGAGTCCCACATCAGGCTCGCGGTGCATGGAGCCTGCTTCTCCCTCTGCCTGTGTCTCTGCCTCTCTCTCTCTCTCTGTGACTATCATAAATAAAAAAATAAAATAAAATAAAATGGTTAATTTTGGGACGCCTCAGTGGCTCAGTGGTTAAGCATCTGTCTTCAGCTCAGGGCGTGATCCCAAGGTCCCAGGATCAAGTCCCACATCAGGCTCCTCTCAGGAGCCTGCTTCTCCCTCTGCCTGTGTCTCTGCCTCTCTGTGTCTCTCATGAATAAATATATAAAATCTTTAATTAATTAATTAAAATAAAATAAAATAAAATAAAATAAAATAAAATAAAAAAAAACTCCTGTGCCCAACGTGGCGCAGCTGAGCAGAGCCCAGGGAGTTATACCATGAGTCAGGCAGCCCGAGCCCCGATCTGGGCGGCCTGGGGCGATGACTGCGCCCGCCACATGGTACACAGACAGTAGGTAGCACCCACGCACATGAAGAGCTGGCCATGGCGGAGCCTTCCTTGGTCAGAGCCTGCAGTTTGGTTGTATTTGCATGGTTACCCCCAGTGGGAACACATCTCTGAGTATGGCCAACATCAGGAAGAAACTGGATTCGACATCTCGGAAACTGCAGACCAGCTCTGCTAGGATCGGCCTGGGAGCACCTGCTGCAAAGGGCATGTAGGCATCAAGAGACCAGACCCAGGCCAGCTCTGCGACCAGGCAGGCCATGGGGAGGCAGCTTCTCCCGAGGGGAGGCTCCCCTCTACCCTCCCTCCCAGCCTCCTCTCTGCCCCAGTCCTCTGGCGGGCTAGGGTGATAAAGGGTTCATTTCAAGCTCCCCCACCCCAATTTCCGTGATTGTTTGAATCCAACTGGTTATTTGCACACCGTTAAACCATTAAACCCAGTGTTTTGTTTCATTTTACACCCCAAGCAACCTGTGTGTGAAGAGGCAGGAGCCAGGGTGCCCAGTTCGAGGGGAAGCCAAGTGGCCCCAACAGGTGCTGTCCCGCTGGATGCTGGAGGGACCCTGGAGCAGAGGCAGCTTCCTACGCACACCTTCACCCTGACCTTGGGCTGCCCCTCACAGGAAGACACCCAGAGGTGGATGGATCGCTGAGGGCATCCCTTCCACCCTCCAAGTCAACTCAGGAAAGCAGGGGACCCTCCCACCGACTCTGCCACCCCCTCACCTGCCCACCACAATGAAGATAATGGACTGACCCCTCCATCCCCATCAGCTGGAAGTCGGAATCAGGAAACCCAAGGGGACCCCAGGCAAGCGGGCAAGCCTCCCTGGGCCTCACCTGCAAGATGCCCCCTGAAGCCAGCGGGGCTCACTCGCAGGGAGCAGCACACAGGACGAGGCCAGGGGGGGTGGGGTGCTAAACCTCCCACCAACTTCCCGACTCGGGGTGCAGGCTGAGCTCCTGCATGCCTAATCCCCCAGGTGAGGCTGATGCTGTGCGTGGGGCCCCACGGAGGTCCAACATCTGGCTGGGCTGCTGCCGGGCATGCTGTGGGCACCAGCGATTCCAGATTCAGGAATCCACCCGGTCCAAGCCCAGCCCTCAGCATCTAGTACCTCGGGCCGGGCGGGCAGCCTGCTCTCCTCGAGTTACAGAAGTCCCACTAGGGCCTCCACGCCTCTCACACGCCTGTTTGACCGAAACCCTCGACTCTCAGCTGCAGTTCTTCCAAAGCACTTGTCACACAGCCCCGAGGACCAGCCTGGTGGCAAACGCAGCCTTCATCACGGCCCGGCCACTGGGGCTGAGCATCCGCAGAGATGCCCGGCCTGGGGAAGCTGCCTCCTGGGCCCAGGGCAGGGTGGGGCGAGGCCAGGTCGCCCTGGAGGGCACCCAGGGGAGCAGGGGAGCACCCCAGAGGCAAAGGAAGGGGAGCTGGGGAGTGGAACAAGAGCTGTGACTTCCAGACACACTCTGCTCACCTGACAAAAAACACTGAGGCTTGTGGCAAAAGAGACACCCAAAGTCACCAACAGGAGTGGGATGTGGGCCCAGCTGGAGCCGAGCCTGAGGCTTGCCTGGAGGGCCTCGGGCCTGTCAGCCCCACACCTGCCTCCGCAGCCCAACACCACAACCCAGGCCATACTGGCCCCTCCAGAAACCTCCCACCCCACCCAGACTGGCCTGCCTCCCAGAGGGACATCCTCTCCTGGGGGCACCAGGTGCGGTGCCTCCCCTCCCGTCACAGTGACTGGACCCAGAAGGGTGACTGACCACCTTCTCCCTCTGGGACGTCGGCCAGGAGGTGAGGAGGCCCGCATGACTGCTTCCTGCCAGAGAAGGAAACAGAGAAGCAGCCAGGGTCTTCTCCCTCAGAGCAAGGCACAGGGGTAGATGCTTTTCCAGTGCCGGGTCCCCAGGACATCCTCACTCCTTCTAGAGAGCCCATGTGCCCCTTGAACCCAAACACTCCCTGAGATACCCCAGAATCACCCCCATCCTCAGGATCTATGTCTGTGCACCCCAGGATGTGTCACACCTGATTGTGAGGGCCCCATGCTGAACAGGTGTCTCCCTGCGAGGAACAGATGGCGTTTACAAGGCTCCAGGCTCCTCTGTCCTCAGTGGCGGGGGGAGGGAGGGCTGGCCAGAGCACGCTGCATCCCCACCTTCATGCCCAGGAGGACACACAGAGGCCCCTCCATCTCTGCATCCCAGCCAGGCCGGGGGGGGGGGGCACAGGGGCCATCTGAGCAGCTGGAGACGACACACCGAGCAGTCAAGATGCACCCCGTATTTCTTGTGCTTCACACTTCACCAGGAAGTGGGCTTCCCAGAGTTTCTGGAAACGAATGGCAGAGTGCACTGCACCCCAAGTGCAAACCACCCTCCAGCACTTCCACACACCAAGGCCGACCCCAGAATCCCCAAGCCAGGCAGGACTCCCAAACAAGGTAACTAGTGCTTCCTGCACGAGCATCAACATGAAAGACACTTGTTGCAATTGGTTTGTTTTGTTTTGTTTTTGGAAAACCACAGTTCCAGGCCCAAACTCTGACCTATGAAATTAGAATGGTCAGGGAAGACCAGGTGATGTGCACTGGCTACCACCCCCAGGTGATTGATTCTTCTGGTCGGGGCATCCCTGGGGTGAGGGATGTGGCAGGAGGTGAAGAACCTGGGACAAGGACACCTGGCCTGTGGGCTGCAGAGCCAGGGAGGCAGCATCGTGTGGACAGACTAGGTTCTAGAACCTTCTTCCAAATGTACCCTGGACCTCCTTCCACCTTTTTTGCATCATTAGGGATGGCTGCAGCTAGCCGAACACATGAATGTTCCACCACATAGAAGCTACAAGTCCATCTTCTGTGGGACATTTAAAGTCATTCCTCATTTTTGATAATTTATCTTCATATACAGATTATATCCTCAGGATAAACTCCTAGAATGAATTTGCTCATTCAAAAGTTTTTTTTCTCTGTTGTTTTAAGGTTTTTGATACACTACCCTTGGAAAGGACCACGAGAGTGATTGCTTCCCCTCATCATCACCAACGCTAGAAAGTATCATTTTTTTAAAGATTTTATTTATTTATTCAGGAGAGACACACAGAGAGAGGCAGAGACACAGGCAGAGGGAGAAGCAGCCTCCCAGCGGGGAGCCTGATATGGGACTTGATCCCAGGACCCCGGGATCACGACCTGAGATGAAGGCAGATGCTCAATGACTGAGCCACCCAGGTGCCCTGCAAGTATCATTTTTAAAGCTTGGTTTTAGCTAGGCTCTGAAGAGTTACCACGGGAGTCAGGGTACAGAATTTATCTCCCATGTTACAGTCCTGCCCCCCAATACCTTAGAACCAACTGTATTTGGTGACACAGTCTTTGCACACAGGATTAAGGTAAAAGGTGAGGCGATAAGCACCACGAGAAGATTCTCAACATCACTCGCCATCAGGGAAACACACATCAAACCCACAGCAAGACCCCACCTCACACCCACGAGGAAGTGGAGAAAGCAGAGACCCTGTGCACCATCAGTGGGAACGTGAAATGGTGCAGCTGCTGTGGGTGATGGCACAGTGGCTCCCCCGACAATAAACCCAGAACTACCAGATACCAGGGCCTGGAGGGGACTTGTTCATGGGTGCAGGGGTTTTTTATAAGAGAAGCTTTCTGGACATAGATGGTAGGAACTACTGAACACTCTGTATTTAATACCAGTGAACTGTACACTTGAAAATGGTTAAGATGAGGGGCGCCTGGGTGACTCAGTCAGTGAAGCCTCTGCCTTCGGGTCAGGTCATGATCCCAGGGTCCTGGGATCAAGTCCTGTATCAGGTTCCCTGCTCAGTGGGAATCTGCTTCTCCTTCTCCCTCTGTTCTCTCTCTCTTTCTCTCTCTAATAAATAATCTTTAAAAAGTAAGTTAAGATGGTAGATTTTATGTTGTATTTTACCACAACAAACAATAGAGGGCTTGAGTCTGGGCCCTAATACAATAGTTCCTCTAAGAAGCGGAGATGAAAGCAGGGGTACAGGCACAGAGCATAGGAAGAGGTGGTGAGAGGGTGGCCGCCTGCAAGCCCGGCAGAGGGGGCTCAGAGGAGCCCAACCTGCTGGCGCGCTGACCTTCAACCTCCAGCCTCCAAACGGGGACAGGACAAACAGCAAGTGGTTAAGCCCTCCAGTCTGTGACATTCGGTTACGGCAGCCCCACAAGCCAATATAAATCCTCCATCGTCAGCCAGGTGATGCAACTATACATGTAAGTCAAAGTTAAGAGGACAAACCAAGAGAGAGGATAAAAACCGGGGTGCTGAGAACATATGCACGTTCTGTCCTGCAGGACACAAAAGTTTCTAGAGATACAGAACCAGAAAATCATACCCGAGAGACACTCGGCAGAGAGGAACCAGACACAGGACTTTAGGAGGCAGTCCCTGCCTGCATGGCCAGTCTGTCCAGGGAGGGATTGGTGGCTGGGGTGACGGCAGCCAGGAGGAAGAGGGAAATCCTCTGAAGGGGCTGCACTGGGCCAGCCAACTTTTTGTTTTCTTGCTTTACTAAGCACCCCGGGATGCCCGGGTGGCTCAGTTGGTTAAGGGTCTGACTTCAGCTCAGATCATCGTCTGGGGGTCCTGGGATGGAGCCCAGAGTCTGCCAGACTCTCTCCTTCTGCCCCTCCCCCCGCTTGAGCTCACTTTTAAATAAAATCTTAAAAGAAAAAAAAAAAGAACAGTCAAGGGTCATTAGATGTTTGGAGAAAGCCTCTCACAGGAAGAAAGGCTCCAACATACAAATAAATGTGTGGCAGGAGGAGGGTTGGGGAATTGGAGAGAATCATGAAAAATGCAAAGTATGAAAGACATCAGGGAGCCCAGAAATTAAATCTGTAGAGAGAGAAGACACCGCATCCACACAGTGCAAATAAAATGCAACGAAAGAGAGAGAGAGAGAGAGAGAGAGCTCCTGGAAATTAAAAGCATGATGGCTAAAATAAGAATTTTGGTAAGTGAGTTGGAAGATAAATTCAAGAAAATCAGAAACTGGAACAAAAAGAAGAGGTGGGCAAAGCAGTGAGAAACAGTAAGGAGAAAATCAGAGTCGCGCATGAGTCAGCTGGGCCCCAAGTCTGTGTGGCAGGAGTTCCGGAAAATCACCAAAGGCTAACAATGGGAAAGCTCCCAGAACTGAAGGGTCCAGGCTGGAGGGGCTCACGGACGCCAGCACGATGGAGGAGAAGGAGTCCACCAATATTCGATGTTGTGGGGTTTCGGATCCCCGTCCCCCAAAGAGCAAAGATCCCACTTTGGGATGGGGAGGGGGGCAACTGCGTGTGAGGGATGGAGAATCTGAGCGGTATGGGCCTCCTCTGCAGCAGTGAAACCGAGTCATCAGGGGCAGGTGCCGCCACCACCACCGCTGCCCCCAAGTCCTGGATGATTTCAGCCTAGAATTCCCCACATGACCAATTTATCAGTAAAGCCACAAAACAATCATTCAGGCATCTTTCCTTACGAAGCTACTGCAGGACGCACACCAGCACGGTGAGGGAGTAAAGCATGATAAAGCAAGCCGCGGGGAGATTCCACGAACGGGAGAGCTCAGGGTATAGACACGGGAATTCCAGGAGACAACAGAGAAACAGAGAAAATGTGTATCACACATAACGCGTACGTGTGCCTCTGTAGGTAGGGGTAGAGAACCTGGCAGGCTGGTTCACATGCAAAGCTGCACACGGAGGTCTTTCACAGAACATGTGGAAGGTGGGGAAAGAATGGGGTTGAGAAACCATGCAGCTGAAGAGGGGCAGCAGTCAGGAGCTTCAGCTGTGCTTGGGGACACAGGGAGGAGAGAGGGGTCGGGGCAGGGCCTGGCCCCAAAGTAAACCTTTGCCTTGTGCTTACAAAGTGCACCAATTCTGGGCTTAACAAAATATGTCCTCAATCCCGGAAAATTAGGGAAGGGGCTGGGTTCTCGAAGACTCAAAGTTTTCCATGCGGCACACAAGTCCACACATGATGACTACAAGCACAAACAAGCATTAAGTGCACACGGTGAGCAGCGTGGGCAGGTGGGGCCGGGGCTGGGGGCTGTTTGTGTTGGGCCCTAAAGGACGCCTTCAGCTGTGAGCACACGTTATCTTGATGAGAGGACACACTATGAGGGGGAAGGGGAGGAGCATTTGCACAAAGGGTTGTCACCAGTCATCACATCCTCACCGTTGCAGGGTGGAAACCAGGGCTCAAGTAGGATTCAGACCTTGTGGGGTGCCAGGTGCCGACGCAAAGCCCCACACCCCACAGAGGACACCAGCCTGCTGACTGCTGTGCCCAGGTACTGAGAAGGGTGGTGGGGATGGCCCCGGCAGGGTGGGGGGGGGGGGGGGCAAGGCCTCATGTCAGTGATCTCCTTGGCCCTGAAGGGAGACGCTTCCCCGAGGTCAGATGTGTGCAGACTGGAGGCAGGAAACAGACCCTGGGCAGCGGGAACAGGTAAGAGTCATTCTGGCACTGAGGGCAGGAGATGAGCCAGGAAATGCCCGGGGGTCAGGAGGGGGTGGAGCCAACACAGCCACCACAGGGCTCCTTGTTCATCCTCCTTCATCCTCCTGCAGCCCCGAAGAGACAGGCCCCAGGTGCGGGCAGTGCACCCAGACGCTCAGTTGGAGTTCACTTGGGGTGGGCACGAGGAGCCCTCCACGTGGGTGGACCGTGCATCTCCACGGTCCTCAGCGTGCGGGGCTTCATGGCAGTGTCCACGGTGCCCTTCTGCTCCCCACGCCCGTCCATCATGGGTGGGCTTTTTCAACTTAAGCACAGTTTCAGGTTTACAGAAGAACTGAGTGGGAACCACACAGACTTTCCAGGTGCCCCCTGCACACACATTTTGTTACCTTGTATTAGTGCAATGCATTTGTTGCAGTCCATGTGCCAGTATCAACCCACTACCTGGAGTCCACAGCTGATGGCAGGGGTCACGCTCGGACTTGGACAATCTGGGTTTGGACAAGCATACACGCACCCCCTACAGACGTATCACTCTGCCCACAGGACAGGAGTCCTGTGTTCTGTTACCCCCTCCCCCAACCCCGGGCAGCCACAGACCCTTTTACCGTCCCCCAGAGCATTGCCCTGACCTGTGTCACAGAGCTGGGATCGTGCACAGTGAAGCCTTCCTGGCTGGCCTCTTGCACACAGTACCTAGCACTTGAGACTCTGCTCTCCCGAGGCTGCACACCATCGTGTGGTCATCCACCACCGGGTGAGGGGCAGCTTTGCTGCTTCCAAGTCTTGGCAATTACGAGTCCAGGGAAAGTGCTTTTCACATAAGGAAACAAAAATTTCAGAATAAGGACTGTTCTTTCAAGTCAGGGATTCTGATTGTCACTGAGATTTCTTTCTATCCATTGTCCTCTCAGCCTGGGGGCACCTGGCTAACCCCGCTGGGTAGGCTGGCTGTCAAGAACCACAGCCACCGAGGCTGGAGGACATGGGCAGCTGACGCTTGCTGAGCACTCAGGGTAGGGTGCCAGGTGTGGTCATCTCACAAGGGCCCATGGGGGTTCAGAGAGACGAGGGCACTGGTCCAAGGCCACACAGCAGGAAGAGCGAGGAGATCTGGCTGTCCCTGAGCTGGAAGGAGCCTCTGACTCCTCCTGGTCCCCACCACAGGGGAGGCCCACACTCGGGAAGGTCAGCTGGTTGGTGAGAGTCCAAGGCAAATCTGAAATCGAGGGGGGTCTGCAGACCCCAGCCAGGTGTCCCTGTGTCGTTCCTTCCAAGCCATGTCCCCTAAGGAGACTGACTCTGCTTGCCTCGTCACCCTGACCTCGCAGAGCAGGGCAGAGGCTCATTCCCCTGCCAAGAGGAATGGCACAGCCCACACGGCCAAGGGTACACAGTGTGTCTGCACCATGCAGAGGTCTTCTTCCACTTGGTGCCCAGAGTCCCTTGGCCGAACTCCCCACATGGAGAGTAGCAGCTAAGCTGAGACCCCACCCAAGGGTGCCTGACACCCAGGCCTGCATTCTGGACAGTTCTCTCCACTATGCCCTGAAATATAAGGAAGAAGTCTGCCGCAAGGAACACAGGCTCTGGCTTCAACTGCACCCGTGCCCCCCGGGGCCTGGTGGTTCTCATACCTTCGTGCGCAGAGCTGCTCCTGCGGGATGAGGCCGGTGGTGAGAGGACTCGTGCTGAGTGAGACCCTGGGTGGGTGGCTCAGGTATGCAGGCTGACAGGACCTGGGAAGCTGTGTCTGACAGTCCCAACTTCCAGATTTCAGCCCCACGTCCTGCCTGGCCTCAGGGAGCAGGGCCTGCCCCAAACCAAGAAGGACCTTAGAAGGCCCAGATCTTCAGACCCTCACCAGATGGAGAGCTGTGAGAACTGAGGCGCAGGTTCCTCTCCTTAAGCTGAGACCAAAAGCAAAGATTCATCCATCTAATCCACACTTTGGTGGCTGGGCATCTAGATGCAGTGCTCAATGCTATCAAGAATAAAGGGGGACCTCGGGGGTCGCCAATTTGGATCACTACTTCATCCTTCAAAAAAAAGGGGGGACCCTCCCTTTGGGTGTTCACAGGGGAGGCCGGCCAGAACTGAACGCAGCACAGAGTAGGTGCTACTCTGCATCCCACCGTCTGGAGAGCACCTTTCCTGGTGCTACGCTCCCTGCTCTGGTCACCCAGTGGGCACAGAGGCTCCGCAGCTGCCCCAGGCCCACAAGGTTATCCCCTGTAAGGTCAGGCCCGCGCTCTGGTGGGCTGAGAAGTGACTGAGCAGAGGGGGCACTGGAAGGCTCTCCATGGGGTGCAGTTCTCCTGGGCAGTACCCACGCCACCTGGGAACTGCTGAAATGCAGAGTCCCAGGCCCCTGGACCTGCTGAAGCAGAGCCCCTGGAGGCGGGCCGGCACTCCAGAATGAGACTCACCCTCCATGTGACTGAGGCCACTCCGGGTCAAGAACCCAGATCCTCCCATTAGCATCACCTGGAGAGCTGTGAGGACTTACCAGGGACACTCAGCCTGCCCAGCAGCGTGGCCCCGGGGGGCTCTGGGCAGAGTCCCAGCAGGAGGGAACTCCAAAAGCTCCTAAGACATTCTTGCTCCAGGACCACCATCACTTTCTGTTTTACAGTCTGTCATTTGAGAACCAATGAGCTTGTTCCTGAAAAGCCACCTGCTGGGCAAGCTTCCATCTTGCCTTCAGACAGCAGCGTCCACCGCTCACAGTGCTGGGAAATCTCCCTCTGACCTATGTCACTTCGCAGGGTCGGGGTGTCACACACACACCACAGGTACACCAGGACGCTGCTGAGCGTCCAGCCTTCGAGCCCTGGGCCCGCACTGAGACAATGTTCGTGATGTGGCTGATGAGCCATCATCCCAGGAAGACACCACAGCTGACACAAGGGCTCTAGCCCCTCGAGGCGTCTCTAGGTCCCTGTGAGACCTCCACAGGCCTCAGTTTCCCAAGCTCTGGGCCAGAGGGCTTGGGGCAGGTGGTCTCTATGCAGGGCTGCCAGTTCCAAGGGACAGGCCCAGGTAAGTGTGGAGTGTAGCCAGGACTCCTATGAGGCCACTCGCATGCACCATCAGCCATGAGTTGGACGAGCTACTTACCCAAATGAAGCCAATGGTCCCTAATCCACAGGACTGCAGCCAGACAGACTGAACATGAGAACCTAGGAGGATGTGGGCAGAGAGCGAGGGACGGGGCCCTGTGTGTTCTTTTATCCTCCTGAAGGCCCCACCTTCTGGCTATGGCCCCACAGAGCCCCCACTTGCCCGCTACGGCCCCACAGAATGCCCTACCTGCCCACTATGGCCCGATGGAGGCCCCAGGTACACGTTATCACCTCAGGGATCTCCAAGTCCCTGTTATCTTCTTGGAGGGGTCCCCCAGAACTCTGTCGCCTTTCCATGCAGGTCTCCCAGAGCCTACCCTCTCAGACAAAAACAGATTGATCAGTGGTCGGGGATAGCTTGTACATCAGTGTCCTTTGCCATGACCTCTCCTGTAGAGAGCAGGATCGCGATGACCACCTAGCTACAGAGCTCCCTCTAGGTCCCTCCCCACCCCCTAGGCCTCACTTTCCTGCAGGGTGGGGAGAAGACCCCTTCTCTAAATAACGTTCATTCACCTAGCCACTACCTGCAAAGGACCATCCACGTACCCATGCAGAGAATATGCAGAACAAAGAACCCCCTGGACTTGAGATTGAGAGGGACAGGGTGAGAACACTACTGGCAGGAAGAGGATGAGAGCAGGGGAGAGGCAGAGGGGCAGGGCTGTGGCGGGACCACCTGCAGGAGGTGGCACTGAGGGCTGCTCCCCATGCCTGGCATGACTGCCATCCCCATCCCTGCTAGGGTTTTCTCCACACACAGAATATGCCACTTTGGGGAATAAATCCACCCCCCACCTGGGGGTGGGGGGATGCTGGGAAGGACTTCTTAGCTTCCAGAAGATTCTTCTTA
Source organism: Canis aureus (assembly GCF_053574225.1). Classification (NCBI taxonomy): domain Eukaryota; kingdom Metazoa; phylum Chordata; class Mammalia; order Carnivora; family Canidae; genus Canis; species Canis aureus. The sequence goes on along the minus strand of NC_135613.1, from coordinate 23,494,198 downwards.
AAAAATAAGCTGAGTGGAAATGTACAAGGGTGCAGACACTTTGGGAAACAGTCTGGCAGTTCCTCAAACCATTAAACCAGGAATTACCATATGTGCCAGCAACTCCATGCTTAGGTCCACCCCCAAGAGAAAAGAGAACGCCTGTCCCACAAACACCCGCACACAAACGTCCACAGCAGCGTTCTTCAAACAGCCAAGGGTGGGAACAGCCCAGATGGTCATCAACGGATGACTGGGCGAGCCAGATGTGCTCCCTCCATGCCCTGGGGTACTGCAAAGTCTTCAGGAGGAGCAGAGCTCTGGCACTTCCCGTAGAAAATGGTAAGGGACTTGAGGATGCAAGAGGCCCCGTGTCAAATAGGACACAAGGACATGAGGTGTCCAGGACAGGCCAATCCAGCGACGGAGAGGAGATTCGGTGGTTGCCAAGGGGAGTGGGGAGCTGGGGAGAGGACGGCTAGGTACGGGGTTTCTCTCTGAGACCATGAAGTGCTCTCCGGTTGATGGCAGTGATGTGTGCACAACTCCAAACACACCAGGAATCACTGAATTGTGCACTTGGAGTAGGTGTCATGTGTGCTAGGTGAACTCTATCTCAATGAATTACAAAAACTAAAGCCTTGGGTTAGGAGCACCCCGCTCTGCAGCCCCTGCAAAAGACGGGCCATGGTGTGAGGCAGCTCCAGCCTTCCTGGGGAGGGAGACGGGGTTTCAACCCCTCCCAACAGACATTGCTGGCAGGGGGACACACCCCTACTTCCCAGAATTGCCAAGTAACCCTCCTCAATCCCCCTGTTTATTGGGCGCCCCAGGGGGCTTCTGCTCTATGGCCCAGGGGGTCCCACGGGCCCGTGCAGTGGAGAGTGCTCGGGGCAGGACTCCCCACAGGACACGGAGGTGGACAGTCCAATTTCAGACATGACATCTGCTCCCAAGGGATGAGGTGGGAGCACGGTCCCCCAGCACGAGTGTGCAGACTCCCAGCAGGTCCGTGGATGGAATTGGGAGCCGTGGGGAAAGAATTTACACCTTTATTTTCACTACCCTCTCTCTACCTGAGGTCTAGACGGGCAGCGAACCACAGTGGCCAGTGGCCAAACCTGCGATTTGGTCAGCGACAGAAACGGCACGTCCCGGGAGAGTAACTACAAATATCCTGGGGGAGCAAGACACCCCAGGCCTGCCCCCCAGAAGCAGGGCCAGAGCCCAGGAGGAACCTCACACCTGCCCCGCTGGATGGCAGTGTGGCCGGCTGAGGGTGGGCCAGGCCAAGGACATGCAGGGCTGGGGTCCCCGCCTGCCCCTGCGGCCCCCGTGGTCGCCAGCTCCAAATTCGTGCTGGGCCTGGGGAGGGACGTCCAGCAGTGTGTCCTCAGGCCCCCAGCGCGCTGCTGTCCAGAGCAAGGAGGGATACTAGAAGCTCCACAGGCGTCTCGGCACAGAGCAGCTCTGGAGGGCGGAGGGAGGACAGGGAGGGGCCCAGCCAGCGGGGCGATGGCCCGTGAGTACCCGCACAGACCTGTCCACCTGCGCCCTTGGGGACTCTGTCCAGACAGCTGTCTCAGTCCGGCTGACAGGCCCTTGAGATTGGGTTTTCCCGAAACCATTTCCCTTGGCCATCAGCCAGAGTCCTGGAGGCTGAGAGAGGAAGAGCAGAGGGAACCCCGCCCTCCCCAAACCACCCACCCAGAGCCCCAGCCCCACAGCAGGCTCTAACTTCTGGCCCCATGGTTCCATGGGAGGGTCCCCCACTCCCTGCAATGAGGAAGAAACCAGACTGTTCCACCGCGAGGCAGGCGGGTTCCTGGGTGTCTTGGCTGGAAGGCCTGGACCCCCCGAGGGAGTTCTGGACATTTCTACAGGAACTCCTCTGGCTGCTGTGGGAGGAGGGGAAGGCCCAGAAGCAGGGGTCTGCAGGCCCTCCTGAGGGATGAGGAAGCCCCAGTGCTGACCCCTCAACTCAGAATCAGCTCAGACAGCCCTGGGCCTGATTGCCTTGCTGGGGACCTGGGATCCTGCAGCATTGCAAGGATGGAGGGGGGCCCCCAGGCCAGGGCTCCAGACAGAAGGGGGTCCCCAGGACAGGACCCTGTTGCATCAGGCAGGTGAAGGCAGGGTTTTCACCTCTCCACTTTGGGCCACGTGGAAACAAGCTCAGGGGGGATGAGCTCTGGCAGCCAGGGGTGGAGAGCTGTGCTCATGGGCATCATGAATCCCCCATGCTCTGGGGACCTCATTCTCATTTAAGGCTCCTGCTCCTCACAGGCCTGAGGGGCAGGGGCAGGGCTGGAAACTGAGGCAGGGGTGCCTGCCCAGAGATGCTCGGTGCCAGTGAAAACAAAGGACGGGTGAGAAGTAGTAGGTGTGCATCCCTCCTCCCTCTCCCTGTCTCCTCCCTCGGCTCATCTCTCCCTCTCTCTCTTCCTCTCTCTCTCCTCATCTATCTCTCTCCATCTGTCCTGTCTCTCCCTCTCTGACTCTCTCCATCTCTGTCTCTGTCTCTCCCTCTCTGACTCTTTGTCTCTCCATCTCTGTCTCTCTCCCTCTGTCTCCCCCTGTCTCTCTCCCTCTCCTGGTCTCTCCCACCTTCCCTCCCTCCCTCTCTGTCTCTCCACTAACTTCCTCCCCTGGCTGGCACATTCCTGCCCTGCCCTCCTCCTGCTCAGGCCTCCAGCTAACAGGGCATTCTGCACTTGTGAACACTTCATGGTCACTGTCACCAGGGCTGCCTCCAGTCCCGAGAAAACTCTGACCTCTGCTATATTTCTGCCGCATTGTCTCGGGGATCCACAATTAATTTCCTCCAGATGGGGCCCTGCACCGCAGACGCGCCACTCAGCCCCATGTCGTCCAGGTGGTGGGGGACACCTGAGCCCAGGGAGGCTCCAGGCCAGCTTTGGGCTGAGATCTTCATCTCCAGTGGGTTACCTCCTGGCCCCTAAGAGTCAGGCTGGCTCTGTGCAGACCCAGGCAGGGCCTGACCCCTGGACACTGCCCCTTGAGTCTGGCACAACCACAGCCACAGCCGCTGGTTCCCCATGCTCCCGGGGGGTCCTGTTTCCTTTGCCTACACGCACACTTAAAAACACTCCTCCTGGAGCATCTGCAAGCTCCCAGGCTGCCCAGCCCCCCTCCACCATCCTCTGGGTCTCTGTGGGAAAGCCCTGGCCCAGGTCCCTCCATCCTGTCAGCAGTAAAAGGGGAGCTATGTAACAGGTGCACGGACAGGTCCCCTCAGCCAGCCCAATAGTACCATAATACTTGGGGCCGGCTCATTGCCAGGGACATGGTCAGTGCTCAATAAATACCTGTGTGGGTCCCAACTATCCTGCGGACACCACGGCTGTTATGTCCCTGCTGGTGAAACAGCCCCTAAATGCGGCCCCTCAAAGCCTCCACTGCAGAGCCTGGATGGGAACTCTGACCTCCTAGCCGGTGGGCAGTGGCTCCAGTTCTGTCAAGCCAACATTTACTGAACACCTACTGTGTCCTGGTACCGCGCTCATACTCTACAGGCAAGAGAAAGGCATCAGATTTATTTCAAGGAATCCACCATCCAATGGGGAGGCAGCAGGCACAGGGGAATCCTGGGGGGCAGTCAGGAGGCGGGCGCTGGACTTTAAGTCAATGTGCTATCTACAATGTATTTTAAACATCTACAACTCAACAATCAAAAGACAAGCCAGTTTTAAAGCAGGCAAGGACCTGAACAGACATGTCTCCAAAGACCTGCATGTGGCCCACAAGCACGTGGACAGAGATCCAACACGGCCAGTCCTCAGGGAGACGCACATCCGAACCACAGGAGACAGCACTTCACAGCCACCAGGATGGCCGGAACAGAAGGACAGCGTAGCAGGTGCTGGTGAGGACATGGGGAAAGCGGCCCCCATGCAGTGCTGGTGGGAGCCCAGGATGGCCAGCTGCCGTGGAGAACAGAACAACGGCGGCACAAGGCCCAACACGGAGTCACCCTGGGATCCAGCAATCCCCATCACCCCACCCAGGTCTCTATAGAACTGAGACCCGAAACCGCATGTCCGCACAACAACTTACCCAGGACTGTTCACAGCTGCCCTCTTCACACTGGCCCCGAGGTGGAACCCACCTCAATGTCCACGGACCGATGTATGGATAAATGAAACGTGTGCTCACCACACCATGGGATATTATTCAGTCTTAAGGAGGAATCAAGTCGTGGCACAGGTGACGGCCTGGGGACATCCGTGAATGACTCGGAAAACAACACACTGAGGGCGAAGCCTGCCACAAAGGCTCCCTGTGGGACCCCATCCACACCAAGCATCCAGACCCAGAGACAGAAAGCAGATCGGGGGCTGTCCAGGGTGAGACTGCTTACTGCACGAGGGGTTTCTCTCTTGGGTCATAAAAAGTGTTCTAGGGGTGCATGGGTGGCTCAGTGGCTGAGCGTCTGCCTTCAGTCCAGATCATGATCCCAGGATCCTGGGATCGAGTCTCGCAACAAGCTCCCTTCTCAGCCAAGAACCTGCTTCTCCCTCTCCCTTCACGACTACCCCGCTCATTCTCACTCTCTCTCTTTCAAACAAATAGAATCTTGAAAAAAATATTTCTTAATGTTCTAAAATCAGGTGGTGGTGACAGCTGTGCAACCTCGTGAACATACTAAAAACCACTGAATCGTACGCTTGAAAAGGCAAACTTTATGTCACTTACACCGCCACAAAGGTGATACCAAAGACATATCACGGTGCTACCATTTGCCCCCTCTCAGGGTGCAGACACAGAACCACATCTAGGGTGCAGAAAGGACAAGTGGGAAGAAGGTGAGGTGCATAGCAGGGGCCATAATCCAGCACCGGTGCCCTTAACGGATAACAACACAAAGTACTGGCAGCTGGCTCATGGGACATCTGCATGCAGCAGGCACATGCATAGAAACCTTCACCAGCTCTCCCATTCGCTCTGAGTCCTGGGGCCTCTCCCCTCTAGTGCCACCCCTCCTGACTTCATGGGACAAGTCCCAGTGGGTGGTGCCCTCACCTAGATTAGGTGTACAATCTCCCTGCAGCCTTCCACCCTCATCTGGCCACATGAAGCCTCTCACACCACACTCGTCCCACATGCAATTCTTGCCCATAGACCCGCTCAGCCCTCAGGTCCCCACTGTCTGAAAGGGAAGGTCCAGGAGGTCGCTCACAACTGAGAGCTGGCTGTCTGGGCTCCGCACACTGCTCAGCCAACCTCCAAACACTTGGGCCTCTGTTTCTGCCCAACCCACTGCCCCCATCCAGACCCAAGCCATCATCTCTCCTCCCCTGGACACAAGCACCCTCCCAGGGGTCTCCGGCTTCCACTCTGGCTCCCATCTCCTTCCCCGCCAGCAGCCAGAGCGATGACCCAAACACACCGCACAGGCAGCAATGGTCCAGCAGTTGCGCTCCTAGGCATATATCCCAGAGACACGAAGGCTATGTTCACCTAAGAGCCTCTCCATGCAAATCTGCAGCAGCCGTATTCATCACGGCCCCAGACACCCCTCCATGGTACATGGTGACACAGTGTGGTCTGCACACACGCACAGCCCAGGACCCCGGCTGGCAGAAAAAAGGAATGAGGTATGGATGCACACAACGACATGGATGGGTCTCCAGAGAACCACAGTAAGTGAAGAAAGCCAGTCCCAAAAGGGCGCATGCTATATAATCCCATGTATAGAACATTTTGGAAATGAGAAAATGACAGGAGGGAGAGCAATGAGTGGGTGCCAGGGATGGGAGGGAGGAGGGTGTGGCTCTGAAAGGCGGCTGGGGGTTCCTGCTGATGAAACGCTCTGTGTCTCTGTGGGCATCCTGGCTGCAACGCTGTGTGGTTCTTACGTCAGGTGCTACCTTTGGGGAGACTGGGTGGAGGGCACAGGGGATGCCTCTGTGTTAGTCTCAAAACCACGTATGAGTCCACACGCATCTTGAAACGAAAAGTTAACTACAAGAGTATGAACCTCCTTTCCTCCGGTGGGGCCCTGGCAGCTAGGCTCAGACCCCCTGCCCCGGGACCCTTTTCCTTAGGTTAATGAGCCACCTGTTGTGGCCTGTGAGCCTCTGCACCGCTGTTCTCCCTCCCTGCACACCCCTGCTCCTGCTCTGCATGAGGCTGCCGCTCCTATCCTCCAGCTCTCCACGGGTTTATCATCCATGCATCAGCCAAGCAGTATTTCCAGAGCTCTCCCTGCTGCGGGGTCACAGTGAGGAACTCACCAGACCCAGTCTCACCGCCCAGAGCCTCCGGTCCACAGGACGGGACCTTCACGGGAGCATGTGTGCATGGAGAACCCAGAGGCACTCTGGGGCCCTGGCGCCCCACACCAGCCTCATCAAAATGCATTCAACTCTTGCCTTTTCTCCCCCAGAGCCACCCCCCGCCAGCCAGGCCTTTGACCTCAGCAGCAAGCAAACAGACAGCTGAGGGAGGGGGCACTGAATGGTCGTGCACAGAAGCTGGCTGCCCAGTCCCCAGGTGGGCAGAGGGGCGCCAGCTCATGGTCCTCCGGCTTAGCCTCTGCAACCAGCCTCCGAAAAACCCTGCACTGGTTTGCCATGCACACCCCCCACCCGGCGGGACTCCTGGGCGCACCCTCAGGGCCTCCCTCAGTACCTGGAACCCTCTCCACCGAAAAACCCTCCCGAGCTCCCTACAGTGAGACCAACCCTCTGGCACCTTCAGAGGTCTTCTCTTCTCCGGTTAGCGGTCCTCGCCCAAGGCAGAGGCTGACGGGAAGGGGCAGGTGGTTCTCAGGTGTGGTCCTCAGGACTCTGGCCCCAGATGGCCCCAGACGTGTGTCCTCTGCTAGGTTCCCTCCTGGGGAGCCCAGGGTGGAAGGTCTGGAGTAGATCACTAGCTGTTGAGACCCTTAGCCAGCACCCCCATCTCCTTGGCCTCACTGGGCCTCTGCTTCCCCCTCCAGAATGGGGGAGTCACGCCTTTCAGGCAGGCCGAATGAAGGAAGGCACAGGCAGCAACTAGCTCCTGACCAGACAGCTGCTAACACTCCAGTCTAGCTGAACTGGTGGGGAGGGCGCAGGATGAAGAAGTTTCAGGGGTCAAATACTGCCTGGACCAGCCGATGGTCCTGCAGGAGAAGCTGAGGGCCCTGGGGCCTGGGCACGGGAAGGGGCGTGTTCATGGGACAGGAGGAGGGGAAGGCCAGTGCCACCCGCTCCAGCCCTTGCTCTGGACTCACCGGCTGCAGGCATCTGCTGGCTTTGCCCTCCCTCCGGGTCCCAATTGCTGTGCACACTGATGATCGTGTCTGGGCACCATGAAAAGTTGGAGGGTTCCTATCCTGGGGTCCATGGATAAGTCTTAGGGAGTCTGTGGACCCCCACAAGCACCCACAAAACGTCACATGTGCAAGGACCTGCATGTGTCCTGAGAGAGGACCCTCAGCTCCACTACACTCTCAGAGGAGTCTGGAAAACCCACGAGTTCATGAATGCCGAGCAAAGAGCCACCGAGGGCCCGGCTTCAGAAGACGCGGCCACTCGTCCCTGCCTCTGTGTTACTATTGGACCGTGGGTGCCTCCCTGGTCCTCAGCTGCCTCAACTGTAGACCAAGGGGGTAGCTGACGCTACTGTCCCCACAGTGCTGCCGACAGCTCTAGGCCAGCCCCGCTGCCTACCGGCCCTGCGGCCTCGCCAAGCCACCCAGTGCTGGGAGCATTACCTTCTCCCCTCTTTCATGGGAGCACATTGCATGCCTCAACACAAAGCACTATTTTAAGGACTAAAAGGGATAACATCTATGGTAAAGCACAGAGACGTTCAAAAATAGTGAGTACTGGGACACTTCAGTGGCTCAGTCCTTGAAGCATCTGCCTTCAGCTCAGGTCACAATCCCAGGGCCCTGGATTCAGCCCCTTGTTGGGCTCCCTGCTCAGCGGATAGTCTGCTTTTCCCTCTCCCTCTGCTCCTCCCTCTGCTCTCTCTGTCTCTCTCTCGCTCTCTCTCAAATAAATAAAATCTTTTTAAAATTTTTTGAGTATCCTTCCTTCAAAGGACTCTCCATGGCTTTGGGATTGTAGGTGACCACGTATGTGCTCTGGAGCACTTTCAAACTGAAGTCTGTGACTAGTGTCCCCCAGACACACATGTCCTTGTCCCAACCCCAACACCCATGAATATGCCCTTGCACAGACACAGGGTTCTTGTGGGTGCAATGAAGTTAAATTAAAGATCTGGAGAGACTATCCTGGAATTTGGCCCTAAATGTAGGGACAGTGCCCTGTAAGGAAGGAAGAGGAAAAGGCAGAGACAGAGTGGGGGCCACACACACACAGCAGCTCCCCTCGCTGGAACATTGGCAAATGCTTGAAAATCTGTACATCTGTTTTATTTATTTATTTTTTTTAAGGAAGCACAGCATCTACTTCATGAGCCACTTGACCTGGCGTTTGAAGAACCACCTAGAGCAGGGGCTCTCAGCCCTGCTGGGTTTTATCACAGACCCAGGCCAGGAGGCCACCCTCCCAGAGCCTGGCTGGAATTCCAGCTGGATCTTCGCTGCCATCCTCCCTGCAACACCCTGGATGCATAGCCAGCCATCCATCCCAGATGCACACCAGCATCACCAGGACAGTCTTCAAAGGATCCCAATGCGCAGGCTGCACCCAGACCACCTCAGTCAGTATCTCTGGGTGAGGCCTGGGCCTCAGCATTTTCCAAAGCAGCCAGATGATTCCACGTGTAGCTGAGACTGGGACTAGTGGTTGTTCCTACATTTGAGCCACCCGGGCATCTTGCAAACATGCGGCTTCTGGCCCTGGATGTCCCTGGGCCAGGGCTGGGGGTGGGGGGCTGAGATTCTGCATTGTTAACAGTCTCCTGGGGAACCATTTTCTGTGGCTTTGCTGTGCTGCTGGGGTTAAGAAGCACCAGCCTATACAGCCACCTGGAAAACTGTATGGAGTTTCCTTTAAAAGTTAAAAATGGAGCTACCCTATGATCCAGCAATTCCACTACTGGGTATTTACCCCAAAAATACAAATGTAGTGGGGCGGCCCCGGGTGGCTCAGTGTTTTAGCGCCGCCTTCGGCCCAGGGTGTGATCCTGGAGACCCGGGATCGAGTCCCACATCAGGCTCCCTGCATAGAGCCTGCTTCTCCCTCTGCCTGTATCTCTGCCTCTCTCTGTGTGTCTCTCGTGAAAAAATAAATAAAATCTTTAAAAAAAATACAACCATAGTGATCTGAACAGGCACCTGCACCCTAATGTTTATAGCAGCAATGTCCACAATAGCCAAACTACAGAAAGAGCCCAGATGTCCAGTGACAGATGAATGGATAAAGAAGATGTGGTCTACATACACAATGGAATATTACTCAGCCATCAGAAAGAATGAAATCTTGTCACTTGCAACGACGTGGATGGAACTAGAGTATTATGCTGAGCGAAATAAGTCAGTCAGAGAAAGAGAAGACCATACAGTCTCACTCATATGTAGAACTTAAGAAACAAAGCAAATGAACATGGGGAAGGGAGGGAAAAATAAAACAAGGTGAAATCAGAGACAGAGACAAACCACAAGAGACTCTTAACTCTAGGAAACAGAGTTGCTGGAGGCCAGGGGAATAGCAGGATGGGGTAACTGGGGGATGGGCAGTAAGAAGTGCACTTTTTGTGATGAGCACAAGGTGTTATAGGCAACTGATGAATCACTGAACTCTACCTCTGAAACTAATAATATACTATATGTTAATTAATTGAATGTAAGTTTAAAAAAAGAAACAAGAAGCACCAGCCTAGAGCCATGCTTCTAAAGGTAGGGTTCTCAGACAAGAAGCAGCAGCAGCACCAACTGAAACTTGTTAGAAACATACATCGTCAGGCAGCATCTCAGACCAGAAATTCAGGGGTGGGGCCAGCAAATCTGCTTTGGGCACCTTCCAGGCAATTCTGATGCACAGTCAAGTTTGCAAAACACTCCGGCCAATAGCGACAGTGGTGGGCCAGCCCCCTGCCCAACACCTGCTCTATCAGCAGCACAGAGGACTGTGGTTTCTCTGGACACCCAGGAAGGTGGGAGCCGCACATGGAGAGAGGCAAAGAGTGTGATGGCTCCACCACAGAAGACATGCCTCCTGCAGAGTCGGCAATGCTAGTGTTGAAGCCACGGCCCCCTGCCCGCTGTCATTCAGCCTGAGCTCGGCTGTCCCCTCCCCTGGACACCTCTGCTGCTCTCAGGGACACACACACTTCCCCCTTCCCTCCTCAGAACCTTCGCCTGCGGGGTTCCATCAGAGCCCCCCCGACTCCAGAATGAGAAACCCTTGATTATTTACATGTTTTAGTTTCACATCCAGACTTTTTGGTAGAAGTCACTTCATCCTGCTTCTTGTACATCGCTGCAAACTACATACGGCATACCTCGGGCATCAACCAGATTCACAGGTAATAAATGAGATGGTGTTAGGAGGTGGGGCCTTCAGGGAGTCCTTAGGAATGGGATTAGTGCCTGATAAAGGAGACCCGGAGCACTCCTCTGGCCCTTTCCCCACGTGAGGACACAGGGAGCATGGCAGTCTGCAATCCAGAAGCAGGCCTTCACCAGACACCAATCTGCTTGCCCCTTGACCTCCAACTTCCCAGCCTCGGGAGCTGTGAGAGATACATGTCATTGTTCAGAAGCCCCCAATCTGTGGAATTCTGTGACAGCAGCCCCAACAGACACAAGCACAGTCAGGCTCAGCAGCTATTTCCAGGTTGATTCACAAAAGGCCACCCTGGGCTTGTGTGTCCTTTCCCCCCTGAACATAGTAGAGACTCACGAAACGCACCTCAGCAACTGGACGAGTCAAACCAAGGCAACTATAGCAGCAAAGAGAGTTATAAAGCAGGTGGAGGAAAGACTGCTTGTTTTTCTGCATCTCTCCCAGCACTTTGCCACTAACGCTGCTCACTAGACAGTGCTCCCACCGTGCCCTCTGGTCACAACTGCGTCGCACCCTCAGGATGTCGGAACACCATCAGAATGGGTTCCCTTTATTCTATACCATCCATCTCACTCCTGGGAAACAATGGCAGAGCCTTACAAGCAATGACAGAGCCAAGAGCAAAACAAAACCCATCAGGGACTTATCACAGAGATGCTTTCAGAGAACCATGAGTGAGGGTGACCTACTGGCATGAGAGTCTCAGGGAAAACTTTCCCTTTAATGCTCAATGCCCAGCTGTAAGTGCTTGCAATGAAGTGGACGTGCGGCGTAATGGTAGTGATACATTGCCCTCATTCATCCACAGTCAGCATGCCGGCACCACCGCAGTCACTGGACACACGGCAGTGACCGGCATAGACCCATCCCTCCCTGTGCGAAGCTTACACACTCGCAGAACCTTCTGTGATGGTGGACAAGTTCTATCTCTGCACCATCCATAAGTCCCACATTGCTATCGAGCACATGAAATACAGCTAGTGAGATGGAAACACTGAATATCTACATTGTGTTTCACCATGATTCAAATTTAAATTCAAAAGGCCACATGTGGCCAGCAGCCACTGTATTGGGTAGGGTTGGTACAGGTGAGGAACCCCAGCACTGATTTAAGGAGAAAGGTGGCACAGCAGTCTCTTACTGGCTGCTACAGACATGATCATCCCTCTGCCTGGCTCTGGTTGTACACCTACAGCCTCTGCACACCTCGCGAGAGCAGAGGCGCACACAGAGGCACAAAAGTGAGCCTCAGGCAAAGACCTCACTCCAGACCCACCCCACCATCCAGGAGATACTCTTAGGTCACCAGCAGACACCAGGAGGCACCCGACCTGACAGTATTGGGGTGCAAACAGCAAACCCCCCCCCCGCCAGGGGCGGTGTTTGTTGGAATATGGAACCCACACACTGACAGGGCGGGCAGGAACGGGAAAACTTCTGGTGGCCGAGGGTGCTGGACAGGTCAGGGGTAGTGGTCACGGCCGGGAGGCTCAGTTTGGCAGCCCGGCTGGAAGAGAAAGAGAGCAAAGCGCGGGCGCGTGTGTGCGGCGCTCTCCACGGTGCTGAAGAGACCAGCCGCTCCTCTGTCCTAAAGGAAGACACAGTGAGTCCTGTGGGTCTGAGGGAACCCCTGGTCGGATGCACAGAGCAACGCCAGGACCCCAGGTTAGCGCTCACTCCACCCACCATGTGCCTTGCACGAGTCGGGAGGCTGTAAATTGGGGGAGTGGCTGATCTAAGAGGGGGCGACCACGGTGGGAAATCCAAAGAAACATCACCCCCTCTAGATCCCACAAATCCACATATCCTGTTGTCCTCGAAGGATGCTGAGCGTTAGATACACAGCTGTCAGCTCAGAGTCGACAACCACTTATCCAGAGTTGTGCTGGGGGAAAGCGAGGAGGAAAAGGAGCCCCAGGAGCCACCACCACTCTCTGTCTTCCCAGCCATGCCCCCTCCAGCCCACAGTCCTCCTCCCTCGGTCAGCTGTGCTGTCACCATCAACCAGGGCTCCTCGCTACCTCAGCGGCCAGGGAGCGGCTATTTCCGGAGGGTGCTGACCCTCATCTCCTCACCCGCGTGTGGTAAGGTGCCTGATCTGAAGCACCCACATCGCTCCAGGGCTGTGCTGGGTGAGGGGAGCGTGCAGAAACACTTCCTCCTCAGCTATTATTGGCAACAAAGAACTAGTTATTTGCTTTTTCTTTCTCCCTTCATCTCCCGGAGCCTTTTCCCTCACCAAAGTGGCTGAACCAGAATCTCTTAGGAGATGCTTATCTTCAGGAGCTGCTTTTGTTTCCGAAATGAATTCCAATTGGCCTACGTGGTCTGTCCGTCCGTCCATGTCCATGGACCTGCTTCCTCCCTAACCTGGGCATGTGGATTTTTTTTTAAGTTTGCTTTCACATATTCATGGCCTAGTATAAAAAATATGCCCCATGGTCATTTATTTTGTTTGGATGAGGGCTTCTTCCCCCTTAAAAGGGGCATTAACTACATAAACATGTGCTTAAAGTGGAAACAGAGCTCCATCTGACCCTCCTAGGAGGCTGGCACTCACCCTTCACAGGGACACCTGCTTCTCAGGAGCAGGAGTTGGGAGGGATCTGGAGGGTACACGTGGCTGTGTTTTGGGGGACGAGGTGGAAACGTCTCTGGGTGACAGGTGTATTGTGTGTGTGTGCGCGCGCACAGGCGCAGAGGGACTAGAATTTAGACTGTGGGCGTGTGTGATTTGTGTGGGCCGAGGGATCTGGGCCAGTGAACGGAATCTGCATTTGAGGGGGGAGGCCTGGTGTGTGAGATGACTCACATCTTTCAGGCTGTGGGAGGGTTTATTTGTGGGGGTAACTTTGGTCCGAGGGGTCCTGTGTACACGGCACCAGGAGGAAATATTTACCTGTGCGGAGTCCAGCAAGTGGAGAAGGGGCCATGCAGTGCCAGCAGGGCTGGAGGGAGCAGCTGGGTGTGCACCTGTGCCTTTGCCTACAACTCCGGGCTGCCGCGCCCCAAGAAGAAGCGGGGTGCGGAGGAAGAGGAAGGAACGAGGAGGTCGTTTTGCACAAGGGAGTTTAGAGAATGTGTTCCACACAAAAGCACAGGCTCTGGAATCACCGTCCTGAGCGCGAATCCTGGTGCTGCCCGGCACCCGCCAGTCAGGTCTTCTGCCCTCTGTGAGCCTCCGCTTCCCAATGTGGGAAAATGGGAGAAATAAGAAAACTAACCCCACAGAGGTACGGGAATTAAGTGCTAGAATCCATGCAAACACGTGCCCCATGCCTGACACACAGTACCTGTTTAATAAGTGTTTGATATTGCCATTTATCATCATTATCACCATGATCACACCTGGCTATTGGCTCCAGTAATGATCATTGTAAGTGGCATTCACTGCATGTGTACCGTGAGAGCAGAATAGTGGTAAGTAATGATGAAAGCTTACTAGGATCCTAGCACAGCCGTGCACGCACCTCAATCAATCCCCACCTACTTTACAGATGTTATCAGCCCTTCGTACAGATGAAGAGATAGAGGCTCAGAGAAGTTCAAGAACTTGCCCAAGGTCACAAAGCCTAAGGGTTGCAACTCCAAAGCACATGCTCCTGCGGGCCCGGCCCCTGCAGTCTCCCCATCTCCAAGGTGTCCCCCCAACAGATGGACCCTGGAAGTCACTGGGCTCACTTGGGCAGAAAGCGTGCGCCTTTCACTCTGTGGGGAGGATGAACCCAGAGGAGGAGGAGTTGGCAGAGGCGGCCCCAGTTGAAATGGAGTCCATACCAATTCCAGCCAAATGTAGAATACATTTCCCGTTTCTGCATTATTCATGAAAATCCCCGTTTCCCAAAGTCAGCACTGCGAGCTGGGCTGATGCCTGCCCAATCTCCCCACCCCTTGTGCAAGGGAAAAGTCAGACCGGAGTCAGGACCATGAACTCCCTGAGGGCTCTGCTTGCCCTCCCCAAAGCATGAGCCGCCACACCCACCAGCTGAGCGGGGACACACGGGACATCCAGACCCACAGCTGCAACACCCCGCTTTGGTTCTGCTTGCCTGATGGGCTGCTGCAGGGCACACATTCTCAACAGTCACTTCCTTCCTGAGGATAAGCACGGACCATGTCGCAGAAAGGTGGCCCCAGATGTCCAGCCTGATTATCCCAGGCCGGAAGGGTCAATTCAATTTTCCATCATGCCATGTTACCAACCGACAGGGAGCAGTCAGCTCCCGCAACCCAGTGCCTGTTAAGCCTACCCTGGTTGGCCTACAGGTGGTGTGATGCGGGGGGGGGGGGGGGGGGGGGGGTTGGGGGCTCCGCTCTGGACAAATCCAAGTTCCAACCATGACTCTGCCACCGTGGGTGGGGGGCTCTGGCCTGTCCCACGGGCTCCTGGGTCTCTCCGGCCTCATCTGTAAACTGGACATGGTCCCCCTCTCTCCACCATGGGAGGGCCCAAGCAGGGCAATGTAGAAGGAGGTGCTTTGGGGAGCAGAAGGCTATGTAGCTGCTTGGATGGGGGATAGGGACCCAAGAACATCAATCCACAGAAGGAAGCATTTCTCACATCAACATATCAGACCCTAAACTCATGGCCAGCCACAGAATCAGGTCTCTTCCCTCCATTAGCACAAAGGAATTCCTACCCTTCCCTCTAAAATGGAAGCTCTCTGAGGACAACAACTTTTGTCTGTTTTGCTCACTGCTGGTTTCCCAGAACCCAGAGCACCTGCTCATAGCAGGCACTCAGTATCTGTTGAACAAAGGAGAGATTTCTGCAGGCCACCCAAGGTGTCCGGGAAGGTGGACAGCCTGGAGGGCTAGATTTCACTCTTAGATATTCTGGGGACTTCCACAGGGACAGGGGCCTGCCTCCTTTCTCCCCGGGCTCCCACATGAGACCGCGAAGCTGCTCTCCTGGCTCAGGCACAGCTGGCAGCACCTCTGGAAGCACAGATCCGCAGAGCAGCACAGCCAGAGCCCCCAGGGTGACAACTACCCTTGGGCTCCCGAGGAGCCCAGCTGGGAGCGCCAGGCTGCTGAGTCGCCCACCTCAGCCACCCACATCTGCTGCCCGAGCCTCGCTGTGTGCGCGCGCACACACGCACCGCCTAAAACCCAGAGAGTCTGCTCAGTTGAGCCCCTGCGCGCCAGGGTCAGGGATGCTCTCCAACCTGCTCCATGAAAACAACAACAGCACAGAAGAGGCCGCCTGGGACAGGGCCGGGCACGGCGTTGACAGGCAGGAGCATTATATAATTAACTGCCCCCCACGCCTTCTCTCCTTTGAGTAATAATGAACCTGCCTCTCAGTTGCATAAGCCAAAATAATAATTACTCTCCAGCCCTCCATCAGTCCTGGATGTGGCCGGGGAGCAGGTGTTTAGTGCCTGCTTCATGAGACGTGGAGGCAGCAAGCAGGCAAGGAGAAGACCACACGTACGTTCATGATCTCCATGCCCAGCAGAAGCACACAAGTCATTGCCGTGCCCCATGCTTTTCCCAGGCATCCATGCCTGACAAATTACCAAGAGGAAGTCACAGAGCCACTTCTGAGGATAAGCTCCCAGATGGGGGGCCGGGGGCATCTAGAGAGCAGGCTTGTTTGGGGTCTGGCTTCCAGGAACAGTAAATGCTCCATGCCTCTCCGATGCACGGAGAAGTGGACACTGGAGTGTCCAGGACAAGCGGGCAGCTGCAAAGCTGGCCAAGGCTCCCTGCACAGAAACCATCTTGCAGCCAGGGCAGGCAAGCAGGCAGGCTCAGCCCTGAATGTGGTGGCATGCTAGAATGAAGGCACAGAGCATTCCCTAAACTACCGGTGAAAATGATTCAGCCACTGGAAGGCAAGATTCCTGGGCTCTCGCTAAACAGATGGGCCTCCTCCTCCCTCCCTCTAGCAGCCTCTCTGGCTGCGCTAGCCCGCGTCCAACCACCTAGAAGTTTATTGCCGTGTTGTGTTGCTTTGGGTTTGTGTTCCTCTCCCAATCACTCCCTTTCCATTGGCTTGGGTTGATCAGGACTAAGGGAGGCCCTTCGGCACCGCAGGAAAACAAGCAGAGCTGGGGCCTGACTTCTGGAGGCCCAGCACCAAGGGAGCTCTGCCAACACGGGCTGGGGGGGGGGCCTCTCCCAGCTCCCCTCCACCCTTGGTGGGTCCCAGATGAGGCCCTGGGCCCAGGGCCTGGGGCCCAGCCTGGCCTTTCCAGCAGGTCTCTGGCCTGTGCTTGGATGATGCACTGACACTGCTCAGCCCCACGGCTCTGGGCCTGGCTCTGCTCCTGGAAAGCCCCCAACAATCGTCAGCTGGCACAGGGGTGCTGTCCCCCACCAGGCAGTGGGGCAACCTGTAGCCAGGGCAGCTATGGCCTCCAGGGAGCCCCAGGAAATGCCCCAGGTGCACACGGACGGCCCCACTGGAGGGAGAAGCTCAACTTCCCCAGAGGTAAACAGAAGAGGCAGAGGAGAAGGTCCCTCCTCCGCCCAGCCCCCTGCCCTGCCCTGCCCTGCCCTGCCCTGCCCGGGGGCCGCCGCCAGCGGCACCTACCTCCGTCAGAGTATGTCTCCGTGCCGTAGCCGTCCTGCAGCCCGTTGCTCCAGGTGCCTTCGTACTTGGCCCCGTTGCCCGTGCACTCCCGCACCCCGTAGCGCCCCTTAAATCCGTGCGTCCACTCGCCCTTGTACACCCACTTCCCCTTGCTCTCCAGGCCGATGCCGTGGCGCTTGCCCTGCGCCCAAGTGCCCTGGTACGTGTTGCCGCTGGGCCAGGTGTAGACGCCCAGCACCTCGAAGCCGTGGCTCCACGAGCCGGTGTATTCGCCTTGGCCCTTGGGACCGGTGCAGACGCCATGGCCGTGCGCCTTGCCGTCCTCCCAGCCTCCACAGTAGGACCCTCCATCGTCAAAATTAAACCTACCCCCACTGGACATGCATGTAACTCGGTTTGCAAATCCCGCAAACGGTGAAAAAAAAAAAAAAAAACCAAGGCGATCAACAAACCGGATTCTTGGTTGGCTGGCTGGCTGGTTTTGTTTTGCCTTTTTTTTTTTTTTTTTTTTTTTTTTTTTAAGGAAGAATGGAGAAAGCAAACACCACAGCGAGCAGATCCCGGGCGGCGGGCGGCCGCGGCGCCGGCTTCGGCGGAATTTAAGTCAATTGGGGGCGATTCTTCCTTTTCGAGCTGCGCCGCGGAGCCTGACCAGCGTCTCGCGCTCCCGCTGGAGACAGGACCGGAGGGGAGGAGGGAGGGGGAGGGGAGGGGAGGGGGAGGGAGGGGGCAGGAGCAGGAGCGTCTGGTGCAAACGGCTCCACCTCAGCGGCAAGTGCCCCTCGGAGGCGAGCCCGCCGGGCTGGCCGCGCAGGCCGGGGCGGGGACGGCGGGCGGCTCAGGCCCGGGGCGCAGCCCCCCACCTGCGGCTGCCGCGCTGCGGGCGCCCGAGGGCGGCGGCGGGGCCCGCGGGCGGCGGCGGCACGGGCGGCGGCGCGGGCGGCTGCACCATATTGGGGGCCGCGGACCGGGCCGGGCGGCGGCGGCAGCAGCAATGCGGCGGGGCGGGCGGCGGGGCGGGCGGCGGCGGCGGCGGCGGCGGCGTGCGCTCCGGGCCCGGCTCGCGCGCTCGGGGAGGCGCGGCGCGCGCCCGCACCCACCCGCGCCCACCCGCGCCCCCGGCCTGCGCGCCCGCACCCACCCGCGCCCCCCCGCGCCCCCGGCCTGCGCGCCCGCACCCACCCGCGCCCCCGGCCTGCGCGCCCGCACCCACCCGCGCTCCCCCGCGCCCCCGGCCTGCGCGCCCGCGCCCCCCGCACCCCCCCCCCGCGCCCCCGGCCTGCGCGCCCGCACCCGCCCGCGCCCCCGGCCTGCGCGCCTGCACCCCCCGCCCGCGCCCCCGGCCTGCGCGCCCGCGCCCCCCGCACCCGCCCGCGCCCCCCACCCCCGATCCGCTCCCTTCCGGCGCCCGCGTGCCTTCTCCCGGCCCCCGGCCTCGCGCGGCCCCCTGCGCGCCCCCGAGCCGACCCTCCGCTCACGCGCCTCCCTTCCCGCCCCCGGCTCAGCCCCTCGCCCGCCCGCGCGACTCCCACGCGCGCGCCCCCGCGCCGGCTCCCCGCCCCACCCGCCCCTCCCGGCCCCGCGCGCGCCCGAACCAGCCCCCGGGCCCCGCTGCCCCTCCCCGCGCAGAGCGCAGAGCGCAGGGCGCAGGGCGGAGGGCGGAGGGCGCGGGGCGCGGGCTGGGACCCCGGGCGCCCGCACCCCCGCACCCCCACGCGGCGCTCCCGCCCGCCCGGCTTTTCCTCTGCCGCGGCTGGCCTGGAAATAGGGGTCCAGGCGGGTCGCCCCCGCCCCCCTTTCCCGGGACTCAGATTTAAAGGGACAGGAACTGCGTAACGGGAAGGCGCCCAGCACCCAGGGCGCCCTCCTCCCCTCCCGGGAGCCGCGGGGTGAAGCCTGGCGGAGCAGGCCCCGGGTGTTCTGGGGCGCCCCTCGTGTTCGCTCCCTCCCACCCTGCGCCTCGCCTCTGGCGCCCAGCACCTGTCCCTGGCCTGCCTGGAGAGGCTCTTGGCAGACCACAGGTGGTTTTTCCCTAGGACAAATAATCCATCCTTCTTCCTTACGGGGCCGTTTGAGGTCTACGTGGGGGAGGAAGGGGGGCAATCACCTCAGAAAACATGCATCACCGTCAATTGACAAAGTCCGGCCACACACACCTGCTTTGGAGTAAAGATACCCAAATGCTGTCCCTACCTGCGCCCTGACCAACAGGTAGCCCCCAAGTCCGAGAGCGGTTGCACTTTGGGGGAGCAAAGTGGGATCGTCACAGGGCGTTACTGGGTCTTTCTCCATACATACTCCCCCACCCCCACCCCCAAGTGATGGTGTCTGATTCCTGGATCCGAGTATCCTGGGACCAATTTAAAATGCATTTCCTGGACCATAAATCCGCAGGCAGGAGCCCGGTTCTCAGGTCTCCCGGAACGGAACGTGCGCGGCAAATGGCAGCAGACAAGTGCTGCTGGGGGAGGGAGGAGATAGCGCAGGGTCCGGCTAATTGCAGTGCCGCTGGAGAGAGACTCCGCCTGCAGGGAGACAGGAATTGCAAGCCAGGCAGTAGAGCCCGAGACTTAGCCCAAGGAAGAGGCTGATCTGAAGTCTCCCAATCAACCAGGGGCCCAGCTCACACCTCGTCCTGCCCTCCTTGTTCCCATATTTGGCTAAACCAGCCCGTCCAGGACTCTCAGAGTTCAAGCTCAACTTTCCATCTTGCCCTCGGCCAAAGCCCCCTGCCTGAAGCTCCACCAGCCTGGAGAGGAGTCACCACCTTGTCCACTCTGCAAGTGGAGGTCCATTTAGGGAGTTTTCCACTTTGCTTTGTTATTTGCGGTAACAATGATTCAATGCGCCTTCTGGTTGGTGTCTGCCTCCCTAAGCGACCTGGAAGGTTTCTCTAAATGCCTAGGGGTAGAATTGTTGGGCCAAGCACATCTTGGACTTAATAGAGGTTGGAGCAGTTTCCTTCCCTCCCTGCAGT
This sequence comes from Canis aureus, assembly GCF_053574225.1. NCBI lineage: Eukaryota > Metazoa > Chordata > Mammalia > Carnivora > Canidae > Canis > Canis aureus. The sequence continues at coordinate 23,474,214 of NC_135613.1, read as the reverse complement.
GCCCCGAGTTTCTGGCTCTCCGCGTGCCCTGGCCACCCCTTGGTATTATGAGACTTCCTATTCTGTTTCCATTTATTTTCTTCTGTTAATCCTTTAAAAAAAAGAAAAAGATTTTATTTATTTATTTATTCATGAGAGACAGAGAGAGAGAGAGAGAGACAGGCAGAGGGAGAAGCAAGCTCCATGCAAGGAACCCGATGTGGGACTCAAACCCAGGACTCCAGGATAATGCCCTGGGCCAAAGGCAGGCTCTAAACCTCTGAGCCACCCAGGGATCCCCTCTTCTGTTAATCCTAAATAGATAGGAAATAGTGTCTCAGGGACTGTTTGGTGTTAATGAAAAATTACATATTGTGAATGTGTAGACCAAAGGGCTGCAGATGCTCCTCACAAACAAAATTCAGGTTCCAATCCTGCCTCTGGAGCTGGCCAGCTGTGGGGTTTGGGCAGACACTTACCACCTTTGTGCTCAGTTTTCTCATCTGTGAAATGAGCATCTACTAGCTGCTATAAGATTACTGTGAGGATTCAAGGAGCTGACACCGGGGGCATGGTAAGCACTGAAGAAGGGGAAGTGGCGCTGTCATCAGGAGTCCAGACCCTCAGCGGAGGTCATGGATTCCTACATGGGACACCCGCCCATTCCCCCCAAGCCTCATTGAAGTAAAATTGCCATTGCCTTGTACACTCTGCACTTCCTTTCTTCCATTTTATTTCCAACCCAGTTTTTGCTGATTCAGCAGCCCTTCCTCACACCAGTGGTGGATCACAATTGAGGTCTTGTTGGAACATGAGGACTTGAGGCTTCAAGCAGTCTCTGGTCAGCACCCTCTACCTCTGGCTAATGCATACCCTTCCCCTGGCAGTTCCAACAGACCCGTCCTCTGACCGCTCTAAGCCGAACCTGCCTCCTCTCCCACGCATGGTCACATTAGCTTCAGCACTGACAGGCTTTATTCTCCGAAATGCAGGTATTAGAGGCATTCATTTTGTGCCATTTGGAAATCATTTTCCCATGAAGTATGGCTGGTGGTATTGATTTCATTTTGGAGGAAACTCTCTAAGGCTATAAACACAGTACAACCCAGCAATTTCAAAACAAAAACCAGAAGAAAAAAACAAAAAGCCATGGGGATGCCTGGGTGGCTCACTGGTTGAGTGTCATGCTCAGGGCATGATCCTGGGGTCCTGGGATCAAGTCCACCATCAGGCTCCCCACAGGGAGCCTGCCTTCTCCCTCTGCCTATGTCTCTGCCTCTCTGTCTCTCATGAATAAATAAAATAAAAATCTTTTTAAAAAACTTATTTAAAAAAAAGCCATAGCACCATTCAGAATTTCATGGCTCTGTGCCTCAGGCTCTGGATGAGGACCTTGCCATAGTGACCTCACAGATACTCCTCAGGTGACCTGCACTTACATACTCACCTTTCTTAAGAACCGACTTGGAGACTGCCTCCAAAAAGTGGCCGGAGGAAGGGAACAGAATGACAGGACTGCTGCCCAAGTCGACTGCTCATCCACCCTGGAAGCTCTCTGGCCTCCAGATGTGAGCACTGCCTCTCCCTTGCCTTCTATCTCTCCCCATGGCCCAGAAGTTTTCCGGTTTCAGACCCAGAAAGGCTCCTGGGTTCCCTAGATAAAGGACACCGCCCCTTTACATCTCCACAGAAGCCTGTTTACTTCCTTCAGACAACTGAGCAGCAGCTCACAGGTACTTGCTCATCTTCTTGTCATGTCTGCATTTACCCGAACACTGGATTGTCCCATTCTGTGTGCTCTCCTGCAACAGGACACCGACAATCCTATTGCTGCTGAGTGTAGCCCAAGTGATACAACGTGGCTTTGAAGGTCAGGTGAATGGCAACAGAGTCTCTGCTCCTACTCTCAGATGCTGTGCTTAGAATCCAGTCACCATGCTATGGGGAAGCCCAAGCAGCCCGTGAAGATGCACACAGAGAGAGAAAAACAGAGCTTCCAGCCCACATCAGCAGCTGGACCCCCAGCCCGCAGCCAGAACTGCTGACAGTTGCATGAGTGTACCATTTCCAAAGCAGATCCTCCAGCTCCCGGCGGGTCACCCTGGCTATTGCCACATGGAGCAGAGCCCCCACCCATGGAGCTTTCCTCACTGTGCCTTGTCATGATTTCAATTTTTAAAAATTGAGGTATAATGCCATACAACACCATATTAGTTTCAGGTGTACAACATAATGATTTAATATGCATTGCAAAATAGTCAACACCATAAGTCTAGGTAACACCCATCACCACACATAGTGACACAATTTTTTTCTTTTTTAAATGTTTATTTATTTATTCATTCATTCATTCATTCATGAGAAACACAGAGAGAGATAGAGAGGGGGACAGAGACATAGGCAGAGGGAGAAGCAGGCTCCATGCAGGGAGCCCAACGTGGGACTCGATGCTGGGTCTCCAGGATCACGCCCTGGGCTGAAGACAGTGCTAAACCGCTGAGCCACTTGGGCTGCCCGACACAATTTTTTTCTTATGAGAACTTTTCAGATCTACTCTGTTGGCAACTTTCAAATATGCACTACAGTATTATTAACTATGGTCACCATGCTGTTCGTTAGATCTCTGTGACCTATTTGTCTTATAGTGGGAAGTTTGTACCTTTCAACTTCCTTCACCCATTCAGCCCACTTCCTACTTTGCACCTCTGTCAACCACCAGTCGGTTCTCTGTATCTATGAGCTTAGTTTGTTTTGTTTTGTCTTTTTTGATTCCACATATAAGTGAGATTATATGGTATTTATCTTTCTCCAACTGACTTATTTCACTTAGCATAATGCCCTCATGGTCCAGCCATGTTGTTGCAAATGGAAAGATTTCCTTCTTTTGTTATGGCTTAATAATATTCCATTATATGTATATACACCACATTTTCTTTACCCATTTATCCATCAGTGGACACTTGTTTCCATCTTAATTTCAATTTCTGAACAAAATAAATACTGCTGTTATGTTAAGCCAGGCAGAGGTCGGGTAAATTATAGGTCAGGGGCCAAATGTTTGTTTATAGAGACAAAGTTTGATTGGAACACAACCATACCCGTTCATGTGCACACAGCTACAGACGAATGATTCCACACTACAGCGGCAAAGTTGCATTTCGACAGAAAACACATGGCCCATAAAGCCTAAACCACTCACCATCTTGTCCTTTATAGAAAAAATGTGCGAAGTCTTGTGTCTTAGTCTACTCAGGCTACCATAGACTGAGTGGCTTAAATAATGGGAATTTATTTCTCACAGTACGGGAGGTTGGAAATTGAGCTCAGCATGCCAGCAGGGTCAGTTTCTGGGGAGAGCCATGTTCTGGGCTTGCAGATGGCCACCTTCTCACTGTGTCCTCACGTGGTAGGGAGGGAGAGAATGGGAAAACTGTTGACTTTTCTTACAAGGACACTCATCCAGTGGGATCAGGGTCCCACCCCTATGACCTCATTTAACCTTAATTACTTCCTTACTCCAAATACAGCCACACTAGTGGTTAGGGTTTCAATATATGAAATGAAGGACATGAACATTCAGTCCATGACACCCTGATTTAAGCCATTAAGTTTTGGGGTGGTTTGTTTGTAGAGCATTAGCAACCAGAACAGACCATATGCTTCCTGCAGATGGCTCTATGCCCCTTTATTCTCTTCTATAGAATGTCACCAATACTAATTCCTACTTTGTAGGGCTGGGGCAAAAAGGACAAGACTCAATTCAGGTGGGTAAGGTGTTTGGGGGTCCCCAGTGCCTCAATGGTCCCCAATAACTCATGGCTCTAATTCTAATTCTATTTAGTTCCCAAAAGTGGTAAAGTCAATTTGCAAACTACTCTCCCCAGCAGAAGGTGAACATTCCAGTTGCTTCATTTCCTCACCAACATTTCATTTCATAATATCAGCGTTTTATTTAAAGATATTTGTTTATTCATGAGAGAGAGAGAGAGACAGAGAGACAGAGAGACAGAGACACAGGCAGAGGGAGAAGCAGTCTTCCTGCAAGGAGCCCAATATGGGACTCAATCCCGGGACGCCAGGATCACTCCCTGAGCTGAAGGCAGACGCTCAACTGCTGAGCCACCCAGGCGTCCCCAGCCTTTTAATTTTTAGCCAATCGAATGTACCTTAGTGGTGTCTCATTGTGATTCTAATTTGCATTCCTGAAACACCTTGTAAATTAATTAGGCTTCTTTTTTACTTATAGCTCATTACTTAATTTTAATTTAATAGATATAAATATATCTATTCTTATTATTTATTTGTTGTATTTATTTTTACAGTCTCCTGAAAGTATAATATGCTATTGTTTTTCTATTTAGATTACTAATGTAAAAAAAAAAAGATTACTAATGTAATGTTTTCCTTAAAGATAAATCCATTCAAGTTAAAAAAAAAAAAAAAAGAAGAAGAAAGGAGGTGGAGGGAGATCCACTTAAAGAGAAATATTAGGCAACTAATAGACCAGCACAGGTAGGAATGTGGCAGTTGTTGAAGAGATAGGGTCTCTATCCAAACTTGAGGATAGAGGTAAAAGTAGGCTCTGGACAGAAGCTGAGAACAAAGAAGTCAGAACCCAAGTCTGCCCCTCATACTGGGCCCCCCATCTCTCCTCTTGGCCCATCTGCTCTGTGTGTCTGCTCTGCTGGGTCTGCTGTACTTTGCTCTTTCTTTCACCTCTCAGTCCCAACCCTGACAGTCAATAAACCAGCTGATTCTACGGATCCAAATTCCTGGGAGAGACTCTGATAGAGTCAGGCACTGATTCTTGACCATCAGCCATAGTTGGGAGTGAGGACCTACATTGTGACAGCAGGAAGAATACATGATTGGCCTTTCCAGCACAAGTAGAGGAAGGACATCCTGAGGCAAAAGTTGGGATATTCTGTTGATGGAACAGATAATTTGAAATTGAAAATGAAGGAGCTTTGAAAAATAGTAGGCATAATTATACCTCCTTGTCAAAATCTAGAACTGTCTATGACCCCGGGGGCACTGTCACTGGCTATTTAATTTCTAAATGAAGATTATTATGAAAAAGAGAGAGGTACAGGAAGGAAGGATGAAGAGGAAAAGAAGGATAATGTAGAAGTGATTTGGATGGATTAGCAAGAAGAAAAAGAGAGGTTGTGGTGATGATGATGATGATGGTGATGGTGGTGATGAGTATGAAGGTGATGGTGATGATGAGGATGGTGGTGATGATGGTGATGATGATATTGGTGGTGATGATGGTGGTGATGAGCAGAAAAAGGATGAGGGCATTGATAAGGATGACAATGATGATGATGATGATGGTGATGTTGGTGGTGATGACAGTGGTGGTGATGGTGGTGGTGATGATGGTGAGGGGGGTGATGAGGATGATGATGGTGGTGGTGGTGATAATGATGATAATGATAGTGATGATTATGGTGATGATGATAATGGTGATGTTAATGATAATGATGATGGTGATGATGAGGAGAGGGCGATGAGGATGATGATCGTGGTGATAATGATAGTGATGTTGGTGATGAGGATATTGATGATGGTGATGGTGATGGTAATGAGGATCGTGATTATGATGATAATGGTGATGAGGATGGTGGTGATAAAGATGAGAGGGATGAGGATGGGGATGAGAATAGTGATGATAATGGTGATGATGATGGTGGTGATAATTAAGATAAAGAGGATGAGGATGAGGATGGTGATGATGATAGTGATGATGGTGGTGATGATGATAGTGGTTACATTTTTGTACCTGGCTCTGTACTGAGCACTTTATGTTCACTATCACATTTCATCCTAAAACAATTCTATGAGGCTGCTACTATTATTATCCCCTTTTTACAGGTGAGGAAACCCGAGGCTTAGAGAGGTCAAGTCACTTGCCCAAGTAGAAATGAACTCAAGCAGCTGACAGCAGAGCATGAGCATATAACTACCATGTTTCTCTGTTTTAAGAGTATAAATGTCCCCTCACTGGAGAAGATGAGCTGTTGTCTGCGTTCAAGCCACATATTTGTACAATTGAATGATTGGTAATATATCAAATGTCCATGAACAATCAAGCAGCCAGGCCCAGGAACTGAACATTTTTCACACTCCCAAAACCTGCTGTGTGCCCCTCCCTAGTCATAACCATCTCCACCCCTGAGACAGAACTGTTCATCTAAATCTACAGTCATCTTGATTTCCCACCTGTGAATGTGTGTCCCTTCACACTGTAGTTTAGTTCTGGCTGTTGTTGGACTTTACGTGGCTGGAATTGGACTATCCACATTCTTTATTTGCCCAACGTTGTTCTTGGGGTTCATCCTCATGGTTATATGTCTCTTGGGGTCCTTTGTCCCCTTGGCTGCACAATGTTCCATGGTATGGATACCCATTCCACTGTAACTGGACATTTGGGTTGTTTTCAGTTAGGGGCTATTGTCTGTGTATCCTAAAATGTATGCACAGGAACACTTACCATAAACCTCCAAAAATAAAAAATAAAAATAAATAAAAAAAAATAAAAAAAAACCTCCCTCTCCATGGGCAGCCCGGGTGGCTCAGCGGTTTAGCGCCACCTTCAGCCCAGAGTGTGATCCTGGAGACCCAGGATAGAGTCCCACATTGGGCTCCTTGCATGGAGCCTGCTTCTCCCTCTGCCTATGTCTCTGCCCCCCTCTCTCTCTCTCCGTGCCTCTCATGAATAAATAAATAAAATATTTTTAAAAAATAAATAAATAAACCTCCCTCTCCAAGGATCCCCAGGCCCAGGGGGTGCCTCTTCTCTGACCTTTGTCAACACCTGTGCTCTGCCCCCCATTATTGCATATGTCACTCTGCCAGGTTGTTGTGCTTTAATTCATGGCTTCACCCACTCACCTGGGGCCGGGACCCTGTTGGGTTCCTCTCCTCCCCACCCAGTGCCCAGCATAATATCTGGCACTAGGAATGCGATCATAGAATTCATCATAGAGTCAATGATGAATGAGCAAAGGAATAAATGAATGAACAGTCAGCATTCCCTCAACATTTGCTGAATCAAAGCACATCACAGAAGTGAATGGTAGAGCTTGGAGGTACTGTTAAGACGCTCAGCTGTGGCTGTTTCCGATCTGCATTTTGACCTTGTTCGACACCAGCTGGAATCACCGACATGGCACTTGGGGACACAGTCTACTGGCGGAGGAGAGAGAAGGAGACCTCTCTTCCTGCTTAGCAGATGGTGTGTTGGACATAAAGACATCTAGAGAAACGCTTCCCAGCTGGATTCCTTTCCTCTTCTCCTCCTCCTCCTCTGCTTCCCAGGGCTAATAAGGGTGATTAGATCTCCTCAGAAGGAGGCAGCTAGTGGCTTCCTCCCAACTTTTCCTCACCTACCGTGTATCTGATCTGTCCATCCTGGGAAGAGGAGTGAGCTGGGCAGCAGCAGAAGACTCCCAGATCTGCTCCTTTATTGAAGAGGAAGATGAAAGTCATGGAGTCTGAACAAGGGCCATAGGCAGAGGGCTGAGCTCCCATAGGTTGGGGGTGTAGCCAAGGGTCCAAGCCAACATAGAAAGGCTCAGAAGTTGGGGATGCAAGTCCAGAAGTCACACTAGTGGATTGGAGCCCTGGCCAGTGTAGACCACCTCTGTTCCACAAGCAGGCCAGGCCAGGTGTGTTCACATCGTCCTATTAATAATAGATCTCATGAGCACCCACTGACCTTCAGATAACGTCCAGCCTCCTTAACACAATTTACCAGGCCTCCTTGACCAGTGCCTGGCAACCTCTCGGTCTCTCCATGGTCTACTCCTTACTTCCTGCTCCTCTGCCTCACCCTGCTTGGGCTTGTTCCTCCCTCACAGGTTCTGCTGCCCTGCCTGCTGCACTCTTGTATGGCCCCGCTTAGTGACTTCTTCTTCCAGGAAGCCTGCTTGACCTCCCAGCCCGTTCAAGGCCAGGACAGTTGCTCCCAATGCCCCTTGGACCTTCTGAATCGTAGCACCTGGCACACGATATGGTCCAGGCTTGTTTCTTCTGCACCATTCTCTGCTGGATGATTAAGAACAGACACCACGGCTGCTGTATTCACATTTTCTCTCAACTCAGTGTCTGGACACAGCATGTGCTCAGTAAATATGTTCTGGGTGACTGAGTGAATAAGGTTATCAAGTATTTTCAAAGCATAGAAAAGTGTAATCAGGTGTGAGGACAGCTTCTTTCCTCTTCTGGGCCTGTCCCCCAGCATTGCCTTCCCTATAGATAAGCCAGGAAGGTCTCCCTCCCTGCTTCTCGTGGGGGCTGCCTCCTGAGCCAACTCAAGCCTGCAATGGGTGCTCAGGATCCATAACCTGCAACTCAGGCTAAAGCACTCAGACCACTCCCCAGTTCTTAGCCTGGGTGTTGGCAGTCTTCACCCAGGCACTGATGACTTGTTTCAGCCCCTGAATCCAGCAGAACCTGAAGCCAGCCTATGTTTGAACTTACCCACTTATTGATGTATAAAACCAATAAATTCTCTTTTTGCTCATATCACTCTGAGCTGGATTTCCTGGCATTTTCAACAGGAATTAAAAAAAAACTTTACTGAGATATAATTCACATGTCACATAATATATACATTTAAAGCATGTAAGTCAGTGTTTGCAGTATAATCCTAAAGCTATGAACTACCACCACAGTGTAATTTTACGTTTTCATCACCCCAAAAAGGAACCTTGAGCTATTAGCAGTTACTCCTTGTTCTTCCCTCCCCCAGCCCCTGGAAAGCACAAATCTGCTCTCTGTCTCTACAGATTTGCTGACTCTGGACGTTTCATAGAAACAGAACCATCCAAGAAGGGCCTTTGGGACCATCTTCTTTCACTGAACATAATGTCCTCATAGTCCATCCATGTTGCAATAGGTGTCAGAACTTCCTCCCTGTTTATGTCTGAGTTATATTCCACCCTGTGGATGACCACATTTTGTGCATCTCTTCCTCAGTTGATGGGCGTCTAGGTTATTTCTAACTTGGGGTCCTGTGAATAGCGCTGCAGTAAACGTTTGTGTTTGAGCCTTTGTGTCCATGTATGTCTTCACCTGCTGTGGGTGTAAACCTAGGGATGACATTGCCAGGTCATGAGGTGACTGTTTCATCTTCTGAGGAGTCCCCACCCATTTCTGGGACCAGCCTCCCTACTGCTCTGGTGCTTACTGATTTGGACTATCTCTGCATGAGCTTACTGACCACTTTATGTCTTCTTTTGGAGAAACATGTATTCAAAACTTTTCCCCTTGGAGATTCATGGGTGGCTCAGTGGTTTAGCACCTGCCTTTGGCCCAGGGCGTGATCCTGAAGTCTCAGGATTGAGTCCCACGTCCGGCTCCCTGCCTGGAGCCTGTTTCTCCCTCTGCCTATGTCTCTGCCTCTCTCTCTCTGTATGTGTCTCTCATTAATAAATTTTTCAAAAAACTCTAAAAAACAAACAAAAAAACACAAAACTTTTCCCCTTTTCTAAATATGTGCTTTTATTATGAGCTGTAGTTCTTTATATATTCTGGATACAAACTCCTTGTCAGATAGATGATTTGCAGAAGAGGTCTTCCTTTACCGTGAGTTATCTTTTTGGTGTCTTTATGGAATTTTTTTATTTTTATTTTTTTATGGCATATTTCATTGCAACACAAAAGTTTCCAATTTGAGGAACCTGGGCGGCTCAGTCGGTTAAGCATATGTCTTCAGCTCGCGTGGTGATCTCTAGGGCCTCGGATTGAGCCTCACATCGGGCTCCCTGCTTAGTGGAGCCTGATTCTCCCTTTCCCTCTACCATCTCCCCTGCTTGGGCTTTCTGACTCTATCACTCTGTCAAACAAATAAATAAAATCTTTTTTTTTTAAGTTTTTTATTTTGGTGAAGCCCAATGTACCTATTTTTCCTTTCATCACTTGTGTGTTTGGTGTCATTGCTAAGAATCTTAACACACCCACCTTCTCTGAGAGGACTGCTCACTCTCAAGAGTCTGTCCCTGCCCTCTGTACTCCCAGCATAGCAGCCTGGCCTCCCAGTGAGAACCTCAGGACGGGGGTATGTGAGCCCATGATGCCTGGGTCGCCCACTCCCACAACAGTGTGTTCTCAGAGACGGCATCTCGGGGGCCAGGGGGGACCAGGATCTGAGCCACACATTCCTGCCCCCAAGGCACCCAGAGCAGATGGACATTCGAGGGCTTCCTGAAGGAATGACCAGAAGGAAGCTGGCAACAGGGAGGGGGCCAATCGTGGAGTGTGAGTGCAAGTCCCATCCCATCCCTTTGGGGGCTGAAACCCTGCAGCTTGCTCCCAAAACATAGACCCTTCACCCTCAACATTTAAGAGCTCAAGGCTGGGGCTGGAGAAGCACAGGGAATAAGACAGGTGCAGTCTCTGTCCACGTGGCCAGAAAGCTATCACACTGTGGAAGTTCAACACATTCTACTGGCAAATGGCAATCAGGTTCAGATGGTAAGCAGTTATGTCAGTAAAGGAATCCCCTAACCAAATGAAGAACTGCCCAAATAAAGAACTTCTTGAAGCCCAGAGTGGATGCAAGAGCTGTGCTCAGTTGTAATCCTTCCCCTCGCTGGCAGTGAGGCCTTGAGCAGGTCACTAAGCCTCTCTGAGCCTCAGAGTGGCCCTGTCACATAGGAAGACAGAGCAGCCCCTCCTCCCTGCACAGACAGGCTGACCTGGTAGGAGGTGGTGACAATCTCCCCGCTCATGGAGAGTTGTGTGCCAGGACCTGGCCTAGGCATTTCTCAGGGACTGTGCCCCATGTGAGTGGCACCTCAGGAAAGGAGACAGACACCCCAGAAAGGGAGAGGCAGGGCCTCTGTGCTCACCAGGATGGGAAGAGAGCAGCGGTTGTCACACCCCACGCTGTCTGAATCCCCCCACCTCACCCTGTCCTGCTGCTGGGTGTCGATTCTGGGGAAATGAAAGGAAGCTCCCTTGCAGGAAGAGTCAGGACCCCTGAACTATAGCTTTCTTCTTTGTAGAGCAGCTGTTAAGGACGTGCTTGATTCAAATAGGAGCCATTGCACTTACTGTACACCTTCTGGGAAATGCAGAAAAGCACACGAGAAATGAAAATCCTCATTATCCGAACACCCAGTGCTTACAGTAAATAATTTATGCCCTTTAAGTTGTTTTCTTCAGGGCACAGTTAACACGGATATAGTTTACGAAATCAACGTTGTACTGAGAAGGCTGTTTGATACTTACTTTTTCTTCAGTTAGCAATTTGTCCCAGACATTTCCCCATTTCATTAAATGGTGTTCTACAGCCCATCTTAATAGTTGTTGGTGTCTGTCTATAGCCGTTAATAATGGCAAATGTTTATATATGGGTGTGGTTTATATCGTGCTTTAGAGCCTGGTAACACTTACCTCCTGCTCATATGTTCTCAGTGCTCTTCATTTAATCCTCATACCTGCGTGAACTAGGTATCCTATTAAGACCCATTTTACAGAGGAGGAGGCCGAGGCACAGAGAGGCAAAGCCACTTGCTCAGGGTCACAGACTTGCTAAGTGGTGGGGCCAGGATTTGAACCCAGGAGTCTGACTCCAGAATTCACGCTGCCTCTGATGTGCTCTCATCATGGGCGCAAATGGGACAGGGGTGGCACTGGGTGGTGAGGGCATGCTGCCCTCTTCAGAGCTCTGGAAGCATCCTGAGAGGCAGCAGGATGCCTGGCCAAGTCTGCGCCCAAGCATGTAACTGGTACTAGGCTGTCTGTGGCCCCGCCACACCGTTCCCAGGAGTCTGCAGTGGGGAAGGTGGCTACACCTGCCTGCGTGGACCTGTGTGCTCTCTTGCACCTGCATAAAGTGCTGGAAACGCATTTGACATGGAGCTCGCATTAGCTTCAGTAACGGCTCCTGACCCCTTTGGTCCCAAGCATCATGCTCTAGAACGAGGACGGCCTCGGGCTGCCTGTGGCATTGCTGGCCTACATCGCCACAGACGGGGGCTTCGCTGGTCCATGGAAACTAGCAATTCCAATAACAGCCACACAGCAAGAGCCAGATCACAGGCCTCAGCTGGCAGAAGGGGAACGCCTTCCCCTGGGAAGCCATATGAGCCCCTGGAGCTCTGGGACTCCTTAAGAGGGGAAGAAGAAGGAAGGAAAGCATAGTCTTCAGGTCAGTGTGGAGGGCTGTTTTTAAGTGTCCATGAGGGTTCCCCAAACCAGAGAGCAGGGCAGCCAGCTATAGAGACAGACTGCAACATACCTGGCCAACCCCCCGGGTGGGAGATGCATCATCCTGCCCCTTGCAAATAAATAACATAACTCCCACAAGCAGGCAGCCCAGATGCTGATGGGGGCAGGCAAACAGTGTGCAGGTGACTGACCTTAATTCCTAACCCTGCCATGTCCTGGCTGGGTGACTCTGGCCTCCCAAACTTGCGTAAGCCTTGGAGACCCATCCCCCAGGGTTGCCACAAAGATGGAATGAAACATCCATGGTAAGTGCTTCATCACTAGATCAAACGTTCCCACGTATATGCCTCTGATTGCTTCTGTTAAATAAATTCCAAAGTGTGCAAGGGCCAGGTCAAAGGGCACCTGCTGCTGTCCCCTGAAGGTCCCCCTCGTCACAGTGCTTCTCAGCCTCCCATGGCACCATGGTCCTTCCTGTACCCTTGTGAAAAAGTAGATGCTGGTTCGGTGGGGCTGGGTGAGGCCTGAGCTCTGCATTTCTAAAACAATGCTGATGCCGCTGGTCCAGGAGCACCCTCTGGGTGGTAGGGGTCCCCAGGTGTCCACGGGTTCTCTGCCACTGCCCCTCCTGCAGGAAACCTGGTGCTTGGCGGGGCCGGGCAGACCATAGCCTCGGGTGGGGTGGTAATGGTCAGCCGCAAGTGGCTGTGGGAGCTGGAGAAAGCTGGTTCTTGGCATGCCGCCTACGGCCAGCACAGCTCCTGCCCACCCCGCAGAGCCTGAACCTCCGCCGTTAGCCACTAGCCCAGCCTGGCTGTTTACGCAGCCAGCTTCTGCAAACCTAATCCACCCAGAGAGGATTAGAGAGTCCAGCTCTCTGCACCAAGGCCAGGCAGCCAGGGTCCAGCCCTGTGCATGGAGGGCCTTTCCTGCAGCCTCCTGGGCCTGCGGGCTACTGTCCCTGCTGCACGGCAGTGAGCAAGTCCAGAGAGGATGGCGGGCCAAGGGAGACCCCGTCTGGACAGGAGTGGCCATGCAGCACCGCAGCGGACTCCACTGCAAATCCCAGCAATGAGGAACTGGAGACGGTGTACGTGGGACAGGGGTTTCCATTCTATTCCCAGAGCTGCAAATGCCTGTCCTTTCCTTGTGTCCGGGTGGGGGGAGGGGAGAAGCAAAGATATTAACAAATAATTTTAATCCTGGTAAAAGTTGGAGGGAGAACACAGAACACTTAGAGTTTTGCTTTCCATGTTAATGCTCAGAGCAAACTTGGGGTTGTTTGTATAAATTCCCCCCGTTCTATGGATGCATGAAGCTGGTATATTTGCACACAATCACATATTTCACACATATTGCTTTAACACACATTGGCACCACGGGTGCCGTATTTCATGGAATCTGAGATGCCGCCAAGTGTCAGGTACTCTGGGTCCCTCTGTCACTCCAACACCTGAGGAACCCCAGACAGTGCTCTGGGGACTTCAGAGAGTTACGGCTCCTATTTCCTCTTTCCAGCGTAATAGGCTGCTGCACCTCATGGTACACTTCCGAGAGCCACATGCCTGTGGGGGATAATGAGCTGACACAGGGGAGGAGGCCCCTCAAGAGCCTGGTGTCCGTCTGTGTCAGTAGGGGGCCGTCCTCTTCCTCTTTATTCTCCCACTAAGACCCTGAGGGTCAGCCCCAGGGAAGAACAGCAGGTGGGGTGGAGATGGAGGCCAGGCCAAGGGCTCTGTGCCCCAGAGTATGCTAACCCAGCGTGGGGCTGAGTTTGGCCTGCTCCCAGGAAACAAAGATGCTAATATGCGAATACATAGCCAGATCACTGACTCCTTTGGCCCTGGCCTTCCAGAATCAGGAGGTGAGAATTTCCCAGGTGTCACTATGTCGTGACCACACTGGAGAAACAGGGCAGATCCTCACCCAGTGTTCGGTTCAGATGCCAAGAGTGATGAGTCACACATACACTCAAAGAGTAGGAACAGGTTGCTACTCCTATCCTAAGGCTTTCTGGGGAGAGCAGGGCAGCTCCAAATTTCTCCAAAATTGCAGGAAGGAGCAGGGAAGGGAGACTGTCCTGTGGTTGGAGGGTGGGGCCAGAGTGAGGGTTCCTTCACTCAGAAAGGAGCTGTGTGGTATGAACCTACTGTAGCACCAAAGAAGGGAGCAGCTGGACTTTTTATCAGCCAGCTAGGACATGGAGCACAAGGGAATGGGGGTAGGGCTTAACAGCCACCAGCAGTGCAGCATCTCAGATGGAGTCAGATGCCACCACATGTGGGCATGCCGGCTTCCCGGTTCCAAGACACTCAGTGACATGCATGGCAGGCATACATGTGCACATGTGAGCATACTACACACGGGGAGCGTGATGACCCTGTGAGTCTCCATCCTATTAGTGTCTGTGGGAGTGTGTTCAGCCCACCTCTCCCAGAGCATCCTCATACCAGTTCCATTGTCAATATACACTCAAGATTCCAAATTATGAATAGTTCATTATGTACCAGACGCCCATGTACCACCACCCAGATCGAACAAATGTTAATTTTTTTCATATTTGCTTTGAATGTTTTTTAAGGAGATCGAAGTTAGAGTTGAAGTGCTCCTCTTCCTACTTCTCTCTCTTTCTCTCTCATCACTCACTCTGGAAAGCCAGCTGCCAGGTTGGGACCCACCCTATGGAGAGACATAGCAAAGAGTGAAGGCCTCCCATGAACAGCCAGCAAGGATCTGAGGCCTGTCAACAACATGAAGATAGCTTGGAAGTTGACCCTTCTGCCCCATTAGGGCCCTACATGACCCTCTGACCGCAACCACAGGAAACATCAGGAGCTGGCTGACCTGCTAAAACTATGAACTAATATATGTGTGTTGTTTTCAGCCTGAGTTTGGGGGTACTTGTTATACATCAATGGATAACTAATACACCCATTTGGCATCACTCAGAGGCTGGGTGCTAGGACATAGGCAGACTTGAGCACCACCTGTTTCCATCACCAACAGTCTCAAAGCATCTCTTCCTTACAGTGTCCTGGCATTGGATGCGGCGTAATGACCTAGGAGTCACCAGTGTGGACCCCTGACCCAGCATGCTGAGCTGTGCCCTGGAGGGCTGAATCCAGGCATGTCTGTATGAGCAGCGGTGGCACATGCCTCCTCCCGGCCCCCTCCTTGTCCTCCAGGAGGCCATCCTCAGCCAGTTCCCTTATCACCCGACCATCTGCCCCTCCAGGGATGGACACCACAGAATAAACTCAGACCAGCTCTGATCTGCTGCTCAATCGCCTGGCCGAGCTTCCTTGCCAACATCAGTTCCGACACAGAATCCAGCAATCCTTACCACAGAAAGTGTTTTGGAATTTTGCTCCCAAGTCAAGAGGTTTTGGAGACAGACAGACTGGGTTTCCAATTTCCTCCCACCATCTCTGCCCCCGAGGCTCACTCTGGAAAGCAGCTCCGTAATCATGCCCATCTCCAGGACAACAGAGAGAATAATGGAAGCAGACGGGGAGGGCCGGTGCGTAGTGGAGAGCCCTCAGCAAACATGCTGTGCGGGTGTCATCCCTTTATTAACATGATGACAGGAGGTACTTGGCAGTTCAGCCCTGGGGGACGCCTGAGACCGTGGCTGAGCGTGGCTTCCAAGGGAGGCCTGGGGCGGGATGCGGTGGGGTGTGGCCAGGGAGGTGCTTCCAAGCAGGGAGGGTCCCTCCTGGTTCCTTCTGGTGTCTCTCATGTCCCGCAGGACCTTCTCTAGGCTCCACATGGAAGCATGCTGCCTCCCACCCCCTGCTAACTCTATTTTTTCTTTCTTTTTTTATTGAAGTAAAACTCACACAACATAAAATTAACTGTTTAAAGTGAACAATCCAGTGGCATTTATTACATGCACTGAGCTGTTGCAACTGTCACTGCAAGCTAGTTCCAGAACATTCCATTACCCTAAAGGAAACCCACCCCCATGAGTATTCACTACCCGCCCCCGCCCCCCACCCCTGGCAACTATGAATCTACCTCTGTCTGTGCAAATTTGCTTCCTCTGGACGTTTCCTGTAAGAGGAATCATATACTATGTGACCTTCTGAGGCAGGCTTCTTTCACTTCGAAAAACATTTTTGGGGTGCATCCGCATTGTACCCTGTGTCAGAGTGTCATCCCTCTTTATGGCTGAGGAACATTACATTGTGTGGACTGCCTTTGTCCATTCCTCAGCAGGTGGACATTTGCTTGTTGGCCTGTTTTGACTGTCATGAATAATGCCTCTGTGAACACTCATGCACAGATTTTTGTGTGGACCTGCAGTTTCAATTCTCCTGGGGAGATACCTGGGTGTGAGCTCCCTGAGAGATTGTTTCCTTTTGAGGACTCCCACTCCTGCCTGCCAGCTCCCACCATGCTCTCAGAGTGCAGTGCTGTCATTGCACACTCTCCAGGGGCCACATTCCATGAGACTTTGGGGGAAAGATCTGAATGGTGGTCTGTGAGCCTCATGTGAGCAGGGAAGGGCCTGCTCACCCTGCATCCAGGCCTTGTGCATGAAAATACTCAGTGAGCACCTGTTAATGTGAGAATGGACTGCAGGTATGAGCCAACGGGTGAGCAGAGATGTTAGCAGGAAGCCCGAGAATCCAGGAGCAGGGCCACCCGGCAGATGCAGTACACACTCAGTTGGCCATGGGGTAGGTTGAAGTGCTGGGAGTTTATGCGCAGGTAGTGCACAGAGGCAGCCCTTATTGAATGGCTGATGGGGTGCAGGACCTACACTACGTCCTATGCTACCCCCAAGGACAACAGTTGGATGGCATCCTAATGTGGTTAGAATTAACACACTCATCCATGTACTTCCTTCCACCCCCCATCTGCCCCCCAGATGTTCCTCCATCACCTCTAGGTTGAATGAACCCACTTGAATCCTGGCTTAGGTCTGTTCCTGGAACCTAATCTAAGATGGTAGGTGTGCCCTCTGGTCCAGCTGAAGACTGGACTTGCCATCGGGAGGAGTGACTGATCATTTACAACAAGAATTTACCAGAATCAAGGGGCTGCTAGACTAGGCACGGTTACATTCTGGTTCTGCACGGCTGTGTGGTGCTGCACCACCTCCTTCTGAAGAAACAGGTCAGGCTGGGACCAGGGGAGGGGAGGCAAGCAAGTGCCTTCAAAGTCCTGCAGTGCAGGCTTACACCCGGGGGGTGGCAACCCCTTGTCCTGGTGACCCTCGTCCTGACAGTAGATAAGGCTTCTGTGGACGCATGCGTGCACACGTGTGAGTGTGTACATGGGTGAACACATGTGTATGCATGTGTGTGTACATTTGTATGTTTTGCACCTGTGACCATGGATGCATGCATATGTATATACGTGTGTAGCACACGTGGGTGTGTAGGTGAGTATGTGTTGTGTGTATTTCTGTGTATGTTTGCCTACGTGAATTGTGCATGTGTGTGTGTGTGCACACATCACGGTAGCTACTGAGCACTTGTCGTAGGCCCAACATCATCCTCAAGGTTTTACATGTACTAACCCACTTAATCTGCACAACACTTTGAGGTCGCTCCTACTATTATTCCCATTTTGCAGATGGGGAAACTGAGGCTCAGAGAGGCAAAGTAATTTTCCTTATGCTACACAACTGGTAGATTGGGACCAGGATGCAAGAGCAGACATTCTGACTCTGGAACCCACGCTCTGAACCTCTAGGGCATGTTCTTGAAGACGTAAATCTGTTTCCCTCTGAGCCACTGCTCAGTGATCTTTGTGTGCTGGCTCCTTCACAGCCGACGAGAGCAAAAACTCCCAGAGTGTATCTGGTCCGTATGCTCACTTTACAATCCAGAGGAAGGACTCCAGGGAGAGGCACCATGTCCTTCCCCCCAGCTCACGGGACCTCAGTAACAGGTGTGACTCCAGCCCCCATCCCCACATCCTGGCGGTTCCAGCAGAAGCGTCGACCCCACATGTCTGCCAGAATGCAGCACGACGTCCAGCCCAGCCTGCGCAAGCTGCGGCCTCTCTCCCACGGCTGCCGGGACCCGCTCTGTCGGGTGAGCCTCTGCCCACCCGCAGCCAGCACCCACCTGCGCCCAGCCGCGCTCACTGCCCAGGGCCCCTGCTGCCTGACCACTCATTCTCGCCGAGGGTGGCTGCCCTTTCTCACCCCACTGCCAGCCTTAGCAGGAAAGAGAAAGGCGGGCAGAGGCCAGAAGGCTGGGGGCGGTTCCTCTGGCCCAGGGAGAGCCGAGACGCAGCCTCGCTCCTGGCGCCGGGCCTGTGCGCACCGGGGTCGGCTCACGGGGCAGGAGGAGGACGTGGCCTGTGGTGACAGCCGCCCGCGCTCCCCGCCTTTGGCCACCAGACAGGCTGGTCTTGGCCAGGACTGGCATGTCGTGAAGCTGCTCCCAAACAGAAGCCCCAGGACAGGGCCATTTTGTTGTCGTTTGAATGCTCCTTGCAGTCAGCTTGCTTCTCCCCCACCCAGCTTTGATTTTTAAAAACTGTTTCTTTTTTTTTTTTTTTTTTTTTTGGTAAATTTTTTTAAGTGTTTTTTGTTTTTTTTTTTTTATTTATGATAGTCACAGAGAGAGAGAGAGGCAGAGACACAGGCAGAGGGAGAAGCAGGCTCCATGCACCGGGAGCCTGACGTGGGATTCGATCCCGGGTCTCCAGGATCGCGCCCTGGGCCAAAGGCAGGCGCTAAACCGCTGCGCCACCCAGGGATCCCTGTTTCATTTTTTAAAACTGTTTCATAATGTAATATATACACATTGCAGGAAAAAATGAGAAAATTAAAATAAGCATTTAAATTCCTTGGGAGGCATTTAAAGCCTCCCGAGCCCGCCGCACAGTGAGGAGGTGAACCTCCCCACGGGCCCAGCGATGGCGCCCCGGGCAGGGAGCTGGGCTCAGGGCCTCCAGGATTGCCGCTGAACTTCAGACAGTGCAGACTACTATGGGGCGGGCACGGAGGCCCGGTGGCGGCCACCGGAGTCTGGGGGTGGAGGCACTGAAGCCAGGATGGTGGCCACGGGAAGCCGAAGCGGGAGGCACCAGAGAGGAGCAGGGCCTTGCAGGGAGGGTGTGCCCTTGTGCCCCTTCCACTTACCACAGTGCACTTTTCCACCCCTACGTTCAGCAACGTCTTGACCAAATAAGCACTCGCCCTTCCTATTCCTGGGGTTTGCCACCATTCATCTTGACCGTACAGACCTTCTCGCGTGCAGATACGCGTGTGTTTATCTCGTGGGAAGATGAAGTCTACCCTGCCTGCCATGTTGTCACTGGTCAGACTGCGGCAGCTGTCCCACCACCAGCCCTCGAGCAGCTCCACCCCTGCGTCGTTGAGGGAGGGCAGCAGCCAGCAGGCAGGAAAGCACTCTGTTTTGCAAGTTGCTCTTGGCTCCTCGTCTATGCAAACATCTTTCTCAATCAGGAAATCACACCTGTGCCTGGATATGAGGGAGCCTCCAATCCACGGAAATGCCCAGTGGAATCCTCTGAATTGGTTTCGCTCCAACTTGAATATACACATGTTCTGGATGTCAATGAAGTCTTGACAGGAATGCTTATGAAATTTAACTCATTAATTAGAAATGCATTTTTAGATAATAAATAAGGTCACATAGAACATGTGGGGGGACTCCTGGGAGGCTCAATCAGTGAAGCATCTGCCTTCAACTTAGGTCATGATCCCAGGGTCCTGGGATGGAACCCTGCTCAGCAGGGAGTCTGCTTCTCCTTCTCCGACTTCTGCTCCCCACTGCTTGTGCACTGGCACTCGCACTCTTTCTCTCTCAAATAAATAAATAAATAATCTTAAAAAGAATGAAAGAACTTAGGGTGGAGGCTGGCAAACTGTTCACCCAGCTGCTCCCTCTTACTCCTGGGGACACAGGCTGACTCCACTACCCAGCCACCCCTGCAGGCAGCATAGGCACACAATGGTTTACTTGGTGGAACTCCAGTGGTGACACTGTGTCACTCCAGGCCTGGCTCAGAAACCTTTCACATCCAGCCTTCCCCAGCTTGCAGCTCAAGTGCTGGATGGACACCGAATCCAGCCCAGGATGCTCATGCCCAGGCGACAGTGGACCCATAGCATGACAGGCCCTGGGCCTCCAAAGGCCACCCACTAGACACCCAACCATGATTGAGATGAGAAAGAACAAACCCATGGCTTTTCACACGAATGTCTCAGTGTTCGGTGCAGCGCTTGACCTGCTCTGACTCAACACATTAACTTATACGTGGTGCTTGTTCCACTTCATGTCTCCTGAGTCAATTTTATTCAAACTCATCATGTGTGTTGTCAACATCAGAACTGCTTCCTGAGCCTTCACGCTCAGTTCCCCAAGCTCATCATCTTGCTCTCCCTTCGAGTTCTGAGGTTGGAATCCATCCTGTGTTGTTGATGGCTTCTCCAAGACACACGTCTCCACAGACAGAATATTAGGGTGGTGTTTTCCCAAGTTCACTTGTAGGTTTCAATGCTTGGTCTTCACAACCTAAGCGTTTACAGGATTCCTTTGGAAAGAGACTCTTGAAAGGCTTATTAGCTATGACGCCTACACTTGGGAGGTCCTCCCACAGAAGATTTGCTAAACCCATGTTAGCCATCTGCATCCTCTTTCATTGCTTTCCTCCTGTTACCCCCTTAAGGGCCTCATTTGAGGTCATTCCAGAAGAAGGTTTGTGCTAAATAAAATAAAATAAATTTGCTAGTTCAAAATAAAATAATTGAAAGAATAACCTCTAAAGACACAATTATTAGATGACTTTATTTTTAACCTGATATGTTTTATTTGTATCATTATTTACTTTTTAGTTTGGAGATTTTCAACCATATATAAAAGTAGAGTGAAGTGTATAAGGGACACTCATGTGCCCACTGCACCTGGGACAATATAATACCATCTGCCTTCCAGAAAAAGAGGAAATCCTTTCCAGAGCCAGTTCAAGACGAAGCTATTAAGTAGTTGAGGTTGGGGGGAGAAGCTCCTTTCCCTTTTTCTTTGTTGTGTAAAACATGCAGCTCAGGGCTTAGCCAACTTTTCCTAAGAAGGGCCAGGCAGTAAATATTTGAGGATTTGCAGATATAGGGTCTCTGCAGCACCTACTGGGCTCTGGGGTTGCAGAACCAAAGCAGCCAGAAATGAATGAAAAGGCATTTTATTTACAAAAACTGGCAGTGGCTCGATTTGCCAACCTGATACAGCTCATCTAAACTTAGAGAAACAGAAGTGTCCACCTCGATTCAGCCGCTTCAGCCATCAGTGACAAAAGACCCCACAGCCAAGAGCTGGAACACCTGACTGTGCTGGCGTTTGAATCGCCCTCGGAGTTTGAGTAGCAGTGTGAGCCTGGGCAAGTTACTAACTCCTCCAAGCCTGGTTGGTGAAAGGGACTATGTAACCGTCCTTGCCTCTGGAGGGAGTCGTGAGAGTGACCAGCTGACCTGGGTGGGGGGCTTAGCCCAGTGTGAATACCCGAGGGCCACTGTCACTAAATCAAGAACATGATAGCAGGTAGCTAGGAGTGCTTCTGAGCATGGGGGAGGTGGCACGGGAGGGAGGTAGAGGTCATTAATAAATCAGGCCCCTTAAGGACAGCAGGGAATTGAACTGAGAGCAGGTAGGAGGAAGGAGACAGAGGGCTGCTGGTCCTTCTCTGTGGGAGCAGCTTTTTTTTTCCTAAGGCTGCCTTTCCCGCTTGACTATACTGTCCATGCTGGCAGGGACAATGTTCATTTTACGATAGCCCCCCCACCCAAGTGCAGGCTGTACCCCTGATCATTGTGGCAAACAATCTCCTTCCAGAAACTTCCAACTTGGTTCCTAGGGAAGGCAGTGCCCAATGCATTGGGCAGTCCACCAGGCCCTAAGGGCACTGGCTAGGGTATGTCAACCTGGGGCCTAGTTTGTGGCTCTCCCCTATGACAGCGCCCAACTAGAAGCCAGAGAGAGTAGAGACCACAGTGGTCACCCAAGCCAGGGTTTCCCAGGACACCTGTGCCCCTGGAGCCGAAGAGAATCGGCTGGACCTGGCTTTCAGAGGCTTCTTCCCAGGAGGGGAGGCAGAGGGAAGCCTGAGGCACAGGCCGCAGAGCAGGGCCACGCCAAGGGCCAGCTGTCTGTCACCAGACGGAAGTCAGTGCTCTGGAACCAGATGGCAGCGGGACGAGGAAGCCCCTCGAGCACTCAGTGTGCTGGTTGTTAGTATTACTGATGGGGGCAGAGGAGGTCAGTGATCAGAGGTCACGACAAGGATTCTCAGGGGTCAATAGGAAAACACCAGAGAGATTTCAGGGTGCAAATCACAGAAACCTCGAACTGCACAATTACTGTGGCCTCAAGGGGGCCATGTTTGTGTCCCTGGCCCCAGCAAGGCTCTCTTAGTGTCCACGGTGAGTCTTGCCCTGAGAACTGGCCTGGCCATGGAGTTCTGGGGGACCCCCCAACCCCACCACACCCGTCTTCCTTTGGGGGGCTGTCCTGCTGCTCTACCAGGACTGAAAACAGGCTCCTCATCCAGTGTTGCTCGTCCTTTCAGACTCCACAGAGCAGCCCATCGCTCTGGGAAGAAGTGACCCCATCCGGGCTGGGAATGGGACTCAGGAGGGACCCAGTGCACTGCTGTCGGCAGTTCAGAAGTCCGCAAGCCAGAGCTGCCACCCCAGGCTCCGTGTCCCCAGAGGGCTTGCCTCTGTTACCTGGACGACTCGCACCTGTGAAATAAGGGGACTCAGCGACAGGAGGCCCTGCCCACCTCCATGCCTAGGCCTCCCTGGGTAGGCGTGCTGCCCTTCATACCCCAACATGAGGATGCGAATCTGAGGAGGACCAGCTGGAGGTTCCCTTTGGCAGCCTTGGCTGTGAAGGTCCCTGAGTGATGCCAAGAAGCTAGTTATGGTCCCTAGTCAGGAAAGGCGGCTTCATGAAGGAGGGGAGGCTCACAGGAGGCAGGGAGGCTGTGGGGCCCTCCAGAGGATACCCAGGTCTCCCCCACTGTGTGTGTCTTGCCCTCTAGCCTGCCAGGGAGTGTGCCACTGCACCCAGGTTACAGAGGCCATTCAGGGTCAGGACCTTGTCTTAGGCCAGCCCTGGGTTGGGGACGAAGGCTCTGTCAGCCCAGGGATCCCATCTGGGACAGATAAGGCCAAGGCAGCGGGGATTAGGGCACACACTGGGTGCCAGCAAGGGCTCTTACCATCGGGACCTCCAACTCCCTGGGGCCTCACCTTGGGGTGACTCGGTGACTCCCAGCTCACTGAACACTCTGGTCAGGAACCTCTGCTCTGGGTCTCACACTGCATGGCAGGAAGAATAGGCCATGACTCTTATGCTTTCACATCCTTCTCTGGGCGCCTCTAGTTTTTGTCAGTGGAAGGGAACAGTATACACGAGCATCCCCACCCCCCCGGGGGGCTCATTATGTCATTGTGCTCAGCTGGATAATAGTCCTGCAGGACGTCCACGTTCCCATCCTTGGACTCTGTAGATATGCGACCTTGCAGGGCAAAGGGCAAATGTGCCTGTGGGATTGAGGATCTGAAGGTGGGAGGTGAGCCTTAGAAAAGGGAGGCCAAAGAAGGTCTGTCTGCGGGAGAGGCAGGTGGCAGGGTGGTGGGGACGCAGCGGGAGGAAGAGCCATGTAGTCCAGGGCCACAAGCCAAGGAGTGTGGACACCTCCACAGCTGGAAAAGACGAGGAAACAGACTCCCCTTGGAGATTCCAGCAGAAGCCAGTCCTGCGGGCACTTGGACTTCAGCCCAGGGAGGCCACACCTGATTCTGGCTTCCTGCCTGCCAGAGAATAAGCTGTGTGGTTCTAAGCCACTAGGTGTGTGGGCTATGCTGGGGCAGCCCCAGGACGCCCATACAGCTCTGGAAGGCAAAGGAGGCTGCAGTGGGTTCAGGTTTCAATGATGGGGTTCCTCTTAAGCCTGCGGAGGCTGCAGTGGGTTTCTTTTTTTTTTTAACCTTCTTTTCTGGATTTTATTTATTTATTCATGAGAGATACAGAGAGAGACACAAGCAGAGGGAGAAGCAGGCTCCTTGCAGGAAGCCTGATGTGGA
The DNA here is from genome assembly GCF_053574225.1 of Canis aureus. Classification (NCBI taxonomy): domain Eukaryota; kingdom Metazoa; phylum Chordata; class Mammalia; order Carnivora; family Canidae; genus Canis; species Canis aureus. Next base: position 23,449,979 of record NC_135613.1, on the reverse strand, counting down.
CTTCAATCCCAGGACCCTGGGATCACGACATGAGCCAAAGGCAGACTCTCAACCCCTGAGCCACCCAGGTGTCCCTGGGTTCAGGTTTCAAATGATAGGATTCTTCTCAAGCCTCTACCTAGGAGCTCCTCGGCTCAGCGCCCTAGTGCTGTCAGGATGTGCATCCTGCCAGTGGTCAGTGGCACCATTGTCTTCACCATCAAACTATCTCAGTATCACTGGTCCTGAACCCGAGCCCCCCAGCCCCATGGCATCTATGAAGTGAGGGGCTTGCAGAGGCCCAGTGTGGCAGCCTTTCTAAAACTGAGCTCTTGCTAAGTGCCCAGCATTCTCACATGGCCGTATGAGACAAGGACTGTCACGGCCCTTGTGCAGACAGCCTCACCAAGTCTCCCAGAGTGCCCTCTCCTGCACTGGGCACATCTGGCTGTCTGCAGAGAGGTCCAGAGGGTGGCCACTCTGCAGTGCCTTCCCCACACTCCTCAGGGCACCACAGACCCCTCGTGGCTTTCCCACAGCACACAGATGTCCCCATAGCACCACCCTGCCTTGGGGGGGAGGCAGTCAGAACATGGGCAGGAGAGGAGAGGAGTCCCTCCTGCTTGGGCCTGAGGGGACAGGCAGTGTGGAGCAAAGGGGACAGGCAGTGTGGAGGCAGTCAGTCCTGGGCCCAGGGCCCTGCCTCTCTGCGCCTGGCACTTCTTCCTCCTCAAGGGGACAGAAGAACCCCTGCCTCTCCAGGGCTCTATGGAGGCCATCAAGAGGTCGTGGGTGCAGACCTAACCCAACATGGCCACTGCAGCATGCAGGGGATAAACTAGCCTATGCCACCTTTGTAGCCAGTTTCTGAGCACAGACTCCAACATTGTCATCGAGTGAATGAGCGAATGATTTTATCAAACAGGTACTGAGTGTAGGTCATTGAGCTAAAAGCTAAGTAAATGAAAGAAAGGAAAGAGAATCTCACGGCTTTGGAGAAGTTCCTATCTTGGTTGAAATGGAAATGTCTGGAGCTTCCCAGGAGCTGTCCCTTCTCCCTCCTGCCACTGGGAGGCCTAAGGGCTCCACGGACACTGGGCGGTCCCCGGCAGACAGGAACGCTCGCCAGGGCGGCCGCCTCCAGAAACCAGGCATTCCTCAGCTCCAGAGTATAAACACATTCCACCCGGTCTTGGCCTCCGGGAGGGCCACAGGCCCTGCTAGCCGACTCGGAGCACGGCTGTCCAAAGACCAGCGTGCAGCTGGGCCCACTTCCCAAGAGAGCTGGGAAAGCCCAGGACATCCCTGGGTTGATTGACCCCATGCTCCTGCTGATGGGCAAACTGAGACCAGGACGGCCAGTGACCTGCCCAAGGCCACTCGGGAGCCAGGGGCAGATTCCAAGCCGCTGCCACCCCGCTGAGCCCAGCTTGCACCAGACTGGGCATCTTGTTAGAGCAAGAGGTCGAGGGCTCAGGCAAGGAGGAGGGCCTCCTCTGTGGGCACAAGGGTGCCCAGTGACCACCCAGCACCCAGGGCCTTCACACCGAAGCTGCGGTGTCCCCACTGACCAGAGCCTGCTCAGATGCCTCTATGCTTCCATCCAAGTGGCAACGGTCCCCTGGGAGGGCTGACCACTTTGCAGTCAGCAGTCAATGGGGGATTTCTCCACGTCAAAGGCAACTTCTGGAACTTTCTGTGAGTGACTAAGAACCAAGGAGCTTTTTCAGCTCCACCCTCCCCAACAAGCAAAAGCTAGGCTTTGGCAAAACATGAGCATGGGACTGCCAGTCAGGGCTGGACAACATTTCACAGAGGCTGGCCAGGCCTCTGTGAAATTCCCTAGAAACAACAAAATAAATCAAGCCTGGGCACCCCCCTACCAACCTGTGTGGGGAATTTGCACCAATGGTCCTTCCTGGAAGACTCTTGCCACCAGAGAAGCGGGACAGCTCATGGTGAAAAGCTGTGGCCACAGGCAATAAATCCCACTGTTGACTCTAGGCCAGACGCTGCCTCAAGACACTGCAATGGCCACTATGTACACGGCTGACCCCCAAGGGCAAACTGGATGCTCCCCAGATGCTGGCCTTCCTGCTCCCCACCAGCATGCACCCGGCAAGAAGACGCCGCCTTCCCTGAGGCTGCCTATGCTCGCATCACCTGCAGGAGCGCAATGCTTGCTGGGCACAGAGGTGGCTGCTGAGCGGCCGTGTGTACAGTGGTGCCGCCACTGTGGAAGACAGTCTGCAGTTCCTCCGATAGCTAAACACAGAGCTACCCTCTGCCCCAGAAATGCCCCTCTGGGTATCTACCCAAGAGACACGAAAACAGGTGTCCACACAAAAACTAGCACTGGAATATCCACAGCAACATTCTTCACAACAGCCAAAAGGTGGAACCCACCCAAGTGACCGTTTCCTGATGATTGAATAGATGAAATGTGAGCTGTCCACACACTGGAACATTAATCAGCCACAAACAGGAATGAGGTGCTGACCCACACCACACATGGGGGAACCTTGAAAACAAAATGAAAGAAGCAGTCACAAAAGACCACATCCTGTCTGAATGCATTTATACAGAAGCAGAAGGTAAATCAGAGATAGCCCAGGGCTGGATGGAATGGCGCCTTGAGGATGATACCTAGGCCATGCAGGGATTCTTTTAGGGGTGACTATAACGTCCTAAAACCCCACGTTACAGCCAGGGAGCAGCCGAGTGTACTGATGGTGACAGTGGCAGCTCATGGATGGCTTCCGGCCCGCCAGGCCTCTCAGAGCCTGTGCGCATCACCTCCTGGGCTCTCCCGACCACTCAGGGTGTTCTGCATTCAACAGCCGAGGAAACAAGGCATGTCACTTATACAGCGCCAGGTGGCAGGGTGGCAATTGGAACCCAGAAAGCTGGACTCCAGAGCCACCTGCTGGACATCACCTCCCCACAGGTAGCCTGGGCCCTGAGCGTGTCCCCTGGTGATGGCAAAGTCAGTTTGGCACGGTCAACATTTGGAACCTTCCCCCAGGCAGCAGGTTACATAACGAGCGAGGGAAGCCAAGCCCGGGCCTCAAGGTCAATGTGTGGAGACACACACCTCCACAATCTCCCAGAGGGGGTGGTAAGTGCTCAGTCCCGGGACAGTTCCAATGGCAAGCAGAACTGGCGGCTGCCCCCAGGGGAGGCCACCACGCCCTGCGGGGCTGGACACCTCTGCTTGTGCAGAGCAGTGGGCAGGTACCCAGCTGGCCCCTGTTGAGCTGGTCTCCCTCCAGCAAAGGAACAAATGAGAGCCCAGGACTGAGACCACAGCAAGAGGTAGCCAGCAGGGCAAGGGCTGGCCTAGGACACAGCAGGCTTTCCCATGCCCATCAAAGGAATCTGCCTTGAGAGAATTGGGCCTTGCCTGGCCCCAACAGGGTTGATTTATTCATTTAACAAATATCTACTGGGTGCTGTGATGTTCCATTTTATGCATCAAAGTGACTGGGCCACTGTGTCCAGGTATTTATTTAGCCAAACCTTATGCTGGATGTTTTTAAGATGAGACTAGCATTTAAATCGGTGGATTGAGGAAAGATCTCCCTCCATAGTGAGAGTGGGCCTCATCCAATCAGTTGAAGGCCTGAATAGAACAAAAGACTGACCTTCTCCAAGTATGAGGGAATTATGGCAGCACACAACAGCCTGGGCCTGCGGCATCAGCTGTATCCCTGGTGTCCGGCAGAGGCCAGCCCACCCTGCAGATTCTGGAATGCTGGCCTCCATCACTGCATGAGTCAACTTCTCCATAAATATAGACGTGTGTGTATATATAATATATGAGTATATATCTGAGAGAGATTTTTATATATAAATATATGATGTGCAGATAGATAGATATCGTTTACATAATATTAGTCTGTTTCTCTGACAAATACAGGTGCCGACTTTCCGGTAGGACTGGAACTCAGGGTAAGGACACAGCCCTAAGGCTTCAGTCTGCCTTTCTGCCAAAGAGGAGCAACACCAGCCCACCTTCGGGTCACTGAGACCACATGGGCCAACAGGCACAGGTTTTGCGAGGCTTTACCTGCTCCTGAGAGTAAGCCTGTCTGCAAGATAGAGGCTCCTTCTGGACAGTGGTGTGACCTTGACCTTGACCTTGACATCCTAGGTTTCTATTTCCTTGTCTATGAAATGGGCTAATGGCCGTTTTACCTTCTGGTGGCAATCCCGAGGACTGGATGAAACTTAATGCGTACAAAAGGAGCTGTGCTCAGGCTCCCCCTAGGCGCTCAGCAAAACGCCTCTGCATATGCTCCCAGGTGGGGCCAGGGACCTGACTGCATCAGAATCACCCAAGCTTTGTCTAAAAAAGCAAGTTGTTGGGCCTCTCTGACCTGCTGAATCTTCTTCTCTGGGTGGAGGAGCCCAGGATCTGCCATTGAAGCACACCTATCTCTAGGTAGCAGATTTGGGGATCCTGGCCCATCACAGAGGGGCGTCAAGGACCCTTTGCATGCAGGCAGGACTCTGCCTTCTATAAACAGGCAGGGCCAGGGCCAGACCTCACCTCCCTGGGCTGAGTGAGTCGGACTGGGGCTGGGCCCTCAGCCACCAGCAAAAATTGCCTGATAATGAGCTACCTCATTACCTTGCAGACTGCCACCCCCCTCTGCCACCATCTGCCATCTCACCTGTCCCTGGCATATCTCCATCCTCCCTCTGCAGGAATGGGGGCGACCACACTGCCTTGAGCCTCCTCTCTCCAAATTGTGCCTGCATCCTGCTCCCATGGGGGGCTGTGTGCTGAGGCCAAGGCTGTGGGACAGATGCAAGCGGGAACCCTGGGGGAAGGACAGGCAGCTGGCTCTCCAGCACCCCCTCCACCAGTGCTGGAGAGGTCTCTGTTTGTTTTACATAGGTGACAGTTTCCCAGCACAAAATTCAAAAGGCACATAGCGTGCCCACCCTGCCTCCACGCCTTCCATCTTCTTTCCCACCAGGGCTCCAATTTCATCCAGGGCATCAAGGTCCTTACTGAGAAGCCCCAGTTCCCAGCCTTCTTTATAGCTGGTTTAGGTGGTGGGACCCAGCACCACTGACAGCACATACATGTCAGGAAGAGGCTGCTGGAAAAGCCCTTCCCACTCAGCTGGTTTTTGCACTTCGCACTGTCCTCTTTCCTGTGCAGAGGCCATGGAAGGTGGTGGTGCAGCCACTGACTTGCAGCCATGAAGACAGGAGCTGGGGGAGGTCACTGTTGCCAACATGCTGCCGCCCCAACCAGCATGGCCACATCTGCTCACCTCTGGGTCCCATGATGAGACATGCTCCTTGTCCACTCTACCGAGTGTGATTCTATTTCCTGAAGTGCACACGTGCAGTTCCCAACCAGCTCAGGAATAAGGGAAGCCATCCCAGCACCCAGTTTCCCCAGAGGCAAGCAATGTGGCCAGGTTCTCGGGGTCATCTCAGAAATCTGGATGCACATACAAGCACCATCATTACGTGTTGTTTTCCTTCTCCACGGAATGGTGGCATGAGGCACACAGTTCTGCACGCGATTCCCTCCCAGGCCAGGCGAAGTTGCTACAGAGGATGTGTTTCCTGTGTGACACCATCTGAAGACATAACCAGAACCCCACTGATGGACACCGGGCTGTCTCCAACCACTCCAGGCACATGCTTTCCAGGCAATGATTTCTAAAGGTACCTTTTGGCCAGATGGCTAAGACTATGAGGGAAACACAGAGGTAGCCCCGTGAAAAGCAGGCTGGGAGACCGCCAGAAGGCCAGCACTCCTGGCCCCACCCCCAGGGTATATGGCCCCCTCCCAGGATATGTAGCCCCACCCCCAGGCGGCCTGGGTCCCCACACCTGGCTCTTCCTTCTCCATTAAATCCTGTCCTCCCTCCCTCTGCATTCCCCTGCCCAGCCCGCCTCTGGCCATCACCTCCGGGCCCAATCCTCACTGCCTATTTCTGGACGGCTGTAACTGCCTCCAGCCTGCCTCCTACCCCCTCTCCTGCCCCATTCTCGCCCCTGCCTAAATGCCCCTAGGGGCGTGTTGCCCCCGGGGCAGGTCTGTCTGCAAGCCCAGCACACTGCCCAGCTGTCCACGGCTGCTCGTGCACCCCCTTCCTTCATTTCCAACTGGGTGTCAGCTTCCCCACCCCACCCGCTCCGGGCAGTGAGCCACTTCTGTCTGCTGCCCCTCCTCCCCTGCAGACTCCTTGATTCTGCGCACTTGGCCAGCACCTCTCACTTCACCCTCAGTCCTGGGGGGTGAGACGACTGTCACTCCCATCTGGCAGAAGGAGAAACTGAGGGCTGCCTGTGGGGCTGCCCCCTCAGCTCCACACATGAGTTTTGCTGGTTGGAAGAAGGTATAAATGAGGTGGGCAAGGAGATGGAGAGGCAGGGAAATGCCCAGTTTCCATAGCAACGAAAGGCTGCAGCGGTGAACAGAGGATGGAGGGGGTTGTCCTGGGAGCAAAATAAATCCTGGGATTTGAGGATAGAAGGGACCTTCAATTTCCTCTAATTCACGAATTCTCAGCAGGGCATGAGTTCTGCCCAGGGGACGTCTAGTAATGGCCGCGGGCATGTCTGATGGTCATTCTGGTTGGGTGGGAGGTGCTTCTGGCCTCTAGTGCATGGAGACCAGGGAAACTGCAAAACAGCCCGCAGCACACAGGGCGGAGGAGCAGAGCCACCAGCCCCAGAGTACCAACGCAGCAGAGGTGGAGAAACCCTGATGCAGTTCAGGTCCCTTTCTGGTTTCAAATCAGCTCCACGATATCTTTCCTCCCACTCCAGAGCTCCATTCAGCCTTTGCTTAACTGCCTCCAGCAATGGAGGGCTCACTACCTGTGGGATCAGCTGGTCCAAGGTGAGGAGCTCGGCATCGGTGTCAGAGCTGGCAGGACATCCAGGGGGAGAAGTTGCATTTGTGTCCCCATAGCAGAAAGGCAGCACTGAAGGCTTCCAGAGAAATGAGCCCCAAGCAAGCTAAGACACCAGCTTCTGTCCTCAGATTCTCCCAGGAATAAGGTCCTCCAGAAACCGGGGGTCTAGGGGGGGAATTCAGAGGGTCCTGCTGGTTCCTGGCCTAGGATATCCCAGCCTCTGGTTGCAGGGTGGGAGTGAGGACAGGCAAGAGGGAGGCAGGACATCTGTATCTCCAGAAGTAAAATTAAGTGTCCGCAGTATTAACATCTTGTTAATGGCATGCATGCCGAAGTACTTAGGGAGAAGCAAACGTACTCTCAAATATGTCCAAAAATAAGAGGACGGATGGGCAGGGGGGCCTAGGTGGACCTGCATTGGAATTCACAAGCCTGAGTAACGTCTCCGGGCCGACCCTTGGTTCTCTCATCTGTAAAGTGGGGATGATCACGGCACCTGCCTGGAAGGTTGGAGGTGAGGATAGCATTTCTTTGAGATGCCTGCCCTGACTCCCTGACTCTGGCTGATATGACCTTCTGCAGTCTCTGTGGGCAGTACAGTTGCCTCCCAGTGAATCCCACTGAGGCTGGGTACTGCGTGTATCAGATAAAAATCGGTGGGGAAAAAGTGTAATTCCTTCTTCCCATCTAAGATTACAGACCCTTGAAGCCCCTCCATGAACCCCATAGGAATCCCTGTTCCAATGGGAGCCAGATCTCACTGCTGGGCTTCCAGGCAGCCTGTCCTTGTCCTTCCTGAGAAGTGGGGACCTTGTGAGCCCAAATGGTGACAGGAATGTCCAGGCTGTTGGAGACAATGGCCTCTGCACCCCCACTGTACCCCAAGTCCCAGCCCGGAAACCCCTGGGGTCACAGTCTGAGGCTTTGCGTTCTGTTCTGCCCAGGAAGGAAATAGGGCCAGTCCTAAGCAGAGGACAGGTCTATTGGGCACTAGGACCTTGACGCCAGCAGCTGGGTGGTCTTTTAGCAGCTGGGGACAGGCTAGGCTATTCCTGTGCCTGTGTCCCCGGGGCCCAACCCGCCAGAAAGGCCACTCAGGGCCGGGCCCGTCCAGTCACCAACCATCACCCTGGTTTTCCAGAAAGTGTAGGCAGGATGGGAAAATGCTGTCTGGCTGGGAAGTGGAGACGCTAACCCAGCTGTGAGTAAGCGGCCACTGTGCCCGGTGACGCTGGGTGTGAGCGGCATGGCCCAAAGCCGGCTGGCAAGTCAGTGTGTAGGAAGGGACGTTGCCCACTTAGTGGCCCAGCCACTCCTCCCCCCAGGCAGAGCGTAGAAGTGAGGGTGTTTCAGGCAAGGAAGAGCCTGGACGCAGGCAGGACAGCAGCATTCAGCAGCAAGGATGGAACCGTGGGCTGGAGCGGAAAGCTCTTCCTGGAGCAGCAAGCCTGGCCAAGCATGCGGCCTCAGAGTCTGGCTCTGCGGTTCAAAGCCCGCTTCTGGCTGTGCGGCCTTGGGCCAGTTGCGTAACTGCTCTTTTTCAAGAAGATGTGGATTATCAGAGCATCTAGTCTTAAGAGCTCTTGCAGAGAGCCAGTGGCCACACTGAGGGCACAGTGAGAGTGGAAGGAGCTTTAGCTCCGCAGTTTTCCCATATGGGAACTGGGAAAGCAGACTCTGTCCCATCTTATAGAACCTTCTAAATCCAATGTGATCCCTTCCTCTTGTCTGGAGATGGTGTCCAGCCCCCTTCCTCGCAGCTGAGCCTCGCTGCCCTCTTTGAAAAGCCTGTTCAGTTCATTTTTGTGCGGGAATCTTACAGAAAAGCTGAGTGCAGAGACAAGGGGCAGAAGCAGCCCCTCGCATGCTACCTCGCCCACCAGAGGGCCACCCTGCATCCCCTGCCCAGGCAGGGTCGCCTCTGTCTGCACATATCCTACACACACTGAGCACCTGCAGGCCACCCACCTTCTTGGCCCATGTCACGGCACCTCTGGAAGCATCTGTCCGTACTGTTTCGTAATCCTGGTAAGCACTGCTTTCCTTTGCAACATTTATTTATTTATGTATTTATTGCAAAACAGCTATTTTTCTTATTGTAAGAGCAGTATGTACTCATTGCAAAATTTTCAGAAAATGAAAAGTATAACAAAGAGAGAGGAAAAAAAGATTGCCCTTAATCCTAATATCCATGGGTTGTCACTGGTAACCCTTTGGTTCTCACCAGGCCAGACTGAGTTTTATTTTTTTATACTTTTTTTTAAGACCTTATTTATTTATTTGAGAGAGAGAGAGAGAAAGCGTATGCACAGAGGAGAGGGAGAAGAAGACTCCCTGCTGAGCAGGGAGCCCGTTGCAGCACCCGATCTCAGGATCCTGGAATCATGATCTGAACCGAAGGCAGATGCTTAACCAACTGAGCCACCGAGGTGCCTCCAGACTGAGTTTTAAAAATCATCTCTATAGATGTATCTATATGCACATATATGTGTGTAGAGGTATCCACACATACGTATATATTCACACATGTACATATATTCATATGTTTTACCTCATTATATAACCTCACACCCCCACAAAGAGAGGACACTAAAAAATATCGGATTTAGGAGTTCTGGATATACTCATACGCATTTTTACATTGTAAATGCCACAGCATCTGTCCGGGAACCTACTGTCCTGCTGGCCCTGCACAGTGTCCCGGGCGGGCGGGCGGTCAGGGGCTGCATTCCCGCCGGCCTAGGGCTGCAGGCTCCCGCATCCCCTGCTAACGGCCCTCGGCCCCATGCACACCTTCACAAACCCACCGTCCACTGAATTCTCTGAGCTTGCCCATCATCTGTTCTGCATTCTATTGCACCGTCCAAGTTCAGAAACTTATTGAACATCGTCTCTGCTGGGGGACAGCGAGGTGGAGTCCGACTTTTCACAATAATTGTGCAACACCGTATACTCTCCCTTGGGCGTGCCTTTGAGAGGGATTCTGGGAAGTGAAATCGCTGGACCTGGGAGTGCACGTGTTCACATTTCTGGCCGCCTTGGTGGAGGATCCTGGAACATTCTGGCTGGAGAAAGCAACACTGTTCACCCTGCCATCTCCTGTGGTTGGATGCGTCCACTGTTCCCAACATCTTCCACAATAAATAACACTGAGGGGGAACATCTTCAAGCACAAAGCACCTCTGGCCAGCCTGGCTTTACTGAATTGGCTGCAGAGAAGATGCCCAGGGACCCTCAGGCCGTGTTTGACAGTTCATTTAAAACAGCCAGGTGCACCAAAGTTTACATCAGAGAGAGTGACAAATCTGACCAGAATGACTACTGTATCTCATAGTCTATGTGTCCACTGACATCAGTAATATGCCCCCCATTAGACGGCCAGCATGTGGCTCCTACAGAAATATCTGACCTTAAAAAAGTGACAAAAATTGAACCTCAGTGTCTCTCACCTGGGGTTCCAGCTGCCTATTCCTGCTACAGACAGAAGCAGATACTTCTGGCCACAGAGGATGATCCTGTGGGCCAGACCATGCAGGCCCCCCTCTGCAGAGGGTGGGAGGCCTGGCCCCAATGTCTTCCCAGGCCCCCTGCTCCTGCCTGTGCTTCCTGCTGCCCCACAGTCTGTTTTTGGTTCCCATACTCATGTGAATGGATTTTTTTTTTTTAAGATTTTATTTGAGAGAGAGAGAGTGAGAGAGCAGGAGCAGGGGTAAGGGAGGAGAGGCAGAGGGAGACTCCCTGCTGAGCAGGGAACCCCACCTTGGGGCTCGATCTCAGGACACTGGGATCATGACATCCATGACCTGAGCCAAAGGCAGATGCTTCACCCACAGAGCCATCCAGGTGCCCGTCACATGAATGGATTTTAGTCAGTGTCTGAAACTGGATCTTGACAGGTGTTGCTAGAAAATCACGTGATCCACTGCATGCTGTACACTCTACCCCAACTTTGGGAGTCTTCCTGATGGATTCAATGCCTCCTAAGCATTCACGTTCCACCCAGGGACCCATGGGGTGTGTGTTTGTCCGTGTCCAAAGCTCTTCCAGCAGGGGTTTCAACCCACAATCTGTGCCGGAGCTTTACGTGTGAGCCCTATGCATAGGTGGACTTTCTCCCCTCAGCCCTGGGGTGCAGCATCTCCTCTGAGCCCCCGGCTGCTCCAGCCCCACCCCCCACCCCACCCCGCCTGACCGACTGCCAGCCCCCTGCTGCAGGCTAGCCACTTCCCAGTGGGAACCAGGGCGCCGTAGTCCCTCTGCGCACTCAGCCTGTGTTCTGAGCCACACGCAGTCCTCACAGTCGGGACCCACCGTTAGCAGAGCACCTCTCTTCCCCCGCGAGGCAGCGGGGCAGCAGGGGCTGCTGCCTTCATCCTTACGACAGCCCCGTGAGCCAGCTATTACTATGCTCCTGCAGGTGAGACAGCTGAGTCTCCGCGAGTGGCAGGCACAGGACCCCTCACCATGCTCGGCCTGGAGCGCCACTCAGGTGCATGCCCAGAGCACACACTGGCCAGAAGGGGGTGCACACAGGGACACGTGTGCATGAAAGTGGTGGCTGAGGGGTCAGCTTGCAGCTGCTGAGCAGAGATCTGGGCCGAGTCTGGGTGGGAGCCCTTTGCTCTCCAGCCCCGGAGGCACCCATCTGGCCTGTGTCGGCTGCCAAGCCTGGGGAGCCAGCCCGCCCCTCAGGGCTGCTGTGAGCCAGAAGCCTCCCTCCCAGTGCTGGGCGTGCCCTCTGCACTAGCGCCCTGGGGCTGCCATCGCAAAGCACGCAGGCCGCAGGGCTTTCCCAGAAGCCAGAAGCCTGAGAGTGAGATGTCAGTAGAACCACACTCCCTCAAGGCTCTAGAGGAGGTGCCTTCCTGTCTCGTTCAGCTTCTGCTGGTGACCAGCAACCCAGGGTGTTCCTGGGCCCCTAGACCCGTCCCTCTAGGCTGTGCCTCTGTCACCACAGGGGCTCTCCGCTGTGTGTCTGTCCTGTGTCTCTTCTTATAAGGACACTGACACTGGATTTAAAGCTCACCCTACCCCATCCAACATGACCCCAGCTTAACTTGATGACCTCTCCAAAGACTCTATTTCCGAAGAAGGCCACGTCCGCAGGTAACAGGACTTGAGCACATCCTGAACATACACTTTCCAACAAACCAGGTGCCTGCATGGAGGGACCCCAGTGCCTTTGCACAGTGTGTCAGGTCCATCGATGTCCCCATTCTTGTGCACGAGGATGTGCTTTCTATCCCTGAAACATGGAGACAGAAGAGACCAGGGGCTAACGAGAGAGATGAGGTGCACAGCCATAACTGTAGAACCCAGATGGGGCTCAGGGCCAGCCGACACTGGGGGGCTTACATGCAGACTGTGCTGGGTATGGGGTTAGGGCCCTGTGTCAGGGCCAGGCATTTCCCACGAGCACATACCTGTCCTGTTTCAGGGATGCTAGTTCCAGGGGAGCCCCAATCTGCTCTGCTCACCACTGCTCACAGCCCCCAGCATGGAGCAGGTCCTCACAAACACGTGGCGCCTGTGCGAATGAATTCCCTGGTGTGGAAGGAAAAGTCTCGGGGGCACGAGAACTCTTACCTCAGTTTCCCCGGCTTGCACCCAGAGCGGTGGGCCCAGACCCAGATATCCTGCTGCAAACTGCCTGGGCAGCGCCACCTGCCGGACATCCTGGGTAGCGCACGTGGCAGGAACCTTCCTATAACCGAAGGGGGGGGGCGGAGGGGAGGGGGGAACAAGGTCCTCAAGCCTGGGGCCCCATCACGGAATTCTTCCCTCAAAGGTGACTCCCAAGGAGGCCGGCGACCCTGTTCCTCGGGTGTCTCCCCTCTGGCTCTGGCTGCAAGAGTGACCCGTGCCCAGTGACGGGGACCTTGGGGATGGCCCCCAAGTCACCAGCATAGCCAGCTGCAGCTGCTCAGGGTTTCACACCTGTGACCCAGAGACTCAGCCCCATCTTAGCACACACTCATACACCCGTCGTCACACTCATCACAATACACACATACATGTTCATAGTCAGACTCATACACTCGCTCTCACATACATTCACATGCACTACAGTCACACACTCGCACACACTCCTACACATGCTCATATAAACACACGTTCTCACACTCGCCCAACATGTGCACATATGTTCAGTTACACACTGTTCCATACTAACACCCACCCATGCTCACATACACGGCCCTGCCACCTAAACTCTGACACACTCACACCCACGCTCACATATCCATCCCTGCCACTTACACTCCGGCACACTCACACCCATGTTCACATATCCATCTCTGCCACTTACACTCTGGCACACTCGCAGCTGAGCACTATGTGCTATGCACATTCACACTCACATTCCCGCACACCCACACACCCCTACATACTGCCTCACACCCCAGCCCCTCCCAGCCTGTACAGTGGTGCTCTCTGAGAAGGTGGAAGGAGGGTGGAGGGAGGAGTCTGCATCTCAGCCCTGCGAGCCATCCCAGGTAAACCCTAGACCACCTTTTCTGGGCTTCCTTTCAAACTGTATGGAAGTAGTGTTATGCCACATTTGCCATTAAGCTTTTCTAATTCATTATGTTGGGAGATTTTATCAGCCTTACTTCATTTATTGCAATGGCTCCAGGATCACATTATACAAATTTACCATAATTTAGTGATTCATTCTCCCACTGATTGACACTTCCAGGCTGCTTGCTATTACAAACAATAATACAGTGAGCATTCATGCGTGTGTCTTTGCACATCTGGGAGCATTTTTATGTGGCCTGAACTCTAACGAGTACTGCTGGGTCATTGCACATCTGCGGTGTCTCCCCTGCTGGGTGCTGCACGTTGGGACTTTCTCTGCAGCCAAGTGTCAGACACCTACTCTCCCTCATCCTGACCACACCCGGTGCTTCACTGACCTGTTGGGCATGAAGAGGCATCACGCTGTGATTTCACTTGTGTGGTCCTGTGGACTGGAGAGTCCCGCAGTGTGCAGCACACGTGGCCCAAGCACATTCTCTCTCCCTCTCGCCTCACCAGCTTGTGTCCTCTGCTCATCTTTCCACTTGGTTCCTTGTCTTTTTCATACAGAGTTTCAGAGGCTCTTCCTATGGTCTGGTTGCTAATCTTTCATCTGTTACTTATATTGCAAGTAACTTTTAGTCTGTGTCTCGTAGTTTTTCACTTTTTAACAGAAATTTTTACATTTTTTAAAGGATTTTATTTATTGATGTATTTGAGAAAAAGAGTGAGAGAACACAAGTTGGGGGAGCGGCCGAGGGAGAGGGAGAAGCAGCTCCCCCACAGAGCAGAGAGCTCAGTGTGGGGCTCGATCTCAGGACCCTGAGATCATGATCGGAGCCGAAGGCAGACACTTCATGGATGGAACCACCCTGGCGCCCCCAGAAATTTTTACATTTTTAACATCAAAGCCACCAGTATTTTCTTCCATGGTTTGTGCTTTGGGGATCTTGTTAAAAAAATTCCTTCCCAGCCATAAAGTCAGGAAGATACGACTTTTGTTTCCCAGAGTTGTAGATGTTTGCTTTTTGTAGTCACAGGCCCCTTTGCTGTTAAAGGCAGCGTGCCATCAAAGAGTCAGACTGCCTCCACCTCCATCCCTCCTCGCGTCCTCCCTTGGGTCTGCTCTCCCCACCTCCCAATCTTCCATGTATCATGCAGAATGGTTCTGCTGCACCTCCTCCTGCACCCAGATCCAGGCCAGAGAGTCTGACTAACACGTCGGCTCTGTTCCTTGCTCACCATGTGATTTTGGCTACATCCTCAGCCTGCCACAAACATGTGCCCCAAAACCTGGTGCAAATGCACAAACACCTGCTCAGATGGCTGCCACTGCACAGGTGTCACCAAAACCACCCTGCACATCTGCGTCCTGCCCCTGTCCACCCTGTTGTCTGCCCAACGAGCTGAGCTACACATTCTGCAGAGATAGCCATCCTTTTCCTCTGGTTTCTGGATGCCTCTAGGGTGCCCTGGTGCAAATGGAGTGTGAGGTGCAGAAGGAGCCCCAAGTGTGTACTCCTCTGGACCCTTCCCCCAGGGCTGCGTCTGGCCAAGTCCTTCAACTGAGGGTCACCCCCCTCAAGGCAATGGCGTCATGTGCTCCCTCCATGTTCACCTGCATCCCCCAGGCCCAGTGTGGAAGCAGCTCTGCAGCTGTGCATGTGGGGTCACTGCAGTATCCTCATGGCCCTCTGCCTACCATACTGTAAGCCAAACCCCATAAGCACCTACTCATGCTGTCCTACTGTGAGGGTGCAATGCCCCCCACTTCAGAAACCCCAATTCCTGTGATATGGAAACCCCAGTAAAAGTCAGAAAGGCAGTGGTGGCAAATGCAGCAATGGGTTCCAAAGGCAATTTCATTGGTGATGACTGGTTGGATCATGGTTCTCCTTGAGATGGGATGTCATAAAGATGTATGGTGACGCTCAGCCCGCTCCAGGGCCCACCTTGCCACCAGAACGCCGAGCCATCCCTTCCTGAATGTGTCCTGAGCTCTGATGGAGGCAGCTGGCCAGAGGGAGGGGAGAGGTAGGCAGGATGGTGTGGTGGCCCAGGTTCCCCCCACCCAGTACTTTGTCAAGGTCAAAAAGGCAGCCTCCCCCCACCCCCAGCCTACCGGCTAGAAAGTTAAATTCCATCAGAGAGCAGTGACAGCTGCCAATTAGAAGTAGAGGGACAGCAGGAAGGACACATGCTTTGAGGCTGGGACTGCCTTGGCCAAGTGCCCAGCCCTGCCGCTTTCTTGCTGGGTGACTTGGGCAGGTCTCTCAGCCTCTCTGAGCTAGCTGTCCTGGTCCGTGAAGTGAGGGCAGCATTCTGGCCCTTGTAGAATTATACAGATGTGTACACGGACCATTTAAACTTGGCACACTTATTGCTAGCATCTGTAGCCACAGCTGGGAGCATTCTTAGGATTAATACAAAAACAGCACAGCTAAACACACCCTTTGAACATAAGAAAACTGTGCATCTACTTCAATGTCAAAACTACTAACCATGATCTCTACTGCTTAGTCACACAGATGAGGACACTGAGGCCCAGAAAAGGTGCGTAGCTTGCCTGAAGTCACACAGCAGTAGCAGAAGTGAGTCTAGAATGGAACACAGACCTTCTGAAACTGTTTCCACAATCTCATGCTGTGGCAGACATATCCTAGAGTGACCAGCAATGAACCACACCCTGTGGGATCCCCTCCCTGCAAGTATGGGCAAGACCTATGACTAGCTTCCCTTTTTTTTCTTAAAGATTTATTTATTTGAGGGGGTGGAAGGGAGAGGATCCTAGAGCAGATTCCATTCTGTGTGAGGAGCCCAATGAGGGGCTTGATCCCAGGACCCCAAAATCATGACCTGAGTCAGATGCTCAACCAACTGAGCTCCTCCAAGCACCCTGTGCTTTGCTTCTTACCACTAGAATATGAGATGCCACTGCTAGGACTGCATTAGGCTCTGTCTTAGATAGAGGAAGGGAGAGCCTCCCATAGGCCTTGCAGAAGTAAACAGCCGTGCTGGAAATGCCCATGGACAGAGCCGTGAGGCTGGGCCTGAGCATGGCCTCCAGGTGATACCCAGTGATGAAGTGAGGTCCTCCAGCCACAAGGAAAGAAATACCACCAACAATATGAGTGAGCTTGGAACCAGCCTCCCTAGCTGGCTTTTGGGATGAGAGCACAGCCCTGCCAACATCAAGACTGCAGGCCTGGAGCAGAGACCTAGCACAGCCGAGAGCCTGAACTCCTGACCCACAGTTACCGGGTGTTTCCAGCCACTAAGCTTGCGGTAATTTATTATGCAGCCTAGAAAACAAACACACATGGTCCTTCTGAGTTCTAAACATCCCATATTTCCTATCTGCCCCAGAGAGTCAGGCCTCAGTCTCTTCTTTGGCATCATTAATGTTTGGGGCCCTGGGTTCTGGGCTGGCCTGTGGTGGCACTGGTGCCATGATCTATCTCCCTGCCCCTCTCATAGCAGAGACCCCTGGCTTCTAACAGGCATACTCAGCTCACGGCACCACCAGCCTCCTTGCAGGGAGACACAGCATGTGACTGAGTTCCTGCCAGGGGTTTGCGCAGAGGCGATGTGCACAGCTCCCGAACACCCTTAAAGCCCGGGGAGCACCCTCCCTTGCACCCCTTCCTGCTGGCTGGGATGCGGCCTGAGGTGAGCCAGCTTGGTTAGGCACTACATGCTGCACTCCACCTGGTTCCGACTGCTCTGGGAGGTGGCCCTCCGCTCTCAGCCCTCTCTGGGACCACCCTCAAGCTGAAGACAGTGGTCTTGTCCAGAGCCATAGTCCCCTGTGATCCCTGAGGGGAGACGAAGGCTCAGCCCCTCACCCATGCTTGAGACACCTTCAAAGGCCACCCTAGTCTCAGAGCTCGCTGTGGGGACAGCTGAGGCCTGTGAGGCTTCATCACAGTGCAGGTGCTCCCTCTGCCTGGCAGCACCTTGAGGCCCCTCCTGCATGCAGATCTTCCCTGGGGGCCAGCCTACAGCCTATGGCCAGCAAACAAGTCAGCAGCAGGGGACTCAGAGAGTTTTGAGTAAATCAGAGGGTGCCTGAACCGTGCCAGCTTGCCCTGGACACGAGAGAGCAGATAGAAACCTCCACCTCTGCTGCTTTGGTTTTCTTTGTTAGTTAACAGACCAGGCTGCACAGATGCTCGGGCAGCCCAGATGGACTGAGTCCCTGTCACTATGTGAACCTTTAAGCTTCCTGCACCCAGAGGGCTGTGCTTTTTCTCATTTGCCCTAAGACATCCCAAAGACTGGCTCAAGCCCCACATGCCACATGGCTTGAGGACTGCCCACAGCAGGATCTGCACAGAAGGGGGGAGGCAGTGAGGCCCATCACAGCATGATGGTGGCCAGCAGAGTCAGAAGTCCTTACAGGGAGCTTCTTCCAGAAACACATCTCAACTGAGAAGACTGTGGCTCACTCGGGACCACACAGCTTCTGCTGGAGCCAGGCCTCCAGCTGTAGGATGATTTACAGAGCAGGCCCGGCAGGCAGGCCTGTGTGGGAGCAGCGCCCAGTGATCACAGAGACCGCTAAGAGGCCTGGGATGACACAGTCCATCCCAGCATGTTTGGGATTCTGCTTACTTGAAAGACCTGAGCGTTTACTATCAAATGCGGGGAATCAATCACCATGTTATTACCAATAAATGTATTTCACACTAATGACACAGATTATTAAATGTGGTGATGACTGGAGTCATTTTGGCATTGGTGCTCCATGTGCACCACGGAGAGAGGGTGCTGGCAGACGGGGTTCCTGATCTTGAGGCCCCGGCAGCAGGGTGATGGGAGCAGGCCAGCATGTCTGATTGCGCCCACCTGCTGGGCCCCAGGCTTCAGGAGGAAATAAGCATCATTCTGGACCCCGCAGATCCTTTGCACTCCCTTGTTCACGGGAGCACTCTGTAAATACAAGTGGCCCCCGAGCTAGGGGAGCACCTCTGAGAAGCTGCCTATCTGAATCAACTTCAACAGAACAAGCTTCAGTTGAGTGGATGATGTCAGGGATCCTCCCTGGTCTTGGGGATCCATGTTTGCCATTTCTGTGAACCTGAAGCTTTGGCGTGTTGACACGTCCAACAGGCAAGGCTGTGGTGATGGTTCGGAAGATACCTTTGGCACTTGTAGCTGCTCTGCCATCCCCAGTGGAAATGCCTGGGAGTTTATCACTCCAGGCAGCCCTTCACCCAGATGTGGGCACCCTGTGTGGCCTCCTTCCCCCACACCTGTACCTGTTTCTCCAGCAGATGGACACTCCTAAAAGTCACCTGAAAACAAATCCTCATGTTAGGTTCTGCTTCTGGGCAATTTGTCCTAAGAAAAAAAAAACCAGGTAAGCATGTGGTACGTGCACACAGAGGGACAGCACCGTGTGGTCATAAAAACACAGCAGCGGCAGCTACTATTTTGGAGACACCTTTTTTTTTTTTTTTTAAGATTTTATTTACTTATTCATGAGAGATGCAGAGAGGCAGAGACACAGGCAAAGAAAGAAGCAGACTCCTTGCAGGGAGCCTGACGTGGGACTCAATCCCGGGACTCTGGGATCATGACCTAAGCCAAAGGCAGATGCTCAACCCCTGAACCACCCAGGTGCCCTGGAGACCCCTTTAAAATGTATTGTTGAGGGCAGCCCAGGTGGCTCAGTGGTTTAGCGCTACCTTCAGCCTACGACGTGATCCTGGAGACCCGGGATCGAGTCCCACGTCAGGCTCCCTGCATGACACCTGCTTCTCCCTCTGCCTGTGTCTCTACCTCTCTCTCTGTGTGTCTCTCATGAATGAATAAATAAAATCTTTTTAAAAAATTTTTTTAAATGTACTGTTGAGTGAAAAAAGCAAAGTGCATAAGAGGGGACACAGTACCCTTATTTTTTGAAAGGAAAGCACTTATATTCTACATGTTTGATATCCATGCAGAAAACCAGAAGAAACGGAGAAGCTAACAAAATTGCCTAGGACAGCGAGTGGACACAGATGCATGTGTGTGACTCTCTAGAGGTTTAGTTCACCACGTCCCATGGGTTTTCACCAATCCAGAAACTACAATACAGATTCCTGGGCCCCATCCTCCCAGGAGCCTGCTGCAGCTGGCCTGGGGTGAGGAGCCAGATCTTGAAGACTTCACAGCTGGCCGATGCTCCGCCAGGCTTGTTCTGGATGATTTCATCAAGAGGTTTGAACAAAACCCAACCCCTAGCCAGCAGCTGAACACCCAGGTGGTGCTGTTTTCCGGGACACGAGCCAGCCCTCACTGGAAGCACAATTGAAAGCCTCCTTTCATTCCCAGTGACCCCCGATGGCGCGTGTGAGCCGGGGCTCCCGGCTGGAAATCAATCGCCTTCACTGGCCTCCATGGTCCCTCCAAGCCCAGCTCTTGCGCCACATCCCTGTTGTCACAGCAACGGAGGACACAATGGTTTCTGTGGAGTTCGGATCTATAAATAATTTCTAGATCAGTTGTTTTGGTATGAATGGGGTGGGCTCGGCAGGGCGGTTCGCGGTGGCAGCAGGCCAGGCCATCGTCCACAGAAACGGCCATGCTTGGGAAGCAAGGTGGCAGCCGGCAAGTCTGCCCAAAGTCCTGTTCTGTCCAGCTGGGCAGGGGTGGCCTGGCCCCATCCCGGAGAAGTTTCTGCTTCGGAGAACATATCTGGGGCTGTTCCATCTCCTCTGCGAACCCCAGAGATGTTCAGATGCTAACGGGCTACACGGTGGCAGGGGGTGATGTGTGTGTTCCAAACCCCTTCTGGCAACTGAGGAAGGCTCAGAGGGGTGCAGGCACAGATCTTACTGTGTCTGAGCTGACAGAGATAGTGCTGTTTAATGTTTCTGTGGTGCTGGGGGAGCTCAGCAGAACAAAGGGACTGGGGTCTGCGGGTCTGGGTTCTAGTCCATCTGGCTCCCTCCGTTCAGGGAGCAATGTTGGCCATGTTCTGAGGATGCTCTTCTCCACCAGCCCTCTTCTTCTGCTGCTGCTTCTTCTTCTTTTTTTTTTTTTTAATAACAGTGTTTTCCAGGGAAAGACTCACATTCACAAACCAAGGGCTGACGAGGTAGATTCTGTGGTTAAGTCATTTGAAAATCAAGCTGATGGAACATCTTTGCTCTCTGGTGAGAGTGAGTCCCCCCACGAAACACCTAAAGTGACGAGACCGCAGGGCATTGTGTTGCTTTGGGCAGGAGCACGATGGAAGGTCCCCCAGCACAGTTCTGCCTCGGAGGAGGCTCCCCACATTGTCTATGGCACCAGCACATGTGTGCCAAGGCACATTCCTACAAGCGTGCAGGAGCGATGTTCCATGCAACTCTGTTTACTAGAGTGAAGGCCCAGAACAGCCTGATGCCTCTGGAGTGAGCAGTGGATAAATTCAGCTTGATGTCCGTATACCAACACGCAGCTCTCAGTCAGTGGGAAAGAAGACGTGGGTCTGTCCAAGGTGATGCAGAACAGTCTCTGGGACAGATGAAGGAAAAGGAATGAGGCATATGGATGCTCCCATTTCTGTAAGAAGAGATGTATAACGTATTATAAACACACATTTGCATCTGCGCACACATGTTCACAATCGTGTACAAACAACAGATCTGTGCATGTGCATACGTGTGTGTGGATAGAGATGGTTTCTGAAAACATACATGGAGAAACTGATGACTTTGCTTGGCTCTGGAAAGGTGGGTCTGGCACCATGAAGGTTTGGGGTAGGAGACTTTTCATTGCATACCTGTCTGTAGTGTTTGGGTTATGTTTTACCATCTGCATACTGTAATTTTGCAATTAAAAGAAAAGATGAATGGAAGCATGGAAAAACACAATGAAGGGAAGAAAACAAAAGGAGGCAGGAAGAAGGGAGGGAGCCAGAAAGGGAGGCAGGAATCTTCACCTCTTCTGGATGTCAGAGGTGCATGGCTGGGAGGTCAGCAGAAGGATCCCCAGTGTGGTTTCAATCTGTGCACCCAGCACAGGCAATGAAAACGCAAATCAGAAAAGAGAGTTTCTCTCTGCCTTCATCAGTCCCTGCTCTGTTAGTAAATGCTTCCTGGAGGGCAAAGGGCAAACTGTGAGTTTGTTTTCCCCAACTGAGTGGAGGCTGGGGTTTGCGATTCTGGAGAAGCTGAGTGAACAGGAAGCAGCTCTGGAGGGCAGCTGCACTTACCCTCGCCCAGCCAGCCAGCCACAGCCCACGGTGCTGACATTTCCCACATTTCTCAAATGAATGCCGGCCTCAGGCAGGTGGGCCTCCAGAACTGGTGTCCCTGGCGAGCAGCTGGGCTCACAGTGAGGGAGAACCGGAGTCAGTGATGGAAGTCCAGGGCAGGCTTCGCTGGACACTGAGAACATGAGAAGCACCCTTTATTTTTTTTAAAGATTTATTTATTTATTCATGAGAGACACAGACTGAGAGAGAGGCAGAGACATAGGCAGAGGGAGAAGCAGGCTCCTCGCAGGGAGCCTGATGTGGGACCTGATCCTGGATCCCGGGATCACGACCTGAGCCAAAGGCAGGTGCCCAACCACTGAGCCACCCAGGCGTCCCATGGGAAGTACCCTTTAAAGGGAAGTGCTGGCCTGGGTGTGACAGTCCAATCTCAAACTTCCAGGATGGTTTTGTATCTCGAAGAAAAAAGATGGGAAATGGGGGGGGGGGGCAGGGTGTAAGGGGCTGCCAGGATGGTTTGGGCATGGGTGTGGTGGCATGGCCCCTGTGGATATAAGAACTTCATGTTCCTCAGCTGCATCTGCACTCAGATCAGCAGAGTGACCATGACTCAGAGCCCGGCCAGCATGAGGGATGTCCGGGGGCTCAGGTGCTTTCCTAGGAGCAAGAGCAGTTTCTCAGACATCATGAACATGTGTTTTAAAAGCAGATATTGGGGGCAGCAGGGTGACTCAGTTGGTGAAGTGTCTTCCTTGGGCTTAGGTCAGGATCCAGGATCCTGAGATCAAGCCCCACGTGGGGCTCCCTGCTCAATGGGGAGCCTGCTTCTTTCTCTCCCCAACACTCTCTCTCTTTCTCAAATAAATAAATAAAATATTTTTTAAAAATGCAAACACTGGGCTCCACCATCAGGGAGCCCAGTGCTCCGAGAGGGCTCAGGAAGCTGCATTGTAAGAGCCACAAGTGACTGAACCCCCAGGCCAGGACAGCAGGGCACACGTGCCCTAAGACGTATGTAAGAAAAAAAAAAGAAAAAAAGACGTATGTAAGAGAATCTGTTGGCAGTATAGGAAGAAACAATTATAATTTCCACTTCAATTCATCTCATCCTTTTAAAGTTTCTCAGCTATGTTTGACAACGTGCATAAAGCAGCAGCAGCAGAGCACAGATCCATGCCTTCCGAGAGATAAAACAGTGCTGGCTAGCCCTTGTGCTGCCCACGCTACACAGCCCTGCCCCAGCCACTCACAGACCCACACCGATTCACTCCTCACACTTCAGTGAGATGCTATCACCCCTACTGTGGACAGAACTGTGCACCCCCATCCACGTGTTGAAGCCCTAACCTCCAATATGGCTGAACTTGTGGCAATGACATAGCAGATGAAATGAGTTCCTAAGGGGGGCCCTGACCCGAGAGGTTCGGTGTCCTTATAAGAACAGACGTCAGACAGCCCAGCACGCCTGCTCCAACCATCATGTGAAGACACAGCAAGAGGGTTGGCAGCCTGCGAGCCAGAGTCCTCCCTGGAAACCTTGATCTTGGATTACTGGCCTCCAGAGCCATCAGAGGAAGTGTGCTGTTTAAATCAGCCAGCGTGTGATAAGGCACCACAGGACACGAGCACCTCTCATCACGCAGGTGGGGAAACAGAAGTGTGGGGAGGTTGAGGAGTGTGCAGGGCAGCAGGCAGGGGGTGGGCCTGGGACGTAAATCCAGGGAGTTTAGCTGAGGAACCCAGACTTTTAATTACATAGAATGGGGCATGCTTTTTTTTTTTTTTTCCAAGCTCATATTAGAATATGTTAGAAAAAGTCTGGAAACTACCAGATTAGACAGAAAGCATGTGAGAATCTGTGCTGCACAGAATAACCACCCCAGTGATGTCTGTGTCTCAAGTCCCTGGAACCCGTGAATATTTACCTCACTTGGCAGAAGGAACTGTGTCGATATGATGAATGGTGCTGAGATGAGGAGATTGCTCTGGATGATTCAGGCAAGCCCTAAATGCAATCCCAAGTGTCCTCATGAGAGGCAGGCAGGGGGGTCAGACACATAAGATGCTGGCAGGGAAGAGGGAGGGAGGGAGGGGCCGCAGGCCAGGAAGCAATGTACCTCCAGAAACTGGGAAAAGCAAGGAAACACATTTGCCTCCAGAGCCTCCAGAAGAAACGCAGAGCTGCAGACCACTTTAGACTTCTGACCCCCAGAACTTTAATACAATCGTGTTGCTTAAGTCACTAGATTTGTGGTAATCTATGACAATAGCGGTAGAATGTTATTCAGAGGAAAAGCTGCAGATTTAGGGGATAGGTTACCAAGTGGATGATACAGTTGGAAGAAGGTGATTCTCAGTATGGAGCTGAAACATGCAGGCCTGTGCACTGCTTCTCTGCAATGCGACTTTGCGAATCTGCAAAGGGCTTTGGCCCATACAGTATGGCAGAAGTGATGTGCAACCTCTGACCCCACTCTCACTCTCTCAGATGGCCATGAGGAGGCCCCATCTGCCTAGGGAAGATGAGGCCCCTTGAGTGGAGGACAGCAGTGCAGCCACACCAATCACCAGGCATGTGGCAGCAGCTGCTCTGACTGTGCAGCCCCAGTGAGCCATCAGATCACTGCAGCCACACAAGGGATCCCACAGCATCCCACGGAAGAATCACCTGCTGAGCCCAGCCCAAGCCACCCCACCTAAGGACTAGGAACTTGTAAAAGATCCCACCCCTTTAGGTGTGGAGGTGGGGGCACCTCCCCATCACTCTCCACCTCCTCTGTCCGCAGTGCGGCCCTCATTCCAGCCAATGAGAGCGAACTCTCATTCAACCTCCTCATCCTCACCACAACCCTCAGATGTGGTTGATCATAGTATCACCATTTTACACATAAGGAAATGAGGCTGAGAGAGGTTCATGGACCTGCCCAAGATCCAAAAGCTGGTGAGGGGAGGGAGTGGGCTTTGAACCCAGATTTATCGGACACCAGACCCACAGAGCCTTCTGCTAGTCTGCTCCACTTACTCATGCATCCAAGACAAGTTTATTGAGAGTCTTTTATGTCCAGTGCTTGGAAAGATGAACAAAAGAGACGTGGTCCATCTGTGAATAGCTATTCAAATAGAGTCACCATCCACGGTGATCCTGGGCTTTGTGTTCGCTTCAGTGATGAACATGGGGTGGATGTGAAAGTGGCTGTTTGTTCTGAGTATAAACTAGGATTGTGCTCAGCTGTTACAGAAAACCCACTCCCGTGGCTTACCCAGCTGAGCTATAATTTTTCTCATAAGAGCCTGAAGACAAGAGTTCTAGGTTGACACAGCAGCAGAATGGCATCATCTGTGTCATTCTGCCTTGCTGTCCATTCCTGATGCGGGGTTTGTGGCCATGGGTTTGGCTTCTGCTGGGCTGGTCGGGGTCATGTGGCCACTCCTGGCCTGATCCCTGTGGCTGGAGAGACCGTGCATTATAGTTGGCTCAGCTTGGGTCATGGGCTTCCTCTATGGACAGAGGATGGGTTTGCCAGACAAAAGGGGAGGCCAGGACCAGGGAAAAGGAGTTACAGGTTGTGTTTTCCCAACACTGTCTCCCATCCACATGCTCTTCTTATAGTGAGATTTTTCTTCTCCTTCCAAAAGAAGTGGGGACTAGATCTCTTTCCCTTGAGGTGGAGTTGGCTTGTGACAATGGTCAAAGTAACTCTATCCCAGTATGGAGCTGGGTCGTGAAGGTAATGTACCTGCCACCTGGTTGCCTTGGGATGCTTGCTCTTGGAAGCCAGCCACCATGGAGAAGTCACATTTAGGTGCTTGCGTGAGGTCCCATCAGCCCTGCGAGTGAGAGAACCCTCGATAGATCCCAGGTCCCAGCCACTGAATCACTGTCAGGTGCCGAGCTGCTACACCTCAATCCACATAAAGCACAGATGCACTGTCCCTGCCAAGCCCTGCTCAAATTACAGATTTGTCACAATTATGTGTGATTTTTGTCTTCTGGTCACTAGGTTTGGGGTTGCTTGTTAGGCAGCACCAGACCAGTAGAACAAGAGGAGGTAAGCATAGGTGAAGGACAGGTGTGCTCAAGCAGATCCTTTCTCTTGGGGAGGTGAGGGCCAAAGGGAGACGGGAGGATGCCGGGCTCACTGGGAACAGAGCAAGGCCTTGACATGCCTGTTTCTCATGGACATGAAAGAATCTAAGCTGACCGTTTGGTTGCAGGCTAGCTGGTTTGGAAGAAACCCAGAGACAGTATTTCTGGGACCAGTGGACAGTGAAGCAAGAGATTCATGTGGCTAGCACCAGGAAACGTCTGCTCCCACTTTGCCATGCCTCTTCTCCAACCAGATGGAACCAGACCCACCCACATTCCTGCACCAGCTCTGGCCTTGGGCAGAACCCATTCTAAGAAAAAAAAAAAAAAAGAACCCATCCTGAGGACAAGTGGCTCAGTGATGGACTATGCTCTTGTGCCTCTTGGCTAAGCCGTGCTGCCTGCTGCTCTGTTTACTTGGCTCTAGATTTGAGTTTGTAATTACTGGGCATAACCTTGTTAAAATCTTATTCCTAATTATTTTTTTCTGTAGATTCAAATTTTTAATGGCCATACCATCTGAGAGTAATGATGGCTTTATCTCTTCCTTTCCAACTCTGATGGTTTTTATTCTTTTCTCATTCCCCTATGCTGGTAGCTTGTCCCATACAATGCTGAACAGAAACAAGAGTCATCTTTGTCTTGTCCCTGATTTTAAAGACACTGCTTCAAATGTGCCTGGTTAAGAATGGCATTTATTTTTTTTTAAGATTTTATTTATTTATTCATGAGAGACACAGAGAGAGAGATAGAGGCAGAGACACAGGCAGAGGGAGAAGCAGGCTCCACACAGGGAGCCCGACGCAGGACTCAATCCCAGGTCTCCAGGATCACACCCTGGGCCGAAGGCGGTACTAAACCGCTGAGCCACCAGGGCTACCAAGAATGGCATTTATGAAAGCATTTTGGTAGATGTGCTTTATCATATTAAGAAAATTTAATTTTGTCCTTTTTAAGAAAAATTTTAAAGTGTCTTATTTTTATCTTAAGTAGGCTCCGTGCCCAATGTGGGACGTGAACTAACAACCCTGAGATGAAGAGTCGCATGCTCTATCGACGGAGCCAGCCAGGTGCCCCAGCTAAAGTTTAATTTTTTCTTAATTTACCAGTTTTTAAGATAAAAGGATGTTGAGTTTCAGCCACTGTTCCTTCTGCATCTGGTGGATGATCACAGGGTTTTTCTCCTTTAATCTGCTACTGTGATAAATGGCATTTATAGATTCTCAAATATTAAATCACTCTTGTATACCTGGTATAAGTTTACATTTGTTTTGAAGCATTACCATTTCATAAAGATTGGTTTTGCCAATACTATAAGATTTTTGTGTCTATTTTCGTGGGTAATTCTGACATAGAATTTTCCATTCTCACGCCATTGGTGTCATTATTCTTTCAGTATCAAGAGTACAGTAGCCTCAGAGAATGAGTTTGGAAATATTCCTTCTTTCCATATTCCCTGGAAGAATTCGTATGAGACCACAATGATAGACTTCAAATGTCTGATTGAACTATAGCTGTAGGGCACCTGAGTGGTTCAGCGGTTGAGCATCTGCCTTTGGCTCAGGTCGTGATCCCTAGGTCCTGGGATCGAGTCCCGCATTGGGCTCCCCACAGAGAGCCTGCTTCCCAAACCCCCCACCCCCGCCCATGTGTCTGCCTCTCTCATGAAAAAATAAATAAAATCTTAAAAAAAAAAAGGAACTAAAATTGTAAAACTCACTGGGCTATTTTCTTTGTAGGAGGAATTGGAAATGCTCAAAGTCATCTCTGGTTGCAGGACTGTTCAGACCTCCTACTCCTTTGTGAGGTGGTTTTGGCTGATAGGTTTTTTCCCTAATGTTTCCATTTCCCTGCCACTGCCTGAATTAGAAGAATCCTCGTCTGGCCAGCTATAGAAGATGGTCCTGCCTCCTGAATCCGAGGACAGCATCTCTGAGCTGCCCCCAACTCTTCAGAAACCCAGGCTCCTTCTGCTCCTCTCTTCCTGTGTTGGCGTCTGAGTCGGGATGATTCGAGCTACAGATAGCAGAACATTTGACTAAGACTGGATTAAACAACAAAGAATTTTTACTATTTCATGTGAGTAGTCCCGAGTCAGGCAGTTCCAGGGCTGGCTGATTAAGGGGATCAATCGTGCCCCTGAGGACTCCACCTCTGTCTTTCTGCTCCCTCACCCGGGCACGTTGGTCTGTATATGGGACATGACAGCGCTGTAGTTGTAGGCATCACATATGTGGACGTGAAGACCCAGAAATAGGGGCATCTCCTGCTTTACAAGACTTATTAAGAAGGAAAACATTCTGGGATCCCTGGGTGGCGCAGCGGGTTGGCGCCTGCCTTTGGCCCAGGGCGCGATCCTGGAGACCCGGGATCGAATCCCACGTCAGGCTCCCGGTGCATGGAGTCTGCTTCTCCCTCTGCCTGTGTCTCTGCCTCTCTCTCTCTCTCTCTGTGTGACTATCATAAAAAAAATTAAAAAATAAAAAATAAAAAATAAAAATAAAAATAAAAAAGAAGGAAAACATTCCCCAAACCACCCCCCATCCCAGGCCCTATTGCCAATAGTCAGCTCACAATGGAGGTTTCCACCTCTACAGTGGGTGGCAGGCCCTGTGGCCAGGAGTAGGGGGGCCCTGGACAGAAAATTGTCTGCCCCAGTGCCTCTGGGCTTTACCCATGGACTGTCTCACCTGGCCCCCTCCTGACCTTTCTGGCCTATTGCCACCCTGGGCCCACCTGATGGAAAGTACTAGCACCTGTGGTGTGCTGGGTAGTTTCACAACAGTTCTCTAGGGGCCCAGGAAGGGAAAGAGCCCGCATTGGAAAGTTTGCTGATTTCCGGGGTGTAAATACTCCCACTTTAGTTAATTTCAAGCTACCAATCAATGTCGGTGACTGCAAAGTTGGGAAGTGATGTGCACAAGCCAGCTCCAGAGCACTCCTCACAAAAACCCAATGGATCCTATAAATGTGAGCTGGGTTGAAGGAAGATGCCCTGCCCTGGCCAGAGAGCAATAATTAAGGCATTAAAAGGGCTGCCCTCCGATGAATGAGAGACCATGTTGAACACCTACTATGGATTAGTCATATACAAAATGTTATCTTGATTTCTCATCACCATCCATTTGCTCAATGAGGAAACACAGATACAGAGAAATTAAGGCACACAGGGACTTATATGGAACTGTATCCAAAACCAGGCTTGCCCCATCCACGTCCTTCCACCCCAAACAAAGGCCCAGATGCAGAATACATTCAGCTCGCTCTTGTTCAGCACCTGTGACATATCAGGGGTACTGCCATCAAAGTGGAGCATTATTCATAACAGCCAAAAATGAATGGGGGAAAATAAATCCAGCAACTACTAATAAATGGATAAACAGAGTGTGGTCTATCCAGTGGAATATCATTCAGCCAGGAAAAGGAATGAAGTCTTGACTCAGGCTGCAGTGGGGCTGAACCCCTGAAACATTATGCTGAGTGGAACGCGGTCGGTCATAAAGGACCAGACACAATGTGATTTCATGTACGTGAAACATCCAATATAGGCAAAGAAAGGGAAATTCTACAGGGAAACAAAGTAGTTCAGTGGTTGCCAGGGGCTAAAGGGAGGAAGAGTGGACAGTGGCTGCTACTGGATATGGGGCTTCTTTTGGGAGATGATGAAAGTTCTGGAAGTAGGTAGTCATGATGTTCATGCGACTGTCTGAATACCCTAAAAGCCACCAAATTACAAATTATAAAACAAAGTGCAGGATTAATTGAG
The DNA here is from genome assembly GCF_053574225.1 of Canis aureus. NCBI lineage: Eukaryota > Metazoa > Chordata > Mammalia > Carnivora > Canidae > Canis > Canis aureus. The sequence goes on along the minus strand of NC_135613.1, from coordinate 23,420,550 downwards.
AAGAGATTCTCCACCCCCCTCGATCACCGGAGGTTTGTAGAAGGCCCTCAGATGGGGGTCCGAGGGCCTTCTACAAACCTCCGGTGATCACTGAGCGGGACTGGCCAAGTCACCCAGGTCCTAAGCTAAGGAAGCACCTCACACACTTCTTTTCCACAAAGTACTTCAACCCCCTTCCAAGTGGTAGGATTATTCACCCAACCCACAGGTGAGAAAACAGAAGCTCACAGTGAAATTAAGCAACTGGCCCAACAGCACACGGCCAGCTGACAGCAGAGCCAGGACTTGGACCCTGGCCCATCTGACTCCAAAATTAGTGTTCCAAATGCCTCACTGTCCAAAAGTAAGGTCTGGGTTCCTGGGGGATTGCTCTTTCATCCTTCCAGGATGCTGGTTCAGCTGACTGCAGCTCACAAGGCTACCTACCCTGGGCACAGCCCTTCATCTCTCAGCAGGAAGGAAAGGCCCTCTGTTGCCAGAAAGAAGCCTGTGCTAAGGGGACGGGGTCCCCACTCTGACACTCAGTCCTGTGGCTACCGTGCTGTGGGACCTTGGTAAGCCCCCTCCTATCTCTCTCTCATCTTGCTGATCTTAAAAAATGAGGGACCCCACATATCCCTGGTGCCTAACAGGGGCACTGCTGCCCCCTAAGGAGCATTCTGGAAGTTTGCAGGGCTTCCATGAGTGGGACTGTCCCCCAAAATGGAGAATCCCCCAATCCTTCCACTTTTCAGTGTGCCACCAGACACTTCCATGTAAATGAAAGATCCTCTCATAATTTCTAGGTCTAGAACTTTGCTCCATTTTGCTGGTCTGCTTCCTGCAGAGCTGTACAGTACCCTGGGTCCAGGACTGCAAGTACCACATGGTTGAGAGGAACTCGTCGCTTCCATTTGGACTTGGCCAAGAGTTGTTCACCATTTTGGAAAATCGCACTGCCAGTGGCAATGCCTTCATTCAAACTTCCATGGGACACACCCGTGTCACCGAGATTCCCCGTGCAGGTACACGCGACTGGCCACTGTGCTGTCTAGTACAGTCAGGCCCAAACATTTATCTTTGAAATCCATACCATTTTATTTTAGGCGACTTTTCTTTTATGTTACAGTCAGGGCCTCATGTTGGTTTTTTTTTTTCCCAAGAGGTGTGTGGATAGATTATGTTTTCTATGAATTTCATTTCAAAATGAGAAAAGGAGCATTAAAAAAAATTTTTAAGGTGTTATTTAATGCTGAGATACATCTGGGGACCACAGAGCTATGTTTGATTTCTTCAGATCCAGCTTCTACATAATGAAACCTGAACTCAGAAAACTTTTTCCACGTTTCTCATAAAACCGAGCCTGTGGTGCCTTTTAAACAATTTCAAAAACGTTGCTGGACCACAGTGGCCCATGTGCATCCAGAAGTTGATTTCCACTAACTGGCCCTGTGGACTCACGAGAGGCTTCCTTCCACCTCTGGGTAGAACGCCAGCTCATCGAAACCCACACGCTTACAACCAACTTGCCTTGTGTGCTTCCTTCTCAACTCAAGGAAGAAAAAAGCTGATACCCTAAACTCAGACTCTTTCTTATGCCATTTCCTTGCGCTCTGACAAGTTTACTGCTGAACTAGAATATTTACTGAAAGAAAAAAAATAATAAAAATAAATAGAGCTCCAAGGAAGTCTTTGGTAACAAATTTTGTTGTGCTCGAGTGAGTTCACGCCATGTGACATTCCTTCCTATTAATTATTTCTCCCAGGCTTATCTTCCCTCATCTCTTCTCTATAACTTATTCTATTTTCACGGCAGCTAGCAGAATGGTTCGGGTACTGCCTTCCCCATCTGCGTGGAACAGAATGTTCTGAACAGTTGGTGTCAGGGATGCCACACAGAACTGGCAGATGTGCCAGGGAGTGGAAAAAAGCAGAAGTGAGGAGGTGAAAAGCAGCCGCATCTGAAGCCAGGCAGGGAGCAGACCGTGATGAGGGGTGCTCCTTGTTGAACTGTGCCCCCCAGCGTTTGTATTTACCTGAAACCTCTGAATGTGAGCTTGTGTGGAAACAGGGTATTCACAGGTGTGTAGTTAGGCTATAAGGGGATCATATTGGATTGGGGTGTGCCCTAAAGTGGGCCTACTTCTCGTAAAAGAAGGACACAGAGAGATACTGCCAGGTAGCAGTAGAGGCAGAGGGTGGAGGGATGTGGCCACAAGCCACGGGACGCCAGGAGCCCCCAGAAGGTAGAAGGGGCAGGAAGGACTTGCCTGGAGGATCTAGAGGCAGCATGGTTCTGCCCACACCATGATTTCAGACCCTGGCCTACAGGATTAAAAGAATGAATTTCTCTTTTTGAAACCCTCCTGTTTGTGATAATTTGTATGGCAGCTTCAGGAAAGTCTTCCAGGGCTTATGATGGAAAACTGAGAAGGTAAGTGTGGTGGACTGAATGTTTGTATCCCCCCCCCCCCCCGCTAATTCTTACGTTGAAACCCCACCCCAGATGTGACATGAGGAGGTGAGGCCTTTGAGATGTGCTTCAGGTTAGATGAGGCCATAAGGATGGAGCCCCGGGAATGGGAGCTGTACCCATCTGCAAGTCGGGAGCGGTTTACTGCCTGACTGCCCCCCCAACCCCATCCTGTGAGGATACATTCAGAGATCACCAGAGCCCCACCATGCTGCACTCTGCTGCCAGAACCATGGGAAATAAATGTGTTGTTTATAAGCACCACTCCAACCCCCCACCCCAATTTGTGGTATTTTGTTATAGCAGAGCAATCGACTAAGATGATACTAGTCTGGTCCCTATCCCTTCCATCTAGCCATCAACTGCAAAATTGATTTTGAGAACCTGAGTGGTGTGTAGGATGGACGAAGGAACTGCGGGTCTCTTGCCTTCAGAAAGATGGGTGGTTTATAGATTCCCTGAGCCCTGGGTATTATGTCAGCCCCAGCTGATTGAGCCACTTCCTTCTCCCCACGGGGGATGCTTGATAACAGTGGCTGGCATTTACAGAGTCCTTCCTACAATCCCGGCATAACCATGTGAAAAATATGAATACTGATCTCTACAATCTATATATTCTATTGATAACTTTATTAATAAATAAAGCACATTTACTCCATATCTCATTCTTAAAACAATTATTTCATCAAATATTAATGTCAATAGTTGTTAAGATACATCATTATGTTCTATTTAGAATCAAAGAAACTTCCAGTGAAATATGTCCTTACTTGTAAACACATCCCAATTTTATGGGATCCCTGGATGGCTCAGCGGTTTGGCACTTGCCTTTGGCCCAGGGCACGATCCTGGAGTCCCGGGATCGAGTCCCGCGTCAGGCTCCCGGCATGGAGCCTGCTTCTCCCTCTTCCTGTCTCTCTCTCTCTCTTTCTCTCTCTCTCTCTCTCATAAATAAATAAATAAATAAATAAATAAATAAATAAATAAATAAATAAATCTTTTTAAAAAAACCCACACATCCCGATTTTAGAGATGTTAGCATGTGAATCTTTGAATCAATGAAATGTGGTGGCATCATCATCCCTAATTTATGGATATGAAAATCGAAAATCAAGGCTAAGGTCACACCACTATTAAAAGGTGGAGCCAAGGAGCACCTGAGTGGCTCAGACAGTGAAGTGTCTGCCTTTAGCTCATGTCATGATCCCAGGTCATGATCTCAGGGTCCTGAGATGGAATCCCACATCTGGCTCCCTACTCAGCGGGGAGTCTGCTCCTCCCTCTCCCTCTGCCCCTCCCCCTGCTTGTGCTCTCTCTATCAAATAAGTAAATAAAATCTAAATGAATGAATGAGTGAATGGTAGAGCCAAGATGAAAGCTGCTGAAAGTTTGGCTCTGGGACCTGAGCTCTTAGACTGCACACTGAATCTCCCATTGGGAAATACTACCAACCCTACAACTTTGAGAGTCTTATGCAGTCTCTTGGCTGCCACTCAATGGCCATTCTCTCCCTCTTTCTTTAGCATGACAAACCTTGAGTTTCAGAGAGCACCTGGTCACTGGCTTTGAACTACATTTCCCAGCCTCCCTTGCAGCTGGCTGGCTGGGGCCATGTGATTAAGTTCCAGCCAATGGGATGTAAGAAGAAGAAATGAGTGAAACTCCTGTGCCTTGTCCTTGCAGAGAAGAAGGCGGCACCCTTTCCCTCCTCTTGCTTCCCTCTTTGCCCTGACTGGAATGCAGATGCGCTGGCAGGAGCTGGAGCAGCCATCTTAGATGTTAGGGTAGACACTATGTGTTGGGGTTGGAAGAGCAACAAAACAAAATATAAAAGAGCAGCTAGGGATGTCACGTTAGCCTAAATTGTTTAGTCTTGGGCAATTGTGCATCAAAGAAAGAAACTTCTTTCTTGTTTAAGCCACTGATATTTTGGCCTCTGTTCTAGCAGCCAAGATGTAATCCTAATTAATACACATATTATGTGCCAGATGCTGCCCTCCAAGAGTTGTGGGCTCATCGAATGAGAATGTATATAGAATACCCAATGCAGTGCTGAGCACAGCGCAGCCTGGAAGAAAAGCCAGTTCCTCACACAAACACGGGTAACTCAGGCATCCATTGTTATCTTGACATTCTCCTGCCTTCTCTAAATCCTGGAAAAGTAGCATGACTCTTATTTTTCTGGGTTCCTTTTCCCAGCTCCCCACCACACATACCTTAACAAATAAAACACTTCCTTGGTAGGGAGAACAATTCATAAAGAAGCTGTGGACCTGCCTTTATACCCCAGATTGGCCCCCCTTCATCAAACAGCTGCACCCCTCTTTTCCTTCCTGAGCCTCCCCTGACCAAGTCCCTATGGTCCCGGCCAGGCAGACCATCTTTATACCCATGCTTCAGCAGGCCAGAGCATGGCTCACAACCCAGCCTAAGCATCAGGGCTCTTCATCCCTCTGGCCACTGCAACTGCTTTAGAGTTGAGACCCGTGCCCAAGCTGAATCAATCTGCATTTTTACCAAGACCTGATATTGGATGTTGGGAGAGGGATGATCTAGCTCCTCACCTGAGATTTTGAGCTGTAGTGATCATAAAATCTATTGCAGTTGCTACAGTTATGTAACAAATAGCCCCAAACCTAGTGAAAACAGACCACTATTTACTGGGCTTATGGATTCCATAGGTCAGGACAAAGCACAATATGGATGTCCCAGCTGCCTCACAATGTGTGGGGCCTCGACTGCAAATCTTGAAAGGCAGAGTCTGGAATTAACTGGAGGCCCAGCCTTGCATAGTGGCAGTGGCTGCTGTCAGCAGGGCCTCAGATCCTTTCCATGTGGACCTCTTCTGTGGCCTCTTTGTGAAGGCCAGCCTGGGCCTCCTTATAGCATGCCTGCTGGCTTCCAAGGGCTAGCGACCCCAAAGAGAGCAAGCCAAGTAGACGCTGTATGCCTTCTAAGGCCTAGCCTCAGGAATTACATGTAACTTCCACCACTATCTTGATTGAGGCAATTAAAGGGCATTCACTGTCAAAAGGAGGGAATATGAACCCTACCTCCTGATGGAAGTATGTTAACATCACATTTTAGAACAGTTTGTGGGATGCAACGTGTGTGGATGTGGCCAAATTTGGAAAACACAACAACGTACTACAGAAACCTAGAACTACTACCTTCCTTAGCCAAATGTTGAAGATATCTACAAAATGAGGTCAACACAGAGGAAAGCAGAGCAAAGAGAAGGAGAGCCCCTGGATCCAGTTGTACCTGAAGTCTGGCTCACCTGTAGGTTGTCTTTTCCAGTTAGTAAGCCAATAAACATTATTTTTGCTTTAGAGATTTGAGTGGAATTTCTATCATTTGCAGCCAAAAGAATACCAAGCAACATACAGACTATAAGCGCTAAAAACCTTGGCTAAGGCAGAACTCCAGTAGTTAGCAGCGTGAAACACTCCCCGGTACTTTGAAATGACATGTTTTCCTCTGCTCTTGGCTAACCAGAGTCCCCAGGCCAGCATCCCCAGTATGAATTTGCCACTCCCTTTAGAGGGCAAGAATTGATGACAGTCAGTTTTTTATTTGGCTTGGGTTTAAGCAGCCAAAACGTTCCTGTTTGCCACGAGTGCAATACAGGGTAGCATCTGGAAAGTGCTATCCAAATGACCCAGATCAAGGTAATTGTCTGCCCAAGAGAGCAACCTTCGGGCCTGGAACATTCCTCCAGGCTGGTCCTGCAGGGAGATGCCAGGCGTTAGGCAGAAAGTAACAGAATTGTAGCTGGCATCTGCTCTGTGCCAGGCATTGGTGTTTGCCCACCTTACTTCCAATCTTTACAGGAATCCGGCAAGGGAGGGAGGTCTCATGTTACAAAGGAGGAAACAAGGCAGAGAGAAGCCATGCAACTTGCCTGAGATCCACAGCAGGAAGCTGTGAAGCCAGACGTGTGGGTTTCTGACTGCCGGGATTCTTTCATGCCAAGCTAGTGGCGCTGGGAGGAAACCGGGGCAGGGCGTTCTAGGCGAGGTGGACCACATGCTTGACTCTGTGTGGGGAAGGAGGGCCAGCAAGTCTGTCACGTGGCCGGAGCAAGGAGGGGAGGGGCTCATCATGGGAGCAAATGTTGACTAGGGGGCTTGCTGGTGGTCAGAGAGGCCAGGACTGGTGTCCTGCCAAGGCCATTCTTTGGTGACCTATGAGTGAATTGAGGCCTGGCCACTCTGAGCAGGGTTTCAGTTGCTAGTTAGTGGCTGTGGACTGGCTCCTGCTTGCCAGCCTCTCTGTTTGGCACTTGGCTGGGTAGACAGAAATGAGTCACACCCCGGTCCTGCCTGAGTCCCCCTCCCTCTGCCTGGGGCGCAGGCTGCCTGCCAATTCAAAATAAGCAATGCATGGCCCAAGGGGTCAGGATCTGGGAGGCGAAGGAGCCATGGGATAGGCACTCTTGCTGCGAGGACCTCGAGCTTTGCAGAATGGACACTTGCAGGGGCCCCAGTCTTTAGAGACCTGGGCTGGTCCCACCACACCACATCAGGGGGCTAGGGTCCAGGGCCGGCGGTGCCTGCAGTGAGCCACCTGACCCTGGGCAAGTCCCTTCCTCTCTGACTCTCAGTCACTCGTGTATAAAATGGAGCCAATTGATGTCCACAGCACCCTGGCCTGCTCCACCCCCAGGTGGCTCATTGCTCCTACTCCTGGACCCTGGGTACTTTGCCGCTCCTGTCCAACCCGTAATCTGGTATCCATCTTTCCTTTCTGTTCTATAAACCAGCCTGTCTCCACCCAGGAACCCCCTGAACCCAACATGGCTAGCAAGAGTCAACCCCAAAACCCTGGGTGACAGAGCGACCCAGCTGGGCATCATGCCCTGCGCCGTGTGTCCCGCCCCACACAACAGCTAAGGTTCCAAAGGGGACTGGCATCCTCGCCTCAGAGCCTGCAACATGCTTTATCTGGCTCTGGTGGTGGCCAGGGCATACCGTCTCCAGAGCCAGGCGGAAGGGACACAATGTTGGCAGGAGGGGGGCGGGGGAACGACAAACCCAACATCGGAAGTGTGGCCAAGAAGCACCCTTACAGTCTGAGTGGGGCACTTTCCAGAAGTGGGATGTGGCCTCATGTGTCAGAGCTGCCGGGGAAGGCAAGGCAGGATGTGATTAATGTCGGCCGTGGGTGTGACAGCCCGCCAGCCTGCCAGCCCGCAGTCTCATTGTTAGAGCAGAACAAATGCAGCCCCCCGCCCGCTCCCCTGCCTGCTGCCCGCCCAGCCCCACCCTGTGTTGAGTCCCCCTCCTCCCTTGGGGTGTACAAACCCACAGTGCCAGGCACTTAAAAATAGCATCCTACCCGAAACGTAGGCATGAGACGGAACTCCAGAAAAGGAGAAAGCATCTCCTCCCTTGCACGTGGACTCTAAGCAAGCCGTGCCTGCCTTCTGTTCCTCGTGGAGAAAGGAAAGCCCATGTGCTAAGCTCCCCGGCCTGAAGCCAGCACCAAGATTCAACGGGGCTGCTGCACTGGGCATCACCCCTCCCACCCAGGGCCATTCTGCACCCAGGCATTGAAGGAGGGACTCACCTAAGGAATCGACTCATTTCTTACTTTCCTCCCTAGAAGGTCACTACAGGCTGGCTGTGACCTTGACCCCTCCATCCAGCCTCTGCCCTGTTGGGCCAGTGACCCACCTGACTGCATTTCCGTATGTTTTCTTTTGCAGCATTGTTGATAATAGTGAAGAACCAGAAGGAGCTAAAACATCCAAAAATAGAGGTCAATCAAGTTAATTATGGTGGAGGCACCAAAGAATACAATGTGGTCTTCCAGAAGCATCTTCAGAACGCCCTGTTTCTTCTAGTCTGAGACATTGTCATTTGTCACACGGATGGCCCATTCCATAACCCCCTTCAGGGGAGAAAAAGAGAGAAGCAGCAGCTGGCACGTTTCTTTTGACGATGATTCTAAAACATATCCCTATTTCAGAAACATCAAAGTGTGGGAAAATATGCAATCTGGGAAAATGAAATGATTTGGAGAAAATGTTCTGGATACATTTTTAAGTTTAAAAGAAGTGGGTTAAGCAACATCATACCCGGGCTTAAGAAAAACTAGCACGCATATACAGACGTACGCTGTGCTCATTCAACAGTGATTTGAGTCTGTGAAACACGCAAGCGTAGAAACAGGCAGAGGGACACGTAACGAAAGCCAGCACTGTGTCTCCAGGCACCGGGGCTGTGAGCGCTGTGGGTTCTCTTCCTTGAGGTTTCCTGTATTTTCCGATTTTCTGATTTCATGGTCACGTGACTAAAATGATAGCATCTCCTGCTTCTGACCACCTCTCCATGTGTCCACACCCACCTGTGCCGAACGCCCTACGACAGGGCCTCACAACCACCTGTGGTGGCAGAAATCCTTGCTGTTGCCATTTTGCAGGTTGGAAAACTGAGACTCAGACCAGTAGTTTTTCCAGCGTGGTGGGGCCCAGTTTGGAGCTCCGGTCAGCCTGATTCCAGAGCAGAGGCTCTTAACCATTATGTGCAGACACGAACCTCACCACGGGCTCTGGGTCTTCACACTGCAGGGCATCTAAGGACAGTGCCACCTTCTTGCTGGCCAGGAAGGGAGGCCTTGATGTGCAGCCCAGGGAGGACTCCTCACACGGCTACCCAAAGGCTAGGGGCTGGGGCTGGGGCTGAGGCCTCCCCCAGCCCTTTGGTCCTGAGCCACCAACGTGTTTTGTGGGATAAAATGAGTGCAATCAGGCTGAGAAAACCAAGACCAAGACCCAGCCCAGCCTGCCCAGCCCTTCCTGGAGGCAGACGAACGAAATGAATATTCCCATAGTTCCACACAAGGATGCTTTGGCAAACCCCCCTGCACCCCTTTTCATGGTGTCTTCTTGTCCTCCCGAAAGGAGTCTCTAGCTTCTTCAAGAGATAAACATTTCTGATATCATTTCTTCTCAGCTGGGCAGCCAAGAGAGCAGCTGGGAGCCTTCCAAGCCCGGGGTTGGGGAGCGTACTGGTTTGCTGGAACTCGGATGTGAATCTTTTCTCTAGGGGACCCCAAGAAGCTGTTCCAAACAAACAAAAAGGCTGCTGGGGAAACTGGTGGCAGGGAACCCAGGGCAGCCCCTGCAGCCCTGGGAGAGAAGGATGGAGTCAGCAAATTCCAGGGTCGCTGGTAGCGGGCATTGGGCATCGCCGCCAACCACTGAGCTCCTCGAGGCACCAGGCTGTGCATCCATGGCAACGACGGGGCAGGATGGTCCCATTGTCCAGGCGAAGGAAGCTGAGGCTCAGAGTGGTGAATGACAGCCCCACAGCCAGAACACAGCCTGAGCTCAGAACGATGCTCTCCCAACCCTCTTCACTCCGACTCCTCTGGGGACACTGTGAAAGCCCCAGAGTCTCTTGCTTTAAAAAATGCGCACAGGATTTTCATGCAAAATGTGGCAGCTAAATTCAGAGAGGTCAAGCTCTCTTCGAAGGCCTTTGATAAGAATCTCTCCAAATACATTGCCTTCCACCCTGCCTCCCTGGGCCAGCACAGTCCTCAGGGGAAGGGGAGGGAAGGATGTTCATCTCTACCTTTTACCACAGCCTGGAAGGGGAGAAGGACCAGAAGTGCATTCTCTCTGTAGCAGCCCTGTGCACGCAGGACCAGGACTCTGCACGGTGAGGGAGCCAGGCCTGGCCCCCAACATTTTTGGCTATTGGGAGCTCCAGTCTCAGCCCCATTTCTAAACTTGTAGAACTCGTGTCAGACTTCAGATCTCCAGAATGGGGAGGTAGAAATGCATGTCCTCAGCTCTGGAGTTTGTGGGCATTTGTTACAGCAGCCACAGGAAGCCAAGGCACCTGTCCAGGAGCATACATTCGGGGCTGCTTTCCCGGCTTCCCCGCACAGAGCAGGCAAGCCCACACAACTGGAGGCCCTCTACCCCCAGGAAAATTTAAGCTCCCCTTTCAGAGAATGCTAAGATGTCAGGTGATCACTGTGAGAAACTGCCATGGCTCCTGGGTGCCAGCACTCACGGTCCCTGAGCCACAAGGCAGCCCATTACACAGACAGGAAAAGTGAGCCTCATGGAGACTGAGTGGCGTGCCCAGGGCCATGCAGCCACGAACCGAGGTCCCCAAGGCTCTGGGCTCTTCTAGCTCACTCTCATTTCCAACATAGCCAACTGCTAATGAACGCGGACATGAAGAAGGGGGTGCTGGCACGGTCACCGCAGGACTCAGGCGGGGCATGCGCAGTGCTGTATGCATGCCCAGGGAGCGAGAAGGGTGTCGTGGAGGTGCCAGCCCCTCAGTTACCCATGGCAATGGGCCAGTGATGGTGAGATAGTCCAGGATAGTCCCGTCTCACCACAGACAGCCCCTTCATCCTCGCCCCTGAGCTAACTTCCCAAAGGGATTAACAGGGGATAAAGAACCAACAAGCCCCTTGCCCCACTCTGGGAGAACCAACCACAGGGTGGATGGGAAGGCAAAAAGTACACGGAGAGGCCATAGAGTCTATCCTGGAAGACAAGAACACTAATTGGGCACACCTGGCCTCAGACAATGCTGGAATGCACTCAGGTGGTTATCTGCCCAGCTGTGAAATTACTGATTACAGAGCACATACATGATCACAAGCTGGCTCGAATGGAGTACAATGGCTCCACGATTATGATAAAGGGTGACAACAACCCTGTAATGGTATCAGCCCCACTACACCCACGCCTCATGTAATGTGGCAGTGCGGCCTCATGGAGAAACAGCTGGGGTCAGAGCTAAGTTACAAACCTGGTACTACAGCATGCCACAGGTGACCTCCTGAGCCTCCCAGTCCTCATCTGCAAACAGAACCTTTATTTTGTTCTGGCTTCCAAACACTCTGCTCATCCATGGACTTTAGGAAAGGCAGGCTCCAGCCACAGAAGTCATATTCTGATTGATCAATGGCCATCACTAGATGCCTCTAGTCCTCTTGTCTGTGGTTACTTGCAGCATAGATATGTGATGCAACCTAGCCAATAAGCCAAGGGGCTTCAGTGGAAGATTTTTTTTCCTTAAAATTCATACACAAAGAAAGATAATCTTTCTTCTTCTGTCAGAAGCTGGATGTGATGTCTGGAACACCTGCAACCACAGCATGAGGAGAACCAGCCAGAGGTCAAGGCTGACACCCTGAGGAGGGTATAATGTATAGAGAGAAGAAGCCAGGGCATTAAGCAACCCTGGAACCTTCCTATCTCAGGACTTTTTGACTTTCCAAGCTGCTAGTTAGCAGGTTACATGGGTAATGCCACATCTAATGTCAGAAGCACAGATGGATAGTGAATAGAGTGCATTACCATAAAATGTTATTACACATTTAATACACAAAAATGTGGCCAAACCAAGGTGATCCAAAATATGAAGATGTTGTAAATCATACCAACTATTTTCTACAGTTAGCAATCATCTCTCAAACACAGGTTGATAAGTGGATTGGCTGGGTGATCCCTGATGGCCCCTTTATCACTTTTCTCATCTGCTAATTAAGATGTTAATTTCACATGACTGCCAGATTCTCTTCAGATCAAGTCTTTTCCCATTCTGGGATTCACATCATGTTGTAAGGAAATATTAACAATATTTTGGCAAAAAATTCCACTCTGCAAGGAATTTCTACTAGGGTAGAAACATAATTACACATAACAAATCATCACTGATAGATAAGATATATACTAACTGGAGAAATTAGTATGATGCCATAATCTTTACAGAATTAAAGAGAGAGCTTTGGAAGCAGCATTGCAAAAACTTATTTGGGAAGTCAGAATGACCATCAGCAAACATTTATTTTTTTATTTTTTAAATATTTATTTATTTATTATTTATGATAGACATAGAGAGAGAGAGAGAGAGAGAGAGAGGCAGAGACACAGGAGGAGGGAGAAGCAGGCTCCATGTCAGGAGCCTGATGCGGGACTCGATCCCGGGACTCCAGGATCGCGCCCTGGGCCAAAGGCAGGCGCTAAACCGCTGAGCCACCCAGGGATCCCCCATAAGCAAACATTTAATAAATGCCTACTGTATACAAGGCATCCATCTAGAGCTGGAAACCCAAAGTGACAAAAATGTATCAGACCCAGTCCCTGTTCTTGGGGGAGCTTAGCATTTAATTAAGGAACCAGTAGGTGTGAGTCCACAGGACTGACCTTCCCTAGGGACATGCTGGCATAGTCTTATCATATTTTACAGCCAGGGATGGTTCTGATGGTTCTGTACAGATGTTTGCTTGGAATGCTGTCCCTGTGTAAAAGAGAGTAAGTCTCAGGACCAAGAAGCCAATGCATGAAAAGAATCACATGTGTGACAGAAGGACCAGTGATTTTAAAAAATGTCAGCTATAGAAACAACTATTCAAACAGAAGCTAAAGTCAAATACACACTACATACACAAGCATACAAACATACAGTATCCAAGCTGCTGTAGCTAACAGGTGAGGGCAAGGCAGGAAAACTCTAGTGTGATTAGGGTCACAGAGTGGACAGGACATGGGATCTGTCCTTGCTGGCTGTGTGCAGAGGGAAGGTAGCCTCTCAGAACCACAGTCTCTTCATCTGTGAAAGGAGAATCTAGGGAAAAGATGCAAAGCACCCAGCCTCCAGCAGGTCTCCTCCACGACACCAGGGTCATCTGAGCTGTGTCAAAGAGACACTGTCCGATGACCTTCCTCGTCCATGGACTTGTCATCCTTACTCGGCTTCCAACTGTGCCATTCCAGAGGGGACAGGGCAGCAGGACCGGGGACCGGGAAACCTTTGTTCCAGTCCTGCTCTGCCTGCATCTGCTCTCTTTCCTCAAGGCCTGATCGCCTCCTTTGCCAGGTGAGGATAAGGATCTATTGATTTCAAAGGCATGTCACAGGGTTAAATGAGGCATGAAAGTGCTTTGTCCCCTGGCATTTCTGCCTTTCCTGCTTTTGGTGCCAAAACCTTTAGCTTGGCTGGGCTTGGCAGGAGGCACAGTGAGCTCCCAGCCTCGAGGCTTGGCTCCATCGCTGGCTCGCTGTCTGTCCTTTAAAATGGACTTGCCACTCTGTGCCCTATGCACCGAACCCACTGCATAAATGACAGCAGGTGTGATAACATCCTATCATTTTTGTTCTGTGACATGGAGATGGCTTGGGCCAACCCGGGGGTTGTCTGTGCTATAAACACCCACTGAGGTCAGGAGTATGCACCCGGCACCGAGAGCTGCTTGAGAGTCCAGGTGATTTGGAAGCCCTGGCCCGTTTCCACTATTTACTGCCCTGAGCCTGTTGTGGGACCCCTACCTTCATTAGAACACAGGATAAAGGTGTTCCCAGAGGTGCTGGCGGCCACCAATTCTTGAGCGCCTGCTAAGCAGTATCTCATCTAATTCCCCAGGCTCCTTTGGAGATATTTTTACATCCATTTTGCAGAGGGAGGGAGACATGGGAGAGGAGGTTAGTTGCACACTGGGGGTGAAAGCCAGGATTAAAATTTGCTCCCTCTGACTTCCAGAGCTCCTGCCCTCGACCTCTCTGGTCCACCACAGGGAAGATAGGTTTGAGAAGCTCCCTTGGGCAAACCACATGTAGCCACTAGGAACGCACTCAGCAGCAGGTAGCAGAGAGTCCAACTCACTTGAACAAACGTGGGTTTATTTTTCAAGCAAGAAGCTTGGTGGAGCAGTCGGATGGTGCCAGGCTCAAGGTCTGGGCGAGCGTCCCTTGTGTTCCTCATCGCAAGGTGACAAGATGGCAGCCATGGCCTCCAATGCCCCGGCCACACCAGAGAGCTCCGGTGGGGAGGGTGGAGGGGTTTGCCTGACACATTTCCCCTCCTATTTGAAAAGCAGTTTTCCAGAAACCCCTCGTCAGGCTTTCACCCGAGTCTTACTGGCCAGCCTGGATCACAAGGTCACTCCTGGATTCGAGGGAAACATCGTAAAAGTTTTGTTTTCCAACTTCTGTAGCCAGAGCCAGTGAGAAAGAACCACTGGGAATGGTTCACCAGCCCGGCACACTCCCAAGGGGCTGTCCCCACCCTTGTCTCGAAGACCAGATCCGTGCCCTGGAGCCAAAAACCCAGGAGCAGGTGGTAGGGTAGGGGTGGTGTTTATAACAACAGAAATTTGCTCTCTCGCAGTTCCTGAGGCCAAAGCCAAAGTCAAGGGGGCGCAGGGCCCCTTTCCCTCCAGCCTCCCTCAGAGGCTCCCAGAGTCCCTTCACTTCTGCCTCCATCATCACATGGCCTCTCCCCTGTTTGTCTCTTAGCAGGACACCAGTGCTTGATTAGGACCCACCCTCATGCCCTCACCTCAACCCGACCACATCTGCAAAGACGTGGATCTCACGGGTAGTGGTTGAACACATGCAGAGGCTGTGGGAGGGAGACTATGGGACTGTCCGATCCCACACCTTCACTCCCCCTCACCATTCAAAGAGTCCCCACTCCCAGACCTTCCGTAGGAGCAGAGGTACATTCATTTATGTGGTGGCAGAACCAGTTACCACAAACTCAGAGACCCAAAACAGCGCCCCTGTATCATCTGGCAGCTCCATACGCCAGAAATCTGAACAGACTCATCTAGGATCTCTGCTCAGGGTCTCCTGGGCAGAAATCAAGGTGTCAGTGGCTGAGCTCTTGTCAGCGGGAGAATCTGCTTACAGGCACAAGCACGTTGTGGCAGAAGCCACTTCCTTGAGGCTGTGTGTCTGAGGTCCCTGTGTCCTTGCTGGTTATACGTCAGGGCCACCCTTTGCTCCCTTCCCATGTGGCCCTGTTACAAGCAGCAACAACATTTCCCATCCTCCTGACCCTTCTAAGATTGCTGACCAGCCTGAGAAAATGCTCTACTTCTAAAGTTCACCTGATTGGACCAGGCCCACCCAGATCACCTTTGTGTGTTAGGGTCACTTGATCTGGGATTTTACTTCTGCAAAATCTCTTCACTAGATTAGTGCTTGGATAACCAGGGGCTGTAAATCCTGGGGGAACCATCCTTGGAATTCTGCTTACTCTGAGAGGTCTTACAGGGAGATTAGCTGTGAGAGCCTCTCTCCCTGTCCCCTTCCCATCCCTAGGCAGGAAAGAACCATCTTCCTCCTCTGGTATAAAATGGGCCCTTTTTCTGGTACAGAGGAATTTGCAGAAATTCACTCCGTACCCTGAAGGAAAAAATATGGGAGACCTGGCCTCCAAGGGGAAACCCAAATATACTGAACAAATCTGCCTTCTGCAGGCTGTGGAGGAGGCCACCCATTAGGTGGCCTACTTGGAAGAGTTAGCCATTAGATTTCTTCTTCCTTTTGTCAGGACATTTTGAAGTGATAAGCTGTCAGAACTTTTCAAAACTGATTCTCAGAATGAAGTGTAATGAGATTCTCAATATAGATACCCTTCATCACTAGGCATGGATGACCCCCGCAGCAGCATAAGAGACCCATGAGGATTCCCACGCTCTCAGTAGGCAGGCTGTGGGGGCTGTGGACAGCTGACTTTCCCTCACTGTACTGGGGTGAATGGTGTCCCCCCAAATCCATGTCTACCTGGCACCTAAGAACGTGACCTGATTTGGAAATAAGGGTCTTTGCAGATGTAAACAAATTAAACAAGGTCATACTGCATTGGACAGGCCCTGAACCCAAAGCCTGGGGTCCTCATGAGAAGACAGACATTTGGACATAGACAAAGAAAGAAAGGTGGCCACGTGAAGATGGAGGCAGAGCTGGAGTGGTGTGGCCATGAGCCAAGGAGCACCAAGGATGGCCAGCAGCCACCAGAGGCTGGGAGAGATGCCTGGGCAGATGTCCTACCGACCCCTTGGTTCCAAACATCCAGTTTCAGGGCTGTGAGAGGATAAATTTCTGTGGTTTTAAGCCATGCAGTGTGTGGTAATTTATCTACAGCAGCCCTAGGAAACTAATACCCCACTATGTGTGCTTGTTACTTATTTATTTATTAAGTTGTTTTTTTTTTTTAAATTTGAGAGAGAAAGAGAGAGCATAAGTAGGGGGAGCAGCAGAGGGAGAGAGAGAAGGAGACTCCTCACTGAGCAGGGAGCCCTACATAAGGCTGGATCCCAGGACCCTGAGATCATGACCTGAGCTGAAGGCAGACACTTGACCAACTGAGCTACCCAGGCGCCCCAGGTGTGTTCCTGTTTTTTAAATGGAATCCTGGGATCCCTGGGTGGCGCAGCGGTTTAGCACCTGCCTTTGGCCCAGGGCGCGATCCTGGCAATCCAGGATCGAATCCCACGTCGGGCTCCCGGTGCATGGAGCCTGCTTCTCCCTCTGCCTGTGTCTCTGCCTCTCTCTCTCTCACTGTGTGCCTATCATAAATAAAATAAAATAAAAAAATAAATGGAATCCTGACTACCTACAACCCTCACCCTATTTTATACCAACCACATTCAGTGGTTGCCAACCACTTTAAAGCATTTTAATTTGCAACCCCTGTGGTAATTAAATATAAAACTGGCTTTCAAAAGCAAATACCTCATATTATGCACAAAAATAAACTCCAGGGTACTTGGGTGGCTCAGTCTGTTAAGCATCCCACTTTTCATTTTGGCTCAGGTCACTGGTCTCAGGGTCATGAGGTCAAGCCCTGCATCGGCTAGTGCTGAGTGTGGAGTCTGCTTGAGATATTCCCTCTCCCTCTGCCCCTCTTCTCCTTGCTTGTGTGTGCTCTCTCTCTCTCTCTCTCTCAGAAATAAAGAAATAAAATCTTATAAATAAATAAATAAATAATTCCAAATGGGTCAGGAATCTAAACATGAAAAAAATGAAACCATATATATAATACAAAAAAAAACAAAAGCAAACAAAAAAAATATAACAAATAAATTTCTTTACAACCTGGGTATAGGGAGGGGTTTTCTAATCACAACTAAAAAACCCAGATGTAATAAATGATCATAAAAAATAAACCTTTTCAAGGTAAAAACACCATAAATGAGGTCAAAGACAATTGACAAATTTGGACAGAATACTTTCAACATAAATCACAGATAAAGGGCTATTAACTCTAATATATATTTTAAAAACTCTTAAAAATTGATGGAGGGGGTTCTGGGTGGCTTGGTCATTTAAAAACCCAACTCTTGGTTTCAGCTCAGGTCATGATTTCATGGGTTATGGGATTGAGCCCTGTTTTGGGCTCCTCACTCAGCAGGGAATCTGTTTGAAAGATTCTCTCTGCCCACTCCCTATTCATTCTCTCTGTCTCTCTTTCTCTCTCCATCTCTTTAAAATGAAATAAGTAAATCTTTAAATACATAAATAAGTAAAAATTTGATGGAAACAAAGACCCAAAACCTGCTAGAAAAATGTGCAAAAAACATGAATAGGCAACTCATTAAAAAAAAAAAAGATACAAAAATGGTATCCACATCTGCTTCTCCAACGAAGCTAGAGACTCTGAGTCCCCTGATATAATTTAATAAACGTGTTTTTCCTCAAACCAGAGTAGACTGCTCTAGGCAGTTTATTTTATAAGCACAGAGTGTTTCCAGATATCAATCCACCTCGAAGTATAAAGACTTTCTAGCCTATAGCATCTCCAAAAATTACTTACATGGAGTGTGGAGACAGCTGTGTGTAAGAGGAGTTCATGTCTATATTTTTAAGCAATCACAGTTTTATCACAGCAGGAGCACTGCCTTCTGGGGTGAGCTCCTTGAAGGACGGTGTGTTACTGGGTTGGGTGAGCTCTGGCTCCTCCTATCTTTTACAGTTACACCTTGTCACCCAGACAATACGTTATCTGCCTCTGGAATGTGTTTTCACCCAGACTTGAGTCTGGGTGTGTCCTGTCTTGAGACCTCAAGCCAGGTGGTGAAGCCTTGACTGGGATGACACTGGGAAACAACCCAGTTCCTCTGCGTTAGCCCTGCCCAAACTTTTCAGAAACATTCGGGGGATCTAGAGGAGGCAGATTAGGTTTCAGCCTGGTGCAAGGTCCAGGATAAGCAGAGCTGCCTTCTAAAACTCAATCAGCAAAATGTAGAAACAACCTGGATGCCCAGCAGTAGGGGATTAGTAGAATAGATTGTGGTATAGCCAAACAACAGGATTCTGGGCTGCCCTTGAAAACCAGGACTTAGAAGAGAGTCCATGGCGTGGGAAGACATCTGGGATATGTTGTCAAATGGAAAAAAGAGATCATAAAATGTGGGAACAGCCCTATCTTTGTGGTGAAAACCACTTCCGTAAAAACAGGTGTGCATAAATATGTGTGGCTACAACAGTGTCTAGGAGGATGTATTTTAAAATGTTAACATTGGCTATGACTGAGAAGCAAGCTTATATGTGACTTTTACATAGTTTTTTAGTGAAACATAATCTCACTAAATAGATACAATAAGTATGTATTACCTCATAATCAGGCAAAACAACACTAATATATACCTATGCTATTACTTACATATGTACAAAACCCCTAATTTATTTGCTTTAAAATAGTCCATTAGAAAAATGTATGTATGCCAGGGAGCAGTGGGAGCAATAGGTGAGCTAGGAACAGCAAATGTAATTGCTCTGGAAGTAGTGCAACAGGGACACGGGGAGTCACCATACTAGTCAAATGACTTTTGGGTATGCTTGAAAATTTTCATAGTACAAAGATAAAACACACAAAACCAAAAGCAGCAGTGAATTAATTGTTGGCTTTCAGAGGATATAATTATGGTGTGAGAAAGGTAGAAATGTGAAAAATGAACAAACCTACAAAAGAAATAAGGCTCAGGAGTTAACAAGAACCCTTGAGCCACTGATAGTGCAACCTTATTAAGCCTCAGCTTCTGGGGTTGTAAAACAGGGAGGATCCTTGTCCACAGGCAGGCCTGGGACACGAACTTAAATGATTATTTTGGTGGTTGCTATTGGTCCGGAGAAGCAGGCTAGATGCCTGAAAGCAAAACTTCCATTCCTCAAAGCAGCTTTCAAATGTCAGTGTGTACCAGGGTCACTGGAGAGCTAGCAAAATGCAGAGTACAAGACCCCACCCCCTGGGAGTCTGACTCCATACCTGGGGGTCAGGCTTAGGAACGTCCATCTTAAATCAGAGTCCAGGTACAGTAGAAATGCTCTACCTGGCCAAAGGCCAAAGAAACCCAAAGGAGCAGGTCTGTCCTGGAGGAAAATTTGTGGCAGTGCAGAGAGAGAGAGTGCTGGGCACTATTTGGGACAGTTGCCCATTTATGACTCCAGGTGGACTTTGTCAGCAAGTCCAGACTAGGAAAAACTGGCATGCAACTGATACAACTAGAGTCTCTGGTTTGCAGAAATAATGAATAAATGACACGTCACCTTTGTGCTTTCCTCCAGGAGGGACAGAGTCTGGGTAACAGACTTAGGTCGGAAGGTGGTTCCAGCATGTACAGACTGCATAGCCTTTAGCCCAAGATGACTAGTCCATACCTATAAAAGGGGAACAAGGGCAAGAGTTTAGAAGCAGGCCTTCAAGGTTGTGGCTCTTACACGAGGCTCTCAGGAGCTGAGGCCCCAAGCAAGGAGAGAACTCTTTCTCAAAAATAGTATTTATACTCTATTCCAGCTCTATGGAAAATGTAGATAGACATATAGTTCTGCCCTGGACCTCAGGGAGCTCCTGAGGGCAGGGCCCACTTTACCGTCAGCCCCTTGCCTGAGTTAGGCATGCAGCAGGTCTGTTCACTCCTGGGAGTGAACTTGCTGTCCCATTCAGCGTCTTACCGGGAATCTCTCCTTGTCTAAACACATGGCCTGCTTCCCTTTTACCTGAACTTCTTGGATGCTGTGGAAGAGTGCCCTACCATATGACTTACTCTCCCTCCCCAGCCTCCTCCCCTAGAGCCTCAGGCCCTCCACTTTGTAGGAGGTGAAGAAATGTCCAAATCCTACTTGAGGCCAGGGGTCACCTTTTGCAGAGGGAGAGAAAGGGACCAGCTCCAAGCAGCTGTTTTAGGGAAGGAGCCCTGGGTGGGAGGGAGGGCACTGGCTGGCTCAGAGGACCACAGTCTCACGGCCAGGCCAGAGGGATAGTGTTGGGAGGGACTGGCAGGTCGTCGTCCGTTCTTGCCACCAGGAGGCTCCTGGTTGTCTTCTGGGGAAGGGAACAGTGTGCGAAGAGAAAGCTCCTGCAGATGGGTGGCCATCTGCTCTGGAGACAGGAGTCCAGGCCATCTGTTCCTTAAAGTCGAGGAGCTGGGTCTCATTCTTCTTGGAGGCCCCCAAGTCCTTAGTGGGGTCTGGTCCTACAGTGTAGTAATGTACTATGGGTGGAGCTGAATTAAGTTGCACTGGAGAGAAGTTGGGGGGAAATCACGCTGTAAGAGTGTCCGGGGGCTTCCCACGACAGAAGCGTTCTTCTGCAGTCAGACATCCAAAGTTAAGGAGTCACAGGCCGTGCTCTCTCCACAGTCAAGGAGTCACAGGCCACGCTCCCTCCACAGGCTCTATGGGAGGGTCCTTTTCTAGCTCCTGGTGGCTCCAGGCATCCCCTGGCTTCAAACCTCTACCTCTGTCTTCAGGGGCATCTCCCATCCCCTGAGTCTCTGCTTTTCTTTTCTATCTGTTACAAGGACACTCTTATTTGGATTCTTACCTGAAGTATATCTGCAAAGACCCTATTTCTAAAAAGTCATATCCTGAGGTTCTGGGTGGACATGACATTTTAGGGGATACTATTCAGCCCAGTACACACATCCAATAGCAAAAAGTACAGCGAAAAGTGGCAAGGAGATAGTCAGGAGCTGGGATGCCTTGATTCAGGTACTAGAGGCTCAGTCATCCCACCCGTCCCAGGCCCTGTTAACACCTGTGACCTCCACTGCCAGCTGGGAGTGCGGTCCTGGTTTCCTTTCACAGATGAGAAAACCAAAGCTTGAGTGAACGGCCAAGGTCACACAGCTGCCTAGAAGTGGAACAGGGACACAGGTCTACTTGATACCATCGCTTGGGGGCTTTGCAACCTGGCCAGGCTGGATTGGAGGAACCCTCAGCGCCTGAAGGTCCCGACATCTTTTTGTTCCAAGGAACCTAATTAACCAAGAGAAAGCAAAAGTGTTGACTTGCCTTGATTCTCACATTGCTTTACTTCCTCATATCACAGATTTTGGAATGTGGCTACTTTCCCAGAATCACTTGAAAAGATGAGGTTAAAGAGAACAAAGATTAATTTAATTATTTATAGAAATTAGCCTGTACTGGGGAATTGAGGCAGGGAGACCCAAGGGGGCCAGTCTTGTCCCTGCTTCCTATGTGGATTTTACACTGCCTAGGATTGTTACCTGGATGCTGGGATGCCCGGGACTGTCACCTAGTTGTTGGGAGATCTGGGACCGTCAGTTGGCTTCTAGGATGTCTGGGACTGTCACCTGGTTGCTGGGATATCTGAGACTGTCACTTGGTTGCTCAGATGTCTGGGACTGTCATCAGTTGCCCGGATGTCTGGGACTGCCACTGGTTGCTGGGATGCCTGGGACTGTCACCAGTTACTGGGTTGCCTAGGAGTGTTACCTGGATGCTAAGATGTCTGGGACTGTCCCTGGATGCTGGGATGCCTGGGACTGTCACCTGGATGCTGGGATGTCTGGGACTGTCACTGGATGCTAGGATGCCTGGGACTGTCACCAGTTACTGGGTTGCCTAGGAGTGTTACCTGGATGCTAAGATGTCTGGAACTGTCCCTGGATGCTGGGATGCCTGGGACTGTCACCTGGATGCTGGGATGTCTGGGACTGTCACTGGATGCTAGGATGCCTGGGACTGTCACCAGTTACTGGGTTGCCTAGGACTGTCACCTGGATGCTGGGATGCCTGGGACTGTCACTGGGATACTGAGATGTCTGGGACTGTCACTTGGATGCCTACTTCTCCTGTCCCTGGCCAAGAACCCCAGAGTGGCTCTGGGAAATTTTGCTCAAGGAGCAGAGAGGAGTCAGGGAGTGGGAAGCAGATTTTTTTTTTTTTTTGTCGCCTATGTGGCTCTGCAAAATCTGTCCAACCTTGAAGTCCCAGGGCGGGAGAAGGTCTTGCTAGGTCGATTCCAGCCCCTTGAACCACATCCTGCAGAAATCCGAGCACGGGTCCGTCCGCGCTCTCTCGTGCAAGGCCAGAGGAGCAGGCTGGGAGCTCCGCAGGGCGAGGAGGGAAGGGCGGCGCGCAACCCGGGCCCCAGGCCTCGGAACCTGGCACACACGGGGGCCGAACCAACGAACCTGCACAGGACACCCACAGACGGGACCCCGCGGCAGGATCGGGAGGATGGGGCGGTGGCTCCCGCACCCACGGCCTGCAGGGTAGGGTGTCCAGGGGGATGGGGGCCGGCCCGCAGCCAGGGGCCACGCACGGGCCCGGGCGGGGGGGGGGGGATGCTCCGGCCCCAGGCCCCCAGGCCCCCAGGCCCCCAGGCCCCCGGGCCGCGCGGCGCCCCTGAGCTCTCGGCTCCCGGGGCGCGGACAGGAGGCTGGCTTAACAATGGCTCCATCTGGGCGAGGTCTGCGGAGGACGGGGTTCCCTGCGCACCCCAATGTAGGCCGCCGGGTCGCAGGGGCGGGCGCGGCCCCGGGAGCTCACGACCTTCCGGTGAGCCCCCCGCCCCCCCAGCAGTTAGGGTGACCCTCAGGTTCCGGGAGGCGCCCAGGGCTCAGAGAGGCCGAGCAACTCGGCCAAGGTCACACAGCTTCGCCGAAGGAGCGCCGGGTCGCGCGGCTCGGGGTAGGAGCCCCGCTCCCGAAGGGCTCCGGAGACGCCGCCGCCGGCCTTCGGGGACGCCCGGGAGCCACACGGGAAGGCCGGACGCCGGCTCTCGCCTCAAACAATGCTCGGCGCAAATCTGCGGGAACAAAAGCGAGAGGGAATCCGCCCCAGGTTTTCCGCCTTCCCGGCCCCGCCGGCAGCCGAGGGGCGGGGCGGGGCGGTTCCGGCGTGATCGGCAGCTCCTCGGAGGCGTGGCCTCAGCGGCGGCGAATCCCATTGGGCACGCGGAACCATCACGGGCCGAGAGGGGGCAGTGCGAGCCAATCAGCGAGGGGGGCGGGCCTGGCCGGCGCGGCTGTCGCGAGAGGCGGCCACCCCGCCCACTTGCGCCTCGTCCCGGCGCCTGTCAGCAGCGAACGCGGCCGCGCTCGGCCCGGATCCGTCCGCGGCGCGGGGAGAGGCCGAAGCGCGAGGCCGCGCGAGTGCCGGCGCAGATCCCTCCGCCGCCGCCGCCGCTCCGCCGCCGCTGCCGCCGTCGCCGCCGCCGCCGCCGTCGCCGTCGCCGCCGCGCCCGCCAGTCCCTGCGCGCCCCGCGCCCGCCCGCCGCTCCCGACGCGCCCGCCCGCCGCCCGCGGCCTCCGACCCGGCAACGGCCGGCCGGCCCAGGCGCGGCGGCGGCGGCGGAGGCGGAGGCGGCGGAGGCGGAGGCGGGGGAGGAGGAGCAGCAGCAGCCCCAGCAGCAGGAGGAGGAGGAGGCATGGCCCGGGCGGCTCCGGCGGGGGGCGGCCCGCAGTGACAGACCCTGCGGCGCGGGGGGAGATGGGGGCGGCCGCCTCCCGGGCGACGACGACGACGACGACGAGGAGCGGCCGCCGCCGCCGCCGCGCACCGGCCGCCGCTGGGGACGGGCGCGGGCCAGGAGCCCGCCCGTGAGCGGGGGGCCCGCGGCCGCTCGCCGCCCCCGGCCGCCCCGGCCGCCCCGGGCCCCCCCGGCGCCCCGCGCGCGCCCACCCGCCGGCCCCTGGCGGGGGTCCCGCCCGCGCCGCGCGCCCCCGGCCCCGGCCCCGGCCCCGGCGCGGCCCGCGGCGCCCGCCCGCCCTCGCCCGGCCCCGGCCCCGGCCCCGGCCCCGGCCCGCGCGCCCCCGGCCCCGGCGCGCCCCGGCCCCCCGCGCCCCCCGCCCGCGCCCGCGCCCGCCCGCGCCCCCGGTCCCGGCCGGCGGCCTCCGGCCCCGGGGCGCGGCGCGGCGCGGGCGGCAGCATGGTGGAGAAGCGCTGCCCGCTGCAGAGGGACGGCGTGTACCGCTGGTTCTCGGAGCTGCCGTCGCCGCAGCGCGTGGAGTTCCTGTGCGGCCTGCTGGACCTGTGCATCCCGCTCGAGCTGCGCTTCCTCGGCTCGTGCCTCGAGGACCTGGCCCGCAAGGACTACCACTCGCTGCGCGACTCGGAGATCAAGGCCAACAACCCCGCCGACCTGGGCAGCCTCACCAACCTGACGGACGAGGTGGTGCGCAGCAAGCTGCTGGTGTCGCTGGCGCTGCTGGGCTCGGAGCAGCGCGAGGCGGCGGGCGTGCTGTACCGCACGCTCACGCACATCGACTCCATCATCCACAACTACGGGCTGCAGCTCAACGAGGGCCGCACTGGCGATGAGTTCCTGCTGCTCTTCACCATGGCCTCCAACCACCCGGCCTTCAGCTTCCACCAGAAGCAGGTGCTGCGGCAGGAGCTCACGCAGATCCAGAGCAGCCTGAGCGGCGGCGGCGGCGGGGGCCACGGCGGCGGGGGCCACAGCGGCGGCAAGAGCGCGCTGCCCACCTGCCCGGCCTGCCACAAGGTGCGCGCCTCCGGGGGCCGTCGCGGGGCGCTCGGGCACGGGGACGCTCTGTCTGGTCAGAGTTCGCCGCCCCCTTGTGCCTTCTTGCCCCCCTATTCGGGCCCTGGGGCGGCAGAGAAGTTAGCCACCGCGTGCCCGGCTTCTCCAGATCGCTTTATGAGCAGGAAGGGAAGCCGCTGTCCAGGTGGGGGCGGGAACCTTAGCGGACGGCGGCCTCTGTGGCCTGTGCCCTTTCCTGGGGTGGGGGTCCCTGCCCCCGTGTCGGGTGCGAACACACGTTTGGAGCCTGGCATGCATGGAGTCTGCCCGCCTTTGTGGGAGCAGATCCCGGGGCTGCCCGGGTCCCAGGATGCTGGGCTTCTCAGGAATGTTAGCTTCACGGCTCTTGTCTCCAAACTAAACAGGAAGGGCCTTGTGGTCATCCACTTGGCCATGTGAACTTTGTCTCAATGTTTCAAAACTACATAAACATCAAGCGATCAGGGCTCAAACTCATTTTTCACAGCCTTCTGGGACCCAGTGCCAAGATGGTGCTCCAAGGAAAAGGGTTTGTCTTTCACCCAGTGTGGCGGGTGCTTGGATGACGCTGGGGCTCTAGGGGAAAAGGTTGCAGTCAGGACCAGCAGCTCTGCAGGCCTTTCTCCCACGTCTCAGCTGCTTGCAGTGGACACTTGGCTCCTCTGGTTTGCTGCTGTGGTTTTCAAGCTGTCTCTCAACCCCGGCTTGTGGTTTTGTTTCCTCTAAGGTCTCTAAGATGTGGCTGTGGCACCTACGTTGGTTTTAATCTCTGTCATATCTCTTTTTGGTGATGTTGAGCTCCGAGACTGTGGTTTCTCTTTAAATGTGTGTTTGAGTCCTGCTATAAATCTCATGGTGTGCCCAGAAAAATGATGTTCTAGCTACAACAAAGGGGAAGTGGTGTCCCAGGAAATGTGCTTGTCTGCAGGGGGCTCAGTCAGCTTTGGGGTGCTAGTGGTACATCACCTGTTTGTGGGATCTCAGTCTCCGATGGCCTGGTCCATGTGCCACCAGCCTCTGTTTAGATGCCGAGCACTCACGGCTGGGGCGCTTTCTCCTGTTCTAGTCAGCTCTTGAAGAGGATTCTTTTGCGTATACAGATTTATCCTGTTATAAAAGGGAAAGATGGCCATTATTATTTTGATGGGGCAGAAGCTAGCCCTAGAATGAAAATAGGCTTTATAAGAGAGCCTTTCTGTCTAGTCTGAAATCCCTCTGATGACATGAAAGGCTGGCCTCCCCCTCCCCCCTGCCCACACACTCTGAACCAGCCAGCTGTGTGACCTTGGCCAGAATCCTGCCTCCTCTTGGTGTGTTTGTCTGTGGAGCAGAGGGCAGGTTACCTGCCTCCTGGGTGTATTGGAGCGCTATCTGAGGTCACGTGTGACATGCCCAGCAGATGTTCAGGGAGTCCTCCGTTCTCTGCCTGGTCTGTCCTCTCTGGGTTTTTATAGAGGAGTGCTGCCTTAGGCAAGGCACGTTATTAGAGAGTGAAATATTTACGTCTCAGAAAGTTCCTGTGTTCTAAATTGATTTTTAAGTAGTTACTTGGAGCTGACAGTTTTTTCTCCTTGTCCGTGGGAAATTCGAGAGTTCTGACCCTTAATTATGACATTATGGTAAGTTATCTTAAGGGCTGTTGCTTCCATATTTCAGAGCAGCCATGGCGTCTAACTTTCCGCATTCATGTAACTTTTAGGTCTGACGCACCCTTTGCTGCTTGGAGGCGGCTCCTCTGGTGGAATCTAACTTTGAGCGTTTTGCCTTAGCATCTCTGAATCTGACATTTACTGTGATCCTGGAAAGCAGCCCCTTTCAAGTTCTGCTTGCATTTCTTTTGTAAGCTGTTGTATTTTGTTTTGAACTTTTTGAGCTTAGAGGCTTTGTGTTTATCCTTTAGGGATAGAGACTTGAGTTTGGTTTTTTTCTTTGTTAAAAGCGATGGTTCTTACAATGATGTTTTCTGACAAGAGTCGTGATTTGCAATGGCATCTCCAAACCTTCACTGTTATTTGATAATCCTTCCTCCTTGGAGGACGAGCAGGTGTTTAAGAGTGTGAGTGAGGTAAAATAGATATTTTCGTGTCCAGAAAGGAAACAGTTGGGAGCAGCAAAGGTGATGGGTTGTGGTGCACTCAGCAGCTGACAGGTGCCATAGGTATGCTGCTCCTCGGGGTTCCCTGTGAGTTAGTGATAAAGGTCGCCTGGGACTCTCACTCTCTTCCTTTTTAAGTGAAAAGCTGTAGTCTGGAAGAAGTTTAATTTTATTCTTTGTAGTCTTTCATGTAAATGATAATGTGCTATGGGTAAATGCTTTTTTTTAAGTTTTTGAGAGTTAATTTTTAAAAAAATCATAAAACTCACCCTTTTGAAGCATAGTTTTTAATATATTTAAGTATATTATTAAAAAATTTAGTTTTAAATGTACTGACAGAGTTGTGTAACCATTACCGCTACCTACTTCCAGAACATTTTCATCACTCCCCAAACAAACCCCCGTACCTGTTTGTAGTCACTCTTCATTCCCTGTGCCCAGACCCTGGCAGCCAGTTCTCTGCTTTGTGTGTCTGCTTGTCCTGGACATTTTATGGAGGTAGAACCACATGGTGTATGGTCTTTCAAGTCTGGCTTCTTTCACTCAGGGTCACATTCTCAAGTTTATTTCTATTTTAGCATGTATCAGTGCTTTTCTGCTTTTTTAGGGTCATATAGCATTCACGATATGGATGGACCCTGTTTCATTTATCTGTTTGTTGATGGACAGTGGGCTTGTTGCATGTGCTTATGTTTAGGCATTTTTTGCCCCTGTGGCTAGTAGGCTCTTGTTTTCATCCCTTATATCTGACAGTTACCGAGTCACCTTGGGAATATCATCCATGTGTGGCCATGCTGAGGGACTCCCCTGTGGTGGTGAGAGCCCATGGGGGGACACGGGGCACAACGTGGCTCCCCAGGACCATGGCTGATGGTGGCAGAGGGCGTGCTGTTCTGAGAGGGAGGTGCGGTGCCATGGG
Source organism: Canis aureus (assembly GCF_053574225.1). NCBI lineage: Eukaryota > Metazoa > Chordata > Mammalia > Carnivora > Canidae > Canis > Canis aureus. Next base: position 23,392,546 of record NC_135613.1, on the reverse strand, counting down.
CTTGGTGCAATGCTGGGGGAGCCAGGGTGGCAGGAAGCGGCTCCCACCACGGTGTTTTCGGAATCTCATGACAGGGTCACAACCGGATAACTCGATGAGGTTGATTGTTTTGAGTGGGTGCTGCACCTTTTGAAAGCGCCCGCCGTGGGGATGGTGGTCCTCCATGGGGTGTGCTCCTGTGGCTTCCACCTGGTGCGCTCTAGGGTAAGTGCCATGGGTGGGGGTGGGGTGGCACACAAATCCTGTGAGTGCAGTTGCTAACGAGGCGCCAAGCTGGCTCTGTCGCATTGCTTCCCGCAAGCTGTTGAAAATCTTGGAGGTTCAAAGGTGGCATCTCGGGAGTTTGTGCTCTGGTGGCCCCTCTTGGCCTCTCCCCGAAACTCTGCCTGGTGCCCCAAGAGTGATGTAGCAGGCCACAGGAAGGGACTTTGGCCGGGCAGCCCTTGTTCTCGCTGATGGTTGCCCGAGGAGCTGTGATCTCGAGGCGTTGCGATGGCTCTGCCTTCAATGCCTATGCTCCGGGCTCCCTGGGCAGCAGGGAGCCTGCGAGGACTGGGCGCGTAGACTCAGGCCTGCCCTCTGAGCCCAGTCTGGCTGCCTTGGCTTCCCCTGCTCTGTTTATGACGCTACGAGGGATGATGTCCTAGCCTGGTTTTGGCCAGTTTTTGTAGGCCCACAGACTGCCCTCTTTCTGCTGAGGTCCATGATAGGGTCATTGAGATGAGCTGGGATGCAGGATTGTTTGGCGGTGGCAGTGTTGCCCCTCCATGGAATTGCGCCCCTGATCACATCCACCTGGGGCTGCACCGTAGGCTGAGCTGCCCACAGGGCCCTCCATTTCTGCCCCTTGGCCTCCGGCGGCATCCAGGCTGCGAACCGTTGTGTGCGCTAGTGCCCGTTTGCTGTGTCCAACCTCGCTACCGCTAGGGCTCTTGCTCTAGCTGGCGTTGTGCAGTGCAGCTGTGGAAACTGCACATCTCCTGTTAGCTTCTACTAGGGAGAATGATGCGGTGTTCCATATGTGGTTAGCAGGTGATCACACATAAACGTCCACGTCGGCCTTGTTTCTGCAGTGTTGGGCGTCCACCAGTTCCCTGGGCTTGGCTTCATTTCACCCAGACTTCATTTATCTTTCTTTTGGACTGAGGACATTTGGGATTCATATATTTTTTTCCCGGCAAATCAACAGAGGCGTCTTTTGACCTCAGAAGCAAGCTAGTAGAACATTTCTGTTTGTTCATTTGGTGGCTGCTGACCTCCCAGAGACTGTTAGTAACAAAGAATTCCTATGATGTTTAAGGAAAATAGTTTCTATGTAAGTGTTTTTTTTCTTTTTTTCCAATCTTAGATTGTGTTTCAGAAAAAAGGTCCCTTGGATGTGTCTTTTTTTTTTTTTTTTTCTTTTTTTTTTGAGAAACCACCATTCAGGACACCAGTTCTCTCATGACTTTGAGAACTGTTGCCACAAGCTCTCCAGTGAGTTTAGAGATCATTGAGGGTTTCTGATTTTGGACTCCAGCCCTGACGTTCAGAGTAGTATCAGCAAGCTGGCTCCTCTCCCCTCTCCACAGAGCTTTGCGTGTGCAGAGACCCGCCACGTTCTAGAGCTGCCTCCTGTCATGGTGGAAAGCCATCATCAAGAGCTTCAAGAGATATGTTAATTCTTTTTCTTTTATTCTTTTTGTTGTTAGAGCCAGAGTTTATTCAGGCACTCTTCTATTAAATGGATGGGCATAAAATAGGTTCATTCTTAGGCAGTTTGTTTTGTTCTGAGTTACGAAACCTGAGGCTATTTAGAGTGAAGACGACTGAATATCTTTCCCATAAACTCATGCTCTATCGGCCACTTGTAATCTGTGATCTGGGCGTAATGAAGTGGGCCTAGACTTGCGCAGACCTGTGTGTGGCTCTATCTCTGAAACAGCGATGAGCTCTCTGGGCCTTCTGTCATAGGCTGGTCCCTCAGACTCTGTTCTGGTCACATCTTTCGGTTTCCTTGGGGATATTGTTAGCTCAGGTGTCTGAACTTGGTCATTTCTTGACCTTCCTGCCTCCCCCTACGTCAGTCTCCGACCTCCATTTCTCCACTGGGTGCATCACTGTGGTCGTGGCTCCTTCCTCCCAGGTTGTCCGCATCCGTCAGCCGCTCTTCTGTCTCCCTTCCTCGCCAAGTCCTCCACTAGCTGACCTCGTTCCTACTTGCCAGGGCTAGACCCATTTTAACAATTCGGTGTGTCTCCTTCTGACATGTTAATGTACATGTAAACATACACATGTTCTTTTTTTTTTTTTTAAAGATTTTATTTATTTATTCATGAGAGACACAGAGAGAAGCAGAGACACAGGCAGAGGGAGAAGCAGGCTCCATGCACTGGGAGCCCGATGTGGGATTCGATACCGGGTCTCCAGGATCGCGCCCTGGGCCAAAGGCAGGCGCTAAACCGCTGCGCCACCCAGGGATCCCACACATGTTCTTCTAAAACATTCTGCGTCCATATTTAAATACAGGATCTTCCAACAGCTGCTGTTCTGCACGCTACCCACCCCACCCCCCAAGTGATAGACTAGAGCCAGTTCACCTTTAGCTTATGCCGTGGCCTCCTAGAACCTGGCTTTTACCCCCAACTTCTTTGGTTAAATCTATTTTTAGTAAAGGGAACTCAGTAATCTCTTAATTAAAAGAAAAATTATAATATGATCAGAGGTAAATATTGAAAAAATACAAAAGGATACTCAGTGAAACATCTCCCTTCTCTACACACACACATCAGAGAAGGGCACACAGGACCTTTTGAGGTGTGGGCAGTTTTCTGTTTCTTTACCTTGATGCTGATGCCTGTTATTTCACATTTTAAAAAACAAGATTTCGTACCCTTTTCCCAGTCATCTGGTTCTCTGCTCCTCTTTGTTCCTTATAGAACCTTCCAGAGAAACTTGCTCTGTATTTACAAGTAGGTGCCTGTTGTAGGTACCCCCACACGGGTCTGTGCCTTGCTTTCTTCTGGCAGCTGTTCCAGATGTACAGTCCACATCAGGCTGGGAGCATCTTCATTCTGGTTTAGGGCAAGCTACTTTAGTGAATCCCTGCTGGTGGACATTTGGTTCCCACGTTACTGTCACAAACAACTCGTCATCTACGGATCATGTACGTGTCACATGACAAACAGGATGGGTGGCCTTTCACGTTTCGGCAAGTGTATCTGTGGACTAGAATCCTGGAAATGGGATTGATGGCAGGCCAAAGGGTGTGTGCCTCTAGTGATTTTAGATCCTGGGGTAGCCCACCTCTGGTACCCCCACAGCAGTGTGAACGTGAGTGCCTGTGCCTATGCCTCTGAGCACCGTGGGGTGCATGTCCTGCCCGTGGCTGTGGGGAAGAACCTGTTGGGGTGCTAAGGGTGCTCCAGGTTTGTGTTTTACTGTGAAGTTGAACGTTTCTTCAAGTGAGCTTTTTTTTTTTTAGCAAGCTCTCCGTATCCTTTGCCTGTTTCTGTTGAGTTGTTGGTCTTTTCTTTATTGTTTGTTAGGATCACTTTAAGTTTCAAGGAAAAGATCTTTTTATCTTTAGTAGAAGTGGGCCAGAATCTGTTTTCCTGTTTTTTTTTTCCTGCCTGTTGACTTTAACATGAAGCTCCTCTTTTGTGTCCCTTTTACCCATCTCATACAGCTTCTGGGTTTTGTGTCATAATTAGACATGTATTCTACTTTATGCATTGCACAGATCATGATATGCATGATGGATTATGGTCAGGCACGCGTTATGCAATGTATATTGTGAAAGCATTCCCTGTGGTGTCTTCTGGTACAGAACTTGTGTGGCTTCTCATCTTACATTTCACAGATCCATCTGGAATTTATTTGGTGTAAGGTAGGGAGCTAGTTTTATATTTTCCGAATGAAAACCCAGTTGTCCCAGTGCCATTTGTTGAATAATCCATCTTTTCCCTCTCACATTTGAAGTGATACCTTTGCTTGCATGCTGCCTGCCATCCCCTTGTTGATGTGGGTTTACCTCTAGACAGTGTGTATTTGGTTTCACTGATGTCTTTATCTGGATGGCCTCTGATTTGCTGGGTTCATTGCATGCTTTTCAGTCCTTATCTTTCTTATCTCCCCATACGATGGAATATCCCAGGGAGGGTGGGTTTGTGTGTGTGTGTGTGTGTGTGTGTTTTAAGCAAGTATGGTTGTGGAGGTGCTTCCCCCAGATGCTAGCTTTCAGGAGTCTGGGCGCGCCCTGAGCACCCTGCTGAGAGTCTCCTGCCCCATTCATTCCCCCACACTGCTGATTTTCCTCTCATTTCTCTGAGTGTTCTCAGTTTCTCTCAGCTCTCCTGCCCTTTTCATGCTGATGTTCTCACTGATGAATCTAAAATTTGCATGCTCAACTAGATCTGAGCTCCAGCTGGAGGTTCTGGGTAGCTCAGTATGTCCAAAGGCATACTTCCATCTAACTCTCCTTGACTGCTGCACCCCAGTCCCTCAGCCAGAAGCGCATGCCTCTCCTATAGTTGCCTTCTCTCCTGGTCCCCCAGTCAGTTACCAGGCCCTCCACGTCTTTGCAGGTTTCTTTTCTGCTGATACCACCACGGCCCAAGTCAGTGTTTCCCGTCTGTTCTTCTCTGTCTCTTTATCCCATCACATTTGACATGATGGTCCCATATATGGCACACTTCTGTGGAGGCGGACTTAGATTTTGGGCCATTTGCCAGAGAGCCAGGGCGTAGATTAAAATAGTCTTCAGGGAACAAGCACAACTCTAGCCTCGTGTAACTCCATTCCTTCCCCTGAGTCAAGAACGCACACTGGCATGCAAGTGAGTGATCACCTCCTTTTAGAATTAAGCTGATGTCATTGTTTAAAGTTTACAAGAAACAACTTGTTGCTGCTGTTTTGTTTTTTAATTATATTATCTAGAAATTTTAGTACCTTAACTCTTAAAAATAACATTGACATGTCCACCTTCTCACCTTGAGCAGGGTCTCGTCTATGACAATCAGTCACCTGACCTGGGTCTTGTCTGCTGTGACAACCCGTCCCCCCGGCCTGGGTCTAATCAACTATGATAACCTGTGCCTTTGGTCTGTGTCTAGTCTACTATGACAACCCGACCCCCTGGTCTGGGTGTAGTCTACTATGACAACCTGTCACCCCTGGCCTGGGCCTACTTTACTCTGAAAACCCATCCTCCTGGCCTGTGTCTAGTCTACTTTGACAACCTGTTCCCCTGCTCTGGGTCTAGTCTATTATGACAACCTGTCCCCCTGACCTAAGGCTAAGCTACTATGACAGCTCATCCCCCTGGCCTATAGTCTGTTACGACAACCCGACCTCCCTGGCCTGGATCTAGTCTGCTATGACAACCTGTCCCCTGGCCTAGGTCTAATCTACTATGATAACCCATCCCCCTTGCCTGTTTCTAGTCTACTGTGATAACCTATCCCTCTGGCCTGATTTTAGTCTACTATGATAACCTGTCCACCCTTGGCCTGGTTCTAGTCTACAATGACAACCCGGCCCCCTGGCTCCACTCTTAGCCTCTTACAATGGGTCCCAAGGTGTCCCTGAAATGCTCTTGGTAAGATGCCTACAGAATTCTTGCTCTCTTACATGCAGATCTTAGCATGGCATGCCACTTGTCTATACTCACCTTTGTCTATACTTGAGGTTCTTTATGTTTACTGCAGTCTCTTTCCTCTGAGCCTTTGTAGATACTGTTTTCTCAGATAGGACACCTGGTACCTGGGGCTCTCCAACCCCCAGTTCTTGGCTCACATTTATAAGCCTTTTGTGGCCTCCACTATATTGAAGTGGGTTTCATTAAATTTCTATCACCAGACTTTGACTTACTGGAGGACAGAGGCTGTCTCTCAGTCCAGAGCCTTGTGATCCCTGCCACCCAACAGGGGATGTGTCCTGAACATCTGTGAGAGCCAAATGGGAGGGAGGTGTTGGTTGTTTATGAAAGGCCACTCTAGTGAAAAATTTTTTTCCTTCCTGCTTTGCTTTTCTGTGGTCCTGTCAGTAACGCATGTTACCAAATCACACTCTTCCTTAATTGCTTTTGTGGCTGTTTCTCTTATGCATTGCATAGTTGTGAATTCTAGTGAATTTTTTTTAACATAAGTATCCTACTTTATTATTTTTCAAAAGCTGGCATGTAAAAGCTTCCCCTAGGAGCAACTCTCTGTGCATGATAGTTTGAATGGTATTACTCCATGACAGAATCAAGTGTATGGATTAGTCTGCTGGGTGATGGAAAGACATTACCTCCCTGGTACTTTGTAGACCTGAGTCCTATGACTTTGCTGTTGGAGTGGTGTTGGCAGCCTTAGCAGTAAGGCTGTTGTGATTATAGTTCTCTCGGGTTTACAGAAGTATAGATCATGTTAAGGCTTGGTATTATAGTTTGCTATGGAATGACAATAAACCAAACAACTGTTCATCATGCCAATTAAAGTGTAGTTTATATTTTTCTATGCTTTCAATAGGAACATAGATTAATTAGAAGGGAGTGTTACAGAGTCATGTCCTAATTATTTGGGACTTTTATGTAAAAGCTTCAGTAGAATTACTAGAAAGAAATTGTATCCTCAGGTTTCTTACTGAGTCACAGTGAATCTAATTAAAACATGTATATGTAGGAACTACTTCTGGAAATACAGTCTAGACTAGAAAAAATAACTTTGTGAAAGGAGGAGAATTAATTTATGGGTAAGAGGCTCCCTTCTCCCATCTCTTTTGGGCATTTCAACAAAATATAAAATCTTGGGAATAATGCTACCAATCTAGCCCTAGTAGAGTTAGTGAAATCAGTGAGACACTTTGAAAGTCCCTGGTCTAGGAGTGGTGTGATGGCACTGAGTGGTGTGTGTGCCAGACCTGGACACCATTCATGCTCAGCTGCAATCTGGAGCCCACACAGGATTTGAGCATGGGGTTCTCCTCACTGCAGCTTCCTGGCAGGTGAGTTTTCTTGGGTGGGCACTTCTGCACGGTGTGGGACTTCGGAGAACACTGGCTGTGGGGGTGATTCTCTTTATTTGAAAGATGAGGTATGAGGCTCATAAGCTGGTGTACTAGTGACATTTGTGTTGAGGAGGCTGATTTGCCTATCAAACCGATTTCTTCTTTCAGAATTATCAATAGAGGAAGGAGAGAACAGGTAGTGGGAGGGAATGATGCCAGTGTTTGCCATGCGCAGGCGCTGCTCTGTGAGCTTCCCACGTATTTCTTTAGTCCTCAGAACAACTCTGAGTCCCCATCTGTCTTTGTCCTCATTTTAGCAGTGAGAAGGCAGACACCAAGAGGTTAAGTGTAAGTAATTTTGCCGAAGGTGACATTAGTAAGTGGCTATTTTTATTATGAGAAGCCAAAAGTATATTTAACAATGTTTTCACTTTATCGTTAAAAGTGAGCGGGAGAAGCAAAGATGGTGATAGGAGAAGAGGGCTTCTGGGGTGTGTGGTGGCCCTGGTGGCCTGGCACTGGCAGTGCACGTGGTATGTGTGGACTCCCTGTGTGCTGTCGTGAGAGCACAGTCCTACCCACACCACCTACGGTCTTCACTTCTGCTCTTCCAGCTGCCGCAGGGGGATCCTCAGCGCCCCAGCTCCTCACAGCCGGTGCTTGGTGAGACACACACCCTTCACTGTGCCTTTTCAGGGTTTTTTTTTTTTTTTTCAATCATCTGAGCTTCAGTAAACGTGTGCAACTCAGTATCCCAGCCCTGTTGAGGTGAACGTTCCTGTCACCGCCTTTTCCCAGTCAGTTCTCAGGCCTCCTCCTCCCTCCCACCTTTAATGGTGGTTTCTTCTGTTCCATGATGTCCCAGCATTGATCATTGTTGCCTGTGCTAGAACTTCATTTTAAGTGGAATCCTGGAATTCCATTTTAGCTCTTGGCTCTCAGCATGCCACATTGTATTCTTTTTATGGTTGTCTGGGTGGGGGTCATGGCACGTATTTTTAACTTTCCATGACCCACCTCGATGGAGCAAGAGCTGCCTTGCTTGTCGTGAAATGTAAGACTCTTGACCTAAATCGCGACCGCTTACCTTCTTGGCCCTTCATGCTGTGGCCATCATATGTTGCACTTCTACATGTGCTGGGCATCCCAGCAATAGATACCACAGCCCTTTTGCTTTATTTATTTTTTTATTTTTTGAAGATTTTATTTATTCATGAGAGACACAGAGAGAGAGGCAGAGACACAGGCATAAGGGGAAGCAGGCTCCCTGCAGGGAGCCCAATGTTGGCCTTGATTCCAGGATCCCGAATGTAGACCTGAGCCAAAGGCAGACACTTAATCACTGAGGCAGCCAGGTATCCCAGCACTTTTGCTTTAATACAGATGTATTCTTAAAAATTAAGAAAATACAGTCCTATGTTTACCCACATATTTGCTAATCCCAGTGCTTTCCGTTCCTCACTGAAGAGCCAGTTTGTTACTATGTCCCTTCAGTCTGGAAAACTTTCCTCCAGCATTTTTTGGAGTCTGGGTCTGTGGATTACAAATTCCCTTAGATTTCTTTCATCCAAGAATGTTTTGCTTCTACCTGTGTCATGACAGGGCATTTTCACTAGATGTAGGTGTCTTTGTTGACAGCCCTCCTCCAGCATTTAGAAGAAGGGAGGCCCACTACTGGCATGTCTTTCTGGCTCCTGCCGAGGCCCAGTGGTGTGCCCACCTGCACTGTCAGTGTGGGGCGGCCTGGCTATGATGTGGCCCAGTGCCATTTGCTTGAATCGCTCTTGTTTGGTGTTCTCTGAAATTATTGGATCTGTAAGTTCATGTCTTTTACTAATTTTGGGAAATTTTCATTCAGATTTCTCTGGTTTTTCCTGCCTCAGTGTCTCCTTCCTTTTGGGACTCCCGCTGTAGAAATATTAGGCCTTTTGATGTTATCCCACAAGTCCCAGAACCTTTTTCTTTTCTTTTCCAATTTTGTTGTTGTTGTCTCTTTTTTCAGATTGGACAATTTGACTTGATCTGTCTTGAAATTCTTCAAGTCTTGGGGCAGCCCCGGTGGCTCAGCAGTTTAACGCCTGACTTTGGCCCAGGGCCTGATCCTGGAGACCGGGGATCGAGTCCCGCCTCGGGCTCCCTGCATGGAGCCTGCTTCTCCCTCTGCCTGTGTCTCTGCCTCTCTCTCTCTCTCTCTCTCTCTCTCTCTGTGTGTCTCCCATGCATAAATAAATAATATCTTAAAAAAAAAAATTCTTCAAGTCTTCTGTTAATTTCCAAACTGCTGTTAAGCTTATCTAATGGATTTTTTTAGTTCAGGAATAGCATTTTTTTTTTCATTTTAGGATTTCTATTTTAACTCTTCTTTATGATTTTAAGGCTTTATTATTTATTTAGAGCAGTTTTAAGTGCACAGAAAAATTGAACATCATAACCACCCAAAGTCTGTGGTTTATATTAGGGTTCACTCTTGGTGTGGTAGAAGTTGTGAGTTTGGACAAATGTATGACAGGTGTCCACCACTGTGATATCCCATGGAGTATTTTCACTGTCCTTATAGTCCTTAGTCTGAGCCTGTTCACACTTCTCCAGCCCCTGATCTTTCTCACCCTCTCCATAGTTCTGGCTTTGCAGAGTACCATCCATTTGGGGTCGTGCTGGGTATAGGCATTTTCAGGTATGCATTTTATTTTCCTCCATGCCTTTTCATGACTTGACAGCTGCTTTTTTTTTTTTTTATTGCTGAATAATAATCCATTGTGTGGGTGAACACACGTGTCCATGTGTTCATTTGTGTTCACCTACTGTGGAACATCTTGATTGCTTCCTGAATTTTCATATCTTAAGGATTTTCCTTTCTATCCTGAGATGTCCTTTTTTTTATGTATCACAAACATTTTCTTTTATGTTGTTGAGCTTGATTATAATGGCCACTTAATGCTGCTTGCCTCTGATTCCAGCATATGATTCATCTTCTGCCTGTCTCCTTTTCTTCTTTGTATGGGTCATGTTCTTGTTTCTCTACATGTCTAGGAATTACAGATTGCTTCTTGGATTTTTATCTGGATTTTGTTGGGTCCGTCCTTTTTTTATCCTCTTTTTTTTTTTTTTTTTAAGATTTTATTATTAGAGAGACAGCATGAGCAGGGGAGCAAGGGTTGGCAAAGGGAGAAGGAGAAGCAGATGCCCTACTAAGCAGGGAGCCCCATGTGGGGCTCAACCCCAGGACCCTGGGATCATGACCTGAGATGCTTAACCAACTGAGCCACCCAGACACCCCAGACATGTTCTGCTTCTGAAGCACTCCTTTGTCAAGGACTGGTCCCTCACTTTGCTACCAGATTCTGGTAGCAGAATTTACCAGATTCTGATCTCTGGCTCCTCAAGTTGCTAGGCTCCTCAAGTTGGATCTGAGCTTCATCTGCTGCTTTTTCTGGTGAGGACTGGGCCTGCAGCACATAACACTCCACCAGTGCAAATCTCTTTTTTCCAAGTGTAGACCTTCTTTTAGTTTCTGCCTGCTTTGGGTCATGTTCAGTTTATTGTTTTTTATACTTTGTCCAGAGCTTATGGTTATCTGCAAGAAAGTTGGTCCAAATAATCAGCCATGATCAAAAGTACAACCACCTGCTTTTGGTAATGCACGTGTTGTAAATACGGGCCATGTGTTGTAGAAGGGATTAACTCTCTCTAAGGAAGTGTAGCTTGAAGGAGTGTTTTACAGTAACTGTGACATTTGTCCTTACAAAGAATGAGGCTCTGTGTGGAGGAGAAAGGAGCTGGCCTGGTGCCGTTTGAAAATGTAAGTGGGGTGATTATTAGGTGTTCTGGTCCTGAGTAGGTGCTGAGGAGCTGAGAGTGACCTGGGCTAGGGAATGTGGAAGGGCAGCTGGGGCTCCTGTAGGCAAATACCATTTCCCTGTTGGATGCAGGGTCTGGTTATAACTGCTATAGGAGGTAAATTTTTAATTTCTTGACCTCAGTGTCTTTTCTTTTCAGTCCAGTTGAGCCCTTTCTGGCCTGACCTTTCCCTGCATGGCTAACCATAGGGGCCTGGTCTCTGACTCCCTGAGCAGCTTTGCCTTGCTCCTAATAGGCGTCCAGTCAAGACTCATTAAATAGAATTTGTGGCTTCTAAGAACCTAAAACCCAGGGGCATGTTTTACTGACTTTCTGGACCTTTGATACACTCTGTTCTCCTCCAGATGCTTCCTGCTCATTTCTAGCTGGTTTTAGTGCTTATCCTTTCCCATCCTGGATGTCTGAATGCTCTGTAACTGAACTATCATGGCCAGTATCTCTTGGGGGTCATAAAGCAACCATTTTAATGTGCTAACAGCTCTGAATGGTTCATCTTAGCAGTTGAATATTACATGGGGAACCAAAATGGTCATTATAGCACAGTTTACTTACTTCTGTTAGACACTGAGCCAGTTTCTTCAAGAAAACCTCAATATTTAAACTACTTTTGGCCAAAATATGTAGAATAACAGTCCTGGGTATATATGCACTTAACATCTGAAGTCCTGAAGGTAGACACAGCCCGCAATGGGTGCCTGAGGCTGACCTTTTGGAGGTGGGGTGCATGAGTGGAGCCCTGCCTGAGCTGGCCTGGGACAGATGCAGGCTGTGGCCCGTCCTCCTGAAGCCATGGCCACTCCTCACCATCTTCCATACGACCCTGGTCACAGGATTCAAGTTTTCCTGGAAGGTGGAGGGATTGTTTTCCTGAATGTATTGTTTTATATTTACATGCAGTGTTGCCCTTGAATTTATTAAGATTGGGTTGTTCTCGTGTGACGGCGCCTTTTAAATTCCTGTCACTCGCTCTTTCCTGCTAACCTTGTACCTTGTACCTTTCTCTAGCAACCGGCAGTTTCTTTTACTCCCCTCCTCACACCTTAAATTTGCTGCCTTTTCTCTGGAGAATACAGCAAGCCTGCTGGCATTGTATTTAAAGTGCATATCTGACTGAGACGCTGGCAGTGTGGCTGTTGGGATGGAAGCCTCTGTGCTACACCTGCTCCTCGGCTGTGCCTCTGTTTGCTGAGCACCTGCTATGTGATGGGTTCCAGAAGAGCCACTTTCTAGGTACTAGCTGCTCTGGTCCTGCACAAGCCAAGGAAGTGGCTTAGGCTGCAGCTTTGATGCCCGTCTATAGGTTTGTGTAGCTGGAAGTCTCATTTTTAGCCAATTAGGGCTCCTGACTTTGAATCCATGCTGAGTCTGCACTGTAGAGTCTCTGGGTTTGCAGAGCTGTTTGTGTCTGCCCCCTCCCCGCCTCATTCTAGTTTAATTGGCCTGTTGGGGGTGCCCTGGAGTCATAATTTATGAGGGATTCTCAAGTGTGCACATTGAGGGCTGGGAGCTCCTGGTAGAGGCTGCTTTGCTCTGAAGGCTGCTGGTGGAAGGATTTGGTTTTATAGTCACTTTGCCAGGACTTAATTGGCCAAGTACTTGGTACCTTTTGCCGAGATTTTGAGCGGAGATCTTTTTTCTGTCTTTTGTAATGAGTACAGCTCTAGGGTAAGAGATTTTTAAAAGGAATATTTTTACATAGAGAACGGTTTCTGGTTAGCATTGGCTTTCACTTGGCCTAAGTCAGCAAATAGCTTTCACTACTAAACTATCTATTTTCCTTCTCTGGTTTTTAGAGACACATAATTACTATTTTAGTAAAATGCTTACAAATCACTTTTCTTTTTGATTTTATGTATTTTTTTCCCACTGAGTTAAAAGTATTTAACAGATGATACTCTTTCCTGTATGGAGGTGGGTTACTTGGAAAACAATGAAAATAAATGAGTGTGTCTGTCAGCACTCTGGAGCTCATGTCTGTGCCTGAGGGCCCTGGCCCCTGCTGCCCCTTGGCTTTCATAAGCTTCAAGCAGGGAGGCAGGGAGACCTTCTGCCTTGGCGCTCCACACCGTCAGTTCCGTGCCTGGAAGGTCCTAGGGCATTAGCGGTGCGGTCCCTGGACCCAGTGTCCATGCCCCACCCCTTCGAATTGTCTTAGTTGTTCCCTTGTCTGCCCTGCATGTCCGGTCCCCTGGCAGCATCTACCCTACCTGTCCTAGCCCTGAGCACCTCTGAGAGCCTCAGGGTGAGCCCTTTGGTTTTAGAAGCTGCTTCTGTTTTACTGTGTTGTGTTCCTGTCTCATAGGAAGTTACTTAGGCTGAGACCTAATAGCGTCTAACTCTTGTTTCTAGTTGTAACAGTAACTGTTCCTTGTGGAAAAATTGGAAAATCGAAAAATATTTGTAGAAAATCACCCAAAGATCATAAACTCTGTCAGTATTGTGGTACATTTTCTTCTGTCTTCATTGCCTTTGGATATGTGCTGTTGACATGTTCTACATTCTGCCTCATTCCCGGGAACTGAGCATGAGCATTCCCATGCCTTTTGTTTCTAAAATTACCTTTTCAAGGCTGCATAATATTCAATCCTCTGGATGTGAATTTATTTACATATTTAGATATTCATCTTGCTGGGTATATAAAGCTACAATGAACATCTTTGTGCACAAAGCTGTGACTGTATCATTTGCTGGGCTTAGGATAGGTTATTATTCCCAGAGGGATTAGTAGATCCAGAGTTGCTGTGTAGGTGTCATTAAAGATTACTACGTACACCTAATTTTTGTGAAGACAGTTGACCCATTTTGCACTTGGTAGTTGGGGCTGAGATTGCTCCCATTGCAACAGTAGGAACAATAACTCTTAAGAATGTTCTGTCGAATTGTACTTCAAAAATGATAAATGATCTTTTTAGCTGTTATGTGCTAGTTTTAGAATAGGTGATCACTTGTCATGGTAGAGTCCATTTTTAAGTGGCATGTCTATTTGGAGAAGGGAGCCTCCAGCTTCTGGCGAAGGGGCCATAGATACAGGTGGCTGTCTGTCTGGAGCTCGTCCCAGGGTGTGTGTCGCCAGCATGTCTATGCCTGTCTGCCCTGCTGCAGGCATAGACTGTTGAGTTGATTTGCCCTTAGGGAGAGTCAGCCTCTTGGAAGAGGTTCTCTGCCAGGACGTCAGAGGTGTGTGTCTCTTTCAGGTGTTCTTGTAGAGCTGGTCTCTGCCAGGGGGCTTGAGTCTCTTCCACAGGATCCCAACCAGACTCGCAGCCGCAGGAGCAATAGCAGTTGACCTTATATTGAATGTTGACTGTTTGCCCAGCACATTACTTTTCTTTTTTTTTTTCTTTTTTCTTTTTTAAAAGATTTTATTTATTTATTCATGAGAGACACAGAGGGAGGCAGAGACATAGGCAGAGAGAGAAACGGGCTCCTCGCAGAGAGCCGGATGTGGGACTTGATCCTCAGACCTGGGATCACACCCTGAGCTGAAGGCAGACACTCAATCGCTGAGCCACCCAGGCATCCCAGCACATTACTTTCAATGTATTTTTTTATACTTGTCACAAAGCCCTGAGGAGGCAGGCACCGTTATCCCCACTTTGCATTGGGGAAGACTGGACCTGAGTGAGGTCTCAATGATCCTGGCCATCGTTGCAGCAAGCATGGGCTGCTTCTGCCAGCGCTGTGGCTTCTGTAGGCAGACTCTGCTGTGCTGGGAGTTGACCTGCACAACCAACTAGTGAAGCTTGGTAGCTGCAGGACTGCCCCTACTGGTCTGGTGACCTTAGGGAAATTCCTGATGGAGGGCCAGTTGCTCCTACTGTTCAAGTGGAGAGGATTACAGGGGTTGAGTAGGTTGGTGTGGGTACAAGCAGATTGCATCCATGATAAGAATGGTGTAAAGTATGTTCATAATTCTAGTCGCTTGCATTTTTTTTTTTTTATTCTCCATGGCATCTTCCCATGTGTTCACATCTTGGGCATTCCATGTGCATCTGCCTTTGAAGTTGAAATGCTGTTTTAACTGCCTCTTGGTGGCACAGCCTGGCTCACCATCTCATTCCCAGCCCCGTGCACAGCCGTTGTCTTATTTACAGCCGTCAGGACCAGCACTTTAGTGTTGTTACTGCATGTCTCATTGCAGAGGAAAACCTAGAGATGTTGTGTTGAATGTGTTTGGGTGTATCTGAGGGTAGAATTGGGAACTTATGGCTTCATGGTCTGGGAAAGGCTGTCTTTTTGTAGGTTCCTCAAGAGATTCGGGGAGGCTCCCCATTGAGAACCATGGCCTTACACACACATGGGGCTCTCATGTTGCCTGCTGAGCCCCTTCAGTTTCTTACCTCGATTACTAAAGATCAGTTTATATCCCAGCATAGTTTGAATACTAGGGCTTTGGTTTTTCAGCATATTCACTATTGTTTTTACCAGGTTTTTCTTAAAAGTTCCCTGCTATCACGTAGATGTTGAATGTCGCACACATGCCACACGCCTTGCCCTCTGCCTACCTTTGTCCCATCCGATGACTTTGAATAATCTTTAATGAGATAGACTTTTAAAAGTGAAACCTCTCTTCTAACAGTTGTAGTTCTGGTCCATGAGTATAAAAGTGAATTTTCAGCACAGAGCCTTGGGCAGCTTGTGTCCCTCTGGTCTCTCTGGTCAGAGGCCAGCACTTAGGAAAGCATCTGTTAGAGCCTCGCTGCTAGCCGGCCTCAAATCTCCAGGGCTGATGTGTGACACTTTGGCACCTTCAACCCTTACCCTTGGGAGGGGACTCAGAGTTCATCTGATCTCATTTTCTGGGCAGTGCTGGAGTTCCCGTTTTGCATCCCACCCGAGGCGAGGTTGTTTTTTGGGCTTCTGACCGTGGTGAGCCTCTTCATCTTGAAACAGTCTTGCAGCACCTGCAGCACCTGAGAGGAATGCAGTGTCTTGGGTCCTATCTGACCCTTGACGTCAGAACCTGCACTTTAGAAACCAGAAGACCATGGGTTTGGAGGCCAAGAGCTCATCTCCATTCACACAGCTGTGCCAGCCAGAGGGCTAGCGCTCAGAGCTGTGACACCAGCTGCTTGCGTCCAGGGCCGGGCGCTTTGGCCTGTCACTATGTCCCTGGGTGTGCGGCACGTGTTGGACCACATTGCTTTCCCTGAGGGGCACTGGACTGGAGTGTGTGCCTCATGGCTAGAAACATACTCCAGAATCCGATTTCATTCATGCTCACAGCTCTGTTGGTCCTGTGTTAGATCTGGTGAGATGCTGGCAGTGTTGTGTATAAATGAGAACGCAGACGGTTTTCTTTGAAGGAGAACTTTTTGTCAGGTTATTCCTGATTTCATTAAAACTTGGTAAAATGATCAGATTTTACAGATACCTATCAGGTACTGTTTGAAGTACAGAGGGTACAGCAGCAAATGAAACAGACAAAAAAGTCCCCACTTCATTGAGCTTTGAGAGGTCCTTATACTAAGGTTGCACGAGTATAGTGTGACATCCCTGAGGGGGCCATGTAGATAGATACAGGGCCCCTGGGGGCACCCCAGGAAGATCCTGGCTCCAGGCCCAGTGGCTGCAGTGGGTTGGGCAGAGGGGAGAAGTGAGAGATGGCAGGGTCCCCATAGGTCATGGCAGATTCTGTGTAGAGGTGGGGCAGTGACAAGCTGGTCCAGGGGGCAGAGTGAGTGTCCATTGAGTGAGAAGGTGTGGTACTCACAGGACAGAGGACTTTGAACTTCAGGGAAACAGCAGAGTCAGGCTCATTGTTGGAGAGCATCTTCTTGTTGCCCTTCTAGCCGTAGCAGGAGGCGACATTTGGAACTGATCAAGTCTTTATTCTTGTGTCCATCAGGCTCATGACTGGAGCTCTGCTTGTGAGCGTGAGTCAGAGAGCATCTGAGTTGAACTGTGGAGGTCACATGGGGCAAATTAACTTAACCAAAAATAACCCCAAACACAGCATTTCTGGGAAATGCAGGGGAAGAGAGCTTTCAATGTAAACAAAGGAGCAAAGTCAAGATAAAGGCTTGGTTGGAAAAAGTGAGCATCTGGAAAACCAGGAAGAGACACTCTGGTAAAACACAGTGAGCCAAATAGATATTTCTTTTCTGCTGGTTATAATTTTAGAGTTTTCTTTCGCATGTTTATATTGTTAGCATGGCATGTGCTTCCATAGGGTAACTCCTAGGCTTTCCCCTTCTGGAAGCTGTGGCATGTGGACCTAATACCTGTTAGCTTTCCTGTCAGCCCATGAAAGAAGCTTTCTGTCCCCTCAGGTGACACCTGGTCCTTACAGGGTGGACCAGACCACGAGCCTCCTGTGCTTCACACCCTGGCTGAAGTGCACCGGGCACAAAACAAAAGAACACGGTGACCAGTGTTCTGGCCCCACTCTGGAAATTCTGATTGGGTAGGGCTGGGTGACACTGTTATTGCCAGGCCCTGGAGGTTCCACATGCATCAGGGTTGAGGACCACCCATCCAGTCCAGCTGCTGGTACTTTACAGGCTGTGCTCACTGGAAGTGTCCTGGCTGTGGTGCGTTCTCCTCCCCACCCCTGCTTCTGCATCCCAGAGGTGGAGTCAGGAGGCTGGTTTTCTGCTTGTGTCTTTTAGGATGCTTTAGGGTGGGCACTGGTATATGTGCAGGACCTCATGGTTGTGATGGCATCTGTTTGTGCCGAAGAGATTTGTCGCTAGCAAGGTTAGCACTTCTCTGGTTGGTGGTCCTGACAGTTCAGCCTCATTCTTCAGACGAGGACTTAGATGTACTGACCAAGGTGGCCTGGGAGCATGGAGGCTCCCGTGAGTCAGGCCAGACCTGGTGGTATCTGCTGTGGTTAAGTTTATTACAAGAGTTTAAAATGTTGGGATCCCTGGGTGGCTCGGCGGTTTAGCTCCTGCCTTTGGCCCAGGGAGTGATCCTGGAGTCCCTGGATCGAGTCCCGCGTCGGGTTCCCTGCATGGAGCCTGCTTCTCCCTCTGCCTGTGTCTCTGCCTCTCTCTCTGTGTCTATCATGAATAAATAAATAAAAAATCTTAAAAAAAAAAAATGTTAACCTCCTGAGTTCCTTCCCAAGTAATCCTTACTATTTGGAACTAAAAATCTTGCTCTTTCAGGAATTACTTCAACTATTGCTTGTGTTATTTAATAAGAAAGAAGTTCATTTCTGGAATATTCAGATCATTAGATGAAACTTTGCCAAATCTGAGGGAAATAATCCAACTTAGTTAAATTACAAATAAAAGTAACTTAAAATTTAAACTGTCTTAATAAAATCTTGGTAATGTCCAAAAAACTGACTTTTTGGAGGAGTATTGGGTGGTTAGGATTTATTTCCTTGAGTTATGTGAACTTGCACATTTAACTAGACTGTGCTGGGTGGCTTTTCTTGAGTGGCATCTCTCGTGTGGTGTAGGACCTGTATGTAGGTCCTGTGCTGTGTGTGGGGGGAGGCCTCCCCGCTGTGGCTGTGATGCAGCCTGAAGAAGAGAGGGCTTGTCAGGTACCCAGCAGATGCTCTTTGGCTGCTGCAGGCACAGCGGCGTCTCTGTCCTCTCCTGGTGGCTCTGTGCCTCTACCATCATGCCCCCCATCCCCCTGCCCCCTCTTGTGCCTTCCGTGGGCTGTCCTCTGCCTTCCAGGTAAGGAAGCCAACTAACGGGCTGGAAAACTGAGGGCCGGTGAGGTGTGCATCTCTCACGACTGTCTCCACATGAGGATGGAGGTCAGCAGTCCCCCTCCTCCCCCAAACCTGTCCCCTTCCTTGTGTGTGGAGCATAGTGTTTCTCACTTCTTAAAACTCACCCCTCTCTTGATAACCTTTAAAATCCTAACTTTACCATTCTTTGAAATTTTGACGTACATTAAGTTGTGATTCTGAGGAGGTAAAACTATAGGTCACTTTCATTCTTCTGAATCCTACAAGCTCTAAATGAATGTTGGCTGTAAGCATTTCAGGTACTGATCCGTGTTGAGGGGGGAAAGTGAAAGCTCTTGCCCCCGACCCAGGCACCCCCGGGGGGCTCCTCGCTCCTCCGAGGTCCCCTGCGCTTCCCGGGTTGCTGCCCACTGGCCTCCACCTGCGTGTTGCCGGGAGCTGCAGGGGCCGCAGGAGCCGCAGCCCCGCTCTGACTGGGCGTGCGAACCAGCTGCGCGCCGCACGGCTGCTATGTCCAGTGCCCGCGGTGCCGCAGCCGCCTGCACCCACCGGCGTCTGCCACAGCTCTGTCACAGCTGTCGCGTCAGCCCTCCCTGCCTGGGTACTTTGTGCGATGAAGTCCTAGAAGTGGGATGGTAATGTCATGTTAGAACATGTACCCCGCGTGGATCCGGTCGTGCTCTCTCCCTGGCTGTTCTGTTTAGAGCATTTTATGACTTCTTTAAGGTTTATAGGACAGTGTCAGGTCCAGCTATGTAATTAATTTTATAGGGAATTACACAATTTGAAGAAATAAAATACAAGTTTTTACCTCAGAGAGAGGTATGTAGTTCGCAGAAGGCTGGCTGACACAGCTCCCACGCTGGCGAGTGGGGCACGGGTGCAGATACCAGCTCCCACATGTGCTTACGCTCACCTGGCTGTTTTCAAGTTTCCGTGATGCCTAGGAAATTGGTGATGTCTTCCTCTTTTGTGGGAAGTACTAATTGTTACACTACTGTGTAGTGTTTAAAATTTTTTATATAAAAATTTTATATAAATTTTTATAATTTATATAAAAAATTTTAAGAATTTATATAATTTATATAAAAATTTTTAAGAATTTATATAAAATTTATATTTTATGTAAATTTTTTAATAGACAATCTATATTTTATATAAAACTTGAAACTACCATAAACATCAGTGACTTTCTGATAACAACAAAAAATCATTTCACATGAACCAAATGGAAGAAAATAAGATTTTTTTTTTTTTTTTTTTGTCCTCCCAGGTGACTCCAAGAACCGAGGCCCCCGTCAGCAGTGTGAGTAATAGTTTGGAGAATGCACTACATACATCAGCACATTCCACAGAGGAGTCGCTGCCCAAGAGGACTGTGGGGAAACACTCCAAAGGTGAGTCTGTGCGAGGGCTCAGAGAGGAAGAGGTGCACACCAGTGGAAAGCAGATCTTTGTGATGCTATTGGGTTATATACTTTTCAGATCTTTCATCACCTATAGTCTTTTAGTAAGGTACATTGTTTCTAAATTCTGTAAGTAATGCATGAGCGTGTCTTGGCTGTAAGAATCTCAAACACTGTTAAGGGGGAAAATGACAGTTATTACACTCTTCCCTGCCTCACACCACGGCGAGTCCTAAATTCTAGAGCAGCACTGTCTTGTAGAACTTTCTATGGAGATAATGGGATGTTCTCTCTGTGCACTAATGCTGTCATCAGCCACATGTGCCTTTGATCACTTGAAATATGCCTCATGCAACCAAGGACCTGAAATTTTAGTTTATTTCCTTTCACTTGGAACTGTAATAGCTCAGTGTGGAGAGTGGCCACTATACTGCACAGCGCTGCTTTGGAGATGACAGAGGGCACATCTTAGATGAAGCTGAGTCTCTTGGTTCTTGCACCATTGGACAGTGACAGAGTGGCACTTAGTGTACAGTTGGTGGGCGGAGTGGTGGTGTGGGGACTTCCCAGGAGGCCATTGCAGGTGATGTGTAGGCCTACTGAGGGCCAGGTTGATCCAGAGCCCCAGGGCACTCAAGGCCACCACCCTCTCCCTCCCTGTCCTTTGTTTCCCTTTTATTTGTGTCTCAGGCCCAGTGTACCTCACAGATGTTTAATAAATACTTTGTTTTTAAAATAAAGCCCCATTCTGACAATATCGCAGAGCCAGCCATGCCTGACTTAAAGTCATGTGCTAGAGATAGCTATATCCTGACTGCCGTACCATGTTTATGTATATAAATACGTGCTGGTACTAAAACCGTGAACCCTCATAGTGACCCTGGGAGCACAGAGCTCCTGGATGGGGCTGTTGTTTGGAAGACATGGCAAGGCCTCCCCTCCCAGGATGGATAGTTGTCACTCAGGCATAGAGACTTTTCTACCCTGAAGCTGCCCCTGCCCTTTCTCCTGATACCTGTCGTCCTGGGAGGAGTGCCTTCGAAGGAGGTGTTGTGTCCAGCATGTGACCTGTGCCCTGCACCCTCCTAAAGTGGGAGGACAGCATCCTCTTTCCCATAGTGCTTTTTCCTTGACACATAATCATCAAGACCCCTTGTTCCTATGTTTTCAATATAATTGCAAGATATAGGACTAATCTCACTCTGCTTCCCTGTCCGTGTGCTGTGGGGCAGAGAGCCCATGGACCAGCGGGCTTTAGTATCAGATATAGCAAAGCATAGTGGCCCAGGCATTATTAGCTGTCTACCACAGTCTCCACTCAGTGGTTCTAAGTAATAAGTTTCTTCTGCCTAGAACTTGGCAAGCAAGTGAAGTTGGTTTTCTTAGTCACGCTTCTCGTGATGCTCTGTCAGGCCTGGGTGGTTGCTCTTGGCAAAGCCTAAAGTCACCGCGAGTGTTAATACTATAGAGTTTTCTCGCTGTCTTTTTTGTATTCTACTTGTGTTTTGATTTTTCTGTGCTTCCTTGGAAGTCTTCAGCAATAAGACATCAGACTTATGTTTGTTCTGTATAAAAACTTCAGAGGGCAGTGTTGAGGACAGCCAGAAACTGACTGCTCCCAACAGATGACAATCAAGGTGGTGGTCTGCAAAGTACATGTTGAAAGTGATAGTGTCCTCTTTTCCTCTGCTCTTTCATGTGAAGATTTTCAAGTGTGAAAGAGGAAAGGGGACTGCAGTTCCTAGCATCTGGCTTTGGGAGCAGGTAGTAGGCCTTGTCCTCAGGACCGCCGAGCAGCACAGCTGTGCTCGCTCTGAGAGAGCTCAGTTTTCCCCAAACCCACACGTCCAGACTTGTGTTACTGAGGAAACATGTATAATATACAAGGTAAGGTTGAAATTACTTTTAGTGATGCTCTCAGTGAAAGGAGTTCTGTAATTTGGTTTTCTGGGTTGGATTAGTTATCTTTCAGAATTATCCTTGTGTGAGACCGAGAATCGCAGTAAGCCTGGTAGCACAGCAGACCACTTACCAGTGTCCGAAAACCTGCTCTCCAGTCCTCCTTGCATTCTTAAAATGGAACGATTCCAAAGAGCTTCTGTTAAATGGAGGTTATAACTATAGATATTTATCATATTAGAACTTAAAACTGGGATTTTTTTTTTTTTTTAACCTAAATGAATGCTTTTTGTTGTGTGCCACTGCGGTGTTTGTGTTTCTCGTGCAGCAGCGTTATGACACAGGGTTACATCAAGGTCAAGCTCCAAAAGTCTTGTCCTTTTGGTGATGCAAAACCCACTGCAGAGAATTAGAGTAGGAATTCTGATAAGAAGCATGACAGTAAAACCCAGATTCTGGCTGCCTTTCTGGGGCTGCACTGGGGATTTGAAGGTACATTTGGAATTGAGGCATTTTGATCATTTTAACTTTTCTCTTGGCTCTTTTAACATTTCATTAAGACTTTAAAACACAGTTCAGGGATCTCTGGGTGGCTCAGTGGTTTAGCGCCTGCCTTTGGCCCTGGGCACGATCTTGGAGTCCCGGGATCGAGTCCCGCGTCAGGCTTCTGGCATGGAGCCTGCTTCTCCCTCCTCCTGTGTCTCTGCCTCTCTCTCTCTCTCTCTCTCTCTCTCTCTATGTCTATCATAAATAATAAATAAATAAGTATTTTAAAAAATAATAAAAAAAAACCCACAGTTCAGAGAATTTTACAGTGAATACCTACCTTCCAGATTCCATAGTTCCATTTTATTTTACCTGCTTATTCTCTAACTGTCCTTCTCTGTCTGCCTCTTCATCCATGAAGACATTGCATTTTGGGGTACATTTCAAAGTAAGTTGTTCTTTTCACTTTTTTTTGCTGCTTTCATGCATTATTATTTTTTGAAAGCTGGTTGTTGCAGCCTTCCTCAGCCAATGATTCTCGTTTCAACCACAGAACAGAGTTGTCTGAGTGACTGTTCGTCATCCCCTAAAGAAGGAGGGCCTTGGAGAGGTAAGAGTTAGGTTGGTCCATCCCGCAGTGGCATCTTTCAGATAGCAGGGCTCAGCTGTCTCTCAGTCCCCATGGAGAGAAGCTACAGGGCTTACAGTGAACGTCTGTAACTTGTCAGGCCTTACCTCGAATTACTATCAAACCACTTCCTGTGGAGCGGGAGTGTCTTGCAGTGTATTTGGTGGTGTACTGAGCCAGCACGTGCTGGCCCGCAAGGCCAGTTGTTAAAAGTGCAGGGAGATTTTTAGCCTCTCAGTGTCTTATTGATGGCTAGAAACCAGCCATGGTCGGAAGTACTTATACCGTGGAAGTCCGTACATGCCATAGATGTGGGGCTGTCCCCCAAGCCAGCTATGACACATTTTGCAAAGTGCCACTATAGGAGCCCCCGACCTGTCCTGTCTGCTGCACGCATCTCTGTCCATCACGTGACACATGCTGTGTGCCTGCAGCCCAGCTCCAGGAAGAGCAGGTGGTTCTGTGTGACCTGGGACTCCCTGCATCCTAACTTCAGCATCCTCCTCTCTGAAGCTGTTGTGAGGGGTCACGACAGATCTATCTGCTCTTATCTTCCCTTGGCATATCTGACCCTCCACCACCATTCTGTCCTCCCTTGGTTCCTTTCTGTTTTTATTTATTTATTTTTATTTTTTATTTTTCCTTTCTGTTCTTAAACTTTGGACCATCCTACATAGAGAAATGTTGCCGTGGCTCGTTCCCTTGGTCTCCTGGTAACACACTTCCCAGTTCTCCTCTTGCCTCTCTGTCTGCTCGTATCCTATGAAATCCCTGCCCCTGAGATGCTGGTGCTGTCTGCACTCCTCTCTGGCATCTACTCCCACTTTGAGTGTCTTCTCTTCATCTGTTGATGACTTTCATATCTGAGAATTCAGCTGAGACCCTTGCCTGGGACCCAAAATCCCTGTGAATATTTCCACTGAGGTGGCCTGCTGGTGCTTCTGCCCGTGTGCCCAGAGTGGACCCATCACTTCTATGGCCGCCCTTGAAATGAGTCTCCAGTGTATGTGGTTGGTGCCAGCCTTCAGGCATTTGGAGCCACGCCTGCAGGTCCACACGAGCAGGCTCAGCCTCACAGCCCTGGTGGCTGTGGCTCTGCGGGGCCGTCCCAGATTCTTCTTCCCCTCACTGAGGCCACCATCCTGGATCAGGCCTCTGTCCCCCTGCTGTCTGTGGATTCTTCTGTACAGTCCATCCCTAAGCAGGGACCTACCTGCAGCTGGACCACAGTAGCCTTTACTTAGGAAGCTTGTCACGGTGCTCATGGCTACAGCTGCTGTCATAGCACTGATCAGCCCCAGGTCCACCCTGACAGTGTGTGTGCACCTCATTGATGTCACAGTCCCGTGAAGTGGGAACCTGTATTCCTCTTTTTCAGGGGTTCAGTGACTGCCCATAGTTACCAAGCTGAAAAGTGTCACATTTCAAACTGAGCCCATCTGAAAGCAGAGCCCATGGGCTTACCTTGACTTGCTTGGAGGAAGCCTGCTGTGGGGTTTGTGGGATTTGTGGGCCAGCCTCATCTATGCCCTCCCCTCCTTGTGACTTGTCCTCATGTCCCTACTCTGGTCTCTCATAATTCTGAGTTCCTGGCTCCAGCTGAGAGCATACTTGTTAGACACCGTGTGCTGTCCTGCCTGGGCCTCGATCCTCACATCCCTCTGCCCAGATAGGCTTTACGCTTTGAAGTTGAGCTCACATGTCACAGCTCTGTGAACTTTGTAAATTTTGTGTCACTTATGGTTAGTCTGTAACTTATGGTTATATTGGTACATACCAATGCTGAATAAAATGCTTGCCTCAATATATAAATAAATGAGAATCCTTGGGCTCTTAGATTCTAGTGCTGTATCATTAACCATTCAAATGGAATGTGTATATGTTCATTTCCTGTTTTTGCTACTTGAGAAATACCTTTTATCAGCTTTATGTTTTCTAGATCATGCCATGTACTACTCTTGTTTCTATTTCTATTTTTGTAGAGCTAACAAATTAATGCAAGGTAGCTAGATGCTAAAAAAAAAAAATCAAAGAAAAACAAATTAGGGAATTCTTAAATATAATATGTTCTATCCTAGAAAGTTGTCAGAGAGGAAGGTCAGGTTAATCATTGTAGTTGTGAATGCTCAGATTTTAACAACAGCTGAAGAACTGCTTCTAAAAATGATCCCCACTAATGCGAACGACCAAGAGAAAGGGAGAAAGTGAGTCAATATTTGAGGAACGTTATTATTCAGCTGAGACTTTTAAGATACACTTTTTCAATTTGTAAGTGAAAGCTAGATTTCAGTAATAAAAATTTAAGCAGGAAACATCTTAAATGTTATTCTGCTTCGGTTTCTTGAAGTAGGAAGCATTGAGTTCTATTGTACAGGACTTCCCTTACAGGGAAAAGGAAGTGTTCATGCCAGAGGATGATCTTGCGTCCTTTCCCAAAGTCATAAATGATACCTTCCTGACTGCGATGGCTTGTAGCATAGTTCTGCTAAGTTTTGAAGCAGTCTCCTATGTGGGGCACATAGAAATTAAACTATTTGACTGGAGAGACGTCGAAATCAAGTAAAAGTTCTGAGGCAGAAAAGTACCAACTACCTGGTTTTTTCCCAGAAGAGTTTAGAAGAGAAAGGGAAGAAGTTTCAAAGGAGTGACTCATTTGTGGAACACACTAAGCTGTTTTCTACAGGTGTCTGATATATAAGTATGACATGACAGTCCACTCTTGTGAGTCACTTGAAGATGCATGGCAGTGAAGATGACTTTAGAGTGTGGCAGTTTTAACTGGGAGCTCCCAGGACTTGATGGTGAGAATGTGTTCATGGTCCTGGGTTTGTTGCTGCTGGCTGAGAGGCCTTTGGGTTCAGCTCAGTCCTAAACTGTCTGTGACTTTTTGCTAGCCCCTCCCCGCTTCGGATGTCCAGTCCTGCTTCAGGATGTTTGGAACCCCTGCCTGTACTGCTAGAGCAATGCCTTCCACAGGAATTCCTTCCTGCCTTTTCCAATTACATTCGTGTATTGGCTTTTGAAATTAGGTATGGATCCAATTATAAAAGTGATAGTTCAGTGCAATTAGATGTTTTATTGAAGGCCATGTGGTCTGACTTGTAGGACTGGAGGCAGATTCCTCATGTGCATCTTGAATGAGAAAAGGAAAGTTACAATTTTAAAAGGATAACACATCCCACTTTGCTTTCTCAGCTCAGCATGAGTGAGCAGGCTGGCTTAGACTCAGGTGCCCATTTCTCCCCACATAGGAGCCCTCCCTACCCGGTCTACCTTCTAACTACCCCTCTGGCTGTGGCCTTTTTGTCTTGGAGTCTTTGTGGGCAGTGCAAATCCCATCCCTTCATGGTGGATTGATTTCTAGCCCCTCAGACTTAGCTGTGTTTGTTTACACTCTTCAAAAAATTGTGAGGCTTCTATATACCAGATAACTGCCTGCAGGTCTGACTGGGGTGGTATATGGGACAGGGGTCACTGTATGAACCAGGAGAGAAGTGGATCATAAATAGAAGTTCGTGTGCATATAGGAACGAATACTCTTTAAAATCATGAAACTACATTATGGAAATTTGGAGGAAAGTGCTCATAATTCCACCAGCAAGCACAATGATCCTTGTCAGTCTTGATAACTTTTCATCTTTCTTTCCTATTCTTAACAACTAGGGGCAGCCCCGGTGGCTCAGCAGTTTAGCGCCGCCTTCAGCCCGGGGCATGATCCTGGAGACCTGGGATGGAGTCCCATGTCGGGCTCCCTGCATGGAGCCTGTTTCTCCCTCTGCCTGTGTCTCTGCCTCTCTCTCTCTCTCTGTGTCTCTCACGAATGAATAAATAAATTAATTAATTAATTAATTTTAAAAAACCCAACTATACAGTTTGTAATTTTTTAGTTAATATTACAAGCTGTTTTCATGTTTTTGTTTTTCTAATCATGGTCTTTAACCTAAGTTCCAAAATCAAGAACATGTTTCACCATCGTTGAAGCCTAATTAAAGGTCCCACAGGGCAGCCCCGGTGGCACAGCGGTTTAGCGCCGCCTGCAGCCTGGGTTGTGATCCTGGAGACCCGGGATCGAGTCCCACGTCCGGCTTCCTGTATGGGGCCCATTTCTCCCTCTGCCTGTGTCTCTACCTCTGTGTGTGTGTGTATCTCTACGCATAAATAAACAAAATCTTAAAAAAAAAAAAAAGGTCCTACAGCCCCACTCCATGTCAGCCACTGTTGCCCCCACACCCACTTCAGAGGGCCCCCTGTGACCACAGGTGCTCCACAGGGACAGTACCACTACAGGCAAAGTAGCAGAGTTGTCCCTAGGTGCTGGTACCCAAGCTGTCCACGCTGCCCACAGGTGGGGTGGTGGCATCGTTTGCTCCTAGACAGGCATCTCAGACTGCAGCCCTAGACTTCTAGATGCCTGTTACTTGCAAACAGCTGGATAATGTTCGTCTGCTTTTCATATTCTCCTGTCCAAGGATGAGTCACTTCCGTTATCAGTCCAGATGGGGTTTTCTCTCTTTACTTTTTTTTGTAAATTCTAGTATTACTCAGTCCTGGAACATT
Source organism: Canis aureus (assembly GCF_053574225.1). Taxonomy (NCBI): domain Eukaryota; kingdom Metazoa; phylum Chordata; class Mammalia; order Carnivora; family Canidae; genus Canis; species Canis aureus. The sequence continues at coordinate 23,365,086 of NC_135613.1, read as the reverse complement.
TAGGTGCACGTTGCTGTTCTGTGGCCAGGGAAAATGCTGACTACATTTTTCTGTGTTCATTGACTTCGTATGTTCTATTGTTTAAGAAAGGGGAAGATGTCATTGTGGGTCAGTTTTAAAAAATACTGATTGGGAAAACATAAAAGCTATTTGTTTGCTGACAGTTTGACAGAGGAAGCCAGGCAGGAACAGCAAGCGGCTTCACTTAGTGAAAATAGAGAGGTGTGCAGCCTCAAAATGTGGTGTGTCCTTTGTTTCGCCAGAAAGGAAACACTTGACTGTTTTGTTTTGATTTGTTTTTAGTAATTCCTTCCTGTAAGATGCTATTTTAAGCTTAAAATACTTCAAATCAAATAAGTTCTCGTATCTCTCAAGATGCACATCGACCGTGATGCCACTTTGCAAAATTAGGGAGGCCTAGGAGAAAACAGTTTAACCAGTGAAGGGTCTTTTCTGCCACAGTCAATGACCTCTGAGAGTGTGAGGACCCATTTGTCATATTTGCCGCTCTGTTCCCAGTGCCTAGAATTTGACCTTGCGCCCAGCAGGAATCTGATAGGACGTGTTGGTGGGTGAACAATTGTTGGTTTTACAAGGATCACACATTTTTTCTGCACAGATCCAGATAGTAAATATTTTTGGCTTTGGGAGGCATAGGGTTTCTGGCAAGACGACTGGGCTCTGCTGCCTTGGGGTGGAAAGCAGCCATCGACGATATGTAAACAAATGGCATGGCTGAGTGCCAACAAAGCCATGTACACAAACAGGCGGAGGGCAGCCTCTAGTTTGCCAGGCCCTCTTAGGATTGTACTGTCCAGTAGAACTCTGTGATGAGCGAGTGTTCTGTGTCTGCTGTACAGCATGACAGCTACTAGCCACATCTGGCTGTTGAGCACTTAGAATGAGATTAGTGCAACCAAAGAATTGGATTTTTAATTCTGTTTGGTTGTAATTAATACAAATTTAAGTAGTCACATGTGGTTAGTGGCTACAGTGTTGGGTGTTGCAGGGTTAGAAGCTTCCCCGAAGCATGTTGCACAGAGCGATTTGTTGTTCTCTGGAGGTCTGTACACAGTAGGGGAAGAAAGTTCTGTGGCTCAAAAAACTGAGGAATTGTTAATAAGAACATATTTGTTCATTTCAGGACTGCTTAGAGCCTTTAATGTGCTAATGTACACAGACAGCCTACCAGAGTCTTAGTTTTTTTTTTTTTTTCCTGAGCTGTTTGACCGTGAAGCTTTCTGCAGGTGCCCTTGAACACCTTAGGGCACTGGCATTCTTGGAGAAGACCTTGGGAGGCTCCTGTGTGGCAGGCCAGAACGCTGGGCATCCGCAGGGCTTGGAGCTTAATAGTTTCTGAGGTTATGTTAAGTGCTTCCTACTGGACAGTTAGGTTTTCAGGGTCTGGAAGTCCCCGTAGTCCATGGCCAAGGGCTGTCTGGGACAGTGAATGCTAGCATGGAGGAGGACGTGTGTAATACGCACGTATTAAATAAAGCTCCTTGTTGGTCGTGGACTTTCTTAGCCACAAAGAGGAGTTACTAGACTGCTGGTGTCTGCAAACAGCACAGATGCTTCAGAAATCAGTTATGTTAGTGCTTGGGAAACATTCACATTAGAATCAGAAATAGAACGCGCACACCTCAGTGTGGCCTGGGAACTGCATCATGTTTGTAAGTGGCTATTTTATCTTTGACATAATGTTTGCTCAGATATTCGGATTTTCAAACTCAAGTTTGAGTGCATAAGAACTTCATTGTGCCCTTTTAGTTTTGAGGCACAGAGAAGGTACCCATGTCAGGAGGAGGGCGGAGCGAGCCTGCTGCATGCAGAGGCCTCTGGCGGAGCTTTGTCTCCTCTGGCTATGCTGCTGTGGCCTCTGACAGCCCGTCATGTCCTTCAGAGGCGGTGCTGGAAGGCTTTGGTGCTGCTTCCATTACCTGCCATGAGCGCCACCACTGGCTGGCCGCTGGTGTCTGGCACCGTCACAGCCAAGAATGTGGAGCACTAGTTTCTCAGGAGCCAGAATAGATCCGGCCCGCTCTGCAATAATAACCGGGTCTGTGCCCTCATGCATCCACATCACTCCTGTTCTCTTTCCAAGTGCCGTTTCTTCCTCTTCTAGGATTTGTTTTTATGTTTGGCCTATTCTGTTCTACTTTTGCATTCGCCTCCACTCCTGAGTGTGACAGATTTCTGCGTTCCTCTCCGGCCCCTCTTCCCAGGCGAGCACATTGCAAAAGAGTCAGCCGCGCCAGCGTCGAAAGCTTTGTTTTGAAAATTGCTAAAATATCAAATGCTAACTAATATGTACTTCAAGGTTTTATTTCATTTTTATAATTTTGTTTGTTGTTGTTGTTGTTTTTTGCTTTTACAGTGAGTGTTGAAAAGATAGACCTGAAGGGATTATCACACAAAAAAAATGAAAGACATGTTGAATGTTCCTTTGAGGTAAGATGCCAAGTTTTTTCTCCCTTTTCTCCTCTGTGGGGTAGGAAGGAAACATTTGCCTTGAGTAGATACTGAGATTGATCTAAATGGAAGATGGGCCATGGGCCGGCCACCTCCAGCCTATGTGCCAACTGTTGTCTAGACTGGCGTGCTCAGCTGCGGCTGGTTGGTCACCAGAGTTGGCTGAAGCGAAGATGTGTGCTGCGCAGTAAGATTGGAGGCCTCAGAGTGTCCCAGCGGCTGTGTTCCATGAGGTCCTTGGGGGCCTAGGTGACCCCTAGTTGACCACTTTGATATCCTTGGGGTGCGGCTCTCAGCCTCATGGTCCAGGGTGGCAGCCAGGGCACTAGTCCTCACGTTTTCATTCCAGGTAGCAAGACACAGGATGAAGACAAGAGAAAAGTTTACTTTTCTCTCTCTCTTTTTTTTTTTTTTTTTTACTTTTCTCTTTTTTTTAAGGAACATTCTGAAAGCAGCCGCTAGATACTTCCACATATGTTTTGCTGGCCAAAATTTGGTTTCTTGGCCCCACTTGGCTTCGGAGGAGGCTGGGGAATGTATTCTGGCTGGCCATGTCTCCAGGGTCTTGTTACTTGCTCATTATGTTGTATGAGGTTCTCCTTTGACCATGTGCCTGAACACTGATTGACAAGGAAAATCTGCTTCCTGCATTACTAGGGAGTATTCTCAGGAATAGAAGCCTCTGGTTTGTATCTAGTATGTATGCTGTGATGCTCTGTGTGGTTCACTAAGTTTTCAAAGTGTAGCTGCATCCAGAGACTTAAATAGTTTTATCACTAAAAGGATGAAATCTTCATTTGATTCAGGAGGTGTACAGCATTGTGAGAATCCCTCAATAAGCTATGCATGTGTCTTCAGAACATACAGGAAAGACTCACCTAAAGTTTTCAGGCTCTTTAAACTTGGAACCAGCACCCAGGTCTCAGTTACTGGAGAACCTTGGAGTCACAAAATCTTCAGGGCCTCATAAGGGTGGGAGCCTAGCAGGTCCCTGGAATCCTGAGCGTGTTGTTTCCCCCTCCAGCATGCTCTTTCTCGTGGCTGGACCTCCCCTCAGGCTCATCTGCCTCCACTGGGCTGAGCCATCCTCAGGTGGTGGGCCCCACTCACTGTCTGGTTGTGCTGAGCCTTGATCCACCCTTATCTGCTGGCTTGTACAGTGTGAGATATGGTGACTCTGGCCAGTGTGACTGCTTGCAGCTTCTCTCTGAAGAAATGAGCTTTAGCAAAATAGATATGTGGCCTCTCGGAGGAGATGGGAGTTATGGTCAGGAGTCAGGAGGTAACTGGCTGGTGACAACAGGGACACGGTGTCCAGGGTCCTCTGCAAGCAAGCCACACAACTCCAGAAGGGTCCTGGAGCTCTGAGCTTGCGGCCCTAGACTCCAAAGTGTCACTTGGTGTTGACAGTGTCACACGGGTGAGGTATGTAGTTGAAGACATTTGTACCCCAGTGGGTGAGCTGAAGGTTTTAACAGTTAAAGCAAAAGCTTCACTTATCTGCGGATCTTACTTTTCCTGAAGTGATAAGTGACAAAAATATTCTTGTGTTTAGGAAATTGAGAATCCATCTCTCACCTGGAAGTCCAAAGTAGTTTTTTCCTTTTGGAGTACTAACTTTTCTTTTTTAAGATTTTATTTATTTATTTGAGAGAATGGGTGAGTAGAGGGAGGGACAGAGGGAGAGAGAGATCGAATCTCATGTGGACTCAGCACGGAGCCCAATCCCTGAGATCTCAACCTGAGCCAAAATCAAGAGTCAGATGCTTAACCGACTGAGCCATCCGGGTGACCCTTGGGATACTAACTTGATAATGGCCTGAGGGAACCACAGCCCAAACTGTGTGTTGAATGGTTACTCGAGGCATAAAGGAAAGATATGATCAACGTTAAAAAGAAATCTTAGGGATCCCTGGGTGGCGCAGCGGTTTGGCGCCTGCCTTTGGCCCAGGGCGCGATCCTGGAGACCCGGGATCGAATCCCACGTCGGGCTCCCGGTGTATGGAGCCTGCTTCTCCCTCTGCCTGTGTCTCTGCCTTTCTCTCTCTCTCTGTGTGACTATCATAAAAAAAAAAAAAAAAAAAAAAGAAATCTTACTTTGTTACTGCAAAACACTCTGTTCATTCGCGCCGCTTAAACTGCATGCTTGTTTTATGCGGGGCTTCCATAGGTTGCCGCTGATGGCTGTCCTTCCTGTGTCAGGTTGGGGACTTCTGTCACCGAGGAAAGGAAGCGGCCTCAAGGCCATGTGCCTGAGGGCAGGTGAGCACAAGGGCTCCAGCTAGCTGCTACCAGCGCCACACTCCAGTGACAGAACTGAGGGTGGGCAGCCTGAGGATAGCGAGCCCACCTAAACTTACCCATCTTCTGGCATCTGAGGAGACTCCTCTCAAAAATAAGCCCCAGTAGGATTTTTCTGCCTTAGAAATCAACAAACTAGCCCTAAAATGTGTGTGGAAAGAACAGAGTAGTCAAAATAATTATGAGAAGAAGGAAGTTGGAAGCTGCGCGCAGCCTGTCTTGGAGACTCGCTGTTAACCTATGGGGGACGCTGGTCTGTGGGATTGCCGTGAGCATGGGGCACCTTTCAGCAGGCCAGCAGAGAGTCTAGAGATCGACTTGCAGGTAGACAGCCAATTGACAGGCGGGCAGTTCAATGAAGAAAGGATGGTCTTTTCAACAAATGGCTCCAGAACCTTTGACCAAACCTCACCTCTCATAGTTAGTTAACTCAAAACTGATCATAGTCCTAGGGGACCCTGCCTGGGTGGCTCAGCGGTTGAGCTTCTGCCTTCGGCCCAGGGCGTGATCCTGGAGTCCTGGGATCGAGTCCTGCATTGGGCTCCCTGCATGGAGCCTGCTTCTCCCCTCTGCCTGTGTCTCTGCCTTTCTCTCTCAGTCTTTGTCTCTCATGAATAAATAAATACAATCTTTAAAAAAAAAAAAAACTGATCATAGTCCTAAACGTACAACCTAAAACGACAAAAGTGCTTGAAGAAAGCATATGAGACTGTGTGGCTAGGCAAAGATTTCTTGGCTACACCACAAAGAACATGATCTTTAAAAGAAAAAGTGAGTATGTGAGACGTAATCAGAGGGTTGAACTTCTCCTCGAAAGTACCCTGAGGAGATGGGAGGACAGGATGCAGATTAGGAAATGCATATTTGATAAACAGTTTTCATTCAAAATATACAAAGAACTCTCAACACTCAGCAATAAAAAAAAACCATTAAGAAGCGAGCCCAAGATTTGAAACACTTCAGCAGAGAAAAGAGTTAAGAGGGCCAATATCCCATGTGAGCAGATGTTTGGCCTCACTAGTCATTAGGAGAATGGCAGGTAGAGCCACAGGGAAGTGGTGCTGTGTGGCCGCAGGATGGCCGCATCTGGAGACCCTGAGCAGGCCAGCTGCTGGCAAGGGTGCGCGCACATGGGGTGTGTATGCTCAGCGCTACAGCCTCTTTGCAAGGCCGTCTGGCAGTTTTACAAAAGCTTAAACTTTTCTCTAAAGTATGACCCATCAGTTCTCTCCCACGTATTAATCCATGGGAAATGAAAACATTTGTTCACACAAATATTTACGTGAACGCTCAAAATTTATGTAAGAAATATATGGCTTATATGTACCACAACCTCTAAATGTCTGTCCAGAGGAGAATGGAGAGACACACATGGTACCGTAAACACCGTGGAACACCGGCCAGAGTGGAAAGGACTGAACTGTTCTCATACTAGCATGTGGAGAAAATTCAAGTCCTTGAGTTTAGAAAAAAAACGTAGAAAAAAAAAAAAAACCTCTGCCAAAGAGTAGATACGATACAAGCCTGTTTACATGAAATTGTAAGAAATGCCAACTGTCTACAGTGACAGAAGCCACAGAGTGGCTTCTTGGGGAGAGGAGGAAGAAACTCTTGGGGGTGGTATAGTATCCTGAACATGCACATATGCCCAGACTTCTCACATCATGCCCTTTATATAGGCGCAGCTTACCGCCCATTACAACTCAGTAAAGCTTTAAAAAAAAAAAAAAGAAAAGGAAAGTCACCTGAGGATTAAACCTCCCCTTTTGTCCACAGAACTCTAAATAATGAAGCTTAAATTAATTGCCCTTTAAGTAAGGGGTCTTTTTTATGTGGAAGTTAACAGCTACCCATCAGGGACCAGAGCCGTCAAACTGCTTCCTGGGATTTGATGGGACGGCCATGCTGGCCACAGAGAAGGCTCTCCTGCCAGCCTCCCTGGCTCCGGAGGATCTGTGGACTCTGCCCACTGTTTCCTCAGTCCTGTTTGTCTCTAGCTTCACTCTTTGTGGATCGGTATTTTCCAGGATACAAATGAAAGGCTTCTTTTATAGGAAGGCCTATGTAGCTGGATTGAGATGCTTTCAGTATGTAAACATGTACTGCAAATAGGAGCCTGCACTTCCTGTTCTTTTCCATGGGGCTGATCATGTTTTTGCTGGAGTCATGGCTGCTCCTCACTGGCTACCGAGGGGATCAGATTGGTGTGCAGGAAGCAAGCGACTGCAAATGTAACATCAGCATGTAACTACATACACACGAAGTGTCTGGATTTTACTTGTTTTTCCAGACTCACCATTGAGAAACTGCAATAACTAAAACTTTTTTTTAACAAAAAGATTTTTTTTTTTTTTTTTTGTTAAAAGTGAAGGATAGAGAAAACAGCAGAAGATGACCCGAACCCTTGAAGCACCCCCTAGACTGTAGAATTTTAGTGGCTTAGAAAAAGCTGTGGTTCTTTCTTAACCCAGGTATTACATTTACTTTAGTGCTAAATCTTTTCCTTGAAAGTTTTATTTTTACATTTCAAGATAATCTGAACTGCTTTGAATATGTTATTGCTGTTAGCAAGGAGGAGTCTTGACAACTTTTTTTTTTTTTTTTTAGTTTTTTTCGTAAGTGATTTGTGCAGACTTTAGAGCCCAGTAATTCTGTGAACATGCCAGGAGCAGTGGGGAACGGTTTGTTTTGACGTCTATCTCAGTGGTTCTGTGGCATTAGTGCAACAGCATGACGGGTGCTGATCCAGGAGCCACATGGGGCATGCTGAGGGCTTTCCCTAGGGTAGTCTCTTTTTGTTTGCTGGTGTGTTTTTACTTAGGGAAAGTGCTTCGAAATGATTTCACCCTGAAAGTCCCCCCCCGCATTGTGCTCAGACATGCCCAGCATTGTTTGTTCCATCTCAGAGCTGTGGTTCTGCGCCCACGTGGACCTGATGGCCCTCGATGGGCCAAGCTCTCCCCGTTTATTCCCGCGTGCCCGGGGCCCCCTCCCTCCTTGCAAGCGCTACCTCCTGTTCTTATGTCCTTCTCTGTCTGATAACTTCTTAGAAAGGGCACCCGGGAGGTGTCTGGAAATGCCCCCCCCACCCCCCAACATGTGACTGAGAACACAGGTGGAGGCTGGGCATCACTCTTTCTCAGGAATCAGAGAGCGCTGCTAACTTACCACCTCCTGATCCTGAGCTCTGGCATTTTTTAAGGTTTTTCCTCAGTCCTGGGTGTCTGCACACCCCTCACCCGTGCTTGGCTGTGGGTCTATTTTCATCATTGTGCTGGGACTTGGTGGGCCTTTTTAAACTGAAAGCACACGTCTGTAATTTGAGGGCCTCGTCCTAATTCCTCCCTTTTAGTGTCCTCTGCTCTGTTTTTCTCTATTTCCTTGCTTTGGAACTCCTGCTGTCTGCCTGTTGGACCTCATGACTGGTCCTTTGTTTTATTTTTTTCTGTTTCCTTTCCCTTTGGTATTTTGATCTAAACTTTATGGAGGACTGCTTCATCTCCCCTCTTCATCAGTGGGATTTTTCACTCCTGTCCTGTTTTTAATTTTAAAGAATGCTTGTTCTCTGATGATTCTTTTTTCATGGCGTCCTGTTCTTGGCTATGCTTTTCTTCTCTTAGATCACGGAGAATATTAATGATAGTTTTTAGTTTTTTAATACCGTTTTCTTTTCCATACGTGGTCTGTGTTTCCACCTGGCTGCCTTGAGCTCTTGAAGGCTCCATGCTAGATGTTCTGGTGCTGGGCCGCCCACTCACATCTGCGGCGTAGCACGAGCCATGGGCCAGGCCTCTGGCTCACTGCTCCACGCGCTCCATCCAGAGTGCTGTGTGTGACTCAAGGACATTGGGGATGGAGCTGAGATGTAGTGTGATGTAGTCCTAAGTATCTGGTTTGTGCATGTTTTGCTTTTGGCATAAGCTTAGGGTATTTTATGGTCTGTCTTGGGCTGCATAGCTCTTTGCTATGCAAAGTGATACAGGTCCAAGTGACATCATAATTTATTTGGCAACTCTTTTCCTGGTGGTACGTAAGATGATGGGGTAGCTTCAGTTGGTGCCACCTCAGATTTGACGGAATGTGTGTGTAACATGTGGCATGCCATGAGGCTGTTCTGTGTCCATGCCCCTCTTCCGGTGCAGGGACATGGCCTGGCTGGTGAGACCTAGGGTGATTGTGAAGCCTGCATCAGCTACAGAGCATGGGGGTGCTCAGGTCAGCCCAGAAGTGAGCCCTTAGTTCTGCCTGCCTTAGACTGAGGTATCAGCTTCGTTTAGAAGTAAAAGTGTCAAACAGCTCAGGAGCTGACAGCCTACAGTAGTAATTGTGCCTGTTTAAAGCACATCATTGTTGGGGAAACAGATTGTCTGTTTCAACATAACATGATTTGTCTGTGCTGCACTTGTTGCTTGGGCGTTGGATTTCATTTTTTGTGGGGTTGAAGAGCATTCATGCCATGTGAATGTGGACAGAAAGAGAAGGACTCCAGCTGGAATCAGGTTCTTATCCTGCTGTATGCGTCATAAGGAAAAGAGAAATCCTCCACCATGTATTGTACTTTGACAAATGCAAAATGTCAGCAATGCTTTGGGTCCAACATCTAAGGACCAGAAAGTTTCTGATTTTGGCCATAGATGGTGCTGGTATTTCATTGAGTAGCAGCTTGCCTGGACTTGTGTTCAAAGCTGTTGTGAGATTTGTCTCTGACAGGCAGGTTGGGGTCCGTATCTGGTGCAGGTCCCTTTGGGCGGCAAGGCACATTCATTCAAGGAGTGCCAGCGCCTGCCATGGGTGAGGCCTGGTACCGGGAGCCCCAAGATCAGAGGGAAGGAGGAGCCCCTTTCCTCAGTTGGCTCGTATGTCCTGGTTGCTCTAGGAGACAGCCATCTTCGCGGTGGTTTCATGCTGCGGCAGCTGTGGGGACGGAGTTCGTGTGGGTTTCAGCAGAGGAGGGGACACGAGGTCCGTGTGCGACCATGGTGGGTTGCCTCTCAGAAGGTGCAGACGGGTGGCGGGAGCAGAGGGGTCTTCCCAAGCACCATGCTCCATTTGCTCCATTGCTGCAAATATAATGCTGTCTTTTTTGGTCATTTTACTTCCTGATTTGAAACCGGTAGCTTCTGGATCTGAGAGCAAAGTTCCCGCTTCACAACCTCACCTTTCTTATAGCCCTCCCACCTCGCCCCTGCTTCCCAGCCCAGCTCCTGCCCTGCTCCCGTGTCTGAGTCCTCAGTGTCCCCAGTGCCCCTGGTGTGATCAGGAAACACTGGAGGAGCACTGGAAAGATGAGGAAGGAGACTTCCCCCCGGAGCACCTGCTGTCTATCAAGGGGGACTGGCTGGGACACGGTGATGAAATAAGGCTGCCTGCCTGCCTGCCACCTGCAGCGAGGATACACTGGCTGTGTGCTCGGGTGTCCGGCGCCCCTGGTGCTGTGGAGCTGCTTGCAGAGAGCCCTTTCTGACTGCTTTCTCCTGAAACTGTCTGCACCCTTGCTGTTCCCCTGCTGCTGACTGCCCTACCCCCGTTGTGTCAGGTGCCCGAGGGCGGGGGCTCTTGTCTCATGTTCACCTGAGAGGAGGTCCCCTGGAGGATGGTGTGCGCTGGCACACATAAGCAATCGTGATTGTCGGTGACTGCTTACAATGTGGTGGAGCAAGCCTCAGACTCCATGCTTGAATAATTTGGGGATATTTGAATAATTGCACAAAACAGGAAGTTAAGCCTTAAAGGACCTGATTTGTGTGAACTTTTCTCTCACGAGTCAAGGGATGTGGAACCACCCCATTCAGAAGGCGCACCACACTCAGGGCTCAGCATGCTCACGGCACCTGGGCAGGTGTGCTGTGAGGGGCGTACGTGGCGTCTGTTTTTAAGGTTTGTTTGTTTGTTTGTTTTTAAGGTCTTGTGGTCTGATTCTTCAGTAACATCAGTAACCAAATCTTCCTCTGAAGTGACTGAATTTATTTCAAAGGTAAGGTGATTAAGGGCTCTTACAAGAATGAAAAGGCTCTCAATAATATTGCAGAGTGATCCCAGTGGATTGCTTCCTTCAGCTGGCAGAGCAAGTAGCTCGTGCATGGCCGTGAAAGCATGGTCCTCGACACCCTGATCTGCGCTGCTTGCAGTTGTTGAGAACGAGAAGAGGCAGGACGCTGTGGCCTGCGCACGCGGCGGAGGGGTGTCTGCTTTGGTTACTCTGCAGCGGAGACTGAGGGAGAGTCCACATGGTCCCAGCTTGGTCTGTCATATCTGCAGGGCTTCCTGGTCCTTTTCTGCTGGCTTAAACAAATGTCATCCAAACAGAAGGTCCCACTACTAGATAAATAACCACTTTCCCTACATAGACGTGTGTCCACACATACATACATACATACATACATACATACGTACGTACCCACCTCCATAGTCAGTATGTGTTTCTAGTCCACTGGCCCGGGCCGTAGCTGTGACAAAGTGGTGCATCTTAATTCATCCCCTTTGTTTCATGAACTGACAGAGCTAAAGTGTCTCCAAAATGAGTCTGAGGTTTTCACTATAAAACCAAGGCTGTAATCCTATAGGGGGAAATCCAGGGGATGGATCATATTTGTTTGCTCATGCTTCTCCTGTTGGCCCGTAAGCCAGGCTTTCCGGGGTTACTGATTCCCCTTGGGATTCACGTTTTCCTCTGTAACCCTGAGAGCGCTACATTTCCTCTCCTGCGTGCCAAGAACATCTGTTGCTCTGGACTGCACTGATGCTGGCAGGAATTCTGACCCCACTGGGTGCTGAGAGTGCTTCATGTTCGCCTGGCTGTGGGTTCTCTGACCTTCCTGGACATCTGGTTTGTCGTCTCCTGTTAATTTTGGAGAATTCTTCCCTGTTATCTCTTCAGATATTTCTTCTGCCCTGTCTCTCTCTTGCCCCGGGACTTGAACTCCATGCACCTGGACCTTTGACATCATCCATAGCTCTTGGGGGCGCCTTCTGTTTTCTTGCTCCTCTTGCTGTGCGTTTGAGTCGGACGATTTCTGTTGTCCTGTTTTCAGGCTCCCTGATGTTCAGTCTGCAGCTCTGCCCAGACTGCCGCTGAGCCTGGTTTATGTGCTGAGTTCATCTCTGGGACCGTGGTTTCCTATTGTTCCTGGCTTTTCCATCTTGACATGACTTTTAATAAAGTTTCCTTCTCTCTGCTGAGATTTCCCATTTGTTCATGCATGTTGTCTGTTTTTTCTCAATCTTTATGTTAAACCTAGTTGTTTTATAATCCCTATCTCATAGTTCCAACGTCCAGTTATCTCTGAGTCTCGCTCTGATGATTATCTTGATAACAGGTTTCATTCATTCTTTTTTTTTTTTCTATGTCTTGTAATTTTTTATTGAGTATTAAACATCATGTTTAAAAAATGTAGGAGACTGAAGGAAGCAGTATGTCTGCTTGGAAATGGGCATGTTGCTGCTTCTCTCAAGCCCTCGGTGGGGTCCTCGATTTGACCTAATTAGGAGTTGGGCCGGGTTTGGGTTTTGTTGCTGCTATCCCGCGGGCTTCAGGTTCCTCTGGGGGAGGGCAGCTGATACCTTGAGCCCCGGGAGAGGGGCCTGCAGTGTCAGAAGTTCTGTCAGGGGTCTGGCTTCACCCTTGGCCCTCAGCAGTCCTGGATGCCCATGGCCTGGAGGGGCTGTCCCTGCTCTGCTGAGCACCCTCCTCAGCCCCGGGGAGATTACGGTTGCTTGTTTTAACAGCCTGATGACAGACTTCTGGGAGTGAAGTGTTCTCCATCCTCCTGGTCCAGCCCAGTCCCAGGCACAGGGTCTTTGGGGGCTTCCCCGGCATCCCCGCCCCTCTCTTCCCCAGCAACCGCTGACCTCCTCTTTGTACTGGTGGAGCATATCCTCAGCCCGTGAGGCTTTTGCCCTTTCTTCAGGGCCAGAGGGGTGTGCTTGTCCTTTCTCCTGGGAGCAGGGCATCTTTGCCCATGGCCTGGTGCAAGGAGGACTCCCTCCCCTCCCGCAGAGGCAGAAAAGTAGTGCTTCTGCTTCATCCCCAGAAACAGAGGGTCTGCTTGGGCTCTGGGAGCAGGAGCTGTCTTGTCCCTCCCCCAGAGGCTTAAGGATTTTGCCTCAGATTTAGAGAAAGCTCCAGGGGAAGGCATAGAAGTTCCTGCCAGGCCCCCAGGGGCAGCCAGCCCACACCACCGCTGCCTTGGAGGCTCTCTCCAGTCTCCTTTGGAAGCAAGCTTGGGAAGGGAGGACACTCCCCCTTGTGTCTGGGCTCTTGGCTGACCACTGTGTGGCCCACACTCAGCCCGTGGGAAGTGTCCATCTTCTGACCTCTTCTGGCTGCTGGCATGGCGGCCACCTCTTCCTCGTGTTCTGCTGCAACAGAGACGGGTTGTGTGTCTTGTCTCTCCTTGGAGGGACAGGTCCCTCTTGAAATTCAGTTCACTTGGTGACCTTGCAAATGAATTCCTGATGGGCTCATGGAAGGTACGATCGTGTAGGTTATCGAGGTTTTTACCGATGCTATGGGTGGGAGCAATGTTCTTTTGTGGCTTTCCACATCCTAAGTGGAAGTAGAACCCCAAGGAGCTGAGAGCAGGGTGGGTCATAGTGTCCTGCAGGTGTCAGCATCTAGTACCCTCCCACTTCTCAACTGGGGGAGGCCAGTGTCAGGTGAATTTTGACAGACGTCCGATGCTTTTCCATCTCTTTCAGTTACCCCAGCTGTACCCTGAAGAAAATCTGGAGAAGTTCATTCCTTGCTTAGCTGGCCCAGATTCCTTTTACGTAGAGCGAAATCACATGGATCTGGAAGCAGACCTGAGGTAATGCTATCCTGCACCTGCGGGCCAAGGATGCAGTTCTGGCAGTGGGCCCATGGGCCCACCCGTTGGCGATGTGGGACATAGCCAGAGTGGGGCGGGTGCACACCTGGGCTGCCTGGTCATCCCAGCAGCTATGAGGGCACATGCTGCTCCCAGAGGTCCGGGTCTCTGTCTGTCCCTGGGGATTTTCATCTGTTACGGAGAATTTGGTGGAGCTAGTAACGTAGGCATGATTTTGAGGATGTGAGTAAAGGAGTTTCACGGTACATGCCACCACTTAATGTGATTTTGACATTCTGACAAAATAAAATCCAAGTATTGTTTCTGTCCCATAGTGGGGAGTTGAGATTTGCAGGAGGGGACTAGGACCCAATAAAGTCCCAAAAGCTGGTGTCTCCCAGCCGAGTCCATGGCTGACGGGGCAGGCCTGCTGCCCGGGCCCAGCATCCCAGCACCAGCAACTAGAGGCAGCACAGCGGGCGCGGCTCTTGTGCCAGCCAGCTGCCCACCTCCCACTGTGAGATGCGATGGGTGTGGGGAAAGGGGCTCAGGGGAACGAAAGGACTCACACAGGAGTCGAATTGAGGCAGGGAGAACATAGGTTGTGGCACTTCTGTTTACTTTTTTCTCTCTTGTATTTCTCTTAACAGAAAATTACAATTTCTCTCCCCATTAGTTTTTGGTAATAACCATTTTAATGCTGATAAACCTGCATTGTTTAATTTGTAGGTATTTGGCCTCATTACCTTCTCACTTATTAAAAAATGACCACGTTAAGAGATTTTTCAGCACTTCATCTCCCACCCAACAGCTTCAAAGTCCAAGTGAGTTTATGAAATGTAATTACATAAAGATAGAAACATCTTTATTATGTGTAAACTTTATGACATCTATCTTAACTTACAGGTCCTGGCACCCCCTCCCTCTCTAAAGTGGGTACCATGATGGGCGTGTCTGGAAGGTGAGGCGTCCTGTGTAAGCAGTGTGTTTCAGATCAGCATAGAGTTTACTTCTGACTGTGTGTAAATAATTGTTTGTAGAGCAAAGTCATTTTTGGTTTTAGTCTTGAATAATATTGTGAGGGGAACTGGGTAGAGATACTCCAGTTTATGATTTCTCCATGTAAAAAGAGAAGTGGTTCTCTGAGCCATTGCACTTGTAATTCCTAAGGATTGTTACTGCAAGTGCCAGTTTCTGGGCCCTGTGCATCCTAGAATTTCAGAGAATATTCATTTTTACGAGCTCCCAGGGAACGACTGCCCATGAGGTGGCAGAGGCACTGCTCCAAGAGTTCTCTGTCAGCCTCGAGTTGACAGTGATTATAGCAGTGCTCGGGTGGCAAACAGGCTGTCATTAAAATGGGTCAGTATCATGGACAGTGACACACACGCATATAGTTATGTGAAGATGCAGTCAGGTCACGAGGTCTTTGAAAGTGCTGACTTTCTGGGTTTATAGTCTTGGGTGGAAGGGGCAGGGCAGAAAGCAGAATGCTGAGCATTCCTGCCTGCTACCAAGACTCCCTTTCAAAAAAAGTCCATTCAAATAAAAGATTTAAGGAGTCCGTTTTAATTTAAGATTTTCAGTATCATGCTATGATAGAGTAACAAACTAGGCCGCTCAGCCAGGAGTCGGTGACGCACGCATGCACACACACACACAGATGTGCATACTCTGAAGCATGCCTACAGACACCTTCAGGGGGGTGGCATCACAGAGGCACAGCAGCAGGAAAGGGCTTTGGTGCTGACAGTAGGCATGGCCTCTGATGCCATCCAGCACCTGAGAGCTGGCTACTGCACGCTTCCCACCCAGTTGTGGTGGAGGCTGCAGTCTTGTGAAAACCACCTGTCTGCTATCCCCACAGGCCTGTGTGTGGTGTGGCTGGCATCCCATCCTCTCAGAGCGGCGCCCAGCACCACATGCAGCACTCGGCCAGTGCAGCCACCTTGCCCCACTGCTCCCACACAGGGGGTACAGGCTCAGCACTGGCCTACCGGGCCCAGATGGACACCTCGCCTGCCATCCTGATGCCCTCCAGTCTGCAGACCCCTCAGACCCAGGAGCAGAATGGGATCTTAGACTGGCTTAGGAAACTGCGCTTGCACAAGTACTACCCAGTCTTCAAACAGCTCACAATGGAGAAGGTATGTGGATGACTGGGCAGGTGACACAGTCTTCCTCTGCTCTCATTCCTCGTGGGCTTGAGTTGGGTGTCTAGACTGTCCATGATGTGGAAATCACACAGCCTGGTATCTGACACCTGTATGTATATGCCCTAAGTCCCACACACACCAGAGGAGGAGTGGCAGTGCATTTGGATTTGAAGGCTCCCTGCAGCCGAAGCAAAAACTGGAACACAGTTATGAACAAACTTTTTTTTTTTTTTAAAGATAGTTTGAGGGGGGATCCCTGGGTGGCGCAGCGGTTTGGTGCCTGCCTTTGGCCCAGGGCGCGATCCTGGAGACCCGGGATCGAATCCCACGTCGGGCTCCCGGTGCATGGAGCCTGCTTCTCCCTCTGCCTGTGTCTCTGCCTCATTCTCTCTCTCTCTGTGACTATCACAAATAAATAAAAATTAAAAAAAAAATTAAAAAAAAATAAAGATAGTTTGGGGTCTTCATGTGTTAGATACACTGTGTGATACAAAGGACATTGTATCTCCAGCAGCCATTTCAGTAAAAACGGTGAATTGGGGTGTGCACGCCCCCTTTGTTAGATGCCCTTCAGCTTAGGCTGTGCACACGCAGGAGGTCAGTGCCTAAGGGCCTGTTTTACAAGGTGCCCAGATACTTGGATCCGAGGAAATAGCCTGCTGATGATCTGGCTCGATTGAGGGTCATACAGCTGAAAAGAATAGATGAATTTTATGTCTTTCAAGCAATCCTACATAGAAATTTTTTTTAAGAGAAAGGGAGGGGTGAGGGGAGGAGCGGAGGGAGAGGGAGAGAATCTCAAACAGACTGCAAAATGAGCACAGAGCCTGTGAAATGGCTGATCTCAGGACTTTGAGATCGCAGCCAGAGCTTGAAGTCAAGAGTCGGGACGCTTAACCAACTGAGCCAAGGAGCCTTGAAAATTATTTTTTACAACAGAGAGTTCTGATGAGCATTTTTTTGTTGTTAAAATTTGAAATTTCTGAACTAGTGGCATCACTGAGAAAAACTAAATTTGACCCATGGCCGTGTTTGAGCTCTGATGCCCCCTGCTGGATACAATCACTTGGCACTTTTATCTATGTAAAAAATCTCATTTGTCCAAAAATCTGCAAGTGAACCTAGAAATCAAGCTTTGAGTACAAAAAAAATTAAAAATAAAAAAATAAACAGCTTTTAAGTATATTTGTAATATTCTTGGCTTAGGATACATAAATCCTAAAAACCACAGATTTTGCCAACCTTGTCTCATGGTCAATTTAAAAAGTTTCAACATAATGTAGGAGTTGAATTTTAGCCATAAAAATCACAAATCGCATTATAGACTGTTGTGAGAACCAGCGTGTTGTGCCTGCTCAGTATAAAGCCACCAGTTAGTTAGCCATTTAATTCAGATGGCATCATCTTTTCTGGAACACTTGCTTCTCAACAAAGTTGCTTTGCCCCTAAAATGACAGTGAATTTTGAGAAAAAAGAGCTGTTAAGAGTTCTCCTGTCTGCAGGAGGATAAATGGCTTGTATCCAAGGAGGTGGATCCCTCAGACACTTCCATGGATAGGAGGGAACACTTGAACAGATCCAGTCTCTCTAGAAGTGGAAACTAAAGACATATTCTTCAGTTGCCTGCCCCATAGTGCAGACCTTGCAGGTCCCCCATCTTCTCTGGCTGTGGGGAAGGCCCAGTGGACATGGTCTGTGAGCCTTCTATGCAAAGTGAACATTTCATATTTTGAACAAGGGACATGACATCATTTAGCAACGAGCTATTTTGGTGTTTCCAAGCTTTTTATTTGCCTTTTATTATCCAGTTAGGTTTGATCTGTTTGCATGTCCTAATGGTAGGATACATTTATTAAATGATACTCCAAGTTCTTTGTTTTCTGAGTCTTAATTGATTCTCAATAACTCTGTAATGTGTTTCTTCTGTGGAAGTTTCTGAGCCTTACTGAGGAAGATCTAAATAAATTTGAATCCCTCACAATGGGAGCAAAGAAAAAACTCAAGACTCAGCTGGAGCTGGAGAAGTAAGTGTGAAACATCGGTTCCTTTTTGTTCCTAATATACTGAATGTGGTATCTAAATGGGGTGTCTTGGACTGGATAGGGACCTCTGAATGTGGGGTGACAATCGGGTGCCCTGGGAGGCAAAAGAATTCTCCTGAGGCAGAACAAAGGAGACAGAAGTTTATTGAGCAGAGGCTGTTAGCTAGAGGCAGTGGGTGTGGGGGCTGTATTTAAAAAGGGAAGGTGAGGAGGTGTGGAATCTTCCCTTTCTCAGTAACTGTGCTGGTTGTAAGTAGCCCAGTGGTCAGTTGGGGCCTATGGATATTCTGAGGTGGGCCTGTGTTCAGCCAGCGGGTTGCTCTGGCATGTTTGCTTGAAAGCGCCTCGACACGGAACAGGTGCTAGCAGTTACAGCTGAATGCCATTGATTGATCACTTTGATTGCTTAGCAAAGCTTCATTAATGCTTTTACAAATCTACGGATGTGGTTTTGGTGTGCTAGGGAAGGACCTTTGCAGAGAATCCAAGTCAGAATGAATTGTTTTCCATCTATGAGGGTATTTGTGGGGCAGTCACCCTTGTATGGAATCTGTGCACTAAAGCAGAGCTTGGGAAATGTCAAAAGGTTCTTTAGCAGAAGACCTGAACGCTCTCTTGTTCACATGCTCTCTTGCCACACAGGGAGAAATCAGAAAAACGGTGCCTGAACCCCGCAGCCCCACCCCCAGTCACCAGCAGCGGAGTGGCCCGAGTCCCACCCACCAGCCATGTCGGGCCTGTGCAGACAGTGCGAGGCACCCACGCTGCAGGTGGGTGAGGGCGGGCGGCCTGGATGGATCTCTGGCTCTTCCTTTTGAGAATAGTTAAGACCGTAGACGATACCCACACTTTTGGCCATTTGCCTGTTTTTAGAATTTACAGTTATTGCTCATTAGTTTAGCTTTTATCATGTCTACCTTAGAAAACAGAAGGGACATTTGGATTAGAAGCTGGAGACCGGTGACTCGCCTGAAGTTGTTTGGGCAAAAGAATTAGATCCAGAAGCTACAGGATGAGAAGAGAAGGAAGTACCCCAAACAGATGAATATACTCTCCCCCAGGAGGTGCAGACAGGTCATGTGTAGGTCCTTGCCCTGGAGGCCCATCTTGAAACTCCCCAGTGTGCCTAGTGTAGCCTCCCTGTTGTGGGGCCTGGGGAGCCACTCCCCTGTGTTCCCTGCCTTCGCCTCCACAGATGGGGCAGAAGGCATTGAAGGACCAGAGTAACGGAGCCAGGGAGGAAAACATGCTAGTGTTCTCTTTTCAGTGGTTATTTGAATAAGAGGTCTTACATCCCTTAGCCTCGTAGAATAGGGGTGTCTCTCAGTGTGGGGAGCTGACCTTTGTCACACCATGGTGGCCAGGGACCCTTGTCCCTTCTCCAGCATGAGTAGGGAGGCATGGTGGCACCTGGCCAAGAGCCTGGCCATGCTCACACCTGCTGATGACCAGCTGTGGGGACTTGGGCAGCTTGCTTTCTCTGAACCTCTGGGTCCTGTCCGTCTGCAGTGGGAGTGACAGCATCTGCCCCTCCCTGGGGCTGGCATCCAGGTCAGGTGGGCAGGGAGGGCGCAAAGAGGTGTTGGCCAGCACAACCCACGTGGGTGCCCCTTTTCCACAGCGCTGCGGGTAGAAGTGGAGCAGGCCCCTCACCAGACGGCCCGGGAAGGCAGCTCCTCAGAATGCTCCAGCTCTTCGCCCAGCCCGATGGGGGTGCAGGGCCGGGAAGAGAGCTCGGACAGCGCCGAGGAGAACGACAGACGTAAGGACATGCGGCCTGGTGAGCACTGCGCTGTTCCTGCCCTGGCCTGTGAGGCTGTGCTGACCGCCCTGTTTCCATCCCTAGGTGTGGAGATTCACTTGGAGGGCTCGGATAAGGAGAAGCCCGTCATGCTACTGAATCATTTTGCTTCCAGTTCTGCCAGACCCACGGCCCAGGTTCTCCCCGTGCAGAATGAGGCAGGCTCCAGTCCATCGGGCCACCACCCCCTGCCCCCCCAGATGATGGCCGCAGCCTCTCACCTAGCGCCCATCCGGATGCTGAATTCGGTGCACAAGTCGGAAAGAGGGGGTGCGGACATGAAGCTCCTCCCGCCTTCTGTGCACTCGCTGCTGTCTCTAGAAGAAAGGAGTAAACTCTCGGGACCAAGAGGCGGCATCAAAGTGGACAAGAACTTCGGCCACGCAGTGATCGACGCAGCACCCGCACCCACCCCCCAGCAGCCCCTGCAGGTCCTCTCCGCCCTTGCCGAGAGCAGCTCCGTGTCACCTAGCGTCTCCTTCGGTCCCCGTGCCAAAGTCGTACACACGTCTGCGCTGGACCGGGTGATGAAGCCGGCCCCGCAGTCAGCCCTGGCGGCGGAGAGCAGCACGGCCGCCGCAGGGACGTCGAGCACGGTCTTCCACGTGGCTCGGCCCCCCATCAAACTTCTGGTGTCTTCATCTGTCCCCGCGGACTCTGCCATTTCTGGGCAAACTCCCTGTTCTAATAACGTGCAAATAAGCGTGCCCCCTGCAATAATAAACCCCCGGACTGCTCTGTACACCGCCAACACCAAAGCTGCCTTCTCTGCGATGAGCAGTGTGCCCGTGGGGCCCCTGCAGGGCAGCTTCTGTGCGAACAGCAACACTGCCTCCTCCAGCAGCCACCCTTCCACGTCCTTCGCCAGCATGGCCACTGTGCCCAGCTGCCCAGCTCCCAGCTCCAGCCCCGCGCTCTCCTCGGCCCCTGAAAGCAGTTTCTACAGCAGTAGCGGCGGCGGAGGTGGCGGCGGCTCCCCCGGGAACATTCCTGCCTCCACCCAGAACCACCACCACCACCACCACCATCAGCAGCCATCGGCGCCCCAGCAGCCCACACCGGCCCCACCGCCTGGCTGCGTCGTGTGCACGTCCTGTGGATGCAGCGGCAGCTGTGGCTCGAGTGGCCTGACCGTCAGCTATGCCAACTACTTCCAGCACCCGTTCTCGGGGCCGTCTGTGTTCCCCTTCCCCTTCCTGCCCTTTAGCCCCGTGTGTGGCAGCGGCTACGTGGGTGCCCAGCAGTATGGTGGTGGCGCCTTCCCCGTGGTGCATTCGCCCTACGGTGGCAGCGTGCCTCCCGAGCCCGTGCTGGGCGGCCAGTCTGCATTCACCGTGCCACCCATGCAGAGCTTCATGGCAGGTGCGGCGGGTGTGTACCAGGCCCCAGGACTGGTGGGCAGCAGCAATGGCACCGGCCACAAGAAGAGTGGCAATCTGTCGTGTTACAACTGTGGGGCCACCGGGCACCGCGCTCAGGATTGCAAGCAGCCGTCCATGGACTTCAATCGGCAAGGTAAAGGTGGGCGGCCACAGAGCAGGCTGCCCTGGTTAGTGGTGCAGCGTCACCCCCAAGGAGACACACTCACAGAGCTTTACTCTTTATGGAAACAGTAGGAAATCATCTTTTTAAAGCAGAAACCAGTTTTTTGAATACTAGTTGGAAAAGCGTGAATTCTTGATAGGCTCTAAAGCCCCCCCCGCCCCTCAAAGGGTTACGTTGTCCCTACGCTGGCCATTGATTTCAGCCTGCTCCTCGTTCCAGGGACTAGTGAGCTGGGGAGGGGGTTGTGTGGCCCTGGTCGCATGTGGGGGTGACTTGACACCCTCACCCCACATTCAGCTGAAAGCCAGGGGTGTGGCATGTGAGCGCGGGTGCTGCCGGTAGGTCGGACTGTCCCCGTCGTCTTTGCCCCTAGGTAGCCGGGCTGGAGGTGTGTGGCTGTATGATGGCACCCATACTGCCACGTGCCCCCGCCCCTTTCCCACTTGCTCTTTGGTCTCTAGTCCACTTCAGGTGTGTATCCGATGTGGTGACACAGGCTCTTGCTGTTGGCTCTGGGAAGGTGGTTAAACTAGGCCCGAGGGTCTCTCCCAGCTCTGGGATACTCACTGTGCAGCCTTGAAAAGTCTGTCACTTGGTCTCTGTACACTTCTGATGGTTGCCCCAGACCTGGGATCCTGAAACACACCTGTGCATCTTGGTCACTTGGAGAGCGTTTAGTGACAACTCTGGGGGCAGGTGGGGGTGACCGTGGGCAGTGTTCATCCTGTGGCCAGAGGTGGGGCTATATCTTCTGAAGCTGGGAGCCTCGGCCCATGGTGATGGTCAGGCCTCCCTGGCCCAGCTGATTGCCCGAAGACTAGAGAGAATGGGACCAGGGACTGCCAGGTCACTCCTCTTCTGTGTGGATCTATGGGTAGTGTCTAATTCTGGGACTGTGAGTGGGGAGCTGGAGGTGGGTCCAATAGGTAGCCCAGATTTCCAGCACCCACCTCTTGACCAGTGACTCTCGAAAGAACTTGGGACAGCTCAGTTGTTGGCAGTAATTGCACGGTGATTTAAATTTGATCTCTTTCCTCCTCCCTCTCTATAGGTACTTTTAGGTTGAAATATGCCCCTCCAGCAGAAAGTCTGGACTCCACAGACTGACATTTTTCTCTGGCAACAGAACACTATTAAGCCATGGAAACAGAAGGAAAATTAAATCCAAAACTGAGAAGTCTAGTTGCTGTTGAGCTTACTATTTTTAATCCAAAGGTGCTTTACTTTACTAGACTGGATAGAAAACCTAGCGTAGGAGTGCATCAAACTCAGTTTTATTGCCAAAATCCTAGATTGGAGCTTGACGTCAGGACTCGCCTGGTTGGCGTCTCCACCACGGTTGTGATGTGGAGACCTCCGTCTCCCGAGGAGCATCGCCGTCATCGGTTCTACCAGGTCACATGTAATTCCAGGGCAGCTACGCAAGATCGGAATCAGAACTGCAGGTTGGAGTTCTCCACGTGGAGTTCCGCCAGACGGACTCTTGATACCCTGGGTGAGGGGACATGTCGCCTTTGTTTCGTTTCGTTGTTTGGTTTTGTTTTGTTCCTCCAGTGGTTAGACACTAATCTCTCTGGGCTTTTTAAGGATTGCACTACAGAAGAATGTACACTGATGTCAATCTCTGCCGTTCTGGGAGACAGACTCCCTGAGACCAGTCAGTGCAAGACATCCGTTTTTAAGGAGTTGGCACCAGCAGGCTATGTGACTTGGTACACAGCAGAGATTTTAGCATTTCCTTCCCTCCTTAAAACACTTGTAGCAGTCTCAAGTTTTTAATTTTTTTTCTGCGAATAAATTTAAACTATGTTATTAAATAGAAATAGTTACTCGCAACAACTTAATATCTAAGGGTCCAAGTCCCAGAGAATCCCTTCCTTCTCGGCCCATCAATAGCTTGAAGTCCTGTCATTTTCCACCTCGACGGAGCTCTTGCAGAGACATGGTGACCGCACAGCCTTCGTGAGCTGGCTCTGAGGGATGCTCCACGTCCTTGGCAAAGTTGGCAAGTTCTTTTATCTCACACGGATCTCCCAAGGACCCCAAGGCTTACTGCTAACGGATTCACACTTGAGACAGACATTTCAACAATACAGTTCTATAATTCATGAGCAAAAGATTTGAAATGTTCTCCTGTCAACTTCTTTTGTATTAGGCTGTGTATTAATGGTTAGTTCTGCTAAAAATGACCCGAAAACTACAATAGAAAGTGGTAAGACTCTGAAACAGAGACCACACCAACAGGACAGAGCTACAAGATCTGCAGGAATCTAGTTTTATCCAAAGTAGGAAAGAAATCCTCACCGTACAGCTCTGTGTCACCCCATTACCATGAAAGCTTCTTGGTCTGAAATTGAGGGACTTATAAATCTTTAAAGCTAAAAGGGAATTTTCTGCTCAAATATTGTTATTTTAAACACTAAAACCTTCAATATTAAAATATTTGGTAAAGCCTTGCCCAGGGATTCTGCAGATGAATATTTTAAAAAAAAGAAAAGAAAATCATAATATTCAGACCTTTCTTAAAATGGGACAATCAGCCTCATGCCCGATTGGTGTAAAAGAGTATCCTAGAATTTGAGGCGTTGTGATGTGAGGCTTCAAATTTTATGATCAGTTTCCTGGCTGGAGGGAAACTAGCAGAGTTGTTACATTTTTTTATGAAAGGCTTTTAGTAGAGTTTTTTAGAGTTTTATTTTAGTAGAGTTTCATTTCTATGCAATGCAGAATTGACAGACCTCTGTATGCTTCTCTCTCTTCCTGGTACACAGTATTACATACAGTTTTGAAGTGATGGTGACGCTTACAACAACTTTTTTGGGGAATGTTACATTGATCTCTTAATTATAAACAAAATGTCAAAATAACGAGAACTGACACAACTTTGCCTTAAAGAGTAGGAGCCTGGAACTTGTCATATGATGTTAAAGGAAGACTTGGGGGTGTCCGCTGATGTTTACGATTTTAATATTTCTGAAGGCCGTTACGGTGGCCTGGACATGTGCTGAAAGCCAAACTTTTAAAATTTTTGGTTTTTTTTAAACAAAGAAATATTTTAAATAAATCCTATTTCAACACAGTGAAATTGTTGAAAACTGTCTCATAAAAGAAAAAAATCATATTTAGGGTTTTTGTTTTAGTGGTCAGTATTGGGGATTGAAAGTGTCTGTTGTTACCCTTATGACTATTTTGACAAATATTAGAGGCTAGTGTGTTCCATACAACAAAAAATTAAAATAGGAGTTTCGATTCGAAGTAGGACATTCAAATTGAGGTAAATAAGTCCAGACATTGTGCGGCTGTGTTCCAGTCATCAAAGGTCTTAGAAAAATTCCCACTTGTCTTTGAAAGTGCATGTGCGCTGTGATGTCTCCAGTGAGGCCATACCAAGGTGAGAATTGTAAAACGTCAATGTGAGCCACACGGGACACAAAGCATCCAGCTGCCGATCGGTGAGATCTCTTCCTGAGTGACTACTTGGACTTGGGAATATTTGCTGGCAGTGTAATCTCTGGTGAATTTCTCTCCAAAAGCAACCAAAGTCAGTAAGGCTGAAGAGCGTTTTGCATTTCCTCAGATGTCCTCATCTTCTCAGAAACATGGATCTGACTGACCCTTTCAACTATGTAGTCATTTTCCAGAAATCACGGGCTCAGTTTCCAAATGCTGTAGCAGCCAGGTAGGTGTGGCACAGCCACTTTGCTCTGTGTGGTCTGTTATATTATCAGAGTTTCCCCATCTTTTTTTGTCTCCAAGAATGGGGGAAGTGGAATGTACAGATTGAAGTAGAATACAACGTTGGGATAAAACAACTATTTAATCCTTTTTTTTTTTTAAAGCAAGCACTCAATTTTCTACTTTCTAATTTTTATGTCATGGTAATACTGAAAATTGGAAAGTGTTTAAATGTTAAAACTCGTAATTGCTAAAGAGCACTGAGGAAATGGGAGCTAGCACTTAAATAACATTTTCTTCAAAGCACGTATGCGATTGGGTATTTAAAAAAAAAGCAACCAGCATCATCTAGAATAATCTCTAGAAGATTACAGGAGTCAGCTTGTGAATATAGTAGTTAATAGGTTCAGTGTTTTAATTCACTATTTAGGAGTCACCGTAGCTAGTTTGCAGTTCACTGTGTAGGTGTGGCGCAGCAGCAGCAACGCTGCCCAGCCTCAGCAGCAACTGCCGCGCCTCCCAGTTGGAGCACCGACTGATCGGACCCATCCAGATCTGATGGCGGCTTGCTCTGGGCTCACTCCAGTATCCCTGGAGCGTGCTGGCCCGGAGGAATCAGGTTGCACCCGTCCTCACTCCCTAGCATCTTGTACTCTTCCTGCTTCTGTGGTGGGTTATTTGATGCCTTGCTAGTTTTACATACTGGTTACCGATGGCATATACATGGAGTCTAAGGATGTTAAGGGAAACCGTGTCCTTCCCAGAGGATGGGCTTGTGGAACCCAAAGGGGCGGATGTCCTTTCCAAAGCGCAGATGACTCCCAAAGGATGAGTCAGGTAACAGTTTAAAGCCATGGGCTCTGAGGAGGCTCAATTTGCAAAGTCCCTAGGTTCTGAATGAAAAAAAAAATCTTTAATCAACACTCTGGAAACCACATACTTGCTGGTTGAGGCCAAAGGTCAATTTTACTACACTGTTCTGGGGGGGAGGGGAGCTCAGTGCATCTCTGTCAAGTCAGTCCCAGGTATTGTAACAAGCCCCTCACATGCATTAAGTTTTTACATGCACAAAGATGAAGGCTTTGGTACTGAAACCGAAGACCCTTGTGTACTCAAGAATCTTCACAGCTTATATATTGGACAGATTTTCTTTTTAGGAATGAAGGAAAATTCTCCCATTTTTGAGCCATTCTTTTATGTCAATTCTACAAAATTGCATGTAACTTTATAAATATTTTTAAAAGATATAGTTTTGTAAATATTTAATATTCTGCTAATTTGATTTTGAATTGTAAATGTTAAGTATTGTTTTTGAAGTTTTTATGTTTTATTATACTTTGTTAAAAAAGAAAAATTGTACATTTTTAGAATGTTTTTATGAGTAAATTTAATGTACTGAAAATAAAAATTAAAAAAAACTTTCATTTTACTATGTCTTTGTCTCATAGAATATGAAGCACACATCTTTTCAAATAAATTGCAACTCTTGGGTCTGCACACTAGGGGAGTCACTTTTCTGCCTTCTCAACTTTTTTTTGAAGATTTATTTATTCATGAGAGAGAGAGAGAGGCAGAGACACAGGCAGAGGGAGAAGCAGGCTCCATGCAGGGAGCCCGACGTGGGACTTGATCCTGGGACTCCAGGATCACGTCCTGGGCTGAAGGCAGGCACTAAACCGCTGAGCCACCCAGGCGTCCCATGCCTTCTCAATTTGACAAGAGATACATGGTTTTAAATCCATTTCCTATCAAGTTTCCCATGTTTTAAAAAATATCTTTACTATGACCAGAAACATGATCTCTTGATTTGGGGTTTAAAGATGTTCCATCTCTAAATTCCATAAAAAAAAAAAATCAAGATTGAAAAAAAAATAAAAATAAATAAAAAATAAAAAAATCAAGATAAAAATCAAGATTGGCACAAATAGGTATCTGTGAACCATCTTTGGAACATTTCTAAACACGTGATACACGTAGCATGAACATGGCCTGGCATTTAAAGCTCTGTCTTCTCTCTGGGTTGGGGATGGTGGCAGCCTAATGAGCACAAGCTCACCCAGGACTGTGGTGTTCTCATGAGCAGTGCCGGACACCAGAGGGAGAATCCTGGTGCCTTTTTCCCAACTGAGGTCCCCAGGGCCGCTTGGTCTTGTCAGGCTTGTGGCTACCCATAGGAGAATGCTCATGTACACACAGTTCCAGCCACTAGGGCTCCTGTCAGGAGACAAACTGCAGCCAGCCCCTCTGAAGATTTGGGGGGGGGGGGAACGACACACACCGAGCAACAAACATGGGGAAGCAGAACATTTTGTCATCTTGCTTCCTGCCTGGATTCTTCCACAGACATTTTAAGTGCCTGCTTCAATGCGAAATGGGTTGAGTTTTTCAAATGAGTAATGCTGGCCACTACTTGGCTCATGTGTGTACTGGATCTTTCCCTGATGCAGCAAGAAGTACCCAAAACCACATAATGCCTCCTTGACCACTCACCTAGTCTTACTAGCGTCTGTTTTACTTTCACTTAAAGGGGCAAGTTTTCAAGTGTTCCCACAAAACACCCAGGTCCCACATCCACCCATTACTTTGTGCCCTTTTAGTTCTCAGGAAAATTTACTTGTGCGAAGACGACCAGATGGCAGAACCTTGACCAAGGCGAGGAAGGTGCCTGGGATGAGGCAGAGACCTTCAGAGGCCCTCCCCCCACTGCTGCCACCGCCTGGCTTGGGACAGTACAGTGTACAGCACTGCCAAGCACCAAGTACTCATCCATTAAATTGAGCTTGATGACAGTTTTTAGTTGTGCCTTTATTCACCTTAGTTCATTAAAAATGTACTTGGTTTAGAGATCCTAGTGACCACCCAGTAATGTGGGATAAAAGTCACCCCTCTCCACATGGTACTTTTGTTTTTTTAAAAAAGCAGAATTTCTTCTAGGAATCTTATTGATCATACAGTAGTTACAAGAATGTCAGATATAATGATGTATACAATCTAAACAAGACAAGCTGATTAAGAATTTACATAATGTAAAAATACACATATTAAAAGTTAGCCATGTGGACAGATGCATGCAGCGGAAAGAGTAGTTGGAAGGTCGGGGATCAAGTGCCCATATGCAGTACTATTGCTTCCCACCCCAACCTCCGTTAATAAGTAACCTCCACTAACAAGTATAGGTATTCCACACACATCTAAAATACACAAAGGTAAATTGTGACCTGCTACAGTACAGTCTAAAGTTATGTGTGATCTTTCTGTGCTACTGCCACAAAAAAGTAAATAGTGAACCCCATGCAGGTAGTAGAAAGCATTGGTTATTCTAGTTAAACTTGGAAAAATTTTAAACTTCTGACATTAATATCTGTCAAGAGTGTTAGGTCTCCTTTTGCTATTGTTTTCTTCACAACTGACATGCAGTCAGAGTGGAGAAACTTTGATGGTTGTTTGACCTACAGTACAACTGAAATACTCTTTAAAAATGTAACTTTTTAATAACAGAGTCACACACTTAACATAAAACATGGATCTCTACAGCTTTAGGCCAAAGGGTAGAGGGAGTGCATCTGAATTGTAATGCTTTAGTTTCCATGTTCTGTAGTTTCTAGCACTGTCGTAAGGAATGAAACTGATAGAACAGCTTGTTTCTTTCCCAAAGCAGACAGCAGTTTGACTTCTTAGAGGATAAACAAATCAGAAATGTCACACTTTCTTTCTCTGGGCCCTTTGAGAAACTAGACAAAAATTTTAAATTATTCAAGCGTCTTGTTGAGCAGTGGTGCTTTTCTTTATTGTCTAGAGAAGCAGCAAACAAGACCTCCCTAGCACTGTGAGAGTGCTGACTCAGGGTACACTTACACCAGAACCAGGAACCTTTCTTACTCCCATTTTCCCTGCTTTTTGCCAACCATTATGGCAAATGTGGGGGGTGGGAGTTATGCTTGACAACTTAGGCTTAAAGATCCTCTTACAGAGATTTCTCCCATTGAGTAGAAACCCTTTTTCTACAAAAAGTTGGCTGGTTCAGTGAACCTAGAAAAGACTTAATGTCTCTCTGAATGCTTAAATTGCAAGTTCCTAATAGATAAAGAGCGTTAAAATAACGTGAAGGTCTATTTTATTGGCAACTTACAATGCAAAGTATTTTATTTTTAAATGCCTAAATTTGAAAACAAAACAGCCTAGGTTAAATAATATAGTTTTCCAAAGCTGAATGTGCTCATTTGGAGCTCAGTTTTTCTGCTTGCAGTACAAAACAACTTCCTAAAACTCCTAGGCAGAAACACTACTGTTTTGATGATCTGTGATTAGATGAACTGATCAATCTCAGTTGGTAATATCCCTTTTTTTCTCCTTGGTAAGGGTTTAAAAAAATTCTAGAAGAGATGCATCTTTCTAGTCTTACACAAACAATTTCATTCCAAATGTCTCCTGAGAGGCATATACCATATACAGGAATCCATCTTCATCCTTCTCACTTTCATACACTTCAGAAATCGGTGTGGACACACTCACCATGCTGTGTCCATTCACTAACAGGAAGAAGGCTTGATTAGCATTGAGCTGTAAGCGCCTCCTATTGAAAGAAAACAATGTGAAGAGATGCCAACCAACACATTAATATGCAGGGGACATGTAAAAATATCACCCACCCCCACTGATCTAAAAGTATAACGCTTTTGTAAATGCTGCTTCTGGCAATGTGTATGCCTACTGATGATGACTCATACAACTTCCCATAAAGCATAGGACATTTCCTATGATTACATTCATGAATGACATTAGCGGTAATCCTGGTAGATTATTCTTACTATATTCCTGAGGCTGGTCTTAGACTAGTATGCTCTCTGAATAGCTGTCTAAAGAGAGGAATAGTTCAAAATATAATTTACAGACTACTTATTACCATTTAAAAGACTCCATTGTCTTTTACTAATTTTACCATACAAACTTGTACAATTTTCTGATTAGAGAAAACATCTATGCTAGATGTTATGATTAAAGAATCAATCAATCAATCAATAAAAGAATCAGAGGATAGGAGATCCAGCAGGTAAATCAGAAAGGAAGGAACATTTTTAAGGTTTTGTTACGCTTGCAAAAATGTTAATCAGAACTAAAGATTTATCTAAGTCTGATACAGAAAGAGAAGTTACCCAAAGAAATTTTTTAAAAAGGTGATTAAATACCTAATGATCTTAATGAGCTCACTCATGTTGACATGATCAGGTACGAGGAATTTGGTTTTGTCCAAAACAGGAAGTTGCTTCTCACCCTTGTACCGTTCTATTATCACCTAGAAAAGTAACCAAGAAAGATTTTAATAACCATTAACAGTGAAGAAGAGTTGAAATACTTCCTATGTTATAACTAGGACATACCAAAATGGGGTTTGAAATAGAGCACATGTGTTGGTTTCCCCACAGATCTCCTATTAAGAGTGATCATTTATTAGCTTAGACTTATCCCATACAGAATCTAGTACACAAGACAAAGTGACTGCCTCCAAGGGGGTGAGCAGGGTGGTGAAAGTAGTTTTTTTGTTGAAGATACACTCATTAGTCAGAAAAATAAAAGCAGAGGCTAGGTACCAGCTTATAGTGTAAAGCTCTGAATCTATGTCAATTGCAATACCATTTCCTCTGAAATGTGTTAGATCTTAATTATGGTAATACACTGAAATTTTTTTTTCATGCTAAACTGGTTTCTCTACTTGACATGGAAAAAGTCCACGAAAAGACAATGTCAGCTAGTTCTGGAGACAAATTTAATGCAGAAAGACTTGAAGATTGTTTTATTTTGACAATATACTCCTGGTAGTTCAGTAATGAGTTTTAAGAGCTAAGAAACTTGCACTATGCAGGACACAAAAACAGTTCATAGTTCCACATCATGTATGGAAATAGATCTATTAGCCCCTTGCCATACTTCCTTTCCATAGAAGAAAAACAATTTTCCCCTAGTTCTAAGCCATTGCAAAAGCTTGCCACACAGGATTTACTGGGCCTCCCTGTCACCTTCTGAGTACCAGATACTCTTCTCTAGGCAAAGCAACTCCACCCTGCCACAACAATAGTAAGCTGAGACAGTAATGGCAATATTTTCATAATATGTCTCTAGAAAAGGGGAAGATACTTGTCTGTACGTTGTTCTACTATATGGGGCCACATAAGGTTCTGCGTAAAGCCAAATCAAACTGCTATTCCCTTCCTTGATAAGATCAAGGACATTTATCCATAGTGTGTGTTTAGAACATGGCATTCACAAGGGAGAATCAATAGACAGACTACTTTTGCCTGGTTTTGACTAACAACAGAGATCAGAGGCAATACAGAAATCTTAAATTCCTGGTCCAGGACGAGGCAGAAAGCAGTAAGAATGAGAAGAAAATCTCCCATCAATAAGGAGGACATAGCAGCAGCTTGGGGATGCAGACAGCATGGCCTTGGGCACCTCCTGCTCTCAGGTGCCCCTGACTCCCCAGTGCTGGTATTCCCTGAAAGCAATCCACTACAAATTACTGGTTGACTTTTCAGTTATTTCCTCTTTTTCCTGTACTATTCTCATTTGGGAAAGACAACACGTAAGTCATGAGTAAGGCATTTAGCTACACCTGAAAAGTGCCTTCCTGAGTGTTGCATTTAGACAGCAGTGCTATGGACAGAAGTGCAGGAGAAAAGCTGTTCTTGGGAAGTGGAGAGCAAGCAAGCTGCCTGTGCCTTCTCAGTCCATCCATCCTATTCCCATCAAGAAGTGCCTGTGAGAGTATTTCTCAAACTTATTCAGGGGTTACCAGCACATATGAGAAAGTACAAGTTTTCTGCAAAAACCCTTGGAACTACTAGCAGAAAAGAGGACTGCTAATGTACACAGATATTCATGTTTCAAAAGGAGGCTGCAGAACAAATCCTGGCAGACGGCTCAACTATTCATTTCTAACAGCTAGCACCAAAAAGTAAAGAAAACCTTAAAATTAAGAGAATTCTCTAGGCCATATGTTGACCTCAAATATAAGGAAAGACTAAAATTTTTAATAGTCCAAGGAAAAGAGACTATCTTCTACTGTAGAATCCTACAGTTGGAAACTGCTGGGCAGACCCATCTTCTCTTTTCTGTGTACCTTACAGACCCAACCCCCTGGACCTTTTTTCTCCTTTGACCTTAGTTTAGTCTGAGATGGCAGCTCAGAAAGCCAAGAATGAAAACTTCTACCAAATTTTTAACAGTGGAGTCTCTTTCTAAGTGGTCCGTAGCATTCATAGGAGGTAACAACCATGTATGCAAAACTAGGCAAATCTTTCCAACTACTACATGGAATGGGATTCTCTTCCCATTTTACAGATAAGGATGTGGCAAGTCCCTTTCAGAACTTTAGTAACTAGCTCAACATCACTTAGTAACCTTAAGCCTAAGGCTTGAACTCAGCCTCTACCTGAAACCACAAGTTCCTCTTAACCACATTTCTCTACAACTGGTACCTCAGCAGAAAACTTTTTAGGGTCTGCCAGCAAAGGATTTGAGGTAGAGGGTGTTACTGCCTGGGCACAGCAAAAAGCATCTGAAGTACCTACATATGACAAGAAAGCAGTGTCTCCTCTAACTCTTGTAAAGAAGCCAAATACAACAGACTTCTCTGGGGCATCAAAAGATGGCCTAGAATGTACAGTTACATTTAAATCCTGAGAGCTACTGGGAGGCTGGGTGGCTTAGTGGTTGAGTGTCTGCTTTGGCTCAGAGAGTGATCCCAGGATTGAGTCCCACATTGGGCTCCCCAGAGGGAGCCTGCTTCTCCCTCTGCCTATGTCTCTGCCTCTCTGTCTCTCATGAATAAATGAATAAAATCTTTAAAAAAAAATCTTAAGAGCTACTGATCTTCCTACTGCAGGATTCCTTCAACAGAGTGGATATTTCCTTCCATTGATAAAATGCTAACAGTTCTAGCCCCTCTATCCTTTCCCCCAAAATAGATTTGACTTGTGAAGTATGTAACATTAAGGCAGAAAACTCATTCAGGAGGAAACAGAATGTGATTAGATGCAAGAACTGTATATTAAGATATCTCAATTCTAGGTCGTGAAATTGACACTGGAGATTACTTTCTGAGGACCTCTGTAGAAACACCTGTCACACAGTTACACATAGCAGCACTGTATTAAAATACGTAAGCAGTGCTCTCTTCTGTATACATTAATAATGTTATTAATATTAATAATAATAAAACACAGGTGCTGGAGACTACCTACTGGGATTTTGGTAGGATGCTGCTCTCGGATAAGTCGGACATCTTCTACTCTTTGTTCTGCAACGAAAGGAAGAGACAGGCATTCATTATTAAGGGCCAAAATGTAGCTTCTTTCCTGCACTTTTACTGGTGGTTTCCATATTTAAATTCACCTATCCCTAGCTTTGGCAGAGCAGAGCAGTAAGGACATCTTCCCGAGAACTGAGAGGAACCACACAGTGGCACTTCATATCTGGCACAAGTTGATATATAAGGCCAAATGCAACTTCCATGTAAACCAACATGTAATTACATGGCTCTAGCAGGTGTCACAACATATGACCAAGAGTGCAGAATTCCTAGTTTCAAGAATTTGAGACCCCAGGCTTGCAGTCAAATATAATCAGCAGATTACCTGCATGGCATTACCAATCTTTTCTCCAAGGACTCCCACTATGTGTCAATTTTCCAAAACTTCAGTTGATACAGGAATCTGTTAAACTATAGGCAATCAAACTATATAGAAATCAAACTATATAGAAAATCACAATGTGATTTTCTCTTATTACTTCCTGCTTTTCAATGACACATTGGTTAAGAGAAAATGCCCAAAAGAATGCCCTATTTGACTTTCAGTTTTTCTCAATGCCCACCACTGCCCAACATCACTAGACAAAATTTTAAAGCACTAAGTCTACTGTTGAATACTTTTTTTTGAGAGTATCTCTATTCTCTCCCTTAATATAATCATACATGAATAATCAATGTCATGGACTTCCTGAGAAGTCCTGGTGGCTTCAGAAAAAAAAAGATGCAGGGACACCTGGGTGTCTCAGTGGCTGAGTGTCTGCTTTTCGCTCAGGGCATAATCCCGGGGTCCGGAGATCAAGTCCTGCATCAGGCTCCCTTCAGGGAGCCTGATTCTCCCTCTATGTCTCCGCCTCTCTGTTGTCTCTCATAAATAAATAAAATTTTTAAAAAGATGCTTTGATCTACATATATTCTACCATTGCCAATTTTTTTGGATTAAAAAAAAACATTTAGTATCATTCTCATAAAAATGACTGAACATTCTCATGTTCAAATACAAACATGTAAGTGCTGGGACACCTGGGTGGCTCAGCGGTTGGGCGTCTGCCTTTGGCTCAGGTCATGATCCTGGTCTGGGATTGAGTCCCACATCGGGCTCCCTGCGAGAAGCTGCTTCTGCCTGTGCCTCTCATGAATGAATAAATAAAATCTTTAAAAAAAAAACAAAAAACAGGGCAGCCTGGGCAGCTCAATGGTTTAGCACCACCTTCAGTCCAGGGCCTGATCCCAGAGACCCGGGATCGAGTCCCAGGTCAGGCTCTCTGCATGGAGCCTGCTTCTCCCTCTGCCTGTATCTCTCATGAATAAATAAATCTTTAAAAAAAAAAAAAAGTAAATTCTATTTTCCCATCCAACATATCTAAATCAGCTTCTAAGATAAAATTACTACATATAAACATATCTGCCATAGACTAAGAAGATGGCAAACATGGGGATTCCTACCAGCGTGCATTCCTATTCAGTATATGAGAATAAAGATTTAGTTACCGTTAGTAAGCATAACCTAGTGGTTCCCAATCTATAATATAGTGATTAATAACAAGAAATATGCAGCTGGTCCTGTCAGAGCTTCCAAAACACTTAGAATTTTCTAAATGATTAAGAGTGGTATTGATAAGGGCTATCTCTTGTTATTCAAACAAACCCCAATCAACCATACAAGTTTATGTTAATGTTGTAACTTTTAGAAAGCTCCTAAGGATGGGGAACTGGTGGCCAGGGGGAAAACAACAGTGATTTGGGGTTTGAAATGTTCAGACCCACCCCAACCACCAGGGAGGGGAAAGAGGCTTGAAGGATGAACTAATCACCAAAGGCCAATGATTTAACCAGTTATGCCCATGTAATGAAATCTCCATCAAAAGGATGGGGCTCAGGGCAGCCCCGGTGGCACAGCGGTTTAGCGCTGCCTGCAGCCCAGGGCGTGATCCTGGAGACCCTGGATCAAGTCCCGCATTGGGTGGATCAAGTCCCGCATTGGGCTCTCTGCATGGAGCCTGCTTCTCCCTCTGCCTGTGTTTCTGCCTGTCTCATAAATAAGTAAAATCTTAAAAATTTTTTTTTTTAAAAAGGATGGGGCTCAGGGATTTCAGGTGCTGGGAGAGTAGCACACACCGAACTCCACAGCAACAGAAGCTCCTGTGCTCAGGACTCTTCCTAACCTTATCCTATGTACTTTTCACCAAGCTGTTCATCTGTATGCTTTAATATCCCTTGTAATAAGCCAATAGTCTAGCAAACAAAAGTTTTCCTGTGAGCTACGCCAGCAATTCAATGAAACATAAGGGGGTCGTTATAAACCTCTGATTTCTAGCCAGTCAGAAGCACAAGTAACAAGCTGCACTTGTAATTAGTGTTCGAAGTGGTGGGTGGGGAGGGGCAATATTGCGGGGCTGAACACTTAAACTGTCATATCTGAGGCTATCACCAGGTGAATTAGAATTGAGTTAAATTTTAGGACAGCTGTCAGTCTGTTGAGCATCTGGCTCTTGATCTCAGGGTCCTGAGTTGAAGCCCCACAATGCGTGTAGAGATTACTCAAAAACAACCCCACACCGTTTAAAAATTGTACAACAGCCAGCTGAATTGCTTGATGTGTGGAAAACCCAAACATGGTCCAAAGTGAAGCAGTTGATTAATAGAATACGGAGAGTAGAGGAAACACAGGATGAATTTTTTTTCACTTGCATCATCCTTTAAATCCTTCTCTGAGGGTGTCACTGATTCCCCTTCGATGCCTCTCTCAGGTCTAAGACCCGTCCCTGTATGTCTGTCCTACCCCAGGAGAAGGTGCTCTACCATCTAGACTTAGCTATCCATCTGCTTCACAGTAAAAATCTCGTGTGTCAGGGAAGATTTCAGAAATTAGAGGAAATCACAATTCACTCTATCAAATGAATTTTTTTTAAAGATTTATTTATTCATGAGAGATAGGCAGAGACACAGAGTGAGAAGCAGGCTCCTCACAAGGAGCCAGATGCGGGACGCAATCCCAGGATCACACCCTGAGTGAAAGGCAGACACTCAACCACTGAGCCACCCAGGTGTCCCATGAATAATTCTTTAATATACCTGGGAATATGCTTCACACTTAAAAGCTTAACCTCAGCCCCGGTGGTGCAGAGGTTTAGCGCCGCCTGCAGGCTGGGGTGTGATCCTGGAGATCTGGGATCTGAGTCCCAGACTGGGCTCCCTGCATGAACCCTGTGTCTTCCTCTGCCTGTGTCTCTGCCCCGAATGAATGAATGAATGAATGAATGAATGAATGAATGAATCTTAAAAAAAAAAAAGAAAAAAAAAAAAGCTTATCCTAACTGGGGTGCCTAAATGGCTCAGTTGGTTAAGAATATGACTCAATTTCTGCTCTGGTCATGATATCAAGCCCCATCTGGGGCTCTTCCCTCAGTGCAAAGTTTGCTTAAGATCCTCTTGCGGCACTTCGGTGGCTAAGTGGTTGAGCATCTGCCTTTGGCTCAGGTCGTGATCCTGGGGACCTGGATTGAGTCCACATCAGGCTCCCCAGAGGGAGCCTGCTTCTCCCTCAGCCTTTCTGAGTGTCTCTCATGAATAAATAAAATCTTTAAAAAAAAAAAAAAAAAAGAACCTCTCTCAAATTAAAAAAGGCAAGCTCATTCTAATAAATCTGAAAGTGGAAACATTCAGAGAGAAGGGGGAGCTTTTTTAATAAAGGAAATAGGTTTGTTCTGGTATGTGGAAAATGAAAAAAAAATAGGCTTTAAATGTAAGGCTTCAAATCAGAAACTATAATTTCAATACTATAGTATCAAGTTTCTTTATCTTGATTTATCCCCAAAATATGCCCCCCTCCAAAGACAAAAAAAATCATTATTTTTATTAAAGGTGGGAAAACAGGTATGAAGACAAGTTACTTCCTTAAGGTAAAAACAAGTAGTACCAAAGTCTCATAGGAATGTCATGAGTGTCTTGGCCAGTTCTATGAACTCAGTGGTGTGCCTGAGTGAGCAAATATGGTATATGCCTCACTCTTTTTGAGTAGACAGTTATTTTCAGAGGATAACAGTATATTTTAACAAAAGCATTACCAACACAGATTAAAGACAGGCGTGAACACTCTTAATCAAGTTTTTTTTAAATTTTTATTTATTTATGATAGTCACACAGAGAGAAAGAGAGAGAGAGGCAGAGACATAGGCAGAGGGAGAAGCAGGCTCCATGCACCGGGACTCCAGGATCACGCCCGGGCCAAAGGCAGACGCTAAACTGCTGCACCACCCAGGGATCCCTAATCAAGTTTTTTTTTAAACACTGTAATGCCCTGTTTATTCACCAAGGGCTCAGCCTTGCGCACAGAAAATGGTTAATAAACGAATTAAAGTTGTAAAATGGAAATACTCTTCCAAATGCATACCAAGATACACTTCCCAGACTCCTTTTCTCCTGTCTCCAAGAACTCATACAAGACCTACAAACATAAAAGCAGAATAGGAATCTAAGACGTTGGGATCCCTGGGTGGCGCAGCGGTTTGGCGCCTGCCTTTGGCCCGGGGCGCGATCCTGGAGACCCGGGATCGAATCCCACGTCGGGCTCCCGGTGCATGGAGCCTGCTTCTCCCTCTGCCTGTGTCTCTGCCTCTCTCTCTCTCTCTGTGTGACTATCATAAAAAAAAAAAAAAAAAAAAAGGGGGGAATCTAAGGCATCTTATTTTTACCAACATATCATTTGCATAGTTGCTTTGAGATTCCCTGCTGCACTTAAAGTAAAACTTTATTTCACTGAGTGAAATGGAAGCATAATAAATATTGCCACTATCTATAAATCATAAATGTAATACCCAATCCATTAATGAGTAACACTGCTTCAGTTCATGGAGTGCTACCTATGTTTTGGTATAAACCATTCTCTACAGTCTACCTATTAAGAATAGATGGAGCTGTTTATTCTAGACCAACATATAAATTTCCCCCAAGACATGCAAACTTTTGGAATATTAATGGACAAGTTTAAACCTGCTCATGACTAAACTGCAGGAGAATAGTGTGATTCCTTGGCAATTCCAGAAGCTGAAGCGAAATCATTACATTTGAGAAGACCAAATCCAGAATTATTTGCTCAAATACAACGCTGGAAGTTCATAAAATTTTTCCACATACCTGCAAAGACACACTATGCTTTTCACTAAGCGCTGGCCCATCTCCTATACCGAGATGATGGCTACCTACTGGAGGCTGGGAAAATACACCGCAGAAAATAAACTGCAAGTCCAGACTCCGCCACTAGGTGGACCATGATCTCACCTCTCTGGGCCCCACCCACTTTCTTCAGTTACAAAAGGTAGAGGGTTGTTTTGGGTGAGCCCCAAGGTCCACTTCCACCCTCTCAATCCTGGCAGAAGATATCAGCAGAGCTATATTCAATTTTGAATTAACCTAAACTCATTCACTTGGAAAGAGAAAGAACTGCTCAAGCTAACTGGGTCTGCTCTTAGTTTCTATGAAGAGGTTCTTTCCTAAAAACTTATTTCCCTCATCACTGTACTACAAATCAGTGAAAACTGTCAGTGCTGGAGCAAGGAAGGGGAGTAGCCATTAACTGATACCTGATCCTCTTCTGCAATGATTATTAAAGAGATCTTTTAACAAGGGGGGGTGTGGAGAGTAAAGGTGAGATAAGGGGCAAGCCCAAAACTGGTATATTTAACATGTACTTACAGGGGAGAGGGGGGAATGGGGCATTCTTGGCTAACCCCTATTTATCCACAGGGCCAAAGATTCCAGGTGAATTCCTTCTAATTCATTAAAATACGTTAATCTCACTTTTCCTACTCTTACCACCTACTCTGAGGTTTTTCTAGAATAATCTAAAAATAAGCAAAAAAAAGAAACTATAAAAGTATAGTTTCAGTCATAAGAAAATAAGCATCTTTCCCACACAGATGTCCGCAGTGAACTTTCATTGTTTAAGTAAGCCCTACATCTAACATGGGACTTGAACTAACGACTCTGAGATCAAGAGTCACACGCTCCATCCACTGAGCCAGCCACGCAACCCCCAGCTAACTTTAAAATGCATAAGTTAAAAAAATAATAATAAAATGCATGAGTTAGTGAGAACCGAAGCCAGATACAAGAGGAAATCTGATTCAGATGCTGTTCTCAGGGCTGCATAAAAGCTAAACAATATTGAGAGTTCACAGAGGTCATTAAAGAGAAAATTTCCAACAAAAATGCACGTCCAAGTCGGCTAACAAACCCTCAAGAGACTGAAACGGTATGCTTGGCAGCTTCTCAGGACCAAGCAATCAAATAATTATCAGTAACGTGATCTATGACACCATGTAGAAGCTGTGTGAACGCTGGGCTCTTTGTGGACTTCAGGCAACTAAACAAAAGGAGTGCACAGTGTTGCTGCCTTAGACCCTAAAGAAGATGACCCTGGGAACTCCCCTGTGCTGCTATAAACACCCCCACCAACACAGTGTGGTGTCCACGCTGCTAGTGCACAACTTTCTTGCTTCAATGGAGCACCAGTCACTGCCTTGTCCTCATTTTTGTGGAGGCGTAAATATTGATGGTTACTTTCAGTTTCACCAAATGCCAGGGAACCCAAGTTAGGTTTCTAAGCCTGATCTGGGAAAAAAAACGGATTTACTGCTGGGGTAAAGTATGAATACAACAAACCAAAAAGAAAAGCCACCGGACCCTAGTTCTGCTGCAAAAAGGATCCAGAGAATTCGCCACACCAGGTCTACACTGGAGGGTGCAGGGATTCGTACAATGCTCCACCCCCAGGGCTCACCAGTGTGCACACTCCTCCTCAGGCAAGGTAGGGACATTTGTAAGCGACCACGTGTGACCAGCGCGACTTACCTGGAGATGATTCACTCGCGTACTAGTGTCATTACTTCAAAGTACCTGTCACCGCCTGGCCTCCTGGCCAGCCTTCCCCAAGGCACCCTTACCTAATCTGCACCTCCAGAGGGACAGACCCCCAGGACTGCAGGGCTGACCCGAGCGCCCAGCAAACAACCGGGCCATGATCGCGGGAGACCAAAAGGTGATTCAGCAGCTCCCTTGCGGCGCCCCCTGGATGGACGGCCGCCCTCGACGGCGACCCGGCCGGGGCCAGGGCGGGGATGGGGGCCTTCGGGGGTCCGACAGAGCTCAGGTCCCGACCCCCTGGGCAGATCGCCGCCGTCTGCCGCAACCCCGCCCAGAGGAGGAAGGGGTGCTCCGTGGGTCCCCCACCCCCACGTTGGCCGCGGCCCAGAGTGGACCGGCGGACGGATGGACGGACAGACGCCCGCGACCCGGCCAAGGGGGGGGGGGGGGTAGGGGGCTCCCCGGGTCCCACCCTGCTTAGGACCCGGGCCCCCAACCCCAGACCCCGACGCCCTCAGCCCTCCTGGGTCCCACCCCGCTCAGGCCCCGAATCCCGATCCCGAGAGGGCGGACGGCCGCCCTCGCCCGCGACCCGGGGCGGGAGGCGGAAGGGGCTCCCCGGGTCCGACCGTGCTCAGGCCCCGGCGTCCCAGCCCCACGTCGGCCCCCGAACCCCGACCCCGAGCGGACGGACGGCCGCCCTCGCCCGCGACCCGGGGTGGAGGGGGGCGGAAGAGGCTCCCCGGGTCCGACCCCGCTCAGGCCACCCCCGCCCCCAAACGCCGTCGGTCCCCGACCCCTCGGCCCCCTCAGCCCCCCCCTCGGCCCCCCCTCAGTCCCTCTCGGCCCCCCTCGGCCCCCTCAGCCCCCCCCTCGGCCCCCCTCGGTCCCCTCAGCCCCCCCCCTCGGCCCCCCCTCGGCCCCCTCAGCCCCCCCCTCGGCCCCCCTCGGTCCCTCTCGGTCCCTCTCGGCCCCCTCAGCCCCCCTCGGCCACCCCAGCTCCCTCGGCCCCCTCAGCTCCCTCGGCCCCCTCAGCCCCCCTCGGCCACCCCAGCCCCCCCTCAGGCCCCCCCTCGGCCCCCCACCCGGCCGCCGCGGACCCCAACGGCCCCGGGTGCCCGCCTCCGCCCCCCCTAGGTCCCACGCCGCGAGCCCCACTTCAGCCCCCGTTCCCCCGCAGCCCGCCGTCGGCCCGTGCCCCGGCCGTCACCGACCCTGGCGGCCCCGGGTCCGCGCCTCAGCCCTTCCGCCGGCCCGCGCCCCCTCCCCCCGCCCGCCGCGGCACCCACCGAAGGTGCGACGCTGCTTGAAGGTCTTCTCCGACGGCATGGCGCGGGAGGCGAGACGGAGGCGGCGAGGCGGAGGGTCCTGGCTGCTACAAGCGGCGGCGGCGGTGGCGGCGGCTGCGGAGGCTCCGACTGTGGCGACAGCGACTTCCCTTGTGTCTCTTCAACCCGCAGCCGCGTCAGGTGACTGGCGCGGCGTCCTGGGGGGGCGGGGCCAAGGCCGGCGGCCGCCGCCGCCATGGTGGGCGTGGCGGAAGCGGGGTTGCGCGCGTGCGCAGCGGAGAACCCGCGATGCGCAGGCGCGCGGGCCGGAGGAAGCGCGCGTCCGGGCGGGGAAGACCCCAGGCGTAAGCCTCTCGAGCCCAAGTCCCGCGTGGCCCAGCGGCTCCCGCGGACCGCGCGTCACTTGTGTGTCGCCTCCGTGAGCCCACGGCCGAGAAAGCTCCGCTCCGGAAGCACATTCCTCCCGTGCTCCCGCCACAGCGCCGCGGGCCTGGGGGCTGCCGGTTGCTCATCCAGATGGGGGGGCGCCTGTCGCTGCTGTGTTTAGGGACCTGCGCCCTTGCGCCCGCGGCGGCCCCCTGCTTACCCCCCGCGGGCTGCCCGCGCCTGAACGTCCTCCTCTGAACGCGCAGGTGCGCTGCACAGATGGAGAGACGCCTGCAGACTGCAGCCGGCTGGTTCACCGTGACCCCCGGGCGTGGACGCGCACCTGGGAGGGCCGCGCGGCCGCCGAATGCCCGACGCGCTGGAACCCGCCCGAGCTCCGGAGCCGTAGCCTTTCTTACATGGTCGTTTGATAGAGTGCTCGGATTGTGCTCTATACCTTATTGTGCAGACATACGAAGCACACTAAAGTATATTCCTCGGTGGGTTTTTTTGTAGCTGGGATTTCTTTACAGAGAAGCCAAACATGTTGCAGCTCCTTGTATAGTTATTTCCCAAGACCCGAACAATGACATTAGCTCTAGTTCTATTCTACTGTTGACTAGACAACGGT
The DNA here is from genome assembly GCF_053574225.1 of Canis aureus. Classification (NCBI taxonomy): domain Eukaryota; kingdom Metazoa; phylum Chordata; class Mammalia; order Carnivora; family Canidae; genus Canis; species Canis aureus. Next base: position 23,322,832 of record NC_135613.1, on the reverse strand, counting down.
GCATTTGTCCACGTGTCACTCTCTGTCAGGTATTTCCCCCTTTTTGTTACAGTTCTTTACCCTGAAAAACCTGAGTTAAACAGCATTTACGCATTCTCTCTGGTTTCCAAAGTTCCAAAGGAAGGCTTCGGACTGCAAGTGTACTTACTATCCTCATTGCTTTGTATTTATTCTGTGAAAATTGGAAAAAAAAAAAAATTCAGTCAGTGTTTATTTCATCTACCTTCTGCCAAACAAAATGATCTGGACTGAAGTCTTAAAGAGAGTGTGGGGGCGTCTGGGTGGTTGCGTCCGTTGGCCTGTAACTGTTGATTTTGGCTCAGATCAGATCCCCTGGTTGTGGAATCCAGTGTCAGGCTCACTGGGGAGTCTGATTGAGATTCTCTGATTCTATCTCTGACTGCCCCTCCTCCATTTCTCTCAAATAAATCAATAAACATTAAAAAAAAAAAGTGTGTACTGTATGCTTTTTTTTTTTTCTGGATTTCTTTTGTATATTAAGTATTGACTGGTGAGCTGCTTTCTTGGCTTAATTGCTATTTTGTAAGAAATGGACTTTTCGTTCTCTTGTTGGACAACTGTTCCAAATGCAAGAGAGGAAGAAAATCAATTATCTGGCCTATGGAGGTTGGGGGAGGGGAAGGAGCGTTTCATATTTCCCCAGTCCCTTAGGCATCCATAAAGCTTTACCAAATTACCCCAGGCCTTGAGTTTACAGCGACGGAGGGACAGGCTTCAAGGGCTGTGCTAGTGATGAGACAAGATCACTCTGTGATTTTCAAGTACTGAGGTTCACATTTACAGTGACTGCTAAAGTCTTCTCCTAACTTTGAATTCCTACTAGCATCTAAAACCACATCTCCCTACATGTTTCTCAGAAAACTGTGGACATGTCAGGGTGTCTCATAAACAAGGGTGTGGGCATGTAAGAGTGTCTCAATCTCCATATAAGAATAGCATATTCATAATATATAAATTATATCTAAAATGTATTAATTCATATTAACATACAGATAAAGAAGTAACTTAGTGCAACATTTGAAAACAAGCATGGGGGGATCCCTGGGTGGCACAGCAGCTGAGCATCTGCCTTCAGCTCAGGGCGTGACTCTGGAGACCCAGGATCCAGTCCCACGTCGGGCTCCCTGCATGGAGCCTGCTTCTCCCTCTGCCTGTGTCTCTGCCTCTCTCTCTCAGGCTGTGTCTCTCATGACTAAATAAATAAAATATTTAAAAAAGAAATGAAAACAAACGTTTGAGTACATGTGAAAAATTTCATGTGCCCTCAGACTGCAGTATAATAGAAGTCTGATGTAGTGAACAATTTTCGGAGTGGTAAATAAATATTACTCAAGAATTATTTTAAGCCAGTTAATATAAGCATAGTATGACTTACTTTAAAATAAATAACATAAACATTACTGTTCCTTAAAATAACCTATATAAAGTAGAAAAACAAGACACATCTTTCATTCAAATTTGTTTTCTCTAGAAATTTCATGATGCCTTTAAGCTACTACTATTCTCAAAAGCCAGATGGTGTCAGTTTTACATAACTCTACCCTCTTCCCTTTTCCATAATATGAAATGACCATAATTGTGGAGAAAATAAGGTAACCGCTAAAAATTGAATGTGATGCCTCCAGCGTTAGTGATGCAACATGGCTGTAAACCATGCTGTCTAGCTATTTCTAAGAATCTGTTAAATGTGGCATGGAACATCAACCTGCAGTGCAGGACACATTATTTTTGACACACACAACATGGAGGACAAGTCACACCAAGAAGTTGTTCAGCCCCACAGGCCTGCCTGACCCTGCCCGCCTCTCCTTTTTCTGATTGGAAGAGATATCTGAGCCTCAAGGATGTCTGGGCAACTATTGGCCTGCTCTCCTATCATTCCTGTGTCATCTCCCTGCTCTTTAGAACAAGTAAACAAACAAGTGTTGCTCAAGAGGACCTGCAGGAGCTATTCTCAGAAAGGATTTAGTCAGGAGGATTTTGAAGTCGACTCTCAATGGAGTACAGTGTTTAGGAGTGTCTTCACTGGCTCCTCGGAGTCACTATCAGCAGCGGGGACAGGCACCGTTCTGCAGTGCTTCCTCTCCCCGTGAAGCTGTCTGATGAACAACTTTAGAAATCTGCAAGGGAGTGCATGCAGGAAAGCCATCACAAATCACAATCTAACATTATTTCTGAAATGAGCATGAATCGCTGACTCAGCATTCCACAGGTTTTTCTGTTTGATTCTAAGCAAATTCTCAAGGATTGCTGTTTTTCCAACTTTCGCCCTTATGTGGAACTATTAAGGGAGGGATCTCTTGAGACACTACAGGCCCTCTTGTTTGGCCTTTGGATATTTTCCTTTCATTCCATTGCCTTGGCTGTTTCTTCTGAGCAGGGGATAAAGATGCCACTTTTCACTTCTGGGTTGTGAGAACCAGCCTGGGTAAAGTTAATACAGTTTGGTCAGGTCCAAGAAATACTAGTTTCTATGACTTCTGTGGTAACAAATTGAGAAATATCCTGCCCTATAATCCGCTCATCTCCTTAGATGCTATCAGTTCTCCATAACAAAGAGTTCATTATTATAGTCTCATCTAGCATTAAAACAAATGATCTCTTTTATCTAGTTTTTTTCTCATTTTGCTATGACCACAACCTCCTTAGTGTTCTCTATGGGATACATTCTGTACAAGGGACTATAACAGTGTTCAAGGTACACCAAGCTTTGGGGGTTCCATGTGCAATAGTTATCTGCTACCCTCAACTTTTCCCCTTGAGTTCCTTCCTGCCAAGAGGGGTTACCCAAGTTCCCATAGCTACATATTTCTTTCTATTCTGGTTAGCACTAATTTGATTCTTTTAGATCACACACACACAGCCTTCTGTTAGTCCTGCTCTCAAGGATATACAGATATGGATAGGTCTTCATAACTGTATAGGTGCACAATCCAAACTATAAACACAATAGTTTAACCATTTGGGGCACCTGGGTGGCTCCATCGGTTTAAGTGTCTGCCTTCAGCTCAGGTTGTGATCCTGAACCCAGGGTCCTGGAATTGAGCCCTGAGTCTGGCTCCCTGCTCACGTGGGGAGCCTGCTTCTCCCTCTCCCTCTGCCCTTCCCCCTGCTTGTGTGCACTTTCTGTCTCTCTCGTTAATAAATAAAATAAAAAAGAATACTTTAACCATTCTGATGGAAATTTAACCACATTATTTTGTATATGACAACTCTAAGCTCCTCTGGGAGAAAACTGCCTACTGAGGGGTAGACAGATTAAAAACAAAACTAAACTAAACTAAAATGTAACAGTGGCAGATTATCCTTTAGAACCTATGGATTGAAGCAGAACACGGCACATTGGATAATCTGGCATTCTGCAAAAGTTTATCACATTAGTTCATGCATTTCTGCTTAGAAATACCAGCTTGTACTAAAATGCTGATCCACCAGGCTTCTCTAAATCTCTTTGGTTCATGTTTCTCACTTTTACTCTTTTAGCTACTTTTTTTTTTCATTCAACATTTAATAACCATTCATTGACTGCAAGATGCGTGTTAGCATATATATATATATTTAAAGATTTTATTTATTTATTCATGAGAGACACAGAGAGAGAGGCAGACACACAGGCAGAGGGAGAAGTAGGCTCCATGCAGGGAGCCCAATGTGGGACTGGATCCTGGAACTCCAGGATCACGCCCTGAGCCAAAGGCAGATGCTCAATCGCTGAGCCACCAGGCGTCCCATGTGTTAGAATATCTATCACACGACAAGGGATACGTCTAGGGAGACTGGTACAAAAGGAAACAAGTGTTTGTCATAAAATGGTGGTGCTGTAGAAAAAAGGGAACATCCTTCCTAGGAGATGCCATCTGGGGACACAGAAGAAGGAGGATGGCTCTTTAAGGGCACAGAGTAAGGAGTTGGGTCTTTCTGACAGAGAAGATTGCTTGAGCAGTCAGAGATGTGACTAAGCTGGTGACCTCTGGATTATCAGATGGCTCCCCTGGAGAGATGGGTGTGGGGACAGGCCCAGAGGCCAGACTGGGAAATCCTGTGTGACGTGATAAGGAGTCACTGGAGCCATTAAATACCTTTAAATAGGTGAGTGCCACAAGACTGCTTCTGCTTATGTGTTACTATTTGCAAGAAGAGAGTTGTGATACCAGCGTGGAGGCTGGACTGGAAAGCCGACTGACTAGGTGCAGAAAGATCAGTTAGGTGTTGTTTTCAGTTGTGTGGACCTGAGTGGGTCAAGATTTAATCTAAGACACACTGTATTGTTATTTTTGTTAGAAGTTGAGCTTCCCTGATTACTGGATTCCCTTTTTCCTGCGTTGAGATCTCCCTACAGAGGCAGTAGTGAGTAGTGAGGAATTTGTGGGAACTGGCAGGGTCATTAATTTTCTTTTTAGTAAGACCTCCACGCTCCCCTCAAACACTGGGCTAGATACTTCCCTTTAGACTCTGGGCAATTCCTCCTGCGCTTTAGGGCTTTGTTGTAGAGCGGTTCCCTGACTCTCTGGAAACAACTAATAACTACAGTTTCTTGTTGTTGTGAGCTATTTAAGGTAAGGTACTGTCACAAGCTGGCTTTACATATACTCTCCGCCTTCTAGAACACACATGCCCTCGGGCACAGTAAACAAGGTAACTAGGGCAGAACCCCAAGGCTTGGTATGGAGGACGCCAGAGTTGGTGCTTTGATTTATCAGATAGCCTGATCTCCCCTTTCATTGCAATAAGAGTAGAATTGAGTGAATGTCAGATTTTAGATAAAAGAAAGGGGTTTGATAGGCATACCTCAGGGTTCTATCTGGCTTAGGTGGTTCCAAGCGCTTAGTGGTTCCAAGCGCTAGAGAAGTTTGCAGCGCTCTGCTGGCCACCTAATCACGGTTTAGGCGGGCCTGGGGGCATCCTGGGGTGGTGTTAGGGCCGCGGTGGTGGTGTTCTTGGGACATCTCTAGAGGAATGCTAGGGGCTTGGGAGAGGGCTTCTGGGGGGGTGTCGTTGGTACTATTCTGGGTGGGAACCTAGGGCCATCTTGGAGGGTTCTGGGGGGTGGGAACTCCAGGGGAATCCTCAGTCCACACCGAGGAGTTCTGAGGGGGACCTCTGTGGGGTCCTTGGGCTGTTCTGGGGAGGCTCTCGGGGAGGCGGAACTTCCGGGGGGGTTCCTTGGACTGTCCTGCGGGAGTACTTGGGGGACAACCTCCGGGGTCCCTTGGACCGTCCTGGGAGTGTTATGGGGGGCAACCTGCGGGGTCCTGGGCCTTCCTGGGGTGTTATGGGGGGACAACCTGCGGGGTCCTCGGGTCGTCCTGGGAATTTTATGGGGAGGGACAACCTGCGGGGTCCTGGGAGTGTTATGCGGGGACAACCTGCGGGGTCCTGGGCCTTCCTGGGGGTGTTATGGGGGGACAACCTGCGGGGTCCTCGGGGGTCCTCGCAGCGTCCCAGAGCGCCGCGGCCCGGGTAGCGCGGCCCACGCTCGGGAGGTGGAGAGTCGGGCCCTGGCTCACGCCCCGGGTCGGGAAGGGGAAGGGGCCCGCGCGGCAGGCGTGGCCGAGGCGCAGGGGCGTGGCCGAGGGCGCAGGGGGCGTGGCCCGCGCTCCCCGCCCTGCTCCGGGGGCGGGGGCGGGGGCGGGGCCGGGCTCCGGGGCGGCGCGTGCGCAGAGGCGGCGGCGGCGCGGCTGGTCCCCTGCGCCGGCATGGCGGTGTGCGCTCGGCTCTGCGGTGTGGGCCCGTCGCGGGGATGCCGGCGCCGCCAGCAGCGCCGGGGCCCGGCCGAGACCGCGGCAGCCGACAGCGAGCCGGACACGGACCCCGAGGAGGAGCGCATCGAGGCGGGCGGGGCGCTGTCCGGGGCGCCGGGCGGCCGGGGCGCCGGCCCCCCTCCGCCCCCGCGCTGCTCGCTCCTGGAGCTGCCGCCGGAGCTGCTGGTGGAGATCTTCGCGTCGCTGCCCGGCACCGACCTGCCCAGCCTGGCCCAAGTGTGCACCAAGTTCCGGCGCATCCTGCACACCGACACCATCTGGAGGCGGCGCTGCCGGGAGGGTGAGCGCGGGATGGGGGCGGTTGGCGGGGGTCCGGGCGGGGGGGGGCGGCGACTCCGGGAGAGGCGGAGTCCCCGCGGCGCCGCGCTCGCGGGCCCTGGGAGCGGGCCTGGCGGGGGCCCTGGGAGCGGGCCTGGCGGGGGCGGGGTCCCCGGCCCTGGGGGCTGCGCGGCGATGACCCTGGGGCTGCGGCGGGGTTCGGGCCGGGGGGGACGCCGACGCGGGTGGGCATCCTGGCGGGTCCCAGGCCTCGGGGGCGTAGCCGGGGACGGCGGACGGGGCGAGGCTGGCGGTGAGCGGGGCAGTCGGAGCCCAGGCGCGGGCGGGGGTCCCCTGAGGGCGGGCTTGTGCAGGGGCAGTTGGAGCAGGGCAGCCGGACAGGGCTTGACTTCCCTCGGAGGGACGCTGGTGGCCGGAGTGACGGTGCCGAATAGTTCTGTAACAGTTCCCAGGAGGAAAGGTTTACTTAATCCAGAGTTCAGGGCTCTCTCCGTGTGAACGTTGACAGATCCCAGGTGTTCCGTGAGGTCTCCTATTTTGGCAAAAAGGACAGATGGGAAACAGATCCAAACAATGCAGAACAGCAGCGGCAGGAAAGTACAAAAATCATCAGAGACCCTTGCAGTCAAAGATAACCCACTCTCAAGATTTTGGGAAACGTCTCGATATGCACACGTAGACTCCCGGACACAGGTTTACTTGGACGGGATCATACCGTATAGACCGCCCTCCACCCAGTGTAGTATAAGCCAGCTTCGTGGGGGTTCTGCTGCATTTGTAGGCCACCTGACCACTTAGTCCCTTACTGATTGACTTTAGAGTTTGCAGCTTTTTCTTGTCTTAAACAGTGCTGTCAAGGCTGCCTTTGTGCAGTCTTGTAGAAATTTGTGATGTTTACTTGTGCCTTCTAGGACTCCTGAGGTTATCCTCCTAGGGTGCGCTTCCTGCCAGAGCAGGGTTGTTGTTAGTAGAGTATGCACACCGATAGATAGCTCGATAGCTCAGAGATACCCATTACCCAGCTGTTGGAATTTGCATTGCCAGAGGGGGTACATGAGAAGGCCTCTTCCCACAGGTCCTCCTCAGCAAGAGGATCAGTCATCCTATCTCTGCAGTGAAGCTCAGTGTTCAAGAGTCCAGAGTGTCAGTCGACAGGCCAGGCTCCGTTTAGTGCTTTGAAATCTTGGAATTGCTTCTTTACCTTCCCAACTATTTCTGGGAAGTGCTACTCCTGTAGGTTCACCTTGGGGGTTAAATAAGATCATGCAGGTTATGTGCTCATCCCCTGAATTGTCATGTCCTATCGTGGGGCTTCTTGGCCATTTTATTTAATTTCTTGTGATTCTTTATTTGTATGTCTCTACGAGAGTTTATTTTTATCTTACAAATTTGTAAGAACTCTGAGTATTAGCAGTATTCACCTTTTGTCATATATGTAGCAAGTGCATTTCTTTTGCTATTTTATTTATTTATTTATTTATTTATTTATTTATTTATTTATTTATTTATTTTCTTTTGCTATTTTAAAACAGAGGCAAAGAGGGCAGCCTGGGTGGCTCGGCTGCCGCCTTCAGCCCAGGATGTGACCCTGGAGACCCGGGATCGAGTCCCATGTCAGGTTCCCTGCATGGAACCTGCTTCTCTCTCTGCCGGTGTCTCTGCCTCTCTCTGTGTGTCTCTTATGAATAAATAAATAAAATCTTAAAAAAAAAATAAAATAGAGGCAAAGAAAGTTCCACTTTCTCTGTGAACTCTACCTTTTCATTTGCTTTGTTTTGCCTTTTGTACACCTGTAAGACCCAGATTCGTTGCAGGTGTTCCATTGTGCTTTGAGAAGTTTCTCCATTGGTTAACCAGCCTGTGTAATGGTTTCTGGTGGGTTTGTCTCTGGGGAAATTCTAACTCGTCTAGCTCAACTATAGGAACAGAATAATGAAGACATTTGTGTAATCCAAAAAATCTGAAGGTATGGCATGGAATAAAACTCCCTGGGGTTAGAGGTCAGGGTGATTTCTTAGAGTTGCGGTGTGGGCCCGTCGCGGGGATGCCGGCGCTGCCAGGACAAAAAGTCCTGATGAAGATGTAGAAGGAAATTGGGGGACAGACAACAAGACTGTGGTCCTTTCCTGCTGGGGCACTTCTCAGTTCAGCTTTCCCGAGTCAAGAGACAATGTGACATTAGAAATGATGGATCTTGTCCACCAAGGCAGACATACTAGGAACATTTCAATTGTGAGAAATTAAAAAAAAAAAAAGACAAAAGTAGTAAAAAATACATATTCCTAGTCATCCCCAATATTCTATTTGCTTTTGATCCCTTTACCTTTTTAGTTTCTAAAAAATTTTTCAATTTTTTTATGTTTTTAAATATTTTATTTATTTATTCATGATAGAGAGAGAGAGAGAGAGAGAGGCAGAGACACAGACAGAGGAAGAAGTAGGCTCCATGCAGGAGCCCGACGCGGGACTCGATCCTGGGTCTCCAGGATCATACCCTGGGCTGAAGGCGGCGCTAAACCGCTGAGCCACCAGGGCTGCCCTTGTTCAGTCTTTTTAAATGCTATGTGGTGGTTCATAATTTGAAGAGACCACACTTTGTTCCTACCTTTATTTTTATTTTTTTTTCTGTTAAATACAGTGTATAGTGAACAATCTCTATGTCTGTTTGAATGCAGATAGACTACATGCAGAAGTAGTGCTTGCAGGGTGGTGGGCTGTGAGCTCTGCAGTTTTTACTGCCTGGTTATTCCGGTAGTGATTTTAGCTGCTTTCTCTCCTGATACTGGAGCATGAACAGAAAAGTCAGAAAAGGTGACATGCAAATGTTTAATATGCATCATGTTATCACAAAGCAGCTGTCATTTCTGGTCCAGCTACTCTAGGTTACCTCCTTTAATCCAGTATCTGCTCAATTCTCTCTACTCCAAACGATCCATATTTATATATTTTAATTTGCATGTGCCTGATAACTAGTGAGGATGCACATTTAAAAAAATATCATTATTAGGGGTGCCTGGGTGGCTCAGTCCGTTGAGCATCTGCCTTAGGCTCAGGTCATGATCTCCAGGTCCTGGGATCGGGCTCTCTGCTTAGTGGGAGCCTCACCCTCTCCCTCTGCCTGCAGCTCCCCCCGCTTGCGTGCTCTGTCAAATAAATAAAGTCTTTAAAAAAAATAAATTAAAAATATCATTATTGGCAATTTGGATTTTTCTTACTTTTTTATCCTTAATCTTTTGCCCACTTTCTACCCTATATTTTTTTCTACTGATTTTTGGGCTTTATTTATTTAGTCCAGATAGATTTAATATGTTGCAAGACATTTCCTTAGTAGCCTCTAGTGATTTACAATTTAACCTCATTTGTAATGACTTTTTTGAAAGTTACAATGTTGGTCAAATTTACATATTTTGGATTTAAGGAATGATTTTCTTTCTTTCTTTTCTTTCTTTCTTTCTTTCTTTCTTCTTTTCTTTCGATTTATATATATATATATATTTTTTTTAAAATTTTATTTATTTATGATAGTCACAGAGAGAGAGAGAGAGGCGCAGAGACACAGGCAGAGGGAGAAGCAGGCTCCATGCACCGGGAGCCCGATGTGGGATTCGATCCCGGGTCTCCAGGATCGCGCCCTGGGCCAAAGGCAGGCGCCAAACCGCTGCGCCACCCAGGGATCCCCTCGATTTATATTTTTTTATTCATGAGAGACACAGAGAGAGGGAGAGGCAGGCTCCATGCAGGAAGCCCGATGTGGGACTCGATCCCAGGTCTCCAAGATCACCCCTGGGCTGAAGGTGGTGCTAAACCACTGAGCCACCAGGGCAGGCTGGCTTTCTTTTCCTTCCTTCCTTCCTTCCTTTCTTTCTTTCTTTCTTTCTTTCTTTCTTTCTTTCTTTCTTTCTTTCTTTCTTTCTTTCTTCCTTTCTTTCTTTCTTTCCTCTTTCTTTCTGATTTTATTTTTTTTTTATTTTATTAAAAGATTTTATTTATTTATTCATGAGAGACAGAGAGAGAGAGAAAGGCAGAGACGCAGGCAGAGGGAGAAGCAGGCTCCTTGCAGGGAGCCCTATGTGGGAGTTGATCCCAGGACTCTGGGATCATGAATTGAGCTGAAGGCAGGATCTCAACCACTGAGCCACGGCCCCTAAGGAATGATTTTCATCCAAAGGTTATGAAGATGGTCACTAGGTCTTCAGTTTCAGTAGTTCATTCTGGTAGCTTCGATTTCTAGCTCATCTATGTCAAAAATCGGTTGGCTGGCGACCCCATATGGTATTTATAGATGTCCCTTAGGGTTGTCTCATTCTACGTATAAGAACAGTCATATATGGGGTGAGTCTGAGCTTCTTTTAGCTTCCAAGTTTCATCTTTCCTAAACTAGATTGGGTTAAGGTGAGTGTTGAGAAGGCCAATGCCCCAAGTACATTTAGGTAAGGACCAAAGCCCCCCAGCCTTGGTGAGCAGGAGGCCAAATCTCAGGCTGGTTGAGGAGGTGAGTTGTCCTAGCCTCTTAAGTGTCTTGGAACTGGAACCTCTGTGTCCCATCCAGTCCTGATGGGTATAATGGTGGCTCCAGTTTTTCGTGTCTTGGGAGGATGAATAAAACTAGTGAATTGCATGTTTACATATTTGCTCTCTGTCTTTTGATAATTGGATTTTCCAGAGCAATAAACAAGCTACAAAAAATGGGAGTGGGAAAGAGAATATCACACCTGTGTTTTATCGCTTCAAAGAATTTGGGACCATGATTGGCTTTTCACGGTGCAGCCAATGTATGCATGTTTAAGAGCCCTTCCTAAAATGATTGGATGAATTTGCATGGGGCGAAGGTGTGTGTGGGGTAGCACTAGAAACTTAAAACGGGGTAGCTCTATTTATAATATGTTGTCAGAAGCTCACAATTTCCAGTGTCCTAGCAATAAATCAGTTATTTTTATAGAACTTTGGCCTTTGTAGCCCACTGTGTGCTGGATCTTTTGGATTAAATATTTTCTAGTGGTATATCTCTGGACAGGTGAAAGGTTGCTAGTGAGAAGCTAAGTCTGTGCTTCTGATTTTGGGGTGAGCACAGAACAACTAGGTGATATTTATCGTCTCACAGGAAACCAACTGAACCATGCCCAGCCTCTGGGGCGAGCACAGGCCAGGGTGAGGGTAAACACTTTTTTTGATGCATCACTCCTTTGGCTGCGGGCCGCCTGCAGTTACTTGCATGTGGGGCTATAAATAAGTCATCATTTCTCAGACTTCTGAGGGTAGAAGCCAAGTGAGTTATTTTGCCTTTGACCCTGACGAGGCTTTTCTTCATTAACACTTCACCATTTACTCAGTGATTTTTGAAATCTATGTTCAGACCACGGTTTTAAATAAAAATATTCAAATAATAACAAAAGGCAAATTTAGAAACAAAGGAAACGCTCATACGTGTATTTTCCCCTTCCACACTGAGTTAGGAATATTTAAAAATTTTTAAATATTTTATTCACGAGAGACACAGAGAAAAAGGCAGAGACAGGCTGAGGGAGAAGCAGGTGCCCTACAGGAAGCCCGATTGGGGGTGGGGGGGCTCTATCCCAGAACTCTGGGATCATGACCTGAGCCAAAGGCAGATGCTCAACCACTGAGTCACCCAGGTGTCCCTAATATTTAGAAGTACTCAGACAAGGAATTCATATATTCGGGTCAGTATCTGTCAGTGTCAGGTTTTAAATTTATAATATATAATTTCCCCATTTCTTTCCTTGTGGTAAGTTTTTTGATGCATAGAATGATATTTGCATAATATTTTGATCTAAGTCTAAAATGTGTTTAAATTCCTTCATAATTAGGAATAATCCTTTTCCAATAATGTGTGATCTTTATGACAGAAATGGAGGATTAAAAACCAGTATTAATTCTGTTTTTGCAAGCAGAGGGAAATACAGTTTCTGTCCTATATGATATGGTGATGGGAAATGTGAGAAATGAAGCTGTTGTTAATACAACTGAAATTGGAGGGTCGACTTGGGAAGAGGTGAACTGGGCAAGTTGTTCGTTTTAAGGTTGGCTTTGGGGATTTTTATGATTCCTGTAAAGTGGATCCTTGCTAAGCCCACTGGTTTTGATGGTGGGGTGGGCAGGTTGGCAGGTGGTTAAACTGTACATGGTAGTAATGCATGTGTCTTAACCACAAAAAGGGGAAGCCAGCCCCCTTCCTGAATGTAGAGCAGGATCTCAGAACTTGAGGGAAAACCTTTATCTTTTTCTTCTACTTTGCCACTTGAAAGGACTGCAGTTTTCTATATTTTTTTTTTCCAAAATGAATCTCGTTTGCTGCTTTATAGAGAAACCTCTTCCTTTCCCTTACCGAGGAGGAAAGGGTAGACAGTGGTGCCTCATAGGGGAGCATTTTTCAGATCTCCTTTTTTTCAAACTTAAAAAAGTAAGCTAGAAAGTAAGCCTGGTACCCAGAGAACATCCAGTAAAGATTTCCCCCAACCATATTTAATTAGACAGACACTGGTACTTGCCAAAAAGAATGGATTGGTTGTTAGAGGACCAGGCACTGCCATTGTTACTGTTTTCCTGTGTTTATAAAATGATTACATAATGCATTTGAGGCTCTGGGTTTGTCTTTCTGGCTCTAAAGGGCATGTAAACACAAAGGTGTCTTTGGGACTTTGCAGAGGAACAAGTGTCCTCTTGGAAAATGAAGGCCCTTTCCTGAGATGGGCAGGGTTTGGAACCCATGAGTCAGCATCCTTTGCCAGCGATCCCATCACTGTCCACCTGGTGGCGACGGAGAGGCTGGTAAACCGGAGCAGGGCCAGGCCTGTGTTGTGTGTGGAGTATTAGCCAAGGAGCAGGAAGGGTCAGAAACCCTAGACAACGTTCTAGGGGCGGATGATGGCAGAGTCAGGCTCCAGGCTTCTTTCCTGGTCTCACACATGGGTGGTGGGACAGTGGGTGTGCACACACTCAGGAAGGGTGGGTGTCTCAGGGTGACAGATGGGCCTTAGCTGGAGTGGGTGTCCCTTGGCCAGCAGGTGCATGTCATGGGAGCTGGACTGGGGTCAGAGTCTTCACGCTGGAAGAGTGCAGCTACTCACAGCATTCACTGGCACAGAGACTGTTTATCTTTGAACTGAACTGGTTGAGAACGAGTCACATTAATCCTGTAGGCAGTTTCAGCCATCCTGGAGAATTGTTTAGCCTCCCAAATAGTCCAGGTGTTTAATAGGAGACACCTGTAGGTTATGTCCAATTTTTGGGTTTTACAGTCTTCCCATCCTAAAATAAGCTTGCTGCAGAGTGTTTTTCCAGATCTGGTACATTATTATTTTTTTTTTTTAAAGGACGGGGAGGTCCTCTCTCCCACCAGCTCCTGCCCCTTCCTTTGACTTTTTTTAAGCCTCAAAAGTAAAAGTGTGGGTTACCTGGGTGGCTCAGTGGTTGAGCGTCTGCCTTTGGCTTAGGTCGTGATCCCGGGGTCCTGGGATCAAGTCCCACATCGGGATCAACTGCTGAGCCACCCAGGCGTCCCAAATCATTAAAAAAAAAAAAAAAAAAGGTCTGCTGTGGAGTCTCTGTCCATGTTGCTTTTCTACCTAAGACTCTTCCATGCTTTTGTGAGGCCTGTGGACTCCCATCTCTGCCATCTACCTCTCCAGGGTTGAGAGAGAACCAGATTTATCTTGTATGCTGGGGATCCCTGGGTGGCTCAGCGGTTTCGCGTCTGCCTTTGGCCCAGGGCGCCATCCTGGAGTCCCGGGATCGAGTCCCACGTCAGGCTCCCAGCATGGGCCTGCTTACCCTCCTCCTGTGTCTCTGCCTCTCTCTCTCTCTATGTCTAGCATGAATAAACAAATCTTAAAAAAAAAATTTTATCTTGTATGCTCACCAACTTGCTGCAGGTAGCGTCTTAGTGCTGTGCCTGTCTAGTTTCGCATTTACCTGGAGAATGGGACCAGGTCCCCTCTGGCAGCCTCTCAGTACCGATGCAGTGTGCAGGAGACTAGTGCTCACTTTCTTTGCCACATTCTGCTCCGACATGTGTGCATATGTCAGTCATGGGTCTTCACCTTCTCTTCCAGGGAAGGGGCCTCAAGCTGAGGTGTGTCTGTGGGGTTCTGAAGCAGGGAGGGAGAGAGAGGAAACTTCTAACCGACTCCCCCCATAGAAACTAATCAGAGTTATGCATGATCAGAAATGTGCTGTGAGGACAGTTTTCACTAGAACCCCTCACACATCCCCGGGCTCCTTGGACAAGAAACAGTGAGGAGCACTTGGCAGCCCCAGGCAGTTAGATCATAAGAGGCTTACATGTTGACTTGACTCGAGAGCCAAAGTACTACCCTGTTCTTCCCTCTTGGCAAAACATTTTTCAAATAGCTTTTTGGAAATTTTTTGATTGGAATATTTGAAGTGGTAATTTAATTTTTTTCTTATGAGGATATACATACAATAAAAATTAACCCTATGGAGTATCTTTAAGTGTACAGTCCTGTGATATTGAGTACATTCACTTGTGCAACCATTCTCCCTTCCCACCTGCCCCCAGTCCACCTCTAGGACTTGTTCATCCTGCCCACGCACAGCTCTGTCCTGGTTACACCCCAGCTTCCAGGGACCTCATGGAATTGTCAGGACACAGTGTATTTGTTTGTGGGGTCCCAGTTATTTCACTGAGCACGATGTCCCGAAGGTTCATCCATACTGCAGCAGGTACCTCCTTTTTAAGGCTGAATAACATTCCATCAGGTGGATGGACCATGTTGTGTTTATGGGTTCACCTGCCAGCAGACACTTGGGATTGCTTCCACCTTTTGGATATTGTGGAGGCTGTTGCTGAGAGCACGGGTGCAGAAATACCTGAGTCCCCCCTTCCAACTCCTTGGGAGCCCTGCCATAGCAGAATGAGAGCTGGGTCCTACGGTAGTTCTGTGTTCCCATACTGTTCTCCACAGCAGGACCGTTTCATTTTAGAAATTTCCTCAAGTCCAGCTTACTCATTTTTCTCCTTTCTCAGCCTTTTTTTTTTTTTTTTCATTTCAGAGTAAACACTTTCAAAAAAGAATTGTTTAAGCTCTTTTTTATAATAGATTAGCGGGGATTTTTTTTTTTAATTTTTATTTAGGTAATCTCTGCACCTGTCATGGGGCTTGAACACACAGTCCTAAGATGAGGAGTCACATGCTCCACCAAATGAGCTTCCAGGGGCCCCATCAAGGAACCGTTTTTTTGTTTTGTTTTTGTTTTTTAAATTTTACTCATTTATTAATGAGAAACAGAGGCCGAGGGAGAAGCAGGGTTCCCACAGGGAGCCCTATGTGAGACCTGATACCAGGACCCTGGGATCACAACCTGAGCCGAAAGCAGACACCCAACCCATTGAGCCACCCAGGCGCCCCCAAGGAAACTTTTTGAATTGACAGCCTGTAACACCAAATCCAGTACTTGGGAAGCATCTGTAGGCAGCACAGTGTGGTATGCTAGCTTTTAGTCATCAGAGACAGGATTTGTGCCAAATGGTAGAGTTCACACTTGGTGGTTTTTCTAGAAGGAAAGATACATGGTACTGGTGAGTGCGGCCTTAAAGTTACATATTTATTTATTTTTAAAGATTTTGTTTATTCATTCATGAGAGACAGAGAGAGAGAGAGAGAGAGAGAGAGAGAGAGGTAGAGACACAGGCAGAGGGAGAAGCAGGCTCCATGCAGGGAGCCCGATGTGGGACTCGATCCTAGGTCTCTGGGACCACACCCCTAGTAAAGGCAGACGCTCAACCACTGAGCCACCCAGGTGTCCCACCTTAAAGTTATTTTAAGAGCAGTTTCCCTTGATGACTTACGGGAACGTTTATAGAACAATTAGAGGATGTGGCACTGTTCTTAGCTACTATTTAAAAAAAAAAAAAAAAAAGATTTTCCCGTCAGGTGGAAAATACCAGACAGTTCTTGTAGGAACAGTTGGGTAAAAATGACATTATTCTTCTTTGGTGCCTTTATTGTGACCTTTTGGGAACATTAAGGAAAACCTACTAAAAATTGCTCCATTTATTAGCACTACATCCTAATTTTGCTTTTCTCCTGATTGTTCATGGTGTTTTTGTGGATGCTTTATCTGCCTGTGCAACTTCACATCCTATGCCATATGAGCAATACCATTTCTTGACGCAGTGGACAGAAATTTATGATGAGCTGGCCATCCTGGCTAAAATCCTCATAGCCACTTAGAAGCATTGTTACTGTCAGGTTGGAGTGTGCATTGGACTCTGATAACAAAAATCAGAGGGCAGGTCAGCAGCCTGGGCCCAGAGAAATGCCTAAGGAGCAATACCAATGCCTCACAAAGGCCTGGCTATGGTCTTCCAGGTGCATCAGCCTCAGGAGCACGCCTGGATGCATTTTCAGGCGCCCCATACTTGACCACTGGCACTGAGAGTCACACATATTAAAAAAGTGCAGTTCAGAGGAGAAGACCTCTTCCCCACTGTCACAGCACTTTGTCAACGAGATAGTAAGAGACTCTTTCTTCCTTGTCTGTCAGCGCCTGCAGCAGTAGCATGCTGGAATCGAGAAGGGGAGCTGTCCTTTCAAAACCACCTGGAAACAAACTGAAGCCTCTACCTTGTTATGCAGTAACAATTTTGAAGTGCATTGTTTGCACAAGAGAAAGCCAAAGTGTCTTTAAAGAGAGCCAGGCAGGGAAGCCCCAGTGGCCCAGCAGTTTAGCTCTGCCTTCAGCCTGAGGTGTGATCCTGGAGACCCAGGATCAAGTCCCGCGTCAGGCTCCCTGCATGGAGCCTGCTTCTCCCTCTGCTTGTGTCTCTGCCTCTTTCTGTATCTGTCATGAATAAATAAATAAAATCTTTAAAAAAAAATAAAGAGAGCCAGACAAAGTCGTGACCGCTGACCAGGGACTTTCAGGAGAAGCCACGTGGCCGTCATGGACATCGCAGAGCCAGCAGGAGATGGTGAAGATAGAGAATATGAACAGAGCCCTTAGTGAGAGCAGGGTAGACCAGTTGCTTCAGTGTGTTCTGACTTGGGGGGAGGGGACCCATTCAGTTGGTCCGTGGGGTGTCCTGTAGGGGTTTTGATAAGTGGTGGTCTCTCAGATGCTGAGACTTGTGTTGCAGGCAGGTGTTGCTGTGTCCTTTCCCTAGATTCACAGACAGCATATTTTTTTTTTTTTTTTTTTTTTTTTTAAATTTTTATTTATTTATGATAGTCACAGAGAGAGAGAGAGGCAGAGACACAGGCAGAGGGAGAAGCAGGCTCCATGCACCGGGAGCCCGACGTGGGATTCGATCCCGGGTCTCCAGGATCGCGCCCTGGGCCAAAGGCAGGCGCCAAACCGCTGCGCCACCCAGGGATCCCTACAGACAGCATATTTTATCCATCTGTCCTCACAGGTTCCTACCACTTGCCTTATCCTCCACAATGGAGTCCGTATTCTTCTTGGCAGCAGGATAAAACATATACTTTTTATTTTTCTGCCCAATAGTGAGCAAGGCCATGATTTTATGGCTTAAGAGTCTTTAACTTCATGTCTGTTCATCAGCAGAGGAGGAAGAGAAAAGCAGGTGTCCTCCAGGCAGGCCCTGTCGGGAGAGACATTGCTGAGCAGGTGCCTCGCCCCAAATACCTTCTCCCCTCTGTGTGCATCTGGAGCTTTACTTGGTGTACTGTGGGAAACCTGTCAGTTCACAGAAGCATTTGGGCTAATACCATCCATTCTGTTGAAAAAAAAAAACAGATTAGACCGTGGGAGGATTTAGGCACCATCAGGAGAGACGTGATGAAGGGACCACCCTCGGCCACTGTTGGCCATACCTCATCAGTACACGTTTCAGGTGGACTGCCGAGATGCCAGCCTTGCCCAGCCTTGGCGCCCCTTCCTATAATGGAGGTGTAGTGCTGATCACAGAGGTGGCTGTCCTGTGAAGCCCCAGCTGAACACCTGCACCCCGGAGGAGCACAGGGAGAGTCCTGGTGGGGATTGCGTGAGGGCCTGGGCAGGGGGGCGCTGAGCACACTCCATGCTAGGGCTGTGCTACCATAATAAGGCACCCCATCTAGGCTTCAGCTGGGGGTCCTGCACCACAAACTCTGGTCCTTTGTGCAAGCTACGGGCCTCTCTTTGTGATTTCTCCTCACCGAAACAGACAAGACAGTAGCAGCTCTCTCAGGCTTGCCAGTAGGGTCAAATGCAGTGGTGCCTGGCCCATGCAAAGGTTGGTACCAGGCATGTGACATCACTGTAGCTCTTGGCCTGCTGGCAGTCTTGGATTTGTGGTTGTTAGTTCAGTACATGCTTTCCTTGCAAAGCCTGCTGGACCCAACCCTTAGGACCTGAGGTTTCCACTGGAAAGCTGCGGTGGGTCACTTAGAAAAGTGGGTTGGGGTAGGGATGGGGAGGAAGAAGCAGGATGGTGTGGTCAGCCAGGCGAGGATGGGGAGGCAGAGAGGGTATCAAGGATTTCTGTTGCTGGCTGGGGTCTAGGGGCCCTGGTGCCAGAGGGACGTGAGTGTGCAGCTCCTCCTTCCAGGCTTTCACTTGGTCTCCCATCACGGGCCTGTATTTTTGTTTAATGGAACGAGTAGCATGGTGAGCCCCAGTGCAGGTTCAGGGGGACTTCATGGGACTCTGACACCGAGAATGATCTCATTTCCACGGAAACATGTTTCTGGACTGCTGAGTTTGTGCTGTGCCATCTTCATAAGCTGGGGATTGTCTGACTGTAGTTTTGTGCGATTAGGTTTCTAGAGCTTATCAGAATAGTGCAGATAGTTGTTTTGTCACATGTGGTCTAAACATAGAATAATGGCTTTACTGGTGAGTGCGGGTGCTGACGGTATGTGGAAGTCCCACAAAATCTCCCCAGCAAGGGAAAGACTCTGCCTGGGAAGACAGGGCCAAGACTTCAGCTTGCACCTTCCTTCCCCTCCTCCTTCCCTCCCTTCTGTTGGTCTGTCTGTTTCTGTGGTCTTGTGACTTTTTGACTCTGATCTCCAACAATGTTTCTTGTTGCAGAGTATGGCGTTTGTGAGAACCTGCGGAAGCTGGACATCACCGGCGTGTCTTGTCGAGATGTCTATGCCAAGCGTAAGTGACCCTGTTGCCATCCGTGGTCCCCTTTGTTCCAAAGGCAGAACGAGCACCCATGATAGGAGTTCAAAGAATGGGACCCCCAGCCCTCGTTCCCTCCTCAGATCCCCGGTGTTGTAGCTGATGCACTATGGACAGTGCTGATAGCTGCAGCACTAAGGGTGGGGGGCCTTTTCTTTGTCTCTGGGGGTGTCTCGTCTTTCTTTTTCACAGGTAATGGTGTGAAACAGGTTCTTCTGTTAGGTGCTGAAGACCATTAGATCTGAGAAACGTGGCTGTATGGAAAACAACCCTGGGGTGCTTCAGAGGCATCCCTTTGTCTGGATTCTGGGCACGTGGACAGCAGCTTCATTGAGAAGTCTGGCCGTTCCCGCAGGCTTCCTTGGCCAGCGGGGCTGGCCTCCTCAGACCCTGCCTCCCTGCAGCCCCACCCCAGGTCCCCCTTCTGGGGCTCTGTCTGCCCTGCAGTCTCCTATTGCCAAGTGGAGTCGAGTCTTCAGACCCCACTTCCTGTAGTGAGGCTGTGAAGATCGCTGTTAGCCTGACACCACTCAGGAGCTGCGGCCCAGCACTGAGCCACAGGGAGAAGCTTGTGGGTTCATCCCTCAGTGGCTGCCTTGGGCAATATTAGCTCCCCAGGGCTGGGGATCAAAGAGCGGAGTAAGACGGTGACCCAGTTCTCTTTGGCCTAAAGTAGACTGTTTATTGCTCTTAAAAGGGCCTTAAGGTTTCATCTTAAATCCATCTTGCTAGATTCTTGGTAGATTCACATTCTTTGGAAATGTTCTCCATTGAAAGCAGAGCCGGTAGTGCTCCTTCGAGGGTGCTCAGACCTGGGAGCTGAGACCTCAGTCTACACGGAACATGTCTGGTTCAGGACTCAGAAGGACGCAGGTTGCTGACAGCCAGTGGAAGCCCTGGAAGTTCCTCCAGGGTCGGGGGCATGGGCTGCTGCCTTTCCATGTCCCCGTTCTTAGCGGGTCTGTCACTCAGGTTCTCCTCTGAGATGTCCCTCGTTCACATGGCTGCAGGGGAGCATGGAGCTTCCATGTAGAGCTGGCTCGGTGGGAGGCACTGGCAGTGCTTCCTCCTTGGATGTGGCGGATGTCGTCGTCATCCTGTTAGTTCCTTCTGTCCACACTGTGATCCGTGGCAGTTTGGGTTTGTGAGGTGGTTGGTGTTCTGAGTTAGGATTTGTGCTCACATTGGGGAGCTTTTCCATCAGCAAGCTGGAGGTTCTTCATGGACCTTCCTCTGGGGTGCCAGGGTGCTCATGACATGCACAGCTCAGCTGTGCCCTCTCACCCCCCACACCCTCCTGATCCCTGGCCTTGGCCCCCACTGCTGACGACCTGCCAGCTCCTCCTTCTCTGTGGGTACTCAGACTTGGCTTTCTTCTTTTGCTTCTGCTTCACTTTCTACCAGCCTAGAAAGACAAGTGTCATGGGACGTGGGTCTAGGGGGCCCTAGCAGTCATATATCCCGAAAGCCTTATCCCTTCCTGTCTTCTCATCTCCGCAGCCGGAACAATACTGCTTTGAACCTTGCAAAGCCCAGATTCCAGAAGCAGAAAGCTAGTTCTGCCCCCTGTCTCCTGTCCTCCATTCTATGGGTGCCACATGGCCCTGGCTCCACCCTTGGTTCTTCTATGGTTGCCCAGAGCTCAGTATCTTAATCCAGCCAGAGTGTGGAACTGGAGGGACTAACTCTGGCTATCAGCATTAGTGCTGGGGCAGGACCCCATTCTGTCCACAGCAGTCTCTGTGTGTGACATGAAACAGATATCCTGGCTTTTTTGGACAGTCAGCTGGTTTCTAGAAGTATCTAGTATTCAAGTTTTTATCATTGGTCTGCTTGAATTTGTTAGGTCATTTGACAATATCATCTGAAAATAGTTTGAAGGCACAGTTCTCTATGTAGGAGTTGAGTAAGCATTCAAGACAGCATCTGGAAGAAGGCAGGTGCCAATACCTCCCGGGTGTGGGGGCAGATGTGGGAACTAAGGCCCCCATGAAGCTCACTCAACTCAGTTATGCTGTCCCGAAGAACACAGGTGGGCAGGCAGGTGGGCAGTGGCTGGGGGTGAGCTGGAGTGGGGTGAGGGAGAGGGGATGAGGCCAGGGTGAGGTGAACACGCTCACACATGCGTCTGGTATACACAAGAACATTTGGAGATATCTTGACCCCTTAGAAATGGTTGCAAAACTCAGGTAATGATTACCTTATTCAGTGTCTGGAAGTGCTGAATCCACCCCAGTCATTGGCAGCTTCAGTTTTTGTGTTCACAATGCAGGAACTGTGTGTGTGTGTGTATGTGCGTGCGTGAATTTGCTCTGAAGGCCTTATCGAGGAGAAGATTGCTTAGCTTCTGGAATGGGTGATGGAAAGAAATCAAGGTTGGTACCTGGCAGAGATAGGTTCAAGTGAGTAGGCCTGAGTTAGGAGGCAGGCAAGCATCACCCTTAATCAGAAACAAAACACACACAGACAGCACATGATCAAGGAGAACGTCAGGTGTGGACCAGACAAGGGAGAGATCAGTCAGGCACAGGGGTTCCCTAAATGGTCCCCCAAATATCCCCCAGCCATAACCTTGGGTCTCCCACCTCCATCTGTTCGCTTGATCTGTGGCCATCGAGAGGGAGGGTCCTGAGCTTTCCCGCCATTATGAGTTTCTGGTGTGGCTCCATTGGTTAACGAAGACAGGCCATCCCTGGCAAATACTTGCATCCTGAGGTTTTGGGGGCTGCATATGTAATGGGAAATGTCCATTGTCAGTGAGGGAGGGTGTTAAGTCATGGAAACTGATCATACCATCCTGGAAGCAGAGCCATCTTTACCCTTTCCCTGCTGTGTCTGTTCAGGTATAAACCCTCGCGTGAAGTCGGGACGTTTCATGAAAATTCTTCCCGATTACGAGCACATGGAGTACAGAGATGTTTACACCTGCCGTACGTACCTCCTGCTGGCTTTGGCTTTTGCGGGTGAGCACGGCCGAGAAGCTGCATGGAGAGGGACCTCTAACTCCGGGCACAAGGACTGCTTGGGTGTGAAGAGCAAGCTGCCCTCCTTGGCTTTTGCTGTTTTCTTACCTTTGTTGTTCTCTGTGGCTCAGCCACAGCTGAGGCCACACCTGAGCTGTGGCCCTGGGTCGGCTACACACATGGGCTGGGATTGCACAGAAGCTTTGGGGTTTTTGGATAGTACCAACAAGACCACTCTGTTGATGACATTTTAATACTTATCGTTCATTGAGGCTGAGGGGAGAGGACAGGGTAGAAACTTTAAAACACTTCTGCTCCAAAATTAAATGTAAGTGGTTTGCTTCTAGATTTCATTAGTTCATCACATTATAATAGCATATGTGAATTAAAAAATGTTATACAAGATACTCAACACTGGGCAGGAGTGAGTAGAAGCAATTGATTATTTGCTGATTGGCAAATAATCTGATTCCCCTCTTGATTGGCATTTCTTGAGTCTGGAAATTTCCCTGAACTGTATTATACAAGTCTTAGCTCTGTTAGGTTGAGCTCAGGTGGAAAGTGAGTGTCTGTTGTCAAGAAGACATCACATGTGTCTGTTAACACTAAAGGGCGTTTTTATGTTCCTAGAAGCACACTGTTCCCTGCTATTGCTCATACCCTTCTGAACCCTCCACCCTCAGGAGCAGACCCGCTCCTGAGTCTTAGATGCACAATTTCTAACAAAACCTATGGGAGCAGAGGAAATAGAGTTGCTTACAGGATCTCTTCTAACTCCTGTCAGATTGTGGACATTTAGCTGAAGTGTGCTTGCTGGTCTTGTGGTGCTCGGATACCATCCTGGCACCAGTACGAAGATGCCTGGACCTAGTTAGCGTGCTTTGGAGTGTGTGCAACAACTGTGCATAGCTCCTGAGAACACTCACCTCTTTCCGTATCATCAGGCCCAGAGCCCGTCTGCTTAAATGGAGACCAGTAACAACGGCGCTTGTCAGTGTATAAGAGCAGGTGTAAGGAGCTGGCTGGGCTGTCAAGGGGGTCGGATGGGTCAGGTCTGGAGTCTGAGGCATGAATTGGGTTCTTTCTGAACCCTCTCTGAGGTCGCCTCTAGCATATTTTGTCATAGATTAACCTACACCCACCCTCCCACTTAACAGTCAGTGAGCAACGGTGCCTCATCCAGCCCAACCTCCCAGAAATGTCCACTGTGACGGCTGGCTTGTGAGGACCTTGGGACCTGACACTGTTTTTGTCTCCCTTATCCACTTGTCCTTTCCTGGAGCTCTTGAGACCCCATGTTTACTGGTACCCTGGTTTCTGTGGTCTCTATTGACCGAGTGTAGACACTGTCTCCGGGGAGAGGCAAGTCAGCCTACCTAGGATAACCTTTGAGGAGCTTTGTGGTCCCACATGAGCTGCTTTTGCTGTATCACTTTTGCTTATTCTATCAGGCCACATGTTGCCTGATACTCTTGGAAGTCCCATGTAGGGCATTAGGAGCATTGCGGGGATGCACTGTGTTCACAACATAGCTAACGTGTTTGTGTGTGAATTGATTGTGACTGTGTAACCACAGGGCTCTGGGTTTTAAGGATCCCCCCTAGAATTCTGACGGTGCTCCAGATGGCTCTAGTAGATACAGAAGTTTGATGGAACATCGTGCACCCTTGGGGAGGAGATGGGTAGGCGACTTTGAACATTTGGGCATGGATGACAGGGCATCTGGCTGCACAGGTAGAGCCTGACGGGAAGGCTCCTCCAGAGTGCAGTCTGCCAAGAGCACACGGGGCATCCTCAGGAAGGGGGAGACCACTGGCAAGTATAGCAACAGGAAGGTGCTCCTCCTCGAGAGCGCAGGCGGCTCCAGCAGGAAGTGCCTTTGAGAGAGGGCAGCAGCCTGCCCATCACCTGGCTGAATTCTTAGAGCCTGTGCAATGTTCTTTCTCATCTTGGTCTGAATGTAGATTCTGTGTCCTGCACCTTGACACTGTTCCTTTATTAGTTTGGTGGGTTTTTGATGAAGTCTTTGGGGTTTTCTACATACAGTATCAAGTCATCTGCAGGCAGTGACAGCTGTACTTGTTCATTTCCAGTTTGAATGCCTGTTACTTCTTTTTCTTGCCTGGTCATTGAGGCTACAACCTCCAGTGCTATGTTAAATACAAGTGATGAGAATGGGCGTCCCTGCCTTTTTCCTGGCCTTAGGAGAGGAAAGCTCTTAGCTTTTCTCTGTCGAGTATGGTGTTAGCTGGGGGTTTCTCATATATGGCCTTTATTATGTTGAGGTATGTTTCCTCTTTTGACCCACTTTGTTGAGAGTTTTTAATCATGAGTAGATGTTGAATTTTATCAAATGCTCTTCATCTACTGAGAAGATACAGGATTTTTATCTGTTTTTTTGTTAATGTGGTGTTACCACATTGATTTGTGGGACATTGAACCATTTATTTATCCCTGAGATAAACTGCATTTGATTATGGTTAGTGATCCTTTTAATGTACTGTTGAGTGTGATCTGCTTGTATTTTGTTGAGGATTTCTGCATCCCATTCATCAGGGATATTGGCCTGTCATTCTCTTTCCTCTGTGGCCCTCTTGTATCAGGGTCATTCTGGCCTTACGATATGAGTTTGGGCATGTTTCCTCCTCCGATTTTGTTTTAATTTACCAGAAGCTACTAGCAAGTGACAGGAGATACATTAGTTGCCTTTATGATAATGCTTTGGACAGGAGGGACATATGGGAGCACCCCCACCTGGAACCCCTACTCTGCTGTGTCAGGAGTGGTGGTCTAAAAACGCCCAATGGCCGTGCTGGTGGAGAGCCAGCTGTCCCATGTGAGGCCACGGCAGCTGTGTGCAACAGCGACAGTGCGGCAGAGAGTCGGCTCCCAGCCCCCTGCTGCGCCCAGGACAGTCATATCTTTTGGGTTTAGTGTTGTCTCGTGCCAGGAGTTTCCCGCTTGCCTTCTTGAGTGGCCTTCCTGTTAGCAGATGAGAATCGCTGGCACTGATGAGGACAGGGTGTCTTCCCGTTAGTGCTTGGGTGGAGAGGTCCCGTAGCCAGCTTAGATTGTTTCCCATTTTGCGGAACAGGGGACGGTTTCTTATGTTTTTTTCTGAAGATGGCCACATTGACCTTGGGAACAACAACAACAACAACAACAAAAAAACAAAAACCTGAGTCCTGCTTTGTGGGGCTGGAGCAGCAGCATTTTCTTGGTTTTCACGAGTAATGGAATTCCCTCGTGTTGAGGCTCTTTCTGCATGTGAACTGAAGCTCTACCGTGTCCTAATGTCCATGACAGTAAAGCACCCAAAGGGTCTGAAGCAGTCACCTCCCCCCCATCTCAGGCCCCCTGCCCAGACTGTAACCTGATCCTGTTCTCTCCTGACCCATGGTCAGCGGCTGTTTGGAAGCATTGTGGGGAGGCTCTGTGTGAGCTGGGGGTCTTCCTGCAGGTGAGATGCCCCTTTGGGTCTGGGGAGTGCCTTGCACCAGGACATCTCATCCCAGGCTCGTCCTCTGACTGTGCAGGGGCAGGTTGAGGGTCCCTGGGAGCATGAGGGAAAGTGCATGAACACGTGCACACTCCGTGTATTGCTAAGAGGCTGGCCTTCCCAGCAGGGCTCCAGGCATTAGCAGATGACTCCAAATGTGGCCTCTCTCCCGGTGTGGACACCCAGAGTGTTTGTGTGTGACTCAGGTGGACACTTTCAGTCTGGAGGCACCCTGGGCTCAAGCTGGACTTGATTCTAGATGGTTGTATTTTTTAAAGTATATCTCCTAAAACACAGACTGTACGTTTGCATTAGGAAATGGCTTGTCCTGCCCAGAGGTTAGTGCAGAGGTTGCCTGCTCATAGCCTGGTGGGCAGTGCTGGTCTCTGATTCTCTCTTGGATGGTCTGGAGGGTGGTCTCAGGCTGAGTGAGCCAGTGTTGTGTCAGCAAGAGTCATGAGGGGCACAGTGATTTTTCTAACACGTGCAGAGCTTATACATCCAGAGACCCTGCCACTCTAAGCAGACATCTGGGAGGTGGTGTTTTTATTTCAAAGAGCTGTAGCTTGGGGATCCCTGGTGGCTCAGCGGTTTAGCGCCTGCCTTTGGCTCAGGGCGTGATCCTGGAGACCCAGGATCAAGTCCCACGTCGGGCTCCCTGCATGGAGCCTGCTTCTCCCTCTGCCTGTGTCTCTGCCTCTCTCTCTCTCTCTTTCCGTGTTTCTCATGAATAAATAAATAAAATCTTTAAAAAAAAAAGGGTGGGGGATGCCTGGGCAGCTCAGCAGTTGAGTGCCTGCCTTCGACAGAGGGCGTGATCCTGGAGTCCCACGTCGAGCTCCCTGCATGGAGCCTGCTTCTCACTCTGCCTGTGTCTCTGCCTCTCTGTGTGTGTCTCATGAATAAATACATCTTAAAAAAAAAAAAAAAGCTGTAGTTTTTATCACCTATTAGAGCATAAGCATGGGGAGGGTCAGAGGAAGAGGGAGAAGCAGGCTCCCCACTGAGCAGGAAGCCCAACTTAAGGCTGGATCCCAGGACCTGAGATGATGACCTGAGCCAAAGGCAAATGCCTAACCAACTGAGCCACCCAGATACCCTTAAAGAGCTGTAGCTTTTAAAGCAAAACAGGGAACTCTCCCTTCAAAATTGCCAAGAGTCTTTCATGTTCTTTGAACATCCAGGGTCTCCAAGATGGTAGATGGATTTGGAAAGAACCAGACCATTGCTAAGCAGTCAAGCTGGGGACTAGGGGAGGAGGAGACAAGAGGGGATGGCCATCATGCTGAATGGGCCCATTTATTTACTCTCCAATATTCTATCATGAATCTTTGAAAACCTACCAAAAAAATAGAGGGGATTATAGAGCAAACACCCACTTACCATCACCAGATTCTACAGCCCTCAGCAGCACTTTATTATCACGCAGCTGTCCATCCGTCTGTCTCTATCATTCCACCTTTTGATACATTTCGAAGTAAGTGCTAGATACTCTCTTATTTTACCCCTAAATCCTTGAGTGTACTTGTCACTGGAGTTCACTATTTGCTTATGGTTTCTGATCTGCCCTTTTTTTTTTTTTTTGCTTGTTTATTAATCACAAAACAGCGTATGACCGTAAGATAACCAGATTGCCTGCTGTGCCACTTGTAAACTGAATCAGATTGCACACAGGATGCACGGCAGGTGGTTGGAGACAGTACACGCTCATCTGGAAACCTGTGTGCCTAGGCTGAAACCTCAGGTGGCAGTATTTGCCGGCCAGCTGTCTGCATACTTCAAAGGCCTGGCCTACTTCTGGCCTCAGCATCCTATTCCCTGTACCCTAAAGCCAGTGGTGACCTGGTAGCCGCTGTCCCGTCTCCGGTGTCCACTTGGCCCTGCTGGCTGGGGCTTCCTTCCCACAGAATGGCGTAATCCTGCAGTTCCAGTGCTCAGGCCCATCCCTGGCTCCTGCTATGTATTTGCCAGGGTTCGCCAGACAAACAGAGCCAGCTTCTTTAGATAAATTTATTGTAAGGAATTGGATCCCACAGTTAATATAGACTAAAAAGTCCCAAGATCTGCTGTCAGTAAGCTGGGGACCCAGGGGAGCTGAGGGTGTCATTAGAGTCTGAAATCTGGCTGGCTCAACGCCATGGAAGCAGCCAGGGGCTGCTTTCTGTTTCAAGTTCCAAGTTAAAGAAGACTGATGTTGAAATTCACACAGGCAGACTTTCCTTGTTTGTGGAAAAGCCTTTTCTTTCCAGGCTGTCAACTGATTGGATAAGGCCCACCGCATTAGGGAGGGCAGTCAGCTTTACTCATTGCACTGACTTAAGTACTAATCTTAATCTGAAACATCTTCACAGATACACCAAGAATAACATTTGACTGAATGTGTTGTCATAGGTCACAGGTGGTACTGTCACTGGCACAGGACTGTTGGGTTTGTGTGCCCAGTAGAGCAAGCCTTTCACTATAGTGGTGGTTTTTGGTCCAGTTGCTTTATAGACACACGTCACATACAGATGCCAGTATCCCAGCATTAGAAGAATCTAGGCCCTGTCTGCCTTATTCCTAGGAAGGACCTGTCTCAATCATTGATTCCATCACTGATGGGGGGCTCACTACTTTACAAGGGTGCTCATTCTGTTTTTCAAGACAGTGTCTTTGGCACTGATCACTTAGGGGCTGGGTTTCAAAGCAGCCTGGTTGTCTGTTTTGTTATGGTTCTCAAGGACATTTTCCTTCTTAGAATTCTTTAGAAACTTTTAAAGATCTGCTGAAATCCACTTTTCTGTTCAAGGCTATGTTCCCGGCCTCCAGGAGTCCCTTGTGCACAGTTCCCTGCTCCGTGTCTCATCCTCTCCCTGGGTTCCTGTGAAGTGCAGACTGGCTGCCTTCAGTGTCAAGTCCTCTCTTTTTTCTCTGTCTCCCTGTAGTGCTTCATCGATACAGACACATTCTGGGATTGTGGCAGCCGGACATCGGGCCCTACGGAGGATTGTTGAATGTGGTGGTAAGTCTGGGAGTGCGGCAAGCCCACTGTCGCCTATGTGATGGCATGGCAATCATTAGGGGCCACATGCTGTTCTGTAATTGGTTCTTAGCCTTCTCGTTGCATCCTTGGACTTTGTGGTTAGGAGCCTCCAGTTGGCACAAGGGCGTCTTTCCTCCTGTATCCTGGTCCCTGCTCCCTGGACACCTCAGGCCCTTGTGCACGCCCACAGGACACTCTAGTTTTGGGGTGTGCACTGGTTTATTGTTCTAAATGAGGAGCCCTGGGAGCCTCGGATGCTGGCCCTCTGGCCCTCGGGGCCGCATGGGGTATCGGAGCAGGTGACCCATCACTGAGCCCCAAGGCACACCCCAGCTGTGACTCGCTCTGTGTGCCTTGTTTTGTTCCACAAATGCTTATGAGTGCTTACCTTATGAGTAAGACCTATCTAGCAGCCAGGGAGGCATGCTGACGTGCTGTGTCAGAGTGAGTTACACAGTAGGCACCCTGGCCTCGGGACCAGGAGCCTCAGAGCAAAGTCAGAAAGTGGGGCTGTGAGGCCCTGGTTTTAAATATTTTCTCACCTACCACAATAATACTGGTGTCAGGTTAGCATCCCGGATGGGTGGGAGAAACAGCAGTGGGCACTTTGTGGGAAACCGTGTTTCTACCATCTGGAAGCATCTCCCCACAGAGCCCATACACTCACTGTCTTAGCTTCCAGGGGCCGACATTCCAATGACCACATACCAGGTGGCCTAAAGCAGCAGAAATGTATTCTGTCACTCTTCTGGAAGCCTGACGTCCCCAGTCGGCATTCCTGGGCTGAGATCAAGGTTGCAGGGCTACTGCTCTCCCTCTGAAGACTCTAGGGGAGCATCCTTCTGCCTCTAGCAGCTGTGGGGTTCAGGCGGCCCTCTGCTGTGGTCTCCCTCCTCCTGCCTCTGCCTCCGTCCTCCTCTGCTCTCCCCTCCTGTGTCTCAGACCTGTCTGCCTCCCTGTTACGGGGGTGCAGGTGATGGCGTTTAGGGCCTGCCTGGGTGACCCAGAAGCCTCTGAAGAGCTTCTCCTTCACATCTGTAAAACCCTCTTTTTGCCATGGACAGTGGTGATGCTCATAGGTTCCAGAGAGGATGTGGACTTCCTTGGAGGTTGTTATTTAGCGATCCAGATGACAGGGAAGGAAGAGGGGCCTTTACTGGGGAGAGATGGGGCCAGCAGCGCCCATCCTGGTGATCCATGTTAACTAACCAGCAGTGGGACTCTGACACAGCCCCACCTCTCTGGATCTCCTGCCAAAAATACACAGCCTGGATCCAATCACAGGCAGACTGACCCTGAGGGTTGAGCCCCAGAAGCACTGCCCTCCACCTTCTGAATATCAGGCTCACCGAAGGCAAGAAGGGCTGATGAGCTGAGTACCGGGAACAAGGGGGGTCAGGGCCAGCAGAAGAGGACCAGAGGGGACAGCCTGCCCGGCGGGAGCAGGGGCTGCTTTGGAGGCAAGCGCTCTGTGCTGACAGTAGCCTGACTGCAGTCCCATGAGGAGCCCTCCCTGCCAGGCTGCTACTGAGAGCAGAGTTTCTGGTTGCTCTCGCTGCCTATTCTTTCCCGCAGTGGTAGACGTTGTTAAGGAGTTATCAGCTGGATAATTCTCTTCCTCAGATGAGGTCAAGCTGGTCAGATGGTCCTCAACCACCAGGTCTTGTAGGGATGTGCTATGGCTCTGTGTCTTAAGTTCCTAGTGTTGGGGGTCCCCCCTCTATACCCTCCCAGGAGTTCTCTGAGGACCCCCATCCTTGGCTTCATGGAGCTGGATTGACCCTCATGCTGCTCAGCCAGCCTTGGGCCCCTCAGCAGGTCCTGGGGCTCTGTCTTCGCACAGCTCCCTCCTTTCTGGGACTTTGACCCTCATGCTCCAGCCTCACCAGCCACCTGGGATCCTGATCTCTGTTCCCTCTGGTCAGAACTGCCAATTCCACGTGACCCCCTCTGAGCCTTGGTCTAGAAGGTGCCTCTGGCAGGGTCGCCTCTTCTCTTCTGTGGGGTCCCAGCCTTGCATGGCCTGCTGTCCGGGGTCACTTTCGTGTTCACAGCAGTCCCCGTTACTCCACGATGGCCAGGATGTAAGTCTGGCTTCATTTTTTTGTTCTTTTTTTGATGATGTTTTCCTTTGTATTGGGTTGTCTTGAATATTAGTCAAAGTTCCTTTAGAGTCTGTGACCTCCAGTTCAGTTTACAGTCTCCCTTTTTCCTCTGGATTTTCAGGCATGACAGTAGGGCTGCCAGGGTGCCTGCACATCTGGCCATGGATGCTGCCCCCAGGAAGGTGCCTATTCTGTGGCCTGGGGTCACAGAGTGCCTTGCTCTGACCAGGTGTAATGAGCGCTGATCTCATTCCTGGTGGCCCCATCCACAGGGTGTCCCCATCCACAGCCTGGGCACCTGCTCTCCAGAGCCTGCATTTCCCCTATCAGGGAAGGGACACCGCTGATGACTCTCATGGCTGGTTGGCTTCTCTATCTGTAATCCCTCATGGGTTAGGATCCAGAAGATGCCTCAAGGGCTGAGCTGTATACATTGTGTTCCCCGCTTCTTTGGGATCCTGGCCTATACCCCTGGTCTCTGTGGCAGCCCTGGGGACTCCAGCGCCCCACTGCCCCTCTGCCCAGCCACCAGCAGTCAGGGACCTGGGGCAAAGGGGTGGGACGCTCTGTACCCTTCGGCTCATCTCAAGCCTGTCCCTTCTTTTCAGGCTCATGGTCCTTGTTTTGGGGCCACTGTGTGTGCTCCCTGGTGTCTTCAGGCAGCACTTAAACTGTGATGTGTGCAGACTTCACAGCTGGTGTTAGCAGCAGGGCTGCTCGGTCTAAGACCCTGGGTCCAAGGCAGGCGGAAAGTCTTGCAGTCTCATTTTTATATGCTGCTCAGTTGCTTGCCTGTCATGTTTTGAAATGTAGCTGCTCATTTTTGGTGCTTTACGGGCGTCTGTATCATAGGATGTGTCACTTTTCTGGGTCTCTGTAGTGTGGCTCTTCCTTACTCCTCGAGCTTGCTGTGTGCTCTCTGAGCAGAAGCCCTGGGACTGGGGGTGTCCAGGTGTCTAGCCCCCATGT
Organism: Canis aureus; assembly: GCF_053574225.1. Lineage (NCBI taxonomy): Eukaryota > Metazoa > Chordata > Mammalia > Carnivora > Canidae > Canis > Canis aureus. The sequence goes on along the minus strand of NC_135613.1, from coordinate 23,291,099 downwards.
TGCTGCAGCTGCTGCTGTAGCGTGAATGGAGTCTGGTGCCTTCAGGGAGCCCTGGTGTTCTGATCTTGCTTCCCTCTGGTTGCATATAGCTGTGGTAGGCTGGAAGCCTGAGTCCATGCCTCATTCACAAGCGCATCTAACAAATGGCATGTTGGGGCCTCTGGATGGCCTCAGGGTGGACTCTTGAAAACTTGCCTCACATGGGCCACTTGGAGGCTCTGGGTGCTCTGTCACTCTGTATTTCGCTCACCAGGTGGGGTTTTGGACAAAGATAAATAGTGCTTCGTATTCTTTATGATTCAGTGGAAACATCCATTAAGAAACACGCTTTGTATTTATGTTTAACGTCACTGGGGAAAGCCTTGCATTTAAAAGGTTTCTTGCAGGGCAAACCAGACTGCTCCCAGCGTGGGCAGACTGCTTTGCTTTCCATGCTTTAGGCAGGGAGAGTGATAATTGTTTTTCTTACTGGCAATGACTAATAGAGTAAAAAAAAAAAAAAATTTTTTTTTTTTGCAGCTTCTGAAAGAGGATAATTAGGGGGAGATGGCAGACCAGTGCCAGCTCAGCCTCGTCAGGTTGGCTTGCTGCAGAAGTGGGTGAGCTGGAGCGAGCCGCAGGCACCCGGGCTCCCCCGACTGCAGGGCCTCTGGCCTTGGGGAGCGTGCGGCCTGCCGTCCTGGGGACCACTCCTGCTCTGACCTCATCTCCGCCACTGTCTGCCTGCCACCGCATTGCGCTCACTGGAGGAGTGACAGCAGCGCTGACAATCCCTCCTTGTTGAGCATGGCAAGCCCACAGCACTGGTCTCCTCCCTTGCCTCTGGTTTTCAGGCATTTTAAAGCAGATCCCAGGCCCATGCCCTTTCATCTGTTTGTACTGTGTGTATCTTTACAGAATGTGGCTGTTTCCCTGCACGTGGGCCTTGTCCTTACACCGCAGTATAGAGGTGCATGCGGCCTGAGGCCCAGTCTGCATCTGTCTCCCTGAGGCCAGGAGAACTTCCTAGGCATAGCAGCTTGCTGGGAACTGGGTCTGCAGCAGCCCCCCGTGACATCTGTGTGGGTGCTGTGTGGGTCTCTGATGCCAGAACTAGCCCCCCATTTTCACTGATGGGTCAGATGCTGACTAGGTGCCTCCTATCCTGAGTTATTTGGCCTTTTTCTTTTTTTTTTATTTATTTTTTTATTTGGCCTTTTTCTAGCATCAACAGTAGCCTGTTCCCCTACTTCAGACCTGGCCGTTCTCTCTAAAACTTGCAAATGTTTTGCTCCAAAAGTTAAACTACTTTTTTCAATTTTTAAAACAAAATTTGCTTATTTTTTTCTTTAAAAATTTATCTTTTTACTGAAGTGTAGCTGAACATGGTATTATATGAGTTTCAGCTATGTGGCATAGTCTGTACGCTGTGCTCACAAGAGCTGCTGACTTGTTACCTGTTCTCACTGTCTTACTTTTATGACTGTTCCTCAAACACCTGGAAGCCTGTACTTCCCCACACTTTGCCCATCTCGCCCGTGCCCCCCACCCTGGAAAATATCCTTTGTTTTCTATTTATCTGTTTCTGCTACTTTGGTTTGTTTTCTTTCTTAAATTCCACATACGAGTGAGATCATACAGTACTAGTCTTTGTTGATTGACTTCTTTCATTTAGCACTATGCCCTCTAGCTCCATCCATGTTGTTACAAATGGCAAGATTTCTTTTTTTTTTTTTTTTTTATGTCCATTGTGTATATATACCATATCTTCCTTATCCACTCATCGGTGTCGGTGGGCACTTGGGCTGCTTCCATATCTTAGCTGTTGTGGATAATGCTGCAGGTACATTTCTCTTTATTTTCAGCTTAATTGAGAAACACTGGGCAGGTAGAAGTGTAAGGCGCATGACGAGTACTTCTCGGTGGTTGGTATTTATACACTCTGTGCACAAATCTGGGGTTAACACATAGGCCACTTCTTTTTTGGTGAAAACATTTAAGTTCTAATCTCTTAGAAGATTTCAGTTAGGATGCAGTGCTGTCAAGGACCCGTGTTTGCAGTAGAGAGCTGCTTTTTAATGAACAGACACTTGGTAGGTGGGCCATGCTTGCTGTGGTGTGCTAGGTGGGGCACCACGATGCTCACCAGCTCTGAGATCCTCCATGGGGCCGCAGTATGGAGATGAGAATGGTTCTTGTGAATGGAGTAGGGTGGGACCTTCTGCCCCAGCACCACCTCCTGAACCTTGCGTGGACTTGTGCTCTTTCTCCTCACTGTAGGTTGATGGCCTGTTCATCATTGGCTGGATGTACCTGCCTCCTCACGACCCTCATGTGGATGACCCAATGAGATTCAAGCCCTTGTTCAGAGTCCACCTGATGGAGAGAAAGTCTGCCACGGTGGAGTGCATGTATGGCCACAGAGGGCCCCACAATGGCCACATCCAGGTGAGCGCTCGGGGTTCCATAGGTGTATAGCTGTGTGCAGACAAGGAACTAGGGCTCCTCTGTCCCCCCTGGTCTCAGTGGCAGCCGGGGCACAGTGCTGGCTGAGTGGCTGTGGTATTCCCAGTTACAGACCTGTGTCCACACTGAGTAGAGATCATGGGAGGAAGTGGGGGCTCAGCCCCACCCTGGGGTGCGTTATCAATGTGCAGGTGCTGTGATGCAGCCCCTCAGAGACGTACTTGCTCGGACTCTTCATGGATTCTGCGTTCAGTTTAAACGGGTTGTTGTTTTTGCCATGCTCCCTGGTTTCTTTTTTGCAAGAATATGAACTTGAACTTGGAATAAGACACTGTGCTCTCTGATAAAAGTTTGGTAGATGGCCACCCCAATAAGCATGTGTGTTACTTAACACACTGTGAAAGCACCAGTCCCTTTTTTCTGCTGTAAGATGTCCTCCTGGGCAAACGTACATGCACTGTCTCCTGAGGAGGAAGTGCGTGCTCAGGTGGCTCTGACCCCCCTCTTTGGACTGGCCAGGATTCAGTGGCATCTTGGGCTTCTGCGTGCATGTGGGTTATGTTGGTGTGGGAGAGGTTGACCGTATTGCTCTGGCTGGTGGGGGTGCCATGACTGATTCATTTCCCTCTCCTTTGTTGTGAATGCTCAAGATTGTGAAGAAGGACGAATTCTCCACAAAGTGCAACCAGACAGACCACCACAGGATGTCTGGTGGGAGGCAAGAGGTGAGCATGTACCCCTTCTCTTCACATGGTGCACATGTGAATTTAAACTCCTTGACATCACCAGTGTGCCCCCACCAGAGGGCTGTCTTCCCCGGCTCATCCTGACATGTGCGTCTGACCCTTCCATCAGAAAGGAATGTGTGTGTGTGTGTGTGTCTGCGCCCAGGCTTTTCTTCCCTGTCACCCCTTAGAATGTGTAAACCCAAGAGAAATCCTTTCCTCCAATTGGCTCTCTTTTGCCCCTTTGGTGAGAATGTTTGTGTGCTGCTGGAGATTTCTTTTTGGATGTAAGTCTGCAGGGAGACCAGGGGGCTTTTTAGAGCCTCTGTGTTCTCCCCATGGTTGGGCTTGGCGGCTGAGATTCCTAGGTCTTGGTGTTGCAGCCGGGAGGCCACCTGTGAGCCACACCTCTGAGTTTCTTTGTACTTCCTTTTATTTGCATGGATAGTTTTCCATTGCCTTTGAGTTTTCCTTTTCTGAGGATCCAAGTCATACTGCCCTTTCAAAACATTCTTAAGAAAAACTTGGAACTTTTAGGGGTACCTGGGGTGGCTCAGTTGGTTAAGCATCTGCCTTTGGCTCCCAGGGTCGTGGGATCGAGCCCTCTGTTGGGGTTCTGGCTCACTGAGGAGCCTGCTTCTCCCTCTCTCCTTCCTCTTGCTTGTGCTCTCACTCTCTCATGCTCTTTCAAATAAGTAAATGAAATCTTTAAAAAACAAAACAAAACAGAAACTTGAACTTTTAAAGTGTAGGATGCAGGGTAGCCCTGGTGGCGCAGCGGTTTAGCGCCGCCTACAGCCCGGGGTGTGATCCTGGAGACCCGGGATCAAGTCCCACATCGGGCTTCCTGCATGGAGCCTGCTTCTCCCTCTGCCTGTGTCTCTGCCTCTCTCTCTCTCTCTCTGAATGAATAAATAAATAAATCTTTAAAAAAAAAATAAAGTGTAGGATGCTCATTGAGCTTATATTTATTTATTGGGTGTGCATTTCTTAGGTTCTGAGTCTGATGGTTTCCCTGTTAGCCAGAGAATTGCAGGGAGGTGTAACATAAAATCATATGCATGTATGTCTGCGTCTGAAGAATGCACACAAATGCTTGCTGGAACCCTTTGCAGGTAGATGAGGCCCTATTTGCTCAAATATACAGTGTGTGAAGGTGACAGGTGACGCAGATGCATTTTCACTTTACAACAGTGCCGTTGAGGATCGCCTGTATGGTCACGCACATAGCATACAGATGACTGCTCCAGTCCATGTTTCAGCGAGAAAGGTCAACATGTATTCTGAGAATAGAAACTCCTCAGCCATTGACCTTAAAAAGGCCATGTAGTGTAGTGTAATTCTGGAAACACACTGGCATCAGGAAGAGGTCTTATAAGCTGCCTCTGTGTGTGGGCTCACTGATTTTGAAGTGGAATGGTATATTTTCTGGTTATAAAAGTATAACACAAGCCCTTTGTGGAAACTATAAGAACACGTGGATTGTGGGTAGGAACAAAACTTTGCTGGTATCCAGACTGACCGAGGCTGAGATTAGGGCATGGTTAGGGCTCCACGTGGCTCCTTTTCTGTGACGTTAGTAAACATTCTCACTGCTCTCTCTGGTGCTGGTAGGTTTCTAGTTGATTCGTAGGAGCTTTCTTTTCATATCAGAGCATCAGTCCTTCTGGTGTGAGTTGCAAATCACTTTTTCTTATGTTTCTCTCTTTTAGTTTGATTCATGGTATATATATATATATTTTTAATTTTTTTTGATTCATGGTATATTTTTATCCAGAAATTTTTTTGTCGTCAGAGGTCTGTCTTCCCCTGCCTTGCCCATGGAGAGTGGAAGGTCAGGGAGACGCTGTGTCTTCAGGCAGAGCAGAGGGCCGGGCTGCCTGCAGCAGGTGGTGGGAGAGCTTGCAGTTTGGCCCTGCAGTCACTTTGTCTCAGCTGTGTGCAGTCTCTCTGCTGCTTTTCTCTCTGTCCCTCTCCTGTCTCTCACTTCGGCCATGTGGGAATGGGTTCTGTGGATTTGTGAGTCAGCCAGAAATGTCTGCACATTCTTGTGGAATCTTTCTGTTCCAGGGAATGGCTTCAGGCCCCAGGGAGAGAGGATGGGCTGTAGGGGGACATCACCATGTGTCCCAGTAGCTCTGACATTGAGATGAAAGGCTGAGTCCTGCACTCTGGCTGCCTTGTGCTCGGATGGCTGATGGTCATTTAAAACTCTAGGGCCATGTGGTACTCCCTAGGGAACGGAGGGCTCCTGGCAGCCAGGAGGGCTAGGAGGGAACTAGGGCGGCAAGAGCCATCTCCTCCAGCGGAGGAGGGAGTCCTCTCACACCCCCAGGGGATGGCCTGATGCTGCATCTCCTCCATTCTCCGTGGCACCAAGAGCTTTTTGGGGATGCCCTGGTGGCCCTGTGCCCACAAAGGAACCAGTGAGTGTCCATCCATTTTCTGGTGAAGGCCACAGCTGCTCTGTGGGTCTCTGGCTGATACACTGTGTCTTGCTCACCATCCCTCCCACTTGTCACATGCAGCTCCATTCCCCGGGTTTCTAAACCTGCTGTGTCCACCTTTGAATGCCAGGTCCAGACTATCGTGGTGTATTCTGATGGCTGAGGCTGTGGTGCCCTCAGCCTGCCCCTCATGACACCTCCTGGGTGACCTGTGTGCTCTGCACATTGCAGTCCCTCTCCTGGGATCCTGTGAGCAGGGCAGGCCCTCAGGCCTACACAAACTCATCTCTCTTGGCCTTCTTCACAGATGAGGTAAGGCCCAGCCGCCATCTTCCCTGTTCATCCTGTGCCTGTCCAACCCCCAACCTGAGGCTTCTAGAAACCTAGAGGCTGCTTGGAGGAGGAGAGACTGCGCAGAGAGGCAGGAGGGAGGATGGCCAGGCCCCACCCCCTGTGATGCTGTGGGCATCTCTTGTCCCTCCTGACTAGGCCATGGGCTTCTGCTGGCCCTGCTCACAGTGCATTTTGCACTTAGTCCCGTAGAGAGACTCTGGCATTAGACTCCTTGACCGGACACAAGTTGCTTTTGTTTCTTTGTCTTATATACTGAAATGCCTTCTCACCATCAAACATGCAATCATGGGAGCCCTACCCAGGAGCAGCCCCACATCCATCCTCCGTCATACCTTCTTGTTCTCCAAATTTTATGTAACTGCGATCTAACTCCTTCTAATTTGGATCTTTTTTTTTTTTAAGCTTTTTAGCTCTTCCAGAAATATTTTCCAGTCTCATTATAATTCTTTAGAAACTTTATTTTTAACACAGCATTCCATCCATAGGGTGATTGACTGCATGCTCTAGTGACTTGCTGCTCTCTGAGAACTTCAGTCCTCATCTGTGAAATAGGGCCGTAGCATTACCTGTGGACACCGATGTGGTTTGGAGGACTGAGTAGGGCTCTGCATGGGAATGCCTTAGTGCCTGGCTGTCCACAGCCACCTGGCAGAGCCACCAGGTGTTATTCCTATAGCTGCCTGAACTCTATGCAAAAACCTTCCCTGGATTTTGGATTATACAGAAATGAGATTTCCACGTAAAAGGCCCTGAAGGTTTTTTAAATTCTTATTATGTGTTGTTAGTTTGCTGGGTGAGCCCCCTGACTCCTGTGCTCCTGCTGGCCTTTGAGTTAGCCCTGGTGGAAACAAGGCCAGTTAGCTTGTGAACTTCAGAGTAGCTCTGATTCTACTGCTTCCTAGCTGGGTGACTTTAGAAAGTTTTCTCAAACTCTCCCAGCCCCCACACATCTGTAGTACAGGGAAGGTGTGAGCACCTGTAGCCTGGGCCATTGTGTAAATAAAGGTGATGATTCTGTAGTGCCAGCACCTGGTGAGCAAGCGTTGAATAAAGATTATTCTTGTACTGTATGCTCTGGGCCCCTCTGTTTTTCCTTGTGCATGCATATCTCATGAGGTAATTTCATAATAAACATATCTCAGAGGTCTTTGTTCTGAGTAATTGGGTCTGGTTCTAATGACTCTGACCTTTTCATGCAAAGTAAACAAGATTATGACTCTTCACAAGCCAGCTTCAAGTATTTAGCTCAAGTCTGATTACTTACCATGGTGACATAAAATCCTTGCTCATTACCTTTGTTCAATTCCATTTTTATCTGTTATCTGTTTTGATTTTTTAGGGCCTTATTCCATTTGAGTGGAAGGTTTTGACTTTGGTAAAGTCTAATTTGTCAAGTTTTTTCTTTTATAGTTATTTTCTGTGTCTTAAAAGACTTTGCCTATCCCTAAGCTGCAGAGAGGCTCTTTCCTCAGAAGTTTGGTAGCTTCACGCTGGGTCTGTGGCTCATCTAGAGTAACTTCCTGTGTGTGGTGTGAGGCAGGGATTGTGGTTTCTTTTCTCCACATGGATGTCCAGTTATTGGAGTGTCATTTGTGGAAGAGACTTTTCCTTTCTTGTTGGGTGGCTTGGATGTATTTGTTGGAAAGAGACTGACCAGGTAAATGGATCTGTTTTTTGGACTGTTTCAAAACAGTCCATTGACATATTTGTTGGCTCTGATGTTCATATCACTGTCTTGATTACTGCGGCTTTAGAGTGAGTCATAATGTCCTGTGCATACTTTCTAATATGTATTCCCAATTCATGTGTTGTCTGAGCCTGCTGGAAATAGGACTTAAAACTTTTCCTTTTCCAACTTCATTCTGCTAGTACAGAAACTTTCAGTTGATTTGCGGATATTGAGCTTGTGGCTCACTCGCTGTGTGCTCCAGTCACTGCAGGGAGGGGTTTCTGTGTCTGGCCAGAGTTTGGGCAAGGAACATATTAAAGCAAACAACAACAACAAAAAAAGCAATCAACAGATGACAACTCTCTTGGTTTTTCTGTTGTTATTAAACTGCTTTTGCTTCTGTTTGTGGAGCTAACTCTGGATGGTCAATAGGAATGCTATATTGAGCTAGAAGTCAGAGCTATGGATTAAGTTAAATGCACAGAATCAGGCTATTAAGTACTAAACATCCTTTGCATTGATCCTGTAATGAATGACTGAACTTTGAGGATGCAGTGTTTATAAAAACTCCTTTTTACAGATGAACTTTTGAATGTGTAACAACTGTGAAGGCACCTGCCTTCTCCTCTGGCCATACCTATCTTGCAGAAAGCAGCCAGCCAGTGTGACCAGCAGCCCCATAACCAGGTTCAGTGTAGATTCCACATGCCCCTTAGGTGGCCACAGCTGTGAGGCTCACATGGCTGCTACCTGGGAGCTCTGGATGTGGGCTGTGGCCCTCGCCTTGCCTGGAGGGATCCCATGGTTGTTGCCTGTTGAAGTCTGGGCCTGAGTGCTCTGGGAAGATGGGGACCAGAGCCCCTCACTTTTTTTTTTTTTTTAAAGATTTATTTATTTATTTATTTATTTATGATAGACATAGAGAGAGAGGCAGAGACACAGGAGAAGGGAGAAGCAGGCTCCATGTCGGGAGCCCGACGTGGGACTCAATCCCAGGACTCCAGGATCGCGCCCCGGGCCAAAGGCAGGCGCCAAACTGCTGACACCCAGGGATCCCTGCCCCTCACTTTTCATTGGTGGCTGACCTCCATAGGAAGTAGGTCAAGGACTGGGAGACCAAAGTGTGGCAGCCCCCTCCTCCTTCCTATCCTTTATCTCCATACCGTCCACCCCCTGGTACTCTGGCACAGGTGCACCCAAGGCATCACCTGCAGCTGTAAAAACGCTGCTTTTATCTACCTAGTGCCACAGTGAGTTTTCCATGCGAGTCATGTTGGTTTTCATGATCTGTATTCTCTTGGAAGGAATTCCGAACATGGCTGAGGGAAGAATGGGGGCGGACACTGGAGGACATTTTCCATGAGCACATGCAGGAGCTCATCCTGATGAAGTTTATCTACACGAGTCAGTATGAGTAAGTGCAGTCTGCCCTGTGAGTACTGTGAGCACAGTCTCTCTGGGTACTGTCAGCCCAGTGCTCTTTCATGGTTACTGAGTTCCCCCTTTATGGATACTGTGAGCACAGTCTTGCTCTCTCTGGGTACTGTGAACACAGTGTCCAACCACCCTGCCCTACCTCCATGTCTGTTTGCTATCTGATTTATCATCATCTACTAACAGTGTGCTCTAACAAGCCTGGCCTGTGTGCCAGAGCCTCCCCACGTCTACTGGGGGAGGCCTCTGCCCTTAGTTGCTCTCCCTACCTCAGCCTCTGCCCCTGTCCCCATGACGCATTTAAATGGCCCCTTGTGCAGTGAATATCCTCTTTGCAGTTTTGGGGATTCCTATGCTAGGGTGATGGAGTGGGAGTAGTATCCCCTTCCCCTCTGTAGAGAGCTCTACCCCCGCAGTTCCCTTGTGCTGGTGGAGCGAACATGAGCTCTTAAGCCCTGTCAGAATTAGGAGGTGTGAAATGTGCCCTGCGTGTGTTTTGAGGGGAGTGATTGTGGCTCAGGAATGTAGGGTGTCCCTGCTCCCCACTGGCCTAGAGGAACCTAAGCCTGGCTATACTAGGCCTTCCTGCCCGCCAAGCTGCCCTCATGCCCCCTGTTCCCCCCACAGCAACTGCCTGACCTACCGCCGCATCTACCTCCCGCCCAGCCACCCGGATGACCTCATCAGACCCGGTCTTTTCAAAGGCACCTATGGCAGCCACGGCCTAGAGATTGTTATGCTCAGCTTCCATGGAAAGTGTGCCAGGGGCACGAAGATCACGGTGAGTCTGGGTGCGGCCTTGGTGGGCTCACCTCTGTGAACTCCATCTTATTAGCCTTGTGGTAGCAGGACTTGGGCTACACTCTGGCTCCTCAGAGTGGGCTCTGGACCTGTAGCACCCCTGCACTGGGGAGTTCGTTGGGACTGCAGAGTGTTGGGCCCTACAGATCCACTGAACCAGGCTTTGCTTTTTACAAGACCTCCAAGGGATTTGCAGCATTTCCAAGGTGGCTTTACCACATGGTTCTCAGTCCTGGCCACACACCGAATCCCTGGGGATGTTGAGGAGACCCTGATGCTGGGCCCTACAGATTCTGATTCGGAGGGGGCGGCGAGTGCGGGCTGGGTATGTGGCTTCATGAGCTTCCCTGGGGACTGTAAGGTGTGGCCACATTGGAGATGTCCTGCATTATTACACAGGCTCCCATCCTGGCCTCCGCAGCTCACAAACAGTGGGAGGGTTGTTGAGCTGAATGGGGGTCTTGAACAAATGGGCACCATCCACACCGTGCTCACCCATCCTACACGTAGTTGGGGTGCATTTCTCACAGGTGCACTATAGTCTCCTGGGGAGCAGTGCCTCTCCTTTGTTCTCAGGGAGCTTTGCTCTTAGACCTTGATGGGCCAGGGTCCCTGTGCCCTGGGAAGCCTCCTGGTGAGCAGAGCCCAGTACTGGGGCCCCTGGTGGGACTGAGGCCTGGAGCATTTCCTAGGTTCGGGCTCAGGTGTGTGTGTGTTCCAAACAGATCTGGGCTGCCGCCTGACCCTGGAAGAGTCTGTGCCTTTCCCTTACCCTCAGTCTTCTAGAATGGGGAGGTTTTTATATCTGGAGTTTTTTTTTTTTTTTTTTTTAAGATTTTATTTATTTATTCATGAGAGACACACAAAGACAGAGAGAGGGGCAGGCTCCATGCAAGGAGCCCGACACGGGACTCGATCCCAGGTCTCTAGGATCAGGCCTCGGGCTGAAGATGGCGCTAAACCACTGAGCCACCCGGGCTGCCCTATATCTGGAGTTCTTTTTTTTTTTTTTTTTTTTAATTTTTTATTTATTTATGATAGTCACAGAGAGAGAGAGAGAGAGAGAGAGGCAGAGACATAGGCAGAGGGAGAAGCAGGCTCCATGCACCGGGAGCCCGATGTGGGATTCGATCCCGGGTCTCCAGGATCGCGCCCTGGGCCAAAGGCAGGCGCCAAACCGCTGCGCCACCCAGGGATCCCCTATCTGGAGTTCTTGAGTGCCCATGAGCCACTGTGCCAGGTGCTTGTGTCCTTCTCGAGTTCGCTCACAAGATCTTAGCCCCTGTTTTCACAGATTCCTTCACAGATGAGGGTGCCTGCTGTAGGCACTTACTTTTAAGGGCTTCTAAAATAGTCTTACTTCAGAGGGGTTGCTGCTAAGTCAGTAGGATTGCTGGAGTGAGCTGATTTGTCCAGAAGTGTGATCTAGGCTGGAAACTGCGCACAATGTGTCTCTGCTGGTCCCTGAGCCCTGCTGACAGCCACACGCTCGCTCCTCAGGGGGACCCCAACATCCCTGCTGGGCAGCAGACAGTGGAGATCGACCTCATGCACCGTATTCAGCTGCCTGATGTGGAGAGCCTCCGCAACTTCAATGAGCTCTCGCGCATCGTCCTGGAGGTTCGGGAGCAGGTCCGTCAGGAGCAGCAGCAGCAGGAGAATGGGCCCGAGGACGGTGAGGGCCGAGGCCAGCAGAGTCCCCGAGAGCCCCAGCGGGGCCCTGCCCAGCCCAGCGCAGAGCTGCCTGCCGAGAAGGGCGGGGAGTCTCGGGATGGAGAGGCCGAGGCTGCAGCTCCACCTGCACCTGAGCAGCCCGCCCAGTCAGGGCAGGGGCAGCCGTTCGTGTTGCCTGTGGGCGTGAGCTCGAGGAACGAGGACTATCCCCGCACCTGCAGGATGTGGTAAGAATGCCAGGGCAGGCGTGACAGGCTTTCCGGGGAGTCCTGCCTTACCACCTGGCACAGAGATGGGCAATGGGGGCCAGGCTCAGTGCTGGCCAGTGTGGGGGCTCCCTGCACTCGGGTGGGGAGACCCTGACAATTCTGGTGGAGTCCCAGCTTGGCCCCCAATGAACAGTGCCCTTCTCTGGGCTGCACAGCCACAACTCAGACTTGGGAGGCTCCCAACCTCTCACCCCCGGTGAGCCTCGAGGGGGCCTTATTAAACCTCCAGGCATGAGGCTTCCTTCCCAGTGCCTTCTGTGGCCTCGTTAGGTGAAAGGGAGACAGGTGAGTCTGCAGGTGGCATTGAAAACAGCTGGGGAGAAGACGTCTCTCCTGTACCTGTCCCCCAGAAGCCGGCTTGAGTTTACCTGGATGTCCTTGTAGTTACCTGCTGAGCAGGTCTGAGCACACTCCAGTATCAGCCCCTCTTTCCTCCTGTGGTTTCTCTCCTGGCTCAGAAAGCCTGCTTTTCACTTGACTTCTATTCTTATGGTTTTGTCTTGAGCCACTGCCCACAGCCACTCAGGCCCTTCCTGCCCCAGCTCTCTTCTCTGCACTTCAGGCCTTCTTAGGTGTAGATGAGCCAAAATCAATAAAACTACAGATTCAGGTCCTCCATCACACTGGCCACAGTTCAGGTGTCAGCAGCCACACATGTATTGGACAGTGCAGGTGTCGAACGTTCCATCATTGCAGAAAGCTCTGCTTAGTTGTCCTAGGGGATGTCTCGAGGGGATGACCTGTCCATTTCTTGGCATCTCAGCTGCCTGGCCTCCATGTTCATCCAGTTACATGTAAAGACCTGTTTCCTTGACTTCCAGGCTGACTGCTGTCTCCTGCCGGCGGTGCTCTAATCAGTGCATCATGTTAGAATAAGTGTGGGCAGAGTGCTGAGCACCCCAAGTGAGGATTTAGGTATCTTTGTGGGCTTGGCGGGTTAATTGGTTCTGAGCACACAGTGTCAATTGGTGGGGTGGTGCCCCCCACACCAGTAGGCAGTTCTCCATAATACCAACTTGGTGTTGGGCCACTTGACTCTCTCCTGACTCTGTCCCCCAGAGACGCTATCAGACCCGGCAAGACTGCCCCTGCCCCTTCAGACACCAATCCCACCTGTGCTTCTGACCAACCAGCTATGGGTCGGGGCGGGGGGGTGGTTCCTCTGATCCCCTCCCCAGGTTTGATTGAGGTGCTGGGGTGGCTCATAGAACTCAGGGAAGTGAGAAAGGATATAGGTGGACAGCCAGATGAAGAAATGTGTAGGGTCCCGAGCCCAGTAGCTCCCACCCCCGTGGAACTGGGGTGTAGGTTTCCCCACTTTGGAGCTCCCTGAACCCCATACTTTGGGATGTTGTGGAACTTCCTCACATAGGCACGGTGGATCATTAGCTCCGTTTCCAGCCCCTCTCCTGTCTGGAGAATGGCGGGGCTGCTGAAGATTCTAAGCTTCTATTCCTGGCTGGTCACCAGAAGGGAGGGTGTCACCTCCTAGTGGGTTTTACAAGGGTTTCAGGAGCTCTGTGCCAGGTACCAGGACAGAGATCAGTGCGTGTACTCTTCTGTTATCTTACATTGGGGAAAAATCTATTTCCGTTTTCTTCATGTTACACAATTACCACAAAAGTGGCTGAATTCAGTTTTTCCTGGAGGAGACCTACAAGTGGTGTTCCAGTGTAATTTCAACTGTTGCAAACTTTTTAGTGGTCATAAAAGAAAGGACTCTGCTGTCCTTAGGAAACTTAACAGTTCACAGTGTCTCGAGGCCGGTCGAGAGCCCAGTGGGCTCACCTAGAGGGTGTTCTCAGGCCAGCCCCGCCCCACATAGGTGTCCATGAACTGGGAGGGACATGCTGTGGTCCCTTCCCTGTTTGGTTTGTGTGTCTGCGAGGGCTTGCCACAGCGTGCAGGCAGGATATGGCCCCCTGGAATACTAAGCTCAGTGGATATCACTTTGCCTCCCTGTAGGCTCTGGTGCTTTTTCCACCTGAGAATACCTGCAAACCAGGTGCCCTCATGGACAGGCCTGCTCTGCTCTCCTACCCAGGAGAGCCTCGGCATGGTGGCTGAAGGTTGGGGGTCCTGGCTGCCTCTGTGCACTGGGAGATCGAGCCAGCCCCCAGCTCCTTGTTATCTGGAGGAGTGCCAATTTCTTGGCAAGAAACATGTAAATGCATCTCTGTCTCACTTTGTTCTTGAAATTTGAAACTTGGCCTTAATGATTTGAAATTTCTGCTTTTGGAGTTCACGATAGTTGCATGCCAGTAAGTCTTCATTGATTGTTTGAGGCATTCACATGCTGACATAGTATCCTGAGAGCTTTACAAAGGTGTATTTTGGGACAGTTACGCAGTGATGCTACCGGAGACCCTCTTCCTTTAGCTGGGTGAGCTGGTGGAGAGCAGTGGGCAGCAAGGGGAGCCTGACTGGGGGCCTGCGGTGTGGGAGTGCTGCAGGGGCTGGGTGGGGCCCTCCCTGCTCCTTCCAGGCTCTTCTCACTTTCCTCCCCTGTGCTGTCCCTCTTGTTTCTGTGCAGTTTTTATGGCACAGGCCTCATTGCTGGCCATGGCTTCACCAGCCCTGAGCGCACACCTGGGGTCTTCATCTTGTTCGACGAGGACCGCTTCGGGTTCATCTGGTTGGAGCTGAAATCCTTCAGCCTGTACAGCAGGGTGCAGGCCACCTTCCAGAACGCAGAGGCGCCATCCCCACAGGCCTTCGAGGAGATGCTCAAGAACATCCAGTCCCTGACTTCCTGACGGGCCAGTGCCCTGTAGGGTGGCTCCCAGGGCCCTGGACCCTGCTCCTGCGAAAGGAAGCAGCATGCACTTTGGAGATTTGGCCTTCTGACCAGAATACCGACCTTGTAAGAGTCTTGGCCTAGCCACCCCAAGATTCTTGTATAGAGTGTACATTTGCCCCGGTCCTCGTCAGGAGCTCATAGGAAGGCTGACTGAGCATGTCTTATAAAAAAAGAAAAAAGAAAAAGAAAAAAGAAGGAAGAAAGAAGCTGAAAGGACTGATGGAGAGGGCTGACTACAGTCTTGTGAACAACTCGAGTGGAGAAATGGGGTGTCCCCTTGGCCTGTAGGCAGTTTTCATGGGACAGGCTGAGTGACCCTCTGGGCTACTAGGGGGGATTGATTGTGCGTGAGCTTTGCCAGCTCCCTTGCAGGAGGCGAGTGAAAGCGGCTGCAGGCTGGCAAGGGGCTGGGGCAGTGAGTGCTCAGAGGGAGTCCTGGGGGGTCGGGATGCTGGGCCAGGACCCTGGACTGAATTCTTGTTTCTCTACTAACCTGCTTGGATTTTGGAAAAAAGTATTTCACCTCTGCCATGTTTGTGCATCGGTGTGGTGGGGTCAGTGATGCAGGCCAGTAGGGAGTGGCACAGTGGGCCTCTGAACAGCTTAGGGGCCCTGGCCTCTCTCTAGCTTTAGAGTTAAGACCCTCGCTGCAGCCAGTTCCAGACAGGGCATCTGTTTGCACACCCCTACCCACCTCCTGCACACGCTCTGGTGTTGGAACCCTGAGCTGAGCCACTTGTCCCAGAACCTGCCCCAGGATTTGGCAGGGCTACATCCCAAACAGTCCTATATTGCCCATTTGTACACAGGTGCTGTTTTTGCAAGTGTCAAAGCAGCAGAGTGGTTGCACAGATGACTTTGGAGCCCCTTTGTGGGTAATAGGGCAGCTTTCTAGAAAAGTCACCCCTTATGTATGGAATGCACTTTGGAGACCAGGGCCTCTTGGGAGCCTCTGGGGTGGAAACCCTGAGCATGGATGCTTCTGCTGGTGGTGTGCCTGTGTCCCATTGACACCTGCATTTGGGGACCCTCCGTAAGGTCTCTGCTGAGAACAGAGCCCGAAATGCACATAGACACCCAAGAATTAGTTGCAGCTCTGTCTCCAGCCTGCAGAGAGCTGTCACCATGTTCGCCTTCTATGAGTTGCGGCTTCACTTGGGAGGCATGCAGATTTTGTCTCCCTCTGTGTGGCTTGCTCTTGTTGGGTGAACTGTGCTGAGCCCTCATGCGGGGGGGGGGGGGTAAGGGACCCCAGGGAAGGGGGCAGCTTTGTGGTGCCTTCATGTAGAGACCAACATGAGATGTCCCATGAAACGTGTTTTCCTGATGAATTTCTCCCTGACTGGCCTTTTTAAAAAAAATAATAAAAAAATCCCTATTGCTCTAGCTTCAGTACCTTTGGCAACTTTGAACTTCCTTTGCTTCCTAGAATTGTAGGATTGATAAGCTCTGCGGCATGGTCCCTAAAAGGCAGACCTTCTAGGAGGTTCTTTCCGGACTCCGACTCAGGAAGGAGGCAAGCCAAGAAGGCAGGGTCCCCTCTGGCTGGCTGTTGGCACCACAGCTCAGCTCACCTCCCACATCTTTCTAGCAGGACCTGAGGTGCAGTCACAGTTTTTGTGTCTTCCGCGTGTCTTCTGTGGGACTGAGCTTTCAAGTGCTGTCACCCCCACCCCTTTGTGGCTGTTGCTGTTTGACCTGTGCCAGGTGTGGCTGCTCCTGCATGGGGTAGCCATGGCTATGAAGCCTCAGGGAGAACAGAATGAAGGCCAGCAATGTGACGGCTGCCGTGCTTCATGTTTCGCCCAAGCCTGAGGCTCGCTCTTAAGGCTACTCGGCCCGAGGCCTCCCCTTGTCTGTGACACCCATTGACACTCATTGAAGATGAGCCTTTTCATCAGAAAGGGGCCCCATGGTTTCCACTGTTGGCTGCATTCACATTGGTCTCTGTCTTAGGCCAGGCCCCAGGGACCTTTGGGGCCGAACAGCTGGTTGTGGCCTGGGTGATGCCAGGTAGGGCCTGCAGTGGTGGAGGGTGAGGGCTTGTCACCTGCACAGCTGGTCATTCAGAGTACGTGTTGTGTCCCACTTGGTGTATTTGTGGCCAGTTCTGGTTTCCAGTTTGGTAGATGAGTGGGTAGCTATGTAAACTAGCCCCAGCGGGCATGCCTTAGGGGAGAGTGGGCAACCGGCTTCTGGGAGCCACTTCTGGCTGGTGAGCATTCAGAATGGCTCCCGTTGTGGTTGGAAGCTTGAAGACAGCTGGGATTTGATAAAGCAGGTCCCCACAAGGAACCAGAATGACCTGATTTAGGGACTGTCTGTGCTTGTGCTTGATTCCAGGAAGGGGTTACCGGACCCTGGGTCAGTCTGGACATCTTCCCCTGGTTGGCACCACCTCATTTGCCACTGTGCTGCTGTGAGGTTGGATAAGTCTGTTGTGTGAGTGGCAGGAGCCTCAGGTGTGTCTCTGCGTACCTGGGCATGTGCTGTTCTGCTACTTGAGGGGGAATGATGTGATTGGAGATTTCAAATGTGAGTCATTGGAGTCTTCTCTATTGGGGCTGAATGTTCACTGCATGAGGCTGATGTAAATGACTTTTTTTTTTTTTTTTTTTGGGCTATCTGGTTATGTTGGCCTAACCACCTCAGACTTGCAGTGGTCTGCTGTTGGGTGGGAGCAGGTTTGGAGGCCTCATGGTGGTGGGAGTTCCAGAATCCTTCCTCCCATGTTCCAGACTGGGCCTCCCTTCCCAGCATCACCCCTTGGTCCTGCCATCTGGACTGTGGCTGATGCTGAGGGCTGCAGCTTCCACCCCTCCATCCCCTCCTCCCCCAACACAAGCAGCTTAGGCTGGATGCCTGTACCCTGGCATTCCTCTTGGCCAGGGCAGAAGGTAGGAGAGCTCCCACAGTGGGCTTACTTGAGGAGGAGGCCAGGCCTCTGTTCCTATGTCTTGGAGAACAGGCTGTGAGCTGGAGTTGGCACATCTGACATTCTCTTTTCCTGAGAACCTGGGGTTTACTGCTGTGGCCTGGTCGGGCAAGGCCCTCCCGTCAGCCAGCCGATCATCTGTGCTCCAGCAGCGGCAGTGGTCATTGTGGGTTGCCTTTGTGTTCTCTCATTGCTGCAGTACGGTCACTGTAGTGCTCCTGAGTGGTGACAGAGGGGAACCTGTTTAGTCCCTTTACTTGGTGAACTCGGTCACGGGAATCTTGGAATTTCTGACTCCTGCCCACAGTGTCTGTGTGTTGAAGATGAACCTCCATACAGACTTGGTGCTTTGAGGAAGCTGCCCTGTTCCATCAGAAGCCCTCATTCTGTCTTCTGTCCTCGTGCTCTAACTTTTAAGAACCTTTATGGGAGTGTTCTCATATAGCCCTCCCCTGGCTTGAGGCTCGTGCACCCTAGTCCTTGGCCAATCCCAGAGGTAACCTAGGCCGATCTCCCTGTTCTTACTTTTAGGAGGTCTGGAATATAATCTGGCTGTACATTCTCAGAGGTGTTGAGAGAGTAGAAATAAGCCATGATACCATCAGTTTGCCTGAAGGTGTGAATGGGAACAAGACAGTGCCAAATTACTGAGTGTTCCATGTCATGGTGTGGTGGCCTGTAGGCCAGCCTTCAGGAGGTGTTGGTGGCCAGCAGTGACCCTGAGACATGGAGGACGTCCAGTCTTCTGGGCCCTTTGTGTGCTCACAGGGAGACCCGCCAAAACACATGAAGGGGTCAGAACCTTTGCTTTTTCAGCCTAATTTTACTTTTTGGTTGCTATTTGAGATCATGTAGCCTACTTGGAGAAGAAACGAGTTTATGCTGCTTGATCTTGAGATCCCACGCCCTGACAGGTGAGGTGGGGGGAGTTGCTGTTCCTCTCGGGCGTCTGCTCTGGTGCAAGGTGGGCTGGAGCAGGGATGATGCACCCCTGGCAGGGCCAGGACCTGAGGAAGTGGCTGCTGTGAGCCTGTGCCCAGTGTTGTCACCCAGATGGGACCACTGTGTGGGGCTGTTTCTCCATAAATCAGTTTTTGAAACCTTGTTGTGTTCTTTGTAATTGTTTCTTTGGGGACGTGATCCAGATGGAGGCCAGAGCCGTGAGCTACAGGAGGTGGGGGGTGAGGTCTGAAGGAGGGTCTGGATCCTGGGAGGGTGCCCCCCCCTCCCCCTGGGAGCCTCTCACACCTGGACTTGACCAAAGTGTTTATTTACTCAGGTGTAGAATGAAGCGGTAAGTGCTCCCTTGGAACCCAGGCAGTGGTAGGTCCCTGGATTCCTCCCTCTGACCTTGGCTTGATATGTGTCCCCATCACTGATGTGGTGGCCCTGAGGAAGTGGGGGCCCCAGTAGAATTTTCTCAGGCTAAATTCAAGGGGTGTTTTTCTGAGAACAAGATAAGAATGGGATAGATGAGGACAGGGGCTGTGTTCTTTGGTGGGCACACAACTGAGATTTTTTTTTTTCTGGTTTTTTGTTTGTAAAGGTTATGTTCTTGTAAAGACATGTGAGAATTTAATACAGGAAGTAAAGGTACCTCATGTTCCCATTCACAGACAAAAGAATTCCCCTCCTCTGTCTGGGTGGTGGCTTAGCCCCGCTACCCCCCTTGGAGAAAGGCTGCCTGGTCCTTCCCCCATGGGAAGCTGTGCTGGCAGGGCCCTGGCCAAGCACCCTGTGCGCCCTTCATCTCCCTGGGCCCCCGCATGGCGCTTTCTGTAGCCTGGGCTCTGGTGAGAATTTAGGGTTGCTGCATGCACATATGACCCCGGCTAGCATCATGTGAAAATCCAGGAGTGCTGGAAGGCTGCCTTCCCAGCACCTGGTTTTTGGAAACATGGCTGCAGGAGATAGTTGCTCTGCTCATGAAGGTGGCATCTGCGGTCTCTTCCCTCACCCACTGGTCCTTATGTAGATGCCCAGTCCTGGGATGAACAGGTGCTTCTCAGGGGGAGTAAAACCAGGGAAGGGAGCCCTAGAGGTAGGCCTGAGAAGTGACCCAGCATTCCCTCCTAGATGGTCCTGCTCTCCTGCTGTGGGCACACGCCTGCGGCCCAGGCCCAGCCATAGACCCAGGATCCTTACCAGGACCAGCCCCCCTGCTGGCTCAGCACCTCATGACCCCTAGGGCTGTTCCATACCCTGGCTGCTTGTTTGGCGCACTCTCTACTGGGCACTGAGTTTCTGTGTTTGGGGCTATGGGATTCTGTGCTGGGGCCATCCCATGCTGTAAGGCACTGAGCATCATTCTTGGTCTCCCTTATCATGGCAACCCAAAATATCTGTGGACGTGGCCAGTCTTCTGGGCCCTTTCTGTGCTCACAGGGAGACCCACCAAAACATGAAGGAATCAGAACCTTTGCTTTTTCAGCCTAGTTTTACTTTCGGTTGCTATTTGAGATCACACAGCCTACTTGGAGAAGAAACACATTTATGCTGCTTGATCTTGAAATCCCACGCCCTGATAGCTGACAGGTGAGGTGGGGGGTAGTTGCTGTCCCTCTCGGATATCTGCTTTGGTGCAGGGTGGGCTGGTCACCTTGTGGAGAAACACTGGGTTAGTGCCTGCACCTCCATGCCCCAAACGTGGTGCCACATGTCATAGACACAACAGTGAACAAGCAGCAGTTTCAGCCCTGCACAGGTCATAGCATGAAATGTCCCCAAAATGAGCTTAGTAGCCTCCTTTGGACACTTGGGGGCACCATATTAGGGTATGATCTATATCCAGTGCAGTGGGGGGCCAAGGCTATCATGGAAGTGGGCGCACTTGGACCTGTGGTGCCTGGTCCAGCATCTGCAGGGCCAGGTGGTAGGTGAGGGGCTGTGTCCTCACCTGTCTCCCTCAACCCAGGAGGGACATCACTCCTGGAATCTCAGCAGGGGCCCAGGAGCTGGGTCTCTGTGGTGCTCTAGAGTTTTGGCTCCTCCCAGTACTGGGACTGCCTGCCTTCCCTGGCACACTTGCCCTGGTGCCTAGTAGGTAGGAGGAGGTGATGACCGTTGTGTTAGCACTAGTGCTGCGTGCCCCTTGGACCAAGGGGATGGCTCCTTGTTGGCTGGCTGGGTGTGAAGCTCAGCATCGCCAGGGAGCTTAGAGAGAGGGAGATGCCTGCCTGGCCCTGGGATGCTGAGCCATAGCCACTGGGTAGAGGGTTTGAGCATTTGTGGCTTCCAAAACCCCCCAGGGTTCTGATGCTGCAACATGGCAGCCCTTCTGTGGCTGTCCTCCATGCTGCATAACAAGCATCTCCTTTGCCAGCATCTTTTGGGAGGAAGATGCAGAGGAACATGGTTTTAAACAAACAGCTGTCCCTTGCTCTTTAGTGTGTCTTCAGTGTGTATCCATAGAGCTGTGAAGAAGCACCACAGTCAGGATATAGAGTGTTCCATCCATCTTCATAGCCAGCACCCCACCCTGCAGCCCCTGGTCTGCCTCCATCCCTATAGCTTTGCCTTTCTTAGAATGTCAGATTTCCAGCCTTCACTATTCTCTCCCTCCAAGAAGCCTTTCTAGACTTCTTTTTCCCCTAATATTCCCCATGACATTTTAATACCACAGATAGACTGTATGCATTTGTGTGGGTCTGTGTGTGTGTGCACGTGTGTGCTTTTATCTACACAGGCATAGATGACACAGTGTCCTGTGGGCAGAGGGAGGCCTAGGGCTCTAGCTCAGCGCCCCCATGAGTCCTTCTGCCATGCTGAGAAGGGACTGCTGGTAAGGAAACTGGAGATGGGGGGATACCCCATGGGAAGTTTCCGTGGGGATTCGAGTTTGAACTGGCATGGCCTGGGAAGTGACCACACTCTGGATAAGGAGTCACACATAGCTGGATATGGGGTAGGGGCATGAGACAGGACAGCTGGGGTGTAGATCTGATTCCATTCTTGTCTGGGTGCTGGGCCAAATGCAGTCTCAGGGGTCCCACGTGCTAGTGGCTCAGCCCTGGGGCTCACCTCATTAGAGCCTCTGTGACCACTTGGACAACAGGTGCCTAAACAACTGGCTCAGGACTGTTGCCATCCCCATCTGGGAGTCCAGGTGGTAGAGGAGGGGAGCCCTGAGCCCTGCAGTGGATGGGCAGGTCAGGCCATAGAGAGAAGCTGCTGAGCACACCCATGGATAGGGCCCAGGAGGCCAGTGAGGACCTAGACCCAATTCCTGTCCTCTCCTTGGTCTCCCCCCAGGACCCGGGATGGGGACAGGCTATGGAGCCTGGGTGAATGGCCCTCATCACCATGGAGCTTCTCTCATGCTTCTACATTCCACAGTTCTGTTGGGAGGCAGGCTCCACAGCACCACAGGCATGGGGAGATACAGTGTGGAGCCCGTCTTCTAGAAGAAGCCCCAGTGATCTCACGGAAAACACTGGGATGTGGGTCCTCAGTGCTGGGGTGAGACAGTGACGGGTATCTGTAAGTGAACAAACTCTCCCTGAGCCTGGCTGTCTCCCTGAGCCTGGCTGTCTGGCTCAGGTTGTATCCCTTTTATGGTGCTTGACAATAAGGATAGTGGTGGTGGCGGTGCCATGTGCCCTGGCAGAGTGCAGGACATGGTGAAGGAGAAGGAAAGGGAGACTGAGATGCTGATGTTCCATAGCACATCAGAGAGAGCTCTAGAATGTAGTGGTTGGAGAGATGGGGAGAATAGGGGGTGACGATGGAGCCTGCGATCTCACAAGGTAAGGGTCTGGGGCAGCCAACTTGCACAGTGGGGACCGGTCACTTATGCAGGGCCCCAGGCTGGGTGAAAAAGGGAGTCCTGGGGCAGCCCGAGTGGCTCAGTGGTTTAGCGCCGCCTTCAGCCGGGGATGTGATCCTGGAGACTGGGGATCGAGTCCCACATTGGGCTCCTTGCGTGGAGCCTGCTTCTCCCTCTGCCTATGTCTCCGCCTCTCTCTCTCTCTGTGTCTCTCATGAATAAATAAATACAAACCTTTAAAAAAAAAGAAAAAGGATTCCCGTATCAAGGGGGCCGTTAATATACCACATGAGTCTGTGGCACCTGGCATGACTGTGACCCAGACTGGGCTGGGAAGGGTCTTCCAAGAGAACCCAAAGTGCCCCCAATGGGGAACAGAAGCGTGTGACTCTTGAGATTGTAAGTTTGGGCCCCATGTTGGGTGTAGCAATTACTTAAAAAGAAAATGTTTGAAAAAAATAATACTTTTTAAAAGATTTTATTCATTTATTCATGAGAGACACACAGATGCGGAGAGGTAGACAGAGGGAGAAGCAGGCTCCCTGCGGGGAGTCCGATGCAGAACTTGATCCTAGGACCCCGGGAGCACTACCTGAGCTGAAGGCACCCAGTGGCTTTTCTTGTATTTATTTATTTATTTATTTTTATTTTTAATTTTTATTTATTTATGATAGTCACAGAGAGAGAGAGAGGCAGAGACATAGGCAGAGGGAGAAGCAGGCTCCATGCACCGGCAGCCCGACGTGGGATTCGATCCCGGGTCTCCAGGATCGCGCCCTGGGCCAAAGGCAGGCCCCAAACCGCTGCGCCACCCAGGGATCCTGTGGCTTTTCTTTTAAATCATGTTTTTACCAAACCCACGAGATTTAGCATTGTGAAGCTCTGTCTCCCTGCCTGTCACAGGTCCATCAGGCAAGGTTTTCCTTTAACAAACCTCCAAACAAAATCACAAATTCTGGGTTCTTTTCTGGGTTAGCAGTAATACATGATTTTGTAGTAGCAACGTTCTCAAAGATACAGATGTGTATATGTGGGAAGGACAGTCCTCCAGCCATGGTCCCCAGAACCTGCGTGGTGGTGGCCCTGAGACAGTGCCCTTCCTGCTGGATGGCCTCTCACTTGCTCTGTCCACCCACAGGGGCAGGGGTGACCTGCCGTCAGGCCCTGTGTCTTGGCTGCCAGCTCTCTCAGGTTACAGAGAGGTGTCCCCACTTGGGGGCTCGGCCTCCCCAAAGCCTGCTTATGTAGGGTCAGGTCCTGGTTTCAAGTAGATGATAGGCCCTTTTCTCCTACACAAAGTTCAGATCTCTGGGAAATCCAGTCTGGAATGAGGGACTGAAGGAGGTTTTTGCCCATCTCTGTGCATTTGGAGGCCCGTCCTCGTCTTGCCTGCAGTCCCAGCATGGCTGCCACTGCCCTCCTAATGCTGGTCTCCCTGCATCTGCCTAGGTTTTGTTTTTAACGCCTTTGTTAGCACTCACTCAGGCTCATGCTGCTGCAGCCTGCCACCCTCACTGCATGCAGGAGTGACTGGGGAGAGTCCCCCTCTGCCACCAGCTCTCGGAGGGCACAGGTGGTCCAGTCCTGGGTTCTGTCTCCAGTGCAGGTGGCACGAGGCTTCATGACAACCTGAAAAGAGTCCCTCCAGGCTGCAGGTGATGGTCACAGGGGTGGTGGGAAAGGGCAGTCTTGGTTGGGTTCCAGGCTGCAGGTGATAGTCATGGGGGTGGTGGGAAATAGCTGTCTTGGCTGGGTTCCCCTAAAAGCCAGCCCTGAGCAAGGATCTGCAAATACACTATTGGGGAGATGACTTTGGCTACGGTGTAGGGAGTGAGGGGTGGTGCAGAGCATCATCAAGGGGGCAGCTGGGGCTCAGGCCTGGAGGGATGCTGGGGATTGGTGTGTGGAGCACCATCCCACCCACAGACACAGAAGCCCAGACACTTGTCCACCCTCCCTGTCACGGCTGAGGGCTGCTCCCAGGAGCATCAATCCCTGGCACTCCTGGCCTGCCCCCAGACAGGGGTCCAGAGAGTCATCTTTGGGCAGTTACAGGAGTTGACAGCCATCAGCATGTGAGTGCTGTGGGGGCTAGGATGAGGGGGATGCCTAGGGTGCTCCTGGGCAGGTCACAGAAGGTGGCCTCTGGGAGCAGGGGCAGGCTCAGCCACAGGCCCAATGTAGGTGAAGTGCAAGCCCAACTTGCCGTGCTCTCAGCCAGGGACCCTTGTTTGGTGAACACACTGCACCATGACTCTAGGGCTCAAGCTTTCTGCTTCTCCTCCTCCTACCTGAGGGCTTTGGAAACAAAAGCCTGACATAAACCTTTGGTGGCCACAGGCATGTATGGTTCCACTTCCCTCCTCTGAGGCAGTGGCAGTGAGCCAACCCCCTGCCTGAAGTAGGACAGGGAAAGCGAAAATATAGGGGAAAAGCTAGGATCTACCACACTCACCTAACGACAACCAACCTGCATGGAAGGCTTCCTGTATGCTGGGTCCTACTTATCTTCCCCAACTGCCTGTGGGATTGAGTCTGTAGTTATGACTATTTTACAGACAGCGCCCAGGCCTGGAGAAGGATGCACAGTGTGGGAGAGGCAGGGCCAGGGTCGGAGGCAGGCCCTGGTTACTCTGAACACCCAGGGCAGAGTGGGCTGTGGTGATGGGTTTGCTTTCCCACTGGAACTTCTGCATGTGGAATCATGTGCCTGCTCTGCAGTCTCGGGTCTTGCAGCTGTGTGTTCTTTTCCATCCTTAGGTGGTGTTCCTCCACCTGAAAATGCCACAGGTTCTTTCACCTTTTCTGCTATGAATGGACATTGGGTCACTTGCAGGCGGACTGAGTTCTCATTTATATAGTGTGTGGGGCTGCCCCAGGAACCACTGAGTTGGAGGGTATTAGGTCACAGGTTTATGTCTTGTCAATGTTGTCAATGTAGTTATGCGAACTTCGTGAGCAACAGGTGCCAGCTCCAGCTGCCACACCCTCGATGAACCTGGTGTTTGGTCCTTAGTCCTCTTGGCCATTCCTGGGAGGGGAGGGTCAATGTGCCCCAGAGCCCTGGGAGGGGGAGGGGATGGGGTCAGTGTGCCCCAGCGTCCTGGGAGGGGGGCGGAGGGTCAGTGTCCCCCAGCGTCCTGGGAGGGGGGCGGAGGGTCAGTGTGCCCCGGCGTCCCGGGAGGGGGGGGAGGGGGGCGGAGGGTCAGTGTGCCCCGGCGTCCCGGGAGGGGGGCGGAGGGTCAGTGTGCCCCGGCGTCCCGGGAGGGGGGGGAGGGGGGCGGAGGGTCAGTGTGTCCCGGCGTCCCGGGAGGGGGGCGGAGGGTCAGTGTGCCCCGGCGTCCCGGGAGGGGGGCGGAGGGTCAGTGTCCCCCAGCGTCCTGGGAGGGGGGCGGAGGGTCAGTGTGCCCCGGCGTCCCGGGAGGGGGGCGGAGG
This sequence comes from Canis aureus, assembly GCF_053574225.1. Lineage (NCBI taxonomy): Eukaryota > Metazoa > Chordata > Mammalia > Carnivora > Canidae > Canis > Canis aureus. The sequence continues at coordinate 23,265,346 of NC_135613.1, read as the reverse complement.
GTCAGTGTGCCCCGGCGTCCCGGGAGGGGGGCGGAGGGTCAGTGTGCCCCGGCGTCCCGGGAGGGGGGGGAGGGGGGCGGAGGGTCAGTGTGTCCCGGCGTCCCGGGAGGGGGGCGGAGGGTCAGTGTGCCCCGGCGTCCCGGGAGGGGGGCGGAGGGTCAGTGTGCCCCGGCGTCCCGGGAGGGGGGGGAGGGGGGCGGAGGGTCAGTGTGTCCCGGCGTCCCGGGAGGGGGGCGGAGGGTCAGTGTGCCCCGGCGTCCCGGGAGGGGGGCGGAGGGTCAGTGTGCCCCGGCGTCCCGGGAGGGGGGGGAGGGGGGCGGAGGGTCAGTGTGCCCCGGCGTCCCGGGAGGGGGGGGAGGGGGGCGGAGGGTCAGTGTGTCCCGGCGTCCCGGGAGGGGGGCGGAGGGTCAGTGTGCCCCGGCGTCCCGGGAGGGGGGCGGAGGGTCAGTGTGCCCCGGCGTCCCGGGAGGGGGGGGAGGGGGGCGGAGGGTCAGTGTGCCCCGGCGTCCCGGGAGGGGGGGGAGGGGGGCGGAGGGTCAGTGTGCCCCGGCGTCCCGGGAGGGGGGGGAGGGGGGCGGAGGGTCAGTGTGCCCCGGCGTCCCGGGAGGGGGGGGAGGGGGGCGGAGGGTCAGTGTGCCCCGGCGTCCCGGGAGGGGGGCGGAGGGTCAGTGTGCCCCGGCGTCCCGGGAGGGGGGCGGAGGGTCAGTGTGCCGCAGCGTCCGGCCGCACAGCCTGACTGAGGCTACAGCAGGGCTCCGGTGTGCTCGGGAGGAGCGGGGAGAAGGCGGGCGGGCAGGGACCGGACGGCCGCGCACGAAATGCTCGGGTCGTGCTGAGATTCCTGGTGACCGCCGTTAGCTGGGAGGAGGCGGGTGACCCGACTTGGACACACGCCGGGGTGGTGTCTGACTTCTCCGGCACCGGCCGCGAGTTGGGTTCGGGCTCCACGGCCGGAGTCTCGGGGAGCGGGGCCGCGCCGACGGCCTCCAAGCCTTCGCCTCCGATCCAAACACACGTCCGGGCGTCCTGTCCGAGCCGACAGGGAGACGGAAGCGGGCCAGAGCCCAGGCGCGTACGGGGCCCTCCGGACGGCAGCCGGCGGCAGCTCCGCGGCCTCCCGAGCCCCGGGCAGCTCCTCCACGTCACGACCCGCGCGCTGAAGCGGGGCGCGCACCGAGCCGGAGCTTCCGGAACCAGCGGCTCCCGCGGCCGGCGGCGAGGGGGCGTTCCCGGCCCCGCCCCAAGGCCTCCCCGTGACCCACGGAGCCCGACGCCTGGGGCCAGTCAGCCGCCAGAGAAGGGCACATGCCTAGAAGGCCGCGCCTGATTGGCTAAGCTCGGGCGAGTCCTTGGCGCGCCGGGGCCCTCCGGCCGGAAGGGCGGGGCCTGAGGCCGCGGACGGGAGGAAGGGGAGGGGCCCGGCGGGGTGGCCCGGGCGCGCGTGCGGGTCGCGTGAGGCCGAGCCCTGCTGTCGTCACCCGCCTCAGGATGGTCCCCACCGCCTCCACCGCGGCGGCCCTGCCGGAGCCACGGCGGGCACTTCCGGGGGCCCTCGGGTGTCCGTTGGGTCTGTCAGTCAGCACGCACTCTCCCGAGGGCGTCGAGGCAGGCAAGTGCGTCCCTGGCCCGGCGGAGGCTGGAGCACCCAGGCGGGCAGCGGGCAGCGGGCAGCGGGCAGCGGGCACGCCCACGCTGACGTAAGCACCGGAGGGCCCTGTAGTGCTTCCCGGCCCGAGGACGTGGGGGCTGTGGCGCGCTGGCCTCCGTCCGGGCTGACCGCCTCCGCGCACCGCCGCAGACCCCCGCTCCGCGTTGGCTCCGAAGTCCCGAGAGGAGTTTCACCGGGCGGACCTCGCCGTGACGCGCTCGCCCTCCTCCCGCCAGCGCCGCCTCACGCCCCCAGCCGGTCTGTGGAGAGAGCTGGGCGGCGGCCCGGGGGTTCCGGCTCACTGGGCCGTGCGGGCGGTTGCGCGGCTCTTCGCAGCCTCGGCTGGGCCTCCGGAGCCGGCGACCCGAGGCTCTTGCTGGAATAAAGCAGCAGCGACGCTGACGCGCAGGCAGCGCAGTGCGGCTCCGAGGGTTTCCACGTTACAGAACACGGACGCGTCAGCCTCTGCTTTGTGTTCGCCCGCTCGCCCCTGGGGGCCCCGTTCACACCCTGGCATTTGCGCCTGGGGTGGTGGTGGCAGCAGCGCGGCCGTCCGCACGGCCTCCGATGCTCTGTCACCCCACCGCAGGCCCCCGTGCTGTCCTGGAGGGAGTTGCTATTCATTTATTTATTTAGTATATTTTTTTATTGGAGTTCGATGTGCCAACATCTAGCATACCACCCAGTGCTCATCCCGTCAAGTGCCCGTCACCCAGTCACCCCCACCCCCTGCCACCTTCCCTTCCACTACCCCTTGCTCGTTTCTTTTTTTTTTTTTTTAATTTTTATTTATTTATGATAGAGAGAGAGAGGCACAGAGACACAGGCAGAGAGAGAAGCAGGCTCCATGCACCGGGAGCCCGACGTGGGATTCGATCCCGGGTCTCCAGGATCGCGCCCTGGGCCAAAGGCAGGCGCCAAACCGCTGCGCCACCCAGGGATCCCCCTTGCGCCTTTCCCAGAGTTAGGAGTCTCATGTTCTGTCTCCCTCTCTGGTATTTCCCACTCAGTTTCTCTCCTTTCCCCTTTATTCCCTTTCACTATTTTTTATATTCCCCAAATGAATGAGACCATAGAATGTTTGTCCTTCTCCAATTGACTTACTTCACTCAGCATAGTATCCTCCAGTTCCATCCACGTTGAAGCAAATGGTATTTGTTGTCTTTAATGGCTGAGGAATATTCCATTGTATACATAGACCACATCTTCTTTACTGGAGGGAGTTTCATTTAACTTACGGCTTTCACAGTCTTTGCCTTGGGTATTGCAAGTAAGCCCCTGGGCGTGCTGGGGGTTGTGGTTGGAAGGTTTGGCCCTGGCAGGAGCGTTCTTCTCACTCCCAAAGGGCCCAGGGCGTGTTGAGCTGGAGTGTGCAGCAAGTGAGTAGGTTCTGGACGTACAGGAGCATGCATACACCTGCTTCTGTGGTCAGCCCCCTCCCCCTCTCAGTGTCAGGACAATGACCTCTCTCTCCCTGGGGCTTAGTGACATGCCAGTTGAGGAGGATGCCGGCCAGGATCCTCACCCCCCCACAGTCCTACCCTACCCCCCGGGGGTGGGGTAGGAACTCAGAACTTTCTAAGCCTTCCTGTTCTTGTTTTCTAGGAAGAGCACATTTCAAACCTTTGGGAAAGAAGTGTGCTTCATAGATCAGTCGATAAGGAAAGCAACCTCTCAGCTATTTTGCCCCAACTCCACCAAGCCTGTGGAATTTGGGAGAGTGGAGAATGTGGGTGGGTCCTCAGACAGCACTTCATCAGGGTGAGTCAGAAATGGGAGTCTATGGTTATAGGGCCTATCACTGGGCCCCCAATATCTCTGTGTAGGGTCACTCACTGCCTCCCCCACCCCTGGTTCCTGAAGACACTTCAAGACAGGGACTCGGGAGGCCTGGGAGAACCACACTGCCCCCTGAAGTACCTGTTCTGGGCATCTGTTTCTTCATCTGACCCTGGGGAGGATGACTTCCCTTCTTCTGCCTGCCTGTGGGCATGGCAAGGATCCTCTGGGATGGATGTGGAAGCCTTTGCAAATGTAAAATACTGATGGCAGATTGGTACATGAAAAGAGCAACCCTCTCCCCACTGCACTTGGTTGTGCTCCCCAGACTTGCTCATGGTGATGCAGCAGTAAGTGGCTGGGAATCCTAATACACCTGGTCTACAGGCTCTGGTGGTGCCCTTCTAGATGAGTCTGGAGAGAGCCAGGGTAGCCTCCCTCTTTGTGAGCTGCAGAAGGAGCTGGCTCCCCTGCAGGAGTCTGGACACCCTGCCTCAACCCTGGCTCTCTCCAAACATTGGTTTACTATTCCAGAGAGTTCCTTGGCTTAATTTGCAAATGCAGCAGCAAATTTAATTCTCTTTTCTGACTCTCGCTCAGATGTGTCCTGTCCCCAGTACTGTTCATCAAGAGCCCATCTGCTGTGAGTGCCAGGCCAAATGCAGGGGCTACCTGCCGGTGCCCAGGTTTGAGGCGACGTTGCCTTACTGGGTCCCGTTGTCCCTGAGACCCCGAAAGCAGGTAGGTGACTTGGACTAGGGTTTCTTCATCTGAGTCCACGATGAACTTCAGGGGACCAGTCATCCCTCAAAGTCATAGGTGGTATAGAGTGGTATCTTAAAATTTCTAGGGGACAGTTTGTGTGTTTTTTTTTAATTCATATTTTTTCAAAAACCAGATCTGTGGAGTTAAGACTGACGTGATAACTGCACATATGTAAAATATACAGTTTGCTAAGTCTTGACATACCCATCTGTGAAACCACCACTGCTGCTGAGCTAACGTGCATACACGCAACCCTGAAAGGTTTCCTTATGGCCCTTTGTGACTGCCCCCATCCTCCCCACTCTGCTGTGCCCAGGTGACCACTGACCTGTTTTTGTCACCCTAGATCAGTTTGCATTTCTTTGCATTTTATATAAATGGAATCGTATAGTAGGCCCTCTGTGGCTTCGTTCACTCAGTGTAATTATTTCTGAGCTTCATCCATGCAGTTGCTGAGTGGCACTGGGTATCCATCATATGACTGGACCACAGTGCAGCCATTTGTCCACTGAAGGACATCTGCACCATCTCAGAGGTTTTGTTTATCATAAATAAAGCTATTGTGGACATTTGTGTACAAATCTTTGTATGAACACACCTTCATTTCTCTTGGGCGAATACCTAGGAGTGAACTTGTTGGATCGTGGGGTAAATGTATGTTTAACTTTTTAAAAAACTGCCAACTGTTTTCCAAAGTGGTTGTATCATTTTACATTTGCACTAGCAGCGTATAGAGTTTTAGTCCTCCACATCCTCAGTAACACGTGGTTTGGTCAGTCTTTCAGATCTTAGCCGTCTTAATAGGTGTGTGTCCTCTTGTGGCTTTAGTTTATATTTCCACAGTAACTGGTGATGCCGAGTGGCTCCTCCCTATGCTGTTGGCTTTGTATGTCTTACTTGATATGTATGCATCTGTTCAGATATTTTGCCCATTTAGAAAAACTGGATTGTTTGCTTTTTTTTTTTTTTTTGAATTACTGAGTTTTGAGAGTTCTTTATATATTCTAGGTATAATGAGATACTCAATTTATAAACATTTTGTCCATGTTTTTGACTTGTTCTTTTGTTTTCTTATCAATGTCTTTCACTAGCATAAGTTTTACATTTTGAGGGAGTCCAGTTTATCAATTTGACCTTTCCTGGATCTTGCTTAGGTGTGCCCCTTGCCCCCCACCACAGCACAGCAGTATTTCTTTTTTTTTTTTTTAGCAGTATTAAGTATATCTAAGAAATCTTTGTGTAAGCCAAGGTGCCAAGATCAGAAAGGTTTCTCCTGTATTTTTTCCTAGAAGTTTTATAGTTTATAGTTTGTGTTTAGGTCTGTGATCCATTTTAAGTTAATTTTTGTGTGTAGCTTAAGGTATGGCCCGAAGTTCTTTTTTTTCCCGTTGTGGGTGTCCAGTTGTTGTAATGCCACATGTCATAGACACCATGCTTTCTCCACTGGCTTGCCTTTGCACCTTGCCAGAAATCAGCTGTCTGTGTAGCTGTGGGTCTGTTTCCAGGCTTTGTTCCATCCCACTCTTCTAATTGTCTGTATGCCAATGCCATGCTGTCTCTACTGCTGTGGCTTTATAATGAACTTGGAGATCAGATAGTGTGTGTCTCCAATGCCAGTTTTCTTCTTTAAAGTTGATTATTCTAGTTTCCTTGCATTTCCATGTGAATTTTAGAATCCCATCTGCCAGTTTCTAAAGAAACGTCTTGCTGGGGTTTTGGTTGGTATTTTTTGTGTAAATTAGTGTGAAGAGAATCATCTTTTTTAATGACACTGTCTCTTCTGACCTGAGAACTTGGTGATCTCTATATCCCTGTAGGCCTTTTGTGTTTCTCAGGGTTCACTTGCAGTCAGCAGTCAGCAATGCACAGGTCTGGCACACCTTCTGTCTCACTGATCTGTGAGTGTTTTATAGTTTTGATGACATTATTTTAAAAATTTAGTTTATGATTGCTCATTGCTAGTACTAAAAATACCACTGATTTTTGTATTTTGATCTTGCATCCTACGGTAATGCTTACCTCCTTTATTCTAGGAGCTCTTTTGTAGAGTCCATCAAATTTTCTACATAGATGATCATGTCATCTACAGGGAGAGATGGTGCATTCCTTCTTTTCTGGTTTAGATGCCTTTATTTTTCTTGCCTGACACTCTAGCTAGAACTTCTGGTGTACTGTAGAGTGGAGTGGGGAGATAAGATGTCCTTATCTTCTCTCTCATCTTCAAGGGACAGCATTCGGGTTTTCATCATGAAGCATGATGTTAGCCATTGGTTTAGATGCCCTGCATCAGGCTGAGGGTGTTCCTGGCTATTCCTAGTTTGCTGAGAGGTTTTATCCAAAATAAGTGTTGGATTTTATCTGTGTCTATTCAGAGCATCATTTTATTTTATTTTTTTGGTTTGTTAATATGACGGATTGCATTGATGGATTTTCCAAAGTTAAACCACTTCCTGGGAGAAATCCCCTTTAATCAGGATGCATTCTCCTTCATATATTTGATTAGAAGTTTTGCTTGTATATTCATGTGGGTTATTGATCTGCATTGTCCTTGTTTGCCTTTGTATTCAGATGACGCTGATCTGGAGTTGAGAAGTATTCTCTCATTTTCACTTTTCTGGAAGACTTAGTGTAGAATTGGTATTATTTCTTCCTTTAGTATTTGGTAGGATTTATCATTGAAGCCATGTGGGACAGAACTTCCTTGTGGGAAGGTTTTTTTAACTACAAATTTAATTTCTTGTATAGATAACAGAGTTATTCAGGTTGTTTGCTTCTTTTTTAGTGAGATTTAAGGAATTTGTTAATTACATCATTGTCAAATTTATTGGCACAATGTTGTTCATAATGTTCTCTAATCACTCTTTTAATACCAGTGGAATCTGAAATGAGGCCCTCTCTCTTGTTTCTTGTTTTTTAGTAGACTCTCAAAGGGGTCATTGGCTTCAAGATGACTGAGTCATGTTGTCCTAGGCAGTGATGATGGCCTCAGTCCCTCCTGTTGGTCACTGTGTCATTTGAGAGTCAGGCAGGGTAGGTATTATTGTACCCCTTTAAAGAATGGGCACACTGAGGTCCAGAAAGGACAGGCTTTACTGGGGTCACAGTGTCAGTTCATAGCAGATGAGGGATTAGAACCCAGGACTCTCCTCACTGAGTTGTGCTGGTGGGCTTCAGGGAGGAGGTGACTCTAAGCAGGATGGAAGGATTATAGAAGATAGTGTGCCCAGCCTGTCTCATGTGTTCCGCCTGGGCTCCCTGCCTCCATCCTCTCTAGTCTGGCTGTCCATGTTTGAGCTGCAGCCCCATAAGCTTTGAAGACTGTGGATCTGGTCCTGTCGCTCCTCTGAAGCTCCCAGTTCCTGAGTGTGGACTGGAGTCCCTGACACAGTCTCTGGGGTCCTTCCTGATCTTGCCTCCCCACCCCCATCTCCAGACTCCTTTCCACTTGCTGCTCAGGCTCCTGTTCCAGTGGAGGGGAGTGTTAGGTGCAAATCACAGAAAATGGACCCACCATGGGTTCATCCAGGTCTTTGGTAGAGAGAGGACTCTTCTAGGATTGGTTTTATGCTGACCAGCATGTCTAAGGACCAGAGTCTTTACTCAGAGTGTTGGCATTGTCACCTTTAGTGTTTCGAGATGGTGGCCATGGGTCTCTGTTTTATACCATGATACACATGACAGAAAGTGAGCATTTCTGGGGTCCTCCTTTTTCCAGGGTGGTATAGAAGGCTTACCCTCCCGTTCCCTTCTTATCAGGGATAAAACATTCCCAGAAGCCTCGACGTACTTCTTGCTCCTCTCTTCATCCTCACGTTCTTACTCATTCCTGACAAAGCCCTGACTGGCTGATGCTGATCCCTTGGATCTGGGCACTTTGCCCCTTGAGTAAAGCTGGGTTCTTTTAAGAACGGGGGTTGGGTTGATAAATGATTGCTGTCTGGGCAATTGACAGGGTCTGCCTGGGACGTTGGTTCTGTCCACATCCTGAGGCCTCTCAGACAGGTACCTGCTGCTGTCCCACCTTCACCTAGCCTGCCCCCTGTGACATGGCTCAGTGATGTTTCTAGACAGATTTATCTGGCCTGCAGCTTTCTCCCAGCTCCTGCTGTTCCCCCACATCCTGGCATTATCTTTCAGGGGGACAGTGCTGCATAATGAACTGCTGTGGGCAGGGCAGGTCTTTGCTCCTAATACCATGCATGGTGCAGAGAATGTGCTTAGCAGGTGCTTGGTGGAGGGGGCAGACCTGACCGGAGTGTGCTTATCCTGCTGGGCAAGGCCATGCTCGAAGGAGGTAGCGGTGGATGGAGGTTCACAGGTTCTCCAGAACCTGTTCCATCTCCTCCTTTGGGTGAGCCTTCAACCCCTTGGCCCTCCCCTCTGGGATCCTGTGCTTTGTAGCATGTCACATACATGCTCTGGCCTGGTTCTCCTTGGCCTTGGGAAGTCAGCAGGTCCACTCACAAGTGTATGGTAGGAACTTAGGGTGGTATAAAGGGGATACCCTGCCTGCGCCTCCCCTGAAGCTTTGTTGCGTGGCCTGGAGATGGGCTATGTGTGTGCTCTTTCACTAGTGATGTGTAACACGTTGCCTGAATGCCTGGCTTGAAACAGCAGTCAGTGTCATCACTCAGGTGTCTGAGGGGCTCAGCTGGGTGGCCCAGCCCCACCTGTCCCTGATCTTGGGGCCAGTGTGCCAGCCCAGACATTGTAGAGGCCAGTGTGGCCTCTTTGCCTGGCAAGATCTGGCTGTTGTCACTTCCTTCTCATTCTGTGGGCCAAACCAGTGCATGGCCTAACCAGGGACGGGCTCCATGCTACCCCTCTGCTGGAAGAAACTGGGGTTGCAGGACAATGGGCAGGGCTGTGTGGGGGGAAAAGAATGGGGCAAGGCCATGGTCCCCCCACAACTCATGCACAGAAAGTATGGCATGTAGATTCTGTATAAAACCTATACATACTGGGCAGCCCAGGTGGCTCAGCGGTTTAGCGCCGCCTTCAGCCCAGGGTGTGATCCTGGAGACCCGGGATCGAGTCCCACGTCGGGCTTCCTGCATGGAGCCTGCTTCTCCCTCTGCCTGTGTCTCTGCCTCCCTCTCTCTCTCTCTCTCTGTCTCTCATGAATAAATAAATAAAATCTTAAAAAAAAAAACCCTATACATACTGCACGCTCTGTTTCCCACTTAACATCACATCTCTGCGCGGACAGATGGGTCTGCCTCATGCTTTTCAGAGGCTGCAATATTCCCTTGTCCCCATATCCCCTGTTTATTATCCCTTACAGACGAGGTTTCGGGCTCTTGGGCCTCTACAGCCAGCACTGTAGCTAATGTTCTTTGCAAGTGTCGTTTTACAGATGCACACATATCCCAGAGTGGAGTTGGTGGATCAAACACTGTCTGCTGTTGACTCTGACCCATGTTTTCAGAAAGCTGGCAGAGCCTGCTTTATAGCCTAGAACACTGAGACTCAGAGGGGCTGGATATTGTGCCCCAGGGCTAGTCCTGGAGGCCTCCAGACTTAGGATAGCCACATCTCCTGACTTCACACTGCAGAGGTGCAGATGCCCCTGGGAATGTCATGGAGGGGAGAAAGCTTCCTCAGCTGGGTGATTGGGGTGTGCCTGTGGGAGGGTACAGAAGAGGAGCCCCCCAGGACCCTGTCCCAAGGTGAAGGTTTCTGGAGCACAACCCCTTTGGACCTTCTCTTCCCTTCCTCTCTGTTAGATCCAAAAGATGGTCCAGTTTAATATCCCTAAAACCTCCGAGGCATGCCCCTGCCCATGCCACCGCTTTGGGGGCCGCCTCCCGATGCCTAGGGATCAGGCAGTGATGCCCTACTGGGTGCCTCAGGTCCTGAGGCCTCACAAGAAGGTAAGAGGGAGGCTCACAGCAGTGAGGTCCAAGAGGGATCCAGAGATGGGGTGGAGGGTGCTGGTTTTTTCCCCACAGTGGCCTCCATTGGAAGGGAGTTTGGGTAGCAGAGTGCAGGAGGTGGGTGTGTGCAGGGGCAGGGACAGCTTGGTGTGCTGGGAGGGTGGGTCGCACTGCTGTCCCCCATCACTGCTGCCACCTTTATTGCTATCACTCCTGCCTCCTGCTCCTCTCCCCTCTTTTCTTTCACCCCCTTCACCTTGCCTCAGCACCCTTTCTAGTTCTCTAGGCATCCTGGCAGGCAGGGGGAGGAGCTGGGAAGAACCGTTGCTCTGACTTTCTGTCCTGGATTTTCAGCTCTGTCTGCCACTCCATATCTCTGGACTCCAGAACAGTGACTGCTGGAGTGGTTGGCTAGGTCCAACGCTCCTCTGCCCCATGGTCCCTCTTCTCTCATACTTTATGGGTGTCCTGGGTGGTCAGTAGAGACTTCCTTTCTGCCTTTACCTACTTATCATTTGCTAGTTTTCTCTCATCAAGTAGCAGACTGTCCCCAGAATTAAGACTCAGAGGACTTTTGAAAGGGGACCATGGCATGCATGCTGAGCTGGCCACAGCCCTTTCCTTGTTTCTGACCAAATCACTAGGCCCACCCTTCTGGTAAATCACCAGGCCAGGCTTACACATTTGCCCCCATTCTTTTCTTTTAGGTGGTGAAAAGGCAGCAGAGTTTTACAGGCATCCAAGGTAACAGACCATACACGTCTCATCCTCTCCCACTCCCCAAGGAAGGCGGGGTCTCATGGTGGGGATGGGGAGACTTCTTTCATCCCCAGATGTCTGTAAAAGAAAGATGGACATGTATCACACATCCCGCATCTTCACTCCCTTTTCTTGCCAGGCATCACTGGCTACCTACCATTTTTCCTCAGTGAACCTAGAGAAGCCTTAGACTCTACAGTCCGTCTGCATTAGCTTTCAAAGTGAAGCCAATTTGCAGCCTGGAGTTAGATGTTATCTAAAGTATATTTTCTTTTAAGCTCTGGTCTTGTATAGTTCATGACATAGTGTATGTCTGTGTGTCTGGTATATACACTCACGCATACACTTATGACCTAGTAAATGTATTTACTAACGATATGGCACATATACCTACATGTACATATACAGGACACTATATTTTCATGACATAATATTTAGGCATATATTCATTTTGGAGTATATTTGTAAAACATTTATATACTTGAAACCTAGGATATATATGTTCATATAATTATGGCAGATGTAGTACATACCATATATTCATCTATTCATGATGCAGTATATATCTGTAACAAAGTGTATTCTTGGATTTATGTATTTGTGAGCCAGTGTATACTCATGAACTCATGTCAGCACTTGAGGAGATGGTACCTCCATTCCCACCTTTACTTTCTCTGTCTCTAAAGCAAGTGGGTTGGATTGCTCTTGAAGGTGTTTTCTGGCACTGATAGCAAACATGTATGCTTCCTCTGTATTGGTGTGAGCAAAGGAGTGGACATGCTGTGTGGCTTGCAACAGGGGTCCTCCCCTGGCCCAGCTGTGCCCATGCTCTGTGTGGTGAACACCCCTCCCTGAAATCTGTGATGGAGAGAATGGATGGATGCCTGGCTGGGGCTGGGTTCTTGTGATGGGTGAGCAGTTTGAGCGGCCTGCCCAGAGCCCAGGAGCACAGGGCTGGGTGGGAAAGTGCCCAGGAAATGAGTGGCCGACAGCCAGCATGCCTACCTCTTAATGCTGCAAAAATGCATATTTTCCCTGATAATAAAAATAATTAGAAGCTGCACAGATGTACGTAGCCTTTGTGGGGGCAGTTTAGAGGCATTTATCAAATATTTGTTGAGATATAATTGACATAGAACATATTAGTTTCAGGTGCACGGTGTAACAATTTGATACTTGTGTTTATTGTGAAATGACCAACTTAAGTCTAGTTAACATCTGTCACCTCACAGTTACACATTTTATTTTTTGTGGTGAGAACCTTTAAGATCTACTTTCTTAGCAACTTTCAAATATACATTATGGTGTTATTAAATATGATTACTGTGCTGTATGTTAGATTCCCAGGACTTATTTATTTTATAACTAGAAGTTTGTATCTTTTGACCACTTCATCCATTTCTCTCATCTTTCAACTTTTGTAATATACTTGATCTTGAATTCAGCAAACCCATGTCCGGGTAATGTCTGGTAGACACTCCTACATACTTGCCTGTATGCAGCAGCACAGTATCCTTGGCAAGGTATCTGAAGCAGCTGAAGCGTCTCCCAGTGGGAGGATGGACATATATGGGGATGTGTTTCAAATGTGGTACCTGCCAACATAGAGTGTGCAGCTGTTAGGAGGATGGGAGGGAGCCCCAGACACGTTGCAGCATGAAAAAACAAGTGGCTTCAGTCTGTGCAGTAGTACTCCATTCATGTGCATCTGAGAAAAGCTAAAGCCCTGTTTGGTTGTGGATGTCCATTCGGTGCAGTGTGTCTAGCTTGACAGTCACAGGTTACCCATGTGGGTGGGGAAGACAGGAGGTAAACAACCAGAAGAGCAAGACTAGGGGCTGTATAACAAACAAAACACGAAGCAGCACGTTGGCTCAAGTTTGGGAGAGAAGAGCCAGAAATCACCTTAGGAAAGAAACCATAGTGGTAGGACAAGAAAGTTGGAGAAACTGCTCTTTTAACTGTATGACCACACACTTACGGATTATTTTTATTGGTTGTTTTTGGCTTTGAATACTCTGCATCTTTAAGAAAAGCCAAAAGCTCGGTTTGTTGTTGAATCCTATGCATCAATTTGATACGTTTTCAAAAACTGTGCTTTCACTGCAGTCCTTGTTAATAGTTTGGGCAATTTAGCCTTAACCCTTTCAGTCCAGAAGGTGTTCCCAGGACAGGATTGAGAGCCCAGGTCTCACTAGTATCAGGACAATTAGGATCTGTCTCCCCTTGTGCTTTGTAGAGAGAGGTTTAAAAATATGATTTAAGAAAAGTGGCTTAAAAATATTTCCTATACCCTCAAATCCAGATTATTTCCATTTTAAAGAGAAAATCTGTATATTCATCTTGTATTTTTTTTTGTAAAGAGAGGGCTCATTTGCTTTTCTTCCCTATGCTTTGCAGCAGGATTTTTTAATAAAGAAAATAATATGTTTTATATTAATCATGCTTTTACACATTGGTATAATCAGAGTAGTAATACAGTGTATAATACAATGCAGTATATGTGTAGGATATGTTACATAGTGTATAAATATAGCATAATTTGTAGTAGTAGCATGTTAGTGCTATAATATAAATATGATATCAGAATAGTCACATGTTGATCAAAGCGGATCTCAAAAGCCAGGATCAAGGAAATGGAAACAGTAGAGTCCCATTTGTAGTTGTGGTTTTTTCAAATACTCAAATAAACCCCATGTTTCCATCACTAAGTTCTACTCATTATCAGCTTCTCGCCAGTCTGGTTTCATCTGAGCTTAACCCACTTGTTCACCCTTCCAAAAAAACAACAAAAAAAGAAAGATTAATGGGAAACAGGTCGCAGCTAAATTCTGTATTCTTTCATTCATAGCTAGTTCATGATGCGGCTGTCAGGGATAAAGATTCAAAAGACACTGGCACGAGCCCCATAGTCAGCCCAGAAATAAGTAAACAGCAGTGTTCGTTGTATCTCCATGGATGTTGGCCAGCATCCATGTGCTCGGGGCTGTGACCAGCCTCCCTGGGACACCTGGCGTCCTTGCCCTGGGTTCTGGAGGGTTCTCTCATGTGTGGTATGCAAATGCGGCACTCTGTCCCCACTCTGCCCAGGGCCTGACTTGCTTTCTTGCCTAGAACCTGCCCTGGGCTTGCGTTCCTGGTACAACCGTTGGCGGATCTGCTGTGATGGGCACCTTCTCCTCAAGTGGCAGCAGCTCCAGGCCCTTCACCAGCATGAACCACTGGCCCCAGGGAAGGGAGCGAGCATCCCAGCCCCCCTCCTGCCCCGCAGCCTCCTGACCCTCCTGCAGGCTGTCCTGAGGGTCGTGGTGGCCATTCGGTGAGCAGGCATGGAGTGGGGGCAGTGGGGACACTGTTTTGGTCAGGGGCTGGGAGCAGTTGGTTGTGGCTGAACGAAAGGGTGAGGAATGGCTGCAGTGGGATCACCATGGTGCTGTTCTCACTGTGCACAGTTGCACTGGGATCTTATTCTACCACACGCTTCATGAACGAGCAATCCAGGCATATCAGAGCTGACAGTGGGGCACTGGGCATCTTGGGGCTGCCTGCCTTTCTTTCCTCACCTCATCACTTTCCCCAGGTCCTCTGGTGGCCTACCACTGGTTCCAGTTTATGCACATTTCCAACACATCAAGGTTGAAGGTAGCTGCTGTTTGCCCAGGCATCCTGCTGGGGAGTAAGCACAGCTTCAGGCCTGGAGACCTGTGACCTCTCCCCCAGCCTGGTCCCAGCCATCAAGGCTACATCTGGGAAAACCCTTGCCCCAGCCTCGACCCACTAGCTTCATCCAGGCCTTGTCACCTGGAACACCACCCAGGCTTGCTCCCATGAAGCCTCCAGGGCACGCTCCCCACCCCTGCCTAGGGGACAGGCAGGGCTGCTTCCTTTGGTCTACTCACGCTCTTTGATCACACCTGTGTGCAAGGACATGCAGAAACACAAATGTATGTGGGTAGAAGATGTGCAAAACTGTATGGGTGTGTGAATGCATGCAGATCAATTTACATATATTTGCTTCTTAATCATCTGTCTTCATGTAATTGTAAGAGGAATATTCTAGAAAGTGTCCAGTATCTGAAAATGGTTGTAGATGTCTTCTGTTCAGTGTCCTTGTTATTGTCGTTAATAGCAGGGGGGTAGCTCTGTCTTGTCTCTGGTCCTGGCGGGAAGCAGAAGGCCCTCCCCACTGCACCCTGTTTGTCTGCTTTCCTGGTGTTGGGCACCTGTGCTGCCTCTGATCCTGTGATTACAAACAACGCCACGGGGCACATCTGTATGAGAGTGCCTGCATGGACCCATAGCCTCTCTGGGGCATGTGCTCTTGAGAAGAGGGCTGAGGCAAGGGTCTGGGAGCTTTGGGTGATCTGTGAGTATGAGAGGGTTTGTGAAACCGTGAGATTGTTCCTTCTTTGCTTTGCATGAAAATTCATCTGTTCTTGTGTTTGCCAACTTGACTGTCAAAGTGATTTGGACTCTCCTGTGCCCACTCTGGGAAGAGCAAAGAAAGAAGCTTGGCTGTAGATAACACATGAGGTAGATGGTCAGGGTAGGCTAAAGGGAAGTGCAAATGATCGTGTAGGAGGCGTTTGCCTCAGAGCCAGGCTCTTAGGGCCAAAGTGCCAGCTGTTCAAGAGAACTATCTTGTCTGGCTGGAGTGTCTGCGGGGTGCCTGTGAGATTCCCCAAACTACATGAACAGCACATCTCAGGAGAAACTGCAGGCTGCCTGTGGGCTGGCCTGGCAGAGATTTGCTAGAATTGTGAAGGCTGCAGAACAGGCAAGCTCAGGACCTTCCCAAAACAGGGACCCTTGAAGGGCCCTGACAGTCACACTTACCTTCTCGGTGGGGCCTGCTGCAGCCTCCTCGAATTGGGTCCCTTTCACAGCTGTGCAAGGCTGAGACTCTCCACCCTGAGGGGGAGAGTGGGCTCTAGGGGCTGAATGCCTCATCAGAAGATCCATGGCTAGGGCAGCCTGGGTGGTGCAGCGGTTTAGCGCCGCCTGCAGCCCGGGGTGTGATCCTGGAGACCCGGGATCGAGTCCCACGTCGGGCTCCCTGTGTGGAGCCTGCTTCTCCCTCTACCTGTGTCTCTGCCTCTCTTTCTGTCTGTGTCTCTCATGAATAAATAAATAAACAAAATCTAAAAAAAAGATCCATGGCTAGAAGTGAGCCAGTTACAATACACCCTGGTGTTGCCTTACTGCAATCTTTCCTGCCTGGGCTCCTCGGGAACTCAGGTGGCATCCCTGTCCATGGTGGGGGTCCCCCTTCCTGCCAACCCATGGAGGCTCCCTGACAGGTCCTGCCAGGGCAGCATGGGCTTAAGTGTGGGACTCAGTTCGGAGTAACTGCCTATTCTTTGTTTTCCAGACAGTTGTTCTGGGTTTGAAGTTGGAATCTTCAGCCACTGCCAAGAACATCAACGAGAACTTCAGTCATAATCAAGGTCTTTAAGGAAAGTTGTCGCATTAGGAGGAGTCTGTGATAACAGCCATTTTCTCAGGTCATCTAGCTCACGCCCGGGGTAGAGTCCAAGTTCTTTCTCATCAGGCAGTGCTTGGTTGTGCACAGCTGCCCTGGGTGCGGGTGAGACTCCGGTGTAAATGCGGCCAATAAATGTTATTTGTGAAACTCCAAAGTGGCCCCTATTTGGATGGTGACACTGGTTCTGCTTTGAGAGGGGGGTGGGGAGCATGTTCTCCAGCTGGTATTACTGGGTGGGGGGAGGGCCTCTGGGTCTCTTCCTTCTGCCCCAGTGATGGGCCAAAGGTGGTGGTAGCACCAGTGTCAGGTAGCTCACACTTTAGTAAATAGCATAAAATTATGTGAATTGAGTTTTTTAAACTGAGATGTCATTTGCATACCATAAAATTCACCTTTTTATAGCATACAATTCAGTGGATTTCAGTGTATTTGCACAGTTGTGCAACCCTCCCCCTGGTGTCTCATTCCATACCCATGTGGTCACCCCAGAAAGAAGCCCTGTACTGGGGACGCCTGAGTGGCTCAGTGGTGGAGGTCTGCCTTTAGCTCAGGTTGTGATCCTAGGGTCCCGGGATGGAGTCCTGCATGGGGCTCCCCGCAGGGAGCCTGCTTCTCCCTCTATGTCTCTGCCTCTTTCTCTGTGTCTCTCATGAATAAATACATACAATCTTGGTTAAAAACAAACAAACAAACAAACAAACAAACAAACAAACCCTGCACTGATCATGCATCACTCCTCCTCCTCTTCGCCTAGCCTCTGGCAACCACTTGCCTACTTTCTGACTTTTCCTGTTCTGGATATTTCATGTGCATGCAGTTCTGTAGCATGTGGGTCTGTTGTGTCTGGCACTTCTCAACGTATGCAGTGTTTGTGGTGCACAGCCGCGTTGTAGCGTGTGTGAGCACTGCATTCCTTTTTATGGCAGAGGCACTCTGTCATGTGGATACATCACAGCTTGCTGGACCTTTGGGTTGTTTCCACCTATTGGCTTACGGTGACTAGTGCTGCTTTGAATATTTGCTTTTGTGTGGACATGTTTCCATTTCTCTTGGGTTGGCATGTGTGAATGCTGGGTCATAGAGTAACTGTTTACTGTTTAGTGAGGCCACTTCTTTTCTCTACAGTGCAGAATGGCACCATTTCATATTCACAGTCCTGCCAGCCAGGCAAACTAGTTTGGATTCTCCACATCTTTGCCAACACTCATTATTAGCCTTGTTTGGATGATGGCCATCCTTGTGGGTGTGAAATACTGTCTCGTCATGGTTTTGATTTGCATTTCCCTAATGACTTGTGATGTTGAACATCTTTCTGTTTGCTCATCGGCCGTTTGCATGTCTTCTTTGGAGAGATGTTTGTTCAGACTCGTTGCCTGTGTTTTAATTAGCTCACCCATTTTTTTCATTGTTGTTGAGTTTGTGTTCTGTCTGTGTTCTAGATGGTAGGTCCTTATTAGATGTATCATTTGCAGGTATTTTTCCCTGCAGGTTGCCTTTTCACTCTCTTGATTTACCTTCGAAGTACAAAAGTTTTTAATTTTGATGAAATCCAATTTTCTTTTTTTCTTAGGTTGCTGTGCTTTAGGTCAGATGGTCACATCTAAGAAACTGTTGCCGAATCCAGTGTCCAAAGACTTACCTATGTTTTCTTTGAAGAGATTTATGGTTTAGCTCATACATTTGGGGCCTTGATCTATTTTGAGTTAGTTTTGTAACTTTCATATATGGCGTGAGATACATGTATATGGTGTTCTTTTGCATGTGGATATCCAGTTGTTCCACATAACAGTTATAGAAATGGAGAACGGACTGGTGGTTGCCAGGGGTTCAGGGGTGGGGATGAGGGTAGGTGGGAGGGAAGTAGGTGCCACCACCCAAGGACAACATGAAGCATTCTGTGGTGATGGAAACATCCTGTATCTTGACTTTATTGATCTTCTGGTTGTGATATGCTACAGTTTTGCAAGATGTTACTAATTGGGGCAAACTGGATGAGGGATAACATGGGGTCTCTCTGTATTATTTCTTGAAAAGCCACCCTGGCTGAAGCAAGTTGAATGAAGTCCTGCCCAGAGACAGCAGGAATGACGCTGGGATGGGAGTGCCTAAGCCTGCCGAGGTAGTAGAAGAGTATGTGACCCCTTTGTTCAGAAATCCCCCAAACACACTCCCAGGGGGTGACATGCACTTGTCATTAATGCAGCAGCGACACTGGGCTGGCCCAGCCTGGGTACTCCTGCCTGTGTGTGTTGTCCTGAAGCTGGACATGAGGAACCACGAGAGGGCACTGTCCAAAAGTCTCTCGCCTGGAAATGCTGGAGAAGCCAGAGGAGGTCAGGATGTGTGGGCCCAGCCTCGTCAGGCCCTCCTTTGACCTGCAGCCTCCCTCTTTTGCTGATTGCTTTGTCTAGGCCAGGCCTGGAAATCTGCAACCTTCCAGGCAGAATGTGTTCCAAGGAGTTTAAGGAGTTTTGAGAAACACATTCCTGTGGTCCTTGGCACTTCAGATTCAAGTCAGGGAGTCCAGAGAAACTGCTTCCTCTGCCTCCCCATCTCTTCTAGCTGCCGCCTTCTCTCTTCTAGTCCCCTTCCCCTGCCTCCCCAGCTGCCCCCCATCTCCTGCCCCTCCCACTTTCCTCTCTTCCACCCCCCTCCTACTCTATTTCCCTACCTTTTCACTCTCTCTCTCTCCTCCTATCCTCTTCCATTTCTCATACCACTTATGAGTAGTTACTGTGTAGCTCAGCTCTAGCCAGTAGAAGTTTCTGCAGTGATAGCATGTTGTAGATCTGCACTGATCAGTACAGCAGCCACAAGCCACATGTGGCTATTGAACACTTAAGATATGGCCACTACAACTGATGACCTGAATTATAGTTTAAATTAATTTACTTAAATTTAACTTTAAATAGCCATGTGTGCCTAGCAGCTAGCATGTTGGACAGCAAAGATGTGGTCTTGTGACTGCTGCCTTTGACCAGTCCTGAGCTATAGTGGCCATCTAGAATGTTTACCTGAGCCTGGTTACAGTGTTTATTTTATATATATATATATTTTTAATTTATTTATTCATGATAGTCACACGGAGAGAGAGAGAGAGGCAGAGAGAGACACAGGCAGAGGGAGAAGCAGGCTCCAAGCACCGGGAGCCCGATGTGGGATTCGATCCCGGGTCTCCAGGATCGCGCCCTGGGCCAAAGGCAGGTGCCAAACCGCTGCGCCACCCAGGGATCCCCAAGTGTTTATTTTAGATATGCTGGTCTGCTTCTCACTTTCCTAAGTCTTGTTACTGCTGTGAGGGTAAAGGCAACAAGCTCCCTGGGACCCCATTTCCACTCCAAGTACTTGGTAGCTCCCAGGTGTGCTGAAGACTCTTGATGGCCTGGCCGGTGGAGCAAGCATTCACTTCTGGTGCAAGTGTAGAGGCCCAAACCCTGAGAGAGAGGTGATCTGCCACCCTGCCTGTGCCACACAGAACCAAGTTAGCTCCCAGGGACCTCTGTGGCCTGGAGGCTCTTCCAAACGGGGGAATGGTATCTCTTATCTCTGTTTTTTTTGGGGGAAGAAGCCTGTCTGCTGCCCACCCGGGGACCAAGGACACCAAGCCATCAGAGAAAACATCCTTTGAAAAAATGTGCTGGAGAATGTGGCCAAGCCACTGCCATGCATCAAAGCAGCCACACCCAACTGACAAGGAAACTGAAGAGCTCCTCAGCCTTTATCAGGAAGGAATTCTCTCCACCGGTCCTGGGGCTCTGGCCCTTGTCCTCATCCTTATCCTAGACTTCTGTCCTAGCCTGGTGATTGGGGAGGTGGGACAATAAGCCTTCCAGTACTGTGGGACATGCATGCAGAGTGGGGGGTGGGGGTGGGGAGCCTAGGGGACAATGGGACATGCCTAGGGCAAGGTCTCAGGAGGCAGGAACACTGAAATGGGGGAACAGAAGCACTCAGCAAGCAGGGCAGAATGAGCAGAGGGAAAAACAACTCCTGGGAATGTGTCTGGCTCTTTAGAATGCAAATGAAGGGCCTGAACTAAAGATGAGCATTGGATTTCTAAGACATTAAAGGATCCTATAACAGAATCTCTTTCAACCTGAGGTAAATCCCCTGAATTCCCTTTCCAGAGGTCTTTTACAGTCCACTGAGAGCTGTTCCTTTGCTGTAAACCCATTTCTCCTGGCTTCTGGAACAATGGTCAGCTTCCTGTGTGTGATGAGTTCTTCCTAGCCATGGACAGAGCAGAACCTACAGGTTGTTTCAGGGGGTGGGATGACTGGCTTTCCCATCTGGTGAGTACATGGCTGGTCCCTCATGAGAATGGTGGCCTAGCTAATGGCTCACTCCCAGGGGACCATGTAGAGCAGTCATGTGCTCTGGGAGGTGCAGTTAGCCAGGAGATCCCAGGGGGTGGTGGTGACATAGTGCTCCTCAGCCAAGAACTGCAGCGTTCTGAAGAGAGCTGTCTTGGTTCTCTCAATGGCTGCAGAATCCAAGGAACAAATGCCACTGCTCGACAGTGGGCCACGCTGGGGGAGCAGGCCAAGGGGTGGGATGGGGAGTGCAGCATCCAGGCTTTGGAAAACACTGATTGGAGACCTCGCATCCAGAGTGTGAAGGGTTCCTTTAAGGGGTGAGTGTTTCTGGTTGAGGATTGTCCCCCCCCCCCCCATTCAACACTGTATCTACTTTATTATTCATTACTCATTCAGTGGTCATCTCCTTCTTCAGGTGTCAGAGAGAAGGACTTGGACATTTTTGGGGGCCAGTATTCTGACTGCAGTTCCCTTGAATAGCATATTAACTTATGTGGATTTCCTACACTTCAAGCCAGGCCTTCATCTGTGGCTGTACCTCCGATGAGGGAGGCTGGGCATGCAGATTTCCTTTTCAGCAGTGATGCCCCCTGCTTTACTCTGGGCTCAGAGGAGACCACTTGCCATGTCATCATGCCTGTTTTACAGAAGGGGCAGCTGAGCCTCAGAGAGGCTGAGTTCTCCTTGGTCACCCAGCTGGTAAGAGGCAGAGCCATAATTCAGTAACTGAGCTGCACTGTTTCTCCTTTGTGTCAGATGTGCAGCAACCCGGCTGGGTTAGATCCATGTCACGTGAGGAGTGTCAAGCTCAGAGAGGTGTAGTGACTTGTTTGGGGTTCTACAGCTGTAATTGCAGAGCTGAGATTCAAAGCCATTCCATCTGACCCCGGTTCCCCTAACATGGCCCTGTGGGTCCTAGTTCCAGGAAGCCCATATGGGTGAATTTTGCAACTAATAGCCTGTTTCCCACACCCCAGATATCTAATAACACTGTGCTGGGCTCTTGCCAGGCAGCTGTGAGGGATTTCCACTCGTACAGCCCTTGCCTGGGGTTGTGTCTCCATCATAGATGGAAGATGTGCTACAGGTTCCTGATAATACTGGCTGGGATTAACCTTCTCTGCCAGCTGGACCAAGTTTACCAAGTCAGTACCTTGTACGGTGCTTAACACAGAGCTTGGCTCACATGGCGTACTCGGTAGGTGTTGTGTTAAATAAATGAGTATATTCATGAATTACAGAGCTCCAGCTATGTGTCAGGACACATCACACTCTTATTTGGAAATGACCTGTTGATGGGGCCAGATGCCTCAGACCCGAGTGCTTGTGTGGCCTTGGGAGGTCAGCTTGCATCTGGGGGACTTGGGAAGGGTCTTGTGGGGGTCTGGTGTCCTGCCTGCCCACATTATCCCACCTAGCACCTGCTCCAGCCTCCTCTCTGGCTTCCTGGGACTTATGGGCCCATCTGGGATTACCTAGGAGAAGGTGAGAGCCCTGATGGCTTGGTATGGTTGCTGTGGCTGGGTGGAGGCCCCAGCTGTCTGCCCAGCCCACCTCCAGTCCTGGGTGAGCTTCCTGCCTGGCTCTACTCTCAGAGAGCTCTGGGTACCCGTGTGCTGAGAACCTGGGAGTTGGCAGGGGCTATGGGGACACCTAGTCTGACCACCTCATTCATAGATGGGATACTGAGACCCAGAAAGGGCAGTGCCACATCCAAAGCCACACGGCAAATTGGTGGCAGATGCAGGACTTAAATTTAGCTCTCTTGCATCCAATGCAGGTCACCTCTCTCTCAAGAAACTCCCTGCCTCCAGGTGTCTCCAATTCACTTCTTTTCTATGGAGGAGCTCCTTAGGCATGGTGTCCTCCCAATCCTTTCCATTATAGGAATGGCCATTGGGTTTGGTTTCACATGGGGTCAGTCTTGTGGCCAGGGCCCTGCAGCCACACAGAAGTCCTGTAGGCCCTTGATGAGAGAGCTCTGCAGTCAGTGAGGCATGTCAGCCATGGCCCAGGTGGGGCCATGGGTCCTCGTGGGTCCTCGTGGGTTTTTGTGCCATCCGGCAGCTCTCCCTGTGTTTGATGCACAGTAGATGTTTCATAAGCCCTTGTTGATTTTGAGGGATCCACTATTTTCTCTGCTGGGTGCCCTGCTGTGGGGTCTGGGGGCCTTAGGAGTCATGGGGAACTGCCTGATTTCACTTTTGCCATTTCCAAGAGAGCAGCTCTGTCTGAGGGCACCATTTTTATGTTAAAACAACAAACCTCAGGGTTGATCCATGAGCAGTGGAAGGTGGTGGCATTCCAGAGGAGGCCAAGTCTGGCATTCCAGAGTTTGGGGAATTTTGTTGTCTCAGCACCAGCAGAGCAAGTGTATCCTTTCCAGACATCCCACATCTGAAGGGGGGAAATTCCAGAAATTGCAGCATACCCACTCCCTGTTCACAGGTAGGGAGCACGGCGGGGCTGGGAGCCTGGGCCGCCTCTGAGCTGCCTGGGTTTGCCTCTCACTTGCCAACGGTGTGGGCTTTGTGGGGGGTCGAGGTATCTGGGCTCCGAGGTGCTTTCTAGGTGGGGCAGGTTGTCTCAGGGGTGCACATCCTGTGCTCTTGCCTGTGTGTGCTTCCCTGGCTTCTGCCTCTCCTGTGCCCTCATCTGACCCCTCCTCTCCTTCCCGGCAAGCGCACTCCCTCCTTCTCCCTCCTCCCTTCTCTCTGTCCCTCCTCTCCCTCCCCCTTCCTCTCCCTCCCTCCTTCTGTCCCTCCCTTCTCTCTCTTCCTCCACCCCTCCTCTCCCTCTCTCCCTCCTCTCCCTCTCTCTGTCCCTCCCTTCTTTCTCTCCCTCTCTCTGTCCCTCCTCTCCCTCCCCCCTCCTCTCCCTCCCTCCTTCTGTCTCTCCCTTCTCTCTTCCTCCACCCCTCCTCTACCTCTCTCCCTCCTCTCCCTCTCTCTGTCCCTCCCTTCTTTCTCTCCCTCCTCTCCCTCTCTCTGTCCCTCCCTCCTTCCCCTCCTCCCTCCCTCTCCTCTCTCTCCCTCCCTTCCCTCTTTCCCTTCCTCATCCTCTCTCTTTTGCTCCCTCCTCTCTTATCCTTCCCTTCTCTCCTCTCCCTCCCACTCTCAGTCCCTTCTCTCCCTATCTCTCTCTTTCACTCCCTTCTACCCTCCCTCCTTTCTTTCTCCTCTCCCTCCCTTCATCTTCCCTCCCTCCTCTCTCTTCCTCCCTTCCCTCTCTCCTTCCCTTCCTCCCTCTTTTCTTCCTTCTAGAAACCATTTTGCATATAAAAAACAGGCATAGGGGATCCCTGGGTGGCACAGTGGTTTAGTGCCTGCCTTTGGCCCAGGGTGTGATCCTGGAGTCCCAGGATTCCCCCATCAGGCTCCCTGCCTTGAGCCTGCTTCTCCTCCCTCTGCCTGTGCCTCTGCCTCTCTCTCTGTGTCTCTCATGAATGAATAAATAAAATCTTAAAAAAAAAAAAAAAAAACAACAGGCTTAGGACTCTGAAGAAGTGTAGAAAGGTGAAGATTTTTCAAAACATAAACACAATGCCTCCTTGCTCTGTGTTCTGCATTTCTTGATCTAGAGGCCTAACAGACTGGGGGGCAGTATTTTTGCACGATTGCTTCCTAGGCACTTCTGTGTGCTCTCTGTGGAATTGTGTCTGGAAACCCCTGGTACTGGCCGTCCCACTCTTCATATATCATGACTGGTTGACTCTGAAGCCCAGAGGCGCCAGCCTGGTCCAGGAGAGCCCCACCTAGTAGCTTTAGCATCCCTTGACAGTCAAGGACTAGATCTGCTATTTCATCAGGAGAGGGATTTGGAATATATGGGTTTAGAACTTAGGAAATTGTGTACTTTTGTCCCTGGGACCTCAGTTGATTCTTATAATTCTCACATTTAATTCTTGAAAGCTAAGATTATTGTTACATTCTTTTTTGCAGAATAGGAAATCCCAAGAGAGGGTCTGTTGTGGCAGTGGCTGCACAGGGCCATACATGGCTGCCTGGGGTGAGATGGGTCCCCATGGAATCACCTGGGGTTACATGGGACCACATGGGAACAGGATCTGTTCTAGAACCCTGTTTCTTCTCTTTTCTTTCTTTTTTTAAACATTTCTTTATTTTTTAACTTTCTGTTTTTTGGACCTTTTTTTTGAAATTTAAATTCAAGTTAGTTAACATATAATGAATTATTAGTTTCAGAGGTAGAGTTCAGTAATTTGTCAGTTGCATGTAACATCCAGTGCTCATTCCATCACATGCCCTCCTTAATGCCCATCACCCTGTTACCCATCCCTCACCCCGCCAAGTG
Source organism: Canis aureus (assembly GCF_053574225.1). Taxonomy (NCBI): domain Eukaryota; kingdom Metazoa; phylum Chordata; class Mammalia; order Carnivora; family Canidae; genus Canis; species Canis aureus. The sequence continues at coordinate 23,240,407 of NC_135613.1, read as the reverse complement.
ATCCTCAGTTTGTTCCCTAGAGTTAAGAGTCTCTTATGGTTTGTCTCCCTCTATGATTTTGTCTTATTTTACTGTCCCTTCCTCTGTGATCCTCTGTTTTAAGTTCCATATATGAGTGAAATCATATGGTATTTGTCTTTGTCTAACTGACTTATTTTGCTTATTAATGCTGACACTTTTTTGCCTATATCTTGCTTCCCTCTTGCTAGTTTTCCAGATAGCAATTCTTGTCAAAATGGATTCCATGGAACACTCAGCATGTTTGGTGTACTTGGAGGGTTCCACTATCAGATACATTTGGGACTGTGTCTATATGCATGTGTCTGAATGGACCTGTGCACACAGGCTTGTGAGTCATGTGGTACCCAGCGAGGGATGCGTTTCTCACTCTTTGCTGCATGCAGCACACTCTGTATAGACACGGGTGTCCCAGCTGTTTCTAGGAGCACCATGTTGGTGTGAACCAATAGGTATGTTTGAGTTTTTCTCTCTGCCACACCTACACTGGGCTTTATTCCTCTTATGAATCCTTGCCAGCCTGACAGGTAAAATGACACTGTTGCTGTGTCATTTTAATTTGCAGTATTTAATTAAGGTATGCACAGTTTGCCACATATTTGTTAGCAGGTGTACTGCCACTGCTAAGATGGTCTGTCCATGACCTTCACCTGTCCCTTCCTCATGTTTCCATCTGAGGACAGCTGAGAATGCCAGCCAACATCCTGAAAAACAAAACAAGAGGGCGATACTATCTTTAACTGGAATGTCCTTGGACTCCATTGTGCTGTAAGAGTGTGTTTCCATTAGGGGGCATGAAATGGTGGAGACTGAGGTCAGGGTCCCAGGCAGATAAACTCTGTTGGATGGTGAGGATGCTAGGAAGGTGAAGCAGAGTAGAAGGATTGGTGGTGATGGCAGAGGGTGGGGCCTCTCAGATAAGGTGACCCTGCAGAGGATAGAATGGGGGTCCTGGGGGAGAGAGGGCTGGGCAGAGGGTGGCAGGTGGACATGTGGTGAATGTGCAGAATAGCAGGAGGCCAGTGTGACTGGAGTGGAGAAAGAAGTGGTCAGTGCCCAGGAGCGGAGGTCTGGAGGTCGGCTCAGACCTGGCACCACAGGAAAGTCTTCAGCTTTTTTCTTATTAGGGTAGCCCTAGGAAGCCCCTGGATAGAGTGGCTGATCAGTCTTGGATTATAACGCACTCCCTCTAGTGGTTGTGCTGAGAATTGGCTATAGGGGATGTTGGGGAGGTTCCCTGCCACTCAGGAATGAGCCTGGAAGGAGGTTGAAGTCTGGGTGTATCTTGAGGATGACAACAACAGGATTTGCTGATGGGTGGCTGGGGGTGGGAGAGCAGGGGAGGAGTAGGCACCTCGAAACCCGAGATTTGTCAGGTACTGAGCCGAGAAAGCAGAGGAAGGAGCAGGTGCTATAGAAGGCATGTGGATATGTGGGTGTGGCTATTGGAACTGCATCTGTGTGGAACGGAAGTGTACATACATCTTAGTAACCAGCTGGCTGTTTTAGAGCCCTGGGAGTACACATGAGTGGAGAAGACAGGACTGAGGTGGGGGATCAGCTCTTGTGGATCCTGCTGCCTTCACACACATGCTCTAGGCCATCTAGGACACCAGGAGTTCTGATCCCAGAATTATAGAATGCACCCCATGTAGAAAGACTCATTGTCCTGGAGCTGGGAGACGTCACTGAAATGATACTTCAGTGTTCTCCGTGACTGAACATATGGTAGCAATAGAAATAGGTCTGGTGTCACATAGACCTGGCTGACTCAGCTTTACAGTCTGCTAGTTGTGTGTCCTTGGGTTGATTATTTCTCCTCCTTGAGCCTTGATCTCCACATCTGAGAAATGGGGATGGTATTACTTTGCAAGGGCCTGGCAGGTGGAAGGCATTCAGTAACTAGTGACCCCTCCTCCCTTCTCCACTTCCTCCCCTTTCCTCTCTTTCCTCCGTTCACTCTCTGTTCTTCCTTTTCTACTTCCTTTGTCTTTCTCTGTCCTTCCTCCTGCCATCCTCTTACCACCTTCTTCTCCCCCACTCCACATCTCCAAGGTTATCTTTCTGCCATGAGTGGATGTACTAGATATGCTTTCCGCAGCCTGGGATCCCACACTCTGGGTTCTCCTCTTGCAGAATGGGAAGACCCTCCCTATGTTGAGTTGCCGGGGCACTTGTATTCTTTATGGTGGTGTTGCCTTCTCTGCCTGCCCCTGGTGTTCAGGGCATGCTGCCTTTCATTTGCATTGCTTATTGGGATCTGGGAAGGGTTGCTGCAGGGGTTTTGAGGCTGTCTGGTGTCAGTGGAGGAATGGTGTGCAGTTGGTCTCCTCTGTCCTGAGCTCCCTTCTCAGGGTGCATCCTCCACTGGGTGGAGCAAGCAGCTCTTGTTGGTGTGGTCCATGGGAGCTCCAAGGAGTCAGACACCAGCTGTCAACTTTCTCCCAAGGCACCTAGAACCAGGGACATTTATTGACAAGGGAGTACTCCTGGGAGATATGGGAGCAGGTCCTCCTTGGTGCCAGTCCTTGCTGTTGCCTATCCTCCTCCATTCTTAGATGTCTAGCAGCAATACAGTGTGAGCCACGTATGTAAGTTTTCCAGTAGCCACATTTTAAAAAGTGAAAAGGAACACATGAAATTAATTAACCCATTGTATTTAACTCAATTTATGTAACGTATCTTGTCAACATGTGGCACTGGCCATGTTTCAAGGGCTCACTGATCACAAGTAGCTTGTGGGCAGTGTGATTCTGGATGCCACCCATTGTTGAGTTGGTTGGGAATGTTCTATGGCTCAACAGTCTAAAAGTTCTTTTTTTTTTTTTTTAAAGATTTATTTATTTATTTATTTACTTACTTACTTACTTATTTATGATAGAGAGAGAGAGGCAGAGACACAGGCAGAGGGAGGAGCAGGCTCCATGCCGGGAGCCCGACGCGGGACTCGATCCCAGGACTCCAGGATCGCGCCCTGGGCCAAAGGCAGGCGCTAAACCACTGAGCCACCCAGGGATCCCCCAACAGTCTAAAAGTTCTAAATTCAAACCTAGCCTTCATCTATCACTAATAGTTTGGCCCTGTGGAGGTTTCCTAAATGTCTGTAAACTTAGTTTCCTCAGTGAAGAGATGGGTCTACAAATATCTACATCGTATGATTTGGGGAAGGATTAGACAATGTGACAGATTGTCTTTAGCATAATAGTTATACTCATCCTTCTGGTTTCTGCTCTGCTTCCTGGTTGTTTCAAACTTGGACTCTGAGCTGGATAATTTGGTTTGAAACCTGGTTCCACAGCTTCCCGTATGTCCAGTCCATGCCTCAGTTTCTTCCTCTGTAAAATGGAGATAATTGTAGTTCGTACCTCATATGGTTGCTTTGGAGATTAAATGAGTTAATAATTATAAAGTACCTGTCCATCAGGTGTTGCTAAGGAAACATTTGTTCAATAAAAACAAATAACTGTCATGATAAAATCACTCACAAACTAGCAGTACAAAGAAACTATCTTAACATAGTAAAATCATGTGTGAAAAACCCACAATGAACATCATACCCACTGGTGAAAGACTAAAAGCTTTTCCTTTGTCAAGGATGCTTCCTTTCACTACTTCTATTCAGTGTATTTCTGGGAGTCCAGTAAATTTACTTCTGTTCACAGATGATATCTCTTATATGTACGACATCGTAAAGATTTCACAAAAATTGTTAGAACTGGAAAATTATTTCAGCAAAGTAGCAGGATGCACAGTCAGCACACAAAAATCAGTTGTATTTCTGTACACTAACAAGAAAGAAGTAAAACAGTCCATTTACAATACCATCAGAAAAAAAAAAATCCTGGGGGATCCCTGGGTGGCTCAGCAGTTTAGCGCCTGCCTTTGGCCCAGGGCGCGATCCTGGAGTCCTGGGATCGAGTCCTGCATTGGGCTCCTGGCATGGAGCTTGCTTCTCCCTCTGCCTGTGTCTCTGCCTCTCTCTCTCTATATATCTATCATGAATAAATAAATAAAATCTTTAAAAAATAAAATACTCAGGAATAAACATAACCAAGGAGGTGAAAAGTATGAACACTGAAAACTACAAGTCATTGCTGAAAGAAATTAAAGAAGATATAATAGAAAGACATCCCATGTTCATGGACTAAAAGACAATATTCATAAGATGTCAGTACTACCCAAAGTGATGTATAGATTAAATACAATCTCTATCAAAATCCCAATAAAGTCTTTGCAGAAATGGAAAAACCCATCCTAAAATTCATATGGAATCCCAAAGGACCCCGAATAGTTTCAGTTGAGGAAGAGGAAAATGTTCTGGAGATGGATGGTGGTGACATTAACACATTATGCATGTATTTTAAATACCTCTGAATTGTATAGTTAAAAATGGTTAAGGTGGTAAGTTTTATGTGTGTGTATTTTACCACACAAAAAAATGAAAACAACTGAATTATTGGTATTTATCATTAGCATAGGTCATTTGCTCTGCATGCACAGCTGTCCTGAGCTCTGAATGTTTTGGTCCTAGGTAACCTCATTGGTGGGATCTAAGAGCATTCTGGTGGAGTTGGCTAATCTCTGGGGCAGGGGCATCCTGGTGGCTTGTGCTACATATTTTATGAGGTGCCTACTATGTGCTAGGGGATATGCCAGCCCCTCATGTGGTTCTAACACCCAGCGTGAGGCCTCTTAATTGGCTTCAAACGTAGTTGCGGTCTTCCTGAGTTACTTAACGACCCTGGGTAATGAGGTGTCTCAGTCTCAATATTTGTTCAATGCTTTATTCATGGGCACAAAACAGTGGTTACGTTCATTTTAGGGGAACTTTAATGATGTATGTGTCTGGTGAAGTCCCCAGCTCCTGACCCTTAGGTGCTAGATATGTTTGGGGCCATGTGAAATGTTTTGCGTCACTTGCAAGAAAAAAAAAAGAGGTGCTGTTTTTCCTCAGGAAAAGAAGAGGTATTTTGCAGCCAAACCTTGTTCTCCTGTGGAACATTTGTCAGAGACTGTAGAAAGCAAACACATGGAAATTTCCAATGCTTTCCTAAAGGAAGGAGTTGGACTCTTCACAACAAGAACAATGGTCCTATCCCCCCATTTGCTAATCTGTTCATCAATCCACCCACCCATCCATCCATCATCCTTCCATCCATCTATCCATTTATAGATAAATCTATAGTCTGTCCGTCCATTCATCCATCCATTCACACACTCATCTCATCTGCCCATCTGTCCATCTACCTACCCACCAACTCATCTGTTCATCCCTCCCTCTGTCCATTTATCCATCCATCTGTTCATCCATCCATCCACATGCCATCTGCCCATCTACCCATTCATCCCTCCATCCCTCCATCCACCCACTCACCCATTTATTTATCCATTTTTCCTTCCTCCCTCCCTCCTTTCCTTCCTTCTTTCCTTCCTTCTTTCCTTCCTTCTTTCCTTCCTTCCTTCCTTCCTTCCTTCCTTCCTTCCATCCATCCACTCAGCTGTCATAGGCCTAGGACTGCTGTATTTCACCAGCCCCGGGGTCCATGTTGTGTCTAGTCAGTAGCTTCACTTTTCTGAGTTTCCATTTCTTCAACTATCAAATGAGACCATGTTAGTGACATGCTTAGCTCTATGCCTGGCTATAGTTAGCAAGGACAGACATCATCATCAATAATAATAGTATACTCTGAAATAGGCATGATTATCACCCCATTTTACAGAGGAGGAAACTGAGGTGGAGTGCTGTGACTCTTTCAGAATGCAGATGTGAATTGTGCAGGAGTTGGGCTGGACCCCTGGAACTGCCTTTTGCTCCTGTGTGACTATGACTTCTTTTAGATCCCTGGGGGACCCTTAGGGCCCAGGTTCCATGGGCTGGCCTGGGAGGAAACCAGATGTGGTAATTGCCTACTTCTGGAAACAGTGAAAAGATTAAAAACAAAAAGATTATCACTTCATTTATTTTCCTATTAAAATAGCTACTTTGCTTCCCACTCCCCTCAAACCATTCCAAACAAGGTGTGCTTGGGATTTCTGAGCTTCTCTCTTGTTTCTGTCCTGCCAGGTGAGAGAGAAGCTGATTATGACCTGATCCAGCACAGATAGCCTTTGTTTGTGCAATCCCAAATTCTTCTTCTTAAATAAAATTGAGATTTCCTGAACTGAACTTAGGGCAATTTTGATTCTTGGTTGAGTTTCTGACATGCACGTGAAGCCTGAGCCTGCTAATGTGTGGAAATGATTACCCTGGCCAGAGGGAGGTGTTAATGCGTTTGTCACCCCCCTACCAGTTGTCTTGCAGCTGGGAAGAGAAATTACCCACCAGGTCTCAGCCTTCCAGGGACTGCTGGCCCTTCTCTCTGCCCTAATTGATGGCAACCACATGACAGTGTACTGTGGGGAGATGTGGCTGCCCCTACCTGTGCTCCCAAGTGGTGTTTTTGGAAACAGACCTCCATAGGTTGTGGCAGCCAGCCTCCATGATGCCCTGTGGTCCCACCTCCTAGAATTCACACCCCTGTGTAGTCCCTTCACAGTACCAGCTTGGTCTGTGTGACTAATGGAATTTGCTATATCACTTCCAAGGGTAGGTCATAAAAGACACTGTGGTTTCCATCTTGGCACCTTTCCTCCCTGCTCTCCCTCCCTGCTCCTTTTCCTTCTTTTAGGTGAGCTGCCCCTGGATTCCTGACTCTCAGAGACTGTGTGAGATAACAGACACTCACTGCTTTATTTTATTTTATTTATTTTTAAAATTTATTATTTATTTGAGAGAGAGAGAGATAGTGACAGAGATATTGAGAGAAAGCACAAGTAGGGAGGAGAGGGAGAAGCAGGATCGCCACTGAGCAGGGAGCCTGATGTGGGACCTGATCCCAGGACCCTGGGATCATGATCCGAGCTGAAGGCAGATACTTCGCTGGCTGACCCATTCACATGCCCCACAGTTGGTGCTTTAAACTGCTGACTTTTGGGGAATTTGTTATGCAGCACTAGGTAACTAACTAGGTGACAGTATTCAGATTTCACCAGTTTTTCCACTGATGTTTCTGCAGGACAGTATCTTTTATGTGGTGAGAGCCAGAGATGTTCTCTCACTTAATGCCCACCCCATGTGGGAGAATGATCAGATGCATGCTCAGAACTCTAAGAAGATGCTTCCAAGAAATGAACTGGAGGGCCACCTTTGCTGAGGTTACTGACGACTGTGACAACATGTTTTGCTTTTCTACCATGGAAAAGGGGAAGGGAAACAGCTGGGTATTCTTTGAGCACATCAATAAGAATAGTTACTATTCACTATGTGCTACCTCTGCTTGCTCCATTGACTTTAAAACATGCACAATCTTCCTCCCTTTAACAGGCGAGGCACCCAGGGGCCCAGGAGCCGCAGTGACTTGCCCAGAGTCACACAGCCAGGCAGTGAGGCAGTGTGGGCTCAGCCCAGGGATGTCTCTGCAAAGGAGTGAACAGATATGGAAGGGACAGGATTTCAGAACTTGAAGGCACTGAGGTTCCACAGACTGTGATCATATTCTCAAAAACAAGTATGATCTAGACGTAAGACTGGCAAAATGTTATTTTTTCCCCAGGTGTGTGAACTTAGAAGAAAAAAACTTAAAAAGACATTCAAATTGAATCGTGTTTAATCCTACATTTAATAAATTGCCTGCTTTGGGAAGAAGAGGATTCCATGAAGGGAGACCAAAAATTACCCAGAAAGATGGGGACCTCTCAGTGTTAATCAAGACCACATCTGAATACTGGACTTAGGGATGACCCTGTCAGACTGGGCACCTATGGCTGTCACGGTTGCATATTCCAGGGGAGCTGTGGGGACTGGAGCTTCAGCCACCCCTTCCTCCAGGTGATGTAGGTGGCTGGGCTTCAGTGCCTGCCCATTCTGTCAGTCAGGCTAATTTTCTAAGTGAAGTTTTTATTTTGTGATGACTTTAGATTTAGTGGAGAATTCCCTGGTACCATGTACCCAGTTTCCCTAATGTAGCTTACCTATTCCCAGCAAGAGCCCAAACTAAGAAACTGAAAAGCATGGCCATTAGCTAGACTGGGCAGTATTCAGATTTCACCGGTTTTCCACTGATGTTTTTTTGTTTTCTGTTCCGGGATTCAATTCAGGATACCATAGTACATTTCTCACCCTCTTTGAATGAACCTGAAGTTGCTCTTAAAATCCTGGGCTTGGAGCTGAAATCTCGATGGCTAATCAGGAGTCCCCTCAGCACATCCTTTGACACCAACCCCGTTACTTCTTGCAATTTAAAAGCCCATTTCCACAGGTGGCTTGGAGGTCTCAGTGGGCCAGCTCTGATCTGTTGATGCGTCTACCTGGAAGCCTGTGTCAAGAATGAGGATGAGACGTCTCAGCTCTAGGATCTGCCAGCAGTGTCTGTCATAGGCATGGGAATAGAGGGGTGAGGTGTACTCAGTGTCTGCCATTGGACCCCAGAATGTTTCTCATCTGAGTATTTCATCCACATGTCCAGGAGAGGCACCCATATTTGAATGTTGGGTTATGAAATGGGGTGTTTCCCCTACACTAGCCCCGCTTAGCCATGGGTGGTGGTACCATTTGTCAAGGGCTTTATATGTACCAGGCACTGTATTAACTGTCCCACATGACTGCTCCACTTGTTCCTTACAGCAGCTCCGTGAGATGGTATGCAATTACCATGCCCATTTTATGGGTGACAAAACGAGGACTCAGATAAGATAAGGCACTTTTTCTGGCTCCCACAGCTGTTTACTTCCCTTGAAGAGAACCCCATGTTCTCTGGACAAGGCAGAGTTCGCCAAGGCTCTCCCTCTCATCCCACACCCTCCTTCTCCTGATCACCTGATCACCTGATCAAGTAATCCACGTAATCAAGTAATCCACGCAACCATGCAGACTGCTTTGGAGGGACACTGCACTGTGTCTCTGTTCTTGGAGCTTGACATAGGTGGTTCACCTAGTTTGTATGTAAATCAGCGTCTCTTGAAAAATGATCAGGTCTGTAGCCCAGAGGAATTTTATGTCTTCCAGCTCCTTCTTCAGAATTGTAGGAGCTTCTTAGCCTGTATTTGTGGCCAACGCAATGATGCACACTCCCATTTTATTGTGCTCTTGCACTGTGGATTGAACAAATGCCATCTTAGTTCTCCCTCTCTGTAATCCTTTGGAGTGGGAAGTTTGTCACCCTTTTATAGAGAAGGTTATGGAAACAAGCTACTTCTCCAGAGCCCCAAACTGTCAGGCACTATTGCTGATACTGAAGCCTTGCAGTGCGCCAGGGCACAGGCTCCCAGCCTAGAAGAATCTCTAAGGGCTGAAGAGGGTGGTGGGGCCAGGGCTGCAGGAATTGAGGCAACCTCCCTTCCCATTTCACTTTGTCTCCCCACCATCCATCTGGGATCAGCAGCCCGGAAGTTACCAATGTTATAAAGAGACAAAATAAGGAAATTTTTGGTACATTGTGAAATTTAGTAAATTGTGCAAGTTAGTTGGTTGTAGAGCAAATGGGTTCTTTGGGGAAAGTGGTATGAGATCAGCTGACCTAGTTAGGGCTACTGTTAGCCCATGCCATGAGCAATGGGAACTTGATTCTGTTGGGGGACTTTCTGAGAGAGTGTGTAGAATGAACCTAGAATTTATCTGCTAGAGACGGAAGAGGTGAGTGCTCACCCATTGGCTCTGACCTCCTGTTGGTGAAGGGCAGCCCCAGAGGTGATGCATCTTTGGACCGTCTATGATGAATGGACTTCCGGCCCCAGGCAGTGGCAGAGAAGCTGAGCAGAAAGCAAGATGTGCACAGTGTAATGAGACAAGGTGCCCCTGGGCTGCATCTGTGCACAGTTGGCTGCTGCTGAAACTGTTGGAGCAGACCTTCAGATAATGCATCGTTTCATGTATAGTGCATGGACCCCCACCCTCTGTGCTATTGGTGTCATGTTACTTTTACATAGGCTATATATCCATAGTCCTTTGCTTCTGTTTTTGCTTTAGACACTTAATATTTTAGAATAACTAAGAAGGTCTTCCCTTCATTTATTTCTTAATTTTTATTTTAAAAATATTTTATTTATTTATTTGGGATAGTGAGTGAGAGAGAGAGCATGAGTTGGGGGTGAGGCAGAGGGAGAGGGAAAAGCAGGCTCCCCACTGAGCAGGGAGCCTGACATGGGGCTGGATCCCAGGACCCTGAAATCATGACCTAAGCTGAAAGCAGAAGCTTAACCAACTGAGCCACCAGGCACCCCTCTTCCCTATATTTAAACAGTTTCCAGTTTCATTTCTCTGTGTAGATCTAAGTTTCTGTCTTGTTTTATGTTCTTTGTACTTGAAAAACTTGAATTTAATATCTTTTAATGGAGATTTTCTGGTAGTTAACTACCTCAGATTTTTTCTGAAAAAAATTTTGTTTTACCTTCATTTATGAAAGATATTTTTGCTAAGGGTAGAGTTCTGTGTTGATCATTGTTCTTAGCACTTAAGCAATAGCACTTCATTGTCCTCTGGATTGAACAGAGAAGTCCATTGTCATTCTTATATTTCCTTAATTTCTCTGGTCTGCCTTAATTATTTTCTCTTTTTCTTTCAAAATATTTTGTATATGATGTGTCTCTCGTCTTTTTTTTTCCCCAATAAATAATCCTGCTTAGGGTTCTTTGATCTTCTTGGATTTGTGACTTGGTATCTTTCATTACTTTTATAAAATTCTCAGTTGTCACCTCCTCAGATATATCTTCTACACCATCTTATCCCTCCTCCTTCTGGGGTTTTAGTTATATGTTTAATTATTCATATTGTCCCAAGTATATTTAAAACTCCTCCTTGTCATCATGGGCATTGTCTCCCTTGCCCCTTTCTTCTCCCTCCTCATTCTCTTCCTCTTTGTATTAGAGTTTGGACAATTTCTGTTAACCTGTCTTCACTGATTCTTTTCCCAGCTGTAATAGTTTGATGATGATCTCAGTGAAGACGTTCTCTTTAGTGGGTACCATGTATTTTATTTCACAAGGCTCACACACTTTGTTTCCACTGTTTCAGGAGTGACTCTCCTGGACTAATGACTGTTCATGTACTTCTCCTCCTCCTTTTTGTCTAAAGTATGAAGAGAAATCTGGTACTCAGTACTCTATTATTGGCAGAGCTATCTTTTTACTTAAAATATGTCCATGTCTTTATATTTAAAAATTATTTCTCATAGACAGCACAACAGTAGTTTCCTACTTACTTGAATCAGAAGATTGTGATTTCACTGAATCTAGTCAACATTGAGAACATTATCAGATTGTTCTTTGGACATGCAGTCAGAGCTGCAAGGATATAGAAGGACCACACATCACTTTCTGGAGCTCCTTCCCAGAATTTGTACCCTGGCTCTAATCATGACAAAACATCAGACAAACCCAAACTGAAGGACATGGTACACAAGAGCTGGCCTGAGAAAGACGAGAATGACTAAGGAATGTTCCTGATGAGAGGAGGCCTAAAGAGACAGGACCAAGGAATGCAAGTGTGTGGTGTGAGGTTGTCTTGCATGTGAAGGACACGGGTCAGAACCCTTGAGACTTAGTAGGTTAGACAGTGATATTGTATTGTGACAAATTTCTAGTTGTGAGGCACCATGTACTGAGTACCGTAGTTGAGAAAGAGAATGTCCTTGTTTCAAGGACATATACGTTGATGTCCTTAGAGGCTGAAGGTTCATCATGTCTGTGTGACAGCTTACTCATAAATGGCTCTGAAAATAAATGCACGTAGACAAGAAAATAAGAGAAATGTGGGAAAATGTTAACATTGGTGCTGTCCAGGGTAAGGGGATATGAGAATTTTTTATACTGTCCTGAACTTTTCTACAAATCTGAAATTGTGTCAAACTAAGAAGTCTAAGAAAGAAAGGATCTTCCCTGTCTTAAAAAAAAAAAAAACACAGCACACCTGAGCATCTCAGCAAATGTCATTGACAGGGCATTTGATGCATCAGTTGCCACCTGCTGGCCTTGCTGCATGGCTGCTTTAGTCACTTTGGCCCCAGTATTCCCAGCATAGCCAATAGACTGCTCTTAAACACCAAGCAAGTGCCTCCTCTCTTGGCATCACCTGCCTCTCGGCCTCATGTTGGTGCCTCTTGGGGCTTGCTGCCTTTTCCCCCCGAGCTGCTCACAAAAACAACCATTTCTGTGGGGCATGTCCTGGATGCCAGATATTTTATAATCTTCACATTGACCTACTAGATCTTATTTTTGTCCTACAGATGAGAAAACAGGCCCAGAGAGATGAAATAAGAGACAAAGTTTTGACAGTGGGTCTGTCCAGCTCTGCCTGTGAGCTGTCTGCTTTTCTCCCCTGCACCTCATTCTCTTATTCACCAATCTGTGATCTGTCTTCCGTGCAGCAGCTCTTAGAGGGTAGGACCCTCATTCTGCCCTTTTGCTGACAGATCCTGACAGTTTGGCTCAGTGCCTGCGCTATGACAGGAACTCACTACATATCTTCTGAAGGGAGGACCATCGTGGGGCTTAGCACACTTAATACGTGGGCATTAGGTTGGAACATTAGCTCAAATTCTGGTTCTGCTGCTGAAAAGCTGTGTTGACCTTGGACAAATTAATTAGCACCTCTGGAACACAATTTCTGAATCTATGAGATGACATTCTATTCTTACCTCATGGGATTGTGGTGAAAATCTACTGACACAATATACATAAAGTGTTTATTGTGGTACCTGCTGTTGCATAGATGCTCAGTCCATGTTCAATGAATGAATGAATGAATGAATGGATGAATGAATGAAAGTTTCAGGTGGCCTTTATCTCTGGAGGACCCCAGTTCCTCCTATAAGTATTTCCTGGAAACTCTATAAAGGGACTTAACTGAAAACTTTAACTTACCGTAACAGACTATGTGGGAGTATATTACTGTGTTTTTACTTGTGTGTTTCTTGTGTCCCCCACTGCCCTGCCCACTGCCCAATGTAAGCACTGGGTACCCTCAGCATTTAGGCTGTACCCTCAGCATGCCCACAGCTGTGACTCTGTTGCTGATCGAGAGGCAGGCCTATTGCCTGATCGACTTACCTCGTTCTGCTTCATCATACATTTATTGGGGCTGTCCTCTGTGCCAGGTCTTTTAGTAGATGTTGAGCACCTGCCCCATGTCCCCATTTTCTTCCCCTGGGCCCCTAATCTGGCTCATGTGTGGGGCTGCCCTGGGCTGCTCTCCTGGGTGTTGGCCATCTCCCAGCCCCAGGAGGACCGGTATCTGGCTCATGGGTCCATGGCAGCTAACCTGCAAAATATGCTGGTAAGTGTCCCTGGAATCCCTGTGCTACTGCAGCGGATGAGTCCAGGAAGGCCAGTTAGAGCATCTCATGTCCACGTTTATTTCCTCTCGTAGTCAGGACTGAGAGGCCAAACTGTTCAGGAGGTCTCCAGGACTGCCTGTTCAGAGGACACCTCCATGCTGGACACTAGCTGTCCCATGCCTGCTGACCAGGAGGTGGCGCTGTCCCACACTTTATGGTCCCCGAAGGGGAAGGAGAGCAGAGAAATCCTTGTTTTATCCCCAAAATGCTACTTTAAGATGAGGGGAATATTATGGGCATTTGGGTTGGTTATCTGGAGGAAAAAAAGAATCCTGAAAATAAAATGAGTTAAAGCTTCCATTCAGATTCAATATCTGAGTTTTGAGTTCTGTTCATATGAGAACCTGTTTTATTTTTTATTATTTTTTAAAAAGATTTTATTTATTTATTAATGAGAGACCCACACACAGAGAGAGGCAGAGACACAGGGAGAGGGAGAAGCAAGCTCCATGCCGAGAGCCCGATGTGGGACTCGATCCTGGGTCTCCAGGATCACGCCCTAGGCTGAAGGCGGCGCTAAACCGTTGAGCTACCGGGGCTGCCCGAGAACCTATTTTATGGTTACAAGAGTTTTTGTTCTGTTTTGTATGTTTTTTTTGTTTTTCAGTTCTGCCTGGAAATCCCTCAGGAAAGGCTGGTGAGACTGAGAACTCACTTCTGTTTTCTGAATGATAGAGAAAGTCGGCTTGCTTTAGGCCCCTGAGCAGGTTATAAGAGCACTCTGAGGCTCAGTTTCCTCATCTGAGATGTGGAGGTAGAAGTCCAGATGCCAGTGGGTTGTTGAGAATTTGTGAGATATGAGTGTAAAGTCTTAACCCTGTGCCTGCAAGGTAGAAAGCACTCACCATGACAGGGGCTGGGGGGCAGTCTTGGTGGTGATCAGCACCTCTGACTTGCTTCTTTTACCAAGAGGCCTTGCTGGTAAATGCAGACCCTCCTTATTGCTGCAGGGAGGAGGATCCAACACTTACAGAGCTCCCAAAGAAGAAAGGCCCAGCCCCACCTCTCAGACCTGAGGGATGTATGTGAGTCCTTCTGGATTCTGGCTGAGGTGCTAGGGGGACAGGGAGAGGAATGTGTTCTTCCTGGGTATGCTCTCATAGGCATCATGGAAGAGCTGCATGGAGTGGGAAGGCTTCAGGCATGGCACGAGATGAGCCAAGGTCCATGTGAATGTGTACATTGGCTCGGGGTAGGGCCTCCAGAAGGAACTTTTATTTATTTTATTTACTTATTTATCAAGTTTTTATTTAAATTCTAGTTAGTTAAGATACAGTGCAGTATTGGTTTCAGGAGTAGAATTCAGTGATTCATCACTTCCATACAACACTCAGTGTTCACCCTTACAGGTGCCCTTCTTCATGCCCATCCCTCATCTATCCCATCCCCCACCCACATTCTTCCATCAACCTTCACTTTCTTCTCTATCATTAAGAGTCTCTTTTTTTTTTTTTTTTTCATTAAGAGTCTCTTATGGTTTGCTTCCCTCTCTCCTTTTTTCTACCCTTCCCATATGATCTTCTGTTTTGTTTCTTAAATTCCACACTTGAGTGACGTCATATGGTATTTGTATTTCTCTTACTGACATATTTCACTCAGCATGATATCCTTTAGCTCCATCCACATGGTTGCAAATGGCAAGATTACATTCTTTTTGATGGCTGAGTAGTAGTCCATTGTGTATATACACCACATCTTCATCCATTCATTTGTCAATGGTTGTCTGAGCTCTGTTTGTAACTTCTTGAGGAACCTCCACACTGTTTTCCAGAGGGTCATACCAGCTTGTATTCCCACCAACAGTGCACTAGGAGGGTTCCCTTTCTCTGCATCCTCACCAACACCTTTTGTTTTCCAGGAGGGACTTTTAAACCATGGCAAAGAAATCCCTTAGCGCTGGGGACAAAGCTGCATTGCTTCAGCATTTGCTTTCTGGAAACATGATGAGAAGGTCAGGTTCCCACGGATTTTTCTCAGAACCTAGGAATTTCAGCCTTAAATTGTATGAAAGGGGAAGAATGATCCAATCCAGTGAATCTACTATTCACACTTACTGTGCCTCCTGCACCTTACTTGATGCCTTCCCTCCTTCTCAAGGCATGTCTTCTCTTTCTCCTCTAGGGAGCTCTCAGACCCCTCACTCAGGCAAAAGCCTGGCCTGTCTCCCCTGGGCCCATTGCCCTGCCTCCCAGCCTCTCCTTCCCTCTTCACCCTCCTGGCCCCACCCAACAAAGTTAAGCTTGTCAGAGCCCATTATGAATCTCTCAGGCTTTTATCTGGATGGCTGTCCAAATTGTTTCAAAGACTGTTGGCTAAACTCAGTAAACAGATGTGGGAACTCTGGGGTCCCTCAGTCATTTCCCCCAGAATTTGAGTCTGCCAGTGGTGGTTGTCATTCTCAGGGGCTCTTTCTTTCTCTGTGGATGTATGCGTACACACACACACACACACACACACACACACACACATACACACACACACACGGTCCAGACCCGGAGTCCCTCCTGAGGTGATTCTTTGCATGCTGGTGTTTGATTTGTTGTCAAGGGGCGGGCAGCAGCCATGACCAGGTTTGATTTACTGTGGCAGGGACAGCGCCAGTGGTGTTTGGGCTCCAGACAGGGATGTCCTGGCTGCCTGGCTCTGTCCAGATGGGGACAGACAGCATCCCTTGAAGTGAACTGTTTTGATGTGAAGAAAGGGGCTGGAAGACCTGTCCCTCATCACGAACCGTCTCATTGGAACATGAGGGGAGGGCCGGAGGCCCAGTGTTGGCCCTGCAGAAAACGTTTTGGTTTTTATGCTCAGCACTGAAAAGCCATTAAGCAGAGAGGAAACCTGTGCCCCTTCCCTCCACAGTCACGCCCACTGCCGTCCCCAGGCGTCTCACAGTGCAGCTTTTGTTCGGGGTCCAGAGTGTAAAGCTGGAGTGGCAGATTGTCGGTGCGCACATTTCAAATTTCCTGGCTTTCATCAGCTGCGCCACTCAGATGACAATATTTAATCCCAAATGTTTCCTTCCCTTCCCTGGCCTCCCACCCCATTGGTAAAGTAGACTTCCATTCCTCCATTCCTCCAACCATAAAGAAAAGTGTGTTTATGGCTTTTCTCTCATGTATTTTCAGCTTACAAAGCCCTCCTGAACATGTCCAGGGGCCTTGCTTAGGAGAGCTTGACTTCCTAGGTTTTAGTTTAAGTATCTTTTTGCTGACTTCTCCCCCTGCCCCAACCTATGTCATAGGGAGAGTCACACACATCTCATTGCCAGGGCCCAGATCTGGTGGGGATGGTTCCATGCCACTTTATTCTGTTGATGTGGCTGGGCTTATGCCTCCCATGTTTTGAGTCAGACAGCTTTTCTGTCATTTAGCAAAGGGGAGTTTTCATTGTAGTCATTTTATTAAAAAATGACATGTCCTCGATGAGACAATTTGCTACCTAAACTTGGAAACTTGAAGCTTTTTTATGTTGTTTAGTAACTTTGTAGAAGCAGTTGCTTAGCAAGATAGCCTTGTGACCCGACAGTGCCTAGAAGGTTCTCACACTGTCGTGTCTGTGTTTTCTAAGGACACACATCCACATATGTCCAAAGCCGTCATTTACATTTTGTTTAGTGTGCAAGAGTATCCCCACATAACATTTTGTAGGAAGAAAGCAGTGCACACATTGGAACAGGATCCTTTCACCCTTCCTTCCATGGGTGGCACCTGTTTGTGTCTCCTTTACGGCTCCTTGGTTTATGTTGCTCTGGGATCTGGCACCTGAGTGGGTTCTGACACCTGAGTAGGATCTGATACCTGGCTGAGAATTGCGCCCCCCCCCGCGGGTGCATGATGGTCAGTTTCATGTGTGGAGTTGGGTAGGCTCTAGTACCCAGTTCTCTGACCAAACTATCTGTTGTTGAGAAGGCTTTTGGCAGATGTGGTCAACCTCTACAGTCAGTAGGCTTTGAGTAACCTGGATAATCTGGGCAGGCCTCCTCCAATAAGGTGAGGGGCTTAAGAACAAAATCTGATGTTTCCCTGAGATGAAGAAATTCAGCCTCAAGACTGAAGCCTCAGCCCCTGCCTGAATTTCCAGCCTGCTGTCAGCCAGACAGGTCTCAGGCTTGCTGGCCCCCAGAGTCCTATGAGTCAGACCCCAAGACCAGTGTCTCTCTATATAGTCAAACCTTGAACATCATGGGGGTTAGAGGTGTGGACCCCCCATGTAGTTGAAAATCCATGTATAATTTTTGACTCCCTTGACACTTTACTACTAATAGTCTACTGTTGACATGAATCCTCATTGATAACCTAAACAGTTAATACCTATTTTGTTATGCATTATATCCCGTATTCTTAAGTAAACTAGAGAAATGGAAATGATATTAATAAAATCACAAGGAAAAAAATACATTTACGGTCTGTATTATTTTTATCAAGAAATCCGGGCAGCCTGGGTGGCTCAGTGGTTTAGCACTGCCTTCGGCCCTGGACATGATCCTGGAGACCCAGGATCGAGTCCAGCGTTGGGCTCCCTGCGTGGAGCCTGCTTCTCCCTCTGCCTCTCTCTCTCTCTCATGAATAAATAAATAAAATCTTAAAAAAAAAAAAAAAAAAAGAAATCCACGTATAAGTGGATGCACGTGGTTCAAAGCCATGTCATTCAAGGGTCAACTGTATATATCTTTTGCTGACTCTGTTCCTTTGGAGAGCTGCCTGACCGATGCAGACTGAGAGGAGGGGTTTCAGGTTTGCCTGTGTACAGGGGCAGCAGTCTCAGGCTGCAGAAGGTTGTGAAAATCAGAAATGAGCTGCTCTGTGCCTCTCTAGGACCTCATAGGAATCTTGAGTTGTTTTCCAGCAAGCCTGTGTGTTTGTGCTGGGAGGTCAGGGCACTGACCCGTGACACAGATATTCAAGATATGCATCAGTGCGTGTGTACTCCACAGTCACGACTGCCCACCTCACCTGAAACCAGTTCCCACATCTGCATTTGGGGCCATGGACAGAGGGGCCCAGGAGAGGGCGCCCTGGACAGTGGCCTTCTGGGTGAACCACAGAAGTTCTGATGGACAAGGGCCAAATAAATACCAATGAGCACAAAACAAATCAGAGGCAGGCAGTGCCATGCCATGCAACAAAACACAGACGTTGTTCAGGTGGACTTGCAGCCACGTTGCCCACCCCCAGCTCCTCCTCAAGCTTGAAACCTAGCAAGCTGTTTAGCCCTTCTGGGCTGCAGGTGTAAGAAAGGGGCCAAACCTGCCTTTAGGGTTCTGGGCAATGGACATGTTGATGTGGGTGAGGCCTTGAGAAAAGCTCACCCACTTTGAGATGCTGTGTAAGGACACATACTTTCATCATTAACATGACGCTTTCCTTCCTTGTTACTCTTTAGCTTTGGGCTGAAGCTCTGACTGCCACACCACACACAGCTCTGTGGCTTTAGGCCAGCTCCTTGACCTCTCTGAGCCTGGTGTAGAGAAGGGAGGTGAGGCGCCCACACTGTTTCCTAGGCTTGTGGTAACGGGTAAGTTAAAAGATAGAAAACTGTGTACACCGCCCAGCCCATAGGAAACCCTTGAATGTCAATACGCCTGCTCCACTGGGCACTGTTAGGGTGTGACCTGGATGAGGACAGAGTCAGGTACCCAGTGTGGCCCATCTGAGCCTGCACTTGCTTGGCCCTGAGAGTGATTGCAACCTGAAACCTGGTACCCTGAGTGCCTGCCTTCTTTATCCTAAGCCTGACCCTCACTTTACCTGTGAGCGCCACACTGGCTTTGCCAGGTATGGGCCTCTGGTCCAGGTCACAGAGATTGCAACCGTGCCTCAGCACCCCAGACTATGTGGACTCTTGGAAGGAAGTGGCCGCCATGCAGTTGCACACGGCACTTGGCACCCAGGAGGTACTACATAAATGCTTACAAATGTGGAATGAATGAAGGCGAGAGGGAGGGCTCAAGCTCTGACTTTGTTTCCATGATGGAAGCTGCAAGGGTGCATGGAGAGGAGAGGCTGCAAAGCCGTCCCCTTGGAATGGAGAGCCTTGTTGGGAGGCTGAGTGCCACTCAGTGTCACCCTGAGACCAGATTTGGACAAAAGGTCACATATGGAATGGTTCCATTTATATGGAATGTCTGGAATAGGTAGGAGTACAGGGATAGCCGGGGGCTGCCAGGGTGGGGAGAAAAGGGGAATAGAGAATAGTGGCAGCATGCATGGGCTTCCTTTTGGAGGATGAAAGTATCTTGGAAACAGAGGTGATAGTTGCAATCCTGTGAATGTACTAAGTATCACTCAAATGTATACTGTAAACATGGTTAAAATGGTAAATTGTATGTTATGTGTATTTTACGCACTTCCCATGCAGACCGGATGTGGCAGGACTCTGGGTGTGTGGGACAGAAACAAGATTGAGGCACAAGGTCAGGTCAGATAGTTGGCTGTGGGGTTGATGGTGAGGTCGGACAACTAAACTACAGCAAGGGGCTCGCTCATTCACCATCCTGAGTCCTTTTGACCTTTATTTCTGCTTTTCTGCCCCTGTCCTTTTCATCTGTCACTACCACCAGCTGCCACCCAGTGGGAAATAGGGCTGTGGAATCTTCTGATGGGACTACATACTTAGTTTTGGGGAGGAGCAGTCCTAGAAGACAGCTGTGTGTATCTGGGCTTGGGGGTGGGAGCAGCATTTCAGAGCCACATGCCCCACATCACTGGTCAACGGGTGGCTGAGTGCCTGTCTCCACTGTCTTTTGGAATTAAGGTTCCTCAGCAACATCACAACTTTCCATGGGACTTTTCCATTTGTGTCTTCTTCAGACTTATTCAGAGCAACTGTTATTTCCATCCCCTTCCAAAGCCTCCTGAATACCTACAAACACCTGGACCAGCTGGCAGAGTTCACCAAAGATGTAGAACCCCCGACATGGGGGAGGTGGGAAGGCAGATAAGGACATGGCACACCTGGGAGAGTCATGCCTGGTAGAGTTTGGGACAGCCATATGGGGAGGTGCTTCTAGGATTAAGCCCGAGTGTTCATGCTGAGGCAAGACCATGGGGTAGGTCTCCATAGCACGATCCTGATGGCCCAGTGGGTCCCTCAGAGAATGGGGCAGGTAGCAGATGGCTTGGGGCCGCATGGGCTTGTAGTCTTAATCATCTGAAATGATATGATACCACAGGTGTGCAGAGAGAGCTACATGGATCTGCAAGTCCATAGGTGCCGACTAAATAATGGGTCCTGGTTGGTTCTCCAGCTGCAGGAACATCTGTTCAGCTTTTGCCTGAGAGCCAGGGGGAGATCTCCTTGCCTGATCCCCAAAGATAGTTTCACCTACTATTCAGGAAGGAGATTGTGAGAACTCTAAAATAAACAAACAGAAAACCCAACTTCAAATATGATTGCTGTCCTGGGGGAGATTTCTTTCCCAACCTTAATTTTGGGATTAATTTGTTTTAGAAGTTCCTTGGCTGCTGTCCGTGTGTGTAATGTGCGTGTGAGCGTGCGCGCAAGAGGAAAGTGGTGTCTTGTTCCTCTGACGGTGGTTATCGGCCATTTTCTCTCTGTATCTTGAGGATGGCCTGACCAAGGGTATCTCCCCGACCTCTGCGTCTCCCCTGAAGCGGCCTCAGAGAGTAGGAGCAGAGAGCTGCACAGTCCCTGAACCTTGTTCCTGCAGTGGCTCCACACCAGGGCCATCCTTACCTGTGTGACTTGAGCATTTTATTTATTTATTTATTTTTCAAAGATTTTATTTATTCATGAGACACACTCACACACACACACACACACACACTCACAGAGAGAGAGAGAGAGAGAGAGAGAGAGGCAGAGACACAGGCAGAGGAAGAAGCAGGCTCCAAGCAGGGAGCCTGACGTGGGACTCGATACCGGGTCTCCAGGATCAGGCCCTGGGCCGAAGGTGGCACTAAACTGATGAGTCACCGGGGCTGCCTGAGCATTTTATTTTTAACCCAAACTGATCTTGGTTAATAAAGATACATAGGCAAGAGCTAGGAGCTCCCTGACTTCCAGCTCCAGCCCCTTTATTATTACTCATCTGGACACAGTGTCTTTCTGTTCTGAATGTTCCACCAGTTTCCTGCTCCTGGGGGTGGGTGGACCTCCCTGTGCAAATTTCTCCTCTGATTTGACTAATTTTAAGTTATGGGTCACCAGACTCTTTTTCTAATGATTCCTGATATAATAGGGGGCATTAGTTATACATGAGTTTCTTATTAATTAATTAATTAAAAAGATTTTGTTTATTCATGAGAGACAGAGAGAGAGAGAGAGAGGCAGAGACACAGGTAGAGGGAGAAGCAGGCTTCACGCAGGGAGCCTGACGTGGGACTGGATTCTGGGTCTCCAGGATCATGCCCTGGGCTGAAGGCGGCACTAAACCACTGAGCCACCTGGGCTGCCCGAGTTTCTTTTTTATTTTGCTTTTTATTTAGAGAGTTTATTACTTTATAGATTATTTTATAGATTATATTAGCTATGCAAGAATATACAGTTGACTCTTGAACTACATGGGTTTGAACTGTGGGTCCACTTATATGTGGATTATATATATTTTTAGAGAGAGTACGAGGTGGGAAGGGGCAGAGGGGGAGAGAGAGAGAGAGAGAGAGAGAGAGAGAGAGAGATCCCAAGCAGGTTCCATGCTTAGTGCAGAGCCTGACACAGAGCTTGGTCCCATGACCACGAGATCATGACCTGAGCTGATACCAAAAGTCTGATGCTCAACTGACAGAGCCACCTAGGTGCCCCTGATTTTTTCAATAAATACAGTCTAGTAACTTTATTTTCTCCAGCCAAAGATTTTCTTAACATTTTTTCCCTCTAGCTGACTGTACTGTAAGAATGCAGTATATAGTGCATATGACATACATGATACATGTTAACTGACCGTTATCAGTAAGGCTTCTGATCAACAGTAGGCCATCAGGAGATAAATTTGGAGGAGTCAGAAGTTAAGTTATACATGGATTTTTGACTGTGTGGGAGTCATTGCCCCCACCCCTCATGTTGTTCAAATGCTACTGAAGTTCAGACCAAAATGTGCTGCCCTTGTGTCCTCAGTGAGTCACCCTGTGTGGTTTAGATGCCTCTTCCCCAGTCCCTTCCCTGGCACTCACATATGTGTATGGATAGTAAGACTTGTGTTGTTCAATGCCGCTTTCAATGTGTTGAATAATACTGTGCCTATTCATTTCTGAGCACCTGCTGTGTGCCAGGTGTGATGTTGGGAGCTGCAGATTCGATACTGAGCACAAATAGCCCTGCCATCACACCACGCACAGGCTGTGGCTGCATTGTGTTGGGGTGTAGTTCCCTCCCACATAACAAAACATCTGGATGTCCTCTCCAAGGCTCTGATTATTCATCTTCCCTGTGCTCTTCAATGTCTGTGGGTCACACTGAATCTTGATGCATACAAACTGAGTTCCAGTTGATATGCTATCATGAAAAACAAAGCAGCAAAGGACTTTCTTTCCATCTCTTTGAACACCTGGGTGTTTTATAAGATTTAAAGATTGTTTGGATGGGAAGACCAAACACACTGGCCTTCGGATAGATGGAAGTTGTATTTGAATACTGTTACTGCAGTTTCCAAAGCAGAGCCTTCAAATACCAGGTCTCACTAAGTCTTCACTACTAGCTTGGGAAGCAGGTACTGATATCTCTACCATATTGTGGATGAGAAAACTGAAGCTCAGAGAGATCAAGAAACTGGTCTAGGGTCAACACAGCTTGGAAGCAGTAGGGGCAGAGCTTTGAATTCAGGCCTTGTGATGGTTGCCTGAGCACTTTCCAGTTGAACTGTATCTGGCATTTGGCTTCTGTGCCATTAAATCTGAAGAGCAAGCACGTGAGCATCTCCAAACTTCCCTGGGAAGATGGGCCCTTTCTCCTCACATGCAGTGGTAGATTCCATACCTGGAACAAGGCATTTTCCTGTCTCAGGGTTGCTAAGCCATGACTCCTTTGGAACTTTGTATCACAGTAGGAACTATTTCCAGATGTCCGTCACCGGCATCTCGCACAACCCTGACACCCAGGGAAGGGAGGACTGTTCCAGAGGAGGGAAGGCACCCTTTGAGTGATTTTGTTAGGCACATGTCACTCTGCTTGAATTGTTTTTCTGGAAGGTGAATACTTTTCAATAGTTCAAAGCAGGGGCCCATCACTTGTGAGAGCTCTTGGCATGCTGCTGTTTTAAAATTTAAGTATGTGGAGTGTCCTACACGGATGTGGCATTTTAGCTTCTTAAGGTTTAAAATGTGTTTTCACGCTGTAATCCCTGGGGGACAGGAAAGGCTATTTGTTCTGTCCCTGGGCCTCCAGGAAACCTGGCCCGGACCACCTGCGGGAAATTAGCCTAAGCCCCGAGCTCAGCTGGGAGGTGACAGAGCTGTGCTCTTCCCTGCACTGCATAATCTCCTCTTTCAAGGGGATTGTCCTCTGGAGAGGCAGGAGCTGAGTAACTAAGCAGACACAGTGCTGCTAATCCCTCTGTCCTGAGGCTGGAGGCTTCAACCCCAGCCTCCTGTTTTAAGGCTTCAAGTGGGTTGTTGGAGTTGACACCAGAATTTTATAAAAGTGTTTGGTTTTGTGCTCTGTGCCAGGGGAGAAATTGCAGCTGACACTCTGCAGTGTCCTGGGTCCTGCTGTGTGTGGCACTGCTCTCAGCACTTTAACTAGAGGAACCTGGTTGCTCCTAGGAGGTGAGTGCTGTTATTATGCACTGGGATGTTAAGTCACTTGCTTGGGGTCACAGTGAGGAGAAGGGTTGGGCTGGGATTCAGACTCATGCCAGTGGCTCTCCTGTGCTCCCAATTACAGGGGAAGGGCTCAGAATGGTTCTGAACTGTCTGCCTCACCAGTGAATGCCAAGGTGATAGAGACAGAGGTCCTTCATGGCAGCCAGACATGGGAATGAGTACATCTACAAATGACCAGGATGTGAAGTAGGACTGCAGAAGGGCCAAGGAGGTGAGGAGGCACATGTCACTTTGATGGAAAGGACAGTGTCAGGGAAGCTTCCTCCAGGGGCTCAGCAGTGGGAGGATGGGGGTTTTGCTGGGAAGATGTGATGGTGGGGTGCCCTCAGGGTGGAGAGAATGGCATATGCAGTGTCTTCTGGGAAGCTCTTTGGGAGGTGAGTGGAGGCAGAGAGCAGCCTGCACTTGGTTAGCTTGGCCTGGGCAGGTTCTTAATCAGAACCTCTCAAAAAGGCACGCCATGTGAATGATCCCATTGGGCCTGGTTGCTCAGCAGTTTTGTGTTTCTAGGTGGGGAATGGGCAGGAGTCCTCCTGGAACTGTAGGATGTAGGACTCTTATTTCTGCAGAACCAGTGGCTCTTACCTGCTCACTGTAATATTCATAGAGTGCCACAGACAGAGGCCTCTTAGTGGCTCAGGAGTTGCTGCTGTGTGGCTCTGCCAGTTTCATCCCTCTCCCTGCAGAGGGCCCAGAACTACTAAGGAAAGCTGCAGTCCTCAGGACACAGGTCAGGGGCAGGTTCTTGACCCTCATCCATCACAATGTGACTGTCAGCTGGTGCAGGATGTGAGCAGGTTCCAGCTGGTTCCATCCCAGTGGCAGCAGACAAACCGTCCTTGCATTTTTGTTCCGTGCCCCTAGCCTGGGACAGCACATAGAAGGGCCCCAGCAGAATGCCCCTTTCCCTGAGCCTAAGCTGGGATGTTTTCTTCTAGCTTCCAGAGCTGATGCCAAAAGTGCCCCTCTGCCAGCTGGATTCAGGGGGCTCTACTGGGGGATGCAAAGATGTTTTGAGCTGGAGAGGCTGTCTGCTGTTTGGAAAGGTGCAGAATATTTCAGTAATTACTTCCACATGTGGGGACCTCCTTCTTCCCCTCACCTGAACTCCCATCAACTTTCTCCTTCTGTCGGACTCAGCTTGGTTTGAGTGGGGTGCTCCGTTTGCCATTTGCCATCTCCTGCCCTGTGTGCTCTTCACCTTGTGCAGCTCTTTTCTGCTTTGCCCACTTCTGTCTGGGGTTTGGAGTGAGCTGTAAGGGCATCTCCTGAACGGCTGTGATTTCTCTCCCTTGGCTACTTCTTTCTTTGCCTGTTTGTTTTCAAGCATTTCTCTTGAATAACCACACAGAGAGGGGGCCCTGTTTGTTTTTCTTGCCTAGAGCCTCCTGGCAAACAGTTCTTCCCCAAACAAAGCCCATGTGATCCCCCAGGCCCTGCTAGGACTAAAGGGAGCAGGGCAGTACTTTCTACTAGGGAAAGGTTTCCAGCAGACACACCTGCTTTTGGGGAAAACGGCCCATTTGGAAAACCTGTTTGCCAGGTGATGGTGCAGATAAGCCCAGCTCACATTTCTGTGCCAGAACAACTTCCATTTTGTGGATTAGGAACTTGAGGTGCAGTTGGTTGCTCAAGGTCGTACAGCCGTCATGCAGATGGAGTTCACATCCACAGTCTGTGAACTAGGTCTGTCCAACAGAAATATCATTTGAGCTGCATGTATAATCCAAAATTTTCCAATAGGTACCTTATAAATAGTGAAAGTGAAATTAATTTAATATACTTTATTTAACTCAATATATCCAAAATAGCATCCTTTGAACTTGTAATCAATATTAAAAATGCTAGTGAGTATTATGGACTGAATATATGTGTCCCCCAAGTGCCTGTGTTGAAGCCCTAGCTCCCAGTGCAACGCGTATTTGGAGGTGATCAGGTCTTTTGGGAGGTGATTAGATGAGGTCATGGGGTCAGGACTTCCTTGATGGGATCAGTGTCCTTATAAGAAGACGGAGACAGACCCATAACCAGCAAGGAAATTGAAGCAGTCATCAAAAACCTCCCAAGAAACAAAAGTCCAGGACCAGATGGCTTCCCAGGGGAATTCTACCAAATATTTAAAGAAAAAACAATACTTATTCTACTGAAGCTGTTTCAAAAGATAGAAATGGGAAAGAAAACTTCCAAACTCACTCTCTGAGGCCAGAATTACCTTGATCCCAAAACCAGAAAAAACACCCCACCAAAAAGGAGAATTACAGACCAATATCCCTGATGAATATGGATACAAAAATTATCACCAAGATACTAGCCAATAGGACCCAACAGTCCACTAAAAGGATTATTCACCACGACCAAGTGGGATTTATCCCTGGGATGCAAGGGTGGTTCAACATTTGTAAATCAATGAACATTGATAGATCACATGAAGAAAAAAAAAGGACAAGAACAATATGATCCCCTCAACTGATGGCAGAGAAAGCATTTGACAAAATACAGCATCCCTTCCTGATTAGAACTCTTCAAAGTGTAGGGATAAAGGGAACATATCCCAATATCATAAAGGCCATCTATGAAAGCACACAGCAAATATCATTCTCAATGGGGAAAAACAGAGCTTTTCCCCTAAGATCAGGAACATGACAGGGATGCCCACCCTCACCACTTTTGTTCAACATAGTACTAGAAGTCCTAGCCTCAGCAATCAGATAACAAAAAGAAATTAAAGGCATTCAAGTTGGCAAAGAAGGTAAACTTTCCCTCTTTGCAGATGACATGATACTCTATATTGAAAACCCAAACGACTTCATCCCAAAATTGATAGAACTCATACAGCAATTCAGCAATGTGGCAGGATACAAAATCAATGCACAGAAATCAGTTGCATTTCTGTACACAAACAATGAAACTGAAGAAAAAGAAATTAATTAATCCCATTTACAATTGTGCCAAAAACCATAAGATACTTAGGAATAAATCTAACCAAGGAGGTAAAGGATCTGTCCTCTAATAACTACGGAACACTTATGAAAGAAAATGAGGAAGACACAAAGAGATGATAAAACACTCCATGCTCATAGATTAGAAGAATAAATATTGTGAAAATGTCTATGCTACCCAGAGCAATTTACACATTCAATGTAATCTCTTTCAAAATATGAAACTTTCTTCACAGAGTTGGAACAAATAATTCTAATATTTGTATGGAGCCAGTAAAGACCCCAAATAGCCAGAAGAATGTTGAAAAAGAAAACCAAAGCTGGGGGCATCACAATGCCTGACTTCAAGCTGTATTACAAAGCTGTGATCATCAAGACCATATGGTACTGGCACAAAAACAGACACATGGATCAATGTAACAGAACAGAGAACCCAGAAATGGACCATCAACTAATCTTTGACAAAGCAGGAAAAATTATCCATTAGAAAAAAGACAATTTCTTCAATAAATGGTGTTGGGAAAATTGGACAGCCACATGTGGAAGAATGAAACTAGACCATTCTCTTAGACCATGCACAAAGATAAACTCAAAATAGTTTAAAGATATAAATGTGAGACAAGAATCCATTAAAATCCTAGAGGAAAAAAAAATCCTAGAGGAGAACACAGGCAGCAATATTTTTGAACTCAGCCACAGCAACTTATTGCAAGACATGTGTATAAAGGCAAGGGAAACAAAAGCAAAAGTGAACTATTGGGACTTCATCAAGATAAAAAGCTTCTGCATAGCAAAGGAAACACTCAACAAAACTAAAAGGTAACCTACAGAATGGGAGATGGTATTTGGAAATGACATATCAGATAAAGGGCTAGTATCCAAGATTATAAAGAACTAAGCAAACTCAACACCCCAAAAAACAAACAGTCCAGTCAAGAAATGGGCAGGAGACATGAACAGGCATTTCTCCAAAGAAGACCTACACGTGGCTAACAGACACATGAAAAAATGCTCCACATCATTTGCTATCAGGGAAATACAAATCAAAACCACGATGGGATACCACCTCATACCTCATAACAGAATGGCTAAAATTAACAAGTCAGTAAATGACAGATGTTGGTGAGGATGTGGAGAAAGGGGAAATCCTCTTGCCCTGTTGGTGAGAATACAAGCTGGTGCAGCCACTCTGGAAAACAGTGTGGAGGTTTCTCAAGAAGTTAAAAATAGAGCTACCCTACAATCCAGCATCTGCACTACTGGGTATTTACCCCAAAGTTACTGATGTTGTGAAATGCCGGGACACCTGCACCCTAATGTTCATACCAGCAATGTCCACAATAGTCAAACTGTGGAAGGAGCTGAGATGTCCTTCAACAGATGAATGGATAAAGAAGATGTGGTCTATATATAAAATATATACAGGGAATGTTGCTCAGCCATCAGAAAGGATAAATGCCTACCATTTACATTGATATGAATGAAACTGGAGGGTATTATGCTGAGTGAAATAAGTCAATCAGAGAAAGACAATTATATGGTTTCACTCATATGTGGAATATAGGAAATAGTGCAAGGGACCATAAGGGAAGGGGAGTAACTGAGTGGGGAAAATTTGAGAGGAAGACAAACCATTATAGACTCCAAGCTCTGGGAAGCAAAGGGCTTTAGAAGGGGAGATGTGTGGGGGGATGGGGTAACTGGGTGATGGGCATTGAGGGCACTTGATGAGATGCGCACTGAGTGTTAGATTATGTGTTGGCAAATTGAATTTAAATAAAATAAAAAAAATTAAAAAGATGGCAAGACCTGTGTGGCATCATTATATTGTACACCTGAAACTAATAAGACACTGAATATTAATTATACTTCAATTAAAAAAAAAAAAAGACTGGAGCTTCCCTACCATGTGAGGACACAGCAAGCAGTCAGTAAATACTACTAGTCAGTGTTCCTTGGT
This sequence comes from Canis aureus, assembly GCF_053574225.1. Classification (NCBI taxonomy): domain Eukaryota; kingdom Metazoa; phylum Chordata; class Mammalia; order Carnivora; family Canidae; genus Canis; species Canis aureus. The sequence continues at coordinate 23,211,345 of NC_135613.1, read as the reverse complement.
TTTTAGGCACTTAGTGCACAGCACTCTTTGCAAAGCAGGAGGAGGGCACAAAGCTCAAGCAGTGTGATGAGTTCGAGTTAATCTTGAGGGTTGTCAACGACTGTTTCAATGTATTTTTACAACTGAGGAGGTAAAGTTAGTTTCAGAAACTTTCCTCATTGGAGACAAAGAAAAAGTGGTTATGAGTCCTTAGTTTCTTGCTTTTACTTGCTTGGAGTGACCCTGTTTTTTTTTTCCCCTCCAGAAGTTTATTATGAATTTTAATAGCAAAAAATATTACATTGGAACAATGGGGAAATATTGAAAGCAAATCATAAAAATACTAAGTTGTCCTTAGAGGCAAATTTGCACACATGTGGATTAGTAGTTTGTATGAAACATATAATATAACTGCACTGTTTTCAATGCTAATGAAATACATCAGTCAGTGAAGCACTTTTTAACACAGAGCTTAGTCCTTTATGTGAACTCACTTTACCCCAGTTTATAAATTTGGAAAGCAAGAAAGTGGGAAAATGTTAGAAGAGGGAAAAAAGAATTAAAACATACTCATTTCAGTGACGTAATGCCACTGAGTTTAACATCTTACTTGGAAGGAGAGATTTCTATTTGCACATTTAGTTTTCTTACTGTTTATTAATTTCTTCAACAAATGTTTGAGTCAGATCCTGAGCTAGGAACTGAGGAAAGCATGGAGAATAAGACCAGTGCGGTCCATCCCCGCCCAGTACTCCACCCAGTCCAGTGGGGGAGACAAGTAAATATTGTAGAGCCACAATATGTGTGGTTACAGTTACAAGAGGAGGTGCAAGTGCATGGGACTTTGCATATGGGGGGCCCCAAGCCAGAAGGGGGTGGTGTCTGGCTGGGGAAAGTTGTCCCTGGGAACTGGTGCTTCTGCTGAGGCCTGGAGGAGGAAGGAGTTGGCCAGGTGGAAAGTAGGTGGGCAGGGATGTTGCAGGCAGAGGGAACAGCATGTGCAAAGGCCCTGCATCCGAAGGAGCGTGGGGATTTGGACTCATATCCGTGCCACAGGTGTAAACTGGCCCAGGAGGTCCTCAGTGGGAGACTCCAGCTAGAAAGGAGTGGCATCCCCCCACCCAGCCATCCACATCCATGTTAGAAACCAGCTGAGTCTCTACCCCAGAGAGCAGACCTGGAGCTGGGGTCTGTGGGACACTCCTGAGAGCTGCAAGGCAGGAGGGCCTCTTCTAGAAACACCAAAAACTTGGGTCAGAGCTCTTTCTCCGTTTGACAGTTTCCCAGCCCTTCATTTCTGCTGCACTTGACAGCTCTTGCTGCATAGATTTAGCTTAGCGATTGTGGCACATTCTGCATCTGTCCCTCTCTGCATCCTTCCTACCAGAACTCTGACTCATCCCCATCTGCGGCAGGGGTCTGCAAACTACAACTGAGGGCCAGGGCCTCTTTGTGTAAATAAAATTTTATTGGAACACAGCCACACCCATTCACTGATGGTTGTCTGTGACAGAGTGGAGTAGTGGCAGCAGGGACTGTATGGGTCAAGAGCCAAAGGTATTTATTACCTGGTCCTTTGTGAAAAAGGTTTGCCAACCACAGGTCTAAGTTAAACCCGGTGACCCTGTGTCTTCATTGCCCAGCGCCCCCTGCAGGTGGTGAGGGGTGGGAGCTTGCTTGCTTGTGGATCGTGAGCAAATTGTGCAGCATCTCTGCATCTCAGTTTCTGACCTGTCACTGTGAACACTTTAGGTACTTTCTTTCACTTCATATAATTAAATGCTGTTGTTATCTTGAAACTGAGGAAAAGAAGGAACATAGATGTCCAGTAACCCACCCAGGACCACACAGCCTGAAAATGGTGGCCTCTGAGTCTGGGCCTGGTGGGAGAGGGCAGGGGGAGGGCAGCTGTATGGGTTCCTTTGGATCTCGGATCCTACTTGGTATCCACATCTCTGTTCCTGCCCATTCACGTGTAGCACAGAGGGGAGGGGTCGAGCTTGTGGACTTGGGGTCCAGCTGCCTGTGCAGAAATCCCAGTTCTGCTGACTGTCTCAGTGGAAAATAACATAGTAGTTGATTGTCTGGGGAAGTGCCTGGTACCTAGTAAATGCTCAGTACAGCCTTTGCTGAAGGGAAAAACATAATGGGGAGTTGCTTGGGGAGTCGGTTATTATAAAGGGCCTGAGAGGAGTAAACACCACAGTGTGGCATCCAGTCTGGGGGCAGACCTGGGGCACTTGAGGGCTTTATCTTGGTCAGCCTTGATGAGGGGTGCTTTGTTATGTCTGTTCTTCTGATGGGGAGTCTGAGGCTGGGGAGGGGCTGGCAGACCAGTGGCCTCAGGCACTCCCCAGAGTGCTTAGCTGGTTCTCTGTGCCCACGTGATGTTTGCAGCCTCACCCTATGGCCAGTCCCAGCCCCGTAGCCAAGGACCCACCTTGCGGAATGCATGGTGATTTTAACTCTCTGCAAAGAACTGGAAAGCCAGACCTGAGTAGCTCACCCAGGACCACAGGGAGAGTTTAAAACTGGGCCTGGATTAGCGCTCCGAGCAGCCAGGTTTATGGTCTGAGGCCAAGGCTACTCGCTCAGACCTCATATTTTTGGCCTATGAATTTCTATTGAGTCAGTTAAAAAACAAATGGATCTATTTAAGTAAAAATGCTTAGAGGCAGGGGATTTACTCAATGACTTTTTTTTTTAAACTATTGAAATTAATTAAAAAATAATTTTGAACATGTATGGCTAACACTTTGCCAGGAACATGTCATGTGTAAAATTATTCCTCTCTATCATGTATTCATAAATCCCAACTGGCCATCTGTTTTTATAAGACCATGTGGGGCCCACCTTCAGGGATTTTTTTTTTCTTTTTTTTTTTTTGGCCAAACAAGATTTGTAATTTTTCCTTGGGGAAGAAAATCCTGATGGAAATATATATATATATATTATGTAATATACACACACACACACACACACATATACACACACATATATGGGTATCTCTGTGTGTGTGTGTATGTTTGTATACATACTAACCATGTGTGAATACACTCGTATGTATATATGAATATAGATGTATGGTATACATATGAATATACATGCAAATTATCCTGAAGTCATTTCTAAGCTAGTTTGTACTGAGTGATCAGAAATTGCTGAATGTCAAAGACAGTAACACTGGTTTAAATACTGACCATTTAATCATAACCTCCAATTGACGTATGGATTGATTTGAACTTTCAGGTCATTTCTTTGTTTTAAACTTCTCACTTACTACATAAGGATTTGTATTTGTTAAAGAAATGCACTTCCATCCCTTTAGCTGCAAAAGACAAACCCCACTAATGTGATGTGTTTCTTTCTAATGTATGTATATTTTTATATGTTCCAGGTTAATACATGAAAGTACAATTTTATCTTCTGTTGTGGTTTTATTCCTTGAAATTATATTGTAAGCGTTTCCCCATTTGTTACATGGTCTTTATATTGTTTTTGGTGGCCACATACTATTTCATCCATTGGCTATTGAGGTTAATGAACCACACTGCTATATTTGAACCTTGAGGTTGTTTCTCACTTTTCAGCATTACTAATAAAACACGGCCATGAACAGCAATGTGTAAAAATTTTGCTCCTGAACACCCAGTCAAAGCAGGTGTCTCGTCTTAGTCTCCACCACACCATCCTGGTCATCTCCTTTCTGGCACACTCATTAACCACAACTTCTCTTGCTTGCTTGTGTGCTGTCCTCTCAAATGGAAATGTTGAGGGGCAGCTTCCTGTGGACCTGACCCTTTCGGACATCCTCAGCCATCTTTACCTTGTATGGGGCACCAGCCTGAACTCTGAGCCCCATGGCCCGAACATGTGGGAACTCTGCTCTATAAGATTCTGTAAATCTCAGACTGCTCTAAAGAACAAAGTCTGTTAATTTAAAAAATTGTTTTTCCTAAAAAAAAAAAAAATTATTTTTCCTGATCTGTTCAGGACCTGAGACAATTATGATCCAGTTCAGAACTCAAACAGAGATGGCATTAATGAAAGAGAAGTTTATCTAAGATGTTTGCAACCCTTAGGCCCAGGGGACGCGGGACGAGTGTGTGAAGTTCTCCACTCTTCCAAAAGCCAAGATGGTGAGGCCTGCTTGCAGGTTCTGTGTGAGGAAGCAGGCCTAACGTCTGTCCTCTCTCCTCAGATCCCGAGACCCCTGTCTTCAGGAATCTCTGCTGTGCTGGTTTGTATCTTGTTTTCCCTACATATATGAAATGCTTTGCACCAAAGGAAAATTATACAGTGTAAACATTTATGCAGAAAAATGGTTTGCAGTGTTACCTCCCTGGAGAACTTGGCGGAGAATGAAAGCCTGGTACATGCGCCTGCTGGCCGAGGACAGGAAATGGAATCCTTTGCTCAATATATTTCCAGCTTTTATGAGGCAGCTTTAGTGGAGATGTGTCAACTTCTCGCCTGAAGCACAGGCTGGAAAGAGCCCTACTCTGCTAAGCCAGACAAATGCCCTGGGCACGGAGAAGGGTCGAGAAAATTGGCGCCAGGGGTCTTGGTGACCAAATGGTGCTCACTTGTGGTGACTTTCATCTCCCTTTCGAATGGGCCAAGTGAAAAGAAAGGGGGATGAGAATGGCTGCAGAGTCCCCAGGGTCTGAAGGGGATGAGGTCACTCTTATCCTGGCCCACTAAGACCACTGATGCTGGCAGTGTCACTGTTTGGACACACAGCCACACCTTGTCCTTGTCCCCTGAATCTGGCTCTTCCTTTCTCTGCTTTATTTTCTCCAAACGCAACTGTGGGTTGAATTATGTTCTCTGAAAAGATGTATTCAAGTTCTAGCCCCTGGTACCTATGAGTGGGACCCTATTTGGAAATAGGGTCTTTGCAGATGATCAGTTAAGGTGAGGTCTTTAGAGTGGCCTTAATCCAATGACAGGTATCTTTCTAAGAAGAGCGAAACACAGGATGCAGGGGAGAATCTATGTGACATCATAGACAGAGCTTGGAATGATGTGTCTGCAAGCTAGGGAGTGCCCAGGACAGCCAGCTGAGCAACAGGTCTACGGTTAAGTTTTCCCCTTCAGGGCCCAGAGGGAGGTGGGCCTGCCTGCAAAATGAAAGAACAGATTTCTATACAGTGAGGCCCTGTTGCGTGCACCTTTTTGATAGCTGTAGGACATTCATACACATCAAACCATTTATTCCTGGTGTTTGGGGCCTGCCTCCTCACCCCACCTGTGGGTGAATAGGGCTCATGTCCCTGTGGTCACTGCTGGACTGTGTGTGCCGGGCACATAGTAGGCCCTCAGTAACTACTTGTCGAGTGAATGAATTCTCGGGGATTGGTGGAGCAACCTGGGGGGTCCTCTTGAAGCTGGATTTGGGGGGTCTTGAAGCAACATCAAGAGGAGGCTGTCATACCCCCCCATCAGAATCCTTGCACCACTAGACATGTCACACATTAGCCCCTGACAACTCCTCCACCTGGAATACCAGCCGCACCTTGCCTGCGGGCATGCAAGCTTGCAGAGAGGGTGCAGGCAGCTCTTCTTGCTTTTCTTTTTCTTTTTAAACTTTTCTCCCTGCCCTGCTTTTCACTCATCACTCCGGATTATGCATTTGTGCCTGAGCAGTCCCAGAGAGAGGAGAGGGAGGAGAGATACACAGGAAAAGGAGGTGATGGAAAAGTTTTTGTGATGCATCAAGAGGAGCGAAATACTTGAAAACAAAGATACCAAGATCCCAGGGGGCATGATGCCTTATTCTTTTTACCCACAAGTGTGATCAGGCTGTGAGCTTCCTGTGGGCAGGAGGGAGCCTTCCCCACTCACAGAGCAGTGTGTTGTGGGAGATGGACAAGCATGTGTTCTGGGCAGCTGGGGGCACCCCAGAAGCAGGCAGACAGCAGGCCATGTGTGGGCACTGGGGACTGGACTCTTTCACCCAGGCCAGATGTACAAAGCATAGTCCTGGGCCTCATCTGTCAGGAGGCTGTGACCTCCAGTCCTTGCCTGCCAGGTGTGGCAGCCTCTCACAGAAACTCCAGCTGAGCGTGGAGTTTGGGGACAGACTAGGAGCAATCTCTGCTTCTCCTCTCTTTCCTGCAGCCTTGAGGTTGAATGGGAAGGAGGCAGAGAGGCTCAGGAGACTGAAATGCAGGAGTGTGTTCCCCTCAGGGCCGAGGGAGATGAGAAAGTCTCATGGAACTAGCATTGATACCCAGGAGACCTGGGTCCTCAACCTATCATTCAACAAAGACTTAGACTTAGTATTAAGTGTTTTTTTGCATAATGTATTTGTCCCATATGTATTTACGGAACACTTACTATGTGCTGGGCATCATTAGTAAGAGGGTTGAATGAACCCAGATCCCCGCCTGTGTGGGGCTGACGCTTAGTGATTAATAATGGCTCACACGGAAATGGAATTTTTGTGGGTGTTCACTCATTTATCTTCACACAGTTTGGTAAATGTCAGGAAAGGAGATGGGAGAAGCACTGGCATCTGTCAGAGGGAAGGAGGGGACTTCTTGGCTGAGCACAAGTGTGGACGAAGGTTCCCCAGAACCTCCTGATCATCAGAGCAGCGGGCAGGGAGCCTACTCAGCTCAGTGGCTGCAGGAACCCTCTGCTCTCACTCTGGACTTCCAGCTGTGTTCTCAGCTCACTCCAGACTTGTGTTCACAAGCACCCCTTCATCCTCTGTATTATCTTGTCTTTTCTTCAAATGTCTGGATTCAGATTCCCACTTGAACCCTATTGGTCAGGAGGGCATTTGCAGAACTTTTCTGCACCTGGGGTTTACTCATCTGAAAATGTGGAATATGGTGCTTGCTGGTGTATGGCCTCTAGAGGGCGCCCAGCAGAGGCTCAGCCTCCAAGCAGGGCAGGACATCCCACAGCTGCCTTGGGGTGCTGTTCCCCCAAATCAGAGGGACTGTCCTCACTATGGGTACCTCGTGCAAGTTCGGGGGGGGGTTTGACATCCCTCCTAGCACTTTGTAGTGTGACGGCTGAAAGACCAAGTGGGGGAAACTGAGAGGGAAAGATGAGATGATCCCAAAGGCACCCCCCTCCCCCCTGCCCTGCCACCACTGCAAGATGAACGGACACACAAATGAAGATTGAGCATCCCAACCCAAGTGAAGCTCCGAGGACGTGCTGCTGTTTGCCTTCTGTCTGTGTGGTTGATTGTATCAACAAACAGCAGGCAATTAGCTGTGTTCATTTTTTGCATGGAGCCATTGGGCTGCTCCACAGTCTCCCATGGCTCTGACTGAAGAAAGAGGAGGCTCCTTTGCCTTGTTTCTGGAAAATGGATAAGAAAGCAGTGGTTGGAGTTGCTTTCCTCTTGAGATTTTCAAATAAAATCAGAGACTAATCCCTCGTCTAATACCAATTTAGTAAGGGTTGGGTTAGAACGTAGTCAACTCCATTTATGAACACCGGTTAATATTTCTTTATAGAAAGCTATACTATTTTCAGAAGTATTTCAGACAAACATCCTAAGAAGACTTAGCAGGCTCAAGATGTTTACCTTGGATCTGAATCTTATTTCTAATTAACTGAGTCTTCAACAGTCCATCAGAGAATGCAGTTACCTGCCAAATTTCACACCTAAGGGGAAAAAATATTCCCAATAAAATTTTCCTTAAAAAAAAAAAATCCACTCGGTTTTACCACTAAGACGTTCTCAACATATTTAATTCAATCCTTCTCCATGAGCACACAGAAAACTAATGTTCTAGATCCCAGGCCTATTTGTGGTCCCACATTTTGGGGAAGCAGTTTAATTTGACATTACATTTTCAGGAGATGCTAAAAAATCAGGGATCCCATGAAGATGGCGGGCAGACTGTGTGGGCACAGCCAGCCCGGGTTTTCTGGGAGGCACACACATACTCCCAGGCCACCACACTTTCTGATTGTATTGCTTTAATTCACTTCACAGAGGCAACTAACTCCTTTTGGAGAGTGAAACTTTTCTTCTCTGTGTTCACAAAGAGGCCAGCCTCGTGGAAAGGCTGTGGGTTTCCTTTTGCTTCACTGTCCCACAGGTCAGAGCTCATTTTGAGGTACTGGGCTGGAGATCAGTGCTTCTTCTCACCCGTGAGTTTTTTGGGCTGACTTCAGCTCTGCTCTGTTTGTTGTTCCCCTCCAGTCTGTGGGTCTGAGTGCACCTATGAGGCCCTTGTCAAGTATTTATAGAGTAAAAAAACTGTTGAATAGATAGAAGAGCTTGTTTCACTAATAGTTTCCTAAATTTTAGCTATAAAGCTTCTCAGAATTTTATTTTATTTTATTATTTTTTTAAAGATTTATTTATTTTTTTGGAGAGAGAGCAAGAGTGTGAGCGGGGGTGGGCCAGAGAGAGAGAACGAGAGAATTCCTAGCAGACTCCATGCTGAGTGCAGAGCCCAATACGGGGCTTGAGCCTATGACCCTGAAGTCAGGACCTGAGCTGAAATTAAGAGTAGGACACTTGACCACCTTAGCACCTGGGCATCCCAAAAGCCTGTCAGAATTTTATTTTATTTTAATTTAATTTATTTTATTTTATTTTAGTTTTATTATTGTTTTTAAGCCTGTCAGAATTTTAGATCATCTGTTCTACCCCAGCCAAGATACCTAGACACGACTCCCGCCTCCTGCCCCCTACCATGAACACACAGCTTGTCGGCTGTTATAAATCAGTGAGTAGAAACTTAGCCTTTTTTTCTTTTGATTTCGCTTTTAGGCTGTCCTAAAAAAAAGCAAAAAAGCTCATGTTGGTGAATTAAATTCTTCTTTCTTTTTAAAAAGATTTTATTCATTTATTCATGAGAGACAGAGAGAGAGAGAGAGAGAGGGAGGCAGAGACACAGGCAGAGGGAGAAGCAGGCTCCATGCAGGGAACCCAACGTGGGACTCGATCCCGGGACTCCAGGATCAGGCCCGGGACTGAAGGCGGTGCTAAAGTCACCCGGGCTGAGCCACCCGGGCTGCCCAGTGAATTAAATTTTTAAGCCTATCTCATGTAGTTTGTATGGCCTTGGGAAAGTCACTCACCCTCTCTGGGCCTCAGTCCCCCCCCCCCCCTTTTTTTTTTTTAAAGAAAGCTTTATTTATTTGTTTGTTTGTTTGTTTATTTATAAGACTTATTTATTTATTCATGAGAGATACAGAGAGACAGAGAGGCAGAGACCTAGGCAGAAGAAAAGGCAGGCTCCCTGCAGGGAGCCTGATACAGGGACTCGATCCTGGATCCCAGGATCACACCCTGAATCAAAAGCAGAGGCTCAACCACTGAGCCACCCAGGTGTCCCTTGGCCTTGGTCCTTATTTATGAAGTGGTGGAATTGAGGTTGATGCCCTCCCCAGTCCCACCACTTCTCACACCTGGGCCACCACAAGGAGAGTGAGTCCTCAGGCTTGAGACTCAGAACTGCAGATATGCTTCCCGGCCTCTGCGTGGCCTGTGACAACGAGAGCAGGACAGAATGCCCACCATGACAATGTGGTGTTTCTCAAAGATTGACCATTAACATATCGATTGCCATTTGGTGGCTTTTTTTGGGAGAAAGTTATTTTCATATTTACTTTTGTGTTTCCCTTGCAATGATTTGTCTGTTGTTGAATAATTTTGTTACTTATTTTGTTTAAGATCTGAGAGAGCAAGTATTTATTTTAGTATTTATTCTTTATCCATTTTCAGAAGGCATTTCGACTAAAGCTGAAAATACAAAGCATAAAAATCATTAACTCAGAATAAAAGGCAAAAGGGAAGAGAATAAAGGTGTAGAGACAGAGAAAAATTATATATTTTTTTTTCAGAGAGAAATTATTTAAAAAAATCTAGACTGAGGGAACTTCTGGCAGCTAAGTGTACACATTAGCTCTGAGTTTCATAGAAGCCAAGGCAAAAAACAAAATCAGGAGAGCATTATCATCAATGTTAAATGTAGGGAGGCAGGAATTCAAGAGGGGTTTGATAGTCCTGGTTCTCTAACCAAGATGAGTCCTTCAGATTTCTTGGAAAATTCTGGATCCCACCCCGAGAGAAAGATTTGTGTGAGAGTTTGGAATCATCCAAGTTACTGACTTTCCATTCCAAGTGGTCAAGAAACACTAAAATTTGCTGGCCAATGTGTAGATGATATTTGTTCCAGGAATTAAGAACTGAAAATAAGTAAATTTACTGAGAGAATGTGTGATATGGAAAAAAAAAAAAAAAAGCCACCCACAAACCAAGACAAAAAAAAAAAAAAAAAAGCCACTGGGTGGAGGTCAAGAGCCTTGGATTTGAATCACAGCTCTGCCAGTAATCTATGTCTTAGGGAAGGCCCCACAGCCTCTTTGGGCCTCAGTTTCTTCACCTGTAAGACCACAGGGCTCAGACTGGTTTCCTTTGAGGTCCTAGGTTTGATGGTTCTACTGGTAAGATTCTAATGGTTATCAGGGGGACATCTGCCATCAGACCTGCTTACGGTACCACCCCCGTGTATCAGAAACCATCCTAGATCTTCAGGTTTGATCCCTTTGGAAAGCAAAATGACCCCATTCAATCTAACTTCTTGAGAGAGAAAAGATCTTTTCTCATGATGTGGGGTTTTGCCAGTGGAAGTGCATGTCTATGAGCTGAGGTTCGAGCTTGGCTACTGGTGAAGTGCTCTGGGTGGACAGGCGCAGTGGCGGCTTGCTGGGGCTCAAGCCGAGCTGTCGCAAGGCGGAAATACTGCAGAGATGTTTTTCCAAGAAATTGTCCCTGAGCAAAAACATTGCCACTTTCATTGGGGGGAAATGGTTTCAAATATTGGCTTTTGTTTTTATGGAAAATGGTGAAAACTTTGAGGGAAAACCACAAACCCTTTGCTTTTATTGAAACCACAAAAATTGATTAATTTTTTAAAAAGCCCAGTTTTTGCTGAGGGCTGAACTTTCTTCTTTGAAAGGCCCTACTTTACTTTTCTTTTTTTGAAACATCTCCTGAGAGCCTCATGAAAGGTCTTTCTGTTAGCTTGGCTGAGCTGAGCCCGGGCGTTCCGAAGCTTCACACAGAAGCATAATTTTTTGTGCCCAAACACTGCCTTTTGGGGATGTCTTCATGCTCCGATCTGCGGACGCTGCCCTAAGTCTTCCCAAGTCCCGAGGGAGCCATGGCTTTCGCGAAGCTGGTGAGCGTTCCTGGGTGCTCAATAAAATCACTGAACCTGACTTGACTTCCTGGCTCAGCTCTTTCTGCGTGGCAGCCACTTCCTGCACAAATGGAAAATTGTGTGTGTAGATGTTGGTCTCACCAGTGGGGGGCCCGAAAGGTGACTTCATAACTTAACTGCTCCCCTACCTGATGGCTGGCATGGGCTGTCCTCGGGGCAGGACACAAGCTGTCTGTCCCAGATGAAATCTGTCTTTCCCTCTGCCCAGCTGGGCCAGGGTGCCACTACCTTCACATAGTGTTCAGTTCTTAGTAAAGGCACCTGGGGAGTCCTCTGGTGCCACAAAGAGGCTGTGGGCTTCTGGCCACCAGAACAGAACTGGTCTTAATGCCAGTTGAAAGGTATAGGAAAGAGAGTCCTCTTGGGGTCATCTTTGGGGGATCCCTAACTCAGCTCTGAGGTGGGCATGGGGGCCTGGTGTGCAGGTTCATGGCCCTCCATCTATGTCTCCCTCTGTGCGGGGTTCCACCTTCATGGTCTATCTATGGGTGTGCCTTCCCCATGCAGGGAAATTCCATCCCTGGAGCAGGACCACTGGATTCATAGCCCACTTGCTCTCTGTGTCCCCCTGGCAGGCTCGGCATGCCTTCTGGGCCTTGGCTTCGCCGTGTGTCAGATGGGGAAGGGACAGCGCCACCTGCACGGGTTTGTTGTGAGGGTGAACTACAACAGTGCCAGGCCGGCCCACGGAAAAGACTGTACGTGTTATTCCTACCCTCCCTGCCAAGTCCAAGTCTCACTGCATTTTACAACTGAAGACACCCTGTGACAAAACTCAAGACAAATGTAAGGAAGCAATAATTGGTCATCTCCCACTAACCTAATGCAACCATTATGTTCAGCTGGCGTGTTTCGACTTCACTGCGATGGCTACTAGTGATCATTGACATCCGTTGAGCGTGCGGTGCACACCTGTGTGCCACACAAAGCTCTCTGCGGGTGTGACCCCGAAGGACAGACAGAAGAGCCCACCCAGGCCCACCATGCAGAAACTGCAAGAATTTGAGCCTTGATGTGAAAACCTCTGGGCTTAGCCAAAGTGCTGTCTTTCTGTCCCTTGGATGTGGGCTTTGAACTGAGAGAGTTGTTGTATTATGTGAAAAAAAAAAAAAAGGAGGTTTTCATTTGAAGCACTCTGGTTGAGGGGTGCAGGGATGGTGTTCCTCTCCTCCTCCCTCACCCCCACTGGCACACCCCACCAAGTGTATGACAGTTGGTGACATTACAGGGAATCAGGACCCTAGAGCCTCTCCTAGTCCAGGAGAGGACTTGAGTCTGGAGTGCTTCCCTTTTCTTCCTCCCCGAAGAAAAGACCTCCCATTACTGTAGCCCTGAAAAGACCCTCAGAGGCTGGATCATCTCTCAAAGGCTCACCCCTTCCCTGTTCTGTTCTGGGCTATTATTATTCAAAACACAGCCTGCCCATTTGTCCCTGAGTGTGCAGCACACTGGCAGGCAAACACGGCTCTGCTGATCACTGACCTGGAATTTCATTAGCTTTTAAATTTAATGTAAATACTGTGTGATCATGGGCTCGGGTGCAATTTGGAACAACTCTCCCTTTCACTCTCTTATCTGATTACCTTTTAAGAAAGCACTTCATTGTTCAGATTCAAGAATAACAAGTTTCCCCACATGCAGCCCCCTCAAACCTTCATTTATTTCCTTTCTCTCTCTCTGTCCTGTTCAGCATCGTCTAATTACAGAAACATGTCTGTAAGTGCCTTGCACATCTGATAATCAGATTTCCCTTGTCCCCAGCTCTTCCTCCATCTGCTCCCCACTCCATTCCCATTGTGCCACACCTGGAGCAGTCCCCTGCCACTCCATGCCCAACTGACTGCTGAGCTATTTCCAAATCACATCTCCCTTTCCGGTGCTGGCTGCCTGACATGCTCGGTGGTGAAGCACTCAACTCCCAACCTGTGGTCCTCCCTGATTCCTCTCTGCTCAGATGATAAGCGTGGAGCAGAGCCATCGCCTCATTCCTTCCATTCGGATTTGGTCCTGTTGAAGTCTCATTTTTAGGAGACAAAATTGTGACCCTCCTGCAAAGATAAAATGAACACACGAAAGAGGTTTTATTGAGGTCACTAATAAGTTCATAGGACGGTAAAGCCTGTCGAGGGGAGAATGTGAAGAACAGATGTGTCTGTAGGCAATCAGGAAACTGCAGTGGCGCTCTCCCAGGCACACGCCTGTTTATGTCTATTGGGCAGAACATGTGTGTTTGGAACCAGCTTCCCGACAGGGTGAGCAAGCCGTGTCTCCACAGGACAGAGTTTGCACTTCCGTGGGTGAGAATCGTCGGTGTGGCTCTGTGTCCTTCAACACCCAAGGCTTGTGGCCCAGCCTCCTCCTGGCTCCTAGTCTGCTGTCTGCCTCCTGGCAAGGTGCTGTTTCTGTTTTCTGTTCAGCCAGTGTCACCGATTCGGTAAGACCCACTGATGCTTTCAGCCTAGTTCAAAGTGTTTCCTAGTTTCTCTAAACACTTTCTATTTAAATCTACTCAGAATATTCACATGTGAGGACTGCAGTTTCCTCATTTCAATGAGACTTCAACAGGACCAAAACCTCATTTCAGGAGAAGTTTAGGAGAACACAGGCAGGCAAGGGGGGCCCTCACCAGTTCAGTGTAAATCTTCCCAAAATGACACTTTCGTCCAGGAAGTTCTTGGCTCAGTTTTTCCACGGCTCCCTAGTGTTTGTGTGATAATTCTTAGATTTGGCATTTAAGCTCCTTTACTACCTGGCCATGATACATGTTTAAATCTTCAAAAGCATTTGTTAAAACAATACAAGGCAGAGATTAGAGAAGCATAGATCATGAAGGCCATCAGCCTTCTTCATCTCTTGAACCTTTAACATGGACCCTGGAATAACAAATAACGGGTGGATAATCATCAATTCTTCACTGAGGGTCAGCTTGACATTTATTTGAAAATTCTGTAAGCATTTTATCAGAAATGCCCATTTCTTCTCAGGAGGTTACAGATGACACCTAAGAGGGTTCTGTCCAAGACCAGGTTTGGGGCAGCTTTTCATTACTATCTCTGTAGCAGTTTTCTTGATGTATAAAATCACATTTATATTTACATCTACATCTATGTAATTTTAAGCATAAATGGTATCATTTCCACCCATACCATTTTCCCTTTGTCAATGCTTTTTTTTTCCTTTTTTGTTTTTTACATTAAGACCTGTGTCCCAGCTGTTGTGAGGTATGGAATGTATCTATGGCATTTTAGGGCCCAAAGCATCATCACATGCAAGTCTCCTCACTCTGGCCCATGCTGCAGAGCACCCATTCTCCAGATGCACTGATACTTACTTAACCACTACAAATTCTTCCAGTTTACTTTCCCACTAAGCGATCTTTCCCATTGGAGCCAGATTAATCCTATGTCTTTCTATAGAAATATCTACACCATTCTTCTAAAGTATCTTCCCATTCATTGTACCAACATGGAAAATGTAGGTACCACCCAAGTGGGGGGGGGGGATGCCCTATGTGTGGTGGCTGTCCCCATGGGGACTGGTGCACATTGCCCTGTCTCTGCCAGTACTCCTGTCCCACCCATGCCCCGAAGCCATCTTTCAAAGCCCAGGTCACTATTGATCTTCCTTAAGAAGCCATCATGATGACAGTTGTTCAAGTATAATTTTCAAGAAGTTAAAACCATGTTAAATATGTGTTGACGACTCATCAGTCAGGGAGACAGTTAGAAGCGAATGCTTTGTGCATGCTCACGTACACCATGTACTCCTGGGGCACTGGGTTTCTCTTCGTGTCCTTCCCTCCCTCTCCCCTACTTCTGTCCATAAATGATTCTTTTTAATTTTTTTTTAAATTTATGATAGTCACACACACACACACACAGAGGCAGAGACATAGGCAGAGGGAGAAGCAGGCTCCATGCACCGGGAGCCCGACGTGGGATTCGATCCCGGGTCTCCAGGATCGCGCTCTGGGCCAAAGGCAGGCGCTAAACCGCTGCGCCACCCAGGGATCCCCTCATAAATGATTCTGTGCCACAAGCCATGCAGTAGGTTCGAGAAGTCAGCAGTGAGTGGAACAGAACCACACTCTGCCTTTTGGAACTTCTGGGTCATATGAAAGAATTAAGCACCCGTGTAAATGTAATATTACAGGTGTAGGTTGGTGTCCCAGAGGGAAAGTAAAGGGTGCTGAGAGGTGGAAGCAGGGCTCTGGGCTGGGGAACCTGTCTTTGGCAGTGAGTTTCAGTAGGAGACTTGAGGGTGAGCAGGGCAGGCATGGTCACCTGGCCACAAAGTAGAAAGGAGCCAGTGAGGGCAGGATGGGCAGGTCATGCAGGCCTGGGGGCCTCCATCACAAGTCTGGATTTGATTGGATGTTCAGGAGGGACATAATTAACAAAACAGCAACCTCGTCTATCTGGGCTGCATTTGTGGGGTGTCTTGTAGGAGGCAGTAGACTGTAGTGGTGCAAATAAGGGCTCTGGAGGCCCCATCATGGGTTCAGACTGGCTGCATCACCCATTGGCTGTGTGACTTTCCTGTGCCTTTTGATTCATCATCAATACATTGGGCAGTGTAATAGGCCCCTCCATGTTGCAGTTTACGGCTGTGAGCTACCTTGCCCCAAGTGCCCTGAGCAGCTTCTGACCTGTGGTGTATGCTGTAGGAGGTGGTGTCACACTGTTATCACAATTTTCCTTGGAAGGGCTTGGAGAAGCAGATTTGAAGTTGTGTCCTCACAGGCAGAGTGGGGGGTTGGCCACTGATTTATCGTGACAAATGCCCAGCACTCCTCCTCCACCCTGTCCCTGTGGTTGTGGCAGCCCTGCTGTCCCACAGTCCTTGTGCTGAGTCTTGTGTTTCACTGTGGCGTGGGGACCGGATATTAGTCATCTGGTGGGGATGTGGCTAAATATAAGATAAATATTGTTCTCTGTGCTGGTGAGTTTCCCAGGCCCAGGGACAGGAACACCATGGGTGGTGCTGAGAGCCAGGAAGAGTTTTGGATCCTGGAGCAGAGAGCTCTGGGTAGATGGTGGGCTGGCAAGCTCTGGGATTGAGAATGAAGGCATAGAGGGGGTTTAGCTCATATAGACAGGATTCAGGTAGACTCCTCATATCCTTCCAGCATCATCCACCTGATGCCTCCCAGTGGTGCCCACTGCTGTGAGTGTGAACACTGAGATTCCTGCCAGGCCTTTCTTGACCGCATTGCTGAGCACCCTTCCCCCATCACTACCGTACCCTCACTCTGTTCCTGCTATTCTAGCCACCCAGCAGCACTCCCAACAGCCTGGCCCCTCCACCTCTGGGCCTTTGGTTGAGCTCTTTCCTCTGCCTGGGGACTTTTTCTCCATCATTTGCCTGATTAACTTCTACAGTGTTTAGATTTTAATTCACATGTCACTTTAGGTCTCAGGTCAGTTCCCCTGACCCCTCCTCACCTATAGGTTTTCTCTTCATCATTGCCCTTTCCACAGGCTGGAATTCCTTTGGTATGCTTGTTAAATTCCCATCTACCTCTCTAATTGGGACAGTGGCATCATTGGCCAAAGACCAGATCTCTTGTTGATCATGATGTCCTCCCCCACCCCCAGCATCATGACTAGCATGCAAGAGGGGCTCAGGGTGTATTTCTTAACTGACCAGATGTGGGAATGGCTTCTAGGAAAAGCAAAAGGAACAGGGTGGTCCCTTTTTAAAAATATTTTATTTATTTATTCATGAGAGACACACATACAGAGAGAGAGAGAGAGAGAGAGAGAGAGAGAGGCAGAGACACAGGCAGAGGGAGAAGCAGGCTCCATGCAGGGAGCCTGATGTGGGACTCGATCCTGGGTCTCCAGGATCAGACCCTGGGCTGAAGGCGGTGCTAAACCATTGAGCCACCTGGGCTGCCCAGGGTGGTCCTTTTTTTAAAATATATATATTTTATTTATTTATTCATGAGAGACACAGAGAGAGAGAGGCAGAGACATAGATAAAGGGAGAAGCAGGCTCCCTTTAGGGAGCCTTGATCCCAGGACCCAGAGACTTGATCCCAGGACTCTGAGATCATGCCCTGAGCAGAAGGCAGATGCTCAACCACTGAGCCTCCCAGGTGCCCTGGGGGGTACCTTTTTTTGTGGGACCCTCTCTGGCCATGAGTATTTGGGCCAGGGAATGGACAATTGGCTGCAGGTTGGCCAGATTCTCTCACTTAGAAATTTGGGATTTGGAGACGCTGCTTTCTGGGGGTGGCTTGCTTGGTGAGTGTATCACTTGTGAGCCACGGGGCATTTCCTTCCTGCTGTGCACACAGAGAGCCAGAGAAAGATGGCTGGAGTCACAGAGCTAAAGACAGCACACAAGAGTGTGAGAAGCATATGTGAATAATCTAGTCGGAGAGCAGAGACAGGCTGAGAGTGTCTGCCCTAATTTCTGAAGGCCTCTTGTTCCCAGTTTTTGTCCTCTGAGTCCTGAGTGTCTCCTGACCTGCCTGTGTCACCTTACAACAAATCTCTCCCTTTGGCTCAAGTCACTTTCTGTGACCTGCTACTCCCAGGGGCTTTATCAAGATCCATATTGCTCTCCAAAGCCAGATAACCAGGGAGCAAGCAGAAGGGGAGGCCACAAGCTCAGATAGCCACACACATGGGGCATACGATGAGCATGCTTTGATCCTGGAGCACAATTCCTCCTTCCTCGAGGACACACTGCACAGCAGCCAGCAGAGTAAGAGTCTGCTTTCTCCCTGAAATGCATGCCTCAGGCTCCAGACAGGGATTTGCAGAACTCATAAAGAAGCCAGCTAGCTGAAACAGGCAGGGCCTGCCACACATTCCACCCAGGAATGAGAGGGATACCATGGAACTGGGCAGGCCACCTTTATGGTCCCACCAGGTCCAGGATGCCAGGCTGGCCCCATGGGCTTTTCTAGGCACTTTCCATTTGGACCCTCACAACTGCTCCCATCTTCCCTCCAGGATGGCGCTGGCTCCCCCTCAATATTTGCACCTTATAAACCACTGCCATGACCCGACTGGGGCTGCTTACATGGGGTGTGGGGTGGTACATGCCCCTGGTAACGGAGAGTCAACAACTCCACAATGTTTCCTTGCCCGCTTTCAGCTTTTGTTTGGTCTCAGAAGAAATAAAACCACAGACTTGAAGGTGCTCTGTGATCTTCCCCACCAGTGGCTTTCTTTATAAGGTGTTATGCAGAGTCTGCGTAAATCCAAACTCCGCAGTGGGGTTGTTGTTTCTCAACAGGTGCTGAGTGGGTTTAGGGTGGGATGTACCCACCCCACACCCCCACCTCCTGAACAAATATGGATGGGGGAATTTGCTTTCCAACACAGCACCCATTTACAAGCCAGGTAGCTGCTCATGGCCAGCTGCTTGGACCCCTTTTCCCCTACACCCTGTTCCTACCCCAGCTCCATGGTAAACATGGGAGATTATTGAAAGGAGGAAATCCAAGCCATGAAGAGGGCAGGCATGGACCTGCACCTCTGTGTTAGCTCAGCCAGGGCAGTGTGAAAATGGCTTTCTCTCTCCTCCATCTCTCTCTGCACTCCAGTCTCTTCTCTCACTCTCCAAAACTGCTTCCTCCACATGGGGGCACAAGAGACAGCATCTGCTCCTTCATCTCAGGCTCCCAGGGGCCATAGATGAGAGGGACCTGCAAGCCTTCATCTCAGGCTCTCAAAGGTTATGCACTAGAGGAATCTCTGCTCCTTTTTATTGCTATGCACAGCCTTAGGGACACAGTCTGATTGGGTCATGGGGTCTTCCCTGGACCAATCAGCCATGGCCATTGAGTCAGAGTCTTGGCAGAAAGGAAGGATGCCAGGGCGACAGCCTAGAGACCCTACTATGTGTCTCTGACAAGGTCTTGCTACTATCTGGTTCCTAGGGGCTCAAGCCAATGAGCCCACAGCACCTCTGGCTGGCCACTTAGCAGCTCAAGGACCCCAGTCCTTTGACCGCCCCCCTCCCCCCACCCTTGGCAATGAGGGCAGGGACCAGGAGACCAAGGGTGGTAAAGAACTTGTACACATCCTCATCTCTGCCTTCTTGGACACCATTACTGCCAGCCCTCCACACAGTCCAAAGAATTAGCTAATCTTGGGTCCCCAGGATTGTCTGTGAAAGTCCCCAGGGGTCCATAAAGCCTCGTATTGACTTTACTGCTTGTGACCAAGTCCTGTGTGAGCTGTCCTTGCTGCCAGTACACCCACATGTGGTCTCTCTGACACACTGCTGGTGTACACACTTTTATCTGCAATGCCAAAATTTCAAAAACATTTTCCCTAAGTTTCCTGCAAATTAAGTGGGTGGCAAAACTTGACATGGACTGACGTGTCTGTTTATGTCTTTATTTCACTTAGCGGAGCACATTTATATGTTTTGCTGCAGAAGTAGCAATGCCCTTGATCACACCTGCTCCTCCAGACATGGCAGTGTTCAGACAGCGCATGGTGTATAACTCACGGTCTTCCTAACATCCCCAAAACTCTGAGCTCTGAAGCACATCCAACCCCAGAGCTTGCAGATAAGGGATAGTGGGCCAGTGATTGTCCTGCATCCTTGGCATAGTGCTGGAAACTTTCTAAGGAGTAAAGATTGATCATTTCTTCTAGGGCAGTTGTGACACTGAATGCAATAAGACAGCAAGCTTGGGACAGCGTGCCCAGAGCCAAATAATCCTCCTACATACATCAGTTCTCAGCGTTACGTGGTCAGACCTTTTCTACCCTCTCTGACGCCTGGGCTTTATCACAGCCTCCTCTCATGGATACAAAAGCTGACATAGCTTGCCTAACATCACCAAGCTGGGAAGCAGCACAACCATGATTGGCTGCTCCAGATGTGACCTGCCCTGCTGTGCAGTGTCCTAGGGACTGCCAACTCATCATGTGCTTGCTTGGCTTCTCCCTACCCCCTTCAGAGGTCATGGAATCAGAGCTAGCATTCATGTGCCAGCATGCTGTTCAGCACTTTATCCGTGTTACCGAGCCCAGTTCTTGCCACCACGCTAGGAAGTGGGTGATCTTATTCCCATTCAATGGCAGGAAACTGGGGCACAGAGAGGTTAGGTAACTTGCCTTGGGTCACACAGCCAGGAAGAAAGGCAGCCTTGATTAGAGGTCTTCAGTTTCTCCTCAGGGTCTGTGAACTCATCCCTTTCACGGAGCTGCATCAGAGGGTAGAATGAAGCACCTGTACAAACAAGCCCCCTGCCTCATTTCCCCACCATGCCTCAGCCTCCCAGGCACCCCCACAAGGTAAACACGATGGGAAGGTGCTATCCCCATGGCTCATACGGGTACTGGCAACAGGGCACATGGGTAGTGTGGGGTATGTGCCGTTTCCCCATGCTTCTGGGGGTCATGTAACCAAACTCAGGGGAGCCAGAAGCAGAGAACTAAGGTTGATGAAAGCTTCCTATCATTACAAGGACTATATGTGTCTGCTCCCTCAACCATTGCTCCGAGCAGGGAGGCCGATCGGTGCGTGACAGAGCATGGGAGGGACGTCTCATGCACCAGGACAAGCCAGTGCTTTACTGGCTCAGAGTGTCAGTGCCACTCACATCATAGAATGAGACAAGGAAACCCTCGATGGCAGAGCACAGCATTGCTCAGAAGCAGTCTTGCTCCAGACCTCAGACCTGAGCTCCGTCAGGCCCCCTGATCCAACCACGATTTACAGGAACTAAAGGACAGAAGAATAGGTGAAATGATGCCACAAGGGCACAACTGGCTGAACCCAGACTGTAGGGAGTCTCTGAGGCGAGCTCCTGGGGTCTGCAGCATCTCTGTCTTCCCCTCTTCCCCTCTTGGCCCCTGGGTCTACACAGAGCAAGTAACCTGGCCTCTCTGTGGCTCAGGTTCCCGCTTCCTGCTCACATATTCACAGACACGCATACATGTATGTACATGTGTGTGTATCTGTGTTAGTGAGAGAGAGGGAAAATCATTTTATAAAGATGCTTAAAAGTCCTATCAAATGATTATAATCTGTGGCCCTGATTTGGACTCTGATACAAACTGTTAAAAAATAATTCCTAACATGACGAGAGATGAAGAATGTGGACACTGGCTGGCTATTTGATGAGATTGAACAATGGCTGTTTTTGAGCTGGGGCAATAGTACTTGAACTGGAGGAACAAGGTCAGGGGAAAATAAGAGCAGACAGTTGCTGATCCTTTTGGAAGCTGGCAGCTGAGTGACAAGTCCGTCGGGGTTCATTGTACTGTTCTATTTTTGCGTATGTTTAAATTTTTCCATAACAGAAAGTAAAGAATATGTTTACTTGCCTGAAGCAGTGTGGGTTTTTTTTTTTTTTTTTTTTTTTTTTTAGCAGTGCGGCTTTTGAAAACAATTCAAGCAATATAAAAGCTAAGTAAAACATGAAAGTTCCTCATTCTTCCCGTTGTTGCCTGTCCAGGTAACTAACCGCTGGCTCTGCATGTAGTCTAGATTCTTCTAGACTTCCAGCGCCTGCATAAACAACCACAAATGGGATGATGCTATACACACAGGTCTGTGACCTGCCTGCTTCACTCAGCAGTGTATTGTGGCCTGTGCTCCACGCTGGAGCCCCTAGTCTTTCTCTAACCACACTATATTCCTTGGTACTGCTGTCCCATAGCTGATTCAAACATCCCCTTTGGGCAAACTTTTGAGCCCATGCCTCAGAGACTCTGCTTACTCGTGTGCCATGGTGCATCTGTGTGAGGGTGTGTACGATGGATTCCTAGTGGGAGAACCACAGGGATGGGACATGGGTTGCCAGAATGTCCTCAAAAGGTTGTCCTCTGCTGCCAGGAATTCAGTGTCTTCAAAGTTCCCCCCCAATCATGGAAGCAGTGCCTGCATTTTGAAGAAATTTGGAAATACTGAGAAATGAAAGAAGGAAGTGAGCATCAACCAGATTTCCGCAGTCCGTCCCTACTGTTGCTTAGCCACATTGTTTCCCAGCCCATGCAGCAAGCTGTCCTGCCAGGGTGACCACTGCTGTGTAGACCATTAGCCACATTTGCTCATTTCCTTGGGAGATACTCAGACAGCAGGAGTAACAGAGTCTGACTTCAAGCTGCCTGGGCTCACATCCTCGTTTTGCCTTATAGCTCACCTTTCTGAAGCCCCGGTTTCTCCTCTGCAAACTGGGTTTGTTACTGCATCTGTTATGAGATAAGATAG
The DNA here is from genome assembly GCF_053574225.1 of Canis aureus. Taxonomy (NCBI): domain Eukaryota; kingdom Metazoa; phylum Chordata; class Mammalia; order Carnivora; family Canidae; genus Canis; species Canis aureus. The sequence goes on along the minus strand of NC_135613.1, from coordinate 23,188,966 downwards.
TCCACAGGAAGTACGGGGCCCAGCTCTGAGCACAAGGTGGGTGCTGAGCTGTGATGACCATAATGCCGTGTTCAAGATAACATGAGACTGGAATCACGGAGGATGCAGCTGAAGAGATGCGGCCTAAAAGGGGAGGTTAAATTAGATGCTGGAATTCAGGGTTGCATCTGAGGTGCCAGTAGGGACATGGTGGATGAAGTCTTCTGACTAGCATTCCCTGAGGGCTTTCTGGTAGTGGCAGCAGTTGAGCAGAGCCTAGAAGGACAAGCACAGGACAGCAGAAGAGTCAGGCAGGAACACGAGGGATGCTTCTCTCTCCTTCAGCTCATAATTACTTTCATTGGGCAGAGTGGCTGTCCTGAGGCCTGGGGAGTGTGGGGCCCAGAGAGGGACAGCTGTGCAGCAGAGCAGTCTCATTCTCATGGGGCACTTGTGTTTTGAATAATTAACTAACATAGCTGGGAAGATTTCATGACAAAGACAGAAAAATGTGGAAAAGTACTTTCCAGAGGGGGAAAATGAGAATTTTCTGTTTTTCCAGTTCCATCAGTACTGACAGGAATAAAGCTCATAAATGTTATATAGCATCTGTGTTTCTCAGGGACACTCGTGGTGTAAAACATGAGGAGTGGGCAGTGACAGCTCCCTCACTGGGAGGAGCAGGGGCCAGGATCTACTGTGCCATCCTGAGGAATTTCGGGCAGCTAAATGTACCACAGAACTTGTCCTGTGGCTGGGTGGCTTTCCCAGGAGGTTCGGGCAGAGGCCCTGCAGCCTCCCAGAGGGCAGGCAGGTGGCAGGCCTGCTGGCTCTCCCAGCACAGGGGCTGAGAGGCCCTGATGGGCAGAGCGGTAAGCTGACAGGTCCTGAGTAGCAATCACAGGGCTCGCAGATGCTTGTGGAGGGTCGCTGAGCATGGGCATTGGAGGGCGAGGGGCTGTGGGCTTGCCTCTTTGGACTGAGCTGGTCTCTGGGATTTATTGTGTTTTGGACAAACTCCTTAACCCCTTGGAGTCTGTGAACTGGGTCTCATAATACCCACCTCACAGTGATGATAAACAAATGAGCGAATGTGCCATTCTGGGTGTCTAGTGCTACAGAGCATACTGTCCCAAGACATGGGGACTTAACAAAGCAGCCTCGTGTGGAGGCCCATGCTTCTCTGGGCCAGCTGGGGCTCAGCTGGGCGGCTCTTCCAACATCTCACAGTCACGCACTGGGATGGTGGCTGGACTGTGGCCCAATAGTGTAGCTGTCATTTTCCAGGGCTCCCTGCCCCCAGCCATCCCCTCCAGCCACAGGGCTCTCCGGCAGGAGACTCAGGGCCCCTGGTGCCAGGTCTTCCTAACACCTGGGGCTGAACAAGCCACACATCACGTCCTCCACACTTGGTTGGCCAAGCAGGCATGGCCTTGGCCAGTCATGGGAATAGAGGCCAGGGCAGAAGTGTTTAGGGCCATTTTGGAGATCACTTTGCACAGGGGTTTGCACTGGGCTGGCACTCAGGCACTGGACTCTGACTGGTTAAACACTGGAGTTTGGTCACACTTGTTTATACAGAATTGCTGCCCAGAGGCCCCAGGCACCGGCCAGTTGCTTCTGCTGTGCCTTGGGGACCACCCCCTCCTGACCTCCTTGTGGTCCAGCAGCTGAGAGCTAGCATTTGGCATAGCAGGGGTCCTGAGACCTGTCCTGTGCATTCTTACCTACTGGTGTCTGTGGCTAAATATTGACTGGTTGCTAAATATTTTTCATATCACTCTGCAAGGTAGTCTCCTGCCTTGTCAGTGTTCAATAGTGGGAACTTCTTTCATTATTACTAATGGATTTGTTTGTTTGCTTTTGCTATTATTTTAAGGGGGGCAGCACCCAGGGTTTGTGCCTTTGAGAAAAAAATGACGTGCAATCAGTCTCCAGAAAATCACCACAATTCAACTTTCCTTTTGGAGAAGGCCCTAGTCATCAAATAAGAAAACCAGTGCTTCCTACTCGGTTTCTCCCTGGTCAAGGGGATTAGGGCCTCCTGCTGCAAACCAAGAGAGGGCAGGACAGCCCCGCACAGAAGAGACCTCTGTCCTGGAGGCAATTCCTTGGTTTCCCCCTCCAACAGCGTGTTCCTGGGCAAGCCACGCTGCTCCAGACCTGGGCCTCGTCCCAGCCCTTCCAGCCTGTTTCCTGAGCTTGCTGACAGAGCCGTCTGTGCAGCGCTCGGGCGTGCATTCCAGGCCGTCTTGACTGCGAGGCCCTTTCTCCCGGCCCAACTTCAACAAACACAGACAGACCACCACAATCCAACCCGGCTCTCGATGTGGGGCTGGCACCGCAGGCCTTGGCGGTAGGGAGCGTGAGTCGCTTGTGGCCAGGGCAGCAGATGTGGGCCTTCCGAGCAGCGCCAGCCCCACATGCAGGAGGAGGCGGCCTGGGGAACTGCTGGCCTGCTGGGGCCCGTGGGGCATGGGGCTGAGAGTAGAACCGAGCTGCCTTGGGGCAGTGGCCCCTGCAGATGCGGAGTGGGGGTCCCTTCCCCCTGGCTAGGGTGAAGCTGCTATGGTGGGGGCACTCATAGGAATGTCACCGTGCTCCCTGTGATTCCCGTGGCTGTAGCCCAAAAGCAACCTCCAGGCAGATGGGAAAATCTGCTCTTTTTGTACGGATATGAAACATTCTTTGAAAACAGCTCATCTCTGTGTCCTGTTTGGAAAGGTAGGAGGCCTGAGAGATGCCAGCCGTCTGCTCCACGAGGGCGCCAGGTCTGGAGCAGAGGAAGAGGAATCTGGGCCTTCCTCGGAGAGTTCACAAGAATTAAACTAGTTTACAGAACATGGAACATGTCCTGTGGAGAATGGCTAATGCCTGTAATATGTTCTCAAAGCCTCACTCTTTGGAGGTTTTTATAAAGAAAATCACCCCAGTTTGGGGAGGATGGTCATGTCTTGTTCTTTGCAAGGAGCTGACATCATTTGTTTGATGCATGCACCCCACCCCAACTCTTGCAGAGCCTGCTTCGAGGTCTGAGCTCAGTCCCATGGGCCCCGATCTGGCCTCAGTCCTCAGCACAGCATCCATTTCTCATCATTCTCATCCATCTCATCACAATCATCATTTCTGATGATTTCTCATCAGCCAACTAGTGTGGAGACTCTCACGCCATCCCTGGATTCCACAGTCCCACGTTCACTGCAGCGTATGAAGCGACATTTTAGATTTGTAGTGTTCTCTCGAAACGATGACGTGTATCTGAAAGGTGTGGTGCTGCTTACACAGCCTTGCCCACACTCCATGTCCCGTGGTATCCACGAGAAGACTGGTGGGTGGCTTGGGGTGGGGGTGGAGGCACGAACCCCCCCACTTAAGAACTCTGTATCTAGACCGCACTCTAGGTGTTTTGTGATTGTGCCAAAGGTAATTAATTTTTTGGTTTTAAAGGTGTTTTATTGGCTCTAATTTGTTGTAAAACAAATTAATTGGCTTTAAGGCATTGAATTAATTTAACATAAACTAGCGGTATTTTACTGGCTTAAGTGATTGGTTTTAATAATGGTTTGTATGTATCCCCACTTTGGTTGGGACGTCAGGCACACGATGGACGTTTGCTGAGATTTCCTGTCTCCCTCGTTTTCCACTCCTGTCCCTGGCTTGCCTTCTGTTTTAGGGTAAGCTGTCCTAACTGGTGTGCTCGGGCAGACCGCCCCGTCCGTTCAGAAGTTTGGCGAGAAGATTAGGATGTAGCTGGAAACCACAGAGGGTTGTGTTCTACACTGACTTCCTTATGTGGGATTTAAAAAATTATAGCATTATTGGTGTGCCGTCTCAGCAGCTCCAAGAATCAGAGCGAAATGTAGGGAACAAAGTTTGTGTCCTGTTCCTAGGGCTTCCCTAGATGTGGGCACATCTCCACCTCAAGGACAGGCACGAATGAAGTGATAAATTGCATGCATTTGAGTTTATGTAAATCCAACAAAAGTGCAATGCTGTCACTGTCTCCAAAGGGCATCACAGAGCGGTGATAACAGGACAGTGCTGTCCACGGCACCCTCAGCCTCATCACTGTTACAGAAAGAATGTGGAGGAGTGGGGAGGGCATTGGAGTCAGACTCAGGCAGAACCTAGGTTCAAATCCTAGTCCTGCCATGGAGCAACAGGGTGGCCTTGGAACACTTACCCCTGCAAGCCTTGATTTCCAAGTCTGTGCAATGGGATGATGATATGGGCTAAGGGAGCTGACAGCTACAAAAAAGTCCAGCAGGGTGTGGACTGGATCTCAATAAGGCTGTATTTAAAAAAGGGGTGATGGAGTCTTGCTTTAGGGGAAACACCTAGTGGAAAAGCAGGTTTCCTTACATATGACATGCCTTCTGTCGGTGGTTTGAGTTGACCATGTGATAAAATGCTCAGAGCACCATGAGTCCTAGGCTGTGTTTCCATGAGAAACCAAGTGCCATGAGTGGTGGGCAGCTATTCTGTTTCTCATTATTTCTTTCAATGGAAAGTAGAAGTGGTTTCTGTCCAGAGAGAACGACTTCATCTGCAGGTACACGTGTCAGGACCATGACTTGACCGCTGTCAGCTTAATCTGTAAAATGTACAAAATGGCTTTATTCTGGCTGAATTGTGGCTTGGGTAAAAGCAATAGCTATGATGTCCAAATGTATCAGGTTGGAGTCATCAGCCCAGCTCCCTACACGGTTTGTGACTCTGGGTAAGGCACCTCCTCTGTCTGGTCCTCACTTTTCTTATCTGGAAAATGGAGATAAAAATACCTCCCTTGGAGGGTTGCCTGGAGGATTAGCGAGATCGTATGCCCACTGTGCTTGGGGAGGCAGAATCAAGGCAGATATTAGGTCATTTTACTCTCAACAGCCCAACATTTCCCTGAAGGGTAAATGGGGAAGAAACATCTTGATGAGCTTTTAACCAAACATGTAAGGAAACGTGGTTGAGAGCCTCCTTATGGAGCAAGTTCTTTCAAGCATTGCTAGCCTGGGTGGAGAAGCTCCCCCGGAGGAGAAATTTGAAGCCTCTCTAATGCTATTTGGGGCTACAACTGAAGATGGCATGGATGAATGAGAGCAATAACTAACATCTGCTGGGCACTTTCTAGTAACACTTTAATTCTGTTACTTCACAGAATCCTAACAGTGACCAGATGAGAGGTGTGACTTCAGAGACCACACTCTTCCTTGCTGCTTTGGTGCCAGCTGACTTTGCAGGAACACTGTCCAAACTGCATATGATTTGACTTGGCTAGGGATGGATAGTAGGACCATAATTTTTTTTAATATATTTTTTAATTTAATTAATTAATTAATTAATTAATTAATTTATGATAGTCACATAGAGAGAAAGAGAGGCAGAGACACAGGCAGAGAGAAGCAGGCTCCATGCACCGGGAGCCCGATGTGGGAATCGATCCCGGGTCTCCAGGATCGCGTCCTGGGCCAAAGGCAGGCGCCAAACCGCTGCGCCACCCAGGGATTAGTAGGGCCATTATATGCTGTTCCTTAAATGGTGCACTGCCCAACCCTAGGGGTTCCATTCACATCACAGATATCATAGTTATGGATGCTTGCTATCGTAATTTTTGGGCAGATGCTAGTAAAGTGACTTGTTCCAGCAAAAATGACCATTTTCTGATGGATTGAAGAAGGTTGAAGAAGGGGCATACTTTTCTAATTCACACCAATGTTCTATATGGAATGGTAGTAGCACAATTATTGGTTGGGAGGGAATCCACATTCTAATGGGGAAGCTGGGATCATTATATTTTCTGTACATCTGGTAGCAAAGTATCTACAATCAAGTGTGACCTTGTTGGCGGGCATCCACAAGAGGCAGGAAGCATGGTGATTAAGAGGAGGGATCACTGCCAGTTGGCCTGGGTTCATATTCCAGCTCTGCCACCTATTCACTGTATGTTTTTGAGCAACTTGCTTAAACTCTCTGTGCCTTAGTTTTCATATCTGTACAATAGTGACAATGACAGTAGCCATCCCATGAGTCTTAAATGAGTTAGTATATGTAAAGCATCTAGAACAGCACCTGGCCTGCAGTGTTAGCTGATTTTATTAAAATGGCTGAAAGGTGGTTTTGAGAACATGAACTGACCCTAGTTTCCATAGAGTGCCCATCACTCGTTGGTGGCTCATGACTAGTAAGTTCCTGCATTTTCATGGAAAAGGTGGGTCTACAGCTGAGGTGGCCATCAGGAGAAGGCCAAGATGTTTAGCTTGTGCCCTTTGTTCAAAAGAGGGTTGATTCAGTCCAACCTGGGCCCTGCCACCATGGCCTAACAGTGTCGACTGCACATTTTTACTACCTAGATTTTGTTTTAATTTTGTAGATGGAATTTCATAAAGGGTTTTATATATTCTATAGTGATCATTAAGTTTGCAGTATTTAAAAATAGATGTGTAAAAGATACACAGTACAGGCTATAAAACACCCTCAAATGGCATTAAAATTGGAATGAATCCATTCATTTGGGTTTCAGCTGAATTTATCTTGTATTTTATTTTTTTTTTAATATCCAAAGAGCTGTAGAAATAAGTTATTGAGTAGGAAGTTGGCCAGGCCAGCACTCTGTACCATGTGGGCACTTGTGAGCACTGGCAAAGCCTTCGGAATTTGATCCTGATTGAAATGTAGTCATTTCTCCACCTGCAAAAACAGTTTTCTCCAGCAAACCTGGGGATGGGGAGAGGGTTTATTCACTCCTACCCTCTCCAGCATGGATCTTTCACTTTCCATTAGGCTCAATGCCCCCACATAGATGCTTTCATGATGGAACCCTTGGAAAATATTCAGTATGTTTGTTTGTGTTTCTAAACTTAAAAAAAGTGTTTACCCTGCTATTTCTCATCAGTCTATGATTAAATGAGCCATGTGGAATTGAATTCAGCATATTTGGGGTCTTGCAGAACCTCTGGGATCTGGTAGGTCTTAACAAACTCTGTGAAATCTATAGATGAATATATATTGGCTGGTGCATTTAGAAGGTGGACTTCCAGATGTCAGATTGAAGACACATGGTGGAGGCCACAGCATGACAGGCATGAGCCAGGACCTAAAGAGGCAGGACAGCAGGCTTGATGCCAAGCCTGGCATCAGTGCCATTATCTCCCAGCCATGGGACAATAAACAGGTCTCATAACCTCTCTGAGTTTAGCTTTCTCATCTGCAAAATGGGAACAATGATCTTACCCTATGCCTTTGAAGGTCTCCATAAGAATTAAATGAGTGCATCTGAATCTTTGGGGTAAATCCCCAGCAGTGCAATTGCTGGGTCGTAGGGCAGGTCTATTTTTAACTCTTTGAGGAACCTCCACACAGTTTTCCAGAGTGGCTGCACCAGTTCACATTCCCACCAACAGTGTAAGAGGGTTCCCTTTTCTCTGCATCCTCTTCAACATTTGTGGTTTCCTGCCTTGTTAAATTTCCCCATTCTCACTGGTGTGAGGTGGTATCTCATTGTGGTTTTGATTTATATTTCCCTGATGGCAAGTGATGCGGAGCATTTTCTCATGTGCATGTTGGCCATGTCTATGTCTTCCTCTGTGAGATTTCTCTTCATGTCTTTTGCCCAATTTCATGATTGGATTGTTTGTTTCTTTGGTGTTGAGTTTAATAAGTTCTTTATAGATCTTGGAAACTAACCCTTTATCTGATACATCATTTGCAAATATCTTCTCCCATTCTGTAGGTTGTCTTTGAGTTTTGTTGACTGTATCCTTTGCTGTGCAAAAGCTTCTTATCTTGATGAAGTCCCAATATTTCATTTTTGCTATTGTTTCTTTTGCCTTCGTGGATGTATCTTGCAAGAAGTTACTGTGGCCGAGTTCAAAAAGGGTGTTGCCTGTGTTCTCCTCTAGGATTTTGATGGAATCTTGTCTCACATTTAGATCTTTCATCCATTTTGAGTTTATCTTTGTGTATGGTGAAAGAGAGTGGTCTAGTTTCATTCTTCTGCATGTGGATGTCCAATTTTCCCAGCACCCCATTTATTGAAGAGAAACCCCGGGACACCTGCACCCCGATGTTTATAGCAGCAATGTCCACAATAGCCAAACTGTGGAAGGATCCTCGGTGTCCATCGAAAGATGAATGGATAAAGAAGATGTGGTTTATGTATACAATGGAATATTACTCAGCCATTAGAAACGACAAATACCCACCATTTGCTTCAACGTGGATGGAACTGGAGGGTATTATGCTGAGTGAAGTAAGTCAATCGGAGAAGAACAAACATTATATGTTCTCATTCATTTGGGGAATATAAATAATAGTGAAAGGGAATATAAGGGAAGGGAGAAGAAATGTGTGGGAAATATCAGAAAGGGAGACAGAACATAAAGATTCCTAACTCTGGGAAACGAACTAGGGGTGGTGGAAGGGGAGGAGGGCAGGGGGTGGGGGTGAATGGGTGACGGGCACTGAGGGGGGCACTTGACGGGATGAGCACCGGGTGTTATTCTGTATGTTGGTAAATTGAACACCAATAAAAAATAAATTTATTATAAAAAAAGAATTAAATGAGTGAATGCAGGTAGAATGTAAGATTAAATGTGCATGATCAGCATTCAATACACATTAGTTGTTGATACTAATGATGATATAATGGTGATATTGATGGTGATGATGATTGTGGTAATGGTGATGATGATGATGGTGGTGATGGTGGTGACAGTGATGATGGTGATATAGATGATGATGGTGATGAGGACAGTGATGATGGTGATGGTGGTGGTAATGGTGATGATGATAGTGATGGTGATGATAATGATACAGTGATGATGATGATGATGGTAATTAATGATGGTGATGATGATTATAATGATGATCATGGTGATAGTGATGATGATGATGGTGATGGTGATAGTGATGATGGTGATGACAATAAGCATTCTTTGCTGGTATGGATACTTTGAATAGATGATTGTTTTCTAGGATGATTTGAAGGAACTAAGCAACTCTTAGATGTTCGCTTATCACTGAAGTCCCACCATTGGTGAGTTGTTCATTGGAATTCAGGCTTGAACCTTCTCCAGCATCCCCAAATTTATAATTTTTCCTTTATGATCTGTGTCTTTACCTGTTGGTAAGAAATCCTTCTCAAAATTCATAAAGCTGTTTTCCTATATTTTATTCTAAACATTTTAATATTTGAGTTTTCATATTTAACTATTTAGCACATCTGGAATTTACTTTGCCTATGAGACATTGCAGGGATTTCATCTTTGTTAGTCTGTAATGTAATGGAATTCTTACATTGCTGCATCTCTAAGAAATCCTTTAGTTCCTCTTTGTTGGTCAGAGTGATTTTCAGGGCATTAGATCTCTTTAACTCTCTGGGAGATGTACATGGCAGCAAGTAAGTTAGGAATTTGTCATTTGATTTTAAGCTAAGAGAGTGTTTTCATAAATATGTCATTATTCAAGTCCACCATTAGGATATTCATCCGTTCATCCATCTATCCTTCCTTTCATCCATCTTTCCATCCATCCATCCATCCATCCACCCATCCATCCATCCATCCATCTACTCATCTATTAATTCTAAGCTGCTTGCAAGTTGGTATGCTTTTTCAGTCTGAATATGTGTCCTTTTTTGATTTTGGAAAAACTTTAGGTGTTATTTTATGTAAAATTACTTCTCTCTCTTTCTGTTTTCGTCTTTAAGAACATGATTAAATATTTGATGAAGCTACTCTTTCTGCCTTCTAGGTCTCTGAGCTCCCCTTCTTGGTTTCCAGTTCTTAGCATTCTATGTGATCTTTCAGACTTTTCTTCTAATTTACTAGTTTTCTTCTTTTTTTAAAATATTTTTTAAATTTATTCATGAGAGACACAGAGAGAGGCAGAAACATAGGCAGAGGAAGAGGCAGGCTCCCTGCAAGGAGCCCTATGTGAGACTTGATCCTGGTTCCCAGGATCACGCCCTGAGCCAAAGTCAGATGCTCAACCACTGAGCCACTCAGGCGTCCCCTAGTTTTCTTCTTCACTGAGTCTAATCTACTAGGCTAGCAGAACAGGGCTGGTCTCATGTGGGCTGACTAGATGAGTCATAAATGAAAGACTTCAGTGCAAACGAGAGTTTGGAGCCAGATACGAAAGAGAGGGAAGCCACACCCATTTCTTGGAGTCCTGGAGAGAGAGAGGGTGGGACAGGGATTCCCTGTCACACGTGTGATGTGACCTGAGCCAATTCCACTTGAGGCATCTGGTTACCCTGGTATTTTACTGGATTGTATGATATTTGATTTAGTGTTAATATTCAGTGTTTATTTTTTATTTCCAACTCTTTGTGATTTTCATGGGAAAAATTTTAAAATGCTGGTTTTAGAACATTTATGTGTTTGAGTAGTGGGTTGTCCTTGGAAAACATGTTGACGAAAGCACCTGGCTTGGATTCCAAACTGTGGGAACTCAGCATCAGAGATGTTTTGGGAACAAGGATTCCTGCTATTGTGTACCCATTTGTGCCCTAAGACCTTACCCATGTGCCCTCGTGTAGAAAAGGCATAGGACTTCTGGGCTCTGCTGTGTGACTTCTTTGGGTAACTCCAACTCACTGAACCTCAGTTTTCTCATCTGTAGACTGAGGAAACTAATTGAGCTTTGACTACCTTTCAGGAGTATACTGAGGATCACATGATATAATAGATGTGAATATGCATTGCAAACTTGTGAGCTGTTTTGGATGCTTTTAAGTTAAGTGTAGGTGAACTTTGGGGAGCCTTCTCTCTATTCAGGGGCTTGTGTTTGTGCTGGCTAGCACATTTTAATCCCAAATGGCCAGTGGAGGGGAGCCTCGGATGCTGGTGGGATTTGAAACTCCTTCAAGGGTTCTGTGTACTTAGTAAGTTATAGGTTGGCTTTTATTATGCAATGGCTATGATAAACTCTATTTCTTTTTGGGCTCTTCACACAGGTTCATCATTCATTACATGGGCTGGGCCTGTGTGATAGTATGCAAAATCTCAGGGTGTCATCATGTTGGAGACTGGGAAAGATGCCTTACAAGTTACATAATCTGACCCTTTAGTTCCACAGTAAATAATTATAATGATAACAGCTTCCATTTGCTGGGTGCCCAGTGCTAGTTACTTTACATATGTTAGGTACAAAAGTAGATACTATTATGTTTTGGAAATGTCAATGAGAAGAGACTTTTTGCGGGTCACAAAGTTTGGAAGTGGCAGACTTGGGAGTGAGATCCATGTTCTCCGAACCCAAAGTCCATGTTTCCTTTAGACATGCTAAAGGGTGGTTTAGAGCTGGTTTTTTGTTTCATCCAGCCTACCAATCAACTAACCAACCAACTGATGAACAACTTTCTACCCAACCTATAACAAACAACTAATAATTAGTTAATCAAGTAACCATCCACACATCCATCTAATCAACCATCCAACCACTATTAATGACTACTCACCCAACCAATATCAAGCAGCCAATAGGTAATAGGTAATCAACTAATCATCCAACCAAACAACTAACCAACTAGTTAGTGAATGGTTATCCACTCAACCAGTAACCACCAATTACTAATCAGTGAATCAGCCAACCAACCAATCAGCTAATCAACAACCAGCCCCTGTCTAAACAACAATGTGCATTGCTATCAGTCATCTGAAGGAGATAGCATGTTGTTCTATCCTCAGAGAACTGCTGGTCCATGGGAAAGTGAGGATCACATTACATTCCAATGATTTGTTCAGCATCTGCCTCTCCATCTGGATTGGAACTTGGCTAGGATGGGGATATGCCTTGGTCCTCCTTGTGTCCCTGGAGCCCAGTGCAGAAGCAGCACGTCACTGGCTGGGAGGGGGGCATTCAGTAAATAGTGTGCACTGCCCCCCCCACTCCCCAGCATGGACAACTCCAAACACTGTGGAATGAATGGAGGAGACTCAGTCAGATGTGGCTCTGGGGCATCACACCCATCTCAGAGGGTTTATGTGAAAGGATGGTTAGATGATCCTCTGGACAGGGAACCCCCTGGGTGTAGCAGAAGGAATACTTGCAGGGATGCTGCCTCCTGCTGAGTGCTCTCACTGGGCTCCATTCTGGACTGGAGCATGCCATGGCTGAGAGAGCCCTGGATCAGGGTCAGGGGTCTGGGCATAGCTGAGCCACGAATACCTTGGGTGGCCTTGAAAGGTGGGCCTCAGTCACCCTCCCTCCACCCCCACTCCTCATTTTATGGGCAAGGCCACCGAGGCCCTGAGACCCGAGTCTATCCTTCTCTAAGCCCCTTCCAGCTCTGGCATTTCCAGTCTTTTCTGGCTCCTCATTAACAGAGTATTTTCCTTTTCCAGTCCACATTCTAGCTTCCTCCCGTGGGCCCTGACCCCTGCAGCAGGGGAGTGGGCACCGTGTGAAGCTCTCCGAATCGCACGCGAGGAACCTTGCCCTGTCTCCCAGGGAAGGGGCCAGAGGCTAATTGGCAGGCCCGCTGCATCCTGTATCAGCCCCGCAGACGTGTGCCCTGGGCCCGGGAGCCGAGCGCTGCCGGGAAACGCGCACTCGATTCCTCCGTATCTGTTACAGGCCCCGCGGTTCACCGTCTGCTCGGAAATTGGGTAAGTGTTTTCTTACCCAAACTTGAGTAACCGCCGTTGAAATGTATGGTTGGAAAGTCTTGGCTCTCAGAGCAGACCACACAGTGACTTGCCCAGTGAAACTCAATGCCCGGGGCTTACTCGGATTTTACCTAAGACATCAGTGCAGGAAGAAACGGGTTTGGGGGGCTGAGTGTCTTTCTGTCCTTTTCTAAGGGGGTTCGCTAATTGGAGGAAGGCTGAGGGGTATGGGTATTGCTCTGCTCCTAGCCTGGGCCTGCCTCCTGGCATAGGGGTGGGAGCATGAGGAGGAACCCCAGGAGCCTCTGGGCCTTGGAGGCGGCCCCGATGGAGGGTTCCAGCCCATGTTCTGTGCCGCATTCTGGCAGCCTGCTCCACAGCCAGTGCGGGCCCGGCTCAATCAGCCTCTCTCACCCGCACAGGCCAAGAAAAAGCTGTAAAGTCAGAAGGAACACTGGCATCTGTTCCATGCCTCAGAACAGAGCAGATATTGTCCTGGCCTTCCCGCTCTCTGCGGCCCTCCTTGTTGACCACACAAATGGTTCCAATCAGTTTCCAGGGGCTCTCTGTGCTGCTTTAGGATGTTTGCTCCTTGCATTCTCGGGTCAATCACCCTCCAACCTTGAATGTCACCTCTCCACCCACCCTCTTTGGCTGACACCAAGGGGAAGTTTAAGTGTGAATTGGATGTGTGTGTGTGTGTGTGTGTGTGTGTGTGTATGTACAAGCACACCCACCTTCTGGGTGGGACTCTTGATAGTTTCAGTTTCTGTGCACTCAAGTGCTTTATGGAACAGCCACCACGCTTGCCTGAGGAGACGCCCAGGGAAAAGCTATGGGGTCTCTGGACTATGCGTGGAATGATGATGCAGATGGTTCTTCCCTTGGAAGATGGGAAACATGATCCAGCACCCACAGGACCACGTCTCACCACTCTGGTGACTTACCTGTTACAAGGCTGTGCCTGCCTTTCTACCCTGTCTGCCTGTTCCAGGATCTTGGAGCTGTTTCTGTCTGAAACTCCAGTTTGAGGCTGACAATGTCTGCCATTCAACCTCTGCAGAGGACACAGGGCCTGAAAGCCACCAGGGATTTAGGATGTTTTTCTCCTTCATCAGAGAGTGTGGAGTCTAAAGGCCTTTTGTGCCAAGTCTCCAGTGAGCAGGTTAATAAAGTAGGAAGGGTGAGGGTCTTGTCACTGCAGAACAAAGTTGGATTTGTTGATACAGCAGCAACCTGGACTCAGAAGTCAAGTCCCGCAACAGAGGACTGGTCTCCCCACCCCCACGCCTGCAGAAAGAGCTGTCTGTGCGAGAAAACAATCATTCTCAGTGAAACTTTATAGATACGAGGCTTGAGTCTGATTTGTTTTGTCGAGCCATGGAAATAAGTCTGGAGAGCTCCTCTTGAGGGGCACATGGAGCCGAGACTTGCGGCAAGCTGACTGGCTGCCAGGCACAGACTAAAGACCTCCGTGTTAATGTCTTTTTCTGGTCTTTAAGGCTTTTCTTTTCTGTTGAGGAAAGCCATGGGGAACTCTGATTTCCCACAGTGTGTTCAGCCAGGAGGGTGTTGGGGCATCAGAGGCCCCCTCCCTCCTGCCTCCATCCTCAGCCCCACTGCTCTGGGTCTGAGAACTGAGGGCTTCAGATATGGGCTCTATATCTGCCCTGTCTGGCAGATGTGCCCATGACCCCAGCCTTGTGGTTGTATGATTGGGGAGGCAAGGTCAAAGTTCTCCACTGCCTCTGTCACAGGATGGGGTCTCTGCAACTAGATCCTGGCACAGAGTTTGAGCAAGATTGGGTAGAAGAAGTCAAATTTGGATTCAGCCTCACAAAGCCTAGGCCAGTGTGTGGGCTGCTTGCAATGAAGACAGCCCATCAGTGTCCAGGCCCTATTGGCTTGGGCCAGGCATCCTTGTGTGGCTGGGACTGTCCCCGAAGGGCAGACAGCCAGTGGACATGCTCCCTGCCGCTGGTGTCCAGAACAGAATTTCATTCTGGGCTAGCATGTCCCAGTGGCGCCCTAGGACCCCAGGGATTCTGCAGAGGTGCTGAAGAAGGGCCTGTGCATGCTTTCAATATTGAAACTATGTCTTTCTAACTGAAATCCAGGCACAACCCAAAGCTGTCCTTGTCTTGGATTAGACCTGAAGGGTCTAGGATGGTGGGTGTGCAGAAGGTAGGTCCCAAAGTTCTGTAGCTGTGGGACTTGGAGCCTGTCACTGAGCCACTCTCTCCTTGACCAAATTCTGACCTCTTTTCCAATGAGGCTCTATGCTTGGGCATGTCCTCAAGAGCACACTTTTAGCAAGAACCCTGCTAAGTCAGTTAAGCCAGTATCCCCCACCCTGGGCATCTGATTGCCCCCGATAGATGACCAAATGCTTCAGCCCCATTATCCCCTGGGGGTGGACTCTGACCTCCTGGCCTGCCTTCCGTAAACATCCTATCAGTTTAGCCAGACCTGCCCCCCTGATGTTCCCTCCTATTACTTTCCCAGCCACTGACCCACCTGCTTCTTGGCTGTAAATTCTCCCTTTTTCTTGCTGAATTCAAAGTGGATACCAGTCTCTGCACACCAATAACCTCACTGCGTGTACCCTACACCTATTGTGATGGTCCTGAGAAGTCTGCCTTAACCATTTTAACAAAGGGCCTGGATGCCTGTTCCTTGACATCCAACTCCTCATCGCCCCCCCCCCCCCCACCATCACCATCCTCTTCATCACTCCGTCTCACTATCACCATGGTCATGGGAAGATGGATCAGGCTACTTCTGTGGTGGTGGGTGGAGTGGCGGAGGATGATGAAGTCCCAACTTACTCTGACAAGAGCTGTCTCACGCTTGGAAGTAACAGTTGGTCCCAAGCCTGGAGTGGCTGGGCAGATGGCATCAATGAGTGGAATTTGGGGGCAGCCCCGGTGGCTCAGTGGTTTGGTGCTGCCTTCAGTCTAGGGCATAATTCTGGAGACCTGGGATTAAGTCCCATGTCAGGCTCCTTGCATGGAGCCTACTTCTCCTTCTGCCTGTGTCTCTGCCTCTCTCTCTCTCTCTGTGTCTCTCAAGAATAAATAAATAAAATCTTTATAAAAATGAGTGGAATTTGGGGTATAAAGAGACAGGGCCTGTGAGACTATGATGAACTGCCTAAAGATAATGAAATCCAAAGTTTTGCAAAACAAGACAATGGCCAACATGAGGGGTACATCCAGCCCAAGGGCCCCCAGTTTGGCCTGGATGATTGTTTTCCTCAGATTCGGGGAGCTTCCTATTCCTGGAGAGGGAGACATAGAATGGCCATTTGTCAGGGGTAGAGAGGCCACAGGCCCTTGTGGGGAGGCTGTGGTTTTGGAATTGGGCACATTTGAGTTTGAGTCACAGACGTGCACCTTTGACTGTGTTGCTTAGCTTTTCAGAGCCCCAGTCCCCTTCTCCAAAGAGAGCAGGGGCCATTCCCTGACTCCCCGACCCCCCAGGCTGTAGTCAGTGCTTGCACAGGTAAGGCGCACTCACTGTGGCCTTGCTGTGGTCCTGGCTGGTTTCAGAGGGTGAGCTGCTGAGAGCAGGGGAAGTGTCTGCAGCCTTTGTCCTGCTGTTCACTCCACACACACCACACACCAGCATAAGCTTACACACTCACACGTCAGTGCATGTACACCCTCACACACTCTCAAACACTCATGCACACGATTACCCCCCCACATTTACTCACCACAGGCACTCTTACACATCCATATGCACACCCTGACACACACACCACACACTCTCACAACTCGCTCTCACATACACTCTCTCTCCAACACCACTGCCTGATCCCTGAAACACCCCCTAGATCATCTTTACTTGTGATCTGGGAAATAATTTCCTTCCTCCTCCAGAAGATGCCTCATGATATCAGTTGAGAGGAATGAACTCAACCCAGTGGCTCTTGGGGGCCAAACTCTGACCCGACGGCTTGCTGGCTCTGGGCCCTTCTTAGGAAGCAGACCCACCCAGCATACCTTGCCTGTAGGCCACCCAGTTTCTCCCTCCCCTGCAGGAAGCCTGTGGGTGGGCTCCCTCCCCTTGGGCTGCCGGACTGGTGGTCCTCCCGGTCACTGTTAACCCTTTCTTGTGATGGGAGAGCCAAGGCAGGGGTGTCTTCTCTCATCCAAGGCTTCAGAGGACCCCAGCCTCTCTCCTGGGGGCTGGGTGAGGGATGCAGTTTCTGTAGCTCTGCCTGGGTCTCCTGTAGGAAGCAGTCAGCACAGTAAACTTGCATGCTGTATTGCCAGCCCTCAGTATATACAAATGAATAGATCTTTTCCCCAACTGAGGAGGCTGCTCCACACCTGGACCTCCCAAATTCTTAGGCATAAAGGGCTCATCTGCTGATTTTACCCACTCTGCATCCATGTCTCCTTTGTTCCTTCCTTCTCCCTCCTGGTCCATCTGGTTCTGGTGAGCACGAGACACAGGTCCATCCTTTCTGACCACAGTGATTGATTGGAGGTGTCCTGTGATCCAGACAAATCCAGTGAGAGCCCTTGATAGGGTCTTTGGCTGGAACACAGTAAAAGAGATGCCTCTTTGTCCTGTGAGGATTTGAATGTGAGAATTTGAATACCCTCATGCAAGATCCTACCCAAAATTAAACTGGTGCAAAGATAAGAAGCAGAAGGAAGAAGAGAGTCCAGGACCTGGAGATACTGTCTAAGTCTTTGGTCCATATTAACAGCAACACAGAGTCTCATGTAGCCAGGACAAACAGTTAATTCCTTGGTAGGGTGTGCACCAGCTTGAAGTAGGCCTTTGTAATCTATAACCTGAACTCTTAATTAATACAGGTTGCAGACTGAGGGACGCTTACAAATCTGCTTAAAATTGCTTAGAAAGTCAGATTTAAATCTAGAACTTTATAATAATAGCAACAAATTCACAATAGCTGGCATTCATGGAGGGCTTTATCATATGCCAGAAATTATGCAAAGGGTTTTAAACATTTTTCTGGGGATCCCTGGGTGGCTCAGTGGTTTAGCTCTTGCCTTCAGCCCAGGGCGTGATCCTGGAGTCCCGGGATCGAGTCCCACATCGGACTCCCTGCATGGAGCCTGCTTCTTCCTCTGCCTGTGTCTCTGCCTCTCTCTCTCTCTCTCTCTCTCTGTGTGTCTCTCATGAATAAATAAATAAAATCTTAAATTTTTTTTTTCTGGAATAAATCATTAAAACTCTCCTGTGATGTATACCCTGCTCCCATCTCTGTCATTGTCATCAGTGTCATGATTGCCATCATCATAACTTTTATGAGCCTAATGTTTGTGTTTTTACCTCTAAATTCATATGTTGAAGCCCAAATCTGCAGTGTTATGCTATTAGGAGGTGGGAAGAAATTAGGGTTGGATGAGGTCATGAGTGTGAGGCCTCCATAATGGGATCAGTGTCCTTAAAAGAAGATGAAGAGACAAGAACTCTCTCTTTCTCTACCAGGTGAGGACACACAAGAAGGCAGGTATCTGCAGGCCAGGAAGAGGGTCCTTAGCAACAACCTGACCTGCTGGCACCCTGATCTCAGATTTCCCTGCCTCCAGAACCATGAGAAATAAATGTCTGTTGTTTAAGTATTTTGTTATAGGAGCCCAAACTGTCTGAGACTGTCACCATCTCCATCATTATAAAAAACCTCATCATTACCATCGTCATCACCACCATCACTCCCATCATTCCCATCACCGCCATCACCACCACCATCATCACTGTCATTACCACCATCACCACAATTATCACCACCATCACCACCATCATCACCACCATCATCATCACCATCACCGTCATCATCATCATCATCATCATCACCACTACCATCACCACCATCATCATCTCCATGAATTAAGCTTTGCATATTCCCATAAGCATGCATTGTATTTAGCTTGGTGACATCTCTTCACATTAGAGAAGGTAGTGGGAGTGAGTTGATACTCTGAAGTTAGGCTGCCCAGATTCATGTATTAGGTATTAGCTGTGTCCCCTGGACAAATGGTTTGGCCTCCCCGGGCCTTGGTGTCCTTATCCTTGTAGTGAGAATACAACAGGATCCTAGTCCATGTGTAGACATTGACTTTCACAATTATGAAGTGAGGTGTGCACAGCTGTGCCTTTCCTTATTTCTTCTGTCTAATCAAACTTATTTCTTGAGATTCCATTTCCACTGAGTGCAGGAATATCCAATCTGCCAATTCCAAGGAACTGAGTCACATCTGAATTAAGACTCTGGGCTTGGCGAGTCAGTTTCCTCTGCAGCCCTCATCCTTCCCTTACCCCCAGGGAGCATCTAAGTTCCTGCCAGAGCTTATGTGTCCTCCCAGCATAAGGGGTGAGTACCTGGTCCATGTGTTCTTTGTCATTGTATGTTTTTCCTAAATATAACTGCTGAGTATTTAAAAAATTGAAGTGACAGCATTCTGATAACCCAAAATCAACCACTTTGAATTGTTCAATTCTGTGGGATTTAGTATGTTCACAGTGTTATCCTACTGTCACCTCTGTTTAGTCCCCAAACATTTTTGTCACTCCAAGAGGAGATCTAATAACCTCTAAGTAGTCACTCTAGCCTCCTCCCCCAGGCTCTGGCAATCACCAGTCTGCTTTCTGTCTCTTTGGATTCACTGATTCTGGACATTTTATAGAAATGGAATCATGTGGTTACTTGTGACTAGCTCCTGTCATTTACCATAATATCCTTTAGGCTCATCTGCATTTTATTTATTTATTTTTATTATTATTATTTTTAAAGATTTTATTTATTATTGAGAGACACACACACAGAGAGAGAGAGAGAGAGAGAGAGAGAGAGAGACAGGCAGAGGGAGAAGCAGGCTCCATGCAGGGAGCCTGACATGGGACTCAATCCCGGGTCTCCAGGATCACGCCCTGGGCTGAAGGTGGCACTAAACCTCTGAGCCACCCAGGCTGCCCTCGTCTGCATTTTAGCATGGCTTAGTACTCCATTGCTTTTTATGACTGATTAATGTTCCATTGTATAGCTAAACCACATATTACGCATCCATTTTTATGCTAATGGACAGTTGGCCTGCTGCCACCTTTTAGCTACTGTGAACAATGCACCTGTGAACATTCGTGCACAGCTTTTCACTTATCCAAAATGCTAAGAAGCGATCATGTACAACTTTTTGTTGCATTTTGTTTTGTTTTTGTTTTGTTTTGTTTTGTTGTTGTTGTTATATTACTAGAAGTGAATTACTGGGTTATTTGGTACTTCTCTGTTTAACTTTTTGAGGGACTGCCAAACTTTTCCATAGTTACTGAGTCATATTACATTCCCATGAGCAACGCATAAGGGTTCCGATTTCTCCGTATCTTCTGAGGTCATTTTGCATACTCTATTTTGTAACCATTTTAAATCCATATATCTATACTCTATTGATTTCCTTAAGCCTTACTTAGTGTGTGAACTCCTTGGGTTGCTGAATACAGTTGTGCAGGTTGTGTACTGCACAATCCTAGGCACCATTCACATAATAGTAAGTGGAGATTTGCATATTATATAAATATAATAATATTTATAGATTATATAAAGTGGTAGCAAAGTGTCTTGGGGAATTAGGTGTCTTTTACAGATTTGCACAGGGATGGCATGTGAGGTAGCTCTGGTGCTATGCAGCTAGACTCCCTAAATCCGTAACTCCATCTCTCCGACTCCAGCTGGCCTGGAGCCTGCATCCTTAGCCACCACTTCATCTTGCTGGTCCAATACTCCCATGGTGATGACTATAATCGTACATTTTCTCCATATTTCCTTTAGAACTTGGTTCATAGCTCTGATTAAAGTTTGAGAGAGGTTCCATCTTAATAGCTTTTCTTAAAGAAGAAATGTTTAAAAAATATTATTAGCCTCTCTCTAATTCCCCTGCAAAGGGAAAGCTGGACATCCCAGGAGAACCACCACATCCTTGGACATGACCTAATTGGACTGTCTCAACAACCTTGCAGGCAGGAAGGGATTTTTGTGTTCATTTTGCAGACTAGGAAATGAGGCTCAAATGGTGAAGTGGCTTGCTTAAAGCCCCCCAGTGAGAAATCTAGTCATAAGTAACATTTACTGAGTGCCTACTGTGTGCAAGGTGCTGTTGTAAGCATTGGTCTCCCCTTAGTTATTTCCGCAGTGAGAACTCTCTCCACTTTACTTATGGGGCCCATTAAGGCACTGAGAGTGTAGCACCAGGAGTCTAGATGATACAGAGCAGGAACTCTGTTCTCACAGCTCGCATGCCGGCTGGTAGATCACTCTTGGGAGGGTGGATGTTGAGACACCATGGAGAGGCTCAGTCTGATTTTGAGTGCTAAGCTGAGTGTCCAAATATATTTTAAGCTCAAACATGGACCCCAGGCTTAGTGCCTGTATTGAAAGAATGATGAGAGCTGATTCTCAAGTGTTTGGTGAACATAATGGACCTGGAGGGAGGGGTGCATGTGGTCTGACTGATGAACTGGGGCTCTTACTGGTTCTGAATTTTGTGGCAACGTTGTCCCTTTTTATTTCCTAGCAAGACTGTACTCTGCCAATCTTGCAGAATGCAGCATTCTGAATCTTATGGTCTGGGGATTTTTACACAAAACTCCTGCTCTTGGTTTCCAAGGGAGGGTTGGATGGGTCTCTTCAGGGTCTACCTAGTGAGACCAGCTTAGGGATGCAGGGTTTGCTCCCACTGGCTCTCCCCCGACCCTTGAAGCAGCCCAGAAGTTAGAGATGAGGCCTTTCTCCAGCCAGAATGCAGTGAGAAGGCACTGGATAGTGGGCACTGGTGCATGGAGCACAGTTGACGCCAGGGTGCCACCCTGATGAGGCTCACCTCTTGTCTGGAACAGGACAGTCAGGAAGGAGACAGAGCTGGGTTGGGAGTGATGGATGCCTGGTGGGAGCTGACAGTACACTGTGATACCAAGTGACAGGGGTGGGGGCTTGCTTTGGTTGGGAAAGGTGTGTCTGAGGAGACAGCACTTGGAAGAAAACTTCTGGGATGGGAAGGAACCAGCCATAGGGCAGGCTGGAAGGAGCATTCCCAGAAGAGGGAATAGAATGTGCAAAACATTGTGATATGGGAAAGAGCGTGACCTGTTACCCCCTTCACACATCAGGAAACAGGCCCAGAGAGTACGATGGTGAGGTCTATGCTTGGACTCAGGTTTTGTGTTTCTGAATCTAGGGCATTTTTGCCGGTGGTCTGGATTGCAGGTGTTAAGGCCCACATGCAACCCCACTGATGGTTACAGACCACTCCACACAGGGCACCAAGAAAGGGAAGGGACTTCTTGGTCAGAACGAGCATCCTTTCTCACAGATGGGACACAACTGCTGAGGGTATTTGTACATGAGTGGTTTTCAGCTCATTGCAGAAAATGGCATTGTGCCCAAGGATTTGGGGACGCTGCCCTATCAATGAGGGGAGCAGTTGCTTCCAACTGGATGTCACTGTCTTTTCTGACCACTTGAGCAGTGGTTAATTGGGGGTGGCACCACCCTGAGGGTTGTTTGGACTTCCACAGGGATGGGTGTTTTTGGCTGTCATAGTGCCTGGGAGGAGCTAATGCGTTTAGGGATTGGGGCCAGGAATGCAAAATGTCCTGCTGTGGGAGGCAACTCTGCACAGTTGAGAACCGTCCCACCCACAATCGTGGGGGTGCTTGATGAGAGACAGTTCGTTGGAGATTTTACCCACAACGTCGGCCTCTGCAGCACATGTCTGCTGCGGACTTGGTGGCTCAGAGCCTGCCTCCAGGGGTTTGACAGTGCCCTGGCTGAGAACTCACAGCCTCCGGGGGGAGGGCAACCACCAGCCCTCTGGTCAGGCTCAGATTTCCCGTCTCTGATAGAACTTCTCCCTTATTGGCTTTGCTTGGGTTTCTCCTCCATGCTGTTAAGATTCCTCAGGCTCTGTAATTATTACCTCATTCGAGGTTCAGGACTAAATTGACTGAACAGGAGAATTACAGTTATGCAATTTCCAGCAAATATGAATTTTCTCTATTTTGCACAGGGAGGATGGTTCCTCCTTCCCTGGATCGATGAGGAGGCAAAGTCATACTGCTCTGAGTTGGAGTCACATGGTCTCGGGACATTTTTCTTCATCAGCATAGAGTCTAAGGTGGAGGGCTACAGAGGTCTGACACTGATCACTTTTCCCTACATTATTATCTAAAATATTAATAATTTAAATAAACAATAAATTTTAATAAGTTAATAAGAAATTAACATACATTTTGAGTGCTAAGCTGAGTGTCCAAACATATTTTAAGCTCAAGCATGAAGCCCCAGGCTTGGCTTGGCTGTATTGAGAGCATGATTAGAGCTGATTCTCATGGATTTTCTTTTTTTCATCTTCTGTGAATGTTACACACATGTAGCTTTTTCAGCATCATTGCCCTCTGGATAGGGAAGCGCCGTGTTGCTTCAGAACCCTCCTTCATGCTATCCCTACACAGTCATGCCTTTCCTCATCGCTAGCCCCTGCAAACTCCTGATCAGCTCCTCCTCACAATCACTTTGTCTCCTGCAGATTCTCGTACCAGTGGAATCATAGAGCAAGTAACCGTTAGAGCATGACTTCTTTCACTCAACATCCTGCCTTTGAGATCTAATCAAGTTGTTGTGTATGTCAGTGTGTATGCTTTTTCCTTTGTGAGTAGTACTCCATTGTTTCGATGCACCACAGTTTGTCCATTCAGCAAGTCGAGAATACTTGGGTTATTTCCAGTTTGTGTGGATTATGAATAAAGTGCCTGTGAACATTTGTGTGTTTCTGCATGAATATATGTCTTTATTACTCTTGGGTAAAATACGAGCAGTGAGATTGCTGCGTCATCTATGGTAGGGGAATGTTTCATTTGTTAAGAAACTGCCCAAGTGTTTTCTGGCATGGCTGTACCACTTCATAGTCCCACCAGCAGTGGGCAAGAGCTCCTGCTTCTTCACATCCTCACCAGCACTTGACATTGTCTGTATTTTAAATTTTAACTGTTTTGGTGAGTATGTAGTGGTACCTCATCTCAGTCTTGATTTGCATATTCCTAATGGGTAATGATGCTAGATATCTTATCACGTGTTTATCCATCATCATGTACCCTCTTTTGTGAAGTATTGTTAAAGTCTTTAAAAAAATAAAGTCTTTTTATTCATTTTGAATAAGGTTATTTATTTTCATTCTTATTGAGTTTAAAAAATATGTCTATTTGGAATAACATGGATGGAGCTAGAGTTTGATGCTAAGTGAACTAAGTCAGGCAGAGAACAACAAATACTATGTAATTTCACTCATACTGGAATTTAAGAAACAAAACAAATGAGAGAGAGAGAGAGAGAGAGAGAGAAACCAAGAAACAGACTCTTAACTACAGCAAACACAGTGCAGGTCACCAGAGGATAGGAGGTATGGGGGAAGGGGGAACAGGTATTGGGGATGGAGGAGAGCATGTGTTGTGAGGAGCGCTGGGTGATGTTCAGAAGTTGCTGAATCACTACCTACACCTGAAATTAATACCACACTATATGTTAACTAACTATAATTTAAAGACTTAAAATTCAACTTGAGCATAATTGATATATAATGAGTCGCATACATTTATATCCTACAATCTGATGTTTTGACATGACACATCCATCTGTGAAACCATCACCACAGTCGAAATAAAGTTCATGACATCGGCTCCCCAGCCCTGGCTTCCTAGTATCCTTTGTTATCCCTTACTCTCCCTCTACCTCATTTTTAGGCAACTACTGACCTGCCTTCCCTCACGTATCACTGTGCGTTTAGTTCCTCCTTCTATATTAATGTGCTCATTTTCTTTGACTGGCTTACATCACTCAGCGGGATTATTCAAGATTGGTGCATGTCCAGGTCACTGAGTAGTGCTCCAGCGTGCGGATTCCAACATGTTGTTCCTCTGCTCATGAATATTTGGGTTGTCTTCAGCTGGGGGCTGTGACAGGGAAAGCTACTGTTGCCATTTGTGTATATGCCCTGTGCAGATGTACGTTTTCCTTTCTCTCAGGGAATACCCAGGACTCGTACAGTGTATCATATGGTAGATTAATGTTTATTTTTTAAGAAAGCACCAAACTGTTCCTTGAAGAACTTGCCTTGTTCTGTGTCTCCACCAGCAGTGTAGTGGGGATTCCAGTTTCTCCGCATCCTCACAACACTTGGTGTGGTCACACCTTCTATGTTAGCCATAATGGAAATGGGGACCATTTTCATTCTTTCTTTACAATGCGTATGCCTTATATTGCTCTGTCTTGTTTGGTCACACTGGCTGATGATTAGGATGATACTTAATACAAGTGTTGAGAGTAGATAGACATTTTTGGATTATTTTCTATTGTAGGAAGAGTGTCCAGTCTTTAGATCCCCTTTATCAGATTGAAGAAGTTCTCTCGTATTTCTGGTTTGCAGAGTTTTTTTAAAAAAATTGGGAATGGATATTGAATTTCATCAAAAGATATGCCTGTGTTGATTCATGTGATCATGGGATTTTTCTTCATCAGGCTATTAATGAAGTAGGTTATGTTGATTTTTGACCAGTGAACCAGCCTTGCATTCCTGGGGTAAACTCCACTAGGTTCTAGTATATTGGTTCTTCTGTATATTGAAAGCTTCAATTTTCTAGTAGTTTGTTAAGGATTTTTGTGTCTCTGATGAAGGATATTGGTCTGTAGTTTTTTTCTTGATTTACTTCCTCTGTCTTCGGTTTGATATCAGGGTAATACTGGTCTCATACAATTAATTGGTAAGTGTTTTCTCCTCCTCTGTTTTCTGGAAGAAATTGTGTAGAATGGTGCTAATGTTAGGTAGACTTATCAGGGAGACTACCTGCACCTGGAAACTTCTTTTTTGAAAGGTCTTAAGCCATGAATTAAAATTTTAAAATAGTCTTAAAAACATCCATGTTATTTATTTCCTCTTGGGTGAGTTTTGGTAGTTTCTAGTTTTTGTGAAATTTTTCCTTATCATCTAAATTTCTTAATTTATGGACATAGAGTTTTTAATAGTATTCCTTTATTATACCTTTGATGTCTGAGTGTCTGCAGTGATGTACTTTCTGGTGTCCCTGATGTTAGTAATTTACGTCCCCTCTCTGTGTTTTCTTGTCACTCTCGCTAGGGTTTCATAAATTTTATTATTTTAAAGAGCCATCTTTTCATTTTATTGATATTCTCTATTATTTTTTCTCTTCAATTTCATGGATTTCTGTTCTTTATTTATTTTCTGCTTTTTTTGATGCATTTTGTTCTTATTTTTCTAGTTTCTAACAATGGAAACTTACATCCTTGGTTTAAGCCCTCTCTTCACTAACACAGGCATTGGAGGATACACATGCCTCTCCCAGCATTGCATTAGCACAATTCCACAAAGCACCATCACATCATACTGTCATTCTCATCCAATTAAAACTGTTTATTGATTTCTCTTGAGAGTTCCTCTTTGACCCATGGATTATTTAGAAATGTGTTAGTTTCCATGTTTTGGGGATGTATTCCTGTTAATGTTCTGTAATTGATTTCCAGTTTAATTTTATTATTATCGGAGAATGTACTGTGTGTGATTTCAGTTCTTTCGTGTTTATTAAGGTTTGTTTTATGAGCCAGGAAATGGCTGTCTACCTTTGGGTTCTGATCTGCATGCACTGGAAAAGAAAGTTCATTTTGCTGTTGGTGTTTTATAAATTAGGCCCCGCTGCTGGATGCTGGTGTTGTGTTTTATATCCTTGTTGATTTCTGGTTCGTGTGTTCCCTTGCACAGAGAGAGGACTGTTGACTTTTTCCACTATCATTGTGGATTTGTTTGTTTCTCCTTTCCGTTCTGTCAGGCTTTGCTTCATTGTTTTCCTAGAAGTAACATGTTGTTACTCCCTGGCTGCTTTCAAGATCTGCACTTTGCCTTTGGTGTTGAACATTCAATTATATTATATCTAGCCGTGGGTTTCTTTGAATTTATCCTTTTTAGGATTTACTGATCTTCAATCTGTAAGTTTTGCTTTTTGACAAATGTGAGCTTTCAGCAGCTGTTCCTCAGATATTTTTCTGCTCTGTGTTCTTTCTCTCCTCCTGGGATTCCTAGGACATGCACGTGAGACTTTCTGGCACAGGTCCTGAGTTCTTGCTCATTTGGGGTTTTATCTGTATTAAAATTTTTATTTCCTTTTCTTTTTGTTGTTCAGATTGGATGATTTCTAATCATCTGTCTTCATGTTTAATGACTCATTCCTCTGTTATCTCAGTTCTATTATTGAACCCATCCAGTGAGTTTTAACACTTTGGTTATTGTACTTTTGAGTTGTAAAATGTCAGTTGGGCTCTTTAAATCTTTCTTTTTTGAGACTTCCTATCTTTCCATTCACGTGAAGAGTGTTTAACCCTTACTTTGTGGATCCTTTTTTACAGTAGTTGCTCCAAAGTCTCTTTCTGATCATTCTAACATCTGTGTCATCTTGGTGTGGGGGCCTGACCCTTGCCTTTGCTGCTAGAAGTTGAGATATTCCTGTTTCCTTGTGCTGAGTAATTTCATCTGTATCCATGATGACATTCTGAATATTACATTGTGGAGTGTTAGGTCCTGTTTGAATGGCACAAAAGATTTTGCCAGTTTTGTTTATCAGGCGGTCGACCTGGTTGGGTTTAGGCAGCAAGTTCCCACCAGCCTCCATGAGCTACGGTTCTCATAGAAGGTCAGTTTCCAAAGCCTCTGCCTTGCTAGTCAAAGCTGCCCTCAGTGTGCACCACCCAGTGGCCAGTCTGGGACCAGGGGAATGATCATACTCTGTTCAGTTCTCAGAGTCTTAGGCATGTCAGATACATATACCTGCATGCAGCTTAGAGATAGGCCCAGGAGCTCATGAGCATGTTTCAGGTGAACCCAATGTCCCTTTCCCAACCTCCCCTCACTGTGTGACCTAGTATCTTTCAGTGCTCAGGGCTCCCTATGGGTGCTCCATTCAGAGAGCTGGGACTTTAGTTACCCTGCTGTGCAATACACTGTTCATAACAGTGCCTGGGTTCAGGACAGGAGGCAGGAGGACGAAGAGATAAAAAGTGCTTGGGATGCATCCCATCTCTTGGAACTATAGCTTTTCTGATCAGTGAGGAAGGTTCTGCACCCTGTGAAGTTCTAGGGTCTCATAGGTTACTGTGGTGGCTGCTGTCTTTCCTAAGCCATGGGGCTGTCTGAGAACTCAGAAGAGAACAGAAGAACAACAGGATTCTCCCACTCTCTTCCTCTTCTCCTGGAGCCCTGGTGCTCCCCTACCCTCTGAGCCTGGAGTCCTGATGCTCCTCCACCCTCTGAGCCTGGAGTGCTGATGCTCCCTCACCCTCTGAACCTGGAGTGTTGGTTCTCCCCCACCCTTTGAGCCTGGAGTGCTGATGCTCCCCCACCCTCTGAGCCTCGAGTGCTGGTGCTTCCCCACCCTTTGAGCCTGGAGTGCTGGTGCTCCTCCACCCTCTCTGAACCTGGTACTTGTGTCCAGGTTTCAGGACACTTTGGGTCCAGACTGGGGATGCTGGAGGAAAAGGTGGGAGGCTTTCTGTTAGTGCAATGATAGTTGGAATTATTCTCTAATCCATCTGGTGTCCAAATTCTTAATGAACAGGCTTACCTTTCTCTTGTCTTAGCCCATACTTGGCCCAGAGTGGCATCGGGAGATGCAGAGCCTCTGTGATAGGCGGCTCACGCACCCCAGCTTATCTCCTTCTCTTCAGGTTGTAGCTCCAATGTCCCTTCCTCCAGGATTCCCTCCTGATGGTTCTGGATCAGAGACCCAGGCACATGGACCGGGAACCCTGTTCTGATGCAGCCTGCAGTGTGGATCCCCCTATCCTGTTGTTGTATGTGTACATGACTTGGTCTCCCTCCCCTCCACACCATGACTTCTTTGAGGGCTGGTTTCTGTTCACTGATGTGCTCCTAATGCTTATAGCCCTGCTGGGCACACAGGATGTGCCTAATACCTGTTGAATTACTGACCACAGTGGTTTAGTGAGGTGAGTTCTGATGTTGTGAAGGTTGGATGGAACTACCCTGGGCATCTGAGGGTTTATTACTGAGAGTGGTCCTGAGGAAGGACTTGCAGTAACATGAGTCCAAGGATACTACTTGGGATATCTGGGAGCCCCTCACACTGTGTGCAAAGTGGCATGTGTGTGTTTGTAGGGATGGACTATCCCTCGCTGAAACTGGATGCTCTGTGGTGTTTGTGGGTCCACGTGGTTGACACCTGCATTTTAAGCCTATTCATAGTTTCGGGTGCCCCCACCATGGTTCCTTCTGGTCACTTCCACCTCAAGGTTTTGAGGAGTCATTTTCTGGTAGTGATTGTACTAATGAAAGACTGTTAGGCTTCCGAAGGGGCCATTCTCTGTAGTAGCTGAGCCTGTAATTGGGGCTCCGTTCCCAGTCACCATGACTGCTGCAGTGGCCTTGGAGAGGTAAGAAACAGGAGGCTCCTCTCACTTGGGTCCTGACAGGCAGCCCGCAGCATAGGGATGCTGCTGCGCACTGAGGAGGCCTTGTCCCCACCCTGAGTGGCGGCAGGGGGTTGGGGGGGGAAGCCTTCCTTTATGAGACTGATGTAATTCCTAAAACAAACTGGACTGGATGGGCATTCCAGCTTACTGGGGAGGGACAGGAGCTACTGCTGCCCTGAAGTGGTTATGCAGGACTTTTTGTTTGCAAATCAGACAAATTCTTTATTGGTCAGAATGGCTTAGGCTCTTCTGCAGTTGGAAACAAGCTTGAATTGTTCGTTGGTGGCAAAGGACCACAACTGTTGATGTCTTGCTGATGCAAAGGTGACCGTGGGTGGCTCTAGCTTCTGAGGATTGCCCCCCCTCCCCCCCGCCCCCGTGAGTCTGCTCAACATCCTGGCTGCCTTGGTCTGGAGGCGCTGGCACATCAGCATGTGTTTCCACTACCCTGAGGCTCGGCAGAGGAGCACAGAAGAGCGCACACGAATTGCTTCCTCCTACAGGGAGTCCGGCACCCCCACTCCTGTTCTGTCGCCACTGTGGATTTCATGGCCCCATTGAATCCGCGCCTTATCGGCAGTAGTGACGCCTACTGCGAGGCTTTGCCAACTGTCAGGGTAGCTTGGAGGCCTGGGTCCACATCCTGGCCTTGGTCCCTACTGCCGCTGGTCCCGGTGTCTCTGCTTCTCTAGAAAAATCCCATGACAGCTGGGGTCGGGGGCTGACTGGCATTCCTGCCACCTGTTGGGGATGAACCCCTGAAAGAAGGGTGGTGCGTTAGAAAACTGAAGAGAGGAGGGGTGTGGCTGCTAAGGAGACCTCAGACTCAGTGGGTTTTGCTCCACTAATGGGCCCACCTCCCACTGGTGGCTCTCTGGGGCCCTCCATCTTGTCAGGAGGGCCCTGAGGTCGGGGGCGGGGGGGCGTCATCCCTGTTAAAGCCTTTCAGATATAGATTCAAACTGCAGCCTGCCCCTGAGACTGTGAAGGGGGTGTTTGGAGCCAGGCCCAGACATTCACAGTGATCTGTGAGGTCACATAAGGGCTGAGACCACATGGGGCCCAGACTTGGTACTATGGCCCCTCATCCCAGACCCGCCCAGCTGTGCCTGGGGTCAGGGCTGGGGCTGACGGAGCATCTCTCAGAATCCATGCTGTCAGGCCCACGCCCAGCACCTGCTGAGCCCAGGAGGGGAGGAAGTGGTGTGCAGTCCCACCCGCCCACCAACGCCCAGCCCATGGTGTGGGTCAGACCTCAGGGCTGGGAGGGGGCAGGGGTACTGAGGGAGGTCCTGGCAGCCTCTGAGCCCCCTGCCGCCAAATTGCATTCCAGGACATGGGAGATGTTCTCTTCAACATGAGAAGTGGCAAGAAGAGGCCCAGTGGGAATAGGGGTCAGGACCTGGAGCTGTCGCTGAAATGGCAAGCCCTGGGGGACCCCCAGTACCCAGGAAAAGGTATTGAGAAGGGGCCTTTTGGGAATACTTGCTGAGCATTGAATCCATTCCAGGCCACTTCTGGTATAGCCAGTACTAGCCATGGGGCCTCAAGCAAGCTACATAGTCACTCTGAAACTGTTTTTTCATCTGTAAAATGGAACCACGTCACTGACCTCTGAAAGTTGCCAAGAAGCACAGAATAGAAGTGTGTGCTACACAGGACTGTCAGGAGCCCCTCAAACACACAGTGTGACGACCTGCTCCCCTCTGCCCTCCTCTGTGTCCTTGGGGCTGTGCAGTCTGCTCACATCGCTTTGGAACACTTGGATCACTGGAGCTTTACGAGTGCTTACATAAGTTGTAATAAGCATCTGATACCCTGAAAGAAATCCAGGCTCACTTTTGCCAGAACCAGAGGGATATAAAACCCAGCAGCTCTGAGTGTATAGTTGGTGGAAGATAGTTCTAGTTATTTCTCCAAATTCTATCTATTGAAGTGCTCGTGCCTTCCTTGGGGATGCCCATGAGCACTGGTGTAAATCACCCTTTAGCCCCGCTGTGCCCTCCCTGGCCCATAGGGAACTCTGAGAATATAGCAGCAACTGTGAAGTCTCAGGGGTATCCCCAGGGTGACTCTGTTTTCTCCCGATAGTTCCCCTTTCTTTGCATGGCTTCCTTGATGCCAGGCTGCAAGGTGGGCACGCAGGTGTGAGAACCCAATCCAGCAGAAATGTTTGTGGGGTGTTCATGTCCTGTGCATCAAACCAGGCATAGCGGAGCTTATGGAAGGGATAGTGAACCTGCCAACTAGGAGATTCCACTCTGTTTGTCAACAAGTCACATCCACAAGTGACAGAACCCATCAGAGCTATGAGAGGCTGTAGGAAAGGGACAAGCCCTGGAAATGGAGGCAGCACGACCTGAGTTAAAATCCTGGCTTTGCCCTTACTTGCTGTGTAACCTTGGGCAAATTACCTAACCTCTCTGAGTCTATTTCCTCACCTGTCTGATAGAAATAGGAATACTTATATCACATGCAAACTAAAACCACAGTGAGGTAGGTGTATGCATTTCTTACCTATCAGATTAGCTAAGATCCAGAAATCAGATAACTCACCATGTTGGTGATTAAATGTAGAAATGGATGTTTTCATACATTGCTGCTACAAGGGTGAATGGAGACCACCTCTCAAGAAAGCACTTTGTAAATACCAATTGAAGTGTAAAATACACAAATCCCTTGCTCCAGCAATTTCAGTCCTAGAAATTTATATTAAGATCATACTCATACATAGATGGAATGATTACAAAGGAACCAATTTCAGTGTTGGTAATAGCAAAAAAAAAAAAAAAAAAAAAAGGAAACATGATAAATATGTTTACCCCAAAGATACAGATGCAGTGAAATGCCAGGACACCAGCAGCCCAATGTTTTTTTTTTTTTTTAATAATGAATTTATTTTTTATTGGTGTTCAACTTGCCAACATACAGAATAACAGTGCTCATCCCGTCAAGTGCCCCCCTCAGTGCCCGTCACCCATTCACCCTCACCCCCCGCCCTCCTCCCCTTCCATCACCCCTAGTTCGTTTCCCAGAGTTAGGAGTCTTCATGTTCTGTCTCCCTTTCTGATATTTCCTACCCATTTCTTTTCCCTTCCCTTCTATTCCCTTTAACTATTATTTATATTCCCCAAATGAATGAGACCATATAATGTTTGTCCTCCGATTGACTTATTTCACTCAGCATAATACCCTCCAGTTCCATCCTTGTTGAAGCAAATGGTGGGTGCAGGTGTCCCGGCGTTTCATTGCATCTGTATCTTTGGGGTAAATCCCCAGCAGTGCAATTGCTGGGTCGTAGGGCAGGTCTATTTTTAACTCTTTGAGGACCCTCCACACAGTTTTCCAGAGTGGCTGCACCAGTTCACATTCCCACCAACAGTGCAGGAGGGTTCCCACCCCAGTGTTTCTAGCAGCAATATTCACAATAGCCAAACTGTGGAAGGAGCCTCGGTGTCCATCGAAAGATGAATGGATAAAGAAGATGTGGTCTATGCATACAATGGACTATTACTCAGCCATTAGGAACGACAAATAGCCACCATTTGCTTCAATGTGGATGGAACTGGAGGGTATTATGCTGAGTGAAGTCAGTCAGTCGGAGAAGGACAATCATTACATGGTTTCACTCATACGGGGAATATAAAAAATAGTGACAGGGAATAAAGGGGAAAGGAGAGAAAAATGAGTGAAAATATCAGAGAGGGAGACAGAACATGAGAGACTCCTAACTCTGGGAAACGAACAAGGGGTAGTGGAAGGGGAGGTGGGGGGGGATGGGGTGACTGGGTGACTGGCACTGAGATGGGATGAGCACTGGGTGATACGCTATATATTGGCAAATTGAACTCCAATAAAAAAATAAAAAATATCAATAGAAAATATATTAGGGAATAATTGATGGCTCTGTCATATGATAGAATACCATGTGGCTGCAAAGTAGGACGGAGCAGAACTTTACCTACGCCGTATGGTGATTTCCTCGGAGCAGACCGTTTGAGGGCGTCGCGCCACATCCTGCAGACACACCTGTGGTTTTGGTGGATGGTCCCCTGTGTGCCCACCGCATCCCTTCACACTCTACCTCAGGGGCTTCTCCAAAGCTGCAGCCAGGAGGGGTGCGCAGGATGGGCTCCCCAGGAGGTCTCCCTCAACTTGGGGGTGGGGGTCAGTTCTGCCACCTGTCATGTGGGGGAAAACTCAGGGAAGCCAAAAAGGTCCTCAGGAGCCCCTAGTTGGATTGAGTCCCCACTGCCCAGAGAGTCAGCTCAGTGACGGGTTCACAGGAGGAGCTCAGCTCGTGGCTGCTCTACTGAGCGGTATGACGACATGTCTGTATTTCTCATGCAGGTGTTCCACTGGTGATGATAACACAGAGCTTCCTCTGAGGATACACTGCCTCACTTGAAAGAGCAACGGGTGAAAGCAGCCAGTCACAAAGGACCACGTAGTGTATGCTCCCATTTATGTAACATGTCCAGGATAGGAAATCCAGAGACAGAGGGCAGATGAGCAGTTGTGTGGGGCTGGGGCCAGGGGGAGCACGAGTGAGAGCTCATGGGCCCGGGGGTTCCTTTTAGGGTGACAGGAGGGGATGGTTACACAACATCATGAATGTCCTGAATATCTCACATGTCCCAAATCCTACCCAACTATACACCTTAAAATTGTAAAAACAGTACATTTTACATTGATTCTACAATAATAAAAACAACGACGACAACAAAGTGGTGACTGAAGTGTTCAGAGATGTTGGGTAAATAACAGCAAGGGCCTCGGGGGTGTGATCCTGGTGGGGTGAGTGCGTGGCGGGCACTGGCTGGACCCGCAGCCCATCCCTGGTGGGTGTGCGCCCACAGTGTCTCCCATCACCGTGTGGCTGTGCCAGCCCTGCCCTGGGTTCCTAGCTGGACCCCTTTGATCTGCTTTCACGGTCTTGTTGATGTTCCCAAATGGCAGCCCTGAGTGGGGAGCCCTCTCTGTGAAGCCCGGTCTTGAAAGTTGGCCCTGCCTCAAGCCAAATGAAGGTCAAAGAAAACAAGATTTATTTCCAGAGAGAAGCCAAAACTATGTTTGCTGTAACATCAGGCATCAAATGATGATGTGGCCCCCTCACTGTGGAAAAATACTTCCATCTAGTTTCTTCTATTAATAACGGCGGTCAGCCCGTAAAAATTAATGTGTCAACTGCCTCAGAGCTGAGCTATCTCAGAGGCCTTTGATCGCACCTCGTCATGGCTGCGGGCCCTCAAAAATGTTTTCACTCCATATTTTCCCTTGATGGGTTTGCAGGAAGGTAATTAAATTATTAAAACTTTAATTGCCTTCCTGTATATAATTATCGCCTGTTAAAGGACACTTTTTATTCACAGGCTGAAAAGCCCTATTTTTTTTTTTTTTTAACTTTTTCTCTCCAGAAGTGACCTTGCCATGTGTGTTCTGAACCATTAATATGTTGTGGGATTTTTTTTTCTTTTCTGTCATTAATATTGGTCAGTTTGAAATGGTGCTTTTTGACTTTGAGGATGAAGAGGGACATTGCTGCCTTCCCTGCTTGATCCCTGGACTGTTTGTTCCTCACTTTGGCCCCGTATGGAAGGGCCAGCCACCAGCTGAGAGAGGTGATGGCAGATGGGCCATCTTTCAGGGGTTCCCCAAGCAGAGGAGCATGCTCCCTTCTTGCTGGGATTCTGTCCCCTGGGAGGTGTTTTTATATCACCTCACTCAGAGAGGGGCCTGACCTGGGAGGGTCCCACAGGAGCTGGGCAGTGGGGATTACAGCTAGGTCTGCTCTGGGGGAGTCAGAGCAGCATCATGCCAGAGAAGGTTGACCTGTGCATAAAGATCTTTGCTCATCTTGCTGGTCCTTACTCTCCAGCAAAGTGTTGTTTCTGTCTTCTAATGATTTCTGGATGTGAACCTTGTCATCATCACAATCCTTTACTAGGAGGGGTGAACAAAAGAGGATTACAGCATCAACAGGGCCCTGTGGCTCTTTCAGGAAACTTGGGCTTATCCTGGATAACACCAAGGCCCCGAGTCCGTGTGGCTCAGTGTCCACTTTGTCAGACCCCATGTTTCCTTTTTATAACAGCTGTTTTACCACACGTCCTGGGGTGTACTGGAACAGATTTCACAAAACGTAATTGGCCAGCAGACACAATTTCAGGAATGAGACTGTAGCCCTTATATAAGGGAGAAATAAAATATTATTCATAATATGTGCTTCAATAAGTAAATGCCCAGCTCGCTTATACCATGTGGTCAAATGTTTCTCTCCCCTCATGATGAATAAAATTGGATATTAAAGTTACTTTTTGGCATATTGTCAGGTCCATCTTTTCATACTTTAGATTTTGAAATAAGGACTAAATGCACTGGCTTAGAGATGCAGAGATGTCTCAGGAGGGCAACGGCCTCAGAAGGAGCTGCTCTGAGTGCTGTATGGGTGGCTCTGATGCCATGAGGGCTCACTAGCTTTCACTGTATATTGAAGAACAATTTTTCATAGAGTTTCAAGCCAAGCAAATTGTAGTATTCCCTTAGTTTACATGGTAGACACATTCTTGGAAAATTCAGAATTTGTTAAAATCACTAAAAATTGTTTTACATCTGTATGTAAAAAAGAGTCATGTTCCAGGCTCAGAAATTTAGAAGATGAAATTTTACCTCTACGAATGCCAAAAGTTGCACAGGATGTGGTGCTATTCCTGATTGAGCAAGGCCACCTTGCCCATTGTAGGATGCTAGCCATCCCTGCCCATCCCCTCTTCCCATACATGCCAGTAGCACCCCATTAGAGTTTCAGCCAAGTAGGGCCCAGCACTCACTAAGCAACAGTATTGCTCATATTGAGGATTTCCAGTGCAGTATTATGCAGTACCAGGCATTTATGTAGCAGGATTTAAGATGAAAATACTTTATTTTATCTCATGATTTTGTAGGTCAGGAGTTGGGGAGGCCTTAGCCAGCTGATTCTTCTGCCCTGTGTCACATCCATGTCACATCCATGTCACATCTGCCCTGTGTCACATCCAATCATTTGGTGATTTTCAGCTAGTGGGTGGGCTGTTCTGGGGATCCAAGGCGCCTCCACATACGTGTCTGGAGCTTTTGTGGGGTTGGCTGGAAAGCTGGTTCAGTTGGAACTGTCACCTCCAGTGGCTTTCCCAGGATGGCATTCTCAGAATGATCATATCAGCTCAGGGATTCCCAGAGTGTCCACAGAGAAAACACAGGCAGGAAAGGCTCTTATATCTAGCCTTGGGCATCCCAAATAGTCACTCTGCCACATTGTTTGCCAGCCAGTCCCTTGGACTGGCCTAGAT
This sequence comes from Canis aureus, assembly GCF_053574225.1. NCBI lineage: Eukaryota > Metazoa > Chordata > Mammalia > Carnivora > Canidae > Canis > Canis aureus. The sequence goes on along the minus strand of NC_135613.1, from coordinate 23,152,541 downwards.
TGAGGAGGAGGGAATCAGACTGCCTCTCAGGACACACAGGAGGGAAGACCATGTTCATCCTTGACCGTTCATGGCTCTTTCCTTTGGGCTTTTGTCCTTGGGATGTGGCTGACTTTCCTTAGTATGGCCATTCAGGAGCAGGGTCACTGCAGACTGAGGGACCAGCCAGTCCTTTGTGGCAGAGTTACAGCAGTGTTAAAAGTCACCTACAAGGGCAGCCCGGGTGGCGCAGCGGTTTAGCGTTGCCTTCAGCCCAGGGTGTGATCCTGGAGACCCAGGATTGAGTTCCACATCGGGCTCCCTGCATGGAGCCTGCTTCTCCCTCTGCCTGTGTCTCTGCCTCTCTCTCTGTGTCTCTCATGAATAAATAAATATAAAATCTTAAAAAAAAAAAAAAAGCTACCCACAAGTGTGCTTGCCAAACACTGCCCTAAGGCCTGCATTCATACTGCCATGTTACAGGCCAGTAGCACTGACCTGCTCTATCCCACAGCCTCTGTGAGCAGCTCATCTGGTACCCGGTGAAAGCCAGCCTCAGTGCCAAGTGGCAACTGCATAGGGGGTCCAGTCAGGTGGAGATAGCATTTGTGCCTGGTGCATGGCACTGTGCAGCAAGCCACGTGGGTTGTCTCTTAGGCTTCAGAACAGGGGAGGCTGCAGCAGGGACTGGAGAGGCTTGGCCCATATAGGAAGATGTGTTATTTTTAAACAGTTTTATTGAGATCAAATTCACCTGCCATACAACTTACCCTCTAAAGTAGATGATTCGGTGGTTCTTTTCAGGCAGATTCAGTGTCATGCTGCTACCACCACTGTCTCATTCCAGCATATTCTCCTCACTCCAAAATGAAACCTTATATCCATCAGCAGACCTTCGCCATTCCCCTTTCCGGGCCCCTAGCAACCAGGAATCTGCTTTCTGCCTCTAGAGTCATCTGTTTGGGACATTTCATGTGAACCCAGTCACAGAACGTGAGGTTTTTTGTGTCTGGCTTCCTTTACCAAGTATGAGAGCCTTGAGGTGCATCCACGTTGTAGCGTATGCCAGAACTTCATTCCTTTCTATGGCCACATAAGATTCCATGGTGTGGCTGTGCCATATTTGTTTGTTGTTTGTCCTTCTGACAGACTGAGATATTTTGAGGGTGTCCTGCCATGAAAATGGGTGCTGGGAATAGCTGGGTGGGGGTGAGCCGGATCCACCAAGGCAGGTGGAGAGAAAGTCTGGCCCTGGTCTTCCACGTGTCCATACCTTCCTTGGAACTGTTGAGGGAGGGCTAGAAACCAACATCCAGACCAAATCCTTATTATTTACTGCCTGGACTCTGCTTGGGAAAGCCTGTGTCTACCCACCTTCCCTACCGTTTGAAATTCAGAACCAAGTGTTTAATTTTGGAGGATGTGGGACCCGGAGGGAGGAACACAGGATTTCATTTTTTCCTATTGGTTTTCCATATGTTTGAAAGCAAGCAGAGCACTATGCAAGATGGATTTCATGCAACTTATTTTGAGAGCTAGGGGGTCCTGAGACTTCTCTCTGTCCCCTCTCTCATTTCCACACATACACACTCATGCACATGTCTCATCACACACACACACACACACACACACACACACACACACCCTGCCCGATGTCCAGACCATGCATAGTGGGATGTAACCATTCCGCTGACAATCTAGGGCAGTCTCACAAGGCTCTGAGAAGCTGTATGAGGGGTGTTGTTGGAGATAGGGCTGCAGAGCCAGAGGTTGGTTGTGTGTGGGGCTTCTGTGCCCTTAGCTCATGGCCTGGGTGACGATGGTGAAGGCCACCCACACACCACCAAGTCCGTCACTCATGGCTCTGCTGTCGTCTCCAGTCCCAGTGAGCAGTGTGACGTGTCCTGCCTCACCAGTGCCCTTGGATGGGCCCCTGGCCTCACACAAGGCTCCTTTTCCCGGGAAGATGATTTGTACCTCAGGCCTGGGGCTTCAGTTCACGCTGTGAGCATGTGGGGTGGAAAAACATTTCACAATGGGAAATGGGCCGGACTCGGCCAGGAGAGAGGAAGTGTCCTCCACAGGCCCATTTGGTCTTGGGGTATGATTTCAAAGGTCCCTGTTTTGAAATTATGAGACCACCAAAAAAGCATACTGAGGCCAAAAATGACTGTAAAAGGTAATAATTGTTAATAACTTGGCGTCCACCAAGTCATTTGAGCAGCCTGGTTTTGGCAAACATAAAGGACAACATTGTAAGCAAATAGGAAGGCAACAGCCTGCCCATAAAACCGTTAACCACACCATAACTAAATATTAAATGTGAGTTTTTAATTCAATTTATAGTTTAAATAAGGATTTTTGCACCGATTTTGAGGGGCAAGGGGATGCTTATGGTGCAGATAGAATGCTCTCAGCATGCCACTGCTTTTGTAATTATGACAGTGGCCTTGACTGGATGATCCTGGAGGGTTAACACTAGGCATCTGCTGTGCGCCTCAGGACATTTTAGCAAGGGCCTTGTGGTCCGAGACTGGGGTGCCCGCGCCTCCTGGGCTGGTCACCATTGCAGGTCCAGTGGCAGAGTGGTCCTGGCTGCCCTGCCATCAGCTCCTTGGGGCCAGCTGCGTGGCCTCCGGGTCAGCCTGTCCATCCTAGGTGGGCCTGCCAGGTGCCAACCAAAACCGGGCTTTCTCTTTACATGGGTTTTTGCCTTGACCCTTGAGCTTCCCCAGCAGACCCCACACGGTTTACTAGGGCAGGTTTCAACCAGTTATGGAAAGAAAGGTTTCTCACTGAAGGTGTTGGCAACACACACGTGTTGGTTTTCTTGGGGGCCTCAGAGGGGTGGCCTGCCAGCTTACACGGTCTTTGCACCTTTTGTGGTCCAACCGGCGGAGGTGAGGGTTGTCAGGTGTGCTGAACTTTCAAGAAAACTAAGCCCCTTCTTTTTCTCCCATGAAAGCTACACATTTATAGTAGAAAATCTGGACAATTCAGAACATTATCTGTAAGAAAATAAAAATCACATGGGACCCCACCACCCCTTAGGGCTAAGTTCTTTTAACATTTTGGTTTATTTGTTTGCATTCTTTTTCAGGCACAGGTCCCCTGCTTTACAGCCTAGTCAACTGCATGGATGGCCTGCTGTCCGCACACTAGGGACTGTGCAGATTGCGTCCGTCACACCAGCTTCTGAGCAGTGAGAATGCCCTTGTGGAGCAGAGGTTTTTTTTTTTTTTTAAGTTTTTTTTTTTTTTAATTTTTATTTATTTATGATAGTCACAGAGAGAGAGAGAGAGAGGCAGAGACATAGGCAGAGGGAGAAGCAGGCTCCATGCACTGGGAGCCTGACGTGGGATTCGATCCCGGGTCTCCAGGATCGCGCCCTGGGCCAAAGGCAGGCGCTAAACCACTGCGCCACCCAGGGATCCCCTGGAGCAGAGTTTTTAAGGCCCTGCTCCCTGGAGCTCCGGGTAGCTGCTCAGGGTGGCACAGGAAGCGTGCAGTGAGGTCGAGTGTGACCCCAGGTCACCTGGTCCTGAAATTCATGCAGTCATCGATACTGCTGAGTCCCTGGCACCCTGGCTTATTTACACTGATCTAGTTCTTAGTTATGCAGGTACCATTGAATTTGTCCCCACCACATCAGGGGCATAAGTGAGGGTACCTGAGTGGAAGCTCCAAGCCGGGCCTCTGTGGGAAGGGGTGGCCTTTGACAGCTGGATAGCTGGGGCGCTTATTTTGGAGGAGGCTGTCTTCCAAATCCTCGGGGTTAGGGAGACTGACCCTGCCCTTCTACTCCTCCAGGGCGACCTCATCCCCGCCTGCTGGCTGGCCCTACTGCTGCCCTGGGGAGCATAAGAAATCCTCCCTCCCCAGGGCTCTGGGACCTGTGCAGACCCCTCTGGCCTGAGACCCTATGTGCAGGTATTATTTTGCTAACAGTCCCTATCTGTCCTTTACGCACAGACTTCCCTCCATCCTTTAGGTACTGTGCTCAGAGTTGTGTTTGTGTTTTGGGATATATTAGTGAGGATTGAATCAAAGAAGTCTTTCTGATTAGCTCTCAGATCACTAGAAAATCAGTTCCCCAAAGCTAGAAAACCTGGATTTGAATCTTGGCTCTGTCATTCAATAGCTGTGTGATCTTGAGCAAGTCACTCAACCTCTCTGAGCTTCTACTTCCTTAGGTGTGAAATGAGGATGAAAACGGTATTCTACCTCAAAGGTTGTTGTAGAGACATAGAATAGCTGTCATAATTAAGTAGTAGTAACTCATTAAACAATCATATGAATGATCTATCAGTGTGCACATCCCTAACAATTAAAATGATTCACAGTTTGCTTTACTCTCTTGGTTGTCTTGGTCTTGGTTTTATGTGTTTTTTCCCTCAGCATAGACTCAAAATAAATTTTCAGTACAGAAGGATATACCAAGTTTCCTTTTTTGAATAGATAATTCAAAATAAAGAGATTTCCTAGCTCTAGCTGTGATGTCTCCACCAGACCCTTAGCTCACCCCACCCTCCATGCTGCCTGCAGCTGAGCACCAACCCCCCCCAGCCTGTTCTGCAGCCTTTCCCAGGTCTTGCATGTTCATAACTTATCTCCCAGGGCTTTGTGAAAGCAGAAACCAGTGTTTTCCAACCAGTGACTTTCTGAAATCCGTGACCCTCTGTCTGGAGTTGGGAATTTGCTTTCTCATTTCTGTGCATGATATTCATTAGGAAGGTTCCATGTGCAAAATTCCACGAGTGGGGAGTGAGGAGAGGGTAAGGTGCCCTCTGCACGGCTGGCCGTGCACTCTCACTGCTGGGCTTAGGGCCAGGTACTTACTGATCTGACCACTGTTGGGCACATTCATGGGGTCCTGGAGGGCTGGCTCCCACCTCCATACCCAGCGGTCAGCTCTGAGCCTTCCACCCTTTGGCTTCCTGCCTTTCCACCTGAGTGACACGCTTTTCCATGACAGCACTTTTGGTGACATGTAAGGACTTGAATCATTTGCTAAGTCACTCTGGTGTCTTCCTTTCTACTCCCAGATAGACCTGGCATTCCAACTCCAAAATCAGTCTCAGATCTATCTCTGTGTCTCCATCTGCACTGCCACCACACTGGTCCTTGCCACTGGCAGTTCTGACCTGGACGGTGTCAAGTCCTGTCCTCACATCCAGTCAGCCAGAGAAGGCAGGTGAGGGGTTTATGACCCCAGAACAACCTCAGTCAGAATCCTTCCTGTGGCGTCCTCTTGCCCTTATGAGAAGGTCAAATCCCGCTAGCCTCCCAGTGTCATCTCCTGTGCCCCTGCCTTGCCTCTCTGGTGCTCTGTTCCACCTGGGTCCCTTCACACACCTGTCCCTTCTGCTCCTGGCTCCTCTCATGATGGACTTGGTTCATCTTTATGCTGTGACTTCAAGGACATCTTTTGTGATCATCCTGTCCAGGCACATTCTCCCATCTTTGTGTTTTCCTCTGCTGCTACCTCTTGCTCAGTTTCTAATTGGCACCTATTAGGCTTTGTGCTGTAACTTATTTATCAACTACCTGGCTCCCATCAGACTGTGAACCCTACAAAGATGGGAACTTCCATCTCTTGTCCACTGGAGCACCTTCAACAGCTAGCACATGACTCAGTAAATTCTTGGTGAATGAATGAATGAATGAATGAATGAATGAAAAATGAGAAGGAAGAACGAGAGGGAGGAGAGGAGGGAGGGAGGGAGGAAGAAAACATTTCATGGGGGTTGCTCTCCTCTTTTGGGCTGATCTTTGGATTGGATTTTTATTGTCCAGATAAGAGAAAAAGTTCTCACTTGTTTTGGGTGTCCTCATTAGCACACATCTTGGCTCTGACCTCTAACCTGTAGTGGGTTACCTGGACCTGCTGTAGGACTCGGCTGAGCAGACTCCATGGACGCTGGGTGGTACATCTGGGAAGGGTTTCGGGCATAGCACCCCTGCAGCTTATGACACCAGTGGTCTGGGGATCGTGCATAGGCCCACCATAGGGTTTTTGCTCATACTGTGCCTCCTTCCTAGAAAGCTCTCCAGACTTCTGCTCTCCCAGTGCCGGTTCCTCCCCTGCCAGGCTCAGCTGAAGCCCACCACTCCAGAACACTGCCTGGATTTTCAACTCCTAGAGCCCTCCCTGCTCGCCTCTTGCTCACCTGTGTGGTCCCACCCCTTCCTGTCCTTGAGATGCCAGTGGAGAAGTGTCTTTCTTCAGAGTGAGCACCAGCCTTTGGACAAGACTTCATTTCTCACAGCAGTCCCACTCTGGGGTGTCTGCCCAAGAGACATGAAAACATATGCCACAGAGATCATGACCTAAGCCCAAACTGAGAGCTGGATGCTCAACCAGCTGAGCTACGCAGGCTCATACCCCAAATTTATCTTACTGTTTTAGAAATCATTTTTTTTCTTACTTTAGTCTATTTCTACCTCTACTCCTTCCCTGGACTTTGCTGGGCATTGTTTGGACAGTAAGAGTATGGTTTTTGCTAATGAGATATTCTTGAAGTGTTTTCTCAAGGCTGCCAAGGAGGTTAAACATAACCCTGTAAGTCCAAGATCCCCCCAGGAAAGCACTGTGAGTGTCATGAAAGGGGTTGGGCCTTTATGGTGGGTGCTGGTGCAGAGCTGCCTCTGGTGAGGGGGTCCTGCCCATAGTCTCCCACCAGGTGAGGGCAGGACAGCCTGGACAGGGAGATGCTTCCTCCAGAAAGGTGCCTGTGGGCTGCTCCCATGATGGGGAGCAGAGCATATGTGCAATCTGAGTCAAGAGTCACCTGCTGAAGAAGGTCTGGGACTTCCTTTAGAAGCAGGTGAAAATGTAAATAGAGTGGAGTTCCATTACCAGACTCTTTCAGATCTCTGTTCTACCATTTAGAAACTTAGAGAAATCCCTATGCCTTGGTTTCCCCTTCTTTCTAACAGCGCTACACAGTTGCTGCCCCCCCCCCCCCGCCCTGCCCGAGTGTTATGAGTCAAACCCTCCTGGTGCTCTCTGGGCATTGGGGCTGTGACGACATCCCCGCATAGAGGTCCTTGAGGAATCAGAGAGCAGTGACTGAGCACAGATCGTGTCTCCCTGGAACAGAGGTCAGTAGGATGCCACTAGGTTCCCACAAGTACACTGCTGCCCTGGTGTCTGGGGATGGCTGGCCTTAGAGACCAACGCCCTTCTAATGGGCATTAGCTTATTTTTATATCAAATTAATGTGTTGAAGTGGGCAAACGCTCCCACAGTTCAACCATGCAGCTGGAATGGGTCGGTGGGAAGCTTCACTCCTGTCGGTGCCCAACAGCCAAGCCCTCCAGTACCCGACGCATCATGCAGGCCGCAGGCTTTCTGAAATAGCTTCATCGAGGTAGATCCTACATGTCACACCATTTAGGCATTTCTGTTGTACGATTCAGGGATTTTTAGTAACTTTACATTGTCTGAAATCAAATTTAGACCACTCTCACCCCTGAGAGCAACCCCTCATGCCTGTTTACATACAGTTAATGCTCCTGCCCCTGACAGCCTCTAATCCCTTTCTCTCTCCTGATCTGCCTTTCTGGACGTTTCATAGAAAAGGAATACTATAGTATGTGGTCTTTGGTGTCGCTTCCTACAAGACTTTAGGGGTTCATCACGTGACTGGATAACGTGCCACAGTGTGGAGGGACCACTTTTACATATCCACTCATCTGCTCATGGACTGTGTGTGGCTTGTTCCAGGCAAACAGTCATATATCTTCTCTTTCTTATACAAAATACAGCATTATTTTGTATTTACTTGTGATCATATGTGACTACACACGTGTGTGCATGTATGTGCATACACATGTATATCTACAGGTGCAAGAACACCTTGCTTGTTTCCCTTCATATACACGTGACTGTTCTTTAAATCGTTGTTCAACATTGATTTTGTGCCAAGTGTCCCATTGGCGAACCATCCTGTGTCTCGATTCCTGGGGAGGCCACGCAGCATCTGTCCCACTCATTGGTTGTGGGTGCCATTCTGGGCAGTCCTATCTTGATGTCACACCCCAAACAGGTGGTAAGTCCTGGAGGGCAGAGCCAGAACCCTATCTGGGACATGGAAGCAGCTCAAGGGGCTTGTCTATTTTGGATTGAGGAAGTGCCCCCTGCCCCCATGCATGTCCCAGAAGCTTTCCCTGGCACTGGTTCTTGGCTTCTTTGGCAGGTGAAGGGGATGGGGGTTGTGTTCCAGTTAGCAGCCCCCACCCTGCTCTGAGCCTCCCAGCCTGGCTGTGCTGCAAACTTTCAAGATTCCTTAAGAACAGACTCGTGGGCGGTCAGACCTCCATGCACATGGCTTCGAGGTGCTGTGGGTTTCCACTGGTTTAAGTTTGGGATTGGACCTAGAAGTGCTGGAAACTCTCCCTGGGGAACAGAGCAGAAACAGCCCATTGGCCCAGTGTTTCTTAGGGGGTCATCACCCTGATTGGGCCTAGGGCTGTGACAGTAGCTCTGTTTGTGAGCACTGACTGTGTGTTGGGTGCTACCGTAAGCTCTGTGTGTGAGCAGATCTGGTTCACCTATCCAGGGACCCATGAGGAGGATGTTGGGGTGAACCTCTTGTGCAAGGAGACTAACTGGATATGAGGCAGTGCCCTGAGCCCACCTCCCACTTGCCTACTACACTTCCTCCAGAGAGGGGTTTCCTGTGCCCTGGGCTTCTGCTTCCCCAAAATACTGATAGGAATAAAGATGAGAACAGAATGCAGTGCGCTCACGCAGGTGGCCGCCTGGTGCTGAGGGCTTTGTGCAGACGCCACAGGGCTGCATGCTCCCACTTCACAGGGCACACAAGCAAGGTGGGGCCGGGAGGAGAGGTGGAGGTGGAATTTGCACCGGCCAGAGATCAGCAGTGCCCTGTGAGCACTGGGCAGCGGGGTTGCAGCCCCCTGGAAAACTCCCCTGGAGAGCTCCGGTTCCTGTGGGGGGCTCTGGTCAGTGAAGGGGCAGCTCCTGCCCCCTGCCCTCCGGCCTCTGTCCTGGCCCAGGGTCCGACGCGGCAGTCTGTTTTCCAGACAGGAAACATGAATCAAAATAACATGACATACTGCACCGTAATTAGCGCTGTAGCGTGAGGCTGGGCAGCCTTAATGAGGAGCAGGCCTCTGCAGCCCGACCTGCCAGCCAGGCCTGTCCCTCCCCTCCTCCCCCTGCGCCCAGGGCCCAGCCACTCCTCAGGCGCAGAGAGCTGGGGCAGATAGGGAATGGAGGGAAGGCCGGGGGAGGGAGGAGGGGAGCACTTTGTGCTCCATGGTCTTGCTGTGTTTTGACACAGCTTGAATCCCTTGGATCCCTTGTTCTGGACTTGGTGAGGATCTTGCACTCTTCAGAGCCAGTCTGCAGGTTTTCCACGAAATGTAAAAGGGGGACTGCTGTGTAAAAGGGGGGCTGAGCCCTGCAGCCCCCTTAGCTCAGGGGGCTTGCCAAGACCCCGCATCCCCTTGCCTGCCCCTCCATCCCTGTCCTGGGTATCCTTGAGCCTCTGTGCCCACCTTTACCCAGCCTGTGTCCCCGTGGACCCCTCTCACCTCTGGCTCTGTGTCTCCTCCCTCCTCCCTAGGATCCTTCCTGGGAAGGACGAAACTGATGGCCTGGCTGGCTGGCTGGCTGGCTGCCTGGGCGTCCTCCTTGGAGCCACACCCCTCACCCTCTCCCCAGCCTCTCCCCTGCCCCTCCCTCCTGGAGACCCCCCAGAAGCTCCCCTCCTGGAGGTGCCCTCACCCTCCACCATCCCCCCTTGCTGGCTGACCTCTGCTTCCCTGGTGGTCTTCCCCGTGGTCAGCTGGGTGAAAGGTCACGGCTGTTGGAGGAGGGCCCGGGGTCTTTGAGGGCGTCTCACTGGGTGTTCCCCACGTGAGGGTCTTGGCCCCCTAGGGACCAGGGGCCACACAGCCGTGGGGGTGGGATCTGTGGGCAGCCCCTCCCTTCACTCTCCATGTCCTTCTGACACATCATTTGTGCTCCTTGTGGGAACGAGGTGCTTTCCTCTCCTCTCAGAGGGACCACGGAGTATTAGATGCTGAGCAGTGGGAGAGTCGCTGGCCTGATTTCATCCATGCTCTCCTCACATGGTAACAAAGAGCACGGCTCCTGGTGACCAGACCTGGGCCGGATTACCTCGCACCATGAGGCCTTAATGTCTGTCAAAACAGCAGCAGTGTTGGGTTGCTGAAACCCCCGCCCCAGCTCGGTGATTGGTCACCATGTTGTGTTTGCCGGGCTCGGGGCTGGCTGTGATCATGCACACTGCTCATGGGATTGTCAGAACAGCCCCCAGCATGAATGAGGTGGCACTTTCAGAAATGAGAAATGAGACTCAAAGACGTTGAGTGACTTGACCAGACTCAGCCATTGTGAGTTTGTGTATTCGTTTATGGTCTCACCCAGCATTTCACCAGTGGTGGTATGTACCAGGCACTGTGCCAGACACCATGGACACCATGGTGAGTGGGTGGCTGTGCTCTACCCTCCAGCATTCTCAGTCCATCAAGAGACAGATGCACCATATCATCATACATGACTATGAGCCCATCTGACCTGGACTGGGGGGCAAGCCAGGACTTCCTCCAGCTCTTGGCCATTGTGATGACATTTGTTGAATGAAGAGAGGTTAGGAAAAAAGAGAGGGAAGCGGCCCAGGCAGAGGGAATAGCATGTGCAAAGGCCCTGGGGTGAGACAGAGCTTTCTGTGCTCGTGGGAATGAGATAAGCTCTCGAGGTCAGAGTTAGCAGTGAAACATGGGAGGTCAAGGCTGGGGGTGTAGTTGGCTGAGGGGCTTGAGGCCACTAGGAAAAGATAGTCTTTCTAGGCCCTGTGGTGCACAGCAGTACCAGGACAATCTCCATGTATCACTATTAAAATGTTCTGATCAGTGGTGGATGCTACGTATCCCTCGTCCCGAATCCCCTGGGATCCTCAGCTCCCTTGCAGTTCTAGCAGGGCAGTTCCCCACAGCTGGGGGCTGGCTTCACTTCCCTGAGTGTAGTCTGGAAGGGGGTGGGCAGATACCTGCTCCCCAACTCCCTCCAAGGGGTGGTTCTATGCATGGGATGGTGTCATCTGCAGGTAGAGGCAATTCTTCTTCTTCCTCTACACTTTAGGTGCCTCCTACTCCTTCCTGTTGGCTCTCAGGCTAGGATTCCAGTACGATGTTGGATAGTGGTAGTGAAAACGGGCATCTGTCTTGTTCTTGACCTTAGAGGATGACTTTCAGTCTCTCCCTACTGAGTTTCACGTGAGCTGCGCATTTTTCACAAACATCGTTTATCACGTTGGAGAAGTTCCCTTCTGCCTTCTGTTCCGAGTTTCTGAGTGGTTTTTGTTTTGTTTTTAAATCATGAAAGGGTGTTGGTTTTGTCAAATGCCCTTCTGTGTCAGTTGAGATGACCGTCACTGCCCTGCCCTCTTCTGCTACTGTGGTGATTATGTGGACGGAGTTTGATGTGTTGAACTGTCCCGGCGTCCCTGGGATAAACCCTACGTGCTCATGGTGTTACAGGTTTTAATAACGCCGTTGGATTCTGGTATTCTGTTGAGGACGTCTGCATCCCTGTTCCTTGGGGATGCTGGACTGCAGCTTTCTCACGGTGGTGCTGGGCTGACTCTGGGGCGTGGCCCCCATGGTCACTCAGAGGCCCCCGTCTCCAGTGCACCCATAGTGGCTTGTGTCCTTTCTCAGCCTCACTGTCTCATCCCCTCACGTGTGGGTGCTGGGGTCCAGGTCGCCTCCCTGGTACATTACTTCCTCTCATGTCCGCACATTTGATCGGCTTTGGGAGGAACAAAAACTCGGAGCAGTGAGGCGGCTGTGTACCCATTTCAAGCATAAAACCTAATTCTCAAAGATGATATTCATAAAAGCAAGATAAAAAACTCACTTAAAAAAATGAAATTTCCTTTCCCTGAAAGTTTTATACTTTCAGTATTTAAACACCCCCCCCACTTTGAATTTTATTCTTTTCTTAGCATAAATAGAAAATGTAAAGCAAATATGCTTTTTTTCCTAAGTAGATGCCTCCAACACCCTCTGGATGGTCCCCTGTGGGCTGCACAGATGTTATAGCATTCTGTGTGTGCCATGGTGGCCACAAGAGGATGGGCAGTCTTGTGTTGGTGGGTTAGGGGCAGGGCATGGCAGAAGGTGCCCCACATCCGGGTGGAAGGGACTGCAGGGGACCCTGCCCTCATCTTCTGTTTGAAGCTAGCTGGGTGGCAAGGAGCCCAGGGCTGGTCCCCAGGGCTGCCCTGAGTGCACCCACAGAGGAGTCAGCCACAGCCCGTTCTCTGCTCATCCACCAGACAAATCAGGAGCCCTCCCTTCCCCTTTTACTGAGACCCCACTGCCCACTCAAGGGAGCTGATGGTTGAGCCCTTTCTCTTCCTTCTGGTTGGCTCCTGAGAAAGGCAGTGAGCAAGAAAGAATGCTGCCATTCCTTATCTGTTATCTGGAGCTGCCTCTGCCTCACATAGATGGGCATGGAGGCTCATGGGGGGGGGGGGGGCTGTCCTCCACTTCCATATGCAATCCCTGCATTTTGTACTGACTAAGAGCCTGAATCTGAGAGCCAGCCAGGCCTGGATTTGAATTCTGCTACCTAACTTGCTCGGGCAAGTCATTTAGTGGCTCTGAAATCCAATTTCCCCTTCTGAAAATGGGTGTAATTAGCTGCTTGGGGAGGGAGAGAAGACATGTTGGCACACTGCCTAACACCTGGGAAGCACACAGTTTTGTGAACTAATTTATTGATCCAACACACATTTGTTGGCCACCGGTTCTGTGTCTGGGACTACTCTAGGTACCCAGGGTACACTTGTGAACAGCGGGGGCAATTCAATCATGAGAGGCAGAGAGGGAATGAGCATGTCACGCATGTAATGTCAGGTGGCATCTGCTGTGGGGAACATTCATGCAGTGCCAGGGAGAGGGTAGTGGGGTGCAGTACAGCTGTTCTTGTACTTGGATCAGGGAAGACCTCTGGAATATTATGGTGTCTCACCCAGAAGATATGAGAGATTGGGTGGGCCTGACATCTTGGGGAAGGGAATCTGGGCAGAGGGGAGTGACTGCAGAGGCCTGGAGGCTGGAGGGGCAGGCAGGAGTGCCGCTAGGCCATTATGTAACACACACCAGGCAGGGGGAGTCATGGAGGGCAGGGGGAGGCACGCCAGGCAGGGGGAGGCATGGGCCTCCCTTTGGTGCTTGGATGTGTCCTCAGTGAGATGTGCCACTGGAGGGTGCTGAGCAGGGAGTGATAGAGGATCCTTTACAACATGAAGGATCCCTCTGGATGTTGGGCCCAGAGGAGGGGCCCTCTGGGCTGCTGCCGTGGCCCAGATGACAGGTGGGTCAGAGGTCCTGGGTAGAGGAGGAGGCAACGCAGGATCTGTTCTGATTGGCAGAGGGGCCAGGTATGAGTGGTGGGGGAGAAGAGGCTTAATGCAGGTTACCTCATGCCTCTTGGGGGCTGGTGGCCCGGAAGGTCAGCAGATGTCCCTGTGATGACTAGTACCTGATTCTCCCACATGCCAGGGACTCAGCCCTTTGTTGAGAAACTGCACTGGACCAAGTGGTAGCAAACCAGAGTTCATACCCGGTGGGGGGCTCATGGCCCTCCCCTCCTGGGTTAGAGGGTGTCCCTTCCAAAGGGAAGTCCTCATTGGTCCTGTGGGGGTAATGGGCCAGTCTGTCTAATTCAGCCCTCCCTGGGGCGGTCTAATTGCCCATTTAACCTTTGTGGGCGCTTAATTAAGGATGTTTAGTCTGGCATGCTGCGCTCGGCTCATTAGGGTCAAGCTCCTACCTTCCCTCCAGCCCGTCAGAGGCCCAGACAGACCGGCTGTCCGAGGCGTCCCCTGAGAGGAAGGGGAAATGGAAGGTTTCGCTCAAGTGCTGCCCAGCCCGTGGTGGGTGTGGGCTGACCAGAGTGCACTCGTGGGTGGGGCTGGGGAGGACGGCTGCCCCCAGACCAGGGGCACTGTGGCTGGGGTGGGGCAGAGCTGAGGCAGGCTTGGATGGTTTACTTAGATAAGGTCTGGCAGTAGTGCCCCCCCCCCCCCCCCCCATTCACGTTGGAGGCCATCAGATCCAGGGGTTTGGTCACCGCTCTTCTGGCAAATTCAAGGATGAGAATCGGCACAGCCAGGGCAGTCCCAGAGACCACCTTGTACAGGGATTGGCAAACACTTCCGTAAGGGGCCAGGTTGTTAGTGTTTTAGGTTCTGCTGGCCTTGGTTATGACCACTCTGACTGCCACTGTGGTGTGAAAGCAGACGCAGATAACATGCAAATGAACAGGCGTGGCTGTGCTTGCTTCATTAGCGCTTTATTTACCCAGAGAGAGTAGGCCCCATTTGGCTGATCCCAGACCCAGTAGATCTTTCTACAGGAGGAATCCAAATACCTCTCCTTCCACCACTCATTGTAACTCACAAGTTGCAGCACTCAGGAGCCCCCTGCCCCAGCAAACTTCATCTTTCTCAAGTGTCATATGTGCTATAGCGTTTATCTATTACTTAACCTTTAACTGACATACTGTTTTTATTAGATTCCTACTATTTCTTTATTGTGTCACTGATAAAGTTTTGTGCTCTTAACTACCTTTTCTCATAAGCCCTATGGTTGTCCTGCAGTTTTGCACAATTCAGTGGTTTTGAGGAATGCACATGCCATGTTGTAGAGGGATTGACTCTATTTATAAGCCAGGCCTTCTGAGTTCTAGTCCTGTGTTACTACTGTATTAGTTAGGATTGGCCAGGCTTTGTTGCAGTAACAAGAACATCCTGAAATTTTAGGCTGTCTCCATGTTGTGACTTGGGATCCAGGCTGTTGTCATCTGGTGGTTCCACGTCTTTTCATGTGGCTCCCATCATCACCGACAAAGCAGAAGGGAAAGCGAGGGTCCTGGTGAGTGTTTCCTAGACAAGGTGTAGTACTGGCTTAGAACACTTCTGCCCACACCCTGCAGATCAGAAGTCAGTCCCATGGTTCCCACCAGTTGCACGGGAGGCTTTGAAGTACAGCCTTCCTGTGTGTTCCAGAGGGAAACAGGATTTGCAGAGTGTTGTCTGTTGTATCATCACCCCTGTTCACTCACCCTTTAGTAATTCACTGAAACATTATGCCAGGCTCTGTTCTAGGATCTGAGGAAGTTGTAGAGAAGAGCCAAACCCAAACTAAACTATAGAAAGGAGCCCTGCCTTCCTGGAGAGCACAGTCTAAGGGATAGATGGACAATCTGCAGATGAGTAAGATACTGTAAGAGACTTGTGCAGGTGACATTGCTATGGAGTGAAAAGAAAGTGAGCAGGTGGGAGAGTGTTGGGGTTGGGGTGACATCATCTCTTTAAGTCGGATGTGTGGTCCATAACCCTCTCTGGGAAAGTGGCATTCTAGAAGTGCCTTGAGAGAGATTCTATAGGGAGCCATGTGGAGAATGGGGTAGATGACTCTCAGCCAGTACACACAGCCATTGCTGAGGCCTGAAATAGGAATGTGTCTGGACACTTCGATGAACTACAAGGAGACCGTGTGGCTGAGGAGCAGGAGCAGGGTCAGAGAGCTGTCACAGGGATGGTTGCCCAGGAAGCTGTGGACTGTTCTCCAGACTTTTAGCCTGAAACCAGAGCTGTTCTTGTGATTGCTGCCCTTGAACCCGGGACATTGTTTCTGCTTCCTGGCTCCTCCACTGACCACAGGCACCATGTTCTTCCATAGATAAAGGAAGTGGGCCTTGAGAGCATAGTGAATCCCATTTCCCAGAATCAGTTATAAAACTAAAATGAGAAGGTGGGGTTTGTGTGTGTTGGGATCATAGTTCTACTTTACGGTAACATGCACTGAATATCGAGGTTGTTGGGGAGTGCATCCTGGGAACCATGGGTCAGCGACTCTCACTCCAGCTGACCTCTGTCCCAGGACAGCGTCTCACCCATTCCCTAGTGGTCCCCCATGGGGCCGCAGACCTGGTGAGAACACTGTGCTACTTTTCCCTCTGTGGGAAGGGGGCAGGCAGCAAATAATTAAATTGATGTCGACATTTATTGCTGTGAAGGCAGTAAAAGCATCACATGGCTTCCTCATAAAAAGTCATAAGGCCTATTTACAATCCCACATTATTTTTGTGGTAATCCAAACCAGTGACATTTTCTGAAGCCCTTATGTGTTCAGCTGGGATGGAGGGGGGTGCACATCAAACCATCCGTCTCTTGACCGGGGTGGAGGGAGCCTGGTTTGTTTGGATTTGTGTGTTTTATTGATTCAGGGCAAATGTCTTTTGGCCCATTACCCAAAAGGTCAAAAGCTGCCATCCTGGCATCTCGTGGGTAAGGGTCGGGGATTCTACAGATGTGCCCAGCAACTCTGAACCGACAGTGTCCTTTGGATTGTCCAAAATACCATCTCGCATTCTGTGGCCACTTGTCAACTTTCTAGAGATGTGTTTGCATGGAGCATGAGTTAGGGTTGCTTCTTGGGAGAACAAGTTGGCCACACAAAATAGAATATAAACCCCAGCAATTTCTCATCCAGGAATCGGCCCTGCAGATGCACTCACACATATGCCCCGAGGCCCATGAGTGTTGAAATGAATGTATTTCATTTGAAATATTCAAGTAATATCCGAAGTCAGTATTGAATATTGAAACGCTGAAAATGCTGAAAACCACTGAAATGTCTATGGGTAGATGATTATAAATAACAGATGGTGCGTGTCTGTAAACTGAGACCAGGTCACCACCAGACAACTGAGGGCGGTCTGTGTGTGGGTACAGCATGTCCTCCATGGTGCAAGATGAAGAGGCAAGATGCAGAAGACTGTTTAGAATAAGCCCACTTATCTAGATTTTGAAAAAAAAATTATGCTGATACTTTTGTAGAACAATTTTGGAATGATGCACAAGTAACTATTAAAAGTGATTGGTGGAATGGTTCTCCTGGTGTCGGCTCCACACGGTCACCCAGGGACTAGGGCTCCTTCCTGCAGACCCTGCATCCTTCGCTGCCTCCTCTGGATTTGGCCACCAGACAAGGGAAGAGCTGACAGGTGTACACTGATGGGCCAGGATCCAGTTGTGAGGCCATCCATCCCTAACCACAGACAGGAATCTGTCTCAAGGGAACAGTCTGGTGACCAGCTTACTATGGATAACACAGCACAGAGCAAGTAATGTCCTTGTCCTTTCCTTCCAGGCCTGTGCATCCGTGAGTCTAGCCCTGACCTGAGGTGAGTCATGTTTCCTCTCTGAATTTCATTTTCTTCAGTGAAAATGTTGGAGAAGATACAAGGTTTTAAACTTTTCTTGGTAGATAGCTCCCTTCAAGTGAAGTCGACTGCAGAACCCAAAACAGACGGCTGCAGGTAGGGGGTGCAGGTGGGGGGCCTAGAGCCCTGTGTGCCCATCTCCCCTCTTGCTCTTGTGGCGCAGCCCTGGACCTTCTGGGGCCCTGCGGATCCTGTGTGCACGCTGTTGCTGGCCTACATAGCTTCTAGTCATGATGTGATCCAGCCAATCTCTAGACTCTTCAGGGAACTTTCAAAATTTTGCTGTGTTCTCACTTTGGAAAAAGCTGAAGACGTTTGAAACCAGGGCCACTTGGCTTAGCTTCCTGGTTGGCCCTGGGATGCTCCTGCAACCTGCTCAGAACCACCTGCTTGGCGCTCCCAACATTACTCTACCACAATTTATTTTTTTACTAGGAGGAAATGTTTAGCATAATAAATCGTGCGGTCCCAGTGTTCCCTGAACCATTTCCATGGGAAGGGGCTCCTGAGCTGGCCTTCAGATCAGGACTCTATCAGTGGGAGCACCTGGTTGCCATGGCAGAATGGAGAAAAGGTCTTGTCTGGGACTTTCCAAAGTCTGCGGAACCGGACAAGCACATCTGCTTTGAGGAAATAGGAAAAGGCTCAGGGATGACGTGGCGATATTGCTTTATTGGGTGGGGGACAGTTCCAAACCACATTACAGATTTTTTTTACAGTGATTTTGAAAGGGAATTCATATAATCTTGGCAATTTAGACATTAAAGTCTCAAGGCTCTAATGGGCCTAAAATAAATATATACATATTTTCCACCAATTTAAAAAATAATAATCCTAAACCAGAAACTACTTCAGTCTCGTTTCTTGAATTGGCTTGCTTCCTTCCCACAGCCGAGTAGGTTGAAAGAAGCAGAGAAAGAGAAGGTTCCTGCAGCTCCCCACTTGTGCCAAGAGCCTTTGACCTTCCACTTGGGTCAGATCAGCAACATCCTATTGAAACGTACAAACCTGATGATGTCTTACCCATCCAGAGATGGCGTAAGTAGTGAGGGGTACCGAAGGACCCAGGAAATGGCTCTGTTGGCATTACTGCCTGAAAACGGGCCAAGGATTTCCTGATGCTAGTATTCTCAAATTCCCTTATAGACACACGCCTCCATGAATAGGCAACGTCCACCCCATTGGGCATGTCTTGAACACAGGTGAGACTGGACATTGCCCTTGGTCCCCTGACCTATTGTTAGGTCCCCAGGGAAAGAAGGAGATGCCAGTTAAACATGCCAAAGATCCTCAGTGTTCTGTGTCCTCTGAGCCCCTGGCCTGTGATGCTGTGCCCTGAGTCTCCTACCCTGTCCACATTCTCCGCGTTTGTAGACGAAGAAGCCCCAGGGCAGGCAGAGCTTGGACAGAGGCTCCGGTAAAGTGCTGAGGACGAAGGTGGCCCTGAGTCTAAGTCCCGGGTGTGTCTCTTTCTTTCTCTGTGAGCGTGGACACAGCATATGGATAGTAACAGTAACCAGAGCTATCTTGTGCTGGCTCTTCTTTACCAATAAATCAGATGGAAGCATTTTTGTATCTCTCAGAAAAGGAAGAGATTTAACTCAGAGGATGAGGAGCTCTCCCAGCTGTTGGCAATCTGGAAGAACAAGGATCAGGACACGTGATCGCTCACACCCATGTTGGCCTCTGGCATCATAGTGCCTCTAGCACCGAGGCTGGTGTTTGGCAGGAACCCCAGGCAGCGGCTACCAAACCTGGCCTGTGGCACCTTCCATGTGTCCGCCCACTAATACCAGGGGAGCGGTGTCCTCAGGCTCTCCCCTACTTCTCAGAGCTCTCCTCAGCACAAACGTGTACGTGGGATGGATGCTGAGCACTCACCACTTGGTTCCTGAGCGATAAGCTTGACCATTGACATTTGAAAACAAATCATAGCTACACCAACAGGACCGTAGGGAAGACTCAGAATGGCTAGAAACCCCCTTGAGAGGCTTGGACAGCAAATGGAAAAGTGCTGTTGGTGGCCAGGGACGTTGGCCATTGGGCTTTGAACCAACTATGCAACCTGGAGAGTGCAGGAGCTGCATTGACTGGCTGACAGGACCTGTGTCCTCTGGTACTCCGAATACCTGGCCTGACGCTGCCCTGAGCAGAGCCCCGCCCCAGAGCCTCTTCCTCCTCTGAGTTCCAGTTAACTCACTTTGTCTAAACCATACACGGTTTCCTTGGCTAATGGTTCACCTTATACAGTATCTTTTTCCTAGGTAGAGTTTTTAGCTTCTTGAGGGCAGGCAAAATGTCCTCAAATCTTCAGGCCCCACAAAGAAATGTTTCTTTAAAGTAACATAAAAAATATGTGTTCATTAGAAAACACTGGAAAATGCAAGGAAGCCCAAATAAGGTAACCCAAGTCTTTGATAATCCTGCCCCCCAGAGTGATGTGCTGCTAGTATACAGTGGCTCCACTTTCATCTCCCCCGTACTCACACACGTATAAATGTGAGCCCACAGTAACACATCACTAACAAGCTAACAGAGCTCCTGATGCCTGCCAGGCCCTGACTGTGTTCCTCACTGTTTGTAGCAATCGCAAACACACTGAACCTCTGTCGTTAGGCATGTCCCTTCCTCCTCTGAGGGACCCCTAGGAGCAGGAAGCCCCCCTTCTTCTTGGCCCTCCATGCCATGAGTCCTCCTGGGATAGACCCTCCACATCCCAAGGGGACCCGTGATTTTGTTCATCAGCTGAGTCTGTGTAACTAACCGGGCCACAAACCAGTGAGGTAGAACCTGTTCTCCAGTTGGCTTTATCAGTAGGGGAAGTGGGCTATCTATCTCCATGTGCCCGTGTCTCTACTGCCCCTGCTTGGGGTGGGAGAGACGGGGGTGCATATTGACCCATGGCCACTGTGCTAAGTCTTTACACACCTTGTCTAATTAATCCTTGGATAACAGAGCAGTTGGTATTAAATGGGCATTCTTTTTTTAAAAATATTGATTTATTTAATTAGGAGAGAAGAGAGAGCTCAACCACACACATGGGGCGGGGGTGAGCAGAGAGAGTGGGAGACAGAGAATCTCAAGCAGACTCCCCACTGAGTGCAGAGCCTGACACGGGGCTCAGTATCACGACCCTGAGATCATGACGCAACCCAAAATCAAGTCAGACACTCAACTGACTGAGCCACCCAGGCGTCTCAAAATGGTTATTCTTTTAGGGGAAAAGCTAAAGCACAGAGAGGTTAGTGGCCTCCCCTCAGTCACATAGCTGGTACCTGGTGAAGCGGGGTATGCCCTAGCTCTTTCTCCTCCTCCTCCTCCTTCTTTTAAAACAGTGTTACTGAGATACAATTCCCATACCATACAGTCACTCATTCGGGGTATACATGTCAGTGTTTTGGTGTATTCACATGTAAGTGCAATGGTAACCATGGTCACTTTGAGAACATTTTCATCCCGACAAAGGAAGCTCCATACCATGCAGCTGTCACCCTGTCTTTTCCCACCGGCTTCTTCGCTATGCCCCCTACCCCAGCATTAAGCATGACTAACCAGCTCTCAGCCTCTGCGGATTTGCCTGTTCTGGACGCTTCACATAACTGAGTCAGACAATACATGGTCTTGGCGTCTGGCTGTGTCCCCGAACACGATGTTTGCAAAGTTCATCTATGCTGTGGCGTGATTAGCTCTCCATTTCTTTTTGTTGATGAATAGCGTTCCACGGTGTGGATATCCATGTTTATCTGCTTGTCAGCCAATAGACCTCTGGGCTGTCCCCACCTCTTGTCTAGGCTGAACCGCTGTCTTTCTGGAAAGAATCTTCCCCGCCTGCCCTCCTAGTGGGTTGGTGGCTTTAAGTGAGGGCAGCACGGATGGCAGAGAGCCCAAGCACTCCTAGCTTCTAAGACAGGCCAATGGCAATCACTTCCCCAACCTGCAATTTTGGCTCAGGCCAGGGAGGGGCGCGGCCTGGGCCCTGGAGCCAGACCACCGGGGCAGCCAGAGGGGGAGGACTGGTGAGTTCAGAAGCAGGAAAAACAGATGTCACAGCCCTCTCCTCCACAAAACCCGTCTCCACAGTCAGCACTGTTGCCCCAAGGAACATTGTGTTGTGACCTGGATCACAAGACAGGAGTTCTGGTTCTCTTTGAATTCTGAGCACCTAAGCAGCAGAAATTCCTGGATGGGTTGGGAAGAGGGGGAAGATGTTCCCCCCACCCCAGAGATGTTAGTGCCTGCCAGGGACAAACTATCCCAGACAGAGAGCCCCTGGCGGGGCAGCCCGACCCAGTACCCTTGGGCCTTGAGGCTCATTTGGAATTGGCAGCTGGCGTCCCAGAGGGGCTCTGGCCCCCACATGGGATCTGTGTGTGTGCCTGGAGCCTGTGGTGAGCGGGAATTAGAGTGACCCATGTCGCCACTGTGACCCATGTCGCCGGCGGGGCTTGCTGTGCTCAGCAGCGGGGGTGGCCAGGCAGGCTGTTTCTGGAAAAAATCACCCTGCTCATTACAGGCTTCGGGTGGGCTCCCAAGGGTCAAGTTGGGTTTGTTTGCCTGTCTTGGGAGTCGAGGAAACTGTGGCCCTTTTGCTGCTGGTTCAGCAGAAGCAAGGCTCCAAGATGGTGTCGATGTGCTGCCAAGGACAGTAGCAGATGGCAACCTAGGGTTGAGAAGGAAGAGGGTGTGGACTGAGAATGTGGGCTGGAGAAGGTCAGAGGGTCTCCTACAAAACACAGAGGGACCCACCTAGCTGACATGTTGTAACAGCACAATGGGTGCCGGGTACGCCGAGCAAGCACGGTGGCTGGTTTTGTCTCTTTCTATGCAGGGAAAGTGGAGACTCAGAGTGTTTAAGTGACCTGCCTAAGGCACGGAGCTGGCAGCAGAGGTTGGCCCACACCCCAGCTTCCGACTGTCGCTCTCTTCTACAGGTTCATCGTAAGTGGGTCAGGTTCTTGTGTCCTTGGTGGTCTGGGGGGCAGAGGCTGGCAGGGGACACATGTTATGCTTCCCAAATGCCTCTTGTTCTTGTTCTGTTTTTCAAGTTGGAACAAAACATAGATAATGTGAATTTACCATTATAACCATTCTTACGTGTACAGTTTGGTGGCTTTAAGTACATTTATGCTGTGTGACCATCCTCACCATCCACCTCCAGAACCTTTTCATCTTCCCACACTGGAACTCCATCCCCATGAACCACCCCTCCCCAGCCCTGGCCCCAGGCTGTGGCCCCAGCCTGGCCCCCATCTACTTTATGTCTTGATGAATTTGATGACTCCAGTATCTCATATAAGAGAATCCTCTAGTATTTTTTTTTTTTTTTTTTTTTTTTTGTGACCGGTTTATCCCATCGAGCATAATATCCTCCAGGTTCATCCACGTTGTGGGTGGTGTCACAACTTCCTTTTGTAAAGCTGAAAAATACTCCTTTGTGTGTGTAGACCACATTTTGCTCATCCAGTCATCACCCCAAAGGCTTTCAACATTTCAGTCCTAGACCACTTCAGTGAGCTGGGGAAATTATGGCGTCTCTCCCAAGGAAGTGTGTGGTTGCACTTTGTGCTAGACATGATAATGGCCCCTGAATATGTTGCCTTCCTTAAGCCCAAAGCCTTTGACAATGTGAACTTAACATGGCAGGAGGGACTTTGCAAATTTGGTTAAGTCTAGGATCTTGAGATGGGGGACGATCCTGGATGGTCCAGGTGGGACCAGTGTGATCACAGGGTCCTTGTAAGGAGGACAAACAGGAGGTAGAGAGGGAAAGAAGAAAGAGACAGGACCCTGGAAGCAGAGGTCAGAGTGAGCCATTACCAGAAGGGCTGTGAGCCAAGGGACAGTGCCTTTAGAAGCTGGGAGGACAAAGAAACAGATTCTCCCCTGGAGCTCCAGAGGGAACACAGTGCTGCTGACACCTTGATTTTAGGACTTTTGACCTCCAGAGCTAGATGGTGATAAATCTGTGTTATTTAAAGCTGCATGATTTGTGATTTGTTACAGCAGCTACCGGAAACTCATACACTGTTAAATTTGCACAATGAGTGTCAGGGCTTCCTGAACCCTTCCTGAATCTCCATGAGGGGATTCTAGGGTAGGAACTGCACTCTGATGCCAGCATGTGTGGCTCTGCAGCCTGCAGTGTGCAGCACACACCCTCCTTTGCCTTCACAGCAGCATGGGCTTGGCCGGGGGCGGGGGTGGCGGGGTGGCTGTTGGACGGAGGTACACAGGATATGTCTGTGGGTGTGAACTTCAGGAAGTCTCCTTCAGCCTGTGTGGGCTGTTCACACTTCCTAGTACACTTTCCATTTCATCTGCACTTAGGATTTAAAATCTCCCCCCTGTGGATGTGATTTACCTTTTCTGTCCTCCATGCTTTTTATGTCTACTTGGCCTTGTCTCACTGATGACACTGCCAGGAGCTTCTGTCTCTTTTATCTTGTCCCTAATGGAAGAATCCAGAGGAACACTTCTCTTCCAGCCTCAAGACAACTCATTACTTGACTAGAAATAAAATAGAATTTCAGCGTATGTTTTAACTGGGTTGGAGTTCTGCTTCTAGTGACCTGTGGCTCCACGGTGAAAACTCACCTCTGTGACTGCTTTCCCTCACCATACTGGCCAGCTGCTGCCCTGAGTCTTCTGCACTGGATTTCATGAGTGTGTTTCAAACAGGCATCAGAAGAAGTCCCCAGCTTTAGTGCTCACGTCCACCTGTCAGTTTAGTATCCTGTTCGTGGTTGGGAGTGCAGTGATGACACGTTAGAGAGGGGCTAGGTGCTCTGGACCCTGAGATGGTGTGGTCCAGAGCTCCATCTGCTTTCTAAGATGGAAGTTCAGAGGTCCAGGCTCACAGAGGCAGGCTGCCTCAGCTGGGGGTGCTAGGTTGAATTTCCCGGATGAAGGATAGCCACCTTGGTGATGGCATTGGTGTCTCTCCCAGCATGGCTGGAGAGATATGTCTGTGATGCTCTGAGCCTGAGGAGGAGCCGATGGGGTGATCCTGAGGAGAAGCTGGCTCTGTGTCCAGCAGGTGGGAAGAGCATCCACATGGCATCCAGAAGCTTCCATGGTACCTTGCCCCAGCCTTGTTGTCTCCATGTCACACACTTGGTGTGTTCCCCATCTGTGTTCCCAGGGCAGGGTGGGAGATTTGAGGTGAAGGCCCAACAATTTAGCATCTGAACAGTAGGCTGTACCCCTGTCGAGAGAGCAGAGGGAGCAGCCCCCTACCTCTCCCTAGGAGAGTGGTTTTCTGTGCCAGTGGGGTAGCTGGTTTTGGGCTTGAAATGCTTGAAGGAGTGCTTGGGAAGATCCCACAAAGGGCATTGGCTGGAAAGGCAAACTGAGGAAGGCATGCAGAGGCCCCCCTGCCCCGACCTGCGGTTGTCCGGGCGGTCAGGGGACCTAGAATCTGGGTGGGACAGCTCCAAAAGGTTGATGGAAGGGTTGGCCCAGTGCCGGGTGCCTGCTGGCTGTGAACTCTCTGGGTCACCAGTGGGGGAGAGCCGACCTCCTCTGTGGGGTCTGGAAGACACCCTTGATCTAGCCACCCTCCCTCTGTCCTGGAGGCTGGCCCTGTGGGAACAGCCATGGAGCGAGGATGCAATGGGAACGGCTCTGATCTGTGAGTGACCTGAGCTCTGGCCTAGGGAGGGAGGACCGGTCCCTCCTTCCATCTCCTCAGCCCTCATTCAGCCTTCTCTTTACTTCAGCCCCCATGTTCCCTGGTGGGAATCGGATATTTTGAGACTAATTTCTGCCTTCAGGAAAGGAAGGCTGTAGTAGGGGTCAGAGTGGGTCCAGACATGGGGTTTGGGAAGGCCTGTGCTCTATTTGCCCTGAGGATTTCCTTTGAGACATGGAGTCTGAACAAGCTTTTCCTATAATTAAAATAAGCTGTCACCTTACAGCTGTGGTGTGAGAGGGGCACAGTGTCTCCCTCCACCCTACGGTGGCTAGATTGCTTCTCAACCAGACTTGGATCTTGGCGGTAGCCCCAGAGTGTGAGCCCATTGGTGACAGCAGGTCCCAGGCCAGGAGGTTGTTTCAGCACCAGGGAAGATGACTGGTGGGTGCCTTTCTCTAGAACAGCTCACTGGTGCCAGCAGTGAGGAAGGGTGTAGTAGGACCCCCCGGACCCATCCAAATCCAAACCTGGGAGTGTGACCTTATATTGTGAAGGGCTTGGCAGATGTGATTAAGTTCAGGATCTCAAGATGGGGCTGACACAGGATGATCCAGATGTAGTCACAGGTGTCATGGACGGAGGGAGAGGGACATTCAATGTGGAGGGGCAGAGATTGGGGACATGGCCACCAGCCATGGTGTGGCACCTCTTGAAGAGGCAGGAAGTGGATCTGCCTGGAGCCTCTGGCAGGAACCATCCCTGCCAACACCTTGACTGTATCCCAGGGAGACTTGGTTTGAATTCCTGGCTTGTAGAACCACAGGGGAGTAACTATGAGTTATGTGAAGCCACTTGGTTTGTGGTGACTTGTTTGTGGCAGCCATGGGAGACAGGCCCTGGTGGGGGGGGGCAGTGCCTGCCTGCGTAGGAGCAGGGAAGACATGCCAAGGAGTGGGAGCTGAGGACCCAGGCAGGGCTGCCAGGGCCACATGTACTCGGAGCTTTCCCATCCACTTTCACTCACGGATCAAGGAGACCCTCTGAGGGGCACAGGACCACCCCCCCCCCCCACGGTGGGAAATAGGCTCAGAGAGGCACCTTGCCCAAGATTTCCCGCTGTGTGAGGAACAGCTCCACGGTCCACAGTTCTCCAGTCCACCATGTCACCCACCCACCATGTTACCCACTCCTGCTAAAGAAAACACACCCACAGTCTTCAGGGGCTTTTTGCCTAGAACCTTCCACACTGTCCTTCTGGGATTCTCAGGAACAGAGCCCAGCCTCCAGAGCTCATGCATCCTTGACGATGCAGGACAGAGAAAGAGCCCCTGTCACTTCTCGCCCTAGAGCAGCTGGGGATGTGCCCAGGCATTGTGCAGGGGATCTGGCTTCATTATACCTTGAGACTCCTCTGGAAACCTCATTAGGCCATGGGTCCCAGGTGGGGACTAGGGTGAGGCCAGAGGAGGTAGCAGAGGTGAACCCACTCATGGGTGCTGACTGTGCATTGCACAGTCTGTACATAGCCAGCTCAGTTAGCTGTTCCCCCTGCAGTCCACATGGGCACCCAGTCCCAGTGCCTGCAAGCACGTGCTCTGGGCTCTGTCAGTGGACTGGAGGGCCACCTTCCTGAGCCTGCTTCTGCAAAGCTCCTCCAGAGCTTCTCCCTTCAGCCTTCCACATGGGCCTGCACTGTTGAGGGTGTGCTGTGTGTTGGGATGGTCCTGGCAAGAGGAATGGAGGATGGACCTGAAATGGGCCAATGGGAGGTGCAGGGGAAGGAGAGAGGGCCATGGAGGAAGAACTGCAGATACCTGGTGCCCATGAGCTTCAGTGCGGGACAGTGTTGGGGCTGAGGACAGAAGTGGAGGGTGAGAAGAGCTGGTGCAGGTGCAGTGATGGGCCAGAGCCAGCCCTTTGGGTTGTGAGGTGTTGGGGATAGAGGAGGCAGGGTGGGTGGGGGGAGGCGGGTGCTGGCTGAGGCACTCACAAGGGTGCCCAGGCATGTGATGCAGGTGAGTGGAGGGACCCTCCTGCCATGCTGTGCTGCTGTGACACTTGGTAAAACCTGTCTGGGGGAAATTTGTCCATACTTATAGAAATTATAGATGTCGTACCCTATTTTCAGCCACCCCACTTGGGCTTGGTCCTCTGATTAGATTTGTGTGCATATGAGCTGTCGTGCACAGAGTCATTGGTCTGCAACTTTACGAGATGGGAATCAACCAAAATGTCAGTTAAAAGGACTAGTTGAATTATGAGTCATCCACATGACAGAGAGGTGTCCTTTGTGTCCTGATGTGGGAGACTCGGTGAAGATGGTGGTGATGGTAGACATGGAATAAATAGCCACCGTGTGCCACCCTCTCTTCGTGCGGCACCTCACGCATCTGAGCTAGGTTGTAAAGTGAACAAATCTGGATATAGATTTGGTGAATGATCAGTGATGATTTGGTAGAAAAAAAGCTTTCCAGAAAGTGTCTCTGGAAGTGGGAGCAAGTGGAGTGATTGGGGAATGGTGGGGAGAGAATTTGCTACTGGATACCTGTTTTTTTTTGTTTGTTTTTTTGTTTGTTTGTTTTTTGTTTTTTTGTTTTTTTTTTGCTTATTCTGTCCTGTAAAAATTTTACCTGTTCAAAAAAAAATCAAATTAAATGGAAAGAAATCAAGTAAAGACCATTGAATGAACTATTGCTTTGGAGGAGAACTGTATGAAAAGCAGGTATCCTGAAGATGCTATGACCCCAGCAGCCACCTTCCTTTTCAAGCCAACTGTTTTCCCTTAAGTAGAAGTAGGAGAGAAACATACACAGAAATAGAGAGAGAGAGGGAGGGAGAGAGACACACAGAGACAGAGATGGAGGTAGTAGAGAGAAACAGAACCCTTCACAAGTCTCCAGCCCTGTTTTCCTAAGCACTTTTTTTTTTTTTTCCTAAGCACTTTTTAATGGGCTGCAGCATGGCACTCAGCAACTAAGACTTTGCCCCAGAATTGTGGGCACGAGTACAATAGAAATACGAGGGTTTTCTTGGTGGCACATTATTTATTAACCATCGTGGAAGGTATACCAGGGTAGCTAAGAGATGGAGCGGACGGACCTAGGCTTGGTTCTAATAGACTCACCAGCTGTGTGACCTTAGACCAGCCAATTAATGTTCCTGATCGTGAGGCTCTTCATTGGCAATACGGGAAGAATAATAGTACAGCCTATTAGGATGGCGGTGGGCACGTGGTCACCGACTTTGGTGATGATGGCTGTCATCATCAAACCCATTGCGGTGCTAACTCCATGTCCCTGCAGGTGCGTCTTCTGCTGGTGTCTGGACCAAGTGTCCATTGGATCTCACTGTGGTTGGAGAGGGGACAAAGAGTGGGAAGGGACACTCTGGCCTTGAGGTCCTCATTGGGAGCGTGGTGCTTGCTGGTCGCCTCCTGTTGTGCTCACACAGTCTTGTCCAGAACAACTGCTCTTTCTCTGGCCATCCACTCACTCAGCCACCTTATTTGGATCTCTCCCAGTTCTTCACAGCTATGCTGGTGTGTGTGTTCTAAATATTTGCCTAGTAGAGCCCAAATTCTCTTGCCCTCCATCCCTGCTCACTCCTGGATGATTGCACAAGGGACCTAGCTAATTAGCACCACATTTTAATGGCAGCCTCTTCTTTGGAACACGTGTGGTTTTATTTGATTTTCTTTTTGCCACCCAAGCATGGAATCCTTTCAGAGCTGAGCTGTGTTCATTTCACTGATAGACACCAAGAATAGATCCTTAGCTCACTTCACTGTCTCCATCCACGGGAAGAGAGTTCTAGGGCATTCTGCTGTTACTTTTTTGTGTAGAAAGGAAGAAAAAGTTCCTCCAGTTGAAAGAGAAAATTGAGTTGACAAGAGGTGACTTTTTAAAAATTTATTATTTTAAATTCTAGTCTAACACTACATTAACATACAGTGTAATATTAGTTTCAGGTGTAGAATTTAGTGATTCCGCACTTGCACATATCACCTGGTGCTCCTCATGACAAGTGCTGTCCTTAATACCCATCACCTATTCCACCCAATCCCCACTCCTGGTAACCAGCAATGTGTTCTTTACAGTTAAGAGTTTCTTGATTTTCTCTCTCTTTCTCTTATTTTCCTTTGTTTTATTTCTTACATTCTACATATGAATGAGATCATATGGTATTTGTCATTCTCTGATTGAATTATTTCATTTGGCATAATACTCTCTAGTTCTATCCACATCCTTGCAAATGGCAAGATTTCATTCTTTTTAATGGCTGAGTAATATTCCATTATATATATATATATTTTTTTTCACACACACACACACACACACACACCACATCTTCTTTATCCATTCATCCATCAATGGACACTTGGGCTGCTTCGATATCTTGGCTATTGTAGACAATGCTGCTATAAACATTGGAGTGCATGTATCTCTTCAAATTAGTGCTCTTGTATTCTTTGGGTATTTACCCAGTAGTGCAATTCCTGGATTATAGGATATTTCTATTTGTAATTTTTTGAGGATGCTCCATACTGTTGTCCACAGTGGCTGCACCAGTTTTCATTCCTGCCAACAGTGCAAGAAGGTTCGTTTTTTTTCTACATCCTCACCAACACTTCCTATTTCTTGTTTTTTTTTTTGTTTGTTTGTTTGTTTGTTTTTTTTTTTTTTTTTTTGGTGTTTAGAGTTTTTTTTGGCCACTTACAAACCATATCTGTGGGTCCAGGGGGTCTCATGCATGTCTATGGAACTGAGATTTTTCTAGAAATTCCATGTCCCCTACACTTCCTCCCCCACGTCCCCATCATAGCAGCTGGACATGTTGGTTATCTATTGCTGTTTAACAAATTATCCCCAAGCATAGCCACCTGATACAACTACAAACATTTACTGTCTACCACAGTTTCTGAGGGAATTCGGGAGTAGCTTAGTGGGGTGACTCTGGTTCAGGGTTTCTCATGATGAGGGGCTAATCAGGATGGTAGTCAGGTTGGCTGTCTCACATGAAGGCCCGACTGGGATTGGCGTCTGGTTCAGAGACAGCTCCTCATGTGGCTGTAGGCAGGAGGTCTCAATGTCTTGCCACATGGGCCCCTCCATAGTACTGGGCATTTTAGATACTATATTACAGCAAATGCGGATCCTGAATTATATTTCTGAGAGTTATTTTTATTTTATTTTATTTTAGTCATTTTCCTGGACTTAAGCTCCGAAACCTGTCTCCCCTACAGTGTGCAGCCACTGCTGTCTCTGCTCAGACCTATTTGATTCTTATTTAAATTTGCAGCCTGGCCTCCCAGTAGTCCCCTAGTATTGGTGTACACAGCTAGCCAGTGAATGTGACCAAGGATGTGCACAAAACCTTGAGCCCCAAGCCTTCCATTGTGTGCAGTGGGTCTCTGTGGCTGGGGACTATATTCACAGCTGGATCTGTCTTCAAGCTGCCTTTGCATTCACTGTCCAGTGGGCTTCTTGGCTTTATTTCTCAGAAAGGCAGGGATGAGAGGAAAGCTTACCTTGACCTTCTATGCCACTCTCATTTCCAGAATCCCTATTCAGCTTCTGGCATCTTCACTGTTCATCCCACTGAACCATAGCCACTGGTCCCTGGAGCCAGTGCTTCCCCTGCAGGTTTGCAGCTCAACATCACTAGCTGACTCCCACTCCTAAATTGAGGGTGCCCCCTGGCAGCACAACTGCTGGATTCCCAAGCAACACTGCTTGCCTGTTAAGGGTTGAGGAGATGTCTAAAGCTGAACATGCCTCAGAGTGTGCATGAATGTCTTGGGCCTCCGTACGCAATCAATGACCATTACCTGGAGGCTTACAACAGAGCTGGATTTGGGAGTTGGATTTTCTCCATGTTGTCTCTGTGCTATGACAGCTGCTGTCGTTGTAGGTGAGAATTTTAGCAGTTTCTTCCTGTTACCTCTATTTGCTTTCCCTGATTTTGGACTTGTAAGATCAAACTCCTAACTTTAGTGAAATATCCTCCGGTTTCTAAACTTACTGCTGTGGCCCTGCTGGCTGGGATGGCTGTGAGGTGTGAACCCATGAGAGGGACTCCTTCACTCTGGTAGAACATGCATAGGCAGCTTTGTCCACCGGATGCCTCTGCTCCTGTCCTGCACATATGCCTCTGCTCCTGTCCTGCACATGGTGCTTGAAAGTTTGGAAGGTCAGAAAATATACACTCTGAGAACAAATGTGGCTCCAGCTATAACCATGAGAAAGGGTCACCAGGACAAGAATCCAAGCAGATCTGAACGACAGAGTGAGTTGAGACTCCCAAACATAGGGTGGGGGGCTCTGCAGGTACTTTGAGAAGAGAAGCCATGCCATCTAAGTGGCTGCTAAGAAGTTGGGACTTGTAGGGCTTGCGTGTGAATTTGGGCCATGTGAGAGAGTCAAGGGCCTCTGAAGGAGGTCCATGCCTGGTCCATGCTTCGTCTGCTGCCAGTGATGCCATGAAGTCTTTGTCATTCATGGCCACCTCTATGTCCTTGTTTGCAATTGCCTGAATCACACCCAGGGAAAACATGGGAAGGCCAGTGTATGCTCAGAGGGGGCCAGAAGGTGGAAGGGAGTAAGGCCTAAAGAAAGGGGATGTTCACAGGCCGGGCCAGAAAGAGGCTCACTGCTCACACCCTCTGTCCTCATTCGTAGGGTCCTTATAAACACCCTCAGGCCTGGCCCTGTCCAGGCAGGATGAGTACATGCCTGGATGCCTCCACCCAGCCTTCCATGCTGGGCCCACAGTGGGACATGGAACACCCATGTTTTGGGAAGCAGCAGGGGCATGTGACTTCCCCAGGGTCCCAACAAGGGGCATGTCAGAGCCTGCATGATGAAGGGCAGCCTGCAGGCCCCAGGCCCTGCTCAACCAGAGCCCAAGTAAACATGGCTCCAATGATCCCAGAGCACACCAGCTGGAAAGAAGCCTAGAGGCTCTTCTAGTTCAAACTTCCTCAGTTGGAAGAGAAACTGAGGCTCAGAGTGGGGAAGGGATCTCCTGCAGCTGAGGTAGGCCTAGGACCCTGGGCCTGGATCTTCATTCTAGGACTTCCTTGCCCCCCACCCCCACCCCGCCCCTCCAGGGGCATTCCAGAAGCCTAGCTCCCTGCAAGTGAAGCACTGGGCCCCTACTGCCTCCTTTCGCCTTTGGGTTGGTATGTTGGTGGGGGGAGGAAGGACTAGAGTTTTAGTACTTTAAATTCCTTCAGCTTACAAAAGGAAAACACAATGATTTTTCATTCTTGAGTTTTTAAAACACAAAACTTGATTTTTCTAGAAATCTGATTTCCTGGTGTGATTTTCATTGCTACTCCCTGTCCAGTATGCAGTTAAAAAAAAAAAAAAAAGATTTGCTACTTAACGTGTCTTATTAGTTAAAGGAAAGATGAGCATTTAAAAATGTTTTATTATGGAAAATTTCAAATGTCTACAAAAGTAAGAGGCAGTTCCATGAACTTGCTACCCAGCAGTGGCTGGTGGAGCAGTGGGAGTGATTTCTCCATCCTTCCATCCACTGCCCCCAGCCAGGGTTACTTTGAAGCAAATTCCCAACACTTTATCTTTTCATCTGTCACTGTTTCAGAATCTCTGAATCTCTAAAAGATATTGAGCATTCTCTTTCTTATATAAAATTTTTATAAAAAAATAAAATAAAATAAAATAAAATAAAATAAAATAAAATAAAATTTTTATGTTGTGATAATAGTGGATTTATACATCTTGCCAGAAATAAAACAGATGCCTTGCACACTCAAGGGCTCTTCTATTAGGCAAAACCATGGTATTATGATCACACCTAAAATATTTAGCACTCATTACTTAATATCATCCAGTATGCTCGTAATATTTACATTTCCCAAATGGCTTATTGTCTCTCATTTTAAGTGTGTTTGATTGGTTAACTTTAATTAATTTGTTGTCCAAGTTCATCATGTACATCCAGGCTGTCTCCAAAATCTAGTTAATTAATGAATTGAAAATTTTAGCAGCTCTTATTGACATATAACTGACATTCTGTATGAGCTACTCATTTAAAGTGTGCAATCCAGCGACTGTGTAGTAGCTTTTATTTTTTATTTTTAAAAAATATTTTATTTATTTAGTCATGAGAGACATAGAGAGAGGGGCAGAGACATAGTCAGAGGGAGGAGCAGGCTCCGTTCAGGGAACCCGTTGCAGGACTTGTTCCCAGAACAGTGGGATTATGCCCTGAGCCAGAGGCAGATGCTCAACCGCTGAGCCACCCAGGTGTCCCTGTGTAGTAGCTTATAATTTAAGAGGTAACATGCACCTATCGTGGGAAACGCAGACAGTGCCAGCTTGCAGAATGTTAGCAAGAAAGCTGTTTGCAGCCATCTATCTCTGGTGCATGTCTCCTTTCATTATGTAAATTTAGTAACAATTAAAAATAATATACATATGTAGAAGACAGAGGAGCCAAAACAGGGGGAAAAGTTTACCCTAAATCCTGTACCTGGGCTGAACCACCAAATCTAGTTCAAATTCCTTCCCATCCCTGGGGGTGTTCCTTTTATTTTTTAAAAAACGTGAAATTTGGATATCTTACACTTCGTGGGAGCTAGCCCGAAGTGCTTTCTCTTTGCTGACTCTGTGAGCGGGGCCCAAATGGCAGCCAGGGGCCTTGTGACCTCACCGGGGTCCCTAACCTAGGTATCCATGGGGAGAATTCAGAGCACCTAACCACCTGGATGGAAAAATATTGCATATTTTCCCCAACTGCTAATCGAAATGTAGCATTTCCTCCCATCATGGATAAAGGTAACAAGTCAGTAGCACTAACAGAATCTGTGACTTCGTCACCAGTGAAATCACAGACATTTCCTGTTGTAGTACAGTCACAGCTGCTATTTTGAACTCTGATCTGTGCAGGGTCACTTTGAGTTAAAGAAGCTCTTACACTGTGAGATCCGTGCTCCTGAGAAAGCACATATGGGGCTATATCTCAGTTAAAACTAGTTTAATTTTACTGTATTTCAGTGTAATCATTTCCTTTGTAATCCTGCAAGCTTTGTGTATTTAAAAACATTCTGTGAAGTGGTTCGTTGGTTTTATAAGACTTCCAAAGAGGTCCAAATTCCCTCAAAGGTTAAGAGCCTCTGGATTGGAAAGAAATGTTTTTTTCTGAGTCACTGATGATTTACTCTCAATTTTTAATTTTTAAAAATTCAAGACCCCTTTAGAGAGCACAGTTGCCTCCCGCTTCCCAGCCAAGCCCATTCTCATTTTTCAGGGCCAAAGGTGAACCCGGCGCCAGGTTCCGGGGGAGAAAGGCAGCGGGAAGGCAGATACTGGGATGTCTCTGCCACAGAGAGAGCTGGGCAGGGCTGTTTTTGGTGGCCGTCTGCCCTTCCCTTGGATGCGTACACAGCTGGCTCTCACAGCACCGAGCCTGCCCTCCTAGAGGGATGCTTTCAGGAAAGGGTTCATCTCCACGTCCACGTGTCCTGGTGTCTTTGGACATGGGCTGGATGGGGGGGATGCACAGACCCCAGAGGGGATGAGGAGGGCCCCAGCTCCGCCACATTCAGGAGGTGATTCGCCTGCCTCTGTGCTGTGGGGCAGGAAGCCCTGGGGGCCCTGGAGGTTTATGGGGGAACAGGTCAGTTCAGCATAGAGGAACAAAGACTCTGTGCCGCCCACTTCCTGTGTGCCAGGAGGGACAGGGTGCCTTCCCAAGTGATCTCCACGACACAGCCAAGGGCACAGGCTGATTGGTGCCAGTCAAGTTCTCCCCAGGCCTTCTGCCACTGGCCCCAAGCCCATGATTCTTCTATTACAGCCTCACTGTGGATGAGCAGGAGGTTCCCTTTGAAGGCAGAGACTTCAGGAAACCAAATTCATTTATTCATTTGGCCAATACTGAGCCTGAGGGCATGGTGTCCAGCTCCAGGAATGTGGCAGTGAGAGAAGCAGGGGCAGCGCTGGCCTCACGGAATTTCAAGTGAGTGGGGAGACAGATGATTGGAAAGGAAATTTTACCATCAGTGGTGACAAGTGCTCCAGAGGACAGGGTACCACGCTGGAAATTAATGGAAGGGGCGCTGGCACGTCCTGGGAAAGCCTCTTTGAGCAGATGATACCTGAGCTATAACCTGGAGGGTGACAAGCATCCAGACATAGAAGGAGGAGGAGGCGGAGGAGGGACGAACCCTGCAGATAGAGGGCAAAGCTTCTAGAAGGGCCCGGAGGTGAGAAAAGGACTTGGTGTGGGGAGAGGCCGGCAGGGCTGGAGCACAGTGAGGGAGGTGGGTACGGGTCGGGGGTCAGAGGTTGCAGAGTATCTGGCCTTGTAGATCATGGGGCCAAGTTTGCATTTCATTACAAGTTTGAAGCAGGGTTGTGGCATAATCCGAAGGAGTGCTGCGGGGTGGGCTGCTGTGTTGTGAGTGTCTGTGCTTGTGTGGAATGGGAGGGTGGCCTGAGCTTCCGGGATTCTCAGCTGTACCAGCATCCAGGCTGCCGAGGGTTAATGTAGCTAGGCCTGGCTTCCCTGGAATTACTCTAGGTAAAACCTCCCACTGTCCGTACTCTCCTTCTGTAACACGCAGTGCCCTCATACCCTTGGCACTCACCTTCCCAGGGAGCACTGATGACAGTCTGTGAGGACCCCATATTTCCCACCTGACAGCCCTCTCAGCCCACCCAGGCAGACCAGAGACGCAGTCGGTGAGGGATGGGACGGGAGGATAGATACCCCAGACTCCTCACTCCGGGCGGGGGTGTGCCAAGGACAGTCCTGCACCGTTACCCCAAGGTTCCCAGCAGGACCCAGCTGCTCAAAGATAAAGCTGAGAATTTCAACATGCAGCAGCAAGCAGAGTGTTAAGCCAAGCACGACCCGGACGTCTGCTCAGGACTCACCGCAGCCCCCTCCATCTTCTCATAATTCTGCTTCCTTGTTTGTTGTACTGTTTTTATTCTTCTTAGCGTATGCTGGCTGGAGTGGCTTTGTGTGAGGTGCACCAAGAAAGCAGTGACGGGTCCTATGACCGGGTCCGGGGGTGGGCTGGGGCTCTCCTGGGCTGGTTCTTCTACCTCAGGGGAGCTGCTCAAGGGTAACCCCACAGTGACAACGTTGGCAGAGACCTCAGGAAGGTCCAGCTCAGGGGTGTGTGTCCACCAAACCACCTCGGCCCCTGGCTGTTTGGCTTAAGGTCTGTCTGTCCTGGCGCCGGGCCTTCCGGCCTCTGTGCAGCAGCATCCTGGCTTCTGTGTTTTAGGGAGACTTAACGCACACCTTTCTAATGGAAGGAAATGGCTCACAGGGGAGGCAGCATTTGGCCCCAAAGCCCAAGGCTGAAAACCCTCCAACCCAGCTGGCACTTCCAGGGTTCTAAACACGCAATTCAGAGAAGACAATGCAACGTGCAGAAAGTGTTACTGCGGGGCCCGGGGCTCAGCTTGGGGCCTTGCAGGAGGCCCCCCACCCCCAACCGTGTGTGGTGTGACCAGGGCTCTGAGCTCAGGAGTGGAAGGGATTTGTGTTTCCTTGAGGAGACAGCGAGCTCCGCAAAATGGATGGAAGCATGGGCTTCGGAGCAGACAGGCCTGGGTTCAGATCTGCTGGTCTCATTAGCTGACTTCTGTCATCTGTAAAACGGGATGAACGGCAGCCCTTCCCTCCCAGTTGTGTGGGCAGGACCAAATGAGAAGACGGCGTGCGTCACAGTGCCCGGCACGGAGCAGGTGTCTCACGTGTACCCTCTGTTGCCGTGATGATTCTGTGGAGTTTGTGCCTGACCCATAGTAAATGCTCAATAAATTGTGACAGTAACAATTATATTGATAAATGGTGATAGATGGAGTACTTGCAGGTCGGCCTGCCCTCAGACCCTGGGCTCACCCCCGATTTTGAGGCTAACTCCTGGGGAGCAGGGCCTGATGAAGGAGAAGACAACTTTGGTGACAGAAGTGCCCCCAGCCCTCCAGCCCCTGCAAAGCCACCTCAGTGATGGTGGCTGATCAGCCTGATGGGGAGGCCTCGGCCTGGGGAATGTTTTCTTTCCATCTGTCTCTCCGAGACATTTCTTGCCAATCAGGGCGTTGGGAAGGCGGGTGGGAAACAATGGAGCGCGTTGTCCTGCCTCCCGTTGACTCAGCCGCCGGCAGAGTTCACTCAGCGTGTAATCCTCGAGGCATGCGGAGCCTGCGGCGCGGCCCTCCGAGGGAGGAGGATAAATCGCCCCCTGTGTCAGGGAATTGGAAACAGATTGCCGGATGGGCCAGCCTATCCCAGGTGGCCTCTCCTGGGGCCTGGCCGGGCACCGCTGCCGTCACCCTCCCTGGGGGGTGTCTGAGAACACACCCCTGCTGCCGGGCCAGCCAAGCCTGCGGTGGTCAGGTTGGCCTCACCTGGGAGACGTGGGCTCCCACCAGTACAGCGTCCTTTTCTGTCTTGTCTGCTTTTATGTTTTGATGCTTATGTTTCTAGCAGAGGCTGCTCTCAGTGGCAGAGGGAAGCAGGCACCGGGGGTTCAGATTGGGACTGGAAGTCAGTACATAGGGAACCGGGGGCAGTGAGCCTTATCAGTGACCTACGGTGTGGCATTGGCCTCGCTCCTCTCCTGCTCCGGGTCTCCGGTCCTTACCGATAACATAAAGCCAGGATCGAGAAGCCATACTGTGTTGCATGAAGGAGGCAGGGAGGAGCTGTCTTCCCAAGAGGAGGTGGGAGGGCCAGAATGCAAGAAGGGAGCAATTTAGAGAGAATTTAATCCAGTAGTTCCTCACCTTGACTGCACAGCTGAGTCACCTAGGAGTTAAAATACCAGTTCCCAGGCTCTCTCCTGAAGGCTCCGGCAGGCTGGGGGCTGGGGTCTGAGAATGGAACGCAGACACCCTCCCTTGGAGACTCAAGGCAGAGCCAGTTTGAGGGGCTGAATCAGCTTTTTGCTGCATAGCTGAAACGTTTTAACAATGTCAGCATGATTTTGTTGGCTCACCGTGCTCCCTGCACCTTCCCTTCCCTCCTTCCTCTGTGGCCTTCTACTTGGGACGTGGCTGCTGCTTCCTACCAACTCGGGGTTTTCCCACGTCCTATAGGTGGGATGTGGGTTCTTCACCTGTGAACTTGGGACATCAGCAGGCTCACTCACAGGCTGGCTGTGTGGCTGATGAATGAATGTGTGCAGCCACATTGTTCATGACACCAAGCCCCGTTGTTCATGGTGTATCTGGGCTCCGGATCTCCAAGCAGTCACTTTTACCAGAGATGTAAAGAGAGAGACTCAGACATACAGGTCATATAGCAGATGCTCACCTTTTTGAGAAGCCTATTGGATGGTAGGTTGGGCAAGAGGGAGATGAAGAGGGAAATCATGGGTATCAACTTTGTCAGGAGTGCGATGCTGTGGGACACTGATGGGGTGGCCCCCACTTGGCTATGGGAAGTTGGTTCCCAGGTCCCTCACCTTTTGGAAGAGGGGTTAGCTTTATTACTATGGTGATTTGGATTGATATAGACTCTTTGTCATTAGTAGTGATTATCAGCACTCAATAATAATGATGGTGGGGCTGCTTGTAGGATGTGTGGGGCTCCAGGCAGCTATTTTTTCCTGGGTTTGTATCTTAATAAACTATCTTAATGAGTCCACATCAGTGTCAACACCATCCTGGTGGCCTAATCTCATGCAGTCCTGCTGACACATACTACATCACCAATGGCACAGGCCTGGGATAACTCATAGGTGCAAATCCCCAAGCTCCTTAGGGCATCTGGTCGACCTCTCCTGTGGAGGTTTGGAGGGTGGGAGGGAATGAGGATAGAGGCTTGAATGAATCCCCTCCTAGCTTGGGTGGCATTGCCTAGTGAGCTGGTCCCAGACACTGGAGGGAGTTTAGGAAATTTTGAGGAAGGTGCCCCAAAGTGTGGGGCTCCCTGGGGTGGGTCTTTGGGGGTAAGAGTCCTACCTATTCAAGTTTAAGAGTGATATGATGTTCTATCTGTATATCATTACAATTATACAATTAAAATAATTTTTATTAGATCCCTGATGTTTATGTCAGTAAGTATTATCTTTGTGATTTATTGGCTATTGTATTAGTTGGGATTGGATTCAGCTATGAGTGGTAGAGACTGGAAAAATAGTGCCTTCACGATGAGAGAAGTTGATTTCTCTCTTGAGTCGTGGGCTGTCGGGACTGGTGGGCGCCACTGCTGCATAGCCTGCGGGGATCAGGCCCTCCAGCTCACCCCTTTGCCCTCCCAGATGTGGCCCCCGTGGACCAAGATGGCCAGCCTGTCCGAGTTCTCGGCAATGGGATGGAAGAAGATGCTCTTTTGGCTCCTCTGCCAGAGGGCCTCACTCTCGATTGTTTTTTTTTTTTTAAATATTTTATTTATTCATTCATGAGAGACACACACACACACACACACACAGAGACAGAGACACAGGCAGAGGGAGAAAGCAGGCTCCACGCAGGGAGCTCGATGTGGGACTCGATCCCAGGACTCCAGGATCATGCCCTGGGCTGAAGGCAGGCGCTAAACCGCTGAGCCACCCAGGGATCCCCCTCCATTGATTTTAATTAGAAGGGCAGTTAACCTTGATCACGTCTACTTTGTGGGCCCAGGGTGGGAGGTGACTGCTCCATCTCGGAACATGGAATAGCAGCTGTCTTCAGGAGAGTCTGAGCCCCTGGCTCCTGGCATGGGCCAGTGACCCCAGTCACCCCAGAGCTCCTCCTCCCCCATTCCCACACTCCCACCGGCGGCCCTCTCCCAATCTGCCGCTCAGGCTCTTCTCTCCCTCACTCTCTGCCCTTCTCTGGTGTTTATGATTTGCTCTGCTAGAGGGTAGTGGCCCTGACCCTTCCCCACGGGGAAGAGGAGAGCTGGGGGTGGGGGCTCTGATAGCCGGAGGGGGGGTGATGCTGGGCGGCCACCCACCAGACAGGAAGGAGCGTCGCTCCTCAGCCCCGGACTTGCTGTCTGTCCTGTGATGAGCTAACATTTGCTTATTTTCCTGAAGGGTGTGTGAGTGGTGCTAGAAGCTCACCTCTGCCTCTCCTCCCCCTCAGCCCCCTGCTGCCTCGAGGTCCAGCTCAGTTCAGCTGAGTGACTGTTTATTCAGCACTTCCCACGTGAAGTATTTGGGATGATTTCCGTGGGAGAGTTTGCCAGAACAAATCAGGAGATCAAAATGTCCAAGTGTTGTCAAGGTTCTTGGGACTGATTCCTATTGCTTTCTGTTCCCATGGGTAGGGCAGGAGGCTGCTGTTTTTACCATGTCCTCGCCAGCACTGGGTATTATATTGTTTTCATATTTTACCAGATGTACCCTTTGGAGGTCAATTTTTCTCACAGGCGGTTATCCTCCGAGATGCGAGGACTGGGCTCTCCCAGGTCTCAGGCTGAGCAGGGCTCTTGGAAGGAAGGTGGGAGCCTATGCGAAGGAAGGTGGGAAGATAGGGACCCTTGTGCTCTGCTGGACAAAGTATAACCTGGTGCAGACCTCAGGGAGCTCACGCTGGTTCTTTCTGTTCTGATGGACCACCTGTGTGTACTTGCACTGGGTGTGCCCCTCCCTGACAGGCATCATCAGTCCCCAGAACCTGGGAATGTGTTAGCCTACACAGCAAAAGGGACTTGTCAGATGTGGTCAAGTTAAGGACCCGGAGGCAGGGAGATGATCCTGGATAATCCCAGCCCAGTGTCATCACAAGGGTCACTGTCAAGGGTGCAAGGGAGCCAGAGTCAGAGTAGGACCTTAATGAAGGAGGCAGAAGTCAGGATGAAGCAGCCAAGAGCTGAGGATGTGGGACCTCTGGACACTGGGAGAGGTAAGAACCAGATTCTCCCCTGGTGCCTCCAGAAGGAACCAGCCCTGCCTACACCTTGATGTTAGTCCACTGAGGCCTATTTTATTTTACTTTATTTTTTTAAAGATTATTTATTTATTTATTCATGAGAGACACAAAGAGTGAGAGAGAGGCAGAGACACAGGCAGAGGGAGAAGCAGGCTCCATGCGGGGAGCCCGACGTGGGACTCGATCTGGGTCTCCAGGATCACGCCCTGGGCTGAAGGCAGGCGCTAAACCACTGAGCCACCCAGGGATCCCCTGGGGCCTATTTTAGATGTCTGCCTTCCAGAATAAACTGCAGGTAATGAAGTTGTGTTGTCTGAAAGCCATGAAGTTTGAGATCACTTGTCACAGCAACCCTGAGAACTGAGTGTAGCCAGTGGTTCTGCTTCGGTGCATTTCACGAGGTCTGTATGGGGGTGCGGGTGAGGGTGTTTGTGGTGGAGGGGGAACCAGGGAGGGTTGGTGAGACCCGTGGGGAGTGGTGGGCTGGTAGGGGGTGGGGGGAGCGGCATACCAGCAGGCTGCAGGGCTTGGAGATGGCAGACCAGCTGTGCACAGAGCGCCAAGGGGTGGGGGACCCCCAGTGCTGACCAGGGGGACACGGCTGCACACTGGAGTGGTGGAGTGGCACCTGGGAGGGCCTGCTGCTCAGAAACTGGCGATATTGCTATCTCAGTCCAGGTGCTAATACCCTGGCCGTGGTCAGTTTGCACTTAGGGCAGGTGCACTTCTCCATATGAATATTTTCCTTCCATTAAAAGTTCTACACTTTAAAAAAAAAAAATCACATACACAAAACAGCAACACACACCTTTCAAGAACACCTTTAAGTCTGTGGGTAATATGAAGCACAGTAAAAGGCCCCCCATGGTGGAGGGAGCAGGAGCTGGGTGCAGGGATAGAAGGGTGTTTGTGACTCCAGATGGAGAATGGTAACATGCTGTTAGGTCCAGAATAGAAAGGACCGGGCTCTGTGAGGCTGGGGGAAGTTGAGCTGGAAAGCTTCTGGAAGCTGCCTGGGGAGTACAGGAGGGGTGCTTCCCCTCCCTTCTATCCCAGAATGGTCAGATTTCACTGTGAACGTTCAAAATACCAGATGGAAGACTCTGTACACAGCACAGTGGTGTGGACTTGGGCAAAGCCTGCCTCTGCCCCAGAAACTACTCCCTGTCACGGGAGGGAGACCTGGGCCGAATCAGTGGTCCCAAGGGGTCCATGAGGGCCCTTTGGTCTCTTCAGCAAGGACCGAGTGCTAACAAAGGGTCTGGGTTCCTTGAATAAGATGATCATGTTGTGTTGGATCCATCAGAGGCCTGTAGCAGCCCGACTGGAGCGGAGGGGACAGGGGCTGTCCCAGGCCGCACGCTGATGCGCTGGCCCCTGTCAGCCGGGTCCAGACAGGCCTCCCTTTCCTGGGACTGCTGTGAGCTCAGGCCAGGGGCAGCAGGTCTAGTGGCCCCCGTCCCTGCTGTACCCCTGCCAAGGCCACCTGCAGAGAGGGGACAGAGGCCTCCCGCTTGGGAGGTGGGAAGCAAGTCCACTCAAAACCACCCGCCTCAGCACTGCCTCGGCCAGCCTTCTACATAAACACAGCAGTGTTTAAAGAATCCGCAGGGAGGTGTTTTGGCCTGGAGGGAGGGAAGGTTCCGGGCCTCACTCTGAGCCAAGCCAGGACCCACCCATTCTTGGGGCAGAGTAAAGCCATCATCCTCTGTCATTTCTCAGTCCTGCCAAGGTCCTGCAGCAGGAGGTGGCTATTGACTATGGAGCTGCATTTGGGCAGGCTCTGGGTCCCCTCCTGGAACACGGTGCTAGGTGGAAGACTTGAGTCCCTAAGCACTGACAGAGGAAATTCCAGGGTGCGTTTGCTGATGGACGTGTCTTGGAAGGCGGCTGGTTACATTGGCACCGTCCCAGCACTCTTGCTCTCCCCTTCCTGCCCTCCCACTCCCCAACTTCTCTTTTGTCTTCAAAAGAAAAAAATATCAAAACCAGAGAGATGCCAGAAAGCACAACCAAAACAACCAGAGAGAACCCTACTTGGTCAAGAAAAGTGACAAACGCTTAAAGGCATAAAATCATCACCAGCACCTTTATAGGAGCTTCTGTTTACCGGCTGGAAGAAAGGCAGTCCCTGCCCTGAGGGCCACACACAAACTTTGCCATCTTCTAAGTACCTACAATATACTGGTTTTGTTTCTTGTTAACTGAGGCATAGTGTAAATACAGTCAAGTGCACTCCTGTGAAGGGTGCAGCCCGGTGAGTTACTACATATGTGTCCCTGAGACACAAAGAGCTCCCCAGCACCTCCTTCCTCAGCAGCGCCCGTCACCCCAGCTCACCATGATCCTGACTTCCACAGTATTCATTTTGCAGCTTTTGAACTTCGTGTCCATGGAATCATGCAGCAGGTCCTCTTCTGTGCTGGCTTCTCTCACTTGTCTGACATCCATTCGGGTAGTGGGGTGTGGCAGGTCTGCTCTTCTCTTGCTACCCAGAATTCTGTTGTGAGAGCATGTCCCAGTGTGTTTACACATCCCCCTGCTGACACTCATTTGGATCATTTCCATTTTTTTTGGACACTTTGAATAAAGCGTCCACAAGCCTTCTTGTGTAGGTCCTTTGGTGTCTCTGTGCCACTGTAGCCCCATGGTGTGCAGACATTGTTACTGTCCCCACGTCATAAATGGGGAACCTGGGAGATGACAAGTTTTAGCACCTTGTCCAAAGTCCCAAAGTAAAGAGCAGGGTTGGGATTCCAGCCAGACCCATGTGCTGGAGAGCCACGCTGTTTGCAAAAGGCACAGCACTTCAGGAGTAAAGGGGCAAAAGACTCCAGGGTTGTGAAGCATGGGCAGTTTGTCTGAGTTCCCCTCCTCCTCCCTGGCAGAGGGATGCCTGGCCCATTCCACACTCTCCATTCTCTCTGTCCTCACCCAAGCCCAGCTGTGTGCTCATGGCCTGAGAGAGCCCCTGACAGCTGTATTCGATGTTCCAGAGAAATGCAGGCTCTCTCTCAGCTGCTGGGGGAAAGCCTTGCAAATCCTGTGACAAACCGCTCTAATCTGGTGTTTAATGTGGAGCCTGATGTCGGCAGCAGCGAGTGAGGGCGCGGGCTTTGGGAAACACGATCGGTGCCAAGCCTAGGAGCGTGCATCTGGCCCTCGCCAGGCAGCCAGCCTGCTGATCCCCCAGCTGAGCGCAGCTGGAGGCTGGATAGCTTCACTTTGGCCTCATGGGCTGGGTTTGCTGACCCTGGGTGGATGTGAGCAATAATGAAATGACCCACGTGAAATGCCAGCACAGCCTCAGTGAATGTGAGCTGGCTTATTGTTTTCCATTGTTCGTAATTGGGGCTTATGACCTGAGCAATCTACCCCACAGGTCCCTTATCTGCGTCCCTTATCTGAGACCCCGGGGGGCATATCTGTTTCAGAATTTGTTGGATTTTAGAACGTTAAATCATTGCTTATATTGTATATCATTAACAGCCCTGTGGGATCCTGGGCATTCTGGGTAATGAAACTCACTGAGTTTCTGCAGCAAGCTGTATGGGTTTGGAGCCTTGACCAGCCTCACCACTCTCTTCAGGGATGGCTCCACTGCCAAATGAGTGTGCTGCAAATTTGGGAAGAAACTTGTATGATTTGGGAACTGGTGATACAAGGTTAGGTCATGGCTTCAGACCACTGTGAGATGGATGAGCTTATCTATGAAGAGTTCATAGAGCAAATACAAGGGACACACTGTTCATAATCTTCATAATCACAACGTGAGTGTGCTTGTGTGTGTGTGTGTGTGTGTGTGTGGTGTCTCTTTGATTTTGTTGTTGTTTTGGTACATTTCTAGCTCATGAGTCTGCCATTTAGGCAGAGCCCTGTGGGGACAGCTCATCTCTGCGTGGAGGCTTGAACGCCGCAGGTGATTGATGGCTGG
Organism: Canis aureus; assembly: GCF_053574225.1. Lineage (NCBI taxonomy): Eukaryota > Metazoa > Chordata > Mammalia > Carnivora > Canidae > Canis > Canis aureus. The sequence goes on along the minus strand of NC_135613.1, from coordinate 23,107,845 downwards.
GTTCTGGGATCATCTGAAGGCTGGCTCACTCACATGTCTAGCAGGTAATGCTGGCCGTTAACCAGGGACCACAGGGCACGGTTAGTCACCCACTGCACTTGGTCTTCCTGTGGCTGCTTGGACTTCTTTTCAGCATGGAACAGCGGTCTAGACCTACAAGGTGGAGGTGAATGGCATTGTTATGGTCTAGTCTTGGTGGTCATTTCCATCATACTTTACTGGTGGAGACAGTTGTAAAGTTCCCCCCAGGTTCAAGAGGAGGGGACATCCCAGTACTGAATGGGAGGAGTGTCAGCATCACATCCATAAGAAGAGCATGTGACATGGGATCAGTTATGGTGGTAATCTTAGAAAAATACCTGCCTGCCACAGGAAGGCCCTCTGGGAGTCTCTCAGGTGTCCGAAGTCTGGACAGCCCTCCTGCCAAGGCATAAACCACTGTGTGCTGCCTGGGAGCCTGTGGCCACCTCCAGTCTCAGGACCCTTTAAGCTAAAGATAGTTATTGGTATCCTTATTAGTGGTAATCTTGAAAAAATTTAGATATAATTCTATAATATATTTATTTATAAACATAGATATTTATTTTATACTTTTATTTATTATGTATTTATAATAGCATTTCCATGTCTATAATAGATATTTGTTTTTTATTTATTTATTTATTTATTTATTTATTTATTTATTTATTTAAGGATTTTATTTATTTATTCATGAGAGACACACACACACACACACACACACACAGAGGCAGAGACACAAGCAGAGGGAGAAAAGCAGGCTCCATGCAGGGAGCCCGATGTGGGATTCGATCCTGGGTCTCCAGGATCAGGCCCTGGGCTGAAGGCGGTGCTAAACCACTGAGCCACCCAGGCTGCCCTTATTTATTTTTTAAAACATTTATTTTATAGGGGTGCTTGGGTGGGTGTCTCAGTCTGGTTAAGCATCTGACTCTCGATTTCAGCTCAGGTCATGATCTCAGGGTGGTGAGATCGAGCCCAACATTGAGATCTATGCTGGGTGTGGAGCCTGCTTAAGATTCTCTCTCCCTCTCCTCTACCCCTCCCCACTTGTGCTCTCTCTTTCTTTCAAAAGAAACCACATTTATTTTATACAATTACTGTATTTTTATTACTTTTACACAGTTGCTTTTACTTTCTACATGTAGCATATTGTATATAATATAGTCACATTTGTATATGTAAAATATATTTATTTATATATAAACATTTTTTAAAAGATCTTATTTGAGAGAGAGAGAGCTAGCAAAAGAGAGCATGAGCAGGGGTTGGGGAGAAGCAGGGAGTGGGGAGAAGGAGAAGCAGGCTCCCCACTAAGCAGGAAGCCCAATGCAGGCTGTTCCCAGGACCTCGAGATCATGACCTGAGCTGAAGGCATATGTTCAACAGACTGAGCCACCCAGGCGCCCTTATATGTAAACATTTTGTAATGATTATAAGATTTACCACTTTAATTACTGGTGATCCTCTAATAAAGACTAGAAATTTATGATCATATTGGGAGTATCTATCAGAATGTTGGCTTTTCACAGGTAGTTTCCCTAGGAATCATGTCTCTTCCAGGAGGAAGAATTTTCTGAGGGTATTTTTAGGCAGTATTTCTGGGGATATTTCAGCACAAGTGAGGAGAGTTAATGGCAGTGAAAAGGGAGCAGTTGGAACATTGGTACCTAAAGTTTCCAGCAAGTGGGTTATCCTAGGTTAGAATGGTTAAGACAAGTAAAAAAGCCAAAAACTTTACACAGGCTCCTGGATTGCCTAAACAGAGAATGACAATCCAACTTAATTTTTAAAGAAAGTCGTAGACACCCAGAACTGGAGGGAGGCTTGAGAATTAGGTAATCATGTGCATCTTAAGTTGGGGTGCACATAACCCCAAGGGTCGACAGAATGGGTGAGAGAATTACAACATAAACATACTAGGCTTTGGTTTTCCCTGGATGCCAAGCAATCTAAGACGTTTTCAGTATTCAAACAAACATGGATATATTTTGGAGTAGAATGTAGAATCTCCATAATTTTTAAGGATTAAACAGAAAACTTCAAAGAAATTCCATACTGGCAGCAGCCTGGCTTGAGGGAAAATCATGGAGAGCTCCCATCCACCCCCTACAAAGTCCTTGCTTGCTCTCTGTCATAGGGGACACTTCGGGGGAAAAGCATGAGAAGCCATGTACTAGCTGACAGTTCCTACTGTGTGTGAGCTCTCCACAAGACTAGTTCCTGGGGCAAGAAGTACTGAGGAAAGGAAAGAGAGAGAGGGTGGAAGGGAGCCGAGAGGAGGAGATTGCTGTAGGCCAATCTCCAGGAAGTGCTGGAGCTGTTCCCTCTAGCCCCCAGCCACTGTGGCCACTGACCAGAAATCCAACTGGTCTGCACTGTGGTGTCCTGTAGTTGTAAACACACACTGGTTTTCGAAGACTTCGTATGAAGAAGAATTCAAAGTATCTCATTAATTATTAGATTCATTTTATAGTGAAATGACAATATTTTGGGGATAGTAGTTTAAATAAATAGATTTTATCTATCTATTTATGTATGTATGTATGTATTTTTTTTTTAATTTTTAAAAATTTTTATTTTATTTTATTTATGATAGGCACACAGTAAGAGAGAGAGAGAGGCAGAGACACAGGCAGAGGGAGAAGCAGGCTCCATGCACCGGGAGCCCGACGTGGGATTCGATCCCGGGTCTCCAGGATCGCGCCCTGGGCCAAAGGCAGGTGCTAAACCGCAGCGCCACCCAGGGATCCCTATTTATTTATTTTAAAGGTTTTATTTTATTTATTTATTCATGAGAGACAGAGAGAGGCAGAGACACAGGCAGAGGGAGAAGCAAGATCCCCACAGGGAGCCGTATATGGGACTCGATCCCAGGACAGGGATCAGATCCTGAGCCGAAGGCAGACGCCCAACCGCTGAGCCTCCCAGACATCCCAATACATTTCATTTATTTCTTTAATGTGTCTATTTAAAACATTAGAATTATTTATGTGGCTTGCATTATATATTTTTTTATTGGGTGTATTGGGTTAGAGTATAATGTAGAGCAGATAATAGATCTGATGTAATAGACCATAGAACTATGTCCTTCCTATAACATCTTGGGTGACTAGTTTTGGGCAAAACAAGCTACTGAAAAAAGTGTTTTAGGTAAAGCCTGTATCTTTCCTGACCTCCAAACAAACATTGGGCTGGCCTACCTCCACCCTTTTGTTGACCCTGTTCTGCTGGGAATTTCCACTTCCCTTGACTATTCTAAGCCAACCCATCCTTCAACACACAGCTTAAGTTTCGTTACTGTCAAAAGTATTCTTTGTCCTGTATCTTCCACTCAGCTCCACAGAGAATCTCTCCTTCTTAGAAGTTTTAACAAGGTTGCTCTCCCAATAATTAATATGATAAATCAATAATTCACTCATCAATAGTCTTTATTCTCTTATGGGCTAAAAGCAATGGCATGACTTTTTGTTATTTCTTTAGGAGGTTGCTCAGTCTCTCATTGTTGCTCAGGCTCACTCTGAAAGTGAGCAGGAAGGTCAGAACCCAGTGGGGGAACCAGTGAGTTGTGCCACACTTCTTCCCAACACTCAGTTCATTCAGCTGCATAGGGCTGGATATCCCCATCTGTTTACCAGGGTCCCACACACAATAGCAGAAACTATTGGTTAGGGGCATCAGGATCCCCACCAGTGCTTTTCTCTAGCCACAAAGGCCTGCATGAGTCAGATATGCGCTGCTTCTGCCTCCCTTCATGCCAGGGGGTGTCAAGTGACTCCATTCTGGTTCAATAAGCCAGAGGAAAGTAAAGTCAGCAGAGAATTTTAGGGAAGAGTTTTATTCCTTTGTAAAGGAAAAGAAGATATGTGAAGAGTCATGAGAAGAGATTTTTTTTTTTTTTTTTTTTTTTTTTTTTTTTTACTGTCCTGGCCCTGCCACTGAATGTCGTTGAGGTGACTGGTGTTGCAGCAGCCACCTTGGTACCATGAGGTGATAATGTGAGGGGGAGAAGTTGAGGGTGGCAGAACAGAAAGACACAAAGGTCCTGGGCAAGGATGACATTGTTGTGTTGCCAAAACAACCCCAGGACTACCTACTTACAGATTTTTAAAAATGTGATATAACTGCATGTTTTTATCATTTAAACCATCTTTAGTTGAGCATTTCTGTTCCTTACACCAGAATGCCTCCTAACTGGTATGCACTCCACATTATCACAGAGAAAAAGAACTCATGCATTAACCATAATGTGTAGTATAAATGAATGCTTCCATCGAAGCAGAAAGCGACAGTCTTACCTTTCCAAAGTATTGACCAATCTGAACTTGAATAGCCCTAGCAGCTATGGCTTCTTGGGGCCAGGCCTGGTGACCCTTGACCAGCAGTGTCTCATTTAATTGTCTTGACAACTCTGTGAGGTAGGCACTGGAGCCACCTTTACAGAAGAGAGAACCGTGGCTTGGAGGGGTGACATTGTGTGTCCAGAGTCACATGGCAGGTAGTGAGCAAATTGGAACCCTGACTGCCACCACTGGCCTCTCATGCTTCTGTGACCCAAGCTTCATGTGAGTCTTTGTAATGAAGCTGGCACATAACACCAGGGAAGATGTGGGAAAAAAGATAGAAAGAAAAGAAAAAAAGAGAAGACCTAATCCACCCTCTGTCAAAGGACATGCTTGCTACCTATTCCCAGGCTACTTACTACTTATTTGGGGCTGCATTAAAGATGTTAGCTATTGTAAGTTTTTCTTTCCTGCAGGTAGGCCATTTCTTTTTTTTTCTTTTTAAGAGAAACACTTTTACAATCCTGAGGTCTTTTATTTTCTTTACAGTTATCATGCCATGAATTCATAGGGAATGGGTTCCAGCAGTTCAGGCTCCTTTCCATTGGTTCTCACAAAGTGTGCTTCTCTGGGTGGGGCAGGCTGGCGCTTCAGTTGGACCCAAGTACCTTTCTCTTTGGCTTTCTTCTTTATCTGATCATTTTCCTTCACACACTTCAGGAAGTTATCTCGGTTCTTTGAGTGTTTAATAAGCTCAATGCGGACATTAATTCTCTTGGCAAGAATCTTGCCCTTAACTTGTTTGTTTACAACAATGCCAACAGCATGCTAAGTAACATCATAGACTCTTCCAGTTTTGCCATGGTAACATTTGTGGGGCATTCCTTTTTGAACAGTGCCCATTCCCTTGACGTCCACAATATCACCTTTCTTATAGATTCGCATGTATGTGGCCAAGGGAACAACTCCATGTTTTCTAAAAGGCCTAGAGAACATATAGCGGGTACCTCTCCTCTTTCCCTTTGTGTTGGTCATTTTGACAAATTACTGGAAGATGGCGGTTCCAGCCGAAAGGAGGTAGGCCATTTCTAAATGGACACATCACATTCTTGATCTCAAAATAACACATGAAAGACATAAGAAAGAGAAAATGTTCAGTAGGTTTATAGTCTCTCCCTTATGCCAATAAACAGAAGAGGCAAGAATATAACAGTAGAGTCAAGGTGACCAACCTCCAAACACGAAACATGCTCATCAGAGAAGTTGAAAAGTGTTAATGGAAAGGAACTTAGTTCTGCTTCAAGTTAGTCTGGAATAAATCTTCTTGTGAGAGATGAAATGAATTTGCTGTTCTAAGAATGACCTGATTTCTCACAGCCTGTGGTCCGTGAAAACCGGTGTTTTAGCATTTTTTTTTTTATGTTATTATGTTATAATCAGATGTCCCAAGAACTACTTTCCCCAACATCCTTTGTTCCAAGTAGAATTACAGATGAGTTTCTTTTAAACTCTCAAAAACAAAAACAAGAGCCGTGTATATAATATAGAGAGAACTTGAATTTTCTGTATTGTACAATGAACATAACTGGAGTCCAAACTTTGATGATGCAATATTATTAAGCATTTTTAAGTGCTGATGGTATGGCAAGCATAGTGAAATGTGCCCTGGCTGCATTAGCTCACTACATCCTTGCAGAAACCTTGTAGTTGGTTCCAATATTATGGCCATTTTACAGGTGAAGAAAGTAAAGTTTAAGTACCCCATTTGTTATTACAGAGCCAGGATTAGAAGAACTCACATTTAATTTTAAGTCCATCTGACCCTGGAACCCTTTCCCTAACTGCTAGTCTTTTTGGAAATGACTCGGGAGCTCTCAGGAGCAGACCCTGAATCAAGGATTTGAGTGCCTTCATTTCATATGCACACACACTCAGGAATAGGATTGTTCATGAGGTGGCTGTGTATTTCATATTGTAGAAATCGACAGGCAGTTAACCAGAATGGTGGCACCATTCACTGGCGGCTGGGAGGTCCAGCAACTCGATGCTTCCAGGGCAGTTGACATCAAATCTTTGGATTTCAGCCATTCTGGTGGGCGTTAGTGTTATCTCGTTACTTGCATTTTCTCAGTGGGAAGGCATGTTTAGTGCTTTTTCACATGCTTATGGACGATTTACATCCTTTGCGAGTTGCCTCTTCAAGGTTTTAGCCTATTTTCTACTCAACTGCTTTGTCTTTTTTCTTATTGATTTGTAGACGTTCTTTCTATATTGAGTCCTTTCTCACATATGTGAATTGCAAACACACTCTCCCATTTGTAGCTTATGGTTCTACTTATAAAGTTGTTATCTTTTAGGGGTGCCTGGTGGGTTCGGTTGGTGGAGTGTGGAACTCTTTTTTTATTTTTTATTTATTTTTTTAATTGGAGTTCAATTTGCCAACATATAGCATAACAGCCAGTGCTCATCCCATCAAGTGCCCCCCTCAGTGCCCGTCACCCAGTCACCCCCACCCCCCACCCACCTCCCTTTCCACCACCCCTTGTTCGTTTCCCAGAGTTCTTGATGTTGGGGTTGTGAGTTTGAGCCCTACGTTGGGTGTAGAGGTTACTTTAAAAAATTGTTATCTTTTGATGAACAGAAGTTTTTAATTTTGATGCAGTACAATTTAGTGATCTTCCTTTTTTTTAGTGCTTTTTCTGTCCTATATAAGAAATCTTTGCTTCTCCATTGATCTTTAGAGCAATGGTCCCCAAATGCCTCTGGATTTTCCTTGAGGGTGTGAGTTCAGCTGGCATTCTTGAAGGAGAGAATAGCTTGCTTATTCCCTGGCCCCAGCGTCCATTCCTGGATTCTTCCTCAGAGGAAGAGCTGTATCATATGGAGCTCTGGGAAAGAGGCATGTGTTTATGGATCTTGGATGAGTGGGTGAGGTTTCCACCTCCACTCTCCATTTGGATGAGAATTCTTTTGAAGGAGGATTTTACTTCATTTTCAGATATGAAATTGGAAAGTAGCTTGGTTTCACTGGAAAAGTGTGTCCTAGAGTTACTGGAGTTTTCAGACACTGTGTCTCTGTAAAACAAACAGTAAAATGAGGAAAGGAGGGAATGAATATTAATATGATGGTGGCTGGGAGGGACAACAAGCGAGCGGTCTTTGTATTTCCCTGCTTTGCAAAACTGAAAGGGCAGTGAAGCTGCCAGCCATGCACACAGTGGCAGGTCTGGATGGCAGCCCTCCTAGGACTATTCCAGTGACAAATTTTTCAAGGAAAAGACTTTGCTATGTGAGAACCCAGCATTCTGTAATCATAGAGCTAAAGAGAGTAAAGTAAACGAAGCAATTCCCTTCCTGCTGCAGAAGTGCTCATTCCTCCTCCGCAGTGACTGCGTCTGCCCCTTCCAAAGGGAAAACGGAAAGTAAGGAAGGGAGACTGGAAATTTAGAGGCAATTTAGTTCCTTCCTTCCTGCCTTCCCGCTTTCCTTCCCGTTTGTCTTGCCTTCCTTGCCTATCCCCTTTGTGCTGGGTTACCTCCTTGGGCCTCCAGTCTTGGCTCTGTCCCCTTCAAGGTGGGGACAGGAATGGTGCCATGTCCCGGGGCTGCTGGAGGGCCCAGAGTGGTGGCCGAGACCTATCAGCTGTCCCAGGGCTGCGGTTCCTGCTCTGGCTTTGCTTTAGGGAAGAGTGAACCTTGGGACATCGTCTCTCCAGATGCCTTTTCAAATGATACACTATAATGATTTGATTTGTGACACAAATTTATCCTTTCTACTGGAGCTTTGTGGCTGGCTAATCAAGAGGCCAACGTTTGACTTGACACTTTCCTACTGATTCTTGGAAGTACTTTTGATCTAGAGAAATGAACCAAAGCCATCTGTTTATGATTCTTCCCAATAATCAGACTGTCCTCCAAGAAATACCAATTTCCAAAGACAGGAAAAGTGTTGAGAAGTGACCAGGAAGTGGAGGTTAGCACCATGTAAGCAGAGGTGTGAGAAGGATTCCTATTTAGGAATTTAAGCAAACCAGAAAAATGTTGTATCTTTTCTGCTCCACTTTGTGAAATGCTACATTTAAAAAAGCAATGAAAAAGAAATGAAAAATCTGGCCAAGACGGTTGTCTAGGTCATTTTGTGTCTACGGTTCTTCTTGAGTTTTTAACTAATCTTCAATTTGTAGACAAGGAAACTGAGCTCCTGGAAGTTTTGCGGCTCACTGAGGGACCTACCGCCCCTTTAGTGCAGTGAAAAGGGGCTAAAATAGTTTGTGATTGACTTAAATAAATCCAGAAATCAGATCCTTTGTAGTGTGATATCTTCTGACCTACACGGTTCCAGAATTACATGTGGTCAAGTGGTTGGCTTGTTCCTCTTCTGGGAGTTTCAGACTGTTCTTGGATGGGGGCAAGTCCAGAGGCCAGAGCTGGGGTTATGTAGGTCTATCCCTTGTATTTGGCTAATGGCATCCTGACTTTCCCAGAGGAGACCCTTTTCTCTAATTTCCTTCCTTACAGTTGGGCTGAGCTGGCCCTCTATCACGTTCCAGGGTTGGACACTTTCCCAAGACCTATCGATAACCATTATTCACCCCCAGAGCATATGGGTCAGCTCAGGGATGGGCATGCAACCCAGGTCACCAGTCAGAGCTGGCTGTAGCACTTCTGCTGGCATTACTGGGATGTCATCAGCACAGAAGGGCAGAGCCATAGGCAGGGGAACAGATGGGATCTTGACATCATGTGAGTCTCTTGTCACTGAAAGAGTGCAGGCCAACACAAGGTAGGAGTTGGGTTGTTGAGCCAAGGGTTGAAAGTATACCATACAGACATTCCTGTCACTTTTCATCTTATAATAACAAAATTATTAAAATAAAATTTAAAGTGTTCAGATAATGCCATACTTTAGGAAAGATCAGGACAGTGACCAACCCAAGAGGCCCAGCAATGACTGTGGTAAACATGAGGCTCTGGCCCCTGTTCTGGCTCTCTGCTTCCTGGATGAGTGTCAGGTCTCTTGCTGAAGTCATTTCTTCAGCTGTAAAATGCAGACAACACTACCTGGAAGGGTTGTGATGAAGATTTAATGAGATAATGTGTGAGAAGGTGGTGGCCCTGAGAACTGTACCAATATTCATGGGACAGATGACTCAGGGTCCAAGCAACCTGACTGATATCACTACCAGGGTAGCAATAACAGTGCCCGCTAGCAATGGTTGATCACTTCCCTTGTCAGTGAGCTCTCACTGCATAACAAATGACCCCAAACATAGCAGTTTCAAACAGCTCTGTTTATTTCACTCAGTATAGCAGTTTGGGCTGGCCTCAGCTGGCAGGTCCTTCTTGTCCTGCTGGGGCTCTTTCAGCATCTGTGGCTGCGTGTTGTTTCACCTTGGGTGGCTAATCCCTGCTGGGGCTCCCTTGCCCACCCATGGGTACAGGTTCTGGAGGAAGAGCAAAGACCCTGGGGGGCCCGCATTCAAAGCTGTGGCTACTTCGGCTACTCTCTTGGCCAAAGCCGTGGCTGACCAGCCTGAATTCGAGGAACAGGGAAATAGACTTTGCCCCATGGTGGGAGGAGCTACATCTCATTTTGGAGGCTGGGAAAACTTGGGGCCATTTCTTCGGTCCTGTTAGATTCACTCTCATTCACGTGCTATTCTAAGTGCTTGACACGCATGAGTTCATTCTATCCTTGCAACAATCCTCTTAGGTGGTTATATTACTGATGCCTCATCATTATTATTATCCTCATGGCATGTGGAGCGTGATGCAGCTTTGAGGTCTCAGAGTGTGTTTAGGTGAGCACAGGGGAGAAAGGGCCAAGACGTGAGCTCTGTTTTAATAACTGAGCCTTGCATGCCTCCAAGCCCATGACATCCTGAAACACCAGCAGCCATGACTGGCTGAAGGCTCACTGTGAATCCTCACAACAAAGTTGCCAGTGCTGGGATGGTCTTGTCTCCATTTTCCAGAAGAGCAGACTGAGGCACATACAGGGTTGGTGGTATGTCAGGGGCACACATCTAAGGAGAGGCAGAGGTGAGACCACTTGTGCTGGACGTCTTCTCTTGGCCCTGGGGACCGGTCTTCACCTCCTCACCCTGCTTTGTGCTCCAGGAGGCTGATGGTGTGGTCTGTGTCAGTGGCATCCTTACTCTCCACTTTCAGCGTGGGTTTGGCCAGTGAGGCCTGGCAGGGACCCGAAGGTAGAAGGACAGAGGTTGGGGTATTTGTTCCTTTAGCTTTCTTCTGCCAAGCTCCTCTACCCCTGGCCACAGATCTGGTCAGGTGGCCCTCACTCTGCTGCTACCTTGCCTGGGTTCTGGTGCCTGCTGCCTCCCCTCCCTGCAGCCCTGGGGCATCTGCACTGTCCCTGTGGTTTCCTTACATTCTGCCCATACCTTCAGCAGTCCCCTTGTTAACTGTACTCAAATTCCCTCTTTTAAATGTGCCATCTGATTCTTGCTGGGACTCTGAATGAAATACCACCTGACTCAGCACTCTGTAAGTTTAATATTTATTGAAAGGATGAAAGGATTGGAATACTAACAACAAAAGTGCTAGGTGATACCCCACACTGAGCTCCTTGAACGATGAAATCAAAAGTCCCAGATGAAAATGAGACAAAATGAGGTTGTCTCCATGCTGGCGAAGGCCGGAGGGTCTGTTTCTGTCTGGACAGACACCAAGCATTGAGTACTGTTTCTGTGTCATTTCCAAAGAGCTTGGATTGCATTTTAATTAATTTGCCTTGAAATTAACATACTTCACTTTTTCTTGAGCTTTGCTCAAACTTTCCGGCATATCCTATTACAAGGAAATGCTTCTATAAATCAGAGTGAGTGTGGCATTAGAGACTGAGAGGAGAGACGTAGATATTTATATGTGGGTGTTTTATATTTTACTCTTGTGCAAAACTTTTATTTTTATTTTTTATTTTTTGTGCAAAACTTTTAAATGCATGTTTGCAAGAGGTATTTCCCAGACTGGCGGCCAGTAAATTCTGAGGACATTCTGAATGTGCTCCTGCTATTGCCAAGTGATGCGCTGTCATCCAGGCACACCCATTTACACTGGATTGTGGGTGGAGGAGACAAAAGTCAGGTCAGACCTGGGATCCAGTCTGAGCTCGGCCATCTAGTAGCTTGGGCGTGTTATTTAGCCTCTCAGCCCTTTTGCTCATGTATAAGCTAAACCAAGGCCTCACAGGGGAGTCAGGCAAAGAAAGCAAAACTCCCAGTCCTCCAGCACTCCCTCCACACTCCAGCCACCACTGAATGGTTCCTAGTTGGAGTCTTAACAGCTGTGGGGACCCCCAAACTTTTAGGTCTGCACTTCTCCTAGAAGGACTTGAAATAGCTAAAGGGCCACCTGCAGAACAAGATCTTGTGAAAACAGTCAGGACGTCTCATTTGCAGAGAGGATGTCTAGTGGAGGAGTGTGTTCAAACTCCAGTTCAAATCCTGACTCTGTCTCTCGTTAGGAAGTACCAGTGGGCATGCTGCCTTTCCTGGATCATGGCAGAGAATAAAGGTTGCTGTCTTAGAAGCGTGCCTGGGGGCTCGCCATGCCCATGAAGCCCTCAGCCATTGCCTGGCACCTCGAAGTGCTCCCAACAGGCAGCAAAGACCAAACAAGAGGAGAAAAACATGTATTCATGCAACTCAATAGATATTTGCTGAGCTCCTGCTTAGTTTGTTATACACAAGCAGTAGAGTGATGAATGAGGTAAACATAGCTCCTTTAGGAGAAGAAAGACATTTTATCAATGACGCAAATCACTGAAGAATTACAATTTTTAATAAAGCTAACAAGGAAACAAATAAAAGAGAGAACCAAGGGAGTTTCCTAATTTAGAGAGGGTTACCCAGAAAGGAAGTAGCATTTGAGCAGGAGGCTGTGTCAGTAAAGGTGATGGCAGCTGCTGTGCACGAAAGCTCCCATCTCAGGGTCTAACACAGTGAGGGTTTGTTTCTTGCTCATGCGCACTTAACTGTGGATCAGTTGGGGTTTCTCCACATGGTGATTCTGGAACACGGGATCCTTTGATCTTCAGCTCAGCCTTAATAATAATAAAGAGTTTGGCAGGGCTGTAAGAATGCAAGGTCAATAAACAAAAATCAATTGTGTTTATACAGTGGCAATGAAAAATCTGAGAATGAAATTAAGAAAATGATTCTGACGATAGCATCAAAAAAGATAAAATAATTAGGAATAACGTGAGCTAAGGAGCACAAAACTTGTACTATGGAATATTGTTGAAAGATATTAAAGAGGGCCTAAGTACATGGAATGACACGTGTGTTTATGTCCTGAACATATAGAAATACTATATACGAATGAACAGTTCTCCCTAGGTCATAGGATAACATGGGGAGATATCCAGCAATGCAGGATGTGTCCAATCATATGTTTACAGTGAGTGGATATGAAAAGTGCTTCTTGGATTGTAAGACAGCTTGGAAGGATCAATGATACAATTATATCTGCACATATAGAAATTTTATATTTTTGTATTTTGTACTATTAAAATATATTTATATTTTACATTTCATGTTAATTTTATGTAATTGAAAGCTTCCTAAACCATAGAATAGTTGGGGGTTCACATGGTACAATTTGATCTGATCCTATATATTCACTGTATATGTATGAAAAGTATTTCCTAGATTAAAAAACAGCTGGGGTTTCAGTAATGCAATGTAGATACAAACATGTGTATACAGTGTTTATGGATGAAAACTCCTTACTAGATCTTAGGATAGCTGGGGCTCCAGTGACTGGTGTATATCTGAACATATGGACACAATGTCTGTGTATGAACACACTTCCAGATCTGGAAAGCTGAGGTTCCATAATGGTGTGTATCTGACCAACACACCAGCATATACAGTGTATCACGGAAACATAGCAGTTCCTCTCTCATGTGCATTTCCCCCTCCCTGATTGTTCCTGATTGTTTTAATACCAGTGGACACTGATTGAGGGCTGGGTGTTACTTTCCTAAGCTTTTTATATATGTTATCCCATTTAATCTTTTCCAAGAAACCTGTGTGATTGCTCTTGGGTGTGTTATTTAGCCAAAGCCTCAGAGAGGGTAGGTAACTTGCCCAAGATCACACAACTAGTCATTCGCAGAACGGAGACTTGAACAAATTTGTCTGACTCGTGAGCTCTTGGCACTTGCTAAAAGGATAGAAATGCTGCCATTGTGTGCCACGTTCTCTGCTTGAGTCCCTGGGGAAGGGGAAAAGGCTGGTGGCATCTGCTTCCTCTGTGGGGCTTAGACCCTCTATCTCCTCATCCCACTGCTCTCTGACTGTGGTCACATGTGAAGTATTGGGCTGGGCCCTGACTACTCGCCAAGCTCTGGAGCAGCCTACAGGGTAATGTGCTGGGACCACCATTCAGACCTGGGCTTTTCCTGGGACCCATGCTACCTGGGAAGTGCTTTCTGTAAGCTTCCCTAGAGAGCACCATCTTCACAGACTTTAGTGCACAGAGAGGTATGTTAAAACAAAACAAAACAGAACAAAAACAAAACCAAGAACCAAATTCCAAGCAAATATGGCCCGCAGTCTGCAGTCTGCATCTGCTTCCCCGGTGTTCCTTCCTAGGAGTTAAGGGAAGGGAATCCTGACAGGGCAGGAGGTGGCACCACAGGTTGGGTTCCCTTCCTCTGGGTCTGTGAGCCCTGAGGTTGGTCCAAGAGGAATGGTTGCTTAATAAATGCCTTTTCTTGTAAATGGTTGGTAAATCTGCAAGAGTAAAGGTAAATGAACTTGGGAAAACATGCTGGCCTCTCTGGGCTCTGGAACATGCCTTGTCCTATACCACGCATGGGCGTATCCTAGAAAAAAGTATCCTAGAAAAAAGGTTCTTCAGCTGGGTTCTTCCCACGCAGCATTTGGCACTCTGTGGCAGTGATGGAGGGTCACAGAGGGGACAGAGGAAAGGGCCTGTGGGCTGGGGGCTCCTCATCTCCAACAGAAAAGCTCTGTTTTAAATATTTGTTTCATACCCTGGGAGATATTCTATGGAAAAAATACCCTGCTCCTGGGTTACAGAGTTGACATGTTTTATGAGCATTGAGTCACTGGGGTCAGAAAATGAACCAGGTACAAGGTCAAGATTACACCCAAGAGTAAGATAGGCTAGATCAATATGGACATGGAATCCCGTTTTCATCCAGTTTCCAAGCAAGCAGGAGCTTCAGAAGCTTAGTGTGTGTGATCCTGCCTCGGTAGCAGGATCTGCTTGAGCAAAAGACCTCAGAATTGTATTGTGTGGTAGGAAGTGGGTTGGGTAGTCCTCAGGATTGCTCCTTTTGGAAGCAACAAGGAGTCTGAAGTTGACAGAACTTCAGACAGAATGCAGGAGGTCTGGCGTAGACACGTCCTTACAAAGTCATGGCTGGGTGTTCCAGTGAAGGGTTAGCTCCCATCAGCTGATGAGTTGGGGGTCACCCTGTACTGAAGGGCAGGCATGAGTGGCAGCTGCAGGGAGGTGAGGACCAAGCCCTTACACTCAGCACTACAGCATATCCACTTATAGGGTTAGTTCTTTAAGGTAATACAGAGAATGTCTTTGCTGGATGCAGATGGGTCCTTAACAACTCCCAACCACATTGGGAAGGTCTCCTTTCTACCAGGGAGCAAGGCTCAGCTCAGAGTCCGAGGAATGCAAATGTAGCTGACTTTTAAAAGTTATATTTCTGAATAGATAGTTGGCTTGTACCCTGCAATAGTGCCAATGTCATGAGAGGCGGGAAGATAGAGAGGTGTCTCCCTCCAGGTAAAAGAGGCTGACAGGATGGGTCAGCGTGGAGAATGTCACCCCAGGCTGGAAAACACTGCTGCAGAGGAGGTCGCCGGAACTGTGGGAAATCTGAAAGTGCCTCACGCACTTCGTGGCAGCTGCATGTCAGTGACACCTTTCTGAATTTCACAGTTGTGCCACGGTTCTGTCAGAGGCTCTCGTTGTGCTCACCCCACACTACAGTAGAGCCGGCAAGCAGTCATGATGTCTGCAAAGTACTCTCTCCAGGTTCAGCAATCGTGTGAGTGAGTAGCCATGTAGGGGCGTGTAATGGGTGTTCAAGTGTGTATGTGGGGATGTGTGTGAGCACTGTGTGCATGAGTCTGTGAGTGTGTAGCCTTGTGGGAGTAAGGACTGCGCTCTCAAGTGTGTATGAGTATGTGGCTGTGTGGGGTGTGTAGTGTGCATAGGAGTGGGTGTGTGGGTGTTTGGCCGTGTGGGGGTGAGTATAGTGCACATGAGTACGAGTGTGTGTGCGTATGGTGTGCCCACGAGTGTGTGTGTGTGTGAGTGTGTGCACTTGGTGTGTGCACAAGTGTATGTGAGGGTATGTGGCTGTGTGTGAACGCTAAGGTGCCAATGTGTTAAAGAGTGAATCTAGGTGAAAGACCATTTGACTTGCAACTATTTTCCAAACTAAAATCTTTTTTAAAAAACAGAAAATACTTGGTGGTTCAGCATAGGTGTGATGTGCTGCTGGGAGGCAGCTATGTGCTCCTCAGTCTGAGGTCGGTGGGGGGCAGAGGGAACGAATAAATCTCTTAGGTGTCCCCCAGCCTTCACGTCTGAGGGTGCCATACCCCCCAGCAAATAAACCACGTCCATATATTCCACCAAATAAAGCACATCTATAATGTAGCTGGGAAAACAAAACAAACCACGATATTCGGCAAGCATCGTACAGGGGCCTATAAATGTGCAGGTTCCTCTCGTAAATGGAGCACATGCAAACACATTCTGACTTCCTCCCTCAGCAAATGCTCTTGCAACGTAAAAACCGATCTGACTGATTCTTTCTTTGCTCCCCACCCCCTTCCCTGGTGAAGTTTACTAGTGAGCTCTGTTTGGTTCTGGCCTTTTGCAGTCAGACTTTCTCCAAGCACCCATTCTTCCTCCCAGTTGCCTAATTGTTATTTCTCATGCAGCATAAACAGCCTCCACAGGCATCTGTTTAGTTTCCGAGGGGGTCCTGGTGAAAGGCAGGGAGCCTTGGCCATAACCCATAACCTTAGACAGCCTGGCAGCCCCAGAGCACAATAAAACCTGTGCCCTGGCCTCATGGTGGAGCATCACTATGTATTCTCTGTAGCAAGAGCCCACAGATCCTGGTCTTTTCTTCTCCTGAGTCTGGCAGGGAGACCCGCTGACCCTGGAGGGTGTGATAATCCCAGGACAGGCCACGCTGTAGCCAGCAGGATTTGGGACTGGCTGCATATTTGGAGATAGAGGCCTCAAGACGAGGCCTGGGTTCCAGAGCCATGGACCTGGGAGGGTGGAGATCATTGTCCAAATCCTTCCCTCAACTGTACCAGCCTTCTGCTCTTCCTTCCTTGGCCCTGGCTGCCTTGCCCTGGCCCCAGCCCCTCTTCAGTGGGGAGGCCCGAGGAGGAGTTCAGTGCCTGAGCACTTCTTGGGAGAAGGCTATGCCCTGCATCTGCCTCTCAGGTGATTGCTGTGTGTGCACAGGGAAAGATGGAGTCTGAGGGTTCTGTGTCCTGGAGAATAGCAAATGGGGCTGAACTGGATCAGTGGCTTGTCCAATATGTCCTGTGGAGCATGAGGGATACCATAGGACAGGATGTTACAAACACATAATAGGATGTTATACGAAAGCTCTAGCTCCCTCAGGGGTATACAAGGTTTCTAGATGTTACTTGAATATGGACAGTTTAAGAAATCAACTTCCATAGAATTGAGCTGGCCTGCCTTCCTCTTTTTTTTCACCTCCTCCTTCATAGCGCTCTTCTATTTTATTGAAGAAAAGCATAGAATAATATTATGATAAATTATCTCATGGTTTAAGACAAAAGGGGCCTTTGAGAGTACATGTCTTCAAGGGTGGTCCTCAGGGGAGAAAGCAAAGAGAGCTTCCCTAAGATGTTTTATCTAAGCCTTTTTTATCCAAATGACAAGATCAAGGTAAAGGTATATTCTTTGCCTATCTATTCATCCATCAGTCTATCATCTGTCCATCTATCCATCTATTCATCCAGTGATCCACCCATCATCCATTCATCCATCCATCATCCAACCATCCATCCATCCATCCCGTCACCTTCCAATCCATCCATCCATCCATCCATCCATCCATCCATCCATCATCTATCCATCTGTCCATCCGTCCATCATTCATCCATTCATCTATCCATCATCTACCTATCCATCTAGCCATCCAGCCATTATCCATCTATCCATTGATCCATTAGTCCATCATCCAACCATCCATTCATCCTGTCATCCTCCAATCCATCCATCCATCCATCCTTCTTCATTCCTATTTAACTCATCACCTGTCTTCTTTCCACCTTAGAATTAAAATTCCAATATAAAATTGTGTTTGGAGGCATCTACTAACACATTTGAATGGACATAAGGAAGACATTTTTTTTTTCAGTTAGAAAGTAGAACTAATTTGGATGAGAACTATGGCAGGCATTTTTCTTAAATTGAATGGGCTTCATAAAATTGCAGCTCTAAGTTTGAGATGAAAATTTACTCTATACATTATGGCACTGGGGAAGCAATATCTACAAATGCGGATTGGAGGTGTGTTGGTGACTTTGCCATTGGTGATATGTTTTTCTGACTTGGTGATCAGCCCTGAGAAAGTTTTCAATAAGTAGAATACCACCCCTGTCATGTACACAGTAGTCACATTCCTGAGAAGTTTAACGCATAGTGAAACATTTTATTTATGTGCAAAATACAATCAGATGGGCTCAGATAATTATGAGTAGGATTTAAAAATTTATGGCCCTCCAGGGTGTATTTGAAAATGCTGTGGGATATAGGACCATTTATCAATGTAAGCTGCAAACTTGGAGGTAATTGGTTCTGCAGCAATAAGAACTAAAACACATGCCGTGAGATTAATCTGAAGCAGAAAGTTATCAAAGTAATTGAATGCTCCTGGATGCCTTTTACCAGATGGATGAAAAGGAAAGTTTGGTGAGATTGAGGAACCTGCTCGTACTCACTCAGCAAGTGGTCAGGGGGTCTGGGTTCCAGTTCAGCATCACTCCAGAGCCTACACATACTCCTCAACAGTGTTTCTCCAACTGTCATGCACAGGGCCTGCCTGGGTACCAAGTTTAGATGCAGATTCTGATCCCGCAAGGCATAAGAGGTTGCATTTCTAACAGACTCCCACCTCGAGCTTGGTGTGCCATGCAGCCCTCTTCTGGCCTGTTATGGAGAAATCTACTTCCACCGCTAACCTGGATTTCCTTTGAATTGTAAAACCCACTTTTATTTTTTTTACAGTTTTATTGAGATATAATTGACATACAACACTGTGTGAGTTTAAGTTTACAGTGTGATAATGTGGTATGTGTGTATGTATTGTGATGTGATCACCGCAATAAGGTTAGTTAACACCCGTCACCTCACATAGTTACGTGTGTGTGGTGAGAACATTTAAGATCTACGGCATTGGGGACTTTCAATTATACAATGTGGTATCATTAGCTGTAGACCCCATGCTGTTTCCTAAACCCCCAGAACTTGCTCCTCTTATAACAGGAAGTCCCTTCCCTTTGTCCAGCATACCCCCTCAAGCCCCCACCCCAGCTCCTGGCAAGCCACCTTTCCATTCTCTGTTTCTGTGAGTTTGGTAAAACCCACTTCTGAGATGGGGGGGGGATCCAGGGCCTGAGGGAGTTGCTGTTTTCACACATCTCACACATTTTGCCACAGAACAGAGCTACTGAGTTTGTGACAGAGCCCAAACTGAGTTCCATCGAACCTACTGTTTCCATTCAGGCATAGCAAGCTCAGAGGGTAGGATGCTTTGTCAGTAATAAGAAGTTGTTGGGTTTTTTTTAAGATTTTTAATTTATTTATTCATGATAGTCATACACACACACACACACACACACACACACACACACACAGAGAGAGAGAGAGAGAGAGAGGCAGAGACACAGGTAGAGCGAGAAGCAGGCTCCATGTACCGGGAGCCCGACACGGGACTCCATCCCGGGTCTCCAGGATCGCGCCCTGGGCCAAAGGCAGGCACTAAACCGCTGCGCCACCCAGGGATCCCAATAATAAGAAGTTGTAGATGGACAGGACACTGCACACAGCATGTCTGATCAGAGCCACATGTGTTCGCAGGGAGTGTCCAGTGCCCTTTGTGTGTTTGCTGCTCCCGAGGCTGAGGTGTGGAGACTTGGTCATCCTGGGGGCTGGTGGGATTCGCTGTTCTCCTCACAGGTGTGTTGCCAGGCAGGTCAGAAATATCTTCACACTGTGACCATGTGAACCTTTCCACAGCTCTTCTAAATGGTGCCATGCCACAGTCCATTAAGGCAGAGTCTTCTGTGGGGGAGCAGAGGTTTTGGAAGGGAGACTGGCTGGACGCTGCTTTTGACAAGGGCCTGCCCTACAAAGGGTCTTGTCTGGAAACAGTCCTGATGTGCAGAAATCAGAACCCTCATCTATTGCTGGTGAGGGTGTAAAATGGTGCAGTCTGCAAGCTCCTCAGCAAGTTAGAGACAGAGTTACTCCCCAACCCATCATTCTCCACCTGGGTATCTACCCAAGAGAAACAAAAACAGGAATTCAAGCAAAAACGAGTACAATGATGTCCACAGCAGTATTAATCCTCATAGGCAAGAGGTGGAAACAATCTAAATGTTAATCAATAGGTGAGTGGATATAAAAATGTGATCTATCCGTATGATGAAATATTACTTTGCCAGGAAAAGAATTGGAATGCTGTCAAATGCTATGATGTAAATGAGCCTTGAAAGCATTTTGCTAAGTAAAGAAAGCCAGCCAGAGTGGCCACATATTGTAGAATTCCATGTATAGGAGAGGTCCAGAATAGGTAAGCCCAGAGACAGAAAGCAGATCAGTGGTTGCCAGGGGCAGGAGGAGGGGAATAGGAGTGATTGCTGATGGGTACAAGGTCTCCTTTTGTGGGACGAAATGTTCTGGAACTTAGTAGTGGTGATGGTTGCACAATGTAGTGGATGTGTTAAATAACACTAATGCTAAATTTTATGTTATGTGTGCTTTAGCACATTAAAAATTTTTAAAAAGAAATAATTCTAATCAGAGTGGGAACTGCAAAGGAGCATTTTTCCATTCACAAATGCATGGTTTTAGACTTGCTTGCTGTGGGCATCCTGATGATAGTTGGGTTCCTTAGACTTACGAGCACCCCAAATGAACAGAGGGAGCACCAGCCACAGGTAGTGAACACGGGTCATACATGTGCCACACACCAGGTATGGTTCTGAGCGTTCTCATGTACTATTTTTTTTAATCCACACAACTGCTCCAGAAGGAAGGTTCATATTTTATTTTCGCTTTACATCTAAGGAAACCAAGGCAGAGAAAAATAAAGTAAATTATGCCTCCCTGGATCCTAGAAGTAAAGTAGTGGGCTGCACAACTGGATTTCAACCAGAAGTCTACTCAACAAAGATCTCTGACATGTGACTGATGCTGAAGAGAGGCAGTGCCCAGCAGAGTCTAGGCCTGGGGCTCTGAGGGCTCACTGTTGCTGGCAGGAAGATGCCACTTTTGGAGTAAGTGGAACATCCATGCAGTTGTCATGTGGCAGGAACTGCAGACATCAGCTCCCTCTGCTTTAGTTTCTTCTGTGAGATGGAAAGCTTGGATCCGAGAGCCAGTGACCAAGATGGTGACACTGGGACAAGGACAGGCTGGGGAGGAGTGGTGACAGGTGCTGCTCAGCAGATCGATGAGAAGGCACGGTCATTGTTCCCAGTCTGTTGGTTAGGAACAGAGGCTCAGAGGCGCGGCATCGCCTGTCCAAGGCCACACACAAACTACAGATGCAAGCCTGATTGAGGTGGAAGCATTTGCCCCGTGCACCGCAAAATGCATCTCTCTCCACCCAGCCAGTGGTACTTTGTGTCCTGGTCCTCCAGCTAAAACACAGTGGAAGACTAAAAAATACAGAAAGAATAAAACCACACAGAATAAAATAGAAATCACTCAATGTTATTATCCTGAGAAACTTACCATCACCCTTTTGATACACTGCCTGTAATTTTTGTCTATTTGTGCACAAACACACAATATTTATATATCCTTATAAAATTAGGATCATGCTAAATATAAGTTGTTTCATACATTTATTTATTTAATATTTTATGTTTCCTATTGATTCATTATGAGAAAACTTGAATTTTAATATCTGCAGAGTCTTCTATCATCTGGATCTTCCAGAATGTTAACTATATCACTAGTGATGGGCATTTAGGTGGTTTTCTCATTATTGCTCTTAAAATCGACACTGCTCTGATGGTCCTTCAGTATACATGCTGTGACTATTTGGCATATAGCAGGTACACAATTGATAATTATGAATTAGTTAATGATGGTTGAACAAATGAATTTCTTCAGGGTGGTTCCTTGTCCCTGATCTGCTTGGCTCAGGTAGGTTTGCCCATACAGTCCCTTTGCTCTCAAGTGTCCTGATTTGGGGAATTATTATTTTTTAAGATTTTATTTATTTATTCATGATAGACAGAGAGAGAGAGAGAGAGAGAGAGAAAGAGAGAGAGAGGCGGAGACACAGGCAGAGGGAGAAGCAGGCTCCATGCAGGGAGCCCGACATGGGACTCGATCCTGGGACTCCAGGATCACACCCCGGGCCAAAGGCAGGAGCCAAACCGCTGAGCCACCCAGGGATCCCCCTGGGGAATTAATTATAAGGTCCCCTCAACCAACTAGTATAGATCTTTTTGAAATTTGTGATGCACATTGCTAAATTGCCACACAGATGTGTAATACCAATTCACACCTAATCTGTAATCTATCCCTAATTACCGAGGGCTTGATTAAAAAGTTTTGCTGAGAAGTTTGGGAAAGAGGATTACCATTGTGAGAGTTGAATTAGTTTTGTGAAAGTCAGAAACATCTTAAGTCCATTTCCCCCTTAAATCTCACGTTTTTAGAATCCACACTGGTCCTGTGGGGAGCTTGTAATTTATTATTTATCAGCATTTTGGGTGGGAGAAGTCATGATCCTGAAGCTATTTGGATTTGAATCCCAGCAGTCACTTGCCAGTAGCTGTGAAACTTGGAACGAGTCCCATAACTGAGTCTCTGTTTCTTCCTCTGCAAAACGGAAATGGATATACCCTCACTTCAGAGAGTCGTAAGGGTTAGACATCAGCGTCCAGACCAGGAAAGTCAGTTTCACAGATTGCTCAAATGCAGTCTTTTGCCTTAACGAGCCATCCACCCAGTTATTTAGCAGCAGCACCTGGTGCTTCCTGGTTCCCACACGCACACTGGCTGTTCATTCTTACAGCGCTCCAGCTTGATCCCGGAACCTGCTGGAGGATCAGGTGGGTGCGTGCACAGCAGTGGTGAAAGGCTCCTTGCTTCACTGCATCCCACTTGCAGATCATCACCCTGCCTGAATCCCAGGCTTTCAGAGGGTTAGCCTAGTAGGTCATGGCTAGGAGGACTGCATGTTGAGAACACGGTTGCACATGGTAACACATCCTGTGACTGACTTATGCTCTGATCAACTGAATGTGACATTTAGGGAGCTGTGGTAACTCCTGTTTCCTTGCCCTAGCAGGGCAGTAGACCTGGGAAATTGTCTAGTCAAGATCAACAGGAGAGTTTTGAGATGATCTTTTGGCTGGCCTTCATATTCTGGACAGGGCAGTTGGTGATATGGAATACGGCCTCGGTCAAAGGGGATGGCTTGAAGAACTCTCACTACAGTCCAAAACAGATGTTTTAACAATTTAAGTGAGATGGATTGAACTCTGGCATTGAATTTCTCCTGGATATCACGGCACCTAAATACTTGAAGGAAGAAGGCTGAGTAAGCCCCAGAATGCATCTGACAATGATGAAATGACCTTTGGAACATTCTAGCAAAGCTCAGAATCAGGGCCAGTCAGAAGCAGTTCTGGACAGAATTGTCAGCTCCCTGGATTTTCCAGCTTCCACTCACCTGGAGTATAACCTAGACAAATTCCTCTCTGTTTTGACACAGGAAAAAAAAAATCACGTTGGTAATTGGATGGGATGGGTGTTTTCTACTTCAAAGTGAATTGTGGTGGGATCCCTGGGTGGCGCAGCGGTTTGGCGCCTGCCTTTGGCCCAGGGCACGACCCTGGAGACCCAGGATCGAATCCCACGTCGGGCTCCCGGTGGACGGAGCCTGCTTCTCCCTCTGCCTGTGTCTCTGCCTCTCTCTCTCTCTGTGTGACTATCATAAAAAAACAAAACAAAACAAAACAAAAAAACAAAAAACAAAGTGAATTGTGGAAACAGTTTCATGGAGTCTTCACGTTTCTAAAACCCAACAGGGACACTCAACTGCTGAGCCATGCAGGCGTCCCATCTTGTAAGAATCTTAAGCTACCTAAGAATCTACATAACATTATTTGAAGGTGGACTGTGGTCACATAAAGATCTATATTATAAATTCCAGGTAACAGCTATTTTTTTTAAAGGTGTATAAGCATGACCCATTCTCACATTAAGAAAAAACAAACATATTAATCCCACACCATCCTTTAACTACCATCATTCATCTTTTCTCCTTTCATGCTATGTCTCTCAGGAGTGTTGTCTATACCTGCTGTTTCCATCCACTAACCTTCTCTCAGCTCCTTAGCAGATTGTAATCTGGCTTCCACTTCTACTGTCCCACTCAGGCGACTTTGCCAAAGTCACCAGCAACCTAGACATCGCTATCCAAAGAGACAATTTTCACACCTGCCTTCAGACCACAGGCAGCCTTTGGCATGTGGCCACCCCATCCTTCCTGAACACTGCCTCTCTTGGCTCTTGTGACATGCACCCCCTGATCTTACTCTTGCTCTCTGATTGCATCTGCTCTGTTCCCCTTGCTTGCTCATTTCTTCTCTATTTGACCAAGAGATGTTTGGATTCCTCAAAAATTGTTTCTAGGCCTGCTTTATTTCATACTTAGCACTTTTTCCCCAAGCAAACCCTTATACCCACACTCTTATTTTCCTTATTTCCTTATCATATGCATCCTGGATCTCTCCTCTGAGCTTCAGTCTGTATTCTGAACTCCTATGGGCACTGCAAAGTCAGCTCAAATCTCAACATGTTCCCAAAAGGGTCATCATTTCTTCCCTTAAAGTGGTCTTCTCGGAGGGTTATTTGTCTCGGAAGACGGGACTCCCAACATCACTGCTGCCATCATTCATTGACTTTGAAAATGTTTATTGAGCACTTGGTATAAGACACTGGAGATATGATGAGCAATGGACAAGGTCCCTGTTGTCCTATGGAGTTCATGCTGCAGCAGAAGAGACGGACATTAAGTAGGTAAAGAAACAAACATACCACATAATTTCAGGTTAAGTGTTCGTGCCATAAAGAGAATGAGAGCCGGGTGAGGATCACTGATGGGTGGGATCAGTGGGTGTGACTGTGCTGGCCAAGGCACCAGGGAAGTCTTCTAGAGGCAACACTGAGTGGGTACTTGGATGAGAAGATGGAACATGCAAAGGGCCAAGAGGAGGAAAAGGAGGTGAGGGCAAAGTGATTGTAAAGTCCATCAGAAACCTAGGGATTATTCTTCACTTTTGGCTCTGGAAAGTCTCATCATTGTGTGTCTCAGGTTCCAGCCCTAGGCCAGAGCACCCTCATCTGCACCTTAGGCTGTGATCCCAGCTACTTTGGTGGCCTCCCGGCATGCGCCCCTCTCTCCTGCCCAGGCTCCACATGGCAACCCAGTCATCTTTTCAAAAGGCAAATCACGGTATTCTGTATCCTTTCTTCCTACTTTTCTACTTGTGGCTTCAAAACAAAAGATGGGATCTCATTTTCCTCCCTTTGAACATGGCCTGGTCCTTGTGAGAGGCTCAGTGAAAAGAATTGTAGCAAAAATGATGTTTCGCATCTTTAGATTGTCAACTAGATGAGGTGGCACTGCTTCTGCTGGGTTCTATTTCCTGGGACATGTGTGCCTAGATCTGCTGCGGTGTGGTCAGGAGGCCTCTGGCATATGGAGAGGCCCTGTGTGGATGTCCTGACCAGCAGCCCCGGGCCCCTAGCCTTCCAGGCCCCACACCTGATGCTGTGGAGGTGAGTCACTCAAATTGCAGATTCATGCGCAAAACGATTATCATCGATTTAAATCATTAAAGTTTGGGAAGGTTTGTTTCACAGCTAAATGGAAATTGAATATCTACACATCAATTAAAAATGTATTTATAACCCGGCCTTCTTCCACCAAAAGCAAATCTGATCCTGTGCCATACCCTCCCCCCCGCCCGCCCACCCTACCACCCCTGGCTCTTTTAGCCACCTGCGTAGCTTACAAACCCTGACCCTTCCCTTCACAGGCCATCCTGCTACTAACTTGCCACATGCAACCCTACAAGTGCCCTTCCCTGCCTCTAATTTGACCTGCTCTTGGTTACTCATGCTGTGCTGTCCCTGCTCAGCGAGCTAATAAATCTAACTTGGTTGTCTGAAGCCATGTTTCTGGTGGTTTTGGGCTTGGGGCTTGAACGCGATAGTGTGCAAAATGGCTCATATGCGGGGGGTCGGGGGAGACAAGTGTCCCCGAGCTCTCTGCCCTAGTTCTTTTCTAGCCACATCTGCAGCCGTACCTGTTCCAACTTGCTTTGCTTGCTCTGTTGTGTCCTCAGACCTGCCATGCCCCCTTCCTCCGACCCCCTGAACTCACGTGGGGCTCTGCTCACCACGCTCCGATGGTTTGAATAGTCACCATGTCCTTCGACATACTCCTTCAGTGTCACTTTGCACTTCCCGTGTGGCTTCCTCGGCTGGGAAGCTGTCTGGATCTCTCAGGCCAGGTCAGCTCTGACTGTTTTAGGCTTTGTAATACCCCCATCTCTTCTCGGTTTCCTAATGTGCATTACAGCTGGAACTTCTGTGGGATGAGTTTACTAGTATCTATTTCTGTTACCAGGCAGAGTTCTCTGGGCCTGCTTTTGCTGACCGGTGTGTAGCATATGGTGTTATAAGTATATTCCTGTGGCCTGCAGCTGCCTTCTTAGTGGGCCACAAATGGGCAGGTGTGTCAGGAGTCAGCTCATGGATTGGCTCAGGGATCCGGAGGCAGATGACAGGGCTGGATCAGGGCATACGCTGAAGAGTGCTACAGCCACTTCCATCCTCTGTGGCCTGAGATATGGGGAGAACAGATAAACATGGGACCGATTGATGAAATTCCTTTCCCAGGAGCCCCATTTGGCCTCTGGTACCCTCCACACTTCACTGGGAAGGGCACTGGAGCCAGAGTTAATCAGAGTCAGCACGTGCTTCCTTTGGGCTCAGGTGCAACAAAGATACGGAGTTGGTTTAGATGGATAAAAATATAAAAATGGGCAGCCCCTTGGGCTAAGGTCGGGGGGGGACAGACATGGCCACTTGTACATGGCTGTGGTTGTGAAAATTGCTGTAAGTTGGTGAGGGGAAAATATCTAGCAAGTGATTTGGAAATTTGAAGTTCACATAAAATCTGACCCTGCAGTCCACCTTGGAGCTCTCTAATTCCCATAAATGGAAAGCACCAGGATGTACGGACCCTAGAGTAGGCCACTTAGTACAGGACATGGAGGGCCTAGCCAGAGGCAGCTGTGGGATGGATCAGGGCATGGCCCTGCAGGTAGGATCTGTTTGGCGCACAGGTTGCCACTAGACAGCGAGTTGGTCAGCAGAGTGATGAGGAAGTACTCAGCCCACAGGTGCGTTGGGATGGTCGGGGAGAGTGTGTGGGAATTCTCGGACAACAAGGAGAGTGAGGAAGCAAACAAAAATATTTCAAGTTGGGGGAGAGGCAGAGACATATTCTGATAAAATGAAAGAAGAATAACCAGAGGTATGGTCGGGAAAAGCGCTTTTATTGTTGATCAAAATTATTTGGCTGATAATCTAGAGGGGAATGGTTCACTGGGCAAGAACAAAATTAGATTCTATGCCTCTCTGGCGCCTCTGTTCTGATGGCCGAAGCCCTGGACTCTCCTCCTGTCTGCTCACAGCCTTGGGGGGCTAGCCCCATCCTGGGCCTTCTCTGACCACACCAGTGGACAGAGCGCAGGCCTGGCTCCCCACACAACTCAAGTCTTCCAGTGCGTTCTGCAGCCTCCACACGACCCCCTTTATGCCACATCATGGCTTTCTGGGCTGGGGTTTTCCATCTGTGAATTCCCTCTCAGTGCTGGAATGCTGTTTGTTTCGCTTTTTTGTTTGTTTGTGGTGGTAGCTATTTCTAGTCTTGCGGCTCTGCCGGGGGGCCCTGGCGGCTGAGGGAGAGGGACCCAATGTGAGGAGGCCGGGTCTGCTGCACTGCCTGCCGGTGCCACAGCTTTTCATCCTCACCCAAGACACATGAAACAAAGCAAAACAGCAGAGACCCCCAGGCCCACCAGGCTCTGGCTTCAGCTTGAGTTGGGGTGTGGCATGTAGTTCAGGTTTTATCCTTCCCTGTGTGCTCATCTGCAAAGTGAGGCTACTTTGTGTGCAAGCATACTCATTGTATCGCTGTTGATAATTGTGAAAGAGAAAGAGAAGGTATGGAAAAACATGGATGTTCCAGTGGCTGGGCAGGGTAGATGGGGCTTCAGCAGATGGTCCAGCAGGTGTTACAGCTTGTGTAAGTCCAAGGAGCATTCCCCAGCAGGTCTTGCAGGGCCCCGTGTCCTGGCCACGGTAGAGGAGGGACCTTCAGGGATGGGAGGGGGCCCTTCTAGAGGGGCCGGGGGTTCTGAGGGTCTGCACTGCATGACCGTGGAGCCTCAGCATCACCAAGGACTTGGGAGATGAGTGTGGATCAGACGTAAACAACATCTGTTCACCTCTGATTTATATTTCTTTGTCCTTTGCAATTTTGCCTTTTTTATCACCAAAGTAGTAAGGACACTGAACATTGTAGAAGGGAAAGGAGTTACCAGTAATCTTATCAACATCATCCACCAGGCAGGGTTAGACATTCTGGTGTATTTCTTTCTTGGCTTTGGGTAAGCATCTGGCTATTTTACATAATTTTGCACACATTTTATAGTGTAAGCATTTCCTTATACCCATTTTCCCATTGAAGAGACCATGTACTGTGCTGTCAGGATGAAAGCCTTTTGGGGTCCCAGAGGGACCAGGCTAGAGGGAGGTATTAAGAGACACCAGGCCAGGAGGTGTGCTTGTTGCTGAGGCATGGCTTTGGCCGAGTGGCTCCTCTCTTCCTGGTGTCACACAAGCCTGGAGCCCAGCTGTTAGTTATGATCCCTTTTTGCAGATAAAAAAGCTGAAGCCCCTCCAGGTCAAGCAGTGTGCCCCAAGCACTTAGAAGAGCCCAAGCCCTTTGACCCCAAGGGCTGCATGCTTACCCTGCCTGTTATCTTACCCTGCCTGTTGGCATGACTTATCAGTATGGTACTGGGGCATTTCCTGTTCACCTTCTCATTGAGGCTTCGTGGGCGAAGGTGGCTTCAGGAGACAGCTCCCAAGGCTGGTGGTCCCCTGGGCTGGCAGGTCCCTACACCCAGTGGCTGTATGGGAGAGCAGCCTCGTAGGGTTTGGGGCCCACTGAGCCTACCTTTATACTTCCCCTCTGGTTCCAGCTCATTCCCTTGGCCTTTCTGTTCCTAAGCCAGTTCTGGTGAAGACAAGAGTACAGTGAAACTTGTTGCCTCTGCTCTGGGGTTCCTCAGCAAGAGGCAGCCCTGATGTGGCCGGTTGACAGGAGGCAAGTGGAGACAGGCCAGGCTGTGAGCTTCAGATCCCAGGTCAACCACGTCCTAGCAGCGCAGCTACTGTGACTCAGCCCTCTAATCTGTGAGAGGGGCCAGGGCCTGGGAAGCCCCATAAACATAAGGAGCCCCCATAACACTCTGACAATTACTGCTTGTTTATGATCGTACTAGCTGTTTACTAGAAGTTTACTGTTCAGTACCATAGAAACCTCCGTGGCTCAGTCTAGAAAATCACTCTGAAGAAGGATGGGGATGGAGGGACTGGGTGCCTGGGCATTGCTTCATCCTCTCTGTCCTGTCTGAAGATTGAATATTAATGAGGTTCTTCTGGGGAAAGCATGTTTTTTCTGCTAGATATCCTACCCGTCTGCCCTCCCAGCCCCAGGGAGTAGGTATAATTTTAAAAGGGGGGGACTGGGGCCAGATGTTTGGAATCAGCTGTCAGGGGCAGGAGACAGGCTATGGTTCTCATTGCTAGGTCTTCTGAGCCCCTTTCCTTGGGGCATCAAATATGGGATGTGTTCCCCATGCTGGCGTTCATGTGGTGCGGTGGAACACGCAAATCCAAAACCAGTGGCAGGGACATATTTGTGGTGTCTCCATCCGTGCATGGTATCTGAGATCCTGAGACACCCCCCCCCCCCCCCCCCCCCCCCCCCCCCCCCCGAAAAGCTCAGCCTGCAGAGGAGCCAAAGGGCCGGAAGCTGAGTTTGTCCCATCGCCACCTGGTGGCGTCCCCGTCGCTGCAGGGGGAGCCATCGCTGCAGGGGCCAGAAGGCTTGGTGGGGTGGGGGTGGGGGGATGCTGCATCCACGTTCACTATGGGGGTCACGGCTGCCAATACCAGCTCCCTGTGAGCACGCCAGGTGGACAGCTGGCCCCTCTTTGTTTTCCTCTGTGTCTGTCTCCCAGGGATAGGGCCTGTCTTTTTGGCCAAGCCTAGCAGGGAGGCCCCGTTGAGGCAGGAGGTTCACCCCAGGGTGGTTTCCTACTCTGTCACCTGTGCCAGGTTTTCGGACATGCAGGCAGACTCAGCGGGTGCGCTCACCTCTGTGGGCAGGGGCAGAGGCCTTCTGGTAATCCCAGCTGACAGGCTGACATTCAGCTGTGAATTGGATCTAACCAACTGCAGACAGAAAACAGGATTTTGGTTTATTTATAGTGATCCTGTCACTACACTCAGCGCAATGGGACGTTACTGTAAAAATAAAAGATAAATGGCAACGCCGATGAAGTTAGCCTGGCTCCTGTCGCCGTGGCCGCCCCTCTGTCCGCTGAAACCTACCTGGGAAACATCCCTGAGATCAGACCCCTCCTGAAAGGGCCCACGCACGGGTGGCCAAAATCGCTGTGCCTTGGTGGGATTGTTTTGTTCTGAACTTTTCTACTTTCTGAAAATCCTGTCCCAGGAAATACCAAACGGGAAGAGAGCAGGCAAAGGGAAATTCCTTCTGTCACTTCAGCTGTGAGGTTCTTTTATTGGTAGACTGCAGGTTTCTGAGCAGTTTTAGATTTACAGGAAAATCGAGTGGCAAGCCAAGTGCCTGTGTCTACCCGCCCCTGCCTCTTTTCTGATTACCAACATCGTGCATCGGCACAGCACACTCGGTGCAAGGTGGACGCATCATCATCGTGGAGAGCCCGTATTTTACACGAGGGTCACTGCTGGTGGTGGACATTCTCGAGGCTCTGTCAAATGTACGATGTCACATATGCACCATCACAGGATCACACAGGAGAGTTGCATCGTCCCCCAAATTCCCGATAGCCGAAAAATGTTAAAGCCACTTTTAAAGAAACAGAGCTATTATAACTTTCAGAGCTGCATAAATTCCCAAGGAACGGGAGAGCCACCAGGGGCTGGAATGTGGCTCCAAAAGGAGTGAGGACAACATGGGTGTTCCTGTGCACATGTATACATAATGTTAGTGTGTACACATATTTTATATTTAAAAAGGGGGCAGCCCGGTGGCCTAGTGGTTTGGCGCCGCCTTCAGCTGGGGTGTGATCCTGGAGACCCGGGATCGAGTTCCACGTCGGGCTCCCTGCATGGAGCCCGCTTCTCCCTCTGCCTGTCTCTCTGCCTCTCTCTCTCTGTGTCTGTCGTGAATAAATAAAAAAAAAAATCTTTAAAAAGGAAGGCATGATCTTGGGGAGTGTGCGTCAGCCCACTGAGTTGGGCTATACCTCCCTCTTGGATTTAGGATGGTGATTTTGGGGTGCACTAGCTTATGGAACATTTGCTGTCCACATGTTGCCCCACAGGGGACAGTGCCGCGAGACCAGCTCTGAGTCGAAGTGCACCTAATCGGGGATCCAGCGGGAGGCAGCTTTCTCTCCTTGGCACATTCTTGCTGACACGTGTCCTCCTTCCCGTGCGCCGACCCTGCGTGAGCACAGAGGAGCCTCTGGGCTCCAGAGATAATAAAGCTCTCTTGCCTTCTGGAGTTTCAAGTGAAGTGAGTGAGGGGGCCAGGCCAAGTGCCCGGACAGAGCGTGTTCTCAGGTCCGACTGACCTGGCCACTCGCCACCGCGAGCACATCTTCTGGGAAGGTAGGAGGGCCCGCCTGGTGCTGGCCTCTTCCTAAACTAGACCCTCCCAGTCCCCAGTTCCAGAGCAGAGGGTCATTGACGGTGTTTGGGGGTAATGGACACCTTGTCACGTCCGTGTGAACTTGACTTATTTGCTCTAATTCTTATATTTCTCCTCTGCGTGCAGGGCATTCTCAGATTCCTGGATGCTGATACATTCCTGTCCCATCTAGGATCCGGCAGCGTCTGCTTTATTCTCCAGAATCCCTGTATTTGCCCCAAAGATGTCCCTTTGCCATTTTTCCTTCTTGTATTCCCTGGCTTTGGTGTCAAAGAAGATGAAAAAGTGCCGATTTAGAATTCATTCCTAAGAATGTGAAGACCGGGCATTGCTGGGTGTCTCTGGACTGCCGCGGCTCACTGCCGGCCAGTCAGCTGAAACCCAGCATCAGGAACGCAGGGTCTTTATGGGAACTGCTGTTGTCCGCCAGAATCATTCTAAATATATTAAAAGTAGGTTAACTTACTATGCTTCCTGCATTTATTCTTCCAGCTGAAATTTCCCTGACTTTTTTTTTTCCTTTTCATTTTATTAGGTTAATAAAACTTGGTTTTCCAGCATTTCGCTGCCCCAGGAGGGCAGTGGGCCCCCTGTCCAATTCATCAACTGCCTAATGAGCGGCCCCGGAGGTCCCGGCCCGTCCATTCCAGAAGCTCTCTCTGCCTTGTAAAGGTGAGGCCCACGGGCTGCACTGTATATTTTGTCTGTTAGTTTCCCAAATTCTCCTGCCAGCTTGACTGTCACTTTTCGGGATTTATATGAGGCAGCGGCATGGCGGGCAGCTCCCCTCAGTAGGGGAACCTCTCCTTTGCCTACTCTTCACACACACAACGCACTCTGTGCCATAAAATAATGTTTCTGTAATAAAACGAAGCAGAAATGTGTCGATGTTAGCATTTTAGAACATTCCAGCACCAGGGTTGTGGGAAATACCTCCGTTTGCATTAAGCAGGGAAGCTCTGTGAGTAGGGGATAAAATCATGTGAAAAAAAGGCTTTTAGTAAGAAGAAATGGTCGGGGATTCAAGTATATGAGTGACAAGTGGAAGGTGTGCGTGTGTGCGTGTGTGTGTGTGTGTGTGTGCAGTCTTCACGCTGTTTTTACACACACATGCCTCCCGCCCCTGATTTATTGTCTGTGTTTCAGAGAAGGACCAGTACAAGGGGAAGTGGGTGCTGCTAGTGTTCTGGCCCAGGGTCTGGATTCTGTCCTCTTCTGGAACAATTTTTGTCGCCTCCCCCCGCCCCACCCCCCAGCAGGCTCTCTTGCCTTCGCCAGCTTGTCAGGACGCTGCCAGCTTTGGGCGTGGCACCCCGTCAGCCCCAACATGGTGGGAGAGCTGGGATCTGAGCCCACGAGCTCGGGGACACAGGTCAGCTCGGCAGCCTGGGGGAAGGAGACACAGCCGGGGGAGGCGCTGGTGGAGGTGGGGGGTGGCCCCTGGGCTGGGGGGTCCTTGGGCCACAGGCCCCCGCACATGCTCATGGTAGCCGGCCTTGTCAGTGTCTGCACTGGGAGTTCCAGCTTCTCTTCTCTGGTTCAAGCTTCCAGGAAACTCATGGCCCTTAATTAACAACACTCTGGAGGGCGTGCATGATCGCTAATAAATTACTCCCTACGACCTGTAACTTTCTTCCCGTCTTTCCAGCCGCCCACCTCGAGCCCAGAAGAGCAGGAGCGCAGAGGGGCGGTTATGCTTACGGTGCCTGCAGGACAAGACAAAGTGGAAAGCTGCTCTTTGTCACCCACCCGGCCCCGATGGCAGCTAACAGACCTCATCCACACAATTGGCTGGGACTCGACTCCCTTGTAACACCAGGTCCCTCTTCTGCAGTCTCTGTGCACTCGTGGAGGAGCAGTGTGGAGGGTCTCTGAGGCCAGGGGGAGCACCAGCATCAGCCAGCACCTCCGTTCTTCGACAGAGGGAAGACGCGATTGCGTGGCTCTCAGCAGTGACATCAGAGTGTCCACGTGCCCCCGACCGTGTGCCCCAGCTGTATGCATCCTCCTGGTTCCTGTCAGGCATGTGTTGGGGGCTCAGAGTCCACATACGGACGACCACAGCAACCACAGCAGCTGTTCTGACGGGGCTTGGAGGGAGTGGGCCCCGCTCACGCCCACCCCTTGAAGCCCCTCAACCTAGGGCCGGGCTTTCTCAGTTTCCTGTTGCTTTTCCAGGTACTCAGAGCATGGCTCTGGTGCAGGATTTCTCCTGGAAAGGGGCTGCTGCTGTCGCCGGGCACTCGAGGTCTCCTGAAATACACTTTGAAGGGTTTTTGTCTTGTTTTGTTTTCCCCACTCGACACCCTTGAATGAAGTAGGCTGTTGGCCTTCCCACAGAAGGATTTCCCATTATCCTGTGCACTTGCAAGGGGCAAAAGCCCAGCAAGCAGAGGTAGCATACGGGGTTCTCATCACGCGTTCCTTCTGGTCTCAACTGCCCCCAAAATGCTGCAGCTTTTGCCCCTTCTCAGTAACTAATCCCCCACTGCATTCCCCACCCCCTTGGACCAGCCCACCCCAAGCTGCTCACATTGAAAGGAGCATTCATGCTTGGGCCATCTGTTTGTTTAAACTCACCCCATGCGAGGCCATGTTAAATGCAACAGAATGGAGAAAAATGTAATTCTCTGTCGGCTTTTGATCAAAGCGAGGACTTTTAAAAAAATTCAAGATGGATTTCTGAAGGACAATGTGGTACACATTCCTTGTGTTTCTGAGCTGCGGTGTTTAGTTGATTTGGGGAAAAAAAATCCCCCCCCCCCCGCCTTTTGATCCCATGGAGAAAACACTCTCACAAACACATCTCGGCCCCACAAACATTGCAAGACGGCGGGAGGGTGGAAGGGTACGGCCTTCTCATTTATCAACAACACAGGAGAATTCGGAATACGACTCACTGCAACATGCAAGCCCTCTCCTTCTGTGGGAATTCAAGGCGACATCCCTGCCACCTCAGGACCCAGGATGCTTGCCCCGCACCCAGAAACACACGTCTTGGCTCACCCCTCCAGCTCTGTCGCCACCAACCATTAAGAGTACATTTCTCCCTGGCTCCTTCAGCCTCCCAGCAAATGCAAATAAAAAGTGCTTAAAATGGTTAACATTTCCTGTCACTGAAGGCATTCGTGAGGGGTGGGGGTCGCTGAGTTTTAAGTGTATTTTCATAGGAAAACTCATTTCAGATCTGCAGCAGGGACTCGGACAACTCGCACAGAGTCTCAGGGTCTGCAGGGAGCCCGAACACTGAGTCAGCCGATGGTCCTCCACATTATGTGGGTACAGGAGAGCGGGTACCCAGGTTCACACTTAGGCCCGCCCGGGGCCCCTCTCCGGTCTCACAGGGAAAAATAAAATAGGCTCTTTCCCACCATCCTCCCGGTTATTCATTTTCTTTTCCTCTATTGGAGAGAAAAAAACCCCCCCAAATTTGGCAATTTATTTTGTTGTGTTTCCTCTATTGATTGTTTAGCTAGTGATTTTGCCAACTTCCTGGATGTTCATTTCTGGTCCTGCACAAAAGAGCCACATTTCCTTTTGGAACTGGGACCAGGAGACAGAGCAGCAGGCACTGGAAATTGTGAGTACTCCCCAACTTTCTTCCAGCTTCGCTCTGACCCTGTCTGTCCGTCTGGCCTGCCTCCCGAATCTTTCTCTAACCAGTTAACTTTCTGTGTGGCTCCCTGCGAACCCCTCCGTCAGCCCATAGCAGCACTCTGACTTTCAGGAAGGGAGCCCCTACCATGTCTGTAGGAACCTCGGATGGGAAGGGGAGGGGAGTGTGCTTACCAACGGAGGACTTCAGTTCTCATTTTAAGGCTCCGAAAGATGGTGAAAGCCAACAGAAGCAGGCTGGTTTATTTCAGGGCGAACAGTGAGTCCCTACTGAATTTACCTCATAAAATGAATTTTTAAATTTTCATTTTCTCATTTCATTCCAGCAGAAAATGAGTTTGCCTTTATAATGTCCAGATCTTTCGAACTCTATGGAGTGAGAAATTAAGTTACAAAATGTAAATACCTTGGTTATACCCCCATATATATATATGAAATGAATATATATATGAAATGAAGTAATTCCTGACTGTAATGCAATAGCAAGCCTGATTTTAGGCTCCTAGGACACTTTAAAAAATTTTATGATGTGTAATAAAGAAAAATTAGGTTTGGTAAAAATGTTTCTTTTTAAAAATGGGTGCAATAATAAATTCAATTGTATTTCTCATTTAACATAAATTGTTTATTTTTTAAAATCTTCTGAACGTCTTTGTCTAATGTTGGGAGGACTGTAAAAAAAATGTTAATATTCTAGGCCACAATTGACTTCTTTCCATGAAACTATTCTAATGCGTGTGGACAATTGTAAAGCAATGCAGTTCTCTTGTGAAAGGAATACCCTGCCTTTAATTAAAAGCAATTAATGCTCAAATTTCAAGGCAAATCCACTGATCAGTTAGGAGCATGGAGAAGGAGAAAAGCAAGCCTGCTATTTCCATAAGAAAGTCCAGAAATCAACATCGTACAGATGTACAATCGGAACGTGATTATATTTAAAGGAAAAGTTATATAAGCTTCAAAAATGGTCGTTGTTTTGCTTAAGTGCCTGAAAAAAGGATTCAGAATAATATTTGGATTATCCCAGTTTTGTGCTCTTGTGTTCATGGAGCCTTGTCAGGTTAAAGAACCCCAAGGGGGGCACGAGTATGCATATGTATGTCTCCCCTATGTCCCCAACTCGGGGAGGTGTGGGGAGGGAAAGGTGGGTGCTGACCACTGGAAAAGTAAACCTTCACCCCAGAAATTCATAATTAATCTAAAACTCTCAGATTAAACATAGCAATGCTCTCATCTTCCTTCACCTCCTCAATTTGGGGGTTGCAGCGTAGGGCGACGGGCTAGAGAATTTTTGAAATTGCTGCAGACCAGAGGTGTGCCGAAAGGCTGCGGCGCTGTCCTGTGCGTCTGCCTAGAGTATCCTGTCCTCATCCTCCTGGCCGTGGGGCTATGGCGCTGCGCGACTTCGACATATTTTGCAAGCTTTCTAGTTGGGATTGCTGGAGCAGAAAGCTTGGCGGCCTTACACAGCTTCCCTTGCTGCCCAGCAGATGGCGATGTTACTTCTGGAGTGGCCCGCAGGAGTGGGGGTGGGGAAAAAGCTGAGGTTCAGCCCGAAATCAGGGCAGGTCCCTGGTCAGGTCCCCCTTCCCTTCTCCCGGAGCCCGACCAGCCAGTGATGAACGTAAGAAATAAAAAGTTTTTGAGGCCTCACTTGCAACGTGCCAAGCAGTCAAAGAGTATTTGAGGTATTTAAGCCACATGTTAATTAGCAAAAGCCTCGGCCTCCTGAAATGGTCTAAGACAGTGCTCAGCCTACGTTCAGAGAACTATTTCCTGGAAACGTTCAAGATAAAAATGGAAGAAGCTTAGCAGCTATCTCAAAATCAGATCTATCGCCTGTTTATGTTTTAGGGGAAAAAATGATACCCTTAACGATACTCCTGTAATATTCACAAGAAGTGTACGTGCCATAACATTGTGAGGAATTTTATATGCGTGCAAATGGACAAGTAAAATCAGGCATGTACCGTTGGTGATACAGTCAGAGTCTCACCTTCTCAAAAAAGGCTTTCCATTTGATGTGAGGAATACGTGCGGGAATATCCACCCTGGACTGTGGGTTTTCCGCTATCAGCACCTGCTGAAATGGTGCTACCAGATTCTTAGAGCTTCTCAACCTCCTCTTCCATCTCAGGCTGGCCGGCTACTCTTCTTCCACAGAGAAAAGTTTCCACTTTAGTTCAAGAACAAACAAACATTTTTCTGTCACCATCTCCTGCTAGAGAGAATCCCTAAACCTGACAAGCACATTTTCCAACATATGTAATGTGAAAATTAAAATGAAGACAATTTTGGATGGTTTCGGTGTTTTGGTTCTTCACGGGATAGCCTGATTCCTTAGTTTGTTTTAGGTAATAATTTGCACATTGTTTAATTTGAAAAGAAATAGCGGGCACATTGACACCTACTTGAAACAAATTGTAACTTAACAGCATCAACAGGAGAGCTTATTTCTTTTCCTAAAAATGATGTTATCATTTGTGTTTGAAAAATAAAAAGATGGTAAGGGAATTCATTGGACTCCTAGTGTGAAACGCTGTTTAAGACATAGAAGTATGTTCATTTAGGGTAGTATGACACCTTCATCGTGTTACTGGTGGTTAATCATGTATTGTTCTTTAAAAATTTAATTGAATGACATGCCGGGTTGGTTTTTTTTTTTTTTTAACCTGTATATATTTACAAACTGTGCAAGTTACCCACTGCTTGTAAGTCTATGTATTAATACGATGATTGTGCAAGAAATCCAGCTGTTTAAATAAATTCTGTTCTGCTTTAAAGATTTTGCCCTTTGGGAAGAAAGTCATTTAAGTATTAAGTGACAGTGGCCAGCTAACAATAGTTAAAATGAAAATAAATCTTCCTGAAACTTAGTTCTAATTTTCTTGAGCAAAATACCAACCATAAAAAATAAACTCTGTTTATCGAGCCACATTTGTATCCAGTGAACCTTTGTAAGTTGATACGGAGAAAATATGAACATATGAACTCGTGTATCCCAAATACTTTGGTCTGCTAGCAGAACAGAGAGAGCTATTTGATATGTGGACACTGAAGAAAATACAGTTAGTGATTCTGGAGAGAGATCTGTTCAGATTTGTGCAGACCCAGAGAGGTGATCAGATTAGAATTAACATGAAAAATGTTGTGTCACTTGGCACCTTATCCCTTAAGGATAATTTAATGACACCAACT
This sequence comes from Canis aureus, assembly GCF_053574225.1. Lineage (NCBI taxonomy): Eukaryota > Metazoa > Chordata > Mammalia > Carnivora > Canidae > Canis > Canis aureus. The sequence continues at coordinate 23,069,398 of NC_135613.1, read as the reverse complement.
ACTAATGTTGACTTACATTTCTGCTCCAGCCAACCTTCTTACCATCTTGTTTATTTTCAGAAATCACGTTTGTGACAGCTCTACTGGGCTGTTCAACAGCAAACATTTTCTCATTTAGTTGAAAATATTTTAGGCTTCAAAAACCCGGCAAGGAAAAGCACTTTCAGACTTTGTGTATATGAATAAACTTCTTTGGGGCAAGATTTTTTTATTTTTATTTTTTTTTTAGAAAATGAATTCAACCAGACTATTTGTCCAATTTTTCAGCCTAAAATATTTTTATGTTTCAATTTGCCAACCAGACTGATGGGACCTCAGTTGATACAAAGATTATTGCTTCTTCTTTTCTGGGCTAGTATTGTTTTTATTTTTTTACTTTTTAAGTACTTTTTAAAAATGCTTTATTCTTTACTGTTTTATTTTGATGGAAGGGTAGAAAATGGACTGGGTACCATCTCTGCACGTGAGCTTACAGAAACCCTGAGGCCTGTGTTGCCAGCAAGCACCTCAGGCAGTCACTGCCTACGAGTGATGGTGCACTGTTGCTGGGTCTCAGTCCCATATTTGTAAACTTTCCTTTTTCTTTTCTTTTCTTTCTTTTTTTTTTTTTTTTTGAGAAAGTCACATTTGATCTCTGCCAGTAGAGGTGGGGAAGCTTAACTTCTCTCTTAAGAGCTGAATGCAATCAGAGATCTTATTTTGTGTTGTGTTTTAGTTAAAAGGTAAAAGAAAAGAGAAAAATCTACCCAAACAAACCAGAAGACCCACTTAACATCCAGTCTTCAACGTCAGTGGAGAGAGCCGTCAGCAGAGGGAATAAAGCCCCCAGGACACCATGCGTTTACCTCCTCCTCGTTCCCCCCAGAGAGTTGTCTCAGAAGAAGATGGAGAGTCATAGGGATTCCATACCGGGCTCAGCTGACATGTTTAAGCTACATGTCAGGAGAAAGAAGGCTGAGGTCCTTTGTGCAGAAACATGCTAGAAACTCAAATCCCTGCCTGTCTCTTGGAAATGCTCTCGCCCAGCGTCTCTGCGTGGTTTGGACAAACGAGCCTTTGGGGGTCACCTTTTCAGCGGTTTTCCCATTGCTGCCTCTGAACAGGAGGCGTCCAGCAGGAGCTGCCCCTAGGTCGTGACATTCTGTGCTGACCCTCTCCTGGAGAGAGGGTCTGGGCATGCAGGTGTTGCTCCTGTTTGTGGTCGGGCTTGCTGGTGACTGAGATAGAGCACGTTCCCAATGGGAGCTGTCGCCTGTCCACAGACCAGGAGCTCTCTGGAGTGCCCAGCTCCATCGCATGAGCAGATGTGGCCACAGACCCGTCCTGGACAGGGAGTTGGACAATGCCGTCCTACTCTCCCTGACGACCCAGTGCCCCACTTTGTTGGAGTCCTAACATTGGACATTCAGTCATTTAACAAATTCCTGTTTCTCGGTTTGCAAGTTGACTGTCTCCTCTGCTTAGAATCTAAGCATTGGGATTGTTGCAGACTTACAAGGGTGGGTGTTAATCCAGAGTTGGCCACATGCCAGGTACCGCCTGGGATAACTGGTTGCTGAATCCCAGCAGGTGGACAGGGTAGGGAATGCCATTGTCCCCACTTGACAGTTGAGGAAACTGAGTCCTGGGGAGGTCGAGTGGAACTCTAGGGGCAAAGCTGCTGTGGAGGGATGGGGAGATCTGTGGGCTTGAATCCAGGCCAGTGGGATCACAGACCCCACGTACTTAAGCAGGCCCTCAGATACTGCTAAATCAGTATTTGTTGAGCAGGAAGATTTTAGAGGCATGGAGCTGTGATGCCTGGAACAGAGGTTTTAGAGCAGGACATTGGGGCTTGCATGGGGCTCTGACCTCTGGTGAATTCCTTAAACTTTCAGAGCCTCTATTTCCTCTTACATAAAATGGAGCTAGCAATCTTCCTTTTTCAGGTTGTGAGGATTTGAGATTGTGAATGCAAAGTCTGGACCCATAAAATGTGCTGGATAAAGGATCACATCACAACTGTCTCTGGGGCAGTCGCTGGAGCCCCAAAATGAGTGGGCAGAGGGGCTGCCTGGCATCACATCTTGGCCACCTACCAGCTGGGCACCCTGGGTAAGTCCCTTGGACTTGCTGGGTCTTGGTTTTCTCTGCTGTTCCTGCCTCAAAGCCTCACAGGTGGGAGAGCCAGGCCATGGTCTCCGTGAAGGTGTTTGCACATCCTGGCAGTGCTCCCAGGCTAGTGCCTTGCCATGGGAAGCATGGCCCACAGACCAACAGTGTCAGTTAGAAATACAGTCTCAGGCCCCACCTAGACCTTCAGATCAGACCCAGGTTTATGTGCAAGTCCTGGCCACTGGAGAAGCGCTGCCCTGGAACACATAGGAGACAGAGGCCCCCATTCCAGGGAGGGGCAGATGGCCCGAGGCTGGCCGTCTGCCAGCCTTTTGCCCTCGTGTCCCCCCCCTTCTCCCTTCCTTGTTCGCCCTGTGCTTCAGGGGCTGAGAGGCTGCCCGGAACAGGCTCCCGCATCCCTGCTTCTGGCTGGTCCGACAGTGAGGCAGTGTGGGGAGGCAGCAGGGGTGGGGGAGGAGGGAGGAGCTGCAGTGGATTTGGCAAGGGTGCTGCCTCCAAGGACAGGCCCTTGTCAACCCTGGCTCTTCCCATCCATCCCCTGTCAAGGGTTGCTAGCAGCTTCCTGGGCCTGCTTATGCCCTGAGCTCCACTCGTGGGCTTCTGGGCTTTTCCATCTCCACAGAAACCAGTTCCAAGTATCGAATTTGTTCTGTTTCAAGTACTCAGTGAAGTTTTTGTTTTCCTTGGTTGGATCTAGTGACCCACCCAGGTGTCAAACACAAGGAGCAGGGGTTCTTGAAGTCAGGTTTGGTCAAGGGTTGCAGCTGTCCCACTGACATGTGCTGCAGACCCAGACAAGTCTCCTTCCTACACTCAGGGAAGGACTGACTCAGTGAGGCCTGCTCCTCTCCTGCTCCAACACTTCCTGTGCCCTCGCCCCGCCCTCCTCACCTACAGCAGGTGGGATGCATAAGTGGTCTGAGGTCTTCACCCCTCCCTTGGTCCAAGCCCTTTGCTGAGGATCTGTAGCTCCTTCTGCCAGAAGGCGGGTGGATTTCCTTGTCACGCTGGATCTGGGTTTTGCCATCTGACTTGCTTTGGCCAGTGGGGTATTAGCAAACATCACACAAGCAGAAGCTTGGAGAAGCGTTTACCTGTTTCCAGCTGTGCTCCGGCACCCTGCTGCCAGTGTGAGAAATGCCCATGCTGGCCTGAGGACGGAGGAAGGCCACGGCAATGCAGAGCCTGGTTGCCCCACTTGGAACCGTGGAACTCCCAGACATGTAAGTCAGGCCCTGTCAGCAGGCAGCCCCACGGACCACCCCAGACACACCGGCATAAATGCTGTCCTCGTGTGTCACGACGCTTTGTGCTGTTGTCCTGTGGCTTGGGTGTCTTGAAAGCTGACTCTTACACAGTTACAGGGCAAGGAGCCGCTCTCATGGTCTAACGTGGCCGTTGAGAGCAGGTTGTGCAGCCAGACTGAGCGAGACAGGGTTTCAGCTCAGCTGTTTCCGAATGGCTGCTGTCCTGGGGGCAGTCAGTTCATTTCTCTGGGCCTCAATTTTGTCTTCTATAGAGTGGGGATGACAGTAGGACCTACCTCAGGGGGTGATGTGGGAACTGAGGTGACCATGTCAGGCAAACAGAACATAGCTGCCAATGACTGTTGTCAATATTGTGAGTGGGATATGCGGTCCAGACTCTGCTGTCCTCTCTCCGTTGCCTGACACATCTGCCCTCGAGGTGTCAGCCATGCTCACGGCTTGCCACTCCTCAGAGGCTCCATACTGTCCTGTGCCTCAGGGCCTTTGCACAAACTGGTCCTGCCCCAGGACTGCCGTTTCCCTCTCCAACGAGCAGGTCCCCTCGTCTCTTCAAGACCCCACTGAAGTGGGTGAAGAGCTCAGGGTAACTATCGAGATATTTCCTTCTTCCTTCTACTCCTTTTGGGCGGTTACATGCAAGAGCGTATTCTTCGTTCAGCTCCGGGGTCACTGTGGGTTAACCATCTCTCCCATGTGGCAGAGGGACCATGTGCTAAGACTCTCACCGTCATGTTCACCCTGAGGTACAAGATGGAAGGACATGGTGTCGTAAGAGAAAAACACGTCCACGCAGCAAGACGAAGCTCTGCCCTGCCCGTGCTGGAAACCCAAGCCCCCTGTGACTCTACTCCCCTCCCTCCTTCATTCAGCCGGCACCCGTCCCCAGCAGCAGCTCTTTATGGAGCAGCTTCTCTGTGTGGGGTGCATGGGCAGCTCCAGTTTATGGCCGTGGACAACAAGCGTCGTCGTGTCTGCAGTGGCCCGCAGTCCATCGGGAGGACGGCCCTGTGTGGGCAGCCACAGGCTTCAGGGGGAGTGTCAGACAGGGCAACGGGCTTGTGGAGGAAGGGGTTTTGGGCATCTGCACAGACATATGAGGGCTCAGCCTGGTGAGGGGCGCAGGGCCTCCCTGTGGGGGCAGCTGTGGTCTGCGACCTGGGTCAGAGCATGGAGGCCAGGGCGGGTGACTGTGTTAGCTTCAGCACCTCTGCCCACAAGCAGGTGGGGGAGTCTGGCCTCTCTGGTTCACCGACAGAGGCACCAGGCCCCTCCTGAGAGGGGATCCCCTCGGTCACAATCCAGGAGGAGACGGCAAGTCTGGGTGTCGCATGGATGTCTTGGGAAACTGGTTTCGCCAAGGAAATAAATATAAAATAAACAAATAAATAATACATTTATTTTAGTAAGTAGAGGCAGCCTGCCTTTCCATACCCCAAGTAAGAGTAAGAATGTGGTGACCTGGGTGGCCTGGCCAAGGATCTTCTCAGGCAGGTGAGGGGGAGGGGGTCCTGGCCTGGGCGGGAGTGGTTGCCATGGAGATGGCCCGTCTGCCTCAGGTGACCCTTCCTGGAAGCAGGGGTTGAGGGGCAGCTCCTCACATTCAGATGGCGCACTGGTTGGAACCACGGTGGTTGGCAGCCGCAGAGCGGGTTGTCTGAGGCCTGAGGGGCTGGAGACGGGCAGTCTGGGCAGGGGCCCTGGGTCCCCCCATCTCTTGGGCTCTCGGTCACCAGGTGCACACCACCCCTGTGAGCCTCGGCCCCACACCGCAGAGAGGCGTGCCGTCCTGTCACTCTGGAAGGGCCTTTTTGGGCAGGTCACCTCCGTCTCCCTGGCTGCCACAGCGTCACCTGACCACTCTCTACTGCAAAGGAGTCTGGGAAACTGCATATTTTTAGTTGGGTCCACTGCCAAGCCAAATAAAACCAGAATCCTGTCAACAAGGAGGAATGGGGTGGGGAGCCAATGCGGTCAGGCCGCCAGCAGAGGGCTGAGAGAGCGGCGTGGGGCACATGTGACCGCTGTGTGAAGCGCTCTCGGTTTGAAGGTGAGGGAGACATTTTTCTTTGCAAAAACCCCTCTAGTGAGATGTTCATCACTTGGCATTCTGAAGCTCTCACTCATGGTCTCATTAGGAACAAAATGAATCAATACATTCCTACCAGTTGGGAGAATAAGGGGTCAGGTTTTGGCCACAACTTCCCCCAATGTAGGTGGCTTCTTTCTTGACCCTTGCTTCACGGAGAAGGAACTGGGAGTCCACCCGATAGTTGGTGCAAGAGTGGGGTTCAGATGGCAAACCCTTGGCCCCACAGTCCTGGCTGTGGCTGGTGAGGGTGCTGTGGGGCCTGCGCAGAGACCGGGGCCTGTGGGAATGGGGGTGGGAGCACGCTGGGGAAGGGGAACCCTCTCAACCACACCCTGGGGGGCACCATGGCCTCCCTTGTCCTGCTACAGCCCCTGCACCCCTCAGGCTCCTGGGCAAGCCGGGGCTTTCTGCAGGTGGGCTCTCTGAGTGCAGAGTGTGGCCCTGGGAGCAAACTCCTTCTGGCTAAGCCTCCTCTTGTCCCGGCTGCACACTGAGGGGCCAGAGAAGGCTCTGCGACAGCAGCCTGTGGGGCTGGGGTCCTAGGGCAGAGCTCAGAAGTCCACCACCCGCCTGTGTTCATGTGCTCTAAGATGCCAGGCAGGACGCAGCCTCCCCTTGAGAATGGCCTGGTGCCCCGAAGGAGCACAGGAGCTGTGGTTGGCCTGGCCATGTATGTACTAAGCCTTGGGTGCCATGGGGAGGCTCCTGGGGGGAGCGGGAGACAGGCCCCTTCCTCAGCGTCCAATTCCTGGCAGGAACTGCCGCAACATTCTCCAGGTTTCCTTGACAGGGTTGCTGTGAGTTTAAGAAAAACATTTCAATACTTAATGTTTGTGGAGCACGGATCGTCACCAGGCCCTGCACTAAGCCTGGCAGGGGCCGGGCTCTCTGGTGCACAGCTGGGTGTCGGTGCACAGCTGGGTGTCAGTGCACACTCAGGGCAGCGAGGATCACGCGTGTGCCCAGCATCCTGAGCCTCTCCTGTGCCAGGCGACTCTCTCCTGAGCCCCGTTCCCCCACCCAGCACAGAGCAGGGAGTCCCTCAAGAAGGTCCTGTGTCTTCCCTCATGCGGCACGCGTCAGTGGGGGCAGCCCCGCTTCTTACCGTGGCCATTCCTGGAAACCCCATTGTAGGACAAGTGATAAAGGAGATTGGGAAAACAATACAGAAATTACGTTTTGGTGAAGTCGTGTTCCTCAAATGGGGCCATCCGTCAACGGGCTCCTATCAGGGATAAACAGCCCTAAGCAAAACAAGGAAGCCAGCCCCACCTTAAATTGGAGAATACTTTTCCCCAGTCCTGTAAGTAGGCAATTATGGACATGTCTGTTGTCCCAGGGACCCTGCGTGACACCTAACCAGGTTAACTCCGCTGTGTCTTAGGTCTACTCAGGATTCAGTTAACATGTAATTAATAATCCGTCTCTCTCTTCGGTGTGTTGAAGGGCTTTAGGGCAGTCTGTGGAGGAAAAAGTTTTCTCAAGAGACTTGCTCACAGAGATCTGATCCTACTGCACCTTCTTTCTGGGAAGAGGCCCCAGAGCCACCCGAAATTCATCTTCAGACCTGGGAGTGCTACCGAGGTGGTCAATCCACGGTTTTAGCAGGTGATGCTTTCTCTCTCTCTCTCTCTCTCTCTTTCTCTCTCTCTGTCTTGCAAAAAGAATTCTGAGATGCAAACTTCCATGGCTGACACAGACGCCAGCGAAGAAGGTGTTCAGCTTCAAGTCACAAATACTCCCACCTGAAGTGCCTGAAACAGGCACAGGACCCCTTTTGTCCCGTGATGAGGCTGTCCAGAGAGCGGCAGCTCTGGCGTCCGTGCATTTGCTCAGCCAGGCAAACCTGCATCTCAGGTGTTTGCATCCGTGCCCTGTGGTTGCTATAGCAAATGGCCACCAACTTGATGGCTTAAAACAAAATGTGTTTATAACCTTCAGTCTGGAGGGCAGAAGTCTGACACGGGTCTCACTGGGCTGAATCGAAGTGTCAGCAGGGCCAGTTCCTTCCAGGGGTGAATCATTGCCTTTCCCAGCTTGTAGAGATGCCTGCATCCCTCGACTCAGGGCCCCTTCGTGTCCTCATGCAAGCCTGCAATACGGTGTCTTTCCACCCTCCTTCCCATCACATCTGTCCCCCCACTGTCCTCTTCAGCTTCCCTTTTCCTTGTAAGGACCCTGTGGTTACACTGGGCCACTCAGGTAGTGCCGAGTACTCTCCCTATGTCAAGGGCAGCTATTAGCACCCCTTTCCATCTGCAGCCTGGCTTCCCTCTTGCCATATAAGCTAACATTTTCACAGGTTCTGGGGGTTGGGATGTGGATGGTTCTGCAGGGCAGCATTCTGTCTGCTACACTGTCATTACCTGTCCCGTGATGGTCTCAGGATAGCTGCTGCATCACCGGCTATCACGTCTGCATTCAAAGGAGGAAGGGAGGAGCAGGGCCCCAGGACTGAGCCAGCTGGGTCTGTGTCTTTTGATCAGGAGTGCAAAGGGTTTCCCAGAAGCAACCCCGAGGAGTGCATTTAGGGGTGGCCAGGTGGGTGTGCAGACCCCAGCAAGCACGTTCATCTGTGGTGTTTGCTGCAGCCCCCTTTACAACTTTACAAGTTCCTGAATGCACTGCACAGGGTCATGGTGGACCCGGCCCCAGGAAGCAGGGAGTGGTGATTCCCAGAGCACGTCTGCGAAGCTTTGCATGGAGTGTTGTTGACAGGAGCTCCGGAAGTTCTGAAAGGGAACTGGGGGGTCTGCCCCTGGAATAGTGGGGCAGGTTCTGGGCTTCGGAATGGGCTGTCCTGGGTCCCAGCACCTTCTTGACTTGAGAACTAGAGAGAGTGGGTGTACAGCAGCCACCGACTTGTCTGGTCCAGGTGGGTGCTCAGTGCAGCAGGCATGGGACCAGTGGGTGAAGAGTGACAATGGGTGCATCTGGAGGTGCAGGTATTATCTGTCCTCCTCTGTAGGGCAGAGGAAGGAGTGTTCCCCCCACCCCCCCGCCAGGGCTTCCATTTTACAGGCCATTCTGTCCAACCCAAAGGAATCATGCCACACATCAGACCTGATTAGAGATTGTGTGTTCTACCTGGAAAACTCTCACACGTTCTGTGTTCCTGGGGGGCTTCTGGGATGCTTCATTGTTGATTTCTTCTCCAAAACACCGGCTCTGCCTGAACTGACTCAGCAGACCTAGAGGTAAGGAAACGGATCTCACGGGCAGTGTGCGTCCCTGATAGAGACAGGAGCTACTGAAGACCCACTAGATAGCCCCCCGATGCCTGTGGCACAGACTGGCGCTCCTCCAGCCCATTCTGGACACCACGTGCCCCAAACAACCTGGGAAATAAAACGAGTCAGTTCAGCCTACACCTGTGAACCCTCCCTGGCTGGTTGCTGGGCCAGCATCTTATGGGGACCACAGGGAGGAACAAGGTGGGAGCCAGGCAGGGGGAAAAGGAGACAGACACACAGCTTCCAAGTGTTAGGTCTCTGCCCTGTGCAGGCTGAGATACCCCTGATTGCTGCTGGGTGACATTGGGCAGGTGACTTAACCTCTCTGGCCTGTAAGGGTCTTGGGGAGGATGGATGCATGGAGGGGGCGCAGGGGAGTGGTCCACACAGAGCACACTTTTACTGCTGTGCTTGTTACCCTTTCTGGTGCACACAAGCAGCTCCCATGCTCAGCACCTGGATAAAACCCGCCAGCCGTGTGGCCCTACCCAACAAGGCTGGAATTCCAATCTGCTAGAGTTGGGTTCTTTACTCACACTCTCAGAAGGAGGCCCCTGGGACGTCTTTGAGGGCAGCCCCTGGGTCCACACTTAGCTCCCTTGGCTCCACCCCATGTCTTCTCTGTGTCATGTGTCTCCTGATGGAAGCACAGAAGGGGCCTCTGAGGTGCCCGTGCCCCGGCTTGGCTGGGAGGGCTGATGGGACAGTGCGTGATGGCTGCGGCTGCCGGGACCCTCCATGCACGCCAGCTGCTACTCTGCTCATGAGGTTGCAGGAGAACACTGAGAGGTAGTGCCTACCCACAGCCCCAGTTTGCAGGTGGGGAAACTTTGCAGGGTAGCAAAGCCACTGGCCCAGAGCACCACAGCCAGTGTAAGGTAGGGGTGGTGTTTGAAAGAAAGCCTGAGGCCTTAGGCCAGGGATTGGGGGGAGTGAAATCTGTGCCCAGGCTCCAGACCCTGACCCGACCTGTGACTCCTCCCTGCAGGTCCTGTCCCAAAGCTTCGCCGGAAGAGTGAAGGGCGCGGGGCAGCTTCCCTGCAGCGAGGCACCTCAGGCACCTCTGTCATGTTCCTCCAAGCTCCCCCCAGCTCTCTGTCCCCAGGGGGAGGTGAGAACCTGGGAATTCTCTTATCTCTGCCGGGCAGGATGCGTCCTGTGTTGTGTCCCACCAAGGTTTCCAAGCTCCGTGATGAGCTTGCAGATTTCTGCGGGCGATTGCTCGGCTGCCCTCCGGCCCAGCCTGGGGGGGGAGGTGTTTTGTTGGCCCCGTGGCCGGGCTCCCCGCGTCCCTGGCCTTTTCAGCTGCTCCCGGCCCTCGGATCCTCGCAGGCCCGTCCCAGCGGACAGCGGTGTGAAACGCAGGGGTGAATTCCTGCCCTCTGCGTTTCCGCCCATTCTTTGTGTAGAGGCAGCAGTGGGTTCCCGGCCAGGGCGGGGGCCGCGGGGGCCGCAGTGCCCGGCGTGGCCCTCAGGGGCGCTGTGCAGGCGGCGGGCAGGACAGGCCCCACCGTGCCGCTGTGAGAGGCGCTCTTAGGAAGCCGGGACTGGGTGGACACGGGAGTTCTGCACTGCGGGGTGGGCAGGGGCTCTGAGGCCCCTCCGGTGAGGGCTGTTTCCGAATGCAGAGTCTCAGGTCAGCCTGGTTGGGCCTGGGGTGTCGTTCAGCCAGGCCCCAGGTCGTCCTGCCGAGCAGGTGTGTTGGGAAGTGCCGGCTGGCAGCCTGGTTGCTCTGGAGTTGGGCTGAGTCTCACCTTCACTACGGGCTCCTCGTCTCTCCTGTCCTGGAGCCTCTAGGACGGTTAGTCTCCTCCACTACTGACTGGGGTTGTTGGGAGGAAAGATTGATTCTTAATGAATTCTTACCGTCCACAATGACCTTCTAAGACTTGACCGTCTTGGTGGTTTCTGATCATTGCAAGCACCGGATACACCCTCGCTGAGCTCAGAGGCTTGGGGTCAGAAGTGCCCAGCACCCTCTGAGGCCCCGTTTTAGGACCGTGCTACTTGCACTGGGAATTCCCAAGTGTTGACAACAATACCAGGCTCACACTCTCTGTTGTCCCCTGCGGTCCGGGGACCCTGAATTGGGAAACGCTGAGTGGTCCTGCTCTTCTCAGAGCTGAGGGCATTGAGGCCAGAGAGAGACCAATTCTTCTCAGGACCGAAAGTCAAGGAAGGCAGTGGGACACAAGAAGCTGTGGGACAGTGAGACCTCAGAGGTGCTCCTGCCGCATGTGACCAGTGAGCTCCCTTCTGGAAATGTGCGCTGAGGTAGCAGCAGGCTGGGCTGCAGAGAGAGGGCACACCAGACCCAGGATGCTGCTCATGCCTCCTTTCCCCCTTGGGTAGCGTGGGCTGTCACAGCTCTCACTTCCCCTCCTGGGGCACCCCAGTGGCTGACCTACACTGTCTGAGGGTGGAGGTGGAGGTGGTGGTGGGGCCTGTTTCTCAGGTGAGCCAGCTGGAGGGACTGCTCACCTCTCCAGGATGCCCACTGATGGGGGGGCTGGCTTTGACTTTTGGCCCATGGGCAGTTGTCACCACTGTCACATCGGCAGAGAGGTAGCTGTGATGCAGTGGCCGAAGCCAGACAGGTGGCCTGCCCCTCTGGCAGAATCAGCAGGTTCTTAGGAGGGGCTCAGAAAGGCCCTCTCCTGTTTGTCAGCTCCCACTGCGCTTCCTGTGAGTTGCTATTAGGGGGAGCCCAGGAGGATCCTCAGAGCTTTGGGGTCCTTGTCTTCTGTGAACTCTCTACTTTGTCACAGGGAATCCCCAAATACTCTCTGATTCAGGGTTTCTGTTGACCCAAGGCAGGAAACTATAAGCTTGGAGCTGGTTTTGTGTTTATTGGCTTATGTTTTCCCAGAGCAGGTGTGTGTGTGTGTGTGTGTGTGTGTGTGTGCAGTAAAATGTGAAATGTGGCAGCCAGACCAAATGGCCTCATGCTGTCTTCCTGAGACTTTTTTGGGGGAGGAACACACACACACACATACACACACACACACTCACACATATTCAACACACATTGGTTCACACGCACACATAACTCACGTGCACACACGCACACATCAATTCACACACACACTTAGGCATACCAACGCACATTCACACACACCCGTTGACACACCAATATGTACCAACAAACATTTACACATGCACACATCACACACATTCACATGCATAGCAACAGTCACGTGCACACACACAAGCCCCCCACATATGCACACACCCATTCACACCCACCTATACATACTAACACATATTGACACATGCGTGCACACACACACAAACACACACACTTGAACACTGTAATGGAACCCACCTGCAGGCTGTCTGGAGACTGGGCGTGGGGGAACACAGGCGTACCGCTGCTACCGTTCCTTCCTACCTCCCTTCCAAAGCCCCGGGGTCAGGCATCACCAGCCTGGCATCCTGTCTGTTCTTCCCAGAGCAGATCATTTCATCTGTCTGTTTCTGGGGGGGTAGCCTGTTACCTGTTACACGTCTCATTTTAACTGAGGGGCAAACACAGCCCCTGCTCTCCGAGGCAGGTCTGTAGACAAAGTCTTTTTTTTTTTTTTAATAAATTTTTATTTATTTATGACAGTCACACACAGAGAGAGAGAGAGAGAGAGAGGCAGAGACACAGGCAGAGGGAGAAGCAGGCTCCATGCACCGGGAGCCCAACGTGGGATTCGATCCCGGGTCTCCAGGATCGCGCCCTGGGCCAAAGGCAGGCGCTAAACCGCTGCGCCACCCAGGGATCCCTAGACAAAGTCTTCTTGAGGAACGGGACTAGTGTGGCTCATATATTCCCACGCTGATGGCCCCTGCCCCAGCCAGGCACTGAATAGAACCAATCCCCAACCACCAGGGAACCACATCTCAGGAACGAGGGCATGTGAGGCAAGGAGCAGGGCAGTGTGCGGGAAGCATCCACAGTCACCTGCCAGTGTGGGCAGAAGAGTGAACCAGACAGCTCCAGCGCTGCAAGGGTGAGGGTGCAGAGGTCAGTGAAGTCAGCAGTGGGGCACGGAAGGGGCAGGGGTGGTGATGGGGTGAGGGTGCAGGGGAACCTGTACTTTGGAGCTGGAGCCCTCCAGGTGGAGGAAGTAGAAAGACCTCCCCAGCAGGAGAGGGGAGCTAAGGCTCAGAGGCAAGAGCTTCTTGGAGGATCAGGGGCTGCAGGTGCTGCGGGGTCGGCAGAGGTCCACGGACCTCAAGGTGGGCATGCCTGTGATCTCCCTGCTGGCAAACTCTTGGCTGGCTGGAGAGTTCTAAGGTTTTTTGTAAGCATCTAATACAGGTGGCCTCTGAGTCCTAGGATTGTTACCAGGAGCCCCCAGCTCGTGCTGAAATAAATCCGTCATGTGTGGGATGATGTCACCATTGGGATGAACTACTTACAGATTTAAAACCTTGTTTCTTAAGATTTTCTATCATGGAGCTGTTTACAGGAAGAGGGTCCTTCCCCAGGTGTGAGGATCAAGAGGGAGACCTGCCCAAGAGTGGCCTTTTTGGGCATCTCTTTTTTTTTAAATATTTTTTTCTTTATTTATTTATGATAGTCACAGAGAGAGAGAGAGAGAGAGAGAGAGAGAGAGGCAGAGACATAGGCAGAGGGAGAAGCAGGCTCCATGCACCGGGAGCCCGACGTGGGATTCGATCCCGGGTCTCCAGGATCGCGCCCTGGGCCAAAGGCAGGCGCCAAACCGCTGCGCCACCCAGGGATCCCTGGGCATCTCTTTATATTAAAAGTTCATGCCATTGGGGCACCTGGGTGCCTCAGTCGGCTGAGTGTCCAATTCTTGGTTTCAGCACAGGTCATGATCTCAGGGTCGTGAGGTCAAGTCTCGGGTCACACTCCATGCTCGGCACGGAGTCTGGTTAAGATTTTCCCTCTTCAAAAAAAAAAAAAAAAGATTTTTCCCTCTTCCTCTGCCCCTCTCCCTCTGCCCCTCTCCCTGCTTGTGTTTGCTCTCATTCTGTCATAAATAAATCTTTTTTTTTTAAAAAGTCCATGCCATTATTGCTTTGCATTCCACAGTGTATGTGGAATATATGCAGAGGTATTTTAAGAAGCCATTGTGTCCCTCTCATTATGTTAGTGATGATTTTTCTATGTATCGTGTTTATCTTGGGTCTTCTCAAAGTCTGTTGGTTTGAAAAGCCAAGTGGACCTTAAGGTGCTAGATAACCTGAACAACACCTCCCCCTCCTAAATGTCAGTAGGTTTTCAGTGACAACATAAGCAGGATCCCTGTGAAGGTCGGGAAGAGGGAATAGTGATGCTCTGATGCTCCCCTCTCCCCAAAGAGTCTAATACAATGTGCGAGTTAGAACAAAGACAGCTTGCCAACTTCCCTATTGGGTCTTACTCTCACATAGCTCTCTGGTCTGTGGTCTGCTCTAACCACTCCCTGGCAAAGAGCAGGGACAAGATTCTCCCATGGAAACTTCTCTCTGTGGCCAAGAGCTCCAGTGTCTGGTCCCTCCTCCATCACCCTCTGTTCCAGCCCGTTGTGGAGAAGCCTTCTGATTTGCTTCTGTCTTTGTATACTTCCATTTTCTTCAGATTGCTGGGGCACTGGGAGTATCAGTGTGTGGGCTGTTCCCGGGATATTTGGACATTTTCGAAGCCCTTGTGCAAATCCTTAAACTTTGCTCAACATATGTATATATAACATGCTACACTACACATATATCAACTTTTTAATTACTTAAATAATCAAATTAATAACCGTACACATTCTGCTTCTTACCTACGTTCAAATCTCATTCCTGCCACTGGCTAGCTGTGTGACTTTGGGCAAATCACTTAAACTCTCTGCACCCCCGTTCTCTAATCTACAAATGGGGGATAAACATAGCACCTGGGCCGTGTGAGGGTTAAATTAGTGAATACGTGCGAAGTCCTAGGGATGGGGCCTGATGTGGGCGTGTTAGCTCCTACCTATTAGAGGAGTTTGCCCCATGCTGGGGAAAGATAATTCGACTTCTCAGAACAGACAGTAGAGTGTGATCCTTTGCAGTGCAGGATCCTTCTTCCCTGTTCTGAAAGCCTCACGGAGACTTTTTCCAGCAGAGTGTAGGCAAAGGGTTTGGGCTGATGGAGGGTCGCGCATAGCTTTGTGGCAGCAGGGTGCCTCCCACGTTGGGGCGGGCACACAGTGGTGCCGATGGGGGAGGTGGGACTAGAAATGCGTCCTCCCTGGTGGGCTGCCCTGGGGTAGACAGCCCCGAACAACAACCATGCAGGGGTAGGTCAGCTTTGAGCCTCTGTCTGCCCAGATTTGGCTCCTGGAGCAGCGTGCCCGAGTTTGCAGAGCTGCCTGGCTCCCATGATGCTCTCCTGGGTCTCCCAGGGCCTCTGTGATGTCCCCAGGCAGGCCTCCGGGGGCCTGTGCACAGGGGCCCTTCCGTTTGTGGTGGGACATGCCATTTGTCAGTGGCGTGGGGTGACTCGCTGGGCACCCCTCGAAGAGAGCTTGCAGAGTTCAAGGCTGGTCGCCCGGGCACTCATTATCAGATCTAATTGTGGGCTCAGATTTCACAAACCAGGGGGCTGCGCAGGTGGAGGACAGGCTGCAAAGGTCACGCCTAAAAGCTTATTAAACCGCTGGTGTGAAAGGTAAGACCATCTGGATGCCATTTGACAACTTAAGTGGTAATTACGCCATTTGGCGCAGGAATTAGAGCTGTGGCTTGCACTGTGGCGGGGACAGCTTGGTTTGGAGGGGGTGGGTGGTTCTTTCGGGGCAGTCCCATCCTGGCATCTCGGGGCCCTCGTCCCTGCTGTGGTGCCTAGCTCCTGCACCGAGCTCCTCCAGCGTGCTGACCAGCATTGCCTCCCTTTGCTGCCCCGAGGCCCTGATAACCAGGAACACCTGCTTTCCCAGCGCCCTCGGCCCGGGGAGGGGAAAGGGGGCGGAGGCGGCTTCCCGCGGCGTTCCACCCCAGCAATATGGAAGTGTTTAGCAGGCTTTGCACCAGGCAGGGTAGCTGAGATCTGAACCTTCAAATTACAGCCATTCCCGGGCCGAGGAAAAGTAAATAAACAGTTCACAGCTGCAGCCAACTCAGCACAGAACCGGCTATCTCTTCTGATTGCGGGACAAGTAATTAAGTGGGAAATGTGAACCCTCAACGTCAGGGCGAGATGATAAAGGTCTGGGGGCAGTAAATCCCCCCAACTCCAGAGACCTTCCGATTAACCCGCGCAGGGCCGGCGGGGCGAAGCCCAGAAAGGGAGCGCTCGCTTAGCGGTTATCAGAAGCTCACTCGCTCAGTGAAGCCGCCTGCCCCACTGGGCCTTGTCAGGGAACACACGACGACGAGCGTGAGTCTGGATCCCCAGCAGCACGCCCCGGAAGCACCTCGAAACAGGTGCTGTCTCCTTCACGGATTGTTCTGAGCCTAATCGTGACCCCAGAAAGTTCACATGTTGGCAACCTCGGGATGTGACTGTCCTGGGAGAGAAAGGCCTTTAGAAAGGTGATTATGAAAGTAGATCAGCCCACTGGGCCCTGACCACTCGGACCCGTGTCCTTAGAAGGGATCAGGACACAGATGCGCACACAGGGCCGACCGTGGGAGGAGAGCGGGGCCGTGTACACGCCCGAGAGTGGCTCGGGGGAAGCCCGCCTGCCCACGCCTGGAGCTCAGACTGGCCGCCTCCCGAACTGGGGGACAGTAGGTCTCTGTTCTTGAAGCCACCTGGCCTGTCGCGCTTGGTTAGGGCCGCCGTAGGAAATGGAGAGCAGTGTGTGCTTTGCAGGGATTGCTGACAGAGGCGGGGCAGCGTGGTCCGTGCCGGGCCCCTGCAAGGTGCACGTGTGGCACGGGCTTCTCACTCTCACCACGGCCACGGCATCCCCTCTGTCAGTGGGGGAAGCTGAGGCCTGCAGAGGCTAAGCCAGTCGCCCAGGCCGCACAGCGAGGACGCGTGGAGAGAGCCTGTTCCCTGGAGTTGGGGTTCTCAAACCCAGCTGCACATGTCGCTTGGGAAGTCTTAGAAAGTAGAGGTTCTTGGGCTCCACCCCGATGAGGGAGGCAGGACCTGGGAATCGGTTTACAAGGCTCCTGGGGGGATTCTCATCTATAGTCGGGGTTCAGAACCGTGGCTTTACACCCAATCTTCTTGCTGGAATTCCTTAAAAAAAAAAAAAAAAGTAGTTGCACAGCAGGAGCTCATGTCCTCTCTCTATTCACCCTTTCCTCCCAGTGAGACTGCTTCAGTGTGGTCTTCCACAGTCGGCAGCTTGTGTTTACTGCTAGCACAGTCTCTGGAGTCCAGATGCTGGGGTTTGAATCCAGACTCCTCAGCTTACTTGGTGTGTGACTTTGGGCCAGTCACTTGACCTCTCTGGGCCTTGCTTTTCTTATCTGTAAAATGCGGCTAAAAATCTGTAGAATAACTACCTCCTAGGGTTGTTAATAACCGAGTTCTGTTTGTAAAGTGCCTGACAGTGCCAGATAAATGTTTGTTAGGAACAAGATCACTGTCTCCTATATTCGGCCCTTGATGGTAGGATGATGAAGGGGTAGGAATGGGAGACACCTAGTCTGACCAACTCTGTATTTCCCCCACAGCACAGAGGGAGCTTCCTCGCATTTTTGTGGGAAGGGACAGGGCACCATTTGCCCAAGGCATTCACCTCCATCTGCCCTCACCGCACATATACTGCTCCCATGAGGGGCATTGTGACAGTGTCTCGTAGAGGAAACCATGGCATCCGGAAGTCATAGAGGGATGCACACACAGAATCTGTGACTTGGTTTCTCCATAGAGGATGAGGTATGATTCAGAGAGCAAGGTGCCTGGCCAGTGTCTTCCTGTGTTCTGTGCATCGTATACCCCTTTCTCCTTCTGTACTGAATGCATGCTCTTTTTTATAATAAAGCATTTTTTAAAGAGTGATATAAAACTTGGCTGAGTCACCCCTGGCAGATCTTTTCTTGGAGCATGTTTTTGCATTTTATAGACAACCTGGTGGTCCGGCAGGGCTGGACGCCCCTCTGTCCTCACCTGTGGAGCACTTGCCTGCCTGTTTTCTGGCTTGTGGCCCTGGAGGGGATGGGCATATGTCACCCAGCTACATGTCTCTGAGAGTCTCTGTAGGGGGCAGGTCATGTAGCCAAATTCCGGAGGTGTTGGTTTTATGCAAGCGTGGATCTTGGGCTGGGGGTCTTTGGGGTCCTGTGTAGGGGACTTTGGGTCAGGCTGGGATGAGCTCCCAGAAGAAGCCTGGGAACAAGGGCAGGAGCAGGTCTGGGCCGCTGCCCTGCTGACCTCCTGCTCAGAGAGCCGTTACTGTGTGCTGGCACCAGGGCCCTGCGGCTCTGTCCCCACCTGCTGCTTCCCTGTAAGTGTCTATGTGTCCACGTCCTCTTCTGCAGGGCAGGAAAGTGGCATGATCTGCTCCATGGGCTGCTGGGGGCACTGGGCTCATTATAACAGTTATCATTATAATAGTGCATGTCACTTGGTAAGGAGGCTTTGGCAGTGGTCGTGCCTGCTTTTCTTCTCGTAGCTCTGAGCTGTGTCCATTTGCGGGACAGGGCCTGGAGCTCAGGCTTTTAGCCAGTAGTTAGAGCCTCAGCCAGGGGCTGGTGCCTCGCAGGAAACAAACCCAAATGCCCACCTTGAGGGAGGTGGCCATCAGTTGAGCGATGACCCAGAGGGATAATCACAAACCCGACAGGCCTAGGACAGGTAGGTCTAGGCTGAGGAGGTCACGTGGCAGGAGTCCCAGTGGAGACCAAGTGATGTCTGAGCTGGGATCTGAGCTGGGCAAGAGATGAATAGTGTCCAGAGCAAGGAGCAGCCACGGGGACAGCTTGTCCCAGCAGCTGATTATCCCCCCTTCGACAGTAATAGAATGTTCAGCTAGGTTCAACTAGGTCCCTCGCCATACGGAATAAAGCCCGTGTGGCCCAGGCTCCTCTGCCACTGTGCTGTGCATGTGTCAAGCCCTGGCCAGTGAGCCGTGCAGACTTGGGAACATGCCCATAAAGCGAAGGGCAGGCCTTCCTCTTGCCCCTTTGTCCCTGCTCACTGGCTGGACACATCACCACAGCCCACATGGATGGATGCAAGAGTGTATAAGGAGGAGGAACCCCAGTGATTTTGGAGAGTAGAACTCAGATCTTTATATGAGAAAAGCACATTCGACAAATACCTTGTTTTAGCCACTGATATTCTGGTGTCTTAAGTGCAGTGGAAGCAAGCGTTATTGGCAAGGGCCGGGAATCCCCACTGTAAGAGCGGGTCTTTGGCGTAATTTGGGGAATTACTCTTGGCCATTCAGCCTCTAATCCTGCTCCTGGTGCTCTGGGAAATAATGCAAGCCATACAACATCCTCTGAATTCAGCCAGGTGAGCTTTAGTTACATGGGAGTAATACTCATCTGATGCAGCCTTGTAGGTCATGGGACAGACTTTGATGTTTTCCCTGAGAGCCAGGGGCAGCCAAGGTTTGAGGATTGGTCTGCAGTGACATGGGCAGTAAATTCAAAGCCAGGACTTGGATGCAATGCCTGGCCCCAATCTTCTCTCTGGAGTGCCCGTCTATGCTGAGGAACGGTGTGGGCCTGGAGAGATCTCCAGTCGAGGTGTACATGCTCTACTCACCTCCCCCCTATCCTACCAGCTGCCCTGCCCACAGCCACTGGGGGAATTTGCCCCTGGGGGAGCCTGGTTATGGTTTCTCCAGCCCTGGGAGTCTTCTGGGAAAAGGTTTCTTCCATTCTTAGCACCACGGGGGAGTGATCTCTGGACTTCCCCTGGACATGGTCAGGTTCTATACTGAAGGTATGCAGGTGGGCCAGAGCGGGGGGCTGGCCCTGACAGGTGCCTCTGAGCTGCTCCACCAGTACCTTCCCTGGACCCTGGTGCCTCCTTGCAACCCCTTTTGGCATAAGCCGGTTGCCATCATGATTTCTGTTCTCGTCCATGGTGGTGTCTTAACTGGGAAGTTGGTGCCGTGCCGGCATTCATCATGTGCATGTTTCACACTCCACAGGAGAGATGTTAGGATTCTTGGAGCTGTCGCTTCTCTGGGCCGACTCTCCTGAGTTCCGTTAAACTTTGCTTATGGCCCTACCTGCTTCTGTGTGAGACCCATTTTCTCAGGCCTTCTCGATTACGTTCCTGATGCTACCCTGTAGTTGACAGGATGGAATTGGGCTGCTGGGGTCATGTAGACTAGGGCATTGGGGTGCAGCCCCCACTCCTGGGGTTGGGGGCTCCACTTCCTTGTTCTGCTGAGGCTGGCCCCCTCCACATCCCAGAGCCCCCACCCCTAGAGTTGAGGGTGTTGGAGCACCCTCTTTGCCTTAGCTCCTGCACCCCAGTGCCCCTCATAGAGCCTCACTTGTCTTCTGGGGAAATGCACACTCCCCACCCTCCCATCCATGTCTCTCCTTAACGCTGAGCTGCCCTGAGGCCTTTCTCAGGCTTTCCTGGATCTTCTCCCCACTTGAGGAAGAAAAGAAAAGACAAGTGTGCATTTGGTCCTAGAGTCTGTTTCTTACTAGTGGTGAGGGCTCAGGAATGCTGCTCATGATCCCTGTATCCTAGCGATTTTTTCACTCGGGGAATCTTTGCTTCCCAATCTAGGATCCAGGGGCAGCTATGTCCAGACATAATTCTTCGGTGGTAGAGATCTGCCCAGTGCCTGAGAAATGCTGTGTAGGGAAGGGGCACACCTTTGGGACAGTCCCCTCTTGAATCCTGACCAGGGACAGGCCCAAGGGTCATGACCCCTTATAACTGGAAACAGCTGACTTCTGGTTCTGGGTTCCAAAGTGGGCAGTCCCACCCAGCACGAGGACGTCATTGCAGAGGTGATTTTCTTGAAAGCGGGTGTGGGGCCATCAAGCTGTCAGGGTGGACCTCGCCCCTCAGTCACCTTCTCACCCATCCCTGTCCTCCTGCCCTGAGAAGGCCCAGCCTCTGTGGGCTCTACAGGGACCACCTTCACACCCAAGAGCAAGGCTAGGGCCCAGCAGGCACCCCACACTCCATGGGCTGCATCTTGCCACTCGGTGCCAACAGTGCTTCCAGGTTAAGCACCTTGTTAGAGTAATAAATGAGATGAGAAAACAGTATTTCACTGTATTTTTTCCTGGGGCATCATGACAGATTGAGGGCCTGTGGCTCGAGGCATGCTGGATGATCCCAGCTTCTGTGACCCTGAGGCTGGGGAGCAAATGGGCATGTCGCACACTTCCCCTGCCTCAGCCTGGCCAGAGTCCAAGGCCCCAGCCTCCTGCTCACTGGCTGTCCTGCCAGCAGAGCCTGTGGGAATGCTGGCCCTGCAGGAGCCCAGGCCTGATTCTCTTGCCCCAAGAGCCTGTGGGGGCCTTGTAGGTCCTGGGGGAGCACATCATCCAGATGGGCAGGCTGCCTGGCCCACAGTTGGCTGACCTGTGTGGGGAATGGGCCTGTCCCTTCCTCCAGCACCAGGACAGGAAGGAGCACCGACAGGGGGCGTCTTGGCACCTGATACCTTACTGGTCCATCCAGAACTGCTGCTTCATTGCCATGTGTGTGATGGTAAAGTGGTCAGGTGTAATCACTGTCCCGACTCAGAAATCAAGTCAGTTCAGTAGCCAGGGGCACTTGTCACTATAATAAATAGGGCCCAGCTCTCTTTGGGTGCTCTGTGCCAGACCCTGTGTGTAGATCATCTGAGCAGATTTTCCTAACAGCTCCGTGTAATAACAGTAATGAAAACACATCACTGTGTGGCTCTCACAATAGCCTAATACAGAGTGATTCCTGAAACCTAACATCAACCCTATGGGGTAGGTACTGGAGTCACCCCCATTTTGCAAATGAGGAAATGAGTTTTGAAGAGGCGAAGTGACTTGCCCAAGGTCCCACAGCTAGTAAGTGTCCAGTGCTAGAATTTCCCTTGGTTGGTCTCACCCTAGCGTTCATGCTTTTGACCACTAGCATGGTGTCTGCAGCATTAAAGCAATATTTAGGCAAGAACAGCCAAAGATTGTATCACTGGAGGCTGGTGCTCAGATAGGAAAGGAGCAGATTCTCTAGGAGCTTCCTGGAGTTGGTGAAACCCCAGAACCTGGCCTCTAGATTTAGGCAAAATCAAGTATAATTCTATCAATCAATAAAAAATAATCTAGTGATCCTCTAGTAAGCCCATCAGACGACTTTTGTGGATTTATATTCTACTTAATGCATCTGATACTCATCCAGGTCTTAGTCTGTACTGGGTGCTGTGTTAAGTGCTTTAAAGATACCAACTCACCAGTGCCTCTTCCATGGGAGGGGAGCTTGCCTACCCAGGGCCCCTCAGGACATACATCTGTGGATGCAGGGTGCAAACCCAGGTGGATTCTGAGGCCCCCACTGCAGAATGTCTGCCAGCCCGAAGACAGGCCGATGTGACTGGGAAGACGGCCAGCCACCGTGTGGGTGGTGCAACGCGTGGGCTGGGTTGGGGGCACCTAACGGACCCCTTCCTGAAAGTAGCTTCCCTGTGCCTGCCGTTCTGGCTCTGGAGCTTTCCTTGTGCTGTCCGGGTTAAGATGCAGGTGCCCCTCACCCATCGCAGAGGTTGAGAACCTATCAGGTGTGGCACACCCAGGTCAGGACTGCCAGTGCCCGCTTCCTGGGGACCCGGTCAGCCTCTGCCGTGCAGCCTCCTTTGGAGGTGGATGTGGCCACTGACTGTGGCCACAAGTGATGTGTGCTGAAGAGGCCCCAAGGCAAGAGGAGGGCAGATGGATGGAGCCTGGGGCCCTGGGTGGCTCTGGAGCAGGGCTCTCCTCTGAGCACTCCGGACCGTGACGTGAGCATGAAACCAGCTTCCCCTGTGTCGGAACATGCTGCCTCTGCAGCACTCCTCCTGTCCTGGCTGATGCAACCTCCCAGTATCTGGGCAAGTGCAAGAATGGGGATCTCAAGGCCCCTTCCGATTGAGAGAGGGGTAAAGCCCCACCTCAGCCCTGCTGCCTGCCCTTGTTCTCTCCTGTGGGTGGCTTTCAGGCACTCCTATCCAGGCTGCTCTCTGCTGTCTCGGGGCCTTTGCATAGACTGTTCCATTTGCTTGACACACTGCCCCTTGACCTTACCCCTCCCGGGCCTTTAGTGCTCATGCTTGGATCACCACTTGAATGTTCCTTCCTCTGGGCCCCACAGTGGGGCTCAGTCACCCCGTTTTATGCCCCACAGCACTGGGCACATCTGTGATCTGTAAGCTCCTGAAACACAAGGACCATGGCTGCTAGGTCTGCTGCTGTGTCCCTCGCCTGTTGCCATGTGGGTGTCTGGTCCATTATTGTTGGCCAGTAAGTCAGTGAATAGAGTTCCTATGGAAGGCTTGCTCAGCATTGGGTGTCCATGGCTGTGTGCCCGAGGGCTCAGGGGCTCAGTGTCCAGGTCCATGCCACCAAGCCCTGCACCAGAGCCTGTCACTGTCATATCTGCTCTCCAGGGAGGCATGTGCTTCTTTCAAAATCAAACCAGAAGGCATATCACATTTTATTAAGGCCCAGATCCACCTGTGTCTGTGGTTAGAATGCATCTTGTCCTTGATGAGGACATATGTTCTAGGGTCTCTTTCCTCCCTTAAAATTCTTAGCCCTTTGATGATGGATCACAACTGGTTCTTAGGATGGAGGAGACGCTGTAATTGCAAGAACCGCTGCCCATCGACGGCCCTCTGTGCTGTTCCAGCACCTCCTGCCTCACTCAGCCTTCACGAACACAAACGTGAAAATCCTCCCAGGTGAGGGAGGGGTTGTTTCCACGTCACAGATGAGGAGGCTGACTCAGGGCAAGTAGCTTGCCCCAAGTCACACAGCTAGTAAGAGCCTGAGGTAAACAGATCCAACCATAGGCTCATGCTTACACATTAGCTAGGAAAAAATCTTTCATAAAACATGGCTATAAAATATCAGGCATTTTTCGTAAGCATTCTACCGAAAAGCCTTATTTGCTGTGTTAGCTTGTGCTGCTGTAATCAAGTACCACAGACTGAGTGGCACATGGGAACACCCACCCACACACACGTCAGTTATTTACCAAAATGTGTATGGAGCCCATCCTATGAAAGGAATGGATATGTATCTCATGGAGGAAAAAGGTTTTTTGAATGAAATAAAATACAGTTGTGAATATTAAACAACTGGAATAAGTTTCCTTGCTGCAGGACTTTGTGGAGTCCTTAATGTGCTAATGGGATTCCTGAATCCCTAGAGCAGGGCTCGGCAAACTTTATCTACAAAGGACTGCTAATAAATGCTTCCAGCTTTGCGGGTCATGTGGCCTAAAGTCGCCACAGACAGTATGTAAGTGAGTGGGTGTGGCTCTGTTGTAATTTTGGCCCTGTTGTAATTAAAACTTTATTTACAAGAGGTGAGCCAGATTTGGCACATGAGCCGTAGTTCACTGACCCGTGTCTTAGAGCATGAAGTACTTTCTAAACATACTGGAACGTGTTCATTCTTCAAGGAGTGTTAGTGTTCCGTGGAACACACTGCTCAGTGGGTGCCCTTGACCCTCGGGCGCTGTGTGTCTTTCTGCCACTCCTTGTCCATTGTTTGTGTCAATGCTGTCGGGTGAGAGGATACTCTTCTGTGTGACTTGTCCATGGACTGGGATAAATCCCGTCGATCCCTGTTCAGACTTTACCCTAAGTCCAGACCGTTTTGGGTTGGGCCCTCGTGTGAGGTTTCTTAGTACCCGTTGGGTTCAGCAGAACTTGTGATGCTCCACGACCCACGTTATCACAGTATTTAATAACCCTAGAGATGTTGCACACCACAGAAAGGCTATGTTTTCCTCTTTCAGATTAGTGATCTTCACCTGTCACCCTGGCCTGTGCGCATGTGTGTTGGTGGAGGGTGATGAGGGTGATGGGGAGAAGACCTACAGTGCACGGGATGGGGACGCGGTTAATAAAAGTTTACACTTGTCAGCTACTTCCATGCACATGTGAAAAGTGTTTAGTCTTCGTGTTTAAGCCGATGGCTCTGAATTCATTCTGGATGGAGAGTTTTGGAGAAGGGGGTACTGTTTGTATTAAGATGGACGTGGATATAGTCTTTCAAGGTACGAAATTTGTGCTGACTTGGTCCAAAACACAACCGCATCTGGTTATGTCTGGTTTCGACGACTCCAAAAATGTCCGAAATTCCAGACAACCTCTTGGGCTTAGAAATAAAAGTCATTAATCCTGCATTTGAATTTAATATTTGAAATTTTATCCTAATCTTTTTTTTTCTTCCACATGAATTAACTTTTGTAAAGTTGGAAAGAAGCATACAGGTTCCCCCGCCCCCTGTTCTTTTTTTTTTTTTTTTAAGGGAACATTCTTAGCGAAAGGGTATAAAATTAAACTAGGTTTGACCTTTTGAGTTTAGCAGATTTTCCACCTGGTCTGAGCAGGAAATGGGCTTCGCAGTGAGAAAGCCTCTTCTCTTGCTTCTGGGGAGGGATACGGCGTGCTCGCTCCAGGTGGAGAGCTGCTGGCTGAGCAGGAACGTGGGCTCCTCGCTGACTATCCATTCACACGTGATGAGATCGGGCGACTGGGAGATGGCCTTTCAGAGAAGGGCTCCAGCCAGGCCCCTTGTCTCATCTGAAATATCTAAGCCCCGTCTCCCCACCAAAATTACACATAATTCTGCAGGAATCTTGTGCGTGGGTGGACAGCTCTATCTTGAGTTTCACTGGCGAAGGGCAGCTTCTTTCTGGCATGAGGGGTGCAAGCCTGGGGCACAGGCCCAGCTGCCTAGATGATGACCTCAGGAAAGAGTGAATCTGGCAAGGGAGGGGTCCAAGAGCTGGCTGGTGGGGGGGGACATGGAGGCTGGAGGGCAGAGAAGACAGAGGTCCAGGGGGGCCTTGCGGTGTGGGTGCTTTTGCAGTGGGATTCGGGGAGCATGCTTTGGCCTCTGTCACAGAGAGCTGGGGCCTCATGGGGGCAGAGGATGGGTTTCCTCGTTTGGGGTTGTCTGCGACAACATGTCACAGGGGGCCCGTGAGTTCCAGCAGCCTGAGTTTGGGTCCTGGCCCTACTTTTTATGGAGTGAGAGACTTTGGGCAAGTCTCATGACCTTTCCTAGCCTCAATGTCCCTGAGTGTAAAATGGTAATAAAATAGCCCCTTTCTCAGAGGGCTGCTGTGAGACCATACACTTCCTTGTCAGCTGGGGCCTGGCCCAGGGATGCCCATGAAAAGCAACACCCTCACATAACTAGAGAATCTTTTTATTCCTGAGTTGTGTGTGCTCGCCAAGGCAAAAGAGGAGGCCCGCCACATCCCCTTCCCCTTCCACCACCCCTCTGCCCTTTTTGTGACTTGCTTTTCCTTTCAGGGGTGGTCTCTGCTCCCTGCCCTGTGATGTCACTGCCTAAAAATGCCGGAGGCAGGCATGGGGAGGCAGAGGGGGCACTCGCTGTGATTCCTCCCCCGCCAGCCTTGCACTCCCCAGGGGCGGCCCTGGCCGTGGCTCAGGAGTTGCAGGCTCCTTCCCAGAGGAATTTATGATTCCTTGGCCGGAGCTGGTTTGCCCCACCAGAAATTAAACAAAGCCAGCAGAAGCAGAGGCCGCAGCCCTGGCTTCCCTGCTTTCTCCTCTGGGATCCATCGGGCTGTGCTCCAGCAGACGTGTCCACCATCAGACGGTGTGGGGCCCTGGATGGTCACTCTACGGCGCCAGGCCTCAGTTTCTTCAGCTGGGTGGGAAGGGGTTTGGACCTGCCGACTTGCACAAGCTCGTGGCCGAGTCTACATTAGGCGGGTGAAGTGAGTGTTTCCCAGAGTACAGGACACAAGGAGCCAAGGTGGCGCACGGGAGGCTTGAAATCTCTCAGAGAACATGCAGGGCGGGCAGGTGAGAAACTTGCCTTGGTGTGGGATTGAAGGGAGCAGCAAACAAACCACAGTCAGCAAGACAAATAATCCTTGAATGCAACATTCAAAAAAATTAAAAGCCCAAAAACATGCATGGTGAACAATGTATCAAAATTAAAAAAAAATTTTTTTTCTAAAATTTATTTAAGAGAGAGAGAGAGAGGAGAGGCAGAGACACAGGCAGAGGGAGAAGCAGGCTCCACGCAGGGAGCCTGATGTAGGACTCGATCCCAGGACTCCAGGATCTCACCCTGGGCCAAAGGCACATGCCAAACCGCTGTGCCACCCAGGGATCCCCAAAGTATCCAAGTTTTCAGTGAAGGCAGGAGTGTCTGCAATGTTTCCTTGTGCCTCCTTGTGCCTCAGGACTTCGCAGATGCTACGGCCGGAGAGTGGTCACACTGGGATGTACAAAGTGAGTTCATTAAAAAGGAAAGGGTGTCCAATGTGTGTGGTAAGTGGCGGGTAGATCTCTCAGAAGGATGAGTAGGAATAAGAGCCAGTTTACAGGTGACGCTGTGAGCTTCAGGGAGGGGGGTGACTCTTGAAAACCTGCCCCCAACTCATGCCTGGGATGCCATGCTTATGCCATGAACATCCATCCATTTGGCCAAAGTGGCCTGGTCCTAGAGGTCTTAAAGTTCTCGTGACCTGAGCCATGACCCTCAAAGCTGATCCAGTCCTCACCAGGTCCCCAGGCTGACTGAGTCCTCAGCAGGGGACATGTGCACACTCTTGGTCCCGACATGGCCCTGGTTTGCTCTGGGGATGGAGGCACAGGCAGTGCTGGCTTTCACAGAGAAGACCCAGACACAGAAGCAGCGGGGAAGGGTCATGGCCAGTCTTCAGGCTCCTGAGACAGCCCTGCCCTTGACATCCATAGACATCCTATGTCTTCATATTAACCACCCACACCCCTGCTTTTGCCATAAACTGGTTGGATTGGGTTTCTTTTTTAAAAAATGAAATCATTCCAGCCAATGTAATAAGAAAGGGAAAGATTAGTCTACATGGGACTTTGGCTTTAGCCTGGTGGTTCTCAACTCTGGTTGCATATTAAAAACATCAGAGAGCATCTAGGCCCCATCCTAGACTGGTTAGGTGGGGGTGCTCTGGGAGGCAGAGCCCAGGCACCTGCGTTTAGATGCACGGCTCAGGTGTGCTCACCAGGCCATGTACATGCTGCTCTTGCAAACTGGTAGCCCCTAGCCTGGTGCAAAAATCCCCAGTCTCTCTAGAAAGTTCCCTAACATGTACATAGGCCTGCCCACGTTGATTTTCAGAGAGTGGGACCAAGGCCTTTTAATTCATTTGCCATTCAAATCAAACGTACTGAGCACCTACTATGTGCACTGGGGATTCAGCTGGGGAGAAAATGGCCATAAGTGCTCCCCCTCACAGAGCTTTCAGAAGTAGAGCCCAAGACAAAGCTTCCAGTCTCTGGGAAGGGGTCCCAGGATGTTTGTTCCATCAGGGGGTGGGGAGGCCGGACAGGGTAGGGGAGGGACCAGTACAGATTGATGAGCAGGCCCTTGCTGTGAGCCACAAGACTCATCCTTGGGGGGCCCTTGGGGGCCGCAGAGAACCCATCTCATGCTGTAACACTGAGAGAGCCCTGCCTCGATGCTGGTCCCAGATGAGTGTCCCAGATTTCAGGCGCCATGGCCAGCCTTGTTTTCCAGGCTATCAATCGAGTTGTCCCCCAGGGGGTGGACGCCTGCCTGTGGTTTGGAGCGGGGGCACATAAACGTCTGCGGATGGGGATGTTTAGGAGCTGATAGCACTGGGTAGCCGCCAGAGCTCTGCAGGAGCAGAGCCGGCTTGGAGAGGCGCTGCGGTGTTGCAGACCCCCCCCCCCGCCGCCCCCCACGCCTCCCATCTCTGCAGAAAGCCCTTGCTTCTGGGCGGCGCCTCTGAGTTCCCGGGTCTCCTTTCTGCCTGAAGGATGTGGAAACCAATCCTTCCCTAGGGATGTCCAGCTTGGCTCCTTGGCTTCTGCAGGGCTCTCCGACCTCCCCTCCAGCTTGCTTCACTTCAGGGTGACTGCAGTCGGGATGTGCTGTTCTTTCTGGGCCTTCTCTCCCGCCACTCACCCATTGGAAGCCCTCCAGACCTGGAAGGTGGGCCTCGTCAGGCCTCGTCAAGACCCCAGTGAGGCTAAAGCCATTCCTCATCTTGCCTGGAAGATCGCCCTTTTTCCATGTGAGTTATCCAGAGCCCATGGACAGGCTTTCCTGGAAGCTCTTTGAATACTCCATCCCTCCTTCGGTCTGATTCATCTCAGATTCTGCACATTTGGAGAGGACTCCATGCAACTGGTCTCAGATGGGGTCCTTTGGTTCTAACAGGATGATCTTGTCCTTGGTGGGAGCATTTCTTTGGCATCATTTCCACTGGAGAACCCACAGAATTCCTCGGTCATCTGTGTGCCTTGGGTAAGGCTGGCCCTGCTTCCCGGCCTATGGATGGTCATGACCTGGGCCTGGCCGTTCTGAATCCTTCACGGCACACCCCTCCACTGTAGTGCCTACAGGGGTAGATGTAGCACCGTCCGGAGCTGAGCCTAGTCTTCCCTAGGCCCTTCCTAGGGCTGCTGGGAGAAATGTGCTCCCTTCCCCAAGTCTCGTGTTTATGGAGCAGGAAGACCTGGCCCCTGAGGACTGTCTTCACTTGAGAACATGCAGGTGAGCATCATCAGGAGATGGAGAGTGAGACAGATTCCTGGCAGCTTCACTGGGATCTCTGGACCCAAACGTGACTGAGGCCAGGCCCACCCTGTCGGTTTTCCAGTTGAGGGAACAACCAATGGCTTTTTGGGGTAGGCTGGCCTCAGAGAGGTTTCTAACATTGCAACTGGGAAGGAGTCCCAGCAAACTTTCCAACAGGGATTGAGCAACAAGAACAAGGGGCTATGAGAGCACTGGGGGTTAACAGATCCAAAGGAAGAACGAGACATTCAGACTCGGTAGGCGGGGATCAGCCAGCACCAGGCATCTCGGGTGCCAGGAAGCCCAGGAAGCTAGGTATTTGGGGGAACCCATCCCTGGGATGACTCCAGTGGATTTCCACTCCCACATGGTATTCCAGCAAGAAATAATCCCAATGGCCCAGCTTGGGTCCCACACCTGACCTGCAGCCGGGGCACTGGATGGCCTCTCTGCGCCCTCACAGGACACAGTAGTGGTCAATGCCCCCAGGGGGAGGTGTTCTGGGGTGAAGCCGAGGCTGAGTGGTCACATGTGCAGATGCCACCATAACTTGGGAAACAGCAGACAACGTGAGAGTCATTTTCTTTCCGTTGGATTCGATTACCCTGAGGCCTTTTGCTCAGCGGCTTGGCAGAGGGGCTGCCTGTGGCAGAAGGGATGTGTGTTTAAAGTCAGAAGTTCGGGATCCCTGGGTGGTGCAGTGGGTTAGAGCCTGCCTTTGGCCCAGGGCGAGATCCTGGAGACCCGGGATCGAATCCCACGTCGGGCTCCCGGTGCATGGAGCCTGCTTCTCCCTCTGCCTGTGTCTCTGCCTCTCTCTCTCTCTCTCTGTGTGACTATCATAAATAAATAAAAATTAAAAAAAAGTAAACCTAAAAGATGGAATAAAGGGAAAATAACTTAAAAAAAATAAAGTCAGAAGTTCAGGGTGAAGGCAGCTCCCTCCAGGCCCCGACTTGGACATGGCATGCCCTTCCACCTTGGGCTTTTCTCACGACCATGAGACCATCACGATGCTGCCCTCTCAGAGCACCTGGGGTGGCCGAGAGAGATCGGGGCTCAAATTATGTGTCAGCCCTTTTCGTAGAAGGGCCCGTCATGTCTGTCCAATTCCCATGCACCATGCGTGGACGCCGGCCTCTCAAGCCATGGGTCACCTTGGGTACCGCTCACTCGCCACACGAAGACGTCCTTCTAAGTCACAGACCTCCATCCGGACCTTGAGTTTGAGAGCCTGTGCTCCCCTTGGAGAAACCCAAAGACCCTAGTCTCTCCTTTGAAATTAATTGAGATTCAGATGTTTTCATAAAACCAAGAAAACATGGGGCTGAGAGGATCTTTGTCTTCAAGCTGCTGCCGACATCCATGGGGATCCCAATGTGCAGTCATGTTTTTTTTTTTTTTTTTTAAGATTTTATTTATTTATTCATGAGAGACAGAGAAAGAAAGGCAGAGACACAGGCAGAGGGAGAAGCAGACTCCATGCAGGGAGCCCGATGCGGGACTCGATCCCGGGTCTCCAGGATCACAGCCCAGGTCGAAGGCAGCGCTAAACCACTGAGCCACCCAGGCTGCCCTCTTTTTTGAATTATTCTATAATAACTTAAAAAACTAATGACTGAAAAAGACAAAAAAGATTTCTCTTGAATTTTAAGTATTGGGGGTAATGGGAGCTGGCCCTCTTTGCTTGGAGGCTACACTGTCACTGCCAGTTACTCTCTGAGTAACCCCCAGTAAGCACCTTTACCTCTGGAGCCTCGGTTTTCCCATCTGTAAAATGGGAATAATAGTAGTCTGCCTCCTGACGTTAAATGAGTCAATGCCTTTAAAGCTGTTAGGATAGCTTGGCACATAGGAAGTATGAAATGCATCTAAGCAATTACTACTACTCCCAATTAGTAAAGATTTGGACACATGTCTGGCACTTTAAATGCCTAAATTATGTGTGCTTTCTCTGGGATAAGCTACATCCTGAATATAAATAGTCCCCATGCCTAGGTCTGAAGCCATTTATAGCAATTCCTGTTTCCACTGTGGATTTCAATTTTGCTGATACGGAGGGAAAATTTCAAGCCCTCTGCTGTATAAATTTAGTTAACATTTTATTGCTCGTGACTCTTTTATCACATGACTTTTGTTTCTCATTAAGTCAGTGAATGAGATTTACTAATAAGCCAAGTAAAATCTAATTAGGGTAGGGGCCTTTTCCTGAAGACTTAAGTCTCCTGTGGATGCACAGATGTTAGGAATTCAGGGTGAGTAATGCAGAGTGTACCCTTTGCTGCTTGGAAACACTGAACCTGCACGCACTCGCTTTGCATTTAGCACAAAAGCTGGTATAATTTTCATAGATTTGTTTCCTGAAAATGAATATTAGTTGCCTCAAGGATCAAAACCAAAAATAGATGGGAAGGACAATGGACTGGCCCTGGCATTGAAATATGTATATTAAATACGACTTTGCAATTCATGCTCAGTGGGGCTATTATGAAAATAAGGAGAGATGCTTGAATTAATGTGAGGGCTTGCATTTCCTCTCTGGTTAATCAAATGTTCTGCTTCTAAGGCATGAGAGACGTGAACTTCTCTCAGTGAAGTGTCAACACATTGCTCACACCTGCCCGGGTACATCTGCGCACATACACATAACTGTTGGGGTCGAAATTACTGTCAGTGTTTGCCGAGTTTATCTCTCTCCTGCATCCTAAACAGAGTTCTGATTTTTTCCTTCCTAGATGTTTTCTTTCTCTTTTCCCCACTCTGTTTTGATGTTAGCGGCTGTTAATGCTTAAGTGTGTTTCCATTAATTCATTAGGGGCTGCAACCCGGTGATGCTCTATCAGTTTGTCTTCATTTATCAGTTGGCTAAGTTCATACAGAGACCCTGCCCCTCACCTACCAGTTGGTCATTCTGTGCTATGGTTCATAGAGGGGAGTGAGGATTTCTTTTCATTTACCCAGTTCTTGAGATGACATATTGATTCCCTATCAGTCTTCAATGTGATCAATTAGTTTTTCTCTTAAATCACTAAGAACTTGTAGATGCAAACATAGTTAATGAGTTTCCATCTATTGCGGTTCATGCCTGTGTGTGTGTGTGTGTGTGTGTGTGTGTGTGTGTGTGTGGTTGGGGCATTCGAGAAGGTTCAAATATAGGCTGCTTCATCCTTGTTTCCCTGAAATAAAACATGATGGAATGAAATTCCTCAGGAGGGGAGAAGCTCCCTGTCCCCCTGAGTCTTCCAGGTTTCGCAGGGTGCAAAGCAGAAAGGAGCAGGGGTGAGGGGCCTGGGCTGTGGAGCCAATTGACCTGGGTATACCCCTTGCTTCTTCAGGGGTGCTTTTGTGACCTTGGGTGGCTCACTCCTCTTGTCCCATCTCCTCCTGCCACCTCTCAAACAGGGGGAGTTGTGAGGTCAAATGGAACTGCTGGGGCACCCATCCCTTCATCTGGTCACCCCGAGGGGCAGGCTCTAGAGATAGTTCTATTCCTTCTGAGGCATGTGGCCATCCCGAACCACAGTGGGATTTTGTACCCAGCCTCTCGTTTTCCCTCAGCTCTGGCTCCTCTCTGGGAAAGCTGACCCGTGGAGGTGTGAGTGTCGTACTGAACTTTATAGAAGGGCGATGGCAGTGGGTGGTGGGAGTCTGGCACACTGTGCTCTGTTACTCTCTGATGCCATGGTACCTTCGGGCAAGGGGCAGGGCTTCCGCCTCCACCTTCCATGTCGCCTGTGGCTAGTCTCCTGCCGGCACTGTTGCACGGGCTGGGTTACTAGAGCCACCAATTTCATCCGTGCACCTGTTAAGCTTGACAGTCTTTCCCTTTTTCCCTTTCTGATCTGATCATTCTAATCTGTTTATGGGCAAAAGGACCAAGTTGGTTAGAACTGTGTCTAGACTGGGCACCTGGCCTTTGGCTCAGGTCGTGATCCTGGGGTCCTGGGATCGAGTCCCACAGGCTCCCCACTGGGAGCCTGCTTCTCCCTCTGCCTGTGTCTCTACCTCTCTGTGTCTCTCATGAATAAATAAATAAAATATTAAGAAAAACTGTGTCTAGACTAAGAGTTAATAAGTGCAGAATGAGTGTCGGGTCTCCCTGCACTCTCAGAGGAGCTCTGGATTACTGAAAACCTGGTAAGTGGACAGTGCTGGACGTCTCTGAGCACACACAAACAATAATGTTGTCCTTTATATAGAGAGAAGAAACACATTTGGAATCACAACCAATACAATTGGACACTTCTGTTTACAGCCAAAGAGAATAATTCCTTTCCTTTGGGGGAGACCCATGTTGCACACTTCTGACAATGGCATTGGTTAAAATGTGTGACTTTCTAGCCAGGTGGTTCAGGTGGTCTGGGTGGCCCATGTGGTCCATGTGGCCTGGGTGGTCCAGGTGGTCTAGGTAGTTCATGTGGTCCAGGTAGTATGGGTCTTCTGAGTGGTCCAGGTGGTCCGGGTGGTCCATGTGGTCTGGGTGGTCCAGGTGGTGCAAGTGGTCCAGGTGGTCCGGGTGGTCCATGTAGTCTGGCTGGTCTGAGTGGTCTAGGTGGCTCAGGTGGCCCATGTGGTCTGGGTGGTCCAGGTGGTCCATTTGGTCTGGGTAGTCAGAGTGGTCTAGGTGGCTCAGGTGGCCCATGTGGTCTGGGTGGTCCAGGTGGTCCATTTGGTCTGGGTAGTCTGAGTGGTCTAGGTGGCTCAGGTGGCCCATGTGGTCTGGGTGGTCAGGGTGGTCCAGGTGGCCCATGTGGTCCAGATGATCCAGGTGGTCCCAGTGGTCCAGGTGGTCCAGGTGGTCTGGGTTGTCCTAAGTCTTCCTGGATCTCTAATCCAGCATGTGCTCATGCATGTGATCAGGGGACTGAGGACTCGGGTGCCCTGTGTCTAGGACGGTAGCCAAGAAGCCAGCTGTGGAATCTGCACATGCAGATGAAGCCTCAGCTTTCACGTCTGTTAAGTGGGAGTGATAAGACCCATCCTCTAAAATTATTGTTTATATGCGGTGACATCTAGGAGTGTTTCATAAAATACCTGGCTATAGTAAGTGCTCCATAAATACGCATTTTCTTGTCCTATCACTGAGGTACAAAGGTTAGCTACCCTTAGAGAGGTTATTCATGTATTTGTTTTATTATATTTCTCCCCTACCAAGTGGTCAGTTTCATGGGGCCATAAATTTTGTCTGTTTTGATAAGATGACAGAGCACCTTTCCCACTGTGGTCAGCAAAATAACACTCTCAAGACACCCATGTCCCCATGTAACCTCACATGACAAAAGGTATTTTGCCAGTGAGATTAAGCCCGGGGTCTTGAGATGGGGGGATGATCCTGGATGATCCGAGGGGCCCATATATAAATAATCCCAGTAGATTAGTGGGGCACACAGTTATATAGAGGGCATGACTGGAGGTTTAACCCAGTCTGGGCAGCAGGCCAGGCAGCCCTGAAAGATTTGGGTTCAGGATGAGGCCTGTGGAGCTGGGGTCGTCCCCTGAGACAAAGGAAGTAGGGAAAGTTTACTTCTCGGCCAGTTGAGGTGGCGTTGATACCTCATTGTACAGATGGAACAATGCAGCTCAGAAAGGTCGCTCTTGGCACAGACAGGACCTTCCCCAAAGCCCAGCCCCGGCTTTTGGCCCCAAGAGCCATGGGGAAGAAATACTGGTGGTTTATGTGCACCGTGTCTCTGGCCATTAGGACCCAGAAATCCTGGGGTGCTGCCTCCATGTGCCATCACCCTCGAGCCTGCCCCTGCCCAACGTCCTTGCGGAGACACAGCTCTGTAGCGAGCCCAGGAGAGGAAATGTCCCCCAGGCATTCCAGCCCTGAGAGATGTTTGTCCACGTGCATTTTCCTGCCTGTCACCAAAATCCCCTGGCTCACGTTTAATGCCGACTCTAACTCAATTTTCATTAAAATGTCAAATCCTAATTTTTCGTGGAGCAACTTTCAAGTTTGCCAGTGTACAATTAGAGCCCCCCACCCCCACCCCCCAATACCGGCAGAGCCTGGCATCCGGGACTCACACCTACTTGGGACATTCAAGACACTGTTCTGCTCCATACAAGCAACCCAGTCAGAAAATCCTGATTTATGACATTGCTCGGGCTTCCTGTTACTTTCAGTCATGAGCGTTTCAAGCCGCGCCCTGCGTTCCCGGGCTGCTCCCCCCCCACCCCCCAACCCTGCCAGCGCCAGCTTCCCGCTTACATAACGTCAGCATGGAGTAATGGACTTTCCAGGGCTTCCAATCATCCCAGACTCCATTCCACCACTTTTAAAACATTGAGGTTAAGTCCACATAACACAAAGTGGACCATTTTAACTGAACGGTCCAGGGGCAATTTAGTGCATTCAGTGAAACCACCACTTGTAACTGCAGGACTTTCCAGCCCCCTGGAAGGAGACCCCATACCCACTACCAGTCACTCCTGCATCCACCCCAGCCCTTGGCAGCCTCTCCTCTGCTTTCTGAATGTAGATTTGCCTATTCTGAAATATTTGTGTACATGGAATTGCACAGTATGTGGCCTTTTGAGACTGGCTTCTTTCATTTGGCATGTTTTTGAGGTTTATCCACATCCAACCATGTATCAGTACTGGATTCCTGTTTATGGCTGACTAGTAGTCCATTGCATGGATGTACTACAATGTACTATCCACT
Source organism: Canis aureus (assembly GCF_053574225.1). Lineage (NCBI taxonomy): Eukaryota > Metazoa > Chordata > Mammalia > Carnivora > Canidae > Canis > Canis aureus. The sequence continues at coordinate 23,033,424 of NC_135613.1, read as the reverse complement.
CATCCATCGATGGGCGTCCAGGCTGGTCACTGCCTTGAACACTTGTGTGCCAAGTTTTGTACATGTGAGAGCCTATTTTCATGTGTCTTGTATCTGCACCCAGGAGCAGAATTGCAGGGTCCTGTGGATTCTATGTTTATCTCTTGGAGGTATACCAGGCCGTGGAGGCTGGGACAGTTTCCTGGGGAGGGGACGGCTCCATGAGGACCCGGGGAAATAGCAGGGATGGTTTGAGGCAATGGAATCGTGCAGGAGAAATGGCAAAACCAGCTCCTGGAGGCTTGCCCTCACCTCCCACCTGTCTTCCCCAAACCACTGTCCTCGCACTGAAGGCTTCAGCCCCCTGCAAGGCCCCTCGGAAGGGAGAGATGGCCGCATCCCTGAGCAAGGAGGTCTTTGCCCTGTGGATCACTGGGGCCATCTGAGGTGCTGGCTGCTGGCAGGGTGCGTCCCTCTGAGCAGACCTGGGCTCCTGCTGTGTCCGTTTCACCCCATCCCACTTTGGAGTGGAAAGGGCTTTGGACCCCCCGCCAGGTATGGGTTCCAGTCCCGGCTCTGCCATTTCCTCTGCTGTGCAGCTTGGAGCACGGCTCTCTACCACTCTGACCCTCAGTGGCATCATCTGCAAAACAAGAAACCACCATACCAAGGAGCTTCGTGGATGATGACATTCTGTTCCCCCAGCTCAATGGCATGGGTGTTGTTACCCCATCTCACAGATGAGGAAGCTAAAGAACGGATGGGTTAGGAAGTTTGGCCAAGGCCATACCCCTTGGAAAAAGGCAAAGCTAGGCCCTGAGCCAGGCCTTCTGCTGAGCCCTTAGGCCCCTGACTCAGGCTCCCGGCCCCATCATGACCATCTCAATTCCATGTGATAGCTTCTAATGAAGTGTCCACTGGCAGGTGGACAGATCAGGATAATACACCTGCTTGTCACCCACCCTAGCCCAGAAACGTGCTTCCCTCAGTGAGTCCTGCTCCGCGCCCCCCCCCCCCCCCCCGCCTGGCTACTTCTCTCCCACGTGGAGTGTTTCATAGGTGTCTCTAAAGGGTGGGTGCTACACCATGTGTTCTTTGTACATCCCGGACTGGAGCACAGGCCTGACCCAGTGAACACTTGCTGCGTGCTTGCTGCTTGGGTGAGTGTGGTGAGCCTAATGCATCTCATGAACCAGCCTGTCTGCACTTTGCACTTTCCATGGGTCTTTGTGTAGGAGTCAAAGCTGGTCTCCGGAGCTAATGAAGAGCCCTCACCTCCCTGGGCCTGGGAGTGCTGAGACCTCCCTGGAAATGCAGGCCTGGAATCCCTCAGTGGGAGTAGGTGACAGTGATGGGTTGGATAAGCTCCCATAAACCCTCAAAAATACTGTGTGTTTATTTGGGGCCTCGTGTCCAGCTCAGACACCCTGTAGACAAGGCTTAGGAGGCCAAGGCATGGCCACCAGCACGCTCTTCCCCCAGCCTGCTGCAGCCTGCATGCAGTGTCTGCCGGGATACGTGGCCGTGTGTGCTGGGAGTGGTCTGGCCACACCGGGTGCCCTGCCTGGGGCACCTCTGGACCTGCAGCGGAGGGCAACACTGAGGGATGAGGTGGGCCTTCCCCACCCACCTGTCCTCTCTGCCCTGTTCTGTGAGCTCCTGGGTCCCTTGTGTGACCCAGGTCCCCCTTGCTCCCTGTCCTTGCCCCACCCAACTCTCTGACCTACTCAGTCCAGGACATGACTTCCAAATTCCCAACAGAAATGAAGGGTCACGGATCAGGACCAACATCTCAGAATTCTGGGAAATGGCCAAGAGCTCCTGAGCTGTAAATTATTCTACATTTTCCACAGCCTTTCATGTGATTTAAATGAGAGACATGGAGAGTAAATCCTACCATAGGATAATGTGAAAATGGTGAGGGGTTTATATTTTTTTTATTAACATATAATGATAAATGCATGGTCTGTCATTGTTTTGAATCAATATATTTTGACATTATGTGATTCAATGATTGATAACATTTCACATTAACTTGTGCCTGATTGAGATGTTCAATGATAGAAAATATTAAAAGAAACGTGCATTAACATAAAATAAATGTCAGGTAAAAAATCATTTAAAAACTTGAAGTACCACAGATATTTAGTAATTAAAACTTACAGCAATGACATCTTAAATCACACAGCTGATTGCTGGCCATCCCCAGGGGACTTGACGTTTCTCTGACAAATGGTCAGATGAAGACAAGTGTATTTCCGTCTGTGTTGACAGCACGGCTGTGCCCCTCTTATAACAGGTGCAGCCTGGGTGTTGGGCACCTGGCTCCGTGCAAGTTCAGCCCGTTCTTACTGGTGAAAAGCTTTGGTCTCCCGGCCTGAGCAAGGTGTTGCTGTCGAAACTGGCTGCTGGACATTTAGATTTAAGATTAGTTCTGATTTTTCTCGGACCGTTATTCTATGGTGATCCTTCCCAGTTCCTCTCTTGACATATTTGCAAAGATCGGTGTCCTAGAGTGAATACTCAGGCTCCAGAAACAACGCCGAGTTTAGATCTTCTAGAAATGTTAACAGCGCTTCTCAGAATCACATGTCAAAACTGCCAGCTTAGGGACTTCTTTGTTTCCGTAAATTGTTATTTCTTGGAACACCACCCTCAGGATTTGAATAACGGAGTGTACTATGTGTGTAAACTTAATTGATATTTATTTTATTTGCAAGAATGACTCGCTCTAAGTGGCAGACCATGAGCGCACAGTTGTAACATGGTAACGGCTCCAGGCCAAACTGGCTGGCCTTCTGTCCTTGGAGCTCCCGCCCCAGTCCCCAAAATGTGACTTTACCCCCATGGCTACCCCCCTGCTGTGTACCGTCGTCTCACCCCTGGATTACCACAAGAGCCTCCTAACTGGCTGCCCTTCCACCTTGGCCTTCCACCCCTGCTCCTCACCCCCAGCCCTGCAGGGTCAGGGGCTCGCATCTGAGAGATAAGAACAGTGACTCAGTGGGTCCGGGTGACCAGTCCCCTGTCCCCCCCTTCCCTCCTACCCTCTCCCTTCCCCCTCCCTCCTTCCTTCCCTTCCTTCTTTATAAGGATCTTATTGTTTAGAGAAGTTTCAGGGTTACAGGAGATTGGGCAGATGGTATGGAGCCCCCCACCCCCAGCACCCCTGTTCCACTGTGCAGTCCTGCAGTCCATTCTTGACAAGGGCTGAGCTGATACATTAGTAACTACAGCCCATCGGGCTCACTCTTGCTGTTGTACAGTCTCTGGGTTTGGACAAGTGCACGATGTCACACAGAATAGTTTTACTGCCCCAAAGGTCCCCCATGGGTGGAGCATCTCAAGAAATGCCATCCTATACATAAATGCCTAGCAGAGGCCTGGCCCATGTCAGACCCTCAATGAAGCATTGCAGTCGCCTTCTAATGTGGGGTCCTCCTCCCAGGTGTGAGACCCATCAGGGACCCATTCCATCCATGGGTGCTTTGCCCCCCAGTGCAAGTCCTGTTGGCTGAGAAGGGCCAGGCCAAACACGGCCCTTGGGCTGATTCTTAGCACCCATGAGCAGCTTCCATGACTTCAGTGAAGTCATGACTGTGGGTTGGCCATTAACTGCCCCACAGGCCCTGACATCATAGCTCAGAGGCTGGGCAGGTCAGTCAGAGACCCGCAACGGAGGATGGAGGGTGTAGGAAGCAAGAAGTGACGGCAGGGTTCATTGATGCAAATACTGATGAGCGACGTTGGTACTTCATGGTGGCTTGTCCACTGCTTGTCCAGAAAGTGGTTAGAATTTGGGTGGCCCTGGTGTCTGGCATTCTTTCTGAAGGAAGTAGCTCAGAAGGGGGGGAGCATTGACATCTGCAGCCAGGTTGTCGTAATTTTCAGTGCAGAGGCGAGCTATAGAGGCAAAATCATCTGTGGTTATGGGGGTGATGGGCATTTGTCTCAGTGACCCATTGCTGCCTAACAAGCCTCCCAGATTTAGTGGCTGTAAACCGTGATTTGTGTCTCTTATGACCATGGGCTGCCCAGGTGGTGGCATGGCTAGCAGCTCCGTGGTGCCTCTCCACACAGGTGGGCTCGTCCCCGCTCACAGCCGTCCATCCCAGCACTGATCCTGGGGCCCACACCCGCCCAGTCACCTCTGCTCCTCACAGCAGGGCCACACCCTGGTCTGCAAGTGCTCACCAAGCCTTCACTTCCGTCACGTTACCTGATGTCCCACTGGCTGTAGCCAGCTTGGGAGGGGACGGTACAGGCTGGGGTGCTGGGGGCCACTGAGGTGACCCTGTGCTGCAGCTTCAGGCACCCCAGGACACGCTCAGAGGTGAGGCCCCCACCTTCCCTGCACATGGGTCAGCTGCACCCCCCACACTCGGTGCTGCGCCTGCGAGCTGTGGTCTGTGGGGGTCTCTCCCACTGGAGCCCCCTTGGGTGGCCAGGAAGGAAGAGGTGGAGCTTGGAATCTCTCTGGGGAAAAGGTGCAGCCCCAGGCTGGCCACGTGATGCGGGGGATGGCTCTCGCCCTGTCGCCCTGTTGCCCTGTTGCCCTGTTGCCCTGTCAACAATGGCTTTACCAAGTTTAGTGGTTAGTGGTGGGGTCTCTGCCCAGTACTGGTTACTACCCCTTGGCCTGTTCCCCACCCTTCACCAGGAGCCGCTGAACTCCATGGATTTTCAGTACTATTGCGTTGAAGCTCCCTGGCCACCCTGCTTCGCCTGCTCTGGGGAAGAGGGTCTGGGGTGGAGCGTGAGCCGGTGCCCCTCCTATTTGGGGCTCCTCAGATGGCACAGTTGTGTGCAGCGGTCTCTGGTCTCCCCTCCTAGGGCCAGAATCCTGAGAAGAGTCGAGAGCTGTGCTAGCCCCGCCAAAGGTCCTGGTAACCATGGCAACCCTCCCACCCCTCCATTTATTAGGCCCTCATCTGGGGTCACCAGACACTGTGCAGGCACACGGAGGAAGCACATACACATTCTTCTTATTTTTACTTCTTACAATTTAAACGTGTGACAAGCATCCCCAGCTCCCAGGCTGTTCAAACACAGGCTGCAGGCCGCAGCGTGCTGGCACCTGCCCTCCGCACCATGCTCGCCTGGGCCACCTGCACCCTGCAGGCTGGAGCTGAGCCACAGGGCAGCCCAGCAGCAGGGCCCTGATGGCTGTGGACTCTGGAGAAGAAGGTGGGCCGAGCCTAGAGCACATCTTAGTCCGGAAGTGAGGTTTGTGGGCAAACACAGAGCAGCAATCAATGGAACCCAGTGCCTCGAGGCTCCGCGAACCTCCCACGGATCGTGATGCCACAGGGAGAGGCTCTCTCCCACTCCCCTGAGGGCCACTGAGCGGTTCCCATTCCCGAAGCAAGGCCTTCGGTGGGCAGTGGTGGCTCCTGGCGGGAGTGGCCTCGCTTGGGTGCCAGGGATGCCTGTGGGCCACCCCGGACATGCTTGGTAGAGGAGGTGTTGGCAGTGCTGGCAGATGGTGGCGGGTCACTCCTGAGGGCAGTGCCCTCCGTCTCTCAGTCTCACTGGCGGCACCTGGAGCCAGCTTGCGGGGCACCCCATCCTGGTTGTTCCAAGTCCTCATTTATGCGGGCTGACCCCCGCCTTGCTCCGTCTGCTGACCCATTCACCTGGAGATCCAGGGTTGAAAGTTCAGTCCTTCCCATGTTGTCAGAGCTCCTGTTCCACCAGGGTGCTCCTGCGGGGTGACGGCCTCCTCTTCAAACATGATGACTCTGCCCCCCCAACCTCGGTGAGTCTCTGGGCCACTTCTCAGGGCTGCTGGGAAAGACGCAGCAGACGTGCCAGGTGCCTCTTGGGGGGGGTGTTGCGGGTTCCCACGTCAGGGCAGGCAAGGGCTCGCCTCACCCCCACCTCGAAGCCTGCAAGCCTGCTTTTTATTTGGGCGCCGGCCGGCCAGGCTGGGCCAAGTCAGGTTTCTTACACCCTGTTAGTCAAAGGCACGTCCGCCATCTGTGGTGCCGGGATGGGGCTGCTTGTCACCCTGACAGCTGCAGTCCCGAGGAGCACAGGAATGTAATCGATAGATCAAAGGGCTTCTTCCTGTCTGAGGGTGAAGACATTGGCAAGAGAATAAAGTCTTTGTTTAAAAAGGAGTGTCAGAGATGATGTCAGGTAGGCATCGTGTGTCGTTGGAGAAATACTAGCTCATTGTTTCATGTGGTGGCTCAGGGAGGCACGAGGCCCCATGCTTTCCTCTCTGCTTCCACCAGGGCCATCTTCTGGGCATGAGCTCTTGGCTGAGGGCTGTCCCACTGCTGGGGGACACAGGGTGACCCAGGATGTGTCACCATATGGTGTCAGTGGGCTTGTGGCTGAGGGCTGTCCTACTGGGGTGACTGACCCAGGATGTGGCACTGTGTGGGAGTCAGTGGGCTCTTGGCTGAGGGCTGTCCTACCATGGGGTGACCAACCCATGATGTGACACTGTATGGGTGTCAGTGGGCTCCTGGCTGAGCGCTGTCCCACCGCTGGGGGAGAGTGGGGTGACCCAGGATATAACACTGTATGGGCATCAAACAGGAATAAGAAGACTGGGATTCACCTGTGCCCACCATTCACCATCTGTGTCACTGTGGGTACATTGCATCACCTCCCTGAGCCTCCATGTCCTCACCTATGATATGGGGATACACACAGCACCCACCTAGTGCAGTGTCTGGAACTTTCCATCAGACTCCAAGTGTGGGGCAGGGCTGCCCTCTTCACATTCAGCACTGTATTCCCCACTCAGCAGATGGAAGAACGGCATGGTGGGAGGCCAGGACTCCGCACACGTCATCGTCGTCATTACCACTATTACTATTTCTTCGTTCACTGAGGACCTCAGAGTGGTCACAGCCATATGAGGCCCAGCTGGTGTGGGAGGGCAGGGGCCAGCAAACTGCAGCCTGGCCATGTCTGGCCTACTGCTTGCTTTTGTGAATAAAACTTTATTGGAACCTGGCCATGCCCATGCATTTGTGCAGCATCTGTGGTCGTTTCTGCACTGCATGGGCTGAGTTAAGCAGTCATTCAGGGACCCAGCACGCAGTCTAAACTGTTTGCTCTCTGGCCTTTGGAGAAGGAGTTTGCTCACCCTGGTCTGAGGCCTCCCACCAGGAAGGGATGGATGGTAGCGTCCCCCTGTCTTCCCAAGAACAGCATTTAGCCCCAAAGCCCTGGCAGGGAAGAAGAGAAAGAGCACCAAAGGGCCTCACTTGCATCCTCCCGAGGCAGGTGCACAGCTGCCTGCAAGGGTCTCCCGGGCCCCACCAAGGTCACTGTTGCCATGAGGGGTCCACAGCGTGGGCCGGGGGAAGTGTGCGGACAGGAGCCGCAGGGCTGCAGGAGGGCCGGCACTGTCCCGTACCCTCCACTCCCTGGTGCCGGGTTCCAAAGACCTCCAGGTCACTGAAGGGTCTGGGAGATGGGTCCCCACCCCGACTGTGACCCCTGTGCCCTATTCTGCACCTGGCCTGCTTTGCGGTCCTCTGTAGCACGTCCCACGTTCCAGGCCTGATGTGTCAGGTGCTTACAGTATTGGTTATTGATTATTTTATTTTGAAATTTCTCTCCCACAACTGGAACATAGATTCTACAGGCCAGGAACGTTTTATCACTGGGTACCCCATGCCTAGCCCCAGATACAGAGTAGGTGCCAGGTGACGATTGTGGGGTGCAGGAGAGAGGCTCCTTCAGCCTCTCTGGGCTCCCTCCCCACACCCCCCACCCCACTCCCATCCCCACCAGCGAGTAAGTGGGAGAGCTGCCTCTGTCTCCCAGCCTCTGATGAAACCCCAGAGCAGGGAGGGGGGGACGGAGGGTGGCGGGCAGGAGGAGCCTGATTAGCTGGCAAACTGAAGCAGGGGTGAGGGATGCTGATGTCCCAGCCTGGCTTGGGATCAGCCATGCCACCTTTCTGCCAGCTGCTCCAGGGCCAGGCTGCCTCAGTTTCCAGCCGATGTCCCTTACTCTGCCTGTGCACCCCTGCTGCCAAGGAGCTCTGCTGTCATCTCCCTGCATTGTCCCTGCTCCCTCCCTCCCCTAGCTTCAGCCCTGTGCCTCTCTTGCCCAACAGAATGCTGCTCCTGGCCTGCTGGGAGGTCAGCGTCTGCTCCAGCTTGCCACTCCACACACCTCTGTCTCCGCCGCGCCACCCGCCACGATTCTGACACACGGGAGCTCGGGAGTGTCATGTAAAGTAAGAAATATAGCCACGGTGACCTTTCCTCCAGGGGAGGCAGGGAGAGAAAGCCTTCGGTTTGGAGGACGAGAGCCAACACTACTTCCAGGAAGAGTCTTGTGGGCTGCGTTTGCTTCTGGGGCTCAGCCGAGGGGGCCCCCCCGGGTGTGGACTGGGCACAGGGATGTGGGTGTGCAGAGGTTTGGGACAAACATGGAAGGTGTGGGTGTCGTGGGGAGATGGGGCGGCCAAGGGCTGTTGGAGGGCATGTGGACAGAGGAGTGGCGGGGCTGGGACTCCCCAGGGCTGGAAGCTGAAAACCCCGGACCCGGCTGGGGGAGGGGCATGAGGGAACCGAGGCCTCCCCACTCTCCACTGGCGCCGGCGTCCTATGGTAGGAGTCACTCAGCTCACTCAGGCCACCAACGGCCACAGAGACACACGGAATCTGTAACAGCTCAAGGGATGTCGGATGCAGAACCCTAACGAGGAGAATGCTAGACTGGGACTGAGGAACCCTGAGTTCAAATTCCGACACGGCGGTTCCATGCGCCAGGGATTTCCCTCATACAGCAGAATAGCTGAGGCTCAGAGAGGGCACCTGTCTTGTATGACATCACACAGCCTAGGTGGCGGCAAAGGAGATTTGAACTCCGAGAGACTTTGAGGTTAAGTGACACTCATAGGGATGAGGCGCATCAAAAGAGCCCTCACCCTCAAGGGCCTCTGCACCCTGACACCTCTGGCACCTCTTTTGGTGGAGAGGAGAGCCTGAATTTCTCACCTTCTCTTGCTCTGACTGCCGGGGGTTCCCACTATGGTAAAGAACAGCCCTGGGAACTTTTAAAAACAACCTTACAGACATATATATTTACGTAGCATAACATTCAGCCATTTCAGATGTGCAACTCCAGGCTTTCAGTAACTTCACTACAACAGGTGGTGTGGCCTCACCACGAATGAGTTTTAGAACATCTGAGACATTTTTGCAGCTTCATAAACATTTTAGAATCCGCTTGTCAATTTCCATAAAAAAAAAAAGACAAAAAAAGACCTGCTGGAATTTTGATAAGAATTGCACTGAATCTAACCAGTGGTTTGGGAAAACCACTAATTTAATAATAAAGAGTCTTCCCGTCAGTGAACATAGACTGTGCCTCTGTTTGCTTAGATTTTCTTTGGCTTCCTTCTGCAGCATTCAGTGATCTTTCCCCTCCAAGTCTTGTACTTATTGTTAAATTTATTCCTTGGTATTTTATTCCTACGATGCTGTTGTGAATGGGATTTCTCAGTTCTGTGTCTGGTTGTCCCTGGCTGGTGCATACCTGGCTTTGGGGTCTTGCTCTTGTGTTCTGGGACCTTCTGTATTAGTTCTTATGGTTGTGTGTGTACGTGTGTGTGCACATTCCTTAGGATCATGTCGCCTGTGGGTGGCTCAGTTGTTGAGCGTTTGCCTTTGGCTCAGGTCATGATCCTGAGGTCCTGGAATCGAGTCCTGCATCAGGCTCCTCACAGGGAGCCTGCTCTCCCTCTGCCTGTGTCTCTGCCTTTCTCTGTGTATTTTATGAATAAATAGATAAGATCTTTATAAAAAATTAATTTTCCTTTCTTTTTTCTAAGATGATGCCTTTATCTTCTCTTGCCTGATGGCATGCCTCTGGGCATTTGCAGTCACACCTCGGATGGGCATGACCAGTGTGACCATGTTGCTTTGGCTTCTCCTCCTCCTCCAGCCTGAGAATGAGGCTTCCAGCCACCCTGCCCCCTCCCCGGAAGCCTGCCAGTCAGGGTGGGTGTCCACCGCCTGGATCCTGGCGTCACATCCTGGCTTCATCATTTACTCACTGTGTGGCTCTGGGAAGTTTATGAACCTCTCTGTGTTTCAGTGTCCGTGTCTCTTTGGAGAGGTGGTGACTATGCCATCCATGAGCTGCATCAGCGCCTGCCTCGGTCACCCCATATGCATGGGCTCCTGTTACCACTCACTCCTGTTCTTGGTTTAAGGGTGAAGTGAGGCCATGGCAAGTGTGTGGTGATTTAGAAGCTTCCTCTCCTACAACGCTTTGCCTACACAGAGACACGGAAGCCTGAGCAGGTGCAGGTGTGTGCTGGGCCCCAGGCAGCGGGCGTGCTCTGTCATAGTCGGCCCAGCCCACCCCAGGTCGCTGCAGGCCGGGCAGTTCTGCCCCAAGCAGTTTTCACTTTGGATTTCACTCTTGTTGTTCCAGTCCAGCACCCCTGCCCGGCCACATTTACATAAATTATAGCTGCCTCAGTGACTTTCTACCAACAAGGGCTCGTTGTCTACTGAAAGCCATCGCCCACCTGCCTGACTGCCTGCTGGCTCCCATCTCCCCGGTGCAGCTCCGAGACACCTCATCTGGCTGGCCTTCTACCTGAAGGAAGGCTTGCAGGTCCCTCCTGCGATCAGCCATGCCAGGTCCTGACTCCCGCCCAGAATCTGTGTGGCCTCAAGCAAGCCAGGTCATGCCTCTGAGCCTCAGTCTCTCCACCCACGTGAGCATGGTGATGAGACCTGCCTTCCAAGATCATTCAGGAACAACACGCGTGGAGTGGTTGCAGCATCTAGAGCCAGCTTCTCACACACTGCTCAGATCTGCACGTACCCCGGGGGCTTAGCCCAGGGTATGACTGCCACTAGATCTGGGGCTCCCTGGAATTGCTATTACAAGTAGAGTGGCTAAGGAGGCTGCTTGGGGATGATGAGCCGTGAGGGGATGTGAGGGGTGGGTGCTGTGTGGGTTTTGGGGGAGGGCATTCTAGGGGAGCAGAGTGCATGAAAGGAAGGGCAGTGTGGCTAAGTCCAGTGAGTGAGCTGGAGAGAGTGATAAGAGATGAGGCCAGAGAGGTGAGGGGAGATAGACCGTTTAGGATAAGGCCTCAAACTGGACTCTCAGTTAACCAGAGTGGAGATGCTTCACCCCAGAGCATCTCCAGGCAGTTGACAGCCTGGGCAGGGTGCTGGGGCAGATGAAGCAGGAGCACAGAGCTTTCTGCCTGGGGTTATGTATGAAGAATAGTGCCTGCTCAGCAGCTACTCAGGAGGCTGAGTGCATCAGGAGCCAAGAGAGAGTGGGGTGATGTAGGGTCTGCCCTGCTGGCTCTGGGCTTGAGGAAGCAGAGAAAGTAAGGCAGCAATTCCTGATAACCCAGCAAGAGCTTGTGTGTCTGTGATGTCCGTGGCCCCAGCTCACCCTTCAGTTACAGGTGCCCAGGTGGATGCAGATGCACAGGGGCCCCTTCACTCTGGGCAGCTACTGAGGGGCAGGTGAGCCTACCCGGGAGGGAGTAGGCATGCTGGGGCCCCGTGTGCAGGCAGGAGGTGTGCCCCGCACCTGCAGGAGCGTCTGCAGCCAAGGACTGTGGTGAGCCGTGTGGGCGCTTGTCATGGGCTGTGCACCGAGGGAGGATGCAGTTCCCCGTCCTGGCTGTGTGACGCACCAGTAGTCATGGATGTGCCTGTTTTGCTCCTGACGGTTTCCCTGACCCTGACGCATTTGCATGTCCTGCTTGGCTCCGCTGGGCCCCAGACTCCATAGGTCGGCCTTATTTTGCCCTCGGTATTTAAAGGGACGTATATTAAGTTCCGAGTCAGAGGGTGGATGTTTCCATGATAAAAGGCAAGGGCAGCTAGAGGGGGCGCAAGAGGCCCCTGAACCGAGAGTTGGCATCAGGAGTGCCGTTGGAGGGCTTCCTGCACGAGGTGTCATTGTGGTCCTGACATGAAGGATGAGGAGGGGTTGGGGGCTGAGAGGCAGGGACAGCCTTTCAGGAGGCTCAGAATGAGCAAAGGCCTGGTGGTGAACCAGTGGGCATTCAGGGGGAGAGTTCCTGGAGGGCACTGGGGATGTGCATGGCATTTGGAAAGGACCAGCTTGAACTGGCAGCGTCCAAGTCATGAACATCATCCCTGTGCTGGGCAGGGAAGGGGGGGCAGCACAAGAACCTGGGGCCTCCCAACCCAGTTCATTCATCAGGTAGGAACTAGCTTTTTGGGATTGTCATATGGCACCTGCAATGAAAGTTCCCAGAGGCAGAGAACACACAAGAAGGCATGAAAAGGGGACACCTGGGTGGCTCAGTGGTTGGGCATCTGTCTTTGGATCAGGGCATGATCTGGGATTTCTGGGATCGAGCCCCATGTCAGGTTCCCTGCATGGAGCCTGCTTTTCCCTCTGCCTGTGTCTCTGCCTCTCTCTGTGTCTCTCACAAATAAATAAATAAAATATTGAAAAAAAAAAGGTGTGAAAGGAAGGCCAGATGCCCTTGCGTCCTAAGTCTCTCTGTGTGCATCTGCTCGGGGGGCTCCTCTCGTCATGGCTGGCTTCTGTCAGCCCAGCCTGGGAAGATCACGGCGTCAGCCAATATGGGTGTGAGTGTGTGTGAATGTGCGTGCATGTGTGTCTGGATGTGTGTGTGTGTGCATGAGAGTGCACAGGCATGTGTGCCTATATGAGTGTGTGTACGAATGTAGAATTGTAGGAGTGTGCATTGTGAAAGAGTGTGCAACTATGTGTGTACAAATGTATGAGTGTGACACTGTGTACGAATCTGTTGAGTGTGTGCATGTGTGCGAATGTGTGTGAATTGAGAGTGTGAGTGTGCAGGAGCAGGGGCACACGTGTATGCATGTGTGCAAATGTGTGAGTGTGTGCATGCGTGTGCATGTGTGACTGAGTGGGACATGTCCGCTGTAGCAGACACTCGGCTGCTCACCCACGCCCCCTCTGCGGCCCTCCGCCCCCTTCCTCTGACGGGCCCGAGCCCCCTGCCCAAACCAGGAGTTGGTGTGATGATGGCGACAGGGGAAGCAAGGAGATGTGGAAGGAGTGAGGGCGAGAGGGAGGTGGGGGGGAGAGACGGGCCTGGGACCAGGAGACGAGACCGAGGCTCCCGCCGACTGTCCTTGGCTCCCCGTGGAAGGCAGCGGCGCCAGGAAAGCCAAGGCATTCGCTAAGGTGGAGAGTTTCTGGCCTGGCGCTTTGTGCCACACGCTCTTCAGGGAGCGGAAGCTGGAGGCTGCTGGAAGCAGAGCTGGCGTGGCTGTTGTGGGCGGCCTTCGGGCACACCGGCCCCTGGGGCAGGGCAAGGCCAATGCCACCCACCCCCCCACTCGCTGCGGCCTGGAAATACTGACAAAATGCCACTTTTGGAGGAGGTGGGGCTGGTGGATGGGGCCCCTGTGGTGTCTGAGGGCTGTGCAAGGTGGAGACGTTCCTGCCGCCCGTCCAGGCCGGGCTCCGTCAGACGGCGCGGACTCCAACTCGCCCACGGTGGCTTTTCTCCCGGGGACATGCTGAGTCAAGGCCCCAGCCCCCTGCTGACCTCAAACTGGGACCCCAAACCCCACTGTCTGGCTTGAGCTTGGTTCCCGAGCCAGCTGGACCAAAACATGTGCCCAAGGAAGGCAGGCCCAGGGTGCAGCCAGAACTGAAGAGGATGGGGTGGCGGGGGGTGGGAGGTGCCCCAGGCCCGCCTCCCTGTAGGGCTCTGCGGCTGCCGCTTCAGAATGGAATGGTGAGCCGAGGAGACCCAGGCCCAGGATGCTGGCTGCCTTGGGGGAACGTGTTGTGGGACTGCTCCAGGCTTCTGTGCCCTGCGGACCTGGCCTCACCCCCAGTGTGAAGGGGCCTCCTTGCCTGACGCCTTCTAGCAGCAGGAGCCTGCTCTGCTGGGCCCAGGGCAGCCACAGGTGGATGAGAATTCACATCCAGAGCAGCCCTAGCGGAGCCCCCAGCTCCCTGGTCCCCAGGAGGGGACATGCTCAGATGCACATTTTACTCAGGTGCTAGGAAGAATAATGGCCTCCAAGATGCCCCGACCTAAGCCCTGGAGCCTGTGGATATGGAACCTTCCTCAGCCAAGGGCAGTTGAGGTTGCTAATCAGCTGGCCTTAGGTACGGAGATTCTTCTGGATTTTCTGGATGACCCCAGTGTAATGACAAGGGTCCTTAGGGAAGAGGCAGAGGGGGCTGCCTGAGAGAGATGCCACTAGCTCCTGTTGGCTCCAAGGATGGGGAGGAGGCCACATGCCAAGGAATTCTGGGGCCTCTAGAAGCTGGAAAAGCATGGAATGGGTTCTACTCCAGAGTCTCCAGAGGAATGAGGCTGCTGACACCGAGATTTTAGTCCAGTGACACCCATTTTGTACTCCCCCCTCCAGAACTATGAGACACTCAGTTGTGTTGTGGGAGCAATACATTTGGGGTGAACTTGTTCTGCAGCTCTTGGAAACTCACTTTCACCCCTAGCACCCCGGAAGGAGCAAGCTCCAGCCACCTCTGGTGAGAAGGGCTTGATAAAACAGCTCCTGGGTGGCGCTGGCTTTTCTCCACGTCCCCTCCCTGCATCCCCTCCATCTCTAATGCTCATCCTAGAGCCTGCGTCTAGGGTTGGCCCAGACACCTTCACCCAGTTGCTCTGTGCCAGCCAGGCAGCCGGCTACCAGGCGAGCCCTGATCGCACACTCACCGAGAATTCACCTACTGTCCAGAGGGAATGTTGGGAAACCACTCGCCTCACTAACCAGGCAGAGTGGGCTTGACCGTCGGCAGCCTGAGCTGCCGCTTGCCTGCCCCCAACCCTGGGAGCTCGCTCAGCTACCAGACCAGGAATTGGATGCGTGGAGAAATGGGGGCTGTTGGGTGCAAGGCCACGCAGCCAGGACAGAGTGGCGGGGGGAGCCAGGCGCTCGGGTGCCGGTGCACCATGTGTCCTCACATCTTCCCGCGGTGGCACTAAGGAGAGAGTGCAGGGGAGGAGCCCGAGCCCTGGCAGGCTGTTACTTAATAAAAGGGTACATTGCTTTTGTGGATTGTGTGATATTTGTTATATTTATTAGTTTGAAACTTTGGAGTTTTATTTCTTTTCTCATTATAAACAAGTATCTACTTTCATACCAAATTTGGTATGAAACATGTGTGTGTGTTTTAATGATAATCCTTCAATATGTGTGAGCTTAAGTTAGCACGAGACTTAGATTTGCACCTGAATCCCTTCCCTGACACAGTGAGGTGGCATGATGGGGCAGGACGTCTGACAAATGGGTCAGGGCAACAGCAGAGCAGTGGCAGCAACAGAGCAACATCCTAACAACAGAGCAACAGCCCAACACAGTAACATCCCGACAGCACAGCAACAGCCCAACAACACAGTAAATCCCAGCAACACAGCAACATCCGACAGCACGGCAACAGCCCAACAACACGGCAATCTCCTGACAACACAGTGACAGCTCGACAGCATAGTAAACCCCAGCAACACAGTAAATCCCAGCAACACAGCAACATCTTGACATCACGGCAACAACCCAACAACACGGCAACAGCCCAACACAGTAACAGCCCGACAACACAATAACAGCCCAAGAGCACAGTAAATCCCAGCAATACAGTAGATCCCAGCAACACAGCAACATCCTAACATCACCGTAACAACCCGACAACAGAGCAGTGACAATAGCAACCCAAGGACACAGCCATGGCAACACCATGGCACCCACAGCACATCGTTGTCGTCACCAACAACGCGGCCACCTCGACAACACCTGGCCTCAGCCCAGCCCCCACCCACATCACAGGGCTGACATGGATGGAGGGCACGCTTCCCCTACTGCTAACTGCTTCGTCAGTGAGCCGTGTTGGTTACTTGCCCCAGCCTCATGGAGCCGTGATAGGCAGATGGCACCGTGCACACTTGAGGTGCCCGTGTGATGGCTGGAGGCACATGTGTGTTGCACGGTGGCACTGCAAGAAGGCCGGTACCGCCTCCGCCACCTCACATTTAAGATCTACTCTCTCAGTGACTTTCAAGTACACTAGACGGTCCCTACACTGCACCCGAGCTCTTGGCTGCAGGTTCGGCCTGTGACCCCCGCCCCCACCACTGCCCGCCAGTGCCTGGTGACCCCCTTCTCCTGCCGGCGCCCGGAGTTTGGCTTGCTCAGACTCCCCTGGTAAATGAGATGGTGCAGGATTTGTCTTTCTGTGTCTGACTTATTTCACCCAGCACGATGCCTTCGGGGGCCATCTGTCCCAACGTCACGATTCCCTTCTTTGTCGTGCCTGACACTCCACCATGGCCGTGACTGGCTCCCCTGGCTTCCTCTGCTCATCCTCCCACGGACACAGCCCCTTTCCTTGTCTAGGCGGCTGTGAAGGATGCCGTAGCAAACGGGAGGGCTGGCGCCTCTGTGACATCCTGATTTCATTTCTTTTGGAGGAGGGAGGTGGGTTCAACTTGTGTGTTAATGCTTTTTCCACTCTGCTGAGAACAATCGGATAAAATTCATCCATGAGGAACTTTACAATGTTACATGCAAACCATCTCAAACTCTAACCCAAGGGTCTTATCTATAAATTCAATTATAAAAGAAACTCCAAGGTTGCTAAATCTTAAGCATGCTCTTTGCCTAGTAACAGCCTCCTGGGGGAAATCACCCACCTTTTCCCCATGCTCTTTTATTAAAAAAAAAAAAAGAAGAAGAAGAAGAAGAAAAATTAAGAAGCAGAACTGAGAAATACCTAGTGAATTCCAGGTCAGCAATGTAATGTCAGATATGAAGCTGTTTCCCCGCTGTCTGGGCTGCTTGCTGTTTTCCCTCCAGGGAAGGGAGGACAGGGCGACCCCGAGCGGAGCCGGGCAGCGCTTCCCGGCGGCCTCCCTCAGTGCCAGTGGCGGGGCGCCGTCGAGGGCTGGGTGACGCTGGGCGAGGTGCTTCGATCCCCCTGCCGTCAAGGGGCAGTCTGCTCCGTGACATCCCCTGCAGCCTGTGGCCTGGGGCTGGACTCCTGGCGGCGCTTAGAGTTCTGGATGTGGCCAGGCGGATGACGACGGAAATACGGCGAGTCAGGAGTATGCGGCCTGCAGCTGTGCCCCCAGAGCCAGGAGTGAGAGGCGGAGATGACGTGTGCACAGCGTCACGGCGCGGGACCTCAGGACCCGGCCCGGCCCCGGACAGGGCTCGGCCTGGCGCCACCACCCAACCGAAGCGCCGGGTGCCGCACAATGTCTGTGCCACCTTGATGGCAGTCTTGCTCCTACGGCTGGTGCTGCTTCCAGGCCCTCCCCGGCCCGCAGACACCTGTTGAGCGCTTAGCATGTGCTGGGAACTGTCACGCTGCTCTACGTGCTCACCCGGGCAGTGTGACCCGGCTGCGGGGCAGCTGCTATTGCCTTGAGACACGGGGGCCCCGAGATGCCAGGGCATGTGCCCCAGGTACACGGCTGGCCAGTGGCGGGGCTGAGGTTCTGACCCGAGCTCATTCCCCTCGACATGCCACGGGGACCTCCTCAGCCAGCGGACCTTGGTGTGTCCCTTGAGGGCTGCGTCCACCCTGGAGGTGTGGGTGGGCAGACGCCTTTACCCTAAGGACAGATCGCGGCTGGTGGGCGGGCTGTCAACTTCATGCACTCCAAAGAGGCCCGGCTGTGCCTGACTCAAATCCATTTAAGAAAATTAACCCTGGGGCTCTCGCCCTGCCTGCAGCTCCCGGAGGCAGGAGCTGTGGAGCTCTTAAAAGGTGTGAGGGCAGATTAATGGAGTCCATATGCCCCGAATTGAGAATATCTGTGTGCTGGGTGGGCTTATCATCAAACCTCTTAGGATAACAAAGGGTGGGACAGTTCAAAGGACCGGCTCTCCCTGACGCTGGGCTCTCGCAGGAGCTCGGCACCAAACCCGCTGAACAAATATTGCCGTCTTGCTCCTCTGCCTGTGAGCCAGGCCTTTGTCTTCGTGATCTTTCCTGTTCCCTTTTATTCTCTGACGGCGAAGCGGGTGTTTTGTGGGAGCCAGCCCTGTAAAGGACTGATTTATAGCTCCATTTGGGAGTGAAACGGCCTCTGGTGGTCCGTACCTGGGCTTGGCCAGCCTGACCGCTCCAGGACCACAGCCTGCCCCTCGTCTACACAGCCAGCTGGGGAGAATGTGTGCAGGGTGCACCAGCAGCTGGATTCGAGGCTGGGATCCTGTGGCCCCAGGGCTCACGCGACACTGCTGTCCACCAGCTTGTTCTGTGAGAGACTCATCAGTCCATTTTGGGCACAGGGGGCACCGGGTGGGATGTGCTTGCAGACTGGTTGTCTCCATGGCCTTAAGATCGCAGTGCCCCTGTCTGCTGCACTGCTGCTGAGCTTCTCCTAGCTGTGGTCCTTGTTGGGTAGTTACTGTTTTCTGGCAGTGCACTTGAGTCACGGATCCTCCAGGCTCAGAAAAGGGGCATTTAGAGACTCCTGGTGATCCAGTATTTAACCAGAAACTAACTAGGATTTATAGAACACCCACCCTGGGCATAAGGCTTTCAACTGGGATGGGGGATAGTCATACAAGTTAGGATGTTACATATCTGCATTGGTGTCTGATGAAGGGTTCCATGTCTGGAATTGTCTACTTCCTCCAGGAAGCCTTCTTGGAGTGGGTTGATCTCACAGTCACCTTTTCTTTCCTTTTTTTTTTTCCCCCACCTTTTCTTTCTTCCTTTGCTTCTTCTTCCAGAACATAATTTGGGCAGATGGGAAGTTGCCCAGTTCAGAGGAAAGAGTATGCCTCTCTGAGCCTTGATTTCCAAACTTGTAAAATCAAGGCAGTGATAGAAGGTCTTTGTGGGGGGAATGAAGAATCACGGGGGTCCTGGCCAGTGGCTTTCATCATCAGCCACCTTTGCTGTCACTTCTCTATGGAGCAATGTTTGCTTTCTTGTGTTTTGGTTCCTAGGTCCGTGGCAAAACCTTTCAAAGACCTTCTCTCCGTACCCCACCTCCCCCTCTGATTCCCGTAATACATTCCTGGTCTTAGCTGGGGATCTCCCTTAGCAGTGCCCTTTGGAGCTGGAGGGTTACTGGGGAGGCAGTCTAGGGCATAGGAGTGAGGGAGGGGGGCAGGTGAAGGGCGTGTGATTGAGGTCCCTGGGGGCAGTGAGGGCTCGGTCCTCCCAAGACTGAGAAGCTCACGGATCGCCTCCTAGAGCCGGGTCCAGGATGCGGGTCTGAAATCTCATCTCCCCCACTAAGTACTACACGCCCCAAGGAGGGATTCACAGCTGAGTCAGCACTTTGCTCAGTGCTTTCCCAGCAGCCAGGCTACGCTTAGCTGCGCTGTAGTAACAAACAGCTCCCAGCCTCTGTGAGGTGGCAAACATTGAGCTCCCGCTCGTGCCATGCGCACTGCAGGTACAGGGGAGTTTCTGGGGGCAGCTGTCCTCCTCCGTGTGGTCAATTCCATCCGAGTCGATTCCATCTCACTGCCCCTTCCTCTCAACATGAGGCTTTCTCAGTTGCCACACGGCAGCAGGCATAGAGAGGCCTCACCTCCCCTTACTGATCCAGCCGGGGACCTCCCCGTGCCGCTTTGGCTCACAGGCTGAAGAACCAGGCACACACCATCCTCCCCAGCGGCAGGACGGCTGAGAAGCATAGTCTTCCTTGAGTCTGAGACAAAGAAGAGCTTGATCTGTGCCCACTGATCGTGTCTAGCACACACGTGCCACGTCATCTCCCTCGCCTGCACCCCACTCTGCTGAAGAGCTCAACGCCCTATGCTAGAAGGAGCCCTTAATGTGTCTGTTGCGATGGTGGACAGATGCGAGGTGACCTCGCCTGTCTGGCCCTGGAAGTCAAGCCCTCACAGCTGGGACCACTTACTGGGCATTTGCACACATGCTGAATTGGCAGAGCTTTCGGAATGTCGTACGTGGTTCCAGAACCGGACTGTGTCCCAGGACAGCCTCCATGGAAAGGTGTTTCTTTGCCCAAATAACCAGGGAAGTCAGCAGTTCTGTCTGGTTCTCGGAGAGTCACAATGCACATAAGCATAGTCAAGTCTCTGAAATCCTGCAGTTAAATAAAATAAACGCAAGACTCTGTTTAGATTTCCTTAGCCTGGTATTTGCCAAATCTCTGCTCCCCTTACGGGGTAGCAGGTTAACTGTGGTGAGTTTTACAGTTGGCACAGGGCCTGCTGACTCACAGGTGTTCAGTAAGCCACAGCCAGCATTGTTAACTCAGCCCCACCTCTCCCACCTTGCGGCCGATCGGACAGTTCCATCTGTGCCCCCTGGGACCTGTTGCCTCCGACATCTATAGCATATCCAATGGTGTTTCCATGTCTCAGGGCTTGGGTCAACCTGGGGACATGGGCTTGTCACTCAGATGCCTGTACCCTCTCTTCTTGTGAGGCCAGGTCTGGAAGATAATTTTTGAATTAGACTCACAGTGTCAGGGGTGAATTGTCCTACTGTGTGCTTTGCATGAACCACTTTCCTTCCTGGGTCTGATTTTTTCCCATACCTAGAATTGTCAGTAAATGGTCACTAGCATCCTTCTGCTCCTAAAAGTTAGCACTCACGATTCTTTTTAGCTATGTCTAACCATTTCAATTTCTGGGTCATTAACAAAATTCCCTATTCCCATGCTGGATCCTCTCTGCTTGCTTACCAATCCCTCTCAAGAATTGCACCATTTAGTAATAAATTAGGTCCCTGGAGGGATATGGGATTGTCTAAAATTCTTGCTAGAGTATGAATGACTGACAAGGAAAATTCGTCTGTCAAGGAGCTGTGTGATAAGGAGCAAAGGGTTTGAGTGAAGGAAAAGCTGGATCACGGGAGAGGGTGGCTGCTGAAGTGCTAGAAGTGGAATTAGGCTGGGTCATTTAAGATAAATGTAGTTTACTTCATTTGGGGATGGAATAATATGAGGCAATTTCGCATTGGTAGTTGGGAGTGCAGAGCCAGAGCGGCCAGCTCGGCCATCCGTGAACTGTTACGTGACACCTCATGGCCTCATCTGTAAAATGAGGATTGTAATAATACCTAGATTTTAGGATTGTTGTGTCTATTAACAGAGCTAATACATACCAAACACTTAGAACTGAGCCTGGTCTGTTTTTCTAAGCGTCTCTAGTACAGCAGGACAATTAGAAAACGTAGGGGAAGCTCAGAAGAAAACAGAAGTCGCCTTTAATTTATCACTGCTGGCACTGAATGTGTATCTTGGCATTTCTATTTTCCCTGGTTGCTGTAGAAATAGGGTGCTATGTGTGGTTGCACAGGTTGTGCACTGCATAGCTCTGGGTGCCATTCAGGGGGTGTGGGTAAAATGGCTCCCCCTAGAGGAACACGCAGCAGTGATAACCTCCTCCGTGACAGCTTCCCCCTGCTTGTTTAGCAGGGGTATTAAATATCCCATATTTCATAGAACACACGTGAGGTTCTGCTCTCCTGGGCACTGCTGGGGCTTTTGTAGGGCCTTGTTCCCTCAGCCACCCCAAGCGGGGGCTCTGGAGGGGCAGAGCTGAAAGGGATTTGTTATTACTCTGCCCAATTAGCCTCTGATTAAAGGTTTAAAAGGCGTAAAAGGACAGGACTGTGAGGGGCGGGAGGAAGAGGAGGGAGCCTCGGCTGTGTTTATGGAGCAATAAAAGGAACATTATGCTCCGAGGCTCCACTGAACGTCTCCACAGAAGCCGACCCTCTTGCCAGCTAATACAGGGCGTAATAAATACTAATCCCGCAAAGGGGGCCCCTGGAAGCCATCGGAAAGCCCTATCTCCCTGTAATCAGAGCTCCATTAATCTCCCGTCTCCCTGTGCTCAGCGTCCCAGCCCTGCAGCCGGGGCCCCACACTCGGGATGTCGCAGGCTTGGAGCCAGCCTGGCTGGCCTGCCTCGGCCCTGCTGCCCCGTGCACCACTGCCCCTGTCCCCTCAAGGCTCCTGCCTCCCTCACCGGCGCACTCCTGCATTGGGTTGGGGGGGCCGGGGTGTCACAAGAGGCCCTGCAGGGCACTGCACCACCCCCGGATGCACGAAGCCTGTCATGTGTGTCACCCGGTGCACTACATTCTACAGTGCCCTCGGGCCGGGAATCTGCATTCTGCAGCAGGGGCCCTGGGACCCAGCTTGCATGAGCAACTGCTCTGGGCTCACAGCCGGAAGTGATGGAGTGGGGCTCGGACCCTCAACCTCTTGACCACTGTCCTGGTTGCTCCTGTTTGGGAACGTCCGTGTGCCTGCTGCACATGCACCCAATCATCCTGCGTCAATGTGTGTATTTTTCTACCCTGCGATACCCTTGAAACAGAACTCTCCTATGCTTGCAGGGGTCTGTAGGACAACCCCATGATATGATGGGCCACTTCGTCACTCCCTGCCTCAGGGGCGTGGAGAGTGAGTGGTCACCCACAGGGCCGCTTAGCAGGGAGCGCAAGTAAATAGTCACCATGAACACTGGCCCTGTGACCGTCACGCAGGCCTTGGTGGGCTGGCTGGTGTCTTCCCAAACGCCCCTTTGTCACACACCTACCCACTCTCTCCTTCCTTCCCCTCTGCCCTCTCCAGCTGCACCCACCAAGCCATCCTGGGCCATGCAGACATTGCAGTCTAATCACGTGGCCCCCAAAGCTAAAAATAGCACAGGGGCATCTTGGGGTCTCTCGATGACCTTCGTGGCTCCGGTCAAGTGTACGTGGCCTTCCTAAGCTAATTAGCCCTGGCCTCTGACCCCACACATCTGTATTTGGGTTCCAGGGGGCAGACAAGGTCCTTTTCCCTAAACAGTCGGACAAATGCAGCGTCCCATGGTCTGCTCCACTGTTGGGGGCCCTGCTTGGAAGCCCCCAGGTCTGGGGCTCCGGGGCAGAGGTCATTGCAAAGGGAGAGGCCTGTGGGCACCATATACCCCAGGGTCCGGGCAAACGGGATGGCTCAGAAGCCACAGGCTTCTCCTGCCTCACTTGGTGCCTTTGGGCATCTTGCCATGGCAGCACACGCTCTGCTTTGTTGCCTGTCTCGGAAGGGAAGCATCCATGTGGGACGGTGATCATTGCCACGGTGTTGATGATGAAGGCTGGCCTAAGTTACCCCTCCCCTGAGGGCAGTGCTCTGAAGGCACCGTGTCAGCTGCCCATGGCTGCTCCAACACACTGTCCCAATCTGGGGGCAGTAGAGATGTTGTGTCCCCAGTCTTGGAGCCCACATGTCCACAGTCAAGGTGTGGATGGCGTTGCTAGTGCCTTGCCCAGTCTCTAGCGGCCCTTGGCTTGTGGCTGCGGACCTCCACTCTGCTTCTGTGCTCACATGGTCTCATCCTCCCTCTGTATGTCTCTCTGTCTTCCCAGGTCCTCTTTTAGGGACACCAGTCATTAGATTCAGGCCACCACCATCCACTGTGACTTTATCTTAATTATATCTGCAAAGATTTTATTTCCAAATAAGGTCATGTTCTGAGGTTCTGGGTAGATATGAGCTTTGGGAAGGCACTGTTCAACCCATGCATGCATCAAGCACCCCCATGCATGCACCAACCACCCCATGCATGCATCAACCACCCCATGCATGCATCAACCACCCCATGTATGCATTAACAACCCCATGCATGTTAATAATCCCATGCATGCATTAATTCCATAATATTTTATTCCCACTTCCCAGTGGAGGAGATTGAGCTTTAGGCCAGTAAAGCAGTCACCAGGCCAAAGTGAAACTTTAAACCCCTCAGCCTGTGTTCTGGGGGCCCCAAGGGAAGCTTCTTTGTAGTCTGACCTCTAAAATGGAAGCTATTGGAGCTGTCCACGGCCAACAAAATGGACGAAGCCTCGGGTGGGCCACTCCCCTTCCGGATGAGGCCTTGGGTGGGCCAGAGGAGGAGCAGGACCGAGAAGGAAAGGCCTGGCTTCTTTCTCAGCTGGGTGCTGGGACCCGTGGAAGACAGATGGGAGGCAGGACAAGTCCCAGCACAGAGAGTGTCAAAGTAAAAAACTCTAGGGGTGTTCATGAGCTGGGCCATGGGCGGCCACTTAAAGGGATTGAAAAGTATGATTTGAACTAGAGGGTAAGATGTGCATCGTCATCACATGTTCCGCGGCAGGAGAGAAACTGCTAGTCGTGTGAGCTCTGGGATCCGCTGTCCATGAATGGAACAGAGGGCAACCCTTCCCTCATGGGCTCCTCCTGTCCCCACCTCCAAGGGGCACAGGGGCTGGGGTGCAGGATCCATGATTTCACACTTAAACGAGCACGTACGGGTCATTAGAACCCAGGACCCTGGAGCACTCGGCACCGTACTGAGCATCTCTACTGTGTTTGTTCACTGATAGTCGTTCATCAAGCATCTGCTGTGAGTCCACTGGGGGTCCTCGACGCAGACGTAGCCCCGTTGGGAAGGCCCCTCTGTGCCCTGGGCCTCTCAGCCACCAGGGAGGTCAGCAGAGCAGTGCTCATGTTTCCATTTTCTGGTGAGGGAGCCAAGGCTCAGCAAGGCATCCCTTCTGTCTTGGGGCTCTTCCATGTTCCCATCCATAAAATGGGTGTAAGAACACCTACAGTCTGGGCCTCATATGCAGATGCAAGTGGCTCATTTGTACAAAATGGGTGCTGGTGTGCGTCGGTGCCCCATCGTAGGACCTGCTAGCAGCTCTTTGGGGCAGCAGGGTAAATAGAGGCTGAGCTGCTGGGGGCTGCTGAGGAAGCCACTAATGCGGCCTCATCCACGACCAGGGCCACCAGCATCCACGGGGAGAGCGAGCTCCAGGGCCCCACGAGGGTCCAGCACCCCCGCAGTACAGCCAGAACCTGGGAACTGGAATCTTTCTCAGCAAAACTCAGGTTCAAAAGTTCAAGCCTGCCGTGTTCCAGAAGGCCAGGCGGATGCTACCGCGCTCTGCAGCCATGCGCAGCCTCCCGCCTGCTGGCCCCTGACCACAGTGGGCTCGGGCCCTTCCATGCTCACCAGCCAACGCCGTACTAAATGGAAGGAAGGACACAGAACCTTTCCATGTTTTAAAAAATTGAAAGGTAAGCCTTGTGCTGCTCTCCCTTAGCACATGTGGTGGGACCGCGTGCCAGTGCTTCAGGGAGACGGCTGATCGTCCTGCCCTCACCGTTCCACAGCTTGGTATCGACCCTTCACAACACACGTGAGGATTCCTGTCTGTGCACACATTCACTCAGCATCTGTTGAGCACCTACTGTGTCCCCAACCCTGCTCTGGATCCTGGGGCAGCCGACAGCCAGCGACCACCCCCCTCCCCTGGAGCCTGGAGTCCAGCATGAGATCCCATCACTTTCCATTGATGCAAAGACTCCACTTGTGTGGGCCACCCAGAAAAGGACATTTGTTGCTTAATGAACACCTTTTAAAAAATTAGGAACAGAGGGATCCCTGGGTGGCTCAGTGGTTTAGCACTTGCCTTCAGCCCAGGGTGTGAGCCTGGAGTCCTGGGATCGAGTCCCACGTCGGGCTCCCTGCATGGAGCCTGCTTCTCCCTCTGCCTGGTCTCTGCCTCTCTCTCTTTCTCTCTCTCTCTCATGAATAAATAAATAAAATCTTTAAAAAAAATTAGGAACAGGACCCCAGAAGATCTTCTCGGGCTGGGATGGAGCTCTCTGCACAGCTCCCCAGCCCTCGTGCGAAGCTGCAGACTTCGACGCAGGGGTGGGGCTGACCGATGCTGCTGGTGCCCGAAGCACGCTGCAGGTAGCCACCACCCCACGGCCTGTGGGGGTCCAGCGCCCTCCTCAGTGTGGCAGGTACGGGCAGGCCTGGAGGAGGTTCTGTGGAGCCTGATGGGAGTGTGGGGCCTGGGAGCAGGGACACCCTGTTCCTCCACACCCTGAAGCAGTGCAGCTTGGGGGCCACCCTCCAGCGTGCCTGCGGAGTGCCCTGGGCCGCTGCCCCTCTGCCACGCTGACCCGTTCCAGGAGACCCCTCAGAAAGCCTTCGAGTGGAGGACAACCACCCGTGGGGCAGCCAGCGCCCTGCCTCCCCCTCAGTAACCAGCCCACATTCCAAAGGAAGGAGGTCTTCTGCCTAAGGTGATTTACTGCCTGAGCAATTTGTAACTAATTAGCCAACATGCAGTGATTAGAAGCTTGCATAATAATTACAGGTAATTGCCTCTTGACAGAGGGATCCATTGCACTGAGCAGATCAGAAGGTTTCTGCAAACCCATGTGAGTGGTGGTGGGAGCCCTGTGGGGAGCTGCTCCGTCCCATCCCCGTTGTCCTGTCCCAGTTGACACTCGGGTGACGTCCTGCTGGGCCCACACCTGGATCACTGAGGGAATGCCCAGCTCTTCCCTTGATTGGTTCCAAATGTGGCCAGTGTCCCTCTCTTCTATAAATAGATTGCCCACGCAGCCCGGGTGGCTCAGTGGTTTAGTGCCTGCCTTCAGCCCAGGGTGTGATCCTGGAGATCCGGGATCGAGTCCCACATTGGGCTCCCCGCATGGAGCCTGCTTCTCCCTCTGCCTGTGTCTCTGCCTCTCTCTGTGTGTGTCTCTCATGAATAAATAAATAAAATCTTTAAAAAATACATATATAAATAGCTTGCCTGGTCTGGGTGCCATCCACAAAGACGGGCAGCTCTGCATAGAGGCTGAACCTCGAACCGCACCCCTCACGGGCACTTCCCACCCCATCTTCACAGGGCACGGCCAGACCCGTGACTCGGCTCCAGAAGTTTGTCTTTCCATCTGGGAGAAGGAGGATCCATTCTGCTTTCCAGGAGGCAGTGAGCTCTGGGAGAGCAGAAACCACAGTGCCTTTCGGGCACTGCCCCTGAGTCCACACCGTGCTTCATAAATACAGATCGTGGAAAGATTACCCCCTGGGAGAGAGAGTGCTGGGGCCCTGGTCTCCGGGTGGCAGCCAACATTCTGGCTCTTTCTCAGCCCCGAGGGCTCCCCCAAAGGACTCCAACCGCCAGTCTGGGTGCCGCAGGGGGCGCCCAGTCAGAAGTCGCAGTGTGGAGCAGGAACCGAGGTCAGGCCCACAGGTGTCTGGGCCTGAGGTTTTGAGATACAAACGTCGAATCCCCTGCCAACTTCTGCTTTGCTCTCCAGACGACACTGTAAAGTCAGCCAGGGTCTGGGTGGCACATGTGGCAAAGATCAACTCTGGAACCTGCCTTCATAGAAATCATTCAGAATGGGTGGTTGTCCTCGTTTTCCTGCAGGGGTTGGAGCCAGCCCTGCACAGCAGCAGGGGGTGGCCCTTTCTCATCCCCTCCCCCACCAAACGCATGGATCTATAAACACGTCAAGACAGTTGTAAAAGAGATGGATTTTTCTCCCCAGCAATATCCCTATCGGTCTGTCGCCAGAAAATTCATGACTGGCTTTTATGGTCAAGTTCCCGGGCCATGTGTCTGGCACCACGTGACCCCGGGCAGAGGGCACCCAGATCCAGCTGGGCTCTGCACCTCACTAGGCTCCGTGGCGTGGAGCAAAATGCTTACCGTGCCTGTGCCTCAATTTCCCCATCAGTAAAAGGAGGATAAAAACCAGAACATCTGTGGCGTTAGGTGCACAGCGAGCCCTCAGTAATTCCTGCTGTAAAATTCTGGGATATGCCAGAGTCAGCGCACACTGGGTGCGTTTGTCACCTGGCAGGCCGTGCGGGGAGCCAGTGAGGCAGGTAGAAATGGGGTAAGATAAGGTTTCTGAATATAGATCTTTCAAGTTCAGAACCATGTAAATGCATTTCCTATTAATAATAAAAACGTTCAAACCCACTGCTGTCTGAAATCTATCCCGGTTAAAGCTGTTTTGTGTTATTTATTTATTTATTTATTTATTTATTTATTTATTTATTTAATTTATGAGAGGCACAGAGAGAGAGGCAGAGACACAGGCAGAGGGAGAAGGAGGCTCCATGCAGGGAGCCCGACATGGGACTTGATCCCAGGACTCCAGGATCGCCCCTTGGGCCGAAGGCAGGCACTAAACTGCTGAGCCACCCGGGGATCCCTGTTTTGCGTATTTTCTATTGAAGTAGATGACGTTCAGTGAGCAGCCCCCGCCTCACGTGCACTGCTCCGTGGATTTTTCCAGTGTGCACACACCCACATGAGCATCCCCCAGACCAGCATCTCCAGCCCCTGGCAGCACCGTGTGCCCCTTCCTCAGTGAAGAAGTTTCTCTCTGCTTCTACCACGGATTCCCAATGCTCCAACTGCCCACAATGGGGCTATGCAGAAGGCTCTGTTCTGTGTCTGGCCCCCTTTCACTCAGCAACACATCTGTGAGCACCATCCCTGTCGTTGCCTTACAGGGGGTGTCAAGACTGTAAAGGACTTTGGTTGGGGGAGGGCTGTCATAATTGCTTGACTCTTTAAACATTTCATTCTGTAAAACTTCTAAGGGAAATGTATTTTTTAAGAATTCGCTTCGCTGTGCTAGGAACAGTGTTAGGCCTTCGTGTGATCCTTATGATATTTAATCCCCTGATTGCCATGAATATGTATATTTATAGAGCATCTCAAAGAAGAGAACCACCCAGATGAACTGTAAAGCAGGAATGTGACACCAAGCTAAAACACACTGATGAACAGCACAGGCCACTACTGCGCAATTGTCGTGGGGAAGCAGGCATCCACCTGGGTGGTGTTCACTCACGCCTGAAGGGGGATTGCCATCCATGTGTCCGCACCTGTTTATTGAGCACCTACTACACATGTGCCGGGCATGGTTAGAGCCCAGGGTCCCTTCGGCAAGCAGGTTGTCACTTTAGATAGGGAGTGTTGGGCGCTGGCCAGTCACAGGATGTCATAGAGATGTGGTTGGTGCATCTGCTCCTTGGACAGTGTTCAACCCTGGCAGCTGGTCTTCTGCTGGCTGCAGAGTTTCTCTTCTGCCTCTTTCTGTGTCTCCAGCAAATGCTCAGAAGATCCTATCTATTCTGTTTTTATCTCTAAGATTCATGCATTCAAAGGAATTCTGGCCCATGTGATTGTAGAGGTGGGCCACATCCACAATCCGCAGGGTGGACCAGCAGACTAGAGACCCAGGGAAGAGCTCTTGCTACAGCTTGAGTGTGATGGCCATCAGTGGCAGCATTCCCTCCTGCTTGGGGGAAGTGAGTCTTTTCTCCATTAAGGCCCTCACCTGATTAGATGAGGCCCACCTGCTTGATGGAGAGTAATCTGCTTTACTCAGTTTATTGATTTAAATGTTAATTATTCAGACTGGTGTTTGACCAAATATCTGGGTACCATGGCCCAGCTTCAGAGACTGCTCCATGGAGCCCTAGTGGTCCCATAAAGGGACATAAGGAGGGCAGGGTGGGAGTCCAGGGGGGCAAACTTGAGGCCCCTGAACCCTCTGAGAGTAATTCTGTTCCCTACACAGTCCCGCCAGTCTCTGCTCCAGCCCCGCTCGCACTTAAGGAAGCCCTGGATGGCTTGCTGCCCAGCCTCGTCTCTGAACTCCTGCATCCTGTTCTCCACCTCCTGGGCTTCTGGACGGCCACTGTCATAGCCTCACACTTTCAGATGTCACTGAACACGTGGAGGCTTTTCTGTTGAACTGCTATTTCGACATGCCCCTTCCTCCTGGAGGGGCACCTCAGTGCCCTGTTTCTGTCTATGCCTTTGGCTCTCCTGGACCTGAGAAGGGTTTCCCTCAGGCCATGCTGCTGCCAGAGGCCCAGGTGGGTGCCATGCCTGGTTCACCCCTGTTCAGGATCGATCCCACTTGCCCCCCCTGCCGCCCCCGCGGCCACTTGCCTCACCCCTGCATGTGGAAGAAGGGGACCTGTGCAGTGGGAGCCCATGGCGCAAAGCCATGTAGAGGCTGGTGGGTCAGCCCTGGGCTGACGGCTCGGTCCCAACGGTGATGGCCCCCCTGGAGTGGGAACCCAGCTGGCTCTGGCCACCTCGAGGGAGTATTCCTTTGGTGTGAATGTGTGTGTGTTAGTGTAGCCTGGGGAGGGGGCCCGAGGTGGGGCTCCTGGGGGCTTACTTGGGAACAGGTGTTGTCCTGAATGAGGATTTTTTTTTTTTTTTTTTCTGAATGAGGATTTTATGGGTAGGATTCTTCAAGCTTTTACTGAAGTTGTATCTCTACCTACTTATAAGATCTATACATTTTAACGTCTTGATTTATACATAAATGTTCATACGCTGAACACACCCGTGATCCCGAAAGGGATTATTGTCAGCCCCCAGAGGCCCCCACCCCCAGACAAGTGCTCTCCTGAGTCCTGACACAGAGGTGAGTTCTGCCCATTTGAACATAGTACAAGTGGACACATTGTACTACATTCGTGCGGAGCTTTGTCCACCCTCACTGCTTGTGAAAGCTGTCTGCATGGGTAGTGACAGCTCATTCTCTCTCGCTGTGGGGTCTCCCACTGTGACTGCCACACAACTGACTCGTTGCCTCACCGTGGACGGGCATCGGGCGGTTGCATGCTGGGGTACTGACGAGCATTCCTGTCCCAGTTCCGGGGGATGCGTGGACCCGGGCTGGAGGGGGTGCACCCAGGATAGGAATTGCTAGGCTTTGGGGCACACACAGGATTCACCTCACTCGGACATACTATTGCTTTGAAAATGCGTTTCCTGTCATTATTGGTGTTTATGCGGGAGGAGCTGCGTGCAGGCGGGTGAACGTGGTTGGCCAGGTCCACTCTCCTAAGTTGTGGAGTTGGGTTCGATCTCAGGAAGTCATATTGTAGCCTTCAATGCTGAACTTTCAACCACCTCAGCACGTGGGAACAGACTCGCCGGCCCCACTCAGAGGGGAGGCCCGGGTCATTCTGACTCTGAAAGCATTGATCTGTATCTTAAATTCACAGCTTCCTCTCATGAAGGGGGTCAGCCTCTAAGGACACAGCTCTTTTGTAGGAGAAGAAAGTATTTTTAGCATACCCGGGATCAAATTTTGGCTCAGTGACCTAGTAGCTGTGTGACCCTGGACGACTTCATGTGAGCAGATAAATACATAAACCACACACTGAGAGGCTAAGGCAACCTCCCCTTCTGATTGTCTTCTCAGTGTCCCAAGTGAAGAAGTTTTACTTATGATTAAGGAAAAGTTCCTGAACCATGGGAAGCAAGCCAAGGTCTTTCATCCCTTTCTTGGCATTTATCTGGGAAGATAGTCCCTGTAGGGGCCACACATTAACACCAGAGCAGGACACGGGCATAGCAGAACCTGGTATTGACCGATCTTTTTAATGTGCCTTCAACATTCGTACGTTTCAGTGCCCCAAAACCATCTCCCCTCTCCCTCACAAAAGAATTCATATTTAAATGATAAAAAGAACAAGACATAATAGAGCTTGTTGTAGAGAAATTAGCTTTGGAGGTAACTTTTCCATGAGTGAGTCTTAAAGCTCTCTTGCTTGATCTCATACCAGGCAATGCTGTTATCAAGTCCACCTGAATTCTGGACACCAACTCTAGGGGGACAAGTGAGATATGAGCGGCCAGACGTGAGAAGGAACAATGGCAATGATACAGAGATAAGAGGGACTGTTTGTGTACATCATAGGATGGTTCATGTGTTCATTTGTTCATTCATTCATTCATTTACTCGTTTCTGCATCCACCTAAGATCCATCCATCATTCCTCCCTTTTTTCCATTTATCATCCATCCCTTCCTCCATTCATCCACCATCCATCCTTCCATCTCTCATCCATCCATCCATCTCTCCTCCATCTATCCTTCCTTCCATCCACCCCTCTATCCATCTGTCATCCATCCATCCCTCCATCCATCTCTCCTTCTTTGCATCCATCCTTCCATCCAACCATCTGGCAGTCACTAAGAGGATTAAAAGCAGGTCAGCCTGACTGGGATGTGCACTTTGAGGTGGGGAGAGGGTCAGCATGGCAAAGGATAAAGCTACTGAAGACTGTCAGAGGGCAGGACACAAACATGCTGAACTCCACCCCCCGTCTTTAGAAGCAGATGTAGTGTTGGTTGTGCTCCTCCATGTGGAGCTGCCCCTGAACGGATCACTTGCCTCCAGCACTAGCACATCTCAGGGTCCCCCCTTCTGGGGCCTCTCCGTTAGCCTGCTTCCTGCCTCCACTGGGCTTCCAAAGGCTCTCTGTCTTGAGGTCAAAGTGCCCAGAAGGCCACCAGACAGCTGGACCGGCAGTTGATGGCGAGAGCCAGACTAAAGCCCTCAGTGACAGTCGTGTTCATGGCATGCTTCTCCTGTGCAAAGCACAGTGGTGTTTACTTCCAACACTGTTCACGAAAGCTAGATGTGACATTTTCTACTGAAGATAAGGACATGTAGCTCAAGGAGTTAGGGAGCATTGCACACCCACCCCTGGTTAGCAACAGAGGTCCCAACACCAAGGGGCGACACTAGCACACACTTGGACCAGTGGGCCATCTTGCTTCCCTCTCACTCTGTGGTGGGAATGACAGCAGTGGCTGTGGGCCTGGCCTGTGACTGTCAAGTGTGATTCAGCTGAGGCCAAGTCCTGGCGAGCCTTTGCCCCTTAGTGAAGGTATGATTCTGTCTGGAGTCAGGGATCCTTGCAGACGACATGTGGCAGGAGGTGGCAATGTTACCCCCACACTTCTGGACTGGTTGGGGCTCTGGGTCGCAGTGGAAGTACGTCCAGGCAAGGTGGACGGGGTTGCTATGGGGCTGAGGAATGCTGACCTGGGGAAGACTGTGGTCCCGCGGAAAGGCCTGGCCTGCCCACAGCTCCGGGGAAACGGTCTCTCTGAACCAGCCCTGCTGCACAAACTTCCCCAACGTTCGGCTAGGCTGACACCTCCTCATGATGTCGGCTCTGATCATGGGAAGTCCCAGGTCCTTTCTGCCTCTTCCAGTTCCCAAGGCTTCCATGGATTGTGGCCATGTCCCTCCAGCGTCTCCTCCATCCTCATCTAGCCTTCACTTCTGCGTCTACATCTCATACCTTCCTCTTCTTGTAAGGACACCAGTTGTCATGGATTTAGGGCTCATTCTAATTAAAACCTCTACTAGCCCTATATCCACATGAGGTCATATTCACAAGTACCAGGGCTTAGGACTTGGCAGCATCTTTTTGGGGGACACAATTCCACCCATAACATGGTCTTGGTGGAGGGAAGTGTGCATGCTAAGGGCCCTGCTGACATTGCAGGTGCCTTGGCTCCTCTCCTTACCGTGTGGTCCAGGCCCCTGGCCCTCCTCCTTGGGTGCTCACATTCCTTATCGTTGAGTTGAGGAGCTTGCCCAGGCTTGGCTTGGGGTTACCCCCAGATGCCTATCCAGATCCCTTAGAGAGTGTTGGAAAGATGCCAATGCTCGGGCCCTGCCTGCCCCAGGCCCCCTGAGTCGGAGACCCCAGAGCCAGGGGACTGTGATGGTTCGTCAGGCCGAGTGACTCTCTGGGGCGTACCACACCTTTGGCGCAGCACTCCCTAGGACTCTCCTCCAGCTCGGATGTTCAGGAGATCAGTGGCAGAGTGGGCAGTGGGTGTAAGTCTGGAGCCTGAGGACCCGGCCCACCCAGGACTGTCCAGTGCCCTTAGTCCAGAGATCTTTAAGGAAACCACATATGACAAACATGCCATCAAGGGATTTCCTTGTGACCTGAAAGTAAAAATTTGCTTTAAATTTCAATTTTTGGGGGTGGAAACCACTGAAAAGGTGTTAGACATATTTCTTAAAACACAGTGAACAGACTGTGCTAATATTTTTCAGGTGTCTTGGCTACCGGTCTTCTTTAGATACAGAAGTCATGTCGCTGAGTCACTTCAGTATCAGTAGTGTTTGGCCCCTGCAGTAAAATGGTAGTAGTCACTCCCAAACATGCTGATAATGAGAAAGTATGATTCCTATCTTTCTGCAAATTTAGAACTTATTTATTATAACCACTTGGTTGTCACAATAATATTTAGGCATTTGATGGCTTATTTTGAAGGCGGAAGTGCCTGACCTTGTGCCCGTCCCCTAGCACTGCCTCTGTCGATACCAGGGTGGAGCCTGCTCTGCCCACCTGTGCACCTGGCTCCACTGCGCAGTGGGGGCTGGCTCTCAGAGCCTCCAGCACCCCTCGCACCCCACGTCTGTTCTGGCTCTCCCACCAATCCGTCTTTCCTGAGTCAGGCCTTTATGATGGATTTGAACCATGTGTATATCCCTCAGTCATCAGATGGCCACGGGCTTGTGAGGGCGACCCCACCTGGGTCATCTGAAGGCTCCAAGTAATTTACCGTGTCTGGCTCTCTCCTCCATCAACACCTAGTGGTAAAATAATTTGCAGCCGGGCCAGTTGGCGGGTGCCTCAGTGGACATCTGAGTGAGTCCATTTAACGGAGAGACATATAGAGGCGGGCTGAGACTCCACACTTATCGCCCTGTAGCACCATTGCTGTGAAGCCCACTTCGCTCCACGGCACGGCGGTCTGCTCTCCTCTCAAGACCTTTTTCTTAGCAGAATTCCCGATGGTCCTCTTTCCTCCTAGAGCATTCTGGGTTTGTATTAATAATGTGCCAAACCAAAAAAAAAAAAAAAAAAAAATAATGTGCCAAACCCTTTCCTATGGACTGAGCCGTAATCCCTGGCCTAGCCTCTAACATGCTGGCACTTGGAGTGGGTTATTGGGAGGTGATCAGGATCAGATGAGGTCATGAGGGGTCAGTGTCCTTACACAAAGTAGAAGAGACAAAGGAGTGCTCTTTCTCTGCGGGCTCTCACCCCTGCAAAGTGGTGCTGGCACTGTAATCACAGGCTTCCCAGCGGCCGGGACTGTGAGAGCATAGGTATCTATGGAAGCCTTCCCACCCCGCCAACCCCCCTTCTCCGGCAGCCCCAGCAGACGAACATACCACTTATTTAAAATAAAAGTCAAAAAATAATAAAATAAAATAAAATAAAATAAAATAAAATAAAATAAAATAAAATAAGTCAGTGGAGGACTTGAGAGTGATCTGGCTGCAACATCTGTCACCCCATTGATTGCCAGGGCTGATTTGGTGGATCCAGCCTGCTGGGTGGGCACCCCCTTCTTCCCTCCCTGCCCTGTGTGCTCCCCCCATAGAGGAGGACCGTGCTTGGGCTGAGGCTTTATGAGCTGCTGTGCTACCCTGCTAGAACTTCAAGCAAGCTCTCAAGGCCCATTTGTAAGAGAATAGAGGGTAGTCAGGCTTCCAAGTTTCCAGACACATCCAGATGAGGTGCTGCATGTGGCTGTGTGCCTTTCAAAAATAAGAGAAACTGAATAAATAAAATAAAATAACTCTGTGGAGTAAGTGAGCTAGCTCTTAGTCTCATTGCTCAACAGAACCAGTGGTTCTGATTTACCCGATCTCCTGGAGGCACTGGCATCTTTGTGAGTTCCTCAAGTGATTCCAGTGTGTGCTCAGAGCAGGGACCCACTGATCCCTTCTGTATGGGTCTTGTTGCATATGTCCCTGGCAGGCGTTCCTCCTCCTTTGTATTCATCGTGGACTGACCGGGCAGCACAGGACCCAGGTTCCACCATTCAGCCCTCACTGGCCAGCCTGCCTGGTTCAAAGGTGAGCAGTGACTGGGGCCAGCCCAGCCAGAAGACGCCTGGAGGCCACCAACACTAGGAGGGACACCACCTCCTCTTTCTGCTGGCCTTCTATCCAGACAGGTGTGGTCCTGGGAGCTGCCAGCCGCCAGAAGAGACCAGAAGAGGTCTGAGCACGGATCCAGAATTGAAGTGCTGACACACGGAGGGAGGAGAACCCATCTGGCCTGACATCGTTTCAGCGGGGGACCAGCTGTACCTGAAGCAGCTCCAACCGGGGCTGTCAGTTATGTAAGCCCATGAACAGCAATTCTTAGGGCATTTCAAGGCTGGTTATTCTGTTGCTTGCAGTAGCTTTCCAATAGGTTCACCCTTGTCCACTGCAAAGGAAATGGGGGTTCAGAGAGGCTCATTAAAACTTGCCCAAGTTCATACAGCTAATCAGTAGTAGAATCCTAGGGAGCCTCTTTTTTGAGAGGAGATGGTAATTCACAGCATTTTAACAGAAGAACACAGCTACCAAACATTGAGGTGGACATGGTATAGGGCTGGCAAATCCTGGTTCTGCTGTTCACCAGATGGGGTCCTCTCTGGACCTCAGGGTCCTCCTCATCATCACAGCAGAAGTTTTATGTGCATTACATGAGTTGCAGATTCCAAGTTCCTCGAGGGCAGAGAAAAATGTATTTCCTTCTCCACACCACCACTGCGTCGGCTCCCTGGAAAGATGCCTCCATATCTCTTGAATCAGGGAGTGCATGAATGTGAGCCCAGCACTGCAATGTCATAGTACTCAGGTTTATTAATACATAGCAACCGAAGCAAGTTCATCTTCCGATGATGGATTTCT
Organism: Canis aureus; assembly: GCF_053574225.1. Taxonomy (NCBI): domain Eukaryota; kingdom Metazoa; phylum Chordata; class Mammalia; order Carnivora; family Canidae; genus Canis; species Canis aureus. The sequence goes on along the minus strand of NC_135613.1, from coordinate 22,997,151 downwards.
CAACAAAGAAGACAGCAGGATGCATTGAAAAGGACACAGGCTCTGGAGTCAGAGGGCATTCAGCTAAATCCCTGCTCTGCCTTTGGGCAAATCAAATAAGTCTCTGAGCTGTAGTTTCCTGGTCAGTAAAATGGGTTTGTAGCCCTCACCTTGGAAAGCAGGGAAGAGCTTCAAAGTAGATCCCAAAGATACAGTAAGTACTCCATAAAGAAATAGTATTTACTATTATGTGTTAAATCAAGTATTCTAGGCACAGGGTTCATGAGCCAGAGGGCCAAAATCAGCTGTTAGCTTTTGTCCTTAGCAGTAATACTCACTTGTTATCTGTGCCAGTCAAGAAACATTTTTATACCCCATATATACACATGTAATAGGCTGAAAAATGCCCCGTCCCCCCCCAAAAAAAATCCCCTAGACATCTACATCAAATCCCTAGAACCTGTTGTGGAGTTCAGAAATAGGGAGGGAAGTCAGTTTCTGGAGACATTGTTTGAACCCTGGAGCGAGTGATGCCTGAAACTCTGAACTACCCCCGGGTTGGCTGCTTTGTTATATAAGCCAGCAAGTTCTTTTTTACAGAGGAGCAAGAATGAGAATTCTTGCCCCAAATATGTGGAAAGACAGATCCCAGTGTGTGGGCTGGGGGCCTAGATGTGAGCTCACGCCCCTCTGTATCTCCCCCTTGCTCACCCACGTCTATGGTTTGCTGTGGCTCACACCTGGCTCCCCTGTGTGGAGCCTTGCCCACCCTGGAGGTGCACCCCAGATTAGAATCAGCAGCAAAGCTCCTCTTTGCAAAACCCTGACCTGGAGCTTTGGGGCAGGGGGCGGGAAATGCAGGCTTCCAATCAGATAAAGTGCTGGTGGTTGCAGATGCTGCCCCTGTCACGGGGCATGTCGGGTTAGGTTTCACAGGCCGGACACGTTTACAACAGCGCGGTCTCTGTGCGGAGATTGGAGGGGGCAGCAGGCGCTGGTGGGAGATTTATCACCTTACTAGTGGCTCGGACAGCTCTTGGAGTGAGATGTCATGCGTCCACCAAGGGAGGGGGACATGAGAGGGGACGGAGCCGGGGGCTGATCTGAAACATAAATTTGGGGAGAGCAGCTGAGGGACAGCTGGGCCACCTCTGTGGAGCCGCAGCTGACATTTCTTGAGGCACCATGAGAAGCGCGTTATGTGAGTTAATCCATTGAATCCCCAGCGACCCTGAGTGGTTGGCGCTATTGTCCTGCCTGCTTCACCAAGAAGGAAACCAAGGCATGGAGAGGTTGAGTGACTCGCCGCAGGCCACACAGCTAGTCAGTGGCAGAGCCGGCAGACCGTGGGCCTGCTGCATTCCGAGCCGTCCCTGAACACTTGGCAGGAAGACCTCAGGGCCCCCCGCACATCTGTTAGGGCCTAACAGCCCAGCGCCGGCAGGCTTGGCTTCCCTGGGCAGCATGTTTGGGGGGCAGGCAGTGGAATTGGATGGGCCTGGGTTTGAATCCTCCCCCGGTTCTCCCCACTCCCGGCTAGCTGTGTTGCCTTGAGTCCATGAATTTGCGTCTCTGAGTCTGAGATCCCACCTGGAGAGAATGGAGACAGGACACGAAAACCAAACATACGTGGAAAACAAGCTCGGGAAACTCACACCAGGTTCAGCTCTGGGCTCCGGGTTGGGCTCCACCGTGCAGATTCAGGAGCAGTCCCTGACCCTGGCTTGGCAGAGACAGCCTGCTGTGAGGACGTGGCCCGAATCCGTCCCAGGCTGCCTATGCCACCAGGGGAGCTTAGACGCTTCCGGGGCCTCTGTTTCCCTGCATCCCCTGGGCGAGGGCGGCGGTTCCCGTGGCTCCACGTGGGAATCACCAGCCTCCTGTGGACGCCCTGCTTTAGCTGATGGCAGGGGACAGGTGTTGGGTGTACCATTTTTAGTTAGCAGTGGCGTCCCCCGCAAAATGATGTTGAAGGCTCTACCTCAGTGACTATGAGTGGGACCTTATATGGAAACAGGGTCTTTGCAGAAGGAGGCCAAGTGCAGATGAGGTCATAAGAGTTTTCCCACTCCACCGACACGACCAGCGTCTTTATAAAGCGGGTGAAGGTGGACACCGTTGCGCTCACAGGGAGAGGCCATGTGGGGATGACCCCCGAGAGGGATGGATGCGTCGACAAGCCAGGGGCTCCCGGGACTGCCAGCAAGCTGGCAGGAGCCGGGGAGAGGCCTGGCACAGTCTCCCTCAGGCCCCAGACAGGGCCAGTCCTGCTGGCCCCCTGATACCGGACTTCCGGCCTCCAGCAAATTCCTGTTGTGCTGGCCGCCCAGCTTGTGGTCTTTGGTCACGGCAGCCCCAGGACACACACCCCAGCTGGTTCTAATGTGCTGGGACCTGAGAACAGAAAACAGCTAAGGCCCTCTCCTCACTCACAGACATGCATCCCCGGGGCTCTCTCTTGGAATTTGGGAGAAGAACTGAATTCCAAAGGAGGACAAGTCTGCTTTCTGGGCTCACCCTTTTTGGGGTGACCCTCTGACAGGGTCTGCGTGAACCTGCAGAGGGCCTCAATCTTGGGCACAGACAGATGGGCGTGGGAAAGGTCACCATGGGCTTCACCCCGTGTAGCGGATGCTGTGGCTGTCTGCTGATAACCACCATAAGGGGACAGAGGGGACAGGAGGTAATACTGGTGCAAAACACTCAGATAAGGCAAAGCAAACAGGGCCTGGCTATCATTTCTGGCAGGCCATCAAAGCCTATCGCCCAACAAGGCAGGGGGTGTTCCGGAAACCTCTCCTGGTTGGCAGCTGGTCACACAGCTACAATGTGGTGCCCTTGTCTCCCTTTGCACCCACCCATCTGGGGCCACTGGACATGGAAGGGGTGGTCAGGAGTCCCTCAAGAGTGGCTGCAGACAGAAGGGCATGCCAGGGGTGGACATAGGAGGCTACGGCTGGGAGGCCCTGGGGTCCAGGATGGAGGCTGGGGATGATGGCACACACACATCAGGTCCTTTTATCACTGTTTCCGTTTTAGGGACTAGAAGCCAGAGTCACAGGGCAGATAGCTTGCTGAGGTCCTGGGGCTGGCTGGTAACAGATGAGGATGAGGAGGTGACCCCTTTGGGGCCCAGTGATGATGGGCTATGTGGGGAGCACCCAGGCTTTGGTAGCTTCCAGGCTCTGCGCAGGGGGCTCAGTGCACGTGGCCCCTGCTAGTCCCACTCCAGCTGGCGGTGTGCTCTTATCTCCACCCCCATGGAGGTGGAGGCCACACCTGCTCCAGGTCTGAGGGCTGGCACAGGTCTGCAGGAGCCAGGAGCCCTGTGCCGGGCTAGACCATGCTGGCCATCCCCTAGGACAGGGGTCTCAACCTGGCTGACCACACTGCACAGGTGGCAGCAGGCGATGTGTGCAGGCCGTGTTGGTTAGTGTAACTGGCAGGGTGATACTGGTACCTAGTGGGTGCAGGCCAGGGATGCTGCCAACACCTTACGATGCACAGGACACCCTTATCACAAGGAATCATCCAGCCCCAAATGTCAAGCGGTGCTGAGGTGGAGAAGCCTCATTCTTGGACAAACTTCCCATTTTAGAGGGTGCTCCAAGACGAGGCTGTTTCAGGTGGAGGTAGCGATTGTGATGCCCCCAACTGCTTAAGGCATTAATAAGCACGGGTGTGTAATTCTGCACGATTCCCGAGTGGCCGAGTGTAGTCTGTGGGAATCTCCTACTTAACCCATACAGATGTGGTGCCAGGTCCAGAATCAGGATTCAGGATCTGCCCAGAACAGATCATGCCCGGCCTCCACCTGCTCAGAGCCTCCCCACAGCTTCCTGATTATTCTGCTTGGACTCTACTGTTCACTCACAGTCCAGAGTGCCCCTTAAAGGGAAATCCAATTCCACTGCTTATTGCTGGAAACCTTCCAGCAGTTTCTGTGCATCATTTGAAAAACTCCAAAACCCTCCCTGGGGCTCCTGGGTCCTGCTTTATCTGCCCTATCAGCTCTTTGACTCCACTTGGCCTCCTTGTGCTCTATAAACACTCCGAGTTCATACCTACCCCAGGGCCTTTGCATGGAAGTTCCCTCTTCTGCAGGAACCTCCACCTATGTTCAGGACCCACATCTTGACCTTTGCAGCTCTGTCATCAGCAAACTCCAATGAGTGTTCCATCTAAAATAGCCCTCTTATTCCTTTATTCTCTGTCTTATATCCTGCTATATTTTTCTTCAAAGTATTTTTATCACCATGTGGCATATTTACTTACCCATTTATTCTTGTGTTTGTTTACTGTGTGACTTCCCCACTGGCACGTAAATTCAGAGGAGGTCAGGCCTCAGTTGGTCATGGCTCCTGCTGTATCCTCAGCTCTGAGAACAGTGTGGGTGGTGAGCAGGACCAAGGTCTCCTGAGGCTGTGGGGTGGGGGGAGATGCTGAGATTGCAGCGTTTGCCCCTGACACCTGCCAGCTCAGTTCTTCCTCAGGGACAGCCCGGCCAGGTGAGGGTTCTTCATACACTTGCTCAGAGGAAAGAAGGAAACTTACTGTTGAGGTTTGAATGGTGTCCCCCCAAAAAGATATGTCCATGTCCTCATCCCTAGAACCTGTGGATATGCTCATATTTGGAAATGGGGTCTTTGCAGATATGACTAAGTGAAGGATCTTGAGATGAGATCACCCTGGGTTACCTGGCCAGGTCCTAAACCCAGTGACAAGTTTCTTAAAAGAGACACAGGGAAAATACGTGTGAGCAGGGAGGCAGAGCCTGGATGACATGGCCACAGCCAGGGGACGCCTGAGACCCCAAGAGCTGGAGGAGGCAGGAAGGATCTTCCCCTGGAGCCTCTGGAGGGAGTGTAGTGACCTTGATGACACATTGATTGTGGACTATTGGCCCTAGAACAGTGACAGAATAAATTCCTGTTGTTTTAAACCACCCAGTTTGTGACAATTTGTTGGAACAGCCCCGGGACCCTCACATCTCACAGATTTAGAGGTCCAGGAGTCTGACCGTCTCCGTGAATTGCACTGTGATTCATAAGTTGCACAAGCGAGAATGTTGGCTCATCATCGGTGTCTGCCAGAAACAAGGGAGTTGCTGAGAAATCAACCCAGTGTCACATTCCTGCAGTCGAGGGCAGAGAGAGTTGAAGGGTTGAGATGGGGAACAGATTTCCTTGTAATCAAATCCAGAAGCCACCTCGTAAACCTTATTCCGAGAGACCCTCCGGGTTCTGAGTGTGGGCAGCGAAATGTGCGTGTGATTCCTGCAAGCAGATTCCTGGGATCTGGCCATCCGGTGATTCCAGCTGAGGAGTGTGGGGGCAGGTTCCAGGAACGTCACTTAAGCCTCTTCGGGCAGTCCCAGGGACAGAGCAAGCAGCTGCTTGCTGTCAGCCCTGCGAACTCTCGGCTCTGGGACAGCCCCTGGGCTGAGTGCATCAAGGGCTCCGCTGGCAGCCTTGGCTGTGAGCCTTCCGCTGGGAGCTGCACCCACTGGCAGAAGGTGGAAAGGGGTCAGCCGTGAACCTGCTTCTCACTGCAAAGTGGGGTGTGCCCACCTGCAAAACTGGAACCAGAATTGCCAGATCTCCATGGAACTGCCGCACTGGGTATGGCAGGATGGATACCACAGCCGGCACCACCTGGGTCAGGTCCACTGCCCACGCCCGACCGCCTGGGGGCTGGGGCTGGGCCGTGTCGAATGCCGTCTCTGAGCCTCAGTTTACATGGGGGGGCCACAGTACCACTGGACAGTCAGGAAGGTCATGGCAGGGTGAACGAGAGACCAGGGTGCATCCTTGTGTGAATGGGGCTCTGCACTGTGGTCCCGGATGGCTCTGAGGACGTCACCTGAGCCTCACTAACTCACTGGTGAGGAGTTGTCAGGGGGCTTGTCAGGAGGCTTAGCAAGAAAATATAGAGAAAGCCTTTTTCATCTCACAGGAGCCTCGTGAAAAGGGAGGCTGTTCGAGGTCCACGTTGAAGGAAAGGCATGCTGGGCTCTAAGGCAGTCCTTACTGCTTTTCTGTTGTGGGACTTCGCCTGATTTACTCACCCTCCCTGGGCTTCTGTTCTCCTCTGTCTGGAGCATAGTGATGACAGGACCCATCTTGTGGTCTGGTTGCAAGGATGAAGTGAGAATTCCAGCTGGCCTGGTGCCTGGCACACGGCGGTGGCCCGTACCTGCGTGTGGAGCCGTCCGGGCCTCTGCAGGTGCAGTGCACAGTTGGGCTCCGGGGGAGGCAGCTGAGGAGACCCCTCTGTCCCGCACCTCCCCGCATCACTCTTTGCCCTCCATGGAGGGCCAGACTGCCTCGGGGACCCTTCCACTCCAGGAAGGGAGATAGTGGAGCGGTCAGCAGATGCGTAGCTAAAATAATTTTGGGTAGTGTTGACACGGTGATGAGGACAGCCACCTCCTCACTGTCCTCACTCTGCAAGGTCAGGAGAAGTGCTGCTCCCCACTGCCTCATCTAGCACTCCTTCCCCAAGAGTTTACCTACAAGACAGTATTGCCATCTATCATTTCACTTATGGGGATACTGATGCACAGAGAGGTTAAGTCAGCTACCCACGGTCACATGGCAGAGGCAGGAGTTGAACTACGGCTCCAGAGTCCTGCTGTGGTGTGTGCATGTGTGTGTGTACGCGCACATGCCTGTGTGTGCACAGCTACAAGTGTGCACGTATGTGTGTGTATGCCTGTTTTGTACACCTGTGTGTATGTGTGTCACATGCCTGTCTTACACAGCTATGTGTGTGCACAGCTATATGTGTGCCTGCGTGTGCACATGCCTGTGTGTGCATACCTGTTATGTGCACATGCATACATGTGGGTACAGGTGTGCACATGCATGTCTCTGTGTGCATAGCTGTGTGTGCATGTGAACACGTGTGCACTTGTGTGCAGATGTGTGGCTGAGATGTTGGGGTACCTCCATAGAGTATGTGATGAGGGAGGCTTGTCAGAGGAGGTGACGTTGGGCTAAAATGAAGCGGGACAAGCAGAGTGAGCCCTGGAGAAAGTCCCAGGCTGAGAGACTGGGCAGGGCCCCAGAGGCTCTTTAGAAGAGCCAGGCAGGGTCCTGTAGTGGCCCATTGCACACACGTGTGTTTCAAGGCCCTCCCCCCTCACACCCGTGGAAGCCCTGCTGGCAGGCAGGCACACAGACCGGGATGGAGAGCCTGCCCCCAAGAGCAGTGGCTTAACACTGGCTTTCAGAAGGAAGGTGGCCCCGGAAGCTTCTCCCTGCCAACTGCGTACCCCCTTTTCCGTGGCTCCCGGTAGAAGTCAAGGCCGAGCCTGGACTGTGTCTGAGGCTACATCCTCTGCCTCCCCCTTCACAGCCACCTCCCCTCCAGGTGCTGTGTCAGCATGTTCCCGGGGCCATGTGGTGGGCCTCTCCCCTCTGGCCACCGTGGCCTGGGCAGGAGCCGTCCCCCCGCAGGCCCCCGTCCTCAGGACCAGATCTCCCGGCCGCTGGACATCCGCACCGCACACTGATGTTTCACACCCCTCGCCCTTCTCAGAGGGAATAGCTCTCTCCAAACGCTGAATGTGAGATGCGTTTTTCAAATTCTTTGACAGAATGCTTTTAAGAGGGCTGAGGAGCTGATAAATCTCTCCCGCGTCCCATCTAGCTGGGCCTCCACGACGTCCTGACGGAGCAAGCAGGCTCGGGGCAGCTCCCGTTTCTGCCGGAGACTGCAGGGATTGAGTGGTGGGCCGGCTCAGGACGGCCCCGGCGGCTTCTTGGAAGGGGCTAGAAGCTGCAGAGCAGAACCCGGGCCAGGACTGGGGTGCAGACTGTCATTGTACAGAGACCCGTGATGCCACGTGAGCTCCTCTGGGGGGCTTGGCCCTGTAAGGCGGCAAGCTGGCACGTGAGGGAGTAGGCTTCAGTGGGGCCACAGAATGAAAGTACATTCCTGAAGGTGGACGTGAAAGCAGAAGAGGCTGGGCGCCACCTCCACCCTGCGTGCTGAGCATTACCATGCATGGCACACATGCGCTGGATTGGTGAAGTCGTTGTGCTCTATACACTTATGACGGGTGTGCTTCGCCCTGTGTAACCCCAATAGAAGGGTAAAGAGCACATGCCACCAAAAGTGTGCTCCTCACACTGACATGCTGAGCAGTGTGCTGTTTCTGGGTGTTCACAGGTGAGCTCCCCAGAGCTGTTTTCCCATCCCTGCTCCTACATTCTACCCTAGTTTTCACAAGGAACCTACGGGGTCCAAGCATTTAGAGACACCCTTGTCTCTGCTGGGTGAGGCTCCACTGCCTGTCACAGCAGAGGGAAAGCCTATCCTCACCCCATGTTCAGGCCTGGCTTCTTATTAGAGCAGTTGGGCTGCAGATGAGCATCCTCAGACACAGGGTCATCCATCAAATGCAGATGGATGCCTTCATCCCTGTGGCATTCCGCAGTGGACGGGCCTGGGAGAACTTCCCAGGTCGTGGTGAGGTAGAGGCCTGGGGAGAGGTAAGCTGGTGTCGCTGGTCAGCACACAGGAGGGAGGGCTGGGCTCCTCCTCAACCCCCAGAGCGCAGAGCTTCCCCAGGTGGCACATTCATACCTGGCCGCCCTTCTCCCAAGGAGAGGCAGCCCCAGGGGCAGGTATGCAGTGGCTCATGCTACAATAATTATGATAGTTTGAGCCACTGCATTCTAGAGGCTTCCATCCCATGCCAGCTGCAGTGGGTTCTGATGTCTTGCCACACCCTTGGATGTGTGTCATGCTAGTTTCCCAGGTGAAGAGACAGGCTTACGGAAGTTGACTTGCCTGGGGAATTCAGTTCATAGGGAGGGTCCAAGTTAAACCCAGGTCGGCTGATCTGTCCTCTGAGTTTGGACCCAGTACAATTTTTCTTTTTTTTTTTCTTTTTTTTTTGCACTGTGGACATCTCCCAGCCATGTGTTCCGGCTTCACCAACAGTATCTGGGACCTGATGCATGCTCTCCTGTAAGACTCAAAGCCACCTGCTGGGTTTGCCATCCACTAATTCATTCATTCAGCAAATATTGGTTTATCACCTGCCAAAAGCTGGATCTGGACACGGCTGTGAATCCAAGTCCTGCTTTCTGGGGTTGCATTTTGGTGGTGGAGTGTGGACATTCTGAAGCACATAAACCAATAAACGTATAACATGTTGAGGGGAGTGAGTGCCACGAGTACTGTCAAGGGAAAGGATAGAGAGAAATGGGGATGTTCTTTCAGGAGGGGGCTGGGCTGAGCAGAAATGTCAGGAAGATTGTGGGCATGGCAGGAGGAACTACAAAGCCACGGCCCTGGAGTGGGTATGTGCTCAGAGAGCTCATGCACAGCATGGCTACCAGCTGATATGACTGGAGTTGGGGGAGTGAGAGGAGGGGGTTCCTAGTGAGGGCTGAGTGGCAGGCATGTGGGAAGGGTGGACCAGGTGGTTTGGTAAGGGCTCAGGTTTTATTTTGAGAGTTGGAAGTACCTGGTCACACAGGATGTCCCTGTGTGGTGGTTTCAACACATAGCTGCAAATGCCACCCTGTGGAGAGGTGGGTCGATGATGCTTCCCTTGAGTCTGGGTGGGCAGGTGACTGAGCAACAGAATGCAGCGATGCTCCCTATCTTCTGAGGCTGGGCCACCAAAGCTGCCCAGCTCTGTGCTTGTTTGTAGTCACTTTTGCTCTTGGAGTTGTGGCAGCCACATGTGAAGTCCAGCTACCCTGCAGCCGCCATACTGTCAGGAAGCTCAACTTGTGTGAGAGCCCAGAGGTCAACACCTCAGTCATCTGTCCCAGCTCCCCTCTCCTTCCCATCGTCTCAGGCCAGTTGCCAGCTGGGTGACACAAGAACTTCCAGATGATTCAGGTCCTTGAGGATTTGCATTCTCTCTACATCACCATTCCTGCTGTGCTCTAGACAAATCCCTGACCTGCAGAACCCATAAGTGTAACAGAACAGTCATGTTGTGGGCCTGGGTGCTGGGGTGGCTTGAGAGCCCACTTAAATGAGCAGACACTCTATTTAGAGTATTTTGGGTTACAGGCCCATGGTTACAGGCCCAGCCGCTGCTGCCACACCAGCTCTGTCTCTGAAACCCTCAAGGGTTGTAGATGCGTTGAAGCTACGAGGCCGTGGCCCAGGCAAGGTGCCTGTGGCTGCTTCGGTGTCACGCTGGGAGGGGCTCTGAGGTCTGTACTTTCATCCTGGTAAGTTTTTCAACCCCCTTGAAATAAGTGAGTTCCTTGAATAAGTGAGTTTTTGACATCATTCACAGCGAGTACAATGATAACAAAGGTGGTACAAGGAAAGCTGAGGGGGACTCACTGCCTACCTGTCAGGAATTGTCACAGGGACATGGAAGGCTCCATCCTCGCAGTTGGAGCGGGGTGGCAGGAAGGGCTGGGGCCTAACTGTTCCCTGGTGCAGGAGACCACACCTGGTCTCCTGGTTCCCATGCCCCATCTACCCAGGCTCCACATGTATTCTCCCCAAAGCTTGCCACATATTTCCAGATTGTTCAATGGAAGAACCAGTGTTGAACCCTTGAGAACAAAATCCAGTATTCTAATCTACACTGTGCTTAATTATACTGAGAGCCCAATTGATAATTATACTGAGAGCCCCAGCTTTGGCTGCTGGGCCAGACGGTGAGGACCCTTTTGCGCAACTCCTTCTACCTGCATGACTGTGTCATGGACAGAGAAAGCAGAGTCAGACAAACCTGGCTTGCATCCTAGAGGTTGCACGCTGTGCCCTTGGACAACTTGCTCGGCATCTCTGAGTCTCCTCTCTAGAGAGAGGTTCTAATCATCCCTGACCCTCAGGGTGGAGGGAGGAACAGAACCATTATGTGTCTGAAAGTTCCCAATGCCTGCTGGGCTCACAGCTTCCTTTCCTTCCTTCTTTTCCTTCTTAGAAGAAGCTTTTATGGATTCAAGTAGCAAAGTGAGCTGTACTTACAGCTGCCACTATGGCCGAGTTTCTGAACCAGGAACAAATGCTGCTTCGGGTCCCCCTCTGGGGTGGGAATGGTGATCCCCTGTGCCCTACGCTGTTGGGCTTGAGGGGTGAGATGAAGCAGGTGCCATGGGGAGGCCTGCCCGGGCTCGAAGGGCTGGGGCTCTCTCCCCGCAGCAGGCACACCTTCCTCGGCCGTGGGAGGTGTTCCAGGGCAGGGCTGCACACGGAGGGAAGCCCAGCTCCGCCGCATGGACGCCATGCGCCAGCTCTGAGCCCCAGTCAGACTGGAGTCTGGACGTGGGGACATCTGTCACCACAGGAGGGCATTTCTTCTGCCCCTTAACGCTAGAATTATGAATGGCTCCACTGTGCTTTGCCGATAGCGAAAACAGCCCTCCACATGTTGCCCGTCAATAACGGTGTGTTTTTAGCAGCGGCCCACACTGGGGAGGCCAAAAACCTGCCCTTGAAAGCACAGGCGTGGCCTTGCAGCTGCCTGCAGGGAGGGCTCAGAGGGCCTGGATTCAGGGGTGGGTCAGAGGGGAGATGAGGGTGAACTGGAGGTCAGAGGACAGGTCACATTCGTTTCTCAGGGTGGGATGTTGGGGCCCAGTCTCTGGGTGGCCTCCACTTAGGAGCTGGAGGCGCCGCTGTCTCTGTCCCCATCCATCCATTGCCCACCCTGGGGCCAGCCTGGGACTGCAGATCTGTGGGGTGGGCTGCTGGACATGGGGCTGCTGGCCCACAGTGTCCATGAAGCCTGGCGTGGGGGCTCCTTGGAGCATCTCATTCCTTGCCCAGTGCCGGGCTGACCCGGCTGGCCTCCTCTCTTGCTCCTGGCCTGCAGGGTCTGCATTGCCTTGGCTGTACAGGGAAGTACAGCCCCAGGGTGGGCAACAGGCTCTATGGGCCGTTTCCCACTCTATGCAGGACAGGGGACTACCTGGGACGGGCGTGAGGATATGGACTGGGACACCACCCCACACGCACACCGGGGAAGGGGACACAGAGTTCACACGTGTGCCTTCTGAACACATTTCTGCTTGGGCATCAGGGGCTTGAATCAGGAATCATCAGTGTTACACTTATCAAAGCAAAGCAACTATTGTTTCAATAAGCAAGTGACAGATGGTCATTAAAACATTTTTGAGGGCAGCTAGGGTGGCTCAGCAGTTTAGCGCCACCTTCAGCCCAGGGTGTGATTCTGGGGACCCGGGATCGAGCCCCACGTCAGGCTCCCTGCATGGAGCCTGCTTCTCCCTCTGCCTGTGTCTCTGCCTCTCTCTCTCTCTCTCTGTGTCTCTCATGAATAAATAAATAATATTTTAAAAAATTTTTTTGATTTAAGAATATAAAATAGCCTAAAGGGAAAAAGAGTGAATTGATCCTACCCATCAGAGCGAAGTACCTTTCCACAGTTTAGCTACAGATTATTCTGGACCCTTCTGTATTTCTGATCATTATTGATTTTGTTATTTTTATGTGTGTGTATTTTTTTTTTTTAAATAGGCTCCAACTGTAATCCTAGCCAGTGTTCCTCTTTTCCCGGCCTTGCTCCTGCTGCCTGGGCTCACTTCTCCCCGCCCACCCGTCCCCCCTTGGAATTTAGGCCTCCGTCCCCGAGTGAGCCACCGCCCAGAGGATTCTGGGAGAGAGAGGCGGGCAGTGGGGGAGGGGCAGCAGCAGGACAATGGGGCCTTGTTTCCTATGTGGGCCAACTCCACTGGACCCCACTGGCGAGCACATAGGCTCCTTGCGGAGTCAGCAATCTGCCCGGAGCGAATGAGGGCTAATTAAGTGGGGCTCGCTCCAGCCTGAGCTCTGGCTGCACATCAGAGGGCCCACGGTGATGACTGTTTTGGTCAGGAAGCTGGGGACATTGTCATGAGGGAGGACAAGCCAGGGCACCAGAGGTGCCGGCTGCCGGCCTCCCCCCAGCTCCTGCCCTTTATCAGTTTCCTCCTCCCTCTGGCTGCAAACAAAAGGCCGCCGGTACCTGGGGGCCAGTGGAGGGGGGGGGACACTATGACACAGGATGTTCCCAGCATTTTGGATATTTCCTCCGCCGTCTGACTGATACGTCCTAGAGAAAGCGCTGGGATTCTCCAGGGAGCGTGGAGCTGTAAAAACTGCAAAACACAGTAATAACAAAGCCATAAATCTGGGCCTGCCAGAGCAGCCCTTGCCGAGGGCGTCCAGCTCGGACCTCACCGCACGGCCGCGCAAAGCCCAGGAGTGCAAAAGTGGTCAGAATCCCAAGCAATAGGAGTTGGCATAGAATGATGTTTTGCACAGGGTGAGGTCAGGCTGGCTTTTGTCAGGTGCAGGAGCACCTACAGATCACGCCTTCCTGTGAGGCCACAGATCTGGGGCTGCAGTAGGGTGCAGAGACAATGGCTCCAATTTTGGTTGATGATGATGATGAGGTTGGAGTCTCTGCTCTCTCTTAACTGAACAAGTTGCTGAGCCTCACCAAGTTGACCTTCCTCCTCTGTACAATGTGGCCAGGGAGCACACCTGCTCCTCAAGAAGTTCTGTTGCAAGGGTGCCATGCCCTAATTCATGCCTATGAGGCACGCAGCATGATGCCAAGGAGATGTTTGCTCTCCCTGCGTCCCACATTCTCTACCACCCGTTCTTCTCCTGAATGCTATGTCCCTTCTGCAAACAGGAGTATTTCACACAGATATGGCTTTACAGGTGCCAAGCATGTGCGGACATCAGGTAAAGGGCATGGGGAGCCACGAAAATTAGCAAGAGTGGAGGATCAGCAGCACTCCAGGGCTGGAGGGACATGAATCTAGGAGCCAGGGCCACCTGGTGGAGGCTGGCACCGTGACGGCCCAGTGTGGTGGGAGTAGGGGTCGTGGAGGGAAGTGCAGTCCCACAGGAGCTGCAGTCATGCAGGAGATGCATGGGGAGAGAGGGAAGGAGAAATGCTCTAGGTTTTCCCCTCCTCCCACCCTGTCCTTGTCCACCAATGCCTTCCATTTGCCTTCCCTTCCCAGAAGGGAAGTCAGGGAGCAGGGAGCTGAGAGATATAGTTTCCAGACATACAAAGCAGCAAGAAGTGGGCAGGGATGGTCCCATCTAGATGAGCACAGACCAAAGATTATGGTGGCAAGTGATGGGGGTTCTGGGGAGAGATTTCCTGGCCTTGAATCCTAGCTGCCTTCTTACTAGCTGAGTGACTTTGAGTGAATTATGTAACATCTCTTGGTCTTGCTTTCCTCATGCACACACAGGAGATATTGAAAATTTTAACTTATTGGGTTGTTATAGAGAGCAAACCCAATAGCATACATGAATCCATTAGCCAAAGACTTGGTCCAGAGCACACCTTCCACAAATGTCAGCCATCACATATTTCAGAAAACTGGATTCAAGCAGAGATCAGATCAAGACCTGAATGCTCCAGCAAACATTGTCCAACTCTCTGCGTGGCCCTTGGCATTTCTGGGCTTGGATTCCTTTTCAAAGAAACAGGTATAACAACCACTTTCTTGGGAAGACATCACTCATAAAAACTTGCCACTTTCTTTGCCAAGAATGACATAAGATCCATGCTGAAGGTGGCTTTTGGAGGGAAGGAAACAGGTTGAGGGCATCTCCCCCGTCAGAAACATTCTTTGGGGATGAGAAAACCGCTAGTTGCTGCTGCAATGGAGACATTCAGCAATGACCACCGGTCATCGGAAATGTGGGCACATCCCTGCTTCTCATTTCCCTGCTTGGGATCTAAACGTTCCTGACACCCTGGCACAGCCTGTTGGTTGGCATGGCTTCTCCTCCTGGTTGAGTACACACTGAGCTCACAAGTGAGAAGAAAATGTTCCATTTCTGGACAGGAGCCTCTGAAGTGACTTCTTCACTTCCTGGCATGGGTCTTAAAGGAGGACGTAGAATGAGTAATTCTTACCACACCCCTGCTCAGCTGGCCAGTTGGGCATCTCCACTGTAGAGATGGAGAGAGGGTGGTGTGGCTGAAATCCGCCCACCCACCTGCCCCAGATTGCATGGCAGGACCCCAAAGAATTGGAGCACATAGGGTACTGGCCCTTCTCTGGGCCTCCTGCTTTTGTCATGCTATTGTTAAACTGAGTAAGCTAAATTGAACAGGCTAGTAAAGTTGGGAAACCAGATTTTAGATGTGCTTTGGATTGCTTCATAACTAGCTCTAAACTGAGGCTCTAGTGGCTGCCATGAGAATAAGTCTCAGCAAAGCATCTATAGAGGAAACACTGATGGTTATGGCAGTGATGGTGGCGATGATGGTGATTGTGATGGTGGTGATGATGATGGTGATTGATTGTGATGACGACAATGGTGGTGATGGTGGTGATGGTGATGATGGTCATGATGATGGTGGTGATGATAGTGATGGTGATAATGATGGTGATGGTAATGATGGTGATGATGATGGTGGTGATGATGGTGATGGCAGTAAAAATGATGTTAATGATGATGGTGGTAATGATGATGGTGATTGTGATGGTGATGATGGTGGCGATAATGGTAATGGCAGTGATGATGATGGTGATGGTGATGATGATGGTGATGGTGGTCGTGATGGTGATGCTGATAATGGTGATAGTGATGGTGGTGATGATGGTGATGACGATGGTGATGATGGTAATGGTGATGATGATAGTTCTCATTTCTTGAGAACCATCACTCAGACACAGTGCTAAGTGCCCTATACATTCCATTTAATATCTCTAAGAACCAAGTAAGCCAGATGCTATCCTGTAAAATCATCCCAATTTTACAGATGAGGAAATTAAATCTTGGAGGAATGAAGTACCCTGCCTGGGTGACACCACCAGTAGGTGGCCAGGTAGCTACTGTAGGTCTGTCTGATGCCGAAGCCCACATGCTCCTGTAGTACCTGCTGGCTTCATGCCAGGCTCAGTACTAGATCTGGGGGATGTTGTGACAGCTGAGGTGCAGGGAAATGAGTCTTGGAACTTTAGGCCCCAGTGCAGTGAAATAGGACTTACTAAAGTCCTTTCAAAGCCACCAGGGCTGCTATATGCTGCGGACCAACTCCACCCATGAGCAAAGAGCACAGACCTCCATCTTGGGAGAATGTGGGAAGGTCAGGGCTGCATCTGGAAAGGGGGTGCCTTCTCCCACTACATCCCCCACATATTGCCAGGGGGTGGCCAGGTAATGAGTTCAGGCCAGGGCTGGCAGGGAAAGGGGAGGAAAAGACATACTATCATAGATGTGAGTTGGGAACTGCACTTGCAATATTGACAGGGGCAAAGAAACAGAGCCCTGACTCTCTGGCCAGCACAGACATGCCTAACAGGGCCTTCAGGACTCAGGATTCCAGAGTCCTTCTATCCTGAAGTCCCAGGACTTTGCATGAAAGAGTCACCTCTCCCAACCTTGGTTTCCTCATTTGTCCCCAGGGACTGACAGAGTAAGCCTTGCTAGAGTTATGGAAAGTGCAAATGAGCTAGTGTACATGGTGTACATGCCATCTGCTGGCGAGTTCACCAGAGCTTCTGCAGCCACTGGTCACCTTGTGATGAGGGCCTCGCTCCTGGGTCCTGGGTCAGGAGATAGGCTTCGGGAGACCAGGTCCAGGTGTTAGGGCTGGGCTGACAACTCCAGACCTTGGAGACTTGACTCAAGACTGAGTGACTTTCCTGTCCTTGAGCTCTTGTGCTTGGTCACTCTTGTCCCTGACTCCAGCATCAGCTCCTTATTTTACATGTTTTCCATAGGTGTCATATATTAATCATTTATTATAATATCATTTATGTAAAGTGAGTTGAGTTTAGTTTCAGTTTTGGAACTGCATGAAGCCCGGGTGGTGGTCGGGGACACGGTGGCTCAGATGTCCATATGTTCTTGAAGAAGCTTTTGGCTTCCCAAGAGCTCCTTAGAAGATCATCATAGTTTCATGACAATAAAGAAAATGGTGATGGTGGGGAGGGGGGGCTCTTTGCCTACCCTCTCCTGAACCACAGCGAGAGGAGCAAGTGCTCGAGGACCACTGGGCATGGGGATCTCCACTCACCATGTCACCGAATCCTTCCAGTGACCCCCCATGTGGAGACCAGTCTTGCATTCTCCCCTTTGCAGATGAGCGAGTGCAGCTCAGGAAGATGGTTGGCCAGGTCTCCTGCAGGGGCCCAGGGTTCCCCTCCTGCTCGGAGTCCTAAGCCCTGGGACAGGTCCAGGCTGCCGCACGGGAGATAAGACTCCTGAGCTGCATATTCCAGCTCATCCTGTGGGATAGGAAGGAAGGACTCCAGACATAATTAGAAGTGTTTCGGAGCAAGTGGAAAGTTCTCAGGAAATGTATTATCATTAGAGCTGGCCTCTCGCCTCCCGGAGAGAGTGCATGTGTGTTTATTGTGCATACATTCACCTCCCAACTTCCTATATGAAATCCTTCTCATCGAAAATAAAGCAAAAAATCAGGTTGCTTCTCTGAATGAACTTTCCTTTCTGCCTCATTTCAGAGAGGTCCCAGAGGTCATCAGCTCCAAGGGGAAAGACCTGGTCCACCTGGTTTAAGTGGCTTTCTGATCACCCTGTGGATTCAGGACCACCACCTCCCTGCTGTGTACAGGTGGCTTGACAGCAGAGGGGAGGGTATTGTGTGGAGGATCTCCGAGGTCCTATTTGGGCCCTAAGATTCCTTTCCTACCAAAGAAAACCCAGAGAAAACAGTATGACCTAGTGGCTCAAAGGAGGGGCTCCAAGTTGGGCCCTAAGAGTCTGACTGTGGTCGCTGGGCATCAGTGTGGCCAGAGGTGATGCTATGGCCCGAGGCAGGCTCAGCCCCAAGGACAGGTTCTTCTGCTTCCACATCAAGGCCCGGCTCTCCTGGCTCAGAGGTGCATACTTAAAGTCTCGGGTGGACTTTTGTCCATGTGGTGATGGCAGGCGTGAGATACGGACTCCATGCCTCCAGTCACTAGTATATGACCACAGCTGGTCTCAGTGACAAATTCCAGTGTGACTGGTGCACCCAGCTCATTCTGCAAGTGGGGAAACTGAGCTCTTCTTGCAGACACTGCCTCTCATCAAGGCTCCTCCTGGAATGTGTCCTGCATAGGTGGGCCTGGTGTCTGCCGCCACGTGGCCTCCCTCAAGGACACTTTTGCAACACGGGAGGGGAAATCTTAAATAAACTCCAGGAAGAAAAACCCTTTTCTCCCCGCTTTCCCAGAACCCCAAGGGCTTCCACGCGTTGGGAACATGTTGATTTTGAACCTGAGCCCGCCGTGGACCTGGACGTCGATCAAAGAGAGTCATATTGTTTTTCCTGAAAATGTTGGGACAGATCAGGTCAGCAGAACTCAGGTGCCGTGACTCAGCATTTCCCTGTTGCTGGCACCTTCCCTGCCTGCCCAGTGAGGTGCCATCCGGGCCCTTCCCCAGGGAGGTGCCCTGCGTGCTGGTGAAGGTCGTGGGACTTGGAATCAGACAAGAGTGGGCTTAGGTGTGCCGTCTACCGATGCTCAGGAGGACCATGGACGAAGTCCTCTGCCACCCGCATCTCAGCGCCATGTGTGTGAGAGGAGGATAGCAATGAGGTTGCACCCCCCCGTGATGGGCATGGTCAAGTGAAGTATACCCACAGTCCTAGCAGAGACCTGGCACAGAGTGACGTGTGTAGCCAACCTGTTAGAGCTCTCCCTCTGCCTTTCCAGAGGTTGCCTCTGTACCCTCACAGATTCCCTCCTTAAGTGCTGGCTACTCTCCACCCAAGATGGTTCTTGGACCAAAGCTTGGGTCACGCAGGAAGCTGGTGCCCCCAGAGCAGCCCCCCGACCAGTTAGAAATGGGAGCAGGTGGCCCATATCCAGCTCTTGTCCCATAGGAAGGGAATTCCTTGTCCCCATGGCTCCATGAGGCTCCCAACAGGGTCCACTGGGACTACCCAGCAGCTACCTCTCCGTTAAAGCCCCTCCATTCCCAATGCTTCCTGCACTCACCTCCACAATAACTCACCTGCCTCCAGATCCTTGTCACTCATGTTTCCACATGTGCCTTTGGGGGCCCCAGCAGGACGGTACTCAGTAAACACTAGCTGTTGTTCAAAGGTGAAGGATGCAGAACAAGAATAAGTTAACGGTCCATGTTGGCCCCTGGGGTTCCATTTCTCTTTATCAGCAGATAAGAGGTCTTATCTGTGCAATGCCAGATGGCCAATTTGGAAACACCCATTTATTTATTATGCAGACTTACTAGAGCAGCTATTAGGTGTCCGGTGCCGGATGAGGACCTGGGGACGTGGAGACCCACAGGCAGCACAGAGATCTGTGATTTGTCTCAGTGCTAGGGGCCACCAGGTGTCTGGGGCAGGAGGCTGTAGATACCATCATGCTTGAGTTTTGGCATCAGGGTCTGGAATCTGGATATTAGTATTATCTGGACTTTCCCAGGATGTGTAAGGAGAATGCACCACTTTTGTAATATGGAAAAAATATGTTTTAAAGCCCAAAGAGGGTAATGACTGGGTGCTGTGTGCGGGCTGGTGGGGCAGGGTTGAAGGGGAGGTGGACCAGCTCAGGGGTATGAGCCTCAAGCTCTGGGGAGTGGATTCCTGCAAGAAGCAGAGAAGCTGACTGACTTGTGACCCAGGAAGAATGGATCCCAAGTGGAATTCTGCACCCAAATCAGGTGGCCCCACAGAGCTGGTAAAAGCCAGAGGAGGACCCAGGGTAAGGAGCACTCAACTGGTAAGAGTCTTCTAACAATTCAGGCAAGAGATTTGGGGGCTTCAGAGCTGATGCTTGGCTGCCCTGATGCCCAGGAAGGAAACCATCTCCCCACAAAGGGAGCATGTGTGCGAGGAGATGTTTCTTATGAAAACGTATTGGTCTCTGTGGAGGCCAGACGAGGAGGCTTGCAGCCTCCAGATGGATACAGACCTTCACCACAGGTGAACTCAACTTTCCCTGGTGTCAAACCCGACACCCCAGATTTAGATTCAGAAAGAGTGTTAGAACCTGGGGACGACATATGCACACAGGCAGGCAAGCGGTCATTAGCAGCGGTTGGTGGAGAGGCCGGTCCTCTGTCCCCAAGGCTGGCGCTGGCCTCTCGAAGCCAGCCAGGTCTGTCCCTGCTCCCCAGGCCACCCGGCCTGCTTCAATGACACAGGTTGTCTTGTGCATGAGCACTCACAGGGTTTCCAAGTCTGCTATTATTTTCAAACTGCAAACAAAAATGTATTCATTCGCTGGGCTTTGCCGTAGCCTTACATTATCCACTTAGAGTCACATTACAAAAATAGCTTTAAACCGTTTTGCTTGAAATATTGGACACATCCACTCACTGACAGGGAGGTTTTGTTTGGTTGTCTAGCTCGGCTTCGGGGCATAACTTTTCACGCTGATGGTGTACACACCCGTCACTTTGACACAAGCGGGGATGTCAGTATTTATTTTTGCCTTGAGAAAATGATGGGGTAACAGGCAGAACAGAAAAAATTTCCAGAAAGGCCTGTACCACACTCTCACCACATCTCTGCAGGCACTGATGGTTTCCCTGGGCCCTCGAATTCCTTTGGTTTGAGGGAACAGCCCCCTTTCCAGCCCCAAAGAATGAGACCTGGCTGGGAAACGAAGGCTTCTTCGGCCTCTGGTGGCCCCCATCTGGGCAGCTTTTCAAAAATGCCAGCGCCGAGCCCCAGTAAGGCCGGTGATCCTGAAGAGCAGCCACGGTGGAGAAGCCCTGCCTTGACCATCCTCGCTCTCTGGAGGGAGAATAAGGGCCTCACGGCAGCCAGGAAGCAGCAGAAGGCTTGCTCTGGGTGATTGCTTTCCGGGGACCATGGTGGGTTCTCATCTCTTCTGCAGCTACCTGCACCCAGGGTACCAGCATCTCCCACCTGGTGACTCAACTTCCTTTAATTTCATTAATTAATAATTCATTTTCGTGATCTTCAGTTCACTCTCATGAAAAAACTTCTCACTTCGAAATAACTGTAGGTTTGTATGCAGCTGTAAGCAGCAGCCCTGGGAAGTCCCCATCCCTTTGTCCCGGTCTCGCCCTCGAGAGCACGCGTGACCCTAGCACCACAGCACAAACAGGAATTCACAGTGATGCCATCCATCATTCATCCAGACCCCATCGGTCTGATATACACTCGTGTGCACGCGTGTGTGTTTTGTCCGATGCACTTTTCATCACACGAGTACGTTCATGTGACCATAACCACGGTCGGTACGCAGAACAGACCCGTCACGGGGTCCCGGCTGCCTCCTTCCTGTGGCCACAGCCGCCCACCTCCAGCCTCGCCGTCCGCTAATCTGCCCTCCGCCTCTGCCAGTTCTCACCAAGAAGGCTGCATGAGGGGAATGTACCGCGTGCAGCTTTTTGAGATGGGCCTGTTTTACTCAGTATGACTGTCTTGAGCCTCATCGAAACCAGACTGTGGATCCCCTATCACGAGGCACCCCGGCTTGTGGGACCATCGTCTGTGGAGAGATGTCTGGGTAGTTTGCACTTCCTTTCTGGAAATGGAAATTTTCATGAATTTCAATGACAGTTGTTGTTGACCGCATCTACCTGTTGGTCTTCCAGATGCATCTCTCGTCCCTTCCAGCCCAAGTCTCAGGAACTGTCCCCTTCACAACGCAAACCTGACCCTGCCACCACCCTTAGGAACTTCTCCATGCTCTTAAGACAACGTGGAAAGACCCTTCCATGGCTCCAAGCCTGGTCTGGGCCTTGCCAGCCTCCCCGTGTAAAGTCGTGCTGCTCAGAGCCCAGATTCTGACGCCAGTCGGCTGCGTGCAAGTCCGCCCCATGCTCCCCAGCCGAGGGACCGTGGGCAAGCTAATAACTCTCTCCGAGCTTGAGCATCCTCCCTGGAGAGTGAGAACAACTGCAGCACCTACCTCAGGGCTGCCATGAGGATGGCACAGGGACCCTTGTGCAGGGGACTGAGCTCTGTGCCCAGCACACAGCCAGCATCTCCGCTTGGCCCACACTCTCTCTGAGCATGTGCCACACGGGCTTTCCTATGCCACTCACCCTCAACGTGCTCCTTCCAAGCTTGCAACTTTGGCACACCATCTACTCTCTGTGGGGTGCTCTTCTTTCCTCTCCTTCCCTGGCTAATGTCACTTCCTCCGGGAAGACTTCTCTGCCTCATTGGCAAGGTCAGAGGCTCCTGACATTCATCATAGCACCTGCTTTTTCCTCAGGTCACTTCCCACAATTATTGACTCTCTGTCTTTCTAGAATGTAACTTCTACAAGGGCAGGAATCGGGTCTTCCCTGCGTGCTGAGTTTTCCCACCAGCGCATAATAGGTGCTCAGTTAAAACCTGTTCACAAATGGATGATTGGATGCATCTCGTGATTGGGAAAGCCAGTCATACTCTCATGACACTGCCTCTTGGCCACTTGCCCTTCCTTTACCCAGTCTTTGGGCAGGGCTGCGCCGTCCACGCCCACGGCCAGCAGTTGCTGTCTGGTGAGAACCAGCTTGGACTCTTCTGTTTGCTCCTTGCCAGCATTGTGACCCTGGCCATGCCTCTGGGCTGGCCTGCCTCCTGGCCATGGCTCTGCACTCTCTGCTCAGAGTGGACCTTGCTTATTCACACCCTCGCGAGTCTGCTCTCTCTCCTTTGAGACCATCTCTGTGTAGACCAGCCTCTTCCTTTCCCTGTTTCTGCCTGGTGGATGTGTAATTCACATGATTAACCATTTTTAAGTGAACAATTCAGTGGCATTGAGTGTGAGGAGTGTGTTGTGTGATCACCCCCTCTGCATCAGTCCAAACATGCCCCGACCCCCTCCCCCAGCACCTGAAATCCACCCGCCTGCTCTCCATCTCTGTGGATTTACCTGCTCTGGGCAGTCCATATCCATGGCGTCATGCAGGTTGTGATCTCTGGCCTTGGGCTTCTTTCACTCGGTGTGATGCTGTCAAGGTGCATCCACATGGTAGTATGTGTGAGAACCTCATTCCTTTCTGTGGCTGAGTAAGATTCCTTCCCATGTCTGTATTTATCCATTCATCCGCTGGTGGACATTTGGGTGGTTTCCACCTTTATGGCTCCTGGGAAGAGTGTAGCTGTGAACATGTGTGTATGGGTCTTTGAACACCTGCTCTCACTTCCCTAGGAATGGGATTGCTGGGTCATGTGCAAATTCCGTGTTTAAGTTTTTGAGGGACCATCAGGCTGTTTCCCAGGGGCAGCCCCATGTTCAATTCCCACTCCAAGCTTCATCCAAACACGCCCCCTCCAGATATCACCTAACCCCTGACCCTGGGACTCCCTGGCTGTTCTCCCTGTGGTGGCTGCCTCACCCCCTGCTTCCCAGCACTCGCTTCACTTCCTCACTGATGCTCAAACCACAAGTGGACACAGAGGGGCAGGCTGCCTCGGCTGGCACCAATGGCCCTGGAGCAGTCACCCTGCCATTCTGAACCTCAGTCCCCATCTGCAACTGGGGATGATGACAGCTTCTCCCTCAACATGGAGTTGTCATGGGGATTCCATGAGCGATTATATGGCAAGTACTGGCACCCATGAGTGCTCATCAAGGCTCAGTGACCATTAGCTTTTATTATTTAATGAAAATCCATGGTGGACACAGAAGATACCCTGGACATGGCCCCTGCCTCTGGGGGACTTGTAATGTAGTTGGAGAGAAGAGACTCAACCACAAAGTTGAAGGGCCTTGGAAGGGATCCTGTTTTCACATACTGGTCCTGAAAAATGACAAAACCAACAAGCACACACAGGACTTGGAAAGATGCTGGATCTTATGTACAGATTAAAAGTGAGCAATTGCAGAAGGATGTACAGTTCACTAGTTTCTGATAATATGAAGAACTGGCACTAGGGTAAGACTTGACTGTGTGCTATAACGATTTTTTTTTCCTCCCAATACCCCTATAAAAAAACCAAAAGCCTATTATTCCATTTGGCTGACAGGTAAACTGAGGCTCCCGGAGGAAAGGATATAAATTAGTGGAGGCAACAGGATTTGAACTCACGATCCCCTGACTCCACAAACCAGTCTCTTCATACTCTGAGTTCTTTCTTACAGGCTTTCCATCCCCAAGACCACCTCCCACGGCTCCCTGCTCCACGGGGACCCCTCTTCCAGCAGACGGCCGCAGCAAGGCTGTGGCTCTCCTGGGTCCCCGCTGCTCACTTTGGCTGCCGGAAACACTCCAGCCCCCAGACGGTATTTGCTTTTGCCCTCCTGCAAGTACTTCCATTTGCTTTGGATGGAAAAACAAGCCTTTCTGTTGTTGTGAACGTTTCAAAGGGACCTGCCGGGCCACAAGATATCCGCCGGAGCACCGTACCAGGAACGGCACGTTGTTTCAGATGCATTGATTTTTATCAGCCTTTGACCCCCATTATTTATGAAACATATCTGGCTCCCAAATATGCTTGCTTTGAAGGCACCAGTGATAAGGCACCAAACGTGTCCAACAGACAACCGGGATCTTGCCTGCCCACACCCGGTGCAGCGAGGCCTCTCCCGGAACACGGGCCTATGTCGGGAACTGGGAGAAATCAGAGCCTCCCACATCCGCACAGTGTCCATCCAGATGCAGCTGGGGTATGGAAGCCACTTTGGACTCTGTGATGCCTGTGGGTGCTTTCAGGAAGGGTCAAAGGTCACCATCAGGAGAGGTGTGCCGCGAGATGGAAATGAACTCAGTCTAGGTCCTTCTGAACCTGGAGTCTGTCTTCCGCGTCTGGGAAGTTATCAGTGAGAAAGTGGCCAGACATCTGTGAGCCAGGGGAAGGACAGCCTCCTGCACTCCCAGGGGGAGCCGCCAGGGGTCTGTGGAAGTGAAGGATGCCCGCCACTCCGGTGTCCTCGGACGGGGACCCTCTCTGTGCCTCGTCATCGACACAGAGAGCCACAGAGACAGCAGCTCCGGCCACTTTGTAACTTTATTGGCAACTGAGTCCTACGAGTGGAAAATACCACGAGTGCCAGCCTATCTGTACGTTTTCACTAATTCCCAGACAAATCAACTTCTGGAATGTTCTTGGGCAGCACGCCTGCCTCCTTGACCCCTTTCTGAAAGTACCCACAGGACAATATGCTCATCTCAAAGCTAGCTTAAGAGACAGGAAGCAAAGCACAGCACCAGTTTCAAAGCAAAATCCACAAAAGATGAATAACGTGTGTCCGCACCCCGGAATATGATGCAACCATAAAGGGGAACAAGGCTCTGACACAGGCCACGGTGTGGGTGAACCTTGAGGACATCACACTGAGTGGAGGAAGCCAGACCCCAAAGGCAACATATCATACAGTTCCCGGACAAGAAGTGGATTCGTGGTTCCCGGGGTTGCGGGAGGTGGGCGACTGGGTGGTTGGTGGCTGGGGGGTGCAGGGTCTCAACCCCGCTGGCCCCCATACTTTAAGTGGGCCAACCATCTGGTGTGTGCATGAGCGCTCGAGAAAACTGTTAAAGACATGGAGGTTCCATGGGCTTCCTGAGAGGATGGTGGTCAGCAGCCCTCCCCGAACTCCTGAGTCTGTCCCTGAGTGTGAGTGTGTGGTGTGGGAACCCCGCTGGGCTTGCTGTCCTGAGGCACACACTTCGGGGGGCCCGGGGAGGTGACCTGGCCTATGGCTTCTCCTATCAGAGGCTTTCATCTCCAAAGGCCCTGCGGTGCATTTGGAGCAGCAGTCACACATTTGCTGACTTGCTGCTCTGGTGGTCCTGTGGCCACGTGGCTGGGTGGCCCTGTGGCCAGTGGCTGTGTGGCTGGTTCTCCTGTGGCCTGGTGGCCCTGTGACTGGTTCCCCTGTGGTTAGGTGGCCGTGTGGCCGGTGGCCATGTAGCCGGCGAGCGACGCTAGCCCATCACCGAGCCTGCAGGCCCTCCTTGGGTTTTGGCTGCTCTGAGAAACTCTGCTGTTTCCTGTGTTTGCTCACAGACCTCACAGAAACCGCCCACTTCCTTATTCCCCTTACTTGAAGCACAGCCTCTGATAACCTGTGACCCAGAGCAAATCAGTCTGCGATGACCATCGGAACTCCCCAAAGTCCCGAAATTGTAACTCAGACCTCCTCGCACCCCTGGGTACTGGCCACACTGAGGTTTCTCTGCCTTTCCCAGGGCATGTCGGGCGGAGGTGGGGGTGGAGGATCTTGGCCTGGAAGCGGCCGTCTCGTTTGCTTCTTCCCCGGAGAACCCGTGTGATTGTGGCCGTGAGCCCTTGCCTTCGCGTTCTGACATGGATTTGGGCGTGAGGGCAGTGGGGTAGACAGGCTGGCCTGCTCCTGACCCCACTCACAGGCCCGCGGCCCAGGGCAGCTTCCTCCCAGTCCGCCGCAGGGGCGAGCGGGAAAGGGTTGCTGTGGGCGCGATGACTGGTCCTTAAAACGTTTCTAACAAGGGGCTCAAATTCTCACACGTACTGTTGAGAAACATCTTGTATCCATTTTTTTTAAATGCTATTCTTTAGATTTTTTCAACCATTTATTTGAAGATTTTATTTATTTATTCATGAGAGATACAGAGAGAGGCAGAGACATAAGCAGAGGGACAAGCAGGCTCCCTGCGGGGAGCCTGATGTGGGACTCGATCCCCGGACCCCTGGGATCATGACCTGAGCCAAAGGCAGATGCTCAACCACTGAGCCACCCAGGCGCCCCTTGCATGCAATTTTTTAATCATGAAATAAATCAAGTATCTAGAAAATAATGCCAGATAAGTGCACACCTGCCTCAGGATTGTCAAACTTTTTTTAAAGTACACTTTTTATCCTGTGAGGTGCAGTCTGAAAAGCGCACACATCTTAAAGTACAGCCTTAAAAAAAAAAGAGTACAGGCTGAGGAGTTGTCACGCAGTGTGGATGCCCGGGTCACCAGCACCCAGCACCCGGGCAGAAGGACAGAACGGGAGCCCTGGAGCCCCTCCTGGCTCTCCCCGCTGCTGCCTGGAGGCCGCCTGCACACACCCCTTCTCTAACACGCAGATCCGTTGTGCCTGCTTTGCACTTCAGGGAATGTGTGGAAACGGAGTCCAACTTGGAGCCCTCCACGCCCTGCTTCCTCCGGTCACCGTCCAGGGAAGCTGTGCCCTGCGTTCTCGGTGTGGCCCCAGGTTCTGCTGGGTGGACACGCCACACTGGATTGTCCGGCCATCGTTGCAGGGCCTGGGCTGCCTCTCTAGGTTTTGTCACGGGTACAGCTGTCAAGGTCCTCGGGGGGTCCTCCAGTGAAATAGGCACCCGTTTGGGGCGGGCATCCACCCCGAGTGGGGTTGCTGGGTTGTAGGGAGCACACGGCGTGAGCTTTATGAGACCCTGCCGGCAGCTCTCCAGGGTGGCTGTGCCCGCGGCACTCAGGTCCACGCTGGGCCACGAGCCCACGCCCTCCGCGTCCTTGTGACGCCCGGCATGGTGGCGGTCCCCGCACCAACATGCAGGGTGTGAGGCGGTGCCACGGGGGCTCCAGCTGGCACCCTCTGATGATGGGTGCTGGTGAACACCCCTGGGCACTCACCACCTCTCGCGGTCACTCCTCGTGTCAGTCCTGTCTACGTGAGAACAGTACGGGGACGGGGAGCACACCCCTTTGCCCGCTTCCCTTCTTCCCTCCCAGAGCGACCTCTAGCGCAAGTTGAGGTGGTTCCTTCTGCGCCTGCTTTTCTTGCTTTTTTTTTTTTTTTTAAGATTTCATTTATTCATTCATGAGAGACAGAGAGAGGGAGAGAGAGAGAGAGGCAGAGACACAGGCAGAGGGAGAAGCAGGCTCCATGCAGGGAGCCCGACGCGGGACTCGATCCCGGGACTCCAGGATCACGCCCCGGGCCGAAGGCAGGCGCCTGCTTTTCTACTTATGCTGGGAAAGATTTCTCTTTGCCTTCCTGTCAGCCAATGCCCCTTATCTAGTGCCCCTGGCTTCCTGTCCAGGAGTGTTTCCACCACTTCACGTTGGACACCACACTCATTCCACACTCATACAACCTTCATACCACACACACACATTCACACCACACCACACCACACCTCACACCACACCTCAAACTGCACCTCACACCGTACCACACCTCACACCACACCCAAACCACACTCACACCGCACCTCACACCGCACCTCACACACCTCATAACACATCTTATAACACACTCATACCACACCTCACAACACACTCACACCACACCTCATACTATATCTACTATACCCACTCCACACCTCATATCACACTCACACTACAACTTATACCACACCCACACCACACCTCACACCTCACACCATACCCACACAACGTTCACACCACACCTCACACCACACTTCCTACATCATACCATACTCACACAACTCACAGTATCCCTCATGCCACACTTACACCATGCTTCACACCACCACTCACAACACCCTGCATACCACACACCACACTCACACTACCCTCATGTCACATCATACCACCCTTCACACTATATTCACACCACACTCACACCACACTTTATACCACACTCATACCATACCCAGTGCATACACCAGATATTACCTACTGCGGTCTTCCCGCTGAAATTCATATGTTGAAATCCTGATGTCCAAGATGGTGCTATTAGGAAGCAGGACTTTTGGTAGGTGACTAGGTCATAAGGGTAGGGTCCTGTAAGTGGGATTAGTGCCCTGCAAAGGAGATCTCAGCAAGCTCCTTCACCCCTTCTTCCATGTGACCCAGCAAGAGGTCTGAGACTGGAAGAGTATCCTCACCCCATCCTCCCGGCACCCTGATCTCAGACCTCCAGCCTCCAGCAGTGTGAGGGATAAGCATCTGTTGCTTCTAAGCCCTGGTCTGTGATACTTTGTCATAGCTGCCCAAGCAGATGAGGTCATTGGCCTACTCACAACACTTCCTTCAATCTTCACAGAATACAATATTGAGTTCATTTAAGAGGTGTGTCAAGTGCAGCTCAGAGAGGCCAAACGTCTGGCCTAAGTGCACACAGCTAACAAGTATCAAGGAGAATTCTGGCCAAGTCTGACCCTGAGCACATGCTTTTGTCTCTAGGAGGAGAGACGTGCCAGCATGTTCATTTCCAGTAGTCCCAAGCTCCTCCCTCCAACCCTAGTGACACACGGACCTGCTGGGATGAGTCCCAGCTGCTGACCTGGCCATTGTGCAGCCAACAAGTGGGGCGGGGGGGGTGGGGGGGGGCGGAGTCTTAGATACAAACTGATCCTGTTCGATGCCTCAAAAACATGCTGCTCTCCCTCCATGGGGGATAGTGCAGAGTGTAAATTCCTAACCGTTCTTGGCTGCTCCTCAGCCTCTGGCCCTCACATGAGTTTATCTTTATGTAACACAGACTTTCTAAACACTTCAAAATTGCTATGAAAATCAAGATCGTTTCTGGCAATTAAAGACCTGACTCACCCATTGTTCCTGCTGATTGTCATTTTAGGAAATTCCTCCAAATGGGGCTCCTGTGGGTTCAGGCGAGCGGGCCTTCCAGTGACCCCCACGCCATGTGTCAGGTCACCCCTCACCTGTTAGAGGGGCGTACTTTCCAGTTTTATCAGGACAGGCTGCTTCTCACATCCTAGTCTTTCCTGGACTCACCAGTTCTGGGATTCACCCATATTCTTTCCCAAATTTTTAAAACAATTTCTCTCACTTTATTATTTTTGGATTAATACAAATGAAGGCTGTCTTTGGCTCTCCAAAATGGATGAAAGGGTTGCTAGGGTCACAAATTTCAAGTTGGCTTTGATGGAGAAAAATCAATAGTAGACTCTGGGGGGAGGAGGAGGAGGAGGAGGAGGAGGAAAAGGAAAAGGAGGAAGGGGGAGGAGGAGGAGGAAGAAGAAGAAGGGGTAGGAGGAGGAAGAGCAGGAAAAGAAGGAGGGAAGAAGGAAGAGGAGGAGGAGGAAGAAGAGCAGGAGGGGAAGGAGGAGAGGAGGAGGAGGGAGGGGAAGAGGAGGAGCGAGGGGAGAAGGAGTTGGGGGAGGAGGACAAAGAGAAGAGGAGGAGGAAGTAGGCCGGGAGATCCGGATGTGCTCCCTTCATCACATCTGCATCTGGACAGCAGGATGGAGGGAAAGGGAAATGCAGCATATTCTGGAGCTGGACATCACGTGCACTCCCACCCCTTGGCCCGAATAGAGACACAGAGTCATGTCTACTTGGGACCTTGCGTCTTTACTAAGGGTGGATTCTGCGACAGTGAGTCCTCGGGGAGGATCACCACACATCCAGTTACAATCAATATTCTCACCTAAGATGCAGGGTGGGTGATGTAGCGGTTTCTGCTGCAACACCCATCATGTCAGTTTTAATTTGGGTTCAGATATCCTGTTGAGAGACCCAGAGAACCCAGCACGCCCGGTTATCCATCCAATGTGCAGCCTGGGTATATGTCCTCCTCCTGGTTTCTCTGCACTGACTGCTGTGATTTCCCAGTGTCTCTCATCTGGACCCACGTAGACCAGCATCAGGTGTGAGTGCAAGGGGTCCGTTTGGGAGGTGGCCTCAGGGGGCCAAGTGGTGGGTGTGGGGGTGAAGCAGACAGGGGAGAGAAAGAACCAGATCAGGGTGACCGCTGTGGGCAACAGGGCTCCCTCCCTCTGGGGGCTCTAGGGGACTGCGTGGATCACCTTCACAGGTTTTCACCTGGGACCATTGCCCACCAGCTCTCATGTCACTGGTGGAGGGCCCCTCCCCTGGGCATTTCTGGCCTGCCCCTCTGTGAGCCGACCGAGCCCTTGCCCAGAGCAGAGAAAGCTCCAGATAAAAGGCTGCAGGTGCTTGCTGATGAATCCCTGTGTTCCGACGCTGCTGAAGAGCACCTGAGGGGTCTTGTTATAGTTTAGGGGAGGCACCTCTCTGAGGGGCTCGGGCATTCATTCCCATGGCCCCGTCCTTCTAGATGGTGGGCTGTGCGTCGCTGGCTGGGGCTGCCATAACAAAGTGCCCCTGAGCGGGGGTCTTCACGGGGATTCGCTCCCCCACAGTCTAAGGTCGGAGTGCCAGCAGGGCTGGCTCCTTCTGGGGCCTCGAGGGAGATGGTGTCCGAGGCCTGTTCCCCACCTCCTGGTGGCTTGCTGGCATTTTCGACGTTCCTGCTGGATGTATCACCCCACCCCTGCCTTCCTACTCACTGTGTTCTTCCTGTGTGTGTGTTTATGTCCCCATCTCCCCTTTTTATAAGGGCACAGGCGTGTTGGATTGGAGGCCCATGCCAGCATGACTTCATCTGGGCGAATCGCATCTCCAAGGATCCTATTTCCAAATAAGGGCACATTCTGAGGTACTGGGAGTTAGGACTTCCGCACTCCTGCCCGTGACAGAGTGGAAACGGAGCCGCCGCGTTACCTGTGAGACACCTGGACTCAGGAGGGCGCGGCCCCACGGGCAGGTGAAGGTGTGTGTCCAGCTCCCCCGCAAGCAGGGGCACCCATGAGAGTTTCCCATGAGACCCTTGATATCTGAACTAGTGCCTGAGTGTCGTCACTGTGCCGCAGGAATGTGCGTTGGGGTTCGCCGCGGAGCTCACCCCTGCTCTCAGTTTGGCCCACACCGAGGGCCTCTTTCACCTTCGCTGGGGCGGCCCCGGGGGTCTCACCTGAGCCAGGTGGACAGGAGGTGGGGTGTGCGCCCCGTTCCCGGCCTCGGGGTGGCGGGCCGCTGCCTCACCCTCTCCACACAAACTCGGCATCTGAACGCGCTCCCTCCCGGGTGCCGGCGTCCGGGCCGTGGAGCTGGTGGCTAGCCATCCTCCTCCCCCTGGAGAACAATCCATTTAAAACTTCTGAGCTGTCTAGACTTGTTATCTGGCCCCTAATTCCTGAGAGCCCCGAGCGGGCAGCAGCGGGACAGTCGAGATAGCAAGAGGGTGAAGTCATTGGCGTAAATCCTGAGGCAGGAAGTCGGTCCCAGGGACGATGGATGAGCGTGGGGCTGGTGCCCGCACGGGGGGCAAGATAACGCGTCTAGACTCCGCTGGCCATTTCCTCCTCTTCCTTTAGGTGGCCTATCGGCCGCCCCCCTGCCTTCCTGCCCGCTCTTCCGGGCCGCGCAGGACGAAGGCTCAGGAAGATCTCGCCCGTTTCCAGCGTGAGGTGCTGCCCGGGCCCCCACCCCGGCGGGGCGTGGGTGCTCCCCCCGGGAAGGCTGCACTGGCCTCCGTCACTTCGTCATCTCCGAGAGTCCCCTGGGTTAGGGGAGGGATGACGCTTTCTCTCGCCAGTCTCCAAAGGTCAGTGGAAGGTCACTGGTGGGGCCAGGAGGACCCAGGCTGATGTCAAGCAGACCCGGGGACTTCCACAGGCCCTGGGGGAAGCCCGAGGCGGGTCTTATCCAAGACAGCCCCTGGGAGCTGGGCAACACGCAATAGCCTCGTATTTCTGGAAAGAGGAGCTAATTTCATGGGCCCACGTGCACACCGGGTGATGCTGAATCCCGCAGCTAGGGTGGGAGAGGTCGAAGGGTCATTCGGTTCAACCCCCTGCCTCCAGGCAGGCCTCCCCCAGCAAAGGCGTCGTGTGTGTTCTGATGTGCGAGGACACACGTGAGGATGGGGAGAGGAAGTGCACCTGGAGGGTGATGAGGTGGTAATCCCCGGCAGCTGCTCGGGGCCTGGAGCTCCGCCCGGGCTTGGCGTTGCGCGGTCGCGCCCCGACGTGTGGGGGACGCCTGCGCAGAAGCGCACACGGTGTTGGGAGAACGGCTACCGCCGCGGTGGCAACAGCGGCCACACACACAACAGCGTCCGTGACAGCAGTAAAAGCGAAAACGTCTCGAGCCCCTGGCCACGCGATACGGTGGCAGGACAGGTGCCGCTCACCGTCACTTACTCGTCCAAACAAGCCCGTGGGCTGGGGGGGCAGGTCTGTTCTAATTCTCCCCAGCCTGAGGCTCAGAGAGGGAAGGATGATGCCCAGAGTGCCTTGCTCGTAGGAGGGGGGCCAGGATGTGGACCCCGGTGGAGCTGGCTGTAGAGCTGAGGGGCCGCTGACCAGGGCTTCCGCCTCCCGCCGTGGGTGCTCCAAGCTCAGTGGCCTCCGTGACTTCTGTGCCACTTGTCGGACGGCTGGCGGTGGTTGGAGGAGGCCCAGGTTACACAGCTAGTAAACAGAGGGTCCGGCTGCCTGCACACATCTTTAGACGACCCCCCACTCTGGTCCTCCCTGGAGCTCCTGTTGCTCCTCTGTCGCGTGCCGCGCCCACTGGTGAATCTAAATGCTCCTTTTGTGGCCTGTGGTGGGGTGCAGGGAAGTCCCTGCTCTCACTGCACCGAGGGTGACCCAGCACCTACTATGTGCCCATCAGAGACACATGAGAAGCTCTGCTGCGTGTGACAGGGGACAGGTCACCAAGGGGACTGCTTCACAAGATGCAGAAGGACCTCGAGAGTCACCAAGCCAGCAACAGAGCCTCAGGCCAGAGCTGGACCCCAGAGAAGGCAGCACAGACATTGTGAGCAGGGACCAGGAGGGACTGGGAGCCCCAGGGGGCCACCATGCGGATGCCGCCTGACGTGTGAACCTGTGGAAAACTGATGTTTGTCAGGAAGGCCCTGGCAGTGGAAGTAGTAAGCAGCCAGGAAGGAGAATGGAGGGCTGCACAGAAGGAGCCCCAAAACAGATGAAGGAAAACCAACAAGGCTCAACACAGGGTACATATAACATGCTTTACCCTGTGCAGGGAGGGCCTGTTCCGGAGTGACACGTGTGGTATATGCACTCACAGACGTGCATGCACACGATCATGTGCGTCTGTGCAACGAGCTCTGCAGATACTGGTACCTGGGCAGGTGGCTGTGGGAAGAGGTGACAGGTAGATGCCCTTTGGTGCCTTGAATTTTTAACCATATGAATATATGGTCTTAAAAATGAAAACGAAAGATCTGTTACCTACTCTGGTGATCTCTTGAATAATAAACGACCCCTTTGTGCCAGGGACCTCCACCCCCTCTGCGTCCCAGAGGCAAGCGAAGGGCATGTCTGTGGCAGCAATAGATGCTCACCCCCTGCCCCCTGGCCAGCTCCCTCCGTGGCACCCACACCCTGTGGCCTTGCTCGGCCATGATGCTGGGATGCATGCCCCGGGATGCCTCCTGCAGCAACACCGTTCTAGAACCTGTGCCAGAGCCCCGGCTGTCTGCAGTCCCAGCAACGCCTGGGCAGCTTCCCGTGGGGTTAGCAAAAGAGTTCTTTCAAGAAGGTTAAACACCTTCCCCTAGGCAGGAGGCTGGAATCCTGGGAGGACGCCTGAGGATTTATTGCCCCCCCCTTCCCCAGTGCTCGGACTTTCTGACTGGCCCGTTGAGAGAGGCAGGGGTCAGGGGTTATCTCCGGGTGGGCAGTTGGGGGCTGCCTGCGGCCCCTCCCTCCCTGCGGCATCTGCTAGAACCATTAAGGGGTCCCCCTTCTCAGCAGCAGTGGGTGTCCAGCTCGGGTTACCGATCTCTGAGCTGCCCTTACACCACGCAAGCCCTGGGTAGGGCTGACAGGGCGGTTCATGGTTCCAGCAAAGAGGGGCGGTTGGCAGGAGGAATGGACAGGAAGAGCAACACAGGAGGACAGTCCCCCGTCGGAGCAGATCTGAGGCCACTTGCATGTGGCGTGCTGTGGGGACCGTGGGGAGGTGAGAGGGGGGCGTTTGTTCTTGCCGCCGAGGGTCCGGAGGCAGTGGTAACAAATGGCAGCCCGTGAGCCGTGTGGGAGGCCCCAGGGTCAAAACAGAGAGAGTCGCAGGGAGGGACCACAGGATTTTGAATTGCTGGTTCAGGCCACCAGAAGGCAGCACGGCAAGGGCTGGGCGTTCCTTGCTGTGGGAATTTGGAGGGGTGCGGCCCTGCTCTGGGCCTCAGTTTACACATCTGTAAAATGGGGCAGATCATTTCTCTGTCCTGAGCGGGTACAGCTTAAGGGAGGCGAGACAGGGTGCAGGGCAGTAAGAGCAGCCCTTCCCAGGCCACGCGGCCTGTCCCCAAAGGAACGCCATGTGGGGGATTCCATCTTTGCCCCCATTTTACAAAGATGTTGAAGCCAAGAGAAGCCGAAACCAGCCCGGTGTCTCAGAGCTGGTGCCACCGGCTGGCTTTCCCCCTGCTATGGGCCCCGGGCGGCGATCCTCCTCGGCCACCGGCCCCCGTGCAGCTCGGGCTCCCGTGAGCGCAGGTGAGCTGTGATTTAATGCCCGCGTGGTTTCCCAGACTCCGTTTAACCTGGACGATGCCCTTTCTCAAGGCCCAGCGAGGGAGGAATCTGTCCCCTGCGCGATCTCCAGAGAGATTTATGCAGCTTGGCGGGCCGGCCCTGCATTATTACATTTCCTTCTCCTTCATTAATCTTGTGGCGGTGCTCGCTGCTCCTGACAGCCGGGAGCTGCAGCCTGCAAGCCAGAAACCTTGCCACAGAGCAGGACGCGGGCGACCAGGCGGCGCTGGTCTTGGGAGGGACCTTGGGGCTGCCTTGAGGAGAGGGCAGTGGGCTGCCTCCTACCCCCATCACGGCCCCCCACCCCCAGGGAGGAAGCCCGCTCCCCTCCCTGGAATCAGGTGCTGACGGGACCGCTGGGCAAGGTGGAGAAGCAAGTGCTGACTTATCTGGGACGTTCGGCCCCGCTGGACTCACGCAGGGGACACACAGCAAGAATCACTTTCTCCTTGTCGGTTTTCTTACTGTTTGCTGAGAATTTACAGTGAGCCAGGTGCTGAGCCAAGTACTTTACTTTCGTTACCTTATATTTATGTGTCTCGGTGTCCCTTCAGGGGCATACAGATCATCGCCCCTTTCTGCACGAGGAAACAGTGGTCGAGGAGGCCAGAGGGACAAGGACTCCTGTCGGCAAGGAGCACAGTGAAGGCTCTAAATACAGGCCAGTCTCAGGCCCGCTCAGCGCTGGTCCGTGGCCTGTGATGGGACGTGGGATTCCCTTTTTCGTTCATGACTTTTGGAGCCTTCATATTGGGGTACCGTTTACAGGCCACACCCTTCACCCGTTTAAAATGTACAGTCCAGTGGTTTTTAGAATATTCATCTCAACAGATTCCAGAATGCTTTGGCACCCCCAAAAAGACCCCTCGTACCCTTTAGCTGCCACCCCCAAAGCTGGCATGCCCAACACCCTGTGGTCTTTCTGCTCCCCTTCCTGTCTCTGCTGTGCACATTCAGCAGACGGCACGTGTGACTCCTCCGTCCTGGTCCAGTCATCCGGGTCACCACTGCCTCCAGGGAGCCTCAGGTCACTCCTTGTCTCAGCCCCAGTGGCCATCCTTACTGCCATCCTGGTTGGAACCACTGATGTGCCGCAGAGTGTGGGTGGAGTCTGCTGGGGATACTGCTGGGGCAGTGGGCAGGGGGGAGGGGGAACCAGGGGTGCATGGCACACAGGGACTTAAAGCAGGAGGCATAAGTAGGAGTTGGGGGTTGAGTGAGGGTAGAGAGGGCAGGGGCTTCAGGAAGGGGAAACCGAGTCTGCAACGATGAAGAGGTAGGAGAATGAGGTCCTTTTAGGAACTTTAAAGAACTTAACGTGAAGCCCAAGAGGACCAGTGGAGTGAGGGCAGGGGGTGCTGGCCTGGAAGCATGAGGACACTGTGGCTCAGCAGGGAGGGCCTGGTGGGGTTTTCCTACCCTGGTCAGGCACAGTCCCCTTGAAGCCAGATGCACCTCTGTCTCTCTATGCTCCCAGCTCCCCAGCAGGTGACCCAGAAGAACCTCAAAGGAAGAAGCTGGCCTGGCTGCAGAGCATGACGACAGCCCCTGGGGTGCCAGCCTCTCCAGCATCTTGTCTGAGCAGGGCACAGGGTGCTCCCCACAGGCTCCGCTGGCCATATGAGGACCAGTCTTGTTGCGTTTCCTACTGGCCTTCTGCATGGTGGAGCAGAGGAGTGCTGGGGCCCTGGTTTCCAAGTCCTGTCTTTAAACATAGAGAGTCGCGAAGGGCCAGAAGGCAGAGCAGCCCCAGAGGTGGGGTGTGTCTGTTGGCGATGGTGGACAGGACCCCTGGGGCTGGGGGTGTCCCTACCCTCCCTCTGGGTGGTTGAGGAAACCTACCCCCACCCCCCCCACCACGAGACCTGGTCAGTTAGCTGGGCCCTGGGGCCTCTGGGTTGCCACCGTGAGACGTTCATCGCCGAGAAGCCGAGAAGCCGAGAAGCCGAGAAGCTCAGAAAGCCCTGGCTCTTACCCCTAGCTCAGAGGTGCTCAGAGTTGTTCTATAAACAAGCCATGTTCACTCCCTCACATTCCAAAACGTCTGTTTAAGTGGGAGACCAAATTGGAGGCACAGCTCCCACGTGGAAGTCGCACAAAACCATCCATCTGCTGGCTGAAGCCCCTCGCCTGGGTGTGGAGGGGAAGGACCCGTGGGCGCCCGTGGAATTTCTGCAGAGCCGTGGCCTGGGCGGAGCTGCCTGGTTCTTCCCCCAACCTCGTGGTGGCCAGCACCGGATTTTACGTTCAAGTGACTTCTCAGCTAAAGCCCAGATTCTTGACTTCCTTTGAATGTCAGAAAATGTCCAGCTTTGTCCAGGCCCCGTGGGCTGGACACACCCAGTGACACACCCGGTGCCCAGTGTGTCCCCACAGCCTTGGAGCTTGTGCTCTGGGCAGCACGCCCCATGACGCCCCACGACGCCTCCTGTCCCCTCGACCAGAGGCCATGGCTCACTTGCCACTTATCTCCCACCCTCTCATGTCACGTACCACCTCCGGGAGCCCCCAGCGCTCTCATTCTTTATTTTGGAGTATTCAGAGTGGGCATTTAACAAGGTTCTTGCCGGCAGGATGGCACTGCCGTGTGACACACAACAGGGCAGCTTTTCCTGGTGGACTAATGACCCAAATGTGCCGGCCCCCGCCCCTGGGCAGATGGGCTCTAGAAAGGAGTGCTTCTGCAGGGGGTCTGTGCGGCATGCAGGGCGGGGTGAGTGCAGCCCACGTGGGCAGTTGACCCAGCAGTCGAGCCCAGAAGCCTAACTAAAACAGGACAAGCGCCAGCGTTTACTAAGCTCCTCTAGTTTAATCACTGTGAGGGCCAAGAGATGGGGACGGAGCCTGGTTGCCTTCCAGCATTCCAGCGTGGATCCGGGAGAGGTAACAAATGCCCCATATATCCTCTTGCAGGCTGGATTTCCTGCCTGGCGCTGGAGAGCCGGAGAGGGGGTAGGGGTGGCGTGTAAGGTTTCCTCTGTCCTCCCCCCAACCAGCCCCCACCCCCCCACCCCCCAGCTCCCAAACCATCCATCAGTCCATGGCTCACCTGTGAAACCCAAGGCTGGGAACCACAGCGCTATTCCGTTACAAAATCAAGATTTATCGGAACATGACAGGCCTGCAGGGCTTTTATGACATGCATGGCGCCAATCCCTTCTGTTAACCTGCTTGTCCCTGGTGGGGTGGGGGCGTTTTACGACTGCCAACACCACTCCATCTGCTCCTGAGCTTGTGGCGTTCTGACAGTAAGGACAAAATGTCCAGCTTTGTCCAGGCCCCGTGGGCTGGATTATCACTTCAGCACTTGAGAGCTCGGCCTGCTTCCCCCTGGAGCGAGACCCCCCGGGCTCCACAGCCCCCTCGTTGGCTCTGCCTGGTGTGAATGACATTCAGATCACGCTCTGACAGTCCCGTGAATTATCTGTTTTCGGGCCTGCCTTCGTTGCTCTTTCATCTCCATAGCAGAAGCCACGTCGGGGTGTAAAGAGGGGGTTTCCTTCTCGTGAAATAATCCATTGACATCTCTACAAAGGCCCCCATGACACCCAAATTGCTTGTGTCTCATGGAATAAAGACATGATTGGAGACCATTTGGAACCTCTTTAAAAAAGGAGGTCAGGGGATGCCTGCGTGGCTCAGTGGTTGAGCATCTGCCTTCAGCTCAGGGCATGATCCTGAGGTCCTGGGATCGAGTCCACCATCAGGCTCCCAGCAGGGAGCCTGCTTCTCCCTCTGCCTATGTTTCTGCCTCTGTCTCTGTGTCTCTCATGAATAAATAAATCTAAAAAAAAAAAAAAAAAAAGATCAGTGCCTCCTGGAGGCTGCCAGAGAACTGCCACTCAGGCAGGTAGGGAGGGATTCTGGGCCATGGCTGGGACCCTGGCCCAAGTCTTTTAATGATCTAACTAAAAAGTGAAGCCATATTTACACTAAGTGCAACCTGTTGGGAAGTTGGACGCCCTGGGGTGCTCTGAGTTCTGCCCCAGAGAACTCCTGTCTGTTCTGGCCAGAGAGCTTGGAAGGCCTTTCATGGGACTCAGTGATGGTTTTCATGAGCTCCCCACTCTCAGCAGGACCTGTCTCTGGTGTTGAGAAGCTGAGAGACGTTTGCTGTTCAGAACAGGGGGAGGAGAGGGGCTTCTCATGGGTGGGTGCAGAGGGTCCTGGCTGGAGGCTGACGTCTGCCTCTTCCCACTGCCACCAGAATGGGGAGAGAGTAATAATGTTGGCAGCTTCTGTTCTCTGTGCCTTGGCCCTGGGCCGGGTGTTTCCGGAAGCCTATGAAGAAGGCACTTTGTGATTTCATTCTTTCTGGTGGGATAGTCGAACCACCAATTTGCCAGTGTCATGCAGATGGTGCAGGAAGGAGGAAGGGCTAGGGAGGGAACCCAACTGATGCCAAACTCATGTTCCCAAGTGGGAAGAGTCAGGCTTGCTATTAACCAGATCCTGCTTCAGCGCCCTGGCCTCATTCACAGTGTCTCCGTGGTGGGGTAATGACATCTGCCTCACCGCGTTTAGGTCTCAAAGGAGAATCAGTTTATAATATGCAGTGGGCACTCAGTAGTTGTTTGTGGACTGCGCTGTGTCGTGAGCCCTAGCGCCAAGGAAGCTGGGCCTGAAGTCCCACTTGATGCACTCCACAGTTGCATGGTCTCAGCCAGGTCATCTACCCGCTTCGAGCCTCAGGTTTTGTGTCTGTGAAGTGTGGACATGCTAACAAAGCCCCTCCAGGGCAGCCTAGAGGAGGACAAGGTGTCAGTGACATGCTCAGCAAGGCATGCAGTAGGTGCTCCACAGACATTCACACGAGGCCAACCAGGTCACTGTCACTGTGGCTGTCCTCAGCCGCACCCTGGGAAATGACTCCTGTGTCCTAAAGTGCTCAATGAGGCCAAGGGGCAGAGGCAGGCCTTCCCTGGATGTGACTGCCTCCCGCTCGGATTTGCTGGTGCTCCTGTGTCTCAGGTCCCACCAGTGCCACTTGTCACCACGGCTGGAACATGCAGCCAGCTGGGAAGCGGCAGTTTGTTGGCCTTGGATGGACTGGGTATTTTTATTTACAAATGAGAAATCAGAAACATTGGCATGGGCCAGACCAGCTTGACTGCATACTCAGTGCCCCCTCTAGCCTCCCCACTGGGAGACCAGCAGGATGCTGATTCCTGCAGACGTTCAAGTAACTGAACTGGCTGTGACCTGAGCTAAAATTGAAAGAGGGTGGAGTGCATGGTTGCCAGAGAGGTACTGGCCTCCATGTACATGGAGAGCTCCTTAGCAAGCTGTGCCACCCAGGGAAGAACAGAGACACAGGGTGGGGTTGACTCACCTACCCTGCCTCACCCCCCAGAACAGGAACAGTGGGTGGGGAAACTGACCTGCATTGGGCTCCGCCTGTATACCTGCCCCTACTCAATGCATTCCCTAAGAGAGGCATTATTTATAGCATCACAGTGGGAAGGCAAGATGGCACAGCCACCTCAGAAACAGTTTAGTGGTTTCTTACAAAGCTAAACATACTCTTACCATACGATCCAGTAATTGTGCTCCTTGGAATTTACCCAAAGGAGATGAAAACTCATGTCCACACAAAAATTTGTGCACAGATGTTTACAGCAGCTTTATTTATAATTGCCAAAACTTGGAAGCAACCAAGATGTCTTTTAGTGGGTGAATGGAAAAATAAACTGTGGCCCATCCAGACAATGCAGTATCATTCAGTGCTGAAAGGAAATGAGCTATCACACCAGGAGAAGACATGGAGAAACCTTAAATGTGTATCACTAGGTGACAGAGGTCAGTCTGAGAAGGCCACAAATGACATGATTCCAACCCTATGATGTTCTGGAGAAGGCAAAAACGACAGAGACAGATCAGTGGTTGCAGATGTGTGTGTGTGTGTGTGTGTGTGTGTGTGTGTGTGTGTGTGTTTAAGGGGTGCATGAGGAGCAGAGCATGGAGGATATTTAGGGCAGTGAGACCATTCTGTGATACTGTGGTGGTGGATACACATCATTAGACATTTGTCAAGCCTGTAAGATGTCCACCGCCAAGAGTGAAGCGTGAGGTAAACCATGACTTTGAGTGATGATAATGTACCAATGTGGGTTCGCCAACATAATAAATGTAGAAGATGTCAGTCACAGGGACTCTGTGCATAAGGGACAGAGAGGGACAGGTGGGGACTCTGAACTTCCTTGTTCGAATTTTCTATAAACCGATGGCTGCTCTAAAAAATAAAATCTATAATTTTATAATAATAATAAATAGTATCAGTATGGACTCTGGAGCCAGTCTGCCCAGTTTTGAACCCTGCCTCGGCTGCCACGGTGTGTCAACTTGGTGAGGCTGCCAAGCGCAGCTCTGCAATCAAACACTCATCTATGCTGCAGGGAGGGTGTCCTGCAGATGTGGCTGCAGTCCG
Source organism: Canis aureus (assembly GCF_053574225.1). Lineage (NCBI taxonomy): Eukaryota > Metazoa > Chordata > Mammalia > Carnivora > Canidae > Canis > Canis aureus. The sequence continues at coordinate 22,955,637 of NC_135613.1, read as the reverse complement.
CGATCAGGTCAGGGGATGGTTCTAGAGTGTCTATGCAGCCCTGCTTCACTCAGCTGGAAACCCTGAAAGCAGAGCTGAGGCTTCCCTGGAGAAGGAGAAGTCTGGCGTGTGCATGGCAGCTGCAGCCCGTGCCCGAGAGGTCCAGCCGGGGGCCTGTGGATGCTGGACCCGCCGTCACTAAGCCAATCCCTGGCAGGGCATCTTCACACCTGTCTCCCTCTGGTTCTGCTTCTCTGGTGGGACCCTGACTGGCACAGCCACATATCAGCTGCATTCACACTGCTTCTGCTTGCAGGCGGTTCTGATGACATTTGAGACTACAAGGGTTTAAATGACCTGTGTATTTGGTTCAAATCATGCTTTCAGCAAAAGAGGACACCGAGGGCCACAGAGGTTAGCTTAATGGTCATGACACACACACCCCGCCCCTGGAGTCTGGGGGTCAGCAAGGTCAGGGATGGGTCCAGATCTGTGCAGCTGCCACACAGCTAGGCCAGTAGATGGAGGTTTGAGGGGCCCAGGGAAGGGCTGGCAGTCCGAACCTGACCACTTCCCACCCTGACCTTGGAAGGGATCCCAGCATCCACCTCCTGCAGCAGATGCCCCTCGTCCTCCCGGGGGACAGCCGAGAGCTTCCAATGGGTTTTTAATTAGAAACAATCGGAGGATCCAGCTGCTCCTCAAACGTTTCGAATTGCACATTTTTTGCATTCCTCCTCGACCTGGCACTGCTGGGACACTGCCATTTAAACAAATAGTAATAATAATTCTGGTATTCGAAATTTAAAAAAATCACAGCCTTCCTTTCCTTGACTCATTTCCCGTGGTGTTTCCCTGGCCTAATCGAAACCCGACAGGCTGCGTAGCAAGGAAGCCAGTCTCCCCCTGCACCAGGGCAGAGTTCAGCGTGGAGAATGGTGTTGCTGTCCAGAGTGGTGGGAAGAAGTTTAGGAGAGGGGGTTTCCCCTGCTGAAACTCCTGAGGTCCAGAACATCCGCTGCATAGCATGCCACCCAGCCATTTGAGTCCAGAGAAAGAGTGAGCTAATGGCACTGGGATGTGGGACATCTTCTCATGGTTCCTCTCCTTGCTTTGCAAGGACACCAGAGCCCTCAGAAGTGATGTCCTCACAAGTGCTCTTACGAGGGGCAGAGGAGTGAAGTGTTTCATCCTTACACAGCTGGATAAGAATATGCAAAGTATTGGCAACAATAAGAATTTCCACGAAGCCCACCACCAGGAATTCTGGAGGAGAGTAGACATTCGCGGTGTCCATGCCCACACACGGGAGAGCAATTAAATTGGCCAACACCTTCCTAACTGGTGTATTACATCAATGATGGTAATCATAGCTAACTTGTATTCTGCATTTACTGTGGAGCAGACACTTTATAGGCAGTACCTCACTTTATCCACACAACGATGTAATTGGCTTGATAGGGTAGAAAATGTGATTGCTGCTATCGTTTTATGGAGGAAGCATTTGAAGAAGTGAAACATTTGATAAAGGAATATCACACAGCCGTGAAGGAAGCCACATTACCAGGCCAGTGCTTTGAACCACTGAGGCTCTGCTCATTTCAGGGGTAACTGGCAGAAGGAAGACGGTTTCACAGAGAGGTCACTGAGGATGCTCGGCAAATACTGACAAACAGGCATTAAAGAACCATTAAGGGATCCCTGGGTGGCGCAGTGGTTTGGTGCCTGCCTTTGGCCCAGGGCGCGATCCTGGAGACCCGGGATCGAATCCCACGTCAGGCTCCCGGTGCATGGAGCCTGCTTCTCCCTCTGCCTGTGTCTCTGCCTCTCTCTCTCTCTCTCTCTCTCTCTCTGTGACTATCATAAATAAAAAAAAAAAAAAAAGAATTAAAAAAAAAAAAAGAACCATTAAAAAGAAAGAGGACACTGGCTTTAAACTGTGGAGCTAAAAGACTATGAATAGCATGATTATTATACACTTCGGAAAATGGCATGGCTCTATCTTCTAAGGCTAAATGCCCAACTATCGCACGACCCACCATGCATACCCAAGACGTACGAAGGACAAGAACAGTTGTGGCAGCTTTGTTCACAATAACACCAAACCAGGGAATGCCAAAATGTGCACCAATTGTAGAATGGGTAAATGAGGTGAAGTGTGCTCATAAAACAGACAGTGTTCACAGCAATGAAGGAGAACAGAAGTCCAGTCCACACCATGTGAATGAGTCTTTCAAGCTGATGATGAGTGAAGGGAGCAAGACCCCAAGAGCAAGACTCCCTTCATACAGAGTTCCAGAGTGGGCAGCACTGACCTGTACTGAGACATCAGGATAGGGGTACCCATGGGAAATATTGACTGGAGCAGGCACAGAGCCTTCTGGGGGACTAGAATATTCCATAATTGATCCAGGTGGTGGCTACACCAGGGTGTACCTGGGCTGTACACTTAATCATTGTGCACTTTACTGTGTATTCATAATATCAGGTAAAATTGAGAGAAAAGCACAAGCACTGCCCTCAACTAACCTACAGCCTAGCTGGGATACTGGCATACTTTAGGGAGTGCAGAGAAGGGATATATTAGCAGACATTGGGATAGGGCAGGAAGGTGAAATGGAATCCTAAGTTAGACAACCTTAGAGTCTCCTTGAGACCCCCTGTTGGTTCATGAGGGCATCTCTACCTTCATGTATTATCTCCAAGGAGCGTGCAAGTGTGCGAATCCCTGCCCTCCCGCATATGTGTGTATGTGTGTGTGATTTGAAGTTTTGTGTACTTGCACCAAATACGAAAAGCTGAAATGAAAAGTTTCATTGGCATTGTTACCATCTGTAGTCTGAGTACATGAGGCACTTGTCCAAGGGTTCTCGTTTTTCCTAAACACTTCATGCCCTAGTTGGTGCAGATTTAGATAAAACGAACTCCCACCTGTTATGAGTGGGGTGGTGCAGCTAGACTCTGGATTCTTTCACTCAGACCTTCACATCACAGTTGTCACACGAGTGTGTAGCAAGAGCCATCAGAAGGGGACTGGGCTACTGCCCCCCGCCCCCAGAAGTCACTCCTCCCATCTAGGTATCTCAGGAGCCCTTTGTAAAATAACAAAACCAAATATCACTGCTTAGAAGGGTGTATTGTGGATTGACTACTTGCCAGCCTTGGGATGGTCAGTCCTTAGATGTGCAGAGCAATTCAGATAAGAAATGAAATGCAATCAAACGTAGGGAATACTCAACGAGGTAATAATAGAAGGAGAATGCTTTTATTCTCTCTCTCTCTTGTTGATTTAGGGTTCTGAGCATATCTAAACCTAAGATTAATTCTTGAGTAAAGATGGACATTATTGGAGAGTCTACACCAAGCTTATGTCATCCCATCTGGGCTGGAAAAATGTTGCCTCACCCTGGTTACTAGAACCTATATACCTAACTGGTTTTCAAAAACCCCAATCAAATCAAAGCTAATCAAGTCAACCAACAGCTCTTGAGAATCTGCTTTGTCCCGTGTTCTTGTTTAGCACAGTGGGTCATGAAGGAAAATGACATTGTCCATGCCCTCCTGGCACCCACAGCTTTATATCCCAGCCTTACAGTCCTTAGAGAGAAGTGGTGGATGATTCACAGTGCCATTAGGAATGTGGTTATTCTTCCGAGTCACAACTATGAACGTCAATCCCTCTGTATTATATACACTCAGAAGAACCAGCTAAGAGAGTTTCTGATTGTCAGAAGGTAACAAATTCACACACAAGAACTTCTGGGTGGATGTTATGTTAGTGAATGGATATCATTGAAAAGGCTGGAATTCATATACATAATTCAGGGAATGTTTTAGAGACAAAGTTGGTTACTTATTCCTTTGTGCCCCAGGTGTACTTTGGTCTACTGAATTATGGTAATTACATTACAGAATTACATTACACTTATTAATATTCATGACTATTCAACTGAATGGTGAAGCCCTTAGAAAGTGATAACTCTGGTTTAATCAGCTCTGGGTCCACAGTGCTTGGTACCTAGTAGGTGCTTAATAAATATTTGTTGGAAGAGCTAATGAATGAATATGAGTGACTGAATGTGCTCTTGAGAAAATTAGCATTTGTAAGATTTATTTTCACATTTGGAAAACAAGGCTAATGTTTGCACTACTTCATTGTGAGGGTTGGTTAGGGTACTCAAGTAGAGCACTGAGCGGTTGTGTGCTAACACATGGTAAGTGCTCCATGTGGGACTGGGTGGTGATGATGGTGGTGGTGGTGGCTGTGGTGGTGATAAGGATGAGGGTGATGATGGTAATGATGATAGTAACAATGGAGGTGATGGTGACGATGGTGGTGGTGATGGTGATGACAATGGAGGTGTTGTTATTGGTGGTGTTATTGGTGGTGATGATGGTGGTGATAGTGATGATGATGATGATGATGATGGTAGTGGTGATATTGGTAGTAATGGTGATGATGATGTTGGTGGTGATGATAGAATGGTGAGACTGATGGTGATGGTGGTGATGATGGTAGTAATAACACTGGTGGAGGAGAATAGAAAGGAAAATGAAGAAAGGAATTTACTTCACTAATCGTCACTAACAAATTGATGTTAAGGTTGGAATTCCGTGTTCAGCCCTAACTTTAGAGCAGTTTCTCTGGAAGCATAAGACAAATGAGGGCTCTGCCTTGGAACTCCATGTGAACTCACCCTAGTGGATTGGGGTCAAACTCTGGGCAGTGGATTGGCTCATTAAACAAATGACCTAATTTAGTACTTAAGACACCCAAAATTTACTATACTAATTTGTCAAGTCATCCAGAACAACCAAACCACAAACAGTTGGCCTAGTAGGTTTTAATGGAATTATAGGCAAAATTCAGATTGACCACTCAGTAAAAAGTTCAATTAAAGTAGAGCTGACAATTTAGTCTGTGGAACACTGAAGGGACTTTTATGGGCTGGTATAAATCTTCTGGCTAATTCTTTCATCTTGTCCTTTCCATTTTTAGCACCTCTCAAGGAGAATGGTTTATGGAACTGGGGAGTAGGAAGCAGGAAGTAGGAAACAGGAAGTAGAAGGGTTCTATTTTGGATGTGGCAACTGATAAGCCTGTTAAGGCCCCGCTTCCTTGGGGAGCAGCTGTGGAAAGGGGTCGTCCCATTTGCTGGCTAGCAGTTGGGGACCACATGAGTGAGGCGCGCTGCAGAGTCCGTGATCCAGCATCTGATGGTAGCTACAGAAATATAAAAACGTCGACTGGAAGCATGGTTACCACGGGATGTGTTCTTTTAAATGGAGACCTCTGGTCACACCTCCCTTGATAACTGAGGTAACATTTGGCATTTTTCTGCAGAGCATCCGGAGAGAGCAGACCTTGCCGGTCTCACCGTTCCGAGGCGGTAGAAGCAGTTATGCAAGTCGCGTTGTGGGGCGCCCTCCTCCCTCAGATCACCTGGACAGCTGTCTGCTTACATGGTGAGAATTGCCAAGCTTCCCATTTCAAGATCCATCTGGTTCTCACATCAAGCTAAGTCACAGTCTTAGGAGAGAGCCCGAGCACACCCGGGAGATGTGAAAATGTAGGAACGAGCGTGTTTATATTGTATTTGCATTAATGCTTCCTAGAGTTTATTTTCAAAGTGAAGAAAGAACAATGCATGGTAGGCTATTAAACCCAAACATAATCAGTTTAAAGTTAGGGGCGTGCTCCTCAGAATATTTTTCTCCCGTTCTGAAGGGTCCACTTGAGCAGGGAGTGGGGGTGGGGGACGGGCCGCGGTGAGCTCTCCTCAGGCCTGGGCCTGCCCCTGGGCCACTGCTGTTTGTCATATGGAGTGGATTAGCCTCTCTCACACTGTCAACTTGGGTGTTCCGCGCACAGCCTGTTTTTGCTGGGGTCTTGGTTTTGCTTTTTATAACGGCAGGAAGTGCCCCTCTCGGACCACATGTGAAATCGTGTGGGAACGGTGGGGAGGGGTGCGTGGGGTGTGGACATGAGAAAGCCTCCCCTCCAATGGACGGGTGTGGGGGGAGGCAGGGGGGGAGAGATGCGTGCTGGCCAATTTAACTTTACGGGGCCTGGTTGGCAGGAGGACGGGGAGGCGGAGGCTTTCTTGATGGAACCCGCCTGTCCCTAATAGATCTGCCCCTCGTATTTTACAATGCCGCGTAGAATCGTGGCGGGGCCATTAAAGCACGACGGACTACAGCTGCTGCTTAATTTGTTCGAAATTTCCTGCCGGCCTCGCCAGACGTGTACAGGAAATGGGCGGTAAATGTTTAATAGGTCATACCTAACCAGACAATTAACAGGTGCTGTCATTTAGAAAATCCCACATGGTGTGCGTGCATATCCACAACTGGATCAAGCGTGCCGTTTTGGTTTTTCCTTTGGAATAAAGGCAGGCATACTGTTATGGGGAGGTACCCAACAGGGGACCTCGGAGAATAAAACTCAGAGTTGGGTGACCTCCTGGATCTCACCTGTGACCGGCCCTGCCCTTCTGTATCCAAGAACGCTGCCCCCCATGGAGGCCCGAGTCGGGGACTTCCATGGTGGGTGGGTGCTGGGAGCCGGGAGTCTCTGGGCTCCCGGAGGAGGGACTTGCTCACCTGTGCGTCCTTTGCCAACCTGTCCACGCAGCAGAGGGTGGCCCCGCAGGAAGCACAGAGGGTGGCAAAGGCCCTTCCATGGCCTAGGAGCTCTCAGATAGGACCGCAACTGCAGTTGAGCCTGGAATGGAGTGAAGTGTGTGTGTGTGTATGCGTGTGTGCATGTGTGCACACGTGTGTGCACCTGAGCAGGGTGGGGGAGCATGTCACAGCCATGCCAGGCTTATCCTCGCAGTGGGTCTCTGTGGCTGTTTCCCCCAATCCCCACACCCCTCAGTTCTGCTACATAATCTTACCAGACCCACGCCCTCACCCTAGGAGGGAGGGGGAGTATCACCTCTACTTTTACAAAGGGGAAACTGAGGCACCCATGGGCTCAGAACCTGGCTGGTAGCAGAACTGGGAATTGAGCCCAGAAACCTTGAGTCTAGAGCCCTGCATTGGACAGTGCCACCAAAGGACAAGTCAGAAGACAAAACACCCAGACTCCATACCCAGCAACCAACCTGTTAAGATGTTGAGACAGTTCTCTTGAACCTTCCTTTATGGAAAAAAAAAATATATATATATATTTTTTTTACAAAATCAATGTTTTGTTCTCTATGGAGTTTTGCAACCTTGTCCTTATAATTACTATTACATGGTGATTATTTCCTGCTGTTCACCTGCAGAAATGTGGTTTCCAATGGCAGCCTGTACTCCATCTAATAATGTTTTAAAATATTCAATCAATTCCCTTTTTTGACATTTAGGCCACTTCTAATTTTTCTTGTTTATAAAGCATATATATAAAGTATATATATAAAGCATATATATTTCTGACCATTTTAATCCTTTTACAATCAGAGTGAAGAAAGCCTATGCATACAAAGTCCTCAAGTCAGAGGGGGAGGATGGGGTGCAGAGAGGGTGGGAACAAGGGGATTAGGATCTCCAGGAGGTGTGAGAAGGAAACAGACTTCCGCTCATGGCCACGGCGGGCTCCGACAGAGAAGGTTTAGGACAGGGTTGTGTCATCATAACTAAGCCATGTTGGATTCCACCCTAGGCAGTTCCACTGACTGATTAGCCAACAACAGATTGCGAATATTCGCAGGGACATAGATGGAACCAAATGGGGCCAGTGGGGACTGGGAGAGAGTAGCGTTGGAGGGAGAGTCAGCGGTGGACGAGCCCATGTGGGGTGCACTCACTCATCAGCTCCTGGATCCTGTTCATTCCTTCCTTCCAGAACTGCATTTCGGCTGTGGTAAAGAGGAGTCAGTGCGATCCAGTGTCTGCAGAGAGCTCTCTGGGGAGGGGTCAGTCACCTAGTTCCCAGATCAGAACCCGCATTTCACAGGAGCCAAGGGAATCACACGCACACATGGTACTCAAAGAGTTTTGGCTGCAAGTTGTCCCTGAGACCTTAGGTCACCTGCACTGATACCTCTCCCCCTCCCACAAAACAGCACCAGGGACATGTAGACAGGGAGTCAAGCCAATGGGCACTGTGTCCAGGCTGGGTCAGCCTGGAGGGCAGGGAGCTTCCCGGGGCAGCCTGCTGCCCTGTCTCCTCCTCATGGCTCTGCGGAGAGCTCCCCAAAGATGCAGTGTGGGCAAACCCAGCCCAAGAACACACAAAGGAACCCACAAAGAACCCAGGCTTGCAATGTCTTTCCACCTCGCCTCAGAGGTCTTAAAAATTCTAGGTGCTCAACAAAGCTTTCCGACAGAGAGAAGAGTCCCTCGTGAGGTTCTCAGATGATGGGGCCACTCCCTGACACGTCCACACCACCTCTGTGCTTATTGCCAGTCTGGGGCAATGAGAAGCGTAGGGTTCAGGGCTGGTCGGGTGCTGACTTGGCTGCTCGGGGACTGAGTTTCCTGGGATGTGGGCTTCTGGAGACGCAACTAGGAAGGTCTCCAGTGAACAGGATGTTGCTCACACTAGTTGGGAGACACCTTCTTTCAGACAAAGTTACTGAAGCCTGAAGACACCGATGTCCCCCGGGGAGTTTGCACAGCTGGTCAGAGGCTGAATCGATGTGTCCTGCAGGTCACCTGACACCCACGCACCCCGCCTCCACAATCCCGTGCAAATGTTGGGATGGTGATCGTTGGCACCGGCTGTCAGGTGGCCCTCAGCTCCCATCCTCCCTGATACTACCTGCATGAAGTTCAAGTCTACTAGAGTTCAAAAGATGGCGTAAAAACAACATCTGAAAAGTCTTCTAATAGTTCATGACTAATGGGCTGGACTTGGCTGTCCAATAAATTGTCTACTTCTTGCAGCAGTTACACTGATGACCCTCAGGCCCCTTATCAGCACTTGATGCTCGTGTAAACCAACCCTCATTAATGACAGGATGAAAGCAGTGACACTGTGCAGGCCTCCTCCTGCTGTCCTCATCACACTTTGAAGTCCAGCTGCTAATAGCGCCGCCAACCACAGGCATAAAAACGGGTGGCAGGTTATACAGACGTGTAATTTCAGACAATTGATGCCGGTTGTCACTTCTGCCAGAAGGTTTCTTTTGCTCTTGCCGGTGATGGCAGAGCAGGCCTCATGGGAAGCAGGGACATCTCCTCCCGAGAGATTTGAATATTCTAGGGCACAGGGTGTAAATGGCAGCTTGAGAGCTGAATCTGTCCATAGATGTGTTTACATTTTTACAAACAAGTTCATAATACTTAAAAATAGTGTATTTTATCTAAAAATCTGGAGGTCTAAAAAAATAAAAAATAAAAAAAATAAAAATCTGGAGGTCCGACTTTTTTTTTAAACAATTTTATTTATTTATTCATGAGTGACAGAGAAAGAGAGAGAGAGAGAGAGAGAGAGAGAGAAGCAGAGGGGGAGGCAGGCTCCATGCTTGCCCATGGGAGCTCGACGTGGGACTTGATCCTGGGTCTCCAGGATCATGCCCTGGGCTGAAGGCAGCGCTAAACCACTGAGCCACCCAGGCTGCCCTGGCTTTTCTTGATAAATTGGAAGACCCACCCACAGCTGGACATTCCCTACGGCAGTGGTTGACTGCATGTGGGTAGGGCTGTCTGATGGCGCCCCGTGTGCTCTGTCATTCTGCACCCGTGCTCTCTGTCCATAAGCTGAATGCCCGGCTGTGTAGATGATGGAATCTGGAGCCAGTTTCAGGGTCTCTCAGTCTAGTCCTCAAAACCCTTGATAGGAAAAAGAGGGTACAAGAGGTGTAGAAAGAACTCCCGGCCGGGGGTCACCTGTCTGGCTTTGTGTCTGGGCTCCACTGTGGATGTCACGTGGAGATTGCTGCCCACCTGTCACCTGGCCTCCTCACCTGTGTGAGTCTGAGGCGGAAGCGGCCTCAAGAATCCTTGCAAGTTCTCAGCTCCTCTTTCTCTGCCATACAGCCTGCAGTTTTCTCTTCCTCGCCTCCCTCGTGGGTTGGGGAAATTCACATCAATGATGAAAGGGAAACGAACTGGAGGGGTTCTGGATCTGGTGACACTTGCCTGAGACTCAGAACAAGGCACCATGTCCTCTGGGCCTCTGTTTTCAAAGCGAGAGGGTTGGGACAATCTGGCCATGTGAATCTGGACAGTGTTCCCCTCGTCCAGGTGACATGGCCAGTGTTGAGAGACCACGAAGTCTGGATGTGTCCCCATGGCCTTGGAAAGAGACAGAGCATTCAGTGTGGAGTGGACCTGGATGGTGGGGAGGATGGGAGCTGAAATGTTCTCACTGGGATTTCAACTGCAGCCCCCTCCCCTCCTGGCTGGGAGACCTCAGGCCAGCCTTTCACTTCTCGTACCCAGTTTCCTTATCTGTCAAATGAGGTAACAGAGCTGACCTTGGAAGGGTTCTTGTTGAAATAGGACCACAGATGTGCAGGATGTGTAGCCTGGTGACTGGCTATAGTCACTAGGAGTCCCCGAGGATGCAAAATCCTAATTCTGCCTCAGAGACCTGGGTATGTGACAGTCAGAACGGAAAAGCCTGCATAGACCCTTCGAGTTACATGTTATTGACGGGGAAGAGCCATTGCCCACAGATACTCAGCCTTGGGCTTAGGACAGCCCAGTTGCTTCCACTCTGCAAGAATGCCCTGCAGACCTACCATGAGCCCAGCACCGAGTGGTCAGAAGAGTCTGCATGGTCCCAGCCTTCAGAAAAGGATTCTCATGCTGAGAATGCTGAGAGTGTCAGAGGCTTGAGGGAGAGAGGAGAAGAGAAAGAGGAAGGAAGGAAGTGTGTGTGGGGTGTGTGTGGGGGGGAGCGGAGGTGACTACATGAGAAGGTGAATGGCAGGGAACCCACTTCTCCCTGACGGAGGCGATAAGATGGCCTGCCACGGAGGAGGATGCTCAAGAAAGATGTAAAGTATTTATGTCATAGGAGTTGAAAAAGTAGCCGCCTGAGGACTGAGCTTGTGTGCGGGCACCATTGGTTTGGAAATGTGGGGTTGAGGCAGAGGAAGAAGTCATAAATGATGCTAGAATTTTCTGTGCAGGCAGAGGAGGGGTAGTGTTGATGTTAACCAGATTGGTGGAGCAGTAAGTACAGGTTGGGTGAAGGGGCGAGGCAGGTGCACGAAGCTTGGGGTGTTGGGACATTTGGCTCAAAAGTCTTCTCCAGTTTCCTTTGGGAACCCCAGTTGATGTGGATCTGTGTTAAAAGACCTCAACACTCTTGTTTGGAGCAAAGTCACCCTGCAGTTCAGAGTAGGTGCTCAGCAAGTATCTGAGGGTGGACAGAGTGCATTAGTGAGACGTAGAGCAACCTGCCCCACTGCAGGACCTGCCTGGGGACGTCACCGTAGTCATGCCTCCTCAAGGCAGCATGGTGAAAGGATGCCTGGGATCGCGGCTGGATTCAGGTTCTGGGAATGTGTTTTAATAAAGACATGAAAAGTAGGGGAGGATGTAGTGTGGCTATCAGGATCAGAAGAGGGGGCAACGATTCTAGCTGCAGGGAGCGGCCCTTGTTTTGAGTTTGTGGGCACGGCACTTACCAGGACCCCATCCCTCGGTCATTTACATGGTGGGGATGAGATATTTGAGGATCAGGGTGCACCACACTGGGCTAGACGTTTCAAACTGACCTTCCCCACCCACGGTGCGTAGGTTGAGTGTACATTTAGGATCATAAGTGATTGCAATCCTTATGTTGTAACTGCCGGCCTGCTGGTCTGCATCCTCTCTCTGTAAATTCCATCTCTCAGGCTTGACCCGGGGTCCAGGCCTTGGGTAATACTTACCGCGTGTAAGGACCAATGAGTGGTACACTCTGTCCCCAGCTGGCTCTTCCCCGGGGAGAAGTAGAGGAAAATGATGAGCAGAGGAGGAGATGGTTCCTCCAGTCCTGGTTCTGCTGCTTCCTGGCTGTGTGGTTTGGGGACAAACTGCCATCGCCCAGACCCCATGCTCTCCGAAGACCCGGGTTCTGTGAGCCCGGTTTGCTTTGTTTGCTCTTGCTCCCCCACAGCCAGAGAGACTTGCCTTCACAGGGTGGGGATGTGCTGGCATCCTCCTCCCCATTTTTCTCTGACTGTGACGGCAAGCAGTGCTTTCCCAGGTGTGGGTGGTCCACCGCTGCCAGGGAGACCTCAGGGACCGTGGGCTCTCACACATTCTTCGGGCCTAACCTCTGGAAGATGATTCCTGGACGAAAGAAGGCCCCCTGCTCAGGGCTTCCAGGCACTTTTGAAACTGCACCTTCCTGCGAGTGTGACCAGGCCTGACACGGTTCTCAGACCACATCCGCACCGGGTATGGCCCCGTCGTTGGGGTCAGGGCTGCAGGTATCGGACTCACATGTGTACAACCTCTGTTGAGAGCTGGCCCCTGTCTCCTCCTGCCTCCTCTCTGTCCTTCCCTTTGAAGTCGGTGGGGCTCTGGGGTACAGCTGAAAATGCAGAGGTGCGGAAGTGAAGACGCTGGCTCCGGTGGTCCTGGCCAGAATGGAGGGCCGAGGTGCCAGAAGGTGGTTGGCAGCCTCCATGTGCAATTTTTCCAACGTGAGAGGTTTGGGAAGGCTTCAGACACCTTGGACTCAGAGCCCTGAAACTGTGGCCCACCCGTTCCTGGAGAACTTTCCCAGGTTCACAGAGCATCTTGGGTGAGTTCCTCCTCAGCTCACTTGGGGGCTGGGCTGAGCCTTTCATGAACGGTCACACCTTGCCATGCCTTTCATTCAGGAGGGACCTGCAAGCCACCACTCACTGGATTTGAATCTGGATGGCTTCCGCGGTGTGGACGACTGTACTGAGAGGCTACCTGGCCTGGGGTTGGCCAGAGACCTAACCCTGCACCAGACCAAGAGCAAGTAATCCAGTGCTCTTACATCCTGGGGGTGGTACAAATTGAGGAGTGAGGAGAAAGAGGCCAGGGTGCCATGTTGCTCCAGAACCCACTGTCTGTCTCCCAAATACCCCTTGTCAGGTAGGGCAGAGGGAAGAGGCAGGAGGAGACAGCTTGAGCCTGAGCCAGAATATGAGTGGGTGCAAGTCTGCCGCCCTGGGCAGGTGCACCTCTAAGTGCCTCTCTGTCCTACGCACATAGGGGTTGGGGAATGGAGACACGTAGGAAACAAAGCTCAGAACACACATCTACAAAATGCAGTCATTCACTCAACAAACTCTTCTTTTGAGCATCTAATCTACGCAAGATGTTGTGTTCAATCTGCAGCAGATGGAAGAAATAGTTCATTCCTTCAAAAATGTGCAGAACAGGACACTGGCTCTAGCTGGTTTTCAGATTCAGGTCTGTAGGCCCCAAGGCGGATAGTCTCACATCCCAGAGCCTCAGGTTCCCCCTCACAGAGGCGTTGTGAGGATCCAGGGAACCGAAGCCTGAGCAGCCTGTGGCAGGGGCAGTGAGCCCTAGAGACGTGGCTGTGGCAGCAGCACTGGGGGCTGCTGCCTGGCAGGAGAAGGAGTATAGGTGCATGAGGCAGCTCTGAACACACTCAGTCACTTCTGTTCTCACCTGCCTCGTGGCACTCCCCACGTGTGGTAACTACTGGGTCCTGTGCTTGGTGTCCCCTGGATGACCCTGGAGCTTCTTGTCCCCAGGAGTGTCACATTATTCACATTGGAACCCTCAGCCTCAAAGAGCTGAGTCCATGTGTACGCCCTCCCCCAGCTCTCCCAGCACCTGCGCTGTTCCATCTTTCTCTTGCATGTGACCTTAGTTCCTCACCTTGGTTTCTCACTCTCCCCACTAGAGTATCAGCTCCAGGAGGGTAGGAATTTTGTCTGTCTGTCTGTCTCTCTCTCTCTCTCAAAACACACAAGCAGGAGGGGAGGGGCAGAAATGGAGAGAGAGAAAGAGAGAGAGAGGGAGAGTCTCCAGCAGGTTCCACACTCAGCGCAGAGCCCAACCTGGGGCTCCAGCTCGTAACCCTGAGATCAGCACCTGAGCTGAAATCAGGAGTCCGACGCTCAACTGACTGGGCCACCCAGGTGCTTCGACATTTTGTCTTTCATTGATCACTGATTTATCCCAGTGCCTAGACGCATCCTCTGTGTGTGCACACCCGCAGTCCCTGCCACGTGGTAGCTCCTGGATACACCTTGTCCAATGGACTCATGAGTAAAGCAGCCCTGCTTGTGTTCTAGCGCAGAGCCGGGCCATGGCAGGCCTGTCTGCGGGTGTCCCCTTGTGGGATTTGTGCGGGTTACTCACTCTCCCAGCGCCTCAGCCAGCACATCTGTAGCATGGCGACAGGGACAGGGCTTACCGCCGAGGTGCAGGAGGATGACCGTGATGCAGGTGGGGAGCGCTTAGCGCTTGGCCTGCCCCTGGGGTGAGGACCATGTCAGCCATCATTGCCACCACCTCACTCCCCTGAAGCTGGTCATCCGGAAGAGCTGTGTCCTGTGTTTCTGCCAGAACAGTGTCACCATGTCCTCCCGTCATGACCCCTGTTACCTTCCGTGCCGCCATCTGACTCAGTAATTTTGGGAGAGTGTCCTCCACATGGTGACAGCTGCACATCCAGTCCCTGGTAGATTTAAGCTGTTGCTTGTGCCACCAGCAACGTGGCCTCCATCGCTCCTCTGCAGTGAGAGCCCCGCAACCCATCCCTGCCCCTCTTCCCTCCAGCCACCTACCGAAATGCTGCTCCAGACCGTCATCCTGAGGCACAGCGAGCACACGGAGGGACAGGCCCTGGCCCGAGTTCAAATCTCATGATTCCCAGTCCCACTGTCCAGGCACATATTTAAAGAGCACCTACTCTTTGCACAGCAGCTTGGCTGGCTCTGTCCACTGTCCTCTGATCTAGGACGGCCCGGAGGAGCCCCCGCCCCTCTACCTGCCACATCTGGGACTCATTGGTGCCGTCACGACGGTTTGTTTATGTGTAATTTCTGGCTAAGACTTGAAAGTTGAACTACCGCTCCTTTGTCTAAACAGTCACTACTGTTATACAAAACGCAGGCCATCTCCTGCCTTGGATGTTGGACCAGAATATCTATTCCCAGTGCACCTCGTGAGAGAAATCAAAGAGGCTTGTTTACTCCCAAATGAAAACTTGCAAAGTTCAGAATCCCACAGGAGTGGCTGTCTCACTGGGAGGAGAAGGCGTCCTGAGAAGCTCACGGTGCAGCCAACAGGTTTGTTTACGGACACATCTTCTCTGCTTAGGAGTCAGACATCCTGAAGCTCCGGACAGGCGGAGGCGGGGTCCTCCAGCTGGGGGACAGGCCCGTGTCCATGAAGCGGGGTCGGCAGCTTCCCCTGCAGCCCGTGCCACTGCCAGAACCGCCCTGCTTCCTCCCAGGGAAGGCGCAGAGGCAGGTCGGTTTCCAAGAGAAAGTCTCCTTTGTTTCTCCTGCAAATGTTTTCATTAGAGAGGGGCTTCTCCTGTGTGCATCGTCCCTGACCTCTGGAAGCCCCAGTCGTCGGGTTTCAGGACCACGATTTGGACAGCTGCACACACTGGCCTGGCAGGTATGTGAGCAGGGCGGCGGCTCACCGCGCCCAGGGAGGCCCTGGCCTGGCCCCATCCTTCCTGCAAGCACTGGCCCTGTGGGGCGCCCGTCCCTTCTGTGGCCAGCTGTCCGCCAGAACAGGTCCAGCGGCCCTTCCACCGATGGCAGAACTCCTCTGGGGCCCCAGCTTATAATTTATTCAATTATGCCTGGGAGGGGAGGGGGAGAGGGGGCTGCCTGACTTCCGCGTCTTTCTCCCGTGGGTGGTGGGGTCCAGAGGACTTCCACCGGGCTCAGTTCTCAGGGCCGGGGATAGTGAGTTGTAGGAGGCCCTAACCAACAAAATGCAGCTGTTCCCAGAACAAGGCCAGGGAGCCCCCCAATGCCCCCTGTGTCTTGTAGAGCATGAGCGCCAGCGTCTGTCACTTGCAGAGCCTGACAGCAGTTCTGTGAGGATTCTGGAGTGCCCACACCAAGCTCCATAAACCAGAGGGCTTTAAACCACAGAACCTCAGCCTCTCGCAGTTCTGGAGGCCAGAAGTTTGAGGTCAGGGCATCAGCAGCACTGTGCTCCCTCCAGTGCCCTGGGGAGGCTCATCCTTCCTGCCTCTCGCCTACCCTGCGGTGGTGCTGGCAGTCCTTGGCTGATGGCCACATCCGTCCAGTGTCTGCTTCTGTCTTCACATGTATGCCTTTCTTCTGTGCATGTCTGTTTCTGTATCCATATTTCCCCCTTATTAGGGCCCCAGGCGTTGGATTCAGGGCCCACTCTATGCCCCGTGACCTCATCATCTGTCATCTGGTGGTATCTGCAAAGCCCCTATTCTGAATAAGGTCATGTCCACAGGTAGGGGGATTAGGGCTTGGACACATATTCCCAGGGGAGGCCATTCCACCCGGGGCAGAGCTATTCTCTGCAAGCACCCATTTTACTTTGATGTCTCGGTTTTCTCATGTGTCAATGGGGTAAGAGTCCAACCTTCTTCGTTGAGCAGATGTGGGGAGTCAACTGGCTGAGAGATGTAGCATCCTTATAACCTGGCACGTGGCAAGTGACATACAAGGGCGTTTTGTTCTTACTGTTATCGTCAGCCACAGGGCTCCACAAACAACACAGAAAGAGGGTCAGGGTCAGACGCAGGTTATATACTTTAGTGATCTCTAGTTACCATTAGAATAAAACCCACACAGCCCCCAAACCTCATCCTGTCCACCGTCCTGGCCACGTGGGCCTCTCTTCTCCTCATGTCACACAGCTGCTGTGTGGGGACTCTCTCATGCCTCTTGCCAACCCCATTGCCTGGAAGGCTCTTCTCAACATCTATGATAGCTGGGCTGCTTCTCAGCTCCCGACCACCTGTGGCCAGGCAATACTCCAGGACAGTGTCTTGTCACCCCACTGCTGTACTGTTTTGCTTTGTCTATATCACTAACTGGGTGTCATTTTATGGAGGTCTGTGTTTGCCTGTGTTCATTATCTGAATGGGTCTAGAACGTAAACCCACGAGGGCAGGAGCTGCCTGCTTCATTGTCCTCAGTGTGCTCCTGGCACTGTGGATCCTCCATGGTCAGACCACCTGAGCCCCTTCCAGGGGCAGATGCCATTTTGTTGGGAGCCTCCATCTGAGGACCCATAAGGAAGAGCAGAGCTTGCTTTGACTCACCTGTCCTTATGCTTTCCTGTCCTCTTTGTTTCTGTTGAAGTTTTTATTTTGAAAAGAATTAGGGTCCATCCATAGAAAGATGCCCAGATGTTACAACAGACTCCCAGATTTTCGCCACCTGGATTCACTTATGTCAGCATTTAGCCATATCTGTGCTTTTGCTCCTTTTCTCTCTCATGGTCATTTCATGGTCATTGCTTGTTTCTTCACTTTTGCTGAACTCTTTAGAAGTGATCTGTGGGATGTGTCACATCCTGCCCCTGAAGGCATCAGCACTGTCCTGTAGGAGCAAGGACGTTCTCCTGCACAATGTCACAGTGCTTTAGCAAATGCTCATGTGTCCTAATACAGTACTTTATGGCAACTTTCAGCCTCCCATCCAGGCGTCAGCCTAGACTCAACGTCACCACCGGTATTGTGCCTCATTGGTCCTCTTGAATCTGGAACATTCCTCAGCCTTGTCTTCATCTTTCATTTCACCAGCATTTTGGAAGAGTGCAGACTTTCCCTTTTGTAGCTTGGCCCTCTGTTCACATTTGTCAAGTAGGTGTTAACTGAGCTTACACATTCTGGGAAATTCAGGGTTTTAAAAAATGAGAGACTTTTCCATTATAAAAAAAACACTTCATATTTTAAAACATCAGTAAATTTAGCAACCTTGGGCCCATATTCCATGTGGTTTGTTTTTGCACAGTGTCCACCCCCCCAGCCTTCAGTCTCAGGGGCAATGAGTGTGTGACCCTTGACATCATGGTCAGAGGGACCGTGTGTGACCCTGGACATGTCCCTTGCCGCTAGGGGTCTCAGGGAACAATAACAGAGAAAACATTTGAGGAGAGAACGTCTCACAAGCATCAGCACCCAGGAGATACGATCTTTTCCCTCTAAATCTGCGGAAGATTTAAATAGATGCTTCCTGCCTGAAGGAGGGGCATGGGGTGCCACAAGGGAAGACAACACCTCACCGAGAGCAGTTGGTGTGCTGCACAGACTTGTGCAATAGCAGAAGGAAGAGGCGATGAGTGGCATTGCTGAGAAGTGGCCCTGTAACCCATCCATAAAGGGCTTATCAGCTGCGGAGATCTTTCTCAAGAACTTAGATGCTGACAGCCCCATGCAGTGAGAATGTCAGTCTCAAAGAGAAGGCAAGTCATGCCCGTGTGGGTTGCCGTGGGCCTTGGCCAGGACAAGCCAACACCCCAGCCATGCCTTCCTAGGACCTTATCCAACCCCTCCATTAGAGTTGTAATTTCCCAAGTTCAGACGAGTCCATGCTCAGTGTTGAGCCCCCAGCAGCTGTGATGTTCTCATATTTTGAATAAATGCATATATTATTGAATAAATGCAAAGTGACCATTTTTATTTTCAACTAAGTCTTCATCCTTCAAGTAAGCACTTTTCAACCATTTCAAACGGTATCCCCTTCTGAGAAACAGAGAAACACGTCCCATTTTAAAAACTGATTTGCACACCCATTCCTCCAAAGTTCTATAAGAATGAGTTCTTAATAATCATAATCCCATCTAAAAATCTCTGCCAACCAGAAATATTTTGTCACTCTGTACTTCCAAGTTGTGTTAAAAAGCATCCCCCCCCCAAACATTATATAATATTGTGACATGGAATATTCTTTCCTATTCTACATACATCTCTACTCTAGAGGTTATCCATGCTCTGAGTAGGGCTGTCTGTGGGGAGCATACTGCACCCCTTGGCAGAGCATCTCTGACCTAAAGCTCTAGGATGGAGACCCTCCCATAGGGCACTGCTCTGGAGTCTTCACCAGGAGGCTGGTCTCAGGTCTAAAGGAGCTAGTCTTGTAGAATCTGCTCCAGTGGGTCTACTCACAGCCCCAGATTCTCCTCTTTCCTCTCCCACATGGAGGAAATGCTGACCCTTGGATAGGGAAAACAGAAGGCAAGAGAGCAAAGCCACCAAAAATGTCCAAATACAAATGACATCATGCATATTCTTAAAAAACAAACAACAAACAAAGCATCTGGGGTGCACTGAGCTGTTTATCTCCATATCTACAATATGTTTGTTGATAAAGATCTTCCTTGGAAACTTTCTTTCACAATGATTAGGACAAATTTTCCAGTTAATAATTACAGGTATTAGAAAACGGTCATCTGATTTGGCCAGGAGACAAGGCAGGAAGGGTTTCCTCTTCATTTTTAGCCCTAGTAATAATAGCAACAGCTGATTTCAAACAAGATCTTACAGAATCGCTGATTCGAATTATCCAGCGTAATGGCCCAATGTGCTAAATTAACTGTGACGTCTTCTAATTTTACTCAGGCATATAAAGTTTTTATGCCTAAGTGCATCCAATGGCCTGTTTTCAACTAGCTTTAAATAGGCTTTGAGTCTTGCTAAGAGAGACAGTTCAGAACGGGGCTCTGGAGCAGATGCTTGGGTTCAAGTCCTGCCACTGCCACCTCCTTCCAGAGTCAGCCTCAAGCAAGTTACTCACTCCCTCTGTGCTTGTTTGCTTCTCTGAACAACAGGTGTGTTGATAATAGTACCAACAATGCTGAGCAAACATTGTCACATCCATACAATTAAAGACGACATGGGAGTTTTATGTGGGCTCACCCAAGCTTACACAATTGGACTCAAGTAGGTCTCTCGACTTCAATGCCCATGGAGCTACATCTCTCCCACCTAGACCTGGGGGGAGTTGTACAGGCTTTGCTTAGTAGGACAGTCCCAAACAACCCAGGCACCCAGATACAAGTGGGGTTGACCGTCATGGTGGGTGTTAGGATGATCAGCTGGAGTAACGGCCTGATGGCTGACCCAATTGCTCAGCCTTTTAAAAATGTAGTAAGCAGATATGTTTGAAATGGTGAACTCAGGGACCTCATTTCAGGCGGAAACTGAGGGGCAGTTATTTTGTGAAAGAAAGAGCTGTAGATGGAGTTCTGGGACTGAAGCCAGGGATTCTCCCCCTGGTCACAGCATGAAGCTCAAGGGCCTTGGCCCAGACCACACAGCCAGACCATGATGGGCCACACTGACTGCAGGACCGATTTGACCCCAGGGCCCATGCTCTTAGCCGCTTCTCCACCCTGCCTTCCTCAACCAGCTTCATTTAGCCTTAAAGGAAACTAATAGCTTGAGATACAAAGTCAAGATAGTATTTCACAAACAGTGATTGTTAGATGCTGGTGATTAACACTGGCTCTGGGATGACCTATTCTGCATGTTTGTATCCTAACTTACCTCTGTCCGCTAAGGATTAACCACTTAATTTACCAGTGAGAAGACTAGGATTCAGTTACCACCTCTAGTCTCAGCTTAAAACTTTGCTTATTTAACTCAGGGCTGGTGTCCTAAACAACAATGGCTTCATAAGACTGTTTATTAGTCCTCTCATGATGCTCTTACATTGTTATGAGAGCCCCTAATGAGATCAAGTAGTTTTTGATTATGTATCTTTCACTTAATCTATTCAGTCTCCTTCTTCAACGGATCGGTAGACACTTGTTAAGTGAACAAACCAGTAGATAGACATCCCCATCCACAAAGGTACCATCAACCTTAGATTTGTCCTTGACATTTGAGACTTTGAGATCCACCCAGGGATTATAAAAACCCAATTATGAAATTGATTTCATTTCTTCACTTGGAACACAAGCCCTGCTTGTGAGTTCAAAGAGTCACCAGAACTGGCTCTGAAATATGTTGTCTATTCTAGAATTCAAACCAACTTCTAAAGATAAAGGTTTCTATCCCTAAAGATGATCAAAGATGGGGTAGCACACAAATATCTTTGAAGTAACAAATAGCAAGCAGTTTTCAAAGACCCTTTCTAGAAACATTTTGGGGACCTGCTTTCACAACACCATGACAGCCGGTGGCTAGGTTCCCTCTAAAGTGCCAATGCTTAAGAGGTAATGGTAATATATTGAAAATAAACAAACAAACCCTGCTACTTACTGAGGGTGTACAGTTTACATCTGGGCTATCTTACAATTTGTTCAGTCTTCACACATGGCACATTGGCTGTCATTCTTCCTACCCTACAGATGACAAAACAGGTTGAAGGAGTGCAGAAACTCAGATCACTCAGATCACACAACCACTAAGGGCTTGGATCAGGATCCACACCCAGATGTTGGCCTCTGAAGTGTGGGTTGTGGTTCATCTATATTCTCGCCCACTGTCTTATCTGACTCTCGCTCTAATGGGTTCTCAAATCTGGCTGCGCATGGAATCTCTGTGGGAGCCCTGAAGAAATGTAGGCGATGGAGTCCACCCAGATCAATTCAGCCCTGTTACGTGGGGCTAGGACACTCCCAGTAAATGTCGGGAGTTTCCCACGGGGTTTCTGATGTGCCGCTGGGTTGAAATCCCCCAGGGTAGATCAGGAAGGGCCTTCAGCTGTAAGTATAAGGATTCCTAATTTAGTCTATTTTGATAGACACTCTGTTTTACAACTTTACTCCCAGGGAATTCCTTTGTCCTTCCCTGAGGCTGAAAGCAGTGGGGCACCGCATAGGGTAACGGCAGGGTGGAGAACCGTGGGGCTGAGTGACATCTGACAATGTCTTCCCTGTCAACCTGAGAAACAGCACAAACAAAGCATGAAATTTTGCTTCGACTCTGCCTGGAGGCTCTTGGTTGGCTGCCATGGAATTGTCAGCCTCTTAGAAAGTGTCTATCTGCTCTAGAAAGGCCACGGGGACACAGAAGACACACACAGCCCCAGCCTGGAGCCATTTCACACCAAAGCCAGCATCCCAGTGCAGCCCTTCTGTCAGTCAGCTGGTCGACCAGCAGTCCTTCTGGGAACCAAGGCTCCAATCTGAGGCTGGATGGGGTCCGGTTAGAGCCACTTTCTTCTGGAGTTTCCCTGGGAGGTTACAATCAACAGGCTGGGGAGGAAATCCCACATTTCCAAAGAAGAGGGTTCCTAGGCTCTAATCTTGTTAGTCTTCTGCTTTTTTTAAAAAAAGTTTTTTTTTAATTTATTCATGAGAGAGAGAGAGACAGAGAGAGGGAGAGAGAGATAGGCAGAGACACAGGCAGAGGGAGAAGCAAGCTCCATGCAGGAAGCCTGATGCGGGACTCGATCCCGGGACTCCAGGATCACATCCTGCGCTGAAGGCAGACTCCAAACTGCTGAGCCACCCAAGGATCCCTAGTCTTCCCCTTGTTAATCAACAGACTTAATTAACCCTGAGGGGATGCTTCCCAGTGAAATCTTGGTCCCCACAAAAATGAAATGAGCTCTTTTCTCTTCCCAGCTGTCCCTCTTCCGTAGAAGTGACTTTTCATGGCAAGTTAAGGTGTTCGGGGATCTCTTATAAAAAAAAGTTCCCCATAACTTCACTCCTATTGGACTTTTGGGAAAGTCAAAAGGCCACCAAAACGTAAGTCTGGTCACTAGATATTCCAAGTAATGAAATTAAGGAAGCTCTCAAGTATCATTGCTGTACTTCCTATGTTAGCCTGTGACATTCTAAACATTAACATTCAGTGCCTGATTGTCGTGAAACAAGAGCTTTCCCTGAATCTTGATAGCCTAATAAATTTTATGCAACATGAATGTCAATACAGGGAAATACAAACCATTGCAAAAAAAAAAAATGTTCATTCTCTGTACTCGACTAATGCCATTTTTAAGATTTTATACCAAGGAAAGTTTACATTGAAAGTCAAAAGACAAATGTACAAAGATATTCGCTGCTAGATTATCTAACTGCCTGGAAAATATCTAAATGTCCTACGATAGGGGTTGGTGAAATTTTTCTTAAAAGATCAAATGGCAAATATTTTGAGTCTTTGGGCCACATACATATGGTCTCTGTCACAACCACTCAACTCTGCCCCGGCAGCGTGCAAGCAGCCACAGACAGTATGTAAGGGAATGAGCGTTGACTATGCTCCAATAAAACTTTATTTACAAAACAAGGCAGCAGGCAGGATTTGGCCCCCAGGCCACAGTTTGCTGGCCACCTGTTCTATAGTAAAGAATACGGTTATCAGGATCTGAAACAATAAAATACGGTTATTTAGCAGCTAGTTTAAGATCCTATAGAAACTTGAAAAAAATGTAAATAATAAGACATTGACATAAAAAGCAGAAAAACACATATACACTTGTGATCACAGAAAGTGTGTGTTCAAAGCGACAGGCGTGAAGACAGGGTGATGCACACGCTTTGAAAGTTGCTTACGCAGCAGACTTTTGCTGTGAGACTGCAGGCTGTACACCAACACACAAGGAAGACGACAGACGGATGTCGAGGGGCCATCCCGTGGCCGTTTACTTCTCTGGCCTCACATCCACTGACTGTGCCTACAAGATGACATTCTTCATTCATTCAGTTGTTTGAGAATTTATTAAAAAGTGTTGATGCGCCAATGGTAGAACATGTATCATGTCCCAGACACAGTGCTAAGTGGTAGAGGGACGTTCAACAAAGGACACAGATGGGGTTCCGTTCAGGTAGGATGAGGGCAGGTCAGCTGGAGTCAGCCCAGGCCGTCCTGGCCACGAGCCTGCTCTGCACCCTCATGCAATGGGCAGTCCCTGGGAAGCTGTCAGGGCTGAGAACACTCTGCCCACATTGAGCCCAGCCGGCTGGGAGCTTCGGATGAGCAAGAAAGTTGGTGGCATGAGTCCTCCTATGCCCACCTAGGACAGGTCAGCCTTAAAATTAGGGAGAGGAAGAGCACAGCCACAGCCATAGGGATAGACATGGCTTCCCTAGAGCTGGTGTGGCCCCAGCTGCCACACAGTGTGCCTCAGCTTCCATGGGCACCCTTGTCTTGTGGACATGGGGACAATGTGGGGTGGGCCTGTCTTACCCATTGGTAAAGCACACTGGGGTCTCGGGACAGGTCCAGATTTACGTCCCAGAATGTATAAGGAGCTGCGAGCATAAATTCCAGATGTTCATGCTGCAGATGCTTCACGTGCAATTTGGGAATTTGGGAACGCTCAAAATAGCATTTGCCCATAAAATTGCCTGAAATGCAGTCCAAATGTGTCCGTAAAAGGTAACCAAATAGCAATTTATTGTTATTAGTTCACCTTCTTGGAGCTTCCATGCGGGCAAGGCATTGATCTAGCCAGGTGCCCGACACGTTTGGGGTGACCTTGGAGGCATTTCCCTGATGCCAGCAGTCGGTAAATTCTCCCCGTTGGCCTGCACACCTGAACAGGACACTTGGAAAAAGCCCCACCGGGCCATTCTTAGACATTCTCCTTGAGGTAAATTCCTGAAAACCTTGATGAGAGTTCAAGCCCATTCGTAAATATGCCAACAGATGGCACGAAGGGGCAGGGGACAATGCGACTGTCCCAAAGGGGCCCGAGACAGGCCATCACTTTTATCCTGACTGTGGTAAAATACACTTAACGTAGAGGTTGCCATGTTAACCGAGCTAGAGTGAGCGGTTTCATGGCGTAATATGTTCACAGTGTGTTGTGCATCCGTCACCTCTATGATTCTAGAACATTTCCATCATCCCTAAGGGAAACCCCATTACCATCAGCACTCACCCCCACCCGCTGGGGATGCCAGTAGAATGTAACACAGGGCAACTGCTTCTCAACAATACTTAGTTTAAACCACTGGGCTTGTTCATACATTCCACATCGTGGCTGTGTGGCCATAAATTCCTCTGACTTTACACCCCAAATTCTGTGAGGTCTAAATCATTCATGCACACAGTTGGCAAATGGCCTCCCCAGATTATCCCCTGCAGCCCCTGCCAGCTCCCTCTTTTCATTCTAGACCCCCCCACACACTCCCCCCTACATTGCTCACTACCTCCCACCCCAGCAGGCTGGCTCTTTGTTTCTCAGCGGGCATGGTCTACCCCAGGGCCTTTGCACTTAGTGCTCCCACCTGGAACTTGAATTCTTCCCTCACTTCTTGGAACTTTTATTCAAAGTTCCACATTTTCAGTGACACCAGTGCAGAAGGCCCTATTTATAGGAGGGCAATCCCTCTCCTGCCCCTGGGTTCCTCCATCATACTTACAGAATATTACCTGGTTTTTATTTTGGGGCGTTTATGAAGTTACTCCTCTCCCAACAGGATGCAAACCCCGCAAGAGCTGAGAGTTTGCCTGTCTGCTCATTGATATGTCTCCAGCACAAGCTGGGTGCCTGGCAGAGAGAGGTGCTCAAAGGGCCCATAGGATCAGTGCACGGGCATCCCGACAAGCATGTGTGCAAGTCGGGTTTCCCTGAGCACATGGAAATCAGGAAAGTCTGCCAGGACACCCTTGTCCTGTTCCATACACTGGTGCAAGGCAAGGGGCAGGAGGACGGGCTGCGTGGAAGAGGATCCTGCCACCTGAGCTAGGTGCTTGTTGGCAGGAAAGACAGGCCAGCTGGTTGTAGCTTAAGCGACACAGGGGGAATTTATAAGAATGCTGTGGGTGGGCTGGGGCCAGGTCCCAGGGGGATGTAGGACTTCTCAGTCTTCCCACCCCCCCATTACCCTTCGCTTTTTTTCTAGCTTGTGTTTTCCTTCATTGATCGTCCTCCTTCAGCCCATTCCCTCTATTCCTGGGAAACATTTTCACAACAGTATGTACCCAGCAGCACAAAGCGAGATGAACCTTCTTGATCTCAGTTCCAATTTCCAGGGCAGGAGTACCAATTTCTCTTCTGCCCAGTTCAAGTCAGGGGCTCTCTGGAGCCGGTGGGCTGTAGCTGGGAGGGTGGGCGTCGGGAAGGTCGTACACAATGGCTTCAGAGGCAGGAGTGGGTTCCTGGCGTGGGGATGGGGGTTGGTGGGGAGGCGATGGGCGGGAAGGAGAGCCACCGTGAGCAGGAGGGCCATTATGGAGCTGTCCCTGCAGAAAGCTCGGAGCACACACCCCGCGGGTCCTTCCTTTCTTCCTTACCTGTCTGTTCATTCATCAGCTGCTCACTGAGCTCCTGTAGCATCCCAGGCACCGTTCTAGGGCCTGGAGATACATGAGTGGACTCGATCTACGCAAATCCTGACCTGTAAACTCACAGTCCAGTAGTAGAAAGACTCCTTAAGCAAGGAAACAAGCCCATTCATGAGAGCTGGCCAGAAGCAAGTGACCTAAAGAGGATTAGCGACTAAGAAGGCAGATGGTGATGGTGGTGGGCGCCATGATTTTGGCCCAAGTGGATGGGAAGGGCCCTCAGTGGCACGTGGACAGGGACCTAGCTGGAAGGAATGGGCAGCCCTGGAAGCAGGTGGCAGGCAGGTGTGTGTGCTGGGAGACAAGAGGGCCAGTGGGCAGGGCAGCAGGGTGAAGGAGCAGATACGCGCAGCGGGACTTGCAGGCCATGCACACAGTCTAGGCCTTTCAACTGGCATCGCTCACACTCTTCATTGCCACTGTGAGATATCTCCTGGGAGTATAGGGCTTCTTGGGGACTCTGGACGAGACAGGGTTTTCGGGTTGAAGACAGAGTCCCAGGCCAGCAGCTCCCTGCTGGTGGCCCCTCGGGTCTCAATTTCCCCATCTGCAGGGTGGCACTGAGGAGTCCTCCCGGCCTAGCTGAGAGTATCCCCGGAGACCCCACGTGGGAGCTGGGCCACACAGCCCGACCCCTCACAGGGGCTCCACGGGGCCCCCCCAACGGCTGTGCACCCCGCCCCGTTCTCAGGCGGCTGGGCAGAGGGCTCCCCGTCCAGGAAGGCCAGCAGCTGCAGGGGGAGTATAGGGCCACAGTTGTATGCCCACCGACAGCAGGGCTCGTTTTTCACAGACAGTCACGGCCCCAGTCGGGGGAGCTGAGGCCACACCCTCATCCGCGGCTCTCGGCCTTGTCCCCCCGCTGTCAGGGAGCCCCAGGGATGAAAAATGAGGGACGCTGCTGGCGGTGGCATGTGTGCTTGATGGAGAGAGGAGCCGGCTCCGGGGATGAGTCCTTGGGGGCCACACGGGGGGACGAGCCCTGCCGCTCTCAGCCCCGCGGCCGTGTCCCAAGAAGGAGGTAGGAATCCGTGACAGGAAAACCTGAAAGATTGGTCCCCACGGGACCATCCTGATAATCTGTTGGGGGGCCTCTAAACCCCAGCAAAGGCCACAGCCCCAGTGGAGGCCTCACCCGGGGGGCCCAGGGGCGCTGTCAATCACGGTGAAGGCAGGAGCAGCGCAGACGGGTCAGGCCGGCTCGAAAGAAAGCCCCGCATTGTGTTGAAAGGGCAATCCCTGTGCATCTTGGGTTTCACGGGGAAGTCTGTGTGGCCACCCGGCCCCTTCAGCATTTGTGGGGAGCTGGGGGAAGACGGGCCTGAGGAACAGCCCTCTGGGGCGTAGGTAGCGCTCTGGTCGTGCTGGGGGGCCGGGAGGGGAAAGGGCACATTTTTATCCATATTTGGTGATGTGGTGGGCTTCGAATCCTCCTTGTTCTCCCATTTGTCAGGATCTTAATGAGAAACCCCAGAAGGATTCAGAAATTCCCTTTCCCAAGGACAGGAAATAAATGGGAAAGTTCGAGGGAATTAGGGGAAAACCCACCACAGGGAGAGACAGTAGTCTTTGTTGTCTGTGTGAGAGTGTGTGTGTGATGTGAGTGTGTGAGAGTGTGGGGGATGGGTGTGTAGTGTAAGTGTGAGAGTGTGGGGGGTGTACGTATGTATGTGAGAGTGTATGCGGGGGTGGGTGTGTGGTGTGTGAGTGTGAGTGTGAGTGTGTGTAGTATGAGTGTGAGAATGTGGGTGGGTGGGTGTGCAGTGTCTGTGTGGTTATGAAGTGAGTGTAACAGTGTGGGGGGTGGACGTGTAGTGTGAATGTGTGAGTGTGGGTGTCTGTGGAGACTGTGAGTGGGTGGGTGTGCCGTATGAGTGTGTGAGTGTGGGGTGTGTAATGTGAGTGTGTGGGTTGTGTGAGCATGAGTGTGTGTGTCACCTTGTGAGTGTGAGAGTATGTGAGTTTGAATTTGTGAGTGCAGCTGAGTGTGTGTAAGCGCGTGGGTGTGAGCATGAATGTTGTGTATCCCCGTGTGAATGTGCGAGTGTGTGTGTGAGTGTGAGCACGTTAGAGAAAGGACAGGGCCCGCATCCCCAGGAAGGCATCGGCGCTCAGCCCCCTACTTTGAGGAGGTTCACGGGTGTCAGGCGCTGGGAGCCCCTCAAGACAAGGACTCCTTCTCTGACGTTCTCGGCTCCGAGTAAACAGCGGCCGTCGCGTCGCCGTGGGGAGGGGAGTAGGCCAGCCGACTCGGGCGAGAGGAGTGCCGGCCCGACAGTAAGGACCCAGGAATGAACCGATGGTGCAGCGCCGGAAATGCGGGGATCTATGTCGTCCATACCCCGCGTGTCTGGGGCGGAGGAGGAGGGGGAGGGGGAGGGGGAGGGGACACGCTGAAGAGGGGGAGTGTCTGGCCTCCGGTGAACTGGCTTTGCCAAGCTTCGGAGCTGCTGGAACCCACACGAGTCCGTCCACGCAGGAGGGACGAAGTGGGGGTCTGAGCCTGGCGGCTCCTTAGCGCAACGAGAGCTGTTCCTGGTGGCCACTGGGAAGTGGAAGAGGTCTCGGAGCGCAATGCTGTCCCCAAAGCCATAGCCTTCCCACCCTAGCCCCCGTCGAGGCGAATGGGGTGTCACCATAAAGCATTTCGGAAGGTGGCCGGCTCTGCATCCCTGACACCTGTCCTAGGGACACGGTGTAACTGCCCCAAGCCAGCCCCTTTCATGGGCCAGCTGGCCTCGGGTAGGTCGTGTCATGTCCCCGCACCTCACACTCCGAAGCTGGGCAGTGGGGATTCCTCTAGTCTGTCATCCCACTCTTGGCACCTGCTCTGTGCTCTGTGCCTGGCTGCGCGCTGCGGCCACGTCCCCAAACACAGGCAGAGCCCTGCGCCTCTCCCTGCCATGTTGGGCCCCTGTCTGCGAGCGTGACCAGAGCCAGAGCAAACCCCCACCAGGGAAGGGCAGATGCTTGATTAGATTCATCGGGGAAATTGCTAGAAGTGGAAATTATTGGCAAAGTGAGTTTAAGTATTTGATAAATACTGTCCAGATGCTTTTGAAAAGAGCTAACTGGATTGACACAGCCCGGTGTGGCACTGCCTCTTGGCCCATCACATGGGCACCACAACCTGCCCCCTCTGCCCCCGAGGACCTGTGGGAACACGCTAACAACATTTGAGGACTGACAGCTGGTCCCACAGGTTCCATGGCCACACGGTGTCACATCCCAAGCTCGTCCACACCTCGTCTTTGATGACCACAGACCCGAGGCCCGGGGAGAGGTGAGTGGCACTCCAGGACACACTCTTAGCAGTGACCAGGCCTCACCCAAGCGTCCCTCAGCCTCAGGATACCAACTGACCTGGAATGTCACTGCCCGGTGCTGAAAGCAGAGCAAAACCAGACTCCTGTGGCCAGTGACACCCTTTCTTCACATTTCTGAGAGTTCCCTAAAACAAGGCAGGGCACATCATGTCCCAGTCCTTAGACGGCTGCGGGAGTATCATCCCCATGGTGTTATTCCTATCTCAACGGCGGGAAGGGACATGGGCCAGGGAAGGGGATCCGGACCATTTTACGCTGCCAGGTCACCATTCCCCACAGGGCGTCCACCCACGGGCAGCACAGAGCCCGGGCTGGGGCAGAGCAGAGGCAGGGTGGGGCAGGGGAGGACAAACAGAGGCCACAGGCTCTGGTTCTTTCCCTCCTGTGCTTTTGGGGACTTTGACAGCAGGAGGGAAGGTGTCCTGTCGGGATCAACCAAGAAGGTCGAAAGTCCACTGAGACATGGACTGGAAGGCCCGCTTGCTAGATGCCATGAGGTCCTTGCAAGCTCCTTGTGAACCTTCTAGCTGCCCAGCCTGGGGTCACCAACAGGCATCATGGTCAGAGGGGTGTTCTCAGGCTCTGGAGTAGCCACTCCAGGGTTTGCCCAATGCAGACTTGGGGTGGAGGGTGGGCTCTCCTGATAAGGCCTGGGGGCCCTGCACAGGGGCAAGGGGACCCTGGCCCCACACTGAGTGGAGGGGACAGGGACATAGCACAGAGGTGGGTCCCCACCACACATGTGTCTGTGTCCTCTCTGAGGGCAGAGGCCAGAGCTCCCTTTTTATTCATTTGGATCCCTCTCAGCCAAGATTCATGGGGGTTCCTGCTCATTGATGTTTGCTCACCGAGTAGGGGCAAGATGGGAGGGAAGGAAGAAGGGAGGCTGGGTGGGCAGACGGGGCTCCACTGTGGCTTTCCTCCTCCCCTGGGGCCTGACAATGCTCTGGGACAGAGTGGGGACACTTCAGCTTGCAGGGAGTGTGAACCAGGGGACATCCCGGCACAGGGTCAGCCTGGGATACAGAAGCTTGGCCAAAAACCACATTGCATGTCATTCAACAGAGTTGTCACTTGAGCAGGCACCTAACATGGGCACACAGGCCCCCATTTAAGAAGAGGACAGAAAAAAACACTCCTTGAAAGAACAGTGAAATCATGCACAGGTGATGCCACTCTGCGCTGGGGCGGCCGTAACTGGCCCGTGCGGAGAGGTCCTGGCGCACAGCACCCCCGCGAGCAGGGCCTCCTGCAGCCTCCTCTGGTGCAGGACGCTCTTTCCCGTGGCCCCCCGGGGGCTGGGTTCTGGTCTCACCTCCGTAAGATCCCCTGAGTGACACAGCAGCCCTAACGGCCTTCACTGTCCCGAGTCATTCTCTCTCCCTCTCTCTCTCTGCCCCTGTTCCTGCCTCTCCTGTCAAACACCTAGAATTGAGTCCACATGAGGTTCAGGCACATGTGCCAGGGGCATCAAGCAATTTTATGTTTGGGAAATTACCCCACTATCGATAGAAAGCATCCGTCGGAAGCCGATGCTCAGCCCTGCCTGCTGTGGCCACCGTGAAATGCAGGGCTGGGGCGGCCCCATCGTCTTGTGCTTTGAGAGAAGTCAAAGCAGGAAACGGCTGGTGAAAGCTCTTGTTTTTGGAAATTTTGGCTCGAATTAAAAATGGAAATAAAACCAAATAAGGGAATGTGGCAGAAGCTGACGGTGGTAGTGGTGGTGGTGGGGGGGTTCCAGGGTGTGACCTCTGGGGGACAAGCTCTCCCTGGGGAGGGTTTTGGTAGAAGCTTGTCCTTCCAGGGAGGGCCATGGCTCTCCCCACACTGGGCCCAGAACCGGCCTCTTCATTGCTCCCTCTGCCACCTTCCCCTTTGACACGAAGGGCAGAGGGCATCGGCTGCCAGGTCTCCAGTTGCAATTAACTGCCTCGGCCTTTTGGGGCACAAGAAGCCACCGAGGGCAGGTGGTCTATGAACAGTGCAGTGGTGCACCCCCTGGTTTTGGGCTTGCACAGTCCCAATGCGAGCATGTGGCTCCTCTTGCATTTGCCATGTCATTATTTTCGGCAATGGGTATCCTCTGAAAGTGTGGACATACCTTCTAACTTACATAAAGGGGTGCCTCAGCTGAGCAGGACCTACTGGGAAAGGGGGGCAGGGGCTTTCATCCACCCGCACTGGTGCAACCCTTTGTCCAAGCAGCAGGCTTAACGATCTAAATCCCAGCACCCGAGGACTGGCACGTTCTCTGCCGCACATCTGTACTAACCCCAATCTGGGAAGACCTCACAATGCACAGCACCGCGGAATGGATAAACACAGTATATTTGTAGAATGGAGCCTAAAACAGCAACGAGAATGAGTGATCCACAACCAAACAGTGTGCTGAGCAAACTAAGCCAGACATGAAGAGTCCATGCCATCGGAGTTCATGGGTGCAGAGTCTAGAAGCAGGCAAACCCCGCCCTGTTGAGGTCTCTCGTCCAGGCACTGGGGTACAGGTGGGGGCAAAACGGAACAGATGCCTGCCCCAGGGGAGCTCGGGTGCCAGAGGGAGGTGAGACGATTCAGAGGTAAAGTGAGTGTACAGTCATACAGGGAGAAAAATAGAACGGGGTGGGGGAGGGAGTGTGCATGGGGAGTGCAGGTGTGCAGTGGGCATCGTAAATAGGTCACTGAGAAGAGGATGGTCAAGACTTTTTGCCAGATGGTCACGAAGTCCCTTCACCTTATGCAGGCCAGGACTCGGTGGCCACTTCCCCAGGAGCTTCTGCAGCAAGGGGACCCCACCTCTGCTTTGTATGTACTTTCTCCCCTGTTTTGAAAACCGTTTTTATCTTGTCATCAAAGAGACACAATTGGCACTTCTGTGTCAACGCAGATATGAGCCCTCCCCTTAGATCCCATTTCAACGTCGGAGTCACAAAGCAGGCTCAATTTTAAAAAGCAGAATGTGTCTGGTCTGATAGCTGGCTGCACTTACAATGGAAAAAGCCATAAATAAACACTGAGAAGTGATGACATCTGTACCTTCCATGGGTACAGCTGAGGTGAGAGCCAGGGGAGGGTGCACAGCCCCGCATTGCACAGGGTGCATTGGTGGGTTCTGCAGTGGCCACGGGGCCGGGGTTGACCGAAAGTGTGGCCCCTGCAGCAGACAGTGACCTTCCCAGGCACCGTGGACAACCATGCCCAGGGCAGACCGCAATGCCGCTATCCCGACTCCCCAGTTCTCAGAGAATTCCCACACTCGCTTTCACCTGCTTGTCTGAGAACCACCACTCACAGGGCAACCTGCATCTTCCAACTTTGGGTCTTCTCTCTCTCTCTCTCTCTCTCTCTTTTTTTTTTTTTTTTTTTTTTTGTCCTGTTATCCAAGGGTAGGGAATCTCCCTCAGACACCCTGCAAGATGAATTTTGAAAGTGGCTCCAGTCTGGGCAACAAAAGTTAACAGCAATAGTGATAGCATATGACCACCTGGTGATCAGAGAATTTTTATTCTAATTTCATGGCAAGAAAATGATGACCACAGATCCAGGAGCCAGCGCTTCTCCTGCAGGGCCAGCAGTTCCCGTCTCCAGCTAGTTGGGCACTATCTTCCCAGAACCGTGACGTAACTACCTTTCCTTCATGCAACACCTTGGTTATGATTTTGATAAATGTTTTCCTGGAATCAACTTTGATGTGACACCTTCCTCTTGATGTTTTAATTCAATGTACCCCAGAAGATACAATGATTCCTGTCAGTCATGTCCATTTTTTTCTTAAAACACATTATTACAAGCATAGACCAATTTACATGTTCCAAACATGTTATCTGCTCACAGTGGGAAGTGCTTCATGGACCCTGGCACACGTCATCTGGGAGCTGGCACCGTGGGCAGACGCTGGGGAGGATGGCTCTTGGGCATGAGGTGGAGTGATCCCATCCCACCTTTTCCAGGGAATATCCCTGGATGTGTTGTCCCACTTCTATTTGGAATATGAATTGCCTAAAGTGTGAACATTTTGTCAACGTACCACTCACACACGGAGAGGAACACAGGCTAGCCTCACCCCCACGTGTGTCTCTGTGAGTGCCTTGAAGATGGGGGTCAGTGTTGCTCATTGCTGTCTCCTCAGTGCCTGACACAGTGCTGGGCACATAGTAGGTCCTCTGTAAATAGCATTAAATATATGCACTGATGGGTAGAAGGAGGAAATTGGGTTTTCCCCCTCTGGCTTTGTTCTTTTCCATCTCCAAGCCACGGTGGGGCTAACATGATCTACCAACATGCAAGGTGATTTTTGTCACTCAGCTCCTAAGACAGTCTTGGTGACCTCCCTGGTTCACATGAGGCTGTAGAATTGTGCCCCGAACCCAGTTCCAGTGCTGAAGCCCTGACCTCCTCCCACCCCTGAGTGATGATATTTGAAGAAGGGCCCCTGAGAGGTAACAAGATGGGGTATCATGAGGGTGGGGCCTCTTGATAGGATCATTTCCCTCTAAGAGGAGGAAGAGAGACCAAGTGAGGACATGGTGGGGAAGGCGACTGTCTACAAACCAGGCGGTTGTCACTAGCACCAGGTTGTCTGGCACCTGGATTTTATACTTTAGCCACCAGAGCTGCTAGAAATACACGTGTGTTGAAGCCGCCCAGTCTGCGGTGCCGTGTTCTGGCAGCCTAAGCCGAGGTGAGACATGCAATGAAGCCCGAGCCCCTTAGTGTGATATTCAAGGTCGCAGCTCCTTTCACCTGGAAGTTGCACTTGCTCCTCCACTCCCTTCACTTTGGACCCTTCTGCATGTTCTTAGAGATGCACAGTTTCCTGCCTTTGGGTTTCCCCCATGCTGTTCCCTCTGCCTGGAATGCTCTTCCTCCACTGTCACCTGGACAGCTCCGTAATAGCTCGGTTGTCCCCCTTACCTCCAGAAGATGCCTTTGCTGACCACCATCTCCTCCCACTACCCTTTCCCGGTGCCCCAAAGCACATGTGATTGGTTGCTCCTTCGTGTCAGCCAGGATAGGCGAGTAACAAACTAACCCTGAAACCTTGATGGCTTCACACATCAAGGTCTGTTTCTCACTTGGATTACATATTCAAAAAAAGTTCAGTGGGGTTCCCTTTCCCCATCATCAGTTAGGGACCCAGGCTGATGGAGGCCTCCCTTCTGGACACAGGGAGAGGTAGAGAGTGTCGAGAACTCACTGCTGCTGTCAACTGCCCCTGACCCAAAGTGCCACATGGTTGCTGTCCACAGTCCATTATCCAGACTAATCACTAGCCCCCAACCTAACTGGGATGCAGGTGGGAAAACATATGAATCTCTTATGTGAGCTCAGGAAAAGGAAAATAAAACAGAATGGTCTCTGCTGTACCCCCATCACAGCACATTCGACATGGCATGTAACTGCCTGATTGAAGTTCCTCTGGTCTCCGGATTTCAGTGCCCCCCTCCCATTTTTACCCTTGGCACCTGGCATAGTGTCTTCCTGAGGGGCCATGAGGGTTTCAGAAGAATCCCCATGGCCTGCCCCACCTGGCACTCCGAGCAGGTGTCCTGCATCCCCAGGTGCAGACCCGATTTCTCCAACGCCCTCCGGTTGTGTGCTGACCACAGAGAACCTTCCTCCTCCACCTCCTCTCACTGCCCGCCATCAGAAGACACTAAGCACCTATGGAAAATTCTCAGTGCACTCCATCTGTCTTGTCTGTTTTTCATTGTGTTTGTGCTGGCTTTTTTTTTTTTTTTTTTGGTCCAATAAACAAAGAAAAAGCAGTGAAGTAAACAGTGTGAGTGTTAAAGGGTCTTCAACAAATGAACAATACCTCGCTGTGTTCTGTTTTGGGGCTGTGGATCCTTAGTTGACGGTGACAGCTGACTACATATTTGGATGACAGCCAGTTTTCCAGGGTGAATACACACCTCGAAAGGGACAAATATTTTTCACACACCGTCAGTCAAATGGAGGCTCAAATATTTAAAAATAAATACATAGAAAGGGAAGAAAGAAAGAAAAGAAAAGGGAAGGAGACCGTACTGACCTTCATTTCCCAATGAGCTAAAACAAGTTTTTATGGTTCTCTTTACTGCTTCTAAAGAACGAAACCTTTATTTTAACTCCTCTGTCTTGCTACTCCCAGAATGAGCTTTTCTGAAATGTCTCTCTTGAGATTGGACAAGGGACTTCACTCTTTAGGGCTCAGCTTCCTCATCTGTAAAATGGATGTAACTGCGTTCCTCATCCACAGGGCAGTTATGGGAGCCAAATGGCTTAGCCCAGGGGCTGCCACCTGTGGTTCCATGTAAGT
Organism: Canis aureus; assembly: GCF_053574225.1. Lineage (NCBI taxonomy): Eukaryota > Metazoa > Chordata > Mammalia > Carnivora > Canidae > Canis > Canis aureus. The sequence continues at coordinate 22,919,945 of NC_135613.1, read as the reverse complement.
GTTCATTATCACCATCATCATTCTCATCCTCATCATCACTGTCATCATCATGATCACCATGATCACCACCATCATCACCACCATCACTGTCATCACCACTGTTGTCATCACCACCACCATCATCAACATCACCATCATCACCACCACCACCATCATTATCACCAGCAGCAGCAGCATCACCATCAATAGGTACAAATGTCATCTGATGGAGGCAATGAAAGGAGGTATCAGGGAACCACCCTCTGGTTAGTGTTTGACAGTAGCCCTTCAGTGGGAGATAAGCTTGACTGCTAAGACCTAAAATTTTAGTATATTGCTACTTACCTAGCTGTCACCCCAGTGAGGCACAGGCATGGAGGTCCACGTACCCCATATACCCAGGCACTTGACTTCTTTCTCAAAATTCCCTATGCTGATTATATTCTCTTATAAGGATCATGGCATAAACATGGCGCTTGGCTGGAAAATTATTAAGAATTCAAGCAGAAGCAGAATTGATCCTCCATTACCAGGGCTGCAGAAGGGCAAAGGTCATCCCTGGGGGCAGCATTAAAAATAAGGTGCCCCCATATCCCATTGACCCCAATCAGCCTTGGTTTATGCCTGGCATCTCCTGGTGTCATTATTCACAGCACCCCCTCTCACTGCAAAAAGTCCCAGTTTGGATAATAAATTATAGGAGCATCATAATTTTGAGTGATCTCTCTGTTCTTTTTTTTCATTTTTATTTTCTAAGCTTTCAATAGGAAATGTTTGTAATGGAGTAAAACAACAGAGATGACAGTGAACCAGCCCAGGTACCACCTTCCCCAGAGAAAGTTCCCTGCTCCCCCAGCATGGATCGCTCAAGGCAGGGTGCTTGAGTCCCCAGCTTTGTTCCTTGCCTGACACACATCAGGCCGGCATTACTCACAGGCCATCCAACACAATGTTGGAAAGCCTCACCCTCAGCTTTTGGGTAATGGCTGTCCTACCAGCAATGGCACAAAATCAAAGCAGTCCTTGTGTAGACATAACACACAGCCTTCTCCCAGGATGCGGTCCCATTTGCTGGGAGGTGTAGGGCAAGGTTTGCTCACACCACCCAAGAACTTTGGCTCGCTCTGTCAGCTTGGTGCTTCCATCCACTGAAAGCTCTCCGTGTAGGAGCAGAAAGAAATTTGCCCAGGAACCACACCCAGGACCAAACTGCTGCATCTGCACCTTTATACTCTGGGGGGTTTTAATAAACTCCTGCCTGCTTTTATAGGGATTTTTTTCCACCCGCCTTTGAACTACCTTACAACAATAAAGTACTCTCTTTTGATAGATTGGCCTGGTGGCGAGATTGACTGTATTTCCATTCTTCTACCAAAAGTGACAATGCAGCCAAGTGCCACTTTCGGGCCAGGAGAACGCTGTGATCAGATGAGAGATGGGTTCACACCGCTGCAGTGACCCTTTGGAAGAGGAAGCAACTGGACATTTCCTCTGCACATTGTCTTTCTGCAAAATTACAAGTAAGGAATATTTGTACTGGATTGATTTTCCTTCCTTGTATGCCAGCAAAAACTTGCTAAGTTTAAGAGAAATGGAGAAAAAGCCTGCATTATTACATTTTAATGGGCAGTCGTGTTCAAACAAACCAAAGTGCCTGATGACTTCCCCAGTCCCATGTCTGCCTGGGGGCCATAACCACCCACACACCTAGAGGCCTGAGATGTTCTGGATCGAAAATTCCAGAGAAGTTGACTCTCACTCGGTGGTTTGCTACCTGGGAGCACCTGGGAGTCACCTCTGCCTTTGCTGCTGTGTGACTGCTCCTCCCATGGCTTCCCGAAGGTTTGGCTCAATCATTACTTTCCCAGACACCTCCCCGGACCACCCCCATATAGCTCTCCATTGCTTCCCAGGCCCACCACAACCTTTAATGGTGTCTCCTGCTGGTTGACCTATTGATTTGCTGATTCTCTGTTTTCCTCTGTTTCAAGGAAAAACTCCATGAGGGCCAAGACTGGTATTATCCATCACTGTAGCATTGTTTCTGAATAAATAGACGAATGAATGAATGAATGATGGACAGATTATAACTTGAAATGCCCCATTCTTAAAGGTGTAGTGTTTGTTGTTTTGCAGGAGACCACGCTGGATGGTCTCTGAGTTTCCTTCCAGTTTGTGATTCCAATACTACCCAAGTCTGAGTCTCACTTAAAACCACCCTTTCTCTCCCCAACAAGAATCCACAACACCAACTCAAATCAGCTCCCACAGAAAACATCCCCAGGACTCTCCTCACGCCCTCCCCTATCCTGCACTCAGCACACAAACACATGCTGAGCACCAGCTGAATGCTAGCCCAGCCCAGGGAATTGGTGGGGATTCCCTGTGGACAGTGCATCTCGGGAGCGGGCTGCCCCAGGGAATAGAAGTGCAAACACAAGGAGCAGGGGGCACAGGGACTCTGCTGGCCTAAGTGTCTTCGTCCCATCACCTGATCTCCTGCTCCTGCTCTAGACTGAGTTGGGGTCTTCTGAGTTGTACCAAAGCATCCTAGTTGTGCAAATTTCCTCATGGTTAAGGCACCATCCTTCATTTGAGCTAGATTCCCCACAGAGGGTCTCCCAGGCCTCTTCTCTACTTCACGTGAAAGTTGGCAACGTGAAGGGTCAACGTCTCCATGCAGTACAAGGACGATGCCAGCTGCTGGGTCACAGTTGCCTTCAGGTGGCATCCAACAGCAGGTGGAAGATAGATGTTTAGGAGAGGAGGGCCCACTTGGAAACAAGGGAGGAGACATCCATGTTGCGTATTTTTCTTGCACTCTTTACCAAGGGCGCTGACAGCGGGTGTCCGTATAGAGACCCTGGTGCTCTGAATCACTGCCTAATACCCTGCCAGAGAGACCTAGCTTCTGACCTGCTGCCCCAATACATCACACACGCTCACACAGACACACCTACACTCACGTGCCACTCACATATTTGCACCCACATGCATTTGCACACTCACAAACAAAATTCACACTCCTACACAAACTCTCTTGCGTGCATACACACACTCTGGGAGATATTATCACACCTAAGTCACCCCTCTCTTTTTTCAATCTCTAAAAGGCTGCATTACCAAAATAAGCAAAACATGTGAGGTATGGCATCCACCTTGTTGAAGGGCTGGGTTTTATTGGCCAACTGGTAAATCAAAACACATGGAAAAGTGCTACATTTAGGAACACACTGCGACTGTATTACTCCTCATTTTACTGGTTCATCTCTAATCGGAACCAGCTGGTAATAAAGTATAGCGATCACAGGAATCCAGCCTTTGTTGAAAGCTGGGCCTGGGTGGATGCTGGAAGCACACGAGCACAATGCAAACAGCCATAATTGACTTGCAAGGTCAGGCTCTGGGTAGAACTCGGGGACAGAGGTGAAGCTACAGCTGGTGCATAAAATGCTGGGCTCCTGGTTACCTATAACTGTGTAAAGAGAAGCCAAAGAGAAAGGTGCACATTTATGAGGTTCCCCGCTGGGCCTGCCCCTGTTGACATGTCTCACGCAGCTTTAGAATTGCATGGTTACTCTGGGTTCTTGTTGACATTAATCATAGTCATCATAATGATGACACCCATGATGATAATTATGGTGATGATGTTGGTGATGGTGGTGATGATGATGGTGGTAATGATGGTTTTGATGATGATGGTGATGAAGGTGATGGTGATGATGGTGGTGGTGGTAATGGTGGTGGTGATGATGATGGTGGTGGTGATAATGATGGTGATGATGATGGTGGTAGTGGTGATGGTGGTGGTGGTGGTGATGGTGGTGATAAGGATGGTGATGATGATGGTGGTAGTAGTAATGTGATATTGGTGATGACAATGATGACAATGGCGATGATGAAGTTATCAACTTCAGACAAGCTACACAAAGCACATGGAGCATTTCTACATCAAAGTGCTACAGTGTTAAAAAAAAGTGCTACAGTGTTAATGCTGTGAGAGTTGTAACCTCGAAAACATAAATTCAATAACTTTTCTTTTTTCCTTGTGATTTATCTATTTTATTTATTTTTAAAGATTTTATTTATTTATTCATGAGAGACAGAGAGAGAGAGAGAGAGAGAGAGAGAGGCAGAGACACAGGCAGAGGGAAAAGCAGGCTCCATGCATGTAGCCTGATGTGGGACTCGATCCCAGGTCTCCAGGATCATGCCCTGGACTAAAGGCAGTGCTAAACTGCTGAGCCACCCGGGCTGCCCGTGATTTATCTATTTTAAACACTTTTTCCCCTTAACAAAGAAACTGGCATCTGAATTCTAGAAATGGAACATACACACTTGCCACCCCTAATCCCCTTCCTGTCTCTAATCAGCTCAATGGGTCCACCCTTTGGAAAATTGTGAAACATTAGGAGGGTCTGTAGGGTATTTTTAGCACTTGACACCATTCTACCTCTTTCTCTTCCTGCAGGGTTCTGAGATATGTACCTTGTTTAACAAATATGCTTTAATTTTATACATAGATTTTTAAAACATTTCTGCTAATAAGTTGAGATCCGCAGAGGGTTCATCAACATGGTTGGGACTGCCAGTCTAGACCTGGGGCCAGAGCACGCTCTACTCATTTGCTTTTACTAACTGTCTTACACAGAATCTGCAGCTAGAGTCATATTTCTTCTTGACATGGAGTATCTGGGATTCAGTACCAATTACTGGAAGTCAGTGAGATGAAATCGATCTATCATTCCTGGAGATGTTATAATAAAAATAATACCAGGTCTTTCCATTTCGAGCTCAATCCCTTGGCTTCCCCTGACCCTGTAATGCAAGTATGGAATTGATTAGGGTGCGTTACATTTCTACATCATGAACATAGAAAGATTTAACCATTCTCGTGGTTAGCAGTCTGTACTCTGCTCATTAAACCCATTCAGGAAAACTGCTGTTTGGAATCATACAGTGGATTCACTTATCTTTGGCTGTCGAGACGGCCATGTGTCTGCTCTGCTCACAGACTCTTGCTGAGAAAAACACCCCCTCCAGAGCACTACCTCTCCCTGGCATTGTGCTACACACCGCTTTGCTGTTGGAATGTAAGCTCCCTGAGGGCAGGGACTGCATTTGTCTCATTCCCTGCCTTGCCTCATTGTCTTGGACAGTACCTGGTGCAAAGATGCTCAATGTATTTATTGAATCAATGAACGAATGGGGGGCACCTCCAGATTTCTAAGTCCCTGGATAGAAGGGTGACATTCTCTTCAGAAATAGGTCCACCTGTGGTATCTCTTTGACTGTCTCCTTGCATATAGTGAGAACAGCATGGAGAGGAAACCCCAATTTCCAATAAGAAATACATGATTTTTAAAATTTAATTTTGTGACCATAGGGAGCCCCTTCTGTGGTGGAGGTACAGCTATGGAAATCAGGGTGCCCAATGACTACAGTATGAATTTCCATACCATATTTGGAGACTGCACCTAGGAAGAGGAGGTTGAGGGTTTTACAAGGAAATGCAACAGAGTGTGTCTGGGGTCTGACTTGCTTTCATGGCATGTTCCTCCTTGCTCTGCTAAGGCAATGAAAAAATCAGAGTTCCTGTCTCACGAGTCAGGCCTCTTGGCCTTTTCTGGCTCCAATTTGGGCACAGTCTCCGGACCTGGCTCCATGGCAACCTGGAGAGGAAGGTACAGAGCCGTGTGTGTCTTCAGGGCAGCATGACAGGGACATAATGGTCTGTGGCTTCCAGACAGAAGGACAAACATATTCTTAGGCAGGGGCATGTCTCCAGCTAGTGGACAACCACTGGGGACCTCTTTACAGTGTCCTTAGGAGGACTTTCCTAGGCCTGACGATTACAGTGGGTTTCCTTGGCATGTCTAATGGATTCCAAAGCTGTGAATTTGGCTTGCTGAATGTTCTCTGAAGTGACAAGGGCTGTCTTCTCTCAATGAACAGGATGTGCTGGAGAATTTCCTTCTCATTAGACATGATCCTCAATGCCCCAGAGGACTCCGTGTTGGGGAGGGGGGTATTGAAGGACAACAGGACCCTAGTGGCTGAACCCTCATGAATGAAGGTCCTTTCCACACCCCCAATCCTACACTGAACTAGGAAAGGTATCCCAGTGGATCACTGCAGAGAATTTGGATCCCCACTTGGGAATGAAGAGGACTGCAAGACTTTTCTTGCCTTCAGAAAAGACACAGCTCTCTGTGTCTATACTCCTGACCTTCCCTCCAGATGTACTTTTTAATATCATGGTCCCCAAAGGGAAAGTGAGACCACAGCCTAGCTCAAGAAGGCCCTCAGTGGGGAAGTCTGGGCCATAGTAATGTTAGACGACACAAACTGCAAACCAGCATCATTCTTTGACTGTCAAAAGGAGTATCAATATCAATGAACTCACCTCCATTCTTCCTAAAGGGATACAGGTTTTATGCAAAGGGGCAAGGTGCCCAGCTAACAGACTGTCATTTCCAGACTCCGTCAGCACCATGGATCTAGGGCCACCACCGCCATTCCCTTCATTAACCCTGTCTTGGGGGGAACCGAGGACAGAGTAGGAGATGCTGACATAGCCCCTCAAGCTGCCCCATGGTGCTAAAACTGGTATGGAAACACCTGTGACCAAATGTGTTAGCCGTGTAGCCTGGATTCAAATCCCAGCCTGCCCAAGCTGTGGATCCTGGGAGGAGTTAGCCTTTCTGCTTCCCTATGTGCATGGGAGGGGCAGTAACAGTCCCTGGTGTAGGGGTGATGGGAGGGTTAGAAGATCAGGTGATGGTGGAGCTACTGATGGTTTTATCACCATGACCATCACTAGGAATAACAAAGTCACTTGGTCTACACTTAGCCTGTCACCAAGGTGTTCCTGGCAGTTATACCATTCCTTTTCTAGAGCATGTCCTCACCCTAAATCCAGGAAGATGCTAAACAGAAACCCATTGCCTAACACTGATCAGTGTGGGTCCGGGAAGGAAATGGCCCTGAAGCAAACGAAAGATTAACTTGTTCCAGATTAGCCGAGGGGAGCTGGGAGAGGCACCAGTTCCCGGAAGCTGCAGAGCACACACCATGTAGGCGGGTCATACTCTCCCCAGCACACGCACGCGCATACCTGCCAGATGGCCTTTGCTTTGTTTCACCCCACCACCTCCATTTTGCAGAGAAGAAAACTGAGGTATAGAGAAGGGGATTCGTTTGCCCAAAGTCACCCAACCCAGTATACAGCAGGCACCCCAGTCCCTTCTCCTCACAGGCTCCTTGAGGCATTTGAGGGTTCTTGGGAACCCAGTTTGAAGACCACTGCCCTAGCCACTCCCCGGGGCTTTTCTAGTGTGCAGGGCGGTTACAAGTAGGACTTTGGTCATCTTTTGTAGTTCAGTGGTAAGAGGCAGAGAAAATTCAGCTTGCACTGTACCCAACAGGGATCACCAGGTGCTCTGACAGCAAAATGTTTTCCTTCCTAAATCTGGAAATGGCTGGTCCTCCTCACAGGCACATTCTTGCCCACCCACAAAGGCTGCAGCCGAAAATTCTCTGATGAACAAACCACCGAGGGCACTGTGCTGAGCGGAGCGGGTACTTTTCAGGCAGCTGGTTGGAGCCCAATGTGAACTTTCCACTGGCGCATCGGAAGGGGCAGCTTGGCTCGGTCTCCATGGTGACAGCATCAACAGGAAAAGGAGCAGGGGGCCTCTGCCGTCCTTGGCGGGACAGTTCCCCATTTCCCTTTAGGTCTGGCACTGCTTCACCAATGGAATAAAAATGGAACGCGGGATATATTTACACTTGCCGAGTTAGCAGCTGAAAAGTTCATGTGTTTGCTTAAATGTGCACAAGAGTGAAATCTCAACTCCACCACAGGCCCTGCCCCCATTCAAACAGGGTGTTTTCTGATCATTAAATGTGTATTTGATAGAAGATCTGACAGCTATCTGGTCCCAGATGCAGAGCTACAAGTTAATTCAGAGTCCCAGGTGATGCCTTCATATCTGTCTGTCGTCATTTAGTGGTGATGGCCCATCTCCCCTGGAGGAAGAGGTCCCCTCCTGATGCAGGAGGCGCAGAAGAGATATTTGCATGGAGACAGTGGGGGTGGTACTTGTGGGCTCCCCCTACTTCTAGGTGCTGCTGGAGGCTGGGCATTGGTCAAACCAAAGAGATATCGAAAATGGATCCTACATAGCCTTCCAGGACACCCCTAAGTATTCAAGCACAGACTAGAGCTGAAGATTCATGCATGGAAAGGAGCCAGACCCAACTTCCTGACTGTCCCTTAACTTACCAAAGTCTATGCTCTGAGAGGGGTACAGGTGGGCTGGATGGCGTTTATTGGAACTTTGTTATATTAGGGCCCTAGTTACTACCCTTCCTTAAGCTTAAAGATCACCCGGGAAGCTATTGGTGAGATGTAGGTCCGTCTCCCAACTGTCGGTAAAATGTGAGAATCTACCCCCGGCCCCAAGGCTCTGAGTCATTTGCACTGGAAAAGGGTTCAGGAATCTACATGTTCACAAAATCTGGCATTTCTAATGCAGCTGTGAATGAGTAATTCTTTGAAAAACAGCCTGTAGAGCTACGATTCTTAAACTCTAGCACACTCTGGATCCCCTGCAGGTCAGGTTAGAACCAGATGCCCAGTTTGCTGGCTATCCACGACCTGGAGATCAAGAGTCACATGTTCCACCAACTGAGGCAGCTGGGTGCATTTCTGCATTTCTAGCAAGTTCTAAGGTGAGGCTTTGCTGCTGCTCCTGGAACCCCACTTTGAAAACTACTCTTTTTCTGTCTTGGAGAAAAAAAATCAGCTGGGTCATGTCAGGCCTCAAAGGAAGGGCAACCAGGCCTTACCCATGTCTGAGTCCCCCAGCAAGGATGAGTGAGCTTATCCTTGGCTAATTAAATTCATCTTGAGAACTTTTAGAAAGTTCTACTGATATTTTATCTCAGAGAAGGGGAGGTCCCACCATCAGTATTTTTAAAGAACTGTCCTCCCCACCATGCAGCCAGAACTGAGAACCACAGCCCCACCATCCTTAGCACTGAAACCAATTTCAGTTTTTGTGTTGGTGTTTGTCGAGTGCTCACTGTATCCTTTTATTTGGTAGTTATCAATAGTTATTGATAGTTATCACGTTGTCAAGTGCCTACTGTTTTCCAAGTATTGTGTAAGAGGTGGTGAGGGCAGAAGAAGGACCTGTCTGCTCCTCGAGCAGCTCACAGCCCACTGGAGATGACAGGTGTGCAACACACCCAGAAGCTGAGTTTGAAGGAAGGCAGGTGACGTCGAACCATGGAGCTGAGAGGACTGTTTTTGCGGGAGTTGGGGCAGGGGGTGAAAACCTTCCAGAAAAAGGCAGAGTCTGAACTAAATGGGGCAGCAAAGGCCAGAAGCTCATTCCAGGCTGATGGGACAGTATTCTGGTGCTTAACCCTGAAACGGTATAGAATATTCAGGAAATCTTAGTGGGGGGGTTGCTGGAGGATTGGAGGGTGAGGCAGGAGTGGCGGGAGATGAGGAAGGAGGGTTTATTTTATTTTATTTTATTTTATTTTATTTTATTTTATTTTATTTAGTTCAATTTGCCAACATTTAGCATAACACCCAGTGTTCATCCCGCCAAGTGCCCCCACTCAAGGAGTGTTTAGAACTGAATTGCCTTTGGAGATCGGATTATATAGTTCATGTCCCTGCACGGAGAGCTAGAGGTGTGGCCACCAGCCCCTTGTGGCCGCAGAGTGGGATGGGTCCTCACCACTCCTGTCTCCGGGGGTGGGGGGTGGGGGGAAGCCAGCTCTTTGAGTCTGCATTCCTTTAAAAAGCATGACTCTGATCCCTTCCTGTGAGCATTTGATGCCAGGGTCCCAGCTAGAGTCCCAGCTCCACCTCCTCCTTCGAGAAACAAATAGGAAGATGGGGAGAGATGGGACAGCTGGTCCCTGGTCCTGTTCCTGTCTCCCATATGGGTCCCCTCTCATGGCTGCATGTAAGAAGTGACCTTGGGCAGGAAGTCTGAAGGCCTCTCTAGCTCTTTCTTTAGAAAGTTGTCTTCAGGGAAAACCTGGAGGCCACAGGGTCCCATGGCTCTTCTCTGGGGCGCCAGGCTCTTGCCCAACCCAGCTCGTAAAACCCCCTCCCCAAACTCTGTCCGATGAGTCTGGGTGTCCCAGAGCAAGGCGCTGGCCATCTGCCACCTCCACAGCATCTAGCATAGACAGCCCCCCTCTGGGTCACCGATCCCTGAAGAGAAACCCATTTATTCACTAGTGTTTCGAAATTAAAACCAGGGCCTTGCTCTTGTCTTTGGCGAGTGGGATGGGAAAAGTCAGACTTGGAAGAAGGAACCTGGACATCTTGAGTGTGGAGGCTCCTGGGGGAAGGGGGCTGGCTTGAGAAGTAGGGGCCAAGCAGAGCCTTGGACCCCTGGACACCAGAATGGGGTTCTGGGGTGCTTAGTTCATCCATGGGCTGCCACACTGTCCTCTGGTTGCTCTCAGCAATATCCTGTCACTGGTGAGGCTAATTTCCTGTATTTATTCTGTTTTCAATATTCAGAGTATTTTTGGCTCTCCTGTTTGGACCCTAAATGGGTATCCTCTTGTGTCATGGTGGTAAAAGAGCACAGGGACATTCGGGGGCCGACGATATGTTCAGATTACTGGGGGAGAGTGGCGGGGGCAGAGCCCGATCAGACAGGGCCCATCAGCCTCAGGGAGGACGGTGGCCATGACCTGAGGGCAGGGGCAGCCCCTGCTCCACTTCCAGAAGGACTAGGGGTGGCGTGATCCGAATGTCCCCAGTAGGGGAGGCATGAGACTCAGAAACACACAGCAGATGCTGGAACGTGTCCTGAAATGAGGACTTGGCTTTTACAGGCCAGCACGTGCCAGGGGCCCAGAGAAATGTGATCCCAAACTTCCAGGGAGCTCGTACTCATGGACTCACAGATTTCAAAGGCCAATCTCTTTGGGGGCTCTTCTCGCCCCTCAAGTGAAACGGAACAGTGTATTAGGGCCTGGCTGTAGAGGGGAGAGGACTCCAGGAGGCAGCGAGGCGGAGGGGGCCGGGGGGCTTCGGCAAAACCGGCAACAAAGAGCCCAGTGACCCAGCGAAGCCTGAAGCAGCCCAGACATGAAAGGAATATGCTGGAAAAATTAACTCAGTGTTTGCTTTGGGAACCAGTCTGACGGCTCTTAATCCAGTGGGTGTGTGTGTATTGCAGCTCACGGGACGTCCCAGAGCCCCGGCAGGGCGACAAAGAGCCGTTTGTGAGGTTTCCATCCACACCCTGGCCGCCGGGACCGCGCCCCCGCCACCGCGCAGTGGTCCTGCCCCAGGGGGCTTCCAGGCTTCTCCAAGCGGCCTGCTCCAAGGCTGCCTCCTTGTTGACTTCCTCCTCTTCCCACCCTGATGTTCCCCCTTTGGAAAGATGGATGGCAAGGAGAAGTCACCAAGCCCGGAGGCTAAACATGCATGGCAAGTCTGTGATTCCAGAGTGCGTCCCTTAGATCCAGAAGGATGCCCTGGTCCTGGAAGGGGGCCTGGGGGCGCGAAGGGCCAGCGAGCCTGAAGGGATGGGAGCCGAGGCAGCGGGGTCACTGCCTCGTCAAGCCTGCTCAGTGGGATCCCAGTGCACACACGCGCAGACATTTCTCGTACCGGAATCTGATTAGATGTGCTTGAAAAGAAGTCATATTTCAAATTCCTTTCCCCTTGTTTTAACCAGACCAGCCCCAGGGAAACGGAAGCCATGGCCAAAATTCATAGACAAACAAAAGAAGCGACTTAGATTTCTGAGCTTCCCGAGCATTCAAGTCCCGCCTTTCAAGGGCGTGTTCAACGTCCATCCAGGGCACCCTTGGCCACATGTGGCTTTTGCCTTACCACGCAATTTGGAAGGGACCCCGCTCCGTATGTTGACCCACAGACGTAGTACATACAAAGCCAACACCCATGAGGTCCAGTCTTGGGGCAATGCGGTCACTAGAGAAGCCGCATCTGGCAACCAGAGCAAATTTTAAAGCAACCCAAGTGCTAGCTTGCGTCTACCCGCCAACACGAAGGGCATAAGTGGGCCAAAGCAATCTGTTTTAGTGTCCCCTTTGCTCCCCCGTCCATCCCCTCCCACATCACAGCCGCTCCCCTGCCTCGCTCCCAAAACAGAAACAAGACCGCTTCTCTATTCTCTTGGTAACTGAAATGCTGATCTGGGAAATTGAGATCCTCCTTGGGGATGATGCTGAATCCTCTTCATCGGGTGCGTGTGGGTCAGGGTGAGCATGAGCAATAGCTACCCTAGGTGCCGTAGATTGGTCAGAGTCACCAAAAAGAGGGTTTATGAATGGCGTCTGTCTGGTTTTCCTTCCTCCTCACCCTCAGGCTGGAGCAGACGCTCCCCACTCAGCCGTCAACCCAACTCTTGAGTCTAATGTCCCATGTAAACCCTTGGACTCTTGTCTCCAGCCAGGCAGGACATGCCCTCATCCCGCTCTTGCCTGTGGGTCCTCAAGCCCCCAGAGCATGCCTTTCATTCCTTCCCCACCTGTGTGCACAGCTCCAAACTCCTCCATCCTGCTCAGAAACCGGGGTATTGACAAGCATCATGGAGCCACCATGGCTGCCCAGGTGGGAAGAGAGAAGAGACTCTCAGTTCATTTCATCTAAGCCATTTTCATCTAAGACCTGTGTTACCAGCTGTAAGAATGCAGTTCAGTTCTAACTAAGGTCAGTTATGATTATTGCTTTAATGTAAATACGATGTTCGTAACAACTCACCATGGAGCAAAGGGGTGGTCTGGAAATAAGCATCGTCACTCTCCCAGGGGCCCTGTCCCCAGCCTACCATGTCCCTCTCGATCTGCACGGCTCAGAGTGAGAAGCCAGGTGCAGTGGGCACCACAGTGCACGCATCCCTGTATTGTCCCTCCCTAGCTCCGCCATCTGCTCTTTCAGTGGGCCAAGCATCTGGAGTACCACCAGACCTGCAGACCCAGATTTGCTCTGGCCCAGGTTTGGAGTGGTTGCTCGTCAAGCTCTTAGAGGTCAGCCTGGTGCTGTGAGGAAATGAGCCTTGGCGGTGACCTGGGTCCTTATGTGCACTTGGCTGCTCCTGGGCCAGGTGCCCTCCACACATTCTCAGACCATTTTGGGCACTCTTGACCTCCTTTGTGCATTGGGGGGTTGAAGCAGGTGTGCCCTGCTTGAGACACAAGTTCATCAGGGGTGATGTAATGAATTGGGGCTTTGTGTTCAGAGAGAGTTAGGTTCAAATCCAGGCAGTATTGTTCACTTGCTATTTGATCTCAGGAAAGTCACTTAGCTTCTTTCATTTCTACAGCCATAAAATTGTCTCTTTGGCACTCTATCCATCTGACAAATCGCCACAAACTGGGCGGCTTGTGTAACGGAGCCATACCCTCCCACAGCTCTGGAGACCACAAATCTGAAATCAAGGCATCGCCGGGGTCAGCTTCTTTTGAAGGTCGTGAGGGATAATCTCTCTCCTGGCTTCTGGTAACCTCTGGCTTGTAGGTGCCATCCAGCCCATGTCTTCACACTCTACCTCTATGTGTCCAAATTCACCCTTTTTATAAGGACACCTGTCATACTGGATCAGAGCCCACCCTGATGACTTCATCTTAGCTCCATCACCTGCAAAGACCATGTTTCCAAATAAGGTCACACTCACAGGTGCTGGGGGGTTAGGACTCCAACATCTCTGAATGAGATGGGGGAGGGACACAATTCGGCTCAGTAACAGGAGCTGATGGAGAAAATTCAAGTCGAGAAAGCACTTTCCTGCAACATCTGCAAACACTCGCCTCTCCACCTCTCGGCAAAATTCGATAATGCTGCTATTTTGAGGTCATCTTACTTTTCCATGAACCGTGAGACTTTGCCAGGAGTTCAGTCCTGAGATTTCAGGTGACTGTTGGTGGGGAGCCTCATCGATCTGCTCTCATCATCCTGTGATCCAAGCTGACTGCTTGGGAGCTCAAGCTGACCTCCTCATGGCCACCAGTTGGACAGACAGACCCAGTCAAGGAGTCAAAAGTTTCAAATCTCCCCAGATTCCTCCAACCTCGAGATTGGGTTTTTACCACGGAATGAGATGCATTCAAAGGCATCTTCATTTTCCATAGAACTTGCCAGCAGCAGAGAGGCAAAGCAGAAAGTGTGGCTGGAAATTCCAGCTCTGCCGTCCTTGAAATCGGACCTTGTCTTCTCTCTCATTCTCTTCCTCTCCTTCGGTCTGTGGGAGAGAAATGCAAGTACACAGGGCTCTCACCCGCCGTCCCCAACCCGAGGTTAAGAGCTCCCTGAGAAGTGCCCCAGAGGACAGGCACGGCAGGTGAGCGGAGAGAGTCCAGTCGTGTTTCTTTTACAGCTCGCTGAGTTTCTCCCACCATCCCTAATCAATAAATCTTCTTTAAACGAAATAATCTCCAAATAGCTGAGTGGTGACCTAAAAAATTAATGCTAATAGGAAATGGGAAACACATCCGACGCTGAGTAATAGGTTCTTTTTTTCATACACGAATTGAATCTGTGTGAAATTCCTTCCCTCAAATTATAAATAGAAACCAATGTTTCGGTTGGGCTTTTCTCTTTTTGTGAGGTTTTTCCCACAGACAAAAGGGATTTTCACTTTCGGGAGAAGTGAATGCCAAAGGCAAGAGGGTTTTCGGTGGCCGTGGAGCAGGGTCCCCGCTTCCTCGCCAGAGCCAGCGTGATGGACCGTCCTCAGCCTGACACCCTGAGCTCTTTTCTCTCTTAAAGAAAAAGGCTCCAAAGCAGGAGCCAGAAGATGCAGTCCCACCCTGGCTGGCCGTGGCGTGCTGGGTGACCCGGCACGGGACCTGCCTCGGCTCCTGTGGTATCAGTTTGCTCATCTGGTGCTGATACTCGAAATTGGCGGCTCGCCTGGCCCTTGCACTCAGAGTCTGGATACCGCACAACATGCAGAGAGAGAGAAAACACATCTACAGCTCTCAGGAGCCCGGATGGAAATGTGATAGAGACGGGGAACAGAAGGGGTGCTTCAGCGGGAGGAGACGGCCCGTAGTCTCTGCCACAGGCCACAGAAACCAGACCAATGGCAACCGGAGCCACGGGCTGACAGGGATCTGCCTGGAAGGCTGAGAATCCCCAGCAACACAGACCTCTGATAGCGTTTCAGCAATTCCGATGTCCTGAAAGCTGAAAAACCTAAATTTGATCTTCCCCGAACATGCATGTGGCAATTTTTCATCTCTGTTTAAGCCACTTTGTTGAATGCCTAAACCCGCTGGTGTGTGGTGTAGGCACCACGTTTCCTTTCTGAAATCCATAAAAGTTCTGAATTCTGCATACATCTGCCCCCCAACAGTTTCAATGTAAGGGACTGGGGACCTGAAATCATCTCATTTAGAATTGCCACCAGCAAGGAGATGTCCCCATGCAACGCATGAGAGTCTACAGACTGGCAGCTAGCAGAAAGACCTGGAGATCTTTCCACTCAGCGGCCACCATGGAACCAACCTCAGTGTGTTTGGTTGGGAGCAAAGTCACGCCTAAACTCTTACTGTTTCTTTCCTTTGAGCCACCTGCCTGCCTCCGAAGACTTCCAGGCTGACCACCTGCCAAATGGTCATCCTCATGAAACAGTGTCCTTGTAGGAAGAGACTCGATGATGGACACGGGCTCCCCAGATTGCTAGACCTGGGCTCATTCATTCATTCATTCACTCATACATTCATTCAGCCAGTAACGGTGGAGCTTACGATATTGTCAAGGACAGCAACAGTTCCATAGTAAGTAACAGTGCGTTAGTCAGCGGTTCTCTAGAAACAGAAGCAACAGGACATTGGATCCATAGATACTAAGGGGAGATTCAATACAGGAAGTGCTCACACGGTTCTGGAGGCTGAGACGTCCTGTGGTCTGCCGCCTGTAGGCTGGAGAGCCAGGCAAGCCGGTGGTGTGGTGCGGTCCGCGTATGAAGCCCGAACGGGCACTGCTGAGGGTGTGCGTCACCATCGGAGCCCAGACGCCCGAGGACGGGAGTGTCAGCTGTCTGGGGGCAGGAGAAGATGGGTGTCCCAGCTCACCTGGAGAGCAGATATACCTTCCCGCCCATTTTCGTTCTGTTCCTCCTTCAGTGGATGGCCAGGGTGAGCCGTTTCACTCTGTCTCCGACCCCAGTACTAACAACCTCCTCCAGAAACACCCTCCCACACATGCCCAGAAATGACACCTCCCTGCTGCCTAGGCCCCCTGAGCCCCGTCAAGTGGCTGCACAGGCTTACCCACCGTAGGGAGTAAGCACCAGGCAGTGCTGTTACTCACATAGCTGAAATGTTCCTCAGCTGGTGTTTGCTGAGCCCCGCTCTGGTCCAGGCACTGGGTTATGCTTTAGCTTTGTCCTTGGTGCTCAGAGCCGCCCAGTGACATGGCACTGCCATTAGACCCATGTTACAGATGTGGAAACTGAGGCTCAGACACTTCTCTCGTCCCTTGTCCCGGGTTCTCCAGCCAAAACAAGACAGATTCCAACCTAGCTGTCTGTCCTTGGCTCCTTCATAGCTTGTGTGGAATAGCAGTGTCTCCACGTGAGACCCCCAGATGGTGTACGTGTCTTTGGTACTTATGACTCTTCTGGAGGGAGATGGACAACAGGAAAGGGTTCGCTCCACCTGGACCTTGTGGACTTAACATCCAGCAGAGTGAACCAGATGTGAAAGAAGCTATGGAAGGAATGAAGGAACTCATTTCAGACTGTGGGGAATGAGAATGATCCAGGTGAATGAGGAAGGGCACTGCACCCGTTTACCTTGGGAGGCCCCAGGAGGGCCTAGTAGCCCCTGAGAACCCAGGGTGGAGCCTGAAATGTGGGAAGGTCCTGCGGGTGAGGGGTGGCATATGCCAAGGCCTGGGGCCCAGGGCAGGTCTCCCAGGGTGCCCTCATCCTGCTGGATATGGATGTTTGATCTCACTCTACGAGGCAGGTAGGACAGGTATTACCCCTGAAACCCAAGCTATGCCCTTCCTTATGTTATGGCGGGAAATTAAAAAGAAGTGCTGAAAGAACTTTCCAAAGGAGTTCAAACGCCAAAGACACCGAGGACTCCAGTCCCGTTCAGCTGCTTACTCTGAACAAGTCCCTCATGGACATATATTTTTCAAGTGTGTTTCCTCTCCTGTAAGAGGGACCACCGACACCTCCTCACCAGGGTTCTTGTGAGAACTAATTTCATGAAGAAAGACCATCGTACGCCGTGAAGTACAAGATGGACAGGCCCATCAGTATTAGCGCTGTTGTTGTTGCTACAGATCATGACGAAAGGGCCCCGACAGTGGTATCCTGAGTGCTGAAAACAGAGATAACTGGACAATCTCAAAATGATATCCCAGAAACCACAGCAGTGATGAGCTCAGATGACAAACCTGAGCACCCACTCTGGGTCCACCTGACAACTATGGTTCTGAAGGTTCCCATGAAGAAGCAGATTTCCAATCAACACTTCACCATCCAGATGTCATGGTGACTTTGAACAAGGTGCCAATGCTCGGCAGCAGTTCTATCGGTCTTCTGAGAAATGTGTGGAGGACCAGTTCCCGCCGTCCTGGCTGGCGTCGCATCTGCAGGCCGCAGCACAGGGTTGTCCCCAGCCATCCCCAGCCCTCTCCCCACAATCCCCGGGCCCCCTCCCCGTCTCTGAAACCACCTGGCTCGTAAGGCCCCGTCCTCGCCCCTGTGGACAGGAGCGCTGACCGCAGCTCGCCGCCGCTCTAGGTGGACTCCTCCTTGTGGGAGATGCCAGCTCTCATAAACGCAGTTCCTACTCTCCTGACCCTCTGCCCTTCTTCAAACGAGCTTTTAAACCTTTAAAAACCATGTGGTTTCACTTTCAAGTGTATCAGAGCTTAGAGCATGTTATTTTGGCTCAAGGACAGAGGCTGGGTGGGGGGCTCGTTTTCCCAGATGTGAGCTCGGTGATACTAATGAGCAGGCCGCTTGCAAAGGCCTCCGGGGCCGCGACCTACCCTGCGACCTACCCTCCGAGCTGCGGTGGCCCAGCCGGGCCCGCCAGGGCTCCAGCCCCCAGCGCCGCAGCCCGGCTACCTGCTAGCCGTCCTGCAGTGAATGACCTCGGGCTGGCCTAGAGGTACAAAGGTACGTTCCTGGCACCTCTGGTGGACTCGAGTTTGCTGGACTCAAATCTTACACAATCTGGAGACCTCTCTTTAAGAAAAATAATTCAAAATTGAAAAGATAAAAGCAGTTACAAAAGTGAGGATTCAGAAAAGAAACCCTAACAAATGCCAGATTTTAAAAAGCATCCCTAAACCCACAAATAGTGTTGCTCATGAGCAGCCCGACACACATCTATAATGCTTCTACTTTCCCGTCTTTCTGGGGCTGTGTATTCTTTGAGCTCCTCCTGCATGAGACCCGTTGGGTCACGTCTACAGAGAGGAGGAGGAGGAGAGCCAGTCCCAATGGCCTCTGTGCGTGTGCTGGCAGTTCAGGGAAAAGTCTCTTCTCTCCACGACGGTGTCCTTTACTTCCACCTGGACTGCAGCCCGCACCTGCGACTGTGGTGCGAAATTTCAAAACTGTCGTCAAACTGAGGGAAACTTCTGTGGGATTTCCATCATATAGGAAGGAGCCTTTGTTACGACCTGGACATTGTCCATTCTAACTCCCTTCTCAACCTCCGGATTTGCTCTCTTGCCTTATGGGTGTCATTTGTGTTCCAGGTGTCAGTATCTTAGCTCCATTTGTCTCCTGGTTCTTTAATAAGGGAATTTAACCACAAAGAGGAGTGTCCTTTAGATCTGTCCAAATTAGGAGTTTGTAATTTCTTACTTGTTTTATTAAAATATTCCAACATGCTTTTCCAAACTCCAGTTATAATGGCATGCTCGGACTTTACCGACTCTACCATTCCCATCGAAAATGATTTAAAAGGCTGTGGTTCATGCATAAGGTGTCCACAGTACCCCTGGTGGAAATGAACTTCCATTTGACTGTGAGTCCAAGAAAACTGAATCCTCCACCCACAACCACGTGCCTCTGTTTGGAGAGATGTTCCAGACTGGCATCTGGGTCTGTGCGTCCCAAACCTGGGATGCCCTCCACCGCCACACTCATCTTCTGTGCGGCATCACGGGCATCTTTGTCTCCCCGGTCCAGCCTTTGGTTCTGCACCTCCAAGTTGCGGAGGCAGGTGACTCAGCACAGGGCAGCGTGCATATCCCAGGAGAATGCCGACGCCAGGAGGCCAGATATGTCCCAGCCGTCCCCTGTGACGCTGGCACCTCTGTCTTTCACAACACAGACACCACTCACCGACTCTTACTTAGCCACATGCCAAGACTGCCGTGCCCCCAACACCGGTGACAGGTGGCTGGTCAGAGGGGGAAGGCAGAAAAGTAAATCCTCCGTTCTGCCTCGAGCACTCTTGCTCACCCCTTTATCTGACAGACTCCAGCTCCACTTTCAGTTTGCCCAGCACCTCCTCCAGGAAGCCTTCCCTGACCTGCCCATCCCCTAGACTTGGTTGACAATCCCTTGGATCCTGGCCCTGCCAAAGGCTTCAAGCCAAAGCCTGTCCCAGCTTGTTAACAGGGGCAATCTGTGCATATTAGAGACGCCCTCCACCACTGCAGGCATGCTCCTGAGGTCGTATGTTAGTTAGAAGAGCAACACCAGGTGACTTTGTCTGACCCTGGATGTTCCAATAACGTCGTCTCATTGGTGGGATGTGTCCCAGCCTGGGCATCACTGGCTGGAATGTCTCAGGGCCTCAGCTGGGAGCTGTCGGGCTGATGGCCTCCGGGTGGGCATCCACTCTGTGTGTCATGGGCTAAATTCTCAGCCACATCGTGAAACTCTGTCTGCTAGGAGCTCCCCTCCTGCCCCGGGACTGCAGTAGAAACTCGGCTTCCCACCCCTGGCATCGGAAGAGCTGGACTAGCCCCTGACTTTCTGGTTGTCCTGCTTGGGTTCTGTCCTGCGGCTGTGCTATGTTCATCCCCTCCAGGGGGGAGAGAAATAGCCCATCCCTGCACTGCTGTGGCCTCAGACAAGGCGGGATAGGCCTGGGTGTCCTGCAAATGAAGGGAAGGGCATGGCAGGGGCGGGAACAGGGGCGGGAGTGTCTGGGAGCTGGGTCAGCTCCTGCTAGCTCCCTTCTTCTCTGTTTGTCCGAAGTCTCATGTTAGGTGAAAAATATGCTCTTGCCAGCCCGATTTCTGATTCTGTAAATGAACGTCTTCTTACCATTTTGTGCATGATGGGTTTTGTTTCAGAAGGAGAACTTCTTCTTTCATAGACGATAGAGCCAATCCGCTCACCGTCCCCTTGGTGTGTGGGTCCCAAGGCCACCACTTCCCCATGTCCACTGCCCTGAGACCCAGGGTGCCTTCCCCACGTCAGAACCAGGTTCCACCTTCTTGCTGAGCATGTCTGCCTCACATGTGTGACTTCGTTGGGAGTCGGGAAAGGCCGTCATCAGGGCCAGGGCACTGTGCACTGGGGCTTCTTTGGGCATCGATTGGTTGACATTGTTCAGGTCCCAGTGAAATGCAGTGCCAGCCGCCAGGTGGAGGCAAATGCCATGTGGCTTCCTGCCTGGGGACGAGGAGAAGGTGGTGGGAAGGGAGGGCCATTGCCTTCAATGTGCCTGGTATGGAGGGTTGGGTGGTAGGCAACCCAAGAGAAGAGGAAGAGGGGGCTTTCCCACGTGCATCCCCAGCCTCCACCATCCCCGGATTCACTCTCCTCCCTGGGATGCCCACCCCTGTACCTAGAAGACTGGTCTCTGCTCAGCACTCAGCTCTGGCTCTGGCTCCCAGTTGGAGGGCGAGAGTAGAGAGGGGTCAGGACGTTCGTTGCTCCCACTTCTTGCCATGGCAGCTCCCAGCTGTCGCCAGTCCCAGGGGCATCATCCCTCACTGCCCTCCCCTTCCTGAGGGTTGGCCTGACAGACAAGGTGAGAAACACCACCATGCTCTCCTCCCACCTCCTCTTGGTCTCCTTCTTCTCCATCACCATCAGCAATTATTGAGCACTAACTGCATGCCTGAGCGCTTGCTGTATGCATGACCTCACGTAACCCCATGAAGCATGTGTTTATCTGATCTCATTTCACAAATGAAGAAATGGAAGTTCAGAGACTCAAGACACCTGCCCGAGGTCACACAGCCCAAAAGCATGAAGGCTCTGACCTGAATTGAGGTCTGATTCCAGTACCCAGTTTCCTGATGTCCTGGGCGAGGCTGAGTAGGTGTTCCCAACTAAGATAGAATTCCAACGTTTCTTCAGGGTTAAGGCGCTGCTAGCTAAGATGTAACTATCCTACCAGGGAGATAATCACAAATGTCTGGCAAAATTGAAACAAAATCATTCAGAGGCGATGCTGCCAATCAGCTAATCTGCAAAGAGCCTTTCCCAGCTTGGAGATGGCTGTCATGCTCATTGCCCCGCTGAGCAATATTACTCAGAGCTCTGCTGTACGTATATTGCTTTATTCCCATTTTGTAGATGGCGAAGTTGAGAGTCAATGGTGAAGTGCTTGCCCAAGAACTCGTGTGGTAGAGAGGTCGGAGTAAGAGCATAAACCTAACCTGAGAACGTGCCTCCCCACCAGGCCCCACTCTTCCCAGGAGCATGGCTCTCCCAGGTGTGGAGCTGGAGGCAGCATGCAGGGGCTCTGGGGATGTGGGAGTTGCAGCTGGAAGGCTAGGGAGATGCTGGGGAGGACACCTGCCTGCTCCTTGGATTGTTCGTTTGAGAGTCTTCGATGTCACAAGGGCAATGGAGGGAAGTGCAATGTCTAGATGTCAAATTACCTGGCTAGGAAAATCCCCAGAGGAACGTGCTCTGCATGTGTGATGACCTGACGCCGTATTCACCTGGGCTGGGCCTACAGCTGGGTGCCGGGCTGGTGGAGGTGGGGGGGTAGACCTGGTCTGGCCCAGATGTGCCGCCTTGCAGCTGGAGAGCCTGGGCGGCCGTGCTGGTTTGTTTTGGACCTCCTGGAGTCTCCGTGTGTCGTGCACAGAACACACTGCCCATACTGAGCGTCTGCCGTGCTTGCAGCTTAACCAGCAACATTCAAGCAGCACCTCACTTTGTGTCCTGCTCCCAGGATACACGTCTCCCAACCGCCCCTTGTGGAGCCTGAGCGTGTGAAGGAAGGAAGCAAGCAAGCAGCGTAGGAGGGGGGCCAGGCCAGGGCACTAGTGGAAGGTCTGGCTATGGGGGCAGTAGCATCACACTTTCTGTCCCTACCGCCCAGCGCTGGCCTCTGAGCTGAGGTACCATCTCCCGGAGGCCTCAGAGCTGAGCTGCACATCAGGCTGGTTGCGGGGCCTCCAGGCCGGATTCTGGCCCTCCCAGAGTACAGGAGAGTTCTAAAATATACTCCCTTCTGCATAGCTTCTAAGATGGGCGGTGTTGTCTGCATCAACTGTTGACTTAGATACTGTCTTATAGGGTCATTCCAAAGACTAAAGCGTGACATTCAGCACATAGTAGGTACTCAATATAAAGTTACTGAGTGATGGGACGCTTCAGCTCAGGGAATGATCCTGGGGTCCTGGGATAGAGTCCCGCATCGGGATCCCCGCAGGGACCCTGATTCTCCATCTGCCTGTGTCTCTACCTCTCTTTGTCTCTCATGAATAAATAAATAAAATCTTAAAAAAAAAAAAAAAGTAAAACTACTAAGTGAGTGAAAGAATGGATTCGTGGCACACACACGGCCAGGAATTGTACACCTGATAACCACCTGCTAAATATGTGTTATTATGATCATGACTTGAATTATAAAACAGTAATACTGTGGCCGTGGCAACAGCCTCCGGCCTCTGTGCATCTGGGAGCCAAAGGAAAGGCCAGTGAGTCTGGGGAGGGGGTCCCAGCTTCCAGGCGCCTGCAGGTCTGTAGCTCTCTGTGTCCCCAGGGAGAGGTCAGTTAGATGGGGGCAGGTTTAGCGTATCTTCCGACTGTAAGCTTTAAAGTCCGGAGTGAGCGTTACTGTGGCTCCTTCTTCCTGGGTGGTGGAGGCTGATAACAAGGGCGGTGGGTTCACAGTCAGCCCCTGGGGGATTACACCGCCTGGAAGAGACACCAGCCTTTGTCGTCTATGTCACCAAGTCTCATCATGGCAGCAGCCCTAGCCTGTCCTGCCGGCTGAGTGACCCGAAGGCAACTGGCATGTCAGGTGGAGGGATGCAAACTTTGTCCACGATCTGCTTTCCTTTTCTCTGATGTACGTGGGTTTTGAAAGGGGATCTGTCTCTGGTTTCCGCCAGCCAGCTCGATGTCTGCGTCCGCTTTGCTGGGCTGGTGACCCAGAGCAGAACGGGCACTGGGGCGGGGCATCTCCCCAGTTGCACGTGAGCCGGCTTTGTGGGGCTGCCTCTAACAGCCCTGAGAAAGCTCTCAGGACAAACCTTCCTCTGCTTTGCCCATTCCTCTTAATCACCAAAGAGCACTTTTCTGGGGCCATCTGTGATGGCTTACATGGAACTCAGTGCAACACCAAGTCGAGGCTCTGTCCCTTTAAACTTTCTATTCATGTCATTTTGGTGTGAAGGATTTACTCGTGAGAACCAGGTGGTGCAGATAAGGGAGCTGCTATCTCCACTGGGTGCTTTGGCCACTTTCCAGATGTGTCAACTTGCAAACGGACGAGGTGTTCCGTCCTGCTCCGGGGACTGTGTGGGCAGTGGGGTGGTGGCTTTCGCCATCGCCATGGCTGGGTGGAGGGAGAGCTTGCAGGGCGCTGTCCCATGAGTTCTGGCAGGGCTGTTTGTGACTGTCACTCATCTAGAACCAGGTTCCCATGCGATGGCAGACCTCCAGGAGCACATTGGTTAATCTGTTCACTTCGTGCCTTGGAGGCGCCATGGCCAGACTGTCCACGAGTGCTGGTGACTGCTTTGCCCGAGCGCATTTGTTGAAAGGCCACAGGGATCTGAAAAAAATGAATTTCAACCTCATTTGGGAAAATGTTTGGGGATTTTGCAGACAAACCCCATGGCCAGTGAGCAGTTGCCTTCCCTACACTGCTGCCCCTGTGCATGTGAATGGGTCTTCTGAAGCAAAGGAATGGGTCAGAAGCAGAAGTCTCATTCCGGAAGGTTCAGAGCATACACCGGCCAGTGGGAAAGCCTGTCAGCACCCATCAGTACCATCATCTGTGTACCTCTGGTTTCTCCCATTCACCTGCTCCCACCCCCAGTCTATCTTGTCTCAGAAAATACCACCTCCACTCTTCCCACTGTGTCAGCAGCCCTGTCAGCCCCACCCTCAGACTCCATCTGGAGCACCTCACTTCTCATCACCTGCAAGCCACACCTGGCCAAGCCCTGCTGTGTCCCCCTGGACTGTTGCTGTCATCTCCCTGACTCTCCAGCCCTATTCTTAACCTCCTCCTCCACTGCCTTCTCACCTGGCAGCAAGAGATGCTGGGAAAACGCTAGGTACGCCCTGGTCCTCCCCAGTTTCAAATCCCATAAAGGCTCCATATCACTGAGTTGACCCCCAGGTTCCTACAGTGGACCACACCAAGGGGCCCATGTGTCTCCCCCAGGGCACGTGTCTGGGGACATGTTTGGTTGTGACAATGGGGGGAGGCTGCTACCAGCATCTCATCTCGTGGGTGGAGGCCGGGATGTAGCCCAGGATCCTGCACGGGGTGGTCCCATAGGCCCCCAGGTCACGAATGCTGAGGCCGAGGAACCTTGATGTCACTACCGTTTGCCATCTGTCTGGAATAGTGAATAGGGAGGGCACTTTCATGTAATCTTGCCAAATTTACCTGGCTTTATCTCTGCCATCGCTACTTTGTGACCTGGGGCAGGGGTGTGCCTGAGTGGGCAATAGCTTTCCGGTAGGAGTGCCAATCCGAGTTCTAGTGTGCTCGTCTGTTGGTGTGTCTTGCACACAAATATCTGCAGGTAGGTACCTCAGGGCCATTGCACCAGCCTCAGAATGCTGCCCTGGTGCAGGGGTACTTGTGTCTTCCTGCTCCGCCACCTTTGTGAGTGACGGTCATTGTCATGTACCTGCATGGCTTCTGTAATTCCAGGCATTCAAAAGGACAAAAGATGAGGAGCAAAAGAAGAGCAACCATGTCTCTGTATTAAAATACCCTCCAAAAGTCCACCCAGTCACATCCACTAACAAGACGAGATTTTAGTTGGGCACGTGGGCACCCGAAACAAAATCCCCAGTGAAAACAGTGGGCAGGAAGCAGCGGCAGCATTGGCAGCATTCAAACACTGAATGGGGTGGGTGAGGTGCGTAATCTCTGGTCTTGGTTGTTGTGGACCAGTTTGTTCTTGGGGTCCCCTAACTTCTTCGATGGCACCCGTCATTCTCCAGGTCAACTTCCTACCAAAATCGGCTCCACACATGAGCTTACAGTCAGTGCTTGGTAAGAATTTGCCATTTGCCCAAGGAAGGGTCCGTCCCAGAAGCTCATGGTGATGATGGTCAGGCTTCCCCAAGCCCCCTTCGTAATGTCTTGGGAAAGTGTTTGCCTAAATGGTCAGCAGTGTTGGAGGCTCATTCCTGAAGACATCTCCAACTCCAAGAAAACCTCCATTTCTTAACATTCCACTGGAATGTTCCAGACTTTGGTTCCAACTGTACCCAGGAGGAAACCCAGTGCTCAGTGTTGCCGGCCATAGGACCCCTGGGATGGCCACAGGCCTGGGAGGTGTTTCCTCTCCATTTGACAGATGAGGACCCCAAGGTGCCAACCGTGAGCTTGACGCGAAAATGTCTGGGTGGTGACTCTGTGCTCTTTCTACTAAAATCACACAGGAAGGACACCTGGGTGGCTCAGCAGTTGAGCATCTGCCTTTGGCTCCAGGGCGTGATCCTGTGGTCCCAGGATCAAGTCCCGCATCGGGCACCCTGCATGGAGCCTGCTTCTCCCTCTGTCTATGTCAATCTCTCTCTCTCTCTTTCTGTGTCTCTCATGAATAAATAAATAAATAAAAATTTAAAAAATAAATAAATAAAATAAAGTAAAATCACGGAGGATAGGTCCAGGGCCACACCCTGCCCATCTCCATCCAGACTACGGCAGAGTGGAGCCTCAGAGCAAGCTCTCGGCATGTGGGTTCTCACTGCACCCCCTGTGCTCTGGGGGCCAGGTGTGGGCTACAGGAGTGAGACCAGGCTCTGCCTGGGGGGGCCTCCAGCCGGTCCAGAGGCTACAGGGTGTGGACGATAAGAGCACCAGAGGAAGTGAGGGTCATCTGGCCTGGGGGCATCCTGGAGGGCTTCAGAATCAAAGATGCTCAGCCTCGTCCACCTTCCCCGCCTCCCCCTTGCATGGCCAGCTGCCCTGCCTCTCCTCCTCCGGGGCCTGTGCGCCCAAGCTCTCCCGCCGCAGCACTGGCCTCCCAGGAGGCAGGAGGTCTGCAGTGGCACCCGCGGAAGTGGGCAGCCCTAGCTCTCCCTGGTGGCGGAGGCCACAGCACTCTGGGACGTGTGTGCTAATTGGACACTTGAAGCAGGTGGATGTTATTGTTTGTGAATTCTGTCTCAATAGAGATGCTTTTCAAAGAATCTTAACCCACGAGATCTTACTCTCGGGCCCATATTAGGTGATTGCCCACCCATCCCAGCCTTCCAACCTGTCCTGTCACTCACGGCTGCACTCTCATCCCTGGCTCTGAGCTCGGCTTGTCTCTCCCCCATCAGCAGCGACTTGGCCATCACGTCTCCCACAGGAGAGAACCCCTCTCCCCACCTGGTAGCTTCATTACATACTGGGGGGGCGGTCCTGGAGGCATCAGGGCAGCAGCCATCTGGCCTTGCTGCTCAAGATGTGGTCATGAAGGGTGTCAGGAATGCAGAACCCGAGGCCCCACCTGGCACGTACTGAGTCGGAGTCTGCATCTCACCCAGGGATCCCCAGGTGCTCGGAGCCAGGGCTTGCACTGCCCCGGGGGGCAGCCAGGAGCTGCCAAGGTGCCCGGTCCGACGTGCGGCCAAGCCTGGGAAGCTCCAGACCCGTGCACAGCGAGGTTTCGCTTCACCTGGCTGTGTGTGCGGAGCCAAAGCGGCTCATGAATCCGCACTTTGTCCCCAGGTGTCAAAGCCCAGCCCGACCACCGGCAGCGGACCTCCCTTGATGCAGCGCCGGCCCTGCCCACGGGGCCCCATCTTCCCCGAGCAAGCCCCGCGGTCTCGGTGGCTATTGTTAAACTTGGCCCCGACCGCGCTGGGACTCGCTGCGATTGTCCAAACACAGAACTTCAAACAAACAAAGAGAAAATAACACTGGCTAATCCTTTGTGATAAGCCGCCTTTATCAGACCCCATTGCTCTCAGCTGGCATCGGCTGGTCAGATGGCTCTTTTACACGCAGTAAATAAACATCACCTGTTTGTGCAGGATGACACGGGGGCGGCTCCTGCTGCTGCCGTTATCGGGGAGGAAGCACTAGGTTGGGTGTGTGAGTATTTGGACGCGCACCGCCACCAGAGGACAATACCCGCGCGCTGGACGTGCCCCGCGGTAGCCGGACCGCGGCCCTGGCGGGCTTTGCCGAGCCCTGCCTGGTTATTACTTCCTGGAAGGCCACTGCTGAGAAAAGGGGACTTTCACTTTTTCCTGCCTTGGTGGCTCCCTGTCGGCGTCTAGACTTCGTGCTCACAATGGCAGGGCCTTCCGGATCCCACTCTCTCTGTTGCCAGCTTCCAAGGTCATGTATCTAAATTGGGATTTCCTGGATTCCCAGAGTCTTCGGATTGGAAGGGCCTGGAGGGCAGCAGAGCCACCCTGTGTCTGTCTTTACAGAAGGGAGGATGGAAGCGCAGGTCAGGGCGCGCTGGACCAGAGTTATTCTAGACTGAGCTGCCCCTCTGCTCCGTGGATGAGAGCAGAAGCCTCACATCTGGGGCAGATCTGGGGGCAAAAAATTGGGCCTGATATCCGGGTACATCTTATGTGGTTTGCACAGTGGCATGGCTTTTGCCTGGACCCTGTGGTTTCTTGGAAAATCTGGCTGTGAGTCCTCCAAGATAGCGTGAAATCTAGTGTGGTCAGAGTTTCTCTTGCCTGGTGGTGTATCAGTGTCCCCCCGAGGGTCTTGTGATGATGTGATTCTGGTTCACTGGGCCTGGGAGTCTCATTTCTAACCAGCCTGCAGTTGATGAGGATGTTCCTAGGGCTGGCACTTTCAGGAGGGGTCTCTGAATTCATTGTGTTGAGGCCAGAGCCATGAAAGGTGGGAAGTAGCATGCCCTCCCCACTCACTGAGCTCATGGCTCTGGCACGGGGCGACCGAGGCTCATGTTTGGGCTCCAGACAGCAGGTGGTTGGGTCACCTTGATGGTGCACTACCTGGGAGTCTCACCCAGAGCCACAACTGCAGAGACCCACAGCCCTGTCTGTCCCCTCTCCTTGAACCCGGGCCATTTCAGCTAAACAAAAGTGGAAGGAAGGCTGTGGTCATCACAGGCCTGTCCTTTAAGAGACTCTGGCAACCTATCCTTCATACTGCTAGGAACCCGGAGTTGGCACTTAAGAGGTCCCACCACTTGCTGGAGAGGCCATACAGAGGGGCCACATGGACAGAGGGAGGTACAGCCATCCCAGCACGCCGATCCAGGGCAACCTGCCAGCTGCCACAACAAATAACCACCTGAACCCAGCCCGGCCTGCAGAATTGTGTGCAAATAAGACAGTGGCTGGGCTCAGCCATTAAGTTTTGAGGTGGTTTGTTACACAGTGACAGGTAACTGGAAGAGCAGCCATATGGTTTATCATCCAGCCAGGAGGTAAAGGGGGCACTGCTAATAATTACACCAGAACCACGGTGGCACGGGGACCACCCCAGGAAAACGAGGATGCACAGTGACCCTGAGAGGAATCACCCTGTGACCAGTGAGCACTGCCTACATGTGGGTCCCTGAGAGTCTTCTAGTTGCAAGTGGTAGAAACCAAACCTGAGCCCGGTTTAAGGCAAAACGACCACGTGTGGAAGGAGAAAGCCCCGGCTGGTCCTGCCACAGCTGTGCTTCCATCCAGTGGCCGCACGCTGTGTCCTGCAGGCTCCGGCTCTCTTCATCTCTGCTTAGCTTTGTTTGGTCTCACTCTTTTTCCAGCTCTCCCCAGAAGGAGCAAGGCTATCCCCGAACAATGTCAAGCTCTGCACAAGTCCTGGACCGGAGTCTGTGGCGCTGATCGGCCACGTTGGACCACGTGCCATGAACCAATCACTCTGGCCTGGATGATGATACCCTGAGGGGCCAGACCTGAGTCATAAGAGCACTTCAGATCCATCCTTCCATTCAGAGCAGAGAGGGGATCAACCAGGAAGACCTGGCCCCTGCTCTGGAGCATGGGAACAGAGGTGGCGTGGGTGCAGAGGGCAGCTTTGCAGCATGCATGGTCCCCACGTCCTGAGTCAAGTGCGTCTGCATTTCACATTACTGCAGAGCTTCTCTGAGAACACCCAGCAGTCACCATGGATGTGGCCAGAGGCCGATAAATGATGCTGGTGAGGGTCTAACGTGCCACCACATTGGGGGCCTGGCTGGGAGACAACTCACAGTGTGGCTACTGAGAAGGGAGACTGTCGTCACTGGACGTTCACCGAATCATAAATGAAATCTGCAAGAGTAAGTAGGAGAAACAACCTTGAAAAGCCATGTCCCAGCACCTTCTAGAACAAAGTTGACCCCGGCCTGTCTCTGAGCCCAAACCTGCGAGGCAAACAGCTGGGTCCACCAGCCTCTGCAGGCATGCATGGCGAACACTAGGCTCTCCTGGGGCATAGCGTAGGGTGCAGGGGACACACACCTGAGTGCAGGCTGTCCCAGGGGCTCAGTCACAGGCCTGAGCAGGGGCTATCTGGCTGTTCAGCTTGGTTGCCAGCAGGTCCCTAGCTCCCCTCCTCATGGCTGCTGGGTTCTGAGCAAGAGTGCCCCAGTGGGTCCTCCTAGACATACTCCTTTTCTAAATCACCTGTGATCCAAGAAGTCTCAAGAGACACTTTTTAAAACTACAGTGACCTAAGTGAAAATGAAAAAAACCCACTTATCAAAATAAAAAATGGTGGGGTCCAATAAAACCAGTGGCTGCAGGAAATGTGTAGACAGAAGCCGCCTCGAGGAAGCAGAGCCCAGGTAAGGACAGGGAAAGGCAGCGTCCCATCTCCATCAGTCTATCAGCCAAAGCAGTCGCAGGGCCTGCCCACTTTCCAGGTGGAGAGAGGTAGACGCGAGCACATGATGAGCAACATGGATGTCCCTTCCCCGAGGAGCCTGTGGGATGGGTGCTGCTGCTGTGCTCTGGGAAATGCAGCCTGCCACCTCTTCCAGGAAGGCCTCCTTGTCACCCCCCTTGACAGTCCCATCTTGGTGCACAGAGGGATTCAGTTGATATCTATGAAATCCACATTTCTCAGCCTTGACTGCATAGTAATCTCATCCGGGAAGCTGTTGACAAATATCCAGTCCAGGACCCTGCCTTGGAGATTCTAATTTGAGTGGTCTGCCCTGGGGCTGGGGTATGTTATAGAGGTTTCCCAGGTGACTGTATTCACAGCAGGGCTGAAAACCTCTGTGCTGAATGAATGAATTTACATGTGACTTGTTGGAATGAAGTGTTCTGGCTAAACAGGACAAGGACAGCAATTTAGAAACTAAATATTTAGAAACTAAATATTGATAGAGCAGCACAGCAAAGAAAGTCAAACAGGAAGAGATGAGTGTAAAAGTATAAAATCCCGGAAGAAGGAGGGGTGGGGAGGTAACGAAGGAGGCACCTGCTGTAGTGGAAGGTCTCCTTGTCAGCAGGGCACATGAGCACCTTTGGCCAGGTGACCAGGTGAAAAGCAAGGAGGGAAAACCTCGTGGCCACCCTCCCTCCACCCCCTGAGGAAGGCTGTCCCAGGCTTTCCTCTTCTCCATGACACTGTCACACAGGACACTTCACAACAGACATGGGAAAATCTGTGCTCAACCACGCTTATTTTTTTTCCCTTCTACTAACTCACCAAACACATTAAAAATATTTCAAGATGCTTCAAGATTTTTTTTTCCTCAACTGACCATCTAGAACTCGGGCTACATTTCTGAATGTAAAATGTTGTGCATACAGACATATACAAGTGCACACGTGTGCACATATTCAAATAGGGTGGCAAAGTTAACATGGAGAGAAGTCTCTAGTAGCTGGCCACAGAGCTCTGCACTTAGCCCTGTCCTACTCACTATTCTTTTTTACTGCAAAAAATAAATAGATAAAATAAAACAACTACCCTAGGGGGTACCTGGGTGGCTCAGTTGGTTAAGCATCTGCCTTCAGCTCAGGTCATGATTCCAGGGTCCTGGGATCAAGTCCCATATCGGGCTCCTTATTCAGTGGAGAGTCTGCTTCTCCTTCTCCCTCTGCTCCTGCTCTCTTTCAAATAAAGAAATAAAAATTTTTTTTTTAAAAAACCACACACCATAAAATCTACCATTTTATCCATTCTTAAATGCACAACACAGTGGTGGTAACCATATGCATGCTGTTGTGTAGCAGACCTACTCATTATTTTTATATATCTACTTGGCTGAAGACAAACCATTTCATTAAACTGTAGAAGTCACAAAGCTCAGAAACCGTTCTCATGAGATGCGTGAGGAAGTAATAATTCAAATGATAGTAGACAGTTATGTCCAAAGCACCTCTAAAAACCCGCAACTTAGGACCTGGCATTTAGCAGGTGTCATTATAAATGTTTATGAACTAAATTAATTGTACTAAGTTGGAATGAAGGACCCAGAGGGTTGACATTCAACAGAGATGTGTAAAATCCTCATTTAGATCTACAACCGGAAAGATCTATACTCTAAAGTCCAGCTCAGGAAACAAGGAATGTCTGGTCTTTTAAAAATCTGAAACACTTGGAGCATACAGATGAGTACAGAGAATAAAGTAACCAATCACCATATCTGTGCCCCCCAGACTTAACCAACACTAACATTTCCCTGTGTGTTTGGACATTATTTTTGTGAAAGAAAATGTTACTGATGCATTGGAGATCTTCCATGTACCTCTCCGTGGTCCCATCGCCCTGTCTTTCTTGTCTAGACTTGACCACTCCCTCGATGTTGACGTCTATCATTCCTGTGCATGTATTTCTATTTGGCCACATGTGGATTCATCCAGAACACAGTATGAAGGTTGTTCTGCATATTCTTAGGCTGCATATAAATGGTTTCCTATTGTACTTTCATTCTACAAATTGCTCTACTGGTTTCGCACGATGCTTCAAGAGCCGTCTGAGGCAATCATGGAGCTCTGTCGTCTGAGTTGGCCACTCTGTAGTGCGCTCCTGAATGAAGCTCCTCCGCTGCCCGTTGATGGACGTGTGCGTGGTTGCAGAGCAGCCGTGGCGGGCCGGGTGAAGCTCCATGTGCATGAGAGCAAGCCGGGTTCTCATGGTGAGTCACCCCCTGGAATCTCTTCCATTGACAATTGGAGGCCAGTGGTGGTTGGTTTGACCTTTGTGGGTCAATCTCCCTCTGGATAAACTTTGTATTATTTTTTTAGTCAGAACATGATTTGATCAAATGACAGATTTAGTTGACTCATTTCTCCCTGATTTGAACAGTCAAGTTTGTTGCTCTGCGTGATTGATTAGCTGACTAGCCCTCACCCCTAGCTATGCACTGGCATAACATGGGGAGCCTCCAACAGGTCCCAATGCCCAGCCCCCAGTGCCAGAGATCCTACCCCAGCATCACCAGGATGGGGCCCGGGTGCAGGTCCTTTCTGAAACCTCCTCGGGTGGTTCTCAAATGAGAGAGAAGCCGGGGTAGAAAAGGTTGCCCTGGGACCAGGCAGCTGCCATGGGGGGTTAGCAGTTTTTGGGCTCTGGGCTGTGTGCTGGGGGCAGGGTTTGGCTCCAATCCTCCCAAGGCCATTTGGTCTTTGTGGGGGAGGAGAAGAGTTGGCTGCTGCAATCGTTTAGATGGATTGGGCTTCTGGTGGTGGGTCAGATGCTCCAGCCTGTGGTGGGGCTGCTGCCACTGAGACACTGGTTGAGTGGGATGGGGGAGGATGCTCACCAAGGCCCCAAGGCACTGGATGACCAAGGGACCCTTCACAAAGGCCCGATCGGGGTAGGGCATTGGCACGCCTTCAAAATGTGCATGGCAATCTCAGTTGGGTCTTTAACCCCGACGACAGCGGGTGGGAGGCTGGAATTGCTATCCTCATTTTGCTAATGACTGAATGGGAGCCTGGAGGAAGTGAGTCCAGCAGCGTGGCCCAGTTAGCAAGCAACAGACAGGCGAGAACTCAGTTATCTGTTAGAGATCCCACGTGCTGGAATCGAAATCCAACTTTCCAGTCTGAAAACCAAAGTCAATTCTGGACTGTTCTCCCCCTGAACAGCCACCGCCACCTTCCTGTCTCCTCCCGTCTGGCTCCAGTTTCTCTCCTGGGACGGCTCTATGGTGGGGGTGAGAGAGGTAGTAAGAGAAAAAGAAACCCAAGCCTCTCTGATGGCTTCTCTTTGCAATTTCCACCCAGAGCATACCAGGAGGGAGATGAGGTTTTAGACCAGTTTTTTGTCGTTTTCATGAACGATGTCATAAAATGTCACAGACCCCCCTGCCAGGATAGCCATTGTACTTGTAATATCTGTGAATTATGGAAGTATACCTCTGTCAAAAAAAAAGCCCTTTGTGAATTTGTAGCACTTTTAATATAGAAAAACCACCATTGCAATAACACGCGCTTCAAATAATAATAATCCAAGGCACCCGGGTAGCTCAGTGGTTGAACGTCTGCCTTCAGCTCAGGACATGATCCCAGGGCCCTGGGATCGAGTCCTGCATCAGGCTCCCCACAGGGAGCCTGCTTCTCCTTGCTCTGTCTCTGCCTCTCTCTCTCTGTCTCTCATGAATAAATAAATAAAATCTTTAAAAATAATAATAATCATCCAATTCCCATGGGTTAGACAGTATCTTCTGTAAAGATGCTTTTGTTATTATTATAAGAAAACATCTGTATTTTTTAGAGGTGCATATTTAAGTATATAGGGAAGAAGTGACATGAAGCCTGGGGCACATGGTGAAGTCGTATACTCTGGGACGTGGTTGGCAGGTATACAGGGCCTCATCATACTATTTGCCTGCTTACTATAGAAATTTTCATAATAAAACAATTTAAATAAAGCAAATGAATTCACAGACCCCTTGAATTCACAGACCCCTTAAAATAATTTTGTCTCTTCCTCATTCTAACATCTGTAGCCCACAGACTGGAACCAGTGGTTTTAGGTTATTAGTGAACGCCTGTCATCTAGGGTTTTGTTTTGTTTTGTTTTTAATCTCTTACGTCAAAAAGGCCCAGAGTGGTGACTGTACTGGTATTTGCTCACAAATCCCACTTTTCCCATTCCGTTCTGTGCAGACCGTGTTAACAGCCGATCCCTACCATGTGTAAGCCTCCAGGATGGGTTTAGTGAAACCAGGAGACACAGACCTTCCTCCAGGAAGCTTTCGTCATGTGGGAGACGAGTGCTGAACAAGTTAAAACAGATGGTTAATAAAATCGGTGCAAGAATCAAGAGTGTTGGAAGAAAAGGAGCAGATACTGCCTGAGAGTGCTTGACGGGGAGCCTCATCTGGCCCAGGCAGGGAGGCTTCCTGGAAGAAGGAACATTTCAGCTGAGACCTGAATGGTCAGTAGGAGCCTGTGAAGGCCAGAGACCACTGCAGAGTCTTTTCGGGGCATTCCGGAGAGCCCCAGGCCCCCCGCACCCCACTGTCTGTGGCCCAGGCTCTGGGGTGAGGAAGTCAGTGCTCAGCATAATCAGCTCCCGGAGAAAGCAGTGGGAATCCCGGCCTGCCCCTTCCACCCTCCTCTGTCAGCAGCCGGCCCTTAACAAGTGACTAATCTTTGGCATGTTTGATATGAAGTGGGACAGCAAAAATAATCACCTGTCAAGGATTCTATCTTCATAAAGACACGGTAATGATCAGGTTTCAGAGTGCACAGGCGGTGTGAACCCCGGGAGCTCACCCTTCAAACAAGGCATTGATCTTTCCTGACTGCCTGGGATGGTCCTCATCGAGCCACAGCTCATATTTCCTGGACCTTTCACCGGGAGATAAATGCAAGGAGGCCGCCAATGATAAAAAGATAGCGCTGCGCAGGCTGCGTGGTGCGGAGCCCCGCCCACCACAAGGTATTCCAGAACCTGCCAAATGGTTCATATTTCTGAGTATTTCCTAGGTGCCAGGCACCACGCTCTGCACTCTATCTGCGCTGTCGGATTTACTCCTTCGGATTCTTGGATTTGGAGATTCCTCCGTTGAAGCCTGAACTCTGGATTCCCAGCCCCAATGTCTGCTCTCCTTGCATTCTTGCCAAGTCCCGCGGGCCAGTACGGCGCTGGCCACCTCCAGGGCTGCTCTGGCCCTCCCAGCCCAGCCCGGTCGGGGACCAGGCATCGGCTCCCGCCTGGGTGCCTACCACCCTGGACCAAACCTGCACCCTCTCTCACCTGCACTGTGTGGCCTTTGTCTCCCCGCTGCCTTCCCTGCCACCGCTCTCGCCTGCTGCCATGGGCTCCCAGCCCTGCAGCCAGTGACACTGCCCACAGCGAGGGTCTCACAGCCGTCCCAGGGCCCCGCCTGTCCTTCAACTCTGCACCCTTTCCTTCTAGATTTTTCTCCATGGTCACGCTGTGAGGTTATTTCATCTGCAGCTCAGTATTTGTTTTCTTCCTTGGCTCCTATATTTCTCCTGTGTCGCTCTTTGCTGGGCGCCCAGTGCTAGGCCCTGGACTGCGATCTGGAACACATGGTTGGAATCCGGCTCCAGGCCAGACCACCCGGGCTTGAATTCCAGCTCTGCCACTTTCTGGCTGTCCTCACTGAAAGGTTCATGATACTCTACGTGGAAGACTGGCTGGCTCACCAGCATCTAATATCCGTGACCCCTGTTGTCCTAGCACACCCCAGCATCACTCCTATAGCTTTGAAGGTGCCATGCGAGGGGGGTTCTGGCCGACGAGGGTGCGGGCAGAAAGGATGGAGCAGGAGGTCCCTGGGCTCACGGTGGGCCAGCACGGGCTGGAGCCAGGAACCCCGGGGGATCTGCAGCAGCCACACTCAGAGATGGCAAGGCTCAGGGCAAGTGGAGCCCTCCCACCCAGAGCACTAATTCCCAGGACTTGCTGGGGGTGATCTGGACCCAGAGACTTAAATCCCTCACTCCTAGATCCAGTAATTCTGCTTCTAGCAGCTGAACCCAGAAACAATCTGAGACACACACAGAAGTTCGTGCAAGGCTGTGGGCGATGTATCACCACAGTTGTAAGAAGAAGGTAAGGTTAGGAGTAATGTCAGCATCCAAAATGAAGGGATTTGATCATAAGTTAGGAATAATGAGCCGTTGATTTGAATTTCCCTGACCTTGTGCAGAACCTGAAGACACAACCTCCCTCCCTGTGGCTGTGAGCAGTGTGTGGTCTGCCATTCTGGGAATGTGTGCTCCTGTGTGTGTGCAGAAGATGAGGCTCCCGTGTAATTTAAAAATATATCAGTGAGGGCAGCCCGGGTGGCTCAGCGGTTTAGCGCTGCCTTCAGCCCAAGGTGTGATCCTGGAGACCTGGGATCGGGTCCCACGTCGGGCTCCCTGCATGGAGCCTGCTTCTCCCTCTGCCTGTGTCTCTGCCTCTGTGTGTGTGTGTGTATGTGTGTGTCTCATGCATAAATAAATAAAATCTAAAAAAATATATTAAAAAAATATATATATCAGTGATCACTCCTTAGCAGTGACCTTACTGGTGATTCTTATTTTCTCCATATTTGTTCTGTATTTTCCAAATTTTCTATCATAAAAAGTACATTCCTATAATTGATATAAGATAGTAAACATTACAAACTTCTCACTTCACTGAAACATGGGTCACCCTGGTTAAAATGCAGTGAATTAAACCAGTCCTCTCACCTGGTATCTCCAAAGAGCCTTGAAAAATATGATTGTGTCACCTTTTAAAATAATCCTGTAGATGCATGAGACCCATGACATGTTGGAATGACAGTACATTAGCAAATGACTAATGTCCAAGGTCCTGAGAGGAAAGTAATATTAAACACATGAGTAAATGAATGAGTTATAGTCAAGAGCTCTTGGATGCAGAGGCTCTCCTTCATGATCAGCTGTGATCCCATTCTGGGCCAGTGGGTCAGGAAGGATGCACCATGCTGTCCTCAACGTGGAAGTGATAAAAGGGTCCCTCTGAGAGGCCACTCACCCAGAGTCACCCAGCTTGTGAGTGGCATCTCCACAGGCTGCCTTTCTTGGCATCACACTCTAGAATGGAAAGTGGGATCCATAAGTATTAAGTAAAGAAAGGTGTTTCTAGCTGGAGCAGCAGGGTAGGGGATGCCTGGGTACTGGGAAAGCTGGCATTTGCAAAAGCAAGGTTGTGAGCTCACCTACAATGGGGATGCTATGTCCTGGTCACACCTACTTAGGGTACATGCCCACAACAGCAGGCAAATGGCATGCCCTGAAGATCCAGGGGGGCTGACCAGACTCAGAGATGTCGTTCATGCTCAGCCTGATGGCCCCACTCTGAGCCCTCGTCATGCCCCCTGCCAGCACAGTGAGCCCTCCTCTCTACACGTCCACCCCTTGGCTCTGCAGCTCCCATTTGCATGGCCGTCATGTGCAGGACATTCTGCCCCCAGGATGAATCTCAGCAGGTGGCACCAGGTCACATTTATCCTGCTGTCTGTGCCAGGTGAAGTCAGCTGATTCCCCCTGGCTGACATCGTTGTGTTTACCCAGTGTCCACCTCCACCCTCCAAATTTCTTATCACTCAAAGTGCCAGTTCCCCTCCCCAGTTCTGCCAGTACTGAAATGTTACCCACCCCTTTCCCATAGATTCCTATGTTGAAGCTTCGACCTATCATGTGGTGGTCATTTTGAGAGGAGTCTTAAAGTAGGTGATCAAGGTAAATTAGGTCATAAAGGTGGGGCCCATTCTGATGAAGTTAGTGTCGACAACTTCAACCTCTCACCAGGAGGTACCCAGCCAACACCTAGATATTGCATTTGAGGCCTTCAGAACTGTGAGAAAATAACTGTCTGTGATATTCTGTGGCATTTTGTTATGGCAGCATGAGCAGACTCATACATCTCCCAGGCCAGTGAGGGGATGTGTCATTCACTCTCGTGGGGCCAACCTGACGGGCTCTGCTCTCCCTGGATTTCAAATCAGTGTTGATTGATGCCCAGGCTAGAAACAGTTGGCGTTCACTCACTCTGACAGCAGCATCTGAGGACAGGCCACCCGCTGGGCCCTCAGGCTCTCCTGGTTCCCCACCACTCTGGGACCTCATTCTAAAACTCCCCTCAAACCCATGGGCTATCCCAGAACAATCCATGAATTCCTTCTTTTCTTAAGTTAGAAATGTTTTCACTGTAGGGAAAAATCCCCAAGTAACAGAACTTTATTTTTATCCTTCCTGGTAGTAGAATATTAGTTTGAATGGCCCTTAAGATAGCAAGAACGCTTTCACTCTTAATGTATCAGGACGAGGAGAAATAGCATGGGTTCCCCAAGTGTGACTTTTTGCCTCCTTTTATCTGCCTGCCTGCCTTTGTTCATGAAGACGGGAAGAGAAATTAGAAAAAGATTCATTCTCCAACTTAGCCTGGTTCCAGCCTCGATGGCAAATGCATGGATTTTATCCAAAACTAGATGAACATGAGGGCCTCACATTTGGGAGGCAGCCTGGAATGCCATTGGAATGGGGTTGTTCTGCACTGTCCCTACGTCGTGGGGAAATGACCATTGTTTTTATTTTGCCAAGGGCTGGTCACTTATCCTAAGGCCTAGAGGGCCAAGGGAAGTTCATTCCTCATTGCTGTTTTGCTTTGCAGTGCTAAATTAGTAATGGAACAGCTTGGTCCAAGGGTTTTCTTCCCAGAATTTAATAAAAGGCACAGGTGTGGCTGAGGGGCACTCAGCCATATGCAGCTCGGGGCAGCAAGGAGAGCTAGTTCCAAGAGTTCCTATCTACGCAGAATCAGTCTTGTTCTGATTTAAGATGAGCTCGCTGCCAAGTAGCAAAACACAAGGAACCCCTTTCTTTTGCAGTTTGGATGCTTTCTTGGGCTGCTCATGTTTGTTGCTTTGTAATAAAGGTCTAGTTGAATGCTTATTCCAAAACCTTTAGCCAAATCTAAGGGAAAGAGTTGAACTTGAGAAAAGAAAAAGTGGGCACAGTTATGGCATCCATACACCCCAATTAGGATCATTGAAAGGTTGTTTCCAATGAGAAAAATAAATGAAGGAAGGGATCTGGTGTGCCAGGGAGTTTCAGGAACTACCATCATCACCACTGACATCACCACCATCATCACCACCACCATCATCATCACTAATTTTATTTGACCATTATTATGTGCCAGGCACTGTGCTAACTCCTCAACATCATTAGCACCTACCTCTTATTTTTTTTCCTTACACTCTATTCAATTTTTCTTCGTGACACTTACCTCTCCTGGGCATTGCATCATAGACTTTTTTTTTTTTTAATTTTTATTTACTGATTCATGAAAGACAGAGAGAGGCAGAGACATAGGCAGAGGGAGAAGCAGGCTCCCTGCAGGGACCCCAATGCAGGACTTGATCCCAGGACCCCAGTATCATGACCTGAGCCAAAGGCAGACGCTCTACCACCCAGCCACCCAGGCCCCCCACATAATAGATTTGTTTGTTGATGTGTGTTTCCTTGGCCCTTTCCGGCCCAGAGTGTAAACTCCACAAGGGCTTTTGCTTTATTGGCAGTGAGATTCCCAGAACCTAGCCCAGCGCCTATAACATGGTAGGTAACCAGCAAATTGTAGTTGAATGAAAGAATAACAAGAAGGACAATACCATGAGTTGATGTTGTCACCCTGTTATCACAGAGAAGCTCATGGAAGCTGAAGAGCTTGCCCAAGTGTATCAGTACAGAATAGAACTCAGAGTCAGGTGGTTAATATAAACCTCAGGCTCTTGGACCTCTAGAATAAGTTATGTCTTAATCTTTGCTTCAAGACTTTTAAACCTCTACATATCTGGTTATTTTACTAAAACAACTGAAATCCATCTCCACTCTCCAAAAGAAGAAAAAAATGTTGCCTAAGAGTGGACAACTACCCACATCTGCTTCTCTGCTTGACATAAAAACCTGAGCTGTGTTCTCCAAAGACTTAATTAATGAGTTGACAAAGTAAGAACCATTTGCCCCAAACCAAGGCAGGGATAAAAGTTGATTGACAAGGCTCTAATTAAACCCCAATTTATAATCTAACAGCCTGAGATCTTTCAGGTCATAAAGGACTTTGATCCTAGAAATTGTGCTAATCATACTTCCCCACCCCCACCTCCTCCATCTCTGTCTGGCTTCCCTAACTTCTGGATGGGTGCTGCTGCAGAGGCAGGGCTGCAGGCCTTGTTGAAAAGAAATTAGTTCCCTGCAGTGGCCGAATGAGCTGTCTTTAAAAATAACAACAGCCCAACATGGGGTCTTGAGATAGCAATCTGGCCATGGGCTCCCTCAGTGAGGACATCGTTTGCATAGTGATGCATGCCAGATGGTTCTAAGACACATTCCAGTATCTGTGATGATGGAGGAGCTGCCACTGCTTGGAGTGGGGGTGGGCTGGAGCTGGGCTGATGGGGGAAGGGGTGCTCTGCTCTTGTGGGACTCAGGGAATGACCCTCTCTAATGGTCTGTGGGGAGGGGATCCAAGTTAAACACTAGCAACAGACAATAGGTAGGAAATGATGCAGTGTGACTAGAGGAATGGGTGGTTCCCAGAAGGGTGTGGGTGTAGGGCAGCCAATGGGCAACACGCTGGGGTATCTTCTCCTTGCTCAGGTAGAGAGGTCCAGATAAATGGCTCCATATTTGGTGATTTCAGTGGCCAGGAAATTTTTTTGTAATGAGGTGGACTGACGTAGGCTTACCATCTTTCATTGTGTCTATTAAGTTCTTGAAAAGCAACAAGGAAACAAACAGATGAACAGAAACAACAAATTCCTACCATTCACGCCATAATCAATTAATTTATTTTGAAAAGAACATTTTAACACACACAAAAAAGTGGGAAGAACGTCATCACAGATGAAAGATAGGCCTTCCCAAGAAAGGGTAGTAGATAATCATGAACAAATTCATACATACTTTCTTGGCCCTCATTTCTATCACTTATCCTTTGGTGAAATTTGTTATAGATCTGCTGAGCCCATGGCCTGAGGTTTGAAGGATGATTGTAAGTCCCTTTGGGCTGGGACAGTTAGGTTGAGGTGATTGCTAGCTAACATCTACTAATTGGCTTTAGTGTCTCCTTTCATTCTTAAACGGGATCCAGTTTGGACAACCAATTATGTGGTCACCCTGAGAATTTGGGGGCCTCTAATGCAGACACGGATCAAGACTTTGATTTTACTCCATGACCCTGGGGACATATTTTTAATGTTCTTTCAAAATACTTTTATTCTGTATATCAGTGAAGGAAGGGAAAATCTGGCATGCTGAGATTTGTTCTCTCTTCACCACCCCTCTCTCTAACAGCTTTGTTGAAATATCACTGACGTAGAGAAACTGTATATATTTGGGGCGCCTGTGTGGCTCAATCTGTTGAGGGTCCTCTTGATTTCAGCTCAGGTCATGATCTCAGGGTTGTGAGATCAAGCCCCCCATCGGGCTCTGTGCTCAGATCAGAGTCTGCTTCAGATTCTTTCTCCTTCTCCCTTCCACTCTGCCCCTCTCCTGGCTCATGCACACATGCATTCTCTCTCTCCCTCTCTCAAACATAAATAAATAAATAAATAAATAAATAAATAAATAAATAAATAAAATCTTTTTAAAGTGTATATATTTAAGGTGTATAACTTAATGTTTTGATATATGTATACATTGTGAAATTTCTTCCTTCTTCCTTTTCTTATTCTACATGATAGTCTGAAAGGTCTTTGTATAGATGAACAAGCAGCGGAAGAGAGATTAAGAAAAACATTGTGCACATAATTCTGTCCAAATTTGTCATCTGGCTTAGGAAAGAGGAAAACTCAAACTCTCCCTACTTGCCCATTAGCGTGCCGGAAATTTACTGGATACTCAGCAAATGGGGACACACCACAGACAACAGGACGTGGTCAAAATGGGATCTACCAGTCTCTTCCCAGACTGTGCTTCAGTACTTACATGTTGCATCCTCCCTCAGAATCACCCCATGCAGCGACAGAAGAGACACCTCGCTCCAGCACCACTTTCCACGCTGTTCACGCACTGTGCACACCATGTGCTAATGTAGAAGGAAAGATGGGGAGTTTGAAAAAGGGATGTTATCAAGATGAAGACCAAAAGAGTCAATATCAAACACGGTCTTTATGTTCATGGAGTGAAAGCCAGTGTGTCACCTCTAAAAGGATCACTAACCATCCTGAGTGTTAGCTACATCAAAACATCCACAAATGCTAGGTGAGTGAGGACAAGGATGGCTGATGATAGTGATGGTGATGACAGCGTTGGTCATCTTGAGGGCCCTCGGGGCATCCCTGCCTGGGCAGTGCTATCTCCTTGCACATATGCTCCATAGACTGGGGGAGTAAAGGCAGCAGACATGTGTTGGTGCCCATTCCCTCCCCCACCTCCAAAGTGACCTACTTGATTCTAAAAGCATTGAGTTTGATGTTGGCTTTCAAGATTTCCTGGCCCAGTTCACTCCACTGACACATGAGAAAATACCTCAAGGCCAGAGAGGGGAAGCTCCAAGCGTTCGTATTCTTGCCCAAGTCTGTAGGTATTCAGCAATTTTTCTTTAACCTATAGAGAAGGTGGTCATTGGATTTGGCCAACCAAATGAGTTCCACAATGATGTATTCTTCATCCTCCTCTGCCCTGCACGGGGTTGGGACTCAGTAGGCCTGTGTCGAGCTTAGCTAAGCCTGTCCTCTGCCAGAACATTACACGGACCAGACCTTTTGCCTCAGGACCCCCGTGGCAGCCACCGGTGCTGGGTGGTTGATGGAGTCAGGCCCTCCTCAAGGGGAACATCTGGGCATACAGGCCTGAGTTCTCATTTCTGAGTGACCAGATTGTTGAACAAAAACAAATACCTGCTTTGTGCGTATTTCTTTCCTTTTGGGGGGTTCAAGAAGAGTTGACGTTGGAGCCACGGTCAAAGACGTTGCCAAAACAATCAGAAGCTCTCTGAAGGAAAGGAGAGCCAATTGCCAGCATTCAAAGCAGCAGCCAAGATTTAAGAAGCTTAGACACCTAACCTGCCTTGATTTAGAACCCTTTCAGGCTGACATTTAATATCGCCTTGCCTGGTGGGCAGGTTTCTTGCAGTGTTTGGGGAAGGCTAAATGGGATTGGAACAGCGATGACCTCACCCGGAGCTCGGCGCCCCTCGGGTCTGCTGCCTTTATTGAGCTCAGAGCAGCTCAGTTTGTGGCACTCCCAGGCTGGCCCCACATTCCCGGTGGGACTTGGAAAGCCCAGTGTTTATCCCTTAGGGCGGAAGGGGGTGTTTTTGCTGGGGAGGGGTGCAGGCCCACCAAGGGAGATCTGTGCAGACTACATCACAATCACAGGTCTGCCCGTGGAGAAGACACATGCAGAGCTAGGCCAGCTAGAGGCAGACCCAGGACCATGGGGTGGATGTTCCGGGAAATTACGTTCCACATATTGTTTGATTGATGACAGCTGGTTAAAGAAAGGTCTCTCCACCACAGGAACTGTTCAGAGGGCTTAGAGGACTGCTTGGCTAGGGGCATTGTAGGAGGGTTTCAGAGGCTGCGAAAGGCAAGGGTGGGCTAGATCACATCTGAGATCTAACAGTTGGTCTACCCATGAGAAAGAAGACATGGCCACTGGCTTCTATTTAAGGGCCTCTGGGATATGGTAACACCTCGCTTAACTGCAGTTTCAAATATTAAGCACTCTTAACTAGCTGAAAAATAACCAAGATTAGCAAGAAAATACAAAATGACTCAAGATTTTGAAGTACTGCTATAGAGTTCACGATTTCTGAGTAAGAGGGAGTGCAGGCCCTCATCCGTGACCCAGTGACTCTTATTTTACTCATGATTCTG
Source organism: Canis aureus (assembly GCF_053574225.1). Taxonomy (NCBI): domain Eukaryota; kingdom Metazoa; phylum Chordata; class Mammalia; order Carnivora; family Canidae; genus Canis; species Canis aureus. The sequence continues at coordinate 22,875,826 of NC_135613.1, read as the reverse complement.
ACAGACTCAATGGACTGCCCAGCAGTAGCTGAGAGAGAAAAGTACTGAGTTCTGAGAAAAGTACTGAGGAAATTGGGGGAGAAGGGAGAAGATAATTTTTAATACCAAGATAACAAAGTAGAGAAAAGTAATCGGAAGTATAGCGAAGTGGGGCCATTTAATGAGAGGACCAACAATTGTACAAACTTTGGGAACATGTAAAGAAGAACCAGGTTATGAGTAAGGAGCTAAATTATGTTCAGTGGCGTCTGTTAAAAAAGAATAATGCACACTGCATTTCACGGAGCTCAGTAATGGAAGATTGAGGGGTAACTCAATAACTGGGAACTTGCAATACATACAGCAGACATATGATTAAGATACACATGATGAAAGTACATCTGCATATCAATATGAAAAAATATAAACAGGGGCCCTTGGGTGGCTCAGCGATTGAGCATCTGCCTTCAGCGCAGGGTGTGGTCCCAGGGTCCCGGGATCGAGTCCTGCATCGGGCTCCCTGCATGGAGCCTGCTTCTCCCTCTGCCTGTGTCTCTGATTGTCTCTCTATGCCTCTCATGAATAAATAAATAAAATCTTTAAAAAAAAGAAAAAATATAAACAGCTAAAAGAGAAAAATGAGCAAAGAGCGGGACATAAATAAGCATTTCATAAACATGCTGTACAAATGGCCAATCTACGTGTAAAATATGTCCGTCATTATTAGTAATCAAATACAGGCACACATTGGAAAAGGAGACTTGATTTTTGTCTGCCAGATTGTCCAAAATCAAAAAGAACCCAAATATTCCAAGTTATTTGGGATGTTGGGATGTAGGTCCTTTTAAGCATGATTGGAATGCATTCGGAAAAGTCAGTTTGGTATTTTTTTTTTTAAATCATCATCTTAATCCCTCATCAATTTTATCTAGAAATTCCACTCCCAGCAATTATCTGCCCCCCCCATAAAAAATGAATATGAAGACTTGTGTTCAAGGATCCTCATCGGAATCTAGAATTATAAGACGTTAGAAACAGCCCGAAGTCCACTGGGCTATTCATGTGGTGGAATGTTCGTGGGTGAAATATCATGAAAACATCTAAAAATGGCATATCTTTGTAAAATGATGCAGACAAGATATTGTGAATCAGGTAGTATAGGTGAGATATATCATTGAGGAATAAAGGAAGTTGTAGAATTGTATACGAAATATGATCCTTTTGGTATAAAAAATTATTGTTACAATTAAGCCATATTTATACTGAACTCTGAGGCTACTCTCAATCCTTGGAGCCAATGTTCTCTCCTGAAATGAGACCAGAAAAAGGGGTCTTTTAACTTGCTGTTGTTTTCAGCTTAGAAAAATCAGTTGTTTTCTTTGGGCCAGGCATTCTCCTGGGTTCTTACGAAGATTATTTAATTTCATCTTTACCAACACCCTCTAAAGTTGAACCTTTACTTTATCTTACCATACCTGAGGCTCAGAGTCATTGCAAAATCTGTCACCAGTTAGTAAATGGCTCAATCAGGATTCAAATCCAGATCCATGTGTCCTCAGAATTGGGGCTCTCAGCAGTTCATCCATGCATCCATCCATCTACCATCTATTCATCTATCCGTCCACATCCATCCATCTGTCCATCTGTCCAGCCACCCGACCACCCATCTATTCATTTATTCATCTGTCTATCTATCCATCCATTTATTCATCCATTCATCCATCCATCCAACCATCCATCCAGCTAGCCAATACTTATGAGGGTCTTTTTGAGACAAATGATGCTACACCTTTTTGGATGAAGATGTGATTAAGGGCAGAAAGTTTGTATAATAGGATCACATGCAGAATGCACAGGAGTTGGTCCCTATTTGGATATTCACAGGGATAAGGATGAAAACTCTATTTTTCAAACCTCAGACGTAGAATCCTCAAGCTGGAGCTATTGTGCCTTATGACATCCACTCATAATGTAGGGAAAGTCCTAGGATATATAACCATCAGGAAATGGAAGTCCAAACCAGGGGGTACTCTGATCAGCGAGAAGCCCAGGTGGGGTGGGGAAAGGTCAACATGAAGGTCTGAAAGAAGTTCAGGGAGGCAGGGGGACACCAGGGGGCTTCGAGTGGGGTTTGGGGGGGAGAGGAGAAACTAGTTTGGGAGATGGGAAAGGACAAGACTGGGAGTGGGCCAGAGGGGCAGGGTATTGGGAGACCCAGGGTTCCACTGGTAGACCCGGAGAGCAGGACGACTGTGCTCTCCTCAGGGCAGAGGCCTGGAACTTGGTCTTCGGCTCAGAGCAAATCCATGCTGGAGCTCGTTAAGCCAGTCATCAGCTCTGCACCTCAGGCCACGAGTTCCTTCCTCTGTGGCCACCAGGCTCACAGCAACCTCTTAAGAAGGACTAGTACACAAGCACCACCTCTAAGTGGCTCTGACTGGATCCATCTGGAGAAAGGCCATCCATCTCCTTCCTTCTTCTTCTTCTTCTTCTTTTTTTTTTTTAATAAATATCTCCAGGTAATTCTAAGGTGCAGCCAGGTGGAGAAATAGTATCCTAAATCCTCTGAAATACAACCCTTTTTAAATACAGTTACCTGTTCACCCATTTTGTAGTCCTAGGGGTGCAGATTTCTTAGGCGAGGTGCCATTGGGGAAATCCAGGAGGAGTAGCTAGGCCTCAGGATGAGAGATGCTTATCCAGATACAGCCACACACTTGGGCACGACCTTGGCTGAGTCACTGCCCTCCCTGGGCCCGAGGGGCCTTCTGCAGAGGATTTGTGCCTGACCCCACGAGGGCTGGCTGCCCCAGTAGCAGTGGGAGCTTGAAGAATGAATGAATGCATGAATGAATGTGAGGCCTACTTCAAATAACCGAACTTAATCCTGAAAAGGCAACATCCCTACCTGCTTTATCCTTTATGGATGTAAGAATTTTATTTTATTTTTTAATTTATTTTTTTTTTAAGAATTTTAAATCCAGACTCCTGAGAATGTCTATAAGTCAGCTCTTCCTACTTCACCATAGGGTTAGAGGGTGAGAATGTGCTGCTGTCATATTTTCAAAACTTTATTTCATTTCTGAAAACCTCAGAATTTACAACCCTAAAACCACCCTCTTTTCACCACTAGTTTGGAACATCACCAATCTGCCTGTTGAAACTCCCGTTTCACTTGCCGATTAGACCAGCACAGAAACAGTAGGCATCTCAAAAAGGTCAGCCTTCCCAGACCAACCCACACTTGTAACGTTTTGCAATTTTGCAAGAAGGGACCTGGAGCCTGACCAAGTCACAAACTGTCTGATTTGAGCTTTTTTCCCACTAATTAAATTCAAACCATTAATCAGATGAGACACTGTTTCCTTTTTGCCTTTGACCTCCATTTGCTTTGCTCTTTGCATCTGTCACCCTGGAAATCTTAGCCTTCTGGGAGAGGGCTCACTTGAGCTTTTGAAGTTGGCAGAGAAAAGATAAGGCAAAGGAGGCAAACAAGATTTGCTTTATGCAAAGTGACCACAAGGCACGCCTGCAGAGCCCGCCGATGGATCTGTTACCCTCCAGCCAAAGAGATGGGATATTATTGTTCTAGTTTCATTTGTTTGCTTAACCATACAGTTTTCGTGTAATGTGCCCGGGGATGGGTGCAATTTGTCTTTTAAAAGTCTATTACTCTGCAGAGTGCACAGCCCTGACTTGCTTACCCTGATTGGGTGAAAAAAAAAAAAATACTGGACAGAGTTCAGTACAGAGTTCAGTAGCTGTTCCTTACCCTTATCCTTATCTCAGCACTTTAAGATCAAGTTCTGCAAAGTGAGCTGGAAAAATAGGCCCCAGCCACTTGCAGTGTGTCCTCTATCACGCTGAGAGGTGGCCCTGGCCTAAGTGGAGGTGACCCTGTGTGCCACCAAAAAGACAAAAAAAAAAATCTAGAACCACAGTCAGCCTCTGGGATTTGAACCCAGGCACTGGGGAGGGTTCGGGGTACAGCCTCCTGCCTGACTTTGCTGTGTAATGATCTACGGTGTCTGGTTTCCAGAACGTCATGGTTATCAACCGCTGGGGCTTACTCAGATTAACGTCTGAACGCCAAGGCCAGTCCTATTACGTGGGTTGGCTTGGTCTGCTCATGTAAACTCTCACATGTGCTGACACATCCAGAAGGGACTGGAGCCTCCATACCAGCAGCGAATGTCCCCATCTCGGAGCTAAGGCAACAACTCTGGTGAGTGCTGTCTCTTACTCCATGGTGCACAGACTCTTCTATAGTCCTGAACCTTCTAAAGCCCTGTGGGCTTCAGGTCTGAGCCTCCAGAGGTTCCATTAGTTTATTAACCAGGCAACCAACGGTCCTCTCCTAGTGAGAGCTTCCCGCTGATGACCCTGGTCATTCCGAATGTGGAGCCTCCATCACCAACGTTCCCTGAACCATATGCTGTTGGTGGTGCTGAAATGTGGTCCCTGACCTTAAGGGGTCATCCTCAATTGACTTTGTTTTGGTCCCAAGTATCAAATGAGCAGACACAAAATGACACATTTTGAGGGAGACTTGCTGGTGGGCTGAGAGGATTTCATGGACATGCCTGAGTTCAATGAGCCAGTGTTCTCAGCAGGAGCTTCGTAAATGCACAGGTGCTGGGACCTCACCCCAGAGGCTTTGACCCATGGTCTGAGCATGTTTCCTGTAACAGCTGTGCCAGGTGAACCTGAGGCAGAGCCTGTGTTGAGAATGGTGCTTTTGGTGGAAGCCATTGACCTCATATAGTTAACAAGACCACGTTGTCTTGATTATGAAGGGCAATGAATAAATACTCAAGGGTGGATGAGGAAAGCCTCTATAGGAAAGACTGGCATTGGGAATGTCAAGGTCTACAGTGGGCCAGCCAGCTGGTAGTCAGGCCTGAACCCCATGCACATGATCAGGAACATATCCCTCACAAATCATGAAGACAGTCTCCCTTGTGACCTCATACTTCACTTGCATTTATCCAAGGCCAAGAAGGGGCTCCTGGCATGAGACACAGGTAGTAGTGCAGGGGTTGGATGCTGGTCCAGCCCAACTGGAAGGCACAGGGCAGACCACATGTCTGTATTTTGCCCAGCACCAAAGGCTGGCATGGGCATCCCTTCATGGGAGAAGAGAGGGTGTGGTCAATGCTTAGAGAGAAATCACTGTTTTTTTCCTATGATTTTAGTGCAGGCACCTTCAACAGCAGCAGGCTTATTTTGTTGGCCCACAATGTCTGTTTGTTTGTTTGTTTGTTTGTTTGTTTTTTGACCCACAATGTCTTAAAAATGGGACATTTTACATATAAATGCAGAGATGCTGTTGCTCTTGGCAAAATCAGCAGACCTGGCTACACTGGGCCAGTGTCCCCATCTGGAGCCCAGCCATGACTGTCATTGTGGCCAAGGTCTGGGCTGTCAGTTTGCCACAGTCCCCACCATCCCTTATTGTCTGCCCCCAACCCCCTTTGCCAGTCCACAGCGTCTGCCCAGTTACTGGAGGCAGTGGGTTTGAAGTGCTCCAGACAGTTGGGGGAAATGTGACATCGTCACAAATAATGTTGAGTAAAGTCATCCACAGTTGAAATTCCTTGCAGAGAGACTGGATCAGGTCACTGATGGGGGAAGCCGATAGCCAGTCACAGGTTAACGAGCCTTTTGCTCTGGGGAGGATATATAAATATACCCCAGAGGGGATCTGAACTTTCCCCCACCTATCTGATCCGTCTCTAATTGTTACCAATTGGTATTCCCTTACGTCCATGCTTTCTTTGTAATAGAGACGTTGTTCTCATTCTCCGGCTTAGAGTGACCCTATATTCCAGCTGCCCATCCACAGGGGTCACTGATTTCCTGGGACAAGAATTTTTAGGGTTTTGGTGTTTAAAACATGCTGTTTTCTTTCTTCCCTAAACCGGTTCCATTCATCTTAAATCAAGTGCACTGACATCCTTGAAAGCTACTCTTCCTGGATTTGTATCACTAAGCAAAGTTATAAGAATTTCACCAGACACGAGACACACTTTTGTATTTTGTTAGTGCGTTTCTAAAAGATGACACATTAGCAGATGCCTGTGGCAACTGCATTCTGTCCTTGTTGGCCTTTCAGCCTGCAGAGAAGATAATTGTCTGTAGAATTGTGAGCTGGTGATGCCGTGCCCTCCGACCTCTAACACCGCGAGCTTGTTGAGGGTAGGGATGAGTTCACTGGCCCTTCCCGGGACTGTCCTGACGTCTGATCTGGAGCAAGCAGGACTGTTCCCAGAGACCGTAGCCCCAGCTGGAGCAGGTGCCTCATGGCGAACTCCTTGGTGCTCGACTGGCCCTGATCTACTTGGGTGAAGCTTGGCCTCTTCAACAATGAGCAACAGTGGACAATGGTAGAGTGAGTCACCTTCCTCCTAGAGCTTCCTCCTCCCTGGTCCCACTTGGCCTGCGGGAACACGGTACGCGGATGAGCGGGTGCCATGCACTGGGGAAGGGAGTGCCACTGAGTGACTGCTGGAGGGTGCACATGAGGTGCAAAAATGAGACAAGGCCAAGGTGGTGGCTGCACACCGGTGAGTGTGCTTGATGCCTCTGAGTCGCACAGCTTTAGGTGGTCACAAAGGTAAATTTTATGACGTGTATTTTACCACAATAACAAAAAAGGCAATGGGAAGGAAAAAGGAGACTATTCAATGAGAGATTTTTAAAATGAAAAATGAGAGGATCATATGGTTCTCGTCCTTTCTTTTATTAATGTGGTATATCACGTGGATTGATTTGTGGATGTTGAACCACCCTTGTAGCCCAGGAATAAATCCCACTTGGTCATGGTGAATAATCCTCTTAATGGACTGTTGGATCCCATTGGCTAGTATCTTGGTGAGAGTTTTGGCATCCGTGTTCATCAGGGATATTGGTTCATAATTCTCCTCTTTGGTGGGTCCTTGTCTGAACAAGGTAACGCTGGCCTTAGATAAAGAGTTTGGAGTTCCTTCCATTTCTATTTTTTGAAACAGCTTCAGAAGGATAAATATTAAATCTTCTTTAAATATTTGGTAGAATTCTTCGGGGAAGGCACCCGGCCCTGGACTCTAATTTGTTGGGAGATTCAATTTCCTTGCTGCTTATGGGTCTGTTCAGGTTTTCTATATCTTCCTGTTTCAGTTCTGGTGGTTTGTATGTTTCTAGGAATACATCCCTTTCTTCCAGATTGCTAATTTGTTGGCATATGAATCACGAAACTCTACCTCTGAAACTCATAATACACTATATGTTAATTGATTTTTTTAAAAGTTAAAAAACAACAAAATGAAATGAAAAATGATCATGATTGCCCCCCAGAGAGACGAGAGAAAGACTTGTGCTCATGGAACAAGATCGTAGTCTTTCACCTTCCTCATGGGAAACAACTATATGTGCTCATGTGTCTCTGTCACACACATACTTACACACCTATGCACACCTACATGCTGTCACACACACCTGTCTCTCACATACCCACTCACACACCTACACAGTCACATGCAGATAGACACACACCCCTATACCCTGTCACACACAGATAGATACACACACCTACACACTATCACATAGTCGTGCATACACACACTCACTCGAGCACACACATGTCTGTCTCTCACACATGCAGGCATGCTCACACACTCACATCCTGGAGCCTGTCAAGCACACATCTTGTAACCACTGCTGCCAGCTTGTCACTGGGCTGCAGACATCCTGGTGTGACCTGGGCCCATCGGTTTCCCCACCTGCAGATGGAGATCAAGGTCCCTCCAAGGATTCAGAGAAAAGTGACCCAGGATATTGATTTGTGAGCACCACAAACTGTGTGTCTTGAAACCACAGACACTTACAGTCTCACTGCTCCAGAAGTCTGGAATCAAGGTGTTGACAGGGCCATCCTTCCCCGCTCTTTGTGTCTCGGTCCTCCCTGGTGTTCCTCCTCTAAGGACCCCAGTCCTATTTGATCAGGGATCTGCCCCACGCCACTGTGACCTCATCCTAACTAATGACATCTGTTATGACTCTGTTTCCAAGTAAGGATGGTTTCTTAGGGACCCAGTCTGCCCCTGGTACCCCAAGTCCCTCTCTGCCCCAGAGCCTCTGAGAACCTCTTGACTTCTTCTGGAAACCCACAACTGTTTCTCCTGAGCATCTGTGATTCTGAAGGGACCTCTCCCGAGCCCTGGCTTTCACGGTTTAAAGGAAGTGAAGGTTGCAGCCATGGTTTTAATTAAGGGTTGATGGGCCATGTCATGACATCATCAATAAAATGAGCATAATAAAAAGAAATAATTTGATAGGAGGCGTGGGAGGGCAGCCCAGGCTTTGCCATAAACCTACATTATGTAGCAATAAGAGGCCGTTTTAGAGAGCACGGGTGAACTTCGGGCTGCCCTGCCTGTCCTTTGTTTGCTAAGAAGCTCCGCCCAAGCTCACCAACACTCCGCAGCCCCAACCAGCCCAGAGACTGCCCGAGAGCATGGCATTTGCTGTGCTGCTTAGAGGGGTGACCTGACCAGGTTAATTCCAAACCACTGAGTCTGAGTCAAGTTATCTTCTGGAAATCATGCACCAGGAGATGCAGTGTTCTTGCAGTGGGGGCCATGATGTGACAATGTCTTCTTGGAGCTGTGTGTTACTGTGTGGCCTGAGACTGCAGGAAGCCGGAGTGGGGTTCCAGTGTTTAGAACTGAGCTCAGCCTTAAATATGGGCTCAGGGAGTCCTTGGCTGGATTTGTCCATGGCTGTCATTTCCTTAAAATACATGAATGAACCAAAGTCTCCTATTACTCTTAAATTCCATGTTCCTATATTCGTGGTTTAGAAAATTTGCTTTCTTGGGCACTGGGAAGATTTGGCATGCTATGTTACCTTCTGGGTGTTGCCATTTGAGGAACACTGATTGTTGGAATGGACACAAAGATCACGGGACAGTTGTTCAGCACTATAGCCAAGTGTGTACTTACTGGGGCATCAGGCCAAGAGGGCTGAAGGCAGCCTGCAGCTGGCTAGTCAGGCTATGAACTACTGCTTCTAGTAGAGGGGGTGGCTTTCTGCAATTTGCCCAGAGGGGGTGTCTTACCTCATTCACAGGAAGATACCTCATTAGCTAACATAGCTCTAGTTGAAAGAATTGGAACATCAAAGACAAGAAGAGAGTGGACACACTACTTTCAAATCAGACTCCTCCATTGGTTCATGCAACAGATTTTTGTTAAGCACCTTTTATGCTCTGGGTGCTCTGCTCTCTGTGGGGAAGGAGAGTTGGGATGGAAAGGATCTTGGGAGTCTGAGGACACAAACTGAACCAATGAATAGAAGTCACCTGGATGCTGATTGTAACACAGTAGATGGAACCATACTGACCAGGACATCTCTTGGAGAAGGCGTTAAGAACTGTTTGGACGTGGGAGCTGGGTACACCCTGTGAATGAGTCAGTCCATTCCTAGGTGTACACCTTGGAGAAACCCATGTCCAGGTGCCGTGGTAGATCTGCAGAAGATGGAACCCAGCTGCACTCTGTTTAAGTGCTCCCAGCCGGAAATAACACAAATTTCTATCAACAGTAACACAGGGCGATGACAGTGGTGACATCTTAGAAGAAAGCTAATGAACACACAAATTAGTGACGAATGAAAGAAGCAAGTCACAAACTACAGATACACTTAGATTGTGCTTTTGTAAAATTCAAAAGCATGCAGGACCTCCTTACTCATTCGTGGCCATACACAGGTGCCCAGTGCAGAGAAGAGCGGGCCACGGTCAGCTCCTGGGCCAGGAGGACACTGTATGGTAGGGGAGCTAGGGCTCCATTGTGTTTCATGGTCCCAAAGCTCACCTCTGGGATTAGTCTGAACCAATCCTAAGAGCATCTGCACCTTTGCTTCTTGAGGGAACTGGCTGTGAAGTCCAGCTCTGCAGCTTTCCAGTAGAGTGGGCCTCTTGGCTTTCCTGAGTCTGTTCTCTCATCTGTGAATGGGAATAATAGGCCCACCACCAGATAAAAGTGTTGAAAACCTCACATGCAGCCTGGTGGTATGACCCTGGCATGGACAGATGTCTGGAAAGTAATCTGGAGCATTGCAACAGTGCTTCGGAAGACATAGACTTCTGATTTCCGGGCATGTGGTGGATGTTAGATGCCTTCAGAAAAGGGCTTAAGTTGAGACAGAGAGAAACAGACATAGACACAGAGACAGAGGGAGAGAGGGAGAGAATGTTCTGCCCACCCAGGGGTGACGCCACTGTGGCTTATGCCAACGGGGTTCCAGCTCCTGACCTACTTCCTGTCTGCCCATTGCATGAGCCTCAGATTTGCTGAGTCAGTCCTCACAATCCTGTGAGCCAATTCCCAACTCCTTGCAGCAAATCCCCTTAAAAATCCATATTTGTACACTGCTTCCCTCACTTATTAATTAGATCATCTTGGACCAATCGTTCTGCCTCTTGGACAGGAAATAATCACTTCACAGAGAATTAAAGAAGAAGAAATAGTATAAAGTTCTTAGCCCTTGGCCATTTCTATTAAGAAGTTCTCCAGAAATGTTAGACATTATCTTCATTATCATTGCTCAGCACAGTACTTTTGAAGAATGTTATGATTCTCATGGGAAGAGGTAGTGGAGCTCCAGAGAGAGGGTTGTTCCCCAACCCTCCACACACACACATACCGGGGAGGGATGAGAGTGCTCCCAGGTGACCACAGCCAAGGCCAGAGAACAGGTCACAGGAGGGCTGGTGCTTCCTCTTGGGTCCCTCCGGAGACTCACCATGGAAGGTGAACCTAAATACCATGTGGTGAAAATTCCCAGCCACACTCAGTGCACAGTCCTGGGTGGTGTCCAGGGGACACCATGCATGTGTGACATCTTAGATGCCCATTCAACATCTGAGGACATTTGAAAGCACCTGGAGAAGAGCTCCTAGCAAGAACCACCCAACTGAGCCCTTCCTGAATTCCTGACCCACAAAATCCTGTCCCCACTGGGCATGCTGTCCCCATGAGATGAGCTGATGCTGGCCAGAGTGCAGGGAGGGCGGCCTGGGCAATGTTTCAGACTGCAGGGTTGACATCCTGGCCCCACTGCTCCCTGCTGGAGGACCCCAGGCACGGTATTTCGTCTCATCTGTTTACAGTTTCCTTATCTGTAGGTGGCTGCGTCTCCTGGGGCTGCCCTGAGGAGGGGACGCAGAAGTGCAGACCGAGCCCTCACCAGCTGAGAGCCTCTGGCAATCTGTGGATCAAGGACAGACACAGGGGCCGGTGATGTGGCAGGAAAGTCTGAAACTGCCTTCTTGGCTCTTCGCACAAGGGAGGGCCCTGGGCCAGCCTGGTCAGGGACAGGCAGAGCCATGACTCAGAGCATCCTTTTCCTCAGCCTGGCTTGGAAAGGGAAAGTGTGATGCCATCGTCATCCTGGGGAATCTGCGGCTTCATCATCTCTGTCCGGGGGCGGGGAAGGGGACCACCATGGAATTCAAATGGGGGAAGAGGGGTCAGCGAGGAGGCAGGGCTATGGCTGACATGCCTGCTTCTCCGGATCTTCAAGGACAGAGAAGTTAGACAGAAAACATACTATCCCAATTTCACTTGCGAACCTACTCCCTGGACCAGCTCTCGAAGTTTCGCTGCTGTGTAAGTCCCCTCCCCCACTGAAAGTCTTTGCTCATCTGGCAAGTGAGAACATAGATTAGCCCCCTCAGGCCAAGCCGGCCACTAAAAAGACATTTGTGGAGAAGGAGAACACAGCAGACACCCAGACCAGGCCCCCAATGCACGCTACGTAGATAACACCCAGGGTCCTGGGGCCCCAGTGTGTCACCTCACGAGCACCCACAGTTACTGGCTGGCATCATGGTGTTATAAACCTCAAAATACCTTTTCTCACTGACCCTCCGTCATGCCTGAGATCCACTCTTATTTTGGGCATTGGAGTCTTGAAGCCTCTAACTAGAAATCAATATCCCCATGGTGGAGTCGCAGCCACCATCTCTCTGACATGATCCAAAGTGATGGCTAATATTTATCGTGTCCACGGCATGCCAGACTCCCTCTTGTGTGCCTTATGTACACAAGCTCATTTGATCCTTAAAAACATCTGTGGGATGAATTCTGCTGGATCCCCATTCAACAGATGGGGAAACAGGGATACAGGGCAGTCTGGGAGTCTGGTCATAGACACAGCTGGGCATAGAACCCAGGTCTCTCTCAGTGAGGAATCTGGGCTGTGAACAATTACGTCATCATCCTGGTGTGGTTCCCCAGGTCCATGTGGGTGGCCATGGTAGCCATCAGACATGTATGGCCATTGAAACCCAAATACATTAAAATCAAACCAATTAAAATTCATTTCCTCATTTGCACTAGCTAGCGTAGGCACAGCAGCCAGGGGTGGCTTCCCTGAAGTGGTGACATGGGAGCGATGACTGCATGGTGAGAACAACCGCTTCTGTGAATCACCCCGGAAGAGCGAGTGGGTGACCCGGCCAGCATTTCTGGAAACCCCCAGCTGGAAAGGAGCTGAGGGTAGATGAAGAGCACAAAGGACATAGGACCTGGCAGGGGTGGGGGGTTAAGGTCAGGCCGTGCAGGTGGACAGGACCAGGCCCCGGACAGAGAGCACTGGGGCCACAGGGAGGAAATGCACACTTATTCCTAGTGCAGAGGCATGATGTGTTCATAGCACTAGCAGTGGGTACATGGGAGACCATGCCCCCTCCTCTTTCTTTCTCCACTTCAGGTGGGGCTGCAGGTAGGTGCTCCAGACAAACAATCAAAAATGCTGCAGCTTTGCCCATCAGCTTCTCCTCTGGGATGTGGGGAGGTACTGTGTGGTCTGAGTCCTTCTTCAGTCTTGGTCCTGGGAGCTGGACTCTTGAGTTCCAGAGCAGAGTGTGAAAGGGATGTAGGCCAAGGTGTCTATTTGAAACAAGCAGGAGCGGCTTGGGAATGTGGTTAAGACCCTGTCTGGACTCCACGTACTCCTTGGGTGCTTGGTGTGCACCCAAGCGCCTTGGCTCACTTTGCAAGGACTGACAGAGTGCTGCGTTTGTCTCCTCGAAGGGGAGCTAGGGGGCGGGGAGGTGGGTGGGGTGATTTGTCACTGAAAACCCTCTTGTGCCTTATACATTTTGTGCTGGGTGCACGTGTTACCCATTCAAAACGCAGATAAATAGCAACCTAGTAGTTTTCGGTAGAGGCTGGCAAGCGGCTGGCATGAGGTTCCCTGCTGTGAGAATATGGCATTTCAGGAGGATGTGCCAGTTCCTAGTGGAGACTGCATAACCTTAAAAAGTCCTGGATCTAAAAAAGAATGTTAGAGATCTGGCCTGAGCACAGGCCTGAACTCCCTGAGCACAGACGAGCACATGGAAAGCTGAGAAGTTAGAAGTTAGGAGACACCTGTGGCTGCACAGCTGGATTGGAGCACATGTAGGATTAACATCCAGCCTCTTGCTCCCAGGAGGTGCTTTGTTGGGACAGATTCTCTCCCTGGAGCTCCCCATTCCTATGTTTTTATAATCCTGAGGTGCAAAAGAAAAAAAATTGCCCATATGATGGCTTCTGTGTTTTCCAAAAGAAAATTGGAGCTCTATAATCCAACTGGGGTCCATGGGCGGGTTTGGTGCTCAGAAAACCTGAGGATTCCATGTTCTGACAGGTGAGGTGGTGTTGTCTGGGGTCTAGAGATGGTTTATGGCAAGACTAGGGGCTAGGAGACTTTCTGGCAAATCCCGAACATGGCCAAATACAGAGAATTTCATGCAAAACAATGAACAAGGGGATGCCTGGTGGCTCAGTGGTTGAGCATCTGCCTTTGGCTCAGGGCATGATCTGAGAGTCCGGGGATCGAGTCCCACATCAGGCTCCCTGCATGGAGCCTGCTTCTCCCTCTGTCTGTGTCTCTGCATTTCTATCTCTGTGTGTCTCTCATAAATAAATGAATAAAATCTTAAAAAAAAAAAACAGTGGACTAGGATCTGAGGTGTGTATAATCCAAGGTATATGTGTATAATGAATGCAATGAGTACAAAATACTTTCCTAATTTGTTCTTACTGAACCTTGCTTATATAGCAGTTACCTTGCATCAAGACCCATCCTAAGCACCTCACAAACATCAATCTGTAACAGAAGTGCTATACCATGATCAATTCAAGTGCAGATCCTGGAGTCATGGATGTAAGTCCCAGCTCCGCTGTTCTTATGAGTTGTGTGTCTGAGACACAGACACAACTTAGAGTTGACACTCTAAGTGTCAACCTGTCCATCTGCATGAGGGGTATGTCACCGACTCTCATAGGCCTATGAGAAAGAAAGCTGTGTCTTGGTTTGAACCATATGCAACTCCTGACTTTTGACCTGTTTACAAAACAGGCAGTTTCATATGGTTCAAATATATAAAGAGCTTAGCCCAATGCCAGCCCTTGGAAAGTATTCAATAAATAATAGCTTTTTTTTCTTCCTTCTTTAGCCAGGGAGGAGCTTAAACTTCCCACCCAGAAGGTTCTGTGTTTCTCCATTCATCATCCGAAGTCCTTTGACTGGCTCCTTTGCCCTAAACTACTTTTCAGCAGAACTCCCTTAAGTAACTAAATGGCTTTCACTGGGCTCCAGCCTTTTAAAAGAAAGAAAATGTCGATGATGATTCTTTGTCTCCATAAACTCTTATGTCTGATGACTTCAGCATCCGTGCAACACGGTTGCCCAACACAGGTATCTTGAGGTCTGTTGAAGGAATGAGTCCGGGAGCAGAGAGCTCCCAAGGCAGGCTCCTGGGGATGCAAATTCCTGAGCCATATGTCACCCTTGCAAGGTGGGGGGCCCCATCACAGCCCCTGACAAATGCATGGCTCCTGAGCCAGTGAACCACAGGAGGTGAGGTTCACATGGGCTGATTGCATCAGAAGATACCTTCACGCGGAGAGATGCCCTTTCTAGTCCCTTTCCTGCCAAAACACCATAGCAACCAACATGGAAATGCCATTCAGTCTCTGAGGTCCGGCCCCTCGGATGTCAGCGCCTTTCTCCAGGAGGGAGAACAGATGTGTGTGCAAATTGCTAACTCCTCCCTGCATGGAGAGGGGGCCCGCATGCCCGAATCCCACCGTTCACTTCGTGGAGAAGCTGTCAAAGAGCACTGAGGTGTGGGCTGTGGAGGGAACTGAAAGGGTGGCCCCAGGGGCCCGTTACTGCCGGCCAGAAGGGGAGTCAGAAAGCCTTCTGCCCCGCCGAGAAGACGCAGTCGGCCTTACCGGGAATATACGGCTCCGTTATCAACACCAGCTATGTTTTCACATGTTTTAGAGCGACAGCGTGAATCCAAATCATCATCGCTGAATTATTTACATATCCACACAATGTGCTGACTATGTTGAGGATGGCGTGAAGAAGGTTTAGTGGCTGGAGTCCCTAGGGGCTCGTATTTAACAGTCCGACAGGGAAGCCTCCCTGGGCGACTGCGTTGCTCTCACTGAGGGAGCGACCCGGTCAACGGGCATCAATCACACAGGCGGGAATATCTGCTCGCTCAGCCACCACGGCCCCCAGCCTGCCACCCCCTCGCTGGCCCCAGCATTACAGGTCCTCCACCACAGGGCGCCTCTGCCTCGCAGCAATCCATAGATACTTTACAAATAAGCGTTATTGGGAAAGAAAGTTACCCAGAAAACAGCTACCTGATTACATGGCCAGGATACAGCCTCAAACATACACTCAACAGGTTGTGGAAACAAAACATGTTACATTTACCTTTGGAAATCAGAATATCTCATGCAGCATCCCCCACTTGTACGTAATCACTGTAACGGTAGAGAAGGGAGGAAAGAAACCTGGCTCAAGGCTCCTTAGGATGCTGATTCAAAGGCTGGGCAGAGAAAAATACAAGGTGAGCCTGGAATATCTTGTGGTGCCAGAAAGCAAGAAAAGCAAGAAAGCTTTCTTTTTTAAAAAGAAAAAAGAAAGAAGAAAGAAAGAAAAAGAAAGAAAGAAAGAAAGAAAGAAAGAAAGAAAGAAAGAAAGAAAGAGAGAAAGGAAGGAAGGATGGGCCATGTCAAAAGGACGCAAGAATTAATCCAGAAGAGATCTTCCAATGGCCAAACTGGGATAATTTGAACAACAAAATAAATAATGGGAGTGTTAGGTTATTACCCAAATAATAAAATAAATATCTATGAGCCCATACTGATATAAATAGATGTCTGAATAAATAAATATGTGGGAAAGAGATAAATCTTCCTTGTGGAAGATTTCCAAATACTAAATGTACAAGGAGTGAGGACAACGAAAAGTCACTGTTAGTCAGAGTCCCTGTGGCAAGACCCAGCGACCAATGTGAAGATTACCTCCGGGAGTGCTGAAGCAGCAGAATGGTGGAAATCCATTAGGATTTCTCCCCTAAAAGATCTCCTGGTGAAGGGGACAGGTGTCCACATGTCCTTCAATCCCGTTCTCCCCCTGCAGGGGGCAGTGCAGTGGGCTGGACTTAGTGACTCCCTCTGACCAGAGAGGGTAGGGCAGGGGGGAAGGTGGCCGACCCCACCCTAAGTGGCCACCACCCCCTGTGACAGCACACGGCCCCTGGGAGGATGGGATGAGAAGGATGCAACACTTCTGTGGTGTTCTTCCCCAAATCCATAACCTCCTCTGACCATGAGCAAACATTAGACAAGCCCAACTTGAGGGACGTTTTGCAAAACGCCCACTCTTCACAGAGTATCGCAGTCGTGAAGGAGAAGGAAAGTCTGGGAAACTGTCATGGACAGGGGAGCCTAAGATGTGGCACTAAATGTGATACAAAGAGAACCTGGAATATCTTGTGGTTCCAGAAAGCAAGAAAGCATTAAAAAATAAATAAAAATTTTTTTAAAAAGATGGGCCTGTATGGGGTCCTGGAGCTGAAGGAGGACCTGGTGGGAAACCGGGAAAAGCACACGGAGTCTGTCTTCTTGGACACGAGTGGTGCAGCTGCTGGTTTCTCACGCCTGATGGATGTCCGTGGGTCGGGGTGGTGTCAGCACTCATGGGGAGGTGTATTCGGAAACTCTCTGTACTAACCTTGCAACTCTTTGAAAATTAAAATTATTTCAGAATAGAAGGTTTTTAAAATGCACCTGGTTCCTTGGTTTTCTTCCCTTCCCAGTAGCTCGCTCTGTTGAGAAAGGGTCCGTGCTCCCTTCATGGAACCTGCTTCTCTCTCTGCCCATGTCTCTGCCTCTGTCTCTCTCTCTCTGTGTCTCTTATGAATAAATAAATAAAATTAATTTTTTAAAAAAGATGCCTTGTTTGCTGCTGGTGGGGGTATCCCTTGGAACAACCATGCTTGAAAACCCATCTACTAAACCTAACTACACAGCTTCCCCGTGATGCACTAATTCCACTTCTGCCTAAGTACCCAACAAAACTGCTCGTGCACCTGTGCATGTGTGTGTGCATGGGTACATCTGTGTGTGCGCCTACCCAAAGTCATACAAAAATGTCCACAGCAAATTCATTCATCATAGCCCAAAACTGGAACGAGCCCAGATGTCCGTCGCCATGGCAATGGAGGAAGGGTGGTGTGCTCCCACACTGGGGACAGCATCTAGCCGCGCTCAGAGTGACGTCCGGGGTCCCCGAGCCTCATTCAGGGGATCTGAGAGATCAAAGCAATTTTTGTAATATCACCAAGATGGTATTTGCTTTTCCACTCTCATCACATGAGCATCTGGAGAATTCCAGAAGTTACATGACATAACATTGCCGCAGACAGAAGGAAGGAGCAAATGTGAGCCTCTAGCTCTCCTCTGCTAAGTGAGACACAAAGAGATTGGTAAAAAGGTAAAACAATGCCACTGCGCTTGTTTCTGAACACATAGTTATTTTTTATCTAAAGCAAGTTTCTCATAATAACACAAGTGAGTGTGTTATTCCAAATGCACCGATAACTATGTTTCTAGATTTCTCAGTTTCATATTTCAGTACATACTCATAGAATGAAACAAAATATATAAATAAGAGTTGCTTGGAGTCCTTTAAAAAAAGATTGAATTTATTTATGAGAGAGAGAGAGAGAGGGAGAAGCAGGCTCCATGCAGGGAACTTGACATGGGACTCGATCCCAGGTCCCCAGGATCACGCCCTGGGCTGAAGGCGGCACTAACTGCTGAGCCACCTGGGCTTCCCTTGACAGTATTTGGGGAAGCAGGAGTGCTGAGAATCGGTGCGGTTCCGAGACCCTGCATCTGAGCCCCTAGACAGGCCGCTGGGTCTCCCAGATCGAAGCTGCAAGGAGGGGGTTGGGGGGGAATGGCGGACATTGTCAGGGGTGCGTACCGGTGGCCCGGCGACAAGCAGAACTGCATCCCTCCTCCATGCTGGTAGCACCTCGGAGGCGGCACAGGGCAGCTTCTGCAGTCTGGCCATAGCCTCGTTCTCGAGATGGGTGGTGGTGATACAGGCGTGTCCACTTTGCAAAATTCAGAGAACTTAGGGTTTCTGCACTTCATCCTGTGTCTGCTATCCTGCCATCAAAAGTGCCCCCAAAGTGGGGGACAGGATGCTATTGTCTTAGTATAAGGCAATCGCACTGTTGGACAGAGCCCCACGGTCAGGGTTTTGAACCAGCCAGCCCGAGTTCAAATTCTGACATTTTCACTTACTAACTTTAGGTCTCTTGCTAGTGAAGTAGAAACGCGCCCACCTGCCAGTATGTGGGGAGGATTATATGCAGTCGTGTCCAAACCCTGCTCAGCACAGGCCTGTACAGAGTTTATGTGCCCTAAATGCTGCGATTATTATTGATAGCTTCTGTGGACTTTAAAACTCAGTTTTCACCCCCGGTCCCTGCAACATAGGTGATTTTGCGGGCACACCCCTGGTAATAATAACACATCCTCATGCTTCCCATGCGAGCCCTGGCTTGTCGTAGGCATGTGCACGAATGCGTGTGCTCGACGCTTCCAGCAATTCCAGGAGCCAGGCGCTTATCGTCGCCATCAGGTTCCACCGCGGACGAAGCTGAGACAGATCCGCTAAGTCAACCACCCAAGGCCCTCCGTTGGCAAGTGGACCCATGGGTGCTGACCATAAGAATGAAATCCTGGCCTCCCCCCCCCCACCCGCCCCACCCTTGGCTCCTTCCTCTCCATCCTGAGTAAGCATCTCGCCTGTGAATGCCTCTGGAGGAAGGGGTCCCCTGACCCACCACAGGGTATAGGTTTCCTGCCCACGCCACCTCACCCAATCACGCCAGCCCCCTTGCATCACTGTGTCAGGACTACCTCGGAGCAAACAGCGCCCGACTCCAAGACCTGCATGTGCCAAATTGGCCTGGTCCCCCGGACGAAACTTGCCCCTCCCTGTGCTCACTGAGCTCAGGAAATGTGCTCCTGGATCGTTCCCCTCACTTACCAAAAGATGCCCCAAGCCCTTTACTGGCGTCCCTGCCTCCCTCTCAGGACACAGCCCTGAGGCACCTCCCCATGCCTGGAGGGTTCAATCAACTCATTAGCACACAACAGTCACCCCCCTGTCTGCTGGGGGTTGGGGCGTGGGGGTGCTCCTCTCAAGCCAGGGGCCATGTTTCAAATAGCAATTAATTGACGACAAATAGTAATTAATGGGCCACATTCCTACTTCGGTGAAGTGCATAATTCCATGCTCCTCAAGCCAGGGATGGGCCACTGTCTTGTTTTCTTTTAATCTGGTTTGAAAGACAGCGCTCTCCCAGGCGGCAGGGCCGGCGCCCAGTCAGGCCCCGTGAGTTCATCAGTGTGGCATGTGAGGCCTGACTGCTCAGAGGTATGAAACGCCAACTGTCCCGGCCCCTCGGGGCCTCGGGGGCGTGGCTGAGGAGCCTAATTAGTTGTGGTCCCCATGTATTAAAAATCATAAATATTCTTCTTGGAGGCAGGGTAGGAGCTAGAGCAGGAAGGAGGCAGCTTCTGACTGATGTGTGTGCATGCATGTGCCTGTGAGTGTGTATGTGCGTGTGCATATATACACGTGTGCCTGAGTGTGCATGTGTGCATGCACATGTGTGTATATGTGGGATTAATTTCCAACAAGTCTGATCAAGTGGGCAAACCCCACTTTCAGACAGAAGTATGCTTGTGGTCCATGTTTAAGAGCATGGCCCGCTCCTCGTAAAAAGGAGGCCTCTCGCTTTGCCTTCCCAGGGAAAGCTGTGTCATAAAAACCACCGTGCAGGGGCACCTGGGGGACTCAGTTGGTTGAGCATCCGACTCTTGATTTCGGCTCAGGTGGTGGTCTCAGGGTCCTGGGATCAAGCTCTGTGTCAGGCTCTTTGCTCAGCGGGGAGTCTGCTAAGGACTCTCCCTCTCCCGCTGCACCTCCCTGCCTCTCTAAAATAAATAATTAAATAAATCTTAAACAAAAAAACCTGTGCATCATCATTATCCACTAGAGCCAATAGGAGGTAGGTTCCTACTAGACTCTCAACATTGTGCTCATGCTGGAAGTGAGAACGGAGCACCCATAGTCCTTCTCACCAAGAAGCTTGCAATCTATGTGGGGAGACCATCAGGGAAATGGGCCATAATAATAGAAACAACCACAGCATGCAAGGGCCAACAAGATGTAAACAGCAGGGATATGGTAATGATCTATTTCTTTACTAACGCATTTAATAACCAGATGTCAGAGCCACTCTAATTTCAAATCAGAACTTACAAAATTTTGAGATAATCCATAACACCTGGAATGTGGTATGAAAACACCTGATTTCTACAGGCCAGAAGTCTCACAGGCACTGCTAACGCTACTGCTGCCCCTTGTCACCTACATCTGCAATGGACACAAAACCTATATTCCAGTTAGAAATCAGTGAAAATACTAGTTGTCTTTCCCGTCCTGGTGCGTGACTGTCCTGAGCTCCAAGTGGCTCATGCCGCAGCGTGTAAGAACCACGGGATGAGAGAGGCCTGGCTCCCTGAATCACACCATGGAGGGGAGAGCTGCCTGCCAACCTTCCAGCTGGACGCCTCACCTTTGCTCTCAAGCGGCACATGGAAAGGTGGAAAAGCAAGTCTTAAAATTTAAACTGAACACAACCAGTTCCCAATTTTAAACTCAATCCTGTAGCTAGTGTTCAAGTGCCTCACTGCATTCCAAATGGGTTAGTGTCGCTTATTCTGTCTCAAGGGAGAAATAAAGGCATTGTATTAATATTTCCCAAGGCATGCAATTACTTGAAAAAGCCCCAAACAGTCCAGACTAATGAGTGTTTATCCGTGAGCAGTCTGGAAATCTAATTTTTGATGGTGTCGTTGAAATCGCTTTGAATACAATAAAGAAGAAAGGAAGGAAGGCAAAACTATTAATTTTTATGGAGCTCCTGTATGTGTTAAGTGCTGCATAAATACTGTTCATACACTATCTCATTTAGCTGGAAGGCTAAGGATGCCGAGCTCTGGCATGGTGTGACCTTAGAACAGCATTTCAATGAATTAGTTAGGGTGCAGGTAGCAGATATCCAAACTGGTTTAAACAATTAAGGGAATTTATTGGCTCATAGAACTGAAAAATCTAGAGATCAGAAAGATCTGTGTGGGCTTCAGGCTCAGTTTGTTCTCGCAGCCATGTGTTCTCTTTCTCTGCTGGGTGTCACAGAAAATCATGACCTATTGCAGAGCTCCTGACCCCCATCATGATGCTGAACTGCTGCCCTGGGAGCCCGGTCCTCTTCCTCAGTTGACCCATCTTTTAAATGAGTTGGAGTGACATTCTTACCTTGAAGGGCCTTCACTGCTCTGAGGTTCTAGGCTGCTCGGATTTCACCCTTCCTGGGAGTCAGGAATCCTCACCTCTGTTGGAGCTCATTACTCAGCTTCTGTGTAATCTTTAGCATTCATGCTTCTCTGGGTCCTGGCTCCTGGCCGCTGACATCAGGAGGTCAGGAGGTCAGGAGGTCGAGGCAAGGGCCCTGTTTGTGGCTGAGGCTCATGAGCACAAATACATGGCATATTTTGGGCATGCCCTGTTGGAGGGTACAGAATATCTGCACCCCTTCCCAGGAGTGGGGGTGGGGATGGACTCTCGATCTCAGGAGAGAAGGCTCCTAGTCTGACACAGGAAAGAAGGCCAGGCTGGAGGCTGCCCTTATCTGTGGCCTCCCCAGGCATGGGTCATTTTCATCACCCTTTTCCAGGCAGGCATCTGAATCGAATGACCCGGTCACCCAGTGGGTGGGTGGGAGACCTGGCAGTGACCAAATCCAGGTAGCTCTCTCTCCAAGAGCATCTGTGCCCCGCAGTAGCTTGGCCAACCCAAGGGTACCCATGACAACACAGAGAAGCGCACTCAAAGCCAGAGGACTCTGCTTCCCAGTTGTCACAGGCTCTGAGGGCCCAGAGGGACCCGGGGCTCAGGGGACTTCTTTACAGTTCAGTCTCTGGAAGAGCTGAAATACGGGCACCGACTGCATTGTCATCAGAGCTTTCCAGGGTAGGCCTTGTTACCCAGGTTCACTCACCAACAGCCTGGCAGTGAGTGCAGACGCGTATGCAGTGGCTGCTGACCATGACAGTGGGGGTCTGGGGTGTGCTGTCCATGTTAACAACTAGCCCTCGGGGTATGCCCGAGGTGTAGGCTGGGAACCCTCCTGCTGTGGCTAGGCTCACTCCCGAGCTCAGCCAGCTGGAGGGACATGTGGACATTTTCGTGCAAATGGAGACATCTTGAAGGGTGGAGGGGAGTGCAATCCGTGAGCACCCCGGGCAACTGACACGCGCGAGGCCCTTTCCAGGCAAACTGTGGCACTGGTCGCCCTTGTCAGAGACCAAAGGCCTCACATGCCATCTGCCCGGGCCCCTCCTTTCTCCGATGGTAAAGCTGAGACTCTGGAAGGGACATAACCTTTCCAAGATGTTGAATCTCGTTACCTAAATCACCATTGTAATGTCTTTATCAAGCGCACCTCAGATGATAAAATCAATCTTAATACCAGCTGCTTGCATTAGGGGAAGAAAGCCCAGTGTCTGCCAGAGCCAAGGAGATCCAGGTCACCCGTTCTGTAGCTCCATCTGGAAATGGCTTCGTTGTCTCAAAAATAAAACGTGCACAGGCCATGCCAGGTCCTTCCTGAAGCTGTTCTTTCCTTGCCTGGTTGTTCATTATCTGCTCTTTCATAGGTGGGGACGGTGTCTGAGGCCACACATCGGGCTGCACACAGCCTCCAGTGTGACCCTGTGTGGGGGACATTGGCCTGGGGGTGAGGACACATGGGCTCTAGTTTCCTTGGCCTGAACTTTACTGCCTTCCCTCCTGCCTTTCAGCTTCTTCACTTAACAAGAATGTTAGTTTAGAAGATTTTTTGGGGGGTGCCTGGGTGGCTCAGAAGTTGAGCATCTGCCTTCAGCTCAGGCCATGATCCCAGGGTGTGGATCAAATCCCACACTGGGCTCCTTGCAGGGAGCCTATCTCTCTCTCTCTCCGTGTGTGTCTCTCATGAATAAAATCTTTTAAAAAAGATGTGTTTTTATTGTGATCTTGTTTTCTTTCCTTTTTTAAAGAAATGCACTTAGGACATATGCTCACTGATTTTAAACCTTCCCCACTCCCCACCACTCCCTATTGTCTAATGGCTTGTTTCACTCAATTTAAATTCCACGACTGGCACACTTTCTAAAGCTGAGTTGCCACATTTAGCAAATTGAGTATTAACCGTGTCCCATGTAATATTTGGGATACACTTTTACTAAAAAAGCATCCATTTTTTAACCTTAAATTCAAATATAATGGGGCATCTTGTATCTTACCTAGAAATTTACAAAGGCAGGTGAGCAGCAGAGCCCAAAACCAGAAGGTCTCAGGAACATTCTAGTACCAACTGCTCATAAATATTCACATCCATTCATTCATTCAATAGCATTGACTGATTGCTGACTGCATACACGCTGTGCCCTCTGGAAAATACAGTTGGAGCCCTTATAAGCCCAGAATCTCTGTGGTTCAGTCTCAAAAACACTGTTGCGATCAGAGACACACAGTATGGTAATCAAAACTAATTTCACACCAGCTCCCAACCTCTACATACACTTTTCGACAGCCACGCAGGGCTCCAGGCTGCAAGCTCAGCAGCGCTCCTCACACGCATGGGACCCCCGGCTTATCCATCCCTCCTTTGCACACCCGGGTGCCGCTGTGGAGCTTCTCACATCGTGGTGGCGCCTCCCAGCCCCGTGGGCTCTGAGCCCCTTGTTTCCACAATTATGCCATAGACGTGGCTGCTCGTCAGCTGAGGACTTCCCTTTGGGAGGAAGAAGGAGTGAATCGTGGAATATTCTGCAGTGGCCCTAAGGGGCGGGATAAACACACGAGCATGTCTCTCTACAATTTGTGTCCTGTCTCCTGAGACAGGAGATGGAAAATCACGTTCTTGCCTGTAAAAGAACTTAGCATATCCATGGAGCACGAGATGCACCCAGGACAAGAAGTGGAAAATATAATCACGGGGCAGCAGCGTGCTTCCATTTGAACCCTGGACCGGTAAAGACTAAAGGAATAAAAGCAGAGGAAGACACCAAAGCTAGAACAAGCCAGAATGTTTTTCTTGAATGGCGATGGCATTCAACTGCCTGTGGCAGATGCCATCAGGCCCTGCCCATGCCCTGCTCTCTTCCAGCTTCTGACACCACGTCTCCTTGTTGGAGGCTGTCCAAAGCCCCAGAGTCTGTCCTGCCTGCACACGTGGCTGGCCACTGGCACAGGGAGTTACTGCCCCTGGGAGCAGCCCCAGCTGATGGCCATGAGCCTTGGCGTATGAATGCTCCAGCTCACTCTCCTTGGGTGGGATATTTCTCAGGTCTTTGCTCCATGGCATTTCACAGCCTAACTTGCTTGATAAGGACCCCTAATCTCCTCCCCAGGTGGCTCCTTCCTTTCTCTGGGTCACTTTCCACTTGCCAACCACCCTATTGCGTTCCTGAGACCACCTCCCAAATCAACGGGTCATGCTAGGAACCTCACCTCAGGGGACCCCAAACAAGACAGACTAATATCCCGGAGGAATGGCAAGGCTGGCCTCTGAGGTCAGAGGGGACACTAGCCCAGGCAGGGAGCGGCCCCAGCGGCTTGCCTGACGAGCACGCTTCCTGCGGCAGGGCCCCGGGGTGGATCCGGCCCTCTTGGGGCTCAGTGGCCCCAAGATTAGATTAGATGCACCAAGTTTCACAGAAAGACTTTGGATATTTCCCCATGAATGTCCCTCCCTGGTTTTGCCTCTTCCCACTTTGGGCTCTTTCTGGTCCACAGGGAAAAGCTGGGGCAGCAACAGAGCCTTCCAGCATTGCTTATTAGGGGCACCCTCCCAACAGTGATAATGACACCCGGTAACAGAAACCTGTCCCCGGAGACTGCTTTCTCCGGCTGGCACGGGTGGGGCGCCTCACGCACACCCATCCCGTTCCAGCTTCACAACCATGGGACGTGGTGCTTCCAGAAACTCTGCTTGACATGGAGAAACGGGGCTATGGAAAGGTCAGCGGACTCTCCGAGAGACACAGGGCAGGGAGGTGGAAGCAGCCTGGCTCCAGAGCCCAGCCCCTGAGGACGCCAGCCTGCGACTGCGTGGACACTGTAGGTGGCCCAGCATCAAACAGCAGCCACCGGAGGGAGCGCACTCCAGGCTTCCCCGGACGCGGCCTCGGACAGACGCAGCAGCCGAAGGCTCCTCACCACACGCTCTAGACCTCTTGGGGCTGGACACACACCCCGAGGGCGTTCTTGCTGCTCCCCATGTTTCCTCGCTCCTCCGGCCCCGAAAGGCCGTGAGTGAGGCGGGGACAGGCTCCCGCTGCCAGTGCCCCCTGAGCCGGCGGCGGGAACTAACGCCTCCTCGGGTCCTTGAGGGAACCGATTCAAGCTGCTTCTCATTTTGTCCCCATCTTTCCACCCAGTGCTGGTAAAGAACGAGGCACGGGACATTTTTAAACCTGCGGACCCTGTAATCGCCTGATGATACATCTGTGCACCGCCCCGCCGCGCCCCGCCGCGCCCCGCCAGCCGTCGGTTTCCCAGCCCCGGGCTCCGGCCTCCGGGGACACTCCTGGGGCACTTGCAAGGCGAGAGGCGGATTCAGGAACTGGTGAGCATTTTGCTCACACAGCTTGGCCTCCTGGTGACCCCGCACTGTCCTGCGTCACTGGGACATGCCGAAGGCTGATTACAGCCCTGAGCGAGGGCTTGCAGCCACAACCACCCGCACGCCGCGTCCTGGCCGGGTTGCCAGGGCGAGCGCAGAAAAGCCCTGAATGCCGACAAGACCGTGTGGCCAGACTGCCTTCCCATTCGGCGGAGGAGCAGCGCGTGGGATCAGAAGACCCGAGGCAGGGTTGGCCTCCGTGTGCCCTCAGAGGATGGCCACAGGTCATTGAGACGGACAGAAGCCCCTGATCGGAGCCCACACGGAGTTCCACTTTGAATAGGACTCACACACTAAGGGAGCCCGCAGATCTCTGACGGGGGGACCCTGAGACTCTTTTCCTGCTGAGTGGGCCCGCGGGGAGCAGCAGTGGGCGGGATGCGCAGTTAGGGGCCTGCACCGTAGGGAGGCGATAGTAGGGAGCCAGGAGAAGGGGGTTCCCCTGGACCTCAGCTTGCTTGTCTCTGGTAATAATGACAGTGACAGATCACAGAGCTTTAACATCCCTGATTGCACGTGACCCATCATTTGCCCGAGTCGCCTTATCTGACTGTGCCAGCAGTAACTCTGTGAGGCAGGCATCGGTGCTGATGGGTCTTTGTGAATGACAGGTGACAGCGGAGCAGGTGTGACGGAGACTGTGCTCATGATTATGAAGCTGGGACGCGAAGCAGGTGATTAAAACCCAGACTTACATTCTTGTCCACCGTGCTGTGCGGGGGGTACCTGTGTGGACTGTCCGTGGTGCCTGGAGCCTCCTGAAGCCCACCCCACTGTGGCCATACACAGGCATCTGCCCCCCGCAGACTGCATCAGGTCCTCAGAGAGGTTCCTAACCCCAGATCCGGGCACGAACCGAGAAGTGCAGGCTGGTGATCCACGAGCACCCCCTTCCAGCGTGGAACACCCTGGCTGATATGTGGCTGAATGTCCCAGCCCGTGGTTGCTGTCCCACTCGGGCTGTGTGTCCCCGGCATCCAGCATAATGCCCCCACCCTGGCTGAGCGGTCACAGCCCCAGGCAGGTCTGTCACTACTTCCACGGCTGAGACGGGGATTCAGAAGTTCGGGTTCCCGTGAGAACAGGGACATCCCAGGCAGGTGCGTGGCTCAGATGCTACTGCACTCGGTGCCTGGCTGGCAGGCTGCTCGTCTGGGGCAGCAGAACGGTTGTGGGGGTGCAGGCCCCCTCCCGTCATGGCTCTGGCCAGTGAGGTGGGTGATGAGGACGCCGGCCGCAGGGGGCTGGGAGGTGCAGAGGACAGGAACCCTGGCACCCGGCCACTGCTGGCAGACGGTGGCCATGGAGGTCACTGTTCCTATGCTCACCCCCCTCCGTCGCTTGCTCTTCTGGCTCTGTCCACACCCACCCTGCCCAGGGCCCTCCCACCCTCGCTTGCAGCCCTTCCTCTCAGGCTTCTCCCGGTTCTCCTGCGCCTTCCTGACGTAGCTTTCACGCTGCTCTCCAGAAAGGAGCATGGGGGGGTCACCACAGGCTTCACGAAGCCGCCACCAAGTGCGTCACCCTGGGTGTAGTTCTGACTGTCCCTGCGTCCCTGCTGTGGACCCCAGGTGGACACCTGGGCTCCGGCAGGTGAGGACCGTGGCAGGTGTTCAGAAAACCAGACTCCCCCCAGCAGGTGCGGTGGCATTCCGGGTCCTGGCGCCCAGAACGCCTCCGACCTGGCCCTCCCACGGCCCGGGCCCCGCGCAGCATCCCCTCCTTGCCGGGGCGATGATGCTCCAGACCCTGGCTCCGGCAATGTGGTCACCATATGCACGGCCCCCAACCCGGGGATGCCAGGCAAATGTTATTACAACGATAACGATGATTCTGCTTAGGATAACAATGATGAAAATCTGCATTAACCGGCTTTAAGCTGTGGATAGCCTCCCCTTCCCCACTCGAAGAGAAGAAAGGGATGCAAGTTTGTCACTTGAACCGGCAGCTGGGGTTCATCTGGACTTCATCTTTTCTGCTAGCGTCTTTATTAGCGGGATTTTTTCTTTAATGAGTAAGTTTCAAACTACCAGGTGTTTTGAATTTTTGTCTTGTTCACTTGCTTACATGAGGAAATTCAAATAGAGACCAATGCATTCATAAAAACCCAGTGGGAGGAAAGAGCCTCCTCTCCCCCATGGGGGACCCTCTGCCCTCCCCCGGGGTGTCCCCCAGTGCTGGCTGCAGTGTGCAGCTCCGCCACTAGGAGTCCATCTCCGGAGGTTCCCCCAACCAGGTCCTCTGTGTGCTCCGGTGGCCTTGGCGGCACTTCTCACCTCACCCTTTTAATTCCCAATGGGGTGGACCCCTGTCCCACCATGGCCAGCTCAAGGGAACAGGGACCCCTTGACACTTATCACCAATACACAGGACATGTGTCAAAGACACAGAGACGGTGGGTGATGGGATGGTATCTCTGTGCAGCCCAGAAGGAAAAGTGAAGAAATTGGCTTTTTGCAGGGAAAACCCCATGCTTTCTCCATGGCCCTGGAGCCTGCAGGTGACCTTTCAGGGCTCACACTTATCTCTGCAAAAATCTGGGCAAGGGCAGTTAAGTGAAGTGAGGTCCAGCTTGTTTTGCCTTTTGTTGGAGGAAACAGTTTGTGCAGGAGTTGAATTAACAAAAATGAGGCAGGGGGTTACTGGGGGTTCCACTCCCCACTCCCCCAGGCAATCCTGGGAAATGCAAAGAGACCTGGGTGCACGGACCTGTGCCACACCTCGTCTCCAGGGCAGAATTAGTCTTAAGCAGCCACTGCTGATAAGGACTAATCCATGGCTAGAGGTACCAGAGGTAATTAACATTCCTTGACTCAGTTTCCCTTTGGCCATACTACACTTCAATGAGCAAAAATCCCCACTTGCTGTAATGAGCCCATCAGCCTAAGTCTTTCCATTCAGCATTGTCTTCACAGGGCTCATCTGGCTTGTGGGGCTGGTTTAAGCCTCGGTGTTGGTGGGGTGTGTAGCGGGGTCCATGCGAAGCGCCCCACCTCCCCATCTTCCTGCCCTGAAACAGTTAATCCCGAGCCACAAAGAAATGCTGCAAATCAGCAGAATGCACTGTTAGAGGATTTTCTATGACAGTCTCCAAAACAAGACGAATTAAGAAGCCATTTACATGGATTAAGATTCTGTGGATTTTAAAGGGGAGACAATTCTCCTGTGCTTTTTTCTTTTTCACTGACATTCAGCTCCTCACTTCTCCCAAAACAGACCCCAAACTTCTTATCAAGAAAATTCTTAAGGGTGAAGGAAATGGCTCAACTCGAAGCATCCATGATGCCCCAGATAGCAATGAATATTACAGGGTTGGGGGAGGAGGGGGAGCTTGGCTCGGTGTTAGCACCCTTCCCGGGTTCAGGGGTTCAGTTTAGCATCCTCCTGAGGCTCCTATTCCTTAGTCTGGGGAGCTGGGGAGGGAGGATCAGGGATGGAGGGGAGCGTGCTGGGAAGTGAGTTTTTAGCTGTGGGGAAAGTAAAGAAGGTGGCGTGCTTTTTGTTACTATAGGTCATATTGATCATTTATTTCTTGTAGATCATGTTTGAGCCCCTCCTTTGAACAAGTGAACTCCTTACATTGCCAGCCCCAGATTCTTCTGGGAAGGCGTTCTGACAGTGCAGGGCACAGGGGCCCAGCTCGGCCTCCAAGACCCGCCACCTACAGCAGCAGCACCTCTCCCAGAGCCTCTCGCCTGCCCCCATTGCCCCCCTTCACACTGCTGTGTCCACCCCGCATCGTGGCACTCCCTGATACACCCCCACCCCCAGAGACAACACACTGCCCGTGTCTGCCCCACCAGCTTCATGTAACTCACCACGCAGACCTGTCTTGATTTCCTCGGTGTGAGCGTGTTGCTGCTCAGGTTGGACTCCCCCTTTGCAGGATCCATTCCCCCCACCCTCATCATCCATCTGCACTGCCAAGGGAGGCCCCACTTTCCCCGGAAGGAGGAGGTGCTTCTGTGTCTGTCCACGCAGAGCGCTTACCACATCGTGATTCCAGACGAGAGGTGTCTGTAGGCAGAGGGCATTTCAGCAGAGCCGTGGCTGTGACTCCATCTGGGAGACGAGTGCCAGAGACTGGCATTTGTTGATGCCACAGCGTGATCAGTGACCTGGTGCCCCCTGCTCCGTGCCTGCTTTGTGCCCACTGGCTCTCCCTCCGCCCTGTCCGCAACCTGGTGAGGAGTGAGCAGGACCATGAGGCCACTCTCCAGGGCCAGCAAGCCACTGAACCTGCGTGTGTGTGTGTGTGCATGTATGTGTGTGTGCGTGTATGTATGTGTGTATGTGTGTATGCGCTGCGTGAGAAAGCCAGCAGAGCACCACAGGCTCACAGTGGCAGTATCCAAGCATGCCTTCAGGGACAGCAGGCTCCTTCCACATGCTTGCAGCAAGCCTGCAGCCAGGACTCGCCTTCACGGGTCCTTTGAAACCCTGAAATCTTTGTAACAGAGTCAAGCCTGTTTCCTTCCCGCTTCTCTTTTTCCTTCCACACTCCTGCCACAAAAAGCCCTTTCAGAGAACAGCGGCAGACACAAAACCACCAGGCGCACCAAGAGATTTGAGATAAGGTCGGAAAACCTCATTCATGGGGGCAAGGGGGTTTGCTGTCTGCCATGTACCTGGGAGAGGCTCTGCAAACCTGTCCCTAAGTCAGAGCGCAGGCACCTGGTGCTGTTGCATGGGGAGGGGGAGAGAGCTGCAGAGTCCCAGCACAGAAGCAGAGGAAGGAGGGCAGGCTCCGTGGAAATGGCCCAACAGTTGCATCTAAAATAGTCATGAATAATGTTCATGTGCGTGAGGGGCTCGCTGTGCACCACACACTGAGCACCCTCCACACAGTTTCAGCTCTCATTCCCTCGAGGACGTACCAGCCAGGCCATGCTGTGAGGATGCCAGGTAACCAACATCCCTGAGCTCCCAGATGCCTCCAGTAACACGGTGTGTTTCTCACGAGTCTCCAGGTCAGGGTGGCTCTGCCGAGCCAGGTTTACACCTGCTCCATGTATTCCCCATCCTAAGACCAGCAGCCATACGGCCTGCTTTTTCCAGAATGGGTGGCTCAGGCTCGAGGGTAAGCAGGAATCTCCAGTGCCTCTCCAGATCCTGGGTTAGAACTCACACTGTGTTATTTCTGTCCATATCCACTGGCCAAAGCAAGCCACGAAGCCAAGACCATCACCAATGAGGCAGAGAAATATACCTCACCCGCCGTGAGCCCTGGCACGGTCCGGAGGAAAGGATGTCATCGGCGGACGACAGAACCTACTCCAG
Organism: Canis aureus; assembly: GCF_053574225.1. Classification (NCBI taxonomy): domain Eukaryota; kingdom Metazoa; phylum Chordata; class Mammalia; order Carnivora; family Canidae; genus Canis; species Canis aureus. The sequence continues at coordinate 22,844,412 of NC_135613.1, read as the reverse complement.
GTACTCCCTGCTGAGCGGGGGCAGGGCCAGCCAGACGGTGCGGCCCCATGCCGAGGCGGACGCTCTGATTCTTGGCCCCGGCTATCTTGGAGCCGCCGGGTCCCACCCAGGCATTTTGGACTTAATTATTCTGTTTTGGGCTCAGGCGCTGGGACTTGGAAAGCCCGAGTGGTTCAAAGGTGCAGCTGGAGCTGAAAAGCAGACAGCAGAGCCATTGCTAGACCCCGTTGGAAATGCAGGGTCCCGGGCCCCACACCAACCCTTCAAATGAGCACCCGCATTTTAACAGGATCAGCAGACGAATGGTCCACACGTAAAACAAAGCGAGACAAAACAACCCCGATGGAACGTCTTCCATGAAGGGATCTCTGTTTTCCATTTTCCATGACCACGGTTGCTATGCTTATGCTCCTTTCTGCAGCCAACAGAGCGGTTGTTTTGAGAGAGTACCAGGTTAGACCCTTCAAAGTAAATAAATAGAGACGATTTTGTACTTACAGATTGTATAAATTACCCACAACTAGTAAACTTCTCTCTTCACATTCTTTTAACTTAAACACAACCAAAATGTATTTATTTTTAAGCTGAGAGGAAGGACTAACCGTTGTTCTCAGGATCCTCGCTCAAGGAGAGTGAATTCCTACCCCTTAAATCCTCGAGAAAAATGCTTTCAGCTAGTGACGTGTACCTTTGTCTTAGAGACGTGTTGTCCTAACAGTAACATTTTCCTAAGACCTTTTCATCCCTCAGAGGAGGTGGCAGTGTTTCCATGAAAAGAGCTGTCCTGCTGGAAAAAACACTGAGTTCACATTCCAGCTCGTCCCCTTCAGGGCTGTGTGACCCCGGGCAGGTCACATCGCCTCTCGGAGCCTATTTCCTCCACTATAAAATAGTAACCAGCCCCACATGTATCACAAGGGTGTGGTGGAAGCAAGATAATGAATATAAAAGTGTCGGGAATAGAACCTAAGATGCATTTTTATTTTAACCACAAAACAGGATTGCAAAGGTAATGCATGCTTCATATACAGAATTTGGAGGGGAAAAGAAAGAAAGAAAAAAATAGAGGAGAGCAAAAGTTGCCAGAAATCCCATTCCAGTGTTAAAATGATTGGTCGAATCTGAGAAGTGGTAGACGTGCTGGCCACATTCCTCTGGAAGGCGGTCCAGGCTTTGTGCGGCTCCATGTTCTCTGACACACCTGCCCTGTGGGCTCACGCATGAGCTCAGGGAACATGGCATTGTGCAAACCAACCATGGGCTGTGCTCTTCTGCATGCCCGAATTCATTATTATAAATGAAATCTTGAAAAGGACTTTTATAGTCTATTAATTTTACAATAAAAATGGAAATGGTAAATAAGAGAGACAGAGGTAATAGGCATCTTCAATTCTTTCGTAGACATCTCTGAGCACATTGATTACAGTGTCCCCATCTACAGTAACTGTCTCGTGGGAATTAAAACCTCAAATCGGGGCCTCCGGTGTCTGCAAAAGCTCATCGGCTCCTGAGAGCCTCCCCCGTGCACAGGGTTCTTTCTGGAGTCTACATGTGGGCTTCTTGAGCAGCACGGGGCAGGGATGCAATGTGTGGGTGCCCCTCCCTGTGGAGATGGGGGCAGCGGCCAGGGATGAGTGGGTCCTCAGAAGTCGCCAGGCAACGAACAAGGTGGAAAGGGAGGTGGGCGGGGGGTTGGAGTGACTGGGCGACGGGCACTGAAGGGGGCACTTGATGGGATGAGCACTAGGTGTTATGCTATATGTTGGCAAATTGAACTCCAATAAAAAGAAAAGAAAAAAAAAAAAAGAAGTCGCCAGGCACCCAGCTGAGCACATGGCAAGCACTGCCTCCGTCTGTGAGGGTCTGTGAGGAATGGATGAGGATGCCGGTTTTGCAAATGATCCTTCAGCTTGTCCAGCTAAATACCCAGCCCAAGTTTCTAGCTAAGTGACAAGGTACACATCCTGTGTTGTGAAGACCCCCAAAGGGCTGAACTGCCGTGTGACACAGCCTCTCACCTTGAATCTGGACTTTGGCTTTCTAACTGGGGACCTGAGGACTAACAGATTGTACCTTGGGTCCCCCTCACTCCCTCCCCTGGACCAGGACAAACTGGAGGGAAGGGACATTTCTCTCCATCCCTGGCCCCCTCCCAGCCACAGGCACACGCAGGTGCCGGGCGAGCCCCTTGGCCCTCCCGGAGGAAGCACAGCTCTCCAGTAAGATTCCCATCGGTTGGTATTACACACGATGTTTCTTTCCGCTCTCCGCAGACATTGCATTAGTTTCCTGGTCTCTGCTGGTCTGGAAGAAAGAGGTAGGAATAAAACAGAGCCTTGACAGTCCTGAGCCCACCATTTTTAAGGAAACATTCTATGACAGATGGTTTTTCAACGTGGAGACTGTTGTTCAGAGGTGAAGGCAGAAGGCCATCTGCATCTCAGCACCAGAAGGGCGTGGGCCAGCATTTGGTCGTTCGTTTCTCTGCCTCTTAACTGGCTGGGAAGATCTGTCCTAAAGCACTAATACATCTGACAGCCCGTATCACAGGAGTCCTTGCAATGGACTCTTTGGTTTGGTGTCAGAGTGACAGACCCCAAGAGACAACTCTAGAGGAGGAGAAATGGCCAGGTTTGCAGTCCCAGACTGGCAAGACCACAGGGCTGGAGAAGCTGGGAATGATGTATCAGTCAGCAAAAGCCACACCATGCTGAAGTAACAAACAATCCCCAAACCCCAAGATTGTCTTTACAAAAGAAAATAGATGAAGGCTTCTTTCTTGTTCCTGTGCCCTGGCCACTCTGGGGGAACAGAGGTCCCTGCTCAGTGATGCAGCCTCATCATGTGGCCACCAGCTTGATCGTCCACCTGCCTTGTGGGTAGAACGGACCTACGGAGGGTCCTACTGCAGCAGTGACGTGCCCCAGCCCAGAAATGGCCTGTCTCCCACTGGCTTGTGATGCGGCAGCCTGAACTAGTCACTCAAGGGGGCAGGTGGTGCAATCCTCCCATCACCAGGCCTGGACAAGAATCTATGGGAAACCACCAACAAGCACCCCTCATGTGAGCACCAGAGGCACACACGGCCGCTAGGTCTCTGAAGCACTGCTGATGGCTATGGGACAGCCGGGTCGGCAAGGGCCCAGAGGAAGGATCCGACAGCCATGGTGACCAACTAGTAGTGCCTGGGATGGTTGTTGGCCAGGGTTGCCTGTGCCTTGGAGCTGCCAGCCTGGCCCAGACCAGCCCCCTTGCTCTTTCTGATGAGGAAGCTGGTGACAGAGCAAGGCCAACATCCAAGGTTTCTTCCTCCAGACTGTCTCCTTTCTGCTTACATCACACTGGCACTTGCAGACTCGGCCGGAAAGACAGACATCTCCGAGTCGTGGTGTTTCTCTCCCTGCTGCATAGCAAGACTTTCCCTGGTTCAAAAATAGAAAACAGGTGCCCGTTTGTGACCAACTCTCCTGTCCTTGGAACCTGGAGCCCCTGACACATGGCCACCCATGAATGCCTGGTGCAGAGCTGTAGGTAGGGATGAAAACAGCCAGAGAGAGAAAATCTGGCTGCATATCCATTGTTTGTTCACACAAGAACTAAAATGACCCTGTCTTTATTTTCCAGTGGAGGGTCATGTGGGTCAGCCACATGTTGGCATTTGGGTTTGTAATTCCCACCAAATGAGTCAGCAGAGAGAACACAGAGTTTTTTTAGCAGACATCTTTGAGCTGGTGCCCACTACCATTAAAAAAGAAGAAGAAGAAGAAGAAAGTCTCCTGTTTATAGCCTGACCATGTAATAGCCACAAAACCCTATACTCGGGGTCATCAGCATCCCTGGGGGCCTTGCTTCCTCTCTCATTGAAGATACATACAGCCAACTTGTTCCAACGTGTAAACACGCGCTTGCTTCCTTCGTGGAGGGCATCCTGGACAGAATTTCCCAGTGCTGGAATACCCATGAAGACATCTGGAAAATGTGACTTGAATTCCACCCTGGAGGCCTGAAAGAGTGTGTGTGCACAAGTACCCCCACTGAATATGCATCTAGAAGAATGTTTACGTCGTCTATCTTGGGCAGGAGCAATGTGAGCTGTACGTAAGGTGGGCCACAGCCCAGCTCCTGGTGCAAGCACCGAACCAGCTGGGGCTTACCTACCACTCCCAGCCCAGAAAAGGAGCCCATCCACCACTTATTTAGACTAGTGAGTAAATGACTGACATAAGTTTTTTGGATCAGGATTTGGTAGTGCAGGGGTGCTGAGAGAGCACAAGGTCACAGTTGGGTGGGTGGACGGGAGGGTTCGAGGTGTGTTAAAGCAGGAAAGGGAGCTGCATTCATGTAAGAGAGAAAGAAGCACCAAGAGATAAAGATGTATGTAGGTCTAGGGAGAGACTTTGCTCTATCTGTCCTGACACTAGCCCTGACCGTTTGCAAGGCCAGCATCCTCATCCATTCTTACACTGGCCAAGCAGTAGCTTGCAGCTTATCATGACTTCAGTCTGCATGGAGACCCATCTGTGTCTTCTCTCCTAACTGTGCTTACTTAGCTGGGCATCTTCTGGTTTTGGGGGCCATCCTGGTGCCCGGTTTCTTTATGTGTTCCTGGGGTTCTCTCCTCCTAAGATAATCCCCAAAGCACAACTTCGGTGACCCCTTTCAGACATGCCTTCCCAGTTGATGCACCTGCTCCCCAAGCCAAATGCGTTCTTCACTGCCTTATGCTGCAGTGGAAAGCTGCCTGCAGGGGACGAGGGGGATGAGGCAGGTGGGGCGGCAGGAGCGAAAGCTCCAGGACCAGTGTGGGCTCTGCTGTCCCTCTCCCTGTGTCCTGGAGGGCCAGGACCAGAAGCCCAGGAAGGACTCTGAGTTCCTCAAGTCATGGTGCCTTTTCCTTGAAGCACAGCACGTCACAAGACCAAAAACATTATTATTTTCAGGAAAGCAATAATGAATTGGGGGTTGGTTTTGGCTAATATAACTCAGATATGGCCCCAGATATTTGCTCCCCTCTGATGGGGTGCCACGTGTCTGCATCTCTGTGTCTCCCCTGGGAGAAAGCGTCTCCAGGTGCTCTGATACACACTGCTGCTTGTGTGTGCATGCATGCATATGTGTGTGTGTGTACACTCACCTGGCCGTGAGCTGACGCCCCAATGTGTGCTTGTGAAAGATGCTGGCAGCACTTCCAGGGTCAGCCCCATTAAGACCAGGCCCAGGTAGGGTACAGGTGAGCTGAGCCTCATTCCTGGCCTTCTGCTGGCCAGGGATGCCCCTGAACCTGGTTCTCATCACTGAGCACTCTGAGAAAGCCCTTGGGGATCCCATCCCCCATGGGATAAAGTCCAGGTGGTTGTTTCCCCTGAGCCCTCAGAGCTCAGGGTATACCGTCCATAGGGAAAGCTCATACAGCACGCAAGCTTTATACTAGTGTGTAAATGACTGACATTACCTGCGACTCTGCCATCCCCTTGTCTACACTCTGGCCCTGCCATCACACAAAACTTACATGCCTTCTCCGTGCCTCAGTGTCCCCATCTGGAGAGACAGAGAACAGCATGCTCAGCTCCTAGCTGGGCCCCGGCGATGATGCAGGGGAGCCACAAGGCCGGCGTTTCTAGGGCAGCAGAGGCAGGCGTCCTGACGCTGCGCTAACTCTCCCACACTGGATTGTAAGACCACTGCCCGACGGCCTGGCCTGACTCCCATTAAGAGAGGGAGGAGACAGCCATCCTGGCTGCTCCGAGATGCACGCGTGTCCCTGTTGCCCCATCTCTGCCAGCACTTGGAATTGCCAGTCTTCTTAACTCCAGCCATCCTCCTGCCAGGGTGTCTCCTTGTGGAGGTGGTTGGGGTTCATTGAGTGCTTAGGATGAAATCAGATATGCCAAGTCTGAACTTTAAAGAGAGAGCAAACAAAGGGAGAGAAAGGAACAAGAGTCTGATATATCGGGCACCTGGCCCCGCATCGAGATGAGCGCTGTGCAAGCACTACGCTGTGAGTAAGGGCGTCTGTGACAGAGTAAGACCCAGGAGAAGTGACAGCGGAGGGGTCAGCACAACCCTCTGCAGCCTGGATCCCCGTGAATCCCTTTTCCTGCTCGGTTCCTGGCATCCTGGCTCCCTCTTCCAAGGCTTACCTGGTGGTTCAAGCCACCTTGTGGTCACAGGGAAGGTCCCTTACTGTTGGAAGACCCTGCTGCATCGGAGGGTAGGAGGGTAGGACCGGCTGGCCTCTGTGAACATTCTGAGAATTTCTGCTCATCCATGGCCTCGGCCCCTGCCTTCCTGCCTCACCCCCCTGCTCCCTAACAGGTGTCGCCCGGATGGCCTCCCACAAAATGCCTTCCACGTGAACCCTGGTGTCAGGGCGTGTTGCACAAATGAGGACCTACCAACCGGAAGAGAACAGAGTATTCTGAAATGGAGCCATCCTGAAAAACACCTGCAACGTGAGATCGTGTCCGGGGAAGGCACAAGGTAAATGCCAATGAGCAGAACTCCTTGGTGTCCGATGGGCAGTAGCTCTGCAGCTTCATGTGGGGAGCTTCATGTCACCAGCTCTCCAACCACAGCGACACATTTTATGGCCACATGTCCTAGCATCGGTTGGCCAGGACGTCTCCTCTCACCCCTTCAGAAGAAGTGGTGGCCTTCTCTGCTAGAACCCCATCTAAACGGAGAGCCCACTCCATCTGCTCTGGTCCCTCACTGTCCCCCACATCGCGGAAGGGGCCCGGGACCTTCACCGCCCTGGACACGCTCTAAAAATAGAAGCCCCACTCCCGTGGGGCGAGGGGGGGAGGAAGCACAGGAAGCTGCTCAAAACCACTTCCAGTGGCCATTCCCCTGACCCCGGCCCGCTATGAATAGAAGTGGGGCCGCTGCTGGATTAACGGGCGCTTTGCCTGAGTCGTGAATCCAAAAGGGACGGGCCGCATCTGAACGGTCCACTGTTCACACCGTCTCCCCTGAGCAGCGTCCCATGGGCTCCCCTGCCCCAGACCCTGACCCTGAGCACGGCCCCACTAGCAGCTGCTCGTGGACAGGGTCCCCCGGCCCCTGGGACCCTGAGCTAGAACAAAAGTCGCAGGGTCCTATAACTCGCAGGAGATGAACGCTGCCTCTGTGAGCCTCTACTGCGGTAAATGCGTCACGGGGCCGCCCCACGCCGATGCCCCAGACAGACTTCTTTCAATCCCACATTGGACCCTAAGTAGCCCCCATCCCTGCGACTTTGGTTTTATTTTTCAGCCAACTACACTGGAGGAGAACCTACACAGCTGGCCTCACGCAGGGTGGTTTTTCTCTGTTGTGTGTGTTTTCTCTGCTTTTGTTTTGCCGCCACGATGACTGGTGACCTGCGGCTTGCCTCACGCTCTGTCGGGGTCATGGTGGCCGTCAGCTACCCTGTTCTTCGTGGCAGTGACCGCGACAATGTCAAGCAGCTGGGATGGCTGCCACCAGCCCGGGACCCATCAGGGGCCCGAGAGGCTCCGTCGGTGAGGGTCCCACACTCAGGCCCTGCACACTGCACGCAGGCTTCCCACGGGGACAGAAGGAGCAGGCTGTTCCTGCCGGCTGCTGATTTCCATAGGAGGAAATACTGAGCGAGGAAACATTTGATAAAAGCAGTGAAGTAAAAGCCCAGGTCCTCACCGTGGCCTGCAGGCCCCTGACTTTGGGCACTTCTTCTCCCCCACTCACCCTCACCCGTCTCTGGCCTTGGCTCCAGTGTCCTCTTGGATGTCCGGCCTGCCTGGACCATGGCCTCCAGAACTGCAAACCACACACCCCCACACGCCCCCCGCTTCCCCTTCTCCACACGATCGGCACCATCCGTTCATGTGGCCGACTGTCTTCCCCCTGGGGAGGGCCCGAGGGGCACAACACCTTGGAATGTGACTATATTTAGAGATTGGGTCTTTAAATGAGTATTTAGTAAGATCAGTAGGGTGGGCCCTAAACCAGGATGACTGGTGCCTTCTGAAAACAGGACACCAGGACTAAGACACACACAGAGGGACGGCCACATGGGGACACAGGGACAGGAGGACTGTGTACCCACCAGGAGAGAGGCCTCGGGAGAAAGCAGCCCTGCCCATGCCTCATCTGGGGCTCCCAGTGTCTGCTGCATACGTCACTCAGCCTGTGCTGCTTTGCTACAATCACCCTGGCCAACTAGTACCATGGTCAAGAAATACTTGTGGATGAACAAATGCATGCCTGAATGAATGTACACGTGCTAGAACTTCCTGGACACCCCACATGTGAAGAACGGGTTCCTGGCCACATCTTTCTGGGCCAGGGAGCATGTCAGTGTGCAGGGAGCCCCCCAAATCTACCTTGCTCCTCCCTCCTCCTTCCCCCACGGCCTTAGACACTCCACCTATTGTTTAAGGACCCACAACCCTGGAGACGCCATGTCACTAAGCCAGCAGGTGTTCCCCAAGCCCCTGCTCTCAGTGGGGGCCCCAGTGCACGGTGGCAGCTGTCTCATCCTCAAGGTGAAAGCTGGCATGAAATTCTTCCATTTCATTGAGTTTTACTCCCTGTTTCTCTTCATGCTGCCTATGTAGCAAGGACGACTGGGCCAGCCGTGTCTCTGAGGCTCTCTCACTCCTCATGTACTTGCGTGGTCCTGACATTTGCAGGCTCTGGACAGCAAGGCCCACGGATAACTGGCCGTGGGCTCCACTCTGGGCCCTGGGATGCTCCTGGGGATAGGTCAGTCCCTTCTCTCTGGAGCCAGTGCTCCAGGGCGGGCCTGGCAGACCAGAAAGAAAGAGAGGAAACCTCTGCAGCAAATATAACAAACCTCCCTAAGTGCATATATAAGGATATGTTTATATAAATAAGCATAAAAAGCAATAGTGCCATAAAATAGAAGAAAATAAACAATATGAAGATAGTCAAGTGGGCTTTCCCAGCCTGGGGGAGGAGCTGGAAACATCCAAAGCTTGGAAACGTTCACCCTGGAGGGTGCTCTGGACCCCAGGAGGAGTCCCTCAGGGACCCTGCAGCTGGAGAGACACAGTGGAGGTACTCACTGACACCCCGGGCCAGGCCAGCATCCCCTGCCTGCTGCAGGTGTTTACATGCCCTGGCCTCCTTCCGTCCCAGTCCTTTCTGGGCCAGATAGTCGGGTCCCTTTCATCGGTCAGTCAAAAGGCCACTCCCCAGGCAGAGGATCCTCCTCTTTGGTGTGTGAAGACCCGAGTTCATAGGAATCAAGAGTGAACCTCCATCTGACGCACAAGAGCTTCACCTAGAAGCCTTGACTCACAGCACTGGGAACAAAATGAAGCTGAAGACAAACATTTGCGGGTCTGTTCTGGAAACCGGACCTAAAGCAAGCCCTTGAAATGGCAGAAAAACATTGGGCTTCCTGCCCCTTCCCACCCCTTGTGCGAAGGCACAGCAGGGACACAGTCATGCCTCAGTTTACTCACAATGAATGCACATCTGTATCTGGACCCATAGTTAAGTCAGAGTGAAAGCCATGGCCCAAGTTTTGCACACGACAGCAGGCACTCAGGGACAGTTTCAGCCTCTAGTAAAAGAGCAAAGTCTTCTTTGCTCTTTTGAGGCCAGACATCAAGCCGCCATTTACCCAAGGAGCATATGGAGTTGGAAGTGAATACCACCTTGTCTCCAAGCACGACCTCTGTCTTTGCTGTGACATTTCCTAGCTTCAATGACCTTAATGATAGCCCTCCGGATGGAAGACCAAGCCCATTCTCTCCATACCACGTGTCACAGAGGCTGGTGTGTGGCAAGGTCTGGGAAGGTCAAATCTGCCCATTGATTCAGAGTGACATTAGGGACTCTTGTCAGACTGGAGCGGTGGACCATCCACCCACATTGCCTATAAGGGAGGTGCAGAGGGAGGTCACAGGCCAGGAATGCTGGCTGTCACCGAGATGTCCACAGACTCCAAGAGGCTGCAGCCAGAACCAAAGTGCTATCTGAAGGCAGTGAAGGTAAGGAATGCTTTGTCAGTACTTGCCTGAGATGCTCAAGGCTTGCTTTCCCGAGCTTCTGGACCAGGTCTGGTTGACGGTCCAGCTGCTGGAATCCAGCTTCCTCCTGGGATCTCAGCGAGAAGTGGCTCCATCCAATAGGATGATGATGGGCATGGTTTAAGGACCATAGCCTGGAAGGGGCCCCTGCAGGGTGGCCTGACCACCTAATGGAAGGCAGCCCTAGGACTGGACTTCAGGCTGGGGCAGCGGGGAATTCAAGGGGACTTTGTGCTGGGTGGGCTTCAGTTAGATTCCCAGGAAGGTCAAGGTCAAAACAAAGGTCTGATCCTTAGGAAGAAGGAGGAGAATGTGTCGTCTGGGCTAACACCAGCGTGGTATTGCTCTAATACAACTTTTATTGTGTATCTAATATGTCAGTCTGAGAGAAGAACCGTGCACATTTCTACTTGCCCCATCTTCGGAAAACTTAGACATTCTCTCACCGTTGTGTTTCTGCTTCCTTCTCATTACACTTTTTAACAGAGTTTGCTTCTTATAAAAAGAGTTGGGGACATTATTTGGGGCATGAGTATTCATGGCAATCCCAACCATACCTTCTTTGTAAAAGGATACCTTCTGGAAGCCTTGTTTTTTTTGTTTTTGTTTTTTAAGATTTTATTTATTTATTCATGAAAGACACACACACAGAGAGAGAGGCAGAGACATAGGCAGAGGGAGAAGCAGGCTCTATGCCAGGAGCCTGATGTGGGACTCAATCCCGGGATCACGCCCTAGGCCAAAGGCAGGCACTAAACCTCTGAGCCACCCAGGGATCCCCAAGAAGCCTTGTTTTGGCCTCCAAGTGACCCTGGAACCTTCTAATGACTCTGGCTTTTGTTTCTATTTTGTCTAAATGTAATATTGTCGCTCATCTGTAGGATCCAAGGGGATGGTCCTCAAATGTGCCCAGCACATAGTAGGTACTCAGACGCTTTGTTAAATAAATCATTAAATTAAAAAGTAGAAAAAAGGAATCATTCTGACATCTGTGTCACTGTGTTAGGCCAGACTCCAGATTATTTTTTTAAAAGATTTATTTATTTATTCATGAGAGACACAGATACAGAGAGAGGCAGAGACATAGGCAGAGGGAGAAGCAGGCTCTTTGCAGGAGACTGATGTGGGACTCGATCCCAGATCCCGGGATCACGACCTGAGCCAAAGGCAGCTGCCCAACTGCTGAGTTACCCAGGGGTCCCCAGACTCCAGCTTATTTAAGTGTAATTCAGTTTAGTGATTCATTGTTTTCTGCCTAATTATGGACTTATTTCCTGTAATTAATTAATTTAGATTTATCTCTCAGGGAGCTGCAATATATACTCCATTTTGATTTTTTTTCCTCCAAGAAAGGCGTTGAGTGGCATAGTTTTAAATATTGGCTTCGTTGCTATTTTATAAATGTCACTCATGCTTGCTTTAAAAAAAAAAAAAAACTTAAGCAGAAATTCCTAAGAAAGCAACCAATTGCCCAAAATGTATTGACTCATCCAAAATCGTATCAGCATGGCTGTCTTTCCAAACATCTTCCCACTTAAATATACAAGTAGAAAGCTGAAGAGAGAGAATGTCATGCACACGAGTAACACCAATCCGTGCTATTTTTAAATTAAAATGTATTCATTTTACTTGAATTTAATTGGAAAACCATGTAAGGTAGTGTGGAGGGAAGGGGCTGAAATAATCCTTTACCACAAGAGGATAATTTCTAGAAGTCATTCTAAGCGAAGACGTGCGCCCAGTGGTTCCGTCCGCCACGCCCTTAAGGTGGCGCTGTGTGTCCTTCCCGGTGGCAAAGAGGGGCCCCAAGGCCTGCTGACCGAGTCTGTGCACTTGGGCAGGTTCAGGAGCTGCGCTGTGCGCCACGTGGGTGTGGAGCCCCACATTCAAGGTTTGTACGATGCGCGTTCTCTTCTGCAACAACACCTGCCCCAAGTGTGCAAAATCCCACATTCAGACGGATCTCAAACCTTCTACCATCCTTTATGACAGTTTTCTGTTCTTTTTATTTTTTATAAATCTCATGTTCGTAGCTCCATTTCATCCAATAATCCCCCCACACCCCACGTGAGCCCGATGAGCCCAACGTCCATAGTTTTCTCCTGTTGTTTCAGAAAACACCTGTCTGACTGCTTCAGTGGTTGAAAGACGACTTACCTGGACCTCCTAACCTTTGTCCAATTTTCTTACCCTAAGAACATTGGAGAAACTGCTCAGTCATCTCCCCACGTTTCAGACCAGCCTTCCTTCTCCCCTCAGGGCCACGTGTCATGTCCAGGGACGCGGGCAGATGGTGTCATGTTGTCTGTGGCTTTCCTGATGGGTGGTGCAGGTTGGGGGGGGGACTTCTGTGGGCACTTCTGACATGCCCAGCCCTGCGGGGGGGTGAGGGTGCCCTGAACACACTCACTGCTCCTCTGGCAGTGCCCCCTTGCCTGCCCTCATCTACCCCCATCTCCCCGTGTGCCCCATGCTTGTCTCCTAGGCTCTCCCTCCCCCTTCCCTGCAACCACCCAGGCCTTTCCTCTGTCCTGCTCCTCATGCACAGCTACTCTGTTCCTTGCTTCCCGAAGCAGCCTGAGAGCCGGACAGTGGTGCTCTCCCCGTGTGTCAGCCAGAGTAACGGCCAGGGCCCCGGGGTGGGAGCTGAGGCTCTGCTCCTGGGCCGGTCACTCCAGCGCCTGGGTTCTCAGCCTACACCACTCACTGCTCAGCTCCAGAAACTCAGATTCTGAAGGAATATATCCACTCTTAACTTACAGCTTCAAGAACAGATGTAAATGATCCTGCACTCCACAGATGGGAGAAATATCGGGGACCCATATTTCATTCAGGGCGCCAGTCTATCCCTGAGCTGGTCCTCGGCCCACCTGCCGTTCCCCATCGCCCACGGCTCATATTCTGTTCTCAAGTCCACAACCAGAGATCATCTCTACCCAAGTCCCCTCTGGGACCAAGCCAGCAGAAGCCAGTGGGACCAAAGTCTTGTTCTATCAGATTTTGAAGATTGGAAGTCAGAGAAGACTGCTGTGGAAAGCAGGGCGTTTTTCATTACAGAAAAATGAGCTGCCACTACATTTTAGGTTTCTAGGTGATATGTGTATCCGGTGCCCCCACAAAGAGCCTGTATCTGTAAGAATAGAGATGCAGTTCCTAGCTAGTGTCGTGGGTATCTCTGGGGGTTTCTTTCTGAATCTCTGCTCTACAAACTGACCTTCCTCTCATCTACTGGCTTGGAAATGCAAGATTCACCCAGTCAATACAAACTGTTTGGCTCCCTGGCTAGGCCATGCCTCCCCAAAGATCTGATGGGGTGCACAAAGCCACTGTCAAAAAAAAAAAAAAAAAAAAAAAAAGGCTGAAGCCATGAGATATAAATGCATTTCCAGCCACCCTGCCTTTGAGCCTCCAATACAGCAATCCCGATCCTGCCTCAGGACCTCAGCCCTTGCTGCTCTCTCCACCTTAAACACTCTTCCCATCAGATATCCACATAGTTCACCCCCTCACTTTTGGATGACTTCCAAAATGTTACCTTATCAGAGAGCTTCTCTGACCAATCCATTTAAGATAGCACACATGTACACACACGTGCACACACTCACCCACTCCTCTTGCATGTTTACCATACTTCGTTTTCAGCCATGGTAATCAGCACCAATTGCCAATAGAACAGAGGCTCCGGAAGCCCGAGGACGGTGTGCAATGCTGGAGTGTATCGCTTGAGCCCTGCACGGCCTCTAGTACTTGGTCAAACGCAGGGCCATTCGCGGAATGGACACATGCGTGCCTGACCACGTTGGTGGACAGTCTCGGGAGCCTGGATTTATAAGCACGTGTGGGATCGGAGTCAGGCACGGGGGAGTAGATTCAAATCCCACTCACTCATTTACTGAACTTGGGGGCGTCGCCCCACCTCTCTGAGCTCCTCAGGTGTAGAGAGGGATGCTCAGGGAGCCCACCAGGTTGTTGTGAGAACAGAAACCGACAGTGCTGACATTGGGTACAGTGCAGAGCAGGGCACACGGACCACGGTGACTGCATTCCATCTGATGGGCAGCTGTGCTAGGCAGATGGAGTGCACGGCTGTGCATGTCTGCACCCTCTCACTGCCTCCAGCGACCGCGATGCTTACTGCATTCCGCTGAGTTAATGAGGAGGCCTGTTCTGCCCTCGTGGCCCCTGGTTTCTGCAGGGGCAGGGGCACTAAAGCTTTGGTGCTGCCAGTTCTCGAGCCTCTGCTCAAGCAGCAAGCTCAACCCCAGCCTGATGGAGAGAAGAAAAGGAATGATGGCTTGACCTCTCTTTCCTGCTTTGCAACCTCAGTAAAGCATTTCCTTCCCTTCCCTCGTCCAGGAAGGAGAGAACAGCACCATTCAGCCCCCAAAGTCTGAGCTCTGCCTCCCACCCCAGGCAGGCAGGTGGGACCTGAGCAGAGCAGGAGCAAGGTGGCCAGGCTCCCTCCTGGGAGTGCAGGGACCCCAGAGGCGGCCACTCTTCCCATGGGGCTGGACACAGATGCCATGGGACTCAGGGATGGGGCCGATAGATCAAATAGGAGTAATTTTTCATCTAAGTATGTCCCATGCCACATTTGAATTTCAGATAAAAATGAATAACTTTGAGATAAGCAGATCTTCTGCAATATTTTAGTTTCCAAAAAATTGACTAATTTTACTATAAAACATGTCCCGTGCAACTAAAAAAAGATTCATTGTAAATGAAAATAAAGATCTTTAAAAAAGAAAAGGGGAGGGGGTCGTGATCTCATGGTTGTGATACCAGCCTCCTCATCAGGCTCCACACTCAGCAGGGAGTCGCTTGAGATTCTTTCCCCCTCCCTCCTCCTCCCCTCTGCTGCTCCCCTACCCTGTTTGAGCTCTCTCTCTAAAATAAAATAAATTAAAATTAAAATCTTTTTAAAAAGATTCATTGCTGTTGTGGGTTGAAGTGTGTCCACCTGAACCCTCAGAATGACTTTACTTAGAAATAGGATCTTTGCAAATGTAATTAGCTAAGTTAGGGTGAGGTTAGCCTGGGTGAGGATAGGCCGGAAATCCAGTGACCAGTGTCCTTATAAGAGCAACATGTGAAGATAGAACATCAAAGCCATCCATGTGAACATAGGGAAGCCCAAAGTCAAGGAGCACCCAGGGGTGCCGAGACTGCCCCGGCAGTGGGAGGCAAGAAGGACCCTCCCCTGGAGCTCCCAGAGGAAGCATAGTCCTGCCAACATGATTTTGACTTCTGGTGAAGCCTTCCCAGAGCCATGAGAGAATAAATGTCTGTTGTTCTAAGCCCCCACTTTGTGATGCTTTCTTTTGGCCGTCCCAGGAAATGAGAATCTTGAAATCCCCATTTACCTGGGAATTTCGTATTTTTATTTGCTAGATCTGACGACCCTACTTGAGCATCACTCGAGAGGAGTGGTTAAAATGGCCTGGTTAGCATCTCAGACCTGCCAGTGTGCGACGTGGCCATGGCATCTGCTGAGTGCTCAGGCGATGGTGGGCACCTGGCAGGCTGTCCTGTCCCTGTCCCCTCCACCACCACCTGCACCACCACCAATGCCCCCCTTACCCTTGATTGGACTATGGTGGGATTGTCTGCCCTGCACTCGGCCAGTCACAGGCTCTTTGCATTTGGTCTCCCACTGTAGCCATGGTGAAGGGTGAGCGAGACCCCCTCCCTTGTGTGCTGGATTGCTTAAGACCCATGAAGATGCTTAACTGGCTCTGGAGGACTGACCTCCCCCCACCTCACCCCTCCCCACCCAAAAGTTAGAACAACCCAAATTATATTTCTCACAGACCCTGAGGCATGGTGGATGGAGCGGGAGGGGGCAGTTGCAATTAGATTTATCAGAGTGGTGAATCAGATAAGTCAAGAGAACTTCCCTGACACCCAGTGTCACAGATGGAATGCTCCAGCTATTGAAGTACGTGCCACAGTGACTTTTGCTTCTGGTGGAACAGTTGCCATATCCCCCTCGAGGAGTAAAATGCTAGCTTCCTCTTGCCAGTCATCGGAATGGTGGCTGCTGCCGCTGCAGGGGAATTCTCGGCGTGTTCAAGTCCCTGACATGGAGACTGGGACATGGCTTCAGAGGGTAAGGAGGGAGCGGCACTGAGCTCACCCAGCAGCTGGATAAATGCGCACATCCGTGGTCTGCTGGGGGAAGGGCTTCCTTATATCTAATTGCCTGACGATTATGAGACCACCCACCATCCTAAATTACCCTCCATTTGCTAAGCCCTGGCCTCGCAGCTCCTCAAAAGGAGGAATGTGCTGGTCTGGAGCTGAATTCCTGGCGTCTCGTCTCTCCTAGACCTCCGTGAGGTCTGCAACCACCCCACCCCCACCCCCTGTCCAGCTCCTGCTTGCACAGCTCAAGTGACCACGGCCTAGTCCCAGGAAGCTTACCAGTCTTCCTGCGCCATCGGCTCCCAAAGTAAAGACATCAGGGGATCCACTGCACCTTGCTGTGACAGCCCCAAACTAGCAGAAACCCAAATCCACATTCATCACTTGCAAATGGTGAGCAGTTGCCATACATCCCAACAGGGCACGCTCCTCCCCAGGCAGCAGAGAGCAAGGGGCTCCACATGCTCACAAGAGGAGTTGCTGATGGCATTTTGAAAAGCCGGGGATTGATGTGTAGACATGCTGATTATCTGCCAAGCGGCCCAGGCTCGGATTCCCAGATCACCAGTGAAGCGGTCTTTCTGGACATGTCTGCAAGAGACTAGTGTTTGAGTTGGTGTGTGGAGTAAAGCAGAGGGTACCCCAGTGCCCGCGGGCATCACCCAGTCTGCTGAGGCCCAAGGAGGATGGAGAATTGGAGGAAGGGTGAATTTGTCCTCTCCAAGCTGGGACGTCCATCTCCTGCCTTCCTTCAGATGTTGGCTTTCCTGGTTCCTGGGCTTTCTGATTCAGATGGGAATTCACACCGGAGGCTCCTCTGACTTGGTGGGCATATGTACAGCTCTGAGGCTGAAGAGGAACGTTCTATGATCTGAAATCTTCCCTAAATCCTGTTGGATATATCATCTTATTTCTAATCGGGGGCAAACAGACTTTAATGATGTCAGAGATGGGAACACAAACCGTTTCCAAGGACCCAGTCCCGCCCAGATGCTCCACACTCAGTCCTGCGCAGAGAGGCATCCTGGGACGTCAGAGGCTCAGTACTGGGCCAGCACCCCCTCAGCAGTTGGTAACGGGGGTTTGGGCTCCCACCCACCTGGCTGCCATGCCTGGCCTGGAGTCCTGAGTACCTTGCCCACTGCCCCACACTGCCCACCTTCGTCTGCACGCAAGCAGTGAAATGGAAGGTGATTCCAAAGTCAGGATGTCACCAAGGGGCTGTGGTTTGCAGAGCATCGAGCTCCCAAACAGCAGAAGAGCTGCTGAAGCCAGATCCTGAAACCTCCTCCACCAGGAATAGCTGTCAAAGATGTGGCCTGAACTTGAATCTGTGCCCACTTTGGAGAAAAGCTCAGATTTGCCAATTAAAAAAAAAAAAACTTGGGGATCCCTGGGTGTTTATTAGCGGTTTAGCGCCTGCCTTTGGCCCAGGGTGTGATCCTGGAGACCCGGGATTGAATCCCACGTCGGGCTCCCGGTGCATGGAGCCTGCTTCTCCCTCTGCCTATGTCTCTGCCTCTCTCTCTCTGTGCAACTATCATAAATTAAAAAAAAAAAAAAAAAAAACTTAACCATTTTCCCCATTGATCTGGTCTCCAGAGGAAGTTGGGAAGAGCGTTTTCAAAGCTGCCTTTACTGGTGTGAATGGAGCATATTGAGAGCGGCACTCCCTACAAGCTGCTCGTGGGCACAGTTCTATGCACAGGGCTCCCCAGGTCCCTCCCAGGTCTCCCCCAAGTCCAGTCAGGTCCCCTTCCAGGTCCCTCACCAGACCCCCCAGGTCCCTTCAAGGTCCCCTACCAGACCCCCCAGGTGCCCCCAGGTCCCCCTCAGGCCCCTCCAGGTCCTCTCCAGGTCCCTCCTGGGTCCCCCCAGGTTCATACAGGACCCCCACCAGGCCCCCCCAGATCCCCCCCAGGATCCCTCCAGGCTCCCTCCAGGTCCTCCCAGGTTCCCCCCAGGTCCCCCACCAGACCCCCACCAGGTCCTCCCAGACTCCCTCCAGGCCCCCTCAGGTCCTCTCCTGGTCCCCTCCAGGTCCCTCCCAGGCACCCCACCCCCCCGGCTCAGTGCTCCCTGGATAGCCCTCCCATGTTACTATTTTTTTCTAAGGAAAACATCTGCAGAAGATAAAAAGCTGCTTGGGAGTAGCAGTTCTTTGGAAAAAGTGGCATTCTGTGTGGGGGAAGCAGCCCTCATGGTTTTCCTCGAAAGCTCTGAGTATTGGTTTTCGAAGCTGTCAAGATGCTTCCCTGTTGCCCTCTGACACCCTGAAGATTCTGAGCTTGGAGACTTGTCAGCCCAGAATGGAATGTGTACCCCACTTTCTGGGAGATAAGAGTGAACCCCATGAGGCTCGCAGGTCCCTAAGACACGTGTGCATTTTGCAGACTCGTGTTTTCTCCTCAAGTCTCCAGTCAAGTTCATTGACTGGTGTCTTTGCCTGTTCCAAGCAGTTTTTTGCACGAGCCCAGCAGGTGCCTGCAGCCCCCCAGGACAGCTGTGAGGCCCCGGAGACGGGCCACACTCTCTGCCCCACTCTGTGCATCCTTGGGGCTGCTGGCCTTGCCTTACTCTTCAGTGGAGCTGATCAGGACCTGCAGGAGGTTTGCAGGGGGTGGTGCCTGCAGAAACAAGAGGCTTTTGAAGCATAAGGTGAACAAGCCTGGCTGTGGTTTACATTCTTTACCTTAATTTTAACAACTATTTCAACCCCCTTGAAAATTGCTTCTCTGGAATAATAAACAGAGCCCACATTGAGTGGTGGGCTGACCTGTAGTCCCAGGCGGGGATGGGGGATGTTCCAGCTGAGCTTTGGAGGCCTAACAGTAGCTGGGCAAATGCTCCTTCCTGTGCCTGAGGGGGGTACCCCACTCCACCGACACTCATTTTGGGAGATGCAGTGGGATTGGTGTGACAACAGGAGGTTTTGGGTTACACATAAGCAAATGAAATTGTACATAACTAATAGAGGTAGAGAGTTACGGAGGAAAGGCAGCCCGTGTCTACCTGTCCGGCCCATTACTCCTCATGCCCCCTGGGTGCCTTTCAGGCTCTCTGGTCAGAGATCCAAAGTTAGTAGGGGGAACACGGGCAAGAGGGACACGCAAGATCTTGGCCCTGAGAAGTGGAATGACCATGGGGTGTTTATTAAGCACCTTCGGGATCCCTGGGTGGAGCAGCAGTTTGGCGCCTGCCTTTGGCCCAGGGCGCGATCCTGGAGACCCGGGATCGAATCCCACGTCGGGCTCCCAGTGCATGGAGCCTGCTTCTCCCTCTGCCTATGTCTCTGCCTCTCTCTCTCTCTGTGACTATCATAAATAAATAAAAAATCAAAAAAAAAAAGCACCTTCTATGTGCCAGGCTCTGTTCTAGGCACTGAACAGACATTCTAAGGAAACATGCCCATTAGAGCCTTGCCCTCCGAGGTGTGGTCCAGCAGCCTGGGCATCCTCTGGGAGGGTGCTAGAAATGCAGAATCCCTGGCCCTCCCCAGGTGGGCTGACACAGGACCCAGGTTTGAGGAGCACTGCTCCAGAAAATGAAAGGAAGAAGCAGAACAAAAAACCCAGTGGCTGTGATCTGCAGCTTCAGCTCTACAGACATGTATTTAAAATTTGCTAAATATTTCTCAACCACGAGAAAGCAGACAAGGAAGGGGTGACTCTGGCACCTTAAATCTTCGTTGTTGAAGCATATATAAATCATCTCTTTCCTACGAGACGGAGACTCCCCTGAGGACATGAACTCTGTCCGTCTTGCTTACCACCGTGTCTTCAGCACATGGCCCAGGGCCTGGAACCTCACAGGTCTTTACAGATACTTGGTGGCCAAAGGCCGCGGCCCAGGTTCCCTGTCAAAATGGACAACGAAGAGTTTCTCAGAGGGCGGATCACACCCCAGGAGTCTCCAGCAGCCAGGCCAGATCTGAACCTGCGACCTAGCGGAATATTCCACCACCCACATCCGCCCACCTCCCTTGCCAGTAAAAGCCAATTTGTAAAATTACCCAACTGCCAGGCAGACAAGCACAGGGATTGTTGGCGGCTCCTGTGTGCAAACACAGCTTGAAATACCTGCTTCTCAAGGATCCGGGAAGGGCAGTCTCACGGTGGGCTGCGTCTTCCTCCTCCACCCCCACCCCAGCCCCGGAGGTTTCTAAATAAGCCACTGGCCCACAGCCACCGGGAAAGCAGAGACACCTCTTCCCTCCCGATGTGAGGCTCCCTGCTGTCCAAGGAGCATCCTGACCCTTCAGAGTCCTTTCGCTTTGCACTAGAAATGCACCAAAGAGGTGTGGGGTTTCTGGTCTCTGTATGTAACAGGCAGCCCTATTCGCCTTTGCAGGGAGCCTCACCTCCTTGTTACGAACAGGAAGGGGTGACAATACCCGGGTTAGGGGCTGCATGGATGGCACAGGGAAGACTCACACAGGAACACGTATCTGCTTGTCATGCGCTCACCACTAGCACCTCTGCTACCATTTAGCTCCCACACACACCTGTCAGGTGGGGCCATGTAACCCGTTTCCAGGTGAGGCTCAGAGAAGGAATGAACTTGCCCAAAGCCTTCAAACTGATGGAATCAAAGCCTAGCCCCCTGGGTGGTGACTCTGTGTGACCAGACCCTTAATCTCTATTGCACCATTTACTGGTGGGACAAGCTTCATGAGGATCCAATGACAGGGTGGCTGCTGAGCATCACCTGCCCCTTATTCAAGCTCAATAGATGTGAGCACCCGCTGTACCACTCCTAGGACAGGGGCTCTCAAACCTCTGAACCTCAGGACTCTTTATCCTCTTAAAACTTCTTGAGGATCCCAAAGAGTTTGCCTATGTGGCTTAGATCTATGGATATTTACAGAATCTGATATTAAAACTGGTAAAATTTTTAACATATCACATCCATTGGGGTGCCTGGGTGGCTCAGTCAGTGAGGCATCTGATTTTGGCTCAGGTCATGATCTCGGGGTCCTGGGATCAAGCCCCACGTCAGGCTCTGCCCTCAGCCTCTCCCCTGTCTTGTGCGTGCACACATACACCAGGCTCTCTCTCTCAAGTAAATAAATAAAATCTTTAAAAAGTAAAATAAAATAAAATACAGCATCCATTAATTCATATAATCAAGAACAAAAGTAAACCTGTGATGTTAATGCAAGTAACATATTTTAGAAAAATAATTATATCTCGCAAAATAAAAATGCAGTGAGAAGATTAACATTGTTTTACATTTTTTAGATCCGTTTGCTCTCTGGCTTAGTAGAAAATTGCTGGATTCTCTCATCTGTTCTAGCATTCAATCTGGTGCAATATGCTCTGTTAGTAGAGCATATGAAAAAGACCTGGCTGCATGTAGATATTGTATTGGCCATTGAAAGGTACCTTCATTGTTTTTCTGGATGATCATGGGTATTATTCTTTAATACTACACCAAAACTCATCAAGAGGTACTTCCTTAAAGATTTGTCACAGTGTGAAACCTGAACCCAAATTAATGAACTTTTTGCTCTTTGCATTCGAACCCATTGATCCATCTTGTTGTACTTTGCATGGATCTCTCACACACATATGATTTTGTAACATTCCCTACAGGTCCTTTAGTACGGGTTCACTGGGTCATGCAGAGCTCTCAAATGTTGACATATCCCACTATACAATCTGAAAACTTCCATTTGAAAGATCTCATTAGAAAGATCTCTTGAGGGCTAAGAAGTGGTTAAGGTCACCACAACAGATACCAGTTTTCCAAAATTCTGATTTTTGCTTAAAAGTTTGAATTTTTCCTGGAAGTGACAGGCTTTGTGTTCATTCTCAAGAAAAAATGTTTAAGGATGCTGGTTTGAATGACCATAGTCTGTCAGTCATTCTTTCAGTAAAGCGTTCCCTGGGAAAAGTGGGTGGTTCAGCACGTAACTCGATGGCTCAAGTGTTTTTCTTCCATCCCACTGGATGTGGCTGTCGGGGATCGGATGGCAGGGGATGTGCCCTCTGTGCAGTTCCCAGTTCATCAAACTGAGTATTATTAAGAGGGTCAGGATTTAGTCATAAGAATCTCACCGCCTCTTCAAGGACATTTCTAAATGAAGCACTTAGTGCAACCACACGACGGTGGTAAACATGGCACCCAGTAAGTACACTTTGGTACTACTGCCTTGATCTACACTAAGGCACCAGCAATTTTGCCCACTCTTGGTTCTGAGCAAATATCAACACTGAAAAAGGCAAGTAACATGTTAGTATGAATTTTTTCAAGATTTTATTTATTTGAGAGAGAGAGAGAGAGAAAGTATGAGTGGAGAGAGGGAGAAGCAGATTCCCCAAGGAGCTTAATGTGGTCCTTGATCCCAGGACGCTGAGATCATGACCTGAGACGAAGACAGACACTTCACCGACTAAGCCACCAAGGTGCCTACCATGTTAATATTATGAAAGTAGTATGACCTCATAGATCCCCTGAAGGGGTCCTCACAACCCCCAGGGCCCAAGGCCCAATAACTGCAGAGCTGAGTTACAAGCTCCAGAATGGGGTTGATGTCTGTTTTCTTCAGCTCTGTGCTTCATGAAGAATGCGGGGAAGAAGGAAGGCTGAAATGCAATAGAAGGGAATATTGTAAGACAATAGAGTGACCTCAGATTTAAGTCCCAGACCAGTCTCGAGACCTCAGAAATCCTTCCGTCCGGATGGCAGTGTGGGAGAGGGTCACTGTGGCCTCCAGACAGGCTCTGGTCCGAGTGTGGCAGTGGGCTCTGTAGGCCTCTCTCCCCCAACCCTTCCACCCAAGCTGGTCCCCCTGGCTCTCCCTCTGACCCCTCATGTGCATCCAGGTTGTGTTCTATAGGCCTCTCCTCATTGCGCTACCACTCATTATGCACCAAGCTCCATGTCAGTTAAGTGCCCTATGTCGGAGCTCCTATTATCACTCCCATTTTGTGCACAGGGAGGTCAGGAGTCAGAGGGGTAAAGCGCACAGACTTAGTAACAGCAACGAACAGCTGTGCCAAGAGAAGCACACCCACGCTGCCAAGGGCCACTTGCCAACACCTTGTCCAACATGGGGGAGGCTGAAGGACACTGCACCAGGTCTACAGAGCCCCAGATGCAAGTTCCAACCTTGGGCAGCCCACTGTAGGTATATCTCAGCTCCCCGATCCATGAAATTGGGACTCTCCTAGGAGATGCTAAGACTTCTTCCAGCTCAAGCAATGCCCCGGCCCAGTGGGGGTTGTGGACACCGTGGCCTTTGCTTGCTCCATCTGTACACGCCCCCAGAACCACATCCGTGCTGTCAGATTTTGTGAACAAACAATTCACTTCTCATCGGCCCCCTGCACTTGTTGGGATCAGCAGATGTAAAATTCTGACATCGCACTTAGGAAACTTCCTCCATCTGGATTTCTGCAACCCACAGGGAATCATTTGCCAAACACATGTTTTACAAAATATGGACCCACTCTACTGTGCCTTGTGGAGCTGATAAAATCCACCTTTCCCTGATCATGTGAATTCTGCTCGTGCGTGCTCTCTGGCTGGGAAGAGATGCAAGGCCACGTGGACTGAGGGGAGGCCGTTGGCTTGCGGGCACCACGTGGGCAGTGCTCGTGCCGGGAGGGGGGGCGTGGGGGGGAGGCAGAGAACACACAAGGCCACGCTTTACTAAAAATAGAGCCGTGTAACATGTGGTGTTCATAGAACACACAACAGGGTCAGTGGCATAATGGAAAATAATTCATTTCTAATGACAGGCCAAGTGGTACTGTCGGGAGGAACATGGACAAGTGTGTCCCCTGCTCACTCTGGATAACGTTCAAGGGAATTAGGGACAGCTGACACTGGTGTGGCTAATGAGTTTAGGAAGGCTTTTCAGGGAGCAGAGTAATGACAGGCGTAAACACTGCAGCAAAATTGCTACACACAAGGGGTTAAAAGGCCGACTTCCTCAGAAACACAACTTAAAAAAAAAACTATTAATTTTCTAAAATCACGGTAAAATACACGTGACATAAAATTTACTGCTTTCACCACGTTTCAGCGTGTGGTCCTGCGGCATCCACGGTGTGCAACATCACCGCCCAGAACCTGTCCAGAACTTTCTCATCCTCCTCAGCTAGAGCCCCACCCTCCGCAGCCCTCGCCCACCAGCTACTTTCTGTCTCTGTGGATCTGACTGCTTTAGGTGCTTCATGTCAAGGGAATCATGCCGTGTTGGTCTTTCTGCGACTGGCATATCCCCCGAGCACTGTGTCCTCAAGGTTAACCCATGTGGTAGGGTATGCAAGTACTTCATTCTTTCCTGAGGCCGAATAATATTCTGTTGTGTGGATGGACATCGTTTTGTGTATCCATCACCTGCCTGTGGACCTTTGGGTTCCTATTGTGAGCAACGCTGCCGTGAACGACTTTAGACAGCAGGTACTCCTCCTGGTGGGATAATTAGCAGCCTACTGAAACTGCTTGGCACAGTGTCCTCAATTTCAAGGGAGGGATCAAGGTAAAAAGGAAATCTCATGGCCTTTGAAGCCGAAACATACCTGGCTTCAAATGCTTGACTAGCGTGCTATGATTCTAGGCAAGTCTAATCCTGCCAAGTGTCACTTATTCAGCTGTGAAATGGGAAATTTTGTGGGGACCACTGGTTGCTGACCCAGCATCCACACATCCTGAGAGAACCCGGATTTTTCTCAACTTTCTACCCCTCTCCCAGGAGGCCCACAGGGGCTGAGAATCCCCAAGCATCCCCAGAAGGAGCCCAAGTGGTAAAGTGGCACAGCAAGCTCCTCCCACTTGCCAATGATTGGTTCAGGGGGCCAGCCTTCAGGCAATTGCGGCCCCGGAGGCCCCTGGCAACTGTTGCTAGGGTTGGGGCAGGCTCTACCTGGGTGGCTCAGTCAGGCAGAGGAAGGGGAAGTACAGAAGGGGTCCCTTCTGCCTGGGGACCAACAGAGAGGCTGGCTCTTCCATTGTCGCTGGGGGCCATCCTGCCACCACGAGGGGAACCAGCACGAGGACAGAGCCCTGGCCAGAGGAAGTCAGGGAGACAGAGCTGGAGGCCTGGCTACACCCCTGCCCAGCATGTGTGTGCACATGCACAAGCACACGTACACACACAGACCTCATCACACTTATGAACACATAGACATGCGCGGGTCCAAATAGACACATGTACATGGTCACACTCACAGACACACACACACTCCGTCTATCTCTGGAGTTTGAACCACAATCTTAAAACAGATTCCTCTAAATAATAATGATCTTACCTAATAATGATACTTAACAGGTGATGAAATAAAGCCCCAGAGAACTGAATTTACTCACCCCAGGTCCAGGAGGGGGGCTGTACAAAGTCAAGAGCACCAGTCAAATACCCTGCAACTAACTCAGCTGCCCTTGTGTTATGCTGTGTTCACATACAAGGGTGCACGCGCTGCCCCCAACACACACACTCAATTAGGCTCAGAAGCAAAGTCTCCTGTGACAGCAGGTCTCAGTGGTAATAATTCACAGCTCTGTGTCAAGGCGGCTCAGTGGTGAGGCTTTCGAGTATTGCACGAAACTGAGCTTTATTACACAAAGAGAAGCCCGTACACAACACTTTGTCCTCAGCATTCCTCCTGGTTCTGAAATAAGACATCAGAAGTGGACCCAAACTGAGCGGTACCGCAGGGAGGGCGCCGAGAAGATGGGCAGGTGGGTGATGAAAGTGGAGCTGCACCCATTTCCAGTAGCCTGAGCTTTCCCAGAGTCACAGGGGAACCTGAGCAGTGTCTGCAGATCAGCCCACGGGACCACGTACTCACTGGCTCCCAGATCCTGACAGTTGTGCTGCTGTTACGGAGGAGAACCCCTTGTTCAAGAAGCATACAGGGTAGTGTTCAGTGGTGGAGGTGGATCTTGTCTGCGGTTTTCTGTGCGTGTGTCTCTGTGTGGCGTGGAGGGCGGGTCCAGCAAGCAAGGTAAAGATTCACTCACATGTGGGGAACCTAGGTGGAGGGATCTTGAGAATTTTTGTGCTCCTCTTCCATAAGTCTGAAGCCACATCCGAAGCCAAGCGTATGTGCTCTCAGGGCCACCTGTGGAGAAAAGAGACCACAAACTCAGGAAGGGCATTGAAGTGGGAAGGGTCTGTGGCCCACCTCCCAGCTTAGACCAGAGCCCTTGGGTCCAGGAGAACACTTGCAGCACCATCCCCACAACATGGGCCACCGTGGAGGCTCCCCTAGACCCACGCGCAAGAAGGGTCCTGTTCCAAAGTGTCAGAGGCACCCCTCCCACCACGTCAACATTGGGAGTGGCCAGGGCCCAAACGGCTGGAATGCCTTGCACCTGTTGATCAATGGGAGAACATGTCAATGTGAAGCATGTGTCACGTCTGATGACATGACACATGCAGGGACATAGGGTGCACACTCAAGAGTACAAAAGGTCCCATAGTTGATTTTTAAATCAAGATTTCCTGTGTCATGAGTGAAATCATCCTCAAGGGTAGCCCCCCCCCACCGCCATTTCACATGAAACACGTGACATGACGCAGCTGTAGCTCACTGCCTGTGAGATACACCAACATCAGTTTGAGGGTAAGCTGGGTAACCACGAGCACAGCCCACTTGCACTGAGCATGTCCTCAGGGCTGGGTTCTGCGCTGAGTGCTATTATCTCCCTGCAGAGGGGGACCCCCGGGGCCCGGGAAGCACCCCAGACCCTCTAGCTTACTCTCGGGTACACAGCAAAACCAGGAGAGAAGTGTTCTTTGACTCTAGAGGCTGGGGCCTCAACATGATGTAGTATCACTGCCTCAGCGTCTCACGCTGCTCACACCATTAGTTCATGTCTCCACTGCACTTGGCACTGAGGGCAATCCAGTTAGAGCAGCTTCAGATCCCTTTGTTCCGTCACCCCAAGGCCCCGTGATGGGCTGGGTATCTGGACATTCCAGACCTACCACTCGCAAAGCCATCTTAGCTGCATGGAGCTGCCAGGAGCCAGAATGACGGCTTGTCAGTCTGCCCCGTTTGCCCAAAGCCAGAGAAGCAAGACCTGGGGGGGCGGGGTGCAGGAGGCGGGGGACCTTTGCCTTTGCCAACACAGCCACTCAAAATACACGGCGGCTGGCACATCAGACTCAAGCAAAGCGCTTTAGAGAAGGGGGCAACTTGAACCCACCTGTTGGCCAGAAGATCGTCAAGTTCACGGGGTTATCAGTATTGCCATTTTTCTGTTGAGCTTCACTCTTGCAGGTTTAAGAAATAAAAATGCTGGTTCCGGTATGCTTGAGAACCAAAGAAAGGGCACAGTGCTTTTCCACAGTGTCAAACGCCAGCACCCTCTGTCCCGTGAGCACAGCCTGCTGAGCAAGGAGCCCAGCCCTCCAAGCCTGGAACCACGCCCTGCCTCCCTGCCTCGTCCTGGCCACACGCGGGCCCATCCTCCCAGACCCAGGCCAAGGCCATTTCCTCCCTGCAGCTCCGTCACTCGTGCAGACAGAGCTGTCCGTGGTGACCACGGTGCCGGGGGAGCAATGCGTTGTAGGATTTTCCTGCATGGAGCCTGCTTCTCCCTCTGCCTATGTCTCTGCTTCTCTCTCTGTCTCTCATGAATAAATAAATAAAAATCTTTAAAGAAAAAAAAAACTGCTCCCAACCTCCTGCACCCCCAGCTGCTCAATGACCTGGGGGGTGATTTAAACTACTGCTTCTCCCAGGACAACCTGTATATGCATCACCTGGGGGTCTGGCTGCCACACAGGTTCCGAGTCAGGGAGGCTCTGCATGTCTAATGGTGGCTCCTGGGGGGTGTCTGAGGACCACGTGTCAGGGAACACGATGTTACAGCAAATGAAGAAAGAGAAGTTAAGTGAGAGGCCAGCATAGTCTAACGGTAAAAGTCATCTATCTGCCCCCTCAGCTCTTCACAAGCTGGGGGTGGTGGAGCGCCGGTCAGGGTTCCCCTCACAGACCACCTGCTAACCGTCTCTCCCTCTAGGATTCTGCTCACGTCATGCTCTAGCCCACCTGCGGTCCGGCTCTCCAGGTCACCCTTCCGTCTTTTTTCTCCTTCCTGTCTTCCGGGGAGCAGATCCCACTGTGCTCTGGGCCCTGGCTGAGGTTGGCCAGTGGGGACACTAGTGAGACTTCGAGAGGGCGCACATGATACACTTGTCTTCCGGACTTCCAGCACCTGGGAGAGCCCAAGGGGTGTGAGCAGTTGCTGTTACTGTAATTCTTTGTTCCTTTTATTTTAGTTTGCTTCTTTTTAATTGTATTTTGCTCTTATTTTTATGAGACCTAGTAAGCTCTGGCTCAGGTGCCTCCTCCACAAAGCCATCCTGGATTACCTGAACCCTCATTCACATCCTGCTCCTTTAAACTCACTCGACAAATAACTTAGCTCCTTATTATGAATCATCTTCTCTCTTGCTGTCCAGTTGTTCCTGAGGGTCAGTCTGGAAAGGCCAGTTCCCTCTCTGGGACTGGACGCCTCCTGTCGTCCCACCGTGCCCGGCACCGCCCTGACCCCACTGTGCCCACGCGTAGATTTTTCCTCTGGCAGGGCAGGCGACAAGACACATCCGCAATGGACAATGCAGTGAAATAATCAGAGCATGATCTGTCCTTCTGAGTGTGTTCTCTCTCTCCGTAATTAGCGAGTATTTGGGGAAATGCCTAAAAACAACATAACATTTTTAAGAATCAACTTTTCAGAACAGCTTTACTGAGATAAAATGTACATCCCATACAATTCACCCACTTGAGGTGTACAGTTCCGTGGCTTTTAGTGGGCTCGCCGAGGTGGGCAGCCATCAGCACAACTAACTTCAGGACGTTTCCCTCACTGACTAGCGGCCATCCTTACCTCGCTCTTTACTCCTGAGTGTATAGACTGAAGCCCCAAAGCAGGAAAAGGACAGCACCGATGTAAATACCTGAAGACACGTTCCTGTTTGCATTGCCTGCGATTCCGATCACGTTGCTCCCGGGCTGTGTTTCAGGAGAACTGAGTTTGGATGTCGGGAAAACGCACCTGGCCCTTGCAGCACATTGGGGTCCACCTGCCTCCTTGCACACCTGGGTTCCGAAGCCTCATCCTTCCACTAGAGGGCATCACAGGTGCGGCGGCTCCATCCTGGAGTCCCAGGTGTTCCCACCTCCCCCCTTGCTGGGGTAAGAGCTGGTTCCTGCCTTCCTGCTGTCTTGGCTTCTGCCTCCTGTGTTGTAATCCAGCCCCGGGAAGGGAACTTTCTGAGCTAGTTGCAGAATTGACTGATTCAAAAGGTGAGGTATAAAGAAAACACCGTCCGCAGGTGGTGGTTGGTGACAATCATAATGCTGCCATTTATTGAATATTTGCAGTGTGCCTGGCACAACACTAAGAACATTACACGCGTATCTGGTTTAATCCCCTCAACAGCCTTCTGAGATGGGCCTTCTTACGTTGCCCAGTTTGCTGATAAGGAAGCTGAGAGAAGGAGATTTAATAACTTGCCCTGAGGATCTTTCTTGATCTTAGGACCAATAAAATGATCTGTTTGGATGGAGGGAGAGGCCAGTCTGAACGGAGTGAACTCCTGCTGTCCTCAAAGCTGTAGACCTTGAGAACTCTGACTTCTGCAAAACCGGAATCATAGGACGTCCCTCACGGAAAAACACTGCACCCTTTTAAACCAAACACACAAGGGAGGTGTGCATGTGGGGGAATGGAAAGAGCCTATTCTTGATATAAATCTGAAATGCCTGACAACGTGTGCCATGAAATAAGAGCTCCAGATCTCAGGAGACATGTTCCCGATGGGCCTTGGTGAACAAGACCCGGGACATGGCCAAGTCCTTATGTTCCAGCCTGACTGTACCCACCTGGGAATCCCACCTCTCCTCAGGTTTTCTGTCTGCCGCATGAGGCCCAGAAGCAGCCCACAGTGCTTCCTCTCTGGCCCTGGCCCCTTCGCAATGGAATTCACATTATAAATTTTGAAGCTGTGGATATGATCCGTGGCAGCACCCCGTGGGGCCCCATTGCCTACGGGGCAGCAGGCAAGACTGCAGATGCAGAAGGGAAGGGGAAGGGAAGCCTCTTCTCACCTCATTTTCATGGCGGAGCTTCACGCTGAGCTGCAAAGCCTCTGCTGGGGCCGGGGTCTTGAGCTAAGCCCATACCCTCGGAGCAGTCCCTGAGCTTGCCTTCACTCTCCTTTATCCTTGGCGCCTCTGGCCTTCACTGTGTCCCTCCCCTCAGGTGTCCCCATCACCTGTGGAGTCTCAGCACTTTCCCAGATGGAGGATCCATTGGGAGGAGGCTCTAGTTTTAGATGTAGGGACTCAGGGGAGAGACCCCCAGAAGGAAGTGCCACCTGGGCCAGACCTGAACGGCAGGAAGAAGGCAGCAATGCAGAGTTCTGGAAGGAGAGCATTCCATGCCCCAGCAGTGGGGTACGGAGGTCCTCAGGTGAGATGTTGTCCTGGGATCACCACCTCGTGCCCCGGGGCAAGGCGTGCTGCACCCACTTCCCAGCTTGAGTGGAAGGATGGCAGGGCACTCTCTGCCCCTGAGGCCAGCGACTCACCCTGAAGGAGAGGTAGTGGCCAGGCTGCACCTGGAGGTAATTCTCCTTGGTGCTGATTGGCAGAGGGGTGGTCGGGGGAAGACAGAGAAACACTTCAAAGCTTCAAAATCGCGCCAAGCCTGGACAAACGCTCCCAGCAGCCTCCCTGCTCACTGCGTCATGCTACTGGAGCACGGGCACCGAGGGGCGTGCCTCCTGCCCTCCAGGAAGGGCCCTCTCATTTCCCTTGCAAATAATTTTTTTTACCGTCTTGACAAAACAGCTCTCTCTTGTGAGGTTTCCAAAGTTAGCAAACATGGAGCTGCAAACAGCAAAGAGCTCAACTGGTGTGCAGTGTGCATTTCACATTCCCTCTGCTTCCATCTTCCTGCCCTGCAGAAAGAGGATGTCGCAGGGAAGGGGGTCTTGCTAAGTTGTAGCAGGGTCCTTTGTCCCCTTGGCCTGGGTCTCTGGGAAGGTGGTTGGTGAGGGCCCAGAGTCTTCTGGCCCACCTTGCCCCGGGGAAGAGTTTGCGGACTACCTCCCTGGCCATTTTCACCACTGCCACTGCTCTCAGGGATTCACCAACCCCCATTGTCAGCAGTGTGTTCGGGGAGGGTTTTCTCCCCTGAGCCTCTCCTGCCATGGCCCCGGGCGAGCCAGGCATGGTGATGTGACAGCATGGAGCTGGCCAGATCATTAGCTGCTTCCGTGCATGATCAATCTGTCAGCAGCAGTGAGGGGCTGTGCGCCCGGACGCTTTCCTCCATCGGCCTTTGATGGGTGACCTTATCAAGGAGGGGTGGCCAGGGAGGAGCCTGCCCTTCTCTGCTCAGCCTCAGACTGTGGAGAGCAGGAAACAGGAGTCCAGCGCAGATATCAAAGGCCAGAGGTTCTCTGCATCACGGAGAGAAGCAAGGCCCACCCTTGCCACTGAGTGTGTCCCTGGGGCTGGGGCAGGGGGGGTCTCCTGGTTAAAGCAAAGAACCTGAAGGGGATTCTCCAGGCAGAAAGGAGATCACAGCTGACAGCATGTTCCTCTGGAGCTGGGAGAGGCATGTCCCATTATTTCTCATCTGAGCCCCACTCTCGGGCTCCTTGCTCAGCACTTCTCTCCTCATCCCTTCTGAATGAATTGCAATTCCACCACTTTGAAACACCCCCACTTCCAGCTGGTTCTATCCAGGCTGTGTCCTCTGCCCAGAATATTCTTCTCTAGTTAGCCTTCTATTCCTCCCTGACTTTACATGAACCTCACTAACCCACTCCCCAACCACCCCCCCCAATAAAAGCTCTGTCCCTGATTTTCTCCTCCCAGCACTTCCCTATAAGTAGTTCACACTAGATTGTCATTTGTCTCTCTGTCTCTTGCACTGGATTGCAAGGTGATGCTTCACATGGAAGCTGCCCCTCTTGCCTGGGTCCCAGACTGAATGTGCACAGAGCCATAGCCGCATCCAGGTGGACTTGTAGCATGGACAAAACACGAATCTTTGTCATGTAAAGTACCAGGATTCTGGGATTATTTGTCACTGCAACTAAGCAAGCTCTAAGTTTCAATTACCAACCACTCTGTGTAACACAGTGCACAGGAAGTGATGGCTGAGTGCTGAGCAGATGACCCAGGGCGTAGGTGTTAGTAGTGTCATTACAGCAGCTTAAGATGGGAAATTCTGCCTAAAGATGGGAAAGTAGAAGAAAACGAAGCCTCCCAGAACCAACTTAGGTGACATTTCCTCCACGTCACATTCCAGCGTCTTCCCCATCCATCATTCAACTATTCATCAAGTGCCATGATTCATTCCCTCACTGAGCATCCATGTCAGTGTCCAGCACCACTCCAAGCAAAGGAGATCCATCAGTGTAACAGTTGGCTAATGCTGCATAACAAGCCACCCCAAAATTCAGTGACTTTACACAGACATTTCTTTAGTTCATAGTTCTGGAGTGGGCTGGATGATTTCGGCTCTGCTTGCTCCTGTTTCTGTGCCCAGCTGGAAGCTGGATGACACAGAATCCTTTCATTCACGTGCTCCTGAGGCCAGGCTGTTGACTGGGCTGTCTCAGTTCTCCTTTGGCCCTTCCTGTCCAGCAGGCTGGCCCAGGCTTGTCCACACGGAGTCCTCAGTGTCCCAAGAGCAACAAGTGGTAGGACCCCAGGGAAGAGCATTCACATCTTGTCGATAACGTCCTAGTGGCCAAAGCAAGGTACACGGCCAAGCCCAGGTTCAAGGGTGGAGAAAGAGCCCATGGTCTCTGTGGGAAGGAAGATTTAGTGACCATTTATCAGATGCAATGGGGAGAACAGACAACAGGCACCAGGATGGGTACGGAGGAGGGGACGATGACTTCAAATGGAGGGACCAGGGAAGATTTCAGAGGAGAGGTTATGCTTGAGCCCAACCCTGAAACGTGAGCCACAGTTCACCTGGGAAGGTCAACTTCATACATATTATTTGAGCAACCAATGTGGGGGAACACAGGAAACCAGAGCAGGGACCACCTGGTCATCAGGGCACTGGGCTGCCAGATGGCAGCCCTGTGATGGAGGAGGGGATGAAAAATAGGAAAGAGTAACGTAAGGACAAGAAGGAAATTTAACACGAGACCATGTGCGACAGCCACTAAGAACACAGAACTGTCCAGCTGGGTGGCCTTAGCCGCATTGCTTAACCTCTCTGTGCAGCAAACTCTTCAGTGGGGACAATGATCATCATCTCACAGGGTTTTCATTTTTTGGACTAAAAACCAACAATATGAAAAGTTCCTATAGTTTATGCAGATGTGCTGGGGTGCTGGGGCCGTGTTTAGGCCGTGAAAGGCTGTTTTGGGGTTTTCCTGTAAAACTGTTGTTTACTTGAATATGGGGAGCTGTGTCCTAACCTGACTGTCTTTAGCAGGAAGCAGAACATCCAGTAAGGGAATAACCCAAAAGGCAACATCTCCATCCGACCAAGCCTTTTGCTCACGACTGACCCGGGAGGTATGGTTGTTGAGGACCATCACGCATTCAGAGAGGAGACCCCTCCTGTGGGCACAGCGCGGGCATGGCGCGGGCTTTTGGGAGCAGTCACGGGGGAGCCGACCTTCTCCTTCTTGGTTCCAGCCCCTGCTGGCATGGCCCTAGGAACACAGCGCAGTGGGAGCAAAGGGAGTTTATTTAAAGAACTCGAAAGGTTAAACCACTCCGTGTTCTGCAGAGTTGAATGGGAGGCGCTTTTAAGCAGCTTGGCCAAGGTCAACCTGGGCTGTGTGGGTCTCACAGCTCATCCGACACCCTGGTGTCTCTCGATTCCAGAATATACAGCAAAGTGCTGGATAGTGAGGCAAAACCAGGAGCCAATAGCTTTGGAGGCCGGTTCTATGCCGCCCGTTCTCTGCATCCTCCATATACAGCTGGTGACTTCCCGCAACTGCAGGAGCTATTATCCCTCACTTGTGGTGGAGAAACTGAGGCACAGAAGGCCGGGCAAAGCCACCTGCCTGAGGTCCAGCAGTGTATGAGGCTGAGCTGGGGTTTGAAGCCACCACCTCACCCTCCATGGATGGGTCCTCATCTGTGTCTCTGGTGAGACCTCGGACCTTGCTCTGCTCCTCTGTGTCCACCCACCTCTGGGCTTCAGACGGGTCCCCTCTGTCACCATAGACTCACAGCTTAGAAATGGACGCTGACCTTCGCAATGGGAACACTCATCTTACCCATGACCCTGAGGTCAGATAGTTGATGAGCTTCGCCAGAGGCCCCCAGCCAGGGCTCGCTGCGTCACTCCTGGCTGTGACCCCAGAATGCTACCTGGAGCCTGCTACACACACAGATGCACCGCCACCACACCTCTGCTGAATCAGAATCACCGAGCTAAGGCATGGCCTCTTGGGTGACACCGTATATTTCTGTCGCCTGTTTCTGTGTCAGGTTGCCCACTTTCTCCCTGAACAAGCAGACCAAGCAGCACATGCTGGCTTTGGACATCGTGGGTGGCTTACTTGGTTGGTCGCCTGGCATCTACTGGGCTCTGCTGGCAGAGGGCCAGAGCTCTGCATTGGCATGGGAACGGTGGGGTGTCCAGACTCAGAGGGACGTGGATGAACAACACCAAGGCCGTGCAGGTCTAGGTTCACCCGCAACAGGGTGGATTCTGGACTCTGGTGCCTCAGGATGCCCGTAGCTGCTCTCTGTTACTGTCTATCCTAGAGGGGAGGTGAGAGGGTTCATGGGACTCATGGGTTATCCCCACTTTCCAGCCTTGGTGGAAGGGATGGGATGCCAGCACATCTGTGTCCTCTGCTCTCAGAAACCCTGCTTCCCAACACAGGTTAGACCACCCCTTTGCCAAGACAAAATGCACAAGCTGCCCCCAAAGCCAGCTCTGATAAAGCACTTGAGGGAAAGCCCATTAAGAAGTTCACTGGGCCTCCACCTCCTGCATCCTCATGGCTGGTCCCCTGGTCTCACCGCCTCACTGTGCCCCAGTCGTCCCAACAGCGACTGACAGGCCTCCCTGTCCTGCCCCATCCACACTCCAAGGATCGCAGCCTGAGACATGACCCTGAGTTACAAAACCCATGGTGTCTTCTTCAAACCATGCAAGAGCTTATCCTGGGCTCTGGAGAAGCCCCAGACCAGGGGGCCTGGGGTGGCTGCTCAGGCTCACTTCCCACCTGCCCCTTGTACTCTGTGCTCCTGCCACAGGAGGGGACTGCGTCCCTCCTGCACCCACTCCATGTCCCATCCAGCCTCTGCTGGACTCCTTGCTTGACCCCAACCCCTAGGACCAATGACAAGTGTGACATGTGCCTTTTCCTGACATGCCCTCCATGCTGTGTGCTTCCCTCTGCCCTGTGATGACCCCATCCCCTGGGCCATGGCCCCACAAGGCGGGATTGTGGGTTTCCCTGATGCCCCAGTGCCCAGGGCTCATCCACCCAGGCACCCTGAATATTCCTACCTCAGTGGTTGAAGGCAGTAGGAGCAAGGGCGCCTCCCTGCAAGGCAGGATTGCTCTCTTGGAGGAACATGTGCACCTGAGGGGCTTTTAGAGTGTGTTTCCAAAGCTACATTTTTTAAAACGAAGATACCAGCAAATGGTAGGACTCCTGGCTTCCTTTGCCATGTGCAGAGAAGGCATCGAGTCTGCTTGGCCCTGGGCACTTTCAGGGAGGTCGGGCTTTCTTTTTCTCAGTTGGAGTAAGAGTGACCGTGGGGCTGGGATTTCAATTCTCTGAGTTCATTCTTTCTCAGGGGAATGAGTCGACCTTCCTCCCTCCCTCCTGTTTGTGGCTCTGCTGCTCCTGCTGCAGGGAATCCCGCTGCTGGGGACGAGTGTGCCCTCCTCGCTCTGGGTGCTCTCTGCTTTCCTGGGACGTAGCTGGGAGACAGTTGCCATCCCTGTAAAACCCCACTGCTCGGGTGACTCCCCGCCTGTGCCCTTTTCACACGCCGCCACCGAGGCTGGAACATGAGAAGTCATAATCACCCGCTCCAGCCGCATTGTTTGCGCCCTGCTGTCCTGGGCTCCGTCCCTGTGTCGCGCCTTTGAAGTGTCGCTAAGCCTCTAGTAGCTTTCAGATGACACTTCAGTTACACCTCTTTGCATTCTTATCACCGCCAGTGGTCTTTGAGTTGACACATTGGCAGCCCGGAGGCCTCTCCAGAGGAGCATGTCCCCTGGGTGACCTTTTGGCTTCAGAAGACAGCACCTGGGCCTGCAGATGGATGGGATCCACAGCGGGGCCTCCCCCGTGCTGCGGGCAGCCGGCCCAGCGCCCACGGCTCCTTTCCTTGCCGCTCGGAGACTCTGGGCTGGCTTTTCTTCTTCAATTGTGATAAAACATACATAACGTGAAATTTACCTTTAAACCATTTTTTAATGTATTTATTCATGAGGGACAGAGAAAGGCAGAGACATAGGTGGAGGGAGAAACAGGCTCCCTACAGGGATCCTGATGTGGGACTCGATCCCTGGACCCAGGATTAAGCCCTGAGCCAAAGGCTCAACCACTGAGCCACCCAGGCGTCCCCATTTTAACCATTATTAAGTGTACAGTTCTGTGGGCCTAACTACATTCACGTGTTAGCATCCCCACCATCTACTTCATCTTCCCGCACACGAACTCCATCCCCCTGAATGCCAGCTCCCCTTCCGTCTCCCCAGCCCCCTGTGCCCACCACCTCCTTCCCGTCCTCCCGGGTCTGACTGCTCTCAGCTCTCCCCACATAAATAGAATCACAGTATTTGTGTTTTTGCAACTGGCATCAGCGTTCTGTCCTCCAGGTCCATCCATGTTGCAGCAGGTGTCAGGATTTCCTCCCTTGTGACAGCTGAGTAGTAGTCCCCGTGTGGCTGGACCACATTGTGTGTATCTGTTCCTCTGTGGATGGACCCTTGGGCTGCTTCGGCCTTTTTGGATATTGTGAATAGTACTGCTGGGAAACACGGGCATAGAGATGACTGTTTAAGTTCCTGCTTTCCAGTTTTTTGACCCAGAAGTGGAATTGCTGGGCCATATGGCATACTGAAGAGCTGCCTGCCCATTTTCCAGAGCAGCTGCACCGTCTTGCATCCCCACTGGTAGTGCCTGGGGGCTCGTGCTTCTCCCCAGCCTGGCCAACACTTGTTACTACTTCCCACCTTGATAACAGCCATCATCCTGATGGGTGTGCCGTGGGATCACATTTTGGTTTTGGGTCAGAACCTGTCAGTTGTCTTCTCCTAAAACATCAATTTTTTAAAAATATTTTATTTATTTATTCATGAGAGACACAGAGAGAGGCAGAGATACAGGCAGAGAGAGAAGCAGGCCCCATGCAGGGAGCCCGATGTGGGACTCGATCCCGGGACCCCAGGATCACACCCTGGGCTGAAGGCAGGCACTAAACTGCTGAGCCACCCAGGGATCCCCCTAAAACACCATTTTAGAGTAATTTTCCCTCTCATCTCTCCTTACATATCAACGAGACAGTTTAAGAAAGATGTAGTCCTGCCTTTTAAGTCAGAAGCTGTGTGTTGTGATAAAAATGGGAATCTGGGCTTCCCCGGGAAACCATGTGGGTGCTCACTCAGCGTGAAGCAGAGCATGTGTGATGCTGCTGCTGAATGCTACCACTTGTGACACAGAGACACAGAAGACACAGCCTCCCTGTTCTACAGCTGAGGAAACCGCGTCTTACACGGGAAACCTTCAAATCCGTGCTGACCTTCAGTGCCCCCCCCCCCCAAGAAGGCACATCTTTCCCTACTGCATCCAAAATGTTCTGCCACTGACATTCCAGAAAGGTGGCCCATGGAACAGGTCCCTGAGGCCACAGAGGGACTTCTGGTCTCTCTCCTGCCCTCCCATCGGGATACAGCGCAGAACCTACCAACGTGGGCGGAGTGCGCCAGCGGGAAGTGGGGCAGGACAGGGTGGGATTTGCAAGGGCTTCTGCAGAGATGGGAACCAAGCCAGTTTTGTTGAGATGAGTCAGGGGCATGAGGAGAAGTGATCTTGTTCAGAGGAGGCTTCAATCCCATCCCTTCTCTGCTCCAGCCCTCCCATGCTCCCATCTCACCCTGAGTAGAGGTGGAAGCCCTGGCCAGGTCCCATGCCATCCACCGCCTGCCTGTCCTTCCCCTCTGACCTCGATTCCTGGCTCTGCCCCTCACTCACTTTGTTCTGGCCTGAATGTGTCCTCATCGCTATGCCCCATCTCTGTGCCTTCGTGCTGGCTGTTCCCTCCTCCTGGAACACTTACCCAGACACCTACTCATCCAGGCTCAGGTCTTCACTCAAGTGTCACCTCTCTGACCTCTCTTAATATTGCAGCCCCACCCCCAGGGCCCTCCCCCAGCTATCTTTTCCTCTGTGACACACACCACCATCTAGCTTACTGTACACTTATTTATTTCTTTGAGGGTCTGCCTCTACTCCCAGTGCGAGTTCCACACGGGTAGGCATCTCCATGTTTGCCTCATTCTCTGCTATATCCCTAGCACTTCCAATAGTGACTGGCCCAGAGTAGATGCCCAATAAATATTTGATGCATGAATTCTAGGCAAAAGGAATAGCACAGACACAGAAATGTGAACCATTTTGGTGTATTCAGGGAACAATGCAGGTCATTAGGCTGAGATCAATGATTAGGGTTACCCCATACAGTTGTTGAGGCTGTGTACTACACAAGGATCCCAAACTCAAGAGGCCACCGGGGTGAATTCCAGGATACCCAAGCTTATCAGGATACACAGATACAAAGCTGCCTGAGAAGGGATGACTTTCTAATGGATACAAGCATTATGTGGGCAACTGGTTGCCTTGAGTAAGGGGATGGGCATGAGAAAATGAAGCAAGGTAGACAGAAGAGATGATGAGTCGTAAAGGGCTTCATCCTGACCACAAAGAGGAGGCTGCGGCAGATGCTAACAATGCCTGTATGGCATCTGTTCTGCCCCCCACCCCGATTTCAGGGCCCCTGGCATGTGCCAACACCCCACATCTCCCTGCCTTGCTTTCTCCAATGCAGAGAATTGCCCCCAGCTGCCCAGAAGTGCAGGGTCATTAACATCCCAGGGGCAACCCTCAACCAAGAAGGCAGGGAGCAGTGGACACATGCCAGGCTCCCCGGACCATCTGGAGTTGCCCCAACAGTAACTGCCCATGAATGCACTTTACTGAGTTTCTCTTCCCTCATCTCACCCGCCCTGATCCCTCACTCCTGCGTCCTGGCACCTTCTTCCAAACAAACCACCCTATACCAAGTCTTTGCTTCAGGCTCTGCTTTTGGGAAACCCAAACCAGGACAGAGCCATTAAAGATTATTTCACAGATGAGCAACATCATCAGTTTTTTCACCTGTAAAGATT
Source organism: Canis aureus (assembly GCF_053574225.1). NCBI lineage: Eukaryota > Metazoa > Chordata > Mammalia > Carnivora > Canidae > Canis > Canis aureus. The sequence goes on along the minus strand of NC_135613.1, from coordinate 22,804,870 downwards.
ACCAGGGGCGCTTGACCGAGGGTGGGTTGTGTGTTGGTGCCAGATTGGGGGTGAAGGATGATTTTGGGGGCTCTAGCAATGGTGAATGCCTCGACTCATTCATGGCATGGCAGTTGGGGTGGATACATAGAAAGAATGGGAGACACACTTAGTAGGCAGGAAATACAGAACCTGGTGTGTGATAACTGGGAGAGGGAGGAGACTTCGATGACTGCCATACTTCTGACCTGTTTCATCTTTCCAGTTTGTCTGTTTATCCCCTTACTGTGCTGAAATATGCTTCATTTCAGCATGTAAAATAATTAAGGGCAACTGTGACAAACCCTTGGTGCCAGGCAGGGTTCCCGGAAGATATGTGTGACACATCAAATGCGGTCATTGAGGAGAATTTAATAGAAGGCTGTGCCTGGACTAAAAGAAGCTGACAAGGGAGATGCACCCCCAGGCTAGCAATGGAGGGGAGCCATCATCTCCAGGGCCAGAGGACAGAGCTGGATCTGCAGGACAGGGCTAACAAGCATGTCCCTTTAGTCAGGGCATAAACTCCATCCAAGGGAGTACTGCAGGAAGAAGTCCAGGGGAATAAACACTCCACTTGACTTCTGGTCCCCTACCAGTGCCCAGCTGATTAAACTCAACTGGAAGCCAGGGAGCAAGAGAGTCTTGCTGCCTTTTAGGGCACAGGGCAGTGCACCTGGCGGGCAAATGAAGACATCTAGCATATTCGTAGAAAGAACTCATGGATAGATGAATGAGGGACGCAATTACCTCCATGAATCGAATCCAGATCTCCTGCTTGCACAGCTCCCGTGGCCTGCCATGGAATCTGGTATGCCTCATCATGACCTGCTCGAAGCCTGACAGGGTCTGACCCCTGCCCATCCCTCTCTGCTCTCCCCCACCTGCCCCCACTCTCTGGGCATGAAACAACCTTCCCCTGCTTCTCCTTACTCTTGATATCCCATTTCCTCAATCGATGGGGCATTTCAAAGTTTTATAGACCAAGACTGTTTTTAAGGACAATACACAGAACAGGACACTACTGGTGAAGGCAGGGGTGGTGGGGGGGGGGTAGGCACATCCTCTCACACAGGTGGTGGGATTCTAAGCCACCCCCACCTTTCTTAAGAGCAGCACACATTAAGATGCAAAGTGTCCAGTGCTTTTATAAAATAAGTCTTGTAGGAATCTAATCCAAGTAAATATTCAGACTAGATTGAAAAGAAGTGTATGCAAAGATGTTTATGAAATGCCGTCAAGAACAGCACAATTAAATACATGAAGCAAATAAATAACAAACTTGATGTCTGTATGTTCATTAGTAGACACCAGGTTTTAAAGTTGATGGTCCATCCCCATATGGTGAAATATTACAGCATTAACTTTAGATGCATTGAAAAGGAAAATGAGTATAATGTAATGCACCACAGAAAAGCAGGGTAGAAAACAGAGGGATTCCACTTTTGGAGAGAGATATATATAGCTTGAGGTGGAAGACATATATATATATATATGCAGATAGATAAATTATGTCTTCTTTGTCTATGTATGTTCCTCCCTACGCGTCTTCTACTTCCAGCCACAATCACGGCCTTGGCTGATGAGTACCTGCCATCCCCTTCTGTGTAGCCCTGGTCTGAACTGGAAAAATTCTGCTAGCCAAGAGGAATCTTTATTTAGTGGTGTTGTCAAAGTGGCCTTCAATAGCACATTCATTCTGCACTCTTGAATTCAGCCAGGAAAGAGAAGGGGGTGGTGAGGGAGAGAAGAAAAAGAAAAAGCCAAGTGTTTGTGTAAGCGTTTTTGGAGACTCTGAGCTCAATAAGGCAGGTGTGCTGTGTGGGCTGCTTCAAGACCACAGGAGCAAAGAAGCAGTTAGAACACTAATTAAAATGTGCCAAATAGCTAAAGCTCCGTCAGATCCAGCTGCAGAAATCCAGAGGTCAAAGTGCTTAAGGATGCATAAAATGCGGATTTTTCCATAATTATTTAAATATGTGTTAATGAGTGCTACAACACAGTCAGAGTATGTCCATTAAAGGATTAAAAATAAAGGGAAATTGAGAAGGAATAGCTTCAGCAGTAGGAAAAGTGCTCATCTGGGGGTCAAAACCCGCCCCCCCCACCCAGTCTCTGCTCTGGCTCTAGACCCACCCCTTAGAGTAAGTCATGCAAGCTTCCTGGGGCTCCATCTTCTCATCTGAAAAGGAGCAGTAGAGCAGGGGAGGTGGACCCCTGCTCCAAACCCCCTTCATCATCAGAATCTGCCAATCTCCTGTATTCAATGAGATCGGACAATAAAACTGGTCCAAGGAAAAGGAGCTTGCAAGAAGACTATGGAACTTTATGTGCTTTCTTAGCAACATAAGCAGAGAAAAGGCACTGTTTATTAAGCAAAGGAGTGAAGACTATAAATGAGCCATTCAGGGAAGACTGGGGTGGAGAGCACGGGGGAGAGGGTTCAAATAGATACGCCATTGGTCGCTGGTCCTCTCGTCAAGCAAGGCACCCAGCAAGGCATCGGCTGCGTAGCTCAGGGTCTCTGGCTATGGAGGGAGCCATTCCACGTTTGCTGGGGGTGGAGGAAACACAGGAATATGACATTCCATCATGTTCTTCCATGAGTGAGGAAAGAAACAAGAAAGAAAGAAAGAAACCCAGTCCAGGACCTCGCTACACACCATGCCATTGACACCTAGCCCTTTATGGGAGCTGCTACTTCCAAAATAAAGAGCGTAGTGATTTCAGGGTATATTTTTGCCTGCGTTTTTGAGGATGTTTTGGTCCTTTCATCTCCTTTGAAGGCGTGTCACCTAATTACGCCTCTTTCATCCACGTTTTCCCCAGCCAGAGCATGCCAGTCCCCTCTACAGAAATTGAGTATATGGCTGAGGGGTTTCCACATTCCAGCCGGTGCAGAGAGCCTGGGTATTTGTGAATACCTGAATAAACTTCTTTAATCCAAAAACAAACTCCTCCTGAAAGAAACGGCCTGAAAAGGCCTTTCATAGTCTGTTTTCCAACTCACCGTTTCACGGTTTCCCTGGATTCCACAGTGCTTCCTGTACTAATGGTCTCTGAATGTATTCCCAGCTGCGGCTTCCTGGTCTACCGAGGTCCCTGGCATCAAAGGGGAAGAAGGAAACAAGTAACACAGCAGATGCTTGCAGGAGCTGCTGTGGCTGCTTGGACTGAAGCCAAAAGGGAATATACGTGGGTGAGCATGTTATGCCCTTCCTACAACTTTTTAAAGACACGCTGCTCCAGGTAATGCTTTAAAAACAAAGTTATAGGGACGCCTGGGTGGCTCAGTGGTTGAGCATCTGCCTTCAGCTCAGGCCGTGATCGAGTCCCACATTGGGTTCCCTGCGAGGAGCCTGCTTCTCCCTCTGTCTATGTCTTTGCCTCTGTGTGTGTGTGTGTGTGTGTGTGTGTGTGTCTCATGGATAAATAAATACAATCTTATAAATAAATAAATAAATAAATAAATAAATAAATAAATAAATAAATAAATAAATAAAATGTTATAGTCACACAGTACACGTGGGATTCATCTGCCAGATTAAAAGCAGATTGCTGGAATTAGCATTGAACATTCATAAATACAGGCCCAGGTACACTAACCTAATAAGTAAATTTGCTTTCAGAAGATTGACAGCTGGAATTGGCAACAAGGGTCTAGACTGTTGAGATTGTCATGGACCCACTAAGAGGGGACAGAACTGATGTCCTGAGACTGGAGCCCTGGCTTGGAGCAGAGCTGCAAGCCTGAGCACCAGGTGGTCACTCACTGGCCCACACATGGCCTCTCCACCTCGGTGGTCCTGGGGGTCAATCTTCTTGTCAGGTGGCCAGCTCCCCACAGAGCAGGAGTCTCCAGAGAACCAGGGGGAGCTGCAGGGCTTGTAAGGACCTAGCTTTGGATGTCACAGGCCACCAGTTCAAGGGGAGAAGACAACAGAGGGCAAGTCAAGCTGTGAAAGGTGGGAGCTCCAGATACGAGAGCAGCCATCTGCCTCAAGGCTCCGAGAAACACAGACACTCTACTGTCCAGACTCGATTTTACTCCAAATGTCCCTTCCTGTTAGAAAAGGAAAAAAAAAATCTCTAGAAAGGTGATGTTTCTTTGTTCAGACTTGTTTTATTTTCTTTAAATATTTTCTTTAAATTCAATTTGCCAACACATAATCTAACACCCAATGCTCATCTCATCATGTGCTCTCCTTAATTCCTGTCATCCAGTCACCCCATCCCCCCACCCCCCTCCCCTTCTGAAACCCTTTGTTTTCCAGAGTCAGGAGTCTCTCATGGTTTGTCTTCCTCTCTAATTTTTCCCCACTAAGTTTCCCCTCCTTCCCTTATGGTCCCTTTCATTATTTCTTATATTCTCCATATGAGTGAAACCATATGATAATTGTCTTTCTCTGACTGACTTATTTCACTCAGCAAAACACCCTCCAGCTCCATCGACGTCGATGTAAATGGTACGTATTCATCTTTTCTGATGGCTGAGTAATATTCCATCGTATATATAAACCACATCTTCTTTATCCATTCATCTGTCGAAGGACACTGAGGTTCCTTCCACAGTTTGGCTATTGCAGATGTTGCTACCATGAGTATTGGGGTGCAGGTGTCCCATTGTTTCATTACATCTGTATCTTCAGGGTAAATACCCAGTAGTGCAATTGCTGGTTCATAGGGTAGCTCTATTTTTTAACTTCTTGAGGAACCTCCACACTGTTCTCCAGAGTGGCTGCACCAGCTTATATCCCCACCAATAGTATAAGAGGGTTCCCCTTTCTCCGCATCCTCACCAACATTTGTTGTTTCCTGTCTTGTTCGTTTTAGCCATCCTCATGGTGTAACATGGTATCTCATTGTGGTTTTGATTTGTATTTCCCTCATGCTGAGTGATGTAGAGCATTTATTCATGCTTGTTGGCCATGTGTAGGTCTTCTTTGGAGAAATAAGTTCAGACTCTTTAAAAAGAGCTTCATTGAGGTATCATTAGTACATAATAAGATGCACATATTCAAAGGGTACCATTTGCTAAGAGTTGAGATATGTACATGCCCATGAAACCATCACCACAATCAAGAAAATGAATGTGTCCATCACCCTGAAATCTTCCTCGTGACCCTTTATAATATCTCCCTCTCACTGCCCTACCCACTGGTGCCCTCCTCCTTGGGGAACAATTGATCTGTTTGCTGTCACTATGGAGTTCTGCAATTTTCTATACAGGGGATCATAAACTCTGCAGTCTTTTTTGTCTGGCGTCTTTCATTTGACACAGTTATTTTGAGACACATCTATGTTGTTGTGTGTGCCAATGGTTCATTCTGTCTCTAATGGCTGAGTGATAGTCTGTTCCATGGCTCTGCCACTCATGTGTTCATGGATGTTTGAGGTCATTATAAGTAAAACTGCCACATGTATACACTTTCATTTCTCTTGGGTAAATACCTAGGAGTGCAATGGCCAGATCGTAGAGTAGGTGTATGTTTAACCTCTTAAGAAATTGCCAAACTATTTTCCACAGTGATCATATCCTGACTTCCGGTTTCAGCTCTGACATGTAAAAAGCTTGGGATCACTCCCATTCTTACCTAACAAATCCTGAGCAAGGGAAAGCCGATGTCTTTTCTAGGACATGTCAGAGAACTGGGGTCACAAGGCAAACCATCACAGAGTTGCAAATAAGGTCTGCGACTCTGGAACAGAAGACGCTGGGGCTGTAAACTGGTGGGAACGTCTACAGGACGATTTGCTGGGAGCCAAGCATTGGTTAGTGTGGAGATGAGGAACTCCCAGGGATGGAGTCGGGAACTCTTGTACTGTCCTAGGTTTTAACTCCGGGAACCTCACCAGGGTCTTGCTGTGAAGAGCTAAGCAAGGTCCTGCCGTGACTCTGCAGGGAGAGGGGGAAAGTTGCCATTCTGAATCATGCCCAGACCATTCTGCACAACCAAGCCTGACCCTCCAAGACAAGAGACTACCAGATGTTTGTCTCTTCTCAGAGGATGTGCTGCTATTCTAGCCTTCCTGTCTCACTTTAGGAGGGAAAATAAGTATGAAACCCTTGTGACGGTCACAGCACAAGGACACAGACTCACTGAAAGGCTGGGATTGAATCATAAAACTATGGAGCCATCACTTCCTCAAACCTTAGCACCACCATCATCACCACTCCCACCCTCAGCAGCCTCCAGTGGAATATTGGCAGATTGCAGCAGAAAAGCTACCAGACGCAGACTCCATTTAAGGGAGGATTCTTAGGGAAGCCCACAGGCACAGCATGGAGACAGGAGCTGGGATGCAGAATGGGAAGCCCATTCTAGCACAGCTCCCAGTCACATCAACCCCAAACTTCCCACTATTTTCCTCTGTTTCTATTACCCAATACATGATGTCTGGCTTTCAACAAAAAAATTACAAGTCATCTGAAAATGCAAGAAAAAACACAGTTGAGAGACAAAGCAAGCATCAGAGCAAGCGTCAGATATGCACAGACTTTAGAATTACAAAACAGGGCACTTAAAATAACTATCATGGGTGTGCTAAGAGCTCCAACAGACAAAGGCAGACAACATGCCAGAGCAGATGTGTAATGCAAGCAGAGAGGCAGAAACTCTACAAGAGAATCGCCACAAAGTACTAGAAATCGAAGCAGTTGCTCCATTTTTCCCTCCCGCCAGCACATGAGTGGCAGGCCCTCCGCACCTGGCCAGCCGTGGGCGGTCAAACCTTCCTTCTGACTGTCCTCCTAAGTGTGTGTGCATTTCCTGAGCGGCCCATGAGGTTGGGCATCTCTCATGTGCTTCGTTGCCATCCACAGATCTTCTCTGGACAGGTACTTGCTGAAATCTTTTGCCCATTTTTTGTTGCTGTTGTTGTTTTCATATAGCATTGCTGGTTTTCTTATGACAGAGTTTCAAGCATTCTTACATATTCTGAGTAAAAGTTCTGTATCAGAAACATCATTTTCAAATGTCTCTTCTCATTGTGGAGCTTGTCTTAACCATTGTCTCCACCGAGGCTTTTGAAGAAGCAGGAGTTTTTAATTTTGAGGCCGTTCAGCATTTTAAACTCTTTATCTGTAGGTCGTGTCTACCTACAAGCTACAAAACATGGGGGACTTAAGAATCTTTGTCTAGCAAGGTTACAAAAGTTTTCGCCTTTTATTTGAGACATTTTATGGTTTCAGGATTCACAGTTGTATCTACGGTCGTATCAAGTTTGGCACTTGATAGTTATAACTTTGGCACATGTGACAATTTGTATTTTTTGAGGGAAAGAAGGTTTCCTTCCATTCATTGCTCTCTGAGAGTGGTTTAAATCAGGGATGGATGGCAGATTTTGTCACATGTTTGTTTTTTTGTTTTTGTTTTTGTTCTTTTTTTTTTTTTTCCTGTCTCCGTGGAGATGATCACACAACTTTCTTTGTTAGGCTGTTAATACGATGGGTTTCATTGACTTTCTAATCAAAGAGTCCAGCCTCCTGGCACAGACCTCACTTGGCCATGATATTGTCCTTTGTATGTATCATTGGATTTTGTTTAGAATTTTTTTCTTCTGTGTTCATGAAGAATATTAGTCCGGAGCTCTCCATTCCTACAATTTCTTTGTCTAGATTTGGTATCAGGGTGATGCCGGGTCATGCATTGAGTTGGGAAGTGTTCCTTCCCATTCAATTTTCTGGACAAGTTTCTGCAAAATTGGAAGAATCATTTTCCTTAAATGCTTGATAGAGTTCACCAGTAAAGCCACATGGGACTAGAGTTTTCTCTGTGGGAAAGTTTCTAACCACAAATGCATTTTTTTTCAATGGATAGTGTTCTTCAGACCATCCATCTCTCCATGCATCAGCCGTGATGGTTTGTGTCTTTCAAGCAGCTTGCCTACTTCCCCGTGAGCAGTCCATGAGATCTATAGTCTCAGCTCTGATATCAGTGACCAGTGTCACTTCTTCTGATCAACCTGGCTAGATGTTTATCAATCATGTGGATCTTCTCAAAGAACAAGTGACAGGTTCCCTGGTATCTCCTTGGTTCCCGTTGAGAATCTCCAGGAAAAGGCATGTCCTCTTCCTGCTTGCCTGGGGCCCACAGAATTCCCTGACAACCATCTCGCACCTCCCTTGCTGGTGGCTGAGCTCCAGGACACATTCATCTGCTGGCTGCTGATTTCTCCAGATCCCTCAGCCCGGTCCCACCAAATTTCATCTGGCCATTAATTTGCTCAAAAGTGAGGCATACCAGGCAGATATTCAGTAAAAGCTAATTTCAGAATATTTTGCACCCACCCTTACAGAAGAGCTTTGGTGACAGGGATATGATCACAGGCAATATCCATTTGGTAGCAGGAATACTCATGCCCTGGCTCTGCCTTCTGCTAACGTGTGACCTTGAGCAAATGAGCAATCATCCTGAGCCTCAGTTTCCCTCTGTCCAAAATGGCAATGACAATAATAGCGTTGTTTGAGGACCACAAGATGATAAATGCCAAGGGCTTAGCCAGGAATCTGGCATGGGGCAAGCATTCTGTTACCAGTTGCTATTAAAAGATGACAGTGAGCATTATGGTCTGGGACTCCACTCCCTTTACTACTGGAAAGGAAGGATTTATGGTCTTCCTTTTCTTATGTTGATGTTGGAACCAATGTTTATTGGTTGTAAATGTTAAAAATATAAACCTGTGGTAGAAATCCACAGACTGTGCATTTTGTCCCATTACGGATGAGTCCACGGTCACACCTGGTCAAGCACTGAGGTTTACATTTCCAACACCCAAAATACACTTTAGTTATAACAAGTGTTGCTTTAGGAAGTTTGACGACTCTGTGGCCGTGTCTCGGGAAGACCATGGATCCCTGGATATTTGCCCAGCCCGTCCTTCCCTGGGAGGCAGTTGTGTTCACACAGCAAGGCGGATGCGTGGGGGATGAGCAGTCGTGGGTGCAGAGCTCTGGCCCCTGCAGCCAAGCCAGTGGGGCCCGCTCCCTGGCGGGACTGTTCTCACTGCGTCCTAGGGCAGCAGGCTGGAGAGCCAAACATCGGGAACAGAGCAGGGGGAGAGGGTCTGGCTCTGTGTTGTGGGAGAGCGAGGAGGAGCAGACTCTGCCCGAAAGTCAGCCTGCGGGGGAGGCTCACCTCAACCCCCACAAGCCTTAGTGGCTGCATCTGGATGGAGCATGGGGCAGCCCCTGCAGCTCTGAGAGACCTCTGGGAGGCAGGGCTTTGGGGGAGCTTTCGAGAAGGCCTGGCAGCCTCTAGGAATGCCTGCTCTGAGAGCCTTTGACTGGCACAGATGATGTCCAGAATCCAGTCACATGTAGACAGAGAGAGACGTCATGGGGTCTGGGAAAAGGGAGACAGAGACAGAGACAGAGCAGAGAGAGCCAGAGAGAAGAGAGTCAGAGAGATCCAGATCTGTCCCCACCTGCCTGGTCCCCCTGCCCAGGCACCACCTGTGTGCATGACTCTTCCCTGGTGGAGACCAACCCCCAACTAACTGCAACTGTGTGAGAAGTGCCCGTCATGTGCCGCTCGCCCCAAGATCTGTGGCCAACATGAGTGGAGAAGAGTGGCACCCCCCCAAACACACATCTGATACCAGTAAGTGAATTCCCAGGGGCCTCTGGGTCTCTACCAGTCAAGTGAGGACTGCCAGGCTGACTGGTGAGCATTTCTGGGGGAGCCAGGTGAACCAGCTGGAGGGCATCACCCCCATGCCTGCTCACAGTTCCCACACCCTTTCCCCCCAGTTTCCCTGCATGTTGGCCACCTCCTTGCCCGCTCCTATGGGCCTCTCCCTTTGCCTCCTCTGTGTTTCTTAACTGCCATAGCCTGGCACCTGGATCAGGGCCTCGCACCCCAAGGACACTCAGTAAAAATTTGTCAAATCATGGCTGCCATCTTCTTTGCACTGGGCTGACCTATGGCTCTTGGGATGTTCGTAGGCAGAATAAAGGGAGTGACGCACGCATATAGGCACCCAGACGCTGCCAAGGACCTGAGGAGTGGTCTGCATGTGGGGGAGCTCCCGGTTGCTGGGAACTCACCCCGTTCTCCAACCGTCGGGGCCGAGCTGGAGCCAGAGCCCCCCATGCTTGTCTAGACCCAAGAAGATGGAGCATGGAGAGGTTGCCCACCCTCAAGGCAGTTGCGCTGGCCTCCCAAGCCTGCTGTAAAGAAAATCACCACACACTCGGTAGCTAAAAGCAACAGAATGTTGCTGCCTCCCAGCTCTGGAGGCCAGAAGTCCAAAGTGAAAGTGTCAGTAGAGCTGGTTCCTCCTGGAGGTGCTGAGGAAGAGTCTGTTGGGTGCCTCTCTCCCAGCCTCTGGAAGCAGCTGGCAACCCTGGCCTTCTTGACTTGTAGGCACGTTACTCCAGTCTCCACCTTGGTCTTCAAATAGCCTTCCCCTGAGCCTGTGTCACCTCCTCTTCTGTCTCTTATAAGGGACAATTGTCATTGGATTCAGGGTCCTCTCCAACTTCATCTTAAGGTCCTAAATAACATCTGCACACAAGCATTCTCCAGATAAGGTCCCATTCACGGGGTACACATCCTTCTAGGGGGAACACGTGCAAACCCACTACCCACTAAGGGTAGTATGGTACAAGATAAAAGGACTTCACAGCCCCACAGGACCCCACAGTTTTGCCCCCCAGCCCTGCCCCCTCCAGCCAGGTGGCAGTCACCTCTGAAAGCCTCAATCTTTCCATCTGGACATCTGGAGAATGAATCACCCACAGCATCGCCGTAAGGGCTCACTGAGGTGGCGCCTAGAAAGCCTCCCACGGTGAACGTGGCCACACAGTAGGACCTCAGTAACTGGCAACCAGGCATTATTTTGACCTAGCAATTAGCAGCCGACCACACTCTGCCCATCCAGCAGACAGCAGCGTCCCTGGAAGGGGAGGCTCAGTCCCTCTCTGTACAGCAGACTGGGAGGACGGGCAGGGGGTCCGGGGCGCTCTCTGGTCAGGAAGAGGCCTGCTCTCACCCCTCCTGCCCCCAGCCTGCAGGCGGGGGCTTTCCCTGCATCTCCCCCTTCCGCACTCCCCCACCATTCATCTGGGGCAGTGAGTGCCAGCCCAGACACAGCACTCACAGCGTTCCCAGCGTGTCAGCCAAGGGTGAGCCTCCCCCACACACTCAGAAGATAGAATTTTGGAAGGCACTCTGTGGCATTCTTGGATACCAATAGCTCCCTTCTGGAAGACACGTGCCCCTCACCAAATGCCTCCTGACCAGCCCCTCTCTCTGGCCTCCCCACTGTCTCCCCACCCCCAGGCCCCCCAACATCCCAGCAGCAGATGAGGGTCTCCCAGGAGGCCTCACCCCACTGGCCCCAGCTCTGCGGCAGGCTGAACCAGCCGACCCCTGCACCTCCCCGCCGGCACCCCGCACCCGGCGCCAGCACCAGGCCAGGGCAGGGGCCGGCAGGCAAGCCTGGATTAGAGGTTTGGGGTTTGGAACGTCCACTCTGGGATAAAATCAGATTTTTTTTTTTTAAAAAAAAGAAGACAATTTCGGAGACACAGTCTGAAAAACAAAACAGCTTTCTTAGCTCTTTCTCTGAAATGACATCAGCGGCCACCACAAAGCCTGAATCGGCCCCAGTGCTTCCAGCCATCAGGATGTATCATTTCCCTCCAAAACACCGGCGGCCTCGGCCTGGTCCCAGATCCCAGCCGGCCTGGAGCCGCTCCCTGGCGTGGTGGCGGGGGGCGGGGGTGGGTAGCCTCCCCGGTTTCCCACCACGCCCCAGGAACAGGGCCAGGCCAGGAGCCCGGCTTCTCAGCAGGTGCACGCCCGGTCCCAGCCGTGTCCTCCACGGGGGGCCTCTGAGTCTCGGCCTCCACATGGCCCGCCGGCCGGCACCTCCGCTGCCCCAGCCCCAGCCCCGCAGCTCCTCCCCACCCTCCTCCCTGGCCCGTGCGCCTGGGGGTTCTCAAGTATGTGGAAACTGGAGAACGCTTTCAAGATGGATTTTTGTTTAATTGGAGCAGCAACCCACTTGCACTAAAATTTGTTTATCACCACATAAAAATAGACACATAAAGAAAGAGCAGAAGGAAATACAATGTCACATTAACAACCTGCTTGTCTGCGGCCGATGGGTTATTTTTCTTAATTCCTTCTACTTCTGTGACGATTTTCAACGCTAACTTTTGCAACACAAAACATTATTTATTAAAAATGGATCTTGTCTCGGAGCCAAAATGAGCTACTTAAGAGAATGGGAAGTGGGTCTTCATGAAGAGCTAGGAGACCCCGGGGACTTCTTTCCTTAAAGAGACACTTTTTAAAAACTCAAGAATAATCTGCATAGTTGAGACGTCTGCTCCTCTGGGACTGCGCCTCCTTCGTTAGTTACAGTGATTTACTGACTCACAGGAAACTTCGTCCCTGGACTAGAGTGACTCTAATTCCCAAGTATGTACTGAGCGTTCACCTTGGGGCCTGGCCTTGGCCCGCCAGAGCCGCCGCGTCCCTGTACCAGGCAGGCGCACGGCCTTACAGGGGAGGCGGGAGGCAGGCCCCTCGATCGGTCACCCGATGGATGCCAAGCCCCCCACCACCTGCCCGGCCCCCTCTGGGGGGGTGCAGGCACATGCCAGCATGCCAGCCACACTCACCGCAGCCTCTGCGGCCTGCACACCTATAGCAAATGTGCAGAAGGAGGAACGCAAGAAAGGCTCGGAAAATTCAGAAAACCCTTCTGGAAAGTGGAAGGAGCCACCTGTGACAGCGGTGATGGAGGAGCATACATCTCAAGGAGGGCGTAAGAGTTGTTTTGTCCGCCCAGAATTTACACGTTGAAGTCCAAACCCACAGTATCTCAGAACGTGCCCAGAGCCTCGGAGATGGAACATCCTTGCCCCGGCCAAAGGTCCTGTTTGGGGGAAATCCTCCCACTTCGGCTGGTGGCTGACTGTGGAAGACAGCCCACCCACAGTCCCAGGAACGTGTGCTCCCGGCAAGAAGCTGCTGCTTGGGCTGGCCTCCCCAGGGAGCGTGCCGAGGGCTCGGCCCTCCTTGCATTAGCCAGGTGTGTGTGCCCGTGGGATGTGCAGGGACACCTTGGCAGAGCCTCCTCCCTGGACCTTGGTCACCAGCAAGAACTGCAGGGAGGCACGTGGGGAAGCCGCAGGTCACAGCCCCCCACTCAGTCTGGACCTGGGGCTCCACCGGGCTGTGGGCACACGTCGCCAACGCGGGATGGAGTTCTCTTCTTGCAGAAGATGCTGCTGGCCCCAAGGCCCTGATGGGGAGATGGTGACCCACAGTCCTCAGGAGAACCAGCCCAGGGCCCCACTTGGGCAGAAGACGTTTGGAGCTGCCTTGTCTGGAAAGAGTGAGGGATGGCTGACTCGTGGCCTCTTGACCACCTTTCTCTCTCCATGTCAAACACTTCCTGATGCACACAGACCTGTGTTGGGGAGCTGCGGGGAGAGACCCAAGAGCAGCCAGAGGCTCCCTCTCCTTCGGGAGCCAGGAGCGCACCATTCACCTCGGCAGGCCTGTGGGAGGGCGAGCTGATGGGCACAGGTCCCTGCTGGTCAGGTATTGCCCAGTCCTTCCGTGAGCCGGATGCTGCTCTGAGCCCTGGCACCACAGCGGTAAGCAGAGTGGACGACACTCCCTGGCCTTATGCATGAGGGATTTTTCGGAGCACCTACTAAGCGCTGGAAACTGCCAGGGGATGGGAGCGCCAAGTGACAGGGATTCTGGGTTCTAGATTCTGGTGCTGGGGCTGAGACAGAGGGGTTAGACCCGACATAGCTCCCAAGGGTGACTCCAGCTGCTGGGTTGGGCGCAGACCGGAGGTGGGGGGTAGTGGGAAAAGGCAGGGAGCCTGAGGGGTCAGCACTGGGCAACATGTCTCTAGCAGGCCCTGGGAGCTCAGGATGAATGAATGAATGAGTGAGTGAATGAATGAATGAATGAATGAATGAACGGCAGCCTCAGGGCACTGGAGGCCAACATGTACCCTGGGGGGACAGGTGGGGAGGGGAGACAGTGTGGAGTCCTCTCCTCGCGGACCCTGTTGGGCGTGGTGATGGTGGCTCTAGACGCCAGATTACTTCCTGTGTCCACTGCATCAAGTGGCCACAACCTCCTCGGCTTAAAACAACACAGATTTCTTCTCTCACAGCCTGGGGCCGGAAGCCTGACAGGGCTCACGGGCTCCAGTCGAGGTGTCAGCAGAGCGCCTCCTCTGAGAGTTCCGGGGAGTGTGCGTCCCCTTGCCCTCCAGCACCCAGAGGCCGCCTACAGTCCGTGGAGGGTGGCAGGTGGCAGGTGGCCGTACATTGCTGTAACCTCTGTTTCGGGCGTCACTTCTCTGTGACCTCCCGTGTCTGCTTATGAGGACCCTCTACTTTCAGTGGCCCCACCCAGGTAATCCAGGAGCATCTCTCCATGCCAGGGTGGGGCCACTAGACAGCCAGCTGCAGGCAGGACTCCAGGTGCAAGCCCCTCCCCACCCCTGGTCCCGGGGGATCCTCAGGGCAGCCCAGGGAGGCAGATGCTTTGCAGCGATGTAACTGGGGCTCAGAGAGGAAGGGGAATCTTCAGGCCACATGACCTGAACCTGGAGGCACAGGAATGACACCCTGGTCATGACGCTGGTGTCACCTGGCTGGAATAGCCCCACATCTCCACGTGGCAACCCCAGGGCCCTTTGCCTTCATGGCAAAGGTCTTCCCAGGAAAGACCACCTGGACACCACACAGGGACTCTTCATCTCTGAACCCTCGTCTTGCAAAACCACATCAACTCTGAGAAAGATGCACCCTTGATGTCATCCTCATTGGCACACAAGAAATGCGGGCCCCTGATGTCAGGAACTGAGTGCCTTCCCAGCTCCCAGTGGGTGCCCTGGGGAACCCCGCGGGGAGGACAAGTTTAACAATGCCGCCTCGCCTGGGGACCGCGGCCACGTCTCCGGGTGAGCCCATCTGCCGGGCAGAGAAGAACCAGAAGCCAGAGGAGATGTGCAGCCTTGTTTATGCTCATGTTTGCGATCGAGAATGCTCACTTCCTAGGCCCCACTGTGCATACGGCTGTTCCTTTAAGAAGAAAAAGGAAGTGTGGTCCTGGCACAGTTAACCAGAGCAATAAAAAATAAATCTTGGTAATTGTTGTGGAGACAGAAAGCAACACAAACCGGACCTAAGAACATTGTAGGAAAATGTCAGTGTTGGGGGGCCGGCCGCTAGCCCTGCGATCCCCCGCCTCCCCGGAGTGGCCCCTGGAAGGGGCCCAGCACATTTGACTTTCTGCATTCCTCCTTCTGGGGTTTCTTGGAATGTCAGACTACTGCATTTTGCTGGTTTGATTTTTTTTTTCCTTTTTCCTGAAAAGGACGGGTGGTTTCAAAGATGGTGGTAGAGAGAGCCTCACGGTGGAGCCTGGAGGAGGACAGGGGGCCGCGCTGGCCCCCCGCGGGTGCACCGGCTGGGAAGTGCCCCTGAAACAGCTAGCAACCCCCACACACACCCGTGGGGTGTCCAGCACCACATCTGCGACACAGAAATAAAATGGGATATTTCTACATTCCAGGGCTGATGGACCTCTGCTCCCAGAAATAACAGCAGTCCTCCCTCTTTGTGTCACCCGCCAGAGCAAAACAACTTTGGTAGCTGTAAGGTGTCCAGAAGGACCCGGCATTGGGAACAGGAGGACAGAGCCAGAGGTGACGTTCATGGGGTGCTTTCTGGGTGCCCATGCCCCATGCAGCTCTGACTGGCTGGAGATGGTCCCCATTCACGCCAGGGGCCCCTGATGGAAGCTCTCCTTTCAGAAGGCTCTGGATGGGATGATCGAGTGCCTGGGAGCCTGCGCTCCCAGATGGGGAGACCCAGAGAGCAGCCTGGAGGCCCACATCGTCCCCGGGGCCGAGGCTGACGGAGTCTGGTGCTGTTGCCATGGACCACCACCTCCTAACGTGGCCAAGAGTCGTGGGATTGATGCCGACACGCCGCAGAGCATGGACACAGCCGCTCGGTGGGAGTTTCCAGTATCTGCCATGATAATAATAAATCAGACTTCTGGTGGGTGAACCTGATTTCTGTCCTGAACATTCAGCAGGGATTTAAGTTAAGACCCAAAGATAAGCTGTTTGCTTAAAGAGGCCCCATCGTTTCTCCATCAGCACCTTAGGCTCAACCATGGGGTGCCTCTCCCTGCCTCTGCCCACACCTCCCCAGCTGTCCCAGCTCTGTGCTGGGTTTAGAATTCCAGGTTTATCCAGCGAAGGTTAACTGCCTCCCAGGTGCTGGAGTGGTGAGCAGGAACCAGCTCTCCTGAGATCTCCCCAGGGAGACTGATGTCCCTTCTCCTTCCATCTGAAAATACATTCCAAGACCCTTTCGCCTTTCTGCCGGCTCTAGTTATCAAGGCTGGAGGGGATGCGCTGGGCTTCCCCCAGTAAATTAGAAATTTGGACACTACATGAACGGAGGGGGGAGCCAGCCTTCTGGCTTGAGCTCTGAAGCAAGACCCGTTAACTGTCTGGGAACGACACGTGGTCGGGGATTAGCGGGTTTACAGACTCTAAACAATGTAAGGGTGAGCAAGGAGAGCTCCAGCCACCCTGATGGGGTGAGAAGGCCAGTGGGCATGGGGGTGCAGGCGCACCTGGCTCCTCTGCCTACCAGCTGTGCAACCGTGGGTGGAGGCTCGGCCTCTGGTGCCTCCTCTGCACAGTGGGGTTGTGCAATTCATTATTGTCCAGGTGGGCATCAGTATTTTCATTTTATCATCCAGAGTTCAGAGAAGGAAAGTGATCTATCCAAGGTCACACAGCTTGGACATGAAGGAAATCGGGACAGGAACACAGGGCTCTTGTCTGCACTAAATGACCCTCTTCCTCTACATTAGACGAGAAGGTGACTCTTACCCGTATGACGCAGGAATGCGAGATCAGAACCAGTCCCAAGAATGAGCCAGAAAACCGAGCAACGCAACCCCTCCCTAACTACGGAGCTCAGATTCCACAAGGCTGCAGATTCCCAAAACGTCCACCCTGTGTCCATGGACGTGCATGGTTTCCAGTGGCTGTCAGGATAGATGCAGACACCCTGGACCACACCAGCACAGCTGTTTGATGGTATTCCCAGCACAGTTGGGAAAAGGAATTAGCACAAACCTCAAGAGAGAGCCTGTTCTCATGAAATCCACAGCCTGGCGGGGCGGCTGAGAGCGGGAGCGCAGCTCAGTCTGGTTTCACATTCTCTTATCTGCTGGTTTGCTTGGCTCCGTCTGTAGCTCGTCCTCGGCCCCACGAGGGAGGGTCTGGCACAAGATGGGGACAATAAACCCGGATTGGAACAAAAGTTGAACAACACGTCTCTACCTAAAACCCATCATCACAGCCCCCTGACCCCTGCTTTGGGGGTCACAACAAGGCAGTTCACTAGAGGAGTGCGGCCACTGGGGGTCCCCTTCCTCTAAGAGCTGTCTGCTGCCACCTGGGGAGTCTTCTCTCAATGCCGGCAGGTTGGAATGGTTTCCTGTCATTTCCAAGCACCCCCGAATCTGAGCAGTGAGAACTTTTTCTTGGCATAGGGCAATCCCAGCAGCTCACTGCCGACCCCGTGGCATTCATGCTGCCATCCACCAGGGAGCGCGTCCCAGGCTCTGCGCTGGGGCTTCCTCCAGAGGGATCCAGACCTCAGGCACATCTGTAAGCAACGTGTGAAGACCACACGTGCCAAAGAGGTGCCCACACCAGCAGACGTACATACTCCCTCGCAGACATGTCCCCCATCCTATGGATTTAATTTTTTAAACAGTAAAATATGAACATTAACTTAGTTCCAAAAATCAAAACAATTTCAAAAATGTACACTTGGATGGTTCACTCCATCCCTATCCATTCTCTCACTCCCACACCCTGGAGGGAATCAACCTCCTTAGTTATTTCTGGTCTGTCCTTCCTGTATTTTGGGAGGGGGAAGAAATATTATATATATAATAATGTATGTATACACACACATGCACATGCATGCATCTATATATGTGTATAAGAAATATATGCATGCATAATAAATATATATTAGGTGCAAAATATAGTGTGTTGTACATTCCGTTTTGCACTTCGGTGACTCCCCCCCTTAATGCTCTACCCTGGATATTGCCACACATAAGTTCATATCCGACTTTCTTATTCCTTTTTACAGCTGCGCAGTGCTTCACCACGTGAAGGTACCATAGGTCACTCCAACAGATCTCCTACATGTGGGCATTCTGGTAATTTCCAAATATCATCATTTTCAATTATGTGTAGTGTTAGAAAGAATGCCATGTCATTGTGTACTCTGTCAAGGAGAGCGTTTGGTATGTGGTACAAGCCTGCATGTTTTGCGCTGTTGAACATTGCACGTGTAAGGCCATAAACTCAGACCAGGATGCTTCGGCTGTGGCTCTGCTACCAAATAACTGCCTGACTTATTTTTATAAAAGCCCAGACCTGTCTGTGCCTTGTTTGTGAATGGGGATGAAATATAGTCCTCTCTCTAGGGGTCCCTGTGGGAATAAAATGAGCTAAAGTGTGAAAATGCCCAGAACATGGGCAGCCCGGGTGGCTCAGTGGTTTAGCGCTGCCTTCAGTCCAGGGCGTGATCCTGGAGACCCAGGATCAAGTCCTCCAGGCTCCCTGCATGGAGCCTGCTTCTCCCTGTGCCTGTGTCTCTGCCCCGCTCCCCCTCCCTCTGTCTTTCATGAATTAATAAATAAAATCTTAAAAAAAGGGAACCCTGGGTGGCGCAGCGGTTTAGTGCCTGCCTTTGGCCCAGGGCACGATCCTGGAGACCCGGGATCGAATCCCACGTCGGGCTCCCGGTGCATGGAGCCTGCTTCTCCCTCTGCCTGTGTCTCTGCCTCTCTCTCTCTCTGTGTGTGTGTGACTATCATAAATAAATAAAAAATTAAAAAAAATTTTTTTAAATCTTAAAAAAAAAAAACTAGAGAAAAAAAAAAAAGAAAATGCCCAGAACAGTGCCTGACATGTGGGAAACACTCAGAAGTGTCTGCTGTGTGCGCCTGTACCGGACAGTGTCAGGTCCACCCAGGCTGGGAGGCACGCAACAACAGACTCTCAAAAAAAGAGAAAAGGCCCGAATTGTAGCAATTGCCAATTTCCATGGTGTAAATATTCCCACATGTTTGATTTCAAGCTAAGCCCATGGCCGTCACTCAGCATGGAGTTGGGAAGCACAGCGCCTGCGGTTTCGATCCCTGGCGAGCTGGCTCTGGCACAACACAGTGCCCTCCGGCCCCCTGCCCGCTGTGCACCCCCTGGCTGCCGGGCCACCAACGCTGGCAGCTAAGGCTGTGCGTGGGCCTCACCCTCGCCTGGCTCCCCTCCTTTCTCACACTTCCGCCTCCCTCCTCCCCTGTCCTCCCTGAGAACTTCCCCAATACATCCCTTCACGCTAATCTCGTCCCAGAGTCTGCTCCCAGGGTACCCACCCGAAACTGCATCTCAAGATCTTATTTTCTCTGAAAAGCCTAAAGTTCGGGACATATTCCTTCATAAGACTCCACAGGTTTACAGGTCCCCTTTCTTATTAACCCGGCTGTAACCTTGTCTGGGGTTGCGTCTACATCCAAGCCCCAAGGTGTGTCTGTCCATGGGTCCTGACTCACGGAGCCAGGCCCTCTCCACTGACTCAGCAACGCCATTTCCTGCCCACAACCTTCAAGAACTCTTGCACTTTTGACACAATGGAGACCAGCCCACCCCTGATTCACCAGCTCCGTTTTCTGTCACATCCTGTACTTTCCCCGAGGATTTTTCTGTTCTCCTTCTGACCAGGGCCAGCGCCAACCAACCCACAGCACCAGAGAACAGAAATGTGGCCAGGCCGACTTCAGCATGGTCCAGAAAAATAAAGAGGCAATCGTAGAAGGTCCGGAGGCCCTTGGCCCTTCCCTTGTTGGAATCAAATTTGCTGTGTTGAAATGTACACGGTCTCTGTGCTCCCCTCCTGATCGCCCCCAAAAAGGCCACAGTGGGCGGCGGTGGCGGGGGGGGAGGCGGTGACCAGATGGCGTTCCATGTGGTAGAAACGTGAAAGGATCGCCCGCCAGCGAGTGTAATCATTCTGGAAACAGTTCAGAATATTCATGTGTTCTGTACTTCTTCCCCAAGTAAATAAGGTGGAAAAGCATGAGAAGAGTCAAAGGTTCCTACAGGAATCCAGACCACAGGGGGAAACAGTGAGCCGACGTGGCTCTGCCGGACCAACAGCTTGTCCACGGGCCTCGCGTGGACACCCCTTCAGAGAAGACGCCGGAGTGCCTGGGGCCACCTTCCGTAGTGAACACAATGAGGGGCTGCCCCCGAAGCGACCACCCTCAAACTCCAGAGGAAACACCTAAGTCAACAAAGGAATAACAAGACCCCAGGCGGCAGCACTCTCTGGGAGAACTTTCCCAGGAGCTGGGCTGAGCTGCCCTGTGGCCATCCATGGACACCGGTCCTCTGCTCCACCTTGGGATCACCCCATGAATTCCTGACGGATCAGCTGCGGGCTGTGCTCTGGGGTAAAATTCGGTCATTGCTATTGCTTCTTACAGAGCTTGCGGTAGCTTATTTTAACATCTAGGCCTAGGCAGCATTTCCACGCCAGTCGAGGAGTCAGGAGTCAGCATCCTGTCCAGCGGCAGACGGGAGCCGCGGTGTAGACAGCATTGACCACCCGGAACCATGGTAACCGGAATACTTTGAACCAGAATTCTAAACTTCAATCGATTGTCTCCTATCAGGTAACTTTTCAACAAAACCAACAAGCAGAAAAAGAATAGGAAACAGCAAGATGTTTTAAAATATCGTGCCTACCTAACAAAAGGCAAACTATCCCAGAACACATGTGTCAAGTTCCTCCTCCCTCACTCACCGGAGATGCTTACATTCAAGTGGGTAGAACAGGGATATATTCTCAGTGTTGAGAATCTTCCAGACCTATGAATGAAGTGCAGGGATTAAGAGCACATGCTTTGGACTCAAAGTCCTCATTCTGCTACTTACGGGACATGGGACACATGGGGAGTGCGTGCGCCTCTCTCAGTGTCGGTTGTGGACCTGGCAGGTGTGCAGAGATGATGGCACACGAGGCATCGAAAGGTGCTCGCCGAGCTGTCATCTGCCTGCAGAGCACTCGGTATGGGGGCTGCTCTTGTTTCCTTAACTTGCCCCCTATTGGAAATAGATTAGTTATTGAAAACACTGGGCTTGTGTTCCCAAAGCCCTGTAATAAAGCAAAATAATTCTACACGATGCACACAAGCTCACGCACACATGCGCACGTGCACACACACGTCTTTAGAAGGCCAATTTTGTCCAGACCACATTTTAAGGGCCTGTGTGATTTGGGCAAGGATTCTCACTGCTGCTTTCCCAGCAAATAAAGTTGTCCGAATCTGTTTACTCTCAAATTTATATAAAGAGCTTCATTAGCAGCAGTGTGGATTGAATGGCCGCCACATGGCACAGACACAGTCTGAGAATGTTGGTTTCCCCAGTTTTGCAGAGTGATTTGTTTTTAATGAATTATGCACAGTGATCATAAGCTCTGCTCAAAGCCTCATTTACTCTGGAAATTCCTGAAATGGCTATTCATTTTTCCAAGTTCTTTTTTTTTTTTTTCCCTTGAAAGTTCACAAACACCCTCTGAAAAAGAAAAGCATTAACATACATACTTTTGTAGATTAGGACACACAGATGATTTGATAGAAAGCAGGTTCGGGGTGAAATATTCAGGATAATGAATCAGCTCTCTGGCTTTCTTTTTTTAATCTGTGGAAACCCTGACAGCAAAGAAACGTTGATTAAATAAATTCACAGTAGATTCACGAGTGCTCAAGGACAAGGGTCTGAGACTTCTCTGGATTAACTCACAGTGCCGAGACCATGGCAGAGCTCAATAGAGCTGTGCAAACGAATTAATAAAATCACACTTCCAAGCAAGCTCTTCAGGAAGTCAAGTAAGGAGCTGACCCTTCCTCCGGGCATCACGCCCGTGGAGCCTGCCTGTCTGAACAGTGCGACGCACTCTGAGACTGTCCGCCTGAGAAAGACCGTCTTCCTTTCTGTGGACCAGACAACGGCAGGATTTCTGGATTATGTCTTCCGCAGGTTGCAGCGAGGAGACACCACATTAAGTGTGTAGACAGGGTGGGTTCAGGGCTAACCAGCATCCACAGAGAAGATGAGAAAAACAGCCCAAATGCCAGGTCCACCTCTGCCTCAAAGACCACAGGCACAGACCGAACCCCAAGGGGTGAGCACTCGGCTGGAAAATAAGAACAACACGGGCCCAATCATTCCATCGATGAAGATTGCTGAACAGCCACCACCGTGCGGCTTTGAGACGGGGCACCAGATGAAGCCCAGGATGAAAGCTGACTCACCCGGGGCGGCTGGACCTTCATCTGGCTAGTTGGGAACACATTCCCTATCCAAGGCTGCTTCTGTTCCTCCACGGCAGGGTTTTCTGACCGACCTTCTCCAAGAAGATGCTTGAACACTTCCCTCTGCCCGACATCAACCAGTGGAGGTTGACAGCTCTAGGACACCATTTAGGCCACGGGCGTCTGAATCACCATGAGGGCACAGCCTTCTTCTGGGGCCCCCTCCCCCCCCAAAACACAAATGCACACAGACACCACCTTTGGCACACAGTCTTCGGGGGACTCGTGAATCTTCGGGGGACTCGTGGATCCTCCCCACCCCAAGCTTACCCTTGCACCACCCTCCCCCCTCTCCTGACACACAGGATAAGTCTCTGAATTCAGGAGAAAGGATATTGCTTTTTAAGGCAGTTCGGTGAGACTCAGAGTCAGTTTTGTCGTCTCCTAGAGTTGATGAAGAGCCAGTGAATAAATCCTCCGCCGGGGAGGCATCCTGATGTTCACACCAAAACCAGCCTGGCAGCTCAGCGGGCCCCGTCAAACCGACGAGGTGGCTTCAGCTTCTCAGGGCTGGCAGCGGTGAGGCAGTGTGTGCAGAGCTGGGGGCATGGGCCTGAGCATGAAGCCAGCGTGGGTGTCCCGGGAGAGTGACGTTGCCTCTGGGTTTCTCACCTGTAACATGGGGTCTTTCACCTGTAACATGGGGTGATGGTTACAGCTTCCACCTTGTAGGGCTCCTGGGGGATGGTGTGAGTTGATACTTGCCCACAGTGTGGACATCACCCAACAGGGCCCCATGAAGGCCAGTGGGTGAGAGCTGGCTCAGGCTCTCCTGGTGTGACCTGGGGGCCCTTGGGCAAATCATCCACACTCTGAACAGGAACTGGCTGTTTTCATAAAGTGGCCATACAAAGCCTCCCTCTGATGGTGGGAGATCAGACGAAGCACTGTGGCTCTCTGGAGGGCCCATGGGATCTCTTCTCTGGCTGCCAGCACCCTAGCCCTCACCACCCCCTCGCCCTCGGATTCGACACCTGCCCTCGAGCCACCCCCCAGCCTTCAGCCAATCTCCTGCCCAGCTGCTCCCCTGCTGCCGCCTGTTCTCCACCCAGCAAAGCAGCGAGGGTCTCTACAGTCCTCCCAGGTTCCTGCGCAGAACCAGATGGTTCTCGATCCTTCTTAATGAGAAGTGAGACGTGCACCACTGCCCACGAAGTGCGAGTGGGCTCTCCCCTATGGCCTGTCCAGCCTCCTCCACCCTTGCTCCTCAACCACACCAGGCTGCTTCCTGCCTCTGCCCAGAACCTTCTTCACCTGGCCACACCTTCTCGTCTGCACTTCTCCACCTGAGCCTGGGCGTCTGCGGAGCAGCCGCCTCTGCGCTCAGGAACCTCCCTTCCACAGCTCTCATGACATCCCCTGACTTCCTCGTGTGTGTCTAGCCACAACTCGCCCAAACCCTGAGAGGGACAGATGCCAGACAGGAAGCCCCCAAGCGGATGCCAGCCCATGCCAGCACACAGCAGGTGCTCAATACGCACAGCTAAGTGGGCAGGCGTGCAGATGGAGGGAGGGAAGCAGGGCGGTGGGTATTAAAAAGTAAATGAAGGTGCCAGCGCACAGTACGTGGCCCACAGAGGGAGCTCCGGAAGTGCCGGCTCTGTCATTCTGCAAATTCCCCTCCTGTGGACCCCAGTCGCTGAGAGGGAGAACCGTAAGCCTCATTTTCTGTCTCAGACTGTTTGTTGACCTGTTTCCCAAGTGCCTAGGACACATAGTAGGTACTCCCCAGATCTAGTGGCATCAACTGAATCTCATGTGCTTGGCACCATACCCAGTCAATGCAATGCATACTACCCGTCTGTAAATTGGAAAGTCGGGTGTATTTAAAATAAGCACCCAAATGAGTTATGTTCTAGGTAGTGTTTCTCAAAGTGCGGTCCACCGACGTATGCGGTCCTGAGACTAAAGCACAATGGAGACTCAAGGAAAAGCACAGGTGCAGTTGTCTAAGTTATGAGCTGAATAAGCCTTTTCTTTTTTCGTGGAATACCACAACAGACGGTCGTTATTCAGACTTGCATGACCAGCAAGCATCTTCCTGAAATGAACAAAGTGAGCCTGCCGTAACTTCAAGGAAAACAACCTGACACTTTGCTGCCAACGACGACATGTGAACTTTCAGGTAAAAATTAGAGTTTTGGAAACTGTGTATTCACCACTGCAAGGTTGACAGCTTCCTAATTCTTAAAGACTTTTCTTGTGATATTGGTGGTGATGTTAATCGACGTGATGTTTAAAATACCGTATCAGCAAAGGCATCCACATTTGGAACATCCGAATTTTCTAAGTAACCAGCAGGTGATGTTATGGAATTATCTATGGATAAGCAGTGCACTCAGGGTGCCAGACACACCAAAGGACTCTATCGTCGCAGAGAATGCACGGTTGTTCCGTACGATTTTGGATTCAGTATCGTAGCTAAGCTTCGAGACACTGCCACTGGTTGAATTTTGGGATAGTATCAAAGAGGCAAAGCTACAATGATCTGGAAACACTTATCCAGGTGCTCCTCTGTTCTCTAACTCCATATGCATCTGAGGAGAGCTGACCTTCTTCCTACACTTCAGTCAAAATATGGCGAGAGATGGACGTCAGAAGCAGACATAAGAGCTGAGCCCGTCTTCTATTATACAAGCCATTAAAGAGATTTGCTAAAGTGTAAAATAATGCCTCTCTTCTTACTGATTTTCTTCTTTTGGAACATACTATTATTTTTCCTTTACAAATGGAGTATTTATGGGCGCCTGTCTGGTTCATTCAGAAGAGCATGTGACTCTTGATCTTGGGGTCATGAGTTCAAGTCCCACACTGGGTGTAAAGACTACTTAAATAAATAAAACTTTTTAAAGGATTTTATTTATTTATTCATGAGACACACATACAGAGAGGCAGAGACATAGGCAGAGGGAGAAGGAGGTTCCATGCAGGGAGCCTGATCCAGGACTCTATCCCAGGACCCCAGGATCATACCCTGAGCCAAAGCCAGACACTCTACCGCTGAGCCACCCAGGTGCCCCAATAAATAAAACTTAAAAAAAATTTTTTTAAGTGAATTACTTAGGTTATGGGTTTATTACTGTCATTTTTGAATACATTAATACTCTAGATCTTTCTCAGTTTGAAACTCTAATACATCGGATGCTAATAGATATAACCCACCCAGACCAAACTCTGGGGCTCTTGGTAACTTTTAAGGTTATAAGGGGGTTCTGAGACCAAAAACCTTGAGAACCATCATTCATACAATGTACTTCCTGAAAATCCCCCCCACCCAAGCTAAACGCCATCTAGGAATGGCTTTCAAGAAAACTGGATGAGTTGTGGTGCGTGATCACTTAGCCTCTGAGCTCCTAGGGGACAAGCCATCTCGGACAGCTCTTGCTCCGTGGATCTCTTCCCAAGCATTTCACAAACTTTTTGAAATTTTTTGCAGAGGTTTTGGACTGATAAAAAGGCCCAAGATCAAATAGGCCCGTTCTTTAGATGGGGGAAAAGAGAGGCCGAGATCACACCAGAGAGCAGACCTGGGGTACGGCTACCCTGTCGCTGGGGGCAGAAGCAGAACCCAGCTCCCCAAGCTTCCAGAAGCCTCGGAGCGGGAGCATGGTGCAAGACCAGGCCTTTCTCATGACACATCCACGGTTTGGCCTGCGGTCTCGCTGCAGTCATCCTGGGAATAGCTCGTAGTACTCTGGCCCCTGTTCATTTCCGTCACCGCTGAAAGCAGGAATTATCCAAGTGGGTGGAAAAAGAAAATGAGGGGCAATTTAAGAAACACGACATCAGAGGTACACAAGGGCCTGCCCTCCTCCCAGTCACTTCTCCGCAAATTTGTTTCCAGCACTGCTGTTGCTCATCCGAGGAGTGAGTGTCACCGCGGCCTGAACTGGTCGGTCGTGGGGCAATTTAAAGGGACAGGCGGGGCCCCTTCACCGCATGTCTGCGAGCGAGCTCTGGCCTCCCCGGCCTCCCGGAGCCGACCCACCCCGTACAGCCCCAGCTCCATTTCCCACACACGGCTCTGCAAAATGACTCCCGACACCAGACCACAAGGGGCATTTTATCTCAGCTGTCAGCCTGAAATACATTCAGAACTCACAGCAATTATGGAAACATTTGGGTCTCCTGAACTTTTCTCTGCTGGATTTCTCTCCCAAATAAAATGAAATGAAGCTTAGTTCTTTGGGGATTAATATAAACAAAGATCGTAAAGGCATCCAGGGAGCCGGCATGGGGGGGATCGCAGGCTGAGAATGGGCACTCCGCTTGCCCTTAGCACAGGAGCATCCCATCCGAGAACACAGGGCTTGCAGGGAGGGCCTCACCATGAATACGGTTAATTCTTTTAATTAGAGCCCGGGAAAATGTTGTTTCAGCTACCCCCCACCTCATGCTGTCAATCCACATCTCGAAGGTCCTGAATAGTATCAAATGCAAATATCCTTTTAAAAAAGGAGGTGGTCAGAGGGTCTAGAGGGAAGAAGGGATTTTTGAAGTATGCACTAAGTCAACAGACCCGTGAGCAGTGGGACAGTAAAATTTCACAGCCAGTCTTTGATCTGAATTTCAGAAAAATGAAGCCATAAATGTAGAATGTTTTATGAACCCAAAAATAAGAAACTCTTTGTCTTTTATCTAAAATGTCTGCTGAGAAAAATCAGAGGATTATCTAAACGTCGAGCTCATTATATTTTATTTGTGGCAGGGTAAAAGGAGAGCACAAAAATATTTACCGAGGTTTATTTTAACTCTAAATAAACAAAATGTCGCTTTAAAATGTATAAATGTATGTATATTTCGAATGGGTTTCAGTGGACAAATCCATCAACCCAAGGAGGTAAAAATGAATGGATTTTCTCGCTGAAATTGAAATATTCCCTCTGAGTCTGCCCTTTCCTCCGTGAAAGTTTTGTTCTGCAGTCAGCCCCACAGGTGAAAATCCTCCCTCTACTGTTGCTACCTGCCAGCGATGCTTCTTTGGAGGATGTTTCTGGACCCTGGTTGCCACGGCTTGCATGGAGAGATGCACTCAGGGCATCCCTTCTGCACAGAGTCTCTGTGCTCTTTCAAAGAGGGAGTGGCGGAGAGAAAGAAATTTCTAAACTACACGCCCCATAAACATGGCAGTCCTCAAAGAAGCGGGGACAGCTGTCGCCCGACAAAGACAGGAAGGGGCACTGCCTGCCTGCAGGGCCACATCTTCCCTGAGCCAGGAGGAAGTCCTCCAGGTTGTCCTTGGCTGGAGTTGGGGCTGAGCCAGGAGGACATCCTCTGGGTCCTCCCCGGCTGGAGTTGAGGCTCAGCCCCACAGCTGGGAGGAGCTGCCTCGCTGCTGCACACCTGGGCCTGCACCTGTGGATGGATGTGCCAACGCACCCACCTTCAGGTGCCACCATGGGCATCCAGGGAGACGCTGCCCATGGCAGTGCCTGGCATGTCAGCGACGGCCCCTGCTGCCTTCCTCCCGCAGGGTCTGCAGTGAGGTTCCACGCCAGCCCTCCCTGAGCCCCGTCTGTCTGGGATGCGTGTCCACCCTCCCCAGAAAGCAAAGCCACTCTTAGGTGAGATTGCCCAGAGAAACCGAGGGGTCCTGCCCACTGCAAACCCTGTAGCTTGGACCCAGCGCCCGCTCACTCTGCTTTCCCACCGAGCACAGCCACATTCCTGGAGAATGACTCGGTGCCGAGATGTTTTTAGTAGAAGTGACCTTGTGATTCGCCGCACCCTGTGACCCTATGAAGCAGACGTGGCCACCAGGAGAACTTACAGATGTCCCGCCGCATGGTCTCACATGCAGACCTCGGGGCCCCCAAAGCTCATTCCAAGATCCTCGGTGTTCATTAAGACCCTTTCTTTCCCTGGGACACCTGGGTGGCTCAGCGGTTGAGCTCAGGGTGTGATCCTGGAGCCCCTGGATTGAGTCCCACATCGGGCTCCCTGCATGGAGCCTGCTTCTCTCTCTGCCTGTGTGTCTGCCTCTCTCTCTCTCTGTCTCTCATGAATAAATTAAAAAATTAAATTTTTAATTAAAAAAAAAGACATTTTCTTTCCCTGATGTGTGTCATCTCCTCCTTTGTGAAAAGTAACGCAGCCACCTTCTAAAACTCACACGTGTTATGTTTGCTTATTCTATTTTGGCAAATAGTGGGAAAATTTTTAAAATTTAACATAAATACACTTTCAATATGATGTGATGATATCAGAAGTTGGTTTAGGTAGTTGTGGGGTTTTTCTTCAATTTTAAGTATTAATAATAAAAAAGGAAAATAATGATAAAAATGAATCCTTGATTAGAATCCGTTCAGCCACCAAATCCTCACACAATAGCGACCCTTTTACTGCAAAACTTTTTACTACAGAATTCAATTTCTGCCCCTCCCGTTAACTGGGATAATGGCCGATATGTTGTAAGTTAGTCTCCAAATCCCCAAGGAGCTGACGATCTAATGATAAATGACACACACATGACAGATAACATTGCGATCCGAAAACCAGCCAGATGCCATGTCAGCACCTTACATACATCATCTCTTTTACCCTCCGGGGACCCAGAGCCTGTTTTAGTAGCTGCTCAAAGATCATCTGCCACCCGACGCTTCGTTGGAGACCAATCCTCACTGGACAGGTGTCTCTGCACCAATGCTATAGGTGAGCAAACCAAGGACAGACACGTCTACATGACTCTCCAGGGTCGTACAGCCAGATGTAGGCTCAAAGGACTCGTTCTTTCCTCCCACACCACCTGTTGCCTGTAAGTTAGCAAAGAAGTTGGTGGGCGAAGCCCCGAAGAAGATGAAAATACCAGTAGAAAGTAGGAGAACAGTGGTCTGTCTGAACAAAGCCCCCAGAGGAGGAGGGAATCATTACTCCTTGGGCACATGTGAGTTTGAGTGT
The DNA here is from genome assembly GCF_053574225.1 of Canis aureus. Lineage (NCBI taxonomy): Eukaryota > Metazoa > Chordata > Mammalia > Carnivora > Canidae > Canis > Canis aureus. The sequence goes on along the minus strand of NC_135613.1, from coordinate 22,775,477 downwards.
GAAATGTGCCACTGGGGCTCTGAGATGGGAGAGTCATACACCCAAACCCTCGGTGGTGCTTTTATGCTCCTGGGGTCAAAGTCAATGCCTCTCCCATTATGAACAAACCTGCACGGAGCCCACCTAGCCCCTGCTCCCCACAGACTCCAGCACCTCACCCCTGTGGGTCCTCTGCTTGTGCCATGTTGCATTTTTCCATATTTGTCCCATCTGCTGGGGTAGGTTGCTTCCTTCCACCTCTTTTCACAAAGTGCTTTGCCCATGGGTCACTCAGCAAAGGTTTGTGAATGGTTTCTAGGTGTTCCAGTCCTACAGGTCACATAGGTCATAACACGGGTCATGAGGTCAGTATGATAGTGACATTCATTTTTTGAAAAAGTGGAACAGGGTAGGATAGGATAGGATAGGATAGGATAGGACGGAGTAGAACAGAGCACATTTCACTTGCTAAGACAGGTGTTGTTTTTGAAACATATGTATCCATCCTCTGTGTGTCTGTGTGCGTGTGCATGGGTGTGTATGAGTGTGTAGCCTGGGCACATCAGTCAGGAAACAGGCTGTGCTGCTATAATAAAGACACCCAGATACAGTGTATCAAGCAGGTGGTATTTTGTTTCCCCCTCGGCACCAGTCTAGCAGGGGCAGGTGGGCCAGGGTGAGCGCATGGCTCTGCTCTGGGGATAATCTAGACACCCCCATTCTTCCCATCCCATTCCCCCTCCCTGGGTGTCACCTCCATCAGCCTGGCTGGGGCCAGCTCACGGGTTCAAGGCTACTACAGCCCAGAGGTAGGGATGACGGGGAAATGGAAGGCAAGCACTTTCCTTCTCCACGGACAGGAGCAGATGGGCGCTCACACATCCTCTCATATCTTCTTGGCCAGAACTTAGTCTCAGGGTCATGCCTACTTGCCCTGAGAGGCTGATAGGAAACGTACCCATCCAGCTGAGCAACCAGGCACCCCTGATACCTGGGAGATTCCATCACTAATAGCAAGAAAGGGGGAACAGAGGTCGGTGGACATTCTCCACCACACGGGATAACCAGATAAATGACTTCTCAGTGGGGCTGAGCTTAAAATGCTATGAAACCACTGCCTATGGCACTCTCTCTTGTCCTTTATGAAAGCCCCGATCCTGTGCTCCAGCAAAAAGGCACGATCTGAACTTGAGGGGAGTTGGAGCGTGGTCTTGGTTGGCACCACCTGACCACATGCACTGGCGCAGAAACACAGCCTCCTCACTCCCCAGGGTCTGCAGCAGGAGCGGTGCAGGTCCCCACGCCCTCACGCACAGGGCCCCTCGGATTCTGTCTGAAGTGAGATCAGGAATGTGAATCACCTCAGAAAATTGAACGGTGCCCTTTGAAAGAAAGACACGGTTATTCCCTTCAAACCCCGCTCTGCTCCTGGTCTGCTTCTCCTCTGGGGTTCCGCTGTCACCTTAACACAGGACAGCATTGGGCTTGGAGGTCCTAAAGGTCTAACTATTTTAGAATCTCCTTGTCCTGTCCCTGCCCTGAGTCTTCTCTATGTGGTCCAAAGCTATTAACCATAAATTTAAACAAATGAGCTGCACTGTTACGGGAATGCCATTCTATCCACGGGCGCCCTGCCGAGGAGCGTGTGCGACATCTGTTGAGTGATGCATGATTGTGTTTCAACATTATCACGATAAGACCTGATCTGGGGCTGAGTCTGCTCATGTGGGCTCACTGGGGGGAAATGGGAATATTGAAAAAACAAAACAAAATAAAATTTGCTCTTTCGGTGACAGTGTTGGAGAACCTCATGTCTAACCTCCGAAACTCAGCTGGTGCAAGGTGACTTTTTATTTTTTTAAAGATTTTATTTTATTTTTTTAATTCATGAGAGACACACAGAGAGAGGCAGAGACACAGGCAGAGGGAGAAGCAGGCTCCATGCAGGAGCCCGACGTGGGACTCGATCCCAGGACCCCAGGATCACTCTCTGAGCCCAAAGCAGACACTCAATCACTGAGCCCCAGGTACCGCAGTGGGGTGACCTTTTCAACAGAGTGACCGAGTGCTAAGAATGCTTTCTTGCCAACATCTCTCTGCCTATCTCTGAGGTCGCCCACCGAAGCCAGTCCAAGGTCAGTTCACCACAGAGCCACCAACCAACATTTCCAACAGAAAGCCACGACTTTGGCCTCCATGCCACATCATTATACCTTGAAATCGAGCTCTTGACGGGCTGTGCTTGAAGTGTACGACTTTAGCTAATTAGAAGGCTAAAAAATGCAACTTAATGAATTCAAGACTTGTTTATGCGAACCTGCCAAGGCATTTGGCAATGAGAAAGTGTGATTTGGTGAACATCTGATTACAGGCCGTGTGGAATTCCACATGCGGAGAGGCTGGGTTGGATCGGACTTTTATTGAACTGTTGTCTAGAATGTGGACTAATTTCCGACTACCTCATAAGGACTTCTAAGCAGGGTTGACAAAGGATTTATCATAATTATTGCTCTGGCCAGGGCCGTGATTATAAGTGATACACGTGTAAGTTGTGTTTATAAAGTTTCTGCATCGCAATTAGAACATGCTGTGATTTTTCTCCCTTTAGTCTTGCTTTCCTGCTCACGATGACTTCCTTTTATGAAACTTGCCCTTTTTTCTCTCTCAAATTAATACCTGCCAGCGATTTCCTTGGGGCAGAACAGACTCCCAGCATATACCCACATGCATTCCCCAGGGGCTTTTGACCTGCCATTTTGCAAGCCCGCCCCTGAGAAGGTAGTGCAGCTACCAGTGCTTCACCTGGCTCTCCTTTTCAGAGCCACGAACTGAAAGTAATGTGCAATACCATCCGGCACTCTATTCTTCCTTGCTTAGCTCCAAGCAATTCTAAAATCATAGAGTACATGGAGGACGTGTCTAAAAAAGGAACAAGATGGGGTTCAGGGGGCCGAGCAGAAATAGATGGGAAGGGAAGAGAATGTGGAAATATCATCAGAAAATGTTGCCCTGCTTGTTGGATGTAAAGTTCTGGATGCGTCTAGCAGACGCATTAGGATGTAGCAGATTAGGATGTAATTCAAAACGCCCCGCGCACATGTGACTTTTGTCTCTTTGAGCTCTCAGGATCTAAAAGGTATGTTTAAAAATCTCCAACTAGCAAACACTTAATGATTTACCTATTCTTCCACATAATGCAGTCTACTGTGGATTTATTGGTAGAACCAGTATAGAATCATATTTTTTTTCTTTTTAAAACAAAATAATAACTTGAGAAGTGATAACATAAGAGAATCAAGACCCAGAGAGAGCATGGCATGGGCCCCCAGCTCCATCCCGCCACAGAGTTACCATATGTCCCAGTTAAGATCTACTGTGGTAGCAGCACTTGGGTGCCCAAGTGTGGGATACAGTGTCAGGAGCTGCAGGCACCAGCTGTGCATGACACCCCCACACACCTCGCCTCTGCTCATCTTGTAACTGGAAGTGTGTCTCCTTTGAGCCTCTTGCCTGCTAAGGAGCATTTTGAGTCTCCTGGAGGGGAAGGGAGCCCTCAGGGTTGTTGCAGACTTGCATGGTCATGGAACGCTCTTTTCCTGGAGCACATCTCAGAGGGATTAGTCCACTTTGGAGAATAAGCTACACCTAGAGGCCTGGTGATTGCCTGGTTCAAATCCCAGGTCCACTACTTCCACCCTGAGTGACCTGGGCACAGTCACTTAACCTCTCTGAGCTTTGTTTTCCTCATCTATAAACCCCGGTTACCATGAATGTCAATTCCACAGGGTGGCTGCAGGGTTTACATGGAAAATGCACAGAAAGCACTACAGCACCTGGAAGTTAGTAAACCCTTGGGAGTATTAGCTATCAGCATCATAGCTACTTTTTCTTGATTATGGTTCATTGGAATTAAGGGTGAAGCTGAGGCTGAATGGCATTACAGGTTTTACATGTGAATTTCTAAGCCAAGCCACCTGGGCTCACATGTTTGCTTCCCAATAGACCAGCTGTGTAGCCTGTAGCAGGTGGTTTAGCCCAGACTTCATTTTGTCACAGCTCATGGGGGTGGAGGGAGGATGGCCACAGCCCCCAGCTTACCAGTTATTAAAATTCAGCGAGAGTGTGTGTAGGCACCTAACATAGGTTTACACAACCAGGCACCACCGTGACTTTGGAACACAGCAGAAGGCGATCAGACCCGCTCCCAGGCTCTGTTCTGCTCAGGAAGCTCCCTGAGGCCAGGAACCATATCTCCCACCTCCTGCTTCGCTGCCCTTGCACCACGCCCCACGCTGGCCCCAGGCCTTTCCTCAGGACGGGCTGTACCACTGACAGTGCGCTTCCCCACTAGGCCCCCCATCACTTTGTCAGCTGACTACATCCACTACATTCACACGGCTCTGGTCATCAAAGACGGAAGCCCTGGACGAGCAGCCTCAGCACCAGAGCAGCTTGCTGACTGCACAGCAATGTCCTCAGTGGCTGACACCTCAGGCTAGATAGAGCTCCCAGATGAATCCCCATCACCTGGATCTAAGGGCCTGACCTTTCCTCCCCACCATCCTGCTGTTGGGGTGAAGCCTGAGAAGCCAGAGGGGGAGCATGACCCCTTGGAATCTCAGTGGGTGTCCACTCCCACCCATTGGCACTAGGCCCTACTTCCACTAGACGGCCCCTCTCAGTACATGCCAGGTCCTAACAGCTGGCAGGTGGTGCCCTTACCAGCTAAACAACCAGAAAGGTTCACTTCCATTGTGATTTTGTCATCCAGTCTTTTCCAATGGGACTTGGGAAGAGTCTAGAACCCAAGTATAAAAGGGCTTGATGCAGAGATTTTACCCTGGAGACTGCTCAGGAGCTCTCAGCACGCCTGGGGGGTCACCGACAGACAGTCCCTCCCATGCCAATGGCTTCTTGCATTTCTTGGACCATCAGAGGACATTCACAGGACAGGCCACAAGGACCACAGAGCCAATGCCCGCAGGAGCATTCAACATGGATCAGGAGCTGTGGGACGTCTCTGAGCTTCAGAGTCGTGAGGCGTGCTGTGCCTTGGCTGCCTGCAGCAGACCATCTGTGCCTCCATGACTCAGCCTCCACTTTGGGAGGTCTAGACTAAGCCTTTGGGAGAGCCGGCTCCGCATCCGAATGCAAGCGTCCTCTCAGTCCCGAGCAGCCTGTGGCCTCTGGGCAGTGAAGTTCTTCATTTGCAGTGTGATTATAATAATCATACCTCCCTCCTAGTGTTGATCCTAGGATGGATTGAGCTTGTTCCTGGGGCCAAGCAGCACATGTGGGGCAGTCACTCTCATCTGTGCCCCCGGCACCATCTCTTAGTTTATCCAAGCCTCCACTTGCACATCTGTAAAATAGGAGAATAATCAATGACAAAAGTCCCTACAACCCTTGGTAACAAGCTGACAGAGGAGGAAGTCAAAATATACCAGCTATTGTTCCAAAAGTGCCTATTGACAGTGATATTGATCCAGCCGTGCCCTGTGACAACCACTGAGAAGCAGGAAGGACCACCTGGCCAGCTGAAGTCAGAGGAGCTATTGCTGGATGGGGAGGGGGACTAGATTCAATCAACCACCCAATATCCCCCGAAATATTTCCCTGACACACTTCTCCATCAGGATGCAGGAGACACACATGCAGGGGCCAGGCAGGGTGATGTCATGATAAAAATCACTAAAATAACATCCAATGTGCAAGAGATCAAAATATACATCTTTAGTGTAACTGCTTGCTCTTTCTGTCCGCTCCTCTGCTCGGTGGCTCTGCGACGGCATGGCCTGCGGGTCCCTGCTGTCGACATCAGCCAGAGCGCCCGTGTGGCCACGATGCAGAGCAGGTGCTTTCCCAGCATGGCCTTCCTGAGTTCCACAGCTGCCAGGTAGGTTTGTGCAAGTGCCTTATGCAGACGTGGAAACCGAGGCCCAGTGATGACCCTCCTGGTCCAAGGCCCGGACCCAGTCTGTCTGACTGTTCTCTGATATCCACTACATCGCTCTTGCCTTTTTTTCTAAATAAATCCTCCGACACCTCCAAGGTGAGGTCCTACCGCCTCAGACACACGTTCTCAGGGAGGCAGAGAGGCATGGCCGTGCCTGCCAGGTGCATGAGTCTGCCACAGGAATCAGTTCTTCAGCTTCTTGGCTTTTGAAGAGAACTCTTAGTTATCCTTTAAAACCCAAGTAGCCCCTCTTCTGTGTGCCTCCCATGGCTCTTTCAAGTACTCTGTGGCTCCCATAACTCATCACATGTCCTTCAGCAAAGCCAGCCATCTTCCTAGACACCTTCCCCCACTTTCCCTTTCTGGAGAAGCTGCCCTGCCAACGTCCTAGCTCCTCCACCCTCCCTACCCTGCAGCAAAACTGGCAACTTCCCTCTCTCCCAAGGAAAGGGGAATAGAAGAGGCCACAGACCCCCTCCATATGATAAGACACCTTATCATATTTCCCTGCAATTATTCTGTGTCCTACTCAGTCACTCCCTCCTTGCACAATGTCAGCCACTTATCAGAAACACAAATAAGAGCACTTGAAGCCACATAGAAATCTGTACTGGAATCCCACAACCCCCTGATCGTGCTGCAAAGGCCACTCATGTGCCAAAAATGGACCACCAACTACCCAGCAGCCTCAGCAAGCCGTCAGTCACAGGACAAAGCCACCACCGCCACCGCCGCCACCACCACCACACACAGGCCCTGCTTCACCCGCAACTCAACCCCACCCTTCCCCAGCCACTCTCCCCTCTTTGCAGAGTTTGGAAGTCAACTTCCCTGGATGGGGTTCAAACATCTCTACCCTTTTATCAGCTTTTTAGAAATGGAAGTTACAACTCTAAGGGGATTGCTGAGCAGAGATTGAGCGGTTCCAGGGGAGGAAGTAATGGAGGGTGAAGGGGTTCAGTTTCAAAGGCGTCTAATGGAACCTCGGAGGAAGCCTGCGTAGAATACAGCACTTGTCCTCTGAGCGCCAGGTCTCATTAGAGAGAGCCAGTCAGAAGAAGAAGTGAAAATGTCAAGTAGGAAAAGAAATTAGGGTGAGTGAGGATTTCATGGTGGAAGGAAATATTTAACTAAGTGCATTATTCATTTTTCATTGACTCAAATGCCAGGGGCTTTAGCTCATAGTGTGGGGTTGGCAAGAACGTCCAGACCCAGCACAGCTATGCAGTTAAACTTTTTTTTTTTCCTCTCTTGTAATCTCGGGTAAAGATTTCTGGTCCTTTGGGGTCTTTGGGCTGAGAGCAAATATTCCATCTTCTTTGGGGAGACTCTGCCTTTTTGCTTGATGGAAAAATGGAAACGGTAACCCTACTTGCACTCGCACTCCCCTGGTCACCAGGACTCCGTGGAGTCACCCAATCCCCTGGGGTCGGCCGGAGGGAGGGGGGCTGGTCTGTGAGTCAGAGCCTTCCTTCTGACATGGGCCTGCTGTTTCTTGCACTTCCGTTGGGGACTCTGCGAGCCCTTCTGGAAATAGACAGAATTGCCTTACTTGTTCTTTGTGACGGTGACATACAACAGTTGGTTTCTCCTTCTCATTTGACGTGTTTCAAAATGTCGTAGTGACTGCAAACTATTTCCCTAATTGATCCGGAATGCAGACTAATTCCCATGCCCCGAATTGGTTCGTGTGTTCCAAATTTAGAAATTGTTTCATACATTTAAGATGATCCTCCTTAGAATTGCAGTTTAGAGCTGTGTTTCACAAAAAAAGATCAAAAAAAAAGAAAGAAAGAAAGAAAGAAAGAAAGAAAGAAAGAAAGAAAGAAAGAAAGAAAGAAAGAAAAAAGTAGAAGACAGTGAACTCTGATCTGATCTTAAACTTTTTTTTTTTTTTTTTAGAAATCCTACAGGGGGGCAGCCCCGGTGGTGCAGCGGTTTAGTGCTGCCTGCAGCCCAGGGCATGATCCTGGAGACCCTGGATCGAGTCCCACATCAGGCTCTCTGGATGGAGCCTGCTTCTCCCTCTGCCTGTGTCTCTGCCTCTCTCTCTCTCTGTGTGTGTCTCTATGAATAAATAAATAAAATCTAAAAAAAAAAAAAAAAAAGAAATCCTACAGGGTGTCTGGGTGGTCAGTGGGTTGAGCGTCTGCCTTTGGTTCAGGCCATGATCTCAGGGCCCCATGTCAGGCTCCCTGCTCAGCGGGGAGTCTGCTTCTCCCTCTCCCTGTGTGCGCTCACTCTCTCTCTCTTTCTCTCTCTCTCAAATAATAAAATCTTTTTTAAAAATCCTACAAACATTTCAGTAATAATCCACAATAATGCTAACAAAAATAGAGGCAAATATTTATTGACACTCAGGACCTATGAGGCACCATACTGAGTATCTTACCTACAAAATGCATTGAATTTTCCTAATTATTTGTATAAGAAGTGTGCCCACAGACACTCATAGAAACGCCCACAGAGGCTCTCAGGAGTGGTGTGGCTTCCTCAAGCTGGCACAGGCAGTACAAGGTGGACCCAGAGCCATGGTCTTTTTGGTTAGGATTCACAGTAATCTGAGTCCCTCGTGGGTACAGAATTTACTGGCATCCAGAGGAAAAGTGTTACACAATACTGATGCCACAGCTTGGAACCCAGGGATGACCCTACCACAACCTTCTGGTTGAGAAAAAAATAAGCACCAGCACCCGCTGTCTTTTTTTTTTTTTTTTTTTTTTTTTACTTTTTTTAAAAATAGGAGTTGGATAAGCAAGATGTGGCAAATTTGTATAATGCAATATTACATAGCACCAAATTTCTTCTTCGCACTCACCCATCCAAGAGACAGTGGCTTAGTTCAGACGCTGGAGACATTTCTTCCATCCATACCCCACTGGCCAGCAGTTGGTCACATGCCCATGTGCTGGAGGCTGGGACACATAATCCTTCCCCGGCAGCTATGTGCCAGCAACACTTGAATTCTATTACCTAAGGCAAAGGGAATGTGGATACTGATGGCCACTAGCTGTGTCTGCCATCATCTTACTCATGCTGTGTCCTCCACATCTTTTCCAATCTCCAGGACATAAGTCTCAGATCAATAAACTCACTGTTCACAGGTTGCCAACCTCTATAAGAACCCCCACCATCATTCTAAGCTTCTGGAAGTCCCAACATTCAATGTAAAAATTCTCTTATCAGCACAGGTAAGGCAAATGTTGTTCATCTCCATTTACAGTTGAGGGTATAATCTCCATGCTCCCCGAATTCCTTATCAGTAGGACCTCAATTTTATCCAGGGTGATAATATAGCCGCCCTTCTTCCCTGCATGAAAAATGCTACATGCTCTATGTAGATGCTCTCTCTTCCAGGAAGTAGAGCTTAACCCCACCCTGAGTGTGAGCGGACCCAGGTGCCTTGCTTCTGAAGAACAGAGTTTGGAAAGGGAGTAGCAGGAAGCTTACAGTGGAGAAGCCCCAAAGACACTTTGTTAAGCAGGAGATGGAGGTGAACAGCACCAGTGATGCGTCAGGTGGAGATGAAGCCCCTCCGATGCCATGTTGAAGAGAAGGACGTTTCATCTCTGTGGTGTGCTTTCCCAAACACAAAACTCAGTCTGATCATGAGAAAAACTCAGGTTGACAGACAAACCCAAGTTGAGGGACAATCTGCAAAAGATCCAAACAGTCCTCTTCGAAACTGTCAAGGTCATGAGAAACAAGGAAAGTCTGAGAAATCGTCGCAGCTCAGCAGAGGCTAAGGAGACACAGAGCCTCAATGCAAGGTGGGATCCCGGATGAGATCTACAGCCTGGGGCTTAGTTAACAGTAATGTACCAATGTGGATTTCTTACTTTGCAAAATGTGCCATTGTTATGGAAGATAGAGACCCTTGGGGAAATGGTGCAGGGTATATGGGCACACTCTGTACTGTCTCAGCAACTTTTCTAAGACTCTAAAATTATTCCAAAACAAAACATCTGTAGAAATAAAAAATACATAGCATCCCTAGCAGTTAAGGGATGACCAGATGACCCTGTCCTGGCCAATGAGATGGGAACAGATGACTGTCCACAGAGTTGGTTTTGGGTAAGGCTTGCGGGGGGGAGGCTGAGCATGCATTGGATGTGTGTGCTTGGGCACAGCATGCATATATGCATGTAAGTGGGTGTGTGCATGTGTGTTTAATAAAATCCTGACACATGCCTCCTGCCCTTCCTCTTACCACCTACTCCATGCCTGAGAAGCAGGCTTCCTCCATGTGCCAAGGGGAGGAAGGCAGCATGCTGGAAGGAGACCCAGTTCTTAGCAAGTTCCTTCAGCCTTTATGACATGCAATTCCATCTTTGGAATTCTGGTCATGTGAGAAAATCATGCCTCATGGCTCAGCCTCCTTTGGTAAAACACGGTCAAGTTCCTGTACAGCTGAGCCCACCCCTAATTTAAATCAGGTGGAACCCCAGGAAATTGTGGGTATGTGATTGTCTCTGCCCGCAGTAGAGATTTATCATGATGCCAATCATTAACTATTTTATTTCTATGGCAGGATCATTTTTCCCTGTATGGTATTAATATGTATGTGGTTCAATGGCGGGAAAACTTGAAAACTCTCAAATCCTTGCCTTCTTGAAAAGCTGGTTAAATAGGGTGTATGTGTGTGCATGCATCTGTGTGTGTGAGAGAGATGTGTTTTTTTACATGATTTTGAAGGATAACAGTCTGTTGTGTGGATGTATACTAGGTGCAGGCAAATTGGATGTTTCTATTTGGCAAGGAAGGTGGGATTCCTGATGCTGAGGCCTTAACCAGTAGGCTGGAAGACAAGGCCAACTGAAGCATTATGAAATACTTATGTCTGTGGCTTCTGTTGTATATGTCCTGGGCTCATGGTCATTATTCTTTCGTGATTTTTAAAATCTTATGCCTAAAAGTTTATTTTCCATAATTATAAAGTAGATGTGCATGTTTACATTTATGTAAAACGTTTGCTGTGTAAGGGTTTTGTTGTTGTTGTTTATTTCCTTAAAGATCACTATATCTAAGTAAAATATGAAGGTCAGGCGCACCTGGGTGGCTCAGTCCCTTAAGCATCTACCTTCGGCTCAGGTCATGATCTCAGGGTCCTGGGATTGAGTCCCACATTGGGCTCCCTGCTCGGCTGGCAGTCTGCTTCTCCCTCTCCCTCTGCCCCTTCCCCTGCTGTGAATTCTCTCTCTCTCTCTCTCTCTCTCTCTCTCTCTCTCTCTCTCTCCCAAATATTTTTTTTTTAAAAATGAAGGTCAGCAATAAAATAAATAAACACAAGGCATCGATCTCCTTCCAGCAATGCTGGGTCAGGTTGCCTTTTTTCTAAATATTACTGAACCATCTCCTATAAATCTGGGTCACAAAGAGTAGCAAACGACCACTCTCCAACTGTCTTCTTCTAGGGTAAGGAGTTGATCTCTTAAGAACCATAATAATAGGTTTTAAATACCGTGTTTTACCTGGTGGCCTTAATACCTCAAGCAACTCGGTAAGAGATTCCCGACCATTCCATATTGCACACGAGACTGGACACCCCACGATTGGTGTTTAAAAGAAATTCTTATCTTCCCAACCATTTCACTCCTACGGATCTACCCCAGGACCTGAAGATGGGGACTCAAGCCCTTGCACACGGATATTCACAGCAGCACTATTCACAACAGCCAAAAAGTGGAAACAATGCAAATATCCAGAAACCCATGGATGGGTAAGCCAAACGCAGTATCTATAGGCTGGAATGTTACTCAGCAGCAAACAGGACTGAGGCACAGACACGGGCCACCACGTGGATGAACCTACAAACATTATACCCCATGAAAGAAGCCAGCCATGCAAAGCCACATTCATATGATTCCTCTTCTATCAAATGTCCAGAATAGGTAAATCCACAGGCAGAACACAGGTTGGTGGCTACCAGGAGGGGACAATGGGAAGCTATTACAAATGAACAAATACAGTTTTCCTTTGGGGTGATGAAAATATTTTAGAACTTGGGATAGAGGTGGTGTTTCACAATATCATTAATGTGGTAAATGCACCTGAACTGTACTTTTTTAAATTTCTTTATTTATTTATTCATGAGAGACACACACACACACAGAGAGAGGCAGAGACACAGGCAGAGGCAGAAGCAGGCTCCCTCTAGGAATCCCAATTCGGGACTTGATCCCAGGACCCTGGGATCATACGCCAAGCTGAAGGCAGACCCTCAACCACTGAGCCACCCAGGAATCCCTGAACTATACTTTCAAATGACTCATTTTATGTTTCATGAATTTCACCTTTGATTTAAAAATGTTTTCTTCAATGTGTTTAAATACATGATAAAACAAAATAATCGTCCTACAAAATGCCTTATAATTGATGTAAAATAAAGTAAAATCAGCTAGCCCGGGCCAAGAAGCTCCACACAGTTCGCACCTGCTGTGTGTGGTTACCTATTGCTGCATAATCAACCACTCCAAAATGTGGTGGTTTCAAACAATGACAACACCTGTTTTGCTCACAAATCTGTGCATGGTGCACAGATCAGTAGGACCTGCCCACCGCTGCTCCACACAGCATCACCCAGGACCCCTCAAGGTGGAGGCTGAAATCTCCTGAAGGTGAGCCAGACCACCTGGCTGGTGGCTGATGTTGGTGAGGACCTTGGACGGGGCTGGGAGCAGGACACTTCCACATGGCTTTTCTATGGGCTACTTGGCTTTGTCATGGTGTGTTGACAAGGGCCCAAAGCACCCCCAGAGGTCCAGGTGGATGCCGCCCCACCTCCTGTGACTTAGTCTCAGCCACCATATGCCGGGAAAAGCCTTATTAATAACATACAGCTAGGAATCTTTTTATTTTTTTTTTTTTTTACAGCTAGGAATCTGATGGTAGTTTCAGGTTGTTGATGGAGTTGGTTTCTGGGTTTTCACCGTAGAACTTAGAGTCACTCCTCTGCACACCCTGATCTTAAAGGATCATGTGGAAACATCCAGCAAAAGCCCCACACCACTGAACCCCACATTTGAACACTGACACCCTCTATCATCAGCTGCCTCCCATTTACAGCCACGACGAGCACCCCGCAGGCTGGACACGTGCAGCCAACACCACACACACTGCAAAGTAACTTAATCATTAAACACATCTGGACTTGTCCATTCGATAACTTTTCATTTCCCAAAAAGAGAGAAGAAAAAAAGAAAACCTATCCAAAGTTGTTTGGGTTAAATGTCAGCATTTTCATCTTAGGGATGAAAAACCACTTTGTTCTAAAGCCAGACTTCCCTGGAACACACTGTTAGGATCAACTAGTGCATTTTTAAAGGAAGAGAGAGGTACCTTGATTGCTCAGTCTCACTCCAAAATTCAGCATCCTTCCAAGGTGCCCTACAGGGTGCAATAGACTCATTCTTCCTTCAGGAGTCCCCAGCTTTCTGTAACCTCATCACTGGGGTCCCACCAACGGCTGGGGAGCCTGTCTGGGAGAAGCAGGCAGCCCCACTGAGGGGCCCCACTCCCGTGTCCCCACTTCCCCGTTCACGGTGCCCTGCGGTGTGCAGGCCCAGTCCCAGTGCCTCACTTGGCACGCTTTGTGGGAGGTGGAGGTTACACAGAGCTCTGACCCCCAGGCCACCCTCGCCAACCCCTCCTTCTAGAACCACAAATGCAAAGCAGTGGTGTCTCTCCACATCAGCGACCACTTAACCTAAATAAAACAGGTAAGCCTGTGCTCCGAGGGGAGGGCCTCTGGCGCTCAACCTGTTGGAGGTTATCACTGTCGTGTTTGTCCCATGACTTTATTGGAGAGGCAGTTTCCAGATCTGTGAGAGCAAAGCTCACGAGCTCTTGAAAGACTGAAGGACGGGCACGCCCAAGCCAGTGGCCAGACTCAGCATCACTGACCCTCTGAGGGCTGATGGCACATAGCCCCGGGCGACAGAGGCCAGCTGCTGGACATGAAAAGCAGGTTGCTTGGTGGCTTCACCCCTCCTGGCTTGGTGGGCTGATGCATCTGGAATGGAAGTGCAGCCGTGGGCTCTGCTAGCCGGCGTCCACACCTGCTGCATCTCCCAGCCCCATGTCACTGTCCCCTGTTCCACTCTGGCCATCTTGCTCAGTCTTCAGCTGCTGGGGTCATCAGGAGCTGCCTGGTGAGTCTGAACAGCAAGAGCGAGGGCTGGAGGCTGCAGGTGGATGGACAGCAGAACAGTCTGTCTCTAAGTCTCTGAGCCAGTGTGCTCACCTGGAGGACGGAGACTGTAGTTACCTGGCTCTTAACCCCTTACACTCTCACACACACACACGAGCTGCAGTGATTTTTTTTCTTTTGACATTTAAAAAACATTTCTTAAAATTTCAGGTTAATTCACATATATACTGTAATAATAGTTTCAGAGGTATAATTTAGTGGTTCATCAGTTGCATTCAACACCCAGTGCTTATTCCATCACGTGCCCTCTGTAATGCCCATCACCCAGTTACCCTGTCCCTCCACCCCCTCCTCTCCAGCAACTCTCAGTTTGTTTCCTACAGTTAAGAGTCTCTTATGGTTTGTCTCCCTCTCTGATGTCACCTTGTTTTACTTTTCCTTCTCTTTCCCATGTTCATCTGTTTTGTTTCTTAAATTTCACATATGAGTAAGATCATAAGATAATTGTCTTTCTCTGATTGACTTACTTCACTTAGCAAAATACCCTCTGGTTCTATCCATGTCGTTGTAAATGGCAAGATTTATTTTTTGATGGCTAAGTAATATTCCATTATATATATATATATATCATATCTTCTTTATCCATTCATCTTTCGATGGACACCGAGGCTCCTTCCACAGTTTGGCTATTGTGGATGTTGCCGCTATGAACATTGGGGTGCAGGTGTCCCGGTCGTTTCACTACTTTCACTACATCTGTGTCTTTGGGGGTAAATCCCTAGCAGTGCAATTGCTGTGTTGTAGAGTAGCTCTTTTTCCAACTTTTTGAGGAACCTCCGTATTGTTTTCCAGAGTGCTGCACCAGCTGGCATTCCCACCAGCAGAATGAGGGGATTCCCCTGTTTCCACCTTCTCACCAACACCTATTGTTTCCTGAGCTGTTAATTTTAGCCATTCTCATGGTGTAAAGTGGTATCTCATTGTGGTTTTTATTTGTATTTCCCTGATGCCGAGTGATGTGGAGCATTTTTCTCATGTGACTGTTGGCCGTATGTATGTCTTCTTTGGAGAAATATCTGTTCATGTCTTCTGCCCATTTCTTGACTGGATTTTTTTGGGGGGGTTTTGAGTTTGATATGTTTTTTTTGAAAGATTTTTAGATACTAGCCCCTTATCTGATAAGACATTTGTAAACATTTTCTCCTATTCTATAGGTTGTCTTTTGGTTTTGTTGACTATTCCTTTTGCTGTGCAGAAGCTTTTTATCTTGATGGAGTCACAATAGTTCATTTTTTCCTTTTGTTTCTCTTACCTTTGGGGATGTGTCTAGCAAAGAGTTGCTATGGCCAAGGTCAAGGAGGTTACTGCCTGTGTTCTCCTCTAGGATTTTGATGGATTCCTGTCTCACATTTAAATCTTTCATCCATTTTGAGTTTAACTTTGTGTATGGTGTAAGAAAGTGATTGAGTTTCATTCTTTTGCATGTGGCTTTCCAATTTTCCAAACACCATTTATTGAAGAAACTATCTTCTTTCCATTGGATGTTCTTCCTTATTTCATCGAAGTTGAGTTGGTCATACAGGTGAGAGTCCATTTCAGGGTTTTCTATTCTGTTCCATTGATCTGTGTGTGTTTTTGTGGCAGTGCCACACTGTCTTAATGATCACAGCTTTGTAATACGGCTTGAAGTCAGGCATTGTGATGCCCCCAGCTTTGGTTTTCTTTTTCAACATTCCTCGGCTATTTGGGGGTCTTTTCTGGCTCCATACACATTTTAGAATTGCTTGTTCCAACTCTGTGAAAAATGTTGGTGTTATTTTGATAGAGATTGCATTAAATATAAAGTATGGACATCTTAACAATATTTGTTCTTCCGATCATGAGCATGGGATTATAGTCACTTTTAAAACCTGTCACATGTTGTTCCTCTGCTCAAAACCCTCCAGTGGCCTTACCCTTCACTTTGCATTAAAAGTCTTGGCAGAGCCCACAAACACTGACCACCTTGCTGTTTGCACCCAAAGACACCTGCCTCAGGACCTTGGTACTGGCTGTTCCATTCCCTCAGCCTAGGGATTCTTCTCCAGAGAGCCTCCTTCCACATGGCCCTGTGACCTTGTTCAAATGCCCATCCTCTGAGGGGCTGTCCCCAGTCCCCTGTGTCACATCTCTGCCCACTGCCCCCCGTTACTGGCTGTCTGTCTATGCCTTCCTGACAATTTTCACCACAGCATTGGTCTCCTTTGTTCATGGCTAGCCCAGCCATCCCCATACCCAGCCTGGGACCTGGCACACATGAGCCCCAGTGGCCTCATGCCTTGTGGGTCCTGAATCAGGGGCTGGGCCTAGATGATGCAGGTGACCCCTGGACTGGGCCACAAGAGGCCTACAGCTTCTGCCGTGCACTCTCAGAACACCTGCAGCCCTGAGCCATCTCCCTATGGGAAATCCGGCTTCCTCGAGGCCACCATGCTGGAGCAACTTAATCAACAGGCTATGTGAAGACAGAGAGGTCCCATTCACCTAGTCCAGCTCCAGATGAGGCCTCTGGTACATGGAACAGAGAACAGTGGTCCCCCAAACCCTATAGATTCATAAGCAGATGAAAAGACCCCTGTTGTCCTGAGCCACAAAGTGTTGGGGTCATTGGTTATGTAGCAATGAGTGACCAGAACGCCTGCGGGATGGAGAAGTAGAATCAGACCAGTGTCAGGGGGGCTCCAGGCTGCCTGTGGTGAGGGTCGGGTGGACAGCATGCCCACAGCATCTGCCCCGTCCGCGTTGTCAGCCTGCCCTGCGAAGCCGTGCAGTTACAGTCAGCGCCCCTTCAGCCCACTGTACCTCACAGCGTCCACAGCAAGCCAGAAGGACTGGAGGCATCGGCGTCAGGGAGGCTGTGGGCAGACAGAGGAAGTGGCAGGAACCAGGCCTCCGCAAGATGCTCTGGGTTTCCCTTGGATCAGAGTCAGTAATTAAAATGTAACCGGATGTACATATTATTCACGTGAAATGATGCTTTGCACAAGGTCACGGCAAATTGAAATCACCTGGAAGGAGGGCCCGGGGGCCCTGGGAAGGCGCCTGTCCCCGGACCACGGACTGGAGTTCCAGCTCAGCCCAGACCCCGCAGCACCACCTCTACATTAACAAGTGTCACGTGTGGGGACAAGGGGCCCACGCCTGTCAAAGAGGCTGAAAGGTCAGGATTCCAACCCGGAATGAGAAGACGAGCATGCAGGGCTGAGGCCAGGGCGGGGAGAGTGATGGGGTCCTTGATGGGAGACTCCAGAAGGGGAGGCAAGATGAAAGGGGCCCTGAGGGACACCCCAGGATGCTCCTGGGAATGCAGGCAGAGTGCCGTGGGATCCCCCGCCCAGGCTGAGGGCAGCCTGGGAACTGGAATATTCCTGCCGATACTGGGGAGGCGAGGCTGGTGCCCCAGGCCCAGCACAGCATTTCCCACAAGCCGCCCGGCTCAGCCCCTCCGCACCCTCTGCACCCTCAGCATCCTGTTCTCCAAAGGGGCAGACCACCCCCCAGGGGCCCAGGCCACGGCCCCAGGCCTGACACGGCCGGAAGGGCTCTCATGCACACCCAGATCTGTCTGCGAACAAGACCTGTTTCTTTAAAGCAACTTTCCCAGGATGTGATTTATGTAAAATAAAAGGTGCCCGTCATAGGCGTACAGCTGGATAAATTTGGACACAGGTGTATGGTCGGGTAGCCACCAGGCCAGGTGAGATGTAGAACATTGCCCTCAGGTTAGGGAGCCTCAGGGACCCCTTTTGCTATCAGGCCCCACCTGCCCAGCCCTGGCCCCAGGTGTCACTACTGTTGGAATCTCTTTCTACCTGAAACCCCATTGTGCCCTTGGGGGTCCGGCTCCCTTCCTCCGCTCCATGTTCTGTGGGCACCCTCCTGACCACACTGGCCACGCCTGGGCCCTCTGCCACCGGGTGCTACTCCCGTGTACGCACGTGCCCTGCCTGTCTGTCCCCCCGCCCGTGTGCGGACGCTCGGGCTCTTCCCGGTGTTGGCCATTAGCAATAAGCAAGTCTGTGTGTGGAGACGAGTCTCGGTTTCCCTCGGTGATTCCTAGGAGTGAAGCGACTGCCCTGTATACATGCGTGTCTCCCTTCATGGCAGACTGGCCACCTGCGTTCCAAAGTGGCTGTGCCCTCCTATGCTCCCACGTCTACATTTGCCACCAATCTGCTCTGGGCCCACTGTGACACTGGGACATCACTCTTCCCCAGACACCTCTCAGACTCATGACCTAGTTGGCTCAGTTTCTTAGGGTCTGGAGGCCTTTCTCTGTGAAATGACATGTTTAAATCGTTGGGCCAGAGCCTTCACGTAGCCAAGGGCCCTTGTAGTTCTCTGGCCACCAGGGAGTCTGAAATGTTTTATTCACCAAATGCATCTCACCATTTCATAAACCCATGAAGACCGTTGTTTCCAAGCAGGGACAGGAACCTGAGAGACAGTGTGTCTGGAGGGAAGCATGCAGAGAAGGAGTCGGCAAGACCCGGTTTGACGTCCCTTGCCTGCCCCGCCAGCAACTGTGACCCTGGCCAGATGACTTGGCTCCTCTGGGTCTCAGGATGCTCGTCCATAAGTGGGAGTGAATGATCACAGTCCCACTGTGGAAGAAAAGTGACACCATGGAGAGAGCTCGGAGCACAGTAGATTAGATGCTCAAATGTAGCTGCTGATGTGGTTAGACTCGCTTTCCTTTCCAATAGACTGTTTCCTAATAAATTAAATGTGCCCTTACATTATCCCTCCAGATGCCACCTCTACTGCCAAGAGGCTGTGGCTAAATCCTGAGATGGGGTCCTGCCACACTGTCCTGGCACCTTGGGCTGGAGGATAGGCTAAAACCCCTGGAGATGAAAGGTCATGCCAGCAGATCGATTAATTAGTGGCTGGGGAGGGGTCATGAACTGACTGCCACCACCACCCCGTCCCCTAACCTACCATGGCCAGGCATGCAGGCTCCTTCTAATGGTAACCTCTGTTCCAAGGCTAGCCCATGGGCTACTCCTGGGCTGCAGGCAGAGCCTCAGGGCACCTGGTACTTCCCCACCTCACTGAGGTACCGCAGCCCAGCTCAGGGCCCACCTGCCTCACAAGGCCATGCCCAGCAGATCTAGGGCCCCACTGTGATAGCGGGAGCTGGCGTCCCCAGATGCAGAGTCAGGATCTGTGGCATGAGTGTTCGGGAGACACCCTCAGGAGGGAAGGTGTAGGGGGTGTGCAGGGGAAAAGTGGAGCAGGGGTGCAGGCTGGGATAGAGTCAGCCTCAGCCTGGCCCCACAGGAGCTCTGGAGGAGAGCCTGCAGCATTGACTTTGTCCTTGCTCCAGGTGGGGACCTGGACTGCAGCCCCTCACAGGTACCGGCCATGGGGCATGGGCTGCCCTGATGTTGGATGAGGCACACAAGCCCCAGGCCGCTCCAGATCAGCTGTTCTGGTGAAGGTGCAGGTGTGTGCATCTGCTAGAGGCAGGGCGTGCAGAAGTAGAAACAGGACCAGGGGTCAGACAGGCCGCCGACTGTGCCCACTGCCCTATATTGTAACCTTATTGAAACACCCCAAGGGCAAAGGACCATATTTGTTTCCTATTTCTCCCAAAACAGATTACCACCAGTTTGGTGACTTCAAACACCACAGATGTGTGGTCAGATGACTCTAGAGGTCAGAGGTCTGGAACTGACACTCGTGGGGCACAAATTAAGGTGTCCACAGGGCTACATGCCTTCTAGAGTCTCCAGAGAAGAATTTGTTTCCTTTTCTTTTCTTTGCCTTCTCTGGGTCCTAGAAGCTGCCTGTGGTGAGGGAGTTGGCAAGTGACAGGCTGAAGTGACAGGCCATGGAATCTTTAGCTGCGTACAAAAACAAGAGGAAGGGCAGGAGGTGACTGGCACCAGGGATCCGAGATGAGAAGTCAAGACACAGGGGCCTCATGAGGATGAGGAATTACTGCATCAGGGCTGGGGGAGGTAGAAGAAGAGCCTGTGGTCACAGTGGATGTTAGAACTAGTGATTGCAGACATGGGGCCAACCAGTGGTGATGATTCCAGGAAGACTTTGGGGATGAGACAAAGTCACAGGTCAAGATGAATGTGAGGAACTACAGGTCAAGGGTCTGGGTGGGTTTCCCATGAGGCCACCCACTGCTCCCAGGGTGGACTCTGCTGGAGGAGTACTTGCAAACTCAGAGTTGCTTCCAGATGTACTGAAGTCTACCTGTTTTCCCCACAAATGGGTCCTGAAAGCATAGTTCCTGAACTGTGGTGGTGACTGGGAGTTTCTGCAAGTGGAAAGACATCTTTAGGCTCCAGTTTAGCCACCATGAAGCTTAATTTACCTGGTTCTCGGTGCCAGAGGACGGACTGTGGATGACCTTGTGGACAGGGTTTGTGCCGTCTCCAACTTCCTGACTCTGTAGCTTTATGAAAGACATAGAAGCCCTAGTGACCCCTGCTTCCTCCCCTTAAAATAAGACACTCAAATACCCACAGCATAGGGTGGACAGGTGGGTAGAGAGGGAACGTGTCCTCCGAAGGTCCCTCCAAAGTGGATTTCAGCTCCTGTCTCTACCTCATGTACGATGAGAAACATGCTTTACACCTCACCCCAGTATAACCCAAACCATATTCTTACCACTTCTGATGTGGTCTGGAAGTCTCTATTCTATTCTCGTCTAGTTTATTCTGTTCTATTTCATTAAAACACACATACACACACCACTGCTTATGAGACATTCCATCGATTTTACAATCCATTAGCCAGAAATTTTCCAAAACTAGGTTCCCCAAGTTAAAATTTTCTTACTGATGAGACTCACTTTTTCCTAAATTCAGATTTCCTGGTCAAGTGCCTGCCTCTTCTTCCCAGGTTGGCAAGGAGGAGGGAGGAATGACGGAGCTAGGGACACCCCAAATCCAGTGAAAGAAGGTGAAAGGTGATAGCCCTGGAAAGCCATCACTTTGTCATGACTCTTGTCATGGGCTGAATCCATAAATACAAAGATTTTCTACAGTAAAGAAAGGGTCTTTTACCCCACAAAGATGCTGTGAGGACCACCTTCTCAGAAGCCTAATTTAGCAAGTTATCTGGAACTAGTGGCTATCAGCTTTGCAGCTCAGCAGAGCCACCCGAGGGTTTTAAACTCCGATTCCTGAGTCACACCCCCCACCCACCTATCATGCCAGAGCCCAGAGGTAGGGTGGAGTCATGAGGAGCACTGGTTGTTTTTAAGGCTTCCCATGATTCCAGTTGGCAAGACAATAGGGAAAAATATTATTTTCAAACAAGCAAGAAGTCTGTTGGAAGTGCAGATTCTGACCATTCGGAGAATCTGGGTGGAGCCAGGGACTCTGCATTCTAGCAAGCTCCCAGGTGATGCCTCTGGGCCAGGGGACCCCACTTAGAGCATCAAGATTTTAGGCCCTGGCTGAACACAATAATCACATGAGGAGCTTTCAGACCCCATCCCAGACGAACTGTACATGAGTTTCTGGGGCCTTGGGAGGCATCTATATTTTTCTGACACTCTGTGATTGATTTCTATCATGCTTAAGTCAGGGCTGAGAGCGGCTGTTCCAATGGGTACAGACACATCCAAGATTCCTGGTTTTGACTCCCAGCTCGGGCCGTGGGGGCCTTGGGTGAGCTCCTGTAGTCTCTAAGCCTAGTTTCTCCATGGGTAAAATGAGGATGATATATCTGCATCCTGGGGCCGTGGCTGGGATTCAGGCTCAGTCAAAAGCTCTGGTGGGCAGGTGGTGACCAGCTCTTACTCACTGGGCTGAAATATATGAGGAGCATTCTGAGAAGACTCTGTCCCCACGGCAGAACTCAGGCTGGAGAGAAAGAAAAGTCAGGGGAATGAGAGGACCCCTTGTGGCCTGGCCCACAAGCTGTGCAGGGCCTTATGGAGAGGGTCTCTGTCCCTATAGCATCCATAGGGTCCTCCTAGGTTCTGTCCCAGCTCTGCCCCTTGCCCACTTCTGAGTGTCTGAGGGCCCTGCCATCCAGGAAGGGCAAGGGTCTGTTGGACAATCCGTTCCTTCCTAACTTTGGATTCAAAGATCTTAGCCTCAAACCTCAGCTCTGCTGTGTGACTGTGGGCAAGTAAATGAACCTCTCTGGGCTTCCTTTTCATCCACATAAAGTGGGAATGATAAGACATGAAGGTCACTGTGGGAATAAAAGAAAGCATTCTGTACGCACAATAAGTAGTATCATTAGAATCGAGCTGGCTTTAACGAAACAGGTATGATGGAATGGGCAGGAGTGGGATTGGAAGTTGGAAAAACTAAAAGAATAACAGTTTCACTTCTCGAGAAAAACAGCTAACTGCCCCCATGGAAATCTGTTTCCCAGCTGCACGCGCCGCCTCCCAGTCTCCGTGGGAAGGGCTGCCTTCTTGAGCAATGAGTCCCGAAAACTGCACCCACGGCTGTCCGTGCCGAAATGGGCCTCCAGCCTCCAGGAAATCGGGCTCAATCCAGTCTGACCAGACCTGTGGTGTTTTCCTGGGTGCTCAGGATTGTCTAGACGCGGCCTGGCTGTGTCCGAGCATGTGAAACACGGCCGTGGGGCCCAACCGCTCCGTTTGGCAGCAGGCTGCCCGAGTGGTTGGCGCCAGGACGGCAAGGATGACGGAGTGCTGAAATCTCCCTGAGGGCATCGTATCAGATGGCTGGGCTGCCAGCCCTGGGCTCCGAGCTCGGCAAGCGCATCCTCAGCAACCCATAGAGAGATGGGGAGGGGGGCGGCACCCTGGGGCTGAGGGAGTGATCCCTCCCCGAGTCATGAGGAGAGCCCCCAATTCCGTTCATGTCACTGCTCAGGGGGGTGAGACCAACAGCCTGGTAATGACGAGTGGGGTGCTGGCATCATGTGTAATGTGTGTGGGCCTTGCGTGCATCCTTAGATAGATGGCTGGCTGGAGATGATAGATAGATGATAGATAGATAGATAGATAGATAGATAGATAGATAGATAGATAGATAATAGATAGATGATAGATAGATAGATAGATAGATAGATAGATAGATAGATAGATGATAGATGATAGGTAGAGAGAGATGAATGGGTGGATAGACGTATAGTATCAGTATATTGGATGGATGGGTGGATGGATGGGTGGGCAGATACATAGAACAGATAGGTAGATAGTGCAGAGACAAAGATAATGGATGCTCTCAGCATACATGTTGGATGGTATAGATATGGTTGGGGATGATGCAGATAGATATAGAAATGGCAATTGGAAAATGTTGAGCAGGAACTGGGTATCTGATTATGTTGAAGAGTTACTGTTTATTTTTAGGTTTACAGAGAGTAGACGTGGACCAGTCCTGGCCAAACATCCTTCAGGGAGTTAACGTGCACACGCTGAGAAGAGAGTTTTCCTCTTAACTCTTGCAAACCTAGGATCCAACCAAACTAACAGGAAAGAAGCAGGTAAGATAAGATCATCATTAGTGCAGGTTTGCTGTCTCCCAGGCACTCACGTGGGTGGGGGGAGCAAAGATGAGCAAGACAGGGGCTTTCAGCCTCGGGTCCCACTGCCCAGTACAGAACCCACCAGCTGCATGCAGCTATTTAAATCAAAATCATTAAAACTAGATGACAGTGAAACCTCAGTTCCTCAGTCACACCAGCCATATTTCAAGTGCTCCAATAGGCACGTGTGGTGACCACATGGGACAGTGTGGTTCTAGAACATTCCATGATTGCAAAACGTTTTCCCAGACGGCACTGTTGTAGGGCGTGAAGGTCTAATAACAGATGCAGCTTCTACAGGGCAGTGAGTCGAGGTGTCCCACAGCATAAGTGAGGCCAACGATGGCTCTGTGCATACAGCAGGTGGAGGGGACAAGACTCAGGCTGGACTGTGGGGAGCTTCCCTGCCTCCATTCCCCTCTGAGAGCTCGGGGACAGTCCCTGTGCTCATAGAACCCATCTCTAGTGTGGACAGTAGCATTCATTGGCTAACCTGTCCTATTCTTGTTAATAGTACACCAGCATCTCACAGTTCACTAACCTCCAGGGTTAGTCACTACTATGTCATAGGGGGGCTCCAGGTCTGCGCCTGGCACCCCTTCCTCAGTACAAGCTCCAGTGCATGTCCCAGTGGGCATCCCAGATGCTGATCTAGTGGTACCCAGCACACAAAGCAGCAATGACCCCTGTTTCCCTGGGGTGGGTGACAACCATCAATAGCCTAAGCTACAGCCCAGCTATGGCTCACCGCTATCAGCTCCAGACACTTCCACCTGCCTGGCCTTGACCAGAGCCCTGACACTCCAATGGCCTCCTGGCTACTGAGTCCAGTTCCCAAACAACTAGAAATAAACCGTATAATTTCGACACTCCGTATTTGCTGATGACAGAAGGAATCCAAGGATGGCCTTTTCCAAAAGAGCCGTGGTGACACTGGTGCCGAAGCAGCATGTCTTGTGCAGAGGACAGCACCTATCTGGGGGAGGGGAGCCTTCTCGTCCAGGGGGCGCTCCATGCCCACATCTCGGGTCTCAAGTCACCCCCACATGTTGTCGTATTTGGAGGCTAGAGCATCAGAGAAAAACATGAAACATTCCCTTAAATCCCACCACACATAACAGGTTACTTTTATACTTCCAGATTTTCTCTCTTACAAATAGAAATTCATGAACATAAATGTGGGCCTATATGTTTGTGTGTTCTTTTATGTACATAAGTATAAAAATGCTCTTTGGGAACTTTTCCCTTTACTTAATATATCATAATAACTTCTTTGTATTACTAAGATATACAGCAATATCATCCCTTGAGTGGCTCAGGCAGTTCTATTATATCATTGTATCATCATTTATTAACGAGTTGTATCCATTAAGAGTACAGACAACAGAAAACTCACCACAATGGCTTTAAAAAGTCAGGATTATTTTCTTACACGACTGGAATCTAGAGGAAACCGTGTGGTCAGTGGTCCAACACTGTTAGTACACGGATCCTGTGTTTCTGTGGTTCTCTCTGCCATACTTCATGGCACAAGATGACTGCTGCAGCTCCAGGTGTCGTATTCACATTCAAGATAAAAAGAAGAATAAAGGGGGAAACTTTGTGAAGAACAGAGAAGCATCCCATAAACCCCTCCAGAAGATTTCTTATTTTAAGTCATGTGCCAAGATGAGCTCACCCTTGTGACAACAGGGGCTGCAGAACACTTATTTGACATGCGGCCTTTATAAGAGGAGATGGAAAGGGGGTGAGGAACCTAAAGCAGATCCTGCAGGGCTCAGGAGAGTATCTCCATGGACCTGTCCAGGTTTTCATCCTGAGTCTCAAGCTGAAGAGACATTGCCTTCTAGGGAAGAAGAAATACCACGGGAGAGCTGGGCTGGGAAACTGCCCATGGTAACTTCTGCCCAAATCCCCGAGGATGGGGAAGCTGGGACCAGGGCAGGGAGGTGATGCAGAGTGTAGGCACACAGTCTAAGGGAGGCCTAGGACTTGGGCAGAGAGAGAGAAACATGGCACACAGCGTGAGCAAAGGTGTCAAGGCAGGGTTGTCAGAGGCCTTCTAGAACTGAAGCCATGGAAGATCCAGATGGTCCTTTTTCCTGGCTTTTGAGAAAACAATATGGCAACTCCAAAAGTATTTTGCAAAGCCTTTATGTGTGTGACTCCTCATTGTCCAGGAAAAGAAAATGCTTCTCTGGGGTCTTATCATTCATTCCACTACTTTAAAATGAGACTGTGTGTGTCCCAAGAGTTAAACAGGAGGAGGGACCACCAAGTTCTGACTGTACCAATGGGAGAAGTAGGAGCCCTCTGGCTATCCTGCCAGCACAAGGGCACTTGGCAAGGCTGAGTCAGCCTCACGTGCTCAGGTTGTAAGATCAGGATTGTCAGTGGGGCTGAAGCTGCCAGAGGGGGTGTCATATGGGACAGGTGATATAGCGAGCTCTGAAGTAGCATCTCATACTAAACGGGCTGTGACTTTGTCTCATAATGACAATAGCAGCTAAAGGTCATTGGATACAGCCAAGATTTTTGTTTAAAAAAAAAATGGCTGTGAATGTAGGTACCCGTAGAAGTGCCAACGTGGTAAGGTGGGGGGTAAAGAAATCCATTTGGTAGTGCCAGCCAACCAACACAAACTCTATGCAGGGTGTATTGTCATACCCAGTAAATATTTTTTAAGGAAGCACCTATCCTTTGACTTAAAATTCTTCTTCAAGAAATTTATCCTGAGGAAAACTCTCATAAATGTGCCAAAGTAACTGCACAAGGATTTCCACTGTGGTGCCATTTGTCATAGCAAATCATTGGAAACAACTCAAATGTTCACCAATGGGGGATTGGTTAAATAAACTACAACCCTCCAAAAAAACGTACAGCCATTAAAGAGTGAAAGATCCACGTGTATAAGCATGGAGAATGCCCAAAGTCGATCATTACGTGAAAAAGAGGTAATAAAACAGAAAGTAAGGCCCATTTCCATTTTTTATTAAAAAGAAATAAAAATAATGTGTCCCCGGCGTGTGTGCAAATAGGCTCCAAGGTCTCTTAATGTGGTTATCCTGCAAGCAGGAACTGACACTCCCTACGTTATAAATTTAATAATTTTTAAAAATTTTAATACCTATGTCACTTGTTTATTTAAGAACATGTTTAAATAAAACATATAAGTGGACGAAAATAATGAACATAAAATTACAATTTAGAAGTGACTTGAGTGAACATTTTAAAAAGTAAAATCTGCTATACATCTGTAATGCTTGAACTTTTTACAAATACATATTAATTTTGCTGTTACAGTGGAGGGAAGTATTTTAAATAAAGTAAACTATCAAAAAAAGTTTTTTGAAACCCGGCTGCTAGCTCTATATAAACCTTCGGAGAGTTTATTTTGTTGTTATTAAATGTTTATTTTATTACTATTCTCCTGGATGCAGTGTCCTTCTCTGCTAACAATAAGGCATAGTAAATATTTGCATTCTCTTCACTTTGCAGAGAGCAAAAAGAACATTCCAGATGCTCTCTACAAAGTGCTTTGAATCCAATTTAAGTAAAGAAGTGCACCAAATATTATCAGAGTTGATAACCTATGTGTTATGTTGATTTCTAATGATTTTTATGAAAAATCATTAAGCACCTCCGGCAGGAACCTATTCTGGGTTGCAGCTGGACACTTTCTTGCTGTGTCCTCATAGGGCTGGAGGGCTGGAGCCCTGTGGGGAGCCCTGTGTCTTTCATAAAAACACTAATCCCATTCCTGAGGGCTCCATCCCCACCACCTAATCACCCCCCAAAAGCTCCACCTTCTAATACCATCACCTTTAAGAAATGGGATTTTAACATGTGAATTTGGAGTGACACGACATCACAGCCCCATCTTTCATCTCTGCATTGCTGTCTGTTGGCTTTACTCTCAGGCAAAAACTGCCTTCACGGAGGCAGAATGGCTGCCTAAGCTCCTGCCTTGCATCCTGTCTCCCTGAGCTCCCTAGCCAAACAGAAGTTCCCTTCCCAGTGGTCCATGGCCACTGGATCTCTTTGATTTAAATTCATATCCATTCCTGACCCCAGAACTCTGGCAGGGGGCGTGTGAAATAATCATCTAGTTGTCCAGCCTGAATCCTC
This sequence comes from Canis aureus, assembly GCF_053574225.1. NCBI lineage: Eukaryota > Metazoa > Chordata > Mammalia > Carnivora > Canidae > Canis > Canis aureus. The sequence continues at coordinate 22,747,743 of NC_135613.1, read as the reverse complement.
AGGCCACTTCTGGATGTGAGAGTAAGATACCTGACCCAAACCGAAGGGATGGACTGTAGAGAAGAGATGGCACCCATGGAAAAATCACAGTGTTGTTGCCAGGAGACAGGAATACAGATACTGAGCAGACAACCCCACAAATGTCAGTCTTGTCCTTGACGAAGGACCCCACCACGCTGCACCCCCTCTGATCTCTGGGCACGTGGTCACCCTCCGGGGGTAGAAGAAGCGTTCGCTGGTTGTTGCTTGGCGGCAGTCAACATGGTCTCCACCTCCTGGTCTCCATTTCGCCCAGGCCCTGGCCTCAGAGTGCTTTATGCAGCATATGTGCCACGGATGGGGAGCTGTCCTGTGACCTCTGGGAGGCAGAAGCCACTCCTGCTTCTCTGGCAGCCTCAGAGGATGTGTGGGCTTTGGCAAAGATAAGTTTTTGTGACCATCTCTGTGGTCCCTTGCCAGCCACCCAGCTCGGGGCAGCCCTACGAGCAGTGATTGCTACAGTTTTCTGACCTCTGGGCAACATCACCAAGTTGTTGAGTCTTTGAATCGCATATAGAGCAACAAACCTAAAAGTGGGGTTCAGCCTCTCCTGATTCCAGGCCCCCGGGCTTTCTGAAGCCTTTGAAAACACCCAGTTCCCTACACCCAGGCCCTTTCTTTGAAATACCTACTGTGGCTTGTTTTCCTAACCGGATTCTGACTGTAACATTGCACTTCGGTGGAAAATTTTAAGAAGCCCTAATCTATTCAAAGTTCTCTTTCTTTGGTGAGAAAAGCGAGGTCCGCAGAGGAAATGGCCTGCCGTGTCGGCCAGTTCGCATACTCTCTCCAAAGCCTGTGCTGCCAGGACCACGGCTGCCAGCCACATGTAGCCAGCTTACATTTCAGCGAATTAAATTGTATCACTTTTAAAACTCAGTTGCTCACTTGCTCTGGCCACGTGTGGAGTCCCTGTAGCCGGGTGGGGCTGGTAGCAGCCCAGCAGGAGCCCATACACCCAGCGCGCTGCAGAACATACCTGTCAGTCGTGCAAAGTCCCACTGGACAGCACTGTCCTAGGTCACAGTAGTGCACATTTCTGCCCCACAGACACTATCTTCTCATTAAATAGTAGCACGAGAAGGCTGACTTGGTTCAGACCATCTGTGTTACAAACGGAGAAGCAGAAGCCAGGTTCAAGCAGGGACTCAAGATATCGAGGAGCCCAGAGAGCCCAGACCCAACTTCCTTCCTCTGATTTGAGTCACCTCCTAATTCAGCTCAAAAATGAATACATTCATGTCAACTCCAACACTAATCTTTAAAAGAGATGTAAGAGGGGAGAAAAGCAAGCAGGTAGTTATTCCTACAAGTGACCTGTTAGCATTTATTCTGCAATGGAATCGACCAACTGCTTTTTAGATAATATGGTGCTAGATTTGTTTTTTGTTTTTAATTCCCAAGTTAAACCATATTGTGCTCTGGATTCCAAATAGAATGTCAAAAGTGACCTGTGTTGACTCGTTCCCTAAGAGGCCACTGATCACCGCCAGGGTTCATTCTGTGAATCACAGAACACATCTGTTTTCTACAGATTGGTCACTCACAGGATGATATCCCTTTCTGATAAAAAAGGACTTTCCTGGGAGGATTTTTTCAAGTCTCTGTGGGAATGTGTTGTCTTGCAAAGAACTATGAGTAGTTACTTCTCAGGAAAAAAAAAAAAAAAAAAAAGAGTTCTCTTCTCTCTGTCTTCCCGGCAAGAACGCTCAGGCTCTGACCACCTGGGTGTCCAGGGCGCGCCCCACTTGGAGGCAGCGAAGAGTATCAAGAGACATGGTGTCTGCGGTGTCTGAAATGAAAGATGCCAAACAAGAGAGCACATTGGACAAAAGCAATGTGTTTTTCTTCAACGCAAGATTTCCTCCCCCAAAACAGCATCAGACTGTCGGAAGCCGGGCATCGTTCCAAAGGTTAGAGACAGGGCCAAAACATATCATTTTAGCTTTTTCGGATGGCCACTTCTGTCTCTGAAATGTTAAATACTGTCTCACTACTGCTTGAACACAGCCCGGCGGGAAGCTCTTAGCTCTTTGGTTTCCAGACACATGAGACTGAGTGACCAGAACGTCCCTCAGGGTAAGTGCCTCCCAAGGCCAAAAGGTCCACCGTGGGTGCTGCCTGTGGCCTCATAGAGAAGGCTTTGCTTCCAGAGACTCACTGACTCTGGTCCCTAAACTCCCCGACTGGGAAGCGAGGTGTTCAAGGAGCACTGGTTGGGGGGCAGTGGAGCCTGCTTGCACGTACCAGCTCCGATCAGCCAGGCTTAGGGGTTCGGGGGACGTGTACTGGGTGGGACAGTCAGGAGCAGAGGTGCTCATGGGCACCCATTTGCCGGCCCTACTTTCGATACTCTCTGCAGTCTTTCTGGTATGTTAAGATTTGCTCTCTGATTTGCACAGTAAATCCTGCCCGTCCCTCATTGTCATCAGTAGGTGACCATCCAGAGGGGCCCTGAGCAGGGGGTAGCTTGTAACTAAGCATACTTTTTCTCCAGCCTCTGGAGTTGAGGGGCTCCCTGGCAGGGCTCAGGGGGCACCTGTACTATAGCTGAGGCTGCCGGTACCCTACTCGGGGGCCCTCACCTTGTACAGGAAATGCAACCCCCTCTCACCCCAGAGCAGCCCGCAGCCAACAGTGAACCAGACTCAAGGAGTAAATACCCCCAGTGACCTCACCCTTTGGATGGGTTGATTTTGAGGCTTGTTCTAGGATCTCCTGAGATGCCCTCAGAGGCACCTCCTCAGAGGTAACCTCAGAGGTCACCTCCTTATCAATGTATTTCTGTTGCCCCCATCCCTTCCCTGCCTTACTTCCCCACTCCCCTACCTGTGCTTCCTGGGACCACCTTCCAGGTAAACTCCCTGCACCCAATCCTTGTCTCAGGCTCTGCTTCTGGAGAACCTAAGTTCAGACATATATCTTGTGATTGAAAGGGTGTTGGGCAAGTTCCATCTTCCCTACAATATCTAAGTCATAGGCTGAATCATGTCACAAGAGATTCATGCCTGTGGGGTTTCAGGACTGAGGTCTGGTCATCCGATCCAGCAATTCCACTTCTGGGTATGCCCAAAAGAATTGAAAGCAGAGTCTCAAAGAGATATTTGCACACCTGTATTCACAGGAACATTATTCACAATAGGCAAAAAGTGGAAGCAACCCGGGTGTCCATTGACAGATGGATGGGTAGACAAAATGGGGTGTTTCCCTACAATGGAATAATATTTAGCCTTAAAGAGGAAGGGAATTCCAGCACCTGCTAGAACATGGATGAACCTTGATGACATGATTCTGGGTGGAATAACCAGTCCCAGAAGGACAAATAGTGTATAGTTCCACTAATATGAGGCACGCAGAGTTGTCAAATCCCTGCAGACAGAAAGTGGAGTGGTGGGTGGGTGCTGGGGCTGGGAAGGAGGATGAGGAGTTCTCGTTTAATGGGGACAGAGTTTCTGTTTGGGACTACGGAAAAGCTCTGGAGATGGATGGTGGGGGGGCTGCACAACGTGAAAGGACTTGGTGCCATTCAATTGTACACTTAAAAATTGTCAAGAGGGTGTATTTTATGTTATATGTATTTTACCAAATTTTTTTTGAAGTCTGAGAACTAAGACCAGGGTCTGGAAATAAGCAAAGCATAGTGGAGACATCACATCAGCAGTAGGAGCATGGTGGCAAGTGGCAAGCCCTGGGTGACATCTATGGCGCCCTTGTCTTCCTCACCCGTGGCACCCATCACAATGCTCCACTTGTCCCCCCCGCTCACCTGCATCTGCCCCTCTCTGAGTCGCCTCGAGACACCAGCCGTAGGGCTGCTAAAGCCCACCCAGGCCTGCCTGCCTGCCCATACTTCCCCACAGCTCCCAAGAGCCCCAGGCTGAGCCCCCCATGTCACAGGGGTTCCTGTATGGCCTCCAGCAACCCAGCCCAGCCAGCACCAGAGGCTGTCTTCGTGGGCTTTGACACAATCACACCCACCCTGCTCCCTTATCCACTGAATCTCCTCTAAACAGACTCACCTGCATCAGAAAAGACTCCCTCGATAAGGAACTTCCTGTCCCTAGCATACATGGAAAACCCATAGTAGGGCCGTCAAGAGAAGGCATGACCGTGGGAATAAATGCCACGGAAACCAAACAATGCTTCCCCCGCCTAAACCGGACGCCCCAGCCGCCGAGGCCTCTGAGCTAAAGCTCATCTGTCTTTGTTACACTTGGAGGTCAGGAGTGTTGAGAGAGGGGTCACTGGAGAGGCGTCCTATCACATAGACAGGCCGGCAACGAGGAGGGACAGGAAATAACTTTCTGTGTGGCTCATTCACATGGACTTAGCAGGAGGCCTGATGTCCCAGTGAAGCCACCTTCAGAAGTCCCAGCAGAACGTGGCTCACAGTTTGGAAGATGCCGACCTTCTGCCAGAAGCGCACACGGGTTCTAACTCCCACGCCAGCTCTCATCAGGTGCTGGTGGCTGCCCAGGCTGCATCCTGAAGACCCCACGCTAGCCTGCCCTGTGAGATTCCCTTTCCAGCCCCAGCAGGGAAAACACTGTGATCGCTTAGCAATGCCTGCCAAGGGCACCAGATGGGGAGGTGTCAGAGGCTGTGCCAGGTACTTGGCATCACAAGCTGCGATGTTCCAAGTCCTTGACAGGCTCTTGTGGTCTGGTCCAGCCTCCCTCTCAAAGCTCCAATCAGGCCACCTCTTCTTATCTCAAAACGTTCATTCTGGCAACTTGTTTGAAATCAAGTTTGCACATTTCTCATGACCACCCTGGGGTCAAGGTTTATGACTGGCCCAGGGTCACATAGCTGAGAAACGACAGATCTGTGGCACCCATCCGGGTCTCCTGGCCCCAGACCCTGTGCTCCAGAGGGAACACAGAGGGAAACTGACCCCACGGCCTCGTGAACCTCATCACCATGGCCTACAACACATGGCCACAACCGAGTCAGTTTCCAACTGTCGTGCAGGCAGCTGCCTCATCCGGGGGCACAGCTGTGCCATCTGAGTAGACACAACAAACTTTTAATAACTCTACACAACTCTAAACCATAAGTATATTTTTACTCTTGTGAGTCAGCCATTTATTTGTCAATAGAGGCCAGTAAAGGAAAAGACCCAGGGGCCATTTATAAACAGACCGTAGCCCCTGGAGACATCCCAGGGGAAGCCAAACTGTCTAGAAATGAGTTTGTCGCTGAAAACCGTTCCCCAGGAACAGAAAGGCTGGGAAGGCTGTCTGGCAGTGGCTTGCTAGGGGTGCCAAGGGCTGTGGGGTGCTTACAGTTGGGTGGGTTAGTGACTGAGCGTGTAGGCCTCAGGAACATCTGTGTTCCAGCTCAACTCCATCAGAACCATGGAGACACAGTGATTCACTCCACAGAGCCTCAGCTTTGCCCTCTGCAAAGTGGGCATGGTGATGTCAGCCTCGCAAAGCTTTGGGAAGACTAGAGGAGGAGCTCTGGGACAGAAATAGCAGTGTGCAGGGGTGTCTTGGGGTCAGGGAGCTCCGTCACTTATGTATCAACTCTTGATTTCAGCTCAGGTCATGATCTTAGGGTCGTGGGATCAAGTCCCTACCTTGGACTCCATGTTCAGCAGAGAGTCTGCTTACGATTCTCTTTCCCTCTCCCTCTGCCCCTCCCCACCACCCATCTACCCCAACTCAGGTGCATGCACGTGCTTTCTCTCTGAAAAAGAAAGAAAGAAGAAAGAAAGAAAGAAAGAAAGAAAGAAAGAAAGAAAGAAAGGAAGGAAGGAAGGAAGGAAGGAAGGAAGGAAGGAAGGAAGGAAGGAAGAAAGAAAGAAAGAAAGAAAGAAAGAAAGAAAGAAAGAAAGAAAGAGAAAGAAAGAAAGAAAGAAAGAAAGAAAGAAAGAAAGAAAAAGAAGAAGAAGAAGAAGAAGAAGAAGAAGAAGAAGAAGAAGAAGAAGAAGAAGAAAGGGAGGGAGGGAGGGAGGGAGGGAGGGAGGGAGGGAGGGAGGGGGGGAGGGAGGGAGGGAGGGAGGAAGGAAGGAAGGAGAAAGAAAAAAAAAAAGCAGTGTGCAAATGTCATCTGTGGCAGTACTATGGATGCTGGCAGTGGCCGGGACAACGGTGCCGAACAAGGGGTCTATGCAGTACTCTTCCCCAAACATTAGCTGCATTAGCTGAACACCCAGTATGTGTTGCAGTGTGGTGAGCAAAGAGGAGGAAGCATACGCCCAAGGCAGCCCCTCAGAAGGAGTCAGAAATGGAGGTCAGGAGCCCTGCCTCCCCAGGACACTGTCTGGCAGACCCCCATGACTGCTCTGTGATCCTTTCCTAAGCACGTCCCAACAGAAACAAGAGCTTTATGTCCTTCAGAAAGACATGTGCGAGAATACTCATAGCAACTGTACTCATGATAGAGCTGCAAACAAGCCAAACACCTATAACAATACCATGGGTAAATCGATTGTGGTATATTTGTGCAGGGGAGGGACCACAGTAGACTCGTGCAAGGAGAGAGACTACGCTACACTCACACTCGTGCAGGAGAGGGACAGTGGCAGACTGTGTCGGGAAGGGACTGCAGTAGGCTGGTGCAGGGGGACACTGCAGCAGATTTGTGCAGGGAGAGGGACCACTGTATGCTCATACTCGTGCAGGGAGAGACTGCGGTTTGCCGTAGACTCGTGCAGCTGGGGAGACAGCGGTACACTCACACCCATGTGGGGAGAGAGACCACAGTATGTTCGTGCAGGGGAAAAGACCAAGGTTCACTCACACCTGTGCAGGGGGAGACAGCCATACGCTCACCCAGGGGAGTCATACCCTGTGGGGAAAAGGAACAAAGCACTGCCCACAACTCCCTGCAGGAGGCACATCATCACCTGAGAAAGGGAAGCTGGACACAAACAAGCACACACTGTGTGGCTCCAGAGCAAGCAAATGACAGCCAAGAGTAAATAAAACTAAGGGTGGTGGAAGTCATATTAGTGCTTACCTGTAGCATGCAAGTCCTACTGGGGAAGGCTCCAGAGAAACTTCTGGGGTGATGGGAAGAGTCTAGAATAAGCTGGGAGGTGACAGGAGGAGTCTGCACATGTGTAGAAGTTTGCATATGCCGCATCTACGCATATAGTTTAATAGCAGCACCGTGAAGCCTGGAAAGTACCTAGGATGCCACCCTGTGATGCAGGGGTGGCAAATCCGACAGTCCGCGGGGGCCGGGGTGATGGTAGAGGTGGCCGGGCGTAAGGCTCTAGACACAAGGCTGCCTGGATTGCTACCAAGATTAAGATCTCCAAGCCACAGTGTGCTTTAAAGTATTGTCAAACCAAAGAAACCAAAAACTTGCCCGGCCCTGGTGGGGGGCTGCAATCTGCACCCTCTATGCGGTCCTTGGACTCGTGGGCAGGCGGTAAAAAGGGACCCGCCCACACTGGCACAGCTAAGTCCCAGACAGCAGACCCACAGAAGGAGCCAAGAGTGGGCTTTGGCCCAACGCCACAGAGGGGCTTCAAGCTTGGGTGGAAGGTCCTGGTCCTGGAGGTGAAAGGATGTGCCCAGCTCCCCTGACTCCTCAGGAAAGCCGCTTAGCTAGCCTGGGGGTCTTGGTTTCCTATCAGGCGGACGGTGGTTCCCGAGTGTCACCTACTTGGGCACAGAAACTCCAGCTCACTAGCATCTTTGCCGTCCCCGGAAGAGGCAGGCACTCGGCAAACAACACTTGGTCAAATTATACATTCAGTCCTTCTCGGCCACGCCAAAAGGATGCTCTGAGAAAGAAATGATAAATATGAAAACATGTAGCAAGTTTAGCAAAGCAGTGAGGCTGGTCCAAGATTTTCAAAGAACACATTATGAGGAAATGGGGGAAATTAATCACTGACATGATATTGTATGAAATTTAGGAATTTAATGTTAATTTGTGATTACAGTATTGTGGATTTTTTTTTAGATCCCTTCCCTATATTCTAGAGATAGAGGTCAAAATGTTTAAGAATGAAATAATGTGAAGTCCAGGATTCATTTCAAAAGTGAGACGGGCAGCCACCAGATGATTGCTAAAGCCCAATGGGCGGGGGCTGATGTGCTTTCTCCACTCTCCTACATGTCTTAACCCTCTCTTCATAAAAGTTCAAAATAATTCAGACTCTATCAGTTCTACTTCAATTAAGAAATAATAATTCAGGCTTTATAAAGAGGTTAGCAGTCACCCCTACATTATATTCCCCTAAATGAGGGGAGACCATTCCTCGAAATGTCTTCTGAGCATCCCTGCTTCTCCAGGCAGAGTCAAGGTGGTAGGCTCGGTGGACTCGGTCACTGCCACCATTCGCCTGCGAGTGGCCGGTGAGCAGGCTCCTAGGCGGACACCAAGGCCGCAGGACACTGGTCCTACCTCGAGGAGAGGGGACCTAACCTACCAGGTCTTCAGAGGAGGGAGGTTTCGCCAACTTCACAGCCCGCTGAGAATTCACAGTCTCCAATTGTGAACCAAGCAGGAACCTTTTTTCGGCTGGTGAGCTCATTTATGCTTGGCAAAAGGCAAAGTCTCATTTCAAAGCTGGGAAGGGGAGACTTTGAAAAGATTTAAAGCCCAGCTCCAAAAGCTCCTTGGACATCAAATAGCTTTTCTGAAACAAGGTTTTGATGAGTTAAGAGCAAATGAATCAGAAACACATGGATTAAATTCCCCTTAAAATCCACATGGGTTTAAAAATGGAGGGGAAGAGGTGTGGCAAATATCTTTTCAGTTTTATGGAACCCCAAGCATTTTTAAAATGGGGTGAGATGGTCAGCAAATCCAAAATGCCTCTGAATCCATTTAATTCCAAGAGCAGGTCCAAGGGAAGGACCCGCTGAATGCACTGGGAGCGCCAGGCAGGGGTGGGCGCTAGCTTCCCTCTCTCCATCCTGCATCCAACAAGCCGGGCTCCCTTCCTCATGCCAGGAAGCCGAGTGCTGGAAGCTCCAGCTAACAAGGCCAGAGAGTGATTCTGCTCTTTGCAGTCACCTGTTCTTCCTGGTAACTGCTTTCAAAGAAATCTAAGGAAATTGCAAAAGGCAGCATTTCCATTTTGTTCTGGTCCCCAGCCCGAATTAGAGATGCTCTCCGAAATCCCCCCTCACCCGCATATGGGAAATGAACACAGTTCCCACAAAGGGAAGTAATTTGGTCACTGCTCTGTGTGCCTGAGATGGGGTGCCTGCCTCAGGCTCTGGAAAAAAAGCACGTGTCCCTTGAGAGTCAGTGTGGACCCCAGAAGGAGGGTCAGGCATGTGCGACAGGGGGGCCCTCCGAACTCCAATGACAGCGACCCAGAGCGCATTACGATGCCGCAGTCCCCCAACCTCACTGGAGTCCGCTGCCTTGTCAGACAGGTAAGGAAACCAAGTCCAGAGAGCACAGGACCCCTGCTAGGGGTCACCCGCTGAGATCCACGGTAGTGGTCATAGGGATGGCTGCCTGTTTAGATCAGGTGTTGCACAACCAGAGGACAACATCCTAGACCATCTCTGAGCTTCCTCGGGGGCGGTGTCCCTGGAGTGGTACAAGAAATGCGTCATGGCTAGCACACGTCCAAAATGAGCACTGACTCTCATCCTCTTCACCCTGCCAGTGTGCTCTAGAGGGTGGCACCCGTTCCAAACATACTCACTGAGAATCTGCTAAAGAAAGGGATGAGAACAGACTCCTGAGCCTCCACAACCACCCTCCTGGCTCTGCCTCCCCGCTCTCGCACTGGGAGCTGTGAGGTGCTGGGCAAGCTACCTAACCTCTCTGCACCCTGAGGATAGAGGAGCCCTATCTAGAAACGCGGCTGGAGCGTAGGCCTGTGTCTCTACAGGTGAGGCTCTTGGCTTGGCCCAGAGTCGGCGATGCTCGGGGAACAGGCGCCACAGTGATTATCATGCTTTGCCAGTCCCTGCAGATAAATGACCTCATCCCATTCAATCCTCACCACTGCCTCAATGTTATTACCCCATTTGAGGGGTGAGAAATCTGAGTCTCCAAGAGGCTGCATAACTTGCTAACAAGTAGCAAAGCCAAATTTCCAGTCCAGATAGAGCTGGTTCCTGAGTCACCGTCTCCGAGGTGCGCAGCTCAGCAAGGAGAGGGCGTGCTGCTTCTCTATCTTGCCTCAGCCTCCTGGCCAGGTCTGTGTGGTAAACAAGCTACACAACCATCACCATAACCCCATCCTTCCAAAGCCTGAGCCTTCCACTCAGGCACGGGCAGAGACATAAGGACATGAGCCTCCCAGGTCAGCCCCCAAGTTGAGCCCTCTCCAATCCCAACTGAGCAACCTTGTGCAAATTAATTCATTGAGCTTCAATCTGTTCATCTCTGAAATGGGCCTAACATTACTACTTACATCACACGCCTGGGAAAAATAAGTGACATAAAACCCATGATGCTCTCACTTGGCAGGGTTCCCAGCACAGACTAATTGCTTGAGGATCGTGAATGCTCGTGCCCATGTCGTCACTGTCAGCATCCCAGCCTCCACCTCCAGAAGTACAAACTGTCTACACAACACAGAATCAGTCAGACACGATTTCCTTCCCACAGCTCATCTCCTAGGTACTCGGCATCGCGCCCACCAGAGTCCTGTCCAGGGTTGAGGCTCAGGAATTCAAAGAAGTGCCAGGGCTTCCATCATCTGACATCTTGGGGTTCACCTTCACTGGTGAGCCAGGTGTTTGGTGGTTGTTTTGTCCCGTGAAAGTGCAAATGGCTGCACCTGGTCATGCTTTGGGACCTGACATGAAACCAATCACTGCGGTTCTAAGATGTCCCAAAAGACGGGGTCATATATGGGTCATGTTTTGGGGCCCACGTGACGGACATGGACTCGGATGTCCTCAAGTCCAACTTTTTCAGCTGCAAGATAGAGCCAGGAGTACCTGCTTCTGAAGAGTAGGTACCAAGAACATAGTAAGTGTTCAACGAATGGTAGTCCCACCATTGCAGACGCTACTCCAATCCCCAGCCCAAGTTCCTACTAAAAGCAGAGAAAACTGTAGACTCAAACCATAAGCAAGAGGCAAAGGGATGAGTCCGTCCCCCGAGCTTGCTTAAGATGAAAAGATTTGCTCTGCTACGTCAGGATCACAAACCTATTACACTTTTAAAACCCCAAAGGAGGCCCAGGCCCTTTGAAGCCAACGCAAATACAACTGTTTAACAGCTTATTTTAACTATCCAATGGGATCGGAGTTGCTTAAATGGATTCACGTTGCCAGCAATCTCTTTTTGCGACATGGTATTTGTTAGAAATCAGGATTTTACTTAACTAAATGTCCTGCGGTCGCCTCCGCTTTGTTTCTTAACAGGGCTGTCTTTATGTGAGTTTTCTTTGGCTTCCCAATAGAAGAGTAACAGATTCCTTTTGAAGTTTTTTATTGATGAATGAGCCGCTATAAATAACCCTTCGTGGCAGCCGCCCGATCTCTGAAGTTTACTCTGGAATAATAGTAGCAGTGGGAACGAAGGGCAATTTACGGCAGCGTGTCATGAAATAGTTTAATGGGCTTCATACTGTTTAACTTAATCTTTACAGATGTAAAAACAGAAATACAATTATTTTAACAACTATTATTACATATTGCTTTGCTAATGAAAACAAAGGCTCAGGAAGCTCTCTGAGGATTGAAGAATCTCTGTGGGACTCGGAGCGGAGGGGGAGGACGTGCTGGGTGCCGGCAGGGTCCCCCCAATCTGGGGATGGAGGAAGGATCACTGCTGGACAGTCTTGTCCCCTCAAAGCCTCTTTCTGTCACACACATGCATACACATGCATAGACACATGCGCACACCCATAGAAGCACACGCATACACACGCGCACTACATGCACAGGCACATAGACACACATGCATACATGCACAGACGCACATGCATAGGCACACATTCGTACACGTACACACATGCACACACATAGATACATGTACACATGCATGCGCACATGCATATACACACATACACACATATGCATACACACACACACACACATCATAGTCGGTGGTCATACTGAGAGCAGCTCCTCTGAGCTGATTTCAAGCTCGCCTCTGCGGTATGAATTATGGGGCCCATGGAGAATTTCTGTTGCTGGGAAAGACAACCGCCTGCTCTTAATGGAGCTCCAAGGACTTTTCCTGTTTCTCACAGTCCCCAGCTGCTGCCCCGCCTTCTTGTTCTTATCCCACCCCCATCCCCACTTCCCGGGAGCATCCTTCTCACCAGAGGGGATGGGACACAGCACACTCACAAACCAATAAATCCAGAGGTCGAGTCTGCAGTTTGAACGGTCTCCCTGTCCCTTTGGATGCTGTGGGGATTAAACACGGAACCCTGGGTCTTTTTCACGGTGCTCTAAAGGCCCCACTCCCTTTGATTCTTCGGGGAGGTCCTTGCCTGCAGGGGCGCATCCAGAGTGAGAAAAGCTATTCCGGCTAGCATTTTTCTCATGCGCTGCAGCCTGACCCCCGCACTGCAGACTGGGAGCTGGGAGCCCCCTGCGACCCTACACTATATAATTTTGTGCCTCAGGGAGTTCACACCTCCTCCTTGCCCCTTGGTGGGGTTCTCACCAGTAAAACTGGGGATTTGCCTGAATTCTGAACCATTGGGGAAATGATGGGATTGAGCTGAATGAAGCCAACACATTTGTTTTTAAAACTCAGTTGGAGAATGTGACTTAGATCCATGGTGAGCAACAGACTTGCCCATCAGCCCCGGGCAGCTCTGGACCACCTCTGCCCCTGCCCCCAGGCCCTTGAGAGTAAACAGAATGTATGCCTCCTGAGGATAGCTCACTCCCAAGGGGAAAAGCCAGGCTGGACGTCAGTGCCCAGTTAATATTATCTACATTTACCTGTCAGATAAAACCTACCACTGGCTCCCGAGCTGTGTGTAAAGGGGTTGTCAGAGCAACCCCAGATGGAAGAAGACATCGGGAGTGGGGGCACATGCCTTCATAAGATTGTGCGTCCATTCAAAAATATTGACTGTTATGCACCAAGCATGTGCTTATCAAAAGCTGAGGGACATTCACTCAAACAAGAGAGTCAGACATCAAGGCAAATGCAATCCTGGAACATTTTTTGGATGCCTACTGTGTGGTGGGCACTACAACCTTTGCCCTGGCAGAGCATATTACCTCACTGCACTGGGGATAAGTTCTACACAGAATTTCGGATTTCCAGAGTGTGTGGCGCGGCAACCAAAGAGAATCTGGAACCGCACCTGCCAGTTGGGGGCGGGGGGAGGCCACCAGGTATGCACTGCCCCTGAGCACCTGCAGCGTGGCTTGTCTATAAGCAGAAAACATGCTGGGTTTCGAGGACTCAGAACCACACAAAAAAAATGTGAAGTACCTCAATACTTTCCAGTATTCAGTTACTTGTTGAAATGGTAGTATTTCTAATGTGTGGGGTTAAATAGAATACATAGCTAAAATTAACTGCACCTGTTTCTTTTTCAGTTTAGTTTTTTTTTTTTTTAATTTTTTTTAATGTGGCTACTGAGCATCGTGAAATTACTCCTTTTTTGGCTCACCGGTCTGGGAGTTAAGAGACCCATTAGCTTGCAAATCCAAGAGAGGTGAGAAAATGAGAGAAATGTGACTTATGCCATCCGCTCCATTCTTGGTTGTCAGGATCTCACAGAGTCACGCCGTGCAGGATCTGGCGAGCCCTGACACTGTTGATATTTTGAGTCAGATAACTGTGCTGTGCAGGGCTGCTCTGTGCATGTCTGTTTCCTTCCCCAGGGCTTCCCACCAGCACACAAAACCCTCGAGGACAAGATCTGGGCCTGGTGCTCTTAGATACCCCAAAGGTGTGTGTGCTTGGCTGTTAGTGGGCACTCACTGTTGGTTAGCCAAAGAGCGACTAGTGATTCTGATGACAGAGGTCACTTGGTACCAGTCACATTCCCAATTGTGGGAAATATAAACCCTCCCACTGCTCTCTGCACATCCCTGAGTGCCTGTGCTTCCTCCACCCCAAGCTGAAATGTTGCATCAAGAAGGTGTGAAGAAGGGTTGGGAGCTTCAGGAAGAAATGGTCTCCATTGTAGACTCAGGTTCTCCCTGACTAGGTCAGGTTCCCCTCCACCAATTTGGATTTAGCTCATCCATCAAGCAGATGATGTAATCATTGTAATGATTCAATGAGATGATGTGTGGCAAAGATCATGTGCTCAATACCTTCTCCCAGGAGGGCGTGCAAGGAGCGATGGAGCCTTGAATAATGTCAACAGCTGGTCAGCTTCATTCAGCTCCAAGCCTACTTTTCTGTTTCTTCATGCCAAGTGGTTTTTCTGAATAATCCGGGCACTTGACCTCAGACCTTCCCTTACTGATATCGAAACCACGGGTCCCTGAAGTCAGCTGCACACTAGAACCGTTTGGAGATGTCTCTAATATATCATCAGGGGCTGTGACCAACCCGTCAATAGTTTGTAGAGCTCCCTGGTGATTCCAGGGCTCGATCCAGGTAGAGACCCACCAGGCCCCACAGACAACAGAAGTCCGTCTTGCTCGCCAGCAGGTATCTCCGTAATTTTCATAACAGCTGGAAGAATAGGAACCCACAGGAAAGCGGAGCTTGAGATCTGGCATGGCTCAAACAGAGAAGCCGGCGTGGCACCCCCATGACCAGGAGAGCGGGGACAGCAAGGTCACTGAGCAGATCTGTCAAGCAGCCATCATTTGGTGGGGGTCTGTGCCCCCAATCCCTGGTGCCAGAAATTAAAATTAGATCACAGGGGCAGCCCAGGTGGCTCAGCAGTTTAGTGCCACCTTCAGCCCGGGGTGTGATCCTGGAGACCTGGGATCGAGTCCCGTGTCAGGCTGCATGGAGCCTGCTTCTCTCTCTGCTTGTGTCTCTGCCTCTCTCACTCTCTCTCTCTCTCTCATGAATAAACAAATAAAATCTTTAAAAAATTAAATTAAATAAAATTAGATCACAGAATGACTTAAGAATTCTTGTACAGGGGATTCCTGGGTGGCTCAGCGGTTTCGCACCTGCCTTTGGCCCAGGGCACGATCCTGGAGTCCCAGGATCGAGTCCCACGTCAGGCTCCCGGCATGGAGCCTGCTTCTCCCTCTTCCTGTGTCTCTGCCTCTCTCCCTCTATGTCTATCATAAATAAATAAAAATAAATCTTTAAAAAGAAAGAATTATTGTACAAAATAAGTGTCTCTCAGTGTGCCTGGGTGAAGCGTCTGCCTTCGGCTCAGGTCATGATCCTGGGGTCCTGGGATCGAGCCCCGCATTGGGCTCCCTGCTCAGTGGTGAGTCTGCTTCTCCCTCCCACTCCCCATGCTTGTACTCTCTCTGTCAAATAAATCTTTAAAAACAAATCTCTCTCACCTCCCTGGACATTTCTTTGTTCCTTCCTGTGAGTCCATAATTATTTCAAAGTGAAAAGTTTTTTTTAAAGATTTTATTTATTTATTCATGAGAGACACAGAGAGAGAGAGAGAGAGGCAGAGACACAGGCAGAGGGAGAAGCAGGCTCCACGCAGGGAGCCCGATGTGGGACTCCATCCCCCGTCTCCAGGATCACACCCTGGGCTGAAGGTGGCGCTAAACCGCTGAGCCACCAGGGCTGTCCCAAAGTGAAAAGTTTTAATAAGTAAACGAGCAAATCTCACATCTGCTCACCTCCCTCTGTTGTTGGGCTGTCGCCAGAGAAGGGACTGTACCTTATAGAGGTCTCCGTCCCCAGCACTGTGCATGGCCCTGCACAGAGAATGTAAAACAGCTCCTCAGTGACAGGGTGATGATGATGGTGGTGGTGGCAGTGATGAAGTAAAAGACAATCTACACATATTTGTGTGTGTAAACACGTGTGTGCATATACCTCTCTTTGTCCATCCAGAGGGTCCTACCAGGACACCCTAGAAATGCCAGCCTTCTATAATCTCTCGGAGGAGGCGATAGTAACAGGCGGTCAGGGGATTGCAGGTTTGCTCCCTTTTCAATACCCCCCTTACCTATGTTCCCCGTTTCTTTCATGAACACTACAAACTCTACAACGGCTGCTTTAGTGCAGGGTGCTGCTACCCAGAGTACAGAAGCACAGTTGAGGCCTTGGACAGAAACCAGGGATTTACTCCGATCACATGTAAGCCGGGAATAGCAAGTGAGAAGAAAGGATAGGATGGTCCTTTGGCCCCCACAGATCCACCAGACTGCTGGGCCCCCTCCCCGGAGTGGCTCTCCATTCTGGCTGCGGAGCAGACTCGCCCGAGCGGCCTTTAGAGACACGCCGTCCGGTCCCACCACAGTCTGACCCAATTGGGGGGGGGGTCCCTGGGGACAGGCCACAGGCCCTGAAAGCGGCCAGAGCTGCAGGCTGTCCTGCAACAGAGAGTGGGCATCACCGCCCCCCAGGATCATTGTGCTCTCGCAGAAAAGTCCAATAAACACCCAGAACAAGACCAGACAAATGGCGAAACGTGCTAGACGTAGATTTATTTCTCTTTAATCCTCACTTCCTTACGTCCCTGAGCAGCCCTTCCTCAGACGCGGGGTGCCGTGGCCTAACAGTATCTCCCACCCACGCCCAGTGGAGGGAAGGGAGGGGGGTCACTGCCAGGGTACTCAGCCACCAGCAGGAGCCCGAATGTGAATTATTCGTGGTGACCCCCCCACCCCCCACCAGCAGGCTCCCAAGATGGAGCCCACAGCGCCGACTCAAAGTCCAAAAATGTGGGAAAGTTTATTTATTTCTTCAAAACATTCCTGATTTGTAATATGCTTTCTAAAAATGCTCTAGCTGACCAAGCCCCTGCTATATTTAGCCACAGCATTTAAAGAAACGTCCCTTACACTTTATAAGGCGGGCTATGAAACACGAGAGTTTAAGGAACACTGCTCCTTAGGCTGGTCCCTTTCTCCCCAGGAGTGGCCCCGGTGCTGAGGGCAGAAATAAAGACTTGCATTCATTCCCAGGGCCCTTGGGTTCACAATGGCTAGAGAGCCGGCCCTGGGAAGCCCCTCTAAGCTCCCGCACAACGCAAGGAAATGCCAAAGGGACCTCGCTCTCTTTGGCCTGTGGGATTGGCTCTCCCGTGGCTTTCCTAAGATCCCCCCAACTCTATGCATAGCTGCTTATTTTGCTTTTGGTTTCATGTTCAAACGGATGGATCATCTCAAGAGACGTAACACGGGCAATGAAGGGATGAAAACGCATCCCAGCCTCCCCGGAGAAGTCCGCCCCCAGAAGTCTTCTGCTACCTACACAATTACATAATGTGAGCAGAGCTGTTGATTCATGATTTTGTACATAACTAGGAAGACACAAATGAGCCCATAAAACAAAAGTGTTTAGATTAGAGGCTACGTCTGTATACAGACCTCCCATTTACTGGGCGCTTTCTGCGTGCAGGAGCCATCATGGTGATGGCCACTTTGAGATGGAGATTGGGGCAGGCATTGTTTTATGGACCTATACCCATCACTTACTTTACTCCTCAGGACAGATACGCGAGGCAGCTGCTGATACAATACCCATTTGTACAGATGAGAAGGTTAAGGCATAGAAGTGTTCGGTCACTTTGCTGATGTCACACAGCACAAAAGGGCAGAGCTGGGTTATTAGCTTCTGCCTGGTGGGCCCCAAGGGCACACTTTTAACCAGATTAATGTATCCCTCTCCATTCCCACCAAACTCAACCTGCTGAATGGTAACAAGTCAATAAGACAGTAATGAGAGGAATTCTTACCCACTGCTAGATGTGTCCAGAAAAGCCTAGAAACAGGAGGTAGTTCATGGTGACCAGCTACCTGGGAAAGTAGTGATGCCAGCACACTAGAGAGGCATGATACTTCTAATATTTTACATTGCACATTATGAGGACCTGAGTCATGCTTTAAACTTAGTGTTGTCCAAGGTGACACAGTCCCGTGGACACCGGAGTATCCCTCCACCTTCCAAGAGGGCTTGACCTTGGTGCTGTCCTGGCGCCCAGACACTTCCTTTGTGCCCTACTTCCTCTGCACTGGGGCCAGGAGATGCCCTCACCAGCGTGAGGTCCATGTGTCCTGTGAGGATGAGATTGTACTGGCCACATTCAGAACACTTTCAGTAAAAGGTGATTTTGTTTTGGATTCTCAATGAACTGATCGATTTCCGTGTGCAGTCATTCACAGCCCTCAGCAACTCAGGCTCAAAGCTGTGAAGGCAGAGACTGCATGGCTGAGGACAGGCCCCCAGGAGCTAAGTCCAGAGCCAGGCCCTGCCTTCTTAAGAGGGTCTCAGACAGGCTCTAGAGTCACCACTCTTGGGAGCTCGGCAGATAGGACAATCCGATCTCCTGGCAGGCCAGCTGTAGCTGCCAGTATTGTCCAAGGCATCCTAGGCTTGGCTCTTGGACCAACAGTGTGGTCAGGGCAGCTGCCACCAACAGGCCCTGAAGGAAGGACCTTCGCCTCCACCATGGTGCTGGGTATACTCTGTCTGCCCCGCCCCCACACCCATGCATTCTCAGCCCCTCTTGCCCTTGCAGGTTTGACCCCTATGTACTGGATTACCTGGGTTCCCTTGTAGGCTGGACTTGTAGCAGGGTCAGCCATCAGGGGTATCCACATGAGGCTGGAAGGCAGGAGAGGAGACAGGTTGGGGTATTTCTCCTTGGCTTCTACCTATGCAACACTGTGGCTCCGACCACATGTGCCCTCACTCCCCATGGATGTGCCCTTCCCCTGGGCCACTCCCCCATAAGCAGTCCTTCCAACTTTGTCTCTTCCATTGGGCAGGGGCTTTCTGTTTTCTGCTGGAGCCCTGATTCTCATGCCTCATGGAAAAAGATTAGGACCAAATCTTTGGCCACCACCTCCCCTTCGCCTCCCTCCTCCCTGCCAGGGGAAATAAAGATGACAGTGTTGACTGTATCCCCACCCCCAGGACCTAGGACATGTGCTCTGGTTACCCTCTTTCCTTGTAGCCACCTTCCAGGGGCAGAACTGAATCTTGTACCCACTCCCATCAACCCACAATGGTGTAGACCCCTGGGCTTGAAAACATCAGGACTGGGTGCCCCTCACATGGTCTGTCCAGTGAAATTGGCATTTGGATGCCATTGGAAGAGACAGACCCTCAGCTCTGCCCAGGCTCCAGCACCCCTTATAGCTCGCCACTAGGCTGCTGCTGCACACATGTATGGTGTGTACCTGGTCCTGGAGAACCCCAAGTATGGGGTTCCTGAGTAAGGAACCCCTGGATAAGGACAAAAGTGATAGAGAACTTGCCATTTAGCAGTTCAGACATTTTTTAAAAAACTGTTTGAAATGTGGATCCAAAGAATTTTACCTTTCCAACAAACTCATTCTCTTTATTTTTAATTAATGAACTTGTTACTTTGTGTTTTTTTGTTTGTTTGTTTGTTTGTTTGTTTGTTTGTTTTTTACTCTGTGGAACAACCTTTGCTTCATGGAAGCAAGGAGATGTTTCCAGCTCCCGTGAAGATGGGAAGTATACAAAGCTGTGGCTCTCACTTGAGTGCAGCCAGCTACTGGAAATGTCCCCCACGTTTATGATGTTAACATTAGTCTACCAGTGTGTGGGCAGTGGGCTCTGGCTTCCAGCTGCAACAGTAACATTACATGTGGCCAATTCTTTAACCCACACATGGATACACACTGACCACTCTTCGCAAAATGGTAGAGGCCACATGTGACCTCCTTCACAGAGAGATGCAATTAGGTCCAAAATGGCAAATCACATCCTGTTCAGGTCCTGGAAAACCTTAGGAGGCATTTGAGTGCCAGGAAGGCCATTAGCTGCTACAACAGCCAGTGAACATCCAAAAGGCCTTTCCTTTGCAAAGTTCTCTTATCCTTTCACTAGTCGTAGAAGTAAAGGTCTCGATGTTGGTGTGTCTTCCAGGATCCTTTAATGAAATCTTTATTAGTTTCATCAGACTAGTGCAAAACCCAAATTTTCCCTGGCTTGAACTATATAGAAAAAGAAAAAAGAAAATCTTTGAGAGTATCAATACTTGGATTAATTTGAAAGGATTCAGTATTTGATATGATCCCATCTGTTCCACTTATGTGCAAAAAAGGATGAACTCTGAGCATTCATGTGTACAGAGCATACACATATATACACACATACACATGTACAAATACACGTGTGCATATATTCACCTATGCATGCGTATCCACACTTACGTATCTATCATTGTACACTGTACACCTCCTATATCCCCATTATGATCGTGTATCCACCCGTGTGTGTACACGCATGTGTGTGTGTGTGTATACACTGAGCTTGAACCAAAGACCTTTTTCAGAGAAACAGAACCCATTCCCTTTGTTTAGAAGAGAGCACAGAGGTGTACCTTCAGATTGCTGAAGAGCAGAATGACAAGGTTGCTTCTGGTTTACCCTGAATATAAAGGAGAGTTTGCCTTAAATAAGAGTAGAAACCATTTTTTATTGATCTACAAAAAAACACTCATTGATCTACAATTTGGAGCCCACGAATAAATCTGGAGCACTGAAACAGCTGTGTGAATTGTGAAAGGCAACTGGTCCTCTTTCTCTTCAGTGGGAAGGAATATTCATGGGATTATATAGATTCCATAGATTCCATCATCCTACTGTTCAATCCCCCACAGCCTTTCCAAACCAGATGGATGCGGGGGATTAGGTAACAGAATTCCTCTTAATGTACGTATAAACACTCTTACAAAGCAGATACATACTCCTGCCTTTTTTTTTCCGAGCCATAAAAATAATGTTTATATTATACTTCTTGGAATCGTAACTCTAAAATGCCATCTTTTTTAAAATGGCAGGATTTGGGCAGCCCCGGTGGCTCAGCGATTTAGCACCGCCTTTGGCCCAAGGGGTGTGATCCCGGAGACCTGGGATCGAGTCCCGCGTCGGGCTCCCTGCATGGAGACTGCTTCTCCCTCTACCTGTGTCTCTGCCTCCATCTCTCTCCCTGTGTCTCTTGTGAATAAATAAATAAAATCTTTTTTAAAAAAATAAATAAATGAAAATAAAATAAAATGGCAGGATTAGATTATTGGCTTCTCCAGAAAGCAGCCATCATAAATTAACAAAATGCGTGAGATAGCAAATCAAACACAAAAAAGAAAAACTAAAACCATAACCTACACAGTGGAGTTTCCATGATGTTCCAAAAGCACCCGCTGGCCCCAGGCTTCTCTGCTCCTACTCAACAGTCTGTGTGTGAACTCACCCTCAGAAGGCAGAGCCCCTGAGATGCTGACAGGGCTCCCAAATATAATCCCCGACTCCTCTCTCCTATTACACTGTTTGCTTATTCCCCCCAGTAATCCACTGAACCAGTCACTGAGAGGTTAATGAAAAAACAACTTTATTTGCAGAGGCTGAGACTTTGGGATAACAAAATACCCATGACAGCCCTTCCACCACGGTGTAGGTTAATCGCAGTGAGCCTGGATCTCAACAATGGGAATCTCATCAAAGTTCTTAAAATCAAGGACACTGTGCAGCTCACCAAAATGTTCCCACCAACCTGGGTAGGATGGGAAACTTATGAGTCAGTAGCACATGGCTCTAAGAATAAATCCTCAGAAAGGCAACTCTGTGCCTACTAACTATTAAATTATTATGCTTATCCGAAACATCCTTTTGAGTATACTAACCAATAGGCTGTCTCTTGCCATAAAGTTTGTGTTCATTTTTATATAAGTCCTGGAAATTATTTTTAAAGTTATTTTGAAGATCCATTTCAGCCTACCTCCAGAACTCATGACTTACTTATTGTACCTTTCCCACATCAGATAAAATTAAAGTAACCCAGAGGTTCAGGAAATTCAGTTTCCCACCTAAGGGAACCCAAAGAGAGATACTATAAGAGGTTAGATGCACTTCCCAAAAGTTCCAAGCTGAATTGGGCTGTTAAAATCTCCATTTTCTTAACCAGATCTTTGTTGCAGAAACCTCCCCGCCCCCCCCCAACTTCCTGTTCCCCACCCTTCAGATTTCTAGTCACCTCCACAAGGTGTTTATTTAGCTTTTGGCTCTAGGCTTGATGGGTGGGGGCTTGGAGGGAGGAGCTGGGTGGCAGGCTGAGATGCCATCAGCTGGGAATGTCTGAAAGAATCCTCCTCTCCTCCTCTTGAGCCTCCTGTTCTTTGGGGTCCAGAGAGGCACCCTCTAGTAGATACCAGGAGATTCCCTTCCTCTGCCCCATATGACCCCTCTCTCCCAGTATCTGCTTTTTATGTTTGTTTCACCCAAGTTTTTTGAATAAAGGCGGTCCTTTAGTACACAGGTCTGGAAAATGTAGTAAAAAATCAAACCTAGATCTTGAAAAAGCATGCAAATGGAAAATCTTATGTGTCTAAGACACCTTCCATCCCCCTCACACATTTCCGTTCTCCTCTGCTATCTTTTGATCCCTTAAAAACAAAAGCAACAAGACAGGACGCCTGCTAATGCTGGCAACAAGTCTTGGAGATCATGGGTACTGACTAGCGAGCTATCATAATGCAACAAAATGCTATTATATAGAGTGCACTTTCTTAATAAAGGTTGTTAATATAGACATTTTCACAGGGCAATTGTTGTAGGAAAAGAGTCGAGCATCTAGCCAAAGAATATAGCATATTCCTTTTACTGTCTAGGAAGAAAAAAGAGAGAGAGAGAGAGATTCTCTATTTAAAATAAAAGTGTGGTTTCTTAGCTTCCACCTGGACATGGGTTGTAAATCCTCACCAGGCCCTAGGTCTCCCAAAGAATATGAAAAACAGAGGTTGCTCCCGGTTTTTCCACAGCTAGAGTTCACGGATAAATCCAGCTGTGGACACCCATCATCACTCCATGGACTCAAAGCCAGGGCCTGAGCCACAGCGACAACGGAGCTGACCACAGTCCCACCGTGGCTCTTTTTGAAACCACCCTGCCGCTTCATTTGGTCCTGCTCTCCAGCTGTCTGGGCCCTTGCTGCTCTGGACATGTACGACCTGCAGTGGGTAGCGGAAGATCACAACCTTAGACTGACCTAAGGCCAAGGAGTTCTCCTGCTCTCGCGGTAGGAGGTCCGCGATGCCCAAGTCCTAGCCAGGCAGGGTCTTTTAAATCTCTGAAGTTGCTCCAGGTTCAGGAAAAATCCGCCTCACCTCGGGAGAAGGCAGGCGACTGTGCCCACCTGCGTGCACAAAAGTTGGTAACACTTCCCAGGATCCACACGTTGCAGAAGAAAAGATACTTGTTTTCAAAAAACGTGGCTCCTTCCCCCAGCAATGGGACCCCTGGTCGCTCACAAGCGCAGCCCAGGGTAGAGGAAGGACCTGTGCCAGCCACAGTTTGCTTTACTGGAAGTGCAACACCGTGTCTGGAAGCTGCAAGGGGAAATAGGACAGGAAAGGGATCCCGAGCTGGTAAAAGCCGCCCTGGACGTGCGGGTCGAGCATCAGGGAAGCATTGAAAGGCGGCCGGAGGCTTGAGGAGGTGGCCAGCAGCGAGGCACCCAGACAGCTGCCGGGGCCCGGCTTGGCGCCCCCCAGGAACTCGCCCCCTCCAGCAGGCTTCTGACCCTGCCGGCCGGCCAGGATGCTGTCTATGCTGAAGCTCTTGGACTTGTCGGAGCTCTTGGGAGAGCTGTGGGAAGCGGGGCGTGGGGGGGACCCCGGGCCATCCGCGCCATCCACCGTGCACGCTGGCTGGCCTATGGCCAAGGCCGCTGCGCCCTGGACAGCATCGCCGGCGTCCTCCTCCGGGGACGCGGGCCCAGACCAGCGGAGGGGCGCGGGCGGAGAGGAGCCGTCCCGGAGCGGCGAGGGGCGCGCAGGCGCTCCCTCCTGGCCGGGGGTCTCGGGCCCGCGCCGCCCTGCCCGGCTCCCCGCCCCGCTCCCCGCCCCGCTCCCGGCCCGGGGCTGCGCCTCTGAGCCGCGCTGCTGCGTCTCGCCGCGGGCCCGCTTGGCCTCCGGGGGCCCCGCGCCGGGCTTGGGCTTCCTCTTCCGCCGCCGGTAGTTGCCGTTCTCAAACATATCCAGGCAGCGGGGGTCCAGCGTCCAGTAGCTGCCCTTGCCGGGCCGCCCCTTCTCGCGGGGCACCTTGACGAAGCACTCGTTGAGCGAGAGGTTGTGGCGGATGCTGTTCTGCCAGCCTTGCCGGTTGTCGTGGTAGAAGGGGAAGCGGTCCATGATGAACTGGTAGATGCCGTTCAGGGTGACCCTCTGCTCGGGCGCGTCCTGGATCGCCATGGCTATGAGCGCGATGTAGCTGTAGGGCGGCTTCTGGGGGGGCTCCGCCCGGCCCGAGGCGGTCAGAGCGGCCGCGGGGGCGAAGGCCAGAGGCAGCCCGGGCCTCTCGGGGCCGTACAGATAGAGCATGGGTGAGGCCGCCAGTGCAGGCAGCCGGGGCCCGAAGAGGTGGCTCATGGCGAGGCAGCCGGCCCCGCGCTCCCCGCGACGACGCAGGCGACCCAGCGGCTTAGGGACTGCGCCCCGCTCGGCGAGGGCCCTCCCGGGGAGCCCGCCGTGCTTCTGCCTCCCGCTCTGCCGCTCTCCCTGGCCGCTCCGTGCTCTGTCCCTTCATGGCTTTAAAAATGTTAAATAATTGTTGTAAGTTTGCTATTATATGTTGACTTAGCGCTGGAAAATAAATTGTCTATGATAAACAGTCGTTGTGTGCTCAGCCCACCCACATTAATTAAAATTTCATTGCTGAAAAACTCCAAGCTTTTCCCTCCACGTGTCTTTTTGATACCAGCCAATCGGTTTCGGGGCTATTCCTTCATTTGTTTATAGAATTAGTCTGTTGATAAGTCCGCCCACCCAAGTTGAATCAAGCTGTGTTTATTTGGAAAAATTTCCGGGCACCCAATATATAAACGCACTGATCTGATGTTTGAAATATCACGTCCACCCCTTGACGCTGTAAGCACACACAGTCAGTGAGGCAGGATGTGGACCGCGGTGGCTCTGGCTCCAAGCGGGGTCTGCCCGGCCAGGAAGGAGAGGTGGGGATGGGCGGGGGGCACAGGGGTGAGTTTTACGGCTGGCTTGGGGGAGCTCAGTTATCCAGAGCCTTCCACAAAAGATCTTTTCTTCTCTCTGCACTCATAGATGTGGAGATGGCACGACTCATAAATGCCTCCTGAGGTCTTTGAAAGCTTTTAGATATTTGGGTGGAGGGAGTGGCGTGTCTATCTAAGAGGTCTGGGAGTCTCCGGAGCAGAGGGCGCATTGCTCCTTGGAGAAACCATTGAGATGCCCTGCAGGAGATGGAGGCACTGGGGGGCGGGGTGGTGGTGGAGGGGGTTGGTATCCAGGAGGGGGTAAGCCTCTATCTCCAGGGCTCCCTGGGCGACCCAGAAGAGGCCCTCCAGGAGCCCAGCTTCCCCCGAAGCCAAGGCACAGGGTGTTGGGGAGCTAGAGAGGGCATGGGTACGTGGTCCACAGCTTAGTTGAGGGTAGTATCAAAACAAACCCTGTTTGGAGAGGTCAGTGGGGAGAAGCTAAGGTCCTTCTGATGGGACTGAGGAACACCATAAAAGGGGAATTTGGCAGCTGTCGCAGGAGAGCTGGTATTTGTGAATGCGGGTCTCTTGCTTTATATTCTGCGCTTTCCTGTTTATAACAAGGAGGGGGGTTATAACAACTTTACAAGTGCACGCAGCTGGCCCGTGATTACATTAAGCATTTGGGAAGCCTGCTTGCTCTCCACCTACTCCCCCCCACTCACCCTGGGGTGTAAGCACCCCCACCCTGTCTCATTTTACATTCAGCCACGTCATGCTTTGAATCAAAAACCCTGAATGATGCGGGTTCAGGAGCCCTCTCCTGCTCCACTGCTGCTGTGGGGTGGGGGTGGGGGCATCAGCGGGACTAGTTCCTGTTTATGATCTCTGCTGAATATTTTTAAAAGAAAAAAAAACACTTGGGATAATTGAATTAGCGTTTCATTGAATAAACCCTGTGGGGATGCCCCCAGAAAAGAGTGAGGGGTGAGGGCGGCAGGTGGGTATAGGGGTGGCCCACCACCTTGCTCTGCTGGGAAGGGGGTGAGAGTCACCGTAGTGCCCTGGGGAGGCGCAGGTCTGCTGCTGGGGTCACAAAGAGGCCACATCTGCTTAGGAAAGGCCAGGTCACCCCTGAACAAGGGAAAGACAGGAGAATCCCACCCCAAAATGGGGAACCCATAAAGTAACTATCTTTTGGGGGGTGGTCTGGATAGACAGTAGGGCAGTGGGTAAGTTTGGCACACGCAAAAGGAAGGCAAAATCAGGGTCGGAAAAACCGGTTTGGGTGCAGGGCGGCTTGAGGGAGCGCCAGGCCGGGCGCTGGGACAGCCCCGGGCCTCCCTCCGGGGCGCTGCATTTCTAACTTAGGCCAACCGTCCAGCCCAGCCTGACTCCAGCCTAGGTGGTCAGGATGGCCCTCTAGCCAGGAGAGAGCTGGGGGCTGCCCTCTCTCTGGATCCCTGGCTCGCCCCAGAGCACCCCTTTCAACCCTGGGGTGAAGGAAACACCTGAGCGCCCCAGCATATGCAAGCCGCGGTTCCATAGTTCCCGGGGTCACCCAACCTCCCCAGACCCGCGCGGCCGCCGGCAAATTCAAGCTTGGATCTGGCCAGATGTCCGGCCTCGGCTCCCGCTCCAACAGACCCAGAGGAAGAGACACCGGTACCCTTGCGCACCGCCCCCTCCGCACCCCGAGCCCTGCCTGGAGCTTGCCCGGCACCCGGAGTCCAGCAGCACATCCCTGCCTCTCCCGAAAGGCGCGCCTCCGCAGCGCTACTTCTAAACTCCCAGGCAAATCCGAGCTTGAATTCGTACAATAATAAACACCGCCCAACTTGGGCAAGGGCGGGACGCAGGCGGAGACCGCGCGGCTGGTGGGCGGGGCGCTGATAGTAAAGAAAGAAAGGAAAAAAAAAAAAAAGAAAAAACACCCAAGTTCTAGCCGCGGTCTGGAGAGGCGCGTCCAGTCCCGCGCGTTTGCAGATTTGCAGCATCTCCGGGAGGTTCCGTCGGAACTGCGTGGCGCCCCAAAACCCGGCTCCCGCGCGGGGTCGAATCCTGGGCTCCGGCTCCAGGGCAAGGAGTTTGTAACTTGAGCCTAGGAGGGGCCCGCCGTACGAAGGAGCCCGCTCTGGGGCATATTTCCGGGGAGTCCGTGGCACAAGCCCCTGGCGTCCGAGTGCGGATGCGCCCTCGTGCGGAAGCTCGGTGCGTTGAGGCCGGATCCGAGGCTGGGGGGGGTGGGGGGGGGCCGTGCAGAAGAGCCTGGGAGACAGCCAGGCTGACTGGCTATCCCAGAGAGCCAACAGGGACACTAAAAGTTCTCCCTAGGCTCATAGTCTTCAGATCGCCCCAAACATGCATTCATCTCTGAAGTCAGTGCCAGGGCATCTCCCAGCCTGCAGCAAAGCCTTGAGATTTTCAGCCTGCCTGGAAGCTCCCAGAAGGACAGTGGGGGTTCCTATCTGGGGTCAGCATGGGATGAGGGCAAAGAGTATTGTTTCCAGCCCCCCTCCTCCCCCCTCCAGGGAGAAAGCCTGCTCCTTGGGCAGTCTGCGCAGAGGCCAGGCACCAGGCAGGACCAAAGAGGCCTCAGGGGAAAGGCTGAGGGGAGGGCAGAAGCAGGAAGTCTTCCCTCCTGGGGGCATCTACCCTTCCTCTGCTCCTGGAGTCAACTGAAAAGCAGATGCTCAAATTAAGGATGGTCTGCGACACCTCCCAAATATTGGCATCACTTTTCTCCAAGCAAAGACAGTTGACAAAGTATATATACACAAACGAATGCACAATCTACTACGCTTGTAATAGGTGTGAGGAGAAGGTGGGAAGATACAGGACTTATTCAGCCAGGTCACCTTACTGACATCCTAAACACGGAGATGGTGATGACAAGGACGATAGTAATAGCTCAAATGTCTTGAATGCTACTCTGGGCTGGCATCCTCCTAAGGTCTCCCTTGGATTAAGTCACTCCTCCTCCCAGGAGTCTTGGCCATTTCCATTCTGCAGACCAGGACACTAACGCCAGGAGGTTAACACGAGGAAGTGTTGCTAAGACAGGAGAATAATCCCACCGTAACAGGGCTACTGTGTGTGGATGCCAAGAGCCCCATGGAAACTCTCTTGAGAACCCTCACAGCATCTACAAAACACAGAAGTAATGGATTTGCCCATTTTACAGATAAGATTTGGAATGGGCAGTGAACACCTCCAGACAGTGGAGGCCATAAGTAGCAGAACAGAGTGTTGGAATGCACACATTTTTCTGCAAAGGTGGATTCTCTGAGGTCTGACATCCTCAGGTGTCTGCAGAGGTTCAGAGAGGTGTGTCTCGGGCAGGGTCTTCTGCTGCTTCCCTTGTGGGGAAGTGAGCCACAAATGCAATATTCGGCCAGTCTGCTAAAGCCCAGGAGCAGGGCAGGAACTTCCAAATTACTGATTTCTTTGGAGCTCATAATTTAAAGGGTCTAAATCAGAGGTGGTCAGAGCATACCAGTATGTAGCCTGACATGCACAGCTGGCCGAGACCAAAGAACCATGGTTCTTCTTGGGTTGGGGTAAATCCCAACGGCTAACAGTGAGTCCTTCTTGGGCCTGGCCATTACCAAAGGACCCTCCTGACGCGTATTGGGTTCCCACAATCCTCAATGACAACCATATTTGATGATCCTATCAATTCTCAGTTGAGAAATGGGCCCAGAGAGCTGTAGGGAGCACAGCTGAGGTCATGCAAACCCTCCATTGGCCTGTGTGGAGGTCCTGAGTCGGTGCATGTGGCCAGGAGTCAGCTTAGAAAGCTCTGTTGAAGAGGCTGCCTGTAAAAACAACACACAGGCAGAGAGAGAGAGCCCCCACGGGGCTGTTGGGAAAGGTAAGACCAGGGCCAATGGCCACTAAGCCAGGGGTCAGAGAGGCCTCTCTGGCCTCTGTGACCTCCACCCTGGGTGGGCATACAGACTGAGCACAAAGCTGTACCCCAGGCTGGGGCAGCACTCCCCATGCTCCCCAACTCCATTTCCTTAAAGGGACCTATGCGGCCAGGGAGCCAGTCCATCTGCCAGCCCACCCCCCTCCCTCTATGCCAGTTTTTCACACACAAACACACACACACACACACACAGCCCCAAGATAAAGCCCCCACCAGCTTCACCTAAGCACCAAAGATCCACATTCAAGAACTACACTCTACACAGGCTGTGTCCTTCTGTGTTTTCTGTGAGGCAGGAAGGTTGCAAAAGCCAGGAACAGGCTGGCACAAATCAAGGCAGGGATGTCCACTCAGGCCCAGTGGCAGACTGCAGACTCCCTGAAACATCCCACCCCCTTCTTTACATGCCTATGTCCAAAAGCAAACATTTCAAATGCCTTGCTTTGGCTAGCTGAGGCCATGCAAAAAGGAGGAGGCAGGGAATGCTTCTCAGAGTTTGGGAAAGCATTTCGAGTATGTGGTGCCAAAAGGCCCTCTCTGGTGGCACTGGCCTTGTGTGTCCGCTCACCGCTCACCCAGAGTCTAGCCCCTGGCCGCCCTGGGCTGGCTGCCCCTCAGGCCTCTATCCATGTTCCCCACAGCCTGAGGGGCATGAGTGTCCCGTCCAGGACAATGCAGGTACCCGTTCCCTGAGGCACCAGGTACAGGTTCTGAGACCCAGACCCCAGCACGTTCTTGAGAGACTTGGTTCTGCCTGTTAATTAATGTCTCTTTTCAGTTTGCTGTTTCCACCCATTTCAGATTAATGGTTATTAATGAATTCCCATCACACTGACCTAGGCCAACACCCTGTGCAGAGATTTGATTTGGGGTGGGGGCAAGGAGTGACAAGGCAAGTGCTCAGGCACCAGGGCTAGTTTTCATGGGAGATTTGGGAACTCTGCTCTCTCTGCTCTGAATGCAGGTCATAAGCCTCTCCCAGGCCCAAAGGCCACCCCAGGCAGTCTTGGGGTAAAGGAGAGGAGATGGATCCCCGAAAGATTTATGAGCCAAGCACCTAACTTCCCAGGACCCCACGTTTGCTCCTCCCTCCCGCTTCTGATCTCCATTTCTTTCAGCAGGGCAAGGGAGTGGGGATAAATGAGGGCCCATCATGGGAGCATGGCCATGCCAGAAAGGAAAGTGCTAGACCACCCCAAATGCCCTTACAAGCAACCAGTCATTTTATAGATGAAAAGACTGAAACCAGGAAGGGAAATAGTTTGTTCACACAGCATCACCTGGTCTTCGAATTCCTAGCCCAGTGCTCCAGCATTTAGAAGGCACATGTCACCACTGATTTTGGTGTGGGTGAGGATTGGCTACTTAAACCAGAAGATGAAGACTACCTGGCTGGAGACCCAAGTCTGGCCTGGGAAGAGAAGCCTGGGCTGGGCCACACAGGACAGTCCCTCTCCCAGAAAGTAGTGAGCTTGCATGTCTCCGAGTCTTGGAAGAAGCAGAGGCTACTCAAGCTGCAGCCTCTGTGGAGCGGGGAATGTGCGGGATTCTAGAGGCCACGGAGTCCTTCCAAGCAGTCCATGTCTGTCAAAACGGGGCCCTGGTTAGAAACAGTCCGCGCAGCCAAGGCCAGTAGGACATCCGGAGTTAACTCTATGGGAAATGGTCTCTGCCGCGGTGTTGGGGTTGCTTGTATTTTATTTGCAGTTCCTTGAGACCTGCCTAGCTCCACGGTTACTGGATCAGGAAGGAACGTGGTTATCGGGACGCGCCTTCGTGCAAATTGGGCCCGGAGGACCACAGAGCTGCTTGGCCAGGAGTCCTGGCAGCCAGCGACCAACATTCCAGCCCTTCCATCCACGACCTCCTTTCCCCTTTCTCTGATAGGCCCTGGGCCTCCCAAGGACTGAGGATGCAGTGGCCGAAGCAAGGGGAGGCCAGCGGATACGTGGAGCAGGGACAGCCTGTGTCACCCGCACGCGCGCTGTCTTTGCGCGCCAGGCAGCGGACCCGCAGGGGTCGCCGCGAGGTGCGAGTCGGCCCCCGGATGGCCTCCACCCCACGGGGCTCAGCTCCTCGCTGCTGGATCTCCGCATCCCGCGGGGGGACCAACAGACGCCCCCAGGCCGCTCAGTCCCTAGGCCCGAAGTCTGCATAGGGCTGCTGAAGCAGGGCGGCTGCGGCTGAGCTGAGCGAGCTAGGAGCTCAGCGCCCAGCACACAGGGCTGGCCTTCTGGGGCGCTTACCCACACCTACCCTGGTCCCGGGGCCTCAGACTCGGAAGCTTTCCGGGGACCGAAGGCGTTCCAGCGCACCCCAGCCTTCCACACCTCTCCCCTCTGCCGCCTTCAGAGGCCTGGATAAAGCCCCAAACACCAACCTTCCAGCTGCCCAGGTTCCTAAGGAAATGGAAGGACCCCTGGCCCCGCTGTGGCCTCTATGGGGTGTGGGGACCTTTCTTGAGCTACTCACTTGGGTGAGCGGCCGACGCACAGTGACTTCTTTCAGAAGCCTCCCCAGAGATAGTAGATCCCAGCGTGGCTTCAGCAGCAGCCCAGGTCTCACCCAATTCTTCCCCGTTTCTCTCTCCTTTACTTCCCGTGTGTCTCTCAGACCTTGCCTGAATTCCAAATCTTGAGATGAAGGCAAGCTTTCAGGGTGGACTCTTAAGAAAAATCTGGAGAAGGAGAAAGCCAGCTAGACCACTCTCCTCTAAACCAGCGGCAAACATCATCTTAAGAACAGGAACGAAATGGAATTAGAGTACCAGAGCTGGGCAAGGAGGGTTGGTCTCTTCTGTGGCCGTGAGAGGGGACTCAGTCTCCCTCTCTTCCCTAGCTGGCCGGTCCAGCTCACTCAACCAAAGCACGGGGGCCTGGGGGATGCTCGAGGTCAAGCAGCAAGCACTGAGGCTGCCAGATTCTGAGCTCTGTGGAAAGGAATAAAATGCAGCATTTAAGTCTTACCCGCCAGCCACCTCTGCGGCTATGGTTCGAAAGAATCTGTGTTGCACATATGGGGAGATTTATTATGCTCACACGTCCCCCAGTTCTATTTCAGCGTGACTTAGAGACAAACTGCCACGGCTAAAACAACAACACAAACCCAGGTTATGTTCAGCGCCACTGCATCAAGGAAAATCACTTTTTGGAAAACTCATCATCACGTGAAATGTTAAATTCACAAGGAGCTTCGCTCTTAGCAAAGTACAGCTCACCTATTTGGGTGGGAAACTCCTTCCCAGTTTGGAGCTCTGGCCTCAAAACTCACACACAGAGTCTAGCGGGGGAGTTGTGCTTTTGGTCCAGGGAAACAGATAATAAAACCATTCCCCTGCCCCAGCCATACCTCACAATGGTTTCACTGCTATGAAAAATTTTTAAAAGACATCAAACTCGAAAAGGCAGGTAATCTTCCTGTTACTTAAAGTCCTGAGAGTTGATAAATTCAGGACTCTAAAAGCATTGGAAATTATTTTTGATGGCCAATGAGCCTTTACAATTTTTCACTGCAATAGGGTAAGGATTAAGAAATCAAATCAAGAAGGAAAGAGGTCTGGAATCCACCTCTGATCTAACCACCACCGAGAATGGCCGTAAAATGCTCCAGAATCAATCCCCTTTGGACCTTCTCCTGCCCACTTCAAATTCTTTTCTGGAAAACCATTACAGTGGGGGAAGGAAGTCCGCATTTTAGGAAATGGAGGGAAAGCAGGACTCCCCCGGTTTGTAGTAGTTAGCTAATGGAAAACGCTTATCTCTCCCCTCCTTTGCCTCCTCAATTGGGGACGGCTGGACGTTGAGATGTAATGGTACTGTTTGTTTTGACAATCGGCATGTTTTGTCGCATTTAGCAAAAAGCATTTACAGCAAATGACACAACTGCTCCCACTCCTTCGGGCAGCCGCATCCAACCAGGGCTGTTTCTCCACTGCCTAGGCCAGGGTGAGATCTAAATTAGTCGGAAAGTCTTTTCCATCACTAAGAAGACAATAGGGGAGTGCCCCCATCTCTCCGTGATCATCTGTATATGTCTAGGAGTTTACCCACCTGTGTAACAAAAATAATCAAAACAGGTGGATTTGCAAACACACCTTGTTTTTTTTTTTTTTTTTTTTTTTTAAAAATGCGAGAACACAAACACACTGTCCGGACTTTGGGCAGAAAAACAACATGGGTTTATTTTAAGGTAAGTACAACAATTAAGACCACATAAGACAAACACAGGTGAAGTTAAATTTTTAAAGATTTTTTTTCTTTTAGGAATGCTCAGGGAGGAACCTACTATACAAAACCATCACACTTTGTAAATAAAAAGTATCAGATACTTGACTTCTTTATCCGCCAACAACAAAAAATAAATTATTTCCTTGTTTGTAAAAGACCTACCACCGGGGAAAAGAATCATATCTCATAAGTGTACAGGGGTTTAAAAAAAAAAAAAAGGAAACACCCCACATGGGTTTCTTAAATTTTCATTTTGGCAGTTCGAAATGGTTGGGCAAGATGAAAAAAATTATCCAGTGAACTCAACTTTAAATATTATATTAATGGCTCTGAACAACAACAACAAAATAGCCTGATTACAAATCCACACATTTGTACAGCACGGTTAGAGAAATTTAAAATTACACACAGCACAAAGGTAATCTATAGAGGCCCCCATAGACCTATGGGGGTCTCTACAGAGAGTCATTTACTGGGTCGCTATGGGATTTGGTCCGTAACTTAATTTTGGAAACCCCAGCTGGAGCAGTGAGCACAACCATCCTGGGAAGGGAGAGGGGAGGGGGGTGGGTGGGTTTAGAATCAATATTCATTTCGCTGGGCTGCGTCCCTTTACCGGGGCTTCTTAGGATCTCGGAAACGGGGGCGGGTGGGGGGGGCATCGAATTAAAGTTACCTGCAGCTTCACAGAGAAGGGCTGAGGCTGGCGAGCGCGCTCTCTGCTCCTGGGTCTGAGAAAAAGCTGGTGGGCAATGTTTTGGTTCTTTTTGCGTCTCTGCAGCCCGAACGGTCTGAGAGGTCCGGGTCCGGGTGCGGGAGGCGAAGCCGGAGCGGGCCGGGCAGGTCAGTATTTCGTGCAGTCATAGGAATAGGGGGCGGCGTGGCGGTAGAGAGATGGCGTGGATCTGTAGGGCAGCTGACAGCTCGCGTTGGTGCTCACCTGCGGTTCCCCGAGGGTCGAGTTCTCCATCCCCAGCCGGTGAGAGTTGAACATCTCCCGGACGTTGGGGAAAGTCTGCTGCTGGGCCGCGAACGTGTGGCCCGGGAGGTGGTTCAGGTCCCCGCTGTGGTTGAGATACCAGGAGGCGGCCTGGGCGGCGGCGGCCCCGGGCTGGGGCGCCGGCTGGGGCTGGGGCGCCGGCGGGGGCGGGGGCGGGGGCGGCGGCGCCTGCGGGTGGTGGTGGCCGTGGTGCTGGTGGTGGTGGCCCGCGGCAGCGAGCGCGCCCTCCTGGCCGGCGGCGAGGTTGAGGGCGCTCAGGGGCGACGCGGGGCCGCTCGGGTGGTCCGAGAGGGCCTCGTCCAGCGCGGGCGGGACGCACATGTGCGCGGGCCGCTCGGCGCCGGTGTACAGGCTCATGGCGCGCATGCTGCACTGGTAGCCCCCCGCGGCCCCGGCCTCCAGGCCCTGCGCGCACGGCTGGCCGTAGGCGGCGGGCGGCGCGGCGGCGTAGGACAGCGCGAGCGGCGGCACCACCAGGCCCGCGCGCCCGGCCGCGGGGCTCAGCTCGCCGCCCGGCGGCGAGGTTCGCAGCGTCATGATGTTCTCCACGCTGAAGCCGGGCAGCCCGTTGGGCGCGCCGGCGTGGTGCTCGGGCAGCGAGCCGTCGGGGGAGCCGGCGGGCGTGGAGGCGCTGCTGCGCGGGCTGCCCTGCAGCGCGCTCTCGGGGCTCAGCGTCTCCACCTTGGTGATGACCGGCAGCGCGGGCGACGCCGCCTCGCTCTTGATCACCACCTTCTTCTCGACCTCCTTGGGGGCGTCCGCTAGAGGGGGCCCGGCCGGGGCGCCCTTGGCCGCGGCCGGGGGCGGCTCCTTGAGGTGGGCCCGCTCCTCCTTCTCCTTGGGCACGTCCTTTTTCTTGAAGCGCCGGCGGCGCCGCAGGAAGCTGCCGTTCTCGAACATGTTGTAGGAGTCCGGGTCCAGCGTCCAGTAGCTGCCCTTGCCAGGTTTCTTGTCGTCGCGGGGCACCTTGACGAAGCACTCGTTGAGCGAGAGGTTGTGGCGGATGCTGTTCTGCCAGCCTTGCTTGTTCTCCCGGTAGAAGGGGAAGCGGTCCATGATGAACTGGTAGATGCCGTTCAGGGTGATCTTCTTCTCGGGCGCGTTCTGGATCGCCATGGTTATGAGCGCGATGTAGCTGTAGGGCGGCTTTACGAGGTCCTTGGGCGCCGCGGGCTGGTGGTGGTGGTAGGGCGCGTAGGAGCGGCCCATGCCCGCGCCGTACTGCTCCGGGTGGCCGGAGTAGACGCCCATGGGGCTGGCCATGCCGCCGTAGCTGCCGGCCGCCCGGTAGTAGTTCTGCTCGCTCAGGTAGGGCACCACTCCCAGGGCATTGGGGTCGGACACCGAGTAGCGCGCCTGCATGCTGCGTCCGAGACGGCTCGCCGCCGCCCGCGCGCACGCACCGCGAAGCAGGCCCTGCGAGAGCGAGAGAGCGCGGGAGGGCGAGGGAGCGAGAGGAAGGGAGCCGGCGGGGGGAGCCCCGTGCGCCGGCACGCCTCGGGGGCGCTCGGGGGCGCGGCGGGGGAGCGGCCGGAGCGCGCGGAAGGCACGCTCGCGGTCAGCGGACCGGGCGGATCGGCATCCTGGAGGGCGCGCCCCGGCGAGCGCAGCGCCGGCCCCCGCTCGCTCGCTCGCTCGCCCTCGGGACCGGCGGGTGGCAGCCGGAGCCGGCGGCCGGGGACGCGGCCGAGACGCCGCGCGCGCGGGGCACGGAGGAGGCCGGCCGCTCCGGCCGCGGCGGGACGGGGAAGGCGGCTTTCCCGGCGCCCCAGCAGAGCGGCAGCCCCGAGGGTCGGCGAACCGGGGTCCAGAGTGGCTGCCCTGCCGAGCCCGGAAAAAGAGGCAAAGTCCCTTTTAGGGATTGGGAAAAGTTTCAAAAGTCTTCTTGCTGAAAGCAAGTTTTTACTTTCCTCCAGCCACGCCCCCTCCGGGAACTTCGGACCAATAACCCGGCGGCTGCGCGGAGCTGTCGCCAATCAGGGCCAGGAGCGCCGGAACCCGTCGGCTCTAAGACCCAGCTGCTCAGAACCAGGCTTTTCTGCAAGCCAGCCTTCACTTGAAAAG
Organism: Canis aureus; assembly: GCF_053574225.1. Lineage (NCBI taxonomy): Eukaryota > Metazoa > Chordata > Mammalia > Carnivora > Canidae > Canis > Canis aureus. The sequence goes on along the minus strand of NC_135613.1, from coordinate 22,711,535 downwards.
ATTTTTATTAAAAAAAAAAAAAAAAGAGTGATATCTTATGAAAATTTATTCTATTATCACATTTTGGTTTATGGGCCCACATGCCCAGAGCAAAAAAAAAAAAAAAGAAAGAAAGAAAGAAAGAAAAAGAAAAAAGAAACAACCACAAACAAAACCCATGCTCCTTGGCCGATAAAGTTAGTTCGAAATATAAAATCGATTTGATTAATGTAGTCAAATATCTCCCCAAAGACCCTGTAAGTAGCAAAGACCCTGGGACTGTTTTTCTTATTAATGAGTGATGAGGCGAATAATTCGATTTCCTAATTATCGCGGCCCAGGTGTAATGGATTCAAAGCAAGCGTGCTGGATTGGAATGGAAGGGGCCTCCCCTGGATGTTGTCATCATTTAAGTAAAAAAAAAAAAAAAAAAAAAAATTATTAATTTTCAACAGAGAGTTTCCAGGTTCAGGGAGGTCAGGAATAGCCTAAAAGCTTTCAGAGGCAAATTGCAGAACCTGAATGAATATTCCTCACCTCCACGGGGGGAGCCGGGCCACGGCTTCTAGAGGGGAAAGGCAGAGTGGGAGAAGGAGCAGTATCTTGAGAATTTAATCCTCAAGTGCGCCGTGGATTCGGCAAACCGTACGCGCCACGGTGAGCAGTCCTGCAGGGTTTGGGGAGAGTGGAGTGGCTCCACTAATTTCTCCCCCCGCCTCATTCCCCTCCCGCGCAGATGCTTGCAGCTCACCTTCTCCAGATTTTCAGAGCCTCTCCCTTTTCCCAGAGATAAATTCCCTTTGACAAGCTGACTCCCGCGCTCGCCAAAGACGGGAACAATGCGGCCAGCCACCCGGCCCAAGGAGAGCCGGGGTTCCTCTGCGGGAGAGGGGAAACCCAAGCCCGCTTTGCGCGGGGGCTGCGCTCCAGGACGCGCGCCCGCAGCGCCGCACGCGGCGGGCTCCCCGCGGGGAAGCTGCCCCCAAGCCCCGTCCGCTGGGTCGCCAGTCCCGGGGCGCAGGGCCCGCCTCCCGCTCCGGCGAAGCCCCTTGGGGACTCTCCAAGCTGACTTTCTGTACGCGGTCCTTTTTGTTGGTTGAAGTTTGATAAGGTGATTTGGGCACTGGGCTCCGTGGGAGGACCGCGTAAACGATCGCAAACGGTTAAGACACCTCCAGACGTTATAGAGTGGGGATCCTGACCTGGGGCGACTCGAGGTCTTACCCTTTAAGCTGCCCTCTCTCCTCCGAGTACCCCCGGAAAGTCCGTTTTTTTTTTTTGTTTTTGTTTTTTGCGGACGGAGTATTTATTCCTCCCACCCCTCGAACGACCGGCTCACCCTTCCCCGCTTCCCCTTGAAGGGGGAAGGACACTCGTCCGAAGGGCTGAAGACGGATCAGAATTCTTCGGGAAGTTGTCCCTCGGTGGGGCTGGGGGAGACCAAAGATAAAACTTCTGTATTTATCCACCACCACCCCCATCCCCCCCCCCGCCCCCGCCTCTGCCCCTCTTCCATCACTTGATCCCCAGAAAAAGGATGTGAGACAATCCACCCTCACCCAGTTTTGGGAGGTGAAGGGAAGGCGTTGGACACATCTCATTCATTTCCAATAAAGGAACAAAAGAAAAAAAATCTGCATGTACATTATCTATGAATGATATTATCTGCTGATAAATTCAAAATCAGAGGGCAAATACAAACCAGGTCCCTAGGACCCTGAATAATCTACTTCTGAAACGCTGTATTTTTTTTTATGGGTGCTGAGTCTTTCTCTAAGATGATTTTTTTTTTTTTGCAACTAAATAAAGCTTCCCAAGCCTCAGCTCGCAGGTGAGTGTTTGAACGTTCCTCCACCCCACTACGACTTTATTATTTTTAAAAAATATGTTCAGATCCATCTTTCAAATTTAAAAAAATTGCCTTCCTCCTTGACTGCGTGACAGGCACCTCAAGTTCTTATGATTTTACTGGAAATGCAAACTATTGATCAAGAAACACTCCTCCGTCTTGTGTTTCCAGGTGAAATATTATTCACTCTGCTTTTATGAGGTGCTTTAAAAAAAAAAAAAAGCTTTATCACAGCATAGGACAAAAACCAAAAAAAAAAAAAAAAAAAATGACCATGGAAAATAAATTCCAAAATGGCAGTGTCTGAGTTCGTATTTACAGGGGTGTCCAGGTTTAAAATTACTGTCATTTGAAAAGCACTCGGTGGAGGGGTCAAAATTATTAACGCCCCCTCCCCCAAAAAAGCGGATTTGGGAGGAAAGAAATTTTTATAATCTAGGTAGAAAAGGTGAGAGGGATATTTTCCTTTGCCCCTGGAATTGGGTTTCTTCTCTGTTCAGTGGGACTCCGGGAGAGTTGTTTGCACAGGTTATTATAACAACATCTTCCACGCACCTGGACTTTGCAGAAAACCGTATTTCCGATCTTTTTTTTTTAACCTGCCAGGGCATTTGGGATTGGGGGGCTTTTAATTCATTGATGATTTCTTCCCCCACTGATCCTGCGGTCACGGAGCCGAGAGGAATCGGGCCCCAGAGGGTCCTGTGCGCTGCTACAATCCCGAGCGACGCTGGAGGCAGGAGAAATTCAAGGCACCCCCTCCCCCAGGTCCTCCCCCCACCGCGCAGCCTCCTGGCCCCAGGCGCCGCGGGCTCCCGCACCTGGACGCGGCTCCCGCGGGCCTGGGGTGTTGGCGCCATCTGAAGGCCAACCAGGGAACTGCTTCAAAAAAAAGAAAAAGAAAAAGAAAAAGAAAAAAGGAACCGGGCGGGTCTCGTCGCAAGGAAGGTGCTGACACCGCATGGATGCACTTTAGCATTGCACGGCAGGAAAATCTCTTAAGTCAGAGAGAAGCTAAATAAACTGTGTGCGGCGCGTCGATTAAAAAAAAGCAAAACATTTTCCACAGCTATGCAATGTGTCAAGAACATGATCTGTTGGAAAACAGAAATGTCTTTGAAACTTCTCAGGAGCAAGAAATCCTCTCTAGGGAGATTCGCTGAGGTTCTGAGCAAATAAAATCTGTGCCTCTTAGGTGGCTAGAAGTCTAGGCATCCCCCCAAACCCCGCAACCCCCAACCCCACCCTGGGTTGTTGAACACATTGCTTGTCCCTCTGTGTCCCTCCAGATGCTAGCTGTCCTCTGCCCAAGGTGTGGTGTGGGTTTCCGGGGGGATTCATCAGGAAAATGTTTGCACTGGATGTGTGGTATATAGCATGGGCTTGAACGAGAGGGAGAGGTTTAAACACGTCCGCAAGCTCCTTCTGCTTTGGAGACACAACACAGAATTCGATGAGGCCACAAGTGAGAGGAGACTGTGTCTCCTCTCAGTGTTTTCAAGACATTTGTCCTGGGTTCCTTTCAACGTCCCCCTCTGGACCCACGAGATGCCTTGGGTTTTAGGGAAAGGGACCAGATTTAAGTGCAGTCCCAGGCTTCCAAAATCTACTTGGGGATCTGATGAACCCTTGGGAGGAACAGAATCAATGCAGCTGTGTCAAAATCCATTGCAACCCAGCTCCTAGCAATGATCTTTTTCCAGGACAACAAGCGTGTCCCTGATGAAAGCTATCTGAACCTCCTTTACTGTGCAGGAATAATCCTCCTTCCCCAGGATTTAAAGTCGACTTGGTGCTGTTCACAGATGGCAGTGCCACGAACGACATAATTACAGGGGAGAGGACTGTCCTTGCTCGAAAGATGAAAGGGACATGATAACGAAAGGCAATACTTGATCCTGAGTGGAGGAAATTTAAAAGGACAGTTTTGAGAGTACCTGGGGAAATTTGAATCTGGAGTGCATATTAGATAATAATCTTGTATCAAAGTTAAAATTCCTGCATGCAATCACTGTATGTGGTCAAGCAAGAACACGTTTCTGTTTCTGGAAGGCACATGCCACAATGTTTAGGGGTGGTATCATCATCCCTGCAACTTCTAAAAGATTTCCCTGCAGGTGGGGTGGGGGAGATGGAGAAGGGGCGGCACACCTAAAATGTCAAATGATAGCACTTGCTGAGCCTGTGCTGTGTGGTCATTCACTGTGCACTGTTCTTGCAACTTTCCTGTGAGTTTGAAAAAATTTTTTAAAGATTTTATTTATTTACTTATTTATTTGAGAGAGAGAAAGAGCAAGCATGAGTGGGGGCAGGCAGAGGGAGAGGGGGAAGCCGACTCCTGGATGAGCAGGGAGTCCTACTCGGGGCTCAATCCCAGGACCCCGGGATCACGACCTGAGCTGAAGGCAGACGCTTCACCAACTGAGCCACCCAGGTGCCCCTTGAAATTTTTCAAAATTAAAAAAAAATAAAATGGGAGAAAAACCTCTCTGTTTCTCTGAAAATCTAAAAAGGGATGTGACCCAAAGCAAAGATCCTTCTATGGAAGGAGTTGCAAGACCTAATGTGGGGCCAACTTGGTCCTGGTGTCCCTTCTCCCTGTGTTCTGGATGTCTCTGAAAAATAACCAACAACCATGTGCTTTATCATATTCACTTGTGGTTGTTAATGTAAAAAAACAAAAACAAAAAAAAACAAACTGATTCTCCATCAGTGGTCCCGCCTTCCAGTGCCATGAATCATTGTCATAAACATTTATTGGCCAGAGCTGGTCACATGGCCCCACCCTCCACCCCGCCCCCCCAACAGGTAGCTGGGCAGGCCAACATTCCTTCACAACAGCTTTACCTGTGCCACTCACATCCTGCCTTTCTGGGTGGATAGTGACTGCCTTATTTACCTCCTCAGTGTCAGTGCCTTAAGTGATACCTTGCCACATAATAGGTGCACAGGAATGTTTGTTGAATGAATGTGTGACTTTTCCAAGATTTTTCTCCCTGATGTATAAAGGAAAGTGTAAAGTGTGTGTGCTATGTGCCAAGCTCTGTGCCCGATGATCTGCCCATGACAGCTCCTTTAATCCTCTTTTGGGGTAGTTACTATTAATATCACCACTTTACAGGTGAGGTTTAAGCCCCATCCAGAGGCTTTAAATAACTGACCTATGTCTTGCAGCTGCCACGTGATCTAACTGGGTCTCTTAGCCCATCACTTTGGAATTAGGGTCAGGACCTTGGAAATTAGAGGAGACATAAAAAGTTAAAATAGCAACTTCTGTATATGTGTAAAAATAGTCTAAATGGAAACATATAGATATATAATTTCATGACTATATATACACAGTGAATAGTGTATGCACACAGGCATGACTTCTGAACACACATGACTCAATGTCTCTGAAATTTTAGCTTTCTATATCATCAACTGGAAACCCTGTAATTAACCTTGTGGGGTAAATAGACTCATTATCGGAGACTGTGAAAAGCGGACTATTCCCTGAGAGGTGCAGACAGGGCTCTGATTGTGTAGACAAGGGCAGGGAGAAAAAAGAGGGGAGGAGGTTTGGAATGGGTGTTCTGAGCCCCAGGGAATAAGCCAGACTTGGAATCACAGTCCAGGAGCAGCTGTGAGCAGTGCTTCAAAGTGACGGCAGGGTCCCACGGTGGCAATAACCTAAGGAGGCCCCAGGAGGACCTCTAAAGGACAGAATGGCGTCAGGAGCGCAGAGCAGCTCCCCCAAAGGAGTCAGACCATGGCAGGTACTGGATGCTCTTCACCTTTTAGGAATTCCATTAAAGCAAAAATGCTCCCCTGCTGGACCCCAGCCTTTGCACACGAGTGTCCACACGGGAGGTTTTGAATGCCAGACCGGCCTGAACCATCCACAGGGCATTTGCATATGTTGTTCCTTTTGCCTGGGTCTCTCATCCTCAATTCCTTGCTGCCTTGCCACCTCCTCTGAGACCTCACCTCCCATCTGCTTCCTCCTGTCCTTCACCGCACCCCCATCCTGATTCATTTTCACCCTCTGTTAGATGATCCTGTTAGCCTGGGGTCGGCCTTGCCCACCCCCCATGCCAAGATATAAGCAGCAAGAAAGCAGGCAGGACCCTGTCTGCCTTGTGGAGCCACTGCATGCCACACCCCACTGCTCTGCTCCGCACAGACTCCATGCTCTAAACTCAATGAATGGATGTCACCTGGGGCTTCAGAAACACCCCTCCCTCCTGCCATAACCACAAGCCTCATCCCCCATTTAGTGGTTGAAACCCAGGATTCAATTCAAACATTTACTGGTACTTATTTTAGGCAGAGGCTGCCCAGGGAATGGGGAAGCATTGTTGAATGCTTCAAGGCTGTCTTGGAAGGGCTCACAGGCTGAAACTTTTATTTTGGCAAAACACATATAGACCTTTTTCATTATTAGCATATTAAACAATTCTACATCTATTAAGTATTAGATGCAGCTCCAAATAACTATGTATCATTAAAGCTCACAATTCAAGGGAGTGTAACAGGAGAAGGTTTTTACTTGGCTCTGTGACAGACGGGAGAGGTGCCAATGGATTGCTTGCAGCTCAAAATATGAAAGAAACTATACTGATTTTTTGGAAGAATGAGCGTCATAGACCACGTGGCTAAAATTCCCAATAGCACAGAAGACTTTAAAAACCAAAAGAGCATCTTCTCACCACCCTCCTCCCTGCTTGCAGAAACCATTAACCCCTCCCACTGCTTCTTCAGCCGCTACCCACATATCTCGAAAAAAAACAGTCTTTGCTGCTACTTCTCAGTGAGGATGACCATGATCCTCTGCCTCCCTGTTCTGTTTGAAGATAGTAGTAAGTTTACTTAGAAGAAATGGGCTGGTTCCCGTGTGCAAGGAGACGTTTTAAAACATGACCCAAGTGGCGCCCGGTTGTTCCTGTTGCGTAACTGCAGCACAGTGTGTATATTTTAAATTAGCATTTGGGTTCACCCGAGGATGCCAGAGCTCTGTGCAGGCACTACTCCACCCTCCCTCCGCCTGTCCAGCTCCCAAAGGACGTTTGTTTAGACCCCGTGCAGGTCCTCTTTATGCATTGAAGTAATGACTCTTCAAGTCCATCCCCGCTTTGTTAGAGGAGTTCCTTGGCACTCCACCTTTCCCTCCCGCTAGCCACCAGGCTGATTTGGGGTGCAGGGGGGCATTTCTGGGATGGGGAAAAAACCACCAAAAGCAGGAAAGAGAAGGGCAAAGTCAAACTGACAGAGACAAATTTTGGCTGAGAGGAGGCTGAGTGTGCAAGGTGGTGGTCCCACAAGGCCTGGACAGCCAGCTGAGAAGTGTGTGTGCTCTGCTGGGGGGGGGGGGTGCCAAGGGGAGCCATTAGATCACAGCTGGAAGATATGCAGGGGGAGTGCTGGTGGGTGGAGGGCAGTTCAGAGGGCAAGCAGAGGAGGGTGAGGAGGAAGGGGGAGGAGGAGGGAGAAGAAGGGGGAGGGAGGAGGAGAAAAGAGGGAGGAGGGAAAACTGGGCAGACAGGGGAGGAGCAGGAGGGAGGAGGAGGGAAAACGGAGGGGAAGGAGAAGGGAGAAGGAGGAAGAAGGAAGGAGGGAGGAGGAGGAGAGGAGGGAGGAAGGGGAGAGGAGAAGGATGGGGAGGACGAAGGTGGATGACACAGAGAATGGATATAGTTAGGAGACAGGAGACAGTTGCAGTCTAAAGCATGGTGACACACCCTTGGCCTGGGCGGTGGCAGCAGGAATAGTGAGCCATCACTGTGACACCTCAGGCATCTTCATCTTGCCATAATAGAACCTCCCATGAAATGCCAGGTGCTGACAGATGGCCTCACCCGATCCCAGGATGGGAGAAGGCACATAACTCAGGAGCAGAGCCAGATGACAGAGGAATGCCTGAAGGGGGGAGGGAACCTTCTAGCTCCTCAGGAGCCAGTCTTTGTTATTACTAGAATTATTTGTGTGGTTTTCTTCTTTTTAGCACTTTAGGAGTTGTGTGCATATGTGCATATGATGCAGGGAGAAGGCAGGGAGCAGAAAGCAGAATGTGGCATTTAATATTTTAAGTCTGTACCTGTAAAGTTTAGGGGCTGGACATATTGGCGTCTCAGAAGCACACGCGGGGAGAGGTCTGGCTGTCAGCACCGCGGCACCTCGGGTGAATCATTGGACCTGATCTCTCAACACCTTCTCTTGTCTGCCTAACAGGATGGTTATGGGACGATGACAGCATGCTTGCTGCAGGCTGGGTATGCTCTGTCCTCTCACCAACGCTAATGGAGGAATCACTTCCCCACATTTTAAAGAAAAGGGAACAGAAGCCCAGAGACGTGGAGTTAATGACCCAAAGTCACAGATCTTGGAGATCCATGGCCAAGCTCTTCATGCTCTTGCCTTTTTACTTGTGTGTTCCTCCTAGCCGGGTTCGAAGGGGTTGTGAGAACTCACAAGGAAATGCTGTGACAAGCCATAAAACCCTCAAGTGAACCTAAGCGCTGTGTCCTGGCAGCTTGTTCATCAATGCCAGACCCTGGGGGCCACCAAGATGCCCTTCAGGAGGTGATGGATAAGTACACTGTGGTCCATCCAGACAATGGAATGTTGTTCAGAACATTCCAAGAAAAGAACTACCAAGCCCTGAAAAGATATGGAGAACCTCATGCATACGACTAAGCGAAATAAGGTGATCTGAGAGGCTCTATCCTGTGTGACTCCAACTCTACAACATCCCGGAAAAGGCACAAGTATGGAGGCAGTAAAGTGTCAGTGGTTGCCAGGGACTCGGGGTGGGGGGTGGGGGTGAATAGGTGCAGCAGAGGACGTTCAGGGCAGTGAGACAGACCACTCTGGGATACTCTAATGTTGATACACATCATTATACATTTGTCCAAACCCGTAGCATGTCCACCACCGAGAGCGACCCCTCCTGTAAACTGGACTTTGAGGGTCCACTTTGGTGTCCTCAGTCAGGTTGGGCTGCTACAACAAAACACCATAGCTCACAGTTCTGGAGGCTGTCAAGGCCAATATCAAGGGTGATGGCAGATTCCGTGTCTGTTAAGAGCCTGCTTCTTGGTTCACCGGTGCCCGTCTTCTTTCTGCGTCCTCCCATGGCCGAAGGGGCAGGGTGAGGGAGCTCTCTGGAGCCCCCTACATAAGGGCACAAATTGCACTAAGGATGCTCTGCTCTCATGACCTGTCCCCTCCCAAAGATTCCACCTACTGAAGCCACCACGTTGGGCGTTAGGCTTCAACATATGAATGGAGCAGGGATACAAACATTCAGTCCATGGTGATAACGATGTGTTGGAGGTGATGGTGACAAAGGTACTGCTGTGGTGTGGGATGTTGAGCCTGGGAGAGGCTGTGGTGTATGGGAGCTCTCCGTACCTTTGACTCAATTGTACTGTGAATCTAAAATGGTTCTATTAAGGCTATTTTTTAAAAATCTCACGTGACCCACGCACAAATTTACATATAGGATTGAGTCTGAAGCCTTTAGGTCAAAGTTCTAGAACATCTTTTTACAGGAAAGCCAACAAATTTCTTCTAAGGGTCTCTCTTTTCTTCTTTTTCTTTTTTTAAAGATTTCATTTATTTATCTGAAAGATAAGATAAAAAAAAAGATAAGAAAAAAAGATAAAGAGTGAGAGAGGGAGAGAGAGCATGAGTGGGCGGGAGGCAGAGGGAGAGGGAAAAGCAGTTGCAGACTCCCCGCTGAGCAGGGAGTCCAATGTGGGGCTTGACCCCAGGACCTTGGGATGATGACCTGAGCCAAAGGCAGACACCCAACAGACTGAGCCATGCAGGCTGCCCAGGGGGCCTCTCTTTCATAACTACTTATTCTTTTAAGTGCCTGGGCTTTGGGAGCACTTCTAATCTGGCAACAGGAATGAAGGAACCAGAGGGAATGTCCTGGGGAATGCCACCTGCTTTCTAAAATTGCCACTGAGGGAGTTTGTCCCCAGTGGCTTGTTACTCTCTGGGGGATGCACTAGGCTGTCCGTCTCAGGGACTTGGACGGTTGGTTAGCACCCTGGATGCTACTCTGAGCACAGCTGGCTAATAGTGACTCCCACACACATTTCCACTGCTGGGGACAGGTCCATTTGCATAAATACTCTGCACTGATCTATTGATTGTGTTCTCCTGAGAGTGGGAAAAGACACCAACCTCCCTGAGAGATTTTATTTTATAATCTTCTGTTGTCCAGAGCAAAGCTTTGTACTCCTTTTTGCAAGCCTACAAGACATGGCGTAAACAAAAGCAATGTTAATGTCTCTACGTATCAATGCCATGAATACCACCTAGGGATGGAGAGCTGAGACCAGGAGCTGCAATACTTATAATTAAGCACAGGCGCTGCCCTTTCTCAGCTGGGCACCTCTGGGCAAGGCTTGCTAACGTCTTGACCCTCTGCTTCCTCGCATTCCCGTAGAATGCCGGTCACGTTTGCTGCCCACAGTTGTTGTGAGGACTATATCCAGGTATGATATCCGAGGCCCTTAGCCTGGCATGTCTGGCACATTTGTAGCAGTGTTTCTTACTGTCATTGATTATGTTCTATCTGATAAAGGCAAAGGATAGAGGATCCGTTCCGTGGGAGCTGGAATACATGGTTGGAACACCCAGAACCGCATCTCCCATATCTTGAAGCCGGCGGTAAAATGCTTGGTCTGTTTCCCAAGTGAGGATCTTATCAAGTATCAGATATGCAATTTGGAAAAGCAGCTGCCGGTTCCTGCTGGCTTCCGTTGCATGAGGTACAATGCTACCAGTGTGCAGTTACTCAGTGGAGTGTGGTTACTGGTGACACGATCACCTCCCTAAAGCTTGAATGCGCCTCCTTCTCCTTCTGGCCGGCGGAGTGGGGCCCTGAGAGGAGGGCTCAGACTGGGCTCTCTATTGAGCCCCTCTCCCGAGCCACCTCCCGGCCCTTATACTGACACACGCTCGATGTGTTGAAGGAATGATAGAGGCGAGCAGAGGCAGGACGCCACATGCTTTCAGCCCCTAGGAGCTCCAGAGGCCGCGGTAAAATCAAGCCAGCGCCCAGGCTGGTCCCCGTGCCACGTGCGGTGAATGCCACTCCAGCAGCCTGACATTTTATTTTATATTTAAAATATTTTACTTATTTATGAGAGAGGAGGCGGAGGAGGAGGAGGAGGAGGAGGAGGAGGGGGAGAGGGAGAGAGACTCGGAAGCCGCCTCCACGCCCAGTCCAGAGCCGGATGCCGGGCTCCATCCCACGCCCATGAGAAAGTGCCCACGGCCGACGGAGACGCACACTCAGGGGTGAGCACTTGGGTATCTGCCTCAGGGAAGAGGAACCGCATCCTGAAGGAGCAATCAAGGCTGGCTTCCCGGAGGGGGCGGCCTCTGGGGAAACAGAAGAGGAGATGGGGTACGTCGCAATGGTCAGTGGGCTCCAAGAGGCGAGGGGCTTCTTCACCTCGGTAGCCCCAGCACCCCACAAGCGCCCCTGGGAACAGGCTCGCAACACCGAACCGCTCGGTGAACAAATGACAGCCCAGGAACCAGGCCGGCCTCCCTCCCTCCGCGCCCCAAGCCCATCCCCGCGCTCCACCCGCGGAGACGCACGCGCATGCGCGCCCACCAGGCCTCCGCGGCGACGTCACCGCCCCCCTCGCGGTCAGCGCGCAGGCGCGAAGGGAGCACGCGAGCGGGTGACGTCACTCCGCGCCGGATTTGGCTTCCGGAGGCGTCGCTCGCTGACTGCGTAGTGATGGAGCTGCCGACCGGTGAGCAGCCGCGGGCGGGGACCCTCCGGGAGGGGCTGCCGGGGAGCGCGGGACAGCCAGCGGGCGGGCGAGGGGGGCCGCGGGGCGCCCTGGAGCGGAGTGGAGCTAACGCGGAGCGGAGGAACAAGGCCCCCTGCCGTGCCTGGCGGTGCCCCCGGTGAGGTCCGCGCTCCGCCAGCATCCCCACGGCGCGGCGGGGGCTCCGCGGCTCGCGGCGGGGGCGCGGCGGGGGCGCGGCGGGGGCGCGGCGGGCCTGGGAGCGGCTTAACGGAAACGCCGGGCCGCGTCAGGGCTTCCCAACGCCTGGCGGGCGCCGGGAACGCCGGCTTCGTGGCCCCTGGGCTTTGGCGATCGGTGCCGGGATCGCTTGGCCGAGGTAGCACCGGGGGCTCAGGCCCCGCGGCGCCGGACGAATACGCCTCTGCCCTTGCGAGCGTGCGGCGCGTGAGCAGCCCCGCACACAGACGCTGATCATTCCGATGCCTGCCGAGTGCCAGCCGACCCGGCGAGGGCCCGCACGTTGTGGAGGGAGGTAAACAGGCAGCTGCGGAACAGTTGAGGCACTGCACACAATACGTGTCGCCTTCAGCTATACCTTCGATACGTGCCATGCTTTGTGCCTCTACAAAGCTCTGCCCTTTTACTCGCCCCTGCTCCTCCCAGTGAGCACATTGCGTTCTAAACGGGAGCCACTCGAATGTTTGTGATTAATTGACTCTCCAAGGGCGAGGGTCACAATTTCTTGCATATCTTGTGCCCCCCCCCCCCCAGTATCCTGCACAGTGTCGGGAATGTTGTAGCACCTGTGGGTTATTAGCGAAAGCGATCAAGGTGATACCCGTATGGTTCTAGCGACATAATTGTGTTTGAGAAAAGCAAGGTGCCCTGGGTTCCTAAAGGAGGCATCTATCTGCCTGGGACCCGGCCCTCAAAATACGTGCAGGGGGGATGTCGTGTGTCAGGCAGAGCTGGAGAGAGAGGAGGTACCAAGGACTGAAAGTCAGAGAGAGGTGGGCAGGTGTGTGGCAGCAGGGACAGCATGCTTGAGCCACATTGTGAATCCACGGGGAGGAGTACATGGAAGATGAAGCTGACGTGGGCATCAGGGTGTGGCAGGCCTGCGCTCCTTGTGACCCTGTGACGGAGGGATTCCCAGGCAGTGGAGCAGAACAGGGAGTGTTTCCCGGAGGTGGTGCTGAAGCTGAGCCTTGAAGAATGAGGGTTTGTGGAAGGGACAGACTGCTGAGCAGACTTGCTAGCACACACCTTCAGTGCAAAGCTCCCAGCGGGAAAGAACAAGCCAGGCGCTGGAAACTGCCTGCATGGGCCTATTCAGGTTCCATCTTACAGATGGGTGTCCTCTAAGCACACCCAAATCTGCAGTTTTGATTTCTGGAGTGGTTTGGAAGCACACCTAGGGGCAGGAGGTACCAGTGGTGTTTGCTGTGGGTTCCAAGAGGCTCTGGGACTGGGCTGCATGCCACGCTGAGGAGATCTAGACCTACCCAGAGGGCAGAGGCAATGGAAGCCTTTAACTCTGGCCCTTATGCCTTAGAACGGCAGGCAGTGGTTTAAGTTGCGGTAAGATGAGCAGCAGGGATAGGTGGAGAACAGCAAACTGCTGGTTGGTAACAAGTTTGGAAACCGCCTGTTGCCCTTCAGAAGGGGACTGCCTGGGTAAACCTCGGCCTGTCCCCACAGTAGAATACCATGCAGCTTCACAAAAGGATGGAGGCATTCTTATATACCACGTGGGCTGATGTGCGAGATGTCTGGCAAGAACACTGATGTGCAGGGCAGTGTGTGCTGTGCAGTGGGCCACCTTAGGGAAAGGACACGACGGGAAGTGTCTTCTGTGTGGGCCAGAGGTACCTGGGGAAGAATTCATGAGGAAAAAAGGGTGCACCCATTGCCCTGGAGGAGGGAAGCTGGTGCCCAGCAGGCAGCAAGGAGAAAGGCTTGTCAGTTATAGTTCCCTTTGCATGTTTTCAGAGTCCGTTTATGAAAAATGAGCTTTTAGAACATTATTGTTGTCATGATTCAAAGCCAAGTCAGAAATGTCTGGTGAGAAGCCAGCTGCCAGTCCTACCCCGCCCCCACCTACCCAGGTGACTCCCAGCTGTCTCTGGCCCTGGGCCGCTCCCTTGGGTCACTTTTCAGTATCCTACACTCATTTAAGGGAGACTGAGGACCTGTGAAGTTATCCATGCCCCTCCTTCCTACCCAGGTGAAGGGAGGTACCCCATCCACACACAGTACATGTAGAGCTTCAGATCCAGCTGTATCGAACACTAAGTTCTCTGAAAAGAAGAGGTCGGCTTCCACTGCCATCTTTGAAAATGCACATTCCCTAAGCACTGTTTATGTGTATCCCTGCGGTGACTTTCAGATGGCACAGGGTAGGTGGCACTCCTCTTCACTGGTATTAGAGCAGGTTTGTGTTGAGAGTTTACCAGTGAATGAGATCGCCTCATGATTCGCAGTCCTGGCCATAGAACAGATTATTGTAGGTAAAGTGATTTGAAACAGACTTCTATACAAGTACAAGGATATAATTTTGGACCAACAAAAATGAAAATTCAGCAAATATTTTAAATATATATCTATATGAAGGTGCTGGTTTTATTTTTTTTCTACCTAATGGGAAACTTTTTTATAGTTCTCCACTTGAAGAGGAGCACATGGTTAATGCAAATTTTATTAAAACTGCTTCAGTCAGATAATTAAAAAATATTTGTTGCCAAAAACGGCACTTCCAAAGTTGGGTATAAGAATAAGAAATTGCTATACTAATAAAGCGCATCATAATTGGTAATCCAAAATAATAGGTGGTTTACAAAGCCCTTAGACCTAAGGCAAGCTTTCTGGGTGTACAGCCTGTGTGTGCTAATCATAGCTATGTCAAAACTAGTTAGACTGAGAATTGCAGTGCCTTAACTGACAGGATGTGCGTTTCCAGGTAAGGACCTGAGGAAAGGTTGGGTACATGGCTTGGGCTGTATTTTGTTCTGCCGCTGCTACGGCTCAGTAGAGCTATGTTAAAATACCTGGATTGCCTTTAATTTACTCAGTTTTTGGACTTTAGCAGTTTGTTGTGAGTTGATCACTAACCCTGATTTTTCGCTGTAGATGAGAAACCCTGGATTGGTCTGGCATGAAGGAGTCCTGAGGTGCAGCTGGAGCAGCCACCTGACAGCACCCAGCCTCACATGTGGTGGGACTCCTCTCTGCCACATTAACCAGTCCCACCCTTTGTTGCCGTAGGTGTTTCCAAACAGGACATTCGTCAACAGATTTGGGACTACATGGAATCACAAAATTTAGCTGATTTTCCCCGGCCTGTTCATCACAGGATTCCCAACTTCAAGGTACTGAGGCATTCCTGGAGCATACAAAAGGAAAACAGGATATTTCTAAATAAGAGAATTAGTAATAATGCAGCTATTGTCCTGCTTCATGGTGGATCCGGGTTGGGAGAATACTGAGTAGTGGTGCAGATTCCACGCCACTGGCCTGGGTGTCATTTATGTTTTGAAATGTCCCACATCTGTGTTCCTTAACCTTCACTCTCATGGCCTCTTACCTGTCCGTGCACAGTTAGTGGTTTGGTCATGTCTTTGGATGAGGAGTGCTACAGCTACTGTTGACCACTTGACATATTTGTCCTGGCTGGAAGCATGTTATTATTGTGGTGCCTTTTCTCAAAATTGGCTCCCTAAGAACAGCAGGGAGTGATGCCCTTTCAGAGGGGGTCCCGGCCAGCACCTTTTAAAAGAGGACAGCCTCATCGGTCCCTGAGGGATGATTGATTCTAGGCCTCAGTTTCCCCACGTTCAGGATAGAAGATAAAGATATCTGTTTATGATACTATTCAAAGGAAACAAGTTTGCTTGAATGAGCAAACATAGCTAATAATTCTAGTGTGTGTTTTCCACAAGGAAAACAAAGTACTTTTTGAAAATATACTGATTGCTCTATTAGATCCAAAGGATGTGTAGCCCTGTTTACTTGCCATCAAAGGCTGAACTTTCTCTCCCCACCCCTGGCTTCTTAGAAGCAAGCTCCTGCCCTTCTCTGGTCCTCAGCTGAGCTGGCTCCAAGGCTATCTTGTACCCTTGAAAAACTCTTCCTTTTGTATGCTTTTTGTTGTTACTTTGTTTTGCTTTAGTGCTTGCTATCCCAGGGAGAGAAATGTACATGAAATATAGGAAAAAGAGAAAGATGCACAGAATCAGTAAAAAAAATGTTTAAAAAGGAACCATCTTGGAGAGGGATGGGAATTCCTGGTTAGTGGTAATACAGTCTTGATTTAGGCAGTTATTACACAAATTTGTTCATTTTGTGAAAATTATCAAACTATACACTCATGATTTCTACACCTTTTTGGAATATATGTTTTATTTTGGTTAAAAATAAATTGGGGCCAGCCTTCTCAGCAGCTTTTAACCCTGACTGCATTCCCAGACTTCTTTGGGTGACTCTTAGATCTTGTCTCAGAAGTGGTGTACCCCACTTGTCTGGGAGAGATGCTAAGCCCATCTGCTTACCCATGCAGTAGGTCCAGGGTCATGCTGTCCTGTCAGTAATGTGCAATTGCATTTGAAAACAGGGTGCTTCCTGTGCTGCTGAGCACTTCCCACGCTTGCAGGCGTTCAAAATGGCCAGAACCATTAAAGTCAATCCTGATGCTCCCCAGAAAAATGCTCGCTTCTTCGTCCTCGACGTAAGTTCAACTCTGTTTGTCTAACTAGGGCTCTTATCTGGCTTGCCAAAACATCAGAGACCTAGAAGTTTTTACCAGAACGCAGGAAGTGAAAGTGGACCCCGATAAGCCGCTGGAAGGTGTTCGGCTGCTGATGTTGCAGGTAATCATATTTTCCTGAGCCAGAGCCCTGGCCATAATAAAATGCATTCTCCAAGTGGCTGGCAAATGTGTGCCACTCAGATATTTAGAAAGATGGTACTTCTGACTTTCTCCAATACAGAACATATCCTTGGAGGAGTTTTTTTTTTTTTTTTTCCCCCAGAAACAGTCCAGAAATCTTTCATTTGTTTGTCAAAAAACATGAATATTCCTGAATTCAAAGATAAAGGACGTTCAAGATGATGACCTCGAGGCATACTATGTGCTTCATCAGAAAGGAAAGGTTATATTTATTTCCTTCTGCTATTTTTATAATTCTTTGACACTTGGTAACTGTAAGAAATCTGATGACGTCTCCAAAAATCTATAAATCAGAACAGTGTTTCTTAATTTACGTATATAGGCCCTTGTTCAAGAAAAAAAATTTTCCCTGGGGTTGCTTTATTTTTTTTTTCCCTCGGGGTTGCTTTAAATTCATTAACTTAATTTAATAAGTATTAATAGAAAACTTGGTATAAATTTAAATGTTCATAGCTCTTGTGCAACTGTAAAACCAAAATAAACCTGTTAAGTTAAATATAGACAAAACAGAGCAATAACATCCAAATGCCAACACTGATTTAACATAACAGCTGCTGCTGTTTTGCTGAGACAACTTACTGTTGATAATGTGAATCCAGATCTTTGGAATTCGTCCTTAGGTGACCATACCTTGTGTGGTGACTCAGCTCTCCCACAGCTCCTGTGAGGCCTCAGTCATGCAGCACACCTTGCAGCCCTGCATGGAGAAGGGAATGCCAGAAAGTTATTTTATAGGGACCAAGGAGGGTATAGGGATCTTCCTGGTTCTTTCAAGGGTTACGTGTAGGGGACCATTTTGTTTGCTGTTTGCAGTTCAGCCCCAAGAGGAGCCTCCCATTTAGGCCTTCCTGGAAGCATTCTTTCTTGCCAGCTGTATTTTCCCATTCAGTAATTCACTTTAATGAACTAGAGGGAATAATAGCAAGAAGGGCCTGACGTGAGTGGTTGCCTTGTGTGAGGACAAAGCTCTATCTAAACACTGTATTGTATCACCTCATTTAATTCAGCCAGTAGGGGTGACCTCTATTCATATGACATGGAATAAGCTAGATATGGAGAGGTCAAGTGACTTGATGAAGTCCCCTATTTGGTAATAATGGAGCTGGAATTCTGATCTCCACTGTGATTCCAGAGCCAGCTCTCTGTGTGTATGAGGTTCTTACCTGTCTACCCATCAGAGCACAAAATCAAAGCCATGAGTGTGTTGGAGATTAGTCAAGACATCCTATAGGAGGAGTGCAGCCAGGCAGCAGGATGGAATAGCAGGGTCCTCACTGCCTCTTTGTTTATTCAGGGGAAAGAAAGCCAAACTTTGAGAATCTACTGTGTTCCAGACTCTGCTGGGCACAAGGATATAATAGTGAAAAAGACACATAGGTTCCCTGAACTTTAGGGCTACAGGCTCCTTGGTGTTTCTGGAAACTTTAGTGGTTTAAGAATCACCTAGCAAGCATGTAAACCTGCATGCTCCATAGCACCACCTAAGGGTAGGCAAGAATGGTGATGCACATGGCCACAGTCCATGCCTGGGGACTTGCCTGGCTCAACCTCAGACCTTCAGTTGGTTTCTAGAATCTGTTTTTAATAAACACCCTGATGGTGCCTTGAGAACCACTGGCCAGGCCAGCATTTGGCAACTCTGGATTTAGAACTATCCAGGGAGCTTTGAAAACTATGTGTTGCCAATATCAAGTCCTGAATCAGTTGCTCTGAGTGGATCTGCACTCCCACTCCCCAGGTGATTCTAAAGTACAAGTAGTTGAGAGCCCCTGAGCTAGGGAATAAGCAGTTTCCAGAAAAGAGGGAGCAACTAGCATAACGCACAGTACACCAGAATCTTCAGACTCCTAATGAACCCAAACCTCTTTCAGAAGGAAAAGAGCACATGGTCATGACTTGTGTTGGAAGTATTTTTTCTGTCATGGTTTTAAGTGAGCCAACCTGTGATTTTACAGATCTCCTGTTGGTCTCAGGCTGTCATCTCCTATACAAAAACTAAAATATACTCTTTTTACACTGAAGATTTTATAAATTTTATGATTGCCTCATGGCCTGCCCTGGCATACTCTGCAGAGATGCCTATGGCAGTGGTTCTGGAACTTTTCCTGGGCATCAGAATCAACTGGGAGGCTCGTGAAAGCAGATTGCCATGTCTGCCCTAAAGCTTCTGGTCGTTTCTCACAGGTGCCCAGAGCCTGCATCTGCTGGCTAGAGGCCCGCAACTTTGTGAATCCCTGCTCTGGGACTCGCAACAAGGTGTTCAGAAACTAAATAGAAGAAAAGGGGCTATGGGCTCAGGTCAATACCAATACCGATTATAATGAGTACTACTCTCTGAGATTGGACCCTGTTGAATAGCAGACTGGTTATGAAGGCTTGAGACCATGTAATGCAGGTTTCAAATGAAAGCATTGTAACTATGGGCAGCCCGGGTAGCTCAGTGGTTTAGTACCACCTTCAGTCCAGGGTGTGATCCTGGAGACCTGGGATCGGGTCCCACGTCAGGCTCCCTGCATGGGGCCTGCTTCTCCCTCTGCCTGTGTCTCTGCCTCTCTCTCTCTGTCTCTGTCTCTGTCGCTCATGAGTAAATAAATTCTTTAAAAAAAGAAAGAAAGAAAGCATTGTAACTACAGTGCATGATGCTGGGAAGGGAAGTCACAGGAAAGTCCTGGTTGGAATTCTTGTGAGAGCATACCTTTATTTGGGTTTGCATTGTCCTTTTGTATTGGTAGTGATTTTGAGTGCCAAGTAAACTAGAATTCAGGAGTTTGACGACACACTACCTCTTCATCCTAAGTGAGGTAGAGTAGTGGCCCTACATGAGATTGACCACTATGCATTATTTAGTTGAGTTTGCAAAGAAGTCCTTTCCTTGACACACGCAAAAGATGCCAGTAATAGTAACTTGTTCCTGAAATGTTAGAAACACAAGAAATTTCCTGTGTTTAATTTTGTAATTGATTTTCTTTTTGAAGAGCAAAAAAACATTGTTGGTCCCAACACCACGACTGAGAACAGGGTTATTCAATAAGATCACTCCACCTCCTGGGGCAACTAAAGACATCTTGAGAAAATGTGCCACCTCCCAGGTAAGTGCAGGAGGCAGCGTCATCCACAAGGAGATCGTTGTTCTCAGCTGAGACTTCTGGTGTGTTAGAATGCATAAAATATACCACAAAATTGTAATTAATTTTTCATAAAGCCAAATGAGTAGAGATGGGAAAGTATTCAGCAATCCTGTCAGTAAAGGCACTAAGTAGAAAAAACTTGGACACATTTATTCCATTTGAGTCACTCTGTTTTCTCCTTTGCACCAAGTTGGCGGATTGTAAATTCCCTATTAAAAACGAAGAGAAAAAAAAAATGAAGAGAAAACAAGTTCTCTTGTGCTCTGGCACCTTCTGTTAACTTGTGTCATAGTCCGGTGGCCCATAGGGTTTTCTTAAGTGCCCTCAGAGCAATTGGAGACTTGGAGGAATTTCCAAAATACTTGGATTGGAAGCTACCTCACCAGTTCTGAATAATGGCTTTAGTAATTCAGTGGTATAGTTTTTTTTTTGAGTGTGTCACACAATGTAGTAAAACCAAAGTGTATAAATACTACATTGGGGTGCCCTGTAGTGGGATTTGTATTGTGTTTTGCAGATAAAGAAATAGAATTTGGTGACTTTTTTCAGAGTCCTAGAATAGATCCCCAGTCATTTGATTCCTAATCTATTGGGAATAAAAAATAGGGCTTCAAGATACTCCTTTTAAAAAAAAAATTGCCCCTTAAATTTAAAAGTAGAATTTAAAATTGAATGCTTGTTGTTACTTATTGATAACGTTATTCTAAAAATAGAATTTGATACAGCTTATGAAAGTATACATAACAAAGTAAGAATAAAATATGTGTAAAAAAAAAGTGCAAAGGGAAAAGTAGAAAAATAAGAGATAGTCTTGGTTCTGGTCAGTGTTCAGAAACGCAAAGTGTATGATCATCTGCAGTTGGCAAACATGGGCCACAGGTGTGAGCTCGCGTTTCCCAGAGCCAGCAGGGCCTATGATCAGCAATTCAGAAGTCGTAGGTTCGGGACTGTACCAGCAGTTCCCTTCCTGGGGTTGAGGTCTAGGTCAGATATATCTGAGGGTCCATCACAGGGCCTTGCCCCTGAAAGTGGCTGGGCCAGGGTAGAACCCGACCAGCTCTCTTGACTCAACTTCACTAGAGATTGAGCAGCAGAGTTCAGGCTCTGTTAACATATGACACACCAGAACCTGCAAAGGACATTCCCCCCGCCCCTGCCAACCTTTTTTTTTTTTTTTTAATAGCACAGGGTGAGAGGATCTTAGGCCACATCTATTTGCAGGTACAGGTCATGATACAGTAAGAGACTCAGATGTGGTCTTACTTTTTGGCAGCTAAGTCTCTGAATTTGTCCCTTACTGCCTCTGCTACTAGCACGTCCCAGCCACCTGTGAAATGTCGGTGCCTTTGTGTTTATTCTCTAACTTGAGAGTCTTCTAGTAACCATCTCTATGGGCACACAGGTTTGTCAGCTGAGTTTTTGTTGAATCAAATGGGACTTTGGAGAATTAGGGAGACTCCTGGTTGCACACACTCTGATCAACAGAGCAGGTAAAGCTGACCGAGAGAGCCAGGAGGAAGTGTGATGGACAGAGTTTCAACACAGGTGTCTGCTCACCAAGGCTGCCAGCTGGGGGTGTGAGATGCCAGCTTCCATGGCCATTGTGAGGTTAAGAAAAGCAGGCCTTCCCACCGTGGGGTCACTGCTGAGAGGCCCCAAAGCAACCCCCTGTACTGATCCCATAAGTGACTTATCATGTATTTGTAGATGAGGTACAGTACCACATACAGTGACCCTCCATTGCTAGACACTGGTCTGTGCAGGGTCTTAATTTGGCTCTAAGATTGACCCCGTAGCCCTTGTTATCTGAGACTCATAACCATATCAGCCTCCCAACTCTAATTATAAGCCTCCATTAACATAAACATATATAGTGTACTTGTGGGTTTTGGTTGAACAAGTTATGTTTCAGAAGTGAAGATGCTACACCTGAAGGTAATGGCCCCAGTATTTCATGTATAATCAGTTTGTCCCACACATTTACTGACCATGTCTTATGTGCTAAATGCACCACCTCCATGATCTCCTTCTATTCCAGCACCAGTCCGACAAGGCAGTGGTGGCACCTCTGCCTTAGAAGTGAAGAAACTAGAAAAAAAATGATAGATAGATAGATAGATAGATAAAAGAAGTGAAGAAACTGAAGGTCAGCTTCCTCCTCTTGAGGGCTAAGAGGGATCTGGACCCGGTTCTTTGTGACTCCTGAGCCTGTGTTCTAATCACTGTGCTCTTCAGCCTCATGGGAAGAAATGACGTGCTCAGTATTGTGAAATTAACATCTTACGCGTCTGCCGCCAGTTCCAAGTGGCATCTTTCCTGGGGAAGAAATTGTGGGAAATTATCCTAAGATGGTTTCTGAACCATGATTTTCCTAAAATGCCACTTTCACGATGCATGTTTGCTATAGGGCATAGTTTGCCTCATACAGGAGGTTAATTCAGACCTTTTGAGCGCTTCTTACCTCTGAACTGTGAGGTGGGGCAGCCACTCACTGCCCAGGAAGCATTCAGGCCCATGTCTGTGTTCACAGGGTGTGAGGAACTACAGTACTCCTGTGGGCTTGGATTCCAAGGTCCTTGTGGACTTAGTTGTGGTGGGGTCCGTTGCTGTCTCTGAAAAAGGTAAGATTAAAATCAGAAACTCTTGGATGTGACCTGCAGCTTGACATTCTGCTGTCTTTCCTGTTTCAGACATTGATGGTAAGTAATTTCAGTTTTCTGGACACATCTGTCCTCTGAAACCACTGCATCTCTTAATCATTTTGAAGAATTAACTCGGTTCCTCACACTCAGTACCTTCACAGTATTTTCATTTTTCTTAGCAGAAAAAATAAAGTGAGATCATCTCTCTTCAGGTGGTGAAAGATATTTCCTCAATTCTTAAGCTACCTGGAACTGGAGCTGGATTTATTTGTAGTATGTCAGTAAATAGTGGGTTTTGGAGAACCTCCAGTGAATGGAAAAACATTAGATGCTAACCTTGTTTCTGTTAGGAAGCAGCGGCCTCTGGGCAACAGGGTGTCCCGAGCCTTCCTGGAGAGGCCTGGTGCTGTGCCATTCAGGCAGGTGGTGGGGAGGGTGTCCCATGTTGCTGTCTGCTCTCTGCCCTCTGCCAAGCTGCCTGCAGGACTTGGGCCCCTGTGGTTCCCCTGGGGCCTCTTCCCCTTCTGCTGCTCTACCCTGGGCCTGGCTCAACACTCTTTGAAGACGATCTGGTTATACTGCTGATTATACTGCCACAGGCTCAGTGAGTTCCAGTGGGGAGGTCAGACTGTCACAGACTTGCACCTGCACAGCGTGGTTTGGGCCCCCTGCTGAGAAAGTGTTCTTTCTCCTCCTTCCCTTCCAAGAGGAAAAAAGAGACTGTTCTAAGAGGCCTGTCCTTAAAACTCTTCCTTTGGAAATTAATCAGCCAAAGCCAAGTTTTTCCTTTAAGAGAGGTTTCCAACAAATAGTTGGTGAGAGATGCTCTAAATCATTCATTCCAAACCCTGAGTGTCATGTTTTTAAATGTTGGCCTTTCGTATCTTCATCTGGAATTGACGATGTTTTCAAGCTCTTGCTCTGTGCTAGTATGTGAGACATTATAGAGCTTCTTTGCTTTCTCTGTATTTCCAGTTACAGTGCTTCATCTGTGTCATCAGGAATGGGTTCCCATGAACACATGTTTTTCTGGGTGCCAGGTGGGCCAAGTGTCAGGCTGGCACTGGGTGATCTCTGTCTTGGGCCCACGGTGAGCCAGAAGAGCAGACACAGCAGCTTAACAGTGTTATGTTGTGCTCAGTGCTACATACAGAAGTCAGCACTGACACTGGTTGGTATCAGAAGAGCCACCCTTGGGCCCTGAGCAGGGCAATGTCTCAGAAGTGACCTCAGGGCTGGTGTTTACATGCTGGGTGTTCTGGAGAGAAATGAAACAGAAGAGGACTTTGGGGCAGAAGCAGCAGTGTGTTCACATAGCATGGCCATCCAGGAGGTTGGCATTGGCTTTCCAGAGGCTGTAAGATCAGAGGACGGGATTGGAGCTATACTTTTTTTGGCAATGGGAAATTAACAAAGAGGTCTTTTTAAAAAATCAGGAGTTTTCTTTCTTAGCTGGGGATGTATAAGGAAGAAAGCAGTGTTCTGTAAATGTCATCATTCAGGTAACCCCCGACTAACACAACAGCAGTCGCCGTGCACACATGTAGGAAACTGGAATAGCACAGGAAATACCGCCTGTGCTCTTCCCAGATGCCCACCGTCATCGGTTCCATATGCCTGTGAGTCCACACATGTCCTACATTCTATGTGCAGTTATGTTTGTCCTGGTTCTGTTTTTCCAGGAGGGGCAGCAGCACATACAATACTTTGTGCCCTGCTAGATGCTGTCTGGCTGGGTCTTTGCGCATCCATGAAGACTGGTGGGCACTTGAGGTGCCACCAGGGTTTGGTTTTGGCTTTTCTCTTAGAGATCACACTAAAATGAGTTGTGGTCTTGTAATAGAGTTTCTTTATGCCTTTGAGGGCCATCCATGGGATAACTTTAACAGAGGAATTGCTGAACAGAAGGGTGAACTTGAACTCCTGGTGCCTGTTGCCAAGTAGCCCACCAGAAAGGTTGCCTGCCTCCCATCTCTAACACCACACACCTCGCCTCTCTCCCTACTGCCTTGTAAATATCTAGAATCCTCAAACTTCCATGTTTACCAACCCAGTAGTGAACAGTGGTGGTTCATGTGCTGTCTGATTGGCCCTTAGTGATGAGGATAGGTGGTCATTGCTCATGCTTGCTGCTTACCTGCCTGTCTCTGTGGACTGTTCTGTGCTTTGCTGTTTCTCCAATGCACTTTCTCCTGTTTATTTGCTTGTATGGTTGGAGGTTGGTAATTGTAAAAGCATGATAGATGAGAATCTCAGAAGGACACATGGGCAGTGATGCTCTTGGTGAGAATGCTGATGCTAATGTTAAGCAGAAGTTAGAATTTCTGTAGCATCACAGGCTCCCTGATGACAGGAGCCAGAGGCATTGTGATGTTTCTTGTCTGGCTGCCTTCTCACCTGCAGTGTAACTCTGTGCCACTTCAGCTAAGCCTTCCAAGAGTCCCACCTAAGACTCTCCTCCACGGACTGCCAGGCTTTCAGAAGACAAAGTGATATCATTTTAAATCGTGTATCCCTGATTTTAATTTTATCTCCTCTCCAAGAGAAATCGATCAAACAGATTTTGGTTTTAGTAGCAGTTTGTGTTTAGTCTTTTTTAAAAACTACTCTTTCATTACTTTTAAATGTGAGTTCTTCTCATGTAAACACTGGTTCTGTTTCCTTTCATAACACGTTAAAAAAAAACTCAAGCTTCACATCACTGTGTGCTGACTCCTGTACGTGTGCAATGTCGGCATGCCCCTGAACCCCACTGTTGAGCCTGTGGGCTCACCGTGGAAGTTTCTAAGGAGGGGCCAGGGATATTAAGTTAAGTCCAAGTGCCTGCTTCCACCACAACCTAATGAAACATTTCCTCCTGAGATACTGACACTCTGCATGTCTCTTAGGCTGGAGAATTGGGAAGGGAGAAGGTTATGCTGATCTGGAATATGCCATGATGGTGTCGATGGGAGCAGTCAGCCAGGGGACGCCCGTGGTCACCATCGTCCACGACTGCCAGGTGCTGCCCATGAATGGGCCAAACAGAGCCACTGCTACACCCCTCTGAGAAATTGGGCAGGGAGGGAAGGAGACAGATGCATAGAGACAGACTGGTTTCTGCCTTCACTCCATGTCTATTGTGAGTGGTAGTGATCAGCTGGAACTGGATGTTTGGCAGTGAGGCCTTATCCCCATGGGTCTGGTGAGCACCATGCTGCTACTGTGCAGTGAGCACAGGAGCCACATTCCCTGTCAACTCCCTCACCCACTTCTGTTTGACCAGGTCATCGACATACCTGAAACGCTGCTTGAAGACCATGACCTAACAGTGGACTACATTCTCACTCCGACAAGAGTCATTGCCACAGGGTGTGAGCGCCCAAAGCCAGCAGGAATCTTGTGGTCCAAGGTGGGTCCTGTGGCCATCAGTGGCCTGTAGCTCAGAGGCATCTCCTCTTGTGTGGTATTCTTTGGCATGGCAGCTATCCCCAGGCTGGGCATGTCTATACCTTAGAATCACCCGTGAGCTTTTGAAAATTCAGCTCCTGCAGTACAATCTCCAGGCATCGGCCCAAGAATCTCCTTTGTAACAAACCTGTGGGATTCTGATAAGCAACCAGGTTCAAGATCTCCTACTGTAGGATACCAATTCTAGATGGCTGAAGGGACAGTTCACTTGAAGGGCCATCTCTGAGAGCTGTGCTCCACAATCCTGGCCACAACATCATATCCTACTGTCTCAGCTTTCCTGCTAGAAGTCCAGCTTGTCTTGCTTTGTGACCTGGGTCTCCCAAGCGGTACCCACAGCCTTTGTAAGCTAATGCCTTGATGACTTCTATCTGCAGAATAGTCAGTGGCACGCATTACATCAGTCTGCAGTAGTTCAATCCCACAAGCCAACCTATAGGTGATGATCCCATCTGCTGGCAAGATAATAATACTGAGGAAACAGGGTTTTGGATTGAGGCCATTGTTCCATATCTTCAATTCCTTAAACCTGAATCATCAGATTTGGAAAGCAGCCTTCTCTTGGGCATGGAAACCAATAACATCCACCTCCAAGGTTGACACCAACATGAAACACCACGGCTCAATGGGCCTTTCCCACAGATGCCACAGCCAGATGGTTTGGGGCTGCCTGGGGCCTGTGCTTGTAGGTTAGCTCCAGTAAGAACAGAGAGGAGGAGAATGCATGATGGGGCAGTAGGTGGATGGGTCTCTCTGAGTGCAGGCCCAGTGTCCTGGGGAAGGCAGTGGCATCCTTTGTGAATATTCAAATGTCCCTTGGTATCTTTCATAAGAATTCAGGATTATCCTGAAATTCGGGCCCACAGCTTCTCCTTAAGTGGAGGCTGCTACACAGGTCATAGGAGTGAGGTGGCATTTGCTCACAGCTGAGAGGATGGGTTTGGGGAGGTTGCACAAGGGGCTGGCCACTGTGAGGCTGCAGGTCCCCTGCAGGTCAGCACTTGATAGATGAGGGCCGACTGCAGCCCACCTTAGGAAGATTCCAGGTGGCCTCTCCAGGAAGAGAGAAAGCTTTGGGGAATAGCCACAGCTACATTCCGCTGATTTTAACAAGAAAAATACAAAAATAGCAACAGATGATGTTACTGGTCATGTTAGGTGAAGAGACTCCCTGTGTGTGAAAGGAAACCACGTCCAGCAGAGGTGCCAGCAACACAGACGGCCATGCTGTGTATGTGTGCAGTCTGTCAGCACCTGCACTGTTTGTTGACATCCCAACTGTTTCACCCTCTTCCTGAAACATCTCATTGCTAGAGAGGCCTGGGCAAGAATCACAAAGTTTTAGAAGGCCATTTCTCTTCTTGGGGCCCTGTGTTCTCAGTTCTTTTACCCCTGGGCCTCCCTTTGCATGCGTCATGTGAAAGCAATGATACTCTCCAGCCCCTGGGGCTTTTCTTCTGGCTTTGCTGTGTATGCATTTGGAGTGAATTTTCATCAACATTGGGAAAACCATCCCTGAATTCCATTGAATATTTGGGGATGAGTGGGGGAAGTTCAATGCTAGGGTATGATATTATTTCACATGAACTCTTTGATACACATTGGCATATCCTTCTCTGATTTTCTGCCCATAGACTCGTTACTATGTAGGTATTAGGATCCCAGAATTTGCATCGTGTGTATTTTGTTGGAATATCCAGAATCCAGTTTCTTCTAAGCACTGTAGATCTCTCAGGTGAAGGTTATGAAATACATACAAAATGTGATACTTTTTTAACTCATTCTTACTAACCAAAGATTGTGTACCATTTGACTCCTTGGGCTTTGTCCCACCTTCTCAGAGATGCATGTGGTGCCCCCACCCAGGCACTGGGGTCTTGCAGGCTCCGCTGTAGTTACTTCGGACAGCGGGCCTCCTCAGCCCACCTCCTGCTTTTTTCTGCCTGTGCCTTGTGGTTTTAAAGACAAGAGAGCAGACGGGGCAGTGGTTTAGGGTGAGCTTAGAAGCTGCAGCAGCATGTGTCAGTCATTGTATCTATGACCTTGGTGCACCCTCTGCAAGCCCCGTATTTGTTTATCTGTAGAGTGTTGTCTGTGCTGACCTCACAGGCAGTACACACAAAGTGCCTGCTGAACTCGGCCATTGTCACTGTTGGGGCTGTCACAGGTGTGAAACAGGACACTCACTGCGGGCAGACTCCTTAGCTATCCTTTGAGTGGTTTACTGAGCCAGGACTCTTGCCCATGTCTCTCCATGGCAGTGTGTTGTCACCTCGTGCCCTCTACTGCCTCAGTGAAGAGGAAAGAAACATTGCTTCTGAAAGGTGTGTCTGCTCTGTTCATTGGGGTCCTCCTTTCCCTCAGGGCAGCCTCTCACCTGGTGACCTGTAGAACTTAGCGTGACTTACCCATGTCTGAACCCCAAGGTACCATGACTACCCCATTTCATGTACAGGCTGCCACCCCTGAGAACCTAGGACTCCCTGAGCCCTTTCCCCCACCAACCAACCCGGTCCAGCAGGTCTACTCTACCCCAGGAGCTCTCCCTTGCTGGTGCATGGTATGAGACCTGGCTGCTGAGGTCTGTCCTAAACCTCCAGGCACCACTTCCAGCTTAGGTGGTCATTTAATCTCTGAGACAGTAGTCCAGATGTCCCTGCCTCAGGATGGGTATGTGTAAGGTGATCTGCAGTGGCTCAGGAACCGTTTGCCTGCATGCCTTGGCTCTGGCAGGAGTACACTGACGGTGGCCTGAGTCCCCAGCAACTAGCATCCAGGAGTTCTCGCTCAGCCCGGTCAGTTTCCAAGGCAGTGAGGTGTTGGGTGAGTCACGACAGCAGTGAATCATCCTTGCTCAGGAGCCTGGCTGCCTTCCTAGATCCAGGTGAGCATCTGGAAAGCAGCAGTAGAATGGGGCCCTCTGCTTGGGGGAGACCCTGGGCAGTCCCTAACAATTCTGCTCCCCTCACACAGCCTTCCTGGGCTCGACCTCTTAACAACCAAGCTCATACCTCTTTTATTACTTTCTGTGAGCTAGAATGAGGCAGAGGAAAGG
Source organism: Canis aureus (assembly GCF_053574225.1). NCBI lineage: Eukaryota > Metazoa > Chordata > Mammalia > Carnivora > Canidae > Canis > Canis aureus. Next base: position 22,682,723 of record NC_135613.1, on the reverse strand, counting down.
TGAAATACTTTAAGAATACCGTAGGGCAGCCCAGGTGGCTCAGCAGTTTAGCGCCGCCTTCAGGCCAGGGTGTGATCCTGGAGACCCGGAATCGAGTCCCACGTCAAGCTCCCTGCATGGAGCCTGCTTCTCCCTCTGCCTGTGTCTGTCTCTGTCTCTCTCTGTTTGTCTTTCATGAATAAATAAAATCTTAAAAAAAAAAAGAATACCCTAGAGAGAAGGCCAGGCAGCAGAGTGTGGCTGCAGCTCCACAGAGACCCAGGGTACCCACGAGACTGCTTGCCTCCGAAGCCCCTGATCAAAGGACTGCTTCCATACCCCTTTGCTCCCTACAGTAACTGTGGGAAAGGTATCATCACTGCTTACAAAGGAGAGCAGCGTAACACCACTGACCAAAATCTGGATGTCTTCCTTTCTCAATCATTTTCTCCTTAGTTGAGGAAATGGGAATCTGCCAGGGTCATTCTTGTATATAAACTCAGAGAAACAACTTTGTAGCATCCACAGCTACAAAGGGAGGATCATTCCCAGATGGTCACCAGGCCCTGTTGATTTACTTGTTGAGAAGGACAGATGCCTTGAGAAAAAGGGTTTGGGGGAAAGGACCTCTTTTGTGAGGAACAGCCATTCTGGGACATCAGTACTTGCCTTCCAATCCCCCATCAACATTTTTGTCGAAATTACAGCCAAATGTGAGCTGACAGCTACCACAACTGGGTCAACAAGTTAGAAGGATGATACTTCTATTTTAAAAAATTTGCTGTATTTGATCTAATAGTTGAACTTCTAGGAATCTGTCCTAAAGAAATATTTATAAATTCAGATAGAAGTGCATGTGTATTCAGTATAATGCAGTGCCTTAAAGTGGGTCAGGGAGCCAAATACCAACCCTGTAATCTAAGTGCATACAGCCTTTTTAAAGAGTATTTAATGGCATGAGAAAATGCTTGTGGTATAATAAATATTAAGTAGAAGAAGTAGAATATAAATCTATATGTGTTTAGTATAGCATTTTATATTCTCATTATGCTAAAACACGTGTAGAAAAAAGATGGAAAGGCAGCTGGGTGGCTTAGTTGGTTAAATGTTAACTCTTAGTTTCGGCTCAGGTCATGACTACAAGGTCGTGAGATTGAGCCTGGTGTTGGGCTTTGTACTAGCTGGTGGAGCCTGCTTGATATTCTCTCTCTTTCCCTCTCCACCCCCCTCAAAAGAAGAAGTGTATCTGAATATTAATAGTAATCTCTGCAAGCTGAGATTTCAGATTTCTTTTGTTTTTTAAATTTCCTACCGCAACTACACCCTTTTATAGTCAACACTGTTCAGTAGAGAAAACAGGACATTTGAAACCATTTTCCAAGGGCAACCTTCTGCCCCATGCATGTTTGGCTCCAGTTCCAAAAGAGCCTCCATTCTCTGCACACTCCCAGATGGTAAAAATTAGAACCCAAGATGTAAGATAGTTAAATATGTGCTATTTCTTAGAAGTCATGTGCTTGTGCAAGGCAGTAACATGGTACTATCCAAGCTGTTTGTACAAAGCATATACCTGTGTGTGAGGTGGGCTGTATGGGCCACTCTTCCCCATGTGGCTAACACTTGGGTGTGAACTGAGCCTAGAGCTGCCAGACATGTACTCGTCCAACACGCAGCTCTGAACTGGCCTAGTGGGAGGGGACCTCACTGCTCTTGTGCTGTCCCCTTCCCCCTGGAGAGCATAGGACAGGCAGGAACTGTGGTTTGCAGATGGAAACTGGCATGTTGTGGCACAGGTTTTGAGGTGATTATATATACACCAGAAAATAAACAGTTTTTTTACTCAATAATTTTTAGTGGCCTCCATGGCCACTCCCAGATAGAACCACCTCCTTGATCATGGACATGATGAATGATGGAGGAATCATTCCATCATTCCACATGATGGAATGATGGTATGGTCATTGCCCTGCTGGTCCTTCAGTACCCACAGTAAAAGCATAAGGAGTAATGCTGTGGGCTCTTTATGATTGGTAAGTGACGTCTTTCATCAACTATGTGCAAAAAGATGTCTTAAATGAGCCCTATTATCATTAAGAAACACTGTAATTAGAAAGCAAACAAATGCTGGAAGGCATGAATGCCATCTGGAAGACAGTACAGTCACTGTCTCTCTTATATTCTTGCATGCTTACTGTATAGGATGATTTCGTCTTGATCATTTGAAAGTATTGTATCTAAAAGTATTTTTGGTCAATGAATGATAAGTTAGTCTCTTGCAAGACAACTGATAATTTTTGTGGAAGTTGTATTTCACATTTTAGAAATACTTAACAATGTTCCTCTTTCTTTGCCAGCAGCTGCTCAAACATGTCCTGGCATTTTAGAATGAGAGAGATTCTAAAGATCATCCTTCCCAGTCTTGTGGTCAAGTAAAGTGAGAGCCAGGAAAAGCAACAGGTCCAAAATTGTGAAGTCAATGGGGTAGTGAGGCAAGATTAGAACCAGAGTCTCTTTTTGGGTTGGCCACTGGTACCTTGAGAGTTAGATTTCTGATCTGTATTTCTAGGGGATAGTATTATTTAATCTTTAAAGAGAATATGTATGTATAAATGACATCTGTAAACATCAAAGAGTGGTTATAGCATATAAAACAATCAAATTTGCTCTATACTATTTAATGGAATGATTATAGAAAAGCAGACATATTTTTTTATTTTTGATTAATGGACAAAATCTTTCATTTCATATGGCACACTTACAGAATGTAACAAATGTTCCTAATTACCAGCCAGGAAAACAGCATAGCCCTCCTGTGGATAGCCTGAGCGTGAAGCCAGCCTGTCTATTTGGTGCACAGTAGCCTCTGCGTCAGCTGTGGGACAACTATCAGCCCAAGCCACTCTGCAAAGCACACAGAAATGGCCAACAGCTGGGAAAGTGGCAAAAGCCACCTCGTGAACAGGGAGATTTTTCCATTTAGAACTTGCGGGCGCGGAAGCATGAGCTGACAGTAAGCTTTGTCATTCCTTACCCAAAAAACATCCTGCCTTTGAGATGAGCAATTTTACATAAAAGTGACGCATTTGGTATTTCCATTTCTAAAGATTGTGTGTGTGTGTATGAGAGAGAGAGAGAGTGTGTGTGTGTGTGTGTGTGACAGTGCTATAGACTTAGTTCATAATCTGTGCAGTTAAAATCTATTTGTTATTCAACTGATTATAGTTTGTCCATGTGCCAGCTTGGGATAAAGTAGTTTCCTGTGATGTGCAGAGAAGGATGTAATTTTGCTTCACACGACATGTTTTAAATGGATTTCTGTTGCATGAGTGTAGAGCCTTGCCCTGTGGGCTGGGTTTCCTGAGAACACTTGCTTTGGCCTGAGGAAACCCTGTGGTTCCACCAGGCAGAAGCACATGGGAGTTTTACTATTTGAGGTGCTCACCCAGCCAAGATAGGTCCAAGTGCTGGGGGAAAGCGCAATGTGTAAGAAGGCTTTTGGCCTTGTTGCTCCTGTCTCCTGGTGTCACAGCAGAATGACGTTCAATTTTTCCGTAAGAGTATGTAGTCATATGTTCTGATTGTAATTGCAATTTTAAATTTGATCATCCTTTCTAAATACTAGATCTAGTATCTTAAGACATCCTTAAGAATCTAATTATGACCATTTTAGGGGCACCTGGGTGGCTCAGTTGGTTAAGTGTCTGACTCTTGGTCTCAGCTCAGTCTTGATCTCTGGGTTGTGAGTTCGAGTCCCATGGACCCTACTTAAAACAAGAATCTAATTATGACTAGTGTATATCTGTTTTGAAATACTCTGAAAGGTATTTACGTATTTCAAAAGTTGAAAGTTGTTACGTATTTCAGCGTTGTTGAAATCAAATGTATTTCAGCATTGTTACTAGTTGAGCTATTGACTTTCATTTTTTGTTCTTTTTTGTTTTTGTTTTTTTTAAAGATTCTATTTGAGAGACAGCGAGAGCTAGCATAAGTTAAGAGGGGCAGAGGGAGAAGCAGGCTTTCTGCTTTCTGAAAGGACACAAGAATCTGAACTCTTTAAGAAGGTAGAATGAGGGCGTGGGAAGGAGTTGGTTTGGTTGGACTTAGATCATCTTCAGAATTCTTTGGTAATAGAGCCTCTTAGGTACTGGCCCGTGAGCTTAGTCATCTTTCAATAAATCAGTTCAAAAGAATTACAGAGAGTCAAGTATAAGAATACTTCCTTTGGGTTAGAAAAAAGTAGTTACATCTCCTACATACCTCCATGGCATGGACATGGTTTTTGTTTGCGTCTCAGTAATGGGAAACGCTAGAAGGAGCAGGTCTTTCTTTGAGCAGTCTCTCTATGGCAGCCAGGCATCTTCGTGCTACTCTGAAGACCCCAAGTGGACAAGTGCCACCTGCAGAGGCTTTTGATAGGACCGAGCCTCGGAGCAGCCACCCATTTGCAGAGGGTTCTGACCCAGTGGAAGGGCTGTTCCAAGGTGGAGGGGATTGCCAACATAGTGCTGGAAGAGAGAACCCGATAGTAAATTAGGATCAGGAGCCTTGAAGTATATGAGAAGGTACTCCACTGTTGTTAGGTGTTTGAATTTCTTTGAATCTTCCTGTAAATCATTGGTCCTTAACCTCTTGTAGTTTGGAGATACATGAATAGAGTTTAGGAAATTGCACACAGAATTGCTGGGGACTTGTTCTTCGGAAGGAACCCCAGCTTCTCTCAAAGGTCTCTGACACCCTGCCAAGGATAAGAACCATTACTCTAGTTACATATGATTCTGAATATAACCAGAACATTGTTACTAGTTGATCTATTGACATTTATTTTTTGTTCTTTTTTGTTTTTGTTTTTAAAGATTCTATTTATTTGAGAGACAGTGAGAGCTAGCATGAGTTGAGGAGAGGGGCAGAGGGAAAAGCAGGCTTTCCACTGAGCAGGGAGTAGATGTAGGGCTCTATCCCAGGACTCTGAGATCATGACCTGAGCTGAAGGCAGAAGCTTCACCGACTGAGCCACCCAAGCACCCCTGAGCTATTTGTTTTTGGAGTAAAGTTTTATCTGTCTAACTCATGTACTGATCTGTGTTCTGATGTACCTGTGTTTGTGGGAAGTCCCATGTTTGAACCATCACCTGCCTCTTGGTAATGGGTTGTTTATGGGCTTTGTGCCCTAGAGCAGGACAGAGAGCATCTCTGAAGGATAAGATTGCTGAGAAGGACTAACATAGTGTGTTTCTGTGTCTTTTCTGCCATGTGACTCCTCAAGTGACAGAAGACCTGGCCCCCATTCTCCAGGCTTGCCTAACCCGTGGGGCCATCCCCCTTGTGGCTGCCGCACTGGGCTGGGACCATCAGCGTCCATGCTGCAAGCTAGATCAAGGCAGCCCCTCTGCATGCAGGCCCCACCTGTCGATCCCAGTTCTCAAGGACGGGAAACCACCTCACATATTGGGGTTCTTCCAACCACCTCCTTTGTTTCAGGTTCCCAAAAAGCCAAACGTGTCCTTCGTATAGGAATTCTATTCACTGAGACTTCATGTTTTGTGTGGTGTTATCTTGTAGCTTGATAACCTGTCGCTAGAAAGCGTTTTCAAAAGTAGCATCCTAGTTCACATTTGCCTTGTTTCTGCATCTTCGATGACAGTTTGAAAGGTTTGGTTCCTGAGACATGCTCCTCCAGTGGAGGAGTGGGGGGGAGGAGGCCCAAGTCAATTCCACCCAAAGGCATAAGTTGGGAGGAGGGCCAGGCATGGAGGCAGACAGCCGCATAATTTTGGAGGCCACCACCAGAGTTGCCTCTTATGACCATGCAACCCTCTTTCCAATAACCTTACCTACTGTCCCTTTTGCATAGGAAGGCTTTGGTTTTCTGCTTCCTGGGCCTTAGGAGGATAGAGAAAACCATTCCTTTCCTGCCATCTACCATGGCACATGAGGCATAGTCCAGAGTGGACAATCCAAAGTGGCTGGGGTTCCCAGATTTCACTTCAGGTAGGCCAGTGTAGGGACGGAGGTCCTTCTTCCCAAAGGGCCAGTTTGGAACACTGGTGCAGTGTGGCGGAGACTGCTTACATGAGGAATGTGGCAGAGGCCCTTTGCGCCTCTGATTTCTCCTCCCTCCTGACCAAGTTTGGACACTGAAGAATAACTGAAACTGCTTTGCTTTTTCAGATCAGTTGTGAGATGATGAGGAAAATCCCAATACTCAGAAGCCTTCGTGACCGAGAGAGGCGGGCTGGGAAAGATGTCACCCTTCAGGATGAGCCCCAGCACCTTCTTGGAACCAGCAGCCAGTACCGCTGAGTGCTGTCAGAAGACCTCCAAACCCACACCAGCCAGAATCCTGTTCCGTGCAGGGGGAGGAGGATAGGCCTTCTAACACTGTTTACATTGGGAACCTTCCCTGGGATGCCCAAGTGAGTGAGCTGAAGAGAGCCCTCAGAGAACTGGTTCCAGTCCCCCAGAGGCTCACATGGCAGGGGCCACAGCTCAGGGCCTTCCTCCTCCATCAGGTGCCCATCTCAGCCCAGCAGGTTCTCCCCTGCTTGCAGGGCTTGCACCTGGGTGGTGCCACCTTGAGGATGGCAGACAGCAGAGGGCCAGTGACCTGACAGGCAGCCACACAGAGGAGCCACACCCTGACCGTCATTCTGCTGTCTCTGACCTGTGACTATGTACTGCTCTGGTCCCTGTGGAACTTAAGGGGCCTTACAGCAACTTGGCAGAGTGTTGCTGTGTGAGCTCCTTTGGTCCCAGTCCCTGCCAGGATGTCCCAGCCTTCTCTTCTGCCTGGGACCTGCTGATGAGTAGGAAAGTAGCCAGTAGTGTACCTCCAGAATGTCCAGGCCCTGCTCTGTCTGGGCCCTTCAGCCTGCTTGCTGGGTGTTAGAGCCATTCTGGTTTCTGTGTGGTGGTAGTTCAGGGGCTGCAGGGGACCGAATGGGCAATGAACAAGTGAGTAAATGGTGACAGTGGTTAGGAGTGCCTGTGCTCTGGATTTGGAGGGGGTATTAAAGTAGAGCGCCCTGCTGTTCTTGGATCCTTGTCCTGGTATGACTGCAGGGGGAGAGCTGTAATCAAATCACAGAAGCCAAGAAGTATGGTCCCCTGAGTGCAAACTGCTTGTCACAGCTCAATGCTAGTGTCATTTCTATGCCCTCCTTGCCTTCCCATCCTTCCCCCATCTCTGGGTGAATACCCTGTGCTCTGCACTACCTTGGAGGTACTGGTCATGGAGAAAGCTTCCTAATTTACATCACAGACAGTGACAGAGACACTCACACTGATTTGCCTAATGCCTGATGTTTCTTGGGGTTTTTTCCCTCTGGTTCTTTGTTCCTAAAAAACAAAACTGGATTTTGGCTAAACTATTTTTTTCTAATCCGAAGTGCTTTTGCAGTTGATCCTGGGCAGAAAGTCAAAGTAAGCATTTGAGTTAGAGATTCTATTTTTTTTTTAATGTATATGTGTTTGAAATTTTAATTTTTTCATCAGAGGGTCTTACTGAAGGGTATACCTTGCATATGGTTTCAAGAAAACTTTGAGGCACTGTCACCCTTTGTAAAAGCGTTTTCTCTTTGGCTTTACAATGAAAATACCGTAGAGGTGTCAGAAAGTAAGTCTGCCCTTAGGTTGCTCATTAAGCGTAGGCTCCTTTCCCTAGACATCGTGAATAAAATGAAGAGCAGAAATATCTGAAGACATGTCAGCACCTTTCCTTCGGGCTTCTGGGCCCCCTTTTCTCTACTAGAATCATCTGTCCTGTCCATGTGGCTGGTTTTGTTTTGTCACTGGTGCTCAGCTCAGACATCAGAGTCGGAATCTCTTCATCTAACTCCTCACATTTTTTGGATTTGGGGGGGCGGGGGTTGCCTTCTTTTTTTCTTTTTTTCATAATTTTTTCCTGTATTTCACATGTTTTTGTTCAGTCCCTGTTGGCTTTTTTTTTCATTGATCTTACACCATTAGAGTAATACTCCGGGAGATCAGGAAATGAGTCTGTTGGTATCTTGTTCATTCTGCACTGCACCCCAGCTGCGAGGGCACCTGGTAAATACACAGCAACCCATGAAAAATTGGCACCGAGGATGGATGCATCAGAGCCAAGAGAGGGAGGAACACTCCTGATCACAGCAATGGGAGTGTGTCCCACCAAACCCAGCCTGCCTGGGTCTGTTAAGTCATCCTTCCCGGTTAGGCCAGCTTACTTGGCTTTGCAGTCCATTGCAGCCAGAAAAATTCTAGATGTGTTGATACACAAATTATATGAATGAGTTCATTGTTTTTATATTTGTGGGAAATAGTTTAGTATAAGCAAAATCCAAGACCCAAGTGCCTGAAATGTAGGTATCCCAAACGTACCAGCCTGCACGCCTTTTCTCCTCCTCCTGTCGTGGACAACCTGGGAGTGACAGTCTCTCAGGGCCTCTAGGATGAGCACTCAGAGTATAAGGCACTTGCTCCGTGATCTGGCAGTTTGTTCCCAAGACTTGAGTGTCAGTAATGGTGGTGATGGCCCTGGAGCCACTTCCCAGGTGACAGTGTCATAAGTGTTGAGACCAGTGGAAGTGGGCAAGGAAGGCAACAGTGCTGAGCTTGCTGGAGAGCATGTTTCTGAAGGGGTTCTGTTGGGCACACCCTCTACAAAGACCCCCAAAAAAGCAGCCATTTCTGCTTCAGAGGAGGCTGTGTGGTCTTACCCTGGCATACGAGCTTCTCCCAGGACAGAGGAAGGCATACACAGCCTATGTTCCCTAGCCTGAGAAGCTGTGGCCCAGCCCCTGGGTGACTAGATTGGTGAACTAGGAGCAGTCCCTCCCATTTGGGATCTGAAAGTGTATGACCACACAATGAAAAAGCAAAACCTGAGGAGAAACCACTTAGCCAGTTTCTGGAAAACATGCAGTCCACATACTGGTGAATAAACAGAAAGCAGATCAACACAGGACCTTTGAAAGGCTGTGTCAGTACAGAAGGACCTGACCCATGAAGTGTGAAGGAAGAGCATGTATGAAAAGATTTGTTCCAAAAAAAAAAAAAAAAAAGATTTGTTCCGTGAAACAAGTTCAAGGCCACATCTGCTCTGTATTCCTGAAAAATTTGGGGAAACAATTTCCATGTTTCTCTGAAAAAGTTGAGTACATTTTTGCCCTTTTCTGCTCAGATCTCGAGCGGGATAAGATACTTTTTAAATGTACAAATACATGGTGTGACATTGAAATTTATACTAGAAGATGTGATGTACAGAAGAAAGGAGTCCTCCAGCAAGAAGGCTAGAGAATGGGAGTCCAGGCTGCCACAGCCACTCAAACCCCCACTGCCAGAGGCAGCATGGAGCCTGGCCTGTAGTAAGGCACATGCGCCCTCTCTCAGAGGGGTGCCTCTCAAATGGGCACGTGTCAGAGTCCCCAGTCAGCTGGGGACCCTTGTAGGAATACCAGTACAGGAACCAGGTGATTTGAAGGCAATCTTAACCTGCTAAAAAGAGAATAAACTGGTAAGGAAAATACTCAGTTCTTAGAAATGAAGCAGACAGTCCAGCTGAAGGCAGATAGGAGCACATACAGTGAGTTGGAAGATCAAGGCATGTGATTGATTCTTTCTGACATCAGTGCAAAGGGAACAGAGAAGTGTGAAATGAAGGGAGAGGAGTTAAAACTTCCTTTAGCTGAAGAAAGATTTGACTTTTCAGTGACTTACTGAAACTTTTTAACACAGTAGCAACAAAAACTGTTAGGTACTTGAGAATATGCCTAATGAGCTGTTCAGGGCTCAGATGGATAAAACAATAAAACTTCCTGAAAAAAAAGGAAAGATCTGAGTAAAAGGACATGCTATGTTCCAGCTGGAGGAGTCCAGTATTCTAAAGGTAATAGTTCTCCCTGTAGTGAGACATAGTATCCCTGCCAGAACCCAGCAGTGTGTGTTCAGGGAGCTCCTGTGAGTGGGCAGTGAGTGAGCAGGAGCAAGGGAAGGGGCTTTGCCCTCGGAGGCCAGAACCTACAGCAGCATGCTCTCCATGAGTTTGTGCAGCAGTGAGGCAGAAGAAAGTTCTGAAGCAGGTGGGAAGCTGGGACAAAAGAGTGACTGCAGAAGGAGGAAGGTCTCCTGTAGGATGGAGTGAGACCTATCAGCTGCTGCTTCGAAGGATGCATACAGCACTCAGGTTCCTAAATCCTACTGCACATAGAGATAAATTCCAGACGAGTTGGATATCTAAACAGGAATTATGAAAGAATTGGGGGATGATACAGGAGAATGTATTGTCCCATCTACAGTGTTGGGATAGGGAAGAGCATCATTTTAAAAAAAAAAAAGGACCCTGAATTTAAAGACTTTATTCCTTTACTCCCCCTCCCCCTTGGAATGTCAGATTTTGGCGGGGATGTCCACAGCAAGCTTTCTGAAGAATACTCCTGAGTAGTAAGAGCAACCAGTGCATTTTATGCAGTTATATAGTTGGTATTTTTTTTAATGCTGCCAAATGCAGCAAATAGCTTCTTAAACACTAGCTTATATAAGAATCTGGCCCGTGAGCCCAGCTGCCCCTGCCCTCCCACTCTCCCTGGGACCTGGGTAGTCATCCTCCAGACACCATGTGCCTCACTCCAGGCACCTCATCAGGGGAAGGAAACCTGTGCTGACACGGGACTGCAGGTAAGAAGGCTCAGGACAAATGTGCCCAAGAGGAGACCGCACACCTGAAGCCACAAGGAGTTGGCATGGGGCCACAGGATACTAGAGAGGGAGAGATGTCGGGGGAGAGCAGCAGAGAGAAGCGGTAACCAGGTCTAGCGGTGGTAAGCCTGAGGCCTGCATGCCACTCCAGCAGACCTCTTCAGGAGACCTTCATGCTGCACTTTAGGAACCAAGGCCAGATGGTCTTACTGGACCCTTGATCCTGGAGCTTTTTGTCTTTCTGCTGGAGGTGCAAAAATGAGGACTGCTTCCCTTTGCCACCTCTAATCTTCCTGGGGAACATTGTCCCATATTCTCATCTACATTACCCCATAGGCCCCAGGAAGCACCTGGCTTGCAGAGGACTCTTTGAAAATGTCTTCTGGGTCTCCACCCTCTGTTCCCTGAAGAAATAAGTGAGGGTTGCTATACTTCCCCTTTATCCAGGTTGACTCCAACCAGTGTTCCAAAAAGAATAGATATTCCTGAAACTTAAGGACCATGGACTCTAGTCATTTTTCAAAAACAATTTTTAGGGGGTTGGGGTCCCAGGGAAGCCTTCAAAATCAAGAACCCCATGCATAAAAGCAGGAGGAGGAGGCTATTGTGCAGGTGAACTTGAAGTCATTTCCCAACATCAGTCTTAATTGGGTGCAACCCATCTGACCCCTCCCTCCCTCTCCCCAACAGGTGAGGGAGAAGACTGCATCCTCAGCCTACACTGGCTTATGTTGTCTGCTGACACTTCCCTCCTGATAATAGCCCAGATTTATTTAGCTGTTTTATTAAGATTTTTAAAAGTAATCCTTGGGGTGTGAAGTCACAGCCCTGAGCTCGAGAGTCATCTGCTCTTACCTACCAGAGCCAGTTGACAGCCAGCCTGGTACCCACTATTGAGCTGTTTTAAATGCTGTGGAATTTGTAAAATGTGATCCCAAAGGTTTTTTGACACTCCTGTAGAGAGAGGGGATCTGTGCCCACCCCCTTGGCTCTGGGCTCTGGGACAGCCTGGTTAACAGAAGTGGCACTGGTGGCTTGTAGGAGGTGGCTAAGACCCTGGCCACTGCGGCCTTTTCTTAGAACACTGGCTCCTAGAGTCCAGCCACCGTGCTGTGAGGAAGCCCAGGCTGTCCCAGGCCAGACCCACTCAGAGAGAGACTAACATGACCGCCTCATCAGCTTTGTGGGTGCACTGCCTTGGAATTGGGTCCCCCAGCCCCAGCCGGGCTGTCTCCGCAGATGCCTCCTGATGCAGTGAGGGGGCTCTTTCCACTGAGCCCTGCCCAGACTGGTCAGGAGTGAAATGGATGATTTTTGATGCTTTATGTTTGGACAAGGGTGGTTATTAATCAGTTGCATAATTTCATTTATATCATGATTATTTATATATAAATTGTATTTATCCGTATTCATGAAGATAAAATCTAGAAACATTATATACATAGATAAGCAAATTCATAGTTTCCCCTAATCCTCAGTCCTTTTGGGGGGAGCTCCCTATTCACAGAACTGATAACAAAGTAGAGAGAGAGGAATCCACTTGCCCTTAGCCCCCAGCTGGTCAGCAGTGAGGCTGTCAAATTGTCACTGATTACAGACTAGGCCAGGGCAGTCTGTTGACTTCTGTGCCTATGGATTGCCTTCACCTTGTCATCAGGTAGACAGGGGTAGAAAACACCAGGGGCATTTTCTAGGAGAGGAATGGGAAAGATGTGGTTTCCCCAAGGCCCCACTGCACACCAAAGACACAGTGACACTTGGGCTCAGGCCTGTTGAGCAGCCTATGGGGGAACCTTGGATTCTGGCCCCCTGGGTGCTGTCCACTCTGTGCCGTGTCTTCCTGCTGCCATCACATCTGATCTGTATGTCACTAAGCAGCTTCCCCTGTTGCAAGCCTGTGGTGTGATGGGCACTGAGCCAGGTTGGCCTCCATTGCTTGAAGTGGCCAGTGTCTCCTGGCATTCGTAGGTGAGGAACCAGAGGCAGTGAGGTGTGGTGGCTTGTTCCCAGTGTGTGGTGTGGCCCCTCTGGACACCTGCCCCTGTCCCCAGTGGGCCCCGACCACTTTGCCAGGCCTTGTCATCGTCCTGGGTTCTCACCAGAGACTGCCTGGGCGATCTTTCAAACAGGCTCACACTCCTGTTCCTCTGACAGGGCAGGATTCCTTCCTGTGAATGGAACCCTTTATTTTCAACATCCATAAATCACAAAGGTTAAAATGGGAGCTGACATGTGACCATGTAAAGTGGACGTTTTGCACTTTGGATGGCTTGGAAGCAATAAACTCAGGCCCTGAAGTGCTGAGTTATGAGCAAAACAAACATCCCTCCCCACCTCAGAGGATGAATTAACTCGTTCAACCTCCAGAAGAATGTACTGTTAAACTCCCATTTCCCAGGTGAGGAAGATGGGACAGGGGAGAAGCCTGTCCACCGGGGAAGTGCTGCTGGATCATCTTTTGGCCACCGTCAGGGCCTTGGGTAGCTGGAAGCCACAGCAGCTTGTGGGGACACCACAGAGAGATGATTTTGTGGCTGAGGAACGTGGTGATGAAGCTGTGCACACCAGGATTTGCGGTGAATCCAGCTGTGGCACGTCCCCGCTGTGTGTTCTCAGGTAAAATGCTTTCCCTCTCTGTGCCTTGGCTTCTTCACTGGTAAGCCCTTCAAAGGCTTTAAGTTCACTTTGGCTGCACAGCAGTGCTCTGAGAGACGTACTTCTACCAACATCTCCGCGGATGGGGAAGCGGAGGCACGGGGAGAAGCCCTGCCTGAGCTCTCCTAGCCGGGACGTTAGTTAACTCGGGTCCTCTGACTCCTGCTCTCTCAACTACAACCTCTGATATCTGCTTCTCAGGAGCCCTGGGGTCTGTGTGTACAGGGACATCTTTGGGGACCAACGGCTGTCTCGGGACAGGGTTTGAAGTGATGTTTGCTTCCCTCTTTTCACTTTTCCAAGGTTTTATTTTAAATAAGCAGTATCATTTGTATAATTAGAGAAAGGCTAAATTGATCTATCTAGGTGCCCCTTAACAAAGATCAAATGGTCTGAATCTTCAAAATCAGGTTCATCTGTGCACACATCTGTCCACGTTCCAGTGAAACCTGTTTTCCTCGGGTTTATTGGGAAGTTGGCTGTTGGTCCAACACAAGCCCTGCACGGCGGACAGCAGGTGGCGCTGCTACCTTATGGAGAAACCGCCAAGGGTGCACTTCCTGGAGTGGGTCAGCTGCAGGGAGCTGCCTCCTCTCCCAAAGAGAGTCCCCTCTCCCCGGGGAAGGCATCGCGGTGAAGGCTTCCGGAGAGTGAACTGGCACCTCGCTGCTCATGCCTGCTGCCACCTTGCCAGGCCCTGACCATCTGGACAGAGATGGTGCAGCTGTCCTTGTGTCACACAAGCTATGGCCATGTCAAGGTGTTGCAGGACCCAGACACGTGTGCTGATCGGTGGCTCGCCCTGGGGTCATTTCCAAATACAAAAACAGTTTGCCCTTTTTTAGGGGACGTCTGAGGACCTGGCATGCTTCCCTGTGGCCACAGGCCCTAGACACAATAGGACGCATGGCCCATGTCCCCTCCATGGTGTGGTAGTTTCAATAAGATGCCTGGAGAGGCTAGTCACCATTGCTTTTCCCCAGACCACTGTTCCGAAGCCACAGGGTATGGCCTGCACCTTTTCTGTGTCCCCCACAGAAAGGCTATGCTCTAAGAGTTGGAGGGAGCCCTTTGCTGATCGTGCTTATGCTGGGGCTTTCTGCCTCTGTTCGGGGCCCAGGGTTGCCCTGGCCTTGGTGACGTCTCTCCAGCGTGTCGACACAACCCCATGGTTCCTGGTGCTGCAAACTGTGCCTTAGTCTGTTGACCCATGATGACTGGGGTGTGTGTACCACTGAGTCTAGCCCCTTGCAATGGCAGACATGGAGGTACTCAGCATCCATGGTGGTTCTCTCCCTGTCACACTTGGAGACATCCTCTGCCCGTTCTCAAAGCACATGTGTCAACATTGACAAGGGCCGTGATTTGTCTCAGTCCTGAGATCCATCTGTGTACCCTTGTAAATGGATATGGTTTGTCTGCTGGAGATGCCCAGCAAAGGCCTTTCTCCTTGAAATGGCCCAGGGTTTGGACATGTTGATGCCCAGAAGATTCCAGAAGCAGAGGGAGGAAGCACAGCCCCACAGGCTACCCTAGCTGCCCTCTCTTGCCTTGAGTTTCAGCTTTCATTTGAGCTTTTCTCTGCTGGACTAAGGGGGCCCAAGGAAGTGAGGGGGGCTTCCGGTGGGGAGGGGCGTGGGGGGACTGAGGTCTGGTGTGCCAGAGAAGGTAGATGTCAGGGATGTGAGCTGAGGCTGCTGGCTCAGGCAGGGGTGATGAGAGGCCCTGTGTTCAGAGACCCCAGCAGAAGCTGCTCATGGACAGTTTGCCGCTTTTCACTAGGCCTGGTGGCTGGAGGAAAGTGGGTGACCAGGAGCCAGGAAGCACAGTGCTTTAGGGATGTGGGCTTTGGGTCTGTGTCCAAATACCAGCTCTTATTTGCAGTGTCTGGAGCAAGCCCCCTCACTTGTCCGTGCTCAGTTTCTGTCTCTGGAAGGCAGGAGTAGTCCTAGGACCTCCCTAAGGGAATCCCAAGAAGGGCTGGAGTGTGTGTGGGACGAGGGCTTGCCAGGGCAGCAAGCAGCATGCCTTGTGAACGTGAACGCCTGGGCTCTGCAGGTCTGTCAGCTGGTGGTCGGGAGGGGGCAGCAGAGGCCAGGCTGAGCCGCCTCCACCGGGCCTTTCTCAGGAGCCCAGAGAACACTGCAGGAGAGACTTCAAACTCCACTCACCAGGACCCCTGGAAATCTATGAAGACTGGAGTCCTGGGTCCCACCTCCAGAGAGTCGAATCAAGTAGTTCCCAGCACGACTCCCGCCCCCCAGTCTGCAGTGTCAGCAGACACCTCAAGTGTTTCCTATGAGGGCGGTTCCACACTGAGAATCCCCGTGAGAAGTGAAGTCCTTGGGCTCAAGGGTCATCTGGCCTGGAAGTTAGGAGGGTCTCCCTGGGAAGGGAGGAGAGTCCATGCAGGCGCAGCGTGCTAGAAGATGGGGAGCTCACTGGCTCCCAGACTGCTCATTGGAAACCCCCAAGTCTAGGGCCCTGTGAAGTATGGAATCTTGCATCTTGAATGGCATCCACCGCCCCCCCCCACCCCGCTACACACACACACACACACACACACACACACACACACACACACACACATACACTCAGGCAGATCTCTAGGGAAGCAGGGTGAGACGTGTGGATCTTGTGGCCACTCCTGTGTGTGTACCGCAGAGCTCCTGAGGAGCCTCACCCCTGAACCACTGCCCTTCGTAGGTCAGGACGATGGTATTATTACAGATGAGGAAACAGGCTCAGAGGTCATAGGGCGTGCTCAGGTTCGGTGGTGGCAGGACATCCACTACCTCTGGGTTAGCTGCCGGCTCGTCGGCGCCTGGAAGGTAGGGAGCCAGGCCTCTGTACACTGCTACTCCCATCCTTTTCCCCAGCTCTCCAGCCCCAAAGGGAAAAGAAAACTGGGACAGATGGGCTTTGACGGGCCAGGCACCTTCCCATCAGAAGCACATACCCTGAGTGCCTTCCGGTCAGATGTGGACCAGAGGTGGGTGAGAGGGAGGGGGTGAGCTCCATGGGGTGGGGGCTAGCTGGGCCTGCAGTTCTTTCCGCTTGGGACTGGGAGCCGGGAGGATGCCAAGACACTCCTGCTGCAATGGCCCAGCGGCTAAGGCTGGGTGCGCCCAGATGTCCACCCCCTCCCCGAGTAGAACCCTGGAGTCCCTGGGATGTGTAATCCACAAACAGAAACCCTATGATATGACTCTTGCCACTTTCCACCTCCAGGTATTTTATTACCTAAGAGGATTCATACACTTAGGGTAGCTTGGCTGCATTGTTCCAAGACAACCCCCTCCCAGGTATGCGCAGAGGTTCTTAAATTAATTCTACCTAGAATGCCCCTGTGCCAGAATGATACCCATTTATGCACATAGCATGTGTGGGTTTGCAACAGACTCTGAAACACCTTTACATTTTTAGGATTGTAACTTGTATATGCACAGCATGCTTTTCTGGGGGCGCACCACAGTGGGAGCTCCAGGTACTGGCCCCTGTGCGAAGCAGGGATGAGATGGGCCGGGAGCAGACACAACTCAAGCACTCTGGTTTCCGAGGGCACCAGTAGCAGCAGCAGCGGCGTGCAGTCTTGAACATGGGTCCCGATGCAGTTTTGCCTGCAGTATTCAGGCCCTCTCTGAGCCAACCTTTTCTCCCGGGAAAGGCTCTTCTCGCATCCCCAGGCTCTGGGGCAGACCGGGAGACAGAGGCCAGGCCCTGCCTGGGGCTCCCTGGCCGGTTTTCCTGCACCGGCCCATCTTCGTGCCTCCCACACAGCCGGCCAGGATGTGGGAGCAGTAGGAGAGCCCGCTGAGACGCAGGTGCGGCCAAGGAGATGAGCAGGAAGCCCGGGTTCACCGCCCCAGACTCCGATCCAGCCACCAAAGCCAATCACAGCCTGCGCGCACGGCATCTCTGGCACACCAAGGGGCCAAAGGAGCGGGTGCAGACGCAGACGGAGGCTGGAGAAGTTGCTGGAGACTGGGGAGGGTGCCGGTTGAGCTGGCATTGGATTTCTCCTCATCAACCCCACTTACCAGAGCCTCGATCCTAATTGGGGTGCAGTTTCCGTGGCCGGGGAGGGAGGATGAGGCCCACTCTTGCCTGTGGAGGTTGCCCGGTTCCAAGCGCAGCGCACTTTCCGTGCTGGAGGCCTGGGGGATTTTCTCTGGCCTGGTTTTCCTGAGCACTGGTGGGATGCGGTGGTGGCCTCCACCCCAGGAGGACAGTGCCTTCTCCCCTCGCTGCCAATGTGCTCCCGGAGTGCAGGGCCAGGCGCATGCCAGCGACAGCGGCTGCGCCCAGGGAGAACTGCCGCCCGACGCTTCGGCCCACCAGAGCCCCCAGGGATGGAGTCACCGGCCTTTTCCTGTACCCTTTATCTTGCTTTTATAGACAGCGGTTAGTTTGGGACATTAATTGCCTGGGCGAGTTTGATAATTTTGATGTAACAGAGCACTGGAGAAATTACCCTCATGTCCAAAATGTCAAATTTGAGAAGAACCAGGTTCAGAGGCTTGCGACCCCACGACGCGGAGAAACTGCGGTGGGTCCTGAATGGGTGCACCGACAATGTGACTTTACTGTGTTTGTTTTCTTAGGTAGGCGGGAATTGGAATAGAAGGAGGGTGGTCGGGTTGGAGATGCAGGTTTTAGACAGTGTTCCCCCACCCCATTTTCAGGAAAGTGTTCCTGAATGGAAATGTTTTTGTCACCTTGCTTTCCCACCAATGGTTCTTTTCTCGCTTAAATTCTACTCAGTTCTAAGTTGGGGAAAACCAAGTATAGGGCACCAAAAACAAACAAAAACCCACAAAAAAACCCTCAAAAAACAAAAACAAAAAACAAACTCCACATACAAAAAAGTTAAAGTTTCACAATTTATAACAGCTAGAATATGGAAACAGTAAAGCCTGAAACTCCAAATAAACTCCCATTGGTGGCAAAAAAAAAAAAAAGGTAAAAAAAATCATCTATATTCTTATATCTATATGGTTTTCCCTGGAGGAAGGAGGGACAAGTTTTTCTTTCAACATCTGATTATTTCTTTAAAACAAGAAATGACATTTAGAGGGGCAGAGGGCTCTTCTTAAAAAACAGAAGCCAAGAAAAATAGTTACGCATGTCCAAATTTCACTTCAGCGGGAAGTGAAGGATGGAAAGAGGAGGATTAGCAAAAAAGAGACACAAAAAAGAAAAAAGTATTCAAAATAACCCATATTTTACATATAAAACAAGTCTAGAGATCCCAAGCTGGTTTCTGTGTATATTTTGGGGTTTGGAAGATACTCCGCAATCCCAATCCCAATAAAATACTCATGCGATTTTATTTCTAGTTGATACAATGTTAAAGGCCATGTACAAATGTTATACATTTTTATTTTTGTTCTTTTTTTTAGGAAAAAATACACAAAAGGCAAAACATCCTCAAATTGTCATTTTATACAGTGCAGAAGGAAATTTGAAATACGTGTCACAAATGCTGCACCCCAGCAGCCAAATACTAAAAAAAAGGGGGTAGTCCTTCATTTTATATATATATTTATATAAACATATGGAAATTTGTTTTTACACAGATCGGACTTTGTTTCAAATTTACAATGGTTCTCTAAAAAAAAAAAAATTCTACGCGGCAAATATTGCCAACAAAGTTACACCATTAATACTGATAAACGGAGGAGCCTATGCGGTGTTTCGATTATTAGGGAAAGAAAGTAGAATAAATAACAGGATGAGCCTTGCTATAGTTTAAAAAAGTGCCTTAACCTTTCTGCGTCGCCGCAATCCTGAATTCGTGCGCTCACCGGCCTTCCCTGCCCCCGCGCCGCGCTGTGTTCCCCTCGCTCTCACACCAGCACGTTTTTTTACAGTAGAGATCGGGAGACAGTCGGGTCTTGTGAGAAAAACACCCGCCAAAAGAGTCAAAATGCAATTCGAAACAAAACCAAAAAGGACTGTAGAGAAGACAGAGGAGGGCTGAGGGGACGGCAGAGGCCCGGGAGCCCCTGCTTCTGGGCTCCTTCTAGTTTCCTTTTGTAAGACGAACAGTGGCTTCAGAAATGCAAGTCCGCACAAAGATCCACCTGTGGTTGCTGGAGGGCTTCTGAGATGGGGAGGAAGACGTGATTTCTTGCCCCCCCTTCCCTGCAAAACACGGCTCTAAGAGGAGACTTGCGCATTCCAAGACATTCTTTCCAAAAAAAAAAAAAATTAAAAATTAAAAGATAAATACTCAACCAAAAAATAAAAGTATTTGATAATGATGGTCTCACATGTTTGCCTTTCTTCTGAAAACCTTCCCCCACTTTTGCCATTGGAGGGAAGGCGGGGAGAGGCCTCAGCAGAATTCTTGTTTGGATGTCGAGGGTTTCCCCCAATACAGCACCTTCTCAGCCGGCTTCCACTGGATCGAAAATAGATACTTCTACCAACAGCTGTAGTCAGAGCAGGCCCCACAGCCACCATTTGTTAATTTTTTGAAGGAGTGTGGGAGGAGGTGCTGACCACCAAGCTGGGTCTTTGCCTTGGGGATTCCTTTCCAAATAATCCGGGTGGGTAGGGGTCAAACCCTTGTCTTCTGCCTACGGTTATACCTCAAGAATAAAGCAGTTTCTTGCGATGGGTTCCGGGGGTCCCCGAGCCAGGCCGCCCGTGCCTGGAGGGCCCCGCCAGCTGCGGCCTCACATCACGCAGGGCTTGATGTCTTGGTAGGTGACCTGCTGGTGGTAGTAGGAGCCACTGCCCGCCGAGTGCATGGATGAGGACGCCATGGTGTTGAAGGAGAAGACGAACTCCTTGCGGTCACACATGCCGGGAGACTGGGAGTGATACCTCGGGATGCCTGTGAAGGAGGCAACGGGAGGGCAGGGAGCAGAGTTAGGGTGGGCGCCCCCGGCTCCGGCGGAGAAGCAGCGCTCCCCGGCTCCGGCGCACGGGCCCGCTGCCTCCCTACGCCCCACCGAGGTGCCAGACTCCCGGAGTTCCGGCCTCGGGCGGGGCCGGGCGGCCCCGGATTTCGGGCCCTGGGCTCTGTGCTCCAGCAGAAGATCCCAGGACCCCAGGGATGACCCCTGCTCCTGGGTGCCTGCGGCGTGGGCCTCTCCTGCCTCAGGCACCAAGCTCCAGGCTGGGGCTTCCTGAAGCCCCAAGAGGAAGGGGTAGGGGGCTGCCAAGGGCCAGCAGACCTCAAGGAGAGCCGGCCTCCACCTCCAGGGCCAGCCCAAGGCCTGTGCCTAGGGCTGGGGCACTCACCTCCCAACCCCGAAGCCTGCGGAGGCCCCGGTAGGGCTGGAGGCTTCTCCAGGGGGAAAGGCCCCTTGGAGAACAGCCGTCTCCCCCTCCGCCAGGGGGTGGAGAGGCAGCCGCAGCCGCTGGGAGTCTGAAGCAGCCCAAACAGGGAGATCCCCGTGGAGAGGGGGCCCTCCAACCTCCAGGCCGGCTCCTGCCTCCCGCGGGAGGCTGACAGCTGAGCCCTGACAGGCCTTGCTTAGCCCTTCCGAGCTCTTTCCAGAACCGGGCCCAGAGACGCTGGTGGGTGCTGAGAGGAGAGTGCTGGAGGGGAGCCTTTCCTGCCTGGTCCTCCTCAGAGGAGTGGGGAGGAGTGTACCTGGGGAACCGAAAGCCTGGATCCTCAGAAACAAAGAGTCTGTGGGGCCTGCACCTCTCACTCTTGCTCTGGGCCTGGTCACAGTCCCTCTCTGCCCCTGTCACCACAAAATGTCCCCCAACTCGACCTCCCCACGGCCAGGCCTGGTTCCCTGGGAGGCTGGGGTGCCGGGCCTCTGAGCACCCAGCCCAGGCAGCTCTGGGCCTAACGCTCTTTTTCTGCCCAGGCAGCCTTCCGGTGGTGGCGAATATAGGGGAGGCCCAGTCAGCTGGCCAGGGCTGGGCTCTGGCTCCATCCTGGGAACTTGATGAGGTGTGAGGGGCTAAAGATTTAGAGGGATGTGGAATATCGGGGGCCGAGCCTTTTTGGTGAGGACGGGGCCTACTTGGGCAGGCTGGGGGCTACCAGCAGTTGGGAGTTGGAACTGAAAAGGTGAAACAATTATCTTGCTCCAAATCTGCCCTCCCCCCTCACTGCACTCACCCCGCAGAGGGGGGCACGCGAGGCTGAGAGACACTCCGGAGAGCTGGTGACCTCCGGAAGCAGCGGGGCTGGCACCCCACAGGAGTGGCATCAAGCTCTCGCCCAGGGCGGTCAGCGGGTGGGGGTGGGGGTGGGGGTGGGGGTGGGGGCCCGGTTCAGCACCCAACTCTGACAGACGTCGCAGTCCCCCAGGCCTAGGGCAGCCCGGGTCTCCCCCACTCACCTTGCAGGTCGGCTGGGGCGTTGTGACTGTTCTGGTGTAGATACGGCTGGTCCAGGGAGTGCGTGGAGAGGCTGCCAGACAGGGGGTTGGCTGCGGGGTTGCAGGGGGACAGGGGCTGCTGCTTGATGTAGGAGGCGCCGCTGTTGAGCGCCGCGGAGGCCGAGGGCGGCCAGGCGGCCGTGGAGCCCGAGTAGACGGCGTGGGGCTCCATGACCCCGCTGGCGGCGGCGGGCAGCAGCGGGGAGGCGGGCACTGAGCTGTCGTGGTGCGGGTACTCGCCGGCCGCCGCGCCGCCGCAGCTGCCCATGTACGAGTGGCCGCCGTTGGCGGGCAGGTGTGGCACCGAGTGGCTGGGCAGAGCCATGCCGTCCACGTTGGCCGGCAAGTGGCCGTTCATCATGCCCAGGCCGCTCTCCAGCGCCAGGCTGTTGGGCGGGCAGGAGAGGCCGCCGGCGGAGCCCTGGAAGCCGTAGGTGTCCGGGAGGTGGTTGAAGCCCAGCCCGTTCATCATGCTGTACATGGGCTTGAGCGCCTGGCATTTCCTTCGGAAGCCGCGGGGCCGCCGCCGAAAGGAGCCCTCCTCGAACATGAACTCGCTGGCCGGGTCGATGGTCCAGTAGTGGCCCTTGCCGGGCCGCCCGAGGCCCTTGGGCAGCTTGATGAAGCACTCGTTGAGCGAGAGGTTGTGGCGCACCGAGTTCTTCCAGCCCTGGTAGGAGCCGCGGAAGAAGGGGAAGCGGCTCTGCAGGAACTGGTAGATCTCGCTGAGCGTCAGGCGCTTGGTGGGCGAGCTCTGGATGGCCATGACGATGAGCGCGATGTACGAGTAGGGCGGCTTCTCGGGGCGCCGGATGCCCGCGTTGGTCTTCTTGGCCTTGGCCGGCCCGGACGCCGCGGGGTCCATGGCCGCGCCGCCTCCCCCGCCGCCCCCGCCGCCGCCGCCGCCGCCGCCGCCGCCGTGCGGTGGCTGCTGCTTCTCGGGCGCCGAAGACATCGGGTGGCTGCTGCCGCCGCCGCCGCTGCCGCCGCTGCTCTGCGCCGCCGACCGGCCGGGAGGAGGAGGAGGAGGAGGAGGAGGAAGAGGAGGGGGGGGCGGAGGGCGGGGGGGAGGGGGCTGCGCGCGCGGGGCCCGCTGCTCCTCTGCCGTCATCCGCGGCCCCTGCGCGCGGCGGGGCTCGGCGCGCCCGCCCTCCCCCGCCCGTCCGCCCCGAGGAGCCGCGGGAGCGGCCGGCGGGTGGCGCGGACCCCCCTCGCCCCGGCTCCCTCCCCCCGCCTCCCGCGCCCTCGCCCTCGCCCTCTCTCCTCCCTCTTTCCCTCTCGCCCTCCCACTGGGGAAGGAGCCGAGCGGAGGCTCAGGGCAGCCTCGGTGCAGCCCTGCGGCCCCGGCCGAGGCCGCGAGGCCGCCCCCCGCCCCCCCACCCCCCCCCCCGCCCCGCCCCGCCCCCGCCGCCGAGCTCGGGGGGCGGGGAGCAGCGCCTCCCGGGCCGAGGCCGTGCGCCCCCGCGGGCTGCGGCGCTGGGCCCCCGCCCCCCCGCGGCGCTCGGCCCCGCCGCTGCAGCCAGGCCGCCGCGCCTGCAGCTCCCCTCCGCGGCGTCGCGCGGGCCGCCCGGGACCCTCCGGGAGTCCCCTCCTCCCTCCCCCCGCCCGCGGCGGTGGGCGCTTAAAGGGCCCCCACCCTCGCCGCCCGGGGCCGCCGGCAGCGCCGCCCCGCCTCCACCAACCTGGCCAGCAAGTGTGACTGCGCCCGGGCCGCGGCTCAGCCCCGCGCCGCGCAGGCCCCCGCCTTCCCGGCCCCGAGGCGCGGGCGCCCGAGGCCCTGCCCGGCGCGCACAGCCCGCGGCCACCGCGGCCACCCCGGCTGGGCCACCGGTCCCCGCGGCCGCGGGCGTACGTGCCCGGGAGGGACCGCCTACCCGCTCTCCCCGCCCCGGGGAGGACTGCGTTGCGCCCGGGACGTTTTGGACTCGCCCAGAAGCGCGCGAGCAGGCGGGCCGCCGCGGGAGCCGAGCGCGGGCGGAAAACGAAAGCTCGGGGCGGGTCGCGGCCGCTTCGTGCGGGCGCCGCGGGCCGAGCGGGGGCGAGTGAGACCCGCGGGCTCGGCGGGACCCCGGCCGCACAGGCTTCCCGGAGCCGCGGGGCCGCTCCCCCGCTCGTGCATGCACTCCCGCGCACGCCCGCAAGCATCGGTGCACGTGCACACCTCGCAAAATGCGAAGACCCCCCAGTGCACACTCGCGCCCCTGCGTGCGTTCCCCCGCACGCGCACAGCTCGCTCAGGCACGCGCGTGCCCAAGGGCGCGCCCCACTCGCGCACGGACAGTAGGCCCCCCAGGAGCGGATTCGCACCCACTCCCACCCGCCTTCCGATCTGAACCCGCATGCTGCCCAGGGGCCCCCCCCAACACACACTGGCACAGGCTTAAAAACCGCCCCTTTGGCCCCGCAGCTCCGGTGTCCCCACTTTCCAAGAACAGGTTCCGATTCCTCATAGATGGTAGAGGCCCTGGCAGGAAGTTTATACGGCTCAACGTAAACACGTTCTGGGGGATTCTTTAATAATAATAATAGAGAATTCCGCGTGCGCGGGGGGAGTTGGCCTAATGCCCCTGTGGGCTCGGCCTGCCGCCGCCGCGGGGCCTCTGACACTGCGCGCCAGGCCAGGTTCCGGAAAGCAGCCTGCGCGGGTGGGAGCGCAGGCCCCGGAGGCCCTCGCGCCGGGCGGTCGGAGCCGGGAGCTCGCGCGCTCGCCTCGCCTCGCCTCGCCTCCCCTCGCAGGACCGGGGCGCCGGCGCGGGACCGCACCGAGCGGAGCGCAAGGCGGCCAGAGGCACCCAGGTGAGTGCCGTTCGCGCGCTAACTGCGGGGCACCCAGCCCAGCCTCTCCGGGCCGCTGTAGGGAGGAGACGGCTGTTCTCCAGGGTCGCAAAGACCAGCCTGGACGCGTTGCGCCGGCGGGAGCCGGGACCAGAAACGGATTCCGGGAGCGCCGGGAGGCTCGGACTGAGCCCGCCCCGCGGCGCTTTTCAAAGCCCACCGTCCTCTCCTCTCGGGTTTCCTTGGCGTCCTCGACCCCGCGGTCCCCCCTCCTCGCTCAGACGCCTCCAGCCTCGGCGGTAGACGCCTCGTCGCCTTCGGGGCGCCTGGCACGTCCGTGTGAGGAGCTGGGGGGCTCGCAGGAGTAGCGTGCCCAGCGGTCCCCGCCTTCCCAGGCCGAGGGGCGCCTTCCCCGCGCAGCGCTGCCGCCGGGCTCCGCGGCCTGGGGACAGGGTGTGTGGCCCTACCTTCGCGCAGGTGGAGGCGCGACGGCAGACCCACCCCCACCCCCCGCAGCCCAGCCAGCACGCACACACCCAGAGCCCCCGAGCTCCGCACAGCCTCCAGTGCATCCTCCCGGCGAACACCCCTCACGCAGCTCGGGAGCCCCAACTCTCCCCCGAAAGCACAGGCCTGCCCACCGCAGAGGACACGCTTTGCGTTAAGTGCACACACTCCTGCACTGCGTGTTCACCCACGCACAGCCGCTGCATTCACGCCTACACGTTCACGCACACATTCTTACATTCTCTCTCTCTCTCTCTCTCTCTCTCTTTTTTTTTTTTTTTTTGGCCAAACGGCAGCTGCAGGCTAGGAGGCCCTGGCGTTGCCGGGAGAGGGAAGTTCCCGAGAAGGGGTCGCTACCGCCAGCTGCTGGGAGCACATCTGGCGTTTAGTAGAAAGGCCAGCGGGAGAGGCTGCCCCACTCTCCAGCCTAAGGATGCCGCCGTGCCCTGTGGCTCCCAGAAAGCGATAGTAATGCCTGTTTCTCTGATGGGGCACCTTCAAAGTGAGGGGGCTCTATAGAACATAGAATGGGGGAGGCTTCTTCCAACAGCCCCTTCCTTTTTGGGTCCTCTCTACTCGGAAGGGGGCCGCAGATGCCATCTTTGGCTGAGCCCCCCCCCCATCACTTCCTCCCTTCAGGTCTTTCACTGGCTCTCAAGGGGGCCCCTGTGTGTTTTGGGGTGGGAGAGCTTCTGCCTTCCTGGAGAGGAAGTGTGGAGTCAGGGCCCCACCTGGCCTCCACTTAACCCTCACGCTCTGACAGCAAACCAGGCTTTGCAGGGAAAGGGCAGCAGTTACCTTGCCCAAGGAGAGGGGGCCTCGTGGCCTGGATCCTCAGCAATGTGCCAGACAGAGGCTCTTCCCAACTCCTAATCTCCACCCAGGAAGGAGGTAAAGGTGGGAGTGTGAGAAGGAGAGGAGGGGAAATGAGCTCCCAGCTCTAGTTTGGAGGGGACCCCCCCTTCAATTCTAGGAAAAACCACATCCATAGCAAAAGGGCTTTTGTGTATGCCCGCGAGACAGGCTCTCAGCTCTTAAGATGCCTGGAGAAGTCTCACTTGATCTTGCATTTTGAGATGGGGAAACTGAGGCCCACCAAGGACCTGGCCTGGGTCAACCAGCACTGCCAGGCGAACACCTATCTTTTCTCTCTACCTCCAAGGACAGACTCGTTGCATTTGACCCTCCCCGAGAAGCTTCAATACAGGTGGAGGGCAGAGAGAGTCTAGGAAAGCTTCTGTGGCCCCCCGAAACCCCTGGCTTCCCAGGCGCATAGAGGCCCTTTGGAGAGCAGGTGATAAAATAGTAACAGCCGTCACAGACACGGTGCCATTAATAGGTCTTCTCAACCACTGGCTGCGCCAAGTGCTGATGCCGCCTTATCAACACCCCTCGGATGTTCTTAACCTTTCCATGGGCTGTGAATCCCTTTGACAGACTATTGAAAACTAGATCCTCTCCACCCTCCCACCCACATACCTGCACATACCTGTGCCATTCACAGAATGATTTTCAAGTTCTCACCAAACACCTGGAGCCTGTCCATGAACCCATTACCTCCCATCTGTGAACCCAGGACCCAGGTTAGATGCCCCGAAGATATTTGTTTAATCTTCACAGAAGCTCCTAGGAGGTCAGTGTTATCCCTCCCTTTACAGATGGTCACTCCGCCCTGGTTATCCCACACCCTGGGCCATCCTGCAGAGCCAAGATGCAAATCCAGATCTGACTGCAGAACCAGCATTTAAGCCACAGGGCGAGCGGGGGTCTGCAACGGAAAAGGAGTCAGAGACCCTCTGTCCGCATACTGGGAATTGTCGTGGTCCAGATTTGAATCCAGCATTTACCACACAGGGATAAGCTATTTGTGCCTTAGTTTCTTTTGGTGTGGGGCAGTGACTGTTGGTTGATTTTTAATACCTTTATTAAGATATAACAGACATGTAATATTGTGTAAATTTAAATCATACAGTATATTGATTGAATACATTTACGTGTTGCAAAAAAACGAACCGATCACAACCATGCATTCCTCCCTGCCACCTCTGTCACGTGGTTACCGTTTCTTTTGTGTGTGAGAGCATTTAAGATCTACTGTCTTAGCAACATTTAAATATATGATAAGTATTATTAGCTAATCATCATGCTGTGCACCTTAGTTTTTCATCTAAAAGGAACTAAAATAATGGCACCTATTTCTCGGGGCCATTGTGAGCATTGGGTAAGAGTGTGCGGAGAAAGGCTATCATAGAGACAGAAACCATCAGACCCAGGGGCCCAGCTCATGGAACCGACGGAAAAAATATAGACGGGGATATGGGTAGTTTTTTGCTCTTAGCTTAAAGATCCTTAAGGACACCCCTCCCATCCCAAATCAAATCTGCGCCCCAGCTTTGGCCCCAGGAATCCTAAATTGGTGGGGGGGAGCGTGTAAAAACAGACACGCCTGCCATGTCTCCCACTCCCCAAGCCCAAGGTATTTTTACTGGCTAATTGCTTAAGTGAAGCCGCCCCGGCGGAGAGTGCGCCGTAACCCGAGCAGGGAACCAGATCCAGCTCGGATTGTGCCCGGCCGGCCCAGCGGGAGGGGGCGGAGGCGAAGGCGGCAGCCGACCACCCACGGAGAGGGCAGCCGCCCTGTCCCCCACTATCCCTGCTCTGCATTAGCGTGGGGCCTGAGCCTCCCCTGTCCCTGCTCCCTCAAACCCCTTCCAGGCGTTGTCCAAAGACAACACAAGGTAGGGCAGGCTGGGCCCCAGACCTGAGGTGGGCTCCGGGCACTTAGGGAAGCCTCATGGCCTAGGAGAGTCAGTAGGGAGGCCCGGAGTGGGGAGTGGCGGCGGGGTATCTGTGGGTGAAAATGTGGCCCTGGAGACAGGGGACTGTGGAGAGAAATGTCAGGGTCAGGAGACAGGGCATCGCCCCTTCCCTGGGTTATATAGGATGACTTGTGCACAAAATACGTGGTATGTTTCTCTGCAGATGCCAGATGTGCACACATATCATGCATGCCAACATGTAGAATATTGTCCAGACATAGGGGCACCTGGCTACCTCAGCCCGTAGAGCATGTGACTCTTGATCTCAGAGTCATGAGTTTGAGCCCCATGTTGGGCATGGAGTTTACTTAAAAAAAAAGAGAGAGAGAAAAAAAAACCTGCAAGAAATAGAGAGGCACAGAGTAGGGTAAGGCGAAGTCCGTGCTGGCATGTCCTCTGGGCACTACAGTGTCAGGCAGGTGTATAAGATCAGGTCTCTGTGCACAGAACGGGGTGAGGTGTGTACATCTAACTCGTTTCTGTGCTGAACATCACAGGATGTGAGTGCGGTGCGGTAGCCTCCCGTGTAACTAATATTGTAAGATTCAATCAGTAGAACTCGTTATGTGTGTAGAATATTCGAGTACACTATGAGGTGTTCCATATACAGACAATTATAAATGTGTATAGCATAGCACATTGCACACAGAGAACAGTCTAAGGACATATACGATGTAATGGGTTCCAGACACGGAACATTATAGGCTCTTTGGACCATATGATACAGAATTACATAGACTGCTGTAGGTGTGCATGTGCTCTACTGGGTTATGTACACGAACATTGTAAGATGTGTACACTTTGATGCCTGTGGGCACAGATTATCTTGGGAGAGTTGTTGGTGCGACATTCGCAGTTCGTCCTAGGGACAGCATATCACAAGGAGTTGCAGCAGGCAGTGTGTTTCCGCAGAGTGCAAATAGGTAAACGGACAGACAGACATCAGGGGGTTCGAGTGTGATCAACACGCAGAAAAATCCTGCAGTGCTCACACCACTAACGCTGTGTGCCTGGGTGCCCCGGCCAGTCACTAGCTCATGAGACCATAACCCTGGAAGGTGATTCGCTCATCTCAGGTCCCAGGGAAATGAAGTGACTCTCCTACTTTACTTTTCTGGCGATAGAGTGACTTTTATGCACTTTGTCATGCTGGCAAAGGTGAGTGGTTCTTGGACTGGACTGGAGACGTGGGGACAAAGTGCTTCTGTGTTTGTCACAGAGAAGCTGTGAGCTCAGGACCATGTGGAATGAGCACTGGAAGGTGAATTGTGGAAAGCCCCAATGCCTGGATGTGCAGGGGCCATTGGAAAAACTGATCTGCAGTGCACACGTCATTTGGGGAGGGGGGCTGTCCCTATCTGTACTCATCACCACCCAGCTAAGCTCTGAACCTCGGTGGCCCTGTTCTGTCAGCGACAGGCCAGATTTTGGCCCCTACCTTTGAGACTCTTCATGGGTGACCCCAAGATGAAGAGGAGAGAGTGGCAGCGCCCTGTGTGCAGATGAGGCTTGGAAACCCCACCTATGGGGACCACCAGGGCCGCGTGGGAGGAGCAGCGGTGGGGAGAGTCAGCCACACACCCAACCCTGGCAGATCGGCTGTCTTCCTGTCAGCTGCACATTAGAGACACTTTCACATTTTGATCAAGAAAAAAAACAAACCCCAAAACAACAAAGTCTCATATTTGGGCTATTGCTGCCCTGAGCTCGCTCCTCTGTTCGGGCACTTTACCCAAAAGCACACATTTTCCATGACGTTCTTCAATGAAATATTTGACAACACTGCAGCCTAGGAATTTACAGCTCTCTCCCCCGTGAGATTTTTGGGAGTTTTCTGGCATTAGCAGTACATACTGCTCTAAGACACAGAGACTGCTCCCGGGACACGGAGCGTCCTGGTGCTCCCATTCCGGATGCCTGGCCGGTCTGCAGCTCTCCTTCTTCCCACAGAGGCATCCTGATATATTTTTACCCTCACTGCTGGGACAGCTGTACTCAGAAAGATAGGATGAAGATGTTCCTTCTCACACCAGCAGGCGTGTGTGTGCGTGTGAGGATGTGTGTGTGGGGGGAAGAGAAGATGCCTCCCAGATTAGTTTTCCAACAAAAGATCCACACAGGAGAGAATTGATGCCCAGAAGGTGCAGCCTGGAGGAAGGGGCTTTGGGCCCGCACTTACTCCGAGGTTGGGGCTCCCGGTAGAAATAAATCCTGAAATAGGAGGAGGAGCAGTGCCCAGGGAAAATGCAAATGAATTCTGTAAGAGTTTCTAAAAAGAAACAAACCAAAAGGAAAATATAAATTAAATTTCAAGGGCCAGGTATTTTGTGTTTCTTAGAATTGAAGGAAAGATAACTCACACACACACACACTCAGCCCTTGCGGAAGAGGGCATTCGAAACGAGTGAGGTCTGGGAATTGGGGACCGGGCAAGGTGGGGAGATGAAGGGAGGGGGCGCTCAGATTTGTTCCTTAATCAAAAGCAGCAATTTGCTCCCAGAAAGCTACCCGCGTGTGCAATCAAAATGTGCCTGTTGGTCTCCACTTCTTGCTAGTGGTGCTGTCTATTCCCATTCAGGGAGCGTTGAAAATGATGATAGCGAGTGTTATTTTGGGGGAGAAATCAAAATCCACCCAGCCGTGGCACAGCTTGGGAAGGGAGGGGTGGGCAGAGGCGGGGGCTTTACCTGCCTGAGGGCTCAGCCCCGCAAGCCAGGGTTTGCTGAGAAAATGGAGCTGATACTCTCTTTCCCTCTTTCCACTATTCCCCGTGATCTGGTTGGCTCCTTTTGTCCCAGCCGGGTTCTAAGTCAGCTGCCACGGACCCTGGAAAGCTTTGTGTGTGGGCGCATGGGAGCCCACATCGCTTTGCTGAGCCCCGTTTCCTGTAGGATTGATTGGAGGGGTGGCTCTGGTGTGGGACTCGGGAAAGGTGACTGCTCCTGGGAGGTCAGAGCTGGGTGGGGTGCTTGCTGGGCAACCTGGCCTGTGCACCTAGAGCAGAGGCACAGGTGCCTGGGAGACATAGACACCCTCCCCTCCTCAGAGAGGGCCCCAGGGATATTTAGTTATTAGAACCCAGAGACACCTAGAGTGGGAGGCATGGAGAGCAAGACCTCAAGACGCACGTTCGGGATCGTGGGACAATCAGTTCACAAACCCGGGAGAGCCCGGAACGGACTGAGAACAAAGCCAAGGCTGAGCTGGAGAAACAAAACTCACAAGGATGGACGGATTCTGCTCCGGGAAGAGGGCATCTAGAACACTAGCAGCCAGCCCTCCGCCTCCAGGGGGTCAGGCAGGGAGCTCCAGACCCGAGTGAGGAATGTGTGTGTACGAAGGAGAGAGGGAGCGAGCAGGGGAAGGGAGGGAGGGAGACAGAGACAGAGACAGAAAGGGAGACGGAGAGGAGGAGGGATGGGGAAGGGAGACAGGGAGGGAGAGAGGTGTCTGGAGGTGCAGCCTCAGCTAGGCACACACAGAGCAGACTTCTCTCTGGGGCTCCGAGCACGCAGGTGGGGGCCACTCTGACGTGGAAGTTTCTCTGCAGACCGTATTCCTGGGAGTATTCATTCCCTTTTAGCCCTGGAATGGGGTTTCCCCAGGAGAGTGAGGAAGGGTATTTGAGGGGCCCTTCTGGTGCCCTAGGGGCTTTGAGTAAAGCCTTAAGAGGAAGTCATGGGCAGAGTAGAACAAAGAGAGCCTCTGCAAATGACTTCATCTCTGGGTGCCTCAGTTTCTTCATTTTGAAAAGAGGATAAGGTTAGTACCCATCTACAGAGCTGGCCTGAGGACCAGATGAGAAATGCTGGAACTGCCCCATATATAGGGTCTGGGAAGGGTGGTGAGGTGAGGGGGATCTCTGAATGCGAACCAAGGTAGAGAGAACTGTTGGGAGTGCAAGTCCTGCCTGATTGAGACTCGATTCCGTGGCTGTGTGACTGGGGCTGGTGGCCTTACTTCTCTGTGCCTTGGTCTCTTCATCTGCAGAAGAAGAGCAATGACAGCACCTCCTTCTGGGTACTGACAGGATTAGCTACATGAGCAATTGTTAACCATGGTTGTTATTATTGGGGGTGCTCCTTCACTTATGGTGTTTGAGGATCTAGGGGGTTGAGATTCCTTGTCGCTTTCTCCTGGAGGTCCCAAAAGTCTATGGAGCTCCAGCCTTGGGACTTGGTTTAACAGAACCAGAGATTTGGTGGAGTGAACACAAATTGGGGAATCAGCCCACGTGAGTGGACAAATCCCTTCTTCTATGGTCTCCATTTTACAATCAGTGAAATGGGCTGCCCTGGGCAGTATGGTTGTGAAAGTGGCTCAGAATCCTGGTCCCAACCTCAGGGAGAGGAGTGTAGGGTTGGAGGAGAACTGCCTGTGGACCGGAGCTTTCTGACACAGAATGATGATGAAGTCTCTCTCAGGTGTGCTCCTCCCCACCCTACACCCCACTGGCCACACCTAGGCCCTGATCACCTTCTTCAGTCTACAAGACCCTCAGAGGCTCCCTACACTCATGGGGTGGCCTCCTGGAGCAGGTTGCCTGGTGGGCCAATGACCTGGGTTAGAGTCCTACCTCCTTGCTGGCCAGCTGTGTGACCTCTGGGAAGCTTCTTAAATTCTCTGGGCCCCCTTTCACATTTGCATGATGGTGAAAATAAAGCTATCTCCCCGAGGGGACACTGAATGGGAATAAGCATTGTGGTTAGAGAAGCACTGAGCGCCTACTTTGTACCAGCCCTGTACTAAAGGGTTGCTGCTGTGGAGCCCATTTCACAGATGGGAAAGCAAGGCACAGCACAGGCAGTGAGAGCTCCATAAATGTGGGATCAATTGAAAGGCATCTTCTTCCCTCCCCTGTGGTCAATATGGGGTCCCAACTCTGGGCTCCACTGGCCAGTCCGGAAAAAGAGGGGAGACTGTCACCACCCCCATTTTCCGCCCTCCAAAACAGTAAAATAATAGCCCTGTTAACACCCCATCCCCCAGACAAGGAGGGGAAAGTCCAAGCCCCTCGCAGAAGCCCCACCAACCCCCATCCCGCTTCCCGGCACTGTGGACGTCTGGTCTGAGCACTCTGCCAGGGTGTCCGTGTTGCTGCGGGTGGGGGCTCATTTAGCTCCTACACTGCTCCCTCCCAGTGTGCTGAGGCACAAAATTGGGGCAGAGGACTTGGAGCAAGGCCGACGCTGGAGCAGCCCTGGCTCAGCTCTTTAGAGGCAAAGGGGTCCCTGCTTCCCAGCAGCGGACCTCCCGGGAATTCCTGGGAGTGGGGTCCTGACCGGCCCAGGCACCAGGTCTCTCTCTGGGGAGATTCCATAGCTCTCCCCCTTCATCCAGCTGCCACTCCCCATGCCTAATGCTGCGGAGCTCCTTCATTTCAAATGTGCTGTGTCCCTTTTTTACTATTATTATTTTTGCCTCTCCGTGCTTAACTTGTTCCCAAGGGGCAGCTTTTACCCTACAGAATTAAAAAATCCAACAGAGGAAAAAAAGTAGCCACTCAAGCTTTCTAGTCCTTTTATTCTGAAACATATCTTCTCAATGCTTGCAGTGCTCCGTGTCTTTGAACGACTCTGTCCCACAGGGATCCTAGCCCTCCGTTGGTCTTTGTCTTGGGGCACTAGGCTTTCACTATGCACCCCCTGTCTCTGCCGGGCACCAATTAATCTTTATCCTGAGCATATTTTTTTCTTATTAGCAATTACCTACAAAAATCCTATCCGTCCATGGGAAGATGTATAAGTAACCTGCTATTTTTAAAAGCATAAACCCGAAAGTATTTTAAACATTTTGTTATACTCCCAAGGTCAAAGTCAACGCTTTTATCTCCCTCCTCCCACCTGCCTTTTCTCTGTGAAAGTTGGAGAATGGCTTAGGTCCACGTGGCGGCTGCAGGCACCGCTGCCCCCTGGGGTCACCCCCCCTGCATTGGGCTAAGACCCGTTTAATTCACCATGAAAAGTAATTCAATTAGGAATCAAATTCGCTCTTT
This sequence comes from Canis aureus, assembly GCF_053574225.1. Lineage (NCBI taxonomy): Eukaryota > Metazoa > Chordata > Mammalia > Carnivora > Canidae > Canis > Canis aureus. The sequence continues at coordinate 22,648,965 of NC_135613.1, read as the reverse complement.
TTTAAAGAGACCAGTAATGAGTGTCCTAACACCGCCTACCCCCCCCCCTCCCGCCGGCTACCACCCCCACGTTTTTCTCTGCGTTTCTGCAAAGCAGCATTTTCGGAAGGACTTGGCTTCAGGGGAGCTGCCCTGCACCACCGCCTACCTGCCCCTAACCCCTCTCTCTCGGCCTCTGTCTCTCTCTGAAGCTGCCCAGACTCACTCTGCTTTGGCGAGCCTGACTTGAGCATTCTTTACGTGGCCTCCCCGAGGAGAGTTGCCGAGCGCTGGCGTTCGGCCGAGGCGGTGCGCCCGGGTTTCTCTCGCGCGCGGACCCCGGCGGCCGCGGGGCTCCCAGTGCTCCCGGGCTCGGCTCGGGACTGGCGGGGCTGAGCTGCGGCTCCGCGTCCACCGAGGCCGCGGCCACGGCCGCGCGAGGGTCCTGGGCAGCCCCGGCTGGTTACTGCTGCTCTCCTTCTGCGACCAAGCAATTATTTTAACCTTGGTTTGGGCTAATGATGGGTTCTGCTTGCGTGAACGCGGTGTTTATTTTACCTCCATCGTCCCGGGGGAGGGGGTGTGCGCCCGGATGCCGGCGACGGATGCTGCAGTTGCAGACTGAAAACTCTCCGGCCCCCGGGGAGGGTCGGGCTTGGGGACATGGGGGCAGTGAGCACCCCTTTCTCACCCGCAGGGCCCCATGCAGCCTTCTTCCACCCGCGCCTCTGAAGGGAGAGGCTGGGGGTCTCAGGGCACTCCTGGAGAGGCGCCTTCTGGAAACCAATTACGCGCGGGTTTCCAGGCCCAGCGCCCCGCTTTGGCCGTGGCGGGACTGCCCAGTCCCGGATCCTGCGGCGGCCCCGGGCACACACGAAGGAGAGGGGCAGAGGGGAAGGGTCTCAGCGCTGGACTCTGGATGCATCGTAGGTCACCGCTAGAGGGGGACGCCTGGACTGGAACTAAGGTCCGTGCATTGGGGCGTCTGGAGTGGGGCTCTCTCTCTTTTCCCCCCAACCCCCGCAAAACTGGGAAATCCACTTAAACTGCAAGAATGCTTGGGACATGTCTATAGGGTGATGGAAAAATAGCAGGATACCAAAAATTGTGCAGTAACGAAAGGAGAAAAAGCACATCAAAGGTCTACTACGTGGACCATTCTGGCTACCTTGTGCGGAGCGGAAATTACCCGAGAAACTGGCTCTGTGCTCCACCTGCCTCTGCCCGTATAGACAGCCTAGAGGGGATCCCTGAGTGAGTCAGGCTGACTGCCATCTCCAAAACCCTCCCAATTTTTTTTAATTGCAGTGGGAGTGGGGTCGAGGTGGGGGGATGGAGGGCGAAGGGCAGACCCGGGACTTCGGCTGACTCTGATAAACTCTGATTTGGGAGGAGATTACTGCAGGGGCCCACGGAACACGTGCACACGCAAACGTCCGTGCTGGGGGGGGGGGTTACGAACCTCGGATCGGGGCTGTGTGAACAGGGACACAGGACGTGGGCGCAACATCGAGAACTGCCAGGCGGGCGCCAGCACCACTGGTGTGGATGGCAGAGACCCCACCCTTACTACTGTTCTTCCTCCACCAGAAGCCCACCGCAGTCAAGAGTGGGGCTCCTCCAACCCCAGGACAGAGATCCCCGGTGGTGTGTCCCCGGGGGGCCGGCTACTTGCTCCACCTCACAGGACGGTTCGTCCCCCGGGATCCTTCCTTCACCTCGCAGGACGGCCCCATCCCCTGCGCCTCTGGCTCACTCCTGCACCTCGCCTAGCGTCTAGCTGAGCTGAGACCACGATGCTTCCAACTGGGTTAGCTTGCTGCCTGGGCCGCCGGAGAGCAGCTCCTGCTGGAGGCCGGGGGTGGGCAGGTAAAGAGGAACCAATTTGCCCCGAGGCTTCATCAACAAGAGGCTTAACTAGGAATTCAGGTTGACAGCTCAGCACCTCCGTGGGGCACCGGGGGCGGCGGCCAGCCCGGTGACGCTGGGAGCTGTGGGAGGCAGCTCGAGAGCCTGGCGGCCTGAGGCTTCAAAGCCGTACCCAGGCGGCCTGGGCCAGCCCGCACAGCCTGGACTGCGTGGCCCCGGGCGCCTGGGGCGCACCGCTAGGGTGGGGGGCCCTGCGGGTGGGCGAGCGCGGGCCGGTGGGCGCTGGGCCGCCTCTCCTGGCGAAGTAGGTGGCCGTGTATATTTTTGTTCAAGTGGTGTTTATGTTAATGAAAAAAGGATGGAATTACAAACAGCCCGCCGATCGCGCTGCGGCCGCGGGGCACTTGCGGTGCTGGTGTCCCAGGCCCAATCAAAGGGCGCGCGCCGGGGTTGGGGGGGGCCTTCCGCCGTGCCGCGAGCCCCCCCAGGGGTGAAATTGTCGTGCCTCCTCCCCCAGCCGCCGGTAATCTGGAACTCTCCTTTTGGAATCACTCCCCCAACCCCGCGGTAGCACGATCAGGTTTTTGGGTGAAGGAAAACCCTAATTTAAGTCTTTCAGTGCCTTTTTTAAAGGGCACCCAGATAACTCTTGTGGAACACTGGGGTGGGGACAAATTCAGTCTCCCTTCTCTCTTCAGCTCTTGGCTTTCCCTTACCTCTTCTTTATTTTAAAAATAATATAACCAGCCCACAACTTCTTCTATTTGCTTCCTGGCCCAGGATGTCCTTCTGGGGAAAAGGAATTGCTCTGCTTCTGATCTCCAGGTTCCCCAACCTCGGGGAACTTTTTCCACCAGCACTCACAGCCTGCTGTTCCTCTGCAGAGCGGGAAATCCTCAGTGCCTCCCTTTCTTAACTCAGTGAGAACTGAGAAGAAAGAGCAGGACCCAGCAGGACACAGCACGGCCCAAGTCGGGGGCTTCTGACCTCTCAGGGAGGCTTGGAGGCTGGCTGTGGCTACAGCCAGACGGATGGTTGTCTCCGGCCCAGGGCGGCAGCGAGGCGGGCTCCATGCCCCACGCTTCCCCGTGGAAATGCACCCCCATCCTCCAAACACTACCCTGTGTCTCCACAGGCAAAGTGAAACAGTGGGAAAATGTCAGGCCTCGTCTAGTCCTTTCCTAGAGGACACTGGACAGGGGCGATTTTGTTTTTTCCCACACATTTCCTGGGCTTTTCACCACACCGTGCTTTGAGGACGCTGCTCCCCGTTCTTTCCATCCCCGCAGCTCCCGATCTGATCCGTTGGGGCTCCGATCTGATCTGTTGGGGCTCCGGTGGGCAGGGCACTGGCTGCTGCAGGTATTAGGTGTCACTCCAGGGAGCACCCTAGCCTGGCGCTTCCATCCTGGCTATCGGATCTACCAGCACCACGTTCCCGTTCCCCAGGTCAAATCTATCTTTCCCCATCTCTATAGGGCAGACACATTCCTCAGAAAAGCTTTGAAGGCTCAGCTCTGCAAGTGAGCTCTCCCTCCGCAGGGCAAGTTGCTCTTAGGATGGTTCCTTCTACTTCCTAGTTTTAGGTAGAGAGTACCCATGTCGGGGTGACCGGCTCCAGGGAGGATGTCTGTTTAAGGACATCGTGGCCATCTCTCTCCTCTGCCTCCTCAGGGCCCCATGCCGACCCCTGGAAACCAGGGCTGGGAGGTTGGATCTGTGTGTGCTTCCAGGGACCGGGGTCATGGAGTTGCTCAAGCCCTGGGTTTGATTAGATCAAAGGATCTTGAGGTGGGAGGTGCAAAAGTGTGGGTGTATTTGGGGGGAGCACCTCATAGCTCTCACTGGTTGCTCAAAATCCCTGACATACTCCCTCCCAGGTAAGAGCCACCAGCTCGAACAAACTGAACCTCATTTATGGTTATTGGTACCCTTGTTCTTTCAAAGAATCGCCATTTATCAAACCCCATGCACTTGGCTGACATCCTCTTGATGGGTTTCGTGGCCTTGACATTGTGCAGCGGAGGGAAAAATCCAAGAGACCAGGGTGAGGGATGGTCTTCTACATGCCTCAGTCTACCCCGGTCCTCCAGGCTGGGGGTGGGTGTCACGGCTCCAGCCGGGCCACATTTTTCTCGCAGAAGTGCTGGGGTCGCAGGCTCAGAGGCAGGAGACCTGGCGCAGTTGTTGTGCGGAGCCCCTCCTACTTGTGGCCCGGCTCAGCAGCTGCGTGACAGCACCAGCGCCAGCGAGCTCCCTTGTCCTGGTAGCTTTCTGCAGGTGCCGAGGTGTCCTCGTTCCCAGCTCCCCTCGCCCATCACCAGCCCTGACGCAAGCGGGAGGTTTATGTTGGGGACACTTCAAACCGGTGTTTAGTCTGTCGAGCTTGGTGGCAAGGCGCGCATCTCAAGCCCCGCGCCCAGCCAGCTGGCCTTGCATCCTGCCCAAGGGGGTGGAGGTGGCTTTTTTCTGGGGGGCTTTGGAAAGCAGAGGATCAGGTGAAAAGAGGGGGCCCGTCTCCTGCAGGCTGCTCTCAGAGGTTAACGGTCGTCCTGGTTGGCTCAAGCAGCGGGCTCCAGGGGCAGCCGGGCCTAGGAGGCATCCCCACGGGGCTCCTGAGCCTTCCCCCCACTCAGCAGCTCCAGGTGCCTCGGGCGCCTCAGGAGCCGCTTTCCCCGCCTGCTTCACTTTCTCTGGGGCTTTTCTCCGGGGCAGCCGGTGCCAGATGCGGAGCCCTGAACTCGCCTGCGAGCTGGCGGGCCCAGCCATTTATTCCATCCTGCAATTAAACCCGAGGTCAAATATCTCCTTAACGACGCTATCAGGCCAGCGGCTCATTATGGCGTATATTTAGCCATAAACTATGGGTTGTAGCAAGGAGGAGATGAAAATTATTGTGCTCTGGGAATGAATCCTTTTAGCAGAAACCAGAGCTGTTATTTAGCAGGGAGAACTAAGTACAGCCTCAGGCTTCCAGGCGACCCCAGGCGGGACGAGCCGCGCTTCCAGGCCCTTTCCGCTTCAGCTTCTCCTGTGCCCCCACCCGGGCCTGGCAGGAGCGGCCTCCCTGCTGCTTCCCAAGGCCCAGAAGGCGCCGCTGGGGAGGAATCTGCTTCTCCGTGACGGGGCGCTTGACATCCACTGCGTCTGCTCTCAGCTCCCACGTTTGGAGACCCCCCTCAAACCCAGGGGCCTGGTTGCCCCCCTCCGAAAGCCCATGGCAGCACTGTAGGGAGGTGGCACGGCAGTTGTGCTGGGGAATGGTCTGGAGCGTGGTGGGTCCAGCATATTCGGCTTCCAGTGTGGTTCTACCTCTCCTGGGCTGCCTTGGGGGGGTGGTTACCCAACCTCTCCACACCTCAGTAGCCTCATCTATAAAATGGGAGAGAAGTCCGACCCCCTTCCAGGAGACTCAGGAGAATTAAATCAAATATGAATGTGAAGGCTGTAGCCCCACTCCTGACGAGGGGAGGAATTCAGTAAACTGTGGCCAAAGGAAACCTCACGAGGATGCTATTGATAAAACATGACTCTCTGAGCTGCTGATCTGAATGATGAAGGAAAGCCCTCTGAAGCGGAGGTTGGAGACAGACCCAGTGGGTGGGGCTCAGACCATCACCAGCTGTTCCCTTGGCTTGGGTAACATTTCCCTTGCTCAGGCCCCAGGGTCCTCATCTTTGGACACTGCCTGCCTCAGAGTGGCTCCTCACGTCCAGAAGGAGCTGAGAGGCAGCGGCAGGGTCCCCAATGCAGAGCTGTGCTAAGAGGAGGCACTCACGCCTGTCTCACTGCCTGTCTCTCCTCCTCAACATCCCAGATGTCGCCAGGAGCTTCCAGACATGCTGAGGATGCTCCCCTTGGCCCTGGCAGTGCTCACGGGGTGGAGATTGTCTGGGCCAGAACCACCCCAAATTTAGCCTTTCAGAAAGTGACCGCATGACCCAGAAGCTACAAATATTTGGACAAACCAGAAGAGGGAGGCCCCAGTCTAAACGTTTGCCCAAGGCCCCCGAGGGAGGGAATAAACTAATCCCAGGGCTAATAGGCCCCATCGGGGCAGGACAGGTGTGTCGTAGAGGAAAGAGGCTGTGGCCACCACCCCCACTGACCAAGGCTCGACTTCCTTGGCTTCTGGGCTGGGCAGGACACCATTCTCCATTCTTCTCTGTAGACTTCCCCTCTTGACAACACACACACACACACACACACACACACACACACGTCCCAACCAGATCCCTGTCACTGCCTCCTATTTTAGTATATGTGCTGCTGAAGTGAGCACCTGTCACTGCCTCCTTAGGGCAGCCTCCCCACTCCCCTGAGGTGCTATCCTCTCAGCTCACCCACGTCTCCTTGTCTCCTTCAGCACTATCCAGAGATGGCAGAGAGTCCTGGGGTCCCTCTGAACTTAGGTCCTGGCAAGAGGAGGGTACCCACAGCCTTTCTTTGTGCATCAGGGCCAACTCTAGAGGTGTTTGCAGTTGTGAGGGGAGCTCTGGATGGCTAGGTGATGCTGTGCTGGTACTGACAGGCCATATCCTGCCCCCAAGCCACAGTTTCTTCTTGGGGGGGATGGGCATTCTGTGTTAACATGCCAAAGGCCAGACCTTCTACCTCTGATATTCGAGGGTGTGACCCTGCTTGGTTTGACTGACTTGTCTCTCTTCAGGGGCATCACTAACCTCATCACCTTCATGAAGCCTGTGCCAGGTGCTTCACAGGCATTTAATCCCGAGGTGGCTCTGGGATCCAGGCTTCTCTGATGGCTCAGGGCTGGGGTGGGGGCACAGGGAGACATTCAACAGATTTAATCATAGGGAGTCCCTATCGAGTGGTATTGTAAGATGTGACTTTTGTTGGTTGACTAATATAAATACACATGTGGCTTATTGTTATGCAACAACATGCATCGAGGGTATGAGGTTCTTTGGGTTGCACACTGTATGTATAACTGAGGAGCTCCATTGGGTGGAAGGGGCACCAGCAGCCAGGGTGTCAGTGCTGGATGAGTCTGCTCATCAGCCTCAGGTGGATCTGAAGCACTGGCTTGGACAAACCGTGGACTGGCTCAGAAGCAGGGACTCACTCCCCCACCCAGGGCTGGCTTCCTTGCTACTGTTCAGGTTGTTCTGTTGCTGGGAGGGTCTCCCATCTGAGATGACAAATGCATTTTAGCCTGACACACTCTTGGAAGCACACTGACTGTTACTCACAGCGAGAGAATCTGCTGCCCAAAACATTTATTTCATTAGAAGCGTGTTTACTGTCCGGCGAGCCGGCTGCTCCAGTGAGGAGCCCCAAAAACAAAGCTCCAACTGTGTCCTCCGGGGCCTCGAGATCATGGTTCTTGCACAGACTAAGTTCTCTCTGTTAAAAAATGTTTTCTTTCCTATGCTTTCTTCTCCTTTGAAAATGAGATTGAATGCCTTTCTTGTGTCAGGCTTGCTCAAGCGGTGGAGGAAATGGCTGAAGATCCAGAAGGATCAGTCAACTAACACAACTTTTCCCCGTTGGGATCTCATTTTGGTCTCTGATGTCAGCCTCACATGCATGTCTACGGCTCACCTGGAGGGAGCCGGGCGCCAAGAGAGAGCCCTGCTCTTGGTTTGGGAGGCAGGACAGCAGTGTGGTCGGCCCATCCTCTGTGCCAGGCTCCGTGCCGAGTGTTCTGTTACCTGGTGAATCCTCCAAGCAGCGCATGAGAGACTTTGAGATCATGATTCCCATTCTGCTGATGAGGTCATGGAGGCCCAGGGAAGTTTGACTAGTCCACAGTCACATGTTTCCGACTGGTGGAGCCAGGGGCTGACATGGGATCCAGCTGCAAAGTCTCAGGCCTTAGAGACCTGCCGGAGCCTTCATCGCTGCCACGGACCTTGAACACAGACACACGGCAAGGAATCCTGCCCATGCATCCTGGAGGAGCTGTAGGGGATGGTGCAGAGTTTGAGGCGCAGCATGGGTAGGTGCAAACATAAATTGCCTAACTTCCATATCGAGCTCATAGTTTTCTGAAAACAGTTGACTTCAGACCACCCTGGAATCACTCCTGATGTTCTAAAAATTGCTTTCTTAAAAAAAAAAAATGTGTGTGTGTCGGGGGGTGGGGAATGTTCTGGTTTGTGTGCCAGTGTCTGTGAGACATCTGGAGCATCTGTTCTCGATAAGGCGACTCTTCCAAACAAGGTTTGTGAAGAGGTGACCCAGATTCGACTTTGGGATGCAGAATGCTTAATTTGACCAACAGCCGCACCGCCAGCACACCCAGCTCCATCCTTGCCTTTGAAAGATACACAGTGAGATATGTGAGCCCTGGGCTTTACCTCCCAGTAAGCCAGGGGCCTGGGGCCTGGAGGAAGGGGCCGAGAGGGAATGAGATCGGGCATAAGCTGAGAACCAGTGGGAGCCGGGCACAGGGCGGTGGCAGGTGGGGGGCATTGTGATTTGTCTTTACTCTTGTGTGCTCTGCTTTTCTCCAGAGTAAAAGTATTTCAAAAAATTAAAATAAAGGCAGCTCGGGTGGCTCAGCAGTTTAGCACCACCTTCATCCCAGGGCATGATCCTGGAGATCCGGGATCAAGTCCCACATCAGGCTTCTTGCATGGAACCTGCTTCTCCCGCTGCCTGTGGTCTCTGCCTCTCTCTCTCTCTTTCTCTCTCTCTCTCTCTCTCTCTGTGTCTCTCATAAATAAATAAATAAAATCTCTTTTAAAAAATTAAAATAGCATTTCCAGAGCTCATAGGGACCAACATGGCAGGGTAGGGCCTGGGGGAGAGTTCACTGGTCCTAAAGATGCATTAAACACGTGCACACGCATACACACATACGCACGCACTCACGCAGAACACACGCAGAAAAGAATTCTTGGCATTTCAAGCTGAAAAGAAGCCTGATGTGGTTTTGCTCGCTCTGACTTCTTATAGTGACAAACACGAAGACCAGGAGGGGTAAGTGGCTTACCCAGTGTGGCACCGCAATGTTGGTGGTAGCGTCAGGACTAGATCGCACGAAGACATAGACGTTTGTTTCATTTTGTTTTTAACTGGGTCATGTAGCAGAAGAAAAGCATTCAGTATTCACAGTTTTATGAAATCACAGAAGTGAGCTGTCAGTCACGTCTTAACACTAAACACGTGGACAAAAAGGTGAGCGAGGCAATGAGCCACCTGGACGTTCCAAAAACCTAGAAGCTTTGTGCTCTTGTAGCTGCAGCTTCTAGTTGGTGGGCTGGAGCCCTGTCTTCTCAGGACATTTTGGGACTTGTGGAAATATCTGTAAATATCTGGATGCTGAACACTCACATCCTCTTTTCAGACATCCCAGCCATGGCAGGTGACATGACAATGCTCTCCAAGTATGTTCCATACAATAGGACTTAACACAGGGTAGATTCGGGGCATCCCAAATTGTCAGACCAAATCTGTGCTCTAGCTGGGCCTCCAGAACGGACTGTCGCGTAATGCCGACTTGGCCTGCCGAGATAGCTACGTGTTTACCTCGGGCAGGAGGCAGGAGGTAGCACCGGACCTGCCCCAGTCGGGACCACAGCTACGCCTGCCAGCCAGGATTGGGAAGTCACCACCCACTGCCTCTGGACTCGCCATGGCGCGTGACTGGACTCTGGCCCACTGCCGCATGCTGCCCGGGTCTCGGTGCCCGCACACCTGTGCAGCTGGCCAGATGCTGGGACCTGCTCCAGGCTGCCTCCCTCTGCCTCCAGGTCATGGCCAGCTGCGCCTCACTGGCTGGATCTCATTCCCCACTGCACGATGGCTGCTGGGAGTCTGGGAAATGTAGTTGTTCTACTTTCCTGACCTGGAGACACATGAGAAGAGGGGAGGGGATGCTGGGAGCCCATCAGAGGCAACACGGCTCAACACAGCAGAGGCCCTGTTCATGGTGCTGGCGAGCCCATGTCTGGCTGCCTGTGATTCACTGTCTCGCTGCAGCTCATCTGTCCCGGTCCCCAGGACCTAGACAGCACCAAGGACATGCTTGGAAGGACACATTCACTCTGCATTCACTCACTACCTCCCCGCTTCTTCATTCAACAAATATTTACTAAGCACCAGGTGTCGCCCTCGTGGTCATAAAGAGCGGGCATCCTGGTGGGGAGATGCAAAGGTGAGCATCTGGGAAGGGCAAATCATCAAGAAAGTTCATCTAATAGAGTGAAGTGCCCTGAAGAGAGTAAAACCAGCAATGAGTGGGAACCAGTGGTGGAAGGAGGCCACAGTATGTGTGACGAGGCCTTCAGAGGACCCCGGCTCAGCCCCCATGTGTGGGGCCACACGAGAGACCCCGCTCCAGAGCTGTCCAATCCAGCCCCTCTTCAATTCCTGACCCACAGAAACCGCGAGAAATAATAAAGTCACTGCACATAGGCATGATTTATTATGTAGCAATAGATAATCAGGAAAAGTCTGATTTACATTTTAAATGTACACTCTTAATTGAAATAGAACATATAAGCAGAAAATGCCACAAGTTAGCTCAGTGAGTTTTTTTTTAAGATTTTATTTATTTATTCATGAGACACACACACACACACACACACACACACACACATGCACACAGAGAAGCAGAGACATAGGTAGAGGGAGAAGCAGGCTCTATGCAGGGAGCCCGACGTGGGACTCGATCCCGGGTCTCCAGGATCACGCCCTGGGCTGAAGATGGTGCTAAACCACTGAGCCACCAGGGCTGCATCCCCCCTCTTTTTTTTTTTTTTTTTTTTTTTAAAGATTTTGTTCATGAGAGACACACAGAGAGAGGCAAAGACATAGGCAGAGGGAGAAGCAGGCTTCCCATGGGGAGCCTAATGTGGGACTCGATCCCAGGGCCCCTGGATTACAACTGAGCCAACGCAGACAATCAACCGCTGAGCCACCCAGGCGTCCCAGCTCAGTGAGTTTTTTCAAAGGCAGTGCCCTCTATAAGCAGCGCATAGATGAAGGTCTGTCATCCCTGTCCCCCAGAATTAGTGTGTGAAATCCTAACCCCCTGTGTGATGGTATCGAGGGTGATGAGGACGTGAGTGTGGAGCCTCGCCATGAGAAGAGTGCCCTTGTGAGAGGCCCTGGAGAGCCACACCCAAGGACTTGGCCAGAAGGCACCGTCATTGACTGAAGACTCGGGTCCTCACCAGACACTGAGTCTCCAGGACCTAGGTCTTAGACTTCTGGCCTCCAGAGCTGTGAGAAATCTGTGTCTGTTGTGTAAGGTGCCCAGGCTATGGTGTTTTTGTCATAGCCACCCAAACCAACGACGCATAGAACGTGACCATCCTCCTCACGCCATGCAGCCGATCGTCCTGCCCTGTTGTGAACATTGTGTAAATGGAATCATACAGTGTGGCCTGGTGACTCCTGCTCTGTGTCACACCTAAGTGACCCCCATAGGCCGCTGCAGGGAGCCACAGGGCATCCCATCCCTCACACCAGCCCAAGCCTTCCACTCCTCCCACTACTGAGGGATGTGACCTTGGGGTTCTGATTTGAGACAATTGTCATTGGTGCTGTTGTGAATGCTCTAGTACATGTCTTTGGGCGAACCTATATGTGCATTTCTGTTGGATATTGTCACACTGCCTCTTAACACCAAAGACAGCACCCTAAAATCTAGGTGGCTTAAAACAGCAACCATTTCTTCTTTCTCAGGATTCTGTGGACGCCTGGCTCAGGTGGGCAGTTCTGCTCCACTGGATGCTCACCTGCACCAGCAGGCTGGGTATGCGAGCTGGTTTGCTCTCCTGGCTGGCAGCTGGTGCCGGCTGTTGCTCTGCGCAAGAGCATCTCACACTCCTCCCTGTGGCCACGCCATGTGGTTCCGGCTCCTAATGACTCCAAGAGGGAGGAAGTAGAGGCTTCTTGCCTTCCTTCAGTCCTGGCTTCAGATGCACAGACACCACTCCATTGGCCAGAGCAGTGGGAGGGTCAGCCCAGATTCCAGGGGAGGGCTCTGTCTCTGGGTGGAGGGCATGTCAGTGGGTACAGTCTGGAGCCTAGTGGTAGAGAGTGGATTGTATGTCAGAGTCCACTGGGATATAAGAATCATCTGAGGGAGGGATGCCTGGGTGGCTTAATGGTTGAACGTCTGCCTTTGGCTCAGGGCACGATCCCGGGATCTGGGATCAAGTCCCGCATCAGGCTCCCTGCAGGAAGCCTGCTTCTCCCTCTGCCTGTGTCTCTGCTTCTCTCTCTCTGTGTCTCTCATGAATAAATAAATAAAATCTTAAAAAAAAAAAAAAGAATCACCTGAGGGCCCTTCTCACCTTTACCTCCACCTCTGCATGAAAGGTCTGTCCTCTCAGGGCCCCTGGGTGTGAGTCCTGAGCAGGTAAGTCAGCACCTTACCTGACCTGACAGTTGCACAGTGCCCACAGTGGGCCTCAGACACGCAGCCTGCAGGTCAGCACCCACTTGGCCGTGAACTGAGTCTCATGGATGTGCAGCGAGGAACCATGATGTTCATCCACGTGAGGCCTGGGGAGCCTGGAAGTGGGGACGATGTTGGTACTCCTCTCAGGATAGATGGGAACAGTGTGGTGTGTGCATGTGGTGAGCTGCTGTGCAGCTGTGAAAGCTGTCACAGCAACAGGAACAAGTTCTAAACATAGGAAATGTAGAACCAGGGTGGAGGCAGTGCCCCACAATGGGTAGCAGCTCATACCCTGGAGCTTTAATGTGAGGGTCCGAATCTCCCCTCTCCTGCTGACTGCGACCCTGGGCAACTTACTCATCCTCCCTGGTTTTTACATTCTCACCTACTCACCTTCCCCATGTGCAGTCCCCAGAAGCAAGTGGCAGGGAGAGGGGTGCAGCAGGATGTGGAGTGCCTCCTGAGTGTGGGGGGGCCCCTGCTTAACGGCAAAGAGCTAGACCAGCAGAGACGGCTCAGCGAGGGTGCCTGTGTCCTGGGGCAGAACACATCTGTGCCCATCCCTCTGTTTTTTTGTTGTTGTTTTTGTTTTTTTTTTTTTTTTTTTTGCTTTTTTATCCAACTTAGACAAAGATGGCAAGAAAGTAGTTTTTAAAAAGATAGAAGGGAAGACAAAGAGAGCCAGCCACAAGCCAAAGGACGCCAAGCTTGGCTGCCAGCACCAGACTCTGGAAGCGGCCTGGCGTGATTCTCCCCGGAGCCTCAGAAGGAGCCCACCCTGTGGACACCCTGGTTCAGACTTCCAGCCGTCAGAGCCGAGAGGCAGGCTGTTTTCAGCCACCCAGTTAGTGGTGCTTTGTTATGGCAGCCCCGGGAAGCTAATGCGGATTTTAGATATCTAATTTTTCATATTTGTGTTTGTTAAATAAAAGACGTGGCATTATAAATCAATAGGGCAGTGAATAAAATTGATGGAGTTGTGTTGGTAGAGAAAAGAGAGATAGAACATTATCTATACGTTTTACATGCTCATAAAGATAAAAATCCAAGCCCACAGAGGGTTCCTCTTGTTTTAATTATTTCATTCCTTTAAACAACAAACAATGTGGCTAAAACAAACAGAACCATTTTTTTTTTTCACGAAACAAACAGAAAGGGTTCAGTGATTTCAGTGGGTAAACCATCCCGCCGGCGTGGAAACAGGCTGGGGCTCCAGGCAGAGTCCTGTGTGTGGGGGGCAGCGTCTGTGCAGTTTGGGGTTTCGCCCTTTGCAGAGAAGGGAGTGGGAACCCTTTCCGAGAAATGCTCACAGCGCCGCTGGCTCGGGGTGTAGAGCTTCCAGGGCCCTCTTCCTGTCCCAGCCTCCGTCCTCCAGGCCAGGATTCCACCCCTGGTGACCCCCTCTGTCCCTGAGTCTCATCACATGCCAGCAGGGACTTCCTGCCGCTGACCCGCCTGCGCAGAAAAAGGGACACCTGAGTCCCCGAGAACTCACCAGCGCCGCCAGGATCCCCCAATGCTGGGAGTCGTGGTCACGGTGTCTGCCGAGTACCAACGCCTGCCGTCCACTCCCACCCAGCAGGTCCCCACGCCGCAGGTGAGGGGCCAAGGCGCAGAGAGGCTGAGTCACCTTCCCACAGTGATGCCCGCAGGGCCAGGTTCCCAGAGCGCCCACAGTGCCCACCCACTGTTTGACCTCAGCACCCTTGGGGAAGGGTGGGGGGCGGCGGAGTGGGACTTGGAGCAGCCCCAGTGGGGTCACCCTTGGCCCTGCCTGCATCTGTCCACAGGTCGGCTGCTTTCTGGTGGGATTTCAGCACAGGTGTCAGCTGCACCGAGGGGCCGCCCAGCCTTCACCAATTCACAGTGTGGCTTTGTCGTCTTCACCCGCTGTTCGTGATCCAGTTGTGTGCTTTGTTTTCCATCTGACACCCCCTTGGGACAGCCGTGTCCTGAGGGCAGGGAATGTCCTGTCTCACCCTTGTCCCCGCGCTGCCCCCACACAGAGCCTGGCTCCCAATACCTGCATCCTCAGAAAGGAACACCCCTCGTCCTGGGCCCTGATGGAGGCGCAGGAGCAAATCAGGTCCATACCTCAGGAATCTGGAGAGAACAGGTGCAGAGTGGCCGCCACAGCTGCTCATGTTTGTACGCCCCCCCCCACCCGCACCAGCCGCGTTTCCTGTGGCTCTTAATTGATCCCTCGGCAAGAATAGGATAGTTACCCCACTTCAAAATGAGGAAGTTGGGTGTTGAGAGGCGGTGACACAATAAGAGGTGAATGGAACTCTGGGCATCCCTGACTCTGAGCCCCCAGTCTGGCCTGGAGGGTGGGAAGCTGTGAGAGAACCGCCCCAGAAGGCTTGCTGCCATTGTCAGGGCGTCCAGAATGGTGCTCCCAGGACCCCGAGGGCTTGTCTTCTTGTCTTGGGTTTTGGACGGGCTACAGAAACCAGGTGAGAAATGTCTGGTCTCCCCATGAGGTGAGACCACCCGAGCAGGACACCCCACAAGCAGGACTTACCGAGCCACCCACAGGGACTGCCTATGGGGCCAGACCGGGCTGGAGCAGCTGACACACCCAGAGCTCATGCAGAACAGAGGACTAGGTATGTCTTAATGGGGTCAAGAGGAGAAAGGGAAGAGCTTTTCTGCTTGCTCTCTGCGGAGTCCTGTTTGGCTCATGAAATGGACTTGCAATAAAAAGCGAACGGTTGTGCAGGAGCTCACTAGTTTCTGAAGTGGTTTTGCTCTGGAACAGTGAACATCTCAGTGGGGAAACAAACGGGCATGCTGACACATATATGGAAACCACAGCCTGCCAGGCATCCACCTCCTCTGATGGCCCCAGCACCAGGTAGAGTGACCCCACTTCATATTTGGGGAAACAGAAACTCAGAAGAGTTAAGGAGTTTGCCTAAGGTCACTTAGCTGAGACACGACGGAGCTGGGCTCTGAGCCCAGGTCAATCCGGATGCAGGGGGGGATGGGGCGTCCAGTGTCTCCCACCAGTGTCCAGTGTCCAGTGTCTTGCCACTCTGCCAGAGGGAGACAGCAGGAGGAGCAAGATGTGACTTCTGAGGCTTTGGGATACTCATTCTTGGAGCCCAGCCTGCAAGCTTCGAGGAAGCTGCCTGTGGAGAGGCCCCGGGGCTGCAGCCCACAGCCCCATGGGGCCGCCAAGCTGGGAGCGGGTCCAGCGGGTCCACCACTGGCTCCGGGGAACCTTCCCCTCAGGGCCCTGCCAGACCCATCCGTTTGCAAACCAGACAAGCACCTGTCATCCCAAGCCACGGCTTTTCCGGGTGGCTTGCTACACAGGGAAGGACCGTCACGGGTCCGTGGGCACACGGCCTCTCCGTGGCCCCTCACTGGCTCTTGCGGCCCACGGCTCTGCTACCCTTCCACAGATGGTGCGGGGAGAGGTGGAAACCAGGGACAGAGACTCCCAAAGGTGTGGCAGGAAGGCTGAGACCCACAACAAAGCCTTGATGTCAAGAGAAGGAGCATTTAACTTCTCAGCAAACACTGGAAGAAGAGCAGAAAGGCTGACGCCCTGGGGCCGAGGGCACTCCACCTGCCTGCAGCGGAGCAGCTTCCCTCCTCTCTGGATCTGATGAACCCCACATTAAGACACATGTTGTGAAAATTAGTTCCATATCATGGCAAATTTGTTTTGCGATCATCTCATCTAAGTGAAGGTATCAGATGTATTTTTATGTTACGGCATCAGTTTCTAAAATGTATGTATGTATGTGGAAGGTAAGGATCAGATATACATTCCCTCAGAGCTGTGGTTTGGTTGGGCTTTGGCAAACATTTTTTAAAAACCAGGCATTGTAATCAGGTAGCTGGAAAACAACTGCCATCTTCTCTTTGCTCTCAGCCAGCAGCAGGTGTTCCTGGGGCCAAGGTCCTTGGAAAGACATGCAGTCAAGGTGGTTCCTGTCATCTTTTGATGGCAGCTGTCTTGGGACTCCACCTCATTCCCATGCCATGAATCTTCATCCTCCTGATGCCTCTACTGGCCAGTGTAGACAACCTGGCTCTGGACCTCAGGGTCTGTAAGGCCCCAAGCACACACTCTGAAATAACCTGCCCTTTTGTCCTGCTGTCACTGTGTGGTGGGCATGGTGCTAAGAGCTTTCTGTGTCAGAAGGTGTTTCATTTTCCTTTGTTTAATCTCCTTGCAGCTACAGCATGGACACGTGACCTGATTTTGGTCAATAGAACCTAAATGGAAAAAAAAAAAAAAGAACCTAAATGGAAGCCTTCTGAAGGGCTTCTGACCAGACCATGTGTGTGTGTGCGCGTGCACGAGTGGGTACGACTGTCCACTTGTGCTTACTGGCATGCTTGTATCTGATGTGATGGCCAGAACTGTGCAATCATCTTGTGAGCTTGAGGAGAGAGCTCCTGGCTGAGCAGAACAATGAAGGAAACGAGTCCCTCGTGTTATTATCACAAACCATGGAGCCACCTGCCTGTAGGTTTCTTGCTGTGCCAAAGGACAGAATGTATGCATCAAGCCAGTTTTCTCTTCTGTACAACAGGGCCAGCTCTGAAGGCTCATGGGAACTAGATTGCTGGGTCAAGGGAAGGGTCTGGCGCAGGGCAAGCTGTCACCTCTATTCTCAGCATCATCAGCCGTCTTGCGACATGAAGACTGCTGCGCAAAAGGGAGCGGAGCGGAGGGGTCAAGGACTGGCTGCTTCCAAGCCACCCTGGAGCCACCTCACGTGGACTTCTCTGAGTGTGTGGGCCTGAGACACTGAGGCTGTCTGTCCCAGCCTCTCTGCTTGGGTCTCTGCTGGAGCAGCTCCACATGCATCAGTGTCTGACCTTTCGCATTTCCTTGAGAAGCAGCAGTCCACCACAGGGGGATTAGGATGTTATGGTAGGAATGCAGAGAGAAAGCTTCTGACTTCCAAGATAGGCTTTCTGAGTCTGCGGCCTCCTGACAGTTCAGAGGCTTTAAGCACACAAGAGTATTTCCTACGTCCTAGCCACCCTGCCTTCTCCGAGGCAAGACCCCAGGGCAGGCTGGGGACCCCCCAGCATAAGATATCCCTGCCCACACCCAGGACCTGGGAAGCCTGAGGGCCAAGGGAGGTGGCCCTCCCTGGGGTTGGGTAGGTGCATTCAAAGACACAGGGGCCTGAGAACATTGGGCCACTCACCCCATGCTTGTACACAGAGCCACACTCTACTCAGCAGGAAATGAAGACGTCCCAGGTGCCCGGGTGCACTCCTTGCAGTCAGCATGTGTTCTGATTTTGCAGGGCCTGTCTGGACTGTTTGTTCAGTGTTTGGGCTTCTCTCCTGGCCCCCTCCCCTTGAAGGCATAATACATGACACTTCCACTCACATCCTATTGGCTGGCACTTGACCACGTGACCACAGCTGGCTGTGGGGGGAGTCCACAAGTATATGCTTTTTTGCTTCTTTTTTTTTTAATTTTTATTTATTTATGATAGGCACACAGTGAGAGAGAGAGAGAGAGAGGCAGAGACACAGGCAGAGCGAGAAGCAGGCTTCATGCACCGGTAGCCCGACGTGGGATTCGATCCCGCATCTCCAGAATCACGCCCTGGGCCAAAGGCAGGCGCTAAACTGCTGCGCCACCCAGGGATCTCGTATATGCTTTTTTGGAGGTGGCCACTCACCCCTCAAAAGAAGGGGAAATGGCACTGTTGACAACAGCCATCTGCAAAGAGGGCACTGGCATTCTGAGAGTAGGATCAGCTTTTCCCCACTCTTTAGCTGTCTGGGAATTGCTGGAGGAAAGCTGATGAGTCTGCCTAGAAAAGCCCTAGATTTTTCTATTTTCCTGGGTCCTTGGGCACAGCAGCTATGGGTGATGGCTGGCTTGGTTTTGTTCTTTAGTGTACCAGCTGACACCCCCAGCATGGCAAGGGTCCTGCTCTGTCCATGGAGATGTTGGCCACCCTGCCAGGCACTGCCCCAGGCACCCCCCTGTGTCATGCATGTTGAGAAGCTGTGGGAGCTCTCTGGCCCACAGCCCTCTGCTAGATAGGACGCAAACATTCCCCCAGAGTGGCCAGCCCAGGCCCTCTGGGGACCTGCTGGCTGCTCCGGGATGCTATGTGGCCCAGCAGGGCTCATGAGGTTATGTCTGCAGGAAGTCAAGACCACCTGCGTTCCTTGGCAACATCCCCCTCTTGTTGTTTGTTTCAGAGCCTCCTGCCAGACCCCAAAACCAAACATTTCACCATCCTGCTGTTTCTGAGACTCAGTGGACGTGGGAAATGAAATTGCCTTTTGCGGGGCTCGGGGTGTTCCTTCATCTCTGTGCTCCAGCTCACCCTTCAATTCACTCAGCAAATGATAAATACGTGATATGTATTGAGTCCCTCCGAGGGGCCTGGGTGCTAGAATTTGCCTGGCATCATCTGTGTGGCTGGCAGCGTGTGCCCCTGTGGCCAGACAGCACTGTGAACCATGGAGCCGTCATGTTGGAAACCATGGGGGACCCACCTACAAGGATGTGAAGACGGTTCTGGCCTCCTGAGGATTCTTGAGGAAATGCCAATAAAAAATCGAGCGGGCCTCACTTCTGGGTATATTTCCAAAGGAATGAGAGCATGGTTTCAGATAGGTACTTGCACAGCCACATTCATAATGACATTATTCACAATAGCCAAGAAGTGGAAGCAACCCAGGTGTCCATTGACAGAAAACTGGATAAACAAAGTGTGGAATAAACACACAACGGGGTATTATTCAGCCTTAAAAGGAGGAAACTCTGTCACCTGCTACGACCTGGATGAACCTGGAGGACATCACGCTCACTGAAAGAAGCCAGTCATGAGAGGACAAGCACTGTGTGAGTCCACTTCTTTGAGGCCCCTGGAGCAGTTGCATTTATAAAAACAGAAAATTTAAATGCATGCATCCTTGATGCCCCAGAATCTTATTTGGAAGTTTTCAGAAACAAAGGAAGGTGCTGGTTGGCTTAAATGAGAGGATCTCTGGAGTCCCTTAGCTCTGTGTCCAGTGCCCACCAGCACTGATGGAACAGCAGTGGCTAGTCATCCTGTGGTTATGACAATAATGAGAAGGTCCCCTCCTGCCCCCACCCAGCAGTCAGAGGTCTCCAGAAAGCAGAGTGCATAGGAGGTTATATGTACATATAGGATATAAACGTGATAGACGTAAGAGTAAGATGTGTAGGAAATCTATGTATATATATTGATATTTATATAAAACATATAGAAAGAGACTTCATGGACTAGGCTTACACCATTACGGGGCTGGCAAGCCTGAAATCTGAACAACCAGCAGGGAACTCGGGCAGGAGCTGAGGCTGCAGTCTTGAGGCAGAATTTTTTCTTCTCTGGGAAACCTGTTTTGCTTTGTCAGGCCTTCGCCTGATTGGACAAGGCCCACTCAGATTATTGGGGCTTATGTCCTTTACTTAAAGCGGATGGACTCTGGATGCTGACCACATCCACCAGATGCCTTCAAAGCAACACTTAGATGAGTATTTGATTGAACAGCTGGGCACTGCAGCCTGGCCGAGTCCAACACACAAACCTGACAAAGTTGATCACACTGTGCCAGGCTGTGTCACCCTGCCCTGCAGGGCTGGGATCTGGGGACCAGGCAAGGCTGTGAGCCACTCTGCTGGTGTCTTTTGTTGGGTCCATATGCTCAGCCCCGCCACTGAGAATGATCTTAGGAGACTTGCCAACGAGGTTTTAGCCAATCATTTTCCTTGTCTGAGTTTGTCAATTGGCAGGAAAAAAAAAATCAGAGCTGTGCCTATTTGTTGGCCTTTCTGCCACTGGGCAAATGGACATGTGGACCACCTTCTCGATAGATTAGGGCTCTTCCCTGCAGCTGGTGGCAGGGCCATCACATACGTGCAGGAAGGGAACATAACCATAGCATTGTTCACTGAGCACTTGTTACGCACCAGTAGCCTTTAACCATGTTGTAAGTATTAACCCCTTTAATCGTGCGGCCAGATGTACCCGTTTACAGATGAGGAAACTGAGGCCCCGAAAGGCTCAGTAAGGTGCTTAGCGTCATGTGGCTAGCACATGGAGGAGCCAAGACCCAGACCCACTCCCTCTGGCTCCAGAATCCAGTCTCTTGAGCCTGTAGCACCTGCCGTCCTAGGGTGTCACTCTTGGTGGCAGGACAGACACATGAGAGTCTTAGCCCTAACCCGAATTTTCTTTTGACAAATTTGAACTTCATTCCACTCTTGAAAAGTGTGTATCTACTTATCCAAAATGGTATAATCCCCTTCTGTCTTCTCCGGAATGTTTCAAGAATTTGTGTCTATCAGACACTTTAGAGAAACACGAAAAGAATTTTTTTAAATGCCAGGTTTGTGTGTGTGTGTGTGTGTGTGTGTGTGTTGTTGTTGTTGTTAATCGATTATAGATTTGCCTTTGGAGTAAACCTGAGACAACCTAAAGCCCCAAACTTCCTTCTCAGCAGAGTGAACAAAAATAATTCCCGTGCTAGGTTCTCAGCGATGGGGCCAGTGCTCTGGCGTTCACATTCGAATTCCACCAGGAGAGACAGGGGTCCTCGGGGGGAAGGAACTCGCAGGTTTCCGGGGCGCAGGCATGAGGGGGGGCCAGCCGAACCGCTCGAGCTGCCTTGAAGTCCAGGCCATTCTGACAGCCTCCTGAGGGCTCTCACGGGTAACTCGACGCTCTGCAAACTGGAATAAATGGTTTCCAACCACAGACCGTCTAGCAGACCGCATTTAATACTACTTCCCCAACGTGTGAAGCACTTAGTTTTAGAATCACAGGAAGAAGGGCATCACCTGGGACTGCAGATTGACATCTTGTCCTGGCCATCACGCCCCCCTGGGCAGCCTTTGTCCGGCCACGCTGGCCTCCCGGTGTCCCCAGCCCCCTCCAGGCCGGCGTGTCCCAGGGAGGGTGGCGTCCCGGTGCCCGGGATTCCGGCCTGGCCTCCCCGCAGCCAAGGCCGGGTGTGCTCGAGGAAGGAGCCCGCGCTCCATCCAGACCTGGAAGCGTGAGCTCCTCCGGCGGGGCCACTGGGCCGCGGGAACCACCACAAAATTGCTCCCCTCCTTCTGCTCTGCTCCACCGGCTGCCCACCTCGCGGCCGTTCCAGGAGGCACCCCGACAGGAGAGCACTGGGGGCCCTCTGTCACAAAGGGGGCCTTCAGGGCTGCTGCCCCAGGACAGCAAGGACCGCGGCCTGCTCGGAGGCAGCTCCGGGCGCAGCGGCCACCGTCCACCGGGCAGCACCGGGAACCAGCCGTGGCCGAGACAAACCCTTCATGGGGGGCTGTCCCGGCCGCTATGACCAGAGGCGGTACAGAGGCTCGCCTCCCTCTTGGGAAAGTGGATTTCTTCTGGAAGATGGGCAGATTTATGGTGTCAGCAGCTTTGGAAGGATACGAGAGACAGACAGACAGTCCTGGTTGCACATGGGGACCTCGGTGGCTCGGAGAAAGGGGGGCAGGGAAAGACTCTTCACACTCTGCCCTTCTCGACCAGAGGCCAGGGAACCACCTGAGCATCAAGGTCATTCCAAAGTGGCTTCACCCCCCAAAAGATGTCTCCATGGGCGGGTGGGCTGCTGCTGGGGCCCTGGGGATGGCACATGTGTCACACTCTCCGCAGACACAACCCCATGGTGCAGGAAGCCAAGGGGGCTGCGAGCTTCCAGGGTTTAAGTGGCCCTCTGTGCACGGGTGCCCGTGCCGCTTCCCTTGGACAAAGTGCTGCTTCTCTTCACTGACCAGAATGGTTTCCAGAGCAGGACAAGCAGGCATCTGCCCCTGCCTCCCTGGCTGCACCTCCTGTGGGGGCTGAGGAAGGAGGCGGAGCGGGACAAGAAGCTCCGCTGGAACGTCTGCCACCATCATGGCCAGGCTGATGACATCAGTCCACGTGCATCTGGGCCGACAGGCCTGCGTGCCAGTCGTCAGCCGATGACACATATGCTGAAGCCAATATTTCATCACTGGTGACATGAGGGTCCTGGCTCTTTGATCCACCCCAGTCCCCATAATAATAACAAAAATGACCAAAATGTAGGTACAGGAGTGCTGGGTGAGAGGGAGACTTCCTGAAGTGACAGGGCTGTGCCCATGAAAACCACAGGGGGGCTGGATGGCCCTCTCCAGGAGGAACTCCGAGGGGGGCTTGCGTGGGGCCTGGGGCAGCGCAGGAACCAGGATGGGTCCCTTCAGAATGTAAAAAAGAATGAGATACCACCTCACGCCAGTGAGAAGGGTGAAAATTAACAAGACAGGAAACAACAAATGTTGAAAGGATGTGCAGAAAGGGGAACCCTCTTGCACTGTTGGGAATGTGAACTGGTGCAGCCGCTCTGGAAAACCGTGTGGAGGGTCCTCAAAGAGTTAAAAATAGACCTGCCCTACGACCCAGCAATTACAGTGCTGTGCAGAGACAGATGCACTGAAACGCCGGGACACCTGCACCCCGATGTTTCTAGCAGCAATGTCCACAATAGCCAAACTGTGGAAGGAGCCTCGGTGTCCATCAAAAGATGAATGGATAAAGAAGATGTGGTCTATGTATACAATGATATTACTCAGCCATTAGAAACGACAAATACCCACCATTTGCTTCAGTGTGGATGGAACTGGAGGGTATTATGCTGAGTGAAGTCAGTCAGTCGGAAAAGGACAAACATTACATGGTTTCACTCATATGGGGAATATAAAAAAAATAAAAGAGATTATAGGGGAAAGGAGAGAAAATAAGTGGGAAATATCAGAGAGGGAGACAGAACATGAGAGACTCCTAACTTTGGGAAACGAACAAGGGGGAGGTGGTCAGGAGGATGGGGTGACTGGGTGACAGGCACTAAGGGGGGCACTTGATGGGATGAGCACTGGGTGTTACACTGTATGTTGGCAAATCGAACTCCAGTAAAAAAATACACACACACACACAAAGAAAGAAAAGGCTAACACATACTTTAGGATGTTTATAAGGATTGTTCTGTTTCCCCTTTTTGTCACGTAATGGCCTCTCGCTTTGTGGCCTCAGACAAATTAATTAACTTCTCTGAGCCAGTTTATTTTTTAATGTGTAAAATAGGGATAAAACACCCACCTCCCATAGAGAGTCATTGCCAGCTTGGAAAGGGACACATGTCATGAGGGAACATCTGTTGACCTGGAAAGAACGGCCATAGCATTTCTTAGATGAGAAGGGAAAATCGCATGGTGGAAATACTAGCAGACACCTGCCAGGCGTGTGCTGGGATCTCTATGCCGCCCGCACAGCAGCACTTCGAGGCAAGCACCACTATCACAGGAGCAAACGGAGGCACAGATAGGCCAAGAAGCTTGCCCCAGGACGCACAGCTGTGGGTGGCCTGGCAAGGATTCCAAGCAGCCTGGCCCCAAAACCCGTGCACGAAACCACTACACTATGGTGCTGCCCTCCCCCATTCTGTAAATACCCCAAGAAAACTCCATATGTTTGTGCGCATTTGTGTCAATGGAGCAAAGTGTGTGCAGACACACAAGGCCATGTGATAAACACAGGTGACCTTGGAGTAGGAGTGAGGTAGAAACAGGTGGGAAGGAAAGAGTCATTGCACATCCTGAGGTTCTTCTGCTACTTGTCATTTTAAATATAAAAAAATTTTTTGAACAAAGAATATGGTTTAATTTCTGAGGCTTTGCCTGAGTTCTCTGTTCTTGGAGTCTGTTTGGCATCTTTTTTTTTTTAAGATTTTATTTATTTATTCATGAGACACACAGGAGGCAGAGACACAGGCAGAGGGAGAAGCAGGCTCCCTGCAGGGATCCAGAAGCAGGACTATCTAGATCCCAGAATCCTGGGATCACGACCTGAGCCAAAGGCAGATGCTCAACCACTGAGCCACACAGGTGTCCCAGTTTGGCATCTTTAGGAGACTGGCACAGATGGCATGGGCTGTTTTGTGACCAAGATTGGTTGTCAGGAAATCAGAGGTATAGATTTCGGGCTTGCATCCCCCACACCTGGCTTGAGCTCTTGGCCCCCTTGGAAAGAAGTCATCGCAGGTGCTCAACAGGGAAGGGTACAGTGGCTGTTCCATTAAGACTGGGTGTGTGGGCCCGGCATCGGCTGCCACTCTCACGGAGACACTGACCTCTGAGGCATGCCAGCTCTCCAAGGTGTCTGGGAAATTTGTGTGATTTCCTGGCAACAACTCCCAAAGTGCAGCCTATTCTCCCCTAAACCGAAGCCACTCACACATTGTTATGTAGTTTCTCTCCCTTGTGGGCACACTGGATGAAATAAGCCAGTTCCCTGAGTGTTGTAAGCTGGGGTTCCTGGCTCTTCATCTACAGGTGTCTAAGTTTGGGCCCCAAAGAAGCAGATTGGGGTTACTTGGGGGGAAATCCCAGCAGGTAGGAATGAAAGAGTGGGGAGACAGCAAGATAGGGAGGGGCAAAAGAACATAAGGTCATGTGGATGCATTACGAGCATCATCCCACTGGAGACCCTCTGAGAGATGTGAGGGAGTCAGCCCACCTGAGACAGGAGGGCTGGGCAGTTATCCAAGGCTCTCATCCTTCACTGGTTCCCCACCTCCTCCAGGTGGGGAGGATGAGGTACAGGTGGTTGGGTGGGATGCTGTCAGCAACTGGGAGGTATGTCTGCAGCTGCAGGTAAACTCAGGTGGCCACGCACACCTGCCCATATATTCACGCATAAAAGATGCTGATTCTTTGCAAATCTTCCCTCAGTCTGAGAAGTAGCTCTCAGAGACCACAAGTACTGCTGAATCTCTAAGGACAGTTATTATGAAAATTAGCAGTAAGGTACCTGAGATAGTTAGCATCGGCTGACAATGAACAGATGCACAATAGCAATTGCTAGAATGTGTGCTTCTCAAATTTTAATCTGTGCATGGATCAGTCAGCGATCTTTGTGAAAAATGCAGATTCTGATTCAGTGGGTCCAGGGTCAGGGTTGAGATTTTGTGTTTCTAACCAGCTCCCTGATGACGTCAAATCTGCTGGTCTGTGGACAACATTCTGAGCAGCAAGGGTTTAAATGAATGAAAAAGCCCTGGGAGATGGTCTGGTTCTGTGTGTTTGGCTTCAGGAAGTCCTCAGGGGCCTGGTCCCTCCTATCCTGTTGCTCTACTGTGAGCAGCCTCCATTCCCAAGGTCCAGTTCATGGTCCCAAATGGCTGCGTCATCTCCAGCCATCACATCTATGTTCCAGTTAGTAGGAGAGAAAGGGATGAAAAGGGGCAAATAGTTGTTTTTTCATTTAAACTTTTTTATATTCTCATGCAGTTGTAAGAAATAATAGAGAGAGATCCCGTAAACCTGTTACTTGGCCTTCCCCCATTGGCAACACTTTGAAAAACAACAGTACAATATCACCACCAGGATGCTGACATTGTCATAACCCACCAATCTGATTCAGATTTCTGCAGCTTTGCTTGTACTCCATGAGTGTGTATTTTTTTAGGTGCCATTTCCTTGCCTGTGTAGGTCTGGGGATCCTCATGGAGTCACCACACAGAATAGCTCCAGTGACATAAGGGTCTCTGGTGTTGCTTTTATAAGCACCCTCAGCCCCATCCCACCCTCATCCCTAGTCCCTAACCTCTGGAAGTATGGGGTAAAGGGTTTCGGCCAGGAGTCTTTTTGATACTCATGTTTTTTTCTATTGAGATATATTTTATATGCAATAGAATATACAGATTTTATTTTTTTATTTTTTTTTTTAATTTTTATTTTATGTATGATAGTCACACACAGAGAGAGAGAGAGAGAGAGGCAGAGACACAGGCAGAGGGAGAAGCAGGCTCCATGCACCGGGAGCCCGACGTGGGATTCGATCCCGGGTCTCCAGGATCGCGCCCTGGGCCAAAGGCAGGCGCTAAACCGCTGCGCCACCCAGGGATCCCAGAATATACAGATTTTAAATATACAGTTAAAAAATAAATGTACAGTTTAGTGATTTGGATGAATCTTACAGCCATGGGGTTCCCTGTGCACCCAGAAAGCTCATCGATGCCTCTGTGCGGTCAGGGCCCCTGGACCCCCACAAAGCCAGTGTTCTAACTCCCACCTCCATGCTCGTTGACCTGTCCTTGAGCTCCATGTAACAGGCTCCCAGGGCAGCCGCTGTGTGTCTGGCTGGTTTTGGTCAACATGCTCTTGAATGTCATCCATCAAATGGTGTACATCAATACTCTTTTTTAAAAATTGCCTCTCATCCTATTATTTACACATAATGTGTGTGTCCTTTCACCTGTCAAGGACACTTGGCTGTTATGAATTGAGCTGCTATGAACATCCTGGTACTAGTCTTTTTAGGGACATCTGTTTTCTGTTCTTTTGGGTAAATGCCTGGGAGTGGAGCAGCTGGGCTGAAGGGTAGGCACGTGCTTTACTTGATAAGACTGTAAGCTGGTTTCCAAAGCAGTCATGCCATTTAGAGCCTCACAGTGACGTGCTAGCATCCGGCCCCCCCACATCCTCGGTACCGTTTGCTAGTGCCAGTCTGTGGTGTAGATTTTAGCTATTGTGGTGTGTGAGTTCCTGTCTCCTTATGGTATCAATTTGCATCTCCTGGTGACCAATTATGTTGAGCATCTTTTCATGTGATAAAATGGCCACCTGCTTATCATCCTTTATGAAAGGTCTGTTCAAGTCATTTGCCCATCTTGAAACTGGAGTCGTTTGCCTTTTTAATTACTGAGTTGTAGGAGTTCCTGTATCCTGGATATAAGTCCTTCGTTAGATATATATTTTTCACAACCCATAGCTTGCCTTTTCATTTTCTTAATAGTGTCTCTTGATGAGCAAAAGTCCTAAGTTTTGGTGGAGTACAGGTTAGCAATCTTTTTTTTTTTTTACTTAGGGTCCACACCCGACATAGAGCCCCACATGGGACTTGAACTCAACCCTGAGATCAAGACCTGAGCTGAGATCAAGAGTCAGATGCTTAATCTGCTAAGCCCCCCAGGCACCTCCCAGGCGCCCCCCAGTTCAGAAATCTTTAATTTCATTGTTAGTGCTCTCGCTGTCCTCTCTAATACTTCATGCTCTGTCTAGCATCTTACTGACATTCAGGCGCACAGTCCATGACAAATACAGTCTTGCTTGGAGTCAGATCACTGTTAAGATTCACGTGTTTCAGGACACCTGGGTGGCTCAGTGGTTGAGTGTTTGTCTTTGACTCGGTCGTGATCCCAGGTTTCCAGGATCGAATCCCGCATCAGGCTCTCTGTGAGGAGCCTACTTCTTCCTCTGCCTGTATCTCTGCCTCTCTCCCTGTCTCTCATGAATAAATAAATAAAATCTTTAAAAAAAAAAAGATTCATTTGTTTCTCCCTAAGGACCTCCAGTTGTTCCAATAGCATTTGTTAAGACAGCCATCCTTTCCCTCTTAATTAATAATCATTATTTATTACTAATAGTTGGTATCAATCATTTCTGTGTTCTCTATTTTTGCTTGATCATTGAGCAAGACGTTTATCAATTGTATTAATCTTTTCAAAAAAAACGGCTTCTGGCTTTTAATTTTTCTCTTGTTTTTATTTCCTTGATTTTTGTTCTTATTCTTTTTTTTTTTAAACTTTTATTTATTTATGATAGGCACACAGTGAGAGAGAGAGAGAGAGAGAGAGAGAGAGGCAGAGACACAGGCAGAGGGAGAAGCAGGCTCCATGCACTGGGAGCCCGACATGGGATTCGATCCCGGATATCCAGGATCGCGCCCTGGGCCAAAGGCAGGCGCCAAACCGCTGCGCCACCCAGGGATCCCTTGTTCTTATTCTTATTCTTCAACTTTGTGTTTAACTTATTCCTTTTCTAGCTTTCTACTATGAATGCTGACACTATTAACCTCAGACTTTCCTTCTTTACTGATGTAGAATCACAGCTATAAATTTCCCTCTAAGGGTCACTTTGGCTTCATGCTGCAGATTATACGATGCTTTGCTTTCATCACCCTTTGTCACAAAGTATTTTGTAATTTTCCCTGTGACTCCCGTGACCCATGGATTATTTAGAAGTGTGTTCCTTACGTTCCAAGTGGGTTGTGATGTTTCCAGGGATCTTCCTGTGGTTTGTTTCTAATTTAATTCCACTGCACAATCTGCACATTCAGGTCCCCACAGACCCTGTGGCTTATCTCATGGTCCCACACGGGGTCTCTTGGTGGGTATTTCACATGTGCTCAGCAGGAGCAAGTGTGCCAGGGCTGTTGAGTGGTCTGTAAGGTCAGTTAGGTCAAGGTGACTGACAGGTTTGTTCCAATCTTTTATATTTTTGCTTATTTCTCTTGCCTACTCATTCTATCAGTCTCTGGGAGTGGGAGTTTTGAATCTCCAGCTATGACTGTAGAGTTTTTCATTGCTCCTTTTTTTTTTAACTATTAAATTTTGCTTCATGATACTTTGAAGCACTGTTTATCAGGTGTTTGCACATTTGCCTATTCACAAAGATTAAAATATATATTTATTAATTACTGTGTACTCAAAGAGTAATACATATGTATATACTAGACACATGCTGTATACAGAATCATGATACGTGCTGCACAAATGTTGTTTATCTAAATACTGATGCAGTGTATGTATACAGGGCTCACTCCCATCTCTGTGCCCCATGTGTCCAGTTCTTATCACCTTATTCCTCTGCCCTCCCCAGAAACCCACTTTAATTCCTCCAGAGTTTCTTTATACACAAGAGAGAAAATGCAAATATATATGTCCGTATTCCCCCCTGCACAAAAGTTAGCATGTGATATGTGCTCTTTTGCATGTACCTTTTCCCCATAACACTGTCCTGGTGCTGTTTTCGTGACAGCACAGTGGAGCTTCCCCTGGGACGGCTGCAAGGGCCCCCTCACGTGGTGATGCTAGCAAGCCCCCTGGGGAGATTTGGTTGGTGACGCATGGGCTGTTGCACGGTGCTGCTGCCGCCACCCTCTTCACAGAGGGAGACCGTGAGCACTCCTTATTTAACATTTTCCTCCTGTCACAGGGCTCAAATGGGGGTCCCGCCCTCCAGGAGGGTCAGTGTTTATGGCACTTGCACACAGCCACCCCCAGAGGCCCATGAACAATGTTTGTATAAGGAGTTGTTTTTTGCAAATACCCTGAACAGAGCGGTGGTATTTTGCAGCTACTGCTTCTGTATTCATCCCTGTAGTCTAGTGATGAACCTCCTGGGCGCCCGGCTCTGCTACTAATTCACCGTGTGCCTTTGGCAATGACTTTGTTTTGGGGCATTGGGACAGTAATAGCTAACACGTTAAGGGGGTGCTCATTATGTAGTCAGCATGACTCTTAAGAGCGTTGCACTTTTAATCTCACTTACTTGACAACGTTATGAGAGAGGTCATATTATCTGCCCCGTGGTAAATCATTCTGAGCCACAGAGAGGTTAAGTAACTTGCCTAAGGTCACACAGTTGCAGCAGAGCCAGCATTCAGTCCCATCAAACAATCTGGCTCCAGGTTATCGTGAGGATCAAACCCATCAGTGAACACTACATATTCAGGCAAGGGCCAGGTACCTAATATGTGATCGCTAAATATTAGCTCTTGTCATCATTACCTGCCCAAGAAATTGGAAAATGGGTAGTCTCTCTAGGTGGAAAATACCGGTACACTAAGAAAGGGCAGAGGTTCAAATTCACCTTGTGCAATTGTTGGAGGCGCTGGACCCATGGGAGAGGCGGGAGGAAGAGCAGCTGCTGCTGGAATCAGGTGGGAAACCCTGGGAGAGTGGGCGAGCCTGGGTCACCCCGATAAAAGCCGAGGTAGAGCCTCGCTTCCTACCCATGTGCCTGCAGGATCGTGCTAACGCAGGACACTGTCAGCATGAGATGTGCAAACGATTTGGAGTCCCTTTGCTTTTCTTTGCAGCAAACAGAGAAGCAGAGAAGTTAGCAAGCTTGTTTTGGCAGAGGAAAAAACACAAAATGCCCAAACCGCAGAATTCTCAAGAATATTGCTAAGCACTAATTTTGCTAACATGTTAGACAGCCTTTCGGATCTAGGCAATCTTGTTCCTCGGCTGGAAACAGTTCCCGAAAGCCATGTGATCCCAAACCCACCCTGGGCATGTGGGGGTAATGAGGAAATCAGCTCCTGCCTTCCCTCGCCCTCAGCCCAGCCGAGTGGGGGCATCCCCTAGTGCTCCAGCCCTGGGCCCACCCTAGAGATGCCGGCTGGACTGCACGAACCTCCGCCCTGTGCTCCCAAACTCTGCGTAAGTCCCTGCGTTTCCATGTCCTCGAGGTACGATCACACCAAGTCAGAGTTGTAGGACCAGAAAGCCAACTTGAGGGGTGCAGACAGGGCTCCTTGTAGGGACATTCCCTTGCCGTTCAGGGTCAGCATCCCCATCAGAACAGGCTAAATAATGAGGCAGATAGGCTAACATCCCTGTTAAGAAGGTAATGAGTCACAAATGCTATTTCGATGGTTTTCTTTGAAAGAAATACACATAACCAAACCAATTTTAATTAAAGATCTTGTCTTTGTAATCAGGCAGCCACAAATGAAGGCCAGAGTGCTTTCATGCGGAATAATATACACAGAGCCGTACTGGTTTTCCCAGAAAAGGGTAGGCTTTTTTTTTTTTTCAAATAAGAAAGGAGTTTCTTCCTAACAATACGGGGGATGCAACAAAAAGCTATCTTTTGCAAAATATAAAACTGCCAACTGTCCTTGCTCCCCCCATGGATGCCATTTGTTGATGTTAAGCCAGTTGGAACGTTTGCCAAATTTACATCCCAGCTGGGATTATCCCACCCTTCGAGATTAGACATGTGATCCTGATTTTTCAGCAAAAAAAAAAAAACTAGTCGAAAACCAAATAAACATACCTACACATACATCTAAAGCAGAAATGGTGGAGAAATGATTGTAACACACCACAGTGTGTATTTCTGCAGAAGAAACAGGCTGAACATCAAAAATGATGTTTTGATTTTTAGTTTTAAACGTCAACAGAGTTGAAATACCTCTCCTAAATATGTCCTCCAAAACCAACAGAGGAGATCATCGTTTTTGGTTAAACATGCATGTAATTTAATAATCCACAAAAGGAAAATGCATCCGAAGTGGCCTGAGCTCAGCCATGCATTCCTGCTTCTTGACGGTGTCGAATCCCGTCTTCACTAAAGAGGGTCTTAGGGTGGCTTCCCACAGGGCGTCCTGCAGATAGCTCGCTCCATGCTGCACTGAGTGTGTCTTCAGGTGGCTGACTGCCCTCTGGCCGGGGTGGGCTTTGGGGGCAGTGTCACCTTGAGTCCTCTCGGCAACCCGGGTGCAGGAGCCCAGATGCACTTGGCCACTGTTTACTGGACTCGGTGAGCCTCGGGAGGCAGCAGGCTGGGGTGTTCATGTTGACTGCTGGGGGCTTTTAGCATCCTCAGGTGAATGACTATAATGGTCCCACAAATGCTGAGCTTTCCTACCTGGCAATAACCAGAATGAGGGGTGGGAAAAGACACGTTATGAGGGAGGTTCTAAGTGCAGGGAAGCTCCTATTCTGTCTGGATGACAATGCACGCCAGCAGCCAGGGACGCTGCCAGACGGATATGTACCGCCAGCTGTGTCTCCAGATTTCTGCTACTCGCTCGCTTGGTGCCACTCCCCCGTGGGAGCAGCCTTAGATATGTGATCAAATCCTGGTGAGGGGAATAGCTAGTCAAATCTCATATTCTTCGGGAGGACATGGTATGTGGCACATGACATAGTCCTCTCTGCTTGCTCCCGGGTCTTGGGATCCAGATGCATTTCCCAGACCTGCAAGTGTTGGAGAGCCCGCAGCGGCACCTCCTCCTTGGCTGTGAGGGTTAGTGGCTTCAGTACACACTGCGTGCTCAGCGTACACTGGCCATCATCATCCTCATTTTGAAATGCACAGAGTGATGCAGAGTTCTGCTCTGACACAGTGTGCAGCAGCATGGGTTTGAGAGTCAGACGGCGTCCGTCTTTGGCACTTGGTAGATGTGGACAGCTTCTCTGTGAAACGGGGATTACTGTCTCTATTTCGGCCCCCCAGTGGTGGCCGCACCCTAGCCTAGATTTTTATATTGATCACACGCCACAGACTTAGGAGTACAGTGACCCTTCCACACAGATGGATCGCACCGGGTGTTCTTTGAGAATACAGGTAACCTCATGGAGTGCTCTCTGATCAGAAAGTTGACATGGTCACAGGACACAGAGTGACCAAAAGGACCAGAAAGTATGGTCCAAAAAAAAAAAAAAAAGGAAGTCCAGTCTTTGCTGCAGAGCTGGCTCCTTGGCCCCTGTGGGATGGATCCCTCCCATTAGACAGCATATCCCATGCCCGGGAGGACTCCCATCAGCATCACAGAGCCAGACAGTGGGGTGGCTTCATTCTGGCCCTTCCTGCTTGCTAGCACACTGGAGCTTGTTGGCATTCTGGAGAGAAGGGGATTGTCTGAACCTAAGAGAAGGGCACTGACCATCTGGCCATGGAACTTTTGGACCACAGGGCTAAGGAGGCAGTGGGGACCGACCTGAGAAGCTGCTCCTGGAGCTGTGACTTTCTACATGAGCCTGTTATCAGGTGTCTACTAGTCTTCAGAATCAGAAGGCAACGCGGCAGCCCTACAAACCACATGGCCTTGTGCTGTGCTATGAGTGATGAGCCTCTCTCCCTCTGAATCAAGGATGCCAACTCAGATTTCACAGAACCGTGGCAGGGGGTCCCTCCCCTCCCTGAAGGACACAGTGCTTCCCCCCACACCCTGCACTTCCTCCAGCCTTCCTTCTCCCCGAAATGCCACTGTCACTTGCCTTCCCCAGGCCAACACACCCTGTGGGTCACAGCCGTGAACAACCTCCTTGGACCAGGCATGGGGCCCCTCTGTACAGCCAGTACTTCATGCTCCTGAATAGTGACATTACCATTGCATGGGTTTTGATTATCTTTAGGGTTTTTTTTCTTTTTTTTTTTTAAGATTTATTTATTTATTCATGAGAGACATGCAGAGAGAGAGAGAGAGAGAGAGAGAGAGGCAGAGACACAGGCAGAGGGTAAAGCAGGCTCCATGCAGGGAGCCCAATGCGAAACTCGATCCTCGATCCCGGGACTCCAGGATCATGCCCTGAGCCAAAGGCAGGCTCAACCACTGAGCCACCCAGGTGTCCCTTTAGTTTAGTTTAGTTTAGTTTAGTTTTGTTTTGTTTTGTTTTGTTTTCACAACAAAGTCTGGAGGAAGGCAAGTCAGGGCTGTGGCAGTGCCCCTCCTCCATAGCATCCTCAGGACATGGCTTCTTCTATCTAATTAATCCACTACATATCGCTGTTTGCCCAAAGCCATGTTTGCTCAATATGGCCACTTCAGCACCAGCCATCACATCTGCATTCCAGCCAGCAGGAAAGAAGACCTGTGGGAGGAAAGGGCAGAGGGCCTGTGTCAGCTGTGCCATTGTTTAAGGAAGGGTCTAGCACATTCTGCTTATCTCATTGGCCAGATCATACCTGGCCACCTCTGGCTCAAGGGAGTGGGGAGAGGGTGGAGTTTGAACACGGGCTCTATTCCCATGGAGGGGAATGACAGACATGGGCTACAAGGAGGTCTGTGCTTTCCTATTGCCCAGTTTTGAGCCAGGACTGTCAGAGATCCTCAGTAAGTGGTGATGTTTGAATGAGCGGGTGGGTGGATGCATGGCCGACAGTGGGACCTGGATGTGAGGCTTACCTCTGATGGGGCCTCACGGGACCGTAGGCTCCAGGCTCCCCCAGCTTTGCTGCTGAGCTGCCCCGGGAGTACCGTTCCCATCGGAGGGGCAAAGAGGGTCTGGCAGCTTTGACTTCAGATCCTCACAGAGGCCGGGGCATGAGGAGGCCTGCAGGGGATGGAGCAGCCCCCCAGGGGCTCTGGGGGAGTCCCTCAATTGCCTCTCCTCTGCTCTGCCCCATCTAAGTGCCCGATGCCTTCTCCCAGTCCTGGGTCTGGGCTGGCCGAGTTTTAGCAGGTATCCCCACCCGACTGTCTGCACTTCATTTATCCTGTGTCACCAGGCCCCGGCTTTGTAGGCAGCTGTGCTGCGGGATCATCTTTTATGACCCAATTAGCAGGAGACCCCCCAGATGGCAGCGAGACTTGGGGCAGTCTGCTTCCCACAGCCAGGGTCCTTGTAGTGGAGGGTAGGCTGCTGGATGTTTGGAAAGAAGGAAGGACAGAGGAGAGCTGAGGGAGGGGTCTTGACCCTCCTGCAGGGTGGTGGGGGGAGGGAGGGAGGATGCTCCTGGACTTGGCTGGACCATGAATGGAAGAGGCAGGAAAGGCTGGAACCACCCACACACTTCCCCCATATGGCATCCCAGCTGTGGCTCCTTAAGCTCTCCTTGGGGCCCAAACACGCAAAGGACCCACGTTCCTGGCCGCCCCCTCCCCCGGCTCTGTCTACATCCTCCATCCTCACCCTGGGTAGCCCAGAGGGGGTTCCTGAGAGCTGGAAGGATCTTGCAGCTACAGTGTCCAACCTCCTCCTCTGACAGGAGGGGAAGCTCAGAGAGGGGTACATGTCACCCACGGTCCCAGGACAGCTGGAACTAGGCCCGAGGTCGCCTGCCTTCTGGGTCACAGGTGTCCTTCTTAGGTCCCTCGGAAGGGGCTGTCATCGTGCCTCAGGTATGCCTGGGCCAGGAATAGCACACCTCCCAGACGTGAGCAATTTACCTCGATTTCCCACTGGGAGGCTCAAAGCACCTTGTTTCATAGTTTCCTACACCCCATTCAGATCCTTACAGGGGAACGCCTGGTGGGGATCCTGCATTCCTTCTTTGGATGGGGAGCTGAGGGAGGGAGGAGTCCATGAGTGACATCCCAGGAAAGATGTGTTCCAACCCACAGATGGCCCTCCCTTGGCCACCACTCAGGGCTGCTCCAGGTCCCCAGAGGCACTGGCTGCCGGTGGCACTGCTTCTGCATTCCTTCCGCACCTTGGGAGCTCTTCCTCAGCTGACAGCACACGTCAGAGTCACTAAGAAGGTGCGACCCCAAACAGAAACTCCGAGTTTCCGAGGACCAAATGGTCCCCAAACTGAGTGAGCTAGACTGAGAGAGTCGATGAAGCAGGGCTCCCACCAGGATGGGCGCATGGCAACTGCAGACACGTTCTGAGCTTCAGGGGACTCCCTCTTTAAGACGAGGGGAGAGGCTGCGTGCCGCCCACCTTCCCCCCATGAGCATCCCATTACTCATTTTTTATTTCGAAGTCAATTGCAAGGCCTGTTCTAGGCCACAGTCCAGTTTAGCTCCCCACATCAGGAGCGGACACAAGGCACAAGGGTGCATCACCCAGCAAGAGGGAGGGCCAGTGCAGGAGCTTGGCCCCTGCTAAGTATCCCTCCTGGTCGCTCGGCCTGATAACTGTTGCATTTGGAAATAAATGACACACTTTTCCTACATCTGCTCCAAATTTGCATTTCAGAAATTAGAGAGCTTAGTTACGTGGTATTACATGGCAGTCCGGGCCGGGTCTCGGAGTATGGAACTGATTGGATAGTCTGCCCAAAATAAGAGGAGTTTCGAGCTCTTTCCAGGAAATTGAGTGGAACACCCAAACTGACATCCAATATTAAATATTATATTTGTATAGTTGTTCAGTAGAGTTCCCTGGCATCCAACATCTGAGAGCAAAATTTATAAATGGGGAAATTGAATACCTGGTGAGAACGATGCTCATCAAGGCTAAGAAATTAAAATATTACTGTATACACTCCAAGTCAGGCTGCTTATAAAGGTAGAGCTATTAAAACATGATCAGCTGAAATGTATTTTGTCTCAAAAATGTCATACACCATTAAAGTTGAAAAGACTTTGATGCAAATACCCCTGGCAAAGGCTCTGCTCCGTCAGCAGCAATGTGCTCGGGAATGTTCACTGCAAATATACAGTCTCGCTGAGTGAGGGGAGACTGGGGAGCCGCCCGGGGACAGCAGGACTCCCTGGGGCTGCTGGGGCACCCAGCACCTCAGGACGCTGGCTCACGGGCTCAGGAGCAGCACATCATAGGGGGACGATTTGGCCCAGGGCAGTTTCGTCAGAGTGGGTGGAGCAGGGGCAGGACTGGGTGCAAACTTCAAGGGAATGCCAAAAATCTGGATAACATTTTAGTATAATACGTAACAGTGAAAATAAACGGTCAAACTACTGCCTGCTGCCTGACCCTTTTGTAAATAAAGTTTTATTGGAACCAGGGCCAAGATGAGAGTGTGGCAAGCAAGGCAGGGTTGTGCAAGCTCAGGATCAGATTCTGCTGTTACTTGAAATTCGATGTTTTGTTCCTTGTGGCTTTTTTGTATTATTTCGAGTTTTGAGGTGTCATTTAAGTATGAGGCCTGAGGCAAGCATCCCACTCGCCTTACCTGGCCAAAGCCCTGGCCAAGGGGAGTAGTTTTGGATGGTGTGCTCCCCCCACAGGACAGGATGGTATCCTCTCTGCCAGGGTCTCCAAGAGGGGGCCACCTGTGCTTGGAATCCCATGCTCACGTGAGTGTGGTAGAAGCACAAAGCCCTGCTGGAGAGCCTGGCCCCACCCTAAAGTTCAGCCACCCATGTCTGATCCCCTGCTGTGAACATTTTAGTGAATACCATGGAAGGCAGAAGGCAAGCCCCCCCATCCCATCCTACCTCCAGGCACAGCCCGGGGGGGCTCTGAGCAGGGTGCTTAGCTGCTGGCCTTAGGGCACCTCCAACAACTCCACCCGCTGCCTGTGGCCCTGGGGGTGCTGTGCGGCCTGGGGGGTCCTGGAAAGCCAGCCTCAGTAGACTTGGGAATGATAGGCTGGCCCTGAAGGGTGGGAGAGGATTAGAACCTGGTCCCACTGGTATCTGCTCTGGGCGCTAGGACCCATCATGCTGCTCTCCTTGAGCTCCAGGTTTTCTCATCTGAACTCCATGCGAGACAGCAAAACCCACCCTGCCACGTCCCTGGATTGGAGCTTCTTAGACCTCAGTCTAAATTGGTGAAGGTGCTCCTGCTCTAAAGGGCCATACACAGATCAAAACGCACGCTCTCTTACAAAGATGGTAAGTAAGCATCTCATCCAAGATCACACAGCTGGTGAGTGGGGATGTGTCTTCAGGAGGCCCCAGGTCTTGGTCCCCACCACCTGGGACCTCCACCAACAGTAGGGAGGGGTTTGCTAAAGCAGAAGGCTGCTTCCCACCCCAGGTTTCTGGTTCGGTAGGTCTGGGCCAGGCCCCAAGAATTGGCCTTTCTAACACGTTGCCGGGTGCCACCTTGCTACAGTCAGGGACCTCACTTTGGAGACCCTCTTCTGAAGGTGACTGGGGAGGGGAAGCTGGGGGTGGGGGGTAAGGCAGGCTAGGATGAAAGAAAGGAAGCTGGTGCCAGACCACGTCCCCTCCTTTGCAGGGGACACTTCCAGTGCCAGGGAGGGGCACGCTGGTCACTTTCCCCCAATACCTGCACTGGAAGCTGCTCTAAACAATGTGGATTCCCAGACCCCACCCCAACCTGCTGAATTAGAGGGCGCCCAGGGATGGGGATAGTCACCTTTGTCCCCCTCCCAGGTTGGTCTGACACCCACAAGATAGAACTACTCCCCACCCCATCCCACTCATCAGTACTTGGGAGGGGCCTATTTCTAAATACCAATCCTTGTGCCCAACCCTGCAGCACTGGAATCCAACACCCGGGAGCCAATGCAGACATCTCTAGCTGATAGAATTCTCTGGATGATGCTAAGGTGAGCTAAAGCATCTCCTCCTGTCCCCAAAGGAGACCCCAGCTGCGCGAAGAGTTGCACCTGTGCAGGCAGCCAGGCGAAGGGCCATAGCCCATGAATGGCACTGGGGCAGACGGCCATCTGAAAAGCGGGTAGATTGGGAGTATTCGCAGAAAATTGTATGTGAGGACGTTGGGCAGGGCATCATTATTCTGTAGGGTGGCTTTTCCTTCAAACCACTGAGGCCTGGAACGGGCCCAGATATAATACAATTGACCATACTGTCCACTTAGGGTGCAGACCACGCGGCCTCATAAACGGTGGAGAGACCCTATAAACTGTAGTAACAGCACTCTCCGCCCGCCCCCCCGCACCCCTCCCCCGGCCTGTTTGGCTTGGCAGAGCCGAGACTTCATGCCTGCCCTTATTAGTATTACTATGGGTTCTTATGGTGACTCACCGCCCACATGTGAGCCTTCCCCTCGCTGCCCGAGGAGGAAACCTCTCTGACGTCTGCGTCGCCGCTGAGATTCGTCAGGGTGCTTGCGCCCCGGGGCCATGGTCTCTGGGCTTAGGAGGCGCGCAGGCCCGGCCCGCCGTGGGCCCCTGGGGTCTCTCCCGTGGTGTGGAGCACACCGGGTCAGCCTCGCGGTCACTGGGTCGCTGGTGCGCTCTGCTCAGGGCGGGCAGGAGGAGGGTGGCCAAGCTCTGGAGGGGGCCGAAGCCACCTGGGGGCTTGGTCCGTCTACTTGGACAGTTTTGTAGCCTTTGGCCAGACTGTGGCCTTTGCTCAGCCGTAAGCCCGAGGAAGAGAAGCTCGGTTGGCCTCCGACACTGGGCGAAACTGGGCACCTCGAATGTGGGGCAGGACTGCCTGGGTTCAGATCCTGGCCAGGCCCGCCGCTGTCATTGCGTGTGGCTGAAAACCACCAGCAGCAGAAGAAACCCAACCAAAGCCACCTCCCTGTGCCTCCGTTTCCCCACGTGAAAGGGAATCATAACCATAGTGCCTGCCACGTAGGGGCCACGTAGGACTGTTTTAGATGTAAAATGGATTTGGCCACATCGCACAGACCTACCACACTGAGATCCAGGAGGCCTCTATTCAT
Source organism: Canis aureus (assembly GCF_053574225.1). Lineage (NCBI taxonomy): Eukaryota > Metazoa > Chordata > Mammalia > Carnivora > Canidae > Canis > Canis aureus. Next base: position 22,609,916 of record NC_135613.1, on the reverse strand, counting down.
CTCCCCATCCCTCTAGGCACCTTAAAAAAAAATTTTTTTTTTTAATTTTAGTTTCTTTTATACTGGCACTAGATTTCACCTCTGGGATCCAGTTATTAACCGAAATGCTTCTGTTTGAGGTTTTACCAATGTACCTTTGTGGCCCCCTGCAGGAATGCAGCTGGCCCTTCCTTGGGGACCTGATGGGCAGAGTCAGAATCTGGAAATTTTTAGGCAGATAAAAAGGGACTATGGGGGTCTCCAGGGAGGGGGAGTCACAGGAGTAAAAGTGCCCATGAAGGACTGGACTTGCCTGGGGCAGAAGCTGAATGCCACTCACCCTGCCCTCTGCACTCCCTGCAGGTTTGACACAAAGCCGTCTCCTTCCTTTGGAGTCCCGCAGCTGGGCACGGGCTGTCCCCTGAGCCCCTGTCCCCGGGGTGCTGTCCTTGGCTCCCTGGTTGCTGCTGTCTGTCGAGGGTCAAGCATGAATCCGCTCACTGGGATCCAGAGGACCTATGGGAAAATTAGCTTTCACTCCCTGTGAAATAGATAGCCTGGGGTGGGGGGCATTGTGTCCTCCAGCTTTTATTATGGAAATGTTCAGACACCTAGGAGGTTGAAAGGAGTCTCCCAGCAACACCCAACAACCCCACCTAGATTCCGGCTTACACCTTGCTATTCTTGCAAGGGTCCAAGGGCTTACACCTTGCTATTCTGGACGGGTCCATCTGTCTATCCCAGTCTGTCACTCATATATCAACCAGCCACATCCCCCAACCCATTCATCCACCCATGCACTCATCCATCTACCCACCCACATCCACCCATCTATCCAAACATCCATCTCTGCGGAAAGGATTTACCCAGAGCATTAGTCACCATATGGACCTCATTTAATCCCACGACGACTGTTGTTACCTCCTTTAGACACGTGAGGAAACTGAGGCATCCCGACTTGTCCAAGGTCACAGAGCTCTCACAGGCAGTGAGGGGATCTGACCTCCTCACAACCATGCCTGGGGCTGTCTGGCTCCTGCCCCTGTAGTGACCTGGCAGTTCCAAATGGGCAAGAATGGAAGTGGGTGATGGCTTCCTCATTTGTGTAATTGTGACCTCTGAGTGTAACATCATTACCCCCAGGTTTTTAGAGAATCCCCCAAGCCAGGGAATTTCCCTCCTGGGGAGCTGGGGTTTGGCCTTGCCAATGTCTAGAATCCAGGGAGGGTCAGTTCTGGATGCAGGGCCTTTTCCTGGAAAGAGCATGTCCCATCTACCAGAGTCTCGTGCGGTCATATTGGGAACAAAACCACATTTCCTGTGTTTACCGAAGCTGTTCTGTAGGATGAGTGGACACCCCGGTCACCCCCCACTTAGGCACATTCCTAGGGAACTAGCCACCCCAGGAAGTAAGTCAGAGTGAGGTGGAGGGCACCAGGCAGGTGCTGAGCGGGGGCTGCGTGGGAGGCGCCCTAGGACCTGGAGGGACTGGCCATCTGAGATGATGTAGGTAAGGAGCCCGCCCTGCAGTGGGACTGAGCCTGGCTGGAGGCTGGGTACTCAGTGACAGGATGAGGGGCAGGAGCAGTGGTGCATCCCCATGGAGATGACAGTGGCTGGTACTCTCTGAGTAACTTCTGTGGCCAAGCACTTGGCCCGGGCTGCCTTTCTCTGAGGCAGGCGACACCACTATCCCTTACAGCCACAGGGAAACTGAGGCCTGCAGAGTTCAGTGACTCCCCCCAGTCACAGGACAGCCAGAGGGGGAGGGGCGTAGCCTGGGCCGGAACCAGGGGCTGTCTGAATCCAAATATCTCAGTTGCTGAGTCACATGCAGCGTTGCTCAACTGGCAAAGGCTTGTAAATCCCACAAACAGTTAGGGAAACTGAGGCTGAGCAGCTTGCCCAGCTCTCATCTGAGTTGGTGGCAAGTGGTGGGGCTTGTTTGTCTACTCGGACAGTTTTGTACCTTCTGTCTTCCCCTCAAAAGAACAAGATAAATATTAAACCAAGCAACAGCCCTGCACCCTCTTTAGCTGAGTCTGTGGCTAGCCCCCCTTCCTCGCTCCCCTCCTCTGGCCGGCCCATCCAGGCTGGTCCCTGGAGCAGGGTTTCGGTGAGCAGCCCAAGATGTGTGCCTTCACTGTGCAGACCCTTCCAGCCCGGGCTCCTCCAGCCCCAGTCTCCATGGTAACCAGGGTGGGTGCCTGGACCATTCAGGAGGACCCCAGGTATACCCCACTTCCTTGCTTTGTGCTTCTCTTGGAAGCCAGTGGAAGGTCAGGGTATCTTCACTCTAAAAAGTGAGGTAGCAAAACAAAAGTAACACAATGGAAGCATTCACTGAAAACCCTCTGGACACGATACTCTATGTGTCCAATAAGGGCTGATTCACCTGTTTCACAGGTGAGGACACTGTGGTTGGGGGATGTTTTTTAACTTGTCAAAGCTGCCAGTCGTGTACAGAGAGTGGGCAGCCCTCCTGAAATCCGCCCCTGCCCTGCCCCTGCGACCCCCAAGCTGTCTGGGCCCACTGTGGCCAGCTCCCTCCTGCATCAGCGTGGGTTTGCTACATGCCCCCAGGATGCACACGTGGCATCCTGAGCTCCATCGCGCTGTCCCTCTGGTGTGACCAAAACCTGCAAGAAGCCTCAGAGCGTGGCCTGACCCTTGCGTGTCTGGACAGGATGGAAACTGAATTCCAAAGACCACAGGACCAGGGAGGGGCCGGGCTGGTGAGCTTGTTCATCCACCCCCTCCAGTTGTTGTGGAGGTCACCTGCATCCGCCTTATGGGAAAACCCTCCCAACCCTCCTAGGCTTCGGGCTGTTGGCCCTTGGTCTGTGGGGTAGGAGCTAGCTGACATTGGCCTGTGGCAGCACATCTCCAGCTTGATCTGGAGCCTCCGCAGCACCAGAGTGGGTGTTAAGGCACAGATGGTTGAGCCTGCACCACTGCTCCTGCCCCTCATCCCTGGAGTTTCATGAGGGATGAAGGGATGTCAGGATGTCAGGATATCTAACAAGGTTCCTGGGTGACACTGTGGCTGAGTGCCAGACCTTGAGAGCCACCCACTGAGTGACTTGCCGACCAGTCTTTCCTCATGATGTTTAGGGCTAGATGGTCCTGCCTGTAGGTACATGGAGGATCTAACTAGGGCCAAGTAGAATAAACAAAAGCATTTCTGAGTGGGGCTGTCACATAAGGCCCAAGCTTGAGGAACTAGTCGAGGCTCCCAGACTTCACCTGGGGTGAAGCCCACCCGACAGCCAGCACCAGCACAGCAGCCCTGTGCCATGCCATCTTGGAGTTGGGTCCTGCAGCTTCCAAGCTGTCCCAGCTGAGGTCAAGTAGGGCTAAGACTGGCTAGTCTTCCTTGCTGAGCTTAACCTCAACTTCTCATCTGTGAAATGGGCCTAATAACGCCATCTCAAATGAGGTCATGTGTATAAAATACCCGACACACTGTGCACAACCAAGTTAGGGCGTGGGTGTTACTGGCATCACAGTGGCCAGTTGAGCAGTCCTCCCTCTCCTGCATGAAACATGCTGGCCCCTCACCATGAGTTCCTGGCTTCGTTTCTGTCATCATAAAAGATTGTCTTTCCATGAGCAAGCCTCTACTCATGGCGGCTTGTCAAGAAATTTCTCCTGCTCCCCACCCCCACTCCTCTTTGCCTCCTCTTTGAGGTCCAGTGTAAATGGTCCCCAAAGCAGAGCCCATTAAAGCATCAGGACTGCCAAATTGGCCCTGGTCCCCATCACCAGGCCCTATGCCCCGGATGGCCTGGTGGAGGGGTTGGGTGCAGGTCCTGGCCACAGCCCAGATGTTGGGGTGGGGGAGACGTGCAGTGGGTGGGGGTGGAGAGCACCAGGCAGGGAGACAGAGGTACATGAATAATCTGCTGACCTTTCCTCTCCGTGTTTGGGTGAACATAAGCCTGTTTACAATAAACCCCAGGGAGATTTTTCATCCTTCCAAATGGAACAAGGGTTATGTAAGCAGAGAGATCTTGAGCTCGGCAAACACCTGCTCTAGGGGCCAAATGGAGGGAGATCAGGAGAAATGGAGCCCTCCATCGCCCCGTTGAGATACTTGGCCTTCATTAAGCTGGGCCTGATGGGAAGGGCAGAGAGTGGGGCTGCTCCCTCCCTGTGCCTGCAGGTCAGGATGAGCACACACCTTGGACTCTGAGGTGGCTGCCCATGCCTCGCTTTTATTTCTCAGTTGCCCTGGGTGTTCTCTGGGCTTAAAAGCAGACCTGCAGATATTGTGATTACAGTGAGTGGGAAAGTAGGAAATCCATGTAGGAAAAAACAAAACAAAACAATTCACTCCTTGGTATTTTTTGTCTTCTGCTTTACACCATCCTCGGTGACTTTTAGTCGGCGACTTGACCCAGAAATGTTCATTCACAGAGGCTCATCTTCCATCTTCAGGTTTGAGTATATTGTATTCAATAAGATTAGCTGTTCTGGAAACATGAGGTCAGCAACCCATGTCTTAGGACGATCTGTGGGATTTTTTTCTTTTTAAAGATTTTATTTATTTATGAGAGAGAGAGAGAGAAAGAGAGCATGGGGGTGGGAGCAGAGGGAGAAGGACAAGCAGATTCTGCACTGAGCTCAGACCCTGACGTGTAGCTTGATCTCAAGACCCCGAGATCATAACCTGAGCTGAAATCAAGAGTTGGACACTTGAGGTGCCTCAATATGAGAATTTTTTTTTTTATGATTTTTTTTTTAATTTTTTTTTTTATTTATTCATGATAGGCACACAGTGAGAGAGAGAGAGAGGCAGAGACACAGGCAGAGAGAGAAGCAGGCTCCATGCACCGGGAGCCCGACGTGGGACTCGATCCCGGATCTCCAGGATCGCGCCCTGGGCCAAAGGCAGGCGCTAAACCGCTGCGCCACCCAGGGATCCCGAGAATTTTTTTTTTTAATAGAAGTTCTAGGTTGGTTGGCAACGTGTACCCATTAATGATTTGAGTAAGTCTGGCTTAACCCCACTCTGGTGTGATTCTGTCCTCACCATTTCCTCAGTGGGAAGATGAGAGTGATTTCGACAGCCAGCTTAGACGGAGCCACACCAGAGAGAAGGAAGGGCAGTGGCTTATGATGGGTCTCCTTTTTGGATTCTCCATCAGGCATTTGGCAGGCTATATTTTCCAAAATAGCTGCAATGAGGCCTCCCACACCACGTGCTCTTCTTAGCGTGCCTACCCCACAGAGGAGGGTCTAAGTTGTCCTCCACTTGAATCTCAGTGGGCTTGTGACTACAGCAGAAACAAAGAAAGCTGTGTGACTTCCCGGAGTAGGCCCTACAGGGAGGTAGAGTTTCTGTGCCATCCTACTGGGACATTCATTCTTGGGCTACCATGATGTGGGGAAGCCCGAGAGGCCCACATTGAGAGGAACCAAGGCTGTCCGCCTTCAGCTGGGCTGGACTCTCAGTTGACAACCAACACCAACTAGCCAACCCTGCGCCACGCTATCTTGGACAGAGACCCTTCAGCATCCATCAAGCTGCCCCAATTGACTCCTTGTGGAGCAGAGACGATGAACATTCTTGCAGAGCCCTGTCCAAACAACAGATTTGTGGGCTAAATACATGTTTGCTATTTCAAACCACCCCACCACTTTGGGGTGATTTGTTACACATAGTGCAGGTGGTATAAGCCTCTCTAGTGCCCTAAAGAGCAGATGCTGCTATTGGCTCTTTTTTTATGAGGAGGAGGAAGCTGAGACTCAGACGGGGTAAGCCACTTGTCCATGGCTGTGTGGCCGGAAGTGCAGGAGCTGGGTGTGTAACCCATGGTGTCTGACCCAGAGCTGTCTGCAGGGTTACACTCTCCTGGTCCTCAGACCAATGTGTGAGGTCCTCCGTGGTGTGGCTCCCACTGTCCTGCATGTTTCCCCAGCACATCCATACCTACTCAACAATCCAGCTACATGCTTGGAGATCCTTCACAGACCCCACTTGGGCCTCCTGCCAAACCCTCGCTTCTGACGTGTCCTCCACCTGTCTCCATGCCTCTGGGGTGGGTCCCACTGGGCAAACCCCAGCCAACCTCCCATTTGTAATCTCTGTCTGAGTCTGCTCTCCAAGGACCCCTAAGTTGGTCCCTCCCTTCACCGTGTTTTCTGGATGTTCACAGGCAATTATTGCTGCCACCTTGGAGGGCAGAGTCCACAGGGCTCACTGTGGTGAGCTGGGAGGAGTCATCTATCCTCAGGGCATTATGTGAGACAGACATTTCTGCATGGTTACTTGGGGTCTTTCCATCACACACCCACTCCCAACTAACATAGTGTCTTGTTTGATTTTGCACAACTATCTCTAAAACTGATCTTGTCTTCATCTTATTTACTTATTTATTTTAAAAGATTTTATTAATTTATTTGAGAGAGTGAGCAGGGGGAAGGACAGAAGGAGAGAGAAAGAGAATCTCAAGTAGATTCCCAGTGAGTGCAGAGCCTGATGCAGGGCTTGATCTCATGACCCCAAGATTATGACCTGAGCCAAACCAAGAGTCAGACTCTTAACCGACTAAGCCACTCCGGGGTCCCCTTCTCATCATTTTAAAGAAGTGGAATCCATGGGCAGCCAGGGTGGCACAGCAGTTTAGCACTGCCTTCGGGCCAAGGTGTGATCCTGGAGACCCGGGATCAAGTTCCACGTCAGGTTCCCTGCATGGAGCCTGCTTCTCTCTCTGCCTGTGTCTCTGCCTCTTTCTCTGTGTCTCTCATGGATAAATAAATAAAATATTTTTTAAAAAAGAAGTGGAATCCAGAGGAATCAAAGAAATGAAGTCACTTGGTTGAGGCTGCACATCTTCTGACCTCACTGCATCTCTCCTTGTCACCTCCCATCCCACCCCAAGCCCCACTCCTGCACCTACTAGCGTGGCATCACACCACTAACTTCTTGTCCACTGGGGGAAATTTCCTTGGCACCATGTCCCTGGAGCTAGTCCTGCAGGTGAAGAATCACCGGCCACTCCAGGCACCCTTGGCTCACCAGGGTGTGCAGGGATGTCCTCCAGTGGAACATGCTCTTGTCCACATCAGAGCATATTTCAACATCTACCAGTGGAAGGTAGAGAGTTGTGGGGGATTCTGGAGACCAGGGTTCTCATTCCAGCTTTCCCTGTAACCTATGAATAGTAATAGTAACTCATATTTAAGGGGAACTGTTTTAGAAACGTCTCATCCTCAAACTCATGATCACTTTATAAGGAAGGTTACGGGAGACAGAGGCCATGCAGACAGGGATCAGAAGATGCCTAACCACCATACTATTCTGCCTCTGGGCACCTTTCTTGTCACAGGGTCTGACTCTTCCTCCTGTCAATTGCAGGCTCAGCTCCATGGGTCCTGCTGCCTGATTCAGTTCTGATCTGTGGTCCTTTGTCTGCTGAGCTGGAGCTGGGTCACTTGAGCCTGCTTCCTGAGTGCCTGGTCCAGAGGTGCACTTGAAGAGGGTCCTTCTCATCCACCCATTGTCATACGTGGTGCCAAGCTTCCCTGGCCACCTACAGAAGCGGAATCCATCCAGCATGCTGTCAATCACCATAGCTCCCTTCTGTGTCCTGAGGAAAGGCTCTATGAGTCCAAAATGGAATACTGGGAGCTGGAAGGGGATTTTGTCATTGGTGCTCCCCTCCCATGTTGCTGCACCCTCCACACTTGTAATCAGATGCTCTTCCCACTTCTTTCTGCAGCTACCTGAGGTAAAGACAAGAGGGACAAGAGGCTCTGGGCTAGATGTGGGTTCAGATCTCAGAGTCAACCTGCCTAAAGCTGAGGCAGATGCCAGCAGAAAGTAATGTGGGCACAGGCCCATTCCTAAAGCACAGAGTACAGAAAGTCTAGTGTCATCCAGGGCTGCCATTGATTGGAGGTTCTGTATGTTGGGCCTAGACCTAGACATCCTCTGTGCTTCAGCTCACCTAATCTTCACAACCACTCAGTGAAGCAGGTGGTATTTTCATTCCCTCTGGCAGAGGGGGAAATGGAAGTTTGGCAAACGGAAATGACCTCTTTGAGTCATGCACCTAGTAAGCCGCGCATTAGGACTAGAACCCATGGGGTCAAATCTCAGAGCCCCAGCTTCTCCCATCCTTAAAATAATTTAAATATAAAATAAACTGAGAAAAAAAACCTGGATATTTCTTTTTAAAAAGAATATGAAGTTTTGATCTTCTGCTACAGACCCTGTCTCTAACTCTCCCTCTGATAACCATTGTTACTTTTTTTGACTACTTTTCCAACAGTGTCTTACCCATTTATAAGCAAAAATACGCTTTTTACAACAGGAGTGCACAACACAGTGATTTGCACCTTGCTTCTCTTTGGATAATTGCACAGTGAACGTGGAACATTTCCTTCTCACCAGGAGCTCACCCACACAGGTTCCCGTCCATTAGAGGAGTCTCTGTGGCTGGACTCTTCAAGCTGCAGCAGGCCTCCATCCTTAGGTGCTCTTGTTAGAAAGATTCTGGGAGTCCACCTCTAGAGATTTAGTTTCATTTTATTTTGCTTTTTTTTTTAAAGATTTTTTCATTTATTCATGAGAGACACAGCAAAAGAGAGAGGCAGAGACATAGGCTGAGGGAGGAGCAGGCTCCCTGCAAGGGGCCTGATGTGGGACTTGATCCCAGATCCCGAGATCATGTCCTGGGCCAAAGGAAGACACTCAACCACTAAGCCACCCAGGCATCTCGAGATTTGGTTTCAATAAACCATCCAGTTATTTACTGCTGCAGGACAAACCACTCCAAATTTTAGTGGCTTAAAACAGCACTGACTATTTATCTTGCATAGATTTGGAATTTTTGCAGGGTTTGGTACAGAAGGCTCTGCTCCATTGGATCAGCTCAGTCAGGGCTGGAAGATCCACTTTCGACAGTGTATTCCTTGAGGTGTCAACTGAACCGGCTGTCTGCACAGAACTCAGTAGGAGCTGTCAAGGAGGGTCTTGGCTTCTCTATGTGTGGCCTCACCCTTGGGCTGCTTGGACTTTCCCATAGCATGGCAGCTGACAAGTGAGGCTTAGGACATCAAGAAATAAATCTTCTATCCATCCATCCATCCATTCACTATCATACAGGCACCTATTGTATTTAATATAGGTAAATATGTTACATATTTATTAATATGAGAAAGTACATTAAATACTAAGCATGTACTCTGTGTAGGCATAGGATTATGTGCTATGCACAGGTGTACTGTGTCTGCAGAAGCCGCTGACCTTCAGTTTTGGTGGTGGTGGTGGTAGTGCTGACTTCGGTGGTAGTCTTCTCACGGGGGCTGACTTTCAGGCTCTCAGTAAAGTTGATCTTTCCCCAGACAAGAAAACTGTTATGTACATAGCAGCTCTTGGAGGAACAAAAGCATGCATTTGTACCTGGTTTTGGATGTATGTGAGGTTCGCTCTAGTCTGCTCAGAGAAGGCATCCAGAAGTAGATCTTTGTCTGGGATGAGCTGCAGACACGGTCCCAATAAACAGTTTGACTCCTGGGCTTTGAGAGTGAGCAGCCCTCTTATGAGCTCATGGAAGAAAATCTTGTTTTTGTTGCTGTTGTTGTTTTTACCTGATTGGTACGTATTTAACTTATTTGAAAAGCATTGTTAGCAATACTTTCCACCTGTAATTATGGCAACAGGTTTGCTTTGGTGTGCCATGTTGGGCTCTGCAAATATTGGCTGACAGCCTATGTGTCCTGACATGTTCTGTATCTGAAGTAGTGCTCCAAATCCTGCATGCACAAGGGAGCCAGCATGGTTGCAAGATGCTTGGGCACAGTTTAGATGGAAGGGCTCTTTGCCTTGTTGGATACCTTGGTCCTAGATGGCCTTTCCAGCACTTTCCCAGTGCCCTTTCTTTGTCCAGACTGTGAAGCCACTAGCATGAGTATGTGTTTTAATATCAACACATATCCTATTGTGCCTCCATAGATACTTGCAGGTGAGCACTTTGTGCTTTTAACATAAGAAGGAGGAATATTATCTTAATTTGGAACCGCGCCCCCAGCACTGGATCTTTAGACAAAGATTTGAGCTCATTGAGTGACTTGAGCAGTGTTATAAGTCGATTGTGTCCCCAAAAAGATGTGTTGAAGTCAATCCTGTGAATGGGACCTTATTTGGAAATAGGGTCTTTGCAGATGTCATTATGTAATTTTGAAAAACTTGAATCCTACAGTTGAAAGAATAGCACTATGAACTCTCATGTATTCTATGCAAACTCATCAACTAGTAACATTTTGAAAGGTAGGGATTTCTTCGTGTTCATGTTTTATGGATATATACTTAAAACAGAACTTCCCCAGACATCAGTTTTTGAGGCAGGGGCTGATTCTCTTACTTGCAGCTGTATACCCAACATGGGCATGATGCCTGGCACAGGGCAGACACTCATTAATTTTCATTAAACAGATGAGTGGCTGAAATTTATGTGGATTTAGGTGATCACATGATGACCTTTGGCCTTGTGCACTCATGTTGGCTCCTTGAGGGCAGGGCCTTTTCTGGCTTTGTTCACCTTACCTGGTGTACTCAGTCTTCACATCCATGGGTCCGCCTCTCTTATTTCCCCCATTTTTCAGATCTTGAAGCCAAAGCCCAGAGAAGTTGGGATATTGGCCCAACCCAAACTCAGTCAGATTAGAATCCTAGGGCTCTGCCCTCAGCCCATGCTCTGTCAGCCAGCAGTGCAGCCCACTAGCTAGGGAAGCAAGGAGGCTCGCTGCTGAGCCTCATCCTGGCACTGCCGAGTACCAGTGGGGGGCTGTGGGCAGGTGGCTGCACTCTGGCTTCATCTGCAAGCGTGCTGGCCCCCCGGCTCACCTGCCATGCTCACCCACCATGCTCACTTGCCATTCTCACCCCACACTGACCACTACCTACTCAACCCACTGGTGAGCCCAGCTCTGCTCACGTTGCTGGATGCAGAGGAATATGAGTGTTTTTATTTCCTGATACCTCAGGGTAAAACTGTTCATTAGAAAAATCAGAGAAGCAAAAAGAAAAACATTTTGGGTAATCCACCAGTCAAAGATAACTGCTTTGAATATTTAAATGTCCTTCTCCCACCTTTGGGGTGTTTTAAAAACATGCTTTGCTGTATTTATTCAGCACACGTTCTCCACCAAGAGGTACACCTGTCACCTCATTTCATCCTCCTGAAGCTCCTCCAGGTTTGCCTGATTACGGTCCCCATTTATTGGGCTGAAGAGAAGGGAATTGTTCAAAGTCAGAGAGGGAGTGATAGAGCTGTGACGGGGACTTAGCTACCCTATTGGCAGAGTCTGTTTGCTCACACGCACCTTCACACATTCACACTAACACGCACTCACATGTACTTGCACACTCACATGCCTACACTCAGGCACACGTGTGGCAAACTCACATACATTAACACACATCTGTACATGCAACACACCCACATACACTACTACATGCACGCACAGTCACGCATGCGTGCATGCTCGCACACAAACACACACACTCATGCATGCTGACAAAGAGGTGAAGCTGAACGTTTTGAGAATGTCTCGTGCAATAACAGCAGGGCTGTGTTTCTGTGTCACTAACAGAACCCCTTGCACCTTTGGGCCCTGCTTCCTCACTCAGCCCCTTGGTGTTGGGTATCTAGATAAACATCACTGTAGTGAACATCCTAGAGTTAAATTTCTTTGCACACATCCTTAATTATTTCCTCTCTGTAAATCCCTAACAGTGGGGAATTCAAGTCACTGTTTATTCATACTTGCAATTTTGGTAGATATTGCTCAATTGCCTTCCAGAAAAGTTGAACAAATTTGCACTGTATCTGAGCAGGATCAACGAAGTTTTGGAAATCTTTCTTAATGAGGTCTTTGGTGTCATAGAGGCTTTTTTGGCCACTAAGATCCCAGCCATGTTCCAAGGAGGAATATTCCAGTTACCCAGGAAGCTGGGCCAGCAATCTGTGGCACTGGAGAGGAAGGCAGGAGAAGAAGCAGGATGGGAAGCTTGATGGTGCACAGATTTTTTGAGAAAGGCTCTTCCCCTAGAACTAATTTGCCATGCATATTGTCCTCCGGATTGTCCTGCCTAAGACTAGTCTTTATAAGGGAGAGAGTTTTCTCTGTCACCACTGGGAATGAATTATATCCCAGTGACCCCAAAACTTGTCTTCTAGCCTTAGAGATGATTGCAAGGAGAGGTGTCTAAATGACCTGGTGGGAACTGGTGATGTCACCACTTAGTTGGGGCAGAGCAGGCAAAGGGCATTGAGCAGAGCGCCCAGAGAGGGAGGCACACCAATGTATCAGCCACAGGTGAAGCTACCTTCAGTGGCTGGTGGCCCCTTTACTCTGTTGTCTAACATCTCCCCGGCAATCTCACTGAATCCGGGAGTCTGATAGTTCTGAACAGGGATCAGCCCAAGCCCCAATCTCTATTGGAGAAGCCTACCCAAAAACCTGCAGAGTAAAATGAAGATGCATTTTGCAACAGTCTTGGCAGTGGGGCGCAGGGAATGGGGGTGTGGGGCCCAGCTGGGCAGTCCAGCTCCCAGATGCACCACCGGACAGCCCCAGCGCCTGGGGAGAAGCACCTGCCTGCAGAGTTTTCTCCCAAGAAAAGCCGTATCAGTGGAGGTGGTTCTTCAAGACTGCCTCATGCCGGACACACAATGAAATGGTTATTAATGTTGGAGATTTTATAATTTTTTTTTCAAATTATAAAGCAGGTTCTGAAAAGTGATGTCTGTTTTCCATAATTGGCGACTGTTCCCCAGACGGCCGTTCAGCCACCTTGAAAATCAATGTTTTCACGACCCTTGACCCCTCTTTCCCTGACGAGTGTCTCTCCTACAGGTTGCTCCCAGGATGAAAACAATAAAAGCAAATATATAACAGCAAAGGCCCGAGGTTAATGTCTTTAACAAGATAATGTTACTTAAGGGAACTGTAAAGCAAATCATTCCAAAATTCCATTTATTCACTGCGGCCCCAACTGTATTTTGAAACCATATGTATGTGCTGCCTGCGTGTCTGGTCATGGACAGACTCTGCTTGTGTGTTATTTCTTTAATTTTTAAAATTTGAGGTATAGTTGACGTACCACATTCTATTAGTTGCAGGTGTACAACACAGTGATTTGACACTTGCGTGCATGGCAAAAGGGTTACCACATGAGTCTACTTACCATCCATCACCTCACAAAGTTAATACAAGACTCTGTCCCCCCTGCTGTATGCTTGCGTGTTCCTTATTTGGATCATGTGTGATCCCTGTTGGTTCACTACCCACATCATTCAAAATCCATTGTTCAAAAACGCAGAAGGTTGTGAAGTGCATGGAAGCTCCTGCCCTCCGAGTCTTGTCCCTGCCTGCTTGCGTCTGCTGCTCTAGTTGGTGTCCAAGTGACCCAGTGAGGCTGTGCGCCCGCAGGGATGGCTGTTTCCGGAGCATGTATGGGATGTGACGTGTCTATCCCGGAGCTCCCGTCTCCGTGACACGAAACCTGAGAGTGACAACCAAAAAATTCATCCCAGCAAACAGATGTTTTGATACCTGACCCCAAACATCTGGCCCTTAGCAGACGGGAGGCTTGACAGGAACGTTCAGGTTTAATCTGTATCTCGGCATCAGGTAGTCAGGCACAGGCTTGCGCCTGGAAGGTGCAACGAAAAGCTTGTGGTTGGTGTGTGCTGCGATTGTATACATTGTACTTTATGGTCCTCAGAGCACAGTCGCAGCTGCTGAGCCCTAGAGTCAGAAGTTTGGGAACCAAAAGAGTGATTTGAAATAATCATGCTAGGGGATCCCTGGGTGGCGCAGCGGTTTGGCGCCTGCCTTTGGCCCAGGGCGCGATCCTGGAGACCCGGGATCGAATCCCACATCAGGCTCCCGGTTCATGGAGCCTGCTTCTCCCTCTGCCTGTGTCTCTGCCTCTCTCTCTCTCTCTCTCTCTCTCTCTCTCTCTCTCTGTGACTATCATAAATAAATACAAACTTGAAATAATCATGCTGCAAACAAGAGCACGACCGGTGTTGTCTTGAGGCCTATCACTGTGAGTCAAATATGGGGTAGCCCAAGACAGGACGCTTACCCAAAGCTGGGCTGTGCTGAGTCCATGAACAGGGTCGAGACATTGCACATGCACCAACATGGCTAAAATTAAAACACAAGTAGAGCAGGTGTCAGCAAAGGCCTAGGGAGGGGAGAACAAGTCCAGGGGGACCAGTGCCACCGTGCAGGTGGCTAAAAAGGCCCCTGTGCCAGACACAGGAGCCTAACTAGAGCTGAGCGCCCAAGGTGTCAAGCCATATGCAAATAGGGAAAGGGTGCCCCAGGGTGGGGGCGCCTTAGCCAGGGCAGAGGTCTTGACCCCACTGTCACGGTTCGGGGGTCTCTCAGGAACCAGCTCCAATCCCATTGCCATCCTTGCAAAAAGCCTGCAGCACATGCTGTCGTTCGCCACATGTCCATCTTGCCTGCCTGCCTGTGTTGTCAAGGCTAGAAAGGCCTTTTCCCCTCTCCCAGCCCCCCAGAGAGAACCAGGTTCCAGCCTGGGCCCTGAGCAACTGCAGACAAGCTCACAGGTGTGTGGCATCATGACGTCCTCTGCAACCTCGGAACACCGTTCTGTGTCATCCTCCAGGTCTGGAGAGATAGTGGAAATTATGCTAAAGGGGTTGTTTGTGGGTGTCGGGGTCACAGGCAATTTCACATTTCCTCTTTGGCTTTTAGGAATGTTCTAGACTTTCTCAAATAAACACATATTGCTTCTGTAATTGGGATTAAAAAAAAAAAAAAAAGCAAGAGAGGACTGTCTTGTGGTGCCCGTGAGTCCAATTTCACCTTGTGGAACCTTCCAGGAGAATGGCGGGCTTACCCTGTTCTATCTGTAACCAGTTGGTGACCGTGGCCAGCCCTGTTGAGTCTGACCTGCATTTTCTCATCTAGAAGGTGAGGAGATCTGACTACAAAGATCCATTCTGCATCTTAAATTTATTTTCAAGCCTTGAAATTAAAAAAAAAAATTTAAGGCATCGCAGATTTTAGAACAACAGAAATATTAACCTCTGAATGTGTAAAATGCTTTCAAAATCCTCGGGACTACCCGAAATGGTTCTCTGCCCACCTCGGAGACAGGCCAGGCCATTCTCCTCCACAAGAAGAGTATTTTTAGAGCATTTTCAACCACTTTTCATTGAATCTCAGCTTTTTTTCCCTCCCCCACCCACCGAGTACCTGAGGTGTAGAAATGAATTTATAACAGGAAGCCTTTGATTTTGGAGCTTGTATGTTTTTGAAGTCTTCCAAGGCAGGGCTGTAAAACAACTGGCTTGTTTGGAAAGAATGTCACATTCTGCACGCGGGGGCTGGCACCCTGTTTTCCTTATCGCAGGAGGGGCCGCCTCTGTGCTGAGAGTGAGGAAGCTCCCGCCCCACGGAGGAAGTGGGTGTCTGGTGTGAAGTCCCTGCTCCCCAACTCCAGCTCCAAGGGCCTCGGGGCCCTGTCCCCAGCTGGCTGGCCGATGCTCAAGGTTACCCAGAGGGTGGCATCCCTGTGCAGATTTGGGATCACTGTACCTCTGTATACTCCTTCTTCCATCCCCAAATGCCTCTGACTATAAGATGCACCTAATAACTGCCTTTGTTTTAGAGGAGAGGATCAGCCTCCACATCAGGTGTGAGTACGGATCAGAAAAGGCCCTCTGGTTTCAAAATGCTGAAATGTGATCATTAGGCATCTTAGGACCAAGGAGATAAGACAAAGAGAAGCTGAATCCTCAGAGGATTCTAGATCTGCCCTAAGGGGCTGCCTTGAACGTAGACCCCAGGGCCCCCACTTGGCGAGGTGGCCTCCAGTTGCTTAGCCAGCTCCCCGAAACGGGATGTCTGTTCTGACCCCAAATGGGCAGCCTTAAGGAATTGACCCCAGTAACCCGGAGTTATATGTTCTCTTTCGGTCCTTGCCACAACACCATGTGGTCCATATTTATTCCTGTTTCATACGTGGGGAGACTGAGGCTCTGGTGGCTCAAAGAGCTCAAGGCCACAGCTAGGAAGCTTGGGTCAGACATCCAAGTCTGACGCCAGTGCTGTATGACCTTCCATGTGCATTCACATACTTTGTTTCGTTTTCTTCTGTCATGGGTGATAAACTCTGCAATGGCAGAGTTGAACAGCTGGGAGAGAGGCAGTATTGCCTGTTCAACCTAAAATATTTCATGGAAGATGAAATGGCTTCAGAAATGTCGAATGACATGTTCAGAGTCATGCACAGTAAGTGCTGGAAGCTGGGACTCGAATACTGACCAGAACAAACTTCAGCCTAGACCAGAAGTCAGCAAAGAGTAGCCAACCACCTGTTGTTATAAATAAAGTTTTATTGGAACACAGCCATGCCCATCCATTCACGTACTTTCTAGGGCTGCTTTTGTGTTACAGCGGCAGAGTTGAATAGGTGTGTCAATGACTGTGTGCCTCACAAAGGCTAAAATATTGCTATCTGGTCTTTATGGAAAAAGTTTACTGATCCTTGATTGAGACAAAGGCACAATCAGTTCAAAAAGAATGACTGCCATGGAATTGTGAGAGCAGATCAGAGGCCCCGAGTGTTGTAAGAGCCACTTATAAGTCTGGATAAAATGTGGGTCTTCTGGGTTTTTCATGCAAGGAATTGAGATCTTGGGAGATTGTTGTGGGCCCTGGAAGAGTGTACTTGTCCCTGGAATCCCAGATTTTTGTAGAATATGCACAGTTTCTCCCACCTCCTAGCCCTGGAACGGATGGGTCCCTCTGCCCTTCACCCCATGTCAATCTAACTGCTGCTCCCCCCCCCCTTTCAGACCTCAGCATAACCTCTGGAAGTCCTCCAGGCTGTTCACTTGGGCTCCAGTGCCCAGTTGCTATGTTTCCATGGCAACCTACACTTATCTGAAAGCAGCAGTCGCCACCCTACCATCCACTCTGTGTTTACTGTTCCAGCGTCCCTGTAGCCCATTGCATCTGTCAAAAATGCTGTAAATGCTGTGACAATAGTCCCATCCCACGTGTGACTTCTTCAACACTCTTTCCATCAACAGGTGGGGTCTACATCCCTGTCCCTTGACACTCAGCACGTGTTGGTGAACTTGGCCATGAGAGGGTGGCAAAAGTGACACTATGTTGGCTTCCAGAGCTAGGTCATGAAAGGCAAGGCAGCTTCCCTGTTGCTCACTGGGGTGTCTGCTCCTGAAGCTTCCGGTGGCCATGCTGTGAGGAAGCCCAAGCCCCCCCACATGGAGAGACCACCCAGACCACCCAGGGGTGGGCCATGCCAGCCGCACCCCTTCACTGAATCTGCCTGCAGCCAGGAGACCCGACTGGATCCTGACCACAGAACCCATGGGAGAGAGATACTGCTGATGCACTTGTGTTCTCCTACAAATGATGCATTCATGACCCAATCCCTAGTGGTTCAGAGTGTGACCTTATTCAGAGATGAGGTTTTTACAGAAGTAATCAAGGTAAAGTGAGGTCATGAGGGGCGGCTCTAATCCACTATGACTGGTATCCCTGTAAGAAAAGGAAAATCAGACATAGAGATGACAGGGAGAAAGCCATATGGATGTGAAGGCAAGGATTGGGGTGATGCTTCTACAAGCCAAGGAACATGAGAGATCACTGGCAAGCCCCATTAGCAGCTGGGGGAGGACTGGAACATAGCCTCCCTCATGGTATCCGCAGGAGCCCACCCTGCCCGCACCCTCATCTCAGACTCCCAGCCCTCAGAGCTGTAGGCAAGCAGACTTCTGTTGTTTAAGCCCCTCAGTGGTTGGTACTTGATTACAACAGCCCTAGCAAAGAAACAGAGGAGAAAATAAAATGATTGCTGTTTCAGTCACGAAGCTTTGGGGTGATTTGTGACATGGCACCCGCTTGCTAGAACATTCTCCTGCAAAGCTGAATCTCCCTGGAGGCAGGAGTCCCTGACACTTGGTGCACATCTAGTAAATATTTGCTGCTTGAGCACCTGGATCGACCAGTGGATGGTTTCCTACCCCTGCCTTCAGGTAGTTCCCTGAGCAGCCCCACTGGTCGAGGTTCATCCCCCAGAGAAGAAAGATCTGGGCGCACTGAGCTGGGCTCCAAGCTCAGAAGCAATGTGAGCTTCCATTGCAGGCCTGGGAACCGCAGTGAAAACCCACTCAGTGATGCATTTCCTGAGGGAGCCTGTGCCTGGAAAAACAGGAAAGTTAGTGCCTATGCATTTTTATGGGCGCCCAGCATGCGATTTTGGAGGATGGAGGACTGAAAGCCAAACAATGCCCACGAGTTGTTAAAAAATAAGTGGGAAGGCCATATGCTTTTGCATTCAAGCAAGACACACAATTGAATGGATATTGCGTGGAAAAGCCCCCGGACACTCAGTCTTGGCTTCCGGGATGTGCAGGGGCCCCCTGTGGCCTCACACAGCAAGGATGGAGGGCTGGGGACCCTTGGAGGCAGCTGGGGCTGCGACACCCAGCCCCTGCCTCCAGGCAAGTGGATCACTTGCCAACCGGAATGGACGGATATTGTTTTTAATTTTTCTCAAAAGTACAGTGAAGTGTGTTGAGAGTTGATATTTGACCTTTTATTGAAAATCACGGCTCAAGTCAAACGTAACACATTTGGACCACGGGATTAGTGACCACGGAAAAGGACCCCTAAGGATGAGGACGTGGGAGGACAGGGAAGGTGGTGACTCTGCAGGTGGTACAGCTACTGAGGGGCCCAGTGGCTTTTGATCTCCGGCCCACCCAGCTCCGAGCTGCCATGCTGAGGACGAAGCCACACACACACACACACACACACACACACACACACACATGCACGGCTGCACCGCCCGGGGTGAACCTGCTGCCACCTGTGGCAGAGGGGCAGCCAGCAAGCACTGCCAGCAGAGGGGTCAGCACGCGGGTGGGACAGCCAGGGCCCGGGGAGCCTTGCTCCCCTGACCACCCTCGGCTCATCCGTGTGACAGAGTTAGCTTCACTTCATTTAGTCAACATTGTGAAGCCATATCAATGACCCTACACTACATCGGTAGCCCTCTGAGCTTTGGAGGGGGAGGAATGGACTCCCCTAGGACCTCACTTTTCAGCTGTCACTCTTCTATTTCTTTACATGCTTTGCGCCTGTGCCCTTATAATTTTGTAATGAGTGCATGTGCTTCTCTTCACTTCCTACATTATAAGCCTCGCTTTGCTGTTTATTGTCTTTTAGGGGCTGGTCACCGTCTCAAGATGTGGAAGGCAGAGCTTCTCTCCTGCTGGATTTTTCAGGTTTTTTCCATTTTCTCTATTATAAAACTATGAGCACGAACATTCTCACACCAGCAAATGTTTCTAACATGAGCATTCGCTTACTTCCTTGGAATAATTTTCTAAAAGTAAGATTTTTACCAAATCAAGGCATTACAGCCATTAATCAAGCTAGTTATTACTATCTAGTAATAGATAGTAGCTAGGAATTACTATCAAGCTAGTTCTTGATACCCGGGTGTATATCCTCTCCCCGCAGATGTGAGCATTCATGCCCCCAGCAGCCATGTGGCTGGCGGGCCACCGGACTCCGCGGCCACGCCGGTTCTGCGAGGTAGCGTCATCTAAGACGGTGGCCAACTTAACAGAACTTAACAGGTGTAAAAAGCCTCCAAATCTGCAGACTCAGGCTCGTATCTCCGCGGGGGACTTTTTTCTCCTCCTGTGAAGAGCTCAAGCAGGATACGGCGGCGGCGGCACCGTGTTTGCATCTTGGCATTTGAACCACACTAACCTGATTATTAAAATCACTGCTGTTACTTGCATTTACTTATTTATTTTTCCGTAGAAGAAGTGCTTTTCTTCAGTTCAACAGAACGTGGAAGTCTGAAAAAACCCTGCCTTCTGCAGAGGATGTGAGCTGGCTCGTGGCCAGCGGCTGGACTTCACCCCTTGTAAATAACTCCCTTTCCCGTCAGGAGCCAGAGATAAGCCGTCCAGGACTCTGCGCGGAGAGGCTGGTACCCCTTCCATCTGCTGAAGCGCAGTGGCCCCCCGTCAGCTGCCAGCCACCCCCCCGCCAAGACCGTGAGCGCCAAGTGAAAGGGCCCCAGCGTGCCGCGTTCCGTAAATGCTGCCTGGGGAGAATCTTTTACGTTTCCTTTCAGCTTTCAAAGCGTTGGCAGGGTGGGTTCTGGTGAAATCCAGCACTAGGCCGAGTGCCCAGCCCTGTCCACTCCCTCCTTGTCTCAGCCTCCCACAGCAGCCCTAGGCCCTTACCCACCTGTCGCCCCCAGGTCCCTCCATGCGCATCCGAGGCCCCTGTGCCAGTGTCTCTGGGTGTGTGCTTTTTGGGGAGAGGCACAGAGGCACACGTGCAGGGATTCCCAGGCTGCCCCATCCCTGTGCTGCTTCAGTGCATCCTTGGTGAGCAGGGACTTCACACCGGTCACCTCTGGTGTCGTGGGACAGTGGGCTTCAGCCTGCCGTCTCTGCTCCCACCTCCAGAGCCTGTCTGCTCCTTGAGGGGGTGCACTTCCAGCACACACAGAGGCAGGAGACTGAGGCCGAGGGCATGCACGTTTGTGCAGGTTACCATGCAGAGGTGCAGAGTGGAGGTCCAGCTCAGATCTCTGGAACAGAAGGCTGAGGTGGAACTGGAAATATGTTGCTGGAGAGGTGTGTGAGACAGTGTGTGTGTGTGTGTGTGTGTGTGTGTGTGCATGAGTCAGGTGGTGTCACGTGAGCAGATGAATGTACATGTCAGTGGGTGTGACTTGGGGCGTTTATGTGTGAACGTGCAGCTGTGTATATGTGTTAATGTGAAAGTGTGCGTGTGTATGTGTGAGTCATGACCTGTGAGTGTGCAAATGTGGGCAGGTATGTGTGAGTCAAGGTGCACAAGCATCTACATGTGTGTGGATGTGTGTGTGTCTGGTGTGCATGCTTGTGTAGATCTCTGTGAGACTCAGGGGTATTGATGTGGGCGTGAAGATGTGTGAGTTAGTGAGTGCACCACCACAGCTCACAAGTTCCCACCTGACCTGGGCCTGCATCTCTCCTTCGCTCCAATGACTTCCCTGACTTGGGGGCCACCCTCCCCTGTTCACGTGCCCTCCTGGACCTCTGTGTTCCTGCCTGTCTATTGCTGTCTTGCCTTCAGGCCTCTGCTCAAATGCTGTCTTGTGCCCTCCCGGAGCCCCCATCCCCCCTGCCCCCCGGCTCCGCCGCAGCCACACATCCGTTATGTGCACGTCTGCTGTCCTCTGACCTCCTGGATGCCTTCTGTAGGTCAGGGCCCACTGCTGCGTGCCGCGCTGGAGCACTGCCTGGACCCAAGGTGGGCACTCAGGGAACACGTGCTGATGAGTGAATACTGACTTGTTTATTTTTTAACTCGAAAGCAAAAAATTAATTATGCTTTTAACCTTAAATTCCACTGTATGTTGACTCAGGAGGCATTTGTCATTAACTAAAAGATCTCGGGACTAACTTTTCAACTCAACCAAGGGGGTTTGGAAATGAACCCCACTCTTTTGAGGCCTGACTCCAGCTGCCTGGGAGCTTGACGGGGCTCAGCAGCCGATCTGGGCCCGTTTCCACCCTCACTCTGCCAGCCTCAGAACATGCTCAGCTCCGGGGGGTGTGTTCTCGCCATTTGCCAGGTTGTGGGGTGGGAGGGCGGGATGTGCACTGCTGGATTCCGGGCAGCTTCTGCCCAGGTGGAAAGGCTCATTCTGAGAAGTAGCCTGTTTCCCAGGTGAAAAACAGCCATTTTCAAAGGAAAATGAGCTGCCCAGACTAAGGCTGGAGTTTGCTATGGGGACAGGGTGACTTCGAGTGCCTTTAGTTGGGGTGAACCTCGGGTTTCCAGAGTGCGGCCTTCCTGTACCCTAGATGATCCTCCCAGCATCACTCCCCTCCCTGACTCCCACAGCCTGGGGTGCAGGGAAGGAGGCAGAGGGTGGGTCTTTGGGCCTTGCAGGGTCTCTGAGTGCTGCCTGCAGCCCTCGGTGGTGGCAGTGAAATCTTGACTCTGGGTGTGAGTAACAGGGCCCTTGGAGATGTCTGCAGAGGAAAGAAAATCACACTCAGGCGAACCACTCTTGGCATTCAAAGTGACTCCACAGGGATCGTGCCAGGGGGTACAGCTGTCCTGAAGAGGTAGGTTGCTCTGTCTGCACCCCTCGGCCCTCTGGGGAAGCAGCTTTGCCATGCCTCGCCACACCTTCCTCCTTACTCCTGTGTTTGGAAGGAAAAGTCCCTCAGGCCCCCATTCCTCCATGCAGGAATGTCCAGACCAGTTCTCTGTGGAGCTGAAGTGTACTTTCCTCCTGCCCGCAGAACCAATGGGTTATGCGTCCGTCATTTGCACAGTCAGCAACCTGCACCACAAGTTTGGGCAGACCTTCTAATGATGAGAGGGCATCAGGAGACAGCACAGTTAGCCCCAGCCCGCAGCATCTGGTGCTCCCCAGGCTCAGCTGAGCCCGACTTCCATGAGCAAATCCAGGACTGCTCAGTTGGGGGCTGTGTCTGGACGCGACCGTGTTGAGACTTATCATGGCTAATTAATAATATTGAGCCAAGAGAGATAAGGGCAGGGATGTAAAAGATACCTGCAGTGAAATTGCTACAAGAAATGTCCAACATGACCCCAGAGGCACTGGCCAGAGATCTCACTCTGAGTTCTTTTACCTCCACAGTTAGAGGGAAATAGAATTATCTTGAACAGTATAGCACTCGTAAAATGAAAAAAAAAAAGGGGGGGGGGCGCATTGTTCAGAGGCTTAAAGCTATTTCTATCATCAAGAAATGTCTTCCTTCTATACCTAGTTTGCTGAGATTTTTATTATGAAAGAAGGTTGAAATTTGTCAAATGCTTTTTCTGCTTCTACTGAGTTGATTGTGTGTTTATCCTTCATGCTGTTAATGTGGTGTCTTCTATTAATTGACTTGCTTTATTGGACCACTGTTACATCCCAGGGATATATCCCACTGGGTCATGGTGTATGATCCTTCTGTTTGAGATAGTTTGCTAGTATTTGGTTGAGGACTTTCACATCTGAGTTGGCTTGTAGTCTCCTATTCTTGCAGTGCCCTTGCCTTGCTTTGGTACTGGAATAATGCTGGCCTCCTAAAATGAGTTTGGAAGTGTTTCCTGTCCTTCAGGAATGTACCTCAATATAGTAAAGGAAGTATGTGAAAAGCCCACAGTTAAGATCATATCCAATGGGGAAAAACTGAGAGCTTTCTCTCTAAGGTCAGGAACAAGGCAGGGATGTCTACTCTCGCCATGTGTATTCAACATAGTACAGGAAGTCCTGACCTGAGCAATTAGGCAAGAAAAAGAAATAAAAGATATCCAAACTGGAAAGAAAGAAGTAAAATTTGCTATTTGCAGATGACATGATCTTATATGTAGGAAATCTTCCAGACTCCACAACAAATGTAAGGTTGTAGGAATCAAATCCACACACCAAACTCAGTTACATTTATGTACTCTAACAACAGACTGTCCAAAAGGGAAATTAAGAAAACATTCTTGTTCATAATAGCATCAAATAGAATAAACCACTCAGTGATAAACTTAACCAAGGAGAGGAAAGGCTTGTACACTGAAAACTATAAAACATTGAGGACACAGGGACACCTGGTGCCTCAGTGGTGGAGCATGTACCTTTGGCTCAGGTCATGATCCCGAGATTCTGGGATCCAGTCCTGCACTGGGCTTCCCACAGGGAACCTGCTTCTCTCTCTGCCTATGTCTCTGCCTCTCTCTCTCTCTCATTCTGTGTGTGTGTGTGTGTGTGTGTGTGTGTCTCATGAGTAAATAAAAAGAAAACAAAACAAAGCCATTGAGGACATGCAGAAGAATAAATTAGATCCTTATCTCACACCATATGCAAAAGTCAACTCAAAATGGATTAACAACTTAAACATAAGGTCTGAAACTGTAAAACTACAGTTAGGGGAAAACCTTGACATTAGTCTGGATGGTGACTTTTTGGCTATGACCCCAAAACACTGCAACAAAAGCCAAAAAAAAGACAAATGGGACCACATCCAACTGAAAAGTGTCTGCACAGCAAAGAAAACCATCAACAGAGTTAAGAGATAATTCATGGTATGGAGCAAAATACCTGCAAGCCATACATGTGAATGTGATGAGGGGTTACTATCCCCAATACATAGGAACCCAGACAACTCAGTAGCAGGAATACAGAAAACCCAACTAAAAAAAAATGAGCAAAGAACTTGAATAGACATGTCTCAAAAGAAGACATATAAATGGGCAACAGACACATGGAAAGATGCTCAACATCACTCATCACCAGGGAAAAAATACAAATCAAAACCATGATGAGATGTCCCCTCACACCTGTCAGAAGGACTGTTACCAAAAAGACACAAAAGAAACAGTCAACAAAACTAAAAGACAACCTACAGAATGGGAGAAGATATTTGCAAATGACATATTAGATAATGGGCTAGGATCCCAAGATACTAGGGCTAGTATTCAAGATCTATAAAGAACTTATTAAACTCAACAGCAAGGAAACAAACAATCCAATCATGAAATGGGCAAAAGACATGAACAGAAATTTCACCAAAGAAGACATAGACATGGCCAACAAGCACATGAGAAAATGCTCCGCATCACTTGCCATCAGGGACATACAAATCAAAACCACAATGAGATACCACCTCACACCAGTGAGAAGGGTGAAAATTAACAAGACAGGAAACAACAAATGTTGGAGAGGATGTGGAGAAAGGGGAACCCTCCTGCACTGTTGGTGGGAATGTGAACTGGTGCAGCCGCTCTGGAAAACTGTGTGGAGGTTCCTCAAAGAGTTAAAAATAGGGCTACCCTACGACCCAGCAATTGCACTCTGGGGATTTACCCCAAAGATACAGATGCAGTGAAACGCCGGGACACCTGCACCCCGATGTTTCTAGCAGCAATGTCCACAATAGCCAAACTGTGGAAGGAGCCTCAGTGTCCATCAAAAGATGAATGGATAAAGAAGATGTGGTTTATGTATACAATGGAATATTCCTCAGCCATGAAACGATGAATACCCACCATTTGCTTCAACGTGGTTGGAACTGGAGGGTATTATGCTGAGTGAAGTAAGTCATTTAGAGAAGGACAAACATTTGGTTTCACTCATACGGGGAATATAAAAAATAGTGACAGGGATTAAAGGGGAAAGGAGAGAAAATGAGTGGGAAATATCAGTGAGGGAGATAGAACATGAGAGACTCCTAACTCTGGGAAACGAACAAGGGGTAGTGGAAGGGGAGGTGGGCGGGGGGATGGGGTGACTGGGTGATGGGCACTGAGGGGGACACTTCACGGGAGAGCACTGGGTGTTATACTATATGTTGGCAAATCGAACTCCAATAAAAAAACATACAAAAAAGGCAGCCCTGGTGGCTCAGCGGCTTGGCACCGCCTTCAGCCTAGGGCATGATCCTGGAGACCCGGGATCGAGTCCCACGTCAGGCTCCCTGCATGGAGCCTGTTTCTCCCTCTGCCTCTGTCTCTGCCTCTCTCTGTGTGTGTCTCTCATGAATAAATAAATAAATTTAAAAAAAATACAAAAAAACCCCAAAAAGACAAAAGATGGGGCCCTGGGGTTGGTTAAGCATCTGGCTTCAGCTCAGGTCATGATCCTGGAGTGTTGGGATCGAGCCCCATGTCGGGGCTAAGATTTTATTTAAAATCTTAAAAAAGACAAAAGATAAAAGCTCTTTGGGATGTATACAAAAGGGAACCCTTGTGCGCCGTTGGTAAGAATGTAATTTTATACAACCATTATAGAAATAGTCTAAAGGTGGGACACCTGGGTGGCTCAGTGGTTGAGTGTCGGCCTTTGGCTCAGGGTGTGATCCTGGGATCAGGGATCAAGTCCTGCATCGGGCTCCCCAGAGGGAGCCTGCTTCTCCCTCTGCCTATGTCTCTGCCTCTCTCTCTCTGTGTCTTTCATGAATAAATAGATACAATCTTTTTTTTTAAAAAATAAATAGTCTACAGGTTCCTCAAAATATTAAAAGTCGAAGTGCCATATGATCTAGCAATTCCACATCTCTGTATCTAGCCAAAGGAATTGAAATCAGGATCTCGAAGAGATATCCCAGCTCCCACGTTTGCTACAGCATTGTTCACAACAGCCAAGATATGCAAACAATCTAAATGTGTATGGATGATTGAAGGGAATAGAACACACGTGGTTATATACACACAACTGGAATATTATTCAGCCCTTAAAAAGAAGGAAATCCTGGCAGTGGTGAAACATGGATGAACCTGGACAGCATTACGTTGTTAACACCAGATACAGAAAGACAGACACTACGTGAGTTCACTTACACATGGAGTCTACAAAAATCTGACTCACGGATGCGGAGAGAAGAGCGGTGGCTGCCAGGGGCAGGGGAGGGAGACACCTTCTCATGCAAGGTGAGGTATTGAGGCGCTGGCACCTGTAGTGCACAGTCCTGAATCGTGTTCTTAAGAACTTGGTGAGACAAGTAGATCTCATGCAACCTTACCACAATTCAAAAATAAAAAAAAGAAGTTTTAAAAAAATGGGAGATTTTTAAAATGGGATTTTTTTTAAAATGCTGATTAAAAACTGGAATTTGAAATGTCAACAGTAAGGCTATGGTTAAGGAAATTAAGATAAGCAACCTGATGACTTATCATGAGACTTTTAAACTAATGTTATTAAGTGATGTTTACATAAAAACGTAAAGAAAAATATGTAAAATGTGTGTATGCTGGGGTGACAGCATAAAACACTCGAATGAACAAAAAGATAAAGATCACATTTTGCACTCTTTCAAAATCGTTCTAGCGGTTTGTGGAAGTTGACTGTTTCATACGAATTTTAGAAAATCCGGCTGTCAGGTTCTTCCCCAGACTGCTGGGATTCTGATGGGCGCGTCAGGGAAGGTACAGTCGCTTTGAGGGGAGACGGTGGCTCCATACGGCTGGGTCATCCCACCCACGAACAGAGGTCGCTTTTTATTTGTTCGGGTCTTCTTTCACTTCTTAATAAAGTTTTCAATTTCTCCATAAAAGTTCTGCACTTTCTTTTAAAGGGTAATTCCCAGGTGCTTTATAATCACTGGAATGGCATATTACTCTGCACTTTGTTTTAATGTGTCTTCCAGTCCCTTTTTGCTTCCATGCGGGATGGCCGTTGATGGTGCATGCTGAGCTCACCCGCGGCACACTCGCCACACTTCGGTTGCCCATCCTGGCTCTTCCTTTCAGGAGGTTTCACACCTGTGCAGATATGACAAGTGCGTGGTGCCTCTCCCCCTAACCCCAAATCCCATCCTGTGTGTGGCTTATTCGATCAGGGGACTGGCTTTGCCCTCCCAGGGCTCAGCTGCCCAGGAGCAGCCCTTAACCAGAGGTGGGTGGCTGCCTCAGTTCTCTCGTCCTGTAATTGGGATGCCCCTGGGGCACATTCCACAAGCCTTCTAGAGGTTTCTGGCAGGGTGGACCACCAGCTGCCCTCAGGGGCCCAGCCTGCTCAGCGGTGCACCTTTTCTTGGGCACCCTTTTTCCTTGTCTCATTTCTCCAGTCCCCGAGGGGTATTTCCTGGGGTCATCTTCCAAAGACATTGCGTTCCTCACCCTCAGGGTCTGCAGTGGTGGGAGCCCGGACAGAGAGAGCAACCGAATGCTTATCCTTGTGCGCGTGCCCTGGACAATGAGCACGAGGGCAGGGGGGAAGGGTCTGTGCCTGCCCTGCTCTGTGGAGGGTTCCTGGTGCCACATCTGATGCTTCCACAGTTAGAAAGTCGATGGGCGAGCAAGACGGACAGTAGGTGGATGGATGGGTGAGTGGGTAGACGGACCCAGGAAAGATGCAAAGAGGGAAGGGTGGGGATGGGAGCGGATGGATGACCGTTGAATGTATGGACGATGGGTGTGAAGGATCCTCAGATCGCATCCAACCCAGGGTCCGACAGCACTTTCTGGTAAAGCATCTTGCAGGTCTCCCCCCACCCTTCCCCCATTACATTCCACATCCTTTTCTGAAAAAAGTTTCTTCGGGGCTCCAGAGGGATAATTGCTCCCACCCCACCCTTCCCCAGAATCATAGTGCACCAGGCCTCCACCCCCTCCTGAGGACCTTGTTTTGGGGAATGAGCAAGACAGAAAACCACAAAGCCAAGCTGGGGTGGTATTATGGGCTCTCAGTTTGGGTCGGAGAGAAGGCCGAAGCCATCCGGTGACTCAGCCGCGAGTGCCTGCCGGGATATGCTGGCCAGAGGGCCCGGCGTCCGGGCAGGAGGCAGGGAGGGGTGCTCACTGGACCCTTCAGGAGGAGCGCCCCACCCTCTGCGTCCGCCCCCGGCCTGCCGGCTCAGACCCCAGACCTCTCCCAGGAAGCCCTGCCGCTTGCCCCCACATCGAAAGCTTGGGCGGAGCTGCCCCTGGCGAGGCGTCTGGATGGTTTACATTATCTGACTGATACTAGATCTTTTCCTGAAAGCCTAGTTTAATGAGGGGGGAGGGGAGTCGGTGGGTGGCCATGGATTTTTGAAGCTGGGAAGTGAGGTGAGAACTTTGGAGGAACAAAGGCAAAGAGCCTGGGCAGGGATAGTGTGAGGTACTAAGTTTGGATAGTCCTGCAACTGGGCCCACTCGTGAATTCAAACGACACTAATACAGATGATGCTGGATGCTTACAGTGCGCTAGCGACGTGGGGTGGCCCGTCTAACGGTGTTGAGTCTTCCCGACAGCTTTGTTGCGTGGGTTCCATGACCAGCTCTCTTTTATAAGTGAGGACCTAGGGCCCAGAGAGATTTGCTCCAAGACACACAGCTAGTTAGTAGAGGAGCCAGTTCCAACCCCGGCTAAACCCTTCGCTGCAACATTGCTGTTCTTGGCACCATATCCGATGAGGATACGACCGACTTATCTCTGTGATCACTGCCTCCATTCCCTGTCCCCCTGGAAGACACAGCCAAGGACTGTGAAGATGCTTGCCAGTCCCCAGTGCCTTAGGACGGGGGAGATTGGGAGGTGGGGGACTGATGATCGGCACTCCCATGAACTGAGTGATGCCTCAAGTAGGTCTCTGGTCCTCCCTGAACTCCAGTCTCTTCATCTGTAGAGTGGAGGTGGGCTTCTTTCTGGTGGCAGGAGTTTTTTTTAGTGCTAAAATTCTGGAGAATCCCCCTCCATTTGCTGCGTGTGCCCCACATCCCACACAAGCCTAGTTTAATAACAATTGGACTTTCTCTGTGGAGGCTAAATAGGATGGTGCATAGAGATGCACTCCATGCAAAGTCTGGTAGATCACATTCAGGAGGATGGTTTTCCTGCTGCAACTCACAACCCTGGGTTTTCAGAGGCTCAACACACGGAAGCTTCTTCTTTCTTGCTCACGCTGTAGTCCAGCACCCGTTTTCCCATTTAGGAGCCTTCCCCCTTCCATCTTCTGGATCTCCCTTCTCCCAGTCCTTGGACACCCCTCTATTCAGCAGGTGGGTGAGGAAGGAGAATGAGGAAGGTTGCCCGTGAGCATTTTATGGATCAGACCCAGAAGCAGTCAATATTGCTGTTGTCATATCCCACTGCCCATGACTCAGCCACCTGGCTGTCCTCTCCCCTGCCACCTGTAAGGGCATCTGGGAACTGCAGAGAGCCGTGTGCCCTGGAGGAAAGGGAAATGACTTCGGGAACAGTCTGTCAGTCCCTGCCCCAGAAGTGATAGTCATGGTCATAAAAAAGAAGTTGCTGCTGTTGATCATTTTGTAGAAGAAAACCAGAGTCCCTTTGACTTGCTTGTCAGAACTGAGAAAGGCTCAGGATGACCACCAGTTCCATGCGTGTACAAGCGTGAGTGTGCAGAGGTCTGAGTGTGTATTCCTCAGAAAACAAAATCCGAGGCAAACACTTGCGTGCTACTACCTTGTCAGGAGGCAAAATCCCAGAGAGCAGAAGTGAGGGGAAGGGGAGCCAGCAGGAGGGTCCGATGAAGCGGCCACCACTTGGTGTTAAGAGATTTGGTTGTTCAGTTTTAGGGGACCATCTTCCTAAAGTCCATGCCTACAAACTGCTTCTCAGGACAGTCCGTCCAAGGAGAAAGGAAGGAAATTTATCCACTGGCTTCTGTGAGTCATTGGCCAACGGTCCACCCCATGATGCCTGAACTCTTTTCCTGGTTGTGCATGGATAGAAGGGCAAGTACCAGGCCATATGCGCCCCCGGGCAACAGACAGTTCCTGGAGGGAGTGGTGGAAGGTGCCCAGGGCGGACATCCAGCAAGGCGCCTGCAGAATGCAGTTGGAACCCATGAAAAGGTGTCTGGGACAGGTGTCATGTTTGCCAAGCTCACAGACACCAAACTGCGAAGGCACTGAAATCCAGAGACAACTTGGCGCCCGGCACCTGGTTAGCCCACAACAACATCCCCGCCTGAAGCTGAGCGTGATTTCTGCCTTGCACTGTATCTGACCTCTTGAGAGCTTGAGTGTTTGCTGGAAAAAAAAAAAAAAAAAGCCCATGCACACATGATTCTCTGAGGCCGAGGCCCTGTCATCCTTCACCGAAATGAGCCCCTTCAGCAAATGTAAATACCTTCCATGTTCCCCCGGAGGCCCGTCCTAACAAGGCCTCGCCGGGCCTCCTCGTAATCCCCAGGATTGCTGAAGCTTTTAGGTTTAACGGAGTAATTTGTAAGGCCGCCTGACTCGCGGCCAGCTCTGCGGGGACTTGCCTGCAGGGTGCTCCCTGGCAGCACAGGTGAATGGCTCTGCCACCTACAGCTCGAGCCCCTGGAGCCTTGGAGTCTCAAGCACTGCCGGGAAGAATTGGCAGTGATAAAGCACAGTCCTGGGGCGGGCGGGGGGGGGGGGGGGTTAGGAAGACGGGGGAGGGAGTAGCCACTGGGTCTGAATAATAGTGCCCAGGAAGAGCACAGAGCTCTAGGATCTGAAGGTCCTGCTCCACTTGGGGCTGGTGGCTGCAGTAACTCGCTGGGTGACCTTGGGCTTGCCAGATAATCTGCTCTCATCACTCCCTTCCATGGTGTCTGATGCCAAGGCTCACAGGTCTGCTGAGGGGCCTCTTCCCTGCTCCCCCGTCTCATGCTCCCAACTCTCCCCTCCCCAGCCACACCAGCCTCCCACAGCAGCGTCCACGCAGGAGGCGCTCTGCGGCGTCTGCTGGGGCTCCCCTGGCCTGTGTTTCTCACTTCTGCACACAACCAGGCGGGGACCCTGAGACTGGGGCCCAGTGGACGCGGGAGGAGCGCTGTGTGCACATCTAGCCTGGCTCTCTTCCTCGTCCACTGACGTGATGCCAACATCCAGCGGGAGATGCCAAGACCTGAGAGAATGGGTTCTGGAACCACCGCGTGGAGCTGAGTACCCACCCCACGGTCCTGTGTTGGACTGTGACGGAAGGTTAAGCTCCTGGAACCCGGGGATATTTGTTCCAGTCGCTAGGCTACCCTCACTGACACATCGCCAAGAGGTGGATTCAGCCTCTTTGACTCTGTTCTCCCATCCTGCAAACAGGGACAACATAGACACCTCGCCTGGCCACCAGGGGTGTTGTGAGCTCCAGGGAGGCAGCCGCAGTGCTGGCCCAGGGCCAGACAGGTCCCTGGCTGTAGGACGCGGAGGCTGCCCGTAGCGCCGTCAGGAGGACATGTCGTGTGGGTAAAGCATGTGGAGCAAGGCCCTGCTTGGATCACCCGGGGTTCCTGGTTGGAGCTCCACCTGACCCGGCAACAAAGGCATTTAGAAAGAACTATTAGCAAGGTCACAGGTTTTGAGAATGCTGTAAAATGTGCAAATGAGGGCCTGAAATGAACCTTAGAACCAGGCTGGAGGGGCACAGCTTCGACCCCCACCGAGTCCTGCCTCCAGACACAGTGTCTGGGTGTGAGTGTCTCAGGGGCTGAGAGCCTGTGTCACTCCCTTGCATCGTAGCTCCTGGGCGCTGCACCACGGGCGTTCAGCAGGCCAGCGCGACCCAGGGCTCCCCTGCAGGTCAGACCTGGATCCCAGCGTCATCTCCTGCTGACTGTGACCTTGGGCCAGTTAACCCCCCGAGCCTCAGGCTCCTCTTAGGTAGACCCAGAAGAGCAATAAAGCTCACCTTATGAGATTGTTTTGAGGATTCCAAGTAGTATCCTGGGAAGGCACTGAGCACAACACCCACCATATATATAGTAAACTCTCGATCAAAGCTCCCAGAGCAGTTCATCTGCTGCTCATCTGATCCAGCCTGGGGTCCCGGGATGGGTGTGTGGCCCCAACCCAGCGATGAGGGACACCCTCTTAGAGGATCCTCCAAATGGAGTCTGTGTAGGATGACAGCTGGAACTGGCTCAGAAATAAGCTCAAAGAGGAGAGAAAAAGTCATGGGGGGAGGCTGGTGGAGTGGAAAGAGCCACATGCTGGGGACTGGCTGCGTGGCCTTGGGGTAATCACTCACCCTTCGTAATCACTCACCCTTCTTAGGTGACAGCTGCCCCACAAATGGGGCTGTTAGGACTGCACCAGCAAAGCGGAAGCCAGCCAGGGTGGTCTCCTGAGACTCTTCTGTAGCAAGGACCATTATCCCCAGTGCCTGAGGCCCATTCTCCATCTTTTCCTTCATTTTCAGCTGGGCAGTGGTTACCAGCAATGCTCTCCCTGCCTCTCATGCAGCTCCGTGCAGCTCCGTACTGTTCTGGGACTAAGTTCAGACCAATGAGAAGTCAAAGGAAGTGTCTTGTGATATCTCTGGGAAGTCTCCTTAAAAGAGTGAATGAACAGTCTTCAAGGCCAAGAGGAGCCTAAGGGGACATGACGGCCAAATGTCACGTGGGATCCTGGATAGGGAGCCTAGAACAGGAAGAGGATATTAGGTAATAACTAGGAAAATCTGAAAAAAGGTGTGGGTTTTAGATATTGATAATGTATCAGTATTGGTTCATTGATTATAAGAAATGTGTGATACTAATGTAAGATGTTCAGAATAGGGGAAATTGAGTGTGGGGTATATGGGAACTCTGTGACATGGTTATAATTTTCCTATAAATCTAAAACTCCTAAAAAATAAAATCTATTTTCAAAAAAGGAAAGACATGGCCTTTCTTCACTCCTTCTATCCTGCTGTCAGAAACTTGGATGTGATGGCTGGAGCTCACGCAGCCATATTGGGCCATAAGGAGGAGGGCTGCAACATAGGGAGACTGAAAGGAGCCTGGAACTCGGTCAACTTTGTGAAAGCACCACACCAGCCCTGGAATACCCAGTTCTGTCTTCTTTTATGCAAAATAATAAAATATTGTGCATTTAAGCCACTCTCATTGATTGTTTTTGTTTGTTTTGTCCTAGTCAGTGGAACCTTACCCCCAATAGGAACATCTTTTTGCTCTTTAAATGATTTCAGACTTCAACAGAATTCCATCCGGGAAACTTTCCCATATAATGTGATCTTAGAAAACAAGTAGCATTTCTCTGTGTCCTCCCAAAGTTCTCCTGTTAAGTGTTTAGTGGCAGGTCCACTAGACACTGATTCATGGCTCCCTGGCTGAATGGATGAGACAAATATGTTCCATTCCAACTCCTTAAAAAACAGCCAGACCAACTTGATGGCATTTTGGTATTTTTCCACTTTGTGGGGATTACGATGTACATCCTGTTCATCAAGATAATGTGAAGAGCAGAGTTTGGTGTTTGTGGCCATAGCCCCGGCGCATGAGGCTGATGTGGGCTCAGCGGTGCACAGTAGAATAAAATACACGTAATCAGCATAATGTGATTTACTCTCATCCTGCTGCCCCAACATTTAAACAGATGTCAGATGAGTAGAAAACATGGTGGGAGGAACACATTAGGGTAAATTATTGCATCTGAAAAGAGGGAGTATCGTAAAAATGTTAAAAGAGAAAGTTAGTATTTATGACTGGAGTCGGTGGTAATTTTATCTTGCATTTGCTTCCTTGAGCGTGGTAATTAGAGCCTCCTCCATGCGGACAGCTGCGTGTCCCGATGGGCTCGGGTGTAGCTCACAAGGTCCCCCGCCTGCCGAGTTAGTCCCCTCTGAGAATGCCAAGCACATGCCTTGGGAGGGTTTTCTCTGGAACTCTGTAGGTTTCAGGAATGAGGATTGCTGGTGGCGAACATGGGGCATCATCTCCCTGGATCCCAACTGCACAGGGCATATTGCACCCACCATGCAGATGAGGGGACTGAGGCCTGAAGCGAGGTTTTGGCTAGGATATGGTGCAGTCCTCCTGCGGTTCCATCTCCTGAGTCCTGAGCCATCCCTTCCTCTGTCTTTGTGCTGTTACACATCAAGTGTCTCAAAAAAGCCACAGTTGACTCGGTTCTGCTTGCCTGCCATTTTGGAAAATCCAAACTGTGGCTGAGGACCAAGGGCAGTGGACTGGACGCCTGTGTTTCTCAGGTGCAAGGGTCCTGTGGTTGCTCCCCTGGGTGCTTTGTGCAATGCAGAGTCCAGCCGGCACCCAGACTCCAAGGTCAGCACACCTGAGGGGCCAGGACCCAGGAATCTAGATTTAATTATCTGCCCAAAGAAACATCTTGTGAGCAGAGGTCTGAGACTTGCTGGAAGGAAGGTTAAGGATTCTGACTCCGGTGCTGGAGGCCATGACACACAGTGAAACCAACATTGTGTCCTTTGGTGTGGATTGAATCCCCCTGGATGGGCCTTGGGGTGAGGTTTTTGTAGATGAGTCCAAACTCTGGCCCTGCTGCTGGCATCCAGGTGGCCCCACCAAAGCCACTTAGCCTTTCTAGGACATGGTTTCTTCATCATGGAAACATGGTGAAACCCATGTGTGTCTCACTGGTCACTGGGAGAGCAAACAACTTTGATCACGCTCTTTCTTTGCTTCTCCTTCCCATCCTCCTGTGTGAACCATCTTCTGATGCACAGTTGACTCTTTGCCTGGGAAATGTGCTGCGGATCTGACTTTGCCAGAGAAATATACATTGTGAAGGCTGTGTTCTCATGATTTTACCAAATGCTCCCAGATTCCCATCAAGCCTTTTTTTTTTTTAAAGATTTTATTTATTTATTCATGAGAGGCACAGAGAGAGAGGCAGAGACACACGCAGAGGAAGAAGCAGGCTCCATGCAGGGAGACCGATGTGGGACTCGAACCCAGGACCCCAGGATCACACCCAGAGCCAAAGGCAGATGCTCAACCACTGAGCCACCCAGGTGTCCCCCCATCAAGCCTTGAGAGAGGTTTAAATCTGTTCAGTGGGACTTGCTGGTTGGCAGCTAACCACAAATGATCTAATTAACTAGTAGCCTCAGTTCACACACCCACACACACTTCGTGAATACCCATCCCCAGTATATATTCTGGTGTGTATCATACACAGAAACACACAGGGCCCTCAGCCTCACCATCAGCATTGCTGTAGAGTGAATGTGCCCACCCCCCACCACCAAATGCATGTGTTGTAACCTAATCCCTGGTGTAATGGGAAGTGGGCTTATGGGAGGTGATTAGGTTGTAAGGGTGAAGCCCTCATGAATGGGATTAGTGTCCTTATAAATAGATCTCTTGCCTCTTCTGTCATGCGACGACACAGGCCTTAACTTGCATGCTCTCAATGCAACAACCATATAGGTAGATACCATCGTTATAGTCATGCCCACCCTCCCTTTACAGGTGGAGAAACTGAGGCTCAGAGAGGTTCAGAAACCTGCCCAAGAGCACCCATAACTAGGATGTTATGAAGCCTGACTGTGTGGCATGAAGATTTTTCCTTTTCACAATGACTCTAAACTGCTGTGCAGTGAGAGGAGCCAAAAGAGAACATTCCATCTCATCTCCAGCAGAGCCATATCAGGATGGCCAAGTACACTCTGATTCTGTGCATGTGCAATTTAGAATTTCTTACCTGAATTCAAAGAGTAAACTCCTCCAGTTATGGGGAGACAGCCCTTATAGGCAAATATGTCCGTGCTGAGTTGATTGCGGTCTTCATCTGTTGGCTGGTGGTTCCATGCTAGCCCACACCTTCCATGGACCTGGGATTGATCCCTGTATTTTGCAGAATCCGAGGGGGCTCCTGGCCAAGGGTGTTGGTGCTTCTCTCCTGGGCGGGGGGGCTGCAGGTGGCCTTCTCAAACATTGTTGCAGATAGAATAAAAGGATTGTTTTAATTTCCCCAAACTTTGCACCAGAATTCTTGCCTGTGAAGGACCCTTCTTGCCTTAAAGGTGTGTTGAAAGCCGGCTTCTGCTCACAAGCCTCAGTTCTGCTGCCTAAAATAATACTCCAGGATGCTGGCAAGGGAATAGTACACTTCCTGTGAGTGTTCAATTCACATTCTCCCAAAAATAACACCGAGACTGTTAACACCTGCACCTTCCAACGTTTCCTCGCTCACAACAGGGAGATTAATGGGCTCCATTCGGAACGGACCTCTCTGACCTCACGGATGAAGTCGGGGAACTCAGGAAATTGCCTGCTAATCCAAATCCTGATAATCCCAAGACTCTGACATTTCCCCTCTTCCCCATTGCAGCCCTAAAATGCCCCCATCCCAACCAAATTACAGCTTTCAATGTTTTGATGAGATACTGAGCAGATTACTCCCCACAAACGCCTTCTGATATGGTTTGTGTGGGTTTATTGAGTGGGGTGGCCTAAAATGATGCCACCAAACAGAATGAGGCATGGCCTGGTGACCCCAGGGAGTTGGTCCCCAGCAGAAGGAAGGAAGTAAACGGAAGGAGAAAAATGAAATTGCATGCTGTCCCAGACTGCATCTCCTGTGAACCTGTGAACCTGTGGCCTGTGAACGGTCAGGGCCTAGTGGAGGCAAGCACTGCGTCCCTACATATGAGGCTTCTCATGGGGCCGACAGAGTCCGACTCCGTCCACGTTTGTTCAGATCCTCAGTGGCATTGGTGTAGAGATTCTTCTTCATAACCTTCCATGGTAGGTATTTGGAGGCCCATGTTAGAGGTGAGGCAAGAGAGCAGACCCGGGAAGAGGTGGGATTTGGGCTGGCTTCCAGCAGAATTCTCTTTCCTCTGATCGACTATGATCCTTGCCAAGGAAGAACCAGGTCCTACCTCACTGCACACTCCCATTGCAGGGCATGCCCCGGCACACAGTAGGTGCTCCTTAAATGCAGGTGGAAAGTCAGACGGCCATTGTTTTCTCCGATGCCCACGACCTTCCCCCTCCTCTCACCTGGTGGGGTGTATGGTCTCTGCCTGGAATTTACATGTAAGATGACAAAATGTCCCAATGTTTAAAAGCACTTCTGGATGAAACTAATTCTCCCTCCAGTGTCTGTCTGTCCCCGGGCAGTGGTCATTGATGCTGTTCAGCAGCTCTCTACCTCGTGGCAACCCACCAGTTCACATTTCCTGGCCTGCCCCGTGCCAGAAGGGGATCGTGTGACACGTGCTGACCAAGGGCTTGTAAGCAGAAGTGATGCACGTCATTTCTAGGCTGGAGTAGCTCATTGTCAGCTCAAGACCTCCAGGGCTCTCTTCAGCCCAGCAGCCAGCAATGTTTGAGATGACGGAAGCTCCCTCAGCCTCAATCCCTGAGTGATGTATGAGCAGAGAACCCCGGTTGTCCCACGATGTGGGTGAAAAGCAGACCTCTGTTACTTAGGCCACTTAAAGGTGGGGGCTGTTTGTTACCACAGCCCCCCCTGACTGATGCACCTTGCCTCTAGGTCCCCTTCTGGAAGGCACCCACGTTTACTGTTCTCTCAGGTATCCTTCCAGATACAACCAGAACCTACACAAAGAAATACAGAATAATGTACAATATATACTGTTTTCAGTCTTGCTTCTCTTTGCATTTAATGTCTCTTGGAGAGATTTCCATAAAAATCTGCAAATATTTGCCTCCTTCCTTTTTAACAGCTAAGTTATATTCCACTCAAAGTATGTTGTGTCTACTTCATGGACACTTCGTTCTAATGTTTTGCTGCTATGGACAGGGCTGCAGGGAGTCACCTTGTATGCATATCACTTCAGACTCATGCAGTTACGTCACTAGAGCAAACTAGGCACTCTGTCTCTCCGTTTATAAAATGGGGATAATAAGGAGCCCACGTGAAGAAATTGCTGGTGTGGATTATATGTCTTAATACACATGAAGTGCTCTAGCATATAGTAAATGCTCTATGAATGAATGATTGAAGGAAAGGATGAATGAAATATGTAAAAATATAAATAAATATTGTTCTTTTATTGTCTTTTGGGTAAATTAATGGGCTAAAAATAGGTAAAACAAACATTCTGAATGGAATTTGATTCCATGAAGAAAGGGACTGGGAATGTTAGTGTCATATTATTGCCACCATAGGTACATTACCGTTAAACAAACCAGATACAGCAAGATTTCCTTCATCAGCTCATCCACTTGCCCATTCTTTCATTTGACAGTCTATTTTTTGAGCAAGTGCGTTGCCCACTATGCTAGGAACCAGGGGATGCCCAGGTGCATCATATACAAAAACATACACTGTTGTCATCCTCATTTTATCCAAAAGTCAAAAATGAAAATACATTGGGATGCCTGGGTGGCTCAGTGGTTGAGTGTCTGGCTATGGCTCAGGGCATGATCCTGGGGTTCCGGGATCGAGTCCCGCATCCGGCTCCCTGCATGGAGCCTGCTTCTCGCTCTGCCTATGCCTCTGCCTCTCTCTGTGTGTCTCTCATGAATAAATAAATAAAATCTTAAAAAAAATGAAAATACATTATTTTTCATGTAACAACACACATTGTCTTACTTTTAAGATACATGCAGTTGTCATCACAGCCCATTTTAGAACATTTCATCACCTTGAAAAGAGATCCTGGCCCCCACAGTGATCCTTGTCCTGTTTCCCTGTCCTCTTAGCCCCTGATCTGCTTCCTATCTCTAAGGATTCACCTGCCCTGAATGTTTCACATGACTGGAATCACACACCACGCAGCCTTCTATGTCTGGCTTCTTTCACTCAGCATAGTATCGTTAGGACTCATGTGGTGGTGGCTAATGTCAGTGCTTCATTACTGGTTATTTATTTATTTATTTATTTATTTATTTATTTATTTATTCATGTGATAGAGAGAGAGAGAGTGCCAGAGACACAGGCAAAGAAAGGGAGAAGCAGGCTCCATGCAGGGAGCCTGACATGGGACTCAATCCCAGGTCTCCAGGATCAGGCCCTGGGCTGAAGGCAGCGCTAAACCACTGAGCTACCCGGGCTGCCCTGTGTTTTATTATTTTTTATTTTTTATTTTTTTTATGGCTGGCTAATAGTCCATTTTGTGGATAGACCACATTTTGTTTATCTCCTCCTCCGTTGGCAGACATCTGACCTGTTTCCATTTGGTTCTTGCTAATAATGCTGTCGTAATCATTTATGTACCTGTTTTTGTGGGGTGTATGTTTTCACTTCTCTTGGGCATATGCCTCAGCATGCAGTTGCTGGCTCCTATGACAACCCTACCTTAAGTTGTTTGAGGAAGGGCCAGACGATCCACTCCCCCCCCACCCCCCGCCGACCCTGCAGCAGCCTCATTTACATCATGCCTGCAGAGTATGGACCACCAGTCTCACCAAGGTCCTCACCAACACCTGTTACTGTCTGACTTTTAAGAGTGAATTCTCTTTCCTGCCCTGGATCCTAGATGGAACGGTATAGTTTTAGCTAAGGATGGAGCTTTGGGCCCCATCACGCCTGCTCCTTGACATAACCATCCTGGTTATGTGTGCTCCTGTAAGGTGGCACAGCCCCAAAGCACCTCCGATATGGTGCTCTTTCTATCCTCCCAGCATCCCTGTGAGCCACGCAAGGGAGGCCTTCTCATTCCCATTCCACAGAGCAGGGGCCTGAGGCCCATGCGGCTCCTGTGAGTGTTTCAAGCCCATGTAGCAACCAGAAATCAGGCTTTCTGACCTGCAACCCCGGCCTCCTCCACTGCACCCCTGGGGAGTCCTGATGGAGGAGTTTCGTCCCATATCCTGGCCAGCTCCACCGGTCACTCTTTAATTATCCAGAGGAAATAAGAACAACCTGAGGCTGCCATTTTAACACACGGGCTTCATCGGAAGTTTTAAATTAGTTCTGAACAGTTTGGTTGAGAACAGCAAGTTGAGCTTTTTTGTAGTGATTTCCAGCAGTGAGGGAAGAGGTCATGCCACCGAGGCCTATTAGCAGGGTCTATTGTTTAGCATCTCAGGGCCCCCGCTCGCCACAGGAAACGCACAGCAAGGTGAAGGCCGCGCTTGCCAAGTCTTTGAAAGCAGTTCCTCCTGCCTGTGAGTTCCTTACAGAAGCCACAGCCCACTCGACTTCCCGCAGCACTGTCTGCAGTACAAAGAAAGAAAATATTTTTTGGACCAAACAGGGCACCGAGGCTGAATTCCACAGCAGAGATAAATGCACAAGTGATGCTCTGGCTTTGAGAGCAAATGAAATAAAACTGGAAACTGCATGAATGCCCAGTGAGAGTTATGGTGGATGACCATTGATAAGACATGATCTAACTGCCTATTATTGCAAAGTCTTATTTCAGAAGAAAGCTGGAAGCTGCTGAAAGGCTCGAAACCTTTCAATGCATATGAGTAAGTGTCAGTAGTTCTCAACCGGGCGAGATGTCAGAGGACATTTGGCAATATCGGGACACATTTTTGGTTGTTATAATTTGGGGGTGCTGCAGGGATGCATGGGCAGAGGACACCACAGCCGCCCTAAAATGCACAGGGCAGCCGTTCACGGCAGGTTGGTCCAAATGCTAGCATTGCCGAGGCTGAGAAGCCCTGCTATAGAAAATGCATCCTATAATTCCCATAGTTGTTGAATAAGAATGTTATATGTCATGTATGCTTAGAAGAATGTACACCAAAATGTAGAGTTGATTTCTTCTTGGATGAGGAGAAAGGCCGATTATGTGAAATTTGGATGATCTTTCATAGTTTCTAATCTTTTCAAACAAAACCCATATTACTTTGCAATCAGTCTAAAGGAAAGCAAACATTACACAGTGGTGATTACAAACAGGGAGAACCCGTCGGTGAGAGCCACCTGTCATATCCTTGAGCTCAATCTGCTTTGGTGACGGCCAGCCTGTGGTTTGGGCCTGAGCCATATGACCTCCATGCCCAGTGTCCTCTGGAAAGCTGACCTTCCACATTCATGTTTCATTTCTTCCCTTCTATCATAATTCCGTCTTCAGATTCAACTGAGCACGCATCAACTCTCATTCTGCAGTGAAGAAGACATGTTTCAGGGACAGAGGCTCTGGAGGTGAAGGAGGTCCGTGCCTGAGGCCCCATCCACAAGCTGGGAGGGGCATCACTGCAGGCATGGGAGAGCTGTGGGTAGAGGCCTCATGCTCCACATCCGTAAACTTGGTCTGAGAGAAGCCACTGATTTCAGGGCTTGTGGGCAAGGATGGATGAGCCAATGTGGGTAAATATGTCTGCATGTGGTAGGCCCACAGCAAATGGTGTCTTATTTCCCGTAAGGGTATCCTACAGTAGTCCAAGATAGTGTTTGTTTTCAGTATTGTTTAACTCACATATTCACTTATTCCATAAATTGTTCATCTGAGTGCCCATGATGTACCAGGCACTGTTCTGGCTGCTGGCAGGCCAACAGTGAGGAAAACAATATCTCTGGCTGTATTAGTAACAAATCACCTCAAACCTGGTGGCTTAGACCAACACACATTTATTATCTCACAGTCTCTGATGATCAGGAGCCCAGAATCAGCTTTGCTGGGTGGTGCTGGTGCTCAGGGTGTTTACAGAGATGCAGGGGTCCACTTGGAACCTCAGCAAGGGCTGCGGTCTTATCCAATGGCTCGGCTGGGGCTGAAGGAACTGTTTCCACAGTGGGTCCTCCATGGCCATTGGTGGGAGGTCTCAGCTTTTCACCCTGGGAGGGGCCCTTGAGTGTCCTCACACCATGGTTTCTGGCTTCCCCCAGGGTGAGTGATCAGACACCAGTGGGAACCACAGTGCCTTTGGTGACCAGGCCTCTGAGGTCACACATCACTTTTCCTTATTCCTTTATTCTGTTTGTTAGAAGTGAGTCACTAAGTCTGGCTTATACTCAAGGGGAGAGGAATTGGCCCCCCTCTCTTAAAAGGAGGATATAAAGGTATTCAGAAACCCATCACATTGTCCTTAGGTAGATGATAGTCTGGCTGGCAGTTTAAAAACAACAGAAAGCTCTAAAAATGCAGAAAATAAAAAGAAAATAAATAACAAATGCCCCCCACAATCCCACCACCAAAGATCACTTGATCGTGTGTTCACGACTCCCTCAGCTTTATTGAAAGACCTTGGGAGTGCGACTTGGAGAGCTTGGCCATGTGTGCAGTTCTGTTAGCACCACCACGATGAAGACACAGATGGCTTCTTTCCCTGCTAGAGCTTCCCACATTCCCACCCGTCAGCCTGCATCCCTCTCCCCAGCCCAAAGTAGCTGCTCATTGGCTTTCTGTCACTGGTGGCTGGCTTTGCCTGTTCTAGAACCTGACCTCCAATGAAACCAAACAGGATATGCTCCATGGGGCTGGCTCCCCACGATGCAGCACGGTGTTCTAGAGGCCTGTCTGCATCCTTGCAGGCCCCAATGGTGTCTTGTTTGGTTTAAATTGCTGAGTAGCATCAACTGAGTAGAGGTACCACAGTGGGTTTACCCCTTTGCCTACAGGCCCTCCCTCTTTGTGATTGTTTTCC
Source organism: Canis aureus (assembly GCF_053574225.1). Lineage (NCBI taxonomy): Eukaryota > Metazoa > Chordata > Mammalia > Carnivora > Canidae > Canis > Canis aureus. The sequence goes on along the minus strand of NC_135613.1, from coordinate 22,567,194 downwards.
ACAATTTCTGGGTCTCTGCCTGTGTGAAACAACAGGTATTCTGTTCCTGAACCATGACCTCCCTTCCCACTTGACAACAGTGCAGTGAAGCTCACCCAGCGTGGGGTCCATGTGGGAGGCACAATCAAGAGCATTCCTTTTGCCCTGTCCACATTTCTTGAGTCTCAGGACTTGAAAGATATGTACTTGTATTCTCTCAGCTGATGGAGCTATTGTGGGTGTGCAGCACGGAGATGCTCCGGGGATTATCCATCTGTGGAATGAACGGGCAGGACACCACCTAATAAAACTGCCACACATTGGAGGCTCTGGAGCAATGTAAAGGTTTCTCCCATGGGTACGCCAGCACTTCCATAGTCTGTGGCTGGCTCTTCTGGGTTTGCAGAGGAGCTTTTGCCCTATGGGAAGGGTGGACCCCCATGGGCTGCCCAGATCTCTGTCCTCAAGTCATGGACTTTGGGGACCACCTCCCTAGCCCAAGAAGCAGGTTAATTCAGTGTTTTTCTCAAAGCAACTGGAACCTTTTGGTAGGCCATGGCTTCCCTGGAAGGTAAGGCCTGAGCCATGGAAGGCGGCTCCCTTGAGGGCATGAACAATGCCTTAGATGGGGCTGGGGCCATGAGGCTGCCATCCTGGGAGGAACGCTGCAGAAGGACAGCCCCTCTGTCCTGAATCCCAGGCTGGACCAGTCCCCATGTGTGGGCGACCCTCCTCAGCTGAGGGCCACCTCTGGGAGGGACTAGGCTGCGTGCCTCCGATAGCCAGCTCTCCCAGTGGCTGGGGGAAGAAGGATGTGACCTGAAGGGGAGCTGGAGTGCACATCACACACCGCCAGACCTGTGGTTGACTTTCCTAGAGTGTGGTGTAAGGGCAGACTGGAGAAATTGCAGCAGACACCATATGACCTCGAAACCTAAAATACTTAGCATTAAGGAAAAGTTTGCAGATCCTCAATCTACATTTATTTAGGGCCTCAAGACCAGCATTTTAAAAAATGAAGTAAGATAAAAATGATCAAAGTGTGAGGCTATCAGCAAGATTCAGTATCACCTCATGAACCTCGGGTTTGGATTCTCTGTAAGATATGAAATACGTACCTTGGGTTGCCTGGGTCGTGCAGTCAGTTGAGTGTCTGGCTCTTGGTTTCAGCTCAGGTCATGATCTTAGGGTCATGAGATTAGGCCCCACACCGGGCTCTGCACTCAGAAGGGAATCTCCTTGAGATTCCCTCCCTGTCTCTCTGCTCCTCCCCTGCTCTGCTTGTGCACATACACGCTCTCTAGAAAGAAAAAAAAAAAAGTGTGTCTTACCAGTGGGTGGGTCACAGTGGGAAATTTTAGAAGCCCTGATGAATTTGTACCTCACTTGTCACATACAGAGTGCACATGGCAGGTAGGTGTTTCCTACCTAGAAAGCAGGCTTTGAGTAAGGGATGACTGTGCCTGGCATCATAAGTCAGTTGGCAAGCTCCAAACTTCCATCTGGGGTAAAGTGAGCCTGACAGGCCCCTGAGCAGCATGGACGAGGCCTTTGTCAGGTCCAGCCACCCCCCGAAATCCTTGTTCACAATTTCTGCTTCTAAATGGTTTCTGTTCAGTCTGAGCAGGAGCAGCACTGCCTGTGGCCCAAGGATGTGGACAGTGGTTCTCATATTTGGGTGAACATCAGCTGGAGAACTTGATAAGCACACCTGGGCCTCATTCTGGGAGTTTCTGAATCCACAGGGCTGACACTTGACTGAGGCTATAGGCCCAGGGAACCCCTCTTTGAGAACCACTGCTTCAGGCCATAGAATTCTAACCGTATCTTTTTTTTTTTTTTTTTTAAGATTTTATTTATTTATTCATGAGAGAGAGAGAGAGGCAGAGACACAGGCAGAGGGAGAAGCAGGCTCCATGCAGGGAGCCCAACGCGGGACTCGATCCTGGGACTCGAGGATCACGCCTGGGGCCAAAGGCAGGCGCTATACCGCTGAGCCACTAGGGATCCCCAGGCCATAGAATTCTAGACGGTCAGAAATCATGGAACCAGGGTGGCTCCTTGACCATCTGGCCATCCTTCCACTTTACCTGACCTCATAATCATTTCGTATACTTGACTCCCCCTTTGCTTTTTATGCATTTATTTCCAAAGGAAGCTCCGAGTCTCTTCTATAAGTAGAAAATCAGTGTCATACAACAGAAACAGAGTAAACGCCGGAGGCAAGAATGGTGTTAGCGAGCTCTGGCTGGTGGCGGCCCCGTCCCTCTGTGTCAGGACGGGACTGTAGGGGACAGTGATAGAGAGATGTCACAGGCCTAGGCCTGTCAGCACTGAACAGAGACTCAGTCTCAGAACTGAAGAAGGGTCCGTCTTGGGGAGGACATGCGTTCTTCTGGGTGTGGGGTGAACGATCCAGTATTGCGACTGCGTGCCACCTAACATCCCCTGGGGGTCAGCCGGCGCTGACCGCGGGTGCCAGCCCCTCTCTCTGTTGCTGTCAGGGCAGCCGTCACAGTCTGTAATGATCTCATTGGTTTGTTGCTTTGCCACTTAACCCTGTCTTGCCGTCTGGGATGACCGCCCCCTCAGCAGAGGGCACACCTGGCTGTTCCCCCAGCAGCCCAGCACCTAGCGAGAGGCCTGGTGCTGGTGAAGCCCTCGCTAACGGTGTGCTGGAGGAACCCAAGCATCTCCCACCGTAGGGTGGCGCTGGGCTGGTAGCTCTTCCCCGTGAGAGCCATCTCTCCCTCCGGTGATTGCAGTGTCCTCGTGAGCAGGACCCCTGCAATCCTTGGGTTGCTCCAATTTCTTAGTGGTTGGGAGGTCCTGGGCCCCTCAAGGCACCTATTTCTGGATCCATTGATCTTTTCACTGGACCACAAGACTTTGTACCAGTCAGGCCCTAGCTGGGTGATCAGGAGACAGTGATAGAGGGACTGGTTGCAAAGGTCTGGGCGGGCAGGGTCCACAGGAACCTGGTTGTGCAAAGGGGAAGATAGGAAGATAAAGTTGGGAATGGAGAGAGGGGCTCCTGGGGAGGGAGGGCTGCTTCAAGGATGCTGAAGCCTCCCTAGGGACGCCGCCACATGGAGACCCTAGAGGGAGGGAGGCGGGAAAGAGACCCTCAGACTTCACCTTCTTCCCACACTTGGCTCCTGGGCCAGGCCTCTCGTGGGCTGAACTCAGCTGGAAGCCACAAATCTCCTACAGACCCAAGCTGGATCCAGGGGCAAGGCAGACGGGGTGCTCCTGGGGAGGCCAAGACGTTTGGCACAGTCTCAAGAGCAAAAAAAAAAAAAAAAAAAAAAAAGAGCAGGAGGGCCTGGTGGCAGCATCTCTGTCCCCAGACTTGAGCTGAGCCAAGAGTGAGACTAAGGTGAACAGAAAAATAATGACTGGCCTAGATGTCAGGTGCCTGGGGTGGGCGGTCCTGCCCAGATCCCCTTAACCAGCCTGGCGCCCACCTGGAGACCATGACAGCTGGCTGCTCAGAGTTCTCAGCTCCCCTTCTGGGCAGGAGCGCCTGTGCAGAAAGGGGGCCACCTCGCCTGGGAAGCTGTGCACCCACTCACACCCAAGACCTGGCCCCGTCTACAATGCTGCTCACACTCCACACTCCGCTAAGACCCCCTCGGGCTCAGCCCCTCCTCGTCCACTCCCATTCAAGAGTCCCGCCCCTCCCTGCAAAGCACTTTCTCGAGGGTTCCCACTTGGATTTTGTTTCCCAGAAACTCGACCTCAGGTATCCCTGCCATTGCCTGGCTGTGTGAGCTGCGTGACGGTGAAAAAGTCCTTTAGAGATTCCGACCCCCAGGATTTTACCTGGAAAAGGGCAAAGTGGATTCCAGAATTCTCAGAAGGATCAAAAAAGCCATGTCTTAGAAACAGAGATTGCTGATGGAATCTTCCACATGTCTCTGGGAGAATGTGTGTCCACCTGCTAGCCACGGTTCCCCGCAGCTCAGGGCATTGCTAGAGATTTTCATTTTCCTGTTTTCACCCATCTGTATTTTCTAATCTTTCTTCACTTAATTTGTTTTATTCGTATAGTTTTGTTTTTAAGACCTATACCACAAAAAAAGAAAGCGTATGGGAACATGTAAGTAAGGATGAGGCCATGGGAGGGAGAACAACTGACAGGGTCCCAACAAATCAGGTCTCGTTTCTAGAATGAGATGAATCATGTATAAATCAGGTCCGATTTATAACGCAAGGAATGACGACCCCTTCACATATTTCAGCAGCTGCAGCACCTGAGCCGCCCTTTCTCACCAGGTCTTCATGACTTGCCACACGGGGGGTCTGAGGTCACCAGAACGCCAGGCACAGTGGCTGAGGAAGGGAAAGGACGGGAAAGGCCGTCTAGGGGGTGGAGGCAGGCTGGTTCCGATCCAAACTGGGAAGAATGATTATATGAAAAATAGCAGCTGGAATGGTCTGGGCTTTTGCTTTGTGCCCGCCGTGGTCCTTAACTACTTGTCACGGGTTAACAGCTTTACCCCAGTGGCAACCCTCTGAAGCGGGCGCTGTGCCTATGCCGTTTTGCGGAGGGAAATCTAAGACCCGCAGAGGGTGAGGAGCCAGGCTGTGAGTGGCAGAGCCGTGGCTGGCCTCAGGCCACCTGGCCCCAGAGCCCGTGTCCTCCGCCGCACCGCGATGCCAGACTGCTGCGGAGCCGACCCCAGGTCTGCCGCTGGGGCACAGGCCCAGCTCTCTGTGGGGCTTTTAAAGTCTCTGCGTCCCAAACTGGGACTTAGGTACATGCTTAATGAGTCCTGTACTCTGTGGAACTCGCCTCAAGAATTCTTGGAAATGTGTACGACTTGTTGTCTTCCTTCCAAGTTATAAAAGTTCAGCTAATGGGAAGGGTGGACTTAGGAATAAAAGCCCCGCAGCCTCAAGGAAACTAGCTCGCGTTGCCGTCTTGCCTTCCTGACAGAGGCTCCTGGAGTTTGTAACGTGTCACCTGGGTGTCAAACAGCACACGTCAAACCTCAGGAGCCTCGGCCAAGCTGGGCCATCCGGGAATGAAGTCGGGGAAGGAAAGGAGAGGTGGAAGCGTGAAAGCCCGTGGGTGCCGGAGTGCACATCCATCCGAATCCACCGGCAGGGATCGGAATGACTGAGCCCCCACGGTTTGACTCCGCAGTGTGGCTTCTGGGAAAGTGGGCTCCCGGAGGTCTCCTCTGTGTCTCCGTGGGGCCCTCAGGCCCTCTGCCATGAGCATGCCACACCATCCCCTGCTTCTCTAAGGGGACCAGCCTGTCTCAGGGGACATGTGGCACAAGCATGAGCCCAGGGAGCTTTGGTTCTGGATAAAGTTCATCCCACTTGCCTTTATATCAAGCCATCGATGCAAGACAAACTTCCCCCTAAGATAAACACAAAATCCTTTCAGGACGAGAAGGACTGTTCCTCAGGGAGTGAATTTCTAACTTAGCTTGTGGGTGGGTGAAGTTTAGGCCCAGAAGCTGCAACAAGAAAGACCCGACCTGTCAGGACAGTGGCTCACACCACCGGAGGCCTGTGTTTCTTGTCATCCTGAGCTCGTGAGATGGCTGTGCTCCATGAGCTCGTGAAAGGTCCAGGTGCTTGTCATCTTCCTGCCCAGTCATCTTCCTGCCCAGTCACCCCAGAGGGCAAGGGCCTGGCCCACAGGCTTGAAGCAGACCTACCAGCACCACAGCAGCGCTCCAGCCTGGCAAGCAGGAGCAGATGGGAGAGCCACCAGTGCTTTCTGAGACGTGCCATGGCACTGCACGGCCCCATGCTGAGGACACGGTCCCGTGCGCCCACCAAGCTGATGAGGAGACAGGGGAGTGATGGCCCTGCACCCTACCAACACTTGCAGGAGGACTTTTGTCACTACAGGGAAAATAGGGAGCCCTCCCTCTGCCTCCACCCAGTCCTGCCGAGCCTCTCCAATGCTGATTTCCCATCCACCTAGGGTCCCCACTCACTGCCTGGTGAGACATCTCTCCACTCTCTGTGCTGCCCTCCACAGCATGTGGGTCCCCCCAGGATCCTGTAACGAAACAGCACAGGCTGGGAGCTTAGACAACACAAATTTATCCCTCAAACTTCCAGAGGTTGGAGGTCCAAGATCAAAGCACCAGCAGCATCGGTTCCTGGTGAGGACTCCCTTCCTGGCTTGCAGAGGGCCACCTCCTCCCCGCATCCTCATGTGGCGGACAGATTATGACCTCTCTCTTCCTCTTCTTATAAAGCCACTAATCCCGTCACAAGGGTCCCACCCCTGTGACTGTGCTCACCTCCCAAAGGCCCCACCTCCAAATGCTATTGCACTGGGTGTTAGGATGTCAAGCTATGCATTGTGGGGAGCACAATTCAATCCAGAGTAGTGAGACTCTAGAGGTCTTCTGCTGTCTGGGTCCAAACCCCATCCAGCCCCGCTGCCCACGGAGCCCTGGCTATGCCGGGATCCTACAAACACAGGACACGACTCTATTGTTCTTTGCAGATTAGTTGCTATTTACATGATTGATTACATGGGCCGGTGAGAGGGATGGAAGCCAGTAACCCCGGGACCAAATTCCACCCTGGTTGATGAATAAGCCTCCTTTTCAAGCTCAGGCCCAGAGGAACAGATGTATAGGAATGCAAATTTGTTTTAAGCCAATGACCAGTTCCCTAGCAGTTCCAAATATCCCCAAGGCTTCCCAGCCCCTTCCAACGTCCCACTGCCAAACTAAACACATGCATCCACTTGGTGGACGCACACCCCGCCGTTGGAGGGCACAAATGGAAGGGAAGCCAGCCTCGGCCCACTCTCCAGGGCTGACGGAGAAGCCTGGGGCTGTGTGAAATAGTATTCATGGGCTCAACAGTCACAAGACTTGCGAACCTATTTTGGGGGATAAATGGCTACTCAGAAAGGTTCCCACCTCTCTGTATAAATGTGATTTCACACTCTACTCAAAATGCCCCAGGAACTCACAACAGAAAAATGGGTGCTCACATGGGCCCCCTTGATGAACAGCTCCTGTGTCTTGCCGTCGGGAAGCTTGGAAAAACCACCTTTCTTGTCTTTCTCAGGAGCCCAACCGACCAGGTCGATCTCCCAGAACTGAGCCGGGTGCACGGTCTTCCAGCAAACGGCCGATTCACTGGCCATCCTCCTACCCTTGCTTAGGCCGTGCCATGTCACTGCAACCTATATAAGACTTTCTCTGCCGTCCCAGCCCAGCTCACATGCTGCCTCCTCCTGGAAGCCCCCAAGAGCACCCTTCTGTCCATTCTTGGCTCTTGTCAACATCTTGCATCGCCTTTGCTGTCCCATGTAGGCCAGGCTGCTTGGCCGATGCTCTCTGAACACTCGGGAGGGGTGGCCTGTGCAGGAGTGGCCTTATATCACGACCACGGAATCCGGGCCCAGCTCATTGTTAGCTACATTACCCTGGGCAAGCCACACAACCTCTCTTATGCCTCAGTTTCCCCTTTGGTAAGAGGGTGAGGCACTAGGTGAGGCCAGCCGGGTGTGTGTGTCAGCTTGCAGGCGTGCAGTGGTCCCTGCTCAGGCGTCCCCTCCTTCCCCCGGCCTGAGACGAGGACCACACAGGGGCCTGTGATGGAGGAGGCAGGGATGTGGGGGTTTTGACCAGGGAACCTGGCCGAGACTTGGGCCAAGGAGTGACCCTCTCAGGGCTGCATTTGGGAAGGTGGGAGGGGTGGGGGTCTCTAACCGGCTGCTCACAGGGCTGGGGTGCTAGTGGAGCACAGCACCAAATGCAGAGCCCCAGGCATGGGCACCCCCCAGAGTCACCGCCCCAACTCTGGGCAGACCCTCCTCACACATCTGCTATGTGCACGGGGACCAGAAGCCCTGCACTCCAAGTGGCCAGGGATGAACGGGGCTGACTACCAGCCAGAAGGCAATGCCAGGCTCCTTCTGGATCATTCCTTGACAGAGTGAAGCGTGTGCCGTTCCTGGCACACCTAAGACGGAACCCTGACATTCACCATGTACGTGCCCCAGAGCTTGGGGGAGTCTCTGAACTTGGGAGTACCGCCGTTTTCCGAGACCTGTAGCCCTGGGTCCTGGCTGCTCCACCTGGTGAGGCCACGTGGCCTAGGCCATGTCACTTCAGCCCTCTGGGCTTCTTCATCTAGTTTGGCTCTCCTTGAGGCAGACCCTGTGATGAGGATTTGGATGAGGAGTTCTTTGGGAGGTGGTTGCGGGAAGCACCTGCAGGGAGCAGGGGGTGGAGTGAGACCAGGAGCGAAGGGGCCGATGCGCAGAAGGGGCCAGGGTGAGGGCTAGAAGCAGAGCACCCTGAGTATCTGCCACAAACAGCATGGAATAGGAGCAGTCTCGGGGTTAGTGTGAGAATAAATGAGTATTAATGTTAGGTGTCAGCAGGTTGCTTGACACCGAGTGAACCCTCTCAGTACATGCTAGCTCTTCCTCATTTTTGAGAGATGTGGGCCTGTCAGGTGGTGACTCCCCTTTCCTTGGCAGATGGGAGGAGAGAGCTCTCATGGGTGCATGGGCCACCAGGGTGACCCCCTCCACACATTATTCTCTTGGGTTACTAGTAACTGCCTTCACCCCCTCCAGGCTGAGCCCCGCACCACCCTGTGACTTCCTCCCACAAACTTTGTTAAGAGTCACCTTGTATTAAACTCCCCTCAGCTGTCTCCTGCCAGACCCCTGACTGCCCCTAGCTCGCCTGTGCATGCACTGACCACTTGTCCTTCTTTGTGGCTACCTGGAGCCAGGTAGGCTACTCTGGTAGAGCTCAGAAGTAGACGCTCCAGACAACCACTGTCCCTGCCTCCCTGCAGCCCAGAAGTGGACACATGGCCTGGGTCCCCCTGGTCAGACATATCTCTGCTGGACTTTAAGTTGGGAATTTGTGACCCCAAGATGCAGGGACCATCACTGGTTCTCTCTGATGGGGTGGTGGGGCATGGGTGGGCTCTGGGACACACTGCCCAGATGCCCCCTTGAGAAAGAAGTGGGGGAAGCCTCCCTTCAGGGGCTGACAAATCCCTTTGGGGTTGCTGTAGCAGGAGAAACGTGTCTCAACCAGTGTCACGTCCTGGTTTTGTGTGGCAGCTGCATCCAGTGACTGATCTCACATGGGCATATGTCCCAGCCCCAGCCCGATGAGGGACGGCTCTGAAAGACCAGTGTAGCTCCAAACTCCCCATGGCGGTAGCTGAGGCCTTTGGGGACTATCTCTGAGCTCTGCTTCTCCTCTGCCTTGTCCTGATTTCTGCTTCTCACTCCCAGGTCCACCCCGGTAGTGGGGCCACACACCAAGGCCCATCTCAGGGCTGCTCCCTGGATTCCTTCCTGTCTTAGAAGGGGTTCTGCTGCATCTGGTGCAGCAGGGATGGTGGACAAGGCTCAGCAGGTGGGCACTGTGATGGGTTTTATTCTGTGGGCTCCTGGGGAGTCATGGAAGGGCCCAGGCTCCTGCCACCTTGTGGCTCTGCCTTCCCCATAGGACATTGGACTGCTCTGCATTCCGTGCGTAGACAGGAGGGAGGTGACATATGCTCCTTTACCAATGGGGTCCTTAGGCCCTTTCTGCTCACATTCGCTTCATGAGGACTGGCCAAGGGGTCCCGTGGTCCTACCTGCTTGCTCAGTGGGCTGGCAAGTGTGGTTCCTGGTGACTCTAGTGTGGCAGTTGGTGGATAAGGAGCTGCCATTGCTAGGCCTGGGTTGATGATAAAAGAGCAAGAACCCCAAGGAAAGGGACCCCATCCCATATCATACCCCCCACTGCCTGGCTCAATACAGACCCGTTGAATGTATAAATGCAGGAATAGAGGAATGAATGAAAAAAGCCATAGACACTGCTAAGTCAAGGAGATATATCCAGGTTGTTCTGGCTTTTTGGAAAGCACTCTCAGCGTGGTTCTCCAGTCAAAAAGGAAAAAAGAATTGGCTGGACGGAGGTGCCATTTTTCTCTGAGACAGTGGAAGGAAGCGTTTTGACTGTTGTCCAGGATATCCGGAGCGGGGCGGATGGACCCCTTTCCCCAGCCAGGCCTCATTCCCAAAGGCTGTGTGTTTATTTGGAAGAGGTCTGTTCCTGCTGGAGGACAGGTGTTCCGAGTGCGGCCGATGTGCCACGGCTGGAGGCCTGGGTCCCGCACTAGCTCTGCTGCCTGGAAATGGATGGCTTTTCTCGTCTCTCTGGTGGGAACTGGGAGTTTCCCAGCAAAAGGTAACACAGCCTGTGGAATATTATTTCCTGAGAAGCACTGGATTTCCCCCCATATTAGTCATCATAGAATGTGTATTATTTTAACTCTTGGAGTTGGACTTGGGTCTCAATCCACTCTGAAGGCAGAATGGAAAATTGCCGGTGGGGCCAGCGGCTGGTGACTGGGAAGGAGTGCCTCTCCTCCTCTTAGAGATGATATGGTGCTCCCTGAAGGCACAAACAAGCCTGGTCCAGGGCTGGGAGCTGGTGACTTCTCAGAAGTCCCTTGCAGGCCCGATGGGAGTGGAGTGTGTGGGGGGGTGATACCCAGTGAGGGTTAGAAGATCTAATTTAATGACCACCTGTTCTGTGCCAGGTGCAGGCAATGCCCTGGAGGTGGGGACTCAGCAGCCGCAGTGCAGGCTAGGGAGAGGCAATGAACCTGAGAGTCCCCTCTTACCTGTAGGAGAATGTGGCAGAGATCAGAAGGACCAAAGGTACTTGGGGCACATGTGGGCTGTCAGAGGTGACCGCACCATGGCTGGATGGTGGCTAAGTGCAACCTGGCCAGGACCCTCACTCCTATCTTCTGTGTCGTTCCCATTGGTAGGGATCCTGGGGGAAGCCACGAGCAGACATCGCCCTATGGGCATCTACCTCTTAGTGTCAGAAAATCCTGTAGTAATTGGCAGGTAATGCAGGTGAGGCTCGCCAGGTGTTCAAGTGAAGACACTGGAGCCAGGCCACCTGGGTTCAGATCCCTCTCTGTGATTTCCTAACTGCATGCCCTCGAGCTGGTTCCTTCTGAGCCTCAGAGAACATAATAGCACCCCCCTGAGAGTTGTGAGGGTTATATAGGAGACACAGAAATGCCAGGCACATCTGAGCCACACTATTAAACTAAGCTAAGAGTTTGGGATCCCCAGTCCTCTGTGTCTGGGGCTTCTCCTCTTTATTTCTGCACTGTCCCCTCTTCTCTCTTTGCCCGTCCAGGCCTGTCTCCTCCCAGCCTCTCAGCCAGCCCCAGGAGCCTGCTCTGTGTACACTTCTACTCTCAGAGGACCTAGTGACAGCATTAAGTGTTCCGTACCGCTGCACATGGTTGCCTGAATCCCTGCTCCCCAGTCAGAACGTGGAAGAAGTCAGGAAGAGGGACTCAGCTGGCCTCAAGGCTGTGGCATGAATTGCTACTCTATTTTCAAGGCCTAGATCAAAAGCCCCCTCCTCCAGGAAGTTCGCTAGATCTCCATTGAGCAGCCAGTAGCTGCTTGTCCCTCCCCCTGTCCCCTGGCCACCGCCACACCCTGGGCATCGGTGTGAAATGCCCTGGAGATTCTGACGATGGCAGGCTCTCTTGCCTGTGGCCAGAGCAGCAGCTCTCAGGTACTATGGTCTGGTTAAGACGCAGGTCAGAGGAGGGATGGAAACTCCACCTCTCTTTACAGCCTGCACTGGTGGAGTGCCAGGGCCAGATTCGAACAAGGAACACATACTAAGGGGGATGCCTGGTGTAGCAGGGAACCGTGGGGACCTTGAACGTGATGGAGCTCAGATGAGCAGCCTAGTGTCCCATCTTCGTGCACTGCTGCGTGTCCGCCACACCCCAGGCCACACCTCGGAGAGACACTGTTTCCATTCCTGCACCTTCTGTCCCTCCTCATTCTTCCTTGCCATTATTTTCCTTTGTTTCTTTCTTTTTTAAAAAAAATATTTTATTTATTCATGAGAGACACAGAGAGAGAGAGAGAGGCAGAGGGAGAAGCAGGCTCCATGCAGGGAGCCCGATGCGGGACTAGATCCCAGGACTCCAGGATCAGGCCCTGAGCCGAAGGCAGGCCCTCAATTGCTGAGCCACCCACGCATCCCAATTTTCCTTTGTTTCTATAGGAAACCGTTGCCTGTTCCTTTCTTTCTATAGGAAAGGTCTTCGGACACCGTTTTTATGTGTCGAGCTCACCTGGTGTGTAGGCCAGTCATTCCCACACTGTAGCCCTGATACATTCCAGGGTTGCAGGTGCCTGGTCTCTGCATGAAACATTTCCAGGAAGCAGCATCTGGCTGCACAGAGTGATCCAGGAAAAGGAATTCTAACCTTTATTTCAGGGCCAGCTGACTGCTTCTTCAAAGGGGTGGATAGTAAATATTTGGGGATTTGTAGGCCATACAGGCTAGCAGGGGGGTCTCTGACAAACTACTAAATCCTGCCATTGTAACACCGAAGGGGCCAGAGACATGACTATGTTTCAATAAAACTTTATTTACAAAAGCAGGCAGCAGCCTGGATTTGGCTGTTGTTTGCTGGCCCCTGTTTCATATATGTCTCTTGGGTCATCCCATGGATGCCAATTCATTCTCAAAAGCAGCACATCCCATAACACATTCCCTCCCATCTTGAATCCTTCCAGGTGTTTCTCATGGCTGAGACCCCCTAGCACTCCACCCAGCCTCATCAGCCTGGTTTTCCTTCTCCACCTCTCTCTGGCCCCTTTCTCCCAGCCTCTTTCTGCGGATGGGGTTGCCTCCCTGGGCTGGGTGCCCCTCCTCTGCCCATGTCACTCTTGCTCACATGGGATTTGACAGTGGTGTTGGTGCAGGAGAGGGTGGCCAGGTGGGAAACTTCGGGTTAGCACGTCTTGCCCATATCACAGGTCATTAATCCACTGACCTGCCTCAACTGTCTCATGACTCGGGATGATGTTGCCATTTTACAAAACAGCCGACAGCAGGCTGAGTCAAAGATGGGGCCGGGATCCCAGCCGGGGTTGCTGGGGCCTGGGGCGCTCGCTGCTGGAGCATCTCTGCCGGGACACCCCCGGCTCTGAAGGCCCCCTCCTGCCCCTGCGGCCCTTGCTTCTCTTCCCCTTGGCCACCTTGTGAGGATGCAGCTCCATCTCCTGTGTCCTCTCAGGGAATCTGCGTCTGGGGCCAAAGAAGGGGCATCAATGACTGTCAAGGCCCAAAGCCTTCCTGGGACCCCCAATATTATTTCCTTCTCCCCAACAGCAGTCGGACAGATGGAAGCCAAGGAGTATGCTGGAAGAGGGGGTGATCAGGGTATCAGGGACTGAAGAGGCCACTTGGCATGTCCTAGGTCATCTGCAAAGTGCTGTGTACGTAGAATGCTGACTGCTCGGCGCTTGTGTCCGCCGTGGGTGGGCTCTGTGCCCAGGGAAATGGCCCCGAGCTCCCCGGGCAGCGCACGGTTATCCCTGCGCAGAGACGCTGAGCAGCCTTCTCAGCAGTTGTAGAGCGGGGTCCAAGCCCTCACCCCGGCTCCGCCACACACACTGCCTTCAGTAACGCGACTGGGTTGGATGTCCTTCCCGGAGACGTGACCTTATTTGGAAATAGGCTCATTGCAGATGTGATTAGGTAAGATGAAGTCATTCTGGAGGACGTGGGCCCTTAATCCAAAATGACTGGTGTCCTTATAAGAAGAGGAGAGACAGGAAGACAGACACACAGAGGGAAGACGTCCAAGTGACGACAGAAGCAGAGACCCAGGGATGTGTCTGCGAGCCAAGGGACGCCAAGGATTGCCGGCAGCTGAAAGGAAAGCGTGGAACAGATCCTCCCCTGGAGGCCTCAGAGGGAGCACGGCCCCGTGACACCTGGATTTCAGACTCCTGGCCTGCAGACCGCGAGAGAATATGTTCGTGTTGTCTCCAGCCCCCAGTTTATGCTATGTAATCATGACAGCCCTGGGAGACACATAGGGTCACTAAGCCACGGGACACGGGCTCTGGTGATTCCAGGCTCTGGTTCTTGGTCAGTCGGCCTCCAGAGATGAGACCTTGAAGGCTCTGGTGGAGGCCAGAGACACAGGAAGAGCCTGGAAGGGCAGCCTGAGGGCCAGTGGGAGTGGGTTCTTCCCCAAATATTTGCAGGCTGCTGTTGCCTTAAAAGTCTGGAGGCTCTGCTATCATTCCAGACTGAAGCTTTGTCTAGAGTCAGCCCAGAGCTCCTCTCTGGGCCCCCAAGAATCTGCTAAGATGGACGGTATGGCCCCCATTCCTGGTCCCCTGCTGCGTCATTCAGCAGCCTGACGTGGCTCAGCGCAGAAGCCCCGGGGTGGGGTCCTTAGCCCTGCCTGGCATGTCCCATGGTTGGTCACAAGAATGACCAAGGCAAAGAGAGTAGGAGGGAAAGAGAGACGTCAGGTGAGACGGAGAGTTAGGAGAGGGAGCACGGTGGGGGCACAGAGAGAGGCGGGTGGAAGAGAACAGCAGGGGGACAGGGATTGAGGTCAGGACAGATGGGCTCAGCTGCACACTGGTGCTGCCGCCCCGATGGTGCCCCCCCTTGTGCCTGCTGCAGAGAGCCCCTTGGAGCCCAGCCCTGGGCGTGCAGAGTGGGATGCGACCAACACTAGGACTATGGTCCCTCTCGGAGCCCCAGCCCATTGACTGCAGGTTCTGTGCATTCCTGGTGCATTTGGGGTGCATGAACGCCCCCACCCGACACCGGAACGTGGTTAATGTTTTCAGGTCATGGGCCTCAGCACTTGAGTTTAATTAGACATTTAACTGGAAAGGGGAGAGGCCTCCCCATTTCCCCACAGATGCAGCTGCCAGCTGTCATGATCCCCTGCAGGACCCTGCAGAGAGACATCCTAAATGATAAAGATTTGAGGAGAGGTGCATGTCGGAGTCACTGGGTCCCCTGACCCGGGTTAATGGGACTGGAGATGTGCTCCAGTTGGAGGGGCTTCCACAGGGAGGAATGGGCTTTGTGTTGACACACAGGGGACTTGGAGGGGGTGTCACTGTATGGGTGAAGTCTTGGCCACTTGCGAATGGTAGGAAGCCCAACTCAACCTGGCTGAGTTGACAAACAATCTTGGTTCAGTTACCCAAGAAGGCCAGGGCATGTCAGCTTCAGGTGCTGCTGGATCCAGGTGTTGTGATATGATCAGCAGGCTGCCCCTCTCTCCTTTCCTCATCTCTTCTTTCCTCTGTGAGAAATTTGTCAGGACATAGTCCCTCCGAAGGGGTGGCAAAGGTGATGACTGGCAGCTCCAGTCTTCCTGTCAGCTCAGCAATCCTCTAGGCCCCGGACACGTCTCAAGCTTGACTCTCTTTGGATGCTCTGTGTCCATTGCTGCCATGACAAATGGCTACCCTGGCACTGGACATGGGGCCAGCCGCATCCAACCTCATGGCCTGAGAGCTGGGAAGGGTCCTCATGGGGAAATTGGTGAGTCAGAGAATATGATAACGCATTGCCACCGGGGCTGAGAGCCTGCATGCCTCAATCCAGCCTTATCACTTGCTAAATATCGACACAGTTCCACATAGGTTGGTAAACAGCCTCTGCCTTGAGTTTTCTGAGTGCTTGCCTGTCACCATCTTGGATACGTAGACCCTGGAGTTTGGGGCACAATGCCTGGCAGAGGGGGGTCTCCAGGAGGCCAGTGTCTGCACTGTGAATATTTTGAACATCACCCTAGAATACAGGGACTATCAGAACCCTGGGGCCCGTACTGAGCTGCAGAGAAGGCTCAGCAAGATGCCGGTGCTAATGTTGGGCTTTGAGTAGCTGGAGGGACAGTGGGACTGTGTCATGTCAGGGGTGACGAGAGCAGGTGCTGATTAGTGAGCAGTCCCTGTATGCCAGGCCCCAAACTGCATGCTCCACATGAGCTGGGCATGTAGTTCTCACTACACCATTGGCTCTGAGTTCCAATTCCAGGGCCACCCCTGACACCCAGGAAGTAGGCATCTGGCCAGTAATAGGCCCTGAGTCCATCTTGACACATAGTGCTGGGGTCTCCCTTCTGCACATCTTTTGATGTGGTTTCTGGGGATGAGACTAAGGTGTAGGGTGGGAGCTCTCAGGGTCATGTGCAGCTCTCTGTGTCTCCCTCATCCCTCATCTACTTGCTCCTCCCCTCATTCTGGACCTTCCAGAACACTTCTCATTGTCCCTGATGACCAGGGAACTGGTGTAAGCATCCCCATGATGCCCATCTTCTCTCCTCAGGACCACTCCTTCTGTTAGCTGGACAGGGCTTGAGCAGAGGCCCTAGTACACAGTTAGTACAGTCACAGTAACTGTTAACCTCCTTGTCTACTAACCCTATCGTCTGTGTTATTTCTGTTATTTTTGATGGATTGATTTCCTCCTCATTATGGATTATATTTTCCTGATTCTTTGCATACTGGAAAATTTTGGATTGGATGCCAGACATTGTGAATCTCACCATGTTGGGCGACCGATATTTTTGTATTCCTATAAATATTCTTAAGATTTATTCTAGGACACATTTAAGTTACTTGGAAGCAACTTGATCATTCAATTTTTGTATGGCCAAAAGTATCAATTGCAATAATCATTTGAGCATCTTGAATGTACACAATCTGGGCCAAGGTTGTTTTTTTTTTTTTTTAATAAATAAGACTGTAGGCCATCAACCCCTGTTGTGAAACTCTGCTATGTGTGTGCTTCCGAGTTGAGTTGTTTTTAGGTCAGGAGGTTGAGCATTGGCTGGACTCATGATTCAGAGGTAACGTCTTTCATGGTCAATGAGTAAACCAAATTACAGCCATTTTTCTCCTACCCGGCGTGGGCAGCATGCCACATACTGTCAACCACTGCCTCTACTATGTGCAGGGTACATGGGCTAGGGCTTGACTTCTTCCCTGAGATGTAGACAGAAAGATTAGCGCTCGCCGCGGGACAGAATGCTGCGAGGCCATGCAGGACTCGGCCAGACACTTGCTTTCAAATGGGCCTCAGAGACGAGTTCACATCCATTCTGGAAAAGGGGGGATCCGGGTTGCTCCAGGGTGGTCTCAGCAATGCTGCATATAAAGCATTTATTGCACATTGAAGGCATTTTCCTCCGGAAACCTATTGGGATCTCACAGGGGCCTTCTTATCCTCCCTACTTTAGCAACTTCTTTACGTCTCCGCTCCTCATCATTTAGTTCGATCCCCACTACTTCCCGACGCAACCAATATCCTCCCAATTGCCATTTGCAGATGAGAAGGCAGTGTCGGGGAAGGAACCCTAGTCCAAGGCACTGCCTGCGTGTGGGCCGGGTCGGAGGCAAGACATGGGTGCGCCTGACACCGGGACCCTCTCTCTCCGCCACCACCCATCCTGCCTCTTTTCAAAGTGAGTCACAAGGAAGACAGCCGCCAGGGAGCCGGGAGAGATGGAGAGAGCCTCTGCCCAGCTGCATGTCCATTGGATAGAGCATCGTAAAATATCACTTGGCAGAAGATGAGCAATAAATTAAATTACCCTGAGCACACACTCTGCAATCAAAGGCATTGTCCTGGAAAAGCAGAGCACTTGCCTCTGCGAGCGGGGCTCAGTCATAAACTGCAGGACACTCCATGACCTGTGGATTAGGCTCAGGACCCCCACACAGTCCCAGGGCCACCCCGTGGTCCTGGCTCTCTCCCTACTCCCTGCCAGTGATGGTGGCCCCCACCCTGGTTCCGGGGGGCAGGCCTGGTTCAAACGACACTCTGCCCAGAAACCACAAGTTTATGAATCCCAGAAGTTTCGCTCGCTCAGGTCAGGCGCAGAGCTTGGCTGACGTTAGTGAAGACATTTTTCTCTGTCAGGCAACAGAACGCAGCACAGAAACGCCAGCTGCGAGGCCTCAGAACCCGGGTCTCTAATTAAAACAGTGGAAACTTAGATATCTTCACGGATTCATCACTGCCGCCACTGGCTGTCAGAGGAAAGGCTTTGGGGCTACCCCCACCTTGTTTGTATGCCAACAGGGTCCTGTTGTTGGCCTGTGTGTGCGTGCATGTGTGTGCATGCATGAGTGTGCACATCAATGATTGTGTCAGTGCGTGTGTGCATGTATGTGAGTATATAAGTCAGTGTGAGCGTGTCAGCATGTGTGTCTTGGTTAGTGTGTCATTGTGCATGTGCATCTGTGTGTGTGAATGTGTGTCAGTGTGCATGTGCATCTGTGCCAGTGAGTGTCTGTGTGTGCATGTGTGTGAGTGCATATGTCAGTGTTTAAGTGTGTCTCAGCGTGCATCCGTATCAGTGAGTGTGCCCATGTGTGCAATGTGTGAAGGTGTGTCAGTGAATGTGTGCGTGTGCACCTATGTCACTGAGCATCTGTGAGTGTGTCATTCTGTGCATGTGTGAATGTGTATGTGACAGTGTCAGTGTGTGTGTGCACCTGTTAGCGTGCATGTGTGCATATCAGTGTGTGTGTGTGTGGGAGTGTGCGTGTGTGCATCTTCATTTTCTTCATTTTCTACCTTTTCCTACCTTTTCCTTTCCTCATGTTTCTTTCCTTTTCCTTCTTCATTTTTCTGGAGTCTATGCTCAACCAAAAGGAGAGAATTTCACCAAACTGATTTTTATCACCTCTCTGAGCTTGAAGAGACATTACTGCTCAAAGTGATCTTATGCTACATCTAATTTCATCCTCTCAATAGCCAGATAAGGTGATTTTATCAATTCTATCTACTTTACAAAAGAGGAAACTAAGGCTAGGTGAGCTTGGCTATCTGGTTCAGGTGACCCAGTCGGAGGCTGAGCGGGGGCTTGCACCCCAGCTTGCTCTCCACCCCTAACCAGATCTGACCTCTGCATAGACTCTGCCATCTTTGGGTGTCCAGCCCTGTGTCAGAAGTCCAAGGGATAGACATGGCGGTAGTTGTGAGTGCACCAGTTATTGTTTTGTGAGTGAATGACACAGGTTAGGTACTACAAGTATGCTCATTTTACAGAGAAGGAACTGACACTTGGAGATTAGAGCAGTGCCCACAGTGTGGGCATTCCTACCTCCTGACCCTCACCACACTCTGCACACAGATCTCCCAGCCTGATGTTGCCTCTCATCCCCAAGCCTGCTCTGCCCCACATGTTGGCAGACCCTAAACTGCTGAGGTTAGGAGGGGCATAAATGCCTGAGCTCCTCACGTCACCTGGAAACTCTGGTGTGTGATCTGTGATTTCACAAGGGCTTACAATTTGTTGGGGGAAATCGTCAGTAGTACACAAACTGATGTGTGATGTAACATGAGCTAGAGACACATAATGAAAAAAGCAGGGTGGAGTCTGCTGAAGAATGGGGGCACCAGTTTGTACAGAGTGCTCAGTGGAGGCACTGACTGGTGTACAGATGAAGGAGTGAGTGAAGGAACCATGAGCAGATACAGGAGGACAATGTTCAAGGGAAGAGGAAGAGAAGGGGAAAATGATGATTATTATCATCACCATCATTAACATTCTCACCATCCCCCTCACCATCCACACCACAATCATCATCCTCACTATCCTCACCATCCCAACCATCACCATCACCACCATGACCACTATCACCATGATCGTCATCATTCCCATCCTCACCATCCCCACCATCACTACCATCACCACCACCAGCAGCATCCTCACCATCATTGCCACCATTATCACCATTATCATCTTTACCATCCTCACCAGGACCACCATCATTATGATCATCACCATCCCCATCATTACCACTGCCATCACCATGATCATCTCCATCCTCATCCTCACCATCCTTACCATCCGCACCACCATCTCTACCACAATCCTCCTCCTCCTCATCACCATCATCATAATCATCTTCTTCACCATCCTCACCATGCCCACCATCACCATCACCACCAGGAGCACCATCACCATGATCATCATCATCACCATGATCATCATCCCACCATCACCAGCATCACTGTTTTTTTTTTGTATATTTTTTATTGGAGTTTAATTTGCTGACATATAACATAACACCCAGTGCTCATCCCGTCAAGTGCCCCCCTCAGTGCCTGTCCCCCAGTCACCCCATCCCCCCGCCCACCTCCCCTTCCACTACCCCTTGCTCGTTTCCCAGAGTTAAGAGTCTCTCATGTTCTGTCACCCTCTCTGATATTTCCCACTCATTTTCTTTCCTTTCCCCTTTATTCCCTTTCACTATTTTTTATATTCCCCATCTGAGTGAAACCATATAATGTTTGTCCTTCTCTGATTGACTGACTTCACTCAGCATAATACCCTCCAGTTCCATCCACATTGAAGCAAATGGTGGGTATTCATCGTTTCTAATGGCTGAGGAATATTCCATTGTATACACAAACCACATCTTCTTTATCCACTCATCTTTCGATGGACACCGAGGCTCCTTCCACAGTTTGGCTATTGTGGACATTGCTGACACCAGCATCACTATTATCACCATCATCACCATCATCACCATCATCACCATCATCATCATCATTATCATTACCACCATCATTACCATCATCATCACTACCATTACCATCATCACCATCACTACTACCATCACCATCATCATCACCATCATCACCATTATCATCACTATCACCCCCATTACCATCATCATCATCACCATCATCACCACCATCACCATCACAATTCCAATTCAGTTGGTCTGGGGTGGGATGCAATGTCATTTTTTTAAAAGCTCCCCAGATGATTCTAAAGTACATCACCAACGTTGGGAGTTGCTGCCACCCTAAGATGAAACACCACTTGGGCAAAATTTCATGTTAAAATTCCATACTCACAAAAACTCTATGGGATCGATTTTTTTTTTATTCATCCCATTATAGATGGGAAGGCAGATTTAGGGAGAATAAGGACTTGAGTGAGACCACCAGCCACCAATTGCACAGTGCCCAGGTGACCCAGGTGCTCACTCTCAGGCATTGCTCCATGTGGCCACTGAGTCAGAGACACCTTCAGAGCATCATCATGTAATATGCACCCAGGGAATACTGTAGATGGGCTGAATCTTGTTTCCAGGCCAGGGCCTGTAACTCCCAGCCCAACACATCTCCACTTCCCACCTTTGCCCCAAATATATGCTGTCTTTTGAAGAAGAGAGCCAATCATGAGAAGCCAAAAACTAGATAAAGGCAATCATATCATCATAGCTATTACTGTGGTTGCTGTTTCTCATGTTACTAAACCCCACTTAGTGCAACATTCTAAGAAGAATCTTTATATCTAGTAATTTGCAACAACCATACGAGAGGGCTGCCCATCACTTTTTCAGATGAGCAAACCTAAGGCACCGAAAGATTAAGAAAGTTGCCTAAGTCACACAGCTTGTGAGTGACACACCCAAGATCATGCATAAACTTTGACTTATTGGGAACTCAGCCCCATCCCTCCATACCTTGCCCTCACACCAGCTTTTAAGAGAAAATGCAGCCTTGAAACCAGAGACTCCAGATCTAAGCAGCAATGAGCTTGGGCAAGAACTTCTCTGAGCCTCAGTTTCCTGGCTTGTAAACGGGGGGTGACTTGGTGCTTCCTCCGATGATCTCATAGGGTCATCGTGATACTAGAGCAAAAGGGATGTGGCCATATTTTGTAAACTTCCTAACACCATGCACACACCATGCCCTGCTTCGTGGGTGATTCATGTGTGAATGTGGCCCCAGATAACCTAAGCCCATCAGCTCCCCAGGCATCACTGCCACCCCTGCTGGAGGAGGCCCCTGGACAATGCTCCATCTTCAGGTGCCCTCTTGGTTCAGGCCTCTGCCCATGCAGAGGGCAGCGGAGTTCCTGCACCCCATATGCTTCCCTATCCACAGCCACCAGTCACTGCCAGGCTGGATGGCAGCAGGCTGGGGATGGAGGCTGACAGTGGAGACAGTGACGGTCCAGAATCTGAGCTTCTGGGACATGCTGAAGACACACATTCTGGGACCCAGCATAGGAGATGCTGTGAGGAGTCCGTGTTAGCAAAGTCCCCCGGGCAGTTCTGCAGCCAGCAGATTGGAGAGAGCTTAGTGTTTGGTCATGTGACTAGCCTGTATTGATCCCTACTCTGTGGTGGGCCTCGAGGTCTTGCTGGTTAAGCTCTGGAGCCGCAATGCCTGAGATCACGTC
Source organism: Canis aureus (assembly GCF_053574225.1). Lineage (NCBI taxonomy): Eukaryota > Metazoa > Chordata > Mammalia > Carnivora > Canidae > Canis > Canis aureus. The sequence continues at coordinate 22,545,162 of NC_135613.1, read as the reverse complement.
TGGATCTTCCATACTTTGGGCAGGTTATTTAATCTCAATGATTCGTTCAACAGTAACAAGAATAATGTCTACAGCATACTGCCTGCTGACTAGGGGGTAGTTGTAGCCGTGTGCTGCAGAATGCTCAACAAGTGGCTCTCAGGAGAGGGGGGACGATGATTCGTAGCATCTGCCAGCTTCCGTGTGTAAACACTCTCACTATGGCTGATTCCAGGCCACCAGTGCATGATCACCGAGCACAGAGTTGGAAAGAGGTGTCACTGTGACTCAGTATTTATTTCTGCTTAAGTGATTCGATAGCTGTAAATACACTAAGAGCAATGATAATAGGGATGCCTGGGTGGCTCAGTGGTTGAGCATTTGCCTTCGGCTCAGGGCGTGATCCTGGAGCCCTGGAGCCCTGGGATGGAGTCCCACGTAGGGCTTCCTGCATGGAGCCTGCTTCTCCCTCTGCCTGTGTCTCTACTTCTCTCTATGTGTGTCTCTCATGAACAAATAAATAAAATCTTTTTTTTTTTTTAAAGAGCAACTGTAATAGTAAAAATGCAGTAAAATGCTTTGGAAATGATGTTTTGAGTGTTCATTACCTTTATTTTTCATAATATATTTAATTTTAACTGTACATAATTTAATTTTTAATCATGGAAAATTTTTAAATTTCATCAAAACTTAATAGTGCTTACAAGCACTATTAAGTGCTTATAAGCTGCTATGACTTGGTTCCAGCATTCCCCTGGGTAGCTACTCTGATTATCCCATTTTATCAAATTAGGAACCCAGAAGATGGGGAAGCCAAGTGATTCCTGGTTCAGGACCACAGGCTGGGTCAGGATTCAAAGGCATTAGTTTGGCTTCAGAACCTAGCCCCTGTGGGGAATAATGGTGCTAGTCTTTCTTTTCTTTTTTAAGATTTTATTTATTTATTCATGAAAGACACAGAGAGAGAGAGAGAGGCAGAGGGAGAAGCAGACTCCCTGTGAGGAACCCAATGGGAGACTCCATCCCAGGACCCCGAGATCACACCCTGAGCCAAAGGCAGATGCTCAACCACTGAGCCACCCGGGGGTCCCTGGTACTAGTCTTCTAGGATTATTTTAAGGATTATTAGACCAATATCTAGCACCTGCTGTGTGCCCAGTCAGTGCTGCCTGCTGTTAGCATCAATCCTGTTAATACAAGCTGGTGATCCATAGTGCATTAAGCACAGTCTCTATCCTGATGAACTCTCTGGGTTTGAGCTGTGTGGGTTTGGGTTGTGGCTCCTCCCCTGACTTTGTGAAGCAGGCACATCAAGTGATCACAGTTTCCCCCTTCACAAAAGGGGAGCCACGATGGCTCCTACCTGGCCAAGCCAGAGAATAAGGCAGCTCCAGAGGGCAGGCCTGTCCTGGGAACAGCGCACAGTGCACACTGCCATGCCTGGAAATGCTGTTTGGCATGCAAACCAGGGATGCATGTGGGCAACAGGTAGCATCCAGGGGCAGCACAGCCCACCCGTCCCAGCCCCTCAGGCCTCTCTGCCAGGTTGGTGTGGGCGTCAGGAAGCCAGTGGCCCGGTCAGAGCAGGCTGTCATTGTCCCTCGAGGTAAAAGCATCACCGTGATGCTGCCCTGCGGGGCCCCCACCTCTCAGCCCTTCCTTTGAACTCTGACAGTAATCCCACATGAACATGTGGCTGCCAAGCCAGCGTGTCTGATGTCCTTTCCGCCTTTTGTAATGTCATTTCCCGTTGGGGATGGGGAGATGCGCTATTGATGTAGAAGAGTCGCTTTTTGGCATAAAATTCCTGACATACGTAGAAAATCAGCATGAACGGACCTTCTGATTCAGATACTGTGGGCAGTTCCAGTGGTCAGGCTCTTTAGTTTCTTCTGCCTCCCTTTCCTTCTCCATCTTCCTTGGCCACTTTGGGGATCATCCATTCAGAAAATGGAGCTGTGGAAGTAGGACCCCCCCCCCCAGGGGGAGGCCAACACATTTAGGAAGTGCTTGGTTTCTGGTAAATTAATTGTTAGTGATTTCACTTGAGAATAAAACGTAAAAGGACTGAGAAATCATAAGTGCCAAGCCTTTAAATCTTTGTATGAGTTGCAGCATCTACAACGATGCGTATGGTTAATAGAGTATTATAGGATAGTGTAGTGTAAGCGGTACGGATCAGAGCTCAGCAAACACTCTGGAAAGGGCAGGTAGTCAGTGTTTCGGCTTCGCAAATCGTACTGTCTCTGTCGGATTACTCAGCGTGGCCCTCGAAGCAGGAAAGCAGCCGTGGGCAATACGTTAAGGATCGGGTGTGGCCGTGTTCCAATTAAACTCTACGTGCGCTCGTGAAAACTCTCCTGCTTTTGGCCGCAGTTGCAGGCGGCAGACCAGATCTGCCTCACGAGCCATGGTTTGTGCACCCCTGGCCCAGAACTCTGGTTTAGGAATCGGACAAATTAAACTGAAATCCTGGCTACACTACTTCCTGTGACAAGTGAGAATGCTGAGGAGTTATTTCCTCCCTGGGGCCTCTGTGGTACCATCTATAAAATGAAGAAAAGAATGGTGGGCAAAGTACTGGGTTGTGGAGAAGTGAAATAGATGATGGGTGCGAGATTCTCAACCCGGCAGGAGGAGAGTGCATTCATGGGAGCTGCCCTGGTTGGGGAGGGTGAGGAGGAGGAGGAGGAGGAAGAGGAGGAGGGTGAGGATGATGGTGATGAAGAGGAGGGTGATGAGGAGGAAAGGGTGATGATGAAGAGGAGGAAGGTGATGATGACAAGGAGAGGGAGGAAGGGAGGAAGAGTGGGAGGAGGGTGATGACGATGAGGAGGGGTGATGAAGAAGAGGAGGAAGGTGGTGATGAGGAGGTGATGATGACAATGATGAGGAGGGGAGGAAGAGCAGAAGGAGGATGATGAGGAGGAGGGTGATATGAGGAGGAGGATGATGACGAGGAGGAGGGTATGTTGAGGAGGAGGGTGATACAATGATGAGGATGATGAAGAGAGGATGAGGAGGAGGGAGTGGTGAAGAAGAGGAGGAAGGTGATGATGAGGAAAGTGACGATGATGGGGGGAGGATTAGAGGAAGAGAGGGAGGAGGGTGATGATGAGGAGGAAGAGGCTGATATGAGGCGGAGGAGATGAAGGGGGAGGAGGGAGCAGATAAGGAGGTGGGGAGGAGGGGTGGGTATCTGTGGGATGAGTGGGGTCAGCACTCTAGACTCTGCCCTGCTACTGACCTGGTGGCCTGAGCAAGTCCTTGCCCCTCCCTGGCTTCAGTTTGTCATCTGGCAGGTAAGGTTGGACTTGGGGATGCCTGGGCTTCCTTTCCACTAGGTGCCCCTGGGATCCTTGAGGTCCCTCTTTGATGACTGAATCCCACAACAGGCTCTAGTGCTGCTTTAGCCACTTCGCCTTGGGTATGGCACGGAGCCGGGGGCTGCGGTCACCTGAAAGCCTGGACTCTGCTGGAAAGCCTGTGGGTGGCTCTGTGACCTCGAGCAAGCCATGCATTCATTCATGTGTTGCTTCAGAGACTCTGCAGCTCTGAGTGGGGTGACACTGAAGCAGTGCAGGTGGGGATAACCATATGAGCTGGCCGCCCTCCTGGGCCTCTCTCTCGGGAGAAAGTCCGATCTGGCCATGGTCACTGTAGTGTCCCCCCAAACCATATGTCTACATCCCAACTCCCAGAACCTGTAAATATGTCCTGATTTGGAAATAGAGTCTTCACAGATATAAATGAGTTAAGGATCTCAAGATGAGATCACCCTGGCTTTGGAGCGTGCCCTGCATCCGAGGACACACGTGCTTACAAGACACAGAATAGGAGAGACTCAGACACAAGGGAGGCCATGTGAGGACAAAGGCAGAGGTGGAAGGACGCGGCCAGGAGCAGAGGCTGGAAGAGGCAGGAAGCACCCCTGCTCAGAGCTTCCCAGGGAGCGTGGCCCTGTGACACCTGATGGTGGACCCCTGCCTCCAGGGCTGTGAGAGACACATTTCTGTGGTTTAAGCACCCCGTTCGTGGCCATCTGTGGCGGCAGCCAGAGGATGCTGACGGTGTCACCGAGCACAGCATTGCTGCGGACGGCATGGCCTGAGTTCTCCTTGGAGCCAGCAACGCCTCCAGCGTGACGCTTGCTCGTGTCCCTTGAGGAAATGCCATCTCCTGATAAGTGGAAATGTTTTTTTCAGTGGAGACACTGCAGGTCCGAACTCGTTAATGAGGTTCAGTGTCCTGTTTCAATTCCCGGGTCAGTGCTGGTGCAGAAAGGATGTTTCGAGTTCTGAGCGATGCGTGGGCCAAGGAGTTCAGCCAAGTGCGTGCTGAGTCAAGAAGTGATTTCTGTGTGTGCGTGTGCAAGCACGCGCCTGCATGTTAATATTGTTTTTTGTTCAGGATCAAAAATATGCTTTAAAAAGTTATAAAACTACATAATGTCTTATAAAATACGAGATAATACTATAGATCATAATCAGTTAACTTCCCACATCATACCTTTCCGTTCTGTTTGTTCCTGTTTTGTTTGGTTGTTGTTTTGGTCAACAAATTCTTATCGAATGCGTCCAGCGGGCTTGGGGGAAGCCCATCTGATTTCCCCACTTTGGAAGCTTAACTTAGCTTTCTATGCTCAGTTTCCTTACTTAAATATGGAGCTCATGTAGGGCCTCATGGCTGTGGTGAAGATAAGGAGAAGCCGCTCCTCAGGGTGCTCCATGAGGCGCCTCGTGCGAGTCCTGTCCTGGGGTTCAGTCAAGACGAGCACACGACATCTCACTGTTTTTACACATGCGTGCTGAGTGCACCCTTTATGCAGCACTGCTGGGAAATGAAACACTTTTGCATGGCTTTTAGATAAATTCATATTTACCCTCTTGAGCACCAAAGGATCCCCTGCTCCAGTGCCCTCAAACAAAGCAAAATAAACAAAATCCAAACTCACCTTTGATGAAAATGACTCTAACTTGGAGATATCTCAGACCAAAGCCGGACTGGGAATGGTTTCTTTGCAGCTCATATTTCACCCTGGCAAAGGGATCAGGCCAGGAGAGGACACAGAGGCGGGGACCTGTGTCCTGTTTCCCTCCTCCCTGGAAGGGGAATGACCACCTGCATAAAGGGGATAAGGCTCCTGATGGACAAGGACTCAGCTTTATCCTTAGGGGATGCTGAGCTTTGGCATTAGACCCATTTGCTTCTGGCAGTCATTTAGAAACTTCTGTGAGCCCTGGTGTCCGTCTGTGAAGGATTTAATAAGAAGAGCCCCACAGGGCTGCTGGTAGCAGGGAGACCAGAGGAGACAAGGTTCAGAGAAGAGTGGAAACAGTGATGGATCTCACCCCTTATCCTAACATACCATCCAACACCTGCTGGTGCTGTAGTGAGCTCTCCATTGGGGGAGGCATTCAAGCACTGAGCAGGACACAGGCACAAAGAAGAGTGTTTCCCTGAGGACATCATTGGGTGCTGCTGAGCCACAGCTCCTTTGAGGGCTGAGCCCAGGTACACAAGAGCTCCAGCCTTTTCCAGTCTCCGCTTCGTCTACGGTGACAGTGACCCCAGGCGGGGGCCACAGCCTGCAAGTCTATCCTACCCATTTTACCCTAGAGCCACTTCTAAACAGTGCTCATCACTACTATCCCAGAAATAAGCAAGTTCATTTTATAATATTTTCTTATATTTGGGTCGCTTTAAAACTTGCCAGCCTTGTTTGAAAAGCTCTTAATCCCAGAGCTGTCCGCTCTCCCCGATCTGTGGCACAGCTCCCTGGAGGAGAGGCTCTGGGCCTCAGCACCCCCCTCTGTAGGACACCCTCTCGGATCCCAAGTTTTGAAACTCTTTTTTTGCTACCAGATGATAGCAGCTTCCTCGTTCTTTATTCATGACTCGAACCATGGCAGCCAATCAGAGCATGAGATAATCAGCATGACTGGTTCCCAGAGTGGTGAAACTTGACCTCCAAGTCACTCTGATTTTGACTTGTGTGCAATTTCTATTAAGTTTTGTGAAATTATGAAAATAGCTCCTGGGTCACAGGCATAAAGTGCTCAGAGTGCTGCAGAGGCAGCCCGCCGCCCACCTGTGCTTCCTGCCGAGCCTGTGTGAGGCCGTGGGGATGCAGGCTGCGTGTGCTAAAGCCCGGCTCATGTGCAGGGCTTCCTGGTCCTGGGGGTGACCAACATTTACAGAACAAGGACATGAGGGAAATCCTAGACCCCCAGGAGGACAGCAGAGCTGGGGACTGTTGGGCATGAAGTCACAGGGGGTGGGGGTAGAGTTTCAATGGGATCTTGATAAAGGAAGAGGAGCTCAAGGGGGGAGAAGTGTGTTGCAGAAGAGGGAACAGCATGTGCAAAGCCTGGGAGGCCTGGGAGGCCTGGGAGGGCGTGGAGGCCTGGGAGCTGGGGAGACAGGGACAGGAGGGTGGGAATTAGATTACACAAGCCCTGGTGACTCATGTTGATACGCCCAGGGGTCTCCAGCAGTCTTTTGTCAAGGTCATTGGATCTGATTGTGCAAGCCCCAGAAGGTATGGTGACAGGTACAGCTGTGGTGGTGTCAGTCCTCCAGAGTCCAGAAACTCTGACGCCTTTTGTTTTTGTTTTTGTTTTTTTTTTTTTGTTTTAGAAACTGTGACTCTTTGAATTGCATAATTAGAAAGTCCCTTCTGGCTGTGTCTCCATCTTTTTGACCTCAGTGGGAGCTCAGTTCTTGCAGCTATAAATACTGGGGCTTCCTGGGTCCCCCCAAGAAGCCAAGGTTTGATAGAGGAACCTCCATACTGTTTTGCAGAGTGGCTGCACCAGCTTGCATTCCCACCACGGTGTAAGAGGGTTCCCCTTTCTCTGCATCCTCACCAACATCTCTTATTTCCCGACTTGTTAATTTTAGCCACTCTCACCGGTGTGAGGTGGTGTCTCATGGTGGTTTTGCTTTGCATTTCCCTGATGCCGAGTGAGGTGGAGCATCTATTCATGTGTCTGTTGGCTGTTTGTTTGTCTTCTTTGGAGAAATGTCTGTTCGTGTCTTCTGCCCATTTCTTGATGGGATTATTTATTTGCTGGGTGTTGAGTTGTGTAAGTTCTTTATGGATTTATGGATACTAGCCCTTTATCAGATATGTCATTGGCAAATATCATCTCCCATTCCATAGGTTGCCTTTTAGTTTTGTTGATTGTTTCCTTTGCTGTGAAGAAGCTTTTTATCTTGAAGTCCCAATAGTTCATTTTTGCTTTTGTTTCCCTTGCCTCCAGAAATATATCTAGAAAAATGTTGCTATAGCGGATGTAGGAGAAATGACTGCCTGTGCTCTCTTCTAGGATTTTTATAGTTCCAGACCTCATATTTAGGTCTTTAATCTGTTTTGAATTTGTTTTTGCATACGGTGTAACACAGTGGTCCAGTTTCATCCTTCTGCATGTGGCTGTCTAGTTTTCCCAACACCATTTGTTGAAGAAACTCTTTTTTTCCCCCATATAAGAAACTGTCTTTTTTTTTTTTTTGCATATAATTGTGAGTTCATTTCTGGGTTTTCTATTCTGTACTGCGTGTGTATTTTTGTGCCAGTCCCATACTATTTTAATCACTACAGCTTTGTAATATAGCTTGAAGTCCAGAATTGTGATACCTCCAGTTTTGTTTTTCTTTTTCAAGACTGCTTTGGCTGTTTGGGGATAGGCAGCTCATTTTTATGTCAAGGTTGCCCCTCTGAAATTTGCCAGCTCTGGAAAGCCACAGGACATGTGTCCTGTCCCATCTTTGAGGCTCATGTGGCAGAGACAGCAGTGCCCACCAGCCATTCAGTCCCAAGTGCTTCCTAACCCCGCAGTTGTGAGGCCGGTCGTCAGTCATCAGGAATGACTAGTTCTGGCCAGTGAAGCAGGATATGCACAGCACATGCCACATCCCGGTGCAGGCAGTGGAAGGCCCTGAGGTCCTTCTCTTGCTGGCCTCTCTGCTGCTTGAAAACCTTACAGCTACAAGGCAGTGGTATTGCCAAGAACTTGGGTTCCTGCATGAGCACCGAGGGCACAGCACCTGCTGACCCTCACTGGACGTGATCACGAGCAAGAAAGAAACCTATGTTGTGTTAAGCCATGGGGACTTGGGGGCTCACTCTGTACCCAAAGCATGATTTCGCCCATCTGGACTAATACAGCAATTGATGCCAGTGGGGAATGGTGGTATCACAAAATCCTCAAACATGCAGCATCTGCTCAGCAGTCAGCGGATGAGGAGATAGGCTGGCTTTGGAAGCATGGAACCTGCGACATGCGGTGGCAGATGTTTGATAAAACCTGCAGGAACTCGGCATACAGGACGAACTTGCATCTTTAGAGAAAGAGGTTGGAGCATAACACAAAGCACATATGCTGCGATTGGCCCTACTTGGCAAAGTACAGTAAAAAAGAGACAAGCTCAAGAAAATATCTTGTTTACACCAAAAACGAAAGGGAATCAAAGGTCTTGCACTATTGAAAATCCAGATGCCGTTCAACTCAGCCACAGAAAGAGCAAAGCTGGAGGAACTCTGAGAGACAAAGATCTGGAAGGCCTTGTAAACTGATTTTGGCTAATTACATTTTCTCGAGGCCAAGCACAGACTAATGGTGTGCGGCCCCGTAAATCCTTTCAGTCGGGTGGAGTGACTCATGGCAGAGATTAATGGCGAGACCTTCCCAAGGAAGCTTCCCAACAAGTTCCAGAAAGAGAAGAAGACGACGAAGCAGAGAAATATGTCCTCATGAGCACTGTGTCTTGAAATGCAAGTGGGCTTGTTTATTGGCTCATGAGACTGACGGCAATCAGCTAGACAAGAAGCCTACTGGCTTTATCATGAGAGTTTTGCTGCCAACGAAAGGCTTGATCCTCAACCTTCTACAGGCAGGAAGTGGCCTGGAAAGTGGTATAGGCTCTGAAGAGGGCACATCCCCAATATCTACTTTGAGGGGCCCGGGAGGATCAAAGGCCAGGATGGTGTGGAGAAGCAAGGGCCAGGGAGCCCTAATCAGGACACATCTTCCAGGGCTTCCCAAATGGATTTGAAAAATGCCTCAGATTAGCTCCTCTTTCTGAATGGCAGTGTTGACTTGGGTATCCTGCCTCTCCTCCCCATCTTGCAGCTCTGAACCTTCCAGGTGGATGGAGGGCAAATAACTTGTCCTGACTCAGATGCTCCACCTAGAATTTCCATATTTGAGGCTGTTGTACAGACCAGCATGCGTCCCCAAAGACCTTGGGCTACCAGCTGGGATGCATTCCTGATGGGACTTGTGGTTGTCTTGCGGAGAGGAGCTGAGTGTATTGTCTGTGTGGGAAGGGGGAAGCAGAAGGAATGTTTGGCGACCAGAAGAATGGACTGTAGCAGACGACCATGCTCACTGTTACATTTACCAATTGCTGTGTAACAAATGATCCCAACACCCAGTGACTTGAAATAATTGCTTTTCATCACCATATCTCTCTCCTTTGTGGGTCAGAAATTCAGAAAAGACACAGCAAGTTTGCTTTGCCTTTGCTCTGTGATGTCTGGGGCTCAGCTGGGAGGACTTGAGCAGCTGGAAGGGCTGGAGGCTCCCTCCCTCCTACATGGTGAACATAGGCTCTGGCAAGCACAACTGGCCATGCTGGGGCTTCCAGTGGATGGAAGGAGACTTCAGTTCTCTTACAGGCCAGGCCTGGAGCCGGCCTAGTATCAGTGCTGCTGGACTCTATCAGTCAAGGGCAGTCAGGAAAATCCACCCAGACAGAGTCAGGAGGGTCCTCGGCCCCACTCTCAGTGGGAAGGGCCATGCTGCCCCTGCACGTCCAAGTGCCTGATGGTCAGCTGGTGTCAGGGCTGCAGCAGCTGCAGCGACAGCCGTGCTTGCTCTGCTGCAGACCCTCCAGGGGGCTGCCTGTGGGTCATCTCTATCGTCTTCTCTTGCCAGGCTGCAGGTGGCTACACAAAGGAAGGGTGGACCGACACATACTACGTGGGTGAAAATATCGTACTGAGTGAGAGAAGCCAGACTCATAGGCCACACGGTGTATGATTCCATTTCTACGAAGTATCCAGAATAGGCAGGGGTGTGAAGACAGGAAGATGCGTAGAGTGACTGCCAGTGGTGGAGGGTTTTCTCTGAGGGGATGGAATGCTCTAAAGTTGACTGTGGTAATGGCTAGCTTTGTGACCTCGGTCAAGCTCCTCAGCCTCTCTGAGCCCCGGCTGCCGTATCTGGGTAAAATGGGGTGAAAGTAGCACCTGCCATTTACGAAGACTAACTGCAATAGTCTGGTCAGCGCCCTGAGTGGGTCTGGCCGGCAGGGAGCATGGCGCTTGTCATGCTCCCATTGCTTGTATATTCTATGGAGGAGAAATTCAAGCCCAGAGAAGTGAGAGGATTGTCACAGGGGCTCTGAGGCCGGCCCTTCCCGTCCCTCCCTTCCGGATTCCGGCCACCAGCCGAGCTGGCAAGGTGGGCCTGGCTGGTTGGAGCAGCTGCGCTTTCCCCAGGCTCCAAGTCAGGCTCAGCCGTGGGGCCTGCTGTTGTCTTGGGGCCGATGCCGGCTCTTCAGCAGGCCTGCCATTGTGGTTTGGAGAAATACATGGCATGCTGATTACTTAATCCTAAAACGATGAAATTTTCTCTTTTTTAAGGGGCAATGACAGGAAACTGGCAGTGTTGCAGAACTGGCCACAGGCGTCCTGAGCTCCTTTCTGGGTGTGGAGGGAGATGTGGCCTATGAAGCAGGGCTGGAAGGGGGTCTGGGGTTTTCCTCCTGCAGGCTCAGGGGTCTGCTCTGAGAACCTGCACACAACCAGCCATCCAGACCCCTGCAACCTCGCCGGACACTAGAGGCCCAAGGAAGGGGCCCATCTTTGGTTTGTTTTGTTTTGTTTTAGAGATTTTATTTATTTATTCATGAGAGGCACACAGAGAGAGGCAGAGCCACAGGCAGAGGGAGAAGCAGGCTCCATGCAGGGAGCCCGATGTGGGACTCGATCCTGGGACTCCAGGATCACGCCCTGGGCCGAAGGCATGTGCTAAACCACTGAGCCAAGGAGGGATCCCCAGGGGCCCATCTTTGGATGGAAATGCTGCCCTGGTGGCCCGTGCTCAGAGGGCAGGCCGTTTGGACTTGCCTTTAGGGCTCCTCAAAAAGGGACGGTTCACAAAAAGAAAACTAGCAAAACCCTGGCTGCCATCCGCAGTGTGTGCCCTGGGAAGTGGGGGGTCTTCGCCCCGAATTTGAGTTCTGTTACTTGCTTGAGCATTCTCTCCCTGGGACAAAGATTCGCTGCACACTAGGGAAGCCAGGCCAAGCCCTGGGGGAGGCTCTGGGCAAGCAGACACAGCCCTCATGGGGCCCAGTGTCCAGGGGGCAAGGGTGCTAGCTCAGGATGGGGAGACAGCCCCGACAGGGGGTGATGGCCTCGAGAAGGAAGTCAGAGATCTGAGAGGAGATGGCAGAGTGGCATCTCTCCAACACAGGCTGCCACTGCAGTGGGGAGCACAGTGTCCCCCAAAAGGTGTCTCTACACCCTGACTCAGAGACAGAGTCTGGCAGATATAAGTGCAGTAGGGCTCAAGATGAGCCTGTCCTGAGTCTGTGCAGGCAGTTCTGAGACACCAGCCAGAGGACAGGCCACAGTGAGGACAGCGGCAGAGTTGGGGACGTCTGGGGCCACCAGAGGCTGGAAAGGGCCAGAGGACCCACCCCTGGGGCCTCCAGAGGGAGCTCAGCCCTGCCCACACCAGGACTTCTGGGAGAAGAGATTCTTCCCCTGGACCCTCATATATAAGCCAGAGAAGGAGGCTGTCTCTCTCTGGACCTGGGTGGCCATGGGGTCTGCGTAGATGTCGCCGTGGCTGCTGACGGGGACCACCCACCTCCCGCTGGCCTGTGGGGAGGCACCTGGGGGGCTGGCTTCCCTCTCCTCCACGTGATGGTCCATCCAACCTCGAGAAGTTGAGGGAAGCCTCAGCCAGCAACAGGCAGGAGTTGCCAAGGGACACTGCAGCTTTCTTGCTCCTCAGAGGCCATCTCAGGTCCCTGGAGGCTGAGCCCACTGCTCACCCAGCACCCTGGCACAGTGGTCCTGCCACCTTACTCCCTCACCTCCTCACCGTGCTTCCTGGAATTACTTCCTAGATCAAGCCATCGTCTTGGGCTCTGCTTGGGGGCATCCCAAATATGATCATGAGCATGAAGACCAGTTCCATCACTGTAGAAGGATGGCTCTAAGGAGCCACTAAGCCTCCCGATTTCTTTTTCCGCAAGAAGAAATATCTTCCTTATTGTAGAAACTGCTGAGCACCTACTGCATACCAGGCATGGCAGCGACAGTGCGTGCAGGAGCCAGCAGCTTGGGCCTCCAGCAGCTCTGTGTTCAGAGGCCCTGCATCTCTGTTCGGAAGTCAGCGTGGTGGGAATCAGGCACCATGTGCCCACGGGGTGTGGAGAGCCAGCTGTTGGGCATTTACCAGCACAGCACCTGTGCCAGAGTGGGAGCAGGGATGAAATACCAGGGCCTTGGCCTTTGAGGCACCCTGGGCGTGGGACACCTCCCCACCCCCAGGCCCAGCCCCGTGCCCTGGAACTCACCTCCAGGTGCCCTCTCACTAAGCCACCTGCTGCATCGATTTGGGACAAGCCGGGCCCAACTGGTGTTTGAGCCCCATCCCCTCACAGGGGGTCACAGTTGACAAGAGATGCTAGCCGTGACTCCGGCCGGTGGCCGGGCCTTCTCACTCTTGCCGCCTGACACTTGCAGCCGCACGATGCTGGGGTGAGGAGCTGGACCCATGCTGTTTCGTGGAGCTGCCACACGGTCCCCTCTGCACCCTGCCTGCCATTCCTCACCCCACCTGACCGGAGCAAGCCCTGTGTCCCGGGCATCCCTTCTCCCCCACGCTGAAATGCCACATCTCTGCCACCCTGCTGGCTAGGATGGGCCCTTGCCTGTGTACAGGTGCCTGCTGGGCGCAGTGACAGCACTGATGAGAATAAGCAGTCATGTCCGAGCATTTGTTCTGAGGACAAGGCCATGTCTGCTGTGGGCATAGCCCAACCACCTCCTTGCTCCTGACTAGCCCCCAGGAATAGTCACCTAAGGAAAGGATAGTCCTGAAAAAATGTGTGTTGTGTGTGTGTGTGTGTGTGTGTGTGGCTCTCAAAAGTGGCCCTAGGGGAGGAATCCTTCTGCACAGTGACCAGTTCGTGCACGCCCTGGAATACAGTTCCGTAGACGGTCCTAACCCTTATGCACCCTGTTACTTTCCGTTCTGGCCAATGCTGTTTCACTTCTTTGGGAAAATGCTGGATTTTGCCGGCTGCATGGATGTCGAAGCCTGCTGCAGGTGGAGGCCCGTGGTGCAGAGAACACAGGTGTCACAGGGCAAGCACCTAAACCTCCCATGAGTTTCTAATTTCTTTTTTAAAGAATTTATTTATTTATTCATGAGAAACATAGAGAGAGGCAGAGACATAGACACAGGCAGAGGGAGAAGCAGGCTCCAGGCAGGGAGCCCCATGCGGGACTCCATCCCGGGACTCCAGGATCACGCCCTGGGCTGAAGGCAGGCACTTAACCGCTGAGCCACCCAGGCATCCCTCGTTTCTAATTTCATGGAGGGACTGCGCACATGCACACCAGGCCGCCTCCTGAGAGCTCACGGCCCATCTCCCACCCTCCTGAGTGTCCCGCCGCCTCACCTGCCAGGGCTGCCCCTGCCCTCCGGGAGCTGCGTGCACAATCCAAGGCTGGAAGGGCTCAGCCCTGGTTGGTCCAACTCTCATTTTTTCAGAACAGGAGACTGTAGCTCAGAGACGGGAGTAACTTGCCCAGCGTCACTCAGCTAAGTGGGGACCCGAGGATTCACTTGCACACGGGGGCCCCAGCCACGGTTCCTGAGGCCTCAACCTTGGTCTGCATCCTTACACCCCTTCGTGGAGGATCTCGAGCACGGGCCCTGACCCCGAAATCAGCCCTCTCCTGGTCTCCTGCATCTGCTGGCTCCTTGCAGAGCAGCTGGGGGCCCTCTCAGCTGCTCAGGCAGCTGTGCCCGCACAAAGCTCTCGGGTCTTTGATGATCACAATGCTCAGTGCTGATTGACAAACGAGCTGGTACCTGAGCTGCTCAAGCAGAGTAATGACACCGAGTGTTAGCTCGAGGGCCGCCGGGACAGCCCAGATAAAAACAAAAGGCCGAGATGGTCCGGGGGCAGCCTGCTGTGCCTCTGGGGCTCAGGGTCTTCATGCAGGATGGGGGATCCTTCACTCTGCGTCCGGGCCTGCACTGGCGTGCTGGGTGGTCCTGTGCTGGCCCCTTGTCAGCTCCTGCTTCTCCCACATCTCCGTCCCGCCACTGCGACAGTTCCCCCCTTCAATCACTCAGCAACTCAAGTAGTTACCAAGCCAGACACTGCCCCGGGCTAACAACAATAACAGTGACAGCAAGGACAACAGTAATAGTAAGGGTCCTGAGAACACAGGCATTCCCATTTCATTGAATCTTCACAGCAACTTTGTGAAATACTATTTTATCAGAAATAGACCAGATCAGATTTTATAGATCAGAAGCCTGGTTTACAGAGAGGTGAAGCAACTTATCCACTGCCACCATGTAAGGGTCAGAGGCAGGATTCATGAACTCGGGAGCACATCTGTCTGGCTGTAGTGAGGGACATGGGGTATGGGGTAGAAAGTACAGTTCTCGCCCCCCCAGGCTTGCTTGCTCTTAGAAGGGGACACAAAGAAGAAACAGTTTGCTTTCGTCCGCTGGACACTGTGACAGCTGCAAGCAGTAGCCGGAACCATGGCAACCATTTTGTGATACGGAGGAAGAGGCTGACATGTTGAGGATGGAAGAGCAGCAAGAGGGAAGAACATGAGTTCTTGATGATGACACCCAGTTAGCCATCTATGGAGCCACTAAGCCTCCCGATTTCTTTTCCTGCAAGAAGAAATACTTTCCTTATTGTAGAAACTACCTTGGATTGGGTTTGTGCTACTTAGAGCCAAACACCCCCAATCTGGTGGATGGGCTAAGAAAGGAAACACTCTCTGGAGTGACCCTCCTGCAGGGAGAGACCTGTCAACAAATATAAGTGCTCAGTACGTGGGGGTCATTCTGACGTAGATGGTGATGGTGGTGGTGACAGTGCTGCTGACAATTCTGCTTTCCCTCCCTGACTTCTAGAGAACACAGGCTTAGCATTTCCAGCCCGTTTCCTTTCCGGCTTGAACAAGATGCTCTCAGGAAAGGCAAGGCTTGACAAGGAGCGCTGCCTTGGGTTGATCTTGGAAGGCCAGTTTCTGCTCTTCTACTCGTCAGAGTAGCGGCCACATAGTGAATCTTGGCACATGTCAGCCAGGCTGGACTTCTAGTTGTGTTAGCAAATCCAACCCTCAGATCCATCCATAGGCACCATCCTTATTCTCCTTTTACAGATGGGAGACTTAGGTCTAGGGATGTTGAGCAATTTATCCCTGAAAATACAGGAGGAACTAGTAAAACCAGGATTTGAATTCAGGTTTGGCAAGTTGTTTAATTTGGAGAGTGGAGGGAAGTAGGAGTGTTCATCGAAGCCCACGGGTGCACGTCGCTGTGGTCTTGGAGACAGCCACACATGTACAGATGTGGCCCAGAAATCTTTCCTCAGAAAATCCATCCTGTAGCAGGAAAAGTGCCAGGGTGTAAGGATATATTTACAAGGATATCTGTTACGGCATCATATGGTGTGGAACAAAAAAACCAGACAAATAGACCAAGCAACCTGGACACAAACAGAACATCCCTCACTGGGGAGGGGGAAACGTGGCCCATCTGAGCTACGGGACACCAGCCGTTGGTGAAGGAGGAGGGGGTGGGGAAGCATCAGGGAGGCCGCCCGTGTGAGGGGAAAAATAAACTGATGTGAGCGGCAATGTTTATGGTTTAATCTCACTTGGGTAAAAAACAGGGATGGACTCTCCATTTGAGTATACATGGTTGTATTTGATTGTGTAAGCATAAGACAGGCATGGCAGTAAGTGTGCCTCACTGCTCACACACGGAGAGCAGAAACAAACCAGGTGGAGTGGGGAGAGCATTACAAAATACTCCTTTAACAAAATGCACCAGCAGTCTTTAGACATGTGGAAAAACCAAACATTGAACCATGAGCCATTTCCTTGGATGACTCCCACTAATGCTGCCTAAGTAAACATGGTGAATGTGTGCGGTGGGCAGAATTAATATGGCTCCCTGACCTCCCCCCACTCCCCCACATACACACCTTTGGGCTCCCCTCCTCTCAACGGTGGGCACACCCTGCAACCTGCTTCTGACCCATAGAACATGGCAAAGGTGAAGGATTTTGCAGATGTAATTAAAGTCGTCACTGAGCTGATTTTGAGTTGACCAAAAGGGCGCTTATCTTGGGTGGGCCTAGAGTAATCAAGCAAGAGAGACTGAGACACTCCTTGATGTCCAAGACTCTCCGATTGGCCTTGAAGATGCAACCCATCCTGGCTCCACAGCTGCAAGGAAAAGAATTCAGCCCAAAACCCGAGGCAGCCTTGCCCTGTTGACCGCTGATGAGAACACAGCCCAGAGGACACCCTGATTCAGCTTTGTGAGACCCCGAGCAGAGGACCCAGTGAAGCTGCGCCCAGACTCCTGACCCTCAGAAAATGTGAGAGAGTAAATGTGTGTTGTATTAAGCCACTAAGTTTGCAATAAATTATTACACAGTAACAGAAATGTGATGCAAAGCCCAAGGCTAGAAAATCACCACAGTGCACAAGGGAATAACTTGCAAAATCCAGGTCCCGCCCCTTTCATGCTCCCTTGCTGTGGTGTCTGAGACCCCTTTAGGAACAGCTTTCATGTGCACGGGAACCTCAACGGTGGGGAGAGAGGTTTGTTTTCAAGTATATGTAAATGATCCGCCCCATTCCCTCCATAGAACATGTAATATGCCTGCCCTTAAATAAATCTTGCTTATTGTCATTTAACACTGTCTTCATCTAACACTTTTTTATTGGCGACGCCCCACCCTCACCCCCTGCCATGCCTCCTGAATTCTTTTTCTCTAATGAAAGAGGTCTATGCACATCTTTTCCACTACTCTCTTTGGACATGTGGACCAACTCTCCCCATTCCAATTTCTGACGGGTGAAGGTTTGGCAGGACCACAGATAACCCAGGTCTCTGAAAATGATTAGGTCAGCTAATGGATGCTTAGAGCCTGTAAAACTCACGAGGCTGTCAAATCATTTCCAGACACAGAAGGGACGAGCACCAGAAGGGCTGGGAGCCACGGGGCTGGGATCCTTGGCAGAGGAAGAAGATGAGGCTTTATGAAGGCTGGAGACAGACGGAAGGGTGGCCCCACTCTGCCTTTGGGGCATTTTGGCAATTTGAATATATTTTATAGGATTTTTTCCCTTTTGTTGTAAAAGGACTGTATGATTCTTTAATAAGCCCAGTGGTCCAGAGGTAGATAAATGAAAAGATGAGCTAGGAATGTACCTATAGATATCTGGGGAAAGTGCCCCGAGGTGTGAGTTCAGGAGTATAACTGCAGTAATGTTCATGACCACCCCAAACAAAACCCCCCAGAGTCTTGAAAGAGTTAGATAAGGCTTGGCACATCCTCACATTAGAATACCAGGCTGCTGTTAGAAACAAAAACGCGGTCGTTTGTTGATGTGGCAAAATAATGTAGAGCAACCAGAATGAGCAGTTCCTAACCACAGGCAGCGGCGCAGACGAATCTTACCTACATCACGTTGAGTAAAAGCAGCCACACGCTGGATGATTCCATTTATATAAAAGCATAAAAACAGGCAAAGCAAACCCTTGCTGTTGGAAGCTAGGGCAGTGATTGCCCCTTGGGGCAGAGTTTCAGAGAGGGAGAGTTTCTGGGGGCCGCTAGCGTCTCTCGGTTTGGGTGATGGTGGCTCTGGTGTGTTCAGCTGGCAAAAAATCTGTCCTGCGATACATTTATGATTTCTGCACTTCTCTGTAGGTGTGTTAGACTTTGATTAGAAGTCTGAAACTCCATACTTCTTGTCATGACAAAATGTGACCACGTTTATAATTCAAACATAGCACGTTGTTACAAGATGATATGTTTAGAAATCCAGCAAAAGCGGTTTATGAATGATTTGAAATCAAAAACGAAATACAGTTGACCTCTGAACAACAGAAGTTTGAACTGTGTGGGTGCACATATATGTGGATTTTTTTCCCATAAATACAATCCAGTACCAAAAAATGTGTTTTCTCTTCCTTATAATTTTCTTAATAATGTTTTCTTTTCTGTAGCTTACTTTATTGTAAGAATACAGTACACAATACATACGACACACAAAATATGTGTGAATCGACTGTTTATGTTATGGGTAAGGCTTCCAGTCAACAGTAGGCTGTTGGCCAAGTTTTGGGGGGAGCCAGAAGTTACACACTCATTTTCGGCTGTTCAGGACGGTTGTTGTTTGAGAGTCAACTGCAGTTTTGTTTTAAGAAGATGAAAACAGGAGGCCAGAGGAAACTAATAAAGGAGAGGCTGTACGATGCAGTATTAAATGGCACCAGAGCCACAGCCCTCCCTGCCAGGAGCAGAAAGGGGGAAAGCAGATGGAGGCACTGGTCTCCTAGCAACGACCCCCAGCTCACGCCTCATTGGCTAGAGCAGGGTCACGTGACTACCTCTAGCTGCAAGAGAGCCTGGGAATCCTAGTTCTGCTGGGAGCTGAGTCAGAGAGAAAGCATCTTGCATCCAGGATACTCCATACCGGTAAAGGGCGAGATTCACTCAATAAGCCCATTTGCAGGGGGTCACCGAGGATGAGGAAGGAGGTTGCCTCCTGGTTTGAAGACTGGGATGTCCAGGGCCTGAACCCGCCTTGGCTGACCGCCCTGGTATTTATGGATCCAGCAGGACCTTCCAGGACTGCCTGACTACTCAAGGTCATTAGGAATTAAGGCAATTATGGACAATTAAGAGAGGAGGAAGAGGAAACTGCCATTTCTCAAGTACTTCCCATATGTGAGGCGGTCTGCCTCTCACAGGCCACAGGCCACCCTGGGGGGCGGGGGTTTCATGCCCATTTTGCAGATGAGACAATCAGAGGTGGGTGCAGCACAGTGACACTTTGCTGTGGTGGTATGCTGTGTGCTTGGCCTCTGTCAAGCACTTCTGAGAAGCACGATTGTCTTGGATGGATGAGGAAACTAGGCCAGAGAGGTTTAGCATGTGCTCGAAGTTGAAGGGACCAACCTGACTCGGTGGCTCCAAACCCTAGCTCTTGCTGCCCCCCTCACCCCCTGGCAGCAGCCCTTTGGCAGGTCTGGGATAGAGGCAAGTGATTGGCGCACTAGAATATTCTGGAAAGAAGCTTTTCCTGTGATCCATTCACCCCGTATGGAGCTCCACTGGGCCACTCTTCAGCTCTGTGAGCCATGGGATCCCGGGTTCTGTGTGGAGGAGGAACCCCAAATTTCCTAACACAACCAGTCCTCGGGAGATATTCAGGGCAGCCCAAAGGGTCCCATCCGGTGACCTGGGGCACTGGGTTCACAGCAAGGATGCTGTGCATCCTCAGGGCTGCCTGAGGTCCAGATTGTCACTGCTGCACGTTTGGTGAGCAGACACCCACACGTTCGGCTCCCGATGCCCATCACGGAACCTCCTTGCTGACGGGGACGGCTCCTGCAGCCCGGCCCGCAGCGTCTGCATGCTGGCATGTGTTCTGGACACTCCTCACTGATGAAAAAGCCCAGAAAAGCCAATCTTCTTGCTCCATTACCTTCGCTGTTCTTCCAAAGGGTCTGATTTTTCACCAGCATCCCACGCCAGCACCTCATGGGTTGATGCAGAATATACAAAGAAGGCAGCTCTTTCTGCATGATGCATGGGCCTCTCGCTGGGGGCCCATCTGTCTCCACAAGACCCCATCCTCAGGCCAGGTATCGCTGGGGTCACGGCCCCGGGAAGGTCACCAGAGGTCAGATAAGGATGATGTTGAGTCTGTCAGTGATTCCTCGGCTGCCCAGACCCTGAACGATGGGGCTCTGCTGGAGGAATGAGTGAGATTTGTCATGGGGTTGGGAAGGGGGAAGGGGCCATGCTGGCCAAGGTCACAGGGTCACTTTGCCTCAGTGACTGAGTGTCTTATGGCTAATGGGGTTGCCCCATAGCTCCCAGGGGCCAACATCTGGGTCTAGCATCCCATGCAGAACCCAACCCAGAGCAGCAGGGAGACACTAGAGACAAGATGCAGGTCCAGGCCCTAGCGTAGAAGCTCAGTAAATAGTAGTTGAACAAACACTATGAACTCGCTATGTGATCTTGAGGTGGAGCCCATGAATTGTCTTGGGGCCCAGCCTCACCCTACTTCCTTTGGTCAGAGCACTCTGACTTTCCTTTGGGAGGAATTATTTTTTTCAATAAATAACATTCTGTATAGCATGGTGTCCTGCCCTCCTCAAGCCGTGGGGCGGACCCGTGACTCATGCTGAGGTGGCCTGTCATTTCCCCACCTAGAAGCTGGACTGGGCACAGAGGGAAGAAAGCACCAACGATGACCAGAGACGTTCGTTGCAGCGGAGACACCAGGGAGGTGCTTCTTGGCTGAAGAATGAAAGAAAGAAGTCCCCAGCCTGTCTGGGGGGACCCAGGCAGCATCTCCTACCCTTGCCTCCCACTATTTCCTCTGCCCCCTCTGCTCTGGGTGTCACATTCTACCAGCAGAAATACTGTCCATGGGCTCACAGCCTCACGGATGACAGATGGGCCGCACATAGAAAAAAATGGCAGTGGGGCCAGCTGGAAATGGACCACTGCCCAGATCCAGGGGGCTAGGGTGAGGGCTGGGGCCAGGGAGGGCTGCCCTGATGGTGGAGCCCCACCCCGAAGGGTCCCCGGCCATAGGGAGGCTTGATGCACGGTAGGTAGCGTCGGCCAAGGAGATAGGGACACCGGCTGGAGAACCTGGTGTCTCAGCAGTGTCTGGCTCTGTGTGCTTTTTTTTAAAACATTTTTTTAAAATTTTAAAAATTTATTCGATATATAGATAGAGAGAGGCAGAGACACAGGCAGAGGGGGAAGCAGGCTCCATGTAGAGAGCCTGGCGTGGGACTCGATCCTGGGTCCCCAGGATGACGCTCCGGGCTGAAGGCAGCGCTAAACCGCTGAGCCACCGGGACTGCCCTGCCTCCGTGTGCTTGACTTTCACACAGAGACTTAGAAAAAGTATAGGGAGGCCCATGGATGCCGGACCTAATTGCCCCCAATCACCCCTCGCCCCCAGTTCTGAAGACAGCAGCTGGGGAAGTGAGCATTTTTTTCACATCCAGTCCTATGTGAGCCCTGCGAGCGCCCATGGGAACACGCTCTCTGACTTTGGGATCTCTTCTGGCATAGGCAACTCTTCCAAAGGGGATTTTCTTAGCCAGTTTTGTTCTGTGCTGTTTTGTCTTCCTGGGGAGCGTGGGGGAGGACGAGGTGCGGAGTCGCGGGGTCTGTGAGTGCCCCTGTGCGGTAATTACAAACCGGCCCCACGTCCCCTGAGGACCCCGGCACACAGTTCTTGGAATCGTCCCCTCGCACCATTATGTTTCAGAAAGTGCAGTGCCAGAGGCATTTTCTGAAGAATCAAGATCTGAAACCAACATTATCTTACTCTCTTATTGTTGGCACGGGAAGACAGCCTGGCCCCGGCCAAGGGAAACATGTCAGACTTCCATCAAGTTCCCGAAGGTCGGAACCTCCGAGACTGGCGAATTTTGATTTCATCTTAGGAAAAACTCAGAATGTAATGCCAGGACACGGTGACTATTTTAAGTAACTTTACGCATTAAGTAGAAAACAAATAATAACAATAATAAGAGCGATCCTCGGTTAAAACCTTGCACAGGGTGGAGGGACCTGCACAGCGGAGAATGAAATACAGAAAGATCCCTCAACCTGCCACATCTGTTCCTTGCTCTTTCTGCTCTAAACAGCCCCCTGCTCCTCCACCTGTCAGTATTTTATTTCCATCTCATTAAAGCCAGATTAGCCGCCTGGGCTCCGTGACACCTTCCCTGATCCCGCCAGTCCAAACTGCTGATTCTCTTTTCTGCAGACTCACACTTGTTCTGTGTTACGTGGCACGTTTTGTTATTATTTTGGCCTGATGTTATGATTATTTGTGAGCACCCCTGTCTCCCCCACGAGGCCATGCATTGCCTGATGGCAAAAAGCCACATGCAGGTCCGCCTCTTCTTCCTGGGCACCTGGCCCATCGCCCAGACCTTGGCAGGAGGTCAGTCAGTACCTGCTTGCTACATTAACTCGTTAGCTAAATTTAATACGGCCTCCTCCACATCTGACACAATTCTACTGGGAGCGCGTGTTTGTGCCGATGTGCGTTTGTATGCCTTTATTATTTATTAGCCCCCAAATGAATAAAGAGATTTGATCTCACGTGCAATCTTAAAACGCACATAAACCGTGAGAGTGCACAAAGGCCGATCAGAAACCATTTAGAAGCAGAAGGACCGATTTCCAGGAATCTGGAGTGACTTAGGTGCTGTAATTAAACATAAAATTTTACTCTGAACTTCCTGGCAGCCAAGAGAAAATGGAAATTATTCAGGATCATCAGCGTCTTCCTGTTATTCAATTCTAGGAGAACTTTAAGGAGTAGGTCCCTATTTAAGGCTGGTGGAAAATGCTTTGGACTTCTATTTTGTTAAAGATACAGAACATTAGTCACATATTCAAATCTGAGGTCATCTGAAGGTGATAGGAAGAGGATGCAGGAGCACAGAAGCAGGGTTGGCTCCATGTCTTCTCAGACCAGGGGTTCTCAGCTGGGACCCCACAGTACCTATGTGACAGCCATCTCCCCCATGCTCCAGGGCTGTGAAGGAAGGGTCATTTCTGGCACTGCAGGTGGTGTGACCAGGTCACTGTTGGCCTCCATGAGGTCGTTCAGGGACCCAGGACCCTTCATCACGTGGCCGTGCCACCCTCTTGCCTCGGTGGCCCTTCCTGTCCAGTGGGTGCCCAAGGAAAGGCACACCCACTTCTGAGCCACTTGGACTAGAAAGTGACTCCCGTGTCACTGTGAGAATATGTCCCCAGGCCACCTTCGATGCAGGGGGCTGAGAAAGGTAGCTTCTGGTTCGGCAGCTGTCCGCAGTGATAAGTCCTTGTTATGGAAGGGGGCTCACCACTGTCTGTCAGAATCTCCAGGGAAGCACTTTTAAAACCCATGTGCTGGGCCCAGGCCCAGGGGTTCTGGCTCAGGGGTCTGGGTGGGCACAAGGACGAGGGTTGTGCAGGGCCCCTGCAGTGATTCTGATGGTGCCCTCAATGTGGGGGGCCTTCCTCTGCTGCCCCTCCTCCCACAGGCTTTTCTCTGACCATGTGCACCAGGGGGGACAGTGTGCTCACAAAATTCATGTCCCTCTCGCAACCCTAGAACGTGACCTTAGGTGGAAGGATGATGCTTGCAGATGTACTCGAGTTAAAATGAGGTCATCCTGGCATATAGAGGCCCTGAGTCCAATACGATTATCACTCTCATAAGAGGACCCAGATGACACACACACGAGGGGTCATCACAGCAATAGCCCAAGGCCAGAAGAGACAGAGAAGGAGTCTCCCCAGAGCCTCTGGAGAAAGCAGGGGCTTGCTGACACCTTGATTTCAAACTTTGACCTCTAGAACTATGGGCACATGAATTTCTGTGGTCTCATTCCCCCCAGTTTGTGGTGACAAAGAAACTTAGATACCACCTGGCACCGTAGGGGTGAAGAGTTGGGAAATCTGAGGAGCTCTGTAGAAAAGTACCTGGGGCGGGGGGGAGGCAACTACACAGAGGCTCACACACTGGCCAGGGCCTCGGGGGGCTGTGTCTGGGATTAGAAACTGGATTTGGTCCCCGCTCTGTCTGTAAACCTAAAAGTGCTCCCCCCACTTTTGGCTTCCTCTCCTCAGCTGTAGAACAAAGCCTTTGGCCAGAAAGGGGGTGTCCACACCCACACGTGCCAGCGATGGAGGCACCAGGGGGCTGCTGTGAGATGCAGACTCCTGGGTGAGGGGTCATCAGGGCGTCAGGGTGTCTGGGACTCTGGCGGCGTGCGGACGGGATGGCACAGGGCCCCGGCACTCTTCCTCCCTGGCCCGCAGTCCTGGGAAAGCACTTTCTGTGTCTGAGCCGCTAAATGCTTCTTTCCTTCGTCGGCCTCTGGGACTCAGCTCTGGAACCCACTGTGTGGACCGAGGACCAAGGGGCCCTGCTTATGGGGTAAGGAAAGAGACCTCCGATTGCATTCGAACCACAGCTTCAGCGGCTGTTCAGGCACATCTGAGAGGGCACCACAGAAACGTACACTCGCTATCGAGGCAGAGAAGTGTGGTAGAAAGACAAAACACACTCGACCCAGCGGGGTCTAAAAGCCAAGTCGAACTCTCTTTATCTAGAACAGGTAGCTACCATGTTACCTCGGTCAGTCCTCTTGTTCCTGGATCAAGGTGGCTTTGCCCTCTCCTAATATTTACTAAGTTTTCTCACATGAGTTGGGGGAAGATTGCAGTTCCTACCTTTCTAAGTTTATAGGGAGAGAAAGAAATCATAAAGAGAAAGATTAGTGCACTTGACCTTTAAAACCTTTTTATTAATCCATTACAAAATGAGGAAGCTATCAACACATCGGAGAAAACGTTAGCAACATCTACAAAAGACAGTCTGACTTTCTAATTGGCCTCTGGAAGAAGCAATCAGTTCTAATGAAAGGCTAATATGAAATACATTTCTTTTTTTTTTTTTAAGATTTTATGTATCTACCTGACAGGGAGAGAGCACAGGTAAGAGGAGCAGCAGACAGAGGGAGAGGGAGAAGCAGACTCCTCGCCCAGCAGGGAGCCTGACATGGGACTCGATCCCAGGACTCGGGGAGCATAACCTGAGCCGAAGGCAGATGCTTCACTGACTGAGATGCCCAGGCGTCCCCTGAAGTGCATTTCTTAATCTGCAAGTGATATTTGTAAATCAGAAAAGATCCAGGCAAGTATCCCAGGCAGTGGGTATTTTTGAGCAGTTTGCAAGACAAGAAACAACCAGCCCGCTCACGGGGAAATGCACACGTGCTCTAGTGACATAAGGAGATAAAGTGAACCTCAGCAGATGCCCTAGCTCCTTGGCCTCCCACTGTGGCAAAGAGGTTTTTAGAAAATTGCAACATTCTTTATGACATTTCAGGAAAACGGTTTTGTCACACGTGCCGGTGAGACTGTACACTAGTACAAACTCTACGGGGCAGCAGTCTGACAGCAGGCACTGAAGGCCATAAAAGGTCACGCCTTCCAAGGCAGTCACTATATTTGTAGTGATTGATTCAAACAAAACACGCAGATGCGTATGTGCAGCAAATATATATTCATCACAGCATCATTCATGTGTTCTGGGGGAAAAAATTGGCAGTTTCACAAATAACTAGTGACTGAGAGTTGGGTAAACAGAAGATGGGCTGTGTCCGCAAAGAAATGCTCTAAACCATGTTTTTATTTTGTTCCATTTTGTTTTGTTTTAAGGAGGCTCCATGTGCAGCGTGGAGCCCAACACAGGGCTAGGACTCACGACCCTGAGGTCAAGACCTGAGATGAGATCAAGAGTCAGGTGCTCAACTGACTGAGCTGCCCAGGTGCCCCTAAAATCACATTCTTAAAAAATACTTAAAGATTAGGGCACCGGGGTGTCATAGTTGGTTAAGCATCCTACTCTTAGTTTCAGCTCAGGTCGTGATCCCGGCATCATGGGATCAAGCCCCGTGTCAGGCTCCTCACTCAGTGGGGAGTCTGCTTGGGACTCTCTCTCCCTCTTTCTCTGCCCCTCCTGCTATGCCCTCTCTCTCAAATAAAAAAAAAAAAAATCTTCTCTGATTGACTTACTTCACTCAGCATAGTACCCTCCAGTTCCATCCACGTTGAAGCAAATGGTGGGTTCCATTGTATACAGAGACCACATCTTCTTTCTCCATTCATCTTTCAATGGACACTGAGGCTCCTTCCACAGTTTGGCTATTGTGGACATTGCTGCTAGAAACGTTGGCAAATTGAACTCCAATAAAAACAAACAAACAAACAAACAAATAAATAAATAAATAACGTTCATGAGGGAAAAAATACAATGAAATAAATCTTTAAAAAACATGTAAAACTGGGATCCCTGGGTGGCGCAGCAGTTTGGCGCCTGCCTTTGGCCCAGGGCGCGATCCTGGAGACCCGGGATCGAATCCCACATCGGGCTCCCGGTGCATGGAGCCTGCTTCTCCCTCGGCCTGTGTCTCTGCCTCTCTCTCTCTCTCTGTGACTATCATAAATAAATAAAAATTGAAAAAAAATATTAAAAAAAAAAATAAAAAACATGTAAAACTATAAGAAACATTTATGAAATATAGGGCAAGCATATGCAAGGAAAAATAAGTGACAAGGCAGTCCATGTGTTAAGATTTTTAAATTAAGGATTTTATTTATTAGCCTGGGGAAAAGGAAAACCCACCAGGGATGAATCCAGGTGTTAGCCATGACTGTCTTTTACTTTGTTTATATGCTCGGTTTATTAAATGTGAATAGGGTAAAGACAACAGAAAGATCGTTGCTGTATGTGATTTTTATTTTACTTCAGGCACTTGTGTATGCCTTCCAGATTTTCTACAATAAACATACGTTGTTTTTATTTAAAAAAAATGTGTGAAATTCTCCATCTCTGTCCAGTTCCTTCTTTGTTCTGCTTTGCTTGATGGCTGTGAGCTCAGGTGGTCCTTGAATACAGATTTGGAATATTTGAAGCACGATGGGGCGTGGAAAGTAAGAAATATTTGTTGCTGATTGGCAGATTAAGCTCTGTGAAGGCCTCTTCCTGGTCCAGTCCGCCTCCCCTGGCCGCAGACCAAAGGCGTAGAGGTGTGACAGCACCACAGAGGGGCCACTTTGGGGGCCGGGCTCAGTCCTGGCCTCCACCCTCTCCACCACCAGCTTCATTCCACCCAACAAGTCGGGGTTTCTGGAAATGCATGCAAACAAAGGGCTCTGTGGATTCCCATTGTGCGATATTGTGACTTGTACTACTAGGATTTGTTCCCGGAGCAGAGCTCTCAGGGAGGAGAGCAATCGAGGTCTTTGGTTGCAATGAGGGCCTTTTTTGAAAAGCCCCGAGGTCACCGACGATCGGGCTGGTAGTCTGGGAAGCCAACCCTCCGATCGGAGGGATGAGAATCCTCAGCCTCAGCTCCTGATCTCTAGGAGTTGAGTCACCACCAGCAGTGACATGAGCATACGCGGCCACGTAACGCAGCCCTCACGAACGCCCAGAGGACGGCGTCACAAGTGCGCTCTGATGGCCCCCATGCAAGTCGTACCTTCCCACAAAGTCAGCTTTATTCGGTCGCCAAGTAAGGCTACCATAATCTCTAAAGCAGGTTCAGGATTCCAAACTCAACAATATTCCACTCCACATTCTACTTGGCTTTGTACACGTCACGTGGAGCAAAGCACAAGACAAAGTGACACACTAAGATACAACCGGGGTGAGGAGCTAGGGGGCCAAACGTGAAGTCAGGCCCTGAGCACGCAGTAGGGATGAGGCCTCAGCCAGGTCCGGGTCAGCTCTCCAGGCTGCTTCCTGTGTTCAGGCCGTGGACCTGCTCTGTTCAGAGGTGAATCGGGCAGAGGCTTTGCGCAGTTGTCTTTCTGAGGCGCTCAGGCATGGGAAGGTCATGACGCATCTGGAGAGTCTGACCATTTGCTGCAAGAGTCCTTCTTTTTAAAGGAGTCTAATCAGTCTTGGGCCTCTGCAGGCCTCCTCTGGGTCTCGTGATTATCAGCTCTTGGTTCTTCCAGGCTCTCGTGGCCTTGCTGGTTATCAGTTCTGGGTGCCTCCAGCCTCTGCTGCTTTTGGTGATATCTGTCTGGTCTTGGTTGCAACGCCCTTGCCTGCTTACGTCACTGCTGGACGTGAGTGTCTCTATGTTGCCCTCTCCAGTGGGGCTCGGGGAGCTTTTGGTGGGGTTCCTGGGAAGGTGGTGCCCCTGTAGCATATGTGGAAGTACCGTGTCCCCCTGCCCCAAACCTCCCCAGGTGCATCTCTCCTATCTGGCAGTTACTGAGCTATATCCTATGCTAACAAACCCATGATATAGTAAGAAATGTTTCTCTAAATTCTGTGAACCACTTAAGCAAATAAATCCACCCTGCATAGGGTGTCACTGGGACCTCTGACCTACCTATAGCCGTTCAGCCAGAAGCACAGGCTGTGGGGTCTGACACTGCCTCCCGGTAGACGGCATCATAGTTGCATTCACTGCTCCATGGAGTGTCAAACTGCACATTGCAAGTCCTTTGAAAAGTGTTGCTCTGGGGCATTAATTCCTCTTTGATCCAGGAAGGAGCAAAGCTGAGCCTCTCAAATGGAATTGATGTTAATAGGCTAAAAACCTCAAACACAGGGGCTTGAGGAACATAGTCCGAGGTCACCTCAAGCTCTGTCCATTATGAAGGGACTACTCTCGATTCTCACAATGGCCCTGGGGACAGGGACTCTGGTTATTCCCATTTTATAAAAGAGACCGAGGTTGTCCAGTAGACTTGGTGGAACCAGGACTCAGATCCAAGGCTGAGGTTAGTGTCCCTGCATGTAGGCAGCCCGCTGACTGATGCTTACTGGTGAATGCCAGGACCTGGGCAGGGACGGGCCACTGATCCCTGGATTAGGCCCCCTGGGTAAGGGCAGATGGCTGAACATGGGTGCCCCAGGTTCCCTGGAACCATGAGTTGGGGCCCTTCCTGGGAAGATATGAGTATCTGCTCAAGTGTAGTGGGTTGACTGGCAGCTCCCAAAAAGATATGCCCACATCCTGACCCTAGAATCTGTGAGTGTGGCCTTACAGAAACAGGTTCCTTGCAGATGTAACTAAGTTAGAGATCTCAAAATGAGATTACCCTGGCTTATCCAAGTGGTCTCTGAATCCAGGATAACTGTCCTTATAAGAGACACACAAAGAAGAGATGCACAGGCAGGGTGAACAGGAAGGCAGAGATGCCTGGAGCCCCCAGGAACTGGGAGAACCAAGGAAGGACCCTCACCTGGAGCCTTTGGAGGAAGAGCAGGGACCCCGGTGACACCCTGATCTCAGACTCTGGCCTCCAGAAGTGTGAGAGTAAATTTCTGTTGTTTAAAGCCACCACTTTGTGGTCTTTTTGTAACAGCAGCCCCAAGACATGAATATAGAGAGGATCCAATACGGCCGTTCTCGTACCTCTTTGTGTGTCTCTGGACCAGCTTGTCCAGATTTTGGTGTCTGAGGAAGAAGTTCCATGTGCATGGACGGTAGCCAGTGAGACCTCCTGCCTGGCACCCACAGCCTCCCCGAGCCCTGCCTGCCGGGACCTAGAAATAGCTCTGGCTGTGGCGCCCTTTTTTGGTTAATGGATTGGGCTCGCGGTGCCTGCCACTTCGGGAGCTTCACCAGCCGGGAGGCTGCGGGGAGCCTGGCTCCTTCCCTCCCTGCCCCTTCTTATCATGATGGATTGCCGCTCGGGAGTGAGATGGGAACTGAAAAATGCTCTGCCCTGCACAGCTCTGGGCTGCACCCTGCTAGCTGCACTCACAAATCCAGGGTCGTAAACTTTTAAAAATAGGCACAGGGCTGCCAGTGTCGTGAAAGGAGAGTCTGATTTATTTGAGGTGCACCGTCATTGTTGTGGATGGTTCTGGAACTTGCTGGAGGGATCCTGCGGGTTGTGACGATCATCAAGTTTTGCCCTCAGTTCTTTGTATTTGTCCCCTGGCTGTTAGTTTTCTTCCCGGCGAGGGGACGGTCATCTTCTTGAGCACTTTCTGGGGACCCTCCGTGGAAGGCAAACATCTGGCGCTCTGTAAATGCTTCACTGATGGCATGAGCTGAAGGGGTAACAACCTCTGTATTGAGAGGAGCCAGTCAGGCTGCAGACAAAGCAGCTGCCTCGAATGTGTACTGAATGTGTCAGAACAAAAACCTCTGTAAAGGCAGATTAAAAAAAAAAAAAAAAAAAAAAGCAAAAGGGAGGTGGGGCATGTGCCACCCTAAGAATGCTGCTCTTAAAAGTAAATTTAGCCAATACTATTCAGATAATAGTGGAAAATAAAATTTGCCAAGGACTCAGCTGACCCTTTTACAACTGAAATCAGATCCACTGAGTGGATTGGAGATGCAGAGGGGCTTCTTTACTGTCCTTGTTTCTTTCTTTCTTTCTTTCTTTTCTTTTTTATTGAGGCGAGGAAACGTGGAGACAAACAATAAAAAGGAGGCATCGTGCATCATCCTGCTGCTCCAGGAGAATACCTGTTACACTTGGGAGGAAGTGGTCTTCTAGTCCTTGGTTGTCATGTCGCACGTCCACTAGAAGTCCAGTCTGAAAAAACTAAAAAAAAAAAAAAAGAAGTCCAGTCTGCGTTCTGCAGGGATGTTCGCAGCCCTCCCCCCCACCCCGATGTAGTGTGAACCTTTCTGGATGCATTACATATTTGCCGGCATCGTTTCACACGAGTAGGGTTCTATTATATGGCTATGTCATAATTCACTCGATCAGCCCCCAGTGGGTGCATGTGTAGCATAATAACCTGATTAAGGACTAGTTTTTTTGTTCTAGGGTTTTTCCTTTACACTGAGTACACAGGGCACACTTGACGCCAGGGTTTGTCCTCCTGCTGAGATGAGATGTGGTCAGCAGGGAGTGTGGTTAAGTTCAGGCTGTCATTTCAGGCCTTCCCAGGCAGGATTCGGAGTGTGCTGATGGCAGAGAGGGACGTGGAGTCAATCCAACATCTCTTGGGCCTCTAGGAAACTGGAACATTCTCTATGAGATTAGAGGAGGAACAGCATTTCCAAAAGTAGGCTTCTGAGGGGCAGCAAAAGCCTTACACAGAGTCTGTCCTAGAGTATTGGCCACCAAGCCATTCACCCCTCACCACCACTACCCCCCCGCCCCCGACAGAGTGTATCATTCGGGCTTGCATTTGAAAGCTGCTAACAGAAATCCCCCAATGGTGGCTTTAACACGCTTGGTATATATTATTTCTCTCAAGCGTTGAGAAGTCCCAAGGTGGCAGCAGACAGCACTGGTTCAGCACAAGACTGTTGGAACGGAGATCGTCCCGATTTTCTCCTGACTTTGCTTTATTCATGTCTCATGGCATGAGGATGGCTGCCCCTTCTTCACCATCGCATCTGTGTTCCAGGCAGAACAAAGGAAGAAAATGAAGGTCAAGTGGACAGATACTGTTCGAATCCACTGGGACTCTGCTTGCAACTCATTGACCCAAATTGTGTCACCTGATCACATCCATCTGCAGAGGAAGCTTTTCTTTTCTTTTCTTTTCTTTTCTTTTCTTTTCTTTTCTTTTCTTTTCTTTTCTTTCTTTTTTCTTCTTTTCCTTTCTTTCTTATCTTTTTAAGATTTATTTATTTATTTTTAGAGAGAGACAGTGAGCACCCACGCACGCAGAATGGGACAGAGAAAGAGAATCACAAGTGGTCTCCCTGCTGAGCATGGACCCTGATGTGGGGCTCAAACCAACAGCCCTGAGATCATGACCTGAGCCGAAACCAAGACTTGGATGCTTAACCGACTGCGCCACCCAGGAGTCCCTGGAGTAGGGATTTCTAAACTTGCGTATCTTCGGGAAACCCCCGAGTGTCCCCGATGTATGCTATGACATCTTTTTCAGTGGCTGGAAAATAAATGGTTATCTTAGAAAAACAAGCTAAACCAAAACAAGGAGAGTAGCTTCATCCAGAGCTTTCCCTCTGTGGCAACAGGGCCCCCCTGGTTCCAGTGACGGGTTGTCAGAGGCGCAGTGCTGTTGTCAGGTGGGCAGTGAGAGCCGGGTGGGGGTGGAGAGTGAACGCTCAGGCAGGCCTCCATGACTGCACCTGCCTGCACCCAGGTGTCCTCGTGTGGACAGTGTCCAGCCCAGGGCTGCTTCCACCGTCACGGTGTTTCCCCAGTTGCACGGACGGTCATGATTCTGGCTCAGCGGTATCCCTACTATCAGTTTTGTTTAAGTCCCTTCAACTGTTCCTGAAATTTGGGGATGAGAGACCTATCAGCACCACCCGAGGCTTTCCCCAGTCAAGGGGGGACAAGGGGCGGGCACTTTGTGAACCTACGTGAGTGACACCCCACTGATGGGGGGTCATGACACCCCAACCTGGACGCCCTGTGTCCCTGGGGCCACCGCTCTGGACACTCACTGCAGGAAAGCGGTCTTGCCTTGAGTAAATTGTTTCTCCAAACAATTGCACTTCCTTCGACTCTGGACTTCTGCCTCTTGATCTGCAGTCACCCTTTAGCCCAGTGCATCTGACCTGAGACCCTGTTCTAGGTAATAAAAGTCTTTGGAAACATCATACAA
This sequence comes from Canis aureus, assembly GCF_053574225.1. NCBI lineage: Eukaryota > Metazoa > Chordata > Mammalia > Carnivora > Canidae > Canis > Canis aureus. The sequence continues at coordinate 22,512,752 of NC_135613.1, read as the reverse complement.
GCCTGCTTGCACACCACTGTTCTCATGACCCCCACCCCTGATTTAATGCATCTTCCTGTAAGAGAAAATACCCTGGCTCTGTTAAGTCAGTTGCTTGGCCCTGCAGAGATTTGGGCTTGAAATCCCTGGCCTACAGAACAAACGATCTTTGAGGAACACCCCTCGTGTGCACATGTACTGATGCCCATTATTGCTTCTGAGCCCAGAGTCACTTCTCTCCTGGAACACCTGTCTCCCCCACTCACTGACCCCATACCTTGGCCTGTCTTCCTTCCCATCCAGCATCTGTTCTAGTCCCCACTCAAAACCAAGACCAGTGGCTGTCCACAAAAGGAATGGAAGGAGGGGCAACATGGAGGCACCTTGACAAGAGGCACAGGCTGGGGGCTCCAACAGCAGACCCGAGCTCTCCTGCAGTCCAAGATCAGGGGGCCAGCAGGACTGGCTCCCTCTGAGGCCGTGAGGGAAACTCTATGCCAGGCCTTCCCCCACCCCACCCCTGGCTCCTGCTGCCTTGCTGGTGGTCCTGGGAGCCCCGTGGCTTGTAGACGCATCACCCTGGTGTCTGCCTTTGTCTCCACAGGGAAATTGCCCTGTGTGCATGTCTGTGTCTACATGTCTCCCCTTTGTAAGGACATTGATGTATTTGGATTAGGGACCCACTTACTCTGGTGTGACCTCATCTTAACCTAACTAATCACATGTGCTATAATCTCATCTTTTTTTTTAATTTTTATAATCTCATCTTTAAGTAAGGCCCACATTCTGAGGTATGGCAGCTTGCAACTTCAATATATGAATTCGGGGGCGGGGGGGGAGATGCAATATAACCCATACCAGCACTCTTGCCAGATTGGAGAGTCATAGAAGGCAACTTTCCACCTGGAAAGTGGGGAGGAGTTGACTCAGCTAAAGGAGAGGTGAGGAATGGGGCTCTGGGTGGCTCCTCCACTTGCGTGTCCAACTCTTGATTTTGGCTCGGGTCCTGATCTCAGGGTCGTGAGATCAAGCCCTGCATTGGGCACCAATTCTGCTGGAGATCTCTCTTTTTTCCTCTCCCTCTACACCTCCCCTCACCCCCACTCTCCTCTACAGTAAATAAATAAATCTTTAAAACAAAAAAGGTGGACAGGGGAGGTAAAGAGTGTTCCAGGTAGAAGGATGGCACATACAGAGGTCCTGAGGATACAGAGAGGACAAGACGTGCCTTCTGGAACGAGCAGAGTCAGAAACACTTGGGTGGGATGTGCTGGGTCTGAAGAGGTAAGCAGCGCACATCCGTTGTGTATGCAGTGTGGTCTCCCCCGTAAACTCATAGACACATTTGCGTGCACCCAGGGCAGGAGGAAAGATGTCAGAATGTTCCTAGGGCCGCGCCTGAGTGGTGCTGGGCCAGCACTGAGGACTCAGAGGTTGATGGGAAGCCAGATCTGCTTCCCTAGATCACGCTGCTCCCAGGAGGATGCATTTCCCAGCGCGGAACGGTCTAGGCCCAGCAATTACAAAAACTTTTAAAGGCTTATGCGGCAACCCTTCCAGAATGTTTCACTGCAGCCCTCCTCGTAAACAGATTGTAAAGACGCAATCAGCCCAGAGCCACTCCGCTGTGATAATCTGATGTAAGCCAGGCACTGATTTATATGCGCCAGTCCAAACAAACATACCTGTAGACCATCAAACTGGAATTTCTTCCATACTTTCCTCTTATGCATTAAGGAACCGCTTTTATTTCTCTTTTGCCGGAGGGAAGTGATCTATTTACTCTGCGGAAGAAGAAAAGCCGCGTGCAGGATGCTAGGTAAGAGCGGTGAGGAGGGCCGAAGGCTGGCGGGGGGTTACCCTGCCTTTGCGGGCGGGCCCAGCTCAGAATGGAGGGGCCAGGCAGTTCAGTTCATGTTTATGCTCAGAACTACCCACATGGCGCCTGCTGTGTGCCCGGCGCTGCTCTGGGAGCCCTGGAGGCACTCGCTGGGGCACTCTCCCATCCCTGTGCAGAGATGGGTAAACTGAGGCAGCGCGCGGTTGGGGGAGGCGTCCATTTGCCCTCTGCCTCCCCTCCTACTACTCTCAAGCTGTTAAGATTTGGGTCTAGATTTCGTGGATGGAACTGGAGGGTATTATGCTGAGTGAAGTAAGTCAATCGGAGAAGGACAAACATTGTATGGTCTCATTCATTTGGGGAATATAAAAAATAGTGAAAGGGAATAAAGGGGAAAGGAGAGAAAATGAGTGGGAAATATCAGAAAGGGAGACAGAACATGAGAGACTCCTAACTCTGGGAAACAAACAACGGGTGGTAGAGAGGGAGGTGGGCGGGGGTGGGGGTGACTGGGTGACGGGCACTGAGGGGGGCACTTCATGGGATGAGCACTGGGTGTTATTCTATATGTTGGCAAATTGAACACCAATAAAAAATAAATTAATGAAAAAAAATATTTGGGTCTGGATTTGCCTTCTTAGTTCCCTGGCTGGGGAGAGCCTCTGAATCCACACACTGCCTTCTCGGCCCCCCTCTCCCTCCTTGCTCTGCCCCTCATCCTCCTCCTCCCCTCCCCTCTCCACCCTCTTCTCATCATCCTCCCCATCCCCCTCCCCTTTAGATAACACACCTGCGGTGATGCCATAAAGCACTCCGTTGACTCCAGTTCCTCATTGCTCCCTGTGTCCAAGGTTTTGTCCACATCACAGTTCCCTTGCCCCAAAGGTACAGAAGAGATTTCCCCATCTCTTAACTCTGAGTTCATGCTCTGTGTCGTGTTCTGAACATTAGAATGAGGTACAGGTGGCCACAGGCCAGCTCTGAGCCCAAGCCTCACTGGTCTGCTCCTCCACGGGGGCCGCGAGTGCACACGCCCAGGCGGGCCCACTGGTCCCAGAAGGAGGATGAGGAACATGGGGAGCGGAGCCACGCCGGCTGAGAACCCGCCTGGTCAGCTGACTCTTAACCAGCCCCGAACTTGTGAGCTAGACAGATGTTTGTTGTTGCGGGCTGCTAAGAATTTGGGGTTTGTTACACAGTATTTTGTGAGCCACAGGTAGCTCCTACAATATTTCCTGTAAAAAGTTGACAGACAGAGAGAAGTGCAAATAAGATAACTCTCATTTGCAGTTTTGCCACCCAGGGATGGCCTCTGTGAACATTTAGGGATCTCTTCTGCTGCTGTCTTGCCCTGGTAGATACAAACGTGCCTGAGAGTGTACCAATAGGACCGCACTGCACGCACGTCTTACAGACGCCAGGTTCCTCTTCAGCCTCCACACCCTCCCTCAAGCTGTTCTATCCCCGCTCATCCTTGTCTTCTGTGCAGCCTCAGGTCTTTGCACGTACTGTCCCTTCTTCCTGGAACGCTCCTCACCTCTTCTTGGGCTGAGCCAACTCCTGCCCATCTGTCAGGTCTTACCCTGCCTGGAGGTTGCCCCTCTTACCCCCGAGCCAGGGGACGGTGCCCCTTTTTGAACTCCCTGTCCTCATACCGCATTCCTTACCTGCCTGGTGTGGAGCTGGGTGCTGGTCAGTCCCCTCCCCCGGGCTGGGAGCTCTGTGAGGCCAGGACTGTCGTGTCGTGGTTTTGAGGAGGCATGGACCTCACTTGCTTTGGTCTGACTCCTCTTTCCTCTTTAACTGGCAACCTCTAAATCATGACTCTGTCCTGTCAGGAGACCTCTCCGACTCCTTTGTCTCTAGTGTGGCAGGTGCTGGTGGCCCTGTCCTCAACCCTCAGCCTCTGCAGTGTGCTCAGACTGTCACCTGCGTGCCTATGAAGGCTTAGTCACATGCACCCAGAAAGCTTATTAAAATGCAGATTCCAATTCTGGGGTCGGGCCTATACTCTGCATTTCTTTTGGGAGGCTGATGCTTCTGGTCCCCAGGTATCTGTTGTGTCCCAGGCGCTGCACAACTCCCAGCCACCCTGGGGGTATCTGTGCTGGGGGGCCTTCCACCAAACCACATAAGGCTGCTCTGTGCAGCAGGCCAGCTGTGTCAGGGAATGGACACCCTGAGGAGTGGCCCTTGACGTGTGACTCTGGGGGTTGGCATAAATACCCAGCTCCCCTGCCCCTGAGTCAGTGGTTCTCCCCGTAGGAGGGAATTCTAGTCACCAGTGGGGCAGGCATATCAAGAAAAACCCATTCGGAGCTGCCTCTGCTTTCCCATCTCATATGCCTGCCCTTTCCTGAAATCAGCTACTCAGACTCGGGTTCTCACCGGCTCCTTGAAGAACTCAGATTAGGACACTGTTATGGATAGAATTGTGATCCCCCCAAAAGACATGTTGAAGTCTCAACTCCAAGTTCTCGTGAGCACGACCTTGTTTAACAATAGGGTCTTTGCAGATGTGACCAAGTGAAGATGAGGTCATGCTGGAGTAGGGTGGCCCTAAATCCAATGCCTGGTGCCCTCCTGAGAAGAGGAGGGACAGACACGCAGAGAGAACTCCACGTGACAACAGAGGCAGAGATTGTCCATAAGCCGAGGAACACCAGGGACCAGTGGCAACACTAGAAGCCAATAAGAGAGGCATACATGCTGTTTCCCAGAGCCTTCAGAGAGAGCTCAGCCCACCCACTAGCAGTGTGGTGTCAGATTTGTGGCGCCCAGAACTGTAAGTTGCTGCTGTTCTGACCCATCTGGTTCGTGGTCACTTGTTACAGCAGCCCCAAGAGACTAACATAGACACCAATATGTGTGTCCTTGGGCAAGTTACTTAAGCATTCTGAGTCAGCTTCCTCCTCTGTTATTGGGTTCAATGTTGACCTCACAGGGTTGGGGGGAGGCTCAGGGATGAAGGAAGTAAAGGGCCAACCACGATTCCTATTTCACAGAGGCTGTCAGAAAATCCTATCTTCCTTATCATTGTGGTTTCTGTGTGCTCTGGAGCATCTGTGGGTTTGGGTTGATCTCTCAAATGACCTGGCCCTTGAAAATGAGGGATTTCTGACCCTTAAATGGGCATTTTCAAACCCTGTTGGTGCAAGGGTCACTTGGTAGGAATAGATTATAAGCATCAAACACCTAGCATTTGCTCTGGTCCTTGACTCTGAGGCATGTATGCAAAGTTGAGAATAACATGAGTGTGCATACATTCACTCCAGGCCACTGAGCACGGCACCGGTTTGCACATCCTCAAATGAAATAAACAGGTCACAGCAACAGAACAGGATTTTTAACCTGGGTGAGAAATGCATAAAACAGAGGAGTGGTTCAAGTATGGGGTTGGCTTATCACTTAGACCAGAGGCTGGGAAACATTTTCTGTAAAAGGACCAGATAGTAAATACTTCAATTTCCATTGCAACTACTCTACTCCATGGCGGTTGGGCAAAACCAGCCATTGACTGTAAGTGAACAAATGGGTGTGTGCCGATAAAACTTTATTCATAAAACAGGTGGTGGGCCACATTTGTCCCAGAGGCAATAGCATGCTGGCTCCAGGTATTGACAGGCTATTAGCAAATCACCAAAAGTAATAAAGTAAGAACAACTTATTGTCACCCAGAGGGAATCACCCAGTCCAAGTTTTTGGGCATCTGGCTTTAGGTTTCCTCAGAAACACACCTTGATAGAAGGATTTGAGTACAAGGAGTTGATTTGGGAGCTGGGGCAGCAGGACAGGGGAGGGAGTGAAGAGTAAAAGGAACATCATTCAGAATGTCACCACTGTGACTCCTGGGACTCAATGCACCTGGACCCTGGGAAGCAGGGTTGGCCCCACTCCAGAGCCCTGCCACCAGCTCATGCATGAAATCCCTTCCCGCCCCCCACAGTTGAGGGCTGCTTTGGGAGGGGAGGGGTCACCGAAGCACTTGTACTTACCCTGTATGTAGACAGGCTTGTCCCCAGAATGGCAGCCTCAGGTGTTGGGGCGTGCTGGGTCCTGGTTGGGGATCTACAGGGACAGGCAGGAAAGATGTCCATGCGGGATTCAGCAAGAGAGAAAGGAAGCTCTGGGGGAAACACGCTGGTGTGATGCTGTTTCTGTCCAAATAAATAACACGCGGTATGTTTCTACCTGAATAGAAAAAGTATGCAAGGAGCTTGCACACATGTCGCTGAGCAAGCAGCGTGCAGGTGTGGGCGCGGAGACGCAAAGAGGCGTTCGCTTCGACCTCGCTCACGTTGGCATCATTGGCGTTTTTGCAGGCAGTGCGTGTCGCCCTGGGAAGGTGTGAGTCAGTACAAATACACAGGGGACGCTATAGGGAGAGGCCTGGGCTCACAGCGCCAGCTTAGCGTTAAGTTAAAGTTAGTGAGGTCAGTTATAAAACAGTCGATAAAAAAATAAATAAATAAAAATAAATAAATAAAACAGTCGATAGAGTAGGATTACATTTTATATCATTTTGTATGTGTCTGAATTATACTATGTGTGTACGTGTGTCTCTGCGCCATGTGCCTGCCTATCTATCCGTCTCTGTCAGTCTATCCATCTGTCTCTATCATTTTTGTCTGTCGATCTCTCAATATCTGTCTATCTATCTCTCAATAGCTAATCAATATCTACCTGTCTGTCCATCTGTCTGTCTATCCTCAGCAAGCGGCTCATCCAGGTAGAGGGCTTGTTCCCAGTTTGTACTCAGGCTCCGGATCCGTCAGTCAAAAAATATGTTTCTTGTGTTCCCTCCTGCCCACCCACCGGAGGTAGCTGAAGGTAGACAGGAACAAGGTCTTTCCAGCAGGATGTGTGAAATGAGAAGTGGGTGGAGGGTTGACGGCCAGGAGCCAGCCACAGGGGGGTGGTGAAGGAGCTGGGGAGGGGGGGCCAGAGCACTGAGAGGACTGGACGAGGGCTGGAACCTGCTGCAGCAAGGCCACTGGACGCTGACACATGCTTCCAACACTCAGTGCTCGTCCTTCCCGTGTCTTCAACACCACATTAGCTCAGGGCCTTTGCACACGCGGGGCCCTCTGTGTAGGGTGCTCGCTCTCAGCTCATCACTTGGCTGGCTCCTCCTTGTCCTTTGGGTTGAGCTCAGTTGCCACCTCCTCTCAGTAGCCTACCCTGGCTGCTCCATCTCCCCACCCCTGCTCTGCCCCCAACAATTACTCTCCCTACCACACACCCTGTTCATTTTCCTCATAGCTCTAATCTCTGTCTGAAACACCCTGGTCCCTAGGTTGTTTTATTATCTGTGTTCTCCGTCAACCAGGGAGGGCGAGGACCTGGCCTGTCTGGTGCGCAGCTGCACCCCCAGTGCTGGGATGCAGTAGATGCTCAATAAAGCCTGGCTCCCAGCAGAAGTCTGTGCCCCCGCGGATAACAGGGCCCCAGGGGGGAGGGGGGGTTGCTGGGGTCTGAACCGTGCAGAGGAAGAGAGCTTGAAAGCGGGTGAGCTGGCCGCATGTTGCTCTTCCTGCTGTAGTTCAAAGTCAGCCCTGCCCCTGGAACTGCCATTACGGGTTCAGATTGTTCCAGAATCCCGCTGCCGACTGTTCAAAAGGCTCCCAGCCGCTATCAGGAAATAGCTCAGGAAGGTCTCCGTTAAACACCAAGAAACTGAGATGCAATCAGCAGGGCTGGAATTCAGGAAAATGCTGGCTCTGGAGTTTAAGAAACAGGAGAGCATGTCTCAGGGCAGAAGGAGGCAAATCTGCCAACCCAGCCCCATGCTCCTTCCACCTGTCAGGCGAGGGCAGGCCCGCCTCTCCCGTCCCACCATTAGCGGCAGGAAGCGGCGGCCTCCAGCCCGGGGTGCCCCGCGTCCTCACGGCGGAGCCTGGGATCCCGCTGCATGTGGACAGGAATGTTCTGTGATTGCTACTTCTTCCTGCTAGTTGGCATCAGCCAGTAATCTTTCAGTTGTGGTCTCGAAGGCCAAACATGAACCAGGATTTTCCATTATGGTTGCAATTTTGGCTTGTAATTTTATCACTCGAACTAAATCCACTTCAGAAATACCATAAACTAATTGTCACTGAATAAACTGAAACTTTTGAGGAGTTTATAAAAGCGATTTAATGAAAAGAAAAAAAGAGGAAAATAAAAAACAAATGTTGTCTACAGAACTGTTGGCAAAAAGGTAAAAACTCGCTGTTTCTTTTGAAAGCGTGCCCCCAGCCCGGCCCGAGCCCTGTCCGCGCGGCCCCAGAGCCCAGCCGAGGGGGCGCTGCGTGTGCTGGAGCCGGGGAGGCCGGCCCGGGGCGTCGGGGGCCGGGGCGCCAGCTGGGTCAGCTGAAAATCAATGGGCAGGGGCAGATCAAACCCTCCTGCAGCAGAATGGGTCTCGTTTCCTTGATTAAAAGTACCAATAATAACAGCAAATGTCGGGGTTAAGTAAATGTGAGTTAATTACTAGGCTGTGACCATTTTCACAGTTTCTGAAGCTAAACACTCCAACGCAAGCTGTCAGTTTACGTTAGGCAATCGTTTGCACGACTACCGGTTCGCTGTCTCACGTCCCTCATATTAAGAAACAATATACAAAGGGTATAAAGTGATCAGCTCTGTTTATCCTGAGGAGGAGGGTTGTAATGTCAGCGCACAGGAGCGGGGGCCGACGGAGAAATTGTTCCTGGCTTTTTTGATGGGCTTCTGCTGATTGTTTATGAATGAAAAATCTTTGGAGAAACTTCTGAACGCCGACAATCTGGGAATGGTCAAGCGGAGCGAAGCCCATCAAAGCATTCCCAGCTCGGAACAGGGAGAGGAGAGGGTTTCCTTGGGGGCGTGCCTGGTTGACAAGAGAGGGTCTGCGGGACAGACAGGTCCTTCTTGGGTCGAGAGGATCAGGATTTGGGGTCTGTTGAACTCCTTGCAAGAAGTATCCAGCTGGGACCCATAAGGGTCGATTCCAGCATGTTCCATGACTGCCAGAGTGGGGTGGAGTGGGGGCAGTTGTGCCCTTCTGAGCTTCCTGTTGGCTGAGGAGAGTGGGGTCAGTATGATGTGGGGGGGGGGTCTTCCTCCCACCACGGCCTTGGAAAAAAACAAGAACCTCTTGCCTTGGACCCCAGGAATGGCAGGTCTTCTGTGAAAACAAGACACGGAGGTATCAGAAATCACCCCAATTCCAGGAATGGTGGAGTCTCATGTACAACAGCAGCAACGACAAAACCCCTGGAGAAATGTCTTCTGTGGTTATGCCTCACAGGACGGGAAGTAAGGAGAAGCAGCCCAGCTGTCCGTCAACAGGTGGACAAACAGAATGTGGCATATACAGACAATGGAGTATTACTCAGCCTTAAAGAGGGAGGCCATCCTGACACCTGCCATGGCACAGAGGGACCTCCAGGACATGCTGAGTGAGGTAAGCCTGTCGCCACAGGACGAATGCCATACGGTTCCACTCATACGAGGCCCTGGAGGAGCCAGATCTATAGAGACAGGAAGTAGACTGGGAGGGGAGGGGTGTCGAGGCCGGGGAGGGGGTGGGGAGGGGGTGTTTCATGGGGGCAGAGGTCCAATCAGGGGAGATGAGAAAGTTCTAGAAGTAGTTGGTGGTGATGGTGGCACAATGACGTGAATGTACTTAATGCCCCTGGACTGACACTTTAAAATGGCTAAAGATGGCAAATTTTGTTGCGTATGCTCTACAACGATAGAAGAAAAATAGCCATACAACAGGTGTGAAGGTGAGATGAAGCACTGCATCCAGACAACGTGGGTTTGGTTGGCGAATAGCAAGCATTTGTGTATTTAAATATTCATTATCATCATTATTACCAGCACCCCGTAAATTCTTGTGGGTTGCTTTATGAGGGAGAGAAGGAGAGAGAGGGGAGGGGACTTACCTTCTGTTACTGATCTATAGCAGCATGTGTCTAGAGTGGTTTTGAGGAGAAGGGGCTCCTGTGATCACATTTACAGTGTCAGGTTGGTGAAGCAGGCCTTTACCATGAGCTCGGGCCCTGAAGTGTTTGTGGGGCATCCTGTTCTCTACGGCCCCAAGTCGAGGTCCGCGGGGCCTCCCCACGTGTGCCCTCTTACATGTCTAATCTGCTAGACCATCTTCCAAGCACTGTTGGCGTTCCACGCTCCCTATGACGCCTGGAGGGATGAGGCAGGAACCTTTTATGGATGAGGGGCAGAGGTGGCCCGGTCCCCGCCTCGCCGGGGCTGTCCCCATCGGGAACATCCTGGTCCGAAAGTAGAAACCACCAGCCATCGGGGTTCTATCTTGCCGTGGGGCACAGCCTCTTAACGGCCAGGTGTTTTTAATAAAGGGCCGCCGATTCCGGCTGGTATTGCACAAACACGGGGGAGGAGAGAGAGGATGACTTTGCTGTTTAGGTGGCCATCCCCCAAACAGTGACAGTGTCATGGCTGGTGGGAGACAGTGCTACAGACACCTTCCGTAGGGACTCCCTGCCCCCCAACTAGACGTGCGTCGCCAGGGAGCCGCTGCTGCTCATGCCATCTCCCTCTCCCTCTCCTTCCCCCTGCTTTTGCCTGGAAGAACGTTTTGAGTGGCTGCCAGGAGACAGACCCAAGGCTGGGTACCAAGCCCAACTTCTCCTGCAGGAGAAGGAGCACGGGTTTCTTCTTTCATTAGAATGCACCCACTTTTCCCAATCCCCCCCAAAGCATGCAAAGACCGATTTGCTTTTCCAAGTTTTTTTTTTTTTTCTTGCTTTTCCAAATTTTAAGGAGGCTCCTGAGACGCAAGCCCTGTGGCGCTAACACCTGGCAGTCCCAGGCAAGGGGGGATGAGCTGGTCACCCAAGCTCCCAGGCCGGGCTTCAGGCGTCTCGAGCTTTCCTCTGGCTCAAAACAAATCCCTGCAGCCCGGCCGCCTGGGGACTGCGATCGGAGCCCCGTCTGCACGAACCCCTAATTGGCTCTCTGGCGGTTCACGAGGGCATCTGATCTTATCATCTTCTTCTCTGGCAAGCCTGGCTCCACCAAAATAACTGTTATCTGGAAATAAAATAATACAGTTGATGTCCGGACCGTCCAACGCCGTCCCGGGCGACCTCCGCTCTAATGATTTAATAGGTGTCCCTGGTTAATCACACGGAGTATTTATCAAGCCAGAGGCATTCTGCTCCAACACAAAGGCACGGATGTATAGCAATCCTGCTCAATGAAGTGAGTTCACAGGCACCAGGCTTTTTTCGTTTCTCTTTCTCTATTTGGCTCTAAGATGGCTCCATTCCCCACACCCCACCCCTTCCCGGGGCAGGAAAAGTGCATGCCGCTCGCTCGCAAGTGTCTTGACTGCATTTACGTCACCTAAGAATTTTCTTTTTCTGGCTCGTTCTCTGGCATCGCCCGGCTGAGAGGCTCCAGGAAAATCGTAAACCCCGATGAATGGCACCGCGGTAACAGCCTGTCCCATTGGAACACGTTTGTGCTTTTTGTCTTGTAATGTCAAAATGAACTTGGCCGGGAAGCTGAGGCCGCCAGCTGTGTGCGGGGTTGGCTTTCTGTGACTCTGAGGGGGGAGGCGTGCGGCAGGGTGGGGAGGACAGAGGGGGCCCGGCAGGCTCCCTCCACGTCCCTGGGAGAGGCGCCTCACCGGCCTCTTCATCCCTAACTAGGGATCATGGCAGACCCTCGTGGAACTGCCCCGACGGCTCTGTGAGTGCTCCCACGACCTTCTTGTCCACCCTGGGGGCTGAGCGTGTCACACGGGGAGGCCTGGACCAAGAGGAGCTAAGCCTGGCTTTGCCGCTGCATTGCTGTGTGACCTTGCGGGAGGCTCCCCCTCTCTGAGATTCCACATCTGTGAAACGAGGGGACACTGGGCTAGCCAGAAGTTTCCAGCATCGTCTCATCCTGGGGTCTTATTTTCTATGGAGACCCTCCCAAGATGTGACGTGTAAAATGGCTAAAAGCTGGGCTCTGTCTGAGACAGACCGGCAGTAGGTTGGCCCCGTCCGCCGAGCGCCCCCTGCCCCATCCTCTGAGGGCTCTGGGGTCTTCTCACCACTTAATAAACACGCCACGAGATGCTCTGTGCCGGGAATTTCACGCTGGTGATTCTCTGTTCTGTGGCTTGCCAAAGCCAGGGTCAGCGTGCCTGTCTGTCTGCTTGTCCATCTGTCTGTCTTGCTGCCTGCTGCCTGCCTACCTGCCTGCCTGTCTGTCTGCCTGCCTGTCCATCTCCCTGTCTACCTGTCTGCCTGCCTGTCCATCTGCCTGTCCGTCTGCCTGCCGTCTCCCTGTCTGCCTGTCCATCTATCTGCCTGTCCGTCCGTCTATCTGCCTCTCTGCCTGTTGCCTTTGTCTCTCTGTCATCCACACGTCTGTCCCTCCGTTTTCTCAGGCTGGCTCAAGTTCTCTCAGAGCTATCTTCTTTTGTTTCTGAACCTGAACCTGCCTGCAGACCCTTCGGGGACCTCGCGCAAACACAGGTCTCCAGCCTCCAAGTCTCTGATTCTGGGTCTGGGTGGGGCCTGAATCCTGCCTCTCTGAGGAGCGCTGGGTCGTGTTCCTGGACCGAACTTTGGGAATTCCTGGTTCTTTTCCCACATTTGCCGATGCACAGAGTGTCTTCATGCTTGATTTCAGAAGCTCTTGAAGAAATGGTATAAAGAACAGAGATAGTACCATCTATTTCCTACATGCAGTCAGACTAACGGCCAACAATGTACTTATGTCCAACCTTGAAGTTACTGATCCACAGTTCGGGACCTAACAGCATATGCACCATAGAATGCTTGCATTTATTAAATGAACTATTTCTCCCCTTACAGTTGAGGGGCAAGTAAAGCTCTGATTAGTTAATTGACAAACCAAGTGTTCAGTGTGCCAGGACCCTGCCACACTCCCGCCTGGGTAAGTGTCTTGCAGGATCCTCACGCAGATCCATGTGGGACGAGCACAGAGATGCCCACCCAAGTGTCGTTGATGGTGGTAAGAACCAGGAGTCCATCACTGGAACAGTGGACAGTACAGCAGGGGCGCCCACCTCATAGGCTCCGGTTAGGGACAGTGGATTGGGTCCACCCAACCCATGGACAGATCGTAATGCTGTGCTCAAGGGGGAGGTAAAGGAGAATGATGGATTTAATGCAAGATCACTGATGCTGACTGCACACAAAGCCTTGTGCAAGGACACACAGAAGTAAGGACACAAGGAACAGTGGCCTGTGTGGTTAGAGGGGATTAGAGAAATAAAGCAAGGGTTGGGGGAGTGGCCGGGGATCCCTGGGACCAGGGAGGAAAATGATGTCCTCTGTACCCGAGTTGAACTAAAAAGTCCTCAAACAAAGACATCCATAAGGTGGGGGGGGGGAGCCAGTGTTCCCCTGTTGGCCGTGGGCACCCATGGACCAGTAAGATGCCCCCCTCCCCTTGCAGCCTCTGCTCCTCTGCAGCTCCCTTGGTACCTTTTCTCTCGGGCTCAGGACCCCCCCTGCCTGCCCCTCCCATGGAGTGCGGGGTCCAAAGATAGAAAAGAAACCACACATCAGACCTCGTCCTGGTCGCCCTCATCCCCTTGTGGTCTGCAGTGGATGGGCCTGGGTTTCTCCCCGGAGTCTGTGGCCCAGCCCAGACCCACAGGCCGGCTGTCCATGGACCCACGACATCAGAATCAACGAAGGCACTTGACCAAAAAACCCTAAATTCCCAGGGCCCGCTGCAAACCAGGCTCTCTGGGGCTGAGGATTCTGGGAATCCTTTTCTGTTTGTCTGTTTAAGTTTTGTATAAGTTTTCAGGTGTTTGGGATGAAGCCGGCGTTAGAGCCAGGAGCTTTGCCCCAACCTGGTCTCCAGGTGCCCGGACCGGACTCGCCTGCGCCCCCTGGTGGCGAGGACGAAGGGCGCTCAGTGTGCCTGGGCAGGTGGCCTTTGGGTGGGTGGAGGGAGGGGAAGCCCGCCCGCCCAGGAATACTGCGTGCCCGGTGTATTGCCGCGGGCGCTGCCTCGGCGGATCTCACTACCCTTTCTACACGTGCCTGTCCTGAGTCCAGAGGAGTGGCTTTCACGGTGGGCCTGACATGTCGCCATGGCCCGACATCAGGGAGATGGTTTGCCGGAGACCTTTTTCTTCCTGCTACTCACATCTGCTCAAGTCTACATGCAGGTCAAGTTCCCTGTCCCCTGTCGCTGCTCAGAGGCCTGTGGAGAGGACATGGGTTTTACCTACAATTAATTAGGTAGGAAAGGTGCTGGCACTGTGTGTGTGTGAGAGAGAGAGACCCGTAAATTGCCTCACTTTGTTGTATCCACCAAATGCAGACAACCAACCGAATATCCGTGTGTGAACACATGTGGTCCCTGTGCCCCAGGAACTTGGAGTCTATCGGGGGAAAATGTAGTCAAAGAACCACACAAACATGTAATTAGATTTGGAAGGCCTGGTGAAACTTAACCTGAGTCCGCAGCGAAAGCCAGGCTGAGAGCACTCAGAAGGTGGGAATAGTGCGTGCCAAGGCCATGTGGCAGGAAAGGACCTCTTGTGTTGAGTGTGGCTGGAGAGGGAGGCAGGGCCAGAGCTGCATGGCTTGGAGTCCGTGGGAAGGGCTGGGGTCATGTTCTGTGAGTTTCTGTGTTGTGGGAGGGGCTTCAGCAAGGGAATGACATAATTCCATTTATATTTTTGTTTCCCCTGATATAGTAAATGCACATTGTTAAGGAAGATCAAATCATCCCAAAAACTTTTTCACGGGAAACACTGGCATCCTACTTTACTCCACCTCATTCCCAGTTCCATTCCCCAGAGTAAGCATTTTGGACATTTTTGGTTTTGTTTGTGTGTCATAAGCTCAATGTTTGTATCTTGCTCACAACAGTAGAGAACATCAGCCATCACTGAATAAATGAATGAATGAATGAATTCCCACCCCAAATCTCCCAGGGCAGACTCAGGAATAGTTTCTGAAAGTTTGGAAGTATTAGAGCAGCCAACAGCCTCCATCCAAGCAGATCCAAGCCCTGCCTGTGGGCCTGTTACAAAGGGTTCCTGCTGTATAAGTAGGAGTGCTGCATTCTCTTGGGGGCTGCATGCCAAGACAGCCAGAGCAATGGGGAGGGGGTACCCACAAGGCCTGGTGTCTGAAGGACCCACTCAGCCAGTGGCCCCTGGTGGGCAAGGTGAGGTGGGCTGCCAAGTGCAGTTGACAGGGAAGCAGGCTGCACGGATGGCAAAATGTCAGGAAGACATGACTCTGAAGCCCAGCTGCGGGGAAGGCTCGGAGGAAGGAGGGGGAGTGGGAGATCGTAAGCCAGGACTTCATCTTCCTGGACAACCATCAGGAAAGATTAAGCCCCAGCCGTGTGCCCAGGACTTGGTTAGCGTCTCAATGTTTGCATGCAGCCAGGTGAGTGGCGTCTTAGTGCATACAACAGTCCACTGTCCCTGGGCTGGCCCTGGGGCAGCGCACACCGGGAGCTGGATGTCGCTGCACTGGCTTCATCCTCACCAGGAGCTCATGAAGCAGCATTGCTGTCACTGTGTCCCCTTGGAGGTGGGGAAAAGCCCGAGCATCCAGAGGAGAGAGCTCATCCCAGCTTCAAAGACATATAGGCTCCAGGCCCAGCCTGCGACCACTGGGGGTGATGGGCCCTCGTCAGTGAGCAAATGGACCCCCAAGGAAACATGGATGTGGGTGGCGGCTTTGTCTCTGTCTGTGACAGAGAGAGGTTAGGGGATGCTCCAGTGGACTCAGCACATCCACCTGACGGTGTGTGTGTGTGGAGGGGGTGCATTTGGTTTTGATCATTTCTTCTCCCAACTCTGTCTTCCCTTGGGATCTCTCCCCCACAATGTCAGGATGCTTCCAGAATTCCTAAGAGTTTGCAGAATTAGTGCAGGGCACTGAAGAAGGGAGTCTTCTCTGGACTGTCCAGAAGAGATGTTCAACACTGTGGCCATTGGAACTGCCGAGCGTGGTGAAAGAGGGTGCCCAGCAGAGCCTGGAGAGTCAGCAGGAGGAGCGAAGAGCAAAACTTTCCTCTGGGGGTAGCTCAGTCCAGTGGGTAGGTGTTAAGTGGCTGGCCAGCGTGCCCCCTGCCCTCGGTGCATGACCTCTAGCGCTCTGAGCCTGCTGGCCCAGAGTAGCACCTGCTCCAGGGCTGCTCTCTGAGGTCTGCTTTGGCCCCACCTTCCACCCTGGGACTCCCTGGGATAGGATTTGTGTGTAGGGATCCCCAGATAGCAGCTAACCGCCAGACCAGACACATCCCCACAGACAGGGAGAGGCACTGGAGGGATGCAGGGTGGCAGGGAGACACTTAGGGAGGGTGGATGGCTCATCCCCTGGCTCCTTCTCAAGAGAATGGTTCAGAGAGCTTCCTGCAGTTCATCCTTTCTGAAAAAGTCTTCCCAAAGATCCAGCGTTTGGCTTATTTCAAATCAGTAGTGGGTGCAGAAACTGAGATAGAGTTGTAAAGAATCCCAGAGTGCCGGGGGGCATTTGCCATTCTCAGGTCCTGTGTGTGAAGCTGTGTGCTGCAAGCGCTAGCCAGTGTGTACTGGGGATCTTTTGTCTCAGCAACATCAGCAGTGGGAAACCTGACAGGAAAACACATTTCCCAGGAGAATGCCTATTCATGGTCGTCGGAAAGGGAAGGGACTGGTCCAGAGTGTGAGCTGACAGCAGAGTGGAGTGAGGGAGAGGCAGGAAGATGAAGATTCATCCATCCACCCATCTACCCACTGACCCATCCATCCATCCATCCATCCATCCATCCATCCATCCATGTATCCATCCATCCTTCCATCCATCCATCCTGCCATCCATCTAGCCACTCATGCATCCATCCATCCACCCACCCTTCTATCCCTCCATCCATCCATCCATGGATTCCTTCAACAAGTACTTGTGGGTACCTACAGTGGGCCAGGCTTTCATGTCTGTGCAGGAGACACCATTAAGGATCCTATCCCTAGGAGGCTTATATTCCAGTGTGGGAAAACAGATGACAAATGAACACAGGAAAAAAGGTGCAGCATGCACAGACATTGGGTTCTACAAAGAAAAATCAAGCAGCACCAACGGGATGGGGAGAGTGTGTGTGGTGCTGTTTAAGTAGAACTGTCCTGTGGGGTCTGATCAGATGTCATTTGATCTGCCAGAGGGTCTCTACATTCCTAGTGGAGTGGGTGCAGAGATGGCCCAATGACAGGGGGACAGCAAGGAGGCTCGAGTGTAGGGAAAGGGGGGTGCTTGGAACCAGGGAGGCCATGAGGCCAGGCCATGGAGCTTGGATTGTATCGTGCTGAGTGGGATCTAAAGAATCTGGTTGTCTCTTGTGTGAGAATTCATTGGTGGTGGGCAAGGTGCAGGCAGGGAGGTGTGTGGAAAGCTGTTGTGCTAATCCAGGTAGGGATGACAGGGTTTGGCGCTCTGCCTGAAGGGAAGCAGGGAGGATGTGGAGAGGAGGAAGGGGACAGAGGGAGCCTGAGTGGGAGGAGAGAAGAGACAAGAGTGACCCAAAGGTCAGAGCCTGCCCATCAGCTATTATGGGAAAGACTTGAGAAGGAGCAAGTTTAGGGGGTTCATGGGTAGGGTGAAGGCAGTCGTGGCCTTGGGCCCTCAGGGGACACCTTTCAAGCACGAGAGCATGAGGGAAGGTCTGGAAACACAGCCAGGCCTGTGCAGCAAGATTCCTCAGTGCTGCCCCCCACCCCGGGTTCCTAACCAGACGGGCCTATTCCATGACCCTGCCTGGCCTCCTGCTGGAGAAGGGGTGCAGCACCCTAGCTGCATCCACTCCCCCCTCCCACAGGCTCTTCTAACCTTTGTGGCCTGGCTGCGGTCATGAGCTACCACCAGAAGCCCAAGCCTGAGCCTCCCAGGGCCCCACGCCCCGTCCTTCTGCTGCCTGGGCCACCCACTCCTGACTGCCAGCATGCTGACCTGAAGAACTCGCATGTCTGTCCGCAGCATTACCTGAGGGTGCAGAGCCCCAGACCATGTGTCCTTTCGCTTCAGCCAGGTAAAATTTGCATTTGCAAAAGGACAGAGAGTGGAGGGTCAGATGGACATTAAAATATATATGTTATACTTAAATGTATTTCTATATAAACACATTTATTTCTATGTTGTACTATATTGCACATAAATGCATAAGTAGATATTATACATAGTATATAAATTAGATATCATATCAATTATATCAGTATTAATTACATAAATGTTTACATTACATATTTTAATGAATATATAATTTTATATTAATAAAGTTGTACACTTTTTACATTTATATAATAGCAATATAAACATTGTATATATTTAATAAATACATCATTATAAATATAGTATTTATATATGAAAACTGTGTATTACATAAATGAAAAATAGCATCTTATAGAATGTAATTATTTCCTATAATGCAAACAATTGATAATAAATGTATACAAAATATACAAATAAAGCTATATAACTTTTAAAGGAGGCCACTCTGCTCCCTCCCTAGAGAGGAAGCTGCGGGAGGGCAGGTTTGTATCTTAGTTTGCCAGCACCTGACCCCCAGCAAGCCCCTTTCAGTATCAGTTGAATGGATAAAAGCCATTTCTTAGCAGGAGGCTGAGACCTCAGCGGGGGGATTACGTCTTAGCCCAGGCCTGCCTCCTGGTCCCTGGAGGAACCCTGTCTCATTTAGTCACAATGCAAAGGTCTTTCCCAGCGTCCCTGTACAGCTGGTGGGAAAGCACATAAAATGTCCCTCAGGAGGTTTATGAGTTCTGTTAGACTCTGGGGCAAAGCCCCCCGAGATAAAAGACTATTAACATGCAAAGGACCCACTCCGGATGCCTCTCTCCCTGCAAAATGCAGCTCCAGGAGGAAAGGGAGCCTCCCCGCGTCCCTCCCCCCAGGCCTTCCCAGGTCCCGGTTCCCAGGGGCTCTGTGCCCATTTCTGGCCGAGCAGACCTTTACTGAGCCCCGCCCTGAGCTGGGAGCCGGCCAGGGCCTGGGAATGCACACAAGAAGATAAGGCACCCCTTGGCCCTTCTTCTGAACCCTGGAGCCTGGTGGACCCTCCAAGTGACACCGTGTGCCTTTTGCATCTGCTTTGGGTGCTTGGGAACTAAACATCGTGCTAGAAAATAACTAATGTAGGAAAACTTTAAAACACCCATGACAAAAGTACATGTCGAAATGTCCAGAAAAGTGCACACATCACAGGTATGCTGCTTGATGAGTGAACAAAGCCCTGGGACTATCCCCAGCTGCCCTGGGAGCTCCTGAGCGCCCCTTCCAGCTTGCCTCCCACTCTCCCACCTCCTGATAAGGCTTATCAGGCCTGATGCGATTGGGGAAGCAGAGCTACCAAGAGCGATGTGGAAAAACAGATTTATTACAGGGATTAGGACTGTATGTGACTGTGGGAGGAGTCAGGGAGGGCTAGAGACCAGCCCCGCCCAGTCTTCCAGAAGCATCAGTTCAGTGGACCCGCGTGGCTTGGGGGGGAAACAGGGAAAGCAGGCTCGCACATGGATCTTCAGACGGAAACTCAGCATAGGAGCAGGTGGGAGAGCCTATGGAGGGGAGTTACTCCTGTGACTGGTGGTTCAGGGGTCACTGGTGGGCAGCGAGGCCAGCAGGTGGCAAGGACGGGGAGGGAGCAGAACCAGGTGTGACCCGCCAGCAGCTCCGTGCCAGCTCTCAGTAGGGCAGACGCCAGGACTTGCAGAGTCCTTCGGGCCAGAGGGTATACCCTTCTTCCTGCCAATCCAGGGTCATGCAGGGCACAGTGGCCACAGCTCAGCCCCGTGGACACAGCCCGACCCCCACACCGCAGGAACGCAGACCCATGTCACCTGTTGGAATAGACATTGGTGCAGGCTTTGTTCCGCATTACGTCAGTATTATGTTGGTCCTCCGTGTTGCTGTGTGCAGCAAGATGTGCTCGTTTTTGTGTTTGCACACTATTTTATTGTATAACCCGCCATAATTATTCATTCATTTAGCTGTTGCAAGGCAATGAAGCAGTTTCTAGTCGTGGACTGTTACAGTCGTTGACTGCCCTGACTACTCCTGCACACATCTTGTGGTGGGTGTCCACACACATTTTTTCCTGATAGACGCCTGGAGGCAGGCTTCCTGGCAGGGCTCGTAGTCAGCTTCAGTAAGTATAGCACTAGCACCACTTTATCATTTTTAGACTTGTGTGTCTTTATTCAGTCTGTGTCTTGAGTTCAGATTTCGACTCTGTTACCTGCAGGCCAAGCTCGTGCCAGATGTCCCTGACACATTTGGGATAAGGAGTGAGGGACCCTGCGTTGTGCGTAAACACGTTGTTTTGTTGTGAACTTGTTTATGGCCCGCCTCTCCCCTGGCCCCACATCCCACCCCAGATGTGAGCTCCCCGAGATCAGAGACTGTTACCAGAATGAAGACCCCTCAGAGACGTCCCTGTGCTTGTCCCTGGAACCTGTGAAAATGCTGCCCTCTGTGCAATAGGGCAGATGGGCTGCGTATGGAATTAGGGTTGCTAATCAGCTGACCCTAAACTGGGAGATTATGCTGGACTATTTGGTGTCCCCAATAACTACAGGGTCCTTAAAAGTGGAAGGAGGGGACAGGAGAGAGAGCAGTTATGACAGGACAAGAGGGCTGTCCCCACTCTTGCTGACCGTGAAGGTGATGGCCAGGCTGTGAGCTGGGATGCGGTACCTCTAGAAGCTGGAAACAGATTCCCTCCTAGACCTTCCAGAAGGAACCTGCCCTTTAGACACCTTGATGTTAGGCCGGAGAGACTCACGCTGGATTCGACTCCAGACTGTAAGAGAATACACGTATCTTTTAAACCACTCAGTCTGTGGTATTTGTTTCAGCAGCCACGGGAAACGGGGCCTGTCTTGTTCCCTGCTACGTCCCCAGAGCCTGGCCCACAGTAGATTCACTATGAGTGTTTACTGAATGAATCAGTATAGGGAACTCTGGCTCTGTGTTGACAGGTGTGCCAGCTGCATGGGGTTGCAGGTACAGCCAGTAAAAATTCAGGATGCCCATGTAAATTTGAATTTTAGATAAACAACAAACCATTTTCTTTAAAATTTATCCTTTTTTTTTTTTTTTATTGGTTTGGCGGGGAGAAGGTCAGAGGGAGAAGGAGAGAGAGAATCTTAAGCAGGCTCCATGTCCAATGAGGAGCCTAACATGGGACTCAGTCTCATTACCTGAGCCAAAATGCCCCAACAAATCTTTTTTTATGAAAGTATGTCCCATGCCTCACCAGAAGTCACCCAATGTTTCATTGCAATTCAAATTGACCTGGGTGTCTTGTCTGTAATCAGGAAGCTGTATATGCAGTCACTTCCCGGATCGCCAAGTGTGCCCCAAATTCCCAGCTAGGTAGGGGCCAACACAAGACTTGAAGGCAGACCCATGTGGCTCCAGAGCCCCCCAGGACCCACCCTCTCCCAGCTGGTCCCCACGCGCTCTGAGGAAGCAGGTCGGAGGGATGACTCCGCTGAGCAGGAGCAGACACCACGCAGCCCCTGTGAGTCTGTGAGGCCGGGTCCTGCCCCGTCCCCGAGGAGGACTGATGCGGGGCCCAAGGCCCAAAGACCTTGGCCGTGTGTGTCTTCCTGCCAAGCCGGCATTCCCCAAGCGGGGTCTGAGGAAACCTGCTAAGGAAACCAGGGCCAAGGGAAGTCCTTCCTCCATGGCCAGGCCAGGCGTGCTCTGGGAGGTGAAGCTGCCGGGATGCACGCTGGACAGGGTCGTGCCATTCTATTTCGGGGAGAACAGTACAAAAATAGGGTCCACGTGTTGTCTTTCCCCCACAGCGCACTGCCCCTGACACTCAGCCACCCTAGCTTGCACGGACTCACAAACACCTCCAGGAAATGCCTGGCCAAACACCCTTTCGTACATGCGGCGACACGCAAAGTCTCCAGGGTAGAGACCAGGCTGCTCGGGCAAGGGGCTTCACGTGTGCGTTCTTATGGCTGAAGACTTCAGACCACCTTGGATTTCTCCAGGGACTTAAAACACCAGAGATCAAGGGACCTGCTCAAGGTCCTGGGACACCATAGACCATTCCCCCCTACCCCCCCAGCTTCAGGCAGTGCTGGCTCTCAGACCACGGTGGCCCGATGCTAGCCGACATACCCCTGAGCCGGCACAGTAATTCGCACAGGCTTCCAGCTTCAGACAGATTTCAGGTTTTGTGAGCTCTACTGCAGATACGATCGTCTTGTACTTGGAGTTAATTTTGAAGTGCTCCCCACACAGCAAGAGGAAGGGTATGCATTGTTGGGCTTCCAGGGGCACGGGGATGGTGCCCATGGAGCTGGAGGAAAGGACGGCCTGCACAGCTAAGGACAGGGTGTGGGGACTGTGGTGAAGAGTGCAGTCCTAGAGGCGTCACCACTCAGGGCAGGGGAGGGGGCGCTGGTGCTGCTGCCACAGGCACCTCTCCTCCTCCGTCCAGACCCCAGCCCTGCTCCCGGGTTGCAGAGCAGATGGAGAGGCTGGACAGCCATCCCGCAGGGACCGATGGAGAACATCCACCACACTGGACACCATCAGAGCCTGCAGCCCACCTGTCCCTGTCCTCAGTGGAGGGAGCCTGGTGGCGGTGCCATGCCCGGACCCTGGTCCTGCCACAGGACAGGCCATGGCAGGGCTCCACCGTGCTTTGCTCATGACATTGGCTGCCATGTGTCCCGACCTGACCTGTCACCATCTCCATGCTCGTCCTCTCAGGCCACATGCCCACCACCATCTGATCGCCCCTCCGTGTCTCCCTTCTCCACGGTCTCCTGAGAGTATCTGATTTCACGGCCAGTGGATGAGTTCTGCGGGAGCCCGTGGCCACGCAGCTGTGCCAACAGAGCCTACCCACCCAGCCACCTCCCCTGACCCCGAGAGGTGGCATGAGTGGGAGGAAGCGTGCGCGGAAAGGGAGATTGAGGTGTGTGTAATGTTGTCACCGAATTAGATTGGACAGAAATCCAGCAGT
The DNA here is from genome assembly GCF_053574225.1 of Canis aureus. Classification (NCBI taxonomy): domain Eukaryota; kingdom Metazoa; phylum Chordata; class Mammalia; order Carnivora; family Canidae; genus Canis; species Canis aureus. The sequence continues at coordinate 22,489,948 of NC_135613.1, read as the reverse complement.
GCTTGGATCCTGCCCTTCTAAATGATCTCCTGCCCTCTTGGCCTGTCAAGGAGACTCCATGTAGAAGAGCAAATGTGAGGTCAGACACAGCCAGGGTCTGATAGTCACCAACTCGAATCTTTGGGAAGCCAGCTCTGGGGCTGGGAGCCAGGCCCAAACCCAGGACAGGATCAGGTCCTGCCCTCCAGTGCAGACAGCGATGGGGTGTTGCCTCCTAACTAGTCGCTAACCTGTTGAGAATAAAACTAGAGGAAAGCAGAAGAGTGATCACAATGTCACCTCATTTCTCGACTTGTGCTGGTAAGGTACGACGGGCCCTGCCTCTGCAGGTGAAGGCGTGCTCTAGTATCCAGTCTCAGACTCAGGCAGGTCTATCTCCCCCATCGCAGGCGGCCCCGGAGCAGCACCGGCCTCCCCTTGCAGGGACCTGTCTCCACAGCATGAGAGCATGAAGGAGCAGAATGGAATGCCTGCTTCCTGTGCATAGCTTCCTCCCAAGAGAAAGAGGAGGTGGCAGGGCAGGGCTGAGATTCCCACTCCTTGCTCCAGCTCCACCCACCCTGGAAGGAAGGGCTGGGTGAGAAAGCAGAGAGGCCAGGAGTTGTACATAAATGGGTTCCTTCCGTGTGGAAGGAAACATCAGGATGGGGAGGAGTCATCGTCTCCCACCCAGGAGCAGAAGTCACAGCTCGAAGGAGGAACTCGTCTCCAGATCAGGCGATTCCAGCACTGCTTAATGTATCTTCTTCATTCTGCTCTTCCTTTATGCCATCCTCGGCCTGTCGGATTTGTCCTCAACCAGGATCCTCATGCTCACAAAGTGGCTGCAGAAGTTTCACATATTGCATCCTTACCCAACATCCCAGAACGAGTGGCACCATCTTCCCCTGCGTCTCTGTACTGGGGAGGAGATCCTGTCCCTATAGGTTCCCAGCTGACACCACACCCTCCCCCCTCCAGTGGCCACAGCTGTGTCTCACACCTATGTGAAAAGAAAGTCCTGACAAACCCTGGAATGAGCCTGATTGGGTTAGACCGGTGGGGTGAGGGCAGGGACGGGGACGTGGCGCTGGATAGAGATCAGGTCCTGAACAAAGTCAGGGATCGGTTCTCAAAGCAAACGAGTGAGGAAGGCCCAGAGTGTGATTGTGGGGTATGGATGGGATAGGTAAGGTGGGCCATTGACCAAGAGAACTTGCCCCACAGTGGCTGACTTGCAACCTCATGGACGTTCAGAGACAGTTGCAAACCAGATCCTGCAAATCGGATCCTTATCTCCCAGGGAAAATTACGAGAAGACCCTGTGTCGTTGTATAAAACTTGATTCTGAACAACAGTGACATGCAAACATGCGCTTCACCAGCAAACATCACGTCTGTAAAACCAAACACTTGGGCCAAACCGGTTCCTGCTTTTGCTCCATCAGGCGGACTTTCCCACGCAGCCAGACTGGATGAGGGGTCAGAAAAAAATGTTTCTGAGGCTTGAAGCTTCCCGAGGGCAGAAGCTGCCCACACCATGGCCTCCGCACGCCCTGCGGCCCCAGCACCCAGCAGGTGCTCCGGGAGCATGTGCACAACGGGCGGAGGGGTGCCGCCGTCCCGACAAAGCTCCCTGAAGCAAGGAAAGCATCCCTCCGTACTTTCAGGGTTTGAAATGCGGCCCGTGTGTCTGGAAAACTGTGTTGCTGATTCAGTGTCCACGAAATGCTCTGGAATGTGGGTTCTGAGGGCAGGGTGGGGGCAGTTTCCCTGGCGCCACGGCTCCCGGTGCCACGGGCCCTGCTCCAGGCGGGCTGAGGCGTGGAAGCGCAGGTGCAGGGGCGCAGCAGGGCCAGGGTTCACAGGCGATGGGCGGTCTCCCGGTGTTTTGGTCCTTATTTCGAAGTTCTCATTCACGGTTACGAGAGCTCTCGGAGCGGGCGGGGGGATTGGGTGGTTGCAGGCTGGCTCTCACTAGGATGAGGTTTTCCCAGAAGGAGGGGGGTCCGGCATTAGATCCTGCCTGCCGTGTGCTTGGCTGTGGGGCCCTGGCAAGGGTCGGGCCTCTGGCACCTGTAGGGCCGGTGGTAGTGTTATCAGAGAGGGCCCCTGGTAGGTGCAGGGCCTTGAAGATGACTGTTACCTGTGAAAACCCCCATCTCTTTGTCTCTGCAACACACTGTCCAGCAGAGATGCGTCATGTGTTCATTTCCATCCTCCCAACCGGCCAAAGAGAAAACAGATGGTAGGAAGGGAGCCAAACGCCGTATGATCTGTTCTTTCCCCCAAAACATTACGGCATCTTCTTCGCAGGGTGATGTAGGGAGGTCTTGTGCCATCGACATCTGAGCCGCCCGACTACGCCAGGAATCTGGCCACGGGGGAAACCTCTGGGCCATTTCCACATGGCCGAGGGACTCCGCCAGGACTCCCAGCTTCATGCCAAGGCCGCCGGTCCTCCAAATCCAATTACCTGAGATCATTGACGGCTTTGGATGTGTCCTCGGGTGACAGTTCAGATCATTCGTTGTTGGAAAGCAGTCCCGTCAGCGCACGGCGCGGTCGACAGCTCAGGGTCCTCGATTTTCGGGCCCGCCTCAGCCTCACTTTGTCAATGGCTATCCCGAGAAATACGGTAACGTAACCAACTGAAATGGCCCGATGGGCGTGACACAGATAATTTGCAGGTTCTGACTCATCAGTTGACTTCTGTTGTCCATGGCGCAGTGTTGTTGGGAGAAAGGAATTGCATTAACTGGGGCAGCCAGGCAGGTGTCTGGGGAACTCCTACCCCCTCCACCCACATGCACCCCGCATTCCTTTGCACACATTGTGATCACAGTAACCCCAAGAGCCTTGGTACCTGGCGGGAAGCCTGGGCCCCAAGGCTTCATCAGTCACCTCACGTGACCCCCATGAGGGCCCTGAGGCCAGACACAGAAAGGAACAGAGGGGAGGCTTTGTGCTCATGGGCTCACTCACCCGGAGCCCCACGGCTAGGAAAGGGCGGGAAGCCCCCCTCCCTGGGCTGCAGATCTGGGGACCCACCGTCCAGCCCAGTCCACCAGGTCCTGGTTGCTGCGTCGCTCTTGCTACAGACGTGCATTTGTCCATTCAAGACAACAGGCCTGGCCTCGCCGGTGACTGGAGCCTTTCCCCATCTGTATATGCCCTGCCCCCCAGAACATGTGGGTCCTGGATCCCTCCTCGAGCTGTCAGTCTTGCTGAGCAGGGGCTGGGACACGCGGAAGTAGAGAAGCTCACGGGAGGGGGGGGTGTTGGGTGTCAGGGACAGAGCCCCTCGGGGGCCGGGAGGGGGTCCTGGGGGGCCTCCCAGGGGAGGAGGCCGTGCACACACACATGTGCGCAGCATGCAAAACCGCTGATTGATTGACTGAATAGCTGATTGATAAGACATATTTTTAAGTAACTTTGGATCTTCAGAAATTTACAGGAGTAGAGAGTTCTATATATTCCTGTGTATGTTCCCTTCGGACAGGGACACTGTCTTATGTCACCACAGGATGACTGTTCAAGTGAGGACACACACCCCCAACACAATACTTTACTCCTCTAGAGAGCCTGTTGGAATGTCACCAGCTGTGCCATGAATGCCATGTACGGCCAAAGAAAAGAATTATGTGTGTGTGTGTGTGTGTGTGTGTGTGTACACACATATATACCTTTTCTGGTTCAAGACCTAACCTGGAATCACAGGTTACATTCTGTTGTCCTGTCTCTTTACTCTCCCTTATTCTGGAACATTCTTCAGACGTTTCCAGTCGTTTCATGAATGTCACATTTTTGAAGAGGGAAGGCCCATTATTTTGTTGAATGGCTCTCCCTTTGGGTTTGTCTAACGTTGCCTTGTCATTAGATTCAGTCGATGATTTTTGGCGGGGAAGGCAGGAATATCCCCGAGGTGACGTTGTGTCCTCGTTCAGGCCTGACATCAGCGACCCATGACATCATCTGTCTGGTTACTGGTGATAGTGACTGACCCCCTGGGTCAGGGGGCACCTCTCCACTGTAAAGTTACTGTTTCTTTCTTGGTGATAACTATCTTGTAAAGAGATACTTTGAGACCATGCAAAACCCCTTCTACTTACCATGTTCCTCCTGCGAGCGTGAGATCCATTGCTAATTCTCGCCTGAAATAAGTATTGCCAGGGTGGCTTCCAATTGCTGGTTTATTGTTGTATCCCATTTGTAGGGGAAGTTCTACAAGAAAGAGCTCCCCCACCACCACCCTTCCTCCACTCATTTACTGTATCAATGTAGATTGCTGACTTCTTATTTTATTCTCTGGGTTGTAACTATCCCATTATTAGCAGGATTTATTCTCCTGGTCCAGTCGTCCTAGAGTTGGCCAGAGGGAGCCCCTCAAGTGACTTTCCCCATTATTCACCAAGTACTTCCTTGCGTCTGTCAGAACGGGATGCTCCAGGCTCATCTTGAACTTTCCCTGCTCCGTCTTAGAAGGAGCCCCTCCCCCTCTGCAAATCTCACTCCCTTTTCTCCAGGTATTTCCATCCACCATAACTACCATCTAAATCCTCTGATTCAGGGTAGCCCCAGTGGCTCAGCGGTTTAGCGCCACCTTTGGATTGACGTGTGACCCTGGGGACCTGGAATCGAGTGCCTGGAATCGAGTGCCCTGTATGGAGCCTGCTTCTCCCTCTGCCAGTGTCTCTGCCTCTCTCTCTCTCTCTCTGGCTGTCATGAATAAATAAATAAAATCTTTTTTGAAAAAAAAAGGAAAAAAATAAATCATCTGATTCACACCCAGGTACTGTCAAGATTTTCACCCATCTGCTTGGGTGTAAATATAAGGCACTCTTCTCAGGAAAAGACCACTGGGAGTAAGTATCTAAGAATAAGGTGGATCCAGACGGGCTTCTTGGACTCACGCAGATAATCCAGTGCATGGTGGATGGTCTAAGGGACATGCTAGCTACCCAGGGTTCACATTAGCCTGACCAATTATCTGCCTCCAATTTTGCCCCAAGCCCCTGCAAGTAAAGCCCAGCTGATGGACAGTCTTATTCCTGTAAGACAGTCATTTGACTCGAGGAATGGAGGATTAAAACAACACTGCTCAAAGATGAGGTGAGCGCAGCCCTAATGCACTAGGGTAAGAAGGCTTAATCTCCAGGGAGTGCCGCAGATCCCCAAGACGTGCTTTCAATGCTTTGTTTTGCATTTGGAAGCCTTAATGAACAAAAAGAGGCAGAAACCACACAAAGGTGGGGCTTTGCCAGTGATCTAAGCCATCTGCCACTAGCTCATAGGGTATCTTTGTGGAAATTAGGAGAAGATACTTTTCCCCCTTGGTAAATATAACCCTGAGCCATGTACAAGTCTTATGAGTACATGTGGGCTACCCACTTGCCCCTTGGCTACGTCCCTTGTGCAGTGAACAACCTGCACGACTGTACCTAACAGCTCAGAGTCAAGAGAGTCCTAGATGTTTTCTTTTTGCCACAGGAGCTCTACCGACAGCCCACAAAGAACAAAGAGGGCAATTGCATGTTTCAATGTTAGTATTTAATTGTGTACAAATGTCAACTCCTCTAAATCTTTGCTTCCATGAATTACTGTCTCATGACTTGCTTTCATGAATTACAGGCTCAGCTCTTGTTAAGGGAAGGCTAAGTTATGAGGCCTCTTGTGGGGACCTTTGTTTTGTTTGTCACTCTGAGGTGTGGGTAGGAAAGTAAATCGAGTTCTGATCTGAAGTCTGCCCAGCCTGGGGAGGCTATTCCCTAAGAGGCAGATTTCTGGAGCTTCCGTGATGACCTAGTGGCTAGAGTGTCAAAGCAGCTGTGACACGGGGAGTCGGACACATTCCAGTCAATGCCACCGTGAGCCTGAGGATGTGGGAGGGTGCCTCGGAGGGCAAGGCCTGCTGTGAGGGCCGCATGGAGGGGAAGAAGCAGCGGGGCCCTGGAGGCCAGCGAGGAGGCCCTCTATCACATGCTCACCTCCCACTGGCATTTTCATGTCCGTTTCACAGAAGAGACTCAGGAAGAGGTAGAGCAACTGCCGCTGGTGAGCAGATAATCACTCACCAGTGTGATCGTGGGACAAACAACATTTACATCGCCCCTCCCATGGAATGTACTCTTTACTTTTGTGATACTACCCCACTTAGCCTCTGCCAGATGCCTACATTTTTATAGGTAAGGAGCATAGCTGCTAGGACTAGGAACCGGTGCATTTAACCAAAACTCTGAAATAATGGTAGCTGTGACATACAAAGGCTTCTTTTTCTCTTTAGTAAAACCAGTGAAAAAATAGCGAGTCCGGGGCCAATTTAGTGGCTTCACAATCAGGGCCTCTGGTTCCTTTTATCTTCTGCTCTACCGCCCTTAGACCTCGTGGTTTGAGATAGTTGCTGGAGCTCCAGCCATCATGTTTGCACTCCAGGCATCCAGGGCAGAAGGGAATGTTTTCCTTGTCTGTTTAGTTTGCAAGGAGCTTTCCCAGCTACATTTCATGAGCCAACCCTTGCTGTCGGGGAGGCTAGCAAATTACAGTCCTTCCGGGAGCACGTGGCCTCCCCTGGATAAACCACCATGCGTTAATCTGGGTAGGCCAGGTGCTGATATAACAAACTCCAAGTCTCAGAAGCTTAATAAAATGAACGTAGTTTTGTGCTGTCATCACAGTACAGCACAGATTGATGGCGAGGTGGTGGTGGTGGTGGGGTGGGGATCGGAGGTAGACGTCCTCCGCTGAGCCGGTCAGACACCCAGGCTTCTGTGTTGTGGCTCGCCCTCCTCTGGGTGCCGGCAGGAGGCAGCAGGTGGGACAGTGGGGTTTGGGCGCTGGAGGTTTGGGCTCGAGGGGGCACGTCCCACCCGCACTTATGTGCCATTTGCCAGAACTCAGTCCCGTGGCCTCCTCACTGCAAGGACACGGGGAAATGTAGGGTGCAGAGGGAGGAGGGGCTCATGGGCCTCAGCAAGCATTTGGGGCCATGGGGCAGACAGCGAGCATTTCGCCGGGCTGTGCAGAAAGTCACAGGCCCATGCGGGACTGGAATTCAAACCCCGGGACCCTAGGCACTCAGGGCTCGGCTGGGATGACATCCCTTCCACTGTCCCCTCCCCGGAAGCACGGGGGCAGATCCAGCCTCCTGCCAAACTTCCTCTGAAGGATACAATTAGTAGAGCTCTCCAGACAGGGGCAGAAAAGTGCAGCCTCCCCCCATGACCTGAATGGATCATTTGTGGCTCAAATGACAGACAAATGCAATAATTAGGCCCTATTTAGTAAAGAGGGGGTGAAAGGTCAAATAGGAGGCCAACTGTCTCCTATTACCAGCCTGGTGACCACGTCGGGTGATGTTTGCACAATACAGCAAGGCTGGCCATGCGGGGGCGTGGCTTCCAGGAGGCCGATGCTGGGCTTGCAGGGCCCAGGTTCAGGCCTGTCCTCGTGGGACCGCGTCCCTGACAAGGGAGATGCCCTCCCTGCCGTGATGTTGGTCATAGAAGGGTCGGGAATCGGACTCGGGTCGTCACCGGACAGGGCCTCCTCCTGCCCCGCACTCTGACTCCCCGGCTTATCTCTTTCTTCTTCTTCTCCCCCTAAAATCTGATTTCACTTTATTTTAACCCAAAGCAGATGATCTGCTGGCTTCTAAGCCTTTTCTTTGCTCCGTGCCTGGGAGGATTTTCTGAGGGTCCCCTGGCCTGGAGGGGTGAGAAGGGCAGGGGCAGCTGGGCATGGGCCTGGGACCATGGACATAGGGAATGACAAGTATGTGGCCTCCCTCCCCTCCTCTCATCCTCCTGCTGCTCCTCCTCTTCTACCCTGCCTCCCTGTCATCCTCCCACCCAAAGATGTGGGGACCAGAGTCCTTTCAGATGACAAAGCCAGCACTGTCCCCTGAGCCTCATCCTCTTGCACCTGCAGTGGGTGTCAGAGACGGTGGTGAGGACTTAGGTTGGGCCCTCAACCTTTGCAGACACCTGGAACGGTGGTGCAGTTCCTTGGTGGCCTGTTTGGGGCTGGGAGGGCTGCCACCCCTCCCCCTGAGCCCCCTCTCTCCTCCTGCTCAGCCCCTGAAGCTTACAGGACAAGAGGAAGGACAGGGCTGGACTCATGGCCGGGGCGCCAACCTGCACCTCTCGGAGCCCTGCAGGCAAGCCGCGGAGTGTGCATGCATTCCCCAATTTCCACCAAAGCTGGGAACTTTGGAGAATGAAAAGCCAAATGCCCTTCCCCTCCTAGGCCCTTCTTAGAAGGAGGATGATGGGTCGTGCAGAGATCCCCTTATCCCCTGTTGGTTTCATGCTCGAGAGCCTCTCAAACAGCTCACCATGCTCAGAGGGGAGGGGAAGGGAGGACAGGGTGGGGAGACATGACTCCAGGGGCAGCATGGGTTCACAGGCATTAGAGGGAAGTCACCAGCATTCCGGTGAAGAGATAGGGTGAAGGCAGGCCTATGTCTCCGGGTTGACATTAGAACCAAAGTCAGATAAATAAAAATTAAAAAAAAAAAAAAAAAAAAAAAAAAGGGATCCCTGGGTGGCGCAGCGGTTTGGCGCCTGCCTTTGGCCCAGGGCTCGATCCTGGAGACCCGGGATCGAATCCCACGTCGGGCTCCCGGTACATGGAGCCTGCTTCTCCCTCTGCCTGTGTCTCTGCCTTTCTCTCTCTCTCTCTCTCTCTCTCTCTCTGTGACTATCATAAATAAATAAAAATTAAAAAAAAAAAAAAAAGAACCAAAGTCAGGCGGCTCCCCCAGGGTCCTGGTCAGCGGGGATGCCCCATTTCCCTTTGCAAAGCCTCTGTAGGGCTTCAGGAGAGAAGAGTTGCTGCTTCTTGCTTTAGAGAACCCCTTGTGAAGCCCCTTGGTGTTCTCTCCTCTTTCCTACCTGGCTATTCTTGCTCAAAAAGGTAAATTCAGCTGGGGAGGGGGCAGATGTGAGTGTCATTGTCTTCGAGGGGAAGGCTTCACCGGCTCGGTCACTCAGGAAAAGTAGCCATCCCAACATCCCACCGTCTTTGGCCTAGAAGCCAGGAGGCCACCGGCACCAGGCCAGAGCCCCCAAGTCTGCAGATCCTGTATCTGAACTCATGGAGCCTTTGCCGGTGTTTGGGCACGGGGCCCGCAGGGTGCAGGTTCTCAGCTTCCTGGTTCTCAGAACAGAAGGATTTCTTTTATTATGATTATTTTTTAAAAAGCTTCAGTCTCTTTCCTGCTGTCACATCAAGTTTAGCAATGCCCGGTGAATTAAAGGTGCAGGGAACGGAAGCCAGGGTGCCTGGAGGCCCGGCCAAGGGAGGAGGCACATGCAGAAGTCCTGTCTGCGTGGGGGGGCCCCAGGCATGGGCAGGGAGATGGGACGCCTGTCTGCCCACAGCCTGCCTCCCAAAGTCCAGGCAAAGCCCCACTGAGACCTGAGACCCAGATGGCTGGGAGTGAGGGAGCAGATGACCGCCACCCACCCCCCCACACCCCGCCAGTGTGCTTTGTTGGAAAGAGGGCCGGAAGGAGGCTGCTTTGTTTGTTTGTTTGTGGAAGAGATACTTTTGTGCCCTCAAAAGCCCCCTTGACTCCAGGGGACAAGCCGGGTCCCTTGGGAGGGATTATTTTTGTTTTATTGTACAAATTAGAGTCCAAGTGTTGAAGCCACCGACACACACAGCCCTTGGAAATGAAAACGCTGGAGATAAATGTGACTAAGGGGAAAAAGACCATACTGTCCGAAAACATGAGGAAATTCAACTCAAGAGACCCCTGAGACCCTCCTCCATTCAGCGAGGGTCTGGCCTCCCACCGAACGAACGTGAGATTCGCTGCAATAAATATTTGTCATGCAAAAGTGCAAGGTTGCTTTCATGCCTGGCACCAAAGTAGCTTCTTGCTTCGGGGACTCACCTTTAATCCTCATGCAAAACAGGAGCTTGTGTCACCTCTGAGTGCACCCAGGACTCCTCAGATTTGGGCTTTTCTGGAGCTGGGCTGGGCAGTTGGGCAGCTGGACACAAGGAGGAAGACTCCCACCACCCAGCCACCCAGGCCGCCAGGAGCCATGCACAGCAGGCAGGGCATTGGCACACTCGCCTGGGCTTGTCCCCGGTTCCCGAGGACGGTCACTGTTGCCACATGCTGGCACTCAGGGCGCTCTGTGAATATTGCTTCGTGTGCTCACCACACCCTCCCCATGACATCAGCGCCGCTGTCACTGCCGCTTCATAGAAGAGGAAATTGAGGCACAGGGAGGCCAGGTCACGTGCCACAGGCCACGGAGTACACTGGGGACCCAGGCACCAAACCCCATCCCAGCCCAAGTACCTTCCAGGAACACATATGGCTCTGCTTTCTGTTTTTGTGCCTCATGCACATTCATTGGCCCCTGACACTGCCCACACCCAGGCTCTGGACCTGCAGAGATGCCAGTGCCGTGCCGTGTGACCTGACAAGGAGCGCCAGGGGCTGTGGCCTCCGTGAGCTGAGCGTGTGTGCCCTGCATGCGGGCCGTTAGAGTGGCCGGCCGCAGCCGTACCCCAGAAGGACACAGTGGCCCTGGGGAGAAGAGTGTCACTCGCAGAGCAAACCAAACAGCTGGCCAGGTTATGGGGCCAGATCTTAAGCTGATGATATAAAAGGACCATGTCACCCCAGGTGTTGTGAGGCCTGCATGTTGCTTCACTTAGGATCACCGTGTTCTGGGTAGAGTCAAAAATATTAACACCAACCAGGCTTGCTACATGGAGGTTCTGGCTCCTTGCGCACTGAGGGTCGTGTTCTCAATCCAAGTCTTTGGACTCATGACAAAACAACTGCATGTTTTTGTCCCCATTTTAAAGATGAGAACGTCAAGGGGGAAGAGGGCGCACTTTGAGTATTAAGCCAAGAAGCGACATCTTGAAGCTCGGTCCTTCATCCCCATCCATCACAACTATTTCCCTCTGCTAGGATCTGTTTCCCGAGGAGCGTCATGTTTCCAGAACAAAATCACTGAAACCAATTAAAACAACGAAGCTGGTACCTCACTCCTAACCCTACTGCAAATCCGATTTAGTAAAAATCTGATTTCCACTCTCTTGTAGTAAGTAAAAAAAGAAAACTCATTTCTGTGAGATTTTGGTTTCGGTGCCTAATTAGGTTGGTTCCACCATCATTGCGTTTTAAAAGTAAAACATGATTTTATAATGAACATCGAAACCACAGAGCAGATAAGCAAGAAAGCCACACCAGATGCTCGCATGCCTGGGCTGGGAGGGGAATCCGATTGGGCGGATTGCTGGTGTCTGAAGCTGGCCCACACATTCCATGTTGGAAGGGCTGGTCCTTCCCTACATTTGTTGCTCTATCTGAAAGCATCATTAGAAGCAGCCAGGCAGGGATGGGCCAAACTAATCAGAACCTTTTCTAGAATCCGACCTTAGCTGCCTCTCATCCACCTTAAAACACGCCTGGCTGGATCTCAGCATCTGCCATCCCCACTCTGTTTCCCGTCTCCCACTTCCCTGGTGCACACAGAGATCGCCCCCAAACACCAGAGCATGGGTCCCCACCAGAGGAAATTTGGGGCCAGCTGCTTTGTATGGCAAACATTCTGCTCCCTTCTCCAGCCTGGGATGGGCAGCGTCTCAACAACAGGATGCTTGGGGGGTCAGCATTTCCCGGGGCCCCGGGGGGGCTTCTCCCCACAACTGGCGGAATGATGTGCACACCTCACCGAGCTCAGTTCTCTTTGCAAACACAGAGAAGAACTCCACCCTGAGGGCTGGGATTACGGTCGAAGGCACAGGGAGTAAGCCACGGTCAGTTAGCCTGGGAGGGGAGGGCGTGGAAAGGAGGCTCTGGGATGCTCGAAACACAAGAACGTCACCACTAAAAAAAAAAAATACTATGGCCACAAATTCCCATCCATTCCCGCCCCTCCCATCGTCCCTACATCTAGAGCAGAGTTTTGCAGCCGAAAGTTAAAAACCTTCAGAAAAGGAGGACTTCTCGAAGTATATTAAATATATCAGTTTAACTTACTGCAGATCATTTCATTTACCCAGTGCATGCCTTCTTTTTTTTTTTTTTAAGATTTTACTTATTTATTCATGAGAGACACAGAGAGAGAGGCAGAGACACAGGCAGAGGGAGAAGCAGGCTCCATGCAGGGAGCCCGACATGAAACTCGATCCCGGGTCTCCAGGATCGCACCCTGGGCCGAAGGCGGCACTAAACCGCTGAGCCACCCGGGCTGCCCCCAGTGCATGCCTTCTCAAGTGCCATGGCATTCACCAGCTAATGCTTTGTCTACTTGGCAAGCATTCCTTGGGTGCCTCCTGTGTGCTGGACACTGTATTCAGTGCTGGGGAAAGAGTAGAGAATAAAACAAACACCCCGGCCCCAGTGGGGCTTTGGTGGTGGGCAGGGATGGGGGGAAGACTATAAATAAATAAATATCAGGCGTGGATGGTGGGATGCGTTTTGGAAAAAAGAGAGAAGTAGGTAGAGGTGGGGGATGGGCGCTTGGGGTCTACACAGGGTGTCCAGAGGTCATCGTGAACATGTCTGTGTGCTTTGAGGAGGGTACTGTAAAATGTGCCCATTTTACAGATGAGGGAATGAGGCTGGGCAGCCAGCCGAACCTAAGCTATCCTAAGATTGTCTAGACAACGTCAGGACTCTGATTTCAGTCCAGATTTGCCTGACGCCAGTGTCTGAACTCTCAACTGTTTTACTACTCAGTAGGGCATGTTTCTCCCCAACGCTTTTAACTGGCTTCCTCCCATCGTAGCCAGCCCCCAACCCCACCCCAGGAAAAATCACTGTAGCCTTTACTAATGAGGGAACGGAGGCCCCCATCCCCCCCGCTCGGTCCCTCCGGCTGGGCCCACTGGTGCCTCTGACAGCAAAGGACCCTCCTCTCCGGCCTGACCTTCAAAAAGCGACAGAATGACCTCCGACATGATTCGGTCTGCAGAGCTGCAGCCCGAAGAGGCAAGAAAGCTGAGAGCACGCAGATTGCAATGAAGATTGAGGCGTTTATCGCAGGAAACCACCTTAATTGCTGTGAGCGCAAACCCTTGCGTGACCACAGCGCTAGACGTTGAGTTGTGCCTCGAGATGGGAGGCAGAGAGGGGGACCAGGTCTGCCCAGGATCTTATGGAGACGGGCAGCAGCCTCTTGCTCTCTGCTCCACCCGTCTGTCTGTCTGTCTGTTTTTATTTATTTACTTTTTTTAACCAGCATCCAAGTGGGCCTGTTGTTCATCTCACTGGAGCCCCCCCTCTGCTGGGCGGGGCTGGCGCGGAGGGAGGGAGGCAGTGGCGGCCTCCCAGAGCCTCCTCTCCTGCAGGGTCACCCAGGAGGAGCCCGCAGTCCTTGGGGTGAGGAGTACTTGGCTGCGCTCTGCTCGGCATGGCTCACCCTTACTTGTCCCTCCTTCAGCTTTGAGAAATTTCCCCTGGGAGAGCTTTCTTCCTTATATATGTATACAACTACATCCTCCCTTTTTAAATTTTATTTATTTATTTATTTATTTATTTATTTATTTATTTTTAAAGATTTTATTTGTTTATTCATGAGAGACACGCAAAAACACAGGCAGAGGGAGAAGCAGGCTCCATGCAGGGAGCCCAATGCGGGACTCGATCCCAGGACTCCAGGATCACACCCTGGGCCAAAGGCAGGCACTAAACCACTGAGCCACCCAGGCATCCCCCTTTTTTTAAATTAGGAAAGGAATAGATACCTGCTTGGACAAATCCAACCCGTCTAGATGACTACAAATAGAGAGCAAGGGGTCTCCATCTTCCTCACTCCACAATGTTGGCAGACTGCAAAGTATTCAGTTTTCCTCTATTCAAATCCTTTTGTGTTTTCTTTACAAAAAGGACTGTTGTGTACACATTTTCTTCGACTCACCTTTTCACTTACTGATTTATAAGGGATAACTCTCGAAGTCCACATGAAAAAGTCGCCTTTCTCCAACCAGAGTATTGGATTAATTCTGTGACATAATCAGTCAATGTAATTTCTTCAAGTTAGTCTTTTCCTCCGAGCAATGAGACTCACACAATTCAACCCATTCCACCTTTTCCTTTGGCTGCCAGGAAGCTCAGGAGAAATTCCATTACTAGCCGAAGTCATGAATTTCCTCCTCTGTTCCCTCCTAACACGAAGTAGGTAACACTACTCCCACCTTCCATATTGTGACATCAGAGTTATTTTGTACAAGTGTTTATTACTATCTGCTCCAAATTACAGGCTTCTTGCAAGCAGGACATATGCGTTTCTCTATTTTCTCCCTCCATCCAGTGCCCAGCACATGCACAGTGGATTTTATTTAATGATTAATTAATGAAGGTACTTGCAGTGCCTAGTATCAGCTGTTCCTGTTTTTTCCCCCCACTGGTTTTGTTCTGTTTGAATTTTTTGATTATCTTAATTTCTATCCGCTTCACTTTAAAAGATGTGTAAAATTATTTTGCGAACCAGGTGGGAGATAAAACTTAATCATGCTTAAAAATAAAGAAAGATCCATCAACACAATGGGACAAGCTGATAAATCAGTGCCAAATCATTCCAGAAGTTGCACCGAGAAGTTGTCCCAATCACTGTGGCTCCTGATGCTACAGCGGACGGTCTTTCTGCTTCTCACCAAGCTTGTCTCCATGGAGACCTGAGCTCAGGGTCTGCCCAGAACCACCACTCCTGACCCTTTGTCTGCAGCTGCCCCTTCTGTAATCTGCTCCTCTTATCCATTACTCCTGACCATGAGAGTCAATGGCCCAGCGGCATTGATAATCTGAAGCCAGACCAACGAATTCCTTCCACCTCAGATCTTCCCGCAGCTGTGATGCACCTCACCAATGATGCAAAGCCCAAAGATGTTGAATGATGCCCAAAGATGTCCAACTAGGTCTAGTGATGCCCAAATTTGTCCAGTGATGTCCAGTGCTGCTCAAAGATGCCCAGTTATGGCCACTAATGTTCAGCAATGCCCAGTGATGTCCAGTAGTGTCCAGTAATGCCTGCTGATTCCCAAGAATGCCTCTGATACCCAGGGCTTCTTTTTCCCACCCAGTGGTGTCCAACAGTGCCCAATGATGGCTGATGTTTCCTATCTGGGGACCCAAAGGTGCCCAGGGATGCCCAGTGATACCCAGTTGGAAGGGCCCTCCCCAGTGCCCACTCCGTGCACACTTCCCCTACTGCATAGCTAGGAAGCTCCGGGTTCAGTCCCATCCCAAGTCCCTCAGATCTTCTCCAGTGAGCACCACAGCCCTCCTCTCCCACACTGGCTATTCAGACTGTTGTCGTTGCTCCAGCCAGGTGAGGTCAACTCTTACAAAGCCTTCCTGACGCATCCGTTCAGCTGCCTCTTTAATCATCCCTGTTGTGCTCTGGACATCTCCTGGGATGTGCAGCCAAGAGCTGCACCCAGAATCCAGGGGCACTTTCAGCCACCCCAGATAGGGAGTGGTCAAGTGGTCCCGGACCACAGGGCTTCCTCAGCCATGTCCACACCCATAAAGCCAGGAAGGAGGCAGCTAACTATCAAAGTAATGTTCACCCATGTAGAGAGCAGTGTGAACACTGGCCAAGAAGGAATCATTTGTCCTCAGTGTTGCGAGAGTTCTACAGAGTCCTCCTTACTCAGGCGGTTGTGTTCATTGCAGGGTAAATGAGATAGTGTGCATATGCAGAAAGAGACAGGGGGATGTCTGTAAAGCCAGCCCCAGAGATGGCACCTGTCAGGGTAGGGCCCCTGTCCAGGCTGGGGCAGAGATGAGCGCGCCACCTGGAGCCAACCTCCTGTGGGTCTGCCTCTCTCTGAGGGTTCATCCCCTACTCCGAGCACAGTGCTGGCAAGACCCGTGGCTCACCACGTGGCTATGGCAAGGTGACTACAGTGTGCATGCTCCTGGATCTACAGACTGCAGGGTCCTCCCCTCGCAGTTGCCATTCTAAAAGTCGGACCACACTATGTATATATATATTTTTATAGCATATTGTGGACTTTTTATGCCAATGAGATGCTTCCTCAAACTGCATTTAATAGCACGAAGATGAAAGCAGCATTCTATTTAACACTCTCTGTATTGTTGGACTTCTAGGCTGCATCCAGCATTTTTTGGCCATCACAGAAAGCTTTAGTGGCCATTTCCACAGCCTTACCTGCCCACACCTTAATTACATTCCAAGCATCTGTGCCTGGAAATGCACATGCGCAGATGAGCATACTGCTAAATTGCCCTTCTGGAAAGTTCTACTACTCATACAGCCTGGGGGTGCAGGTGTGTCTCAGTGACAAGCTTTTCCAGCTGGATTTCCCCAGGTCACAAGCACTCACTTACTCTTGGCTGCACATTAGGACCACATGGAGAGCTTTTAAAAAGGGAAATGTTTGCATTAATTTCTCCCAGGTAATTTTAGGGAGCAGACAGGCCTGAAAACCATCTGCGAGGGAACTGGCTAGCTCACGGGTTCCTTTGTCCTTGCAGTCAGCGAGTGTTTGTGGAGCAGCCAAGGTGAGCCAGATTCTTCCCTCGGTATTGGGATCACCATGGAACAAGCCCCCCTGTGCTCATGGGGTTTACGCACTAGACTCACATCCTAGACAACAAGCCAATAAATATGCCTCGGCTGGAGAGAGAATTGTCTCTGCTGTCTGCAACACCAACTCAGGAGAGCACCCAGTTCTGCTTGATACTTTGCGTTTTAGTCCCAACTCTTAGACTAGTCTGAAACCACTAGCCTGTGGTAAGAGGTGGGCCATGTCCTAGACAGTCAGGCCCCTTGGAGTTATTCAGGGAAGAGCTTGCCATCGAAAGACCAGAAATCCGCCAGCTCAGGGAGCAGAGCCCAGGCCATGTGGGGCTGGGTGGCCCGGCCTGCTCTTCCTCTCCCCTCCTTCCTGGTGGCCATTAGAGACGAGATCAAAGACTAGGATCTTTCAGCCACAGACATCCCACACACACACACTTTGTCACTTGGCCACTGGGAGTATTGGTGGGTGGGCCTCTCTGGGGAGCAGCAAAAGGTCACCTGCAGCCCCCTGCAGAGCCCTGTGGCAAGGCTGTGCTGACCTGTCCCTCCTTTCCTGCCCCTCTCCACCTCGGCAATTAGCTCGCTCTCAGGCCAGTCCAGGATTGATGACTGTCACACTGGGACTCACGGGCCTGGCTGCCGGGTGCTTCTCACCACCAGAACAACCCTGTGCAGAATGATGATATACATTGCATGTGTATTAGCATCATTTATTCATTGCCTGGTTCACTCCTTCCTCCTTCATTTATTCATGCCTCTATTTGTTCATGTCTTCCTTTTTCACTGCTGCATCCCCTGGCGATAAGACCAGTCCCTGCTGAAGCTTCCTTAGCCGGCCAGCGGCAGAGTGGGGCTGGCGCTCTGTCCCAGCATGGAGCCGTGTATGGAGCAGGTGTTTCAGAAACACCTGTTGGTTGTTGAGTGGATTAACTCATCTCTTTCAGGCTCTCAGTATTCACTGTTTGTCACCCACGAGCTGGGGGTGGGGCTCAGGCTAGGGATCAAAGAACACCGAAAGGTTGGTGACATGCTAAGTGAGGGCGGGAAGAATGCGGGATCTGTATCAGGACTGTGGCTGTGCCGGGACCTAGGACCTTGTCAGCATGACATGAAAATTTTGTGAGCCATCAATTTTAGCAAATGTTTAATTGTTCTCATGGGGAGCAAACAAAGGCACAGCAGTATTATGGGTTTCCTCAGATTTTAATTACAGAGTTGAAGCACTTCCGTTCAGGAATTTAGAGGAGCACAGACCATAAGCCACTCAAATAATTTGCAATGAGTGAAGTCTTCCCTAAAGGAGAACTTAGCCCAGCTCTGAGGAAAATCAGCCTTCCTTGAAGCCTAGAAGGGTGCCTGAAATTGCATCATACATTCAGAAACGCAGAGCAATGAGTTAATGAGGTGGGTTCCCTGCCGCAGGCTCAAGGACTCTGCCCAGGAGTCGCAGACCCCGAAGCTGGCCCTCAGGGTCACACTCTGGGGGACACGCCTTGTTGTCAGACCCCCAGCACTGTGTGGAGAGGGAGGAGCGTCTCCAGAAACATTAGCTCTTTCCTTTGACATTTGTGAGTCAGCTCGTACTCAGAATCATCCAAACAACAGCAAACCCCGCATAGCTGACACCAGCCGCACGTGCAAGCTACATCCCTCGGCTGAAGCAGGAGACATGTTTTGCTAGAGCAAAGTTGAGTGTTGATGAAAGCACACAGGTTTATTCTCTTTCTTTCATGTTACTCTTGCATGAGAGAGTGGCTTGTGCACTCTAGGCCTGGATGGGATTTCACAGAACCTAGGCCAGGGCTGCCTGGGTTTCCCTCATTTATAGGAGAAACCTGGTGCATTCTCATGGGCATCTGCGGGGATCCAGGGCTCACTATTGGTGGCCTGGAGAGTGTGACGGAGACACAGGGATCCCAGGCATGGGCTGTGATGTGCTGCACCGCAGAGGGTAGGGCAGGCCGGCAGAGAGATATGCAAGAGAGGAGGGGCTTGAGGGGGCCAGAGAACTGGGGAGAGCAAGACAGAAGAGGAGGAATGGGAAGACAGGAGACAAAAAAGAAACAGAAAAAGAAGTACACACATGTGTCCTTGTTTCAGTACACATAGAAACGCAGAACAAAAGACAGAAGAAGAAAAAGATTGAGATCCAGGCAGAGAAACAGAGACAGGGAGAAAGAAACAGGAACGCAGACACACACGCACACACACATGCGTCCTCATCGTCCCCACCCCACAGGCACAGCCATCCCCTTGCCCTGTCCCTCCCATATCCTGCCTTCATGTGCGGCCTGTCCATGGGCTGCATCACTTTCATTTGAATAGAAAACATGGGTGAGACTTTTGAAGAACTTCCTACATCCATGCGCCTTCTGAAGAAGCCCGCATGGGCAGGTTCCGCCCAGGAACGTCTCAGCTTGCCTGCCTGGTGCTCTACAAGGGAGGTACACCCTTGACCTCACCTGCACAACTTTCAGGGCATCCAGGGCCCCGGCTTCCCACCCAGAGCCTTGGACATGAGAAGAGAATCCAGTGTCCCAGGGGGTCTTCAATGGGACCACAGTTGCCCTGAGATCCCACGTCAGGGTCTCCTAGCACAGCCCAGGACAAGGTCCCAGGGGGCCTTAGGGAGTTATCGATATATAAGGACACTTTGGGAGTCTGTTCTAGGAGGAGACCACCATGAGACACCCGTTCCCCTGGGCCAGTCTTTGTAGGCAGGTAAGAGCGGAGCTGAAGGGTTCATGGTTTTCTATCAGTTGAGTGTAAAGCCAGCAGCTGTGGGAAAACCAAGGACGTGGTTCTGGGCCACTCCCAAGGGGCCCCCCATGCTTCCACCCCCTCCAGGAGCCCAGAGTTTCACCTGAGGTCCTGCCAGATGCCTGGCAAGGCTTGGGAGGCCATTCAGCTAGAAAACAGGGGTGGAGTACAGACATGTGCATTCGGCATGGAAGGGTTGGGGTGCTCAGGAGGAGGGGAGGGTCGAAGAAGAGAAGAGGAAGAAGAGGAAGGAAAGGAGGGATGGGGGAGAGATGCTCAGAACAGGACGGACCAAGAGGATGAAGATGGAGGAGAGGAGAGGGGAGTTAGGGAGAGGCAGAGGGAGCTTTCCCTGGAACCTCCCAGAAGCTCATGGCTAGGTGGCATCTGAACTGCTCCACAAACCCTTGATTCAAAGTGTGAAATGAAGGGCAGGGACCTGACACGACTTCCATCCCGTGCACCTCTGATATTCTAGAATTCCGTGAAATCATTCCGTAGCAGGTCATATTCAGGACCGGCGACACCGATGGTATCATGCCCTGTGTGCGCACCGCATTTGCAGTAAATGAATATTATTTCATTACAAGAACAAATCATTATTATTGCCAAGTGGAGGGCAAATGGGGCCAAGGATTATTAAAACCATACTTCCGACGGCTATCAGCTCCTGTACGAAGACGGGATCTCTCCTCCCGGGCAGCTAAGCCTGGAGAAATCCGCTTTTAATTACCGATCGGCATTGACTTAATGTAGCATAGCTGTCTTATCACATTTAAAGTACGTGTCTACTTAAGATATTTAATTTAAAGTGATATCCTTAATTTCCTCATGGTTCCCAAAGTTTATGTTAACTGTAACCTGCTAGTTTGCAAATGCACTCCCTCTTTGATTACAAGTCAGATCCCACACTTTTGTCTCCAGTTACTTTGGGGGCGATGCCTGAGCTCAGGTTGTTCATCCCTGCCCTCTCCGGTGTTCTGCGTTTATATGGCACCACGTGATGTCGAGTACAGGACAGCTAGGATTGAGCGCCTACTGTATGCCCAGGCAGGGGCATGGCATCTACCCAACAACCCAGCAGGCAGGTGCCATCAAGTGCCCGTGTGCCGAAGCACACCTGTCCATCTCTTCTGAACACAGTGCCCATCTGGACAGACCTCATGCCAGGGACCCAGGGGGGAGTGGAATGATGGTGGTCACTTGCAACTTATGGGAGAATTACATGTGCGACCAAAGCATTACTCTGGGAGTCTCTCCCTCTGAGCCTCAGAGCACCGTCATTCCGTCCCCACTCTGCAGATGGGTGTTCCATGCCCAGGATGAAGTCACCGTGTAAGGAGGTGATGGTCCACTTGGGGATCTCTGACTCTAAGACCTGAGCCTTCCCCCTGCACCCCTCTCCCAAGGTGACAACACGTGCCCATCGTGTCTCTGCACATGGGCACTACCATTAGGCCTGGTCTGGAGGTCAGGAGGTGGGTTTGGGTGCTCCCTGTGGTTGGGCAGATCAGAAAGGGCAGGACTAGCTTCAACCTGCAGAGTTAGGCTGGAGGTGGAGGGGCCCAGCCCCACGCAGGGCTGCCTCCCCGTGCCAGGGCAGTGTCTTCCGTCTGTTTCATGAGTGGCCCTCAGGAAACCATCTGTAAGAGTTTTGTCCCTACCTCCTGAGTTGCTTGATTTGAATAAAAATCTCTCCCCAAAGGCAACATGAATTTTACGAATCTGTCACGACTTATCCAGCTCTTCCTTATCATCATTATATTTCAGAGAAGGAGCTGCATCTTTTGAATTCTACAAGCTTCTGTTATGAGATTAACATCACGAAAGCTTATCGAATTTTTTATTTTTATTTTAGAGGAGAAAATAAATGGATATTTCCCCTAAGGAAGGAATGACATTTTTAGGCTGACAGTAGAGAGACTACGAATGAGGACTGGTGGGGCTGGACACCCAGGCTCAAACCTGGTGGCCTAGAGGGTACGACAGAGACACAGGGTTCCGACGTCTGGGCTGTGATGTGCTGCACCTCAGAGGGTAGGGCGGGCCAGCTAACCTGGGTTTGAGCCTGGATGTCCAATGCCTGGCCCTATATCTGCAGAGCGGGGCTGGCAGTGCCCCTACGTGGGGGGGTTACAGGAGGAGCTCTGCATAAGCATGCAGCACACTCCCAGACCCTGAGCGATTGTCATGTGAGTGGGAGGTTTACTATTACTATTAATTAATTACCTGTCTTACTTCATCAGACACAATGTCAAAAAACTGGAACATTGCTGGTGAGGTTAGAATCCAGAACCCTGCTTGAGAAAGCTCCTTCCAGATCATTTACACCTCTCAGATTTGTTAGTGGTCTCAGACACATGGATACATGACTCAGACGCAGGAACCTTCCCTCTTTTGTGGGCAATTGATTCAATTTATAATATGAAATTATAGCCCAAAATAGTTTCAAACGTTTAGAAATGAGAATCAGTCCTATTTATTTTATCCATTCTTCTCAAAGCCTCCAGCCACCAACCCCTGCTCTTTAGTTTGCATCTCAGGATTTTCCAAGGGAACTAACAAAACCCTTAATCCTAAGTGATGGATTGCAAGTCCCCATGTGGCGAGTGATTTCCATGCTGTAGTTCTTTCTGGGATCACAGCAGCTACAGGGCGGTACCCCATTTTATAGGTGAAGGTACTGAAGCTTTCAGGACTTTGATGACCCTCCCAAGGGCACATGCTTCCTGGCGGTCCATGGAGCAGGGGGCGCTGAAGCCGGATATCACACTAGCAAGGGATAAAACTGATAACCAAAGACCATGAGCGTTGGAGAACATGTTGCATGGATGTTTCATGAAGGAAAAGGGACTGAGTCAAGTTCTAATTCCGTCAAACACAAAACCACGGAGAACAAACACATTTTACTTCCCCACTGACTAAGGCAATGCTCGTTTTGTGACTCTTTTAAGTGTGCTAAATATACATTTGTTGCAGATTTACACAACTCTTAAGATTATCTAAAAAGTTTCACTTTTTCATAATTCTTTGTGATGGCATGCAATGTCTTAGGTTTCAGAGAGAATTTTACAGTCTTTCAATGTTTGCAAAAAATAAAAGTTTTCTGTGTTGAATGTCAACAGTGAGTGCAAAAAAAGAAAACGAAAAGAAAATCCAAAAACAAAACAAAACAAAACAAAAAACAAAACAAAAAGTTTCACGCTCTTCTCAGAATTATGGGTTGAAGGGACCTGGGATAATTTTAGAGCTGGGTCACAGGGGATTCCCCCATTAATTAAACCCAGGGGCCTGGGAATTCCTAAGGGGCTCAGTGAGGGATCAGAGCTCGGGACCCCTGAAATTTCGGTGGAGCCTGGGAATGCCTGCTCCCAGATGTAAGCCCCATGCTTTCTTTCATCTGCTCTCAGCCTAGCTCATGACTCACACACAGAGTCCAGGGAGGGACGAGGCTCAGCACATCCCATGGCGCACCCACCCCAGTGTCACAAGGAAAGGGTCTGGCCACTCCCCTTCCTCTGGTCACCTAGTGGGTCGGTATTTGCAATCCACCAGGAAGTAGGTACTTGGGTTAACAAAAAATGTGTAGTATTTTTGACCTAATTTCAGGAAATCACAAATAACCATTCCAGAGCAGCTATTCTATTTTTTTCCACTGGGAAAGGAAGTTTGCACACTTTAAAACATTTTTTTTATCATAGAGGAATAGTAAAATAAATTATGGCACTTCCAAAAGTTGGCATATTGGGCAACCATTAAAATGATGTTTATAAGGACTTTAATGAAGAGAGTATGAGATATTGATAAGTGAGGACTGTATGATACAAAACTCCTGACACTCACAGACATACACATATGCACACATATGCGTGCACATGAATACATGTGCACACATGCATGCCTGTACACACATTGCAATGCACACAAGCATGTGTGCACACATATGCACATACATGCCTGCATACGTGCTTGCACAAGCGTGCACACACATTGCAAGTGCACACATGCACACATATACACCAGGCAGACTGAAGGCCGTTTGCTGCTGTGTTGGCAGTGGGCGCTTCTGAGCCGAGAGACTTGATGTCACTTTGATGTCCCTTTTTAAACTCTCCTAAATTTTCCCCAAGGAAAGAATATTATATTTATAACAGAAACCAAAGCATTATAATAAAACACTGTCTCTCCAGAACAAAGACTGTTGAATCAGGATACGAGGAGAAAATTAGTAGTGATCATGTTGTAAGTAGGAAGGTTTCAAAACGATCTTTAAAAACTCAGAGCCAAGGCTTCCAGCGTAATTCAAACTTTTGAAAACTCACAGATCCCATTACATATGCTTATTTCTTTCACATTTAAGCAGCCGAGCGGAGGAGTCAGGTTCCAGTTTCCCTGCCTGCTGCGGAGGCTGGCCGGTGCGGTTTCGGGGAGCTACACGCAGCGTCCTGAACGGTCCCCGGTGTCACTGGTTTTCTGCTTCGCCGTCTGTGTACCTTGGTGTAAAAGTCCGAGGGATTGAGATTCAAATCCGATTTGTGGTGTGGCCCACAGAGACAGAGGACTATCCCCATCCAGGCTAATTACTTCTTGTTTTGTCTAAAGAGCCAGAGAGCTTGGAGCTGGCCCTGGCACAAGGTTTCCGGAACGTACGAAGTATGAAATGGCAGGTCACGGCAGACCCGCCTCGCAGGCCGATCCCGGCCAGAGGCCAGCCCGGGGCGCCCCGCGGGAAGGGGCTGACCCTGACCTCCCGGGAACGCGCCCCTCGCCCCCCGCCCCCCGCCCCCCACCCCGGGCGGCCCCTTGCCCGCCCCGGACCCGGCCTCGGCTTTTCCCAAACTGCGGGTCTGGACGCAGACCCTGGGGTCAGCGCCAAGGCGGGGCGCCGCTGCGCAGAGCTCACGCAAGGGCCTCTGCCCGAGGATGGAGTAAACAGACCCTCCTTAAAGGGCACTTCAGGCTCCAGCTCCGGCGGCCACAGGAAGCTGCAATCATTTTTCAGGGCTGTAAATGCCAGAAGAAAAACTCACCGAGCCCCAGCTTCCCTCCGTGCCCCTTGTCAGCCCAGCGCCTTCTCACAAGGCATTTCCTTGCCAAATAAAGATGCTTTTTTTATGCCTGAACCCTGAACAGACCTCGAGTAACCTTTGCTCAAGGGTCTTGGGATGCAGACTTTTAAATTTAGTTTGCAAGCTGCAGCGGGCCCCAGCCAGCGGGCCCCTGCCCCACGGGCACTTTGTACCTTCCTCTTCTCTGCGTATGGGGGCTCACTGGCAGGTCTGAGCCCCGGGCAGTCTTCGGTTGAAAGAGGTCACAGCGTGTGCTTCTGTCTTGTTTTATTTTTATTGTTTCGTTAAACTCTGTTTGGTTTGGTTTGCAACAAAATGAAAGGTTTTATTTCCACCACCCAGGCATCTCAGGTTAGAAGTAGCTTAACCTGTTGTTTGTCCTGAGGACAGAGAAGTCCTCAAGCAAGCGGAGGTAGTGCGGGGGCGGGGCAGGGCGAGATGAAATTAAGGATTGATTCAGCAGAGCTGAGATGTCTCCTGTCCAACATCTATAAATGTGTCTTCCCCTCTATCCAAATCCCAGACGTCTATCTCATGGGTGAACATGCCTCCCTTTAAAAAATGCAAATGTTCTCTCTCGGTAGAGTTCAACTATTTAAGGTGTTGGACTAGTTCATGCTAAAGTGTGATTGACTGATGCCAGAGCCTTCCTTTCAGACACCTGTGGGCCAGACAGAGAGAACGAAATTTGGAAGAATATCAAGAGGCCTAGGTGGGTTGCTGGGGAACAGGTGGCCGTGGTTGGAAAGGCTGGGCCCGACAGAAGACAAATGAGGTCATTGTGGCATATACGTCTCTGTTTTATGTAAGGACGTTTCTGCAGGAAGACTAATCTCTAAAAGCAGCTTGCAGTGGAAAAAAAAATAGGGATGAATGCTATGGACTCACTTGGGTCTGTATCAGTTAAATCATACTTTAGATGCTCTTGCCGTGTGGACCAGTGACACCTTGAGTCCACAGGGACATCTTGGAGGCTGGGCCAGGTCTCCTGCTTCCTGCTAGCCCGAGCCGCCAGCAGGGCTCCTGGCACAATGCCCAAAGCCTGAGCTTCAGCGGGTGTCCGACAGTGGCTCTTGCTTCCTCGGGCAGCTAAAGAAAATGTCTGTAAGAGAAATCTTTAAGGAATCTACAGCTTGAGAAAATAGTTTCTTGTGAAGTTAGATCTCTAACCAGATTCAAGTTTCCTTTCTGAGCATTGCGTGGCGCCGTGCAACAGTTCAGCTACTCATGCTGCTGCTTTACTGCTTGCGTGACCCTGAGCGAGTTACTTAACCTTCTGTGTCTCGGTGAGCTTGACTGGAACAGAGAGGGGGTTAGTATGTGCTTCCGGCATTGTCTGGGGCAGGAGATACGGTTTGCAGGAGGGATTGGAATGGTTCCCTGGGCAGAGCTGGGGACACAGTGGACCCCGCAGGCAGTGGCGAGCTCCCCATCTACAGGAGCACTCAAACAGCAGAGGCAGGACCATCTCTTGAGAGAAAGAGTTGAGCTGATGCACGCATCTGCTGGCTGGCTGGAGGTGTGGGGTGGGCCCTGACCTGTCTTTGGATGACTGTCTTTGTAGCCTGGAGACCCACTGTTCAAATAGCTGCCCCAGTCCATAGGGGCCTGAGTGACCGGCAAATATGTGCAAAATATGTTGGGGTTTTTTTTGGGTTTTTTTGTTTGTTTGTTTTTAAGATGAAAGAGAATGGTGAGATGCTACTCTCTGCTTACAGTGTCAGCAGATTGATAGGAGAGGTGATACCCAGTGGGAGGCAGGATTGGGACCCAGGTGCAGCTTGTCTGTGGCCAGTGGGCTCAGATGCATCTGCCCTCTGAGGGTGAATGCCTTCTGCTCCAGTCCGCTCACCTCTAGGACCTTATCCCGTGAAATACCAAAGCAGACGGGAACGGGTGCTCCTTGCGGTGTTGTTCATGGTACCGTCAAAGTGCCTATTGCCGAATGAGAAAGAAGAGTCGGTCGGCAGCGGCATGTGGGACCGGGTCCCATTTTGTCACATGGGACACGTTGGTCTCAGGGGTATAATTTGCAGAGACAGACCCTCAATGAAATTTGACCAACATATTATTTCTCAGGGATGAAGTTTGGGATGATTATTCCTTGCATCTTTCTATGTTGATTTTTTTTTTTGCAATTCTTAATCAGAAATTGTATTCGTTTTAAAAGAGTACATATGTCCTAATTGTGCAAATAAAAGTGAAGTGAGGAGCCGAGCCCAGCCGAGACTCGGAGCCACCCCGTGGAGGCCTGATCCACCTAACGAGATGACATTCCAGGACAGGCAACTTTCGATGATGACAAAAGACAGTTGACAGACGGCAGAGCCCTGCGGCCTATCGGGCTGATGGGACGATAACCCCTCGTGCGGCCTGGCTCGTCTCAGACCACAGGGCTGGCTGCAGACCCCGCGGGCCCCGGCCTCTCTCTGAAGTAAACAGGAAGCAGAGCCAGGCCAGGCGCTGGCGGAGGACCTGCCCTCCCGGCTGCTGCGAGCAGAGGAGCCCGGGCCCCGCTCCACACATGCCGAAATTCCCAGGAAAGAGGCAGTGGGTGCTGGGGCAGATCATTGAAGCCGAGCTCCCGAGCCCCCTTCCAGGTGCAGGGACACCAGGACAGAGGAAGGCGGCCTGACAAAGGGGGGAGCAGCATGGCCAGCCCACTGGGCCGCAGGGTCCTCGCACATACAACGGGATGAGCACCCTGGAGACGGCTGGGCTCCTCCCTCAAGGAGGGGGACACAGGTCACGACTGCCCCCCGCCACAGCGCCCGGCGGACGACACTGCTCACCGTGCGCTAGAGCAGGCCTGGCTCTGCCCGCCGGGCTCAGGCCACCTGGCCTGTGAGGAGGCCCCACGGGGCACGCGGATGTGAAGGCATCACAAACAGTGAAAATGCCGCCCCGGTGCACGGCCTCGCGTTGGTATCCTAGAGTTACTTCGGATTAATTAAACTAAACCTTAGGTTGTTTTGAGATTAAAAAAAAAAAAAAGAAAAAGAAAAAAAAACTTAGGAATTATTTGTCCAAAAAAAACCTAAAAAAACTTGAAGAAAGTATCCCCTCTGTGAGGCAAATTCCATTTCATGACGTGCTGAGAGCTCTTGCTGCGTTCCAGACTACGTTCCCTCCCAGGGGACAGCACCGCACCCAGATCACACAGACCCGACTCCACTGGGTTTATTCTCTGCGCTGGAAACACGGGCCGCTCCTGGGAAGCGTGTAAGAGATGTGGCCCCTCGGAGCCACGGCGGCCGGTGGTTCCCTGAGGTTCCCTGAGTGTGCGGTGCTGGGCGACGGCCTTTGCGGGTCGTGGAGCGGATGCTTCTGAACGCATGAAGCCAATCACCCTGCCCCGCGTCCGTGCCCACACGGCGCCTGCACGCACACACAGGCTCCCCGTCGTGTGCCACCACCGAGGCAGACAGGGGACCCTCGCCACAAAGGAGACCGCTCATCCAGGCCACACACAGCCTCTTCCACAAGCCCGTGTATTCCCAAGAGGAGAAGCTCCAGGGGCTGCTTCGTGACAAAAGATGGAAAAAATCCACGTATTTCGAAACTACCTGAAAATAGGATTTATCAGAAGAGAAGTTTTATAGGGTTTCCCTTTTTGTTATTATGATTTTTGCCATGCTGTTTTTTGTGTAATAAATATTTTTAGTGATTCTAAGTCAAAGGTTTGAAAATGGCAATTCTTCCTATAATGACGAGAATAAATGCCAACTACCCATGAGCCAGGGGCCTCTCAGGGCTTTGCATTATTAACTCACTCACTTTTTGCTACCACTGGTTATCCTCATGAGGAAACCAACTGAGGCAAACAGAGAGGTTGAGTAACTTGCCCAAGGTCACACAGCTGGCAAGAGGTAGGGAAGGGGTTTGAACCCAGACCTGCAGCTCCATTGTCTCTGTGTGTGATCCCTTTGGCATGAGGTCTCCAGCTGGAGATGGGGTGAAGACAATATGAGAGCCCCCGGTACTTGCAGCCTGCTCCCTGTCAGGCTCTGTTGGGTCATGTGCTTTCTCATCTCTAATTCACCCGAACCTTGTGGGGCTACGTCCTGGCCTCATCCCCCACTTACTAGTGACTCAACCAAGTACACAGGCCCTGTGAGCAGAGCGGCTGGGGTCACACCAGGTCTGTGAGACACAGTGTCTGTGTCTTTCCGAGCCGGCTCATCACCTCCATTCAGTGAAATAGAGAAAAACAAATATAGCATCTCTGTTAAATCATTGTTTGATGTTGATTCTGTGTGTGAGTCCTTAGAGAGAATAAACTTTTTAGAAAATCTACCTTAAAAAAAAAACAACAAAATCACCAACCAACTTAGCTTTTGCCCCAAGAAGAGTGCGTCTCAGAGCCCATGCATGAGAACGATGTGGTGCTAGAAGTGCCTGACCCCCGTGGCCCCACAGAAAGGCTGGTTCTGGGGAGCTCCTCCCCTCCATGTGCACGATTCCTAGAAGGGAACTAACCAAGGAGTGTTCACTGGTGCCAGGGACCCAGCAGACCTGGGTGGATGTGTGCCGGCCTGCTGGAGCTTCACCGGCCCCCCAGTGCCGCCCCCCCAGGCTCCTGGCCACGGAGAGCCCGCTCCCCGCCCTCCCATGGATGTCCTGCTCACAATGCAGCCAGTGAAACTGGTTTCTGTGGGGCCAGACCCCTCTCCCATGCTCTCTCCCGCTCCCTCCCATGTGCCAATAGCCTCTGGATTGCATTAGCTTCATAAATAACAAGTCTGTTGTCAGATTTTCCCCTGGTGAGGAAAGGGCAGATGGGGAAGCTGGTGGGTCACGACCTTCGTGTTTCTCAGCAGGAGTCAAAACGCCTCCCATGCCGGGGCTGGAGAGGAGGGTCTGTGTTATGCTTGCACTGGGCCCTGACAGGCAAATGGAATTCCCGCGCGCGCTGGAGGGAACGCTGGGGTTTGTCTCCTAGCCCGGTGTGCTTCGGGCTGTTCAGCGGCAAACATCTGGTGGGATGTGGAAAAGCCTCCTGCCCGATCGTCCGGGCCTGGAGCGCTGTTGTTGGGCAGAGCAGAGCGCCGCTGGGACGGGGCGTTCTCTGCTCTCCAAACGCCCGGTAATGGGACGACTCCGTGAACTGAGGCCTCAAGGCACCGGGTCCCCAGCCAGCACTCAGGGAGTGGCAAGTGTCACTGCCCCCTTGATCCCAGCAACACAGGGCCCCTCCTTTCTGGAAGCATGCGGCCCAGGTTCGAGGAAGCCTGCCCATGGGAACGCGTGTCCAGAGCCTGTGCCTCTGGCTTTCCCGGACCGGGGGGAGGGACGAGCCCCGACCCTCATTTTAAAGTGGTTGCTTTCACTGTCCTCACAGATTATTTCCCCGGCATTTATGTGACTCTGCTGTACATTTTAGTGGCCTTTTTAAAAAAAGGAAAAAGTGGGAGATGGGGAGACCAATGGAAGGAAAGGACAGAGAGATAGAAGGCAGATTGACTGCTCACCTGTTATGTATGGGGACACCTACTTCTTTTCTTTCTTTTTTTCTTTTTTAGTATTTTATTTATTTATTCATGAGAAATACACAGAGAAAGAGGCAGAGACACAGGCAGAGGGAGAAGCAGGCTCCATGCAGGGAGCCTGATGCGGGAC
Source organism: Canis aureus (assembly GCF_053574225.1). Taxonomy (NCBI): domain Eukaryota; kingdom Metazoa; phylum Chordata; class Mammalia; order Carnivora; family Canidae; genus Canis; species Canis aureus. The sequence goes on along the minus strand of NC_135613.1, from coordinate 22,459,999 downwards.
TTGATCCCAGGATCCCAGGATCACGATCTGAGCCAAAGGCAGACAATCAACCACTGAGCCACCCACGTGCCCCAGGGACACCTGCTTCCGACTTTTAAATTTCAATCTTTACAGTCCTCCTGTTGATACAGTTGTTAGACCCATTACATGGATAAGTGTGGGGAGATTAGGTAACTGGCATTGATCACCTGCTCACGTGTGACTGAGCCTGGATCCCACCCCAAAGGGAAGGCCAACTGAGTGAGTGAGCAAGCAGCAACCTTCCTCCATTCCCTAAACGGACCCCAGTGAATCCCCTCTGGCCTGGCCCAGTGGTTCCTCTGTTACACTAATATTTCAGGGTCCCTCCTCAGTGGAAAGCCTTCCTGATGCTTAGGACTATTCACTAATACTTCAACACCATCCCAAGGAGCAGAGACAAGTGGCCGAAGGGACTGGACCGGGTAGTTCCTCTCTGCCCAGCTCGGGGTAAATGTGGAGGTCCCCCCACAGGGACAGCCACTGTAGCCAGCTCTCTGGGTCTCGTGGGGGCTTGGCTGTGACCTCATGCAGTCCTCAGGGCAGCCCTGGGAGTTGGGTCCATTTATCGGCCCATTTTCAGATGAGGACTGGAGGGTTGGTGTGCCAGGGAGCTGAGGCTGGAAGGATGACCCCCAGTAACGGAGCTCAGATTCTCACTGGATGGTTTCTGAGACCTAAATCCATATGGAGCCCGGCTAAGGGCTGCTGCCCACTGGCCAGGAAGCCGCCGGCCCAGCCTCCCGGCATCTCAATCCCGTTATCCTGCCTAGTTGTCCTTGGTGTTCTCTCCACTCTCTAAGAATCTCATTTCCTTCTCTGCCTCTTGTCTGCTTCTGTCCAGACTACGAGGCTTCTGTCCTTGATGTGCAGCATTACGTCCTCAAGGCTGGGCCGATGACCCCTCCTGGTAATGGACTGGATCATTAAAAATACCCCGGACCTCAAAAAACAGTGGACTGAGTGGTGGGCGGAGGCCATGAGAGCAGCAGTGCAAAGTTCAAAGGCTCGGCTCACACCCAGTTCTCCCCAGGACGGCCACTGTCGGAGCCCCCGGACTGAAACCCCCTGTTACACGGGGACGCGCCTGGGGCTGCCATCCACTCTGATCTGCAGAACCGCAGCCTTGAAGAGGGCTTCAAAGCATGTCTGCCAATAGATCAAGCCTTCTCTCAGCCATGACAGCCCCCCATCGCTCGCCTCCCCAAATAAACCCGCGTAATGAAGACAGATGGCCCCGGTCAGCCGCCGGCCGTGCGGGGCGCGGAGCGAAGCCTGCAGATGGTGCCGTGGGCGGCCTGAGGCCACACACCCCACCCTGGAGCGGTGGTCTGAGGTGTCACCGGGATGGATCCTTGCCCGCTCGCCTGCACCCCCTCCAGCGCCCTGGGGGCAGCATCTCTGCTTGATAAGCCTGGTGAGTCTGAGTAGACGGGCCCCCTTCCAGGGTGGGTTTGAGCCAAAACCACTGCCAGCCCCGCCTTGGCCAGGGTGCAGGGGCTTTATTCGGCTGACTCCTCATTAGAGAGGTGTCCAGGGACTTGGGAGGCCTCTTGAGATGGCATAATGGACTGCGGGGGTCAGGGCTTCACCCTGGGCGTGTCAGACACAGGGCCCCAACCCTGAGGAGCAGCAGAGGCCTAGAGAACATCCCTCTGCTTCCTGCCCACCTCATGCCAGCCCACAGGAATGGTGGGGGGAGGCTTTATGGGAGAGGGAGGTTCTCTGAACATGTGGCAGGGGTCGGCGGGGGGGGGGGGACAGTTTAACCACTCGGCGAGGCTTCGGGACGCAGCTTCCAGTGTCCTAGGTGGCCTCTGGGTCTGAGGGTCCCAGGAAGGGAGAGGATGTGAAGGGTGGGAGCTGTCTTCAGGAGGCACAGCAGCTACCTGGTAGAGGAGTGCAGGCCGCGGGGGGACGCGGACCACTTGCTGGAGGAGAATAAGAGTAATAATGGTCGCGGGGTGGGTGGGCCACGGCCCTGGGAGGCAAGGGTCCATCCAGCCCGCACACCAGCTGCTGTGAGCGCCCCAGTTCACAGAGTGTGTGACCCCGAGACCCTGCCCCTCTGCCTCCTCCAGCCAGTGGTCTCTACCCCACGACCCGATCCGAGGGGGCTCTCGCAGGGGCCCCTGGAAGCAGCAGGGTCAGCCACGGGGCTGCAACATTCGGGTGTTTCTAGACTCTTCTCCAAATCTCCTGTGGCGCGGGGGAACCGCGCCGGTGAGGCGAGGCCAGGCTGCGCGTGCGTGTGGCGTAGGCAGGCCGGGCAGGCGGATGCCTGTGTGGTCCGAGGGGGCTTCGTGTGTGTGGTCCGCCACCAGCTCAACGCTGATCATCTGTCCAAAGGCTGCTAACTGCCTGCCGATGACCTGTCTGTTTACTTTATTCCTGTCTGCGCCCACTGAACTCCGAGCGCTGTCTCCTTCCAGCTGGACCTGCTCAGGGGAGGGGGAGGGGAGAAGAGGGACATGGTGTACGTGTGAAGCTCTACAATGGATAGGCTGTAAATGGGGTTCTGGATAAATCAAGACGTCCCCTCATGGGCCACATCCCCTCGATCCTTTCTCTGGCGGCTTCCAACCTCCCCATGAGCCTCCGGCCCTCACCGCAGGTTCGCCCAGACAGACCAGGGGCATGAATCACCCGACCCGAGGGGAGCCGAAGTGCTGTTCATGATCCTGACCGCGGACATAAACATACGCTTGTCCGGTCCGGGCTTGCGTGCATGTGTGCGTGTCTGCATGCGAGGGTCAAAGGACAGATGGATCGGTTTGGAGATTTGGGCAAGCGTTGGCAGGGGTCTGTAGGTCCAGTATCTGCCTGCCACGCAGCGGTCTTCAGCGCCGATCCACCTCTCCGGGACCTCTTGGGGGTGAGGTAAACACACTGTGCAAATACATTTCAGATTTATGACCCATGATGGTGGCTGCGCAGGATTTCATAGCTTTCATGGATGTTAGATTCTAATTATTTCTCCTCTTTTCCCCGATTCTGCATTTTTTCATGGACAATTTCCTCCTCTTCAATATTTATTTCTTATAAATCATCTCTGATATTGTATGCAGGGACAAGGAATGGAAAGGACAGAGAGTCAGGCACACAGAATGCCTTTTTATTTTCCCTTTAAACTGAAATGAAGTTTCTAGAAGGTCTGGTTTCGATGGATGTCAGGCTAGACCGTTGTGTTAAGAAGTTAAGTTTGGGTGGGATATAAGATGATCCCATAGGGAGAGAGGCTTCGGGCTTCAGAACACGATTCTATGGACCCTGGGGCACCTCAGTGGTCATCCAGCTGAGTCCCAAGCACTTACCCCGTGTTCCTCTGGGTTCCACAAACACAGGTCCGTGTGCCTTGAGACACATTAGTTGTCTGAGCCGCATCACTGCTGTCCAAACTCGATCATTAAATGTATAATTCAAAGATAGAAGGATAACTTCATTAGGTGGCTTATTTTACAAAAGAGAAGTAGTCACTTTTTTCATTGAGATGAAATTCACCCAACAGAAAACTAAGTGCTTGAAAGTGAACCGTTCAGTAGCATTCAGCACGTTGACTGTGCCGTGCAGCCACTGCCGTGCGGGGCCCTGTCTAGTTCCACGCATTTCCATCCCCACAAATAAAACCCCCAGATCCATCAAACAGTTTCTCTGTCCCCCAGCCCTGCCCCACCCCACCTTCCCCCTCAACTCCCAACCCCCGACATCTGGAATCTGCCTTCTTCTCTATGGATTATCCTAGAAAATCAGGTCCTTCTTGCTCACCAGCCATGCTAAATGCAAATAGCTCAGCTGGGTTTTTGTTGGTGGTGGGTGATACAAAGATAATGGATAACCACGTAGAAAATTTAACCATTGCCAAAAAATATAAAGAAGACATTTTAATAATGGTCTCCCAATTTCACATCCTAAGTAACCACAGGCATATTTGGTGGCCCCAAGCCCTCCCCACCCCAGGCATCTCTTTGTATAAATAAACGCTCTGAAAAGCTAGGGCCATCATATCAGACTGGTAGGTCGGCAGAGCCTGATTTTTCCAACCCAACCATATATGTCACAGGCATATTTCCATATCCACGCGGGCCATCCTTGATCGTTTTATGTCTGTACACAGGGCTCCTTCCTCCTGTGCAGTTGGCCTAACCAGCCCCTGGGGATGGGTGATTAAGTGTGAGCATCTAGTTTTCATTCAAGCGGACTGACTTTCTGGGCTGTGTTAATTGATTGGATTTGGGGGCTTGCTCCCAGGCAGGAGTGATTGAGGAAGGATCTAAGAATCCTATGGGAGAATTCAGGACTTACACGGACTCTGCAATGAGGCCCGAGTGACATGCATACACCTGGGCTCAGCAGGCCTTTGCAGATGTGGGTGAGGAGCAGATGCCAGCAGAGACCACAGGCTGCTGGAAAGTACGACCCAAAGACACAGGACAGGCCAGCAAACACACCTGAGAAGGGAGCGTGGGATGGGGAGGCCGCCATCACCTCTGGGTGCTGGGCAGAAGAGGCGACTGCTGGGGGCTTATGTGTGTGTGAGTCAGCCAAAAAAGAAAAAGAAATTTGCTGCAAAGGAAGGGACATGTCCATTTCCCAGAGCCTTGTGACAGCTCTACATCTGCCTCAGTGACAGAAGGTGTTGCTCTTCATGCCAATCATTTTGCCCGCGTTATCTCAGTCACATGCTATCTCTTCCCTTCTTCAAATGTCCTGAGGCCTAGTAGACTGTCGGCTCCTCCAGGAAGGCCTCCAGGGCCTGGTTGGTCCAGGGTGGATCCCCACATGTGCTCTTAGGCTCTGCTCTGACTGCCAAGCTGCACTACTAGCTCTGTGGGTGGGGGGGTGGGGGGGAAACAGTGGTGTCTTAGGACTTGGCCCCGGGCACTTTGCACGAGTGAGCACACAACTCCATATGTGAACGTGCACACCATCCTGGCCTGGAAGCCAAACACTGGCTGTGACTCTTGAGTCACACATACATACAATATGGGAGCACATACCCTGGGAGCCACCTCGCACTGGGGCTCCTGAGGATACCAGGTGCAGAGGGGTGAGGCTGTTCCCGGGGCAGGGAGCAAGAGGAGGAGAGTGCGGCACTAGCCTCAGGCACAGAGTATTGACAAGGGCACAGAAAAACTTAGGCATCAAGAAGAAAGATCTAAATTCATGCAAAAACAAATCCGTGCAGAGGAAAATATCACATTTTTACATAGAGACAGGATGCAAGGGTCTGGATCAGGGTGAGGCCAAGGAAACAAGCTCAGGCAGGGGCAGGGTCAGATCCTGTCTTTAAAATTCTGATAAGTTGATTATCATGGATATTTAACACTAATTTTGACTTCTTAAAAAAAGAAAGTCTGGAACTACTGTTTCTCTTGATGACTGAGTTTTCAGCGCCCCCTTGGTTGTGGTCTCCTAGATAGGTGCCCTGCTCCTGACCCGGCTGCCCTGTCTTATCCGAGGTCATCAGTGGCAGAGCTGGGATTCAAACCCAGGGCTCTGGCCACCAGAGCTTCTCTGTGACACCGTTGGCCCTGCACTGTAGCGGCCAGCAGGACCCCGGAGCCGCCCAGGCACCTCAGGTTCCTCAGGAGAGCAGATGGAGAGAGGAATGTATTGAGTTGAGGACCCGCAGAAGTCACTCAGCACTCAGTAATTCTCTGTTTAGTCTCCTCCCCGCCCCCCATGCCTGTCACAAGGCTCAGCGAGGTGTGCCCAGGTCAGCAATGCACTCACAAGTCACTGGGGCGCGTTTCCACCAGCCCAGCATGGTCACCCCGGGGATGACAGTGTTTCCATTTGGAACTCACACATTCACACTCCTGGAACAGTTTTATGGCAAGGCGTCACATATTTTATGGGAAACATACACTTTGCTATAATGTTGATGACAAAAACTTTTCCTCTTTTTACTTAACTATGATTTTTTTTTTTTTTAACAAAATGTTCCCCAAACCCAGATCCTCAGAATCTGGAGAAGGGAACATTTATAGGACACATAGGAAGGGTCATTTATAAATTGATTTCGCTGTTGACCACATAGTTTTGCCTGTTTTCTTTTTTTCTTAAATGAAATGATAACATTCTTAAACCAAGCCCTCCAAGGTAGAGCTCTGTTTTGCTAAGATACAGGCGTGCAGGATCGAAGGGGGCTGTCTGCAGCCCTGGCGTGGGGGACCGTCCGCCTGCCGGCTCTAATTAAGCTGGCTGACCAATTCAGTTAAAACAACAACAGTGTAATTATTTGGTGGTACAGAGTAGCTTTTTGAGCAGAATTTATCTATCATTAAGACAGACGGGGAAGGAAGCGGGAATAGTGACAAGGAAGGCTTTGGGGACTAGCTTGAGGTCACGGAGCCTTGGCCTCCTGGAATGTGGGGACCCCACATCCTCCTTCCAGATGGGACAGGACATGTCATGCATTTGGCTCAGGGCCTGGTCCCAGAGGATCTCCCTGTCTGTCTCCTTCCCTACACCCCACCGCCTCGTAGATCAGATAGTGTGCCCAGAGACAGTCATCTTGGGGTGCGGCTGTCTGGGGAGGCTTCTGTTGGGCTCTGGTGTGGCTGGGGAGGTGGTGAAACATCCTTTTGAAAAAGCATTACTTGATATCACGTATTGATCATCTAGGATGTGGGAAGGCCTCAGCTAAGGACTCCAGGAAATCCTAAGACCAATGGATAGAGTCCCAGGGAGGTAACAGACAGGATCCAGCTGGCCCTTCGGGAGGGGAGGGAGCGGGGCCCAACCGGCCAGCCTCTGCCTTCAGGGCTCCCATACCCAGAACTAGTGTCTCTGGGTGCTTAAACCTGACTTCTTGTGATTCTTAAGAAAAAATGCATAAAAACAGTTTGCAAGAGTATCCCGTGTTTATTGTAGAATATCTGGAAAACATACAGCAGCACAAAAGAGACAGGGAAAAAACACACTAAAATGCCACCACCGGGAGGTACCAGCTTTTCACATTTGGGTGTTTTTGTGTGCAAGTTACACACACGTACACACTTCCACGAGGAGGAGCGCCTGGCATCGCGTCTGCACCCATAAGCATGAGCTACTGCTATTACTATGATTTATTTTCTCTCGTCCTCATAAAAACAGGACAAACGGTGCGGGTGCTATTTTTGCAGATCGCTTTCTTTATCTGATTGCTTGAACATTTCCCCCGCCTTTATTATTTTTCTACAATATAATTCTTCGTGGCCTTGGAGCAGAAATCAGGCTTTTAAAATCTGACGCCGCCCCGGTTCCCCTCCACAACTGCGGGCGTGGGGAGCTGCCAGTGCCTCTGTGCCACTCGCTGGGGCTCCTCGGGGAAGGGGGGGGGAGGAGAGTGAGAGGCACCTAGGGGCACTCAGGGTCTGGGGTCTGGGGGCTTTGGGGGCTTTGGGGAGGCGGTGAGGAGGAGGGAGCTAAGTCAAGTGAATCTGCAATTTCGGAACGCGACTCTGGATTCCGAAGTCCTGTGTCCTGCCCGTAAGCGATTGAGAGAGAGAGAGAGAGAGAGGAAGGGCAAGAGCAAAGCTGCTAGGACAAGTTGGGGATCCTCAGAGACGTGGGGTGTTGGAGGCCGCTCACCTTCCCAAATGGGATTGTCAGATTGTCCCAGGCCGACTGGGGCCAGGAGAGCTGAGTTTCAGGGGAGCGAGCGGCGCGGCACTTCCTGCCAGGCTCCTCCGCAGCAGCAGAAACAGCACAAGCCTTTGGATCAGATGCAGCCTCCAGGCAAAGTCCAGCAATCGAATTTCAATTCCTGGGGTGCTATGGATCCAAATAGTGACCATTATAGGGAGCGTAGCAATCCTAACGCTTACGGCACAGCATGCGCCAGGCTGTGGTCTAAGAGCTCTACGTGAACTCATTTAATTTTGCGATCACCCTTTGAGGTGAGCACGTCCCTGGCTCTTTCTGGTGGTAGAGACTGCAAGTGGGCCCTGCCAGAAGGTTCTAAATCATCCCAGGTTGCCCTTAAATCCATCCCAACCCGAGTCCCATCCACCCCGTTGTTTATTTTACTTGAAAAAAAAAACAATAATATTTGCAATATTACTCTTTTGTCCCTCTTACTACAAAAACAATGGATATCGTCCAGGTTTCCGGCATCGCAGAGAGAACGGACTTAGATTGAAGGAGGTCCCGCATCGACCCAGAGAACACTGACCAAGACCGGAGGATTACTTTCCAGGGAGAGCTCAAGTCAAAATTAGGATTTTTCTCCAACAAAGTGGGGCATTTCTACACCATCTGCCCTGGACCCGGCCTTTCTCACACTCACCTCTCTTTCCCTCTCTCCCTCCAGTGAGGACTGATGGCATTTCAAGGAAAAGTCTGTGCACCCTTCTGGGTCTCTGTGGTGTGAACCCTGGCTCTGTCACTGCCGCCCCCCTCCAGGGATGGGAGCACTGGGATCCACACCTGTGACCCAGCAGATCCCCCTGTGGATGCTCCCTGTCAGTACTGCCGCCTGCAGCACCTCCCTCCCTTCCCTCCTAGGGCCCCCCAGAAGCAAGGGGGCAGAAAGGAATGTGGGGGATTACAACAAACCTACAGGGCAGCCCTCTGCTGAGAAGCTGCTGCCTTTTTTCCTTCTGACCAGAAACACAAACTCCTCCAACAATGGCATTTTCTCCATCTCCCTCCCTGTCCAGTGACAGCTCCCAACAAAAATGGGGTTCTCTGTAATTTTAGCACTCTTCTCCTTTAACATTTTCTAATATCACCTGGTCAGATCCCGACTGATCCTTATTCGTATCAATCCATCTGGCTACCCCCTGAAACGTTCTTTTTATTCCAAAGGGAAGTGGGCAATGATCTTGCTGGATCAGAGGTGGTCTAACCCACCCAGTCGCTGAGGCCCCTGGGGCTCCCCTGCCCCCATGGAGCCTGAAGGCCTCAGGGAAGGCCTCCAGGTGCCCAATAGGCCAAGCAGAGTGTTGGCAGGGAAAGCCACCTTCCCCTCCACCAGGGAGGCTAACTAAGGCTCAAGAGCCCTGTGTGTGTGTGTGGGGGGGGTGCTCTGGAGGTGGAGGTTCCTCGAGGCAGGCAGAGGGTGTGGAGGAGGGGGCGCAGGAGTGCCCCAGAATGGGAGGGAGTGACCAGGCTATGCGGTGAGGAGCCCGAGGGGAGAGGGACCTGGAGAGCAAGTAAGTGCCTGTGACCCCAAGGGACTGAGGAGTGCAGCGGTGGGTGAAGCCCAGGTATAAACGGTTCAAGTGGATGACATCACCATCCCGAAGCTTGTGGGACACAAGCTCTGCCTGAGTGGGTGTGACACCTTAGCCTCTGTAAGACCTGCATGCAGAGGCAGATGCCTGTCTCCGCAAAGGACAGGGACTCCAGCTATCAGAGGGCTCTCCGGGGACTTGCTAGCCTCAGGGGCTGAGGGTGGGACCTTCACACCTGGGGAGAGAGCTGTCAGAGGTTCCCCAGAGTTGTTAAACGCAGTCACAGGCCCTCCCTTTGAAATGCAGATGAAGTACACCACTCTTTGCTAGGGAGGGGAGGCAGAAGTCTGACTTCAGTGCTGCTATTTTCTTGAAAATGCGGGGTAAGTATCCTGAGCCAGAGCTATTGGAATATCCTAGGTGAGCACAGGATGTTACCATCAATCACACACCGAGCATATGATATTGGGGTTATCCCTTCTGTTCTGGTTATTCTTGCTATGTAACAAATTACTCAGAACTTAGTAGCTCAAACAACCGTACTATTTTGTTCACAATTCTGTGGGTCAGGAAGGCAAGAAAGCTGGGGGGGGGGGGGGCTCTCTGTAGGGGCGGCTCATTGCTTGTGGTCAGTTGTCAGGTTGGAGGTTCAAAGTCGCTCACTTTTATAGCCCCCAGTCAACACTGAGCTGTGGGTTGGATCACTCACGGTGCCCCCCCCCCCCCCGCCAGCACAGTGGTCTCGTGTTGGGTGTCTGATGTGGCACCCAGCATCCCCAGAGCCATGTCCCAGGAGGACCAGGCAAGTAAGAGTAACCTGCTGCATCAGGACCTGGCTCGGGAGCCACACAGCAGCATTTCCACTGCACTCAATGGAATGAAATGGTCACAAAGCCACCGATTCAAGAGGAGGGGACATAGGCCCCACCTCTCCCTGGGAAGAGAGCAAGTCTGCCGGGGAAGAACATAGGGGCAAGAGATAAGGTCGTGGCCATCTCAGGAGGATGCAGTGTGTTGCTCTTTCTGTTGGAAAAGTGTGCATGTATCGCAGAAAATATTTCTAAGCATCCGTAGAACTAGAAGCCGTAGGGATTTGGTGCTTGGAATGACTTCAGGAATTACCTGATCTGTTTACAGATGAGTCACTGAGGTTCAGATAGGGCTAGATGCTTGAACAAAGCCACAAACCTCGGTGATCAAGGTGGAGCTGGAAGCAGGTGAGGCCCCAGGTGCTTTAGTGGGGAAGCAGGGCTTTCGGTGTCCCTGGCTGGTTGAGGTGGGGGGGGGGGGTTCCTCAGGCCAGGGTTCATCTAGTTCCTGGCAGGGTGGTGTTGAGCACATCACTGAACATGCAGCAATGGTAATCGAAGCAAAGATTGACTGAGCATCTCCTACGTGCTGACATTCTAAGTGTTCCCATGGACTAGCTCATTAAGTCCTAACAACACTGGATGAGGTGCAAAAATTATCAGCCCCATCTCCCAGATGAGGAAAGTGAGGCAAAGAGACCAAAGTCATTGCCAGCAAGGAGTGCAACCAGGATTCAGACCCAAGCCCTGGGGCTGCAGAAGTTCTGGTCTCAGCCACCACACTGAAGGTAGCTGAGCGTCCAGACTGTGGTTTCCAAGTAACTTAACAAAATGTTGGACTCACTCACGGCGAAGGTCCCAGGTGGGCAACGTGACATGTCCCACCACACAGCAGGAGCTCCGCGGCTGCCCGTCCAGGTCGGCCTCTCCGTGCAGTCCTCAGCGAGGACAAGCCTGTCTTCTGTATATTTATCTGAAACAAATGAATGTTATGCATACAAGTTCCAACCAACTAAAAAGCACTTGTCTCCTGCAGCAAGACTGTGGGGGGAGGAGGCTCACAGAGACTGGGGCTGCTTCACCCCACTGTCAGGGCCTGTCTGTCTCATGGAGGGAGAGCCTTGTGGTTGCAAAAGGGCTGCTTTCCCTCCAGAGACCTCTAACAATGTCTAGCCTCCTCAAAGCCTTCCTTTTTGCCAGCTGCTGTTCCAAGGGTTTTGCATATATTAACTCATTTAATGCCCTCAACAACCTGTGAGGAAGGAACTCCTTTATGACAAGGGCACTGAAGCCCGTGCAGGGTTAGGTCACTCTGGAGCCAAAGTGATAGGACTGGTAAATGGCAGGAGTCTGACACCTGAACTTTCATAAAGGCAGGTGGAGAGCGAATCACTCCCCCACGCACAGCGACCTGGGGTGCTCATTCTCCAGTGGGTCCTTTCAAGCCTCCTACTATGTGATTAGGTGGGGCAGGGGCTGGGAGGTGGGGGCAACGTGCACCCCTAGGACCTGGAGCAGACCTTCCTGGGAACACAAACCCGTCCTGAAGAGGGCTGCGTGCTGCCCATGGGAGTCACTCATTTGTATATTCATGCATTCTTCCCCCAACACACTTATTGCATGTGTGCCAGTTCTGCAGAGACCCCCTCGCATGTCCTCCCCACTGGGGCTGCACAGTGGACAGAGGAGCCGGTCTGCCCCCAAACAAACACGGGAGGCTGGGAGGTCTGCATGGGGGGGGGGGTGGCTCTCCCATGCTCACACCTGCTTACACCCTGGGAAGAGGCATGGGCATGAACGGGGGAGCAGGGGCTGGGGGTGAGGACAGGTGCCTACCAGCTGGAGCTCTGGGCTCCTTGCTTTGGATTCACAAACCAGAACAAATCTCCTTTCAAACTAAAAAAGACATCATTTGGGGGGAGCCTATCCTGAGCAGTCAGAGTTTTGCCTTACTTTCTTGCCAACTGAGAACCTTCAGTGTCATGTGCACTGTTGCCATCATGTCACAGAGGGCAGGTTGGACTCCCAGATGAGCATGCACAGGTCTCACGGCCCCTCCCCAGTCTCCTGCCATCTGTCCCCAGAGCACATACCCAGCTTCCTGGACCCCTTGACCTTCACCACAGCAGGGCGTGCCCACCCAGCTTCTAACTGCCAGCCCTGCAGCCCTCCTTCGCCTGGGACTGCCTCTGGCTTTTGCTGCCTGCAAGCAATCCTGAAAAATTCTGGGGGTTCAGTCTCTCCCTCTGCTTCGCACACTCGCCCTGTACCAGAACCCTGATAAATACCCCAGCTGCCTCTGCAGGGATATCTGAGCACTGGCACCTAGAGTCACCATAGCAAGGCTGAGCTCGGTGGTCCTTGGGTGCTAGGTGGCCCAAGGACCTGCCCTCTGCCCCCATCTGCCTTCCCCACTCACCCACAATGGCTCCCGGGATCATCAACCAAACAAACTTCACTTGAATCCTGTCTCTGCATCTCTTGGGCAGGATCCAAAATTAAAACAGTCCCCAGGAAATCTGGCCGCCTTTCTCAGGCACTAAAGCTCTCCCAGACCAGCCCTCCATGGAAGATGCTCCTAAGAAGTAAACAAAAGTGAAGGACCCACAGACTCATGGCGACTTCCACAATTAGGACTGCCCCGTGAGAGGTTCAGGGAATGTCCTACAAGTGGCCCCCCTTGGACGTTGCCCAGCTCCAGATCCTTGAGTTGCTTGGAAGGGCTTGGTTCTCAGAAAGACAAGATCCAGCCCCTGCGGTCACCGACAGCCAAAGCAGGGATGTTGTGACAAGGGACCTCAGCTGGCCATCAGGGAGAGGGTCTCGGTGGAGAAGACCCTGCATGGGAGGCAGTGGTCTGCTGCAGGGGCGTTCACTCTGCCCTGGGCCGTGATGGCAGGCCTGCTCAGCCAGCCCCGGAGTCCTGACGAACTGACCTAAATCTTCTGCAAATTCACCAACAAGGCTCCGGACTGTGGGGTCGCCCACCCTGACGATGGCAGAGGCAGGATTCATCGTCTTGGTCTTGGCAACCCTAAATGTCTGCAGTTAGCTTGAGGACTGTATTAGGTAGACTTCTGTGTTCATGGTCAACATAGGGAAAGAGAATCCTCTGTATTTCATAGCTCAAAAACCAGCTGTTAAAGATGGAAAACCAAGCTCAGGAAGAAAAGAAGAAGGAAAAAAAAAAAAAAAACCAGGAAGGTGCTGGAGTCTAAGAAACAGAAGCTATTTGATGGTCTTTGTGGGTCACCACTGCTGGGGGTTATTGTATTTTTTTTAATGTGTATATGCAGCTTTTACTATGACTTATATATGGGTATGTGTTTGATCCTCATAACAATCCTGTGAAGTCGGTAATATTATTATCCTTGTATTTTAGACAAGGAAACTGAGGCAAAGGAGAATTTAAAATTACTTGCCTGTGGTTGATAGCAACAATCGTAAGAGGCAGCACAGTTGGAATTTAAGCTCAAGTAGTTTATTTTTGGAATATTATTGTTTTTCCTATGAGAATAAAAGTCTAAAAGATGAGGGCTCTGGCTATTAGCTCCATGAAGGTATTCAGAAGTCTTTCTTACCCACTAGGCAAGCTTTTTGTTTTTGAGGTCTCGTGGCCCAAGGAGGCTGCTACAGCCTCATTCATTGCATCCACAATCCAAGCAGAAAAAAAAGTGGTGGCGATGGGAGGAGAAGACAACAGGCAGCCCTCTCCCCCAGCTGATCAACCCTTCAAGATATTTTCTTGGAAGTCCTACAAAGTAGCGCTTGCTTACATCTGAACAACCATAGTAGGATACAACTAGATACATTAAGAGTAAACAGGAATCCTTCCTACAACTCTCATTATTGTGCAGGCACGACCGACGCACAACTCTTGGGGTGCTGGCGGGCTCGAAATCACGAGGGAGCTGCTGGCGACCCTCTTGTTTCTGTATGTGGGTGAAATCGGCCTTCCCAACCCTCCGTGGCCAGACTGGCTCTCAATTCCCACGGGTCTAATGAAATGAGGCACTTTGCAAAGACCCGCCACTGTTTGCTTTTGCACCCAGGAGATGACAGTTACCTCCTGCAGCCCTGGGAAGGCGTGAGAGCCAGAGGTGCCCCTGCTTTGGAGCCACTCCAGCAGATGGGCCCCGTTTCCTACACAGAACCCAGCAGGCCGTCCCATCCTGTATCTTAGGCACCAAATCATTTCAAGTAGATGTCTGGTGTGTGTTTGTTTGCTTGTTGGACTTCCCGTTGGGACAACTTCGGTCCACGGTATCCAGGGGCCTTCGGGGACGTGGGGATGGGTGGGCGCTGGGGCTGTTTGCCACCAATTTCACCAGTTCCAGGGCGGGCCTCCTTCTAGCCGTTGCCTTGGGCCCGTGCACCTGCGGGTGGGATAGCGCTTTGCTAAGTACCCGGCTGATGACTTTCAGGAGTGACTGGCTCGGGGTCTAGCTGGCTGCCGTCCTGGCTCACCCTCGCGGGGCCTCAGTCTCCTCACCTGCAGAGCAGGGACAGTCGGGTGGGTAAGCCAGGGATATTCCAGGCACGGCGTCTGATGAGCTGTGAGGCAAAACAAAGTGCAGGGCAGAGAGGCTGAAACCACTGCGGAGCAGGCTTTTCCTCTCCGCCGCCCGCAGAGATCTGTCCCCACCCCGGGGGCCGCAATGCCACCCCCCTCCTGGGCATCTCCATCTGTCCCTGGCCACAAAGGGGGCAGCGATGTCACTGACAGGCACGTAGAGGCTCGGTCACCTGCTGAGACGCGTGCAAAGCCAGCGTCCCGAAAGAGTCCCCACGCAGACCCAGCTCCCGGGAAGGCATTAGATAGACTTGTCAGTGTCTCTGCACTGCCTTCCCCTGGGGTTTGAAAATTTGATTTCCTTGGCTGGGAATTCAGATCTTGGCCTCACCACAACATCATGAAATATTAACAGTTTCCCCACTGGAAATTGTGTGTGTGTGGCGGGGGGTGGGGAGGGCAGGGAGGAGCGGTGGCAAAATTTTCTCCTAGGAATTGTCATACACACATGCTGTGCTGCGTGCCAGGACCCTGGCCGTGTGTGTCTCTCCGATTCTTCCCGGTACTCTGTCAGGTTGGGATGGCTTTTCCCCACGAGGAGACCGAGGTCACGCAGGAGCCCAGAGGCTCACCAGGGCCGTGCGGGGTCAGGAGAGGGGTAGCGCCCGGGCCCCAAGTCCCAGAGTAAGAGAATCCACCCAGAAGGATGATGCCTGGTTCTGATTCTGGGACTTTCCCCAGGAGGTCTGTCCCCATCCAGGAGGTGCCTGAACCCCCTTCCATATTCTGCAAGGACAGGCCCACGTACCTCACGCTTCCTTGGCTGGTCCCCAAAGCCCTCTGTGCCCCCATCCTCAGCCCTGCCAGGCCACCTGCCTTCCTTGGCAAGGCTCCACACTCCCCCACCTCACCCTTCTGCCTTATGGCACCAGGAAGCTCCGGGCTCTCTCTAGTGTTCTCTTCTGGTGGTGACTGTGGGGACCGGGCCGGCCCTGGTGTCCCCACGTCTCTACTCTCCCTGGGCGCAGGATTCATCCTATCAGAGGCGGGAAGATTCTCTCTCTATGCTTCTGAAAGAAGTCCAGCTCATTTCTGTGCCTGGATGGACTTCTTTTCCTTCTGAAATCAACTCCAGCCTGGCTTTGGATCCCAGTTCTACCACCTGATGTGTGACCTTGGACAAGTGACTCAGCCTCTCTGGGCCTCTTTTCCCTCATCTGTAAAACGAGGCCAATAGTAACACCCGCCTCATAAGATCATTGTGGTGACCCTGGGGGTTAATACGCCTAGACTCAGAGTGGCACCTGGCACACAGTGAGCACCCAGGGGGACTTGCTGACGCTTCCCGCTCTGTCCTCAGTACATGTGTGGTATTTAAGGGACCTGCGTGCCTCCTTGCATGCAGAAGTGAAGCAGTAGTGTCATAGCTTTTGCAGCCCTTCGGGTTCAAGTTGAAACTTATCTGGATTTAAACCCTAAGTCCCCCTGCACAAAAAAGCAACTTCTATAGAAACCTGTCTTCTCGCGCTTTGCTATGCGACGCTCTACCGTAGGGACAGTGCTGCTGAGAAAGAGCAAATCATATCTTTCATCAGCGTTAAAGGAAACATGGGAATTTTCTGGCATTCAAATACTATTGCTCAAAATAAACCAGACAGTATGAGTACCAGAGAGTTCTGGGTGGGTCAAGATTCCAGGAGAGTTCTGGAGAGGCTGCTCGCCAGGGTCACTGGACTCTGCAGAACCCGCGGGACTCATACAGCTGTGGGTTTCCACCAGGACTCTTTCCCATGATCCCACAGCAAGAGGGGAACCCCACTGGCTTTGGTCCTCCAGATACATCTCCAGGACCAAGCAGGTGTTCCCAACATTTAGGAAGGAGCTGGTGTCTCCAGGTACAGCAGGCAGGAGAAATAGGAACATTTGAGCAATAGGTGTTGAAAATGTTAGGACACGGACATGGGGAAGTGGCCCCCAGAGTAGCATCTGCAAACCCACAGGTGATAACAACAGAAGCAGAGGCGCCTCCTAATTATCGAAACAAGCCAATAATTTAATAATTTAATTTAATAATAATTAATACCTTAATGACAATTTCATAATTTAGTGCTTATCTGAAACTGATTAATCTTCACTGCAGAGGATGCCCACCTGACTCCTCTGATGAGGTTTGCCACGTGCAAATGATGCCCTGCAAAGCCGGGCGGGCCATCTGTGACAGCTCTGAGTGGGTCCTGTTGCCATGCTCCTAGGGCTATTGTCACACTCCTGACCCTCCTGGTTCTCAGGTTCTTCATTTGTTAAGTGAAGGTCCCTTCCAGGTGACAACTTTTTCAATGCTGGAATCTAAGGGTGCAGGAGGAGCAGGAGAGGAGGCTGCAACGGGGGGGCGGTGGCGCGCACCTAAATGGAGATGCGGGCTGTGGCCGCCAAGGGATGGCAGAGTGAGGGGAAGAGGAAGCTGCCACCGACCCCTGTCTCCTCAGTCCAAACCTACTTACTTGTACCAGAAATGTGTCTCTGATTCTCCATAATTCGAGCTACCCCCAGGCTTGAGCCTCTGTCCGCCTGGACCTCACCCAGCTCCAGGGCCTCCCTTTTCCCCCACTGGGACTTGTCTGAGAGGTGTGGGGCCCCCACAGTGCTGAGGACGTGTGAAGGAGACACACCTGTCCTTGGTGTTCATGTTCACATAGGTCACGATGAGATGGCCTTCCTTCCCGTCCCTTTGGCCCTTCGGGTGTGAGAGCCCCTTCCATGCCAAGCTCGGGGTCATTGGAATCTGTGAAGCCATCTGTCCTCTTGCCTGCCTAGGTCAGCTTATGGCCATTTCCTCTCTGGCAAGCATGGTACAGGCTCTCATTTGCATAATTTAAGAAGAAGGTTCAGTTTATATAACAGAGAGACCCAAGGATCCAAGTCTGTTTCTCTCTCATGTTAGACTTACCAACCCAACTTGGACTTAACCAGTGGGAGAAAGGTGTTGGAATTGGGGAGGTCAGGTCATCAGGCGGCCAGGAATCCTGGAGGTTTGTTGGTGTGTGCTGGGGATGGGTGAGAGGGACCAATAGGAGCTGGATAAAACAGAGGAAAAGACAGTGGAACCCATCAGGGTGGTGGTCGCCAACAGCAATGAGGTTTCCAAGAGCCCATCAAGGTGGGAGGTCAGGACCAAGAAATGACAAAGGTGGATTAGGGGCACAAACAGTCAAACATTTCTCTTTGCGCGGAGTTAGCAGAGGGGCAAGACCAGCATTCCCCACCAGAAGCGGCCCTGGGAGAAACCACACAGTCAGGAGATGCACAGTTTCATCCTAAAAAAATCCCCAGCCTGTTGAATTAAGTTCAGGCATGATCCTCCCTTCTGATCCCAGCCGCCTCCAGAGCCCACACCGCCTTTGGGGTGGGCTGAAAGATGCTCATAGACCCTCCCAGGCTGTACCCATCTCTGAAGCCCAAATGCAGACTAGGAGAAAAATAAATGTTGGTTTCCAGATTTCTACAGCTTTTCCTCCTTTGGCCTCTACTGTTGACGACCAGGAGGGCTCAGTTCCTGGAAGAGACGTCCTTTCTGTAAACAACCCTGATGTCATAGCTTGGGATTTTATAACTTCCAGTTTCTGGTCCCTTTGATGGGACTTTCCAAATGCTGCCCCTTTTCCCAAATTTAATGCAGAAAAGTGAATTTGAAGTAAAGGGATTTAGAATTGGGGTCGGTGCTGGGGGGAAAGCCTATAAGGATTCTCAGCGATCTGAAAAATTTCATTCCAAAATAGGTCTGGTGAGAGGCCAAAAGGAAAGTGGGTGCAAGGCTGGGCTGGAGAAAACATCAGTAATTCTAAAACTTAGAATTAGTGGGGCCCTGACATTGGGCTTGTCCCTCCTGTCCCCCAACCTCTGGAGACCTACACCTATTCTTTTTTTTTTTAATAAAGATTTATTTATTCATAGAGCACAGGGGCTGTGCTCAAGCTGACTCCTTGCTGAGCACAGAACCCAATGTGGGGCTTGATCTCACGACCCCAAGATCATGACCTGAATGGAAACCAAGAGTCTGATGCTTAGCTGACAGCCACCCAGGTGCTGCGACCTACACCTACCCATTCTGTCCCACGCTTGCACTGCTCATCTAGGGTGAAGAGGTTGGGAGGTTTTAGCATGCGCTGATGGATTTTTCCTTGGGCCACTCAAGAGCTCACTCAAGAGTTGAGGAGGGATTTGAATGGCCTCCTGCAGAGTGTCTGTTCAGGAGGCACTGAATGCAGGGGGCGGAGGCCTCCTGAGGAAGTGGTCAGAGCCCATGCTTGAGTCACTCTCACGGAGGCCGGGCTTGGTGGATATGCCACAGGAGAACAACGTCACACGGTGCCCTATGGACCTCGACTGGGTGGGGAGGCTCCGGGGAAATGGTAGTTCACCCTTGTCTGGAGAGGCCCAAGCAGGCTGTGACCTGGGCGCTGGGCGGTCAGCACGGAGGTGAGGGCAGCTTGATGGGAAAACAGGTAAAAAACAGGGGCTCTGAGTAGGCAGACGGTTTCAGGTGTACCCTTCTGGATCCCACCAGGATGGGGGAGCTCCATCCTGCAGGTCTTCTCTCTTAAGACTAAAAACCCTGAACGTAGCACAACCAACCAGTACACAAGGGCCAGGGAGAGTGGAATGAGGAGGGCTCACTGCTTTGGGACCCTGGCCCTGGAGGAAGGGTGGGCAGTGAGGTCCCCAAGTTCCCCAGGGCCTCCCTAATATCCCAGAGAGAGCGCAAGAGAAGGCTGCAAGCCAGAACCATCAACAGGTCAGACAAAACGATGCTCCAAGCAAAGCCTGCTTCCCCAAGATCCCAGGAAAAGGACGGATGAACAGAATAGAAAACCTTTGTGACCAAACTGTCCTCCAGCCAGCTAGGCACCAGTAGAGCAGTTCCCTTTCCCTCTATGGTTTCAGAGGTGCTGAGGGGGACCCCCACCTCCGATGCCACGGAGGACACACTCCAACCCCCCTCTAGCAGCGTTGGTACAGCCAGTCGGACACCTAACCCCACTGAGTACCAAAGAGCCCCAAACTGGTACCTTAAAATAGCAGGCGTGCATTCTCTCACCTGGAGGTCAGATGACCCAAATCAAGGTGCCTCTGTCTGAGGGATCCAGCGGAGGGACTTCCTGCCTCTTCCAGCTCCTGGGGGCTCCAGGCATCCCTCAGCTGGGAGCCGTGTCACTCCAGTCTCAGCTTCTGTCTGTACGTGACCATCTTCCCTGTGTGTGTGTCTGAATCCAAATCTATCTTCTTGTAAGGACACGAGTCCCTTTGGGTCAGATCCATCCTGATTTGCACACACACACACACACACACACACACACACCACAACCTCTACCCAGATCAGGTGGGCTTGGAGCTGAGAGACAGTAGCCTAATAACCAGGTGGGCATTGCTCTGCGAAGCAGGGACCCAGGCCTGTTCTGCCTACACAGGTCCACACCCCATTCTTCATCTATGATGAATAGGGGAAGACTTTGTGCGAGGCACGGTGTCTCATGTGTGGGGTACGAGGTAACGAGACCCGTGTTCTGCTCTTGAGATGCTTGGGGAAGATGATGGCAGCCCCAAGCCCCAAGCCAGCAGTGAGGTGGGGGAGGGGAACCCGTGAAGGCCCTCTGGGCAGCTGGGATTCCAGGCTAAAATCCTCTTTTGTTTGAGCTGGTGGGGGACAAAGCCACCCAGCTGGAGTGGGAATGGGTCCATGGATGTATAGGATCATGATGCCTTTCCTGACGCTTTCTGATGGGGCTGAGGGATCCCAGACAGGGAACAGAGCTTACGTACACTGTGCAAAGTGGTTTTCAAAGGGCCAGGGCTGTGGCTCCCATATTCATCCGACCCAGAGTAATGTAAACTGCCTTCTCCGCTAGACCTATGGTTTATTTGTACAATTTGGTCCATTTCTGTAAACGTTTGACCCGTTTGGAAATCCAATCCAAAGGGAAAGCACACGACGGCTTTTACTTCGTGCAGTGGGATTCCTGTCGGTGGCACGGACATTTTACCTACTGCGGCCTATTGAATGCTGCGTTCAGGGAGCAAGGGAAAGAAAGGACTCGTTCCGTTTTGTGTTTTGAAGAAACGTCTCAAAGTAAAGGGTGCAGTGAAGGGTGTGGAGATGTGAGATTGAGTAATCTCCCCACCACCATTGCTGCCAGCACATAGCGCAGGGTGTGGGGCGGGTGCCCACTAAGTCTTGGATGGGTGGAAGGCACTCCAGAGTCCCAGTGGGTGCCCCAGGTGGGTCAGTCGATGGGGCACACAGCCCTGCGTCCTTTCAAAGCAGAATCTTCCACAAGCTGCACATCACGCTTTTCTTGTCGATCGAACGTGCTGCAAAGAGAGAAGAAGATACACGGTTTCTGAATAAAATGACCGATGACCACCAACTTCTCTTTTTTAAAAAATTAACATCGGTTTTCATAAAGCAGGACTTGCTATATTGCTAATATTTTGGAGGCAGGGAGAAAGGAAGAGAGGGAGAGAAAAGAAGAGGGAGGGAGAGCGGGAACACTGTTGGTACCTGCACAAATTCCAAATTATTATCATTGTCCTTGTGCTGTGCGACTCCTGGGACCAGAGATAGAAACAGCAGGAAACTGTGAGTGGGACAAAGAGGACACATCAGCTAGCAACCTGCTTAGGAGTTTGGGGGTGATTTTCCAAATCCTGAACCACTGGTACGGGTCCCTGCGTCCTGGCCCCTCCCATGCTTGCTGACCAGTTAGGAAGGACGCCCAGTCCAAGATGCAGTTTCTGTGTGTGCCAGATGGGACACAGTCCTGCTCCAGGCAAAGGTGTGACATGATGCTGCAGCGCTGGCGGCTCTGAGCCCGGTGCGTGGGCCATGGGAGTGGCTGGACCTCCATGTGCCCAAGAGCCCCTGAGAGTCTCGCTGGGACTTCAGACTCGGGGGCCCCCTCCCCGGAGGGTCTGACTCCCCAAGCCCAGGGCCCCCGAGACTTCTTCACCGAGGCCTCTGGGGCTGCCCTGCGCTGTAGCATCTTGTGGGAACAGAGATCCTGCCAACACTGTTCTCTGCTCAGTCCCTGCACAGCCAGGACCTGGGAAGTGACCCAGAGTTTTTGAGAAATGGACATCCTGCTTGTATCTCTCTCAGCCAAGGTCCCACCAGGCAGCAGATGGACCACTCACATCAGAAGAATTCAGGAGGGTCCGTTTACAAAGGGATTTTTATTAAGGAGGGTTGGGGTGTGGGGGCCCCGGGGGAAAATGAGAGCTGTTGCCGTTTAGGGGACAAGGGAAGAAGAGATAGCAGGACACAGGAGAGATTCATGCACAAGGACCACCGGGAGGGGAATAGTGACTTTGGATTGAGGGACACACCAGCCCGAGGTGACCTCCCGGGGAGACCCTTGGGGAGAGGAGGACTCCTGGGCCCTGTCCTGTCCTGGTCTCCCTGAAGCTGAGGACAAAGAAGTCCATGCTCAGCTCGAGTTCACAGGACACAGAGGCTGAAGACTCCCGGGACAAATCTGCAGGAGACACAGCAATGTCCTAAATCTTCCTCCGTGCTCCCCAAATCCTGCTGCCCCTGCTGCTCACCTCCACCACCAGCGTCTGCCCCAAACCTGCATCCCTTGCCTAGTTTGTGGTCAGAGCTTCCAGACCAGATCCTCGACCCCTTCCAACCCCCCCTTCCAGAGGCCAAGACCCAGAGTTCTAACACCGCCCGGATCACACCCTCTGGTCCCCCTGCCTGCAGGACAGAGACCCAGCTGCAGGCCTGGTGCCTGGGCTCCTCTCAGCTCTCCACGCCCACCTCCCCAGCACTCCTCTCCTGACACCACCCTAGGGACCAGGAGTTCCCAGAAGGCTCCTGGCGATTCCCCAGCTCTGTGCCTTTACACACCTGCTTCTGGCTACAGTCCTCTCCCCCGGTCCTGGAGGGTCCCTACATCTCTTCAAGATTCTGCTCCAGTGCCACCTCCTCCAGGAAGACCCCCCTGACCTCTAAGGCTGCACCAGGCCTCCTTCCTCCGAGCTCCTATGGAATCCCAGTCCTTCATCGGAGTGATCCCACATAAATGGGGTTTATGCAGGAGCCATGTGTTTGCAGGTTCACGTGGACCTTGGAAGCAGGGACCTAAGGAAGAATCCTCCTCAAATGAGACATGGTCAAATCAAGGACATGTGCGGTATGAGGTCTTTGGTGACGGTGTCGTCACTACCAACGATCGGCCCTCCTCGTGTGCCAGCAGCTGTGACGCGCTGCCTGGGCTTGCAGAGGCGCAGGCCAGGCTCGGCCCTCCTCCCTGAGAACCTCTCTGGTTTCAGTAACTGCATTGTCCCTCAGGCCACTTGCCCTCTTCCCCAGAGACCTCGCCAGCAGCGGAGCCTCAGATCGGGCTTGGATCCCGTCCTGACTTGGAGCACAGCGAAGCCTCTATTCTGCTCAAGCTGCAAACCAGCCCGTTCCGGGGCGTTCGCCTTTCAGCTGGGTTTGCGGTCACATGCGCACTGTTCAATTTCACCTAAATCAGCAGCACTTGGGGTGTCGATCTCAGCCCTGTGGGTTTGGTGACCATCAGCGCCAATTACCCAAAATGCCATTTGCCGGGGCAGTTCTGCCTTCATACGAGCCAGCAGCAAGAAAAGAGTCGTTCCTAAAGTTAATTGAAACCAAACCGAGACCACACGGCTCCTTTCGGAGAACTGACCCCGGCCCTTTGCCATCTCCGTCCCCGCCGCCCCCCCGCGTGGTGTCGGAGCTGATCCCACCCGCCTCACATTTTGACTTTTGTACAATTCACCTTTGTTGGGATCCAGGTTTGAGTTCCTGGAGTAGTTGGTTGAATCAACAACGCAAGTGGATATTAGCATTTAAGGGGCAAACTAGATTATTTCTCTGCCAGACGAAATGTCTCCGCTCTGTGGGGATTTTCGCCTTCAGAGAGGCACTTGTAAGCTCTAGGATTATAAAAAAAAATCAAATCATAATAAATGGCATAAAGAGAGAGGAGAGGGCAGAGTGGCTGAGCCCGTGGGATATTGAGTTACTTCGGAGACCAGTTGATTTCTAGAACCTGTCCAACTTCCTTGCTTGTCGGTAGTGACGAAATTGATTGTGAATCGATTGGTCCAGGTTTCCCGGGCGAGACTCAGTGGGCTGTTTTCTGGTGTACCTCGGGCTGTCCGTTGAGCAAAGGCTTGGTTAATAAGAAACAAAAAATGGTAAAGAGCGTAAGATTCATTCCCGCGATGTCTGTGACGATGGATAGAATTTTATCTTACCATTCTGGGCTCCATAGCATGCTTTAAAGGTGTCTTGATAAAAATCAATTTATTTCTATTTGTTTTTAAGTGACTTGATTGAGGTATCAATTCAGGTATCGTGCCCTGTATACAATCTGATGAGCTTAGGTATAGGATATTATTAACCTTTTAAAAAAAATGTGGTAAAATACATATAACATAAAATTTCGAGTCTTAACCATTTTTAGGTGTACAGTTCAGTGGTGTGACTTCTTTCCCCCATGTTGTATAACCATCCCCACTACTCATTTCAAAACACCTTACCTCACTCCCAAAAATATCTTTTTCAAAGGATTCTTTGTTAGCCTCCCCACAGATTGTGAGAATATCCAGATGAAAAGTAAAAAAATATTGTCAAGCTTCCTAAAAGGTATTAACCCCAAGTGCAAACACCTGGCTCACTGGTTACTAGAAAGTTCCGGAAGGTCCTTGAACCTGAGCTCCACAGAGGAAGGGAATTTGGCGCAGTGTCTCCAACATCAAGAGTCGCGTTTGGCATATGTAAGCACACAGTGTCACTGAGATTCATTCTTGGAAATGTCTTAAATTCGGGGTGTTTTGTTGGAACCACTGTGGTTGGGTATAGGATGGTTGACCAAGGAGGCGGAACTCGGTGTAGCCCCAGGGGGAGGTGATGAGGTCTGGATCTGGTGTGTCCTGGTGGTTCTCGGGGCTCCGTGCTGATGAGCCCCACCTCCCTCTCCATCCCATGCCACAGCCACAGCAGCTTGCATCTGTCCTGACACTCGGTATTTTTTCTAGAACTTTTTCCTTTTAACTTTAGAAGAATTTTTATTATGATGAGAAATGCTCACATCATGTTAATAAAAATGCAAAACTGTATTGCTTGGGGTTACAGTTTTGTGTTAAAAAGCATAAATGTGGGATCCCTGGGTGGCGCAGCGGTTTGGCGCCTGCCTTTGGCCCAGGGCGCGATCCTGGAGACCCGGGATCAAATCCCACATCGGGCTCCCAGTGCATGGAGCCTGCTTCTCCCTCTGCCTGCGTCTCTGCCTCTCTCTCTCTCCTTTCTGTGCATTCTCATAAATAAATAAAATCTTAAAAAAAAAAAAAAGCATAAATGTGTCAGCTGGGTGACACCATGGGACTCAGTCATCTTGCTGGGCCTCAGGCCCCAGGCCCAGTGCCATCCTCCTCGCCTGCCCTCTGACTGTGCCTCTGGCTTCTCTCTTCCTCTCAACTCCAGCCTCATGAGCCTCTGCCTCCTCAAGCACCTGATGCTCATTTCCACTGTGCACAAACCACCCCTTCTTTCTGGAACAGTCTTCCCCAAACTTCCACACGACCAGGTAATGACCTCCTTCCTCTGAGAGCCTCCCCCACCCACCCCATGTCTCCTTCTCTTCTTAAAACCCACTCTTACCACTACCTGACATTCCCTGGCTCATGCATCTGCTCATCTCCTGCCCCTGCCCCTGCCCCCAACAGGATTGGGAACTCATCCTGTGTGCCCTCATGGTGCTAGTGTTTGGGATGTTTCGTGGCACTTAGTAGGTACTCAGCTAATATTTGTGGGCTATTCCAAAGTCGCCCAATGGGCAAGTGACAGGTGGTCATCTGGAGTCCCACCCCACAACCTCTCATCCTGGCTGTGCCAGCTGCCTCCTGCCCTGCTTCTCGGACCCTGTTCCCTGTCCCTTCTCCTGCGGGCTGGGGCCTCATGCAGGATGTGATGTTCCCTCCACACTGAAGGGCTCAGAAATAAGGCAACCTGTGGATGGATGCTTGGGTGTTTGTACTTGAGCAAACAAGCTCGTTAGATGACCACCTCCGTGGGGGTTTCAGTCCTGCAGGAGCCAGTGAGGGGAGTGATTTATTCTGTAGCTGGGCTGCCAGCATCTCAGCAGACAGTACCTCTGAAACCTCTCCAGGAAGCAGCTCTGCTTCAGGAATCGGGCCATTCATACGTCTGTGATGCCGGCAGTGACAAGATAACTATCACCCAGCTCCTGCCTCTGGCTCCTCTTTTCCTCTTTCAGCCTGAAGCCTCGGGGTGATGAAGAGACCCAGCTTCCAGCCTGCCCATGCCTGGTGACATGGAGACCCATCTCTTACAAAGCTGGTGCCAGCCACTTGGAAGGCTGCCTGCCCACCACTGAAATGTGAATGTCTATAAAAAGGACCCAGAGGGCAGTTAGCACAGCCCAGCTGGTTATTGGGCACTGGGTGTCCAGGGCTAACACTGCCCGGGGCAATGGCATGGCACTGGAGTCCCAGATGCTTTGGAAACAGCATGCCTGCTGGCTGCATAGGGAAGCCTTGCTCCCGTGGCACGTATGTTGTAGGACATCGTCCCTCCTGCTCAGTGCCCCAAGACAGGGGCTGGCATGTACCCACCAGGAACCCAGAGCTTCACTAGGACTGGGAGAGGTAAAAAAAAATAAATAAATAAACTTCTGCTTACGAAAGCATGTTATTCAAAAAAGGATCGTCTGGGATTTGGGTCACGAGACGTGGATGTGAAGCTCATAGGAAGGAGTATCACACGTGGTGGAGAAAGTCTGCCATCTCTGAAGTGTGTTCTGTACGTGTATTACTGCACGGTGATGCTGACTTTATGAATCTGTCCCTTCCAGAAGCAGGGGCCTCATCAGATAAAACAAAACAGTAACAACAACCACCACTGAGTGTGCGTATTTTTTCTCTCCAGCATCACCGACTCAGACACTCGCAGACACCCTATAGCCCACATGCCCAGATGGCAGCCTGGATGCCGCTCGTCAGCCCGGGTTTGTTGCAGGAACGTGTGCTCACTCCGTGCCGGGCTCTGTGCCTGGCTGAGGGAGGCAGTGGACCAGCCCCTCAGCTTAGGGAGTCTGGTGTCTCGAGGGGGAGAGAGGCAGAGGTCAGACAATCCCACAAACATAAGGTCCTATACATGGCTGGTGCTGGGATGGGTCGTCCCACCTGTGGGGCAGTGTTTGACACCGTGTGGTACTGGTGGGCAGCCAGGACCCAGAGGAGAGAGTCCAGGCAGTGCGGCAGCTGAAGAGAAGCAAGTGGCCCCTGCATCCAGAGTCTCCTGACTCTGGGCTCCTCGTAACTGCTCGCCACCAGATTGGAACCTTCTAGAGCCCAATAAAGGACAAATGGGTCCTGAGCCCCAAACCGCCACCTGGATTTCAAACCCACATGATGGGAAGACTGTAACTGTCCTGCAGCTGTATGGTCTTGGCAGCTCTGGGGAAATGACCGCCAGCACCCAAGCCCCATGGGGGATGCTCGTGGATGCTCGAGGTCCCAGAGCCGACACATCCGGACACCTGCACCCAGGAAGGGTGCTGGAGAAGCAAAACCTTGTTCGCAGCCCAGAGTCAGGCCTATTGCTGTGAGGCACCAAGCTTGGGGTCGTAATGGGGGCAGGTCCACTTAGGGGCTGCTGGCCAGGGTGGTTGGAGACGGCCCCAAACCATAGGGAGCCATATGAGGTGGTTTGCTGTCTGTGCAAGACACAGGAAACTGTGTTCCGTGGTGCATCTTAGTGTGTGCGGAGTTGTGTGCGGGTCTGAGTGTGTGTGAGAACGTGCATGCGGGAGGACATGCACAAGTGTGTGGCCATCTGGGTGTGTGCCAGTGTGCACGAGCTTGTGTGTGGGAGTCTAGCGGCCAGGGCACCTTGGAGGGAAAAGGATGTAGATAGAGATCTGCTTGGCGCGCTCCCACGTGCTCCCGTGCTGGTCCACCGCACTCTCCGGACACTGCCAGTTATCAGGGGATTTCTGGAACACCCGGGAGTGATGGCAAGGTCCTTCCAGGAGGAAGCGGCTTCCTGGCAGAGGGAAGGAGGTAGCAAGTGCGTGGACCATTGGGAGGAGCAGATTGCAGAGGGGGTCACGGGGCTGGGCAGGCAGCGAGCTGTGCGCAGGACTGAATTGTTCTTCTCTGCGGGTTGGCATGCTCACAAAACCCTCTCGCTTCAACATCCTCCTGAATGCCTTCTCTATTTGTCTCTACTCTTTTTCCCAATATCCCCAGAGAGGAGGTCCACAGAGGGAATTATTCCCATTTTTGGCTGCAGAACTAGGCTTGATGAGATGACTTGTCCAGTGTCAAGTGGGTGCAAGTGACCAAGTGGAGTCCAGGGCTGGGGACCTGTCCATCTGCGTGGGGGCCCCCGAGACCTGACAAGGGGGGGTCAAGCAGAATTTTCCATCACAAGTGTCAAGTGTGTGCCAGTGTGTCAGCCCTGAAACGTTAAATCCCTCCCCATCTGTCCTCGATGGCCTCAATGTTAACGCCCCGGGGTGTCACTAGCTGCCCTGTTTTGCTAATTACTTGGTTGTATTACTTCTTCCATTGTTTATACCAAATACTTACACGCCTGTTTGAGGCGGCAGTTTGGAGGAATGCTTTGGGATGAGTGTGCACCGCCTACACCTCTGCTGCATTCCCTCTGGACCGTCGGGAGGAAGGATGGGCATCTCAGCTGTCCGGATGCTTTGTCCACGGAGCCTCAGACCTACACGAGTGCTGGCTCTGTCCTGTGGCCTCGGACGTTTGTCGTCCCAGAGATGCGGCTGCACGGGAGAGGCAGCTGGCTATTTATTGCATCCTCGCAGTTTTACTGGGGTCCCCGTAAAACCTGCTTGCTGAGCCAGAAGGTTTATGGTCCAGGCTGTGTTCTGGGGATTGCAGATTCTGCGTGTCTGGTTTGTCATTTTGAGAAAAGCCACAAGTTTTGTTTTGTTTTGTTTTTGTTTTAAACAAAGGAATTTCAGGATTTGTGGGGAAGCTACATCCTGCAGGGAGGAAGAACATTTTCTGGGACATTTTCAAGGAAATAGAAGCTACAAAGATTGGGACCCTTCATCTGGTGTTTCTCAACCTTTAATTTTAAAGTTCTTAAATCTCTTTGTCTCTGTCTCCCTCTCTCCCTCTCCTTCTCTCTGTCTCTCACCCTGGTAAAATAGCTAGAGGCAAAAAGAAAAGCTTCAGGAAAAAAAAAAAGTTATCTCCATACAATTTCCAAAGACTTCATAGTTCTCGTAACTTAAACATAATTAAAACTTGCTTGCCGAGGTAAGAGGCGCAGGTCTGTGTTTCAAGAGGATGCCACATGCCACATGCCTGTTGTAAAGACACGTCTTGATTCTCCCAGAAGGAACATAAACCGTAAAGGTCACAGAGACGTGTTGTGCGTGAGTTTCAGGAGTGAGCAAGCACGGGAGCACGGCGCAGAGCGGTTTCCTGCTTCTGCCCCTTCCGAAGTAAGTGAGGAGCAGTGTAGAGAAGCCGATCCTGTCCACCTGGCCTCGTAAATATTCCCACTGTGTGATCTTTGCCTTCAGTGACAACTGCTACAGGTAGTATCCAATTCACAAAAACTGTGAGTCTAAGAGGAAAACTTTTGGTAGGCAAAGCCATTCTGCAAAACTTACCTTAGTGTAAATGTCACTCAAGGAATATTTCATGTATGTGCATATTCACGAGTAGTAAGCGCACAAAGTCACCTCGGGTGGGAGCAGGGCTTTTGCAATAGCTCACACTCGCCAAGATAGGTTGTTAGGTTTGCTGTGGCTGTGGACACAGCACGAGCCAGAATGCAGCAGAGTCTCCAGAGCAGCTCAGACTCACACACGGCACCAACCAAAGTGAGTGGAAAGGACTGGTAATAGCTCAGACTTAATCACCAATTTTAATAGGGTGAGTGGATGCACCCTCATTCGAGGTATTATGAATAAAACACCCTTCATGCTGGCTGTGGGGAACTGGTCATTAAAAAAAAAACACACACAGTAGGTCTCTCTCTGTCCGCACATCGTCTGCAATGAATCAATCAATAGATGTGGGTCATGTTCGCCCCCCTACAAGGCAGCAATGATCAAATGACCCCTGGAATATATGACGGCCGGGGGTCTTCTGGTGAAGACGGCAGACAGTTTCCCCCAGGACAGGGAGGGACCCGCTGGCTGCCAGATTGCCATCCCGCTGAGTGCTCCTGTGGGACACACTGTGCCAAAGCTGTGTCCCTCCCGCGTGGGGGTGACCAGCACACCCCATGGCGAGGGAGAAACTCGGTGGGCTCTTCCCATGTCTCAACAGCAGGGTCGACAAAATCCACAACTGGTGGAAAACGTGTCTCGGGAGTGACTTAATTTTTATGCTTTTAAGTTGGACTTGTGGCATTAAAGATGCAATCTGAAATACCTCTGCATCAAGCAACGTTGATGGCGATGTTGACATCCTCCCCTCCCCAGTCTTTGTGTGCTCCTGCCCGCTGGCCGGGGGAAGGAGTGAGCCAACCGACCCCAGGATGCCTGGTCCTGCTCCAGGCCGAGCCTCGGCCCTGCCTCATGCATGTGTGCACACGTGTGCATGGAGCATGTATGGGGAGGGCACCCTCTGGGAGACATGAGGCAGCAAGGTGGGGAAGGAAGAGGAGGAGCAGGACAGGCAGTGGCAAGGAACTCCAAACCCTGTAGATTTCCCAGGCCCGAATTTACTCCATTTGCAGCAAAGAAGGAAAAAAGTCCTTCCCTTCCTCTGACTCGGGGCAAGGCTTCTGGCAGTGGCGTTTTAGGTGTGGCCTGCACTCCCCAGCTCAGGATGGGTAGGGCAGCGGGAAGTGTTTTTGAGTGGGAGCAGTGCCTTCTTGGAGCTCAGCAGGCTGAGGCACCCTAGAAGAATGACTTGCTCAGTCCCAAAGTATGGAATGAGGGTCAGAGGTGCAGGGGCAGAGACCGTCTGGCTCAGCTCAGGGACATTCTTCCTGCCATCTGACCAGGCAGGGGTGTGGGCATCAGAAGCAGTCTCAATGTGAGTGTGTCCTGCAGGGAGTGGCAGAGGCCAGAGTGCAGAGTGCTTGTGGCCAGGTACCATCGTGGGCAGCTCCCACCTAGATGTGGGTCCCACCTCAGCTCCCCCTAGATGTGGGTGCCTGAGGGGAGGGGCCCACATGCCAAGATTCCATGGCCATCCAGGGAGAGGGTCGTGCCTACAACGAGCCATCTCTCTGTTCCTAATGGATGTGAGGCTGACAGGGGTTACATGAAGGTTCAAGATCTGACCAGATTTCTAGCATGGGATGGGTACCGGCCACCACAGCTATCACTCACTCTCAGGAACCAGGCTCAAGGCAGCCATGGACAGTGGCCAGGGACCCCCAGCCCTGGTGACTCGATCATTATAGACTGTAGTAAGTGCACAGTGCAAGGGCTAAAGCCATCAAGGCATCTCAGCACTGTTAGAGACTGCCATCAGGGCCGCAGGCAGGCAGGCTCTCCCACCAAGACCGTTGAGATTGGAGTCGGCACCTGCTTGCCCCTCAAGAGCACACATGAAGCCTCGGCGAGAGAGGAGAAAGGCAATCTCCAGGGGCTCCTTCTCAGCTGGTGCCCCTCAACCTGGCACCCCCATGAGGACCACAGCTCACAGTCATGCCTCCGCAACAGCCCTGGCCTCTGGCTTTGTGCGTCGTGGGGCTGAGGAATGACAGTGACTAAGGAAAATCTCCTTAAAGGAGGAAAATAAAAGAGCAGGAAGGTTGTTTAATATTCTATAATACATGTTATGGCCTCACCCACCAGCATGGCTAAAATACGATGTTGGCAAGAAGACAGGAAGCTGCTTGTGGGCACATGAACTTCCCCTGTGGAAGAGGACACGAGTGCTGACAGCAGGCCCATCGGGTGCCTGGGCGATCCTGCTCTGAGAGACACATGACAGAGGTAAATGTGTGCACATCCAAGAATATGCAGACGTGCCCCATTCCTAAGGCCCTGAACTGGACCCCGCCTGGCAGTCCCTCCGCAGGAGAACAGACAAGTGAGGTTGGTGGGTTTACTCCATGGAATAGTACGCAGCAGTGAAGACGTATCCCAGCCCTGCAACAGGTGGATCTCAGCAGGTGGAGCCAACAGGCCCCATGTGCAGAGTGTGTGCTGTGTGATCCCATCCGTGTGGTGTTCCAAACAGGGGGAACCACTCGGGCTACCAGGAGACCAGGAGAGCAGCTGCCTTTGGAGAAGCAGGGCTGGAGATGTGAGGGGCTTCTGGAGCACTGGCACCCCTTCAGTCCCTAATGTGGATGGGGTTATACAGCTTAATTCCCTGTGCTCTGCTCATAAGACCTGAAGCTTTCCTGTAGGTGCTTTATGCAGAATAAAGAACCAAATAAAAATTGTCTGACAATTTATTTATGTACCAAATGATAGTAGGGAAGGCAGTGGGCTGGCTGTGGGGGCCTGAGGCCAAATCCCCATCTACTTGCTCTGAGAATGAGGGGTACAGGAGGTCTTCACCTTTGTGAGAGCATGGACCTCTCCAACATGCTGTGGGTCCTCACCCAGCAAAATGTATGTACCATGTTTTGCATGGAAACTGTGAGGTCTTGTGGACTCCCAGAAGCCCATCCAGTGACACCCAAAGGGGCTCACAGACCCCAGGCCAAGGGTTAGGAAGCAGGTTCTAGAACCTGACACCCTGTATCTGAGCTCCACCACTTTCTAGTGAAGGGGTCTTGGGTGAGGGATTTGCTGTTTGGGTTTCAGTTTCCTTGTCCATAAAATGGGGACAGCAAAGCTTGAGGGGAGAAGGGATGGTTTGTGGAGATGAGGCGCCCCACGCTGAGTTCAGAGCTGGTGCCGCAGTGAGAATGCTATAAATGTCAGCAGCTGCTAGGAGGTGGTGGGAGCCTCTTCCAGCTCCAGAGTCCCGGGGTCCACTTTCCACACAGCATTCCACCCCGAACTCAGAACTGGGTAACACGAGTCAGCCTGTGTCCTCTCTGTCAAGGTCAGGTTTCCTTTGGAGAGACATGGTTTTGGCACTTGGGCTCACTGGAAGCCAAAGTCAGCTCACGAATGAGGAGATGTCACATGTGTCCGGTGACAGCGTCATGGGCCTCCTGCGTGCAGAGAAGTTTCCAGGAGGACATCCGCTCCATCCCAGAAACCACAGGAGAGTCCCGCGTGGTCTCAGGCTGTCTGACTGGGGTTTTATGGCAATCAACCTTCGGCCAAAAGACTGCTTGGAGCCTCCCTCGGAGTCTGCTTACTGCTACTGGGAAATGCGTGCCACATGCCTGGATTCCCGTGGGGCCGGGAAGGATGCACATCCCTTGCGGCCCTGCCTCCTCCACCCCAGCTTCTCTCCTCTCATGCCAATAAAAAATTATATTTGTAGCAATAATAAAATAAGCCCAGATGAACTGTATTCCTCCCTCTACTCCCTCTAATATTGAGAACATTATTTTCCTGATCGAGAACTGACCTGAAAGTTAAGAGACTCCTGGCCAGACTGGCTTTCAGTGATGTGTGTGTGTGTGTGTGTGTGTGTGTGTGTGTGTGTGTGATATGTACGTGATATATGTGGTATGTAAGGGTGTATGGTATGAATGTGTGTGGTGTATATGGTGTGATGTAGGTAGTGTGTATGGTGTATGTGGTGTGTGATATATGTGGTGTGTGATGTATGTGGTATGTGGTGTGTATGTGCTGTATATGTGGTGTGTCGTGTGTGTGTGCTGTGTGAGTGTGTGTGGTATGTATGTATGTGGTGTGTATGGTGTGTGTGATGTATGTGGTAGGTATGATGGGTGGTGGGCATGGTATGTGTTGTATGTGGTGTGTGTGCGTGTGTGTGTGTTGCTCTACCATTCGGAGTCAGGCAGGACTCCATGCTCATCTCCTGGCTCCCCAGTTACCCTCTATGCCCTGAGCCCTTCCATTCAAGAGTGAGCTGATTCTGAGAAGGGGACATGCCCATTCCAGCTGTCCCACTGCTGAAAGGGACCAGTCCTCAGCCAACAAGTCCTATGGTAATTATCATCTATGCTGGACATTTGTAACATCAAGTGCAACAGGTGGTCTCAGTTGAGGGCTTCTTGTGCTCAGGGTTGCATTGAACCCTCAAAGCAGGGTCAGGATCCATTTATATCCAGAGAAGAAAACTGAGGCTTAAGGAAGGTAGGTCCATATTAGTGAGTGCTAGAGCTGGGATTTGAACCCAGGCAGCACCAGTAGTCCTCCCCACTGTTACACAACATTCCCTTGATACAGATATGAGAGCTTTCTCTTCATTCTCCACTTGACAAAAGAGGCTCATAAGCTGACTAGGACCTTCATCAAAAAGTGAAATGGACCACAGTCTAATCATGAGCAAACACCAGACAAATCCCAATAGAGGGACATTCCACAAAATACCTGACCAATATTCCTCAAAAATGTCAAGGTCATCAGAAACAAGGAAAGTTTGAGAAACTGTCTCAGCCAAGAGGATACAAGGGAGACATGATGACTGTCATGTGATCCTGGATGGGATCCTGGAGCAGAAAAAGAACATTATGTGAAAACTAAGACAACAATATGAATAAAGTATGGGCTTTAATTAATAAAAATGTAATAATGGCATATCAATATTAATTCATTAATTAGAGCAAATGTACTATATTAATGTAAGATGTTAACAATAGGGAAATGGGGTGTTAGTTTGGGGGATCTCTGCATGATATTCTCAATTTTTCTGTGAATCTAGAACTAAGAACTAGTCCATTAAAAAGAATAAGATGACTGATCGGCTGGAAGGATGGATGAACAGACAGGAGGATGACAGAATGGATGGGTGGATAGATGGACAGACAGATGGGTGGATGGATGGATGGATGACAGGATGAATGGGTGGATTGGTGTGGGTAGATGATGGGCAGATGGGTGGATGAGTGGATGGGTAGATGATGGATGGATGAATGGATGGGTGGATGCATGGGTGGATGGATGGGAGGATGATAGGATCGATGGGATGGAAGGAAACAGAAGGAGGATGGAAAGTAAAGCATTAAAGCAAGAATCTCAGAATTAAAGCAAGAATCTCAGAATATTGACAATTCTAGAATCTCAGTGATGACTATATGGGTTTTCACAATGGGTAACTTTCCCATATGTTTGAAATTTCTTCTAATCCAATGTTGAGAGGATAAAAATGATCATAGGCTAAGGGATGTATGCAAGCCTCACCATTTGGTTCCTTTATTCTTTGCACTTTGCACTACTCTGCTGGTGAGGAGAGTGAGGGTGGCCACATATTAAGTATCTAAATACATATTTAATATTCATGAAAACTTTGTTGCTGTCCTACTGCCTGAACACATTGCCTCTGGAATTATGCAGTATGGTCGCCTTTTATTTCTAAAGTGGATCCAAATTTTGACAGGGCTAGGAACACCAGGGTAAACTAGGGATTACCCCCAGTTTACTAGGGATGGAGACAGGACCCCTGGCTAATCACTATTCAGTCCTCACAGCACACAGTCAGGCCATTGGATGGAATCAGGATATTTTTGGGCATGAGCTTTGTGCTAGGCACCTCCTCCTGCATGGGAGGAGGAGAATCTCACACCCAGGACTAAAGAATCTGTCAACGCTTTGGAGAAGTGTAACAGAGAGAAACGTGCATCTGGTGACAGGCAGACAGCACTGGGCACATTGCTGCTACCGGCACAGCCCCTCCTCTGCCTGATTGAGGATGGGACGCACAAACAACCCCAAATGCTTCCAATCTGGTCCTTGAGGAGAAAGGATATTTGTGGTAACGGAGAAATTTGCCACCCAGCGCTGTTGCTTTGGTGTCATGTTTCTGTGGTCGCAAGTTATTCATCCAAAATTGGTCTCTGCTAGGAAACGAGAAAAATATTCCATACTATAAAATGAGATTTGAAGTGATCTTCCATCCCAAGGTTGACGTTTGGGGGGAATGAAAGAAAAAAAACGATCAAAAGAAGAATAAAAATTGAAGAAATCCTCCCACCTTTGAAAGGTTTTTCTCGTGTCCGGACACTGGGCTTTCTTTTCCTGGAGTCAGGGTGATCTGCCCACTGTAACTTAGAAGGTCTCTGGTCTTCCCTACCATGGATGTTGGGGTGCAGTCTCAAAGGGCTAAGGGTTAGGGTACACCCAAATGCAAACCCCAATAGCACACTGTAGAATCCCCATAAGATGGCATAACTCCCAAAACGTGTCCTCTCTACCCCCTCAGTTTCCATTTTGAAGAAAGAGGTTTCTCAGTCAGCCTCTGGTCCAGTCCCTGGAGGAACTAAATGCACGCAGTGACAGCCTACTCTCTGGAAGTGCAGAACATGGGGTGTCTGCTCGAGCTCCCCTGCCCACACCTGCCCCAGGCTCTCCATCGGCAGGATGGGCGGCTGACCTGGGGGTCTCTGACATGGAGAGCTGTAACCTCTTGGGAGCTGATCAGCCCAGGTTGGTCCCAGTGCAGATCCCAGTGGCTCTGCTGTGTGACCCGTCAACTTGCTTGGATCTTGCTAAGCCTCAGCAGCTTCATATACAAAATGGCAATGTGATAATGCTCACCCCTGGGATTTTGTGGGGAATGACCGAGTCAACCCATGCAAAGTGCTTAACATGACGCCGGACCAAAGTGATTACTCAGCAAGTGCCCCCATAATTATGAAGCAGACGCAATTCTGGAGGAGTCTGATCTCTCCTCCCAGATCCCAGGCCTTGCCCGCCTACAGCTGACATGTGAAGGAGTGCTGTTCGCAGTTGGGGAGCCCAGGCTCTCAGCTTCCTGGAGGAGTGATGGGGTGATGGAGCCACCCCATCAGAAACATGGAAATGCATTGGTTAGCCCACCGCTGCTCCAGACTTCTCCCACCTTGGGGACAGGTGAGCAGAGAGGAGCTACACACACTGTCCTGATCGGGCCCTTCCCAAGCCTGCTCTGTTCTGCCTGTCACTTGATGTGACCTGGGAAGTGACATTAATAATTATCCATTTAGGTACACTAACTTCCCCTTGTGTGTGCTCACAAGGATACAGGCCACAGATGGATAGGTCGGCACGATTCCTCACCATGCCCTGGAAGGTGAAGTCCAGCCTGTGTCTCTGGGCTAACAAGCATTTCAGTGTGGGCAGCTATGCTTCCAGTTGTTTCTTCTGATGACAGACTTTTGGGGGCAAGGACAGAGATTTTGAGCCAATAGAGTAGGGACTGGAACATGCTGGAATGGGTGCCTGAGTTCCTCAAAGCCCTCCTTCGCAGCAACACCTGGGGTGTGAGCTGATAACCAGCTGGCTCAGCTGCAGAGGATGAAGCCACTCAGTGTGGATGCAGGATCGCTCTGGGAAGCGTTCACAAGGGTAGAGAGAGCATGATCCCCAGTCACTGCCACCCTTAGAGCTCTGCTCCTGTGGGAAGATATCCTGTCACCTGCTACTCATGCTGCACACCCTCTGCTTGGGGACCCTGGGAACCGTGGATAGAACCAAAGGCCAACTAGTGATAGGGATTCCTGGCACTAGTCTATCCCAATGCCATTCATTGCTCTCCCTGTCCATTCATTCACTTATTCATTCATTCACTTACTCATTTGGCAAATATACCATGATATCTCCCCTGGGTCAGGCTTTGTTCCAACATAGTGGGTACTGAAATACTTCTGCATCCTCAAAGCCCAGACCAACCAGTGCCTGGCACCTGGTAGGAATACATTTTTGAGGGATAGATGGATGGATGGACAGGTGGATGGATGCATGCACACATGGATGAATGGATGGATAGAGGGATGGACGGATGGATGGATGGATGGATGGATGGATGGATGGACGGACAGGTGGATGAGTGCTGATATCTGCGCTGTATCCACATAAAATCCAAGCAACAGTCTGTCTTTTTCACTTTTTCTTTCTGGAAACAAGTAGATCACCCAGAGGTACAGACCCAGCCTCTCATTCCTACATCCTCTTATGTCCAACATTGACTGGGTTCCTACCTATCATATGTTCAGAATCATGCTGGGTCCTCAGGGTCGAAGTTAAAAAGAAATACGGTGTAGGTAGGTCTTTTCTCAGAAGGTAGGGATCTTCTGTTCTCATGGCCCTGCCCAGGTGAGGAATCCAAGATCAGAGAAGTTAGAGACTCAATCAAGATCACCCTCTCTGCTGCCTTGAGAGGCCAGTGTTTGCTCTAGGCTGGGGCTCTGAGAAGCCAATGCTAAGGAGGGCAGGGTGAGGAAGATGGACAGGCTCCAGCCACTTAGATTCGGAGGGAGGAGGGGCATGAGGGCTTCACGCCTGGGGGGGCTCTGAGAGTTATGGAGCCAGGGGGTAGTGGGCAGTGGGTGGGGCCTGTGGGCTCTCAAGAGCAGAGAAGGGGTGACAGTGCCAGCTTTGGCCAGGCCAGCAGCCAAGCCCCCTCAGACACAACTGGCTCCTGGGACCGCCAGGATCTGCTCCACGTTCCCTCCATATCCCCCAAAACAACCTCGATGACAATAATGATAGCTGATAGACTTGACTCTGACTTGGTGTAGGCTCCCAAGCGGAGAGTCTGAGTCCACTGTTGTGCATGATGCTCCTGAGGGGGAGCCACCAGGGAAGGCAGCACCGGCGTACAGGTGAGGAGCTAGAGTGTGCAGAAGTAGGAAGGTCTGCCCTCTAGAATGGGCGCCCACGACCGCTCATCCCTGTGGCTCCTCTTCACCACCAGCTCTAGGAGCAGCTCCTGCTCACTATCCCAGGGCAAGAGCCCATAAGGATGGGATCCTCAGGGTGGCTGAGAACTTTGCCCCGGCACGCAGCATCTGAGTGGTGGTCTGAGGTTTGTTCCCTGTAGTCAGATCTGTCCCTGCCCTGTACCGCCTCCTGCCTCGGTACCCAAGTTCCTGGGCCAGACTCTAACTTACCTCCTCTGGGCCCCCGTTCCCCATCTGCAAAAGGAGCGGGTTCATTGATAACAGTGATTCTCAAGGGTGGCTTCGCCCCCCAAGGACATTCAGCAGTGTCTTGAGGCATTTGGGGTTGTCCTCACCGGGTGGCAGTGGGGGAAGGGTGGGATGATGCTCAACACCCTGCACCACACAGGACGCCCCCACAAAGAATGACCTAGCCCCAAATATCAACAGTGCCGAGGAGGAAAGCCCTGATCTAGCGGATGTCAAGCTTCCAGAAACTAAATAAATGCCAAAGCTTGTCAGAAGTGGAATTCTCCTTCTGGATCTCAGAAAGGAAGAAAAAAAAATCCTTTCTCCCTTTCCCAGCATGGGCCCCAGCAAACCCACTCCCCAGCCTCACGCAGGGATCCTTGCAAAGCTGCAGTGAGTGATTGTGGGGGGCTGTGATCCAGACAGGAAAGGGACTAATTGCCCAGCGCAGACCCCGATTTTCTGACTATTTCATATCTGCACACGATCGCGGATCTGTTCCTACTGCTGTTCAGTGCGGGGGGCAGCAACTCCCTTCTTGCATTTTGTGTTTTCCCTCCCGGCTGCCCTGGGACCGAAGCTCAGTGAACTCTGGCGCGGGCTGCAAGAACGTCTTTATAAAGGGCCACACGAGCTTTCTTACTCTATCGCAGTTCCTGAGGGTGATGTATCACGTTACTAATTCCCTTAATTGCATGTCTAGGCTAAAAACAGACTTTCTTAGTTTTCCTAAGAAGTTACATTCTTAATGACATTAAAACACTGTGGTAAATGAAGCTAAATGTTAACTGGTGCACTGAAATCATGAATCAGTATATAGAGTGTTTACCTAAACTTGTTTACCCTTCTTGGTCACTCATTTTGTAGGTTTTGCCAAAACTGAGAGACGAATCATGGTGTCAGATTCAGGATCTGGAAATAACTCAAGAATTCTTGTTTTCTTTCGATTTTCAGTCCCGGCCTGAGTGGATGCTGCAATCATGTAGTAATCAAAGAATTAGAGAGCAAAAGGCTGCAGGCTGATTCATTTCCCTGGATTTTTGCAGAGGATGGGAGGGCGGCGAGGCTGTAGGGAGAGATGACGTTTTTTCCCCTAAGGATGAAAATCTTAAAACTTGCATTGTTTGGTTCTTTTCAATTCAATTTTGGAAAAAATACAAAGCAAAGAGAGAGAGAGATGTGTGATTTAGTGTAAGGGGTAACAGCCAATGGAGTACCTACTGGATGCCAGAGGCCCTTCTAAATGCACTGCGTGTGTCGACTCCCAGAGTCCTCCCCACAGACCTAGGAAGCGGGAAGCAGCGTCCTTCCCAGATGAGGGAGCTGGGGCCCAGATGGGCTGAGTGCCTTCCCCAAGATGACCGGGCTAGCCAGCAGAGGGACTGAGATTGGAGCCCCAGCAGGCTGACGCCCACACTCCTGACGATGATGCTTCCTGCCCAAAGGTCTAGCTATGAGGTCCTATGTGCTTTCAGGAAATAGAAACAGTCCACAACCGAGACCCATCTGTAACAAGCATTATCGCTTGTAAATCCCTTTCCCCTAGATAAGCTATCACATTGACTTCATGATGGGTTTTCCCCCCTCTCTGTGGGTTCAAAGTGCTCTTTTGCTTTGTTTCAATTTTTCTCTGTCTCTGTCTCTCTCTCCCGGGAAGCCACATTTTATTTGTAGATAATGTATTTTTTATATAAACAATGAATTGACAAAATGATCAAACAGAACACTTCAGATCTCTGCATGTGACTTTATGTACATTTGGCATAAAAAAAAACCCTCATAGACAGCTACTGAACTCTGGCTAATTGTTAGCTGTGCAAAAGAATCTGGGGCAGGGGGTACACTACTAGCTGCAGTTTGCTTTGAAATGCATCAAAAAATAAGAGGGTTTGATGAAAGATGGATGGATGGGGGATGGATGAGTGGATGGATGGATGGATGGATGGATGGACGGATGGGTAGATAGATGGGTGGATGGATAGATGGATGGTGGATAGGGGATGGATGGGTGGGTGGATGGATGGATGGTAGATAGGGGATGGATGGGTGGGTGGATGGATGGATGGATGGTAAACCAAGTACAGCAACATACTAACTGCAGAGCTAAGACGGTAGGTACACGGATGTTCACTGTACAATTCTTCAACTTTTCTTCATACTTACAAATTTTCATTAAAAAGATTGAAAAAATAGGGAAGAAAAATTCTTGATAGAAATTCAAAAGACACAAGTTAACAATAGATATTCCTCTACCTCACCCTCTCCTCAGTCTCTCGGTTTCCCTGGCAGAGCAATCCCTGGCACCTATGGTTCTGGGCACCCTTCCAGGAGCTTTCAAAGCCTACCTCAGCATATATG
Source organism: Canis aureus (assembly GCF_053574225.1). Lineage (NCBI taxonomy): Eukaryota > Metazoa > Chordata > Mammalia > Carnivora > Canidae > Canis > Canis aureus. The sequence continues at coordinate 22,419,154 of NC_135613.1, read as the reverse complement.
TGCTCTCTTTCCAATGATGGCAATGATACAGTAATAATAACTAGTATCGTACAGCCTTTGCTTCATGTAAGCACCATCCTATGTTGGTGTTTGATACATACAGGTTCATGACATCTCTTCCATGGCCCTGCAGGGTGGGTGCTGTCATCATCCCCACTGTACAGATGGACAAAGTGAGGAGGAAAAGGAGGCTGAACGTGAGCCCGATGTCAGCTGGCTCATCATGGGGAGCAGTCGGCATGCAGACTTTTTTGCACCCAGGGGCTCCCACTGAGTGACGTGTCCCAGTGACTGCTGTCTTTGCGAATCCGCCTCTTTGTTCTGAAGACTACACCACTTTCCATTTTGGGATGGGCCTTGGTTTATCGGCTTGCCTCCCCTCTCCACTCCAGCCTGTGAACCAGCATCTAGGCTGTGTCCAGGCTTCTACTACTGCGGACAGTGCTGCAGAGGGTGAACCAAACTGCACAGGCTTCTGAAAAAGCCTATGAGCTCTTAAGGTGGGACAAACCCTCGAGAGTGGAACCAGAGGGATGCCTGGGTGCCTCCATCAGTTAAGTGTCCAATGCTTGATTTCGGCTCTGTTCATGATCTCAGGGTCATGAGACTGAGTCCCACGTTGGGCTCCATGCTCAGTGTGGAGCCTGCTTGAAATTCTCCCTCTCCACCTTCTCCACTGCATCCATGTGCTCTCTCGCACTTAAAAAAAAAAAAAAAAAAAAGAGTGAAATTGCAGGATCCCAGAAAAACTGCATGCATCATTTTGGTAGTGACCACTATATGTCTTTCCAAGGGGCTTGTCCTGAATGCCACTGCAGCCAGCGACATGTGAGAGCCCCCGACCCCCACTCTGCACACACGCACTGCCCCTCCCGTCCACCACCCAGCGCTGCGCCCATGCCAACAGCACCTCCCAGGTTGTGCTGTGCACCACATGTGTGGTCACACCTAACAGCCCCGAGATGTTGGGAGAACAATCTAATTGTAGTTAGAATTTTTTTTTTCCTTCAATGAAGAGTAGAACATCATTTTATAGATAGGTTGAAACTCGTTTCTACTGCCTTTCCTTTGACTAAAATGTTTCTCTCCCAAATTGTGGACTTAAGCTATTGGTTGGCACACAGACTTATTCCTCTCTCCCAGGGTTCTCATGGAACTGGTAGGTGGGAAAATAACATTCACTGAGAAAACACTTCTTTTACTGCTCTGAAGGAAGAAACAAACTGTAAAAGGCGATGTGAGGGGAGCACCTGGGTGGCTCCGTCTGTTAAGCATCCGACTCTTGGTCTTGGCTCAGGTCCTAGTCTCAGGGTGGTGAGTTCAAGCCCCATGTTGGGCTCCACAGCCCACTTTAAAAAAAAAAAAAAAGACAGGGAACATGAAGAAGAAAAGAAACATGGATTATGAGAGCCGCCGGGATCCCTGGGCCACATCACCCACTTGAATCTCATTCTGGTCAAACCCTGTTGCAACATTTTCCAAAAGGCTGAAAAAGGAAATACTCTGGGAGCAGAGGAAGGGAAACATGCAGGGAGCATGTGCTTGAGCACACGTGTGTGTGTGTGTGTGTGGCACACGCATCTATGTGTGTGCTTCAGACATGGACTTATAAAGACAAAGTAAGGAAGGAGAGAAGGCAAGAAAATTAAACATGAAAAAGCAAGAAAACACGAACGTTATGTTCAGGAAGGCATCAAGCAGGGAAACATTGCAAGGGGCTTTCAAGTATTGTGAGAGTCTGCAGGTGTGTCCTCAACATCTAGAACATTCCGATCCAGTGTGCATCTGTGCCCTCGGAGAGGAAGTGGTATGCTTCTCCAGTGCCCTGCATGCCCGGTGCCCTCTGAGTAATTCGCTGGTATTTATGAGGAGAACACAGCTTAGCGGTCTCTTTCTGATCTCACACACTTGGAACGTAACTTAGGACAGTACTGTGTGTTTTCTTGTGAAACTGCTCCCTGCCCCCCACCCCCACCCTGAAAGCTCGCGGTTCTTGGGGACTCTTGGGCGGCTCCTGAGCCCTGCCTGTCAGGAAGGGATGGTCCACGGGTCTGGGATAGGAAAGCCAGGCTCATTTTTGGTTTTGGTTTTTTTTTTTTTTTTTTTTTTTTTTTAATTGTGATGAAATTGCAAACTTACATCCTGAGACTAAAATTAAATGGAGGGAAGGTCTGCCGTTGTGGGTGGTCTTCCTCGGGCGTTTGGAAGGAGGGGTCGGATGGAGCAGGAGAGCGCGTTTAGCAACATTTCCAATAGGGTAATGACAGGAATAATGATAGCTGTCCCACTTGGGAAGGGGAAATCACAAAAGCCTACACGGCGACGAAAATAAACAAGCGTGCAAGGCTGGCCAAGGGGCCTGGGTCCGTTCTGAACTTGAAAAACATCAAAGTGAAGCCAGTTATCAGGCCGGCCAGGCTCCAGGCTCCACTGCGTCCTGCCCAGCACTTTTATCAGCCTTGGACGAGCTCGGAGGACGGCTGCCCAGCACAGCTGTGGGAGGACCAACAGTGGACCAAGTCTAGGAGCATGTGCTCGGCTGCCGCAGCTGGAGGGGAGACGCTGATGCTGAACAGCGCACGGGACCCCCTGCACTCGGATGCCAGCAGCTCCGCCCCTCGGGGTGCAGCAGGGAGAGCCGAAGGAGCCCCACTGCGGCCCCAAGAGCCAGGAGCCTGGGCACACGGGGCTGTCTCTGAGGCCCCCTCTTCCGCACATAGGGGGTGTCGTGAGGGCGAAACGCACTGAACGTTCACCCAGTAAAGATGTTTTGAGTTTCTGCCATATGCCAGCCATGGTTCTGGGCACTGGGAACAAAGTAGTGAGAAAATAAGATTTTTTAAAAAGACTTTTGAAGAAATCAGGTTAAAATCAAAACCTCCAGAGAAATCAGATTAACAACGTCCTTGTGGTGATGGAAGTGTTCTGCACCACGCCGGTGGTGGTGGCAGGTGACTCTACGTGCATGACAAAGGTACGCACACACGCACACGACCACAGGTGAATCAGAGATGGGAGTAAAGAGTGGGTTGCATGGGCCTGAATACCCTGCTTGCAACGCCATACTAGAGTTTTGCACATGTTACCACTGGGGGATTTCCCTGAACCATTTCCTACAGCTACGTGTGACTCTACAATGATCTCAATACGAATTCTAGTGAAGCGGGACAAAGCCCCTGCCTCCTGGGACACGTGTTCTGGTGGGGAGCCCCTCCCCTGAGAAGTAGGGTGGATATGGAGCCCTGCCTCCCATTAAGCGTTAGGTGCTGGGCTGTGGGTAATCAGTAATTGCCTGGTTAGGGACACAGGGTCAGTCAGGGTCCTGCTGGGTTGGAAATAAACCGCCACTCAAACTGGGTTTTAAATGAAAGGGGGTTTAATTTATTAAATTAAAATTTAATAATTTTAATTAAAATTATTAATTAATAATAATTTTGCAAGTGTTTGCAAAGGTGTTTGCAAGGTGTGCACAAGGTTTGTGGACCTAGACGAGGGATGGCAGGCAGCAGTGGGCAACTGCAGGGACAAGGGAAGAGAGGTGACTTCCAGGTAGGGGGTCTACTTGGAGAAGATCCCAACAGGAGCTGTGACCTTAGGTAGGGGCCACAGTCAATCAGGTGGCCCAGTGGGGAGGGAGTGGACAACACCTGGCCTCCCTCCTCCCACTGCCAGCTCCAATCAGGAGCAGAGGCCGGGGCAGGACAACAGAGTCCATGAAGGTCAGCCACCAGGGCCGGCGAGAGGGCAGAGAAGGCAGGAGTGAATCTGGAGGGGCGCACAGAAGGTAATCCTCACAGAAACCGTCCATCAGGATGGTCTATCTTAAGACAAAGAGACTGGCGACAGCATCAACTTGCCCATCACATCTCAGGGCATCAGTAAGAGGGAGCACGGTGGGCAGCTGGGAAGGCTAGGGCTTGGGTAGCTCGCCCATTGGGGCAAAGCTCTCCAGGTGTGACTCAGAGGAGTGGCCCCTCCTGGGAGTCACCTGGCTGTCTGCAGCTGAGACTGGTTGCATGCATCGGGGCCAGGGGGACAAAGGACTCATGGCAATGATGAGGAGCATGGGAAGAGGGACGAGGACCCCTCTCTGCATTCCCCAGAGCTTCATAAACCATAGGACAGGCTCTTGAAATTCCCCGGGTGGGGACTGGAGTGGATTTGGCTTCCATACACCCCAGGGGCTGACTCCCCACTGGGGTCTGGGGCAGTGCTGGCTCCCGCTGTTCTTCAGACCAACTACCCTGAGGACCAGAGCAGTGCTTCTCCCTCCCTGGCTCCCAGAGGCTCGCGTTGTCCCTGTTTGGGGCGCTGGCGCCACAGCTGTGAGCATCATACATGCACAAAGGCTTGCCCTCCTGACAGCCAGTGGGGGAAAGCCCATGGAGAGACTTGCACAAAACAAAGCAGAGAGGAAGTTGGATGGTGCATTAGTTTCCTAGGGCTGCCCTAAATTGCTACAAACCAGTGATTAGAACAACAGAAATGTATTCTCTCTCCATTCTGGAGGCCAGAAGCCCAACACCAAGGTATCACAACCTCCAAAGGCTGAAGAGGAGGATCCTTCCTGCCTCTTCCAGCTCCTGGGGACCCTGGGCGTCCCTTGGCTTATGGCCCTCTTCGTCTTCCTTTCTGGTTTAAAGTACCAGTCTCGGATTCAGGATGCTCTCCTTTGCAGATTCTTAACCTAATATATCTGCAAAAACCCTTTATCCAGATAAAGTCCCATCCACAGGTTGCAGGGATGAGAATGTGGACATACTTTGGGGGCCATGTGTGGTTACAGGGAATGGGGAGCCTGGCAGAGCAGAGGTGGAAGAGGGACCGCCCGGGCTGGGGAGAGGCGAGGGGAGGCGTCCACGAGGTGCACAGCCATCTGCCCTCTGAGAGCAAACTCTGGTGGCTCGGATCAGGCCCCGGGTGAAGTCCCACCCTCGCCATCACTCCCTGTGCTGGGTATTGAGTGCTCTGTGTGTACTTGTGGGATGGATTGCCTCGTGTTATATAAGTTGGGTGGCTAAAGCAGCCATCTGTGTTTTACAACATCCAGAAAGCCCATGCCGCCTTCAGGTACTGACCAAGTCAGCAGCCTGGGTCTGTGGGAGGAAGATCTCCTGCAGGTGGGCCAGCTGCATAAGCTGGGAGTGAGGGGGGGAGGGCTAAAGGGAAACCAGGGGCCCCTCCCTCAACAATTAGGATTTTCAGGATGGTGACAACTGGGGGTGAAACCTGGCTGGGCCTGTCAAACAGGGACCCAGTTTGTGTGGCGGAGGGTCAGGGCAGAGCTTCTCAGCCCAGGCTGCTCCTGAGAATCACCGGAGGTGATCGGAAAGCAAGCCCGGACTCCCGGACCCCACCCTGGCCACTGAAATCAGAGTTCAGGTGGACTCTCAGGCCTCTTCCTCAAAGGGCACCTGTCCCCTTGCACGAGGGCCCGCTTCTGCCCAGCACGGGGTCAGCGGAGCTGGAGTGGCGACACGGCGTTCTCGCCACTCCGCATGCTGGGGTGGAGCTCGGCTCCTGTACCTCCAGACGGTAACCGGCTAACTGTGCTGAAGCTCTCTGACACCACTGGCTCCTACTGGCTCCTGGGGGGAGTGCTGTCAGTGTTGGCTACCCTAACCAGGCACCTGGGCCAGCACTGAGGCACAGGTAGGTGTCCCGCAGGTGCTTGTGAACGCATGACACCTGGGTGTGAGAATTAGGGGAGGGAAGCAAGGGTCTGAGGTGTGCAGCATTCCTAGAGTCCTTTCCTGGCTCCTCATTTGGTTTTCTTGCTAACAGCAAGGACCAGCTTGAGTCTTTGCCTAAATTAAACAGCCCCTTCTGTGACTCTCAACCCAATGAAAATACACTCCCACAGCTTACACTCACACACACACATTTATTTTCATTGCTGTTCATACTTCTCCTCTTATAGTTTCTCTAATCCTGATCCTAAGACTCATCTGATTTTGTTCAGAGCCCAAAGCACAGCACTGAAGGCACACACCTGGTCTACCTGCAGTGAGTCAGTGAGTGGGTGGAAGGGCAGTCCAACACTGGGTGCCCACCATGCTGGGACGCACAGGGAGGCACAGAAAAGTCAAAGATATGGGTGGAGTATACCCTGCAAGGAGCAAGAAATATGATGTAGAGGAAGGAGCCATGGTCTACATGGTATAGAGGAGGGATCCCATGGTCTATGCAGAGTAGAGGAGGGAGCCCCTGATCTCTGCAATATAAAGGATAGAAACCATGGTCTCCATGGGGTAGAGGAAGGAGCCATGGTCTATGTAGGGCAGAAGAAGGAGCTGTGGTCCATGTGGGATAAACGAAGGAGCCCATGGTCTACATGGGGTGGAGGAAAGAGCCTGTGATCTACATGGTGTTAAGGAAGGAGCCAGTCCACATGATGTAAAAGAAGGAGTTCATGGTCTCCATGGGGGTGGAGGAAGGAGCCATGGTCCACATGGTGTAGAGGAAGGAACCATGGTCTATGTGGGGTAGAGGAAGGAGCCATGGTCTAGGTAGTGAAGAAGAAGGGGCATGTGATCTAGAGATGGACTGTCTGGCTTCAAAACCCAGGCACCGTTGTTCACCAGGAGCGTGAACCCAGGCAATTACTTACCTCTTGCTATGCTTAGCTTCCTCATCTGTAACCTGGAGACAAGAAGAGTGCTTTACTCTTTATGGCTGTTGGGAGAGTGGGATGATTGCACACACTGAGTTACTTCCATGCTTGTGAAAGAGCCTAACACCAACCAAGCCCCACGTGGGTTCACTGTCCTCATTATTCACCTACTGCGTCAACCAGAGGCTGAGTGCTCCTGGGCTCCTGGCTGTCCCACTGCCTCTGAGCTTTATTGTTTTCATCTATAAAATAAAGACGAACAGTGCTAGGCATTTAGTAGATGCTCAGCAAAATTATTCTCCTTCCCTGAAATTGCTTGTAGTCTAGTGGAGACAGGACACCCAGGGAGGACCTCATAAGTGGAGGTGAGTCTGAGGGTCCTGTGGGGATTTCAGACAGTCGGCGTTGTGGAATCTCGGAGAAATCAGAGCCCCTTCTCACCCCGACTACGAGTCAGGGATGCCTCGACATCCTTTCCATTTACCCACCCTGAAAGCTGAGGTTAATTATTACAATTCCAGTATATCGCTTTCATTTTTGAAAAGTTGTAATTCCTCAACTAACATATATTTGTTGTGGGAAAATTAGAACATGCAGATATACAAAAAGGAGACAAAGACCCCACCATACCCCACCAGCCAGAGATAACCAGTTAACATGTTGGTGAGCGTCCATCCAGATTTTCTTACTTAAGACACAGCAATGGAATCGCCTTGTCCTCTAATCCACTCCAATCTGGCTTCCCCCTCACCACATCACTGACCCCCACCTTGTCAAGGTCACCAGTGACCTCAATGTGGCCCAGTTCCGAGACCACTTGGCTGATTTCATAGACACCCTATTGCAGTGACACTACTGTAATCATCCTTCTTGCTGAAACTTGTCATACATCTTATTTATATATAAATAGATTTTTAAATTAATCCCCTCCCCAAATGTATAGAATCTTAAAGCTATGGAAATAGCAACAACCACCCTGATCCCTGCCTTTGCATCCCTTCCCACCCCAGGAAACCAGTGCATGGAGTCCGATAAGGAGCAGCAGCCCCATTAAGACCAACTGGCCATACGGCAGACATAATGGGGGTATGGGATATGGCTCCGCTTGGCCGGGAAGAAGGAGGGTGTAGACCTATGCCACCCGGTACGGTAGCCCCTAGCTGCACGTGGCTACTGGGCACTGGCAGTGTGGCTGGTCAGAACTGAGATGTGCTGTCATATTTTGAAAAATTGGTATAAAGGAATTTTAAATATCTCAATTTTTAACATTAATTTGGGGTACTATTTTGGATATATTGGGTTAAAATATTTTAAAGGCATTTCCACCTATTTCTTTTTGTATCTTTTTTTTTTTTAATGTGGTTGCTAGAAAATTTTAAATTACATGTGTGGTTTGAGTTATATTTATATTGGGCAACACTGGCCAAAACATCCCCCTTTCTCACACCCGCAAAATTATTTATGCCTGTCAACGAGCGTTTATTGGCTTCCTGTGATCTCACCACCCCATCAGGTGAAAATTGCTCATCTTTGTTTGGCAGATAAAAATGTACCCCTTGAAGAGATGGGAGACTGCTGAAAAGAGCAGGCTCTAGAACCAGATCTCTATCCAAGGTCAGGGCATGTCCCTATCCTCCTCGGGAGCACCCCTGCCTGGAAGGCTGGTCCGGGGCTCCCAGCCTTCCAGATCTGGGCCTGAGAGCCTTTGTGCCTTGCTCAGCCTCGCTCTCTGCGGGAGTCTAGACTTCCAGGGGACTCTGCTTCTGATTCTGGAAGCCTGAGGGAGCCCAGATAACTGGGGAAAGAAAGCAGGGCCTTCTCTGCCCTGCAGCCCTGTCCTCCCCCTGCCCTGTAATCCTGCCCTGCAGCCCTGTCCTCCCCCTGCCCTGTAATCCTGCCCTGCAGCCTTGCCTTCCCCCACCCCGACACCCTCCCCTGCCCCTGTCTCCCCCACCCTACAACCTTGCTCCCTCCCTGCCTCCCCTGCCCTGCAGCCCTGCTCTCCCACTGTCTCCTCCTGCCCTGCAACTCTTCCCTCCCCTTCACTATCCAAGAAGAACAGGTTCTGTGGAGTGGAGGGGAGGCTGCCCACTGTCCTGCTGGGTCCTCTTTCCATTAGGGTGACTGTTGACAGGAACATGTCACAGGGGAAGACGGATGCTGGCTTTGTCACCTAAGTCCTCAGACCTCAGTGTCAGAGGCGGCCCCAAAAGGCCTTTTCTCTGTAAATCACTGCGTTTATTTAGTCCTTGAGGGCTGTACACAGAGCCCGGCAGGCCACAGAGGTGGTCCATCCAGTTCCCCCTGATGGTCACCAGTTGGGAGCGGGGCCTGCCCCGGACACACCATCCCTTCTACCACAAGGACACCAGAACCAGCCTGGTTCGAATCCACCTGCTTCAGGAATTTCTTTATGGATTAGAAGCACATGTCAGTCTTCACTAGATGTGATTCTAACAGTCCAGTTTGCATTATTTATAGCAACATAGTGAGTTGGTGAAACCAACACAGATTTGGGGGTCCTGCGGTGGCCTCTGACAGCACCCCGCATGCCTTCCGGGTGGGCCTCACAGCTGTGTTTATGGGGTGCCACTGTGCAGCCAGCAGTGGGCTTGGAGCAGCCCCTCAATCAGAGCCAGATGTGCCATTTTCTAAAAAAAGAAACTGAGGCCAGAGAGGCGTAGAGGTAGCCAGGGAATGGTGGCATCAGAACTTGAAGAGGGGCCACTTTTCATCAAGGGTCTCAAACAGACCACGGGCTGGGTGACTATGCGGGAGGCCCCGCCAGTGACCACAGCCCCACACTGGGATTGTTATGTACATAAGGAAGGCAGGACAGTGTCCCTGGAAGGTGCTGTGAGTCAGCCTGAGCTAGAGCGGTGGGGACACCCACCTGCTGTGGGAAACCCAGCAGGCAGCTCCTCCGGAGGTTAAACCTACAGGCACCGTGAGATCCAGCAATCCCACTTCTGGGCTTATACCCAAAACGTTGAAAACAGGCACTTAAGCAGAATCTTGCACGCAAATGTCCCCCAGCCACACTATTCAGAACAGCCAAAGCTGCAAACGGCCCCAGTGTCCAACACCAGGTGCCCGAAGGGACTTAATGTGGCCCATCCACAAGGTGGGACGTCACTCAGTGTGACAGGGAGCGCTGGCACGCACACAGTGTGAAGCCCCTGGGAAGGGCCATGCTGAGGGAAGAGGCAAGCACACGGGATTGCATACGTGAAATATGGAATAGACACACCATGGAGCCAGAGAGCAGACGGGTGCTTGCCGGGCTGGCTTAAGGGGGACGGGGAGTGACCGCGGGTGGAGGGGCTGCGTCTCTTTGGGGATGATAAAGATGTTGGGAACTAGACAGAGGTTGGTGGTCATGCGACATCGTGAATGTGCTCAGTGCTGTGGGTTTGGCCCACTTGACGCCTGCAGATTTCCCAGCCGCATAAAGAACGTCAGGCACACGCAAGCAGAGGAGCAGACAACCGGGGCCGGGGATTACGGACCTTCTCTGTGCTGTGCGGCAGGAGGGCCCTCCAGACTCTCCTATGTTGTCTTCAGTTTTTACAGCGCAGACCCCTTGTGCCTTCTTCTCGCTGCCCAGTGTCATCAGGGAGGAGGACTCCGCGATGACAGGCAGCGCAGTCAGGCGCTGGGGCGCAGGCGGGGAAGCCACTACAGGCCTCACGGAAGGCCAGCGGCCGCTGCAGCCCAGAGTCCCCCCCACCCCCAACCACAGGGCAGGGCGTTGCGGGAGCTGCAGGCTGATTCTCCAGGCTCCAGAAGGTTCTCAGCTGAGACCATTTGCTCTTTCAGAGAGGCAGGCTCCTTATCTCAAGCTTTCTTCAGCCACAGGGGAGGAGTTCGCAGGCCATCTCCCCGACTGCAATCTCCCGAGACGTCTCTGCACCCCTTCCTCCAGCTCCGGTCTGGGTAGGCCTCTCCAGCAAATTTCCTGCAGGCAGCTGAGATTGATAGCTGCCCAGAGAGAGCCCACCCCCCACCCCCCCAGCCCTGAGCTCTGCAGAGGGAGCTGGATGCTTTCACAGAGAGCTGCTGCATTTCCATAACAACCCGAGGTTGCTCTCCCGCACGTCCCAGCTAATGGGCTTAGAGCTCCCTTCGGAGACCAGAGGGTTCAGGATGAAGGCGTAAAGAAGCTAAGGCGGGCATCTCAGAACCACAGTGGAGATTCCACATCCTTGCTCCTTAAAGTAGCAACACGAAACAAAACAAAAAAAGTGAAAGGTGTTAATGCCCAGTGTTGACAAAGGTGTAACGAGACAGGCGTTGGCGTGCACAGCTGACGGACCGGTCAGTGAATTTATAGCCTTTCCACGCGGCGATCTGTCAGTGTATACACAGGAGCTTACAAGTGTCCACACCCTCGGAGCTGTAATTCCCTGGGAACTTACTGGCGGAAACACACAGGCGGGCCCACAGGACACGTCCACATCCTCGTGCGTGAAGGTGCATCTCCAGGAGCAGCTCACAGGCCGGTCCGGGGTGGGGGACAGGCTGGTGCAACGCACAGTGAGCTCCAGGGAGGCGTCAGCTTCACATCTGCGCTGTGTCCTGTCCTGGTGCTTCTGTTTGCTGGCAGAAGCATCTTCCTCTACACTTCCTTCCACTACAGGATTCATTTTTTTTTTAGTTTAAAATATACATTTTCCCAAATAATATTTAAAGAAATGGAAATACTTCATGAAGAAATGGCAATGAGAGGGGCACCTGGGTGGTTAAGCATCTGTCTTGGGCTTAGGTCATGATCTTGGGATCCTGGGATCGAGTCCCACCTCCGTCTGGTTCCCTGCTCAGCTGGGAGCTGCTTCTTTCTTCCACTCCCTCTGCCCCTCCTCCCTGCCCGCTCTCTCTCTCTCTCTCTCTCTCTTAAATAAAATCTTTTTTAAAAATGATGAAAAAAATAAGATCTAAAATTATATAATACTTCTAACTAGGTTTTATATATATATATATATATATATATATATATATATATATATATAGAGAGAGAGAGAGAGAGAGAGAGAAAGGTTAAGAGAGAGAGATAAAATATAACAAAATGCATAAAGCTGCTAATCCCCAGATGGCAGGGTTATGATCAATAAATTATTCCTTAAATGTTTCCATTTCTTAATAAACTCTATAATGAATGTTTTGGTTTATAATAACATAAGATACTTATTTTACAATGGAAAGAAACGTGCTGGTTTTCAAATCCCTGCCCATTGTGAACTCAAAGTTCATCTTCAGATCCCCTGTGGAGCTTCGCCATCCCAGGGGGCAGGTGTGGGTCCTGCAGAGCCCTCAGATTTGGTGAGTTTGGTCAGTCAGGACTGGGTTGCAGACCTGGTGCTAAGCAAGGGGCCTCCCCATGGAGCAGAAAAAAAAAAAACCGGCCACTGTCCCCCAAATCCCAGCAGGGCTCTGGGGCCCAGGGCCCAGAACAATGGAGGGTGTTAAGCTGTTTATTATTCCAAAGGAGCAGAATTAGCAGACTTCACCAGGTACTTAAGATACATGCCACCCTCCAGAACGCCTGCCTCCTTCAAGGGCCGCAAACCTCAAACCTCTTATTAGCGATGCTCGAACTGTTGAAAGAACACAGGCCCTTTTCAGGGCCTGACAAACCCCAGAGACCCCAGGGATGGCAAGGAACCTTCAAGGATGGTCAGCGACACCAGCTAGGGGTGCAGGGGGAGTTTCCCTGGATGTGGAAGGACCCGAAGCTGAGACCCCTCTGGATGCTGAGGGCCTGACACTGAACATGCCTTCCTCAGCCTGGTCCTCACCACACCCTGCAGGTTGGGAGCATTCAGCCCATTTTACAGATTTTTTTTTTTTTTTTAACGAGCACAGAAAAGTTACCTGGCTCTGAGAGAAAACACCATTTATTCAGTCATCTGTTGAAAAATATGTACCAAAGCTGTACATGACAGGCCCTGTTCTAGACGCAGAGGAAACAATAGCAAACCCAGTCGACAAACCTCTGACCTCATGGACCTTGCATCTCCAGGGACGTGTAAACATCAGATACACAAATGTCAGGTCATGCTGAGTAAAAGGAAGGGAGGGAGAGGGGTAGTGGGCAAAGGAGACGGGGTCCATGCAGACTCTAGCCCTCCCAGAACCCTGCTGCCGTTTGGCCTGCACAAGGCGGTGGGTTATGTGATGTCATATCCTGGTTGTGACATCATGCGGCAGCTATGCAGGATGTCACCACCGAAGGAAACGAGGGATCTTCCCAAATTATTCCTGACAAGTGTGGTAGGCGTCTACAGGACCTCCAAATAAAAAGTTTCTTGAAAAAGAAAAAATTTTCAACCCTCTCCCTAATGCTAATAATAGCTGCTATCCATCAGGTTAGTGGAGAGACTGCAGAGGCCGACAGCCCTTCCTCCAGACCACCGCCCTGTGCCTCCGTATGAGCCTCTGAAATATGCATCCAAGATGGTCCCTACCTCCTTCAGTTGATGGGAAGAGGAGATGTTTCTGAACAGTGCCCCACCTGTGCTGTTTGTTTCTTACTGTTGTGACTCCGTGGAAGGTTCTGGAAGGTTCTGGACTGACCTTTTAGGAGCAAGGGCCAACGCCTTACACAATCCTCACAGCCACACTTCAGAGGCAGGACTAGACCCATTTTACAGCCTGTGCGGGGAGCAGAGCTCAGAGGGCGAGCAGGAGGCCCTGGGCCCACAGAGAGGGGGCCGGCCCCTGGGCCCAGAGGCTGTAGGAATCTGGCCAGGTAGGGGGGAGGGGAGTGGGGAGGGGGCCTGGCTCTGCAGAACCCCCACCCCCACCCCACCCCCAGCAGCTCTCCCGCACCTCACCCTCCGAGGACTATTGCTGAGATTTGGAGATGCCCATTTTTTGGTGGACCAAGGTCTCGTGGTGAGGCTGGAGCTGGGTCAGAGCCCAGAGGGCCTGCTGCTGCAGCCAGCGCTCCTCCTTGCTTCCAAGCCTGCCCGAGGTTTGTCTCTGCAAAGAGAGGTTTGGTATTTCCAGAAAGGGTTCTTCTTTTCCCTGAGAACAAACAGACCCCAGCTCGTCACCATCCCAAGGGGAGAAGACACGGAGGAGAAGTCGTGGGCGCTCCTGCCTGTGGAGAGAGGGGGGCTCCGGGTGGGCAGCACATGAGCGGGACCACCCCAGCTGAGCCCCCCCCCCCCCTTGCAAGGCTCTCGGAAGCAAGGGCACCCCACAGAGAGCAGCAGAGCTGGCTGGGCCGCTGCTCTGACACCATCTAAGAAGTTGTGGGAGAAAACAGTGACATCTCTGACTCCCCTAGCGCCAGCCTCTCCTCAGGGTACTGCCAACCGACGGGGGAGCCGAGCCCCCACCCCAGTTCCCACCCCAGCTCTGGCACTTACTATCTGTATCCTACAGGGAAGTCGACTACACCTCACTCACTCCATCTGCAAAGTGGGCACAAGAGTAACTCCTGCTCCATAGGGTCGTTGGCAGAGCAAAAGGCCCCTAGATTTCTAGATGCTCTCTATATGTTAGCTCTCCTTTGTGAGACTTGTGCTTTATGAGAAAGCAAAGAAGCCAACGAAACATCAGAATAAATGAGGATAAATGACTGCCATGTAGCCTCAGTTCATCAAGATTTGCATTTTTTCTTTGGAAAATTTTAAAATGTTGTGGTTTTTGTTTTGTCTTGCTACATTTACCAGGGAAGAGAAAAGGCCACATGTGAACATGAGGCAGCTTTGTGGAACTCCCATCCTGGGCTTAGAATCTCCTCGTTCTCCCAGTTTGGACGGCAGACGGCCCTGGGCTGGGAGTGGGACCCTTGGCTTTCCTGCAGACCCACCCAACGAGGGGAGAGAGCAGAAGCAGGCATTCGGGAAATGACCCCTGTGCTGAGCATGTCTCTGCTTCACCAAATGCACAGCCTGGAGGGCACAACTCCAGGGATCCTTATGGGTGCTGCAGCCCCTGGGCCAAGGCCAGCCCCCACCCACACAGAGCATCTCCAGGGCATGAATTACAAACAGTGAAACCTCTGCTGTCTGCAGTTAGGCAAGTGGGAGCTCACAGGAGTCTGCACGCAGAAGTTTAGGGTCAGGGCAGTGGTTGTTGTCCTTGACTGTCCACGGAACTACCTGGGAGCTGGTAAAAAGTGCTGGTGCCAGCTCCCACACCCAGCCTGACGCCTCCTCAGTCTCCGGGCTGGCACCAGGCATCTGCATTGTCAAAGTTTTCCAGGTGACCTAAGGCCAGTCACCAGGTGGGGGATGGGAGGTTTAGGGTGAGGGCAGCAGGACACAAGCTCCAGCCAGCTGACCGAGAGGCCAAATGGTGAAAGGGAGGATGATTCAGGGTCCATCTGGCCCCTCCTTTGTGACCGTCCCCCAGCCTCTCCTCTGGGCTCCAGCTCGGCTGCTAGTGAACCCCCACTTCTCCTCATGACACATCCTTAACCTTTCTTGTCCCCTCCCACCCGGCCCATTTGTCACCCCTAACTCAGTTCTCTTCCCTGTGCCCCAGGCAGGACACACACCGTGTCTTCTAGATCCTGCCTCTCCGGGCCTTCGGGCTTCCTGCTTTGATGCTTGAGAGGTATAGGGCTGCTGCAGCCATGCTGGGAAGGAATACCAGGCTTCCTAGTCGCTCTCACTGACCAACTAGACTGACACGTGAGGCTTTTCTAGAGCAGCATTGCCCCAATACTGTCCTCAGGCCCCTGTCCAGCCAGAGTTCAGGCCACACTCAGAGCACCTCCTGGCCCATGCATTTCCAGCTGTCCCATCCCCTCTAGCCTGACAAGGGCCCAGAAAGCTCAGCACGGAGGTTGCTTTTGGGCTGCCCGCCATCCCGCTGTGAGGCTCCATGGCAATCACCAGGCCCCTATCCCTCCAGGCAGCATGCATAGGGGCCAGTGGTGCCTGCTAAGCAGAGAGCAACGACACCTGTCCAGGAATGAAAGACCGCACCCAGGGCTGGTACATACACTGCACAGTGGTCTCAGCAGGGCTTTTGCTCCCTGCCCATACTGTCACCCAGGGTGGCTTCCCAGGAAAGAATCAGCTTGTGTCTGAGCTGAAAAGCAGACTGCTCATCTGTCTATGTTGCAGAAAGGAATAAAACTTCCCGAGCAAGGGCCCCGGGAGAGATTAGGTTTTACGAAGGAAACCTGCAGGTCCTGCATTGCCTGAGAGGATGTATACCTGCAGATAAATCAGACAGGGGCTGAGGGTCGTGCGTCCCCTGTCTGGTCTGTGCGTCAAGTCAGTTGGCAAGGAAGACAATTCCGTGAAATAAAAGATCACTTTTAGGGTGAGGGAAGAAAGACGTGTGATCACTCACCCACCCAAGCGCACAGGTACACTGTGACATGGGAGAGCCTTCACCGGCTCGCTGATTCCCGGACGCTCATTGCCGCGGGCCAGGAGAATGTAACGAGCAAGAGGGTGGTCGTTGAGACGTGCACAGGATCTCGGCGCTGGGACAAGCCTCAGCACATTGCCAGCCCCCTCCCTGTTTACAGAAGGAGAAAATGTGGCCCAGAAATAAAGACGCCCCCCGTGGCCACACAGGCAATGGGAACAGATGCGCCATCTCCCCCGTCCCGACCCTCTGCAGAGACCCCAGGCCCTGCTCTGAGCTGGCGTGCACACACAGACGCACGGCAGCAGGAACGCGCCCATCTCTAATAAGCCAGCAAATGTGGGGAAGGGGTGGGATCTTCTACCCCAAATGATTTTTTTTTTTTACATCTGAATGTAGACATCTGGCATCCTATAAATAAAATAGAAAATGTAAATATTGTAAAACCCATTAGAGAGTGGTTTTAGGTTTGGTGAGAGCGTGGGTCAGCTGCTGCCCCGCTGCACTGTGCTGGGCAAATAGCACCCCACACGCGCGGGTGTCCTCGGCTTGTAGCCCGTAACCCTTGTCACGGAGGCGGCCAGGCTGCCCTTTGCCTGATTGATAAACATGAAAACACGGGTCACTCGTCTCATATTCATGATGTTGCATTAACAGCTCTCGATAGCTACCTAAAACCTTTTCTGCTTTCGTTTTATAACACGGGGGAGAAATGCTTTGTGAAGGAGGAGTACAAACCCAGGTCCCGCGCACACCAATTAAGCCTCAAGACGTGCATCCCGCCAGATTTCCAGCACTGCGTTTAAACTCCCCTCAAAAGACATTTTCCGTTTGAGACATATTAAACAAGCTTTATTTAATAATGCTCGATTTGACTTATCCAGTTTAAATATTTGCTCTGATCAGCAACCATTTGATCCCGGCTTCGTTCCTGGCTGCAGAATGATTTCCCCGGGTTATTTTTCTATGGTACGAGGTTGATCCCGGAGGCAGGGTATAACTGCTCTCGGGTTCCCTCCATTTCTCTAATCCGCGCTGTGGGTAGAAGGGAATAGAGCCATAAAAAGCCTGAACTGAAGGCCGCTTTTATAAGGTTTATATTGCTCGTCCTCCCATCTGTCTGGTAGGAAGCAGAACATGGCATTTAAAAGACTTCTCCTAATCAGATAATTATAAGGAGAGATTTCTCTTTTTTAAGGAGAGCATTGGAATATAAAGAAATTCCCGGGGAGGTGATCTTTTTGAGGTATCTTCTGACATCTGCTTTCCCCCACCCAGGGATTTTTATAAATCGCTCACACCAAACGCGTGGTCATGCATTAGGAGTGGAAGATTCTAGGACAGCATGGAGAGCAAGAGTCATTTAATACCTTAATTCACCATGTTTTAAAGGAGGGAATGACACGTTGATCTCTACTAACTTTGGGGACGCTCCATATACATCTCTTGGTTATTACTACTGCTATTGTGAAGATTTTACTATCAGTGTTTAAAAACTGAAGCCTTTTCTTTCTTTCTTTTTATTTTCTTTTTAGGCTTTATCTTTGCACACTGCCTTTGAAAACAGCCACCTAGAAGCCGGTGGCCCTGGTCCCCTCCCTAGGTCTCGTGAAGCCATTCATAGCGACACAGACCTCTGACAGCTGGCCTCTGGATACCAGAGCAGGGTAAGCGGACAGCGGTGAGGGCAGCCCGTTATCTGAGTGGCCTCTACAAAGGGGCTCTGCTCCCAGCCGGGGAGGGGTCTTTCTCGGTGAGAGGGGCATTTATGATTGTGGGCCAGCGCCTGGTTTATGGACCCCAGCCAGGTGGGAGGGTGCCGCCCCGCCAGCCTGCAGCCTGCGCCGGCCTGAAGTGTTTACCGCCGGGGTGATTTACACCATCCAGGTGTTCATTTGGGAAACATCTCGGCTCTGAGCTGACACGGCAATTGCCCCGGATTTGCAGACTTAGGCATTTTTTTCTGTTCCTAACGGTCCAGGACCTGAAGAGATGGTTTAAAAAAAAAAAAAAAAGAGGACCGGCCAGAGTGGTTCGTGTCCTGTGATTTTCACACGGGAGGGCTGGGGAAGCACTAGCCCACTGCCCCGTGTCCTGCCCCATGCAGGAAATTCACCGGCACCGAATCTGCCCCTCATCACGCTAATTCCTCCTGTCTGCTCACTCTTCATAGATGCTACGTCAGGCTTCCTCTCTGTTCTCTTAGCACCCCGGTGCTTTCCAAAGGGCCTCTGAAGCAGTGCCTTTCTTGGGCGAGATTCGGGGTCCTCCGGTATTGTGGACGCATCCTGGATGAGGGAGCCTGGGGTTGGTGGGGATTTGTTCTGTGTGGACCAGCCTCTGCTGGGGTGCTTGCACTTGGATGGACCCGCTCAACAGAAGTTTCTTCCATAATAGGACCACCTGCTGTTATTCTTGCTCACATTCAGCACAGGTGGCATTGTCACTATTTGTCACTAGGTTTGTGCCGGGAGTTCCAAACTCCTTGTGTCATCCAAACATTGAATTAGAACATGCCCCCAAGAAATCAAAATGATCTTTTCATTTCCCAAAAAAATACGTATTTTAAATTGTGTTTAATCATATCCATCCCACCCCCATTTAAAGGAGCTTGGACATTTATGACATATCCATTTTTACCCTTATACTAATCTTTTCTCCAGCCACTTCTGATAACGCTGATGAAAAAGAAAACAACTGGACTTTTGCCTCATAGAATATTATATCTATATCTATGTCTCGAGGTGAGGGTAGGTGAGGATGCTGGTAGGGGAATTGAGAATGATTCTTTGCCTATGTTTTAATTTTTGCAAATACCTTTTTTACCAATCCAGAGAATATTGGGCTGGTTTTAAGAGTTCATTTAAATTTAGCTATTTCTCTTTCGTTGATAAAATGCCTCCAAAAACCATCGTTTGCCTGTTCACACAATCTGCAAACATAAAGCATTTGGTCAAACACAAGCATGTAAAGAGAAGGGGCCATCAGACCGAGGTTTCGCAAATGATAGAATTCCTTCCGAGTCCTACATTTAAAAAGTCTTTTCAGCCAGTGATTTGAATACTTACAAATTCACTGAAAAACAGCATTCAAACCTCCCCGGTGTATGCTCCTCTCTCCCGGATTATAAATACAGAAAACTTCCCGCTATAGAAAAAGATCGTTGATGCGCCACACTGAACAGGGACAGCATTTTCACCAGCAGTGCGACCGTTTTAAATTATCAGCCCCGGGGCAAGAAAAAAAAATTCCAGCAATAAAACAAAAACCTTTATTTCTAAACATCAGGCTGGAGTCCTTTCAAGTGATCGTGGACTCCCGGGGAAAAATGGTTTTTCTCTGTTACCGTTCACAGCCTCATATCGAGAAGCACCATGGAAAATATCATGTAGACGCAAAGAAAAAGATCTGACGTTTAAAAGAACGACTTTTGCCTTCGCTGTAGACTTCCTGTGTGCATTCGTAAACCTCTATTCTGAATCTAAATAGGATGCCTCCACAGACGTCTGAAAATGCATGTGACCACGGTCTATTTTCAAGAATGGCCCGGAGAACGTTGAATTTTCAAGCACACGACACAACACCAACGCCACCATGAGTACAATTTCACTAACCTACCGAATTCATTTCTTTTAACCCCTGCTGGAACTGTCCCAAGAAAGCAGGTGACTATTGAAAGATTTTGGGTTGGCTTTTTTTTTTTTTTTTTTTTATCCTAAATAACAAGAGGGATAAAATGAATGTCATGCTATAGGCTCTGAACATGAAAATGTAAGAGGGAGTTCGCCAGGATCTGGTAAATGGCTAAACAGATTAGTAGCCTTACTTTTTAACATATAAACATCTGAAACCCGTTTCCTGTTTAAGAAGAAGAAGGAAAAAAAAAAAAAAAAAAGTCTAGGTGGATGACCTCGGGCACTTTTTTTGATTAACAAATGTGAATTGTACATCATGGTGGAAAAAAAAAATGGCGCACGCTTGGTGGTCTTTCTACAGTCTGTATATGGGAGAGAGAGAAAAAAATACAAAAATAAACGTTACCTTCTCACTTCCAGGGTGGGCAATGCCATTTCTACAGCGGCGTCCAGGGCTCTGGCAAATGTTAAGGCTGTCACCGCGGACAGAATCCCCATGGTCTGTGTGCCTCGATAGAGTCCGAAGAAAAACATTCCCTGCATTCCTGCTGGCGGGTCCTATCTCCAGGCCCCGGGCTCGGCCCTGCAGACCCGTGTCACCCCGTCAAGCGGCGTAGGACACGGCTAATCTAAACCCACGCCTTCCCCAGCCGGCTCGGCAGCCGGGCGAAAACCAGGGCCAGTTTGCTGCCTACACCCCACACGCCAAGTCGATTCTCTACCTTAAGGTTGAAGCACCAGCTGCAATTCGTTCAGCCGAGAAGGGCTTAGAGGTTCTGGCACATTCTGACAAGATAGATTTTATAGGGTTTGTGCTAAAATTTGATATTGGAAGTTGGGATTCCAATTTTATGTCCCAAATGATAACAATAACAGCTGGGACCTTTAAGAAACGTGTGTATTCCTTCTATTTCAGAATTACATAATAAAAGCTATTTATGTCAAACACCTTATAAGGGAAAGATTTAGGCGGAATGTCAATATAACATATAATACTTTGTATATTCGGATCGGAGAAAAGAAATCCGTATCAGCGCCACATAGCATTCTTGGTTTGGACTATCGGATATGTGGGGCCTTTAAAAATTTTAAGTAAGCATCTCCTCGCTTTAATTTACAAATTCACTGAGTAGCGCTTTTTTGGGGGGGGGTATTATTTCTATTTAAAAAAAAAAACCAGTGCTGATGAATCATTATTTGTTTTTTTCACATCCTTCTGGTGAAAGGGCACAACTTGATGCTGTTCGAGTTGATTTCTACAATCTCCAAGCATGCAATACGAGCACTCATGGCCCCCATGCGCTGATGGCTGTCCTTGTCGGAAAGCAGCCGCAGCTTTGGGGAGTCACTGGCCGCCAGAACTTTTGTAATTCTGATGAGCAAAGGGGTCAGCTGCTCAGAAGGAAAATCTCTCTGTGGCAGCCCCAGGCAGCCTCCGCAGCTGGATCTCAAAGGGGCTCAGGATCGTCGCCTGCTCCCCAGCGACAGCGACAGCTCGCCCCTGTTTTCTGAGGACAGTGACTCCACTGCCAAATCGACAGGATTCCTGCAGATGCCGGACGCTCGGAAATGACCACGTGGCCTTGCCAGGCCGGCTTGTTAGAAAAGCCCAGCTTCCTCCTTATCTTGTCTGCTCAGACAAAGAGCAGAACCTAATCGAGAGAAGAGAACCCCAATTAGCAAAGCCCAGAGACGCGGCCCCCCACCCCCTGCCCCGCACCCACTTGCAGGGGTTCAGCTCCACCCTCCCTCTCTTCTGGCTTATCGGGCTGGCGGTGTGACCGGGTTAATGAGAAGAGCCCAGCTGGGCGGTGGCAGGAACGGTCATCCGGACAGAGGCCACGGGGACAGACGCAAACCATGGCTTCTTGGGCCCCTCTGGAACCGGCTGACACCAACTGAAACTCGGCAAAACACACGCTTCATTCCTCCTGTTCTTAGGTCACAGCTTGAGTGTGAGTGCTCCCGAGCAAACCCGACTTGGAAAAGTGACTTCTGAAGCCTCTCCCTTGTCTTCTCTGGCAGAAAGCTGCTGCGAGCCCAGGGGAAGGCAGCTTCCTTTCGTTCTCTCCTCCCACGGTGTGCCCTTCGAGTGTCCCCACTAATGCAGCACAGAGGACAGCAGGCATGCGTGGCATGTGGACTGGTGCCCCGGGCGCCGGCTGACCGTCGGGCATAACCACACTCCAGGCAGGGCCCAGGAAGGGCATCCCAGGGCAGTGTGGATGCTCCAGTGCAGACGTGCTGGTGCAGAGGGTCCTGGAAACACGTGTTGTTTGCAACAGCAGCTTTATCCTGATCGTCTCCTCTCTTCGGCGACACCCACGTTCACTATCGTCACCTCCACCACAAGGGAGCAGCGGGGAAGGGAGAGGCGGCCACAGTCGCAGGAGAGGCTGCTCTGTCCCCAGTGATAATCACACAGCTCACAGCCGGCCTCGGGGAGGCGATGCTGGATGCCAGGCGCCTTGCACTGCTGCGGCAGCTTACAGGAAAAGCCAATCTGACCACCCCCCTCCCGCCCGACAACCCAGGAGGCAGACTCACATTGCCTTCATTTTGTGGAGGCAGAGAGAGGTCAGCCTCCGAAGACCAGAGGGATGGACAGTGGCAAGTTCACAAGGTCAGGAGCCAAAGCCAGCAAGAGCTTGGATGTAGCTCAGTGCTGTGATTTTAGGGATAAAGCTTGGGTCACACCACCCAGAGTTGAGCTCTAGTCCATCTCCTGGGCATATTAACTTGACCATCTTGAGCCTCCAAATGCTCACCTGCCAAGTGGAGTAGTGATGGTCCCACCTCATGGAGTTGCTCGGGATGGCATAGAATAAGGCAGGAAGAGGGCACCTCACATCTCCAGCACTTAGCAGACACTAGGTGTTAGTCGAGGACCTCAGCCCCACAACCAGGCCCCCTCTCCACTCACAAGGTGAGCGAGGCCGAGAGGCTCGCTTCGGGAATCCACCTGGGAATTGGACCATGTTCTCAAACATGGGATAGCAGAGCCTTTGGGGGCAGCCAGTGTGGGCCTCTGCATCTGCCCACGGAAGCGGGGCTGGCAACAGATATCTTCAGTGCCCTCAGGGAGGGTGGGCACAGTGGCCCGGGCCCCAGCCCTCACAGGGAGGGATGGTGTGGAGGCCCCAGGCCTGGCCTCGGTGGTCACATGACATGTCATCACAAGACGGCACAGGAGCCCAGCAGGCTCGCCGGCCACCCACCAGCCTCTTGGCCACCCCGGCCGCCCTCTGGTTTCTGTTGCATCTGTTTGGACAACAACCCCCTGCGGGAGCCCTCTTGCTCTACTGTCTTCAAAGTCCACCAGCCCTCACCCTTCAAACAATGTGTTGACACTTGCACAGAGCCACAGGAACAATAAACAGCCCCCGCCGCTCCAGCCCGGGGGCCTTCCCACCCGCAGAGGCTGGGCGGCAAGGCTGGAGGGGGCTTGGGCGTCGGGCAGACCAGGTTCAAACCCCACGTCTGCCTCCTGAGCTGGGCTTGCGCAGGCAAGTAGCTTGCCCTCTCTGGATCCCAGTTTCCCTGGCCAGAAAAGGGAAGCAGAGATGGGCAAAGAGCTGGTTTGTACTGAGTATCAATTATTGCATCGCCATTTAAATCAGACTATGGAAGGAAAACACCTGAATGTGTGGAGAGCAGGAACTCCTTCTTAAGAAACAAGATGCTGCCCCGTGACTGCAAAGGCTAGCGGGAAGGTCGACGGTGGTCTGGCGTGGTGGAGTCAGAGGAGCGCTGCCGCAGGACACCTGGGCTTGGCTCGGTTCTGTTTGGTGCCAGGCACCTGCTACATGACCGGGGACAAGCTGCTCCTCATTTCTGGGTCCATTCCCCCCACTGTATGAGTTGATCCCCATGTTTCCTTCCTACCATCTTCCTCCAACTACCAAATAGAACCTTGTACCCCTGAAACATCACCTCAACACAAGCACACTGTTTTCAGCCACCCCGGACACCCCTACAGTGCTGGCATCTGTAAAGAAAATGATGCTGAAATTTTGCAAACATAAGAAACCTGAACATGGTAGGATTGTGGGTGATTCTTTTCTATAATGTATCTCTCTCTCTCTCTTTTTTTTTTTTTACTTAAGTTTTAATTTTAATTCCAGTATAGTTACCATGCGGTGTGATACTTGTTTCAGATGTACATAGTGATTCAGCACTTCCATGCATCACCCGGCGCTCCTCACGACACGTGCTCTCCTTCATCCTCATCACCTGTTTTCTCCATCCCCAGCCACCTCCCCACTGGTGACCACTAGTGTGTTCTCTACAGTTAAAAGGCTGCTTTTTTCTTTCTTTCTTTTTTTCTTTGTCCATTTGTTTTGTTTCTTAAATTCCACATATGAGTGAGATGGTGTGGTATTTGTCTTTCTGTGATGGACTTATTTCACTCAGAACAATACACTCCAGCTCCATCCATGTTGTTGCAGATGGCAAGCTCTCATTCTTTTTTATGACTGAAGAATATTCTATCATGAATATATATGCACCACCTCTTTATGCATTCGTCTGTCGATGGACACTCAGGCTGCTTCCATAATTTGGTATTATAGATAATGCTGCTATAAATACAGGAGTGCATATATCCCTTTGAATTAGTGTTTTCAGGGGATCCCTAGGTGGCGCAGCGGTTTGGCGCCTGCCTTCGGCCTAGGGCGCGATCCTGGAGACCCGGGATCGAATCCCACATCGGGCTCCCAGTGCATGGAGCCTGCTTCTCCCTCTGCCTGTGTCTCTGCCTCTCTCTCTCTCTCTCTCTCTCTGTGACTATCATAAATAAATAAAAATTAAAAAAAAAAAAAAAGAATTAGTGTTTTCATATTTTTTGGATAAACATCCAATAGTAAGATTGCTGGATCATAGGGTAGTTCTAGTTTTAATTCTTCAAGGAGCCTCTATATGGTGTTCCACAGTGGCTGCACCAGCTTGCATTCCTTCCAACAGTACACGAGGGCTCCCCTTTCTCCACATCCTCACCAAAACCTGCTGTTTTCTGTGTTGAATTAGCCATCCTGACAGATGTGAGGTGGTATCTCATTGTGGTTTTGATTTGCATTTCCCTGATGATGAGTGATGTTGAGCATCTTTTCATGTGCCTGTCAGCCATTTGGATGTCTTCTTTGGAGAAATGTCTGGTCATGTCTTCTGCCCATCCCTCCCCACCAACAGGGAAGAGGTGAGGGGCAGAGAGAGAGAGAGAGAGAGAGAATCTCAAGCAGACTCTGCAGTAAGCACTAAGCATGGAGCCTGACACCGGTCTCAATCCCACCACCATGAGATCATGACCTGTGTTGAAACTGAGAGTTGGACATTTAACCAATTGAGCCACCTAGGTGCCCCTCTTCTGTCCATTTTAACTGGATTATTTGTGTTTTTTGAAGTCTTGAGCTATATCAGTTCTTTATAGATTTTGGATATTAACCCTGTATCAGAGATGTCATTTGCAAATATCTCCTCCCATTCTATATGTTGCTTTTTATTCAGTTCTATTGACTGTTTCCTTTGCTGTGCAGAAGATTTTTATTTTGATGTGTCCTGTAACATATCTTAAAGTCTCATGTCTTCTCTTCCTAACCCCTTCTATGAATTTCTCCTGATAAGCACATAGTTGTGATGGTAGATATAGCTGTGCCCTCCACACAGCCCTGTTGCTCTGACACGTACCTCGCCCCATGTGCAATGTTCTAACGGGGAGCCACACCCCTCCCTATTGTGGGTGTTTGCATGATTTCATGTTTGTGTTACATGTTTATCTCTGTAATAGGAATATTTTATCCAGAAAGCTTTTTGTCGTATTTCAGTTTATTCAAGGCAGGTCTGGGGCAGAGAGATTTCCAGTAGTGACAAAACAGAGGCAAAGGCTATCAGCCTTTGATGACCTTTGATACATTTTAATGGCACTAAGGAGCTCCCCAGGGGAACATGAAGCACCTATGCCCAAGCAGCATCCCAGAGGCTAAAGTTTGGTAGAAATGGCCCTAGGATCTTTGCTTTTGAACTGAAAGAACTGCATGAACTCAGACTTTTACAGACATGGTGAGGAAGACATTTTTTTTTCTTTAATTTAACTTATATCACAAATTCTCTGGAGGAGAATGGCGCTTTTTTTTTTTTTTTAAAGATTCCATTCACTAATTCATGAGAGACACACAGAGAGACACAGGCAGAGGGAGAAACAGGCTCCTTGCAGGGAGCCTGATGCAGGACTCAATCCCAGGACCCCGGGATCATAACCTGAGCCAAAGGTAGACACTCAACCGCTGAGCCACCCAGGCATCCCTTGGAGAATGGCTTTATAGATGAGATTAGTATTAAGAGAATTCTTTACAGAGACTATGGAGAAAACACTTCTGCTGATTAAGGACATATCTAAAAAATAGAGAAAAATGCAAAACTTAAATTACCATGCCAATAGAAAAAAAAGACAGTTCCTGAACCATATCACCTCTTTAAACTCATACCCATTAAGTGATGGAGGAAGGTGGGTGGAGCCAAACCACAGGATACCAAGGCTGCAAGGCACCTGAGAATTCATCTCATCCAGGGCCCTTCTATAGAACATGCACATTATTCTCTGGAGTCTGGCTAACGTACAGTTTCAGGTTCAGCAGATCTGGGTGAGGCTGAGATTGTTCATCTTTAACCAGTACCCAGGGATGCCCAAAGTCACTGGTCCCTGAACCACTGAGTGGCCATTGATTTCACTAACTTGGTGAGAGTGGCTTCCCAAGCTCCTTAATTTGGAGCAAGAGTTCTCAACCTGCGCTAGACTTTAGAATCACCACAGAAGATTTTTAAAAACCCCAGTACCTAGGCTGCACCCCAGACTAATTAAACCAGAATCCTCATGCGTGGGGCCCTGGCATAAGGATGTTTTCAAAGCTCCCAGGTTCTCCAACGTGTAGCTGATGTAGATGCTTCCTTTATCTGGGCTGGGCAAGAGGACCAGGAAGACTGACCCCCCACTCTCTGAGGTCCTGGAAGTTCACAGGAAGGGTGCACACCATGGTGGACTGCCCAAAGTGGAACATTGAGGAATTTGATGTTTTTCCTGAACACACTGAGGGTAGAAGTCAGACAAAGGCCATCTTCAGGGGAAAGTATAGGCTGTGAAGGAACAGAGCTAATGGGGGAACCCCAGGTACTAGGGATATTGTATATTTCTACTAAGGTGAACATGTACATAAAATTCGCCAAGCTATAAATATAAGATTTGTGCATGCTATATATTTTCTGTATATAAACTAAACTTGAAGAAAAAAACACTAAAAGTCAAGAAAGATAAACCTATATAACAAGTGAGATGGCTGAAAAAGCATAGAAGCCCAGAAACAGAAAGAACCTCTGTAGATTAACAAGAAAATCACAAGGCAATAGAAGGGAAAATAGAGAAATATATGACTAAAAAATTGGAAAAAATCAGAGAAGCAGTTAACAAAAGATGAACCAATGAAGCAAGTCACATTAAATATGCCTACTATAAAATATAATCACTACTGTCAGCTCTTTGCTGGATTTCCTTATGGCTTTTTTCATGGTTTAGTATTGCTTTTATGTTGAATTTCATACAGGTATAGGGACAGCCTCATAATCTTTTCAGGGCTTATCTCAACCTGCCCTGGACTGGATTAAATGTCAACATTGATCAGGTGATACCTGAGAACCTGGAGGGAATATTTCTTCTAACAACACAAACTCTCAGAGGTTTTAAGCAAGGAGAATCCATGAAGTAGCCAGGGGTGGATTAAGTCAAAGACCAAAACAAGACTGACCAAGATATAACTAAAAATAAAATCAGGGCAGCCTGGGTGGTTCAGTGGTTTAGCGCCCTTTCAGTCCAGGGCCTGTTGCTGGAGACCCGGGATCCAGTCCCACGTCGGGCTCCCTGCATGGAGCCTGGTTCTCCCTCTGCCTCTTTCTCTCCTCTTTGTGTTTCTCATGAATAAATAAATAAAATCTTTTAAAAAATATAAAAATAAAATCAATGCTAAACTGTAAAATCAAAATTACATCAAAGTATTTCTTCCTCTCTTTGATGTATTGAATATCAAATCCTTTTTTTTTTTAATTTAAAAAACTATTATTTTTGGAGGAGGGAACCCAGTAAGGGGCCTGTTTTCCCAGACGAGCTAAGCACAGGTGATGACAGGGAAGCTGGTTTCAGAGACATGAAGGCATTGAACACTGCTTATCTCTATAGTGACAGACCCTTCACATGTGTGCCTGCCATGAAAGAGGCTTGGTGTGAAGGTGGGTGGTAGGTGTGTCACAGTAGGTCTCTAGGAACTCTCCTTGCAGGAGCAGGTGCAGCTCCAGGGGCTTGGCAGCCCAGAAAGCAGATGTCAAAGAAGCCAAGGTTGCTCAGGGAAGGGCATCAGAGGTGGTCTGAACGTTATGGTGCAGGTACACCTAGCAAGCCCCTCCTGACTCTGCCTCTTTTACTTGAATGTTGCTCCTGGAAATAAGTCTTATTCATTCACAATGAGATGTAAGTCATAAAATGCCTTCCCCAAGAGGGATGGAAAAGCAGGGACAGAAGTTCATACCATGGTGCAAGTGACTACCTGCATGCAGAAGCCAGAATTGATGCAGAGCTTCAGGACATGAGAGCTTTGATGCCGGGGAGGGGCAGGAAGGAGGACCCTCCAAAGCAGCAAGAGTGGGCCCCGAGCCAAATCACTACCTGCTTTGAATCTGCAGCCCTTAAAATGAGCACAGGGTAAACTCCAGGTCAGCGTTGCTATCATTATTATCATAGAGGGTATCAACGGACTGATCCATCCTTACAAGTCTGGAGTCCCTTTTAGCTGGGTGCTGAGGGAGTGTCGGCAGGTTCTGCGTGTCTCCTAGGCCATTGCAACCAAAGTGGAGAAACAGTCAACACAGGTCCTCTGAAGGGTGAGCCCAGACCCGAGGGGAAATCCTGGTAGGCAGGCAGCCCATCCTCCAGACGGTATGTACTCTGGGGATGCCCGGGACAGAGGCCAGGGAGCAGCACCCCGGGGACTCAGAATGGCTGTCCTCAGCTGTGGAATCCCCTTAGACAGGCCCCTTCCTCTCCCCACCATGCCCCCTGCCCTGGGTTCTGCCAGTGGCTCAGCATATCCACTGCACATACACCCTCCAGAACTGGGGAGACAACCACAGGTGGGTTTGGGGACCCACTGGCCGTATCACAACTAAAACCCTGCTAATCCCCTGACCTTCCGGGACCCCCAAGACACTGTGCCTCCCGGACTAATGCCAGTGCAGAGCCTGTGTCCAGGGCTCCGCCAAAACACCAGATTGCTTTCTTTCCCCGGTACAGTCGACCCGGTCAACAGCTGCTCTTCCCCTGTCCGCACCTGCTCCCTGGAGCCAACCTCACACAGCAGCTGGGATGGCCTTTCACTCCCCAAGGTCAGTGTGTCATCCTTTTGCTCAAAGTCCTTCAGAGAGGGAAATACATCTACTGTTTCAAACCTGCACACTGCTGGGCATAGGTGGGACAACAGCCCCAACTGGGGATGGACAAAGTGGACCATGTGGCCACCCATCGTTCATGGAGTGCAGCCAGAACGACCCAAGGGACTCATGGCACTCCAGTTATTGGGTTTTGGCCCCACAGTGGTCTTGTCCTGTCTTTGTGGCCCAGCCAACCAGGCCTCCCTCGGTTAGCCATATCTCTGAGCCGCTGCACACACATGGTTCCTCCTCACCTGCCTTCCTTTCTCATCTGGCTGCCTCTGAATACCGGGCCCTAGAGTAGCTCTGGCCTCTCCCCAGAGATATCCCCTTCCTGTCACCCTTGCCACACTTTGGTCTGTCATTTTTGCTGGTTGGCAAGGACAGGGCCACCCCCGAGCAGGTCCCCACTGGTGTCTGCCACGGGCACCCAGCAGACAACCGCAGATACTTGTCCAGCTCCCTGGATGCCTCCTACAGAAGAGGAAGAGTAGCTACCAGTCTACCGGGAGGCTCGGCGAGCAAAGGCAGCTTGGTGAAGCTTTCCTGAGCTGACATTTCCTGATTTGAACAACAGCCATCCAGTGGAGAAAAATGAAAAGTCTAGAGCAAAGTGCAAACCTCCATGGTTTCCCCAGATGTGAGCAGCCCCAGACTCTTTCCACGCACAGTCCCACGGCCTCTACTATTAGGGTGAAAGGTGGAGAGCGAAAGACTGGCCAGGGCCGGGACTCTGTGGGCAAAGCACAGAAGTGGGAATCCGCGAAAAGCTCCTGGAGGAACAGGCAGGGCCACCAGAGCTGTTGCGAAAATTATCGGGGTGACTGCGCTCTGGGCAGAGTAAGCCCTACATGGAGTGAGGGGTTGGTGAGCTTCCCGTGGGTGGGTGGGACTGCCACCCCAATGACCCCTTGGCCAAGGATGGAGGCTCAGGGAGCAAACCGCACGGCTGCTCGCAGCAGCCCTGGAAGGTGCCACAGCCCAGAGGAGCCCTTGCTGTGAGTCAGGTTGTACACAGAGCATCCTTCTCCACTTTCCTACCCTGATCCCCAGTTCATAGAACCAAACCCTGGTGGTACCCTGCAGAATGGCTGCCATTGGAGCCACCGATTCAACGCTGGGAACAGTGGCTGCGCCTCCCCGCCCTATGTCATACCAATGCTATTTCCTTTTATTATAAATAGGAATTTCACTCAAAGGGGTACAGCCTCATACCCCTTGGCTGCTTTGTACTTTAATCAGAGCTTTCCTGCTGAAAATGTTTATCTTCCAGCAAAGAGGTGCTAATTTTATCTTGCAAAAGTGGATATCTGCTTACGTCCCTTCTACCTTGGAGAAAGATAACCAAAAGCGCATTATGTCATCTAAATACAGCATCCTTGGAGATCAAAAGGCATAATGTATACATCTGCCAAAGTTGATGGAGCGGCCATTGGTGGGCTCTTCCGCCCCGGTTGTATGCGCTTCATTGATAGGCACACTTTGCATTTCTATGAAAGAAACTTCCAAGCCCTCTGTTTGTGCCAGTTGATTTCGGTGATATTGGGAGGTTTTGAAATGAGAATCCAAAATAGATGTGCCCTTCTCACCCCTCTGTGTAAGCCCTCACCACAGGAAATGGCACAGGTTCAAATTTTCGTAATGGAAGCACCGTGGGACTAGATAAGGCATATGTCCCTCACAGTGACGTTCTGATGTTTAAAATATAGTCAAAATGATCCATAGCCAAACTCCACCTGAGCGTATTTGTCTTTTGACACGAGTCCTGCTTCTGGTTCTGGTTCAGTGTTCCTCACTTTCTTGGATCCCATTTTTTTAAGTGTGCACATCCCAACACATACACACACACACATTTGAAATCAATGTCCTCAAAAATAAACATGCTCTTAAGATGGGCATGGGACCCTGATGATTTGTCTATTCCAGTCTAGCAGGAAATCTCATCCTTTGCTTTTCAAAATGTGGTTCCTGGACCACCAGCATCAGCAGCATCTCAGAGTTACCAACACAGGACCCAGGCCCGCCCAGGCCTGCACAATGACGGTCTATAGCATCATCAAGAGGACAAGCTCCTAGTCGGTGCACACAGATAATGGAGAAGCTCTGGTCCCATTTGTTTCCATTTTAAAACTTGTATCTTCTTGTAATTTGGTTGCTACTCTCTAAATGGACTAACCACTCCTCTGTGCTCCATGACCCAGCGTTTGACTAGCCCAATTTGGGACACTGGGGCCAGGATTCTTAGGGCTTCAGATCGCTCCGTTGGGAGAAGAAATTGATGTGTGCCTACAACTCTGCCCTTGGGAGATGCCCCAGATAGGTCTTCAGTATGCTCCAAAGGATGAAGGCATATAGTTACTTCTTGATGTAATAGTGCTGCATAATAACCAACCACAAAACCTCAGTGTCCTGAGGACAGTAAATGTATGTTGCTCATGTATCTGGGGTGAGCTGCGGGTCAGCTCTGCTCATCTGTGCTGGGTTTGCTCACATTACTGAGATTGGTGGGCTGTGGCTGATTCGGACTGGCCACAGCCAGGACAAATGCGAAATCAACTCAGCCGCATTGTTTCTCATAAACTCAGGCACGTCCTCATGGCATGGCAAAGACACAGGAGAACACATCCCAGTGCGGGAGCCCATATCAAGCTCCTACTTTCCTCATGCTGGCTAATGCCCCATTGGCCAAAGCAAGTCATGTGGATGAGGCCAAGGTCCAGGGGTGAAGCATGCTGCGCAGTCCACAGTGGGAGAGCCCTTCACAGTCACACCCAAAGGCATGGATATAGGGAGGAGTGAACAACTGAGACCATAACTTACTGCCTTGAGCGTGTGACCCTCTTAGAGATTTGACTTCCCCGTAATCAGAAGACAGTTCTCTACCTCACAGTAATGCTGAGAGGCTTGGATTAGACAGTGTAGCTAGAGCAGATAGTGTAGCGTCTGCACGAAGGACATGCTTCATAAATGGCAGCCCTTCCTGTAATGACAGTAACAACCAAGGATGATGGCAGGTCTCATATTCCAGCCCCAGGGGCCTGACTCTCCCTATTCCTCATTCTCTACAGAGAACAGATAAATCTATGTTCTGTATTTCAGGGTGGAGGGAGTTGGAGTGTGTGTGTGTGATTCTGTGTGTGTATGTGTGTGTGTGTGTGTGTGTGTGTGTGTGTAGCCAGATTCCCCAACTCTTGCTTTAGTGAAGCTCATAATGAGGTTGAGGCTCTAGCAAACCCTGATTGCATTATGCAGACACATTTTCCCAATAATAACCACATTCAGAGCGATTGCCCAACACCCAGCTATGATACTGCAGCCGCCCTGGAAAGATCTCAGCTCTCACTACACCTCCCACAAAGATTAAAATGTGGCCATTATTTTAAGAGCCCAGTAGACATTTCCATTAGCCTGAGGGTAACATGAATACACATTTTTCTGCTTTGGGACAGATTTTTGAAATCAATCTTATTGAGGCAAAATTTATTTACAATAAGATGCGTCCATTTCAAATTTTGACAAATGTATATACAATGCAGCCATAACCCCAATGAACATACAGTTTATTTCATTCATTTATATCGCCACAAAAATCCCCATGGGCCCTCTAAATCAATCCTTCTACTCCAGGCTACCCCTCATCTGATGTCAAAGCTATAGATTCATTTCGCCTGTTCTAGAACTTCATTTAAATGGAATTATGCCGTATGTACTCCTCTATCTCACTTCCTCCACACAGGATAATATTTTAAGCTTCATCAATATTGCTTTGCATATCAGAACCTTGCTCCTTTTTATTGCTGAGTATTGCTCCATCATATGGATTTATCACAGATTGTCCATTAATTAACCTGTTGATGGATGTTAGGGTTTTAGGAGGCTTTTGACCACTATCAGTAAAACTGCTCTGATCATTTGCATGCTAGTCCTTTTGTAAGCATGTGTTTTAATTTCTCTCACTTTATTAGAAATTGCCAAGCTGCCTTTCCAAGTGGCTGTCCATTTTATATACCCACCAACAATATATGAGAGTTCCAGTTGTTCCTTATCCCCGCCAACACCTGGTAGCATCAATCTTTAATTTTAGCCATTCTGGTGGGCATGTAATATTTCCACACTAGTTTAAATTTGTGTTTACTAATAACTAATGATGTTGAGCATTTTGTGTGTCTATTGGATATTCTCCTTCTCTTGGTCATTTGTAATTGTCTTTTTAATATCACTTTGTAAGAGTTCTTTTGTATTCTGGACACACAACAATATCTAAGTATATGTATTGTAGCTATTTCCTTCCACCTGATGTTTGCTTTTTCATTTTTTTAAAGATTTATTTTTATTTTATTTATGATAGATACAGAGAGAGAGAGAGGCAGAGACACAGGCAGAGGGAGAAGCAGGCTCCATGCAGGGAGCCCGACACAGGACTCGATCCTGGGACTCCAGGATCGCGCCCTGGGCCAAAGGCAGGCGCCAAACCGCTGAGCCACCCAGGGATCCCCATGCTTTTTCATTTTTAATAATATTTTTTAAATTTTGAATTTCAATTTATCGATTTTTTTTATTTTGTTTTCTGACATGTCTGAGAAGTCTTTGCCTACTCCACGTTTGTGAAGTTTAGAAGCTTCATACTTTTAGCTCTTGCATTTAGATCTTTGATACATTTTATTTATTTATTTTTTTATTTATTCATGAAAGACACAGAGAGAGAGAGAGAGAGGCAGAGACACAGGCAGAGGGAGAAGCAGGCTCCATGCAGGGAGCCCGACGTGGGACTTGATCCCGGAACTCCAGGATCACACCCTGGGCCAAAGGCAGGCGCTAAACCTCTGAGCCACCCAGGGATTCCCTCTTTGATACATTTTAAATCAATGTTTCTTTATGCTGTGAAGTAGGGATTGGGGTTATTTTTTTTTTCTCCATTTGACTTTCCAGTTGCTCTTCACCAGGTTGAGCAAGTCACCGTATCACACACTGAAATACTAACAAACATGAGTTGCAAAAATAGGTAATAATCACCAGGACTACATAATTGGGAATGGAAAGATTCGTTCCTTCAGGTGGCTTTACTGCCCTAACAGCTAAAGGCATGTGACAGAGTGTCAGCTAGTGGTCCACAGCCATAGGCAAATCTCTTTTCCTTATCTACCCAGGCAACCACTTTTCAGCCTCTCTTACAGCTAGCAGAGGACACAGTTTGGCCAATGAGCAATAAAAGAAACTATATTGTAAGACTCCTGGAAAACTGTTTTTCTCCCTGATAAAAAGAGTGAGGTTGCTTCTCCATCTGCCTGCCTTTGGAAGCAATCATACAATGATCTGATGCCTAAATAAATACCTGCCCCCTGTGACTATGCTAGAAGGTCAGGAAAACTTGAGAGATGCTACCCAGGGTCCTGCCATCACTAAGAAATTAATTCCACCATAGGATGGAGAACCCCAGACTTCTTATTTGGGGAAATAATCTCTTTATTATGTGTGCTGTATCAGGTGGATATTATTTATAAACCATAACCAGTCCAGAATGAACCTTCTCTAGAGTGAATCAGCTAAAAATTTTCATTACCAATTCTTTCCAAACAAGAGAATTAGGGAAGGTACAAGCCAGGGGACGGGGTCTGCAGAACATAGTGGAAACACTGCTCAGCCAGGAAGCTATAAGCCTGAGCTTTTATGCTGCCAGCCTCCCCGCATTTCTAGTCTTCCTTCATTTTCTTAGTGTCCCATGCTCCTTCTCTTGTTAGAGACTTCCTTCTGCTTGAAATGCTCTCTTCTACCTCTACCCTTTCCTTTGTCTGGCTGGTACTACTCATTCTTCAGGTCTCAGCTTAAAGATTACTTCCTTTGAGAGTGCTTCCTGATCCCAGGATCATCTCTCCTAAAATCCTGATTTTTTTCTCACAACAATGATCCCAGTTGAAATTCAGCACCTGATTTGCTATAACCAGTCTCCTCCACTGGAACATAAGCTTCCTGAGTATGGGGATCCAATATGCTTCTTGGTACCCTAGTATGGTGCCTAGCACATCAGAAATCTTAAGCATGTATCTTTAATTGGTTGGATGATGAATGGATGGAGGGGTGGAGGGGTGGAGGGGTGGGTGGATGGATGGAGAGAGGGATGGATGGATGGATGGATGGATGGATAGATGGTTGGATGATGGATGAATGGATAGGTGGGTGGGTGGATGGGTGAATGGATTGAATTGAATTGCATTACCACCAACTTGTTACATGACCTTAGGCAAGTCACTTCCCTTCTAGGTTATAGTTTTCTCATCTGTCATATAAGAGTTTGAACTCCGTGGATCCTAAGAGTCCATCCACTGCCAACTCTTTGTCAAATTCAATCCAGATGCTCAGATGTGGCTTTGTTTGTAAAACTGCCCCCCCCCCCCATTTATCCATTTACTTTCCACCACTGCTGGTGATGCCGCAATTGTTCCAGAAGCTCGTTCCAAAGAAGCATCCCATGGAGGACAGCTGGAGCTGGTTGCCCTGACTACCCCAAGATGCCGGGTGCAGTGGTTTACAGACATAGGAAGGCCACAATGTCTAGTGGTTTCTCCATGATGCCAAGTCCCTAGTCCCCTTGTTCTGTAATGCGAAAGCAGAATTTTTAGTGGGTTGGTAGTAATTGTCAGAGGAGGCCATACCTATTTGCTTACATTCCAGCACATCTGTTCATCATCACTCACATGGTGGATAAGAAGAGCCTTCTTTGCAGATTAAAGATCTCAACCAGTGCAATTTCCTACAATGCCTATAATGGGCTTTGACATCTGCATAGCGGGTGCTGCAGGGGTTTAATCCTGAGCACCTGGCTGTATGTGGAAAGCTGTTCTAGAATCCACAGCATGCATATTGTGTATTAAACCCATAGCCTACACACTCATCATAGCCCCCAGTGGGAGCAAAAGCAAAGACAAGTGCCATCACATTTATTTTTTCCCTTTGTCCATGTCCTCAGGGAAGAAACACTGGCTCCTCTGCTACCCTCCTCCAACCACAAGAATCATGACAAGAGGTGACCAATTACTGAGCCTGCTGTACCAGGAACAGTACTGGGGACATTTCATACTTTCCCTCTACACTTCACAATTCTTGATTATGCATTCTCATTTCCATTTGGTAGATGGAGAAACTGAGGCACAGAGGCATGCTCAGATTTGCCCACAGTCACACAGGCCAAACTGGTGGGTCTGAGATTCTAATCCAGATCTGAGCATCCAAGGCAGAGCAAGTGTTCTATTCCTGGTTACCTTCTAATAATAACCTGTGTCAGAAACTAAACAAGGTGTCAGACTGTGGACTCAGAACCAAGTGAGCTGGCTGCTCAGCTGCTTCCCTTGCCTGGGGGTGAGATAGGGGTGAGCAGTTAGACATACACGGGGACCTCCTCTGGGTTCACTGCCGTCCACTCCAGCAGCCTGCAGCTTGAAGGCAGTGCCCCTCCCCGAGATTACCATATAGCTCTCTGAAACAGGATTGGAACCATTTTTTTCTATAAATTAAAAGAGGATGCTTAGTAGAAAGAGATTGGGGTGGGCAGAAAACGAGATACTCAGAGCAGCTGCAACATCGTGGGGTAGAAGCTAAGAAAATCTCCAAGATGCCACTTTATAGAGTATTGATGTTGCTTAGCTAACTGCTTCCTTCAACCTTATTGTCCTGTGAGAAAAGTAACCTCCCATGTGTACCAGCTCTTGGTCTTAAATGAGTTACTTGTTGCTGATAGCATTCCTGAGTGATACACAATTTAAGCACCAAAGCACCTGCAACACACCCAGTTCCCTTCACTGGCTGTTGGTAGGAGAAAGGAGGGAGATCTGGATCCTTGACTCACTTTCAGAGCCCCCAGCACTCAAACCTCTGAACTTCACTCCCAGACCATCTTAGGCAAGCCAACCGATATCCTTTGCTTCTCCCCTACAAAACCCCACCACAAATTCCAACCCCTGCATTGTCAAGGGATCCTTTTCCAGTGGGAATAATAGCCACTGTCTGTTCTCTAGCTGCACTTCCAAATTAAAAACAACCCCCCCACACACAGAAAATCAGAGAGAGAGTTAGGCTCCCCACATTCCCAGCTCAATAAATACAATCAAATGATGGGAGTTGAAAATCAAACAGCCTAGCATTCCATCTGAATTGGGAATCTGTAGCCCAGATCCTCTTGGGTAAAGCATGCCCCATCACCACATCATTACCCAACCCTGCCATTAGGGAAGGCAAACCCGTACTTACAATCACAATGAACGTAATGTGTAACCAGGAGGCAGCTCACTTCCAGGAAAGGCAGCAGAGCCTTCTCCATCCCCCAGCTGGCCCTGCCAGCCTCCTTCCATCACCAGCTCTTGTTTCTGTGCTCAGCAGAGGTCCCCATGACATCAGAGACCTAAGGTCTCTCTGTCCCTCTGTGTTGTTCTCCTGCTTCCTGCCATGAGAGACACTGTCTTTCTCTGAACGTTGCCTCTTCTCTAACGTTAGCTTTCTTGGATAAGGCTCATTCTGCCTTCAATGGGGACTATAGGTCAAGATCTCAGGGCCAAAGAGTTTATATTTCACCATGAAAATGCACCTTGTTGGCCACCATGAAGGACAAAGAGGAAACTGGCGTCTTCTACGTGGCTTAACAGAGTCTGAGTTAGTGCAGCCAGGCTGAAGGGACAGTGGGTGGTATGTAGCCAGACCCCTCACCACGTCCAGGCCCATTGGCCCACCTACAGTAATGCCATCTAAGGAAAACCTGGAGATCACACATGAGCGTATGAATGTGGATACAGAATGAAGTGTTTTTATAGCAAAGTGCTGGGGACAACCTAAGTGTTCAATAATACAGAATTGATTTTTTTTAAGTGCAAAAAAAGTATGCAGCCATTAAGAAGTATCTTTGTGAAGAACATTTAATGGAGAGAAAAGTTAATAATTCATATATATGAATGAAACATGCTGAGTGAAACAAGTAATAGAATGAGACACATACTGGATACTACTTATACCCTGTAAGTATCCAAGTATGAGGAACAAGGTGTATCTTTTGCAAGAATGCACTGGATAACTAACCCTCTGAAGGGCATGTACCCAGTAGTGTTCTAAGTACACTGATACCTACCTACTTCTAAGTGCCTGTGCACGCATCCTTTGACACAATTATTACAGCAACCCTCTAAGGCAGGGACCATTTCTATACACTGAGGCTTCAAGCCACCCAGCTCATCAGTATCAGATCTGGGACTCAAAACCAGGAAGTCCAGCTTTTCGATTCTATGCTGCAACAAAAATGTTTGCATTGAATCCATCAGAATGATGGTCAACAGAAAACAGGAAGGAGATGGAAGACGAAAGGAAATAAATAAGCAAACAAGTAAGACAGGGTCCTTCATGGTCCTAAAATGCAACCCTCTCCAACATGAGGTCCTAGGAAGGTGAGGGAAGAAGGAAGACATAGGTATAGGTATAGATACAATACAGGTACAGGCATTTGTACAGGTACAGGTGTAAGTATAGATGCAGAGAGAGACGTAATATAGACGTACAGGTATGCAGGTAGGTATGTTATGTGTATCTGTAAATTTCCCGCTTCCTAGGAAGATATGCCGTCCTTGGGATCCCACATCTCCCACCCACCGGCTGCCTTATCCTGGTCACACCAACTTACTCAGGGCTTAGCACTTAACCCATAGGAAAAATAATTCATAAGCTGGCCAGAAATCTCTAACCTCAAAAATGTTCACAAAGGTCATTTGATTCACTCAGGGTCCAGAGAATTTGAACTTAAAAATGTGGAAGGAATGTGCCAGTGAAGGGGATGCCAGGACAGAGGGATGACAGTGTGGACGGGCCGCTGTGGAGCAGTCCAGGGGATGAGGTGTGTGCCTTCCACAGATGCTGTGAGGTGGGCTGGCTGGGTGCGAAGAACAGGGTCGTGGGGGCTGTGCAGGAGGTGGAAGAAGAAAACCTCCCAGGGCCTGGTGTTCCCCAACACCCCCCTCCCCGGAAGGCGGCCTGGGCTTCTCACTGCACGGCACCAGGCTTCCAAGAGAGAGCATTCCAAGTGTGGAAGCAGAAGCTTCAGATAGATGTCTTCGGACCTGGCTTCCAAATTTCCTCAGGGCACGTGGACCCCGTTCTGCACCCCCATTTCCCCATGAGACACACAAGCATTTGTAACTTCAGATGTCGGCACACCTTCTCCAGCTCCCCCATCCTGCTGCCTCTGCTCCCACTTGCAGGCACCCTCCCATTGGCTGTGAGGCCTCAGGCAGGCGCTACCTGGGCTGGCCACCCCTGCCATGGCTCTCTGTGTCGTGCCTTCCATGTGCCTCTTACCAGCTCCCCACCGCCACCATCGGCAGGCCGCTTTAACGGTTAATTATGTACACTTTGTACTCGGAGAGGCCAATTCCACACGCTTATTTCTCTCCTTTTTCTCCTCTTAGAGAGAGAAAAAAAACTAAGCTTGACCTGGAAAACACAAAACGCTTGCCCAGTATTAACAATTTGTCTTCATCAACCAGTTAGCACTGGGACAGCATTCCCAAGGGAACTCGGAACTCAGAGCATGAAGCACTCGGGCTCAACCGCAAGCCTGGGAGCGGGCGCTCTGGGCCTGCTTGGTGCTCCGTGGATCTGTGTGGTCTGGGGGGGACCACTCACTGTGACCTTAATGCCTCTATTTCCCAGCAGAAGTATAAATATCAATGTCCTTTCCTGCTTGAGGTTTTTCTCCCCCAGATACTCAAATGTTGGACTGAAAATATTTGTCCAAATGTGAAAATGAAACCATAGGAAATCCCATGCATATAGGATAACTGGGTTATCTTTCCCTGTGTGTGTGTGTGTGTGTGTGTGTGTGTGTGTGCTGTAGAGTCTAAGAAGCAGTGACCCATAGCTACAAGATCAGGGTTCTAATCCAGCCTGCAGAGAAACTAATACGTGGCTTTATGTAAAGCCACTTGACCTCCAGAAACCCCAATTTTCCATGTGTATGAAGAAGAATGCCGGCCCAGATTAGCAGTCCTCAACCTCAGTGGTACATCAGAGTCATCCGGGAAGATTTTTTTGAATACTGATGCCTCTACCCCACCATGGACCCATTAAATCTGAATTTCTGGGTATAGGGCCTGGGCCTTGGATTTTTTTTTTTTAATTCCTTAAGTGATTCCCAGTATGCTGCCAGGACTGAGAGCCTCTGAACTGGGTTCATGGTTTTAAAACTATTTTTAATCAGAGATTCAGTTCTTTAAACAAACACACCAGAGGCCCTGTGTGTAGAGCAAATCACATGCAGTTGTTCTGTGTGAAGCTGGAGAGGGACCCAAAGTTCTGCCCACTGAGCCTCTCGTCCCTCCACCATCCAATCTTGGAACCAGCCCCGGGGACCCCTCGAAGCCTTGGAACCTGAGTGTTCTGCTGAGCACGGTTTAAAAACTGTTGGAGACGAGACAATTTCCAAGATTGTTTAAAGATCTAAACTTCTGAAATCATGTGAGAACAGTCAACATCTGGAGCATTATCTGAATCATAAATATCCTCACAAATCTATCTGCTCGATGAAACCTAGTTTCCGCCCTATATCGTGTCTGATTATAGAACCAGGAGCCAACTCGGCCACAGTTGGAAAACTCGGCCAGCTGCTGACTTCCCTGGGTGCTCTTGCCTTGCAGCAACCCAGGATCTATTCCTCAGAGACCAAGGGTTAGTCCACATGGCAGTGGTTGAGGAGCAGGGTCGCCGGAAATGTCCATGGAGCCATGCAGCTGGGGTATGGAGGGAAATTTACTTGTGTTGCACAGGAAATACAGGAAGCCCATTTTCCAGACTCAATGCGGAGCTTGTTTCATAAGTCGGACCCCAATCAAGAAGTCCCTGTTCTAGCCCTCAACTCTTTAAAACAAACTTCCCTTTGCTGTGCGAGGTCAGAAACATAAAGATGCCAAATACAGCCTTGTAAAGACAGGGTCAGAGTCCCCAGAAGAGTGTCATGTGGGACGCTGAGGAGCAGCAACATGGAGCCATGACAACATGGACAATAGGAAATGTCAGCATCACCATCAAAGCACAGGGCCAGAATCAGCGAGGGGCTATTGAGGCGCTTGCCTCACCTGCACCATTTAAGGAGCCACCAAAGAACTCAGTACTCAAGTAAGAAATATTTTTAGTGCCAGATTTCAAAAACTTAAAACTAATGCAAACAATTCTATAATTTAAAAAATGAACATTTTAAATAGAAGATCAGTATTCCTGACTTTTCTTATTGCCACAGGCTCCAATATGGCTCAGGTTAGTAAAAATAGAATCCTTTGGATGGAAATAAAGAAAGTCTCATTCAGCCTATTACTAATGAGATTTCAAGAAAGAAAACCAAAAATACGTCATCATGCCATCATCAACAACAATGATCACAACTACCACCATTATCAGCATCACCACCATCACCACCACCACCACCATCATCATCATCTTGATCACCATTACCACCATTACCAACACCATCATCACCATTACCACCATCATCACCCTTACCATTGTCATCCGGTGGTTATGATTACTGAGGACTCGTCATGGTCTAGACATAGGTATTCTCTGCATTTACTTTTCACAACCTTTCTGAGAAGAAGAAATTATCACTTGACAGAAGAAGAAATTACCACTTGACAAAGGCCTCAATGGATAGGAATTTATCCAAGTGTGAAAAGAGGAAGTGTGAGGCCCACAGAAAACTGCCTGCAGAACCCAGGAGGTGGCCTGCAAGCAAGAACACTGTCATCCTGGCTAAGGTTTCCACCAGATCCCTGACCAGGAGTAATAGACACTAATATCACCAAGGCCCACTGGGTGGTATTGATAGTGGCCATGTTTAATTGTGATTATGATAACTTTATAGAAAATAGGACACACGTTTACACTCTGTTATGCACTTGGGCAATTGCTTTTGCAAGTCAGTTGGCTCAGCTCTAAAACAGGAAGAGGGCCTGACTGATGTCCAAGCATCTGAGAACACTACGGTCTGTTCCTCAGCTGCCCACCTCCTCTATGACCAGCCTTTGGGCTGGTCCTTTCCCCTTGACTCTGAGGTTGCAGCTGGGTATTACCTGGGTCTTTCCATGGAAAGGGAGGTAATTGCCCCAAGGCTAATCTTCCTGAGGTATTACCTGGGTCTTTCCCTGGGAAGGGAGGTAATTGCCCCTCAGCTTCTCCTTTAGGCTTTTGTAACTTATCAGGCAACCTTTATAAAGCTTCAGGATAGAGAAGCCTTCCTGCCTTGACAGCCTGGACACTGGTGGGTGTATTAGGCAAGCATATTAGGCCAGATTACTGAATGTGGAATCAAGAAGTCAAGTTTCTGACTCAAGCCCTGAAGATACATTTTTTTCTTAGCACAGCTGCAATGCAGTACACCGCGCATCCCCTCTTGCTCGTTCTTCTAGCAGAGACCTAACAACATGGAAGGTGTAGGGATGACAAAGAGAGAGACCCATGCTTAGTCAAAGGGCCCCTCATCGTAAAGAAGAGAAAGGGGCAAAGACATGGAGAGAGCAGAAGTCGCCTGAGGCGGGGAGAGTGGGATCCTACCCAAACCCACTTTATTTTATTGTTTGAGGAATTTCCAGGAATCTGGTTAACAGGCCTGACGCCTACGGCTTGGATATATACAAAAGCAAATGGTCTTAAAATGAACAAAGACAGTGAATGCCACTTAGCTCAGAGCCTAGGCCTTGGCTAGCTGAATCCTATGCTTGTTTTAAGTATAAATTTCAGATACAATCTGGACACTGTGGGGTGGGCATGAGGGAGCAGTGTAGATGACAGTTCTCCCCTTCCTCCTGGGCACAAGGCTGGGCTGTGTTTTCTAGAATCCTTTGCAGTTAGATATGTTTGATTGCATTATGAGCAGAAGTGGTGCTCTCCCCTTCCACACTTGGCTTGTCAACACTTCCACATGCTACCCTTCCATCCAGGGACCCAAAAGGGTACACAGCCACAGATGCATTCATCCCGGTCCCTGCATGTTGGCATGGAGGAAGACACTCGGCAGATGTAGTGAGGGAGAAATAGCGCAGATCTGGTTAAAGCCCTGAGATGTTGGGGTCATGAGTTATGGCACTTGATTGGCTCTAATACAGGCAGCAACAGGCATTAATCTGAAGGGATCCAGTTGTCAAACCACCAAATATCAGGAAAGGTAGAATGAGGGCATCTGAGGACCTATGCCACAGGAGTTCAGGCATTACCTTTCTGGAAGTTTCCATCAATGTGGCTCTCCTCAATACTTTCAGATTCTGCTTCTCTCAGTTCAAATTTTCAGATTCCCAGGAAAATTATTTTTATAGGCTCAGCCCGAGTCAGCTGACCTCCTCTGAGCAACCAACAGGCTTGCAGCTCCAACGGCCCTGCTGGGGCCCAGATGTGGGTACCAGAGGCTTTTCTTTGGGAAGGGGGATTATAAATT
This sequence comes from Canis aureus, assembly GCF_053574225.1. Lineage (NCBI taxonomy): Eukaryota > Metazoa > Chordata > Mammalia > Carnivora > Canidae > Canis > Canis aureus. Next base: position 22,375,659 of record NC_135613.1, on the reverse strand, counting down.
ATCAGCCACCCTAAGAGGTATCTGTCCCCCACAGCTTCACCTGAGGATGAAAGGATGTCCACCTGAATCCTTTTCTAACCCCCTCCCCCCATATCTGTTCTTCCTTCTGTGCTCTTTCTGTGTCTCCTGAGATATAATCCCACCAAACCTTCCAAGGAAGCAGAGTATTTGGAGCTCACCTCACCTCTCCCCCTCAATCCCTGCAGCCAACAGGTCACCAAGAACAACTATCCAAACACCTGCCAATTCATTGCATTTCCAAGGTCCCCATCACTCAGCAATGCTCTCTTAACTCGTCTTCTTCTTCCCTCCCTCCTTGAACCCATCTTCAACCATGATCAAGCACAGGAGATGTACTTGTGTAACCACCAGGACAGCAGGGACCACTTCCATCAGGATGAGATAGTGAGCAATCAGAACAGACACTGGCCACAAGCCATCAGTATAGGCTTATCGGGGATTCCCAGCTCTGATAATACTACTAAAAAACATCTCCCCGATACCTACCAAAGCAGACTACGTGACCACCCTAGAGCCCAGCACTTCCACTCCCAGGTGCATACTCAGAGAAACGAAAGCATACGTTCACCAAAAACATATGTACCAGTGCTCATGCCATCTGTTCGTGATAGCCTTCTATTCTCCACCGACAGGTGAATGAATAAATACACTGTGGCTTGTCGTATAATGGAATGTTATTACTCTGGAAAGAGGAAGAATAAAGTACTAATACTTGCAACAACATGGCTGAATGTTGAGTGAAAGAAGCCAAGCACCCAAGAATGTATACCGTATGATTCAGTGCATATAGTTCAAGAGCAGCCAAAATGAAACGAGGATTTTGATGAAAGTCGGGGGAGTGGTTGCATCTGGGAAGTTGAGCAACTGGCCGAAAAGTGGCTCCAGGGAGCTTCCTTCTGGGTACTAGAAATATTCTGTGCCTCGACCTAGGTGTATGCGTATTTCAGAATTCATTGAGCTGTACCCTTCAGAACTGGTCACTTCATTACCTATATGTGAACCTTGAGTTGAAAATAAGTCACACGTCTTCCCCGTTCTACCAGCATCAGGGCCTCCCCTTGCCTCCAGGAGAAGGGCCACTTTCTTTAGCAGGGCACAAAGCTTCTTCACGACTTCACCCCCTCTTGGCCATGTCCAGCACCCACTTTCCATCAGTTTTCCAGACAAGCTGTGCTCATCGGTGTCTGTGTGCTTTCGTGGGCTATTCCTTCTGTCTAGAATCCATCCTTCCTCCCTGTTGGTGCAGCAAATTCTTCATCATCCTCAAGGCTCATTTCAACTGTCACCTCTCCCTTGAAGCCTGCCCTGATCCAGCAGGGAGAAGACGCTCCTCCCCTTCTGCATGCACTGGTCTTCATGGACCCGTTTTTGTTTCCTGTGGCCACTTTAACAAATGACCACAAACTGGGTGGCTTAAAACAAAATAAGTTTATTTCCTCATGGTTTGAGAGTCCAAAAGTCTGAAATCAAAGTGTCAGCAGGGCTGTGCTCTCCCTGAAGGCTCAAAGGGATCATTGGTTCTGTGCTTTTCTCTTAGCATGTATTTGTGACAGTCCTTGGCTTGTGTGTGCATCATTCCTGTCTCTGTCGCCTCATCCCATGGCCTCATCCCCCATGTCTATCTGCATGTCCTTTCCTGTCTCTTACAAAGATTTCATGGAATTAGGGCCCACCTCCATCCAGCACGATCTCATCTCCATCCTCACCTTAAATTTTGCAAAGATACTATTTCCAAAGGAATCATATCAGATCTGGAGGTTCTGAATGGGGGGGGGGGGGAGGAGGGACTCTTCAACCCACCGCACTCTCTTCCTGTTGCAGTTCCTGTTTGTGATTATCACGTGTCTGTGTCAGGTGACGGTCCTGTCCCTGAGAGTGAGGCTATCTTCATTCTGGACCATCAGCCACTGGTGCCAAGCCCCTCAAGCAAGAACTCCAAGCACATATCCATTAGGTAAGTAATGAACGAGCAATCAGAGTGTGCTCCTCTGTCCGTGCTGTGCTCTAAGCCCTTCTAACTGTGGCTTCACTGGATTCGATATCCTGCCCGTTTGCGCGAATGAGTTCTCCCATCTGAAGGAGTCCGCCAGGAATCAAGAGGAAAGAGAGAAAACTCAGTGGGTTTAATTTCCATCCAGCTTCCTTTTGTTCCAGAAACTCTCAAAGCCAGCAGCCAAATGATTTAGTAAGTCTCAGGAACTCTAAAGCTCTGCCACAGAGGAGCTTGATGGGAAAGATCAGATCAGCACTATTGGTGTGGGCGGAGGGCTGTGAACGTTTTCCAGGGAGCAGATGGAGGGCAGAAGTTGGGGGACTTTTTATGAGTGTTTGCTCCAGCTGTTGGTTGGTGATTTGGTTCCTGGAGCAGCTGGAACCAGGCAACTCGGCCTCCAAATTCCAACCTGCTTGGCAATTACTGAGAAATGTCACAGCCTATAAATTGGGTAATCCCTGCCCACTGTCCCCAGGACCACTGCAAGCCCACAAAGGTGAATACTCAGGCTTGCTGACCTGTGGAGGCACCTGCATTCCTGAGGACCCCAAGCACTCTGTGCTCTTTCTGGGGGGTCTGCAGGAGACACCTAATGTGGGATCTCCAACCAGGCCTCTCTGTCCTACTCTGACCTGTCACTGTAGCTAATTCCTGCCCTGTCTCCTGAGGTCTCAAAGCTGAGCAGCCCTGTGAGTCTGCAGTGTGCTGTCTTCCATGCTAAAACAGGGGAGCTTCTTCTTCCTATCTCCAGGGACCCAGGTTCCATCCATCTTGTCGGGACACCCAAGGATGGTCCCTATCTTCTGGTTGCTGGGTAAAGAGAGGAAGTGTCAGGAAGGCAATTTCCTTGGAAAAAATGCAGACACTGCATGGTTATTTCCACTCACCTCCTGAAGGTGTGGACGTGGTCACGTTGCTGCATCTAGTTTCAAGGGAGGCTGCAGATGGGTGGCCAGGGGCCCAATGAAAACCCAGGGGCTTTCCTGAAACTAAGGGAACCTTGTGTGTCAACTACACTTCAATCAGAGAAACAAACTAGGGGCTTTATTCATAAAGGAAGAGAGGGAGAAGGATAGTGAGGAGCAGTTAGCATCGTCTGCAGCAGACCTGCCTGTCCAGCAGAGGCTTCATGGAGAGTGCACGCAGGGCAGCTGTGGCGTGCTTGAGGAGTGACAGCAGGAAATGCACACTGGGGTCTTCAACTTGTTTCTCTCTGGTTCTTGGGAAGGGAAGAGACCTCTGCGCACTATTCCCCTTTGGGAGTCACCAAAAAATGACTAAAATTAGGTCAGAGCAAGTGATCTTATACACTGTTGGAGGGTTATAGTTTGCAACAAACTATACAATTTAGAAAATCCTATCAAAAATTTAAATGTACAAATTATTTGATCTAGCAAGTAAATTTCTAAGAATTTATTCTACAGCTATATTCACATAAGAGGCAAAGACATATGTTAAAAATGCTCAGAGCAGCATCATTTGTTATAGTAAGACTGAAAAATATCCCATGTGTCCATCAGTAGGGGGCTGGTTTAATAAATTATACTACATCCATATAGTAAGATACTATGCAGTTGTCAAAAAGAGTAAAGCTTATCTGTGTGGACCAACATAGAACAATCTTCAATATGTATATATACACATTTTAAATTTTAATTTTAATATATATTTAATTAATATATAGTTGTATATTACTACATGTATTTAATATACATATAGTTATATATTATTATATATTTTGTTATTTATTATTCATATATATGTTATTAAATCTATGTTATCTGCTTAATACACAAATACATATGATATATTATTTATATATTATGTATATATTATTATATATTCATATATTGTATTTAATATATATTCTATATCTTAATACATTTATATATTACAACATATTTAATACACATATCTTTAATATATATGTATATATTACTTATACATATATATTTTATCTGTGTGTCTGTTACATGCATTTTTATATACATATGTGTATTACATATACATATATGTAATATATTTTATATATATGTATACAACAAAAAGCCAGGTAGAGAGGAGAGCAAATGGTATATTTCTGTGTGCGTGGTGGGGTGTTGGAGGGCATGTGTCCTATATGCCTGCATGTGCGTGGCCCGTCGAAATGTCGCACAAGGCAGTGGCAATGCTGGTGGGCTCCGGGTGGAGATACAGAGTCTGGAACAGGGGGGAAAATTTCTTCTATCTACTCCGCTTTGTACATGCTGATCTTTGTGACCTTGTGTACAAATCACCTCGTCTTATTTTAAAAGCCAGGCAGATAAATGAATAGGTCGATGGTGGGATTTAAAGATTCTTGGAGAAGAAAACTTCTATTTCGGTGGCCCCCTCCCTGCTGGGGTGACCTGCACCATCACCTGCAGGTTCCCCAGCAGAGCTCATCCGCAGCCCGGCCAGGGGCCCCACTGCCTGGACAGATGCTCAGCTCTGGAAAACATCGCAGTGACTCTACTGTTTACGGAACCCAAATGCAGCAGCCGCCCGAGGGAAACTTCCCAGATCCCTAGGCAGGCTTCTGTCCCAGGAGTGGTTTCACTGCTACGCAGCTGTAACTGCAGTGTTCGTGGGGTCTCCACAGCCACATTAGAGCTGCTTTGTCCAGAAAACAGAGATTCCAAAGACTTTTTAGGACACAAAACACTGTCTGTGCAGTGATTCCACACATTACAAACCAACAGCATCAACAACAAAAACAAACGAGAAAACAAAATGACAGAAATAAAACCCTAAAGCTGGCATGTCTGGGATAATATGGGCTAAGGTGCCCATGTGGCTTGTTTTTAAACTGTAGATAGTGTTTTCTGTTTTCTTCTTTTTGATGATCTACAGTTTTTCGTTGTTCTGAAATGAACAGACAGCAAGGAACGGTAGCAGAGAAATTGATTTTTCCCTGGCTATGTCAAAATATAATTCACAGAGCACACAACTCACACTGCTGAAGTACGCAATTCCGTGATTTTCAGCCTCCTCAGTGACATGGGAGGCCATCACCACACTCAGTGGTGGAAATTTTCTTTAGTGGTTTGTGCTCGCTGTCTCTACCCGTTTTCCTGTGGCCCTGCATCTGGGCATCTGCCTCTTGTGGACATTTTGTACTGAGGGGGTCACTCTTAGAGGTCCTTGGTGTCTGGCTTTTTTCACTTAGCAAAACATTTTCAAGATCCATGCTGTCAGCATGTGTCCTTACCTTGTTCCTTTTTACCCACCATATAATACTCCACCGAGCAAACCATTCCACTAACTTTTTTAAATCTCAGAATTTGCACAGCAGCTGTGAAAATAGCAACTCTATTGTATTTGCCCAGCACCTACCACTTCTCTAGATTCTCAGTCTCCTTTTTGGGTGGCCAGCCAGGACCTCCCCATTCATTCTCCCCTCAATATGAGCTTTTCAGATACAGCAGCTCACATTTCACCTTTGGCTGTGGATTCGAGTCCAGACAAGTGGACTGAATTCATCATCATCATCATCATCATCATCATCATCATCATCAGACGTTTGGGGTCTTGCTGTTCATTGAACCTGCCCCTGTGCTATAGCTGTCAGTCTTTGGGAGGAAAATAGGATGAGGGACACAGAGTATGGGCAGTCAGAGAAACAGCTGCACCTGAGAGAAGGCAAGGTGGTCAGGCGAGAGCAATATGTGAGGAGATGTGTGCCACCTCCTTCAGGAAGACTTTCCCAACTGTCCTTGTCCATAGTGACCTGGGAATCTCAGTAACTGAGACTCAAATATCGACTGAGTCATCTGCATGCCTTGGGCAATTTACTTCCCTTCTCTATACCCCAGTTTCCTTATTTGTCATCCACATCACATTTTCCAGACTTGACCACAGCAGTATGCATCCATCGTGCATGCCTACAATGTGACCCTCCTTCCGGGGAGAGCTGGGGTCCATGTTCTCTCTGTTTGAGTCTGGGTGGGCCTGTGACCCAGCGATAGCACTGCTGCTCCCACCTTCTCTGGAACACTCGTGTGTGGGGCACAGGGCCACCATGTTGTGAGGAAGCCCAAGCCCTGCGAGGAACATCTGAGACTTGAGGTCATCCCAGCCCAGGTGGGAGCCATTAGTTGATTTAACCTCCCTCACCCCTCGCCAGTCACGGAGGCTTCCCAGCTGAAGCCCTGGCTACAGCAGAGCACAGACAAGTCATCTCCGCCGTGTTGCGTCCAAATTCCTGACCCACAGAGGCCATGAGCCTAGTAAATTCAGTGTTGTTTCAGGCCAATGAGTTGGGGAGTTGGAGGTGCTCTATGTAATAGCAACTGCAGGAGGATGGAGAGAGGCCAAACCACAGACTTCAGTGGAAGAGCCTGATGAAGGAGGAGTCACCAAGTCTCAGTCTTCCTTCTTCCCCGTCTCCTTCAAACTTCTATGCTTTCTGTTCTCCAGATAACAGGAGCTCAAGACTCACAAACATTAACGAGAATTTTATCAAAATGTATCATGCCCTCAGCTGGATTGTGGGCATCTTGAAGGCAAGAAGCATGCTTGGCTCATCTCCTGTAGAGCAGACCTGGCTGGGTCACACCTAGAAAGCAGAGACCTGACCGCACTCCTCTCTGTAACCCCGATGCCCAGCGCATAGTAGGTGCTCAATCAATTCTAGTCTGCGACTTGGACATAAACAATGATCATTTCTCTTAAAGAGCTTTGAACTTTTTCCCTCTTCATTGGATTTTTTTTTCTCAAGAATTCTTTACTTTTTAAAGGATAATGTGGTAATTCAAGCCAACCCTGGACTATCTGTTTAATCTTCTTTCCCCTAAATATTAGCTCAGTGGGAAAAGGAGCCTAACCTCTCTGTATATTTTTCTCTGTGTATACTTTTGGCCAGAAGACTGGAAAACCCAAGACTAAAGCAAGATGCTCAGAGATTCCGGGAAAAGACGGAGAGAAAGCTCCAGCCAAGGAAGGAATAGGGGTGTCAGGGGGGCAAGGACAGATGTCACACATCTTCTCTAGAAGGACTCTGTCTAAGGATTTGCCTGTCTCACGCGTGAGTGATTCTCAGTGACAAGCGCGCGCACCTCTGTGACCCCCGCGGGGAGGACGGTTTCCAGCTGGGGCTGCTGCCCAGACCGACCTGAGCCAGGCTGGGAGCACAGACCCCTTGTCTCTCAATCCTTTCTCCAAAGACATGTGTGCTGAACTGTGTTGACGGCTGCACAACCCAGCTGATGTATCCTAAAGGTCAATGAATTTTATGTTCAAATGGGGTGGACTTTATGGTATGTGATTTTTACTTCAATAAGGCTATTTTTAAAAATTGTGTCATTGGAAAAATTACATAAACAGATTTGCACATATATATGTACCTATGGACGTATCAACTCACGTGTATATATTGTACACACATATGTACCTATCTGTATATTCGTGTACACACCTGTGTGTTGTATGTGCATGTATGTGTACACCACTGCAGACACATGTCCAGGTATACCTATTACACACATATTGCATGTGCACACACGTGTATGTGTACATATGCATATATGATTTAGTGTGTTAAGAAGAAAGGCCCTTTCTAACAGGAAAAGTCCCTGATTTAGAGGCTGGAGTCCTGACCTAGCCCTGGCTCTGCCACTAATGTGCCGAATGGCCCTGAGCAGGACGCTGCCTCTCCCTGGACCACATCTGTAACTCTCGCCCTCTTCTCTCAAGAAGTTTCTTGTGCAGCAAACAGAGAGACTCTTTGAAAACGTCAGTCCTCTGATCAAAACCCTCCCACGGTTTCCCATGTCTGCCAGAGCAGAAGCTGTAGTTCTTTTAATGATCTCCGTGGGTCCTTACAAGGCCTCAGAGTAATACTACCCAGTAGATGGAGTGTTCTAGGTCTCCCACTCACTGTGGCAGCCACCAGCCACAGGTGCCTGTTGAGCAACTGGAAATGTGTCTCCTGTGGCTGAGGAGTCAATTTTATTTTAATTAGTGTAAACATAAATGTAAGGAGCCAAGTGAGACAGTGACTCCTGAATCCTTAGACCATCTGACATCCCTCGCTTCCTCCCCAGCCTGAATCACTTCAACTTCATCCCCCTGACTTTCCCCTCATTCTCTCTGTTCCAGCCACATTGGACTCCTCACTGGCCTTCCACCTCTTCTGCTCCAGGACCTTTGCACCAGCTGTTCCCTCTGTGCAATTTCTTTATTGATTATGTTTCCTGCTCACTGTCTAGAAAGTTGGCCCCATGAAAACAGGGATCCTCACCCATTCTGTACATTTGTGCTTCTCAAAGTTTTAGAATAGTGCTTGGCACATAGCAGATGCTCAACAAATACTTATTGAATATAAAAAATTGAATGAAGACTCCTGTTCTGGTTTAGCCTGTGGAGAAGAATGGTCTGGCCATTCACTGTGATGTGCCTTAGCTCTTTCTGGCTCACAGGACCCCAGATTCCCTGACCCTCCCATGTCCATGCAGATGGAAGGCTTTGGTCTGAAATAGCAAGCCACCCATTCCCAGGCATCCTGGCTTTCTGTGGCTCATGAAGATGCTTGCGTTGTTAACTGGCTGTAATAGGCTGGCAGGTGGGAGGGGCTCAGCCTGGAGAGTCCCCACCAACCCCCTCAAACCCCCGCTCCTCAGCCTTTCCCGGACGCCACTGCCTTCTGCGTCAAGTGGAGAGCTGGGAATGGTGAACTCATGTTATTGTACAATCTATCAGCTCATTCCGCTCCCCCACCCGCCCTCCTCATGTCTGGGAGAGAAGGCCGGCTTCTTAGTGAGAAGCAAAGGCTATGGATTCCCACAAACACACACAGTGAAGAGAAACAAGAAATTACTTCCCCTCCCAGACCAAACCCCATCCCGTGAATCGGTCTATGGGTTGGGTCTAGCGTCTCCCCTAAAGTAATTCACCCTTGGAAACTCTAGGAACCTGGAGGCTCCCCAGATACGGTTGCCTCCTAGACTCTGTCCCCTCTGGAGATTTCGTTTTGCCCTCCTTTGTCCCAGAGCATTTTGTCCACGTGACAATACCCAGCTCTCCCAACATAAGGGGAAGGCCGGCTGCTTCCCGGCTGCTAGATCCCCTCACCCGAGCTCCCTGCAGCCCGAGGACAGTTTACAAAGACAGGGCTGCTCTGCTCGCTTGCTCCAGCAGAGCTTTCCTCTTGTAGCCAAACTAAACCTTTAAATGGTAGAGAGGCATTTAGATTTCTCTTCTGCCCAGCTGACAGTAGGTTTACAGTTTATAATCTGGCCTTTGTAAAAGCATTTGTCAGCCTGGATATTTCATTTTCAGCCCGACCACCCATGCAGAGGGACAGGCAGGAAGCAGCCCTTCATTTGCACCAACAGTCAGCGTGGAGGTTGGCTCCAGAATCACAGAATTCGGTCGCAAAGGGGGACTTTTTTGGCATTATCTACTTCGCATCTCCCGGCGAAAGCAGCCCTTGTTTATAAGAAGCAATTCCTGAATGCTAAATTTGGAAATTCTACGTATTCCTCTAATCCGTTGGCCCTGAGCAGGACCGGCCTCCTCTAAGAAAGCTTCTCCACTTCCCCAGCGTCCCTCGGGTGTCCAGCTGAACGTCGGGGCCCGTCGGGGAAGGCGGGGAAGGCCGGAGCGCCGCGGCCCGGGCAGCCGGGGGCCTCTCAACTCAAGTGCTGCTTCTCCTGTCCAGCGACGCGCTCCGCGGCCGGCGGGTCTATCTTTAAGTGCGTGTGCACCAGTGTGCAGAACACGGCTCCCTCCGGGCCGGCCCTGCCCCAGCTTTGGCAGCATCTCGGGGCTCTGGTGCGTGGGAGTGGACCCGGGAGGAGGGGGAGGCCGGCACTAAGGCAGCATGAACTGATACGGAACCTCAGTAGCTCGAGCTGGCATGATAGCGGGGAAGGAATGTAATATAGTAAGTAACACTCACGTTTTATCTACATTGCTTGAAGACATTTTCGAGGGAGGAAATAACACCGTTTCGGGCGACAGATGAAGGAGACAGAGTCAGCGATGGTTCATTTGCAGAGCGCACTCCCCCTCCCACACCTTCCACCTGAGCCAGAACGCTGGAATTCGGCTCAGAGCTCTCCAGCCGCCTCCCCTCCTGCTGCCGGGCCTTTCTTTTTTTTCTTTCTTTCTTTCTTTTCTTTTTCTTTTTCTTTTTTTTATTGGAGTTCAATTTGACAACATATAGCATAACACCCAGTGCTCATCCCATCAAGTGCCCCCCTCAGTGTGCCAGGCCTTTCTGCATCAGAGCTCACACCTCTGTGGTCTAAGCTGTGTACACATGACCTCCTTCAGGGGATCCAGGGTGAGCTGGCCGGGGGGACACAGATGCAGAAAACCAAGGTGCTTCCCCACTCTGCCTACACGTCTCTTCTTGCCCTGGAGCTGGGGTGACTTTTTCTGCCACCCACAAGTTAGGCACACCCCAGGCTCCTGGACCTACTCAGCTACAGAAGGAAGACATTGGCCACATGTTTGGAGTATAGATTACATGCCAGCCACTTACTAATGGCACGGCGGAGGTGGGTGGGCAGGCAGGCATTTTATCCTGGGTCAGGTTGGGTGTCTCTCAAGCAGAGCCTGAGGTAAAGATTCTCACACAAGTAGATGATCCGGGACGCAACCCCAAAAACACCGGTAGGGGAGTGAGGCAGGGAAGGGAAGGAGCCTGCAATGCATCTTGTCAAACAAATTACCCCCTGGGGGCCCCTGCAGAGTAATCCCTCTGGGGAGTTCCACTGAGTAGTATAGAACATGCACCCAAGAGCTTCCCATTCTGAGGGGCCTGGGACCTGGCTGGTTACCCACCAATTCACTGTCTCACATCATCATTGCCTGAGGGATGCTCCCACGTGGCCTATTGTACACTTGGGCAGAACCAGCTCTAAGAGTGCAGGCAGTTGGAAAACTGGCATTTGCTTGAATAGCGAGGGTTAGGGGTATGGATGGGCTCAGAGAACCTAGGGTCACTTAAGTAGAAGGGAATGGAGACAGGCCCAAACCTAGGTGGCCTTACACATTTCTAACCCTCACCCCACTGCCTCACCTATCAAACACGATACCTGGTTTGTTTGGCGTAGAGCCCTCTCTCCAAACCACACTTTGGTTTCTGTTCATGCATTATCAATTCAAATGAATGTCCGTGAAAGCTTCCTGGTTTCTTACAAGAGACACATATTTTGTTTGGATAGATTTCTCATATGCTACATTGCAAATACTCCAACCCCAAAGGCTAATGTTACCCTTAAAGTGGCTGTAACCAAAGTCCGTTGGGAATATCCAAGCTATACTCAATTTCACTAGAAGTCTATGCCAAAGCATATCTTACCCTCTAAAAATTAAGATTTCAATGTAAAAGACTGCTGTGGAGACTAGTTTTTACTGAATGACTACATGGATATTGCGTTGGGCTGAGCACTCACTCACATAGATGTGCGTGGAGTAACTCCCGATCTCTTAAAAATATTGGTGACTTAAGGCAATTGCTTCTCTAAGAGTAGACCACCTGACCTAGAGTTGAGAGAGAATCTACCAATGTCAGCAATAAAGATACTACAAATCTAGGGGTGAGGCGTGGGTGGATACAAAAATGGTTCAAACTCATCTATCCAGGGAAATAGGATAGTGTTACACTATTGTTTGTTTTTACAGTGAGATTATTTTACATGTTTCAAACGACATAACATTTCTCTTATTCAAAGGATCAGTTTAAAAGAAGAAGTTACTCTCACACTTTTTTGACATTAAAAAGCTCAAAAGAGATGCCTTCATTCCCGAAGTCATATAGACCAACACATTGATTTTGCTGATGTCACATAGAGCTGACATGTAACCCACACATATTTATATAGTGGTTTCTAAGATTTTTCATTCAACAGAGATTGTTCCTGTGAAGGCCTATGTAGAACTTCAGTATGTAAAGCAGATAAATATGAAGCTGTTTTGATAGAAATCGGGTAATGAGTTCTGGTTGAAACTTTTATTTCCTATCCCCCTGCATAGTGTTTTCTCATATACCTCCATGCAACCCCAAGTACTGAATAAACCAGCTTGAAAACTACTAATCAAGACCAAATTCTACACCCGACACATGAGAAGAGTAAAACCAAGTGATATTAGGTCATTAGGGTAACATAACATAGCAAGTCTGCAGGCTGACCCAAATCAGAATCCAACTCTTTAACTCTGGGCTGCCCTCTAGAGCTGTAGGTAAACCAGAATACTTAGCAGAGATTCCAGAAGGGTCATGCCTTAGCAGTAGGGCTAAAGGGACCCTAGAGGCAAAGTTACTCTAGACCTTCCCTAACAAAAGATTAAAAACAAGCCTCAAAAGGATCAAGCTGCCTTTCAAGTAACTTAACCTCCTGCCAAAACAAATTTCAACCCTCTTTAAAGGAAGACAACCAAATCCAACAACTCAATAACAAGCATTTGTAATGTTTGGCATCCAATCAAAAATTACTAGACATGTGAAAAACAGTAAAATATGACCTATAACCGAAATAAAAATCAGTCAAAAGAAACAGAGCCAAAGAGTGACAGCAATGTTAGAATTAGCATGGAAGGACTTTAAGCTGCTTTCATAAATATGCTCAAGGATTTAAAGAAAAATGTGAACATAATGGAGAAAGAATTGGAAGGCATGAAAAAGAACTGAGTAGGAAGTTTAGAGCAGAGAACACTATCTGTAAGATGAGATTTCCACTGGGTGGGCTTTACAAAAGACTACTTACTGCAGAAGAAGAGATCAGGGAACTTGTGGGCGTAAGAGGGTAGACCATATAAACTGAAACAGTTTTACGGGACATCAAACAGAATTATATGCATGTAATTGAAGTTCTGGAAGGAGAGGATAGAGAGAGAGAGAAAGGAGTAGGACATTTTTCAAAGAAATAATAGCCAAAATTTTTCTAAATTTGATGAAAACTATAAACCCACTATAAACTTCATCCAAGAAGATTAGCAAAACCCAAGTAGGATGAACACAAAGAAAACCACACCAAGGCACATCATGATGAAATTGCTGAAAAACAATGATAAAATATAAAATTTTAAATCCAGAGGGAAGAAGACACATGGAGTTCAGAGAAACTAAACGTAAGGATCCTCACAGACTTCTCAGCAAGAGAGAGAGCCCTCATGGCTGCAGGAAGCCGGCGAACAAGAAAGCCCAACTACATCAGAAAGCCGAGGTAGAGCTTCTGGATGGAAAGACATGCCACCCTACAATGATCTATGCCAGCAAAGTGTGTGCCTCACATGCTGCCTCTCTACTCACACAATTCATCCCCTGTGGTAGATCAGATCTTTGTTCAACAGACCTTCATTCCCTTCTAGCCCCAGCCTCCATGGGAGGAATGTATTTCTTTACCACTTGACTTTAAGCTTGGCCAAGCAGCTTGCTCTGGCTAAGATATTAAGCAGGCATTACACTAGCAAAGGCATGATGTGTGCTCACACAGTTGAGTTTTCCTTCCTGCCATCCTGTCTTTGACCATGAGTAGAACACACTCTGGCCAGAGCTTAGCACAGCTCAGCCCACCCTGCATCAGCCCCACCTCATCCAATCTCAGCTGGCCTGAGAGATGCACGAGCAAGAAATAAATGCTTATTCTTACATGCCACCATACAGCCTCCTTTCCTTTAAAACTCATTCTGAAATATGTTTGCATATTCATTCTGTTGCCCAGATGTGTAACCTAAAGCAAACCACTTAGCCCCTCCTGGTCTCAGTTTTCCTCTTCTGTAAAACAGGGATGTCGGGCTGACAGTGGGTTCCAGCATTTGCCTGAAATATAAAAGCCGTCTTTCACTATTTTCCCACTCAAAGCACATTTGGGAAAAGTCTCCTTTACGTGAAAAAACTAACTTGGTAAATTATAATTAGTTAATACAAATTAGAAAATTAAATAAAGGCACATATGACTAGGAGTAAAATGGGCTCAAAGACATGAAATATTATCCCACCAAGGTATGTTTAGTTAGCACAGGAAAAAAAATCACAAGGCAGGGTGCAGTTTCCAAGGGATCTTGTAAAAAAAAAAAAAAAAGGAAGAAAAAAAGAAAGAAAGAAAGAAAGAAAGAAAGAAAGAAAGAAAGAAAGAAAGAAAGAAAAAAGAAAGAAAGAAAGAAGAAAGAAAGAAAGAAAGAAAGAAAGAAAGAAAGAAAGAAAGAAAGAAAGAAAGAAAGAAGAAAGGAAGAAAGAAAGAAGGAAATGAGCCCTACGACCTCTCAAGACCATTTCCCTCAGATCTATACAGGAAATTCTCTCCAAAATGTATGTCTACAAACTCCACTCAGCCTTACCATGTTGGAGAAGGGTTCCTTCCCTCTCCAGAAACAGGGAGCCACTTTCAGCAGGAGGAAAGGCAATGACAAGGCAACCTCATCACCTCTTCTGGGTCTCACTCCCCTGAAATGTTGGCCAACCTCCAAGTCCATGAATTTGTGTTTTCCTTGCTGCCATTAGTTTGTTTTTAAAATGTTGTCCATTACTGTCTGAATTCTTCAGATTGTCATTTCTCTGCCCAACGTTTGATCCACTGCTTCCATGTAGCAGCTGTCTCCAGACGGGTCCCCCTGAAGGCAGAGCCTGAGACCAGGACTTGAGACTGTTTGGGAGATGACCCCAGGAAGCATAAGCAAGTCAGGAAAGGGGGATGAGATAATAAAAGTGCAACCTCTGATGAGCTGGGTGCAACACACTTCAGAGTTGTCCTATGGAAGGATGGGCAGTCCAGGGTAACTACCCACCAAATCCCGTTCCTCCTGGACCGATCACACCTTGGCGTTTCTGGGTTGCCCTTCACATGCACTGACAGATTTACCAAAGTGCTGGAGAAAGCTGCCAGGTAGAGGTGAGAAGGGGTGCAGAGGGCTGGAGGGAAGCCACTCAAGGTGCCCAGGAGCCACGCAGCACACCTCAAGGGGGAAGGTGTGCCAGCAGCACCTGCTGCCAAGTACTAACCACTGCTAGGGGTTGCCACGGGCCAGACACTGCACTATGCTCTTCGTAGGCATGATGTCACTGACTTCTCACTAATTCTGTGCAACGGACACTATTGTTCTTCTCATTTCTCAGATGGAGAAAATAAGGCCGTGAGAGGTTACATACCTTGCCCAGAGTCACCTAATTTGGGATCGATTTAGCCAGTCTGACTCTGGTCTCATGAGCACCAGACTTCTCCTTCCTTTTGGCCATGACCCTGGAGGGTCTATCAGCTCTGACCTCTGACCTTGGGCTCACCTTAAAGTGCCATCTGCTCTCCTCTCAGTCCCCTATCCCCCTTGGGTGCTCTCTGAGCACATGCAGGTGCTCAGAACCTTAATCTCAGAGCCACGGAGATCCTGGGCTCCGTGCTGACAGACCCCGTGCTGCCCGGCTCACAGAGGCCCTGCAGATGTGTGCAATTAGAGGGCGGGGAGGGCCCGCATTGGAAAACATAATTCTGCAAAGGATGCCACAAGGACTTTGTCAAGAATACCAGCCTCATATGACCGGTGCCCAGGGAGCAGGGAAGGCAACCATCATGCCTCCTGGGACAACTCTAAATCCTCCCCGACCGCATTTAAGAAGAAGCTTGCAGGAAGAACAAAGGGTTAGCGGGCTGGACGGCCATCACGATCCTGGCTGGGCTGGTTAGGGTAATTCCAGGACAGACCATGATTAAACTGCTTATGGTTTTGGCTTTGAACCCACAGAGCTCAAGGCAAAAGGAGAATGATCTAAGAGCCAGGCCCATGTGGAACCTTCAAAAAAGGGACCCGAGGGATGTGGCCAAGCCCACCCACCCCCCTGAGCCATCTGTCCTAGCTGCCCCCAGGGACCTCCCAGCTGACGGAGAAGGGAGGACCCGGGAGCCAAGGAGACCTGGGTTCCAGTCACTAAATAGCCATTTTCCTAGGGCTTCCATCGCAGAGACCCCAAACTAGAGGGGGAGAAGGCACTTCAAAGAACAGAAGTTCATTATCCCACAGTTTGGTGGCCACAAGTTCACGGCCCAGGTGTGACAGGGCCATGCTCCCTCCAGAGGCTCTCGGGGACAGTGCTTCCCACCTTTCCAGCCTCTGGTATTGCTGGTCACCCTCAGTGTCCCTGGCTCATGGACACATGGCCTTCCTATCTCTGTGCCCCACTTCCCTCTTCTTATAAGGGTGCCACTCACTGGTTTCAGGACATGCCCCAACCCAATATGAACTCGCCTTCACTTAGTTACATCTGCTAACACCCTATGTCCAAATGACGCGACCTACTGGTACCAGGGGTTAGGAGTGGAACATCTTTATAGAGGACACAACCTGACTTTGTGCTGTCCTCCCAGCTTCTCTAGAATAGAGGTTACACACTCAGCATCTAGGGCACCAGCACCGATCTGCAGTGTGGCCTGCTCGTGCCATCCGACATGCCCAAACTATCTGTGGTGAAGGACCAGATCTTTTCTGTTTCTGATTCCTCATGGTCGCATCCAAAGCCCTACTGCCCAAGCCTAGGTACTCAGCATTCACTGCCTGCAGTGCACCTGGTGGCCTTGAATAATGGCAACAGGCTCATGCTCGCTACTCAGTGAGATGAACCCACTGAATGGGCTGCCCTAGAGCTCTAGCATGCACACCCTCCCCGCCCTCCCCGCCCTCTAATTGCACCCATGCATACACTCATGTGCACACCCATGTGCTCATGCACACACACTGTGTCTCCCCTACACCAGAGCTGCCGACCCTGGGAACCTTCACCCCAATCCCCTCTCCCCCAGGCAGCCAGGCCCTTGCATCCTCAGCTGGCAATAATTCTCCTGAGCTCTGCTTCCCACTCTCCATCTCTCCTATGGAAAGTAATTCAAACTTGTCAGGGACTTTCAAAGTCAGGAAACTTTAGTTTCAGAAACAGGTTAGAAGAGCCTACAAACTGGGCTGCAGTGAGACCTTATGATACATTTTGTGTATCAGATCTGACATTAAGAAGCAGCCCATAGATAAACAGAAACTAAACCACTCTTCAAGGAGGCAGCTGCTTCCCACACCATCATGTCCTGTTTAATTACACCATCACTCGGGCCTGCACAAACGTTCACGGATGGTCAAGGAAGAGCCAGGCACACGTGACTGGGGGGAGTCACAGCCCCCAGAGGAGATGGCCCAGGATGCTGGAAGTTTAGCCCGTCGGTACCACAGGTGGCAGAACAGACGAGTCGCACCCGGTCGGCCCAGCACAGCCAGCAGCATGTGCATCATCACAGTCGTGCTATTTCTCCTGAGCCCAATCCCACGGGGTGAGGCGATGAGCCCAGGTGGTGGCTACACGGTCCATTGTCCCCACCCCAAGGAACCACAGACCAGGGGCCCGGGACCCTTTATAACAAGCAGTAAACAAGGTGTGCTCACCTGGACCTTCTTAACCATCTGCACGGCAGCTGCAGAAACAACTCAGCGTCAGAGGATGGCCTGGCATTGTGGCCTAATACCAGAAGGACAGGCAGTGAGACTTGGGGCATGCAGACTGGCCCTTTCAGTGAAGCGCACCACCCTGTAGCTTGGAAATGAAATTTTAGAGACATGATGGGAGACCCTGGGTGGGCCTCCGCCTTGAGCGATACTAAGAGTCTCATTTTACTACATACATGAGTATCTCCTAATAATAGAGTCAAGTTTGACATGTTTCTCGAATTCCTATAAGTAGTAGGATTCTGGGAGCCTCCTTCTGCTAGGAAAATTACCCACATTGATGTGCATAGCTAAAGTTCATTCACTGTTCACCACTGTGCAACATTCTGTAGTGTGACCATCTGACAGTATTTCTCCTCCTGTTGAGGGTGTTTGGGCTCTGACCACTCGTTTACCACTACAAATCGTCCTGCTATTAACATCCTTGAACTAGTTTTCTTGTACACACTTGGAGGATTTTTTTCTACGAAGCGCTTCTCAAAGTGGGGTCCTCAAGCCAGCAGCTCAGCATCACCCAGGAACTTACTAGAAATGCAAATTCTTTGGTCCTACCCCAAACCCATTGAGTCACTGCAGGTGTGAACAGCGGTGAGGGAAGGAACAAGTGACAGGTACGGGAGCCCCAGGGGCCTCCTCAACAAGCAGGGGAAAGAACAGCGATGGAAAGTCACAAACAACCCGACTTTTAACTACAGAAACAAATGAGGGGTGGCTGGAAGGGAGGTGTGGGAGGATGGGGTAACGGGGGTGATGGGCGTGAAGGAGGGCACGTGATGGAATGAGCAGTGGGTGTTACATGCAACCAATGAATCACTGACCTCTACCCACCTCTGAAACTAATACTACTCTATATGTTAATTAATTGAATTCAAATAGAATTTTTTAAACGACCCCCAAAAGCCAAAATAAAACAAAAATGAGTAAGTGATCTGAATGGACATCTCTCCAAAGAAGATATGCAAATGGCCAATCAGCACATGAGAAGATGCTCCATATCATTAATCATTAGGGAAATGGGAATCAAAAGCATGGTGGAGGAGACACCTGGGTGGCTCAGCGGCTTAGCGCCTGCCTTCAGTTCAGGGCGTGATCCCGGGGTCCTGGGATCGAGTCCCGCATCAGGCTCCCCGCAGGAAGCCTGCTTCTCCCTCTGCCTGTGTCTCTGCCTCTCTCTGTGTGTCTCTCATGAATAAATAAATAAATAAAATCCTTTAAAAAAAAAAAGGCATGGTGATGTAACTGACCCCTGACCCCCACTAGAATGGCCAGAATCAAAAAGACAGGTCGGAGCAGGCATTGGAGAAGACGGGGAGAAGTCAGAACCCTCACTCACTGTTGGCGAGAATGCAAAATGGTGCGGCCACTGGAAAACAACCCGGCAGCTCTTCGAAAGGTTGAACGCAGAGTTCCCACAGGACGCACCCATCCTACCCTTACGTGTATGTACCCAAGAGAAATGAAAACATGTTTGCACAAGAACTTGTCCACAGATGTGCAGAGCAGGTTTGTTCATGCTTTTTTATAGCTTATAGGTATGGCCCAAAGTGGAAACAACCCAAATGTCCACCAGCTGATGAACGGACGAGCCGAATGCCCCACACCCACACCAGGAGTATCACTCAGCCGTCGGAAGGAAGGAAGTACTGATGCTTGCTACATAGAGATGAACTTTGAGATGTTGAGTCGAAGCAGCCAGTCACCAAGGCCACATGCCGTAGGGTTCCACGTAGAGGGAACGCTCCGAACAGTCAAACCTGTAGGGAGGGAAAGCAAATTCGTGGTGACGCAGGGGAGGGAGGAAGGGGAAGAAGGGAGGGTGACAGGGCTTCTTTTTGAGGTGACGGAAATATTCTAAAACTAGTGGTGATGACTGCAGAATTCTGAGACTTTGCATAAAAACACTGAATTGTACGCTTTAAATGAACAAATCGTACAGTATGTGAATTATACCTTAATAAAGATGTTCACACAGACACACGCACACAGCAATCACATCGGAATGTTCTGGAACATTTTCCCTGTTCTTCCAGCAGACTGGGGAACAGGAGTGGTGAGGAGAACTTAGCGACAAGGGTAGAACACAATCCCTGACTCAGACACACCTGGACCCTAATCCCTCCACCGTGTGTGAGTCACATCAGCCTACGTGAGCACCTTTGCTTTTCTGCTCTTCCCTTTTCCTCCTTTGTAAAATAGGCGCTAACAGTGCCTAGGCTAACAGTGCCTAGCCCCTACGGCGCCTGTGAGGGTCAAACATGGTTATATGTGGCCACCAGCCACAGGGCCTTGACACATGCTGGGGCAGCCTCATGTCACCAGGTTACTTCTGATCCTGCCAGCCACCGGCCAAGGACCACTCAGGACCCAGAGAGAAGTGTATCCTGACGGATATAACCTGGAAAATTAGTAACTGGGGTGAAGGGGATACCCTGGTCCTGCAGTATTTGGGATGATGTGGAAAGAAGCCCCAGTCCCTATGTTTTTTCCTGACACAGAGATGGACCCCACTCCCCAAATTGGAAAGGGTGAGAAAGATCCTTCTGAGCTCAAGGACTACCACAGAGAAAAATGACAAAAGACAGGGGCCATTTCGGCTCTAACTTCAAAAGGCCGCCTCTGAGTAGGGCCTGGTGCTACCAGGGTCTCCCACCCAACCCCCACCTCTGCTTGGAGAGGAAAAAAAAACCCTTGGACAGGATCCATCTTTAACTCACTTGCTGTGTCTGAGGCCCAGACACACGCTGTTTAGACAGCCTGTTTCGGTGGGTGGTCAGGCCGGGAGACCCGCGTGCAGAGTTTACAGAAGGTCCTGGCACAAATGAACTGTTGACGACCAATTGGAAGGGCTCAGTGAAATCACAACATGTAAAATGTGAAAGGGGGCCCTTCTCCGTGTGGGGGGGTGGGGGGGAATGGGAGAAAAAAGGAAAGAAAGGCCCATTTGGAAAGAATTCAAGCAGCCACAATAAGGCAACGCACAGAAGTCTGGCCATCAGACACATACGCCCTCTGCAGAACTCGGCCCCCCCACCCAGCTAACACACACACACACACACACACACACACACACACGGGGCTTTTTTTTTTTTTTTTAAGTTTCATAGATTTAAATAGTTTTTCTGCATCAAATACAAGAAACAGACCGACATTTTGTCATCCCCTGTTATGTGGCAGGCTAATATTTGGCTATTTACGCTCCATTGGAGACCATTTCTGGGAGAACACAGGCCCCTTCCAGGTTGGTGGCCGCCTGCCCGGCCACCCGCACCCACCTTGACCGCCAGGGCTTGGCGAGGCCTGAGCCGGGAGGGGCCGCCCCGCCACTGGTTTGGGCACAAAAGCCTGGCTGGTGCCGTGGAGAGGCCTCCGTCCGCCCGGTGGGCTCCCACTGCAGCATCACCCATGGAGGGGAAGGTGGGGGAGCACCCGCTTTGTGGGCCTGAGTGCCAAGCACCCACCAGCACAAGACGCAGACGCGTAAATCCTAGAACCTGCCCACGGTAGCTTCACATTCAGTTCCCCACGGAGTCCCACGGTCGTTCGCAGAAGCTCTTTTGTTTTTTCTAGTGTTTGTGCCTCACTGTTACTTTCACGCGCATCCAAGAACAACTTAGAGTTTTCTTTTGTATTTTTTTTCTTTTGTATTTTTAAGAAGCATCAGACTGACATTTCCTTTTGAAACTTTCAAATGTTACTCCAAAGTCTGTGTTGGGGGGTTTTGTGCATAGGGATACGAAGCATTCATGCGCGTGAAGGGTTTTGAGCTCCCGGAGGAGGGGTAAGCAGGTGCACCCACCGGCTCTCGGGGGGCGCAGGCGGCTGGCAGTTCTGACAGGTAGACAGACCGTCACCGTGAACGTTCTCTCACAGTCACACACGGGACGGGAAAGGTGCATTTGAAAGAATTTCTCCAGGAATGTAAAGTGTGTCGTGGGGCTACTTCTCTTCAATTTTACTAGCTCTTGCCAAATTGCATGGCACGGGCGTGCTCTGAGGGACAGTCTCGCCACGGTGTTGTCACACTGTGGAGTCTGGTCCATACGACGAGCCCGAGAGGTAACTCAGGGCTTACATCACCGCTTTCCTACCCACTGGTGAGAACGCGCACCTTTTCAGCGGTATATTAATGTCCGGCTTCATCTTCAGCGAACCACCTGTGCGTACCTTTGCCTACTTTTCTGTTAGGTCCTTCTACTGTTGATTGATTCATTTAAAGTCTTTTGCAACCTTGTGTGATTACAATACTGACAACGCCAGTGCCCACGATGCTTCAGGGGCTGCTGTGAGCGCACTGCGGATGGCACCTGCTCCCAGACGAGAAGGTGGGGACGCTGGCAAGGGGAGCACTTGCGGGCAGGACGGCCACTGTCGGTGGCCCTGGGACGGGAGCCCAGGAGCCCTTAGGGAGGATGCAAACAGCTCCTTCGAGCTAGTGGCTCCATGGGCTTCCCTCCCCCACCCCCATCTTCTCAATGGCACATTTGTCAGGGAGAAGAGAATTATTTTCCGTTTTAATTGTAATGCACCAAAGCCCTTTCACACGCGTGGTGTCAGTGTGGGAGCTGCCCGGACTGCAAGCTCGGGAGGATGCGCTGGGCAAGTTCCCTCCGAGTTCCACGTCTGGATGCACATCTACTTCCTTTCTGCAGACACTTGACTTTATTGTACTACCTGTCGGGTAAACGCCGACCCTTTCTCTGGGGGGCCCTGATGGCTGCCGGCGTGGCCAGTGCATTTATGTGACAGACACAGAGTCCAGCCGGGACCTGGGGGGCTGTGTGGGACCTGCCCAAACCCTCCTGGGAGGGTGTCTGCTCGTAAGACAACCCCGAGAACCCTTGACCTATAGCCCGAGTGTATGGCCTTGGAGATTATCTGAAGGAGAGAAGGTGACAGTCCCACAAGATCCTGTTAGGTCTCCTTTAGCCCCATCCCCATCTGCCCTACCAGCCACTCAGTGGCAGGGAGTGTCCCTCAGATGGCCAGCTCCCACCATTCTTGGGTCCAGGCCAACGGCTGAGACTAGGACTCTGCTGGGACCCGGCTCAACCACTGTGCTGAGCGCTGCTGCCTCTCTTCCATTCACCACTCCCCCCCTCCTCTGTCTCCACCTGTCTCTGCACTGGGCACTATCCCCACTTACAGATGCTGAACCCCTGGGGCTCAAGGGGGCGACAAGTCTTTGTTGATGTCCCACACCTGGAATTTAAACATAACCTGGGTGCCAAAATGAGTGCTCTCTCTCTCAGTCCCAGAATGTGGCCGTGTCTGCTTCTGGCAGCATGAAGGGATTTTAGGCGGTGTGTAGAGAACACCTATTTGTGTCCACAGTGGCAGGTTCCTTGTCAGGTGGGGTGAGGAGTTGCAAGCCTCACATGAGCTTCTCACACTGCTTAGGTGAGGCCAGCAGGGCTGGACGTGCTGGGTCACAGGCCTGCTTCTCTAGCCGCCCACCTGGGTTGCACCCCAGCCCTGCCCTGATGGGCCCAGTGGCCTCGAGCCACCTGCCTCACCTGCCCCCACAGCTCTGTGATGGGACTTATCTCAGCTGGCTGCTGCCAAGCCTCAATGCTGATGTTGAGAACAGTGCCCGGCACAGGAAGCACGCGGTGTTCTCAGTTAAGATGTGCAAAGAGGTTCTACTCCAAGAAAGATAATAGTATTTAAACTTAAATGTTGCTATTTAAAGTATTTTTATTTAAAGAAAAATGGGAATAGCATTTTGTAGATGTAGAAATAGTGGCCCAATTTACCCAATGTCTTCATCGACGCTCACTGATTCCAGAGTGTGGTTCTCCATCCTGTGTGTGCTTGAGAACCGCTGGGGGAGCTTTTAGGACGCTCAGGGCCTGGGCCCCACCTCAGGCCCCTTGAAGCAGAATCCCTGGGGGTGCAGCACAGGTCAGGAGGGTGTCGGGTCCCAGGTGACCCACACACAGTGGGTCCCCTCTGTGTAGGTGCTGAGTGAGGACTCTGTGTGGCGGGAAGACCAAAGGGCTCCAGCCTTGGAGATGTGGATGGTTTGTTGGGGAGATGACTTTGTGAAGGAGGTGGAGGGCTGGCATCGTGGGCAGCAGTGGGGACTCTGGGGGCCCAGATGGGGCAGTGAAGATGGCATGAGCCGGAGAGGTGACTGGGAGACATATTGTGTCATTGAGGCAAAATGCACATAACCAAAAACTAACCATTTTAAAGTGAACTATTCAGGAGCATTTAATGTGTTCTCATTGTTGTGTACCTGTCACCTGCATCTGATTCCAGAACTTTGCCATCACCACAAAAAGAAACCAATCCCCATTGGTGCCCTCCCGGCCCCTGGCAACCACTAACCTCCTTTCTATGTCTATGCATGTACCGGTTCTGGACTGTCCTGTGGATGGGTCACACCATACGTGGTCATCTACGACTGCCTTATGCCGCTCGGCATGATGTTTCCCAGGTTTGCCCACATCTAGCAGGTGTCAGAGTTTTGTTCCTCTTCATAGCTACGTAGTATTCCCCTGTGTGTACAGACCACACATTATTTATCCAATCATTGGTTTATGGACATGTGGGTTGTTTACACCTTCAGGCTGTTGTGAGTAATGCTGTGAATGTTTGTATTCAAGTGTCTGTGTGGACATGGATTGTCATACCTCTTGGGCAGGTATGATGAAGAACCCTATGACCCAGAATCCCATTCCTAGCAGAGACTAAACTCACATTCTTTAAACAGCAGTACTTGGGGCTGTTTGTTTTTCAGGAGGGACTGTGTATGGGGTTTCTAGACCTTTTCTTGTTCCAGCAGCCCTAGAAAGCAGGGCATAAGAGTGCTTCCAGCTTGCCCTCAGTGACAGAGCTAATGGAGGGCAAGGCAGGGAGGGCCACAGGCAGCCTAGGGGAGCCCCTGCAGAGACTCTGCACTTCCCCTCTGTCCTCACTCTGGTTTCTTGCCGGGCCTCCATCCACAGAGGTAGGTTGCCTATTGATGCAAAAGGAAGAGATCAGCTTTGGTGGGTCTACGCCAGATAAGGAAGACGTGGAGGCAGACAGATGAACAGCATGGTAGGTTGGAGAATCTTCTGGAAACATGGCATCGGGCTGAGTCAGTTTGGACAGGGCCTGAAACCTCAGATGGTCTGAGGAATAGAAAAGAGGAAAAGGGAACACATGCGGATGTGCAAGGCACAGAAGACCAAGGACCCACAGGGCTCCCGTGTGTCCACAGACATCACCAGGTGGTGGTTCTGGGCTCCAAGCTTGGGGGGATCTGCCATTGTAGACAGGAAACTCCTGCTTTTGTTATCCCTGTTGGGCCCTGGGAATTGCCCCCAGCCTGTCCCATCCAGCCATCTTGTAGTGGAGGAGTCAGAGACTAGGAACGCACAGTGGGCTATGCTCAGACAACGATGGTAAGAGGCCTCCACCAGTGTCTCGGCTCAAGCCTGTCCACTCTGGGAGCTCTGAAGTCACCCTCAGGACAAGAGAGGAGGAGAAAGCCTGTGGCTGGGCCTGGGAGAACCCAGTGAGGGACAAGGGGCCAAGGAAGGTGGCCAAGGAGGCATGGCTGTGGAACAAAGATTCAGACAGGGTCAAGGAACCTGGCATGGCCCCCACTCTGCTGCCTGTTGATCCCAAGCAGACCTCACAGGCCTCGCAGACCCCAGCCCTGTCATGTGTCACAGGAGGTGGTGAGACCGGAGGCCGTGTAAGGACAACACCAGCCCTGAAGGACACTTCGTGGGAACGTGCTCACCTCGCCTCCCCCGATACCCTACGAGCACCAGTTCTGGGGTCCAAGGTCACACCAAGCTGCATGACTTCCTGACCTGATGAGTCTCCTTTTTCTTATTTGCAAAATGCAGATAATAAATGCATCCAGCCCCTACAGGAGCGGCCAGCCTTCCACGCACCAGGCCTGCCCAGCATCGGGTGCTCGACTTGCGCCAGCTTTTGTCGTTGCTGTTTAGCCACCAAAAGAAACCCTGAGCCTGAGCCTGGCCCCAGCGATGCAAATCTTAAGTGGAGGAGGAGGATGCAGAGGAGAGGGGGAGGAAGAAGCTGGTTCGAGTGTGTGAGAAAGTGGCCCTAGGGTCTCCAGTCCTCATTTCAAATGTGGACTTTAATTACACATACGGGGCCGGCAAAGAAAAATATGAACCCGCAAGAGGATCGTGACCTCAGAATATGTTTTTAAATACACAGAGGAAATTCCCAATTTGATGCTGCTGGATGGGTAGCGTTCCCGTTCTTTTCCCCTTGCTAAAATCTGGAGCGTGATCTTCAGCCAAAATCAACGCTACCTTGACACTCTGCTTTTCACAGGAGAGAAGGGGCCCAGCCGGCGTTGGCTGCGGCGGTGAGACCCTCCCGGGGTGGACGCGGTGGCACCAGCCGCACCTCCTGCTCAGAACCTCAGCGCCACCTTGGGAGGCGGTGGCAGGAGCGGAGACGAGAGCGAAGCGCATCAGCAGTTTCCAACACACAAAAGGAGGATGCTGCGCGTTGTTTTCTATCAAAAACCAGATGCCAGGTTCAGCGTCTGACTTACGAACAGGGTGTAACCTGGGCCACCGAGCCTGGTGGTCGGTTTCCCGGGCAACAAAACCGTCCGTGACCACAGCGCAGCTCAGCGAGCCACTTAATCAGGTCCCCACGTTATTTGTGCCGCTTTAATCAACAAAACTTTTTTTTTGTTGCAACCATTTTTATGGAAATTTTTTTTTTTTCCAAAATGACTTGCACATTTCTCAGAGGGTTCGGAACATATTTTGAATTTCTCCAGATGCCACGGCTGTGAGTGTGGGTCAGCGCGCTGGCTTGCACGGCCGCTCTTCACTCATCCTGCCAGGAGCACAACAGACAAGATCCCTGCCCTCAGGGCACAGACACTCTGGGAAAGGAAGCCAGCAGGGGAAGAAAAACACCCCGTGGTGCTGGTGTTAGGAGGAGCGAGGTGCCCAGAGCCAAGACGGGGAGGGGGCGCGGGACCACGGCGAGGTCGGCCCCGTTCCTCCGAGTTTCGGGATATTTGCCTCCCTACAAAACCATCCAGCCTGCTATGCCCTTGAGGATCATATGATTCGTGTGGGTAATATGTTTCCTTCCCCCGTGGTCATCCTTGAATAGGAATTTCTGAGCAAACCAAAGGGAGGGCAGCGAGTGCGGACAGCTAGCTCACCCCCAGGCCCTCACCGCAGGCTGGCCTCTGCGCCCAGGCGAACGCGGTTGCCTCTCGGGTTGCCAGTCCACGTCAGCGCCCCCCAGAAGCTGGAAGCACAGGGCTGCGGAGCGGGGGTTACAGCCAGCATTAAGCGGCACAAATTGAGTCTTTAACCCATCGTGACAGCTCCAAAGCTTTTTCTAAGTATCTAAATTTACTTTGATTTTTTAAAGATTTTATTTATTTATTCATGAGAGACACACAGAGAGAGGCAGAGACACAGGCAGAGGGAGAAGCAGGCTCCATGCAGGGAGCCCGGTGTGGGACTCGATCCCAGGACCCCAGGATCACACCCTGGGCCAAAGGCAGATGCTCAATCACTGAGCCACCCGGGCGTCCCTAAATTTCCTTTTAATAATTGGCTAGATTCTGGAAGAGAAGTTCCTGCCTTTTGGGGAATGGCTCTATTTCCTCAGGATTCTGACTTCAATGAGGTCTTACAGGATTCTGGCTTTGGTGGGGTCTTTAGGATTCTGGCTTTGATCGGGGTCTTTGGGATTTTGGCTTCTATCAGGTCTGCTGGATTCTGGCTTCAATGGGGTCTATGGGATTCTGGCTCTGGTGGGATCTGCTGGATTTTGGCTTTGACAGAGTTTGTGGGATTCTCGCTTCAACAGGGTCTGCAGGTTCTGGCTTTGATTGGGTCTGCTGGATTCGGGCTTCAACAGGGTCTGTGGGATTAACCAGGAACCTCAAAACTAAGTGGACGGCAGTGACTGAGGAGTGCTTTCTTGGTGAAATTAGCACAGCTCTGCAAATCTGTCCTGCCCCTCCTTGAACCACTGGCTGCCCAGCCCCAGCCCCAGGGGGACAGAGCAGCACTGGCAGCAGGTCCTGAGGCCGCACTGTGCACTGGGTCTCGGGGCAGGCTGCCCAATGACAGCTTGCAGGGGAGCCCCTGACCCCATGCCTGGAGCAGGACAGTCCATGCAGGGGGCTAACTTGGGTTCCAGGTCACTGTCACTGCGTGACCTAGGCAAGCTACTTGGCCCCTCTTTCCACTGGAGCATCCCCACCTCTAAATCGAGAATAACTATAGCCTCTGCTTTGTGGGAGAGTGGAGACAGGTGAATGCACTATCCATGTCAGAGGCAAAGAAGTACAAGGGCATAAGTGGGCAGCAACTGTTGGCTCTTCACTATCACTCACGTCCAGTGTGGGAGGACCCGGCACAGCGCCTGCTCCTCAAGACACACCTACGAGGACTGAATGCTCCACTCTCACTCCGTCATGTGTTAGAATCACCCCGTGAACTTTAACATCCCCACTGCCCCAGCCAATGCTTATCAATCACCACCTGGGTGCTGGGGTGCTGAATCCAGACAGCGGTAGATGGTAAAGCTCCAGGTGATCCCTGTGTGTGGTCCAGCTGGGGACCCCAAGTAAATCTAGCACAGAGGCTCTCAGAGCAGGGTCCCTGAACCAGCAGGATCAGCATCACCTGAGAGCTTGCTAGAAATGCAGATTCTGAATCAGATATTCTGGGAGTGGGGCCCAGCCATCTGCACACTAACAGTCCCCCTTCCCTGCCTCTGTGATTCGAATAGCACTGGAGTTTGAGAACTGCTGATCTAGAAGGTTCTGAGTAGAAGAAGAAAACACAGCCTTTTTCATTCCACGTTCAGCTAAAAACCATTTTCACAAGCATGTGTTTTGAAGCATGGCAAGGTGTCAAGGAGAACCCCATCATCGCTCCCACCCCGTGGGGCCCGGGAGGAGCCTGAGGCCAGCTGGCCGTGGGATGCCGGGCTGGTTCTCCCTCCCACCCTCCACCATCGCTAATTCCACCACTGACACACAGACGCACCTCCTCGCCCCGCAGGAAGCAGAGCATATCCCAGCCATTTCTCTCCCGTCTGGGCTCTGCCCTGGGGATGATAAAGGCAGACCTCGGCTCTCGGAGCCTCCACGGCTAATTAGATCCAGATGCAGCCTAATGAGCCCACAGCCGCCTGGCCTGGGCCTGGCGGACCCTTGAGCCCACCACTGCCCAGGAGGGCTGCATCTGCATGGGGAGGAGGGCACGGGCGCCCCAGGCCTCCTTGTCCACAGGCGCAGATGGTGACTGTCGTGTGTGGAGGGCCACCACAGGGAAGGGGCAGGAGCACCTGCTGAGTGAGACGGGACACAGCTTAAGACAACCGTGTGTGCTAGAGCCATAGCAGGGGCGCAGGAGGGCCTGTGGGGGCCGCCCTTGGGTCCACTGGGAGACACTTCTCCCATCAGTGCTTCTTGGAGCCCACCAACTCCGCTTGCCTGTGAGCCCTCCCAGAGGGGCCTGCCCCACTGGCTCCCAGACCCAGCTGCTTCCCTGAGAACCACCAGACTGTATGGCCTGTTGGGTCTCAGCAGGACCTGTCCCTCCTCCGGGGTTTGCTCAGGGATGAACGAGGTGTGTTTTTTCCCTGCTCCTGAGAACTTTCTAGACCAGCAGTTCTCCAACTGTGGTTCCATCAGACTCACCCAGAGGGCTTGTTAATGTGCAGATGTCTGGGCCCCACTCCCAGGGTTTCTGATTCAGAATTTGCATTTCTAGCAAAACTCCCAGATGATGATGATGATGCCAGTCTGGGGACCCCGCTCTGAGAGCCTCTGCACCAGATTCATCCTGGCTCCCCACCTGGGCCACACACAAATCAACAAAGAAGGCTTTTGCATTCTCCCACCTCCTACCCTCCTTCCCAGAAATTAGGGAAGGATGGACTTTGGGGTGGCCTCTCATGCTGCAGATGAGTGCACTGAGGCTCAGAAAGCTCAAGGACACACTTGGGGTCACTCCGAGTCAGGCACCACCTGGATTCAACGGCTGTTGTTCCCACTAAATCCTGTGGCCTCCTTAGTCCTCTGTCCCCACCCTCCCTTGGTCCGGGGGTGGGGGTGGGTGGGTTGTCTTCCAGGAGTGAGCATCCCCAGAGGCAAAGTAATGCTGAGGCTGTAGTCAGAAAGGCCAGCACATACCCCAGCCCAGCACTAGAGATGGCCACTTCTTGTTCTCAGTTGGTCCGAGATGCATGACCCTGACTGGCCCAGTGGCCCTCATCCAAACTGCGGTCAGACACCCACATCCCTCCTGTCTTGTGGCTCTGCCTTTCCCATTGCTGGCTCTGGTGGTCAACAGGTGCATCTGAGGTAGGCTGGCAGGAGGGCAAAGGGCACAGGGCATGGTGGGGAGGTTTGGCCTGGATGTGGCATCCCTCATTTCTGCTCATGTTCCACTGACACAGTCTGGCCCATGGCCCTCCTGCAAGGGCTGCTGGGAAACATGGTTAGGCTGGAAATCAGATGTGAACAACTAGAGGATCTCCACCCCAGGGAAGCTTCAGCCAGCAGCAGGGGGATTCCACACCTAGGAATATTTATCCAAAAGCAGTTAAAACATTTGCACAGAAGACTTGCCACAAAACGTTTACAACGGCCTCATACATGAGATCCCCGCACCGGAGCCCGCCCGACGTCCATCTGCAGGAGGAGGAAGGATCGAGCAGGCTTTCTCGCACCGTGGAATACTACTCAGCGCTCAACAGGCAGGAAGGGCTGAGGCCCCCGGAAGCACGGGCCAACCTCAGAGACGTCACACAGAGTGAAAGAAACCAGAAGCGAACGAGGACGTTCGAATGATGCCATCGTACGGAAATCTAGGACAGGAGAAACCACTTCCAAGTGAGGGAAAGCAGATTGCAGCTGTCTGCGGCCAAGGTGGGACAGGGCTGCAGAGGGCGGGAGGGGCTCTCCAGGAGGCTGGAGATGTGTCACGTCTTCTCGGGGAGCCAACGGGGGGCCATGCGTGGATGCATTCGTCCAAAGTCACCAAGCGGCACGCTCGAGATGGATGGTACCGTAGGCAAATACTGCCCAGTGAGGTTGATTGACCAAGAAAAATCTGGGGAGCTCTGCATGAGCTACCCTGCCCCATGGGTAACTGTGTCCGTGTTTTCCGCCCCACCCCATGGGAAGCTCCCCAGTGAACCTTCTCTGCCCCCTGCCAGTGCCGCACCCCACGTACTGCAGGTTGCTCAGCATCCTCCTGGAAAGAGATGCGATTTAAAGTCTCCTAGAAGTAAAGCCCCTCAAAGTCACCAGAGCTGGTGGCATCCCAGAGCCTGTACACCTCCCGGGCAGCTGTGAAATGATGTAGGGCGGGGGCTTGCCGCCAGCTGGCCCACACCCGTGCCTTGAGCCAGCTGTGCCCACCGAGTCTCCAGTGCTGGCCAAGGGCACCTCCGAGACACACACACTGGTGCCTCCAAGCCCCCTGGCCTCGGACTGCCGTTCCTCCCCAAGGTCCTCCTGACCTTTAATCCTGGGTCCTGTGTCATCCCCCGGACAGCAGGCCTTGCAGGTCCCATGACTGCTCACCTCATCCCTGACCTCTTTGTAGAGACAGCCAGCTTTCAGCTATGGGATACGTCCTGCCCTTCAGGCAGAAATTCAGAGTCACAGGTGGCCTAAAACATGTCTTACCTGGACTGAAGAAAAATTCACAGGACCAGTTAGATGGGTCTGAAATCAAAACTGGGATCCGTGGTGATGAGCAGAAGATCCGGGATACACGGGGATCACCTCACTGTGCCTGCCCATCTCCCCTTCACAGGACAAAGGACTTCCTGGCTCCATCTTGCTCCATCTCGCCAGTGCTTCTAGCAGGAGTCACCATGTCTCTTGTGACAGCTCCCCTTGGCCGGAGATGGTTGGGCCAAGGACAGGGGGGACCTGCCCCACATGGGCCAGTCATATAGCACTGACACCTGGTCAGCATCACAGGTTTAAGAGCCAGCCCCAAGCCATGTATGGACAGTGGACTCTCCCTGGGTTTTCTCTGGACTAGAAATGAGTGTGAGGCTCAGTCCCTCTTCACCAAACACAGCTTCTGGGCACAGGTCAGGATGGAATGGTGGCCAGTTGCCCTGCTGAGAGAGGAGGGCAGGGGTCCTTCTGGAGAGACCCCGGGGAGAGCCATGGAGGTGTGTGTGGTGGTCCCCTTGCCTGTGGTCCGGTCATATGCTTCTCTGCCTTTCTCTTGCTTCCTGTGGCTTTACTTTGTGTAGCCAGAGAGATTTCAAGATGACAAGTTCATGGTGGCTGCTCGGGGCCCCTGCAGAGGGAAGCAGTCAGGAGCCAGTCAAAGATACCCCTCATCCCAGAAGGGAGAAAGGGGCTCACATCCCAAGAAGATGAGGCCATGAGCACAGGAGAGAGGTCAGCAAACAGGCATCCCCTGGCAAAGACCCAGCTCCCCTCATCCCACTCCCCTCTTTGCTCCATCCTTCCCTCTGTGTTGCTCTGCAAGGACATCTGTCAGCAGATTTAAGGCCCACCTGGGTAACCCAAGACCAGCTCCTCCTCTCAAGACCCTTAAATTCATCGCATAATTTTTAGAAGATTTTATTTATTCGTGAGAGACACAGAGAGAGGCAGAGACACACACACAGGCAGAGGAAGAAGCAGGCTCCCACAGGCGAGCCCGATGTGGGACTCGATCCCGGGACTGCAGGATCACCACCTGAGCCGAAAGCAGAGGCTCAACCACTGAGCCACCCAGGCGTCCCACCCCAGGCATCTCTTTAATTGCATATTTTTGCCTACAAGGTAGTAGCCACCCCTTCCTCAAATAAAGTCACAGCCACACTTTCCAGGGATTAGGATGTGTCATATCTTTTGGGGGCCACCTTTGAACCTACAACACAGCCTTAGCGCGTTTGAGTCGGGTAAGACCTCAGAGGGGCTTCCGCCAACCCCCTCCCCATTTACCAATTGGAAACAAAAGCGCTAAAGAAGTCATTTCTACGGGAGATTACTATGCAGGTACACGAGACACAGGGTGGGGACAAGCGCCCCAGTTAGCACATCCCCAGAGAGGAAAAGATTGCTCAAAGTACTAAAAACAACAGTAGTGGGAGTGGTGATAATGCGTCAAATATTCACCGAGCGTTTACTTCTCGGCAGCGCTGCACGAGGGCACCGGGGATGCAACCGTGAACACAAGGCATCTTCCAGGCCGAACTTCCCTTCTCGTCAGGGAAACGGTCAAGGAAATATCCCACGCGGTCCATAGCAAAGCGCCAGGAGGGAAAGCCATCAGAGTGGGGGGGACAGGAGGTCAGGAGAGGGAGGTGGTAAGCTCTGAGCTCGGGAGGCCAGGGAAGCCCTCACTGACAAGGGGTCCTTACTGAGTAAACCTGGAAGGAGAGGAGGGAGGAGCTCGCAGAGACCTGGGGAGAACATTCCAGAGGGAACAGAATGTGCGCAATCCTGAAGCAGATGCGAGCCTGGCGCGCCAGAGGAGAGGCAGCAGCAGGGAGAAGCTAGCGGGTACTGGGCCGCGGACGGAGGGGGCTTTGAGCGCACGAGGTGACGGGGAGGTGGCCGGTGGGGCTGGGTCCAGCGCCAGCAGGATCTGCGCCGGGACTGAATGTACCATGTGCAGGGGTGGAGGTACACGGCCGACCCCAGGGCTTTTGGCCTGAGCAACTGGAAGGAGAATAATCATTTACTCTCTCTTTGATATCCAGCTGTGGACAAAACAGTTAAGGCGCTTGCCTCCTGGACTCTACAGGCCGGGGGAGGGGCGGCGGAGGGGGTGAAGTCCTTGAAAAAAAAAGGAATAAAAAAATTGCATGTAAATTATAATAAGTGCTTATCAAGTAAGTGGGGAAAATCCATTCCATAAAAATATTAGCTCTTGGTGGGCAGGAACACATTCTATCCCCGGCTGTGTCCCCGGCATCCCGAAAGCGCCTCGCTCTATGGCATTTGGTGGTCAATGAGTATTTGCTGAAAAATAACTGAGAAAGGACAGGGGAGGCCACAGTCAGTGAGCATACACGTGTGTCAGGGGCTGTGCGCGGGGCTTGCGTGCGGCGTCTCAGGCGATCTCCACAACAGCCTTTGAGGACAGTACTGGCGGCATCCACATTTTAATGATCAGAAAATGGAGTCCCAACAAGACTAAAATTTTACTTGAGGTCAGCTGAACAGCAAATGATACAGATGGAATTTAAATCTGGCAGCCTGGCTTCAAGGACCCTGTTTTAACAATCACATGATTCTGCCCCAGTTAGCCTTCCATCCAGCCATCTGTCCACTCAACCATCCTTTCAGCCATCCATCCATCCAACCATCCACCCACCTACCCAACCATCCATCCACACAGCTACCCACCCACTCACCCACCAACCCATCCATCCACCCACCTACCCAACCATCCATCCACACAGCTACCCACCCACTCACCCACCAACCCATCCATCCACCCACCTACCCAACCATCCATCCACACAGCTACCCACCCACTCACCCACCAACCCATCCATCCACCCACCTACCCAACCATCCATCCACACAGCTACCCACCCACTCACCCACCAACCCATCCATCCACCCACCTACCCAGCCATCCAGCCACCTACCCATCCAGCCATCCACCCACTCACCCAGCAACCCAGCCAGCCAGCAAGCCACCTAGATACCCACTCAACCATCCATCCACATAGCTACCCACCATCCACCCACCATCCCAACCATACATCCACCCAGTTACCCATCCATTCATCCATCCACCCATCCACCCACCTACCCACCTACCCACCCATCCACCCACCTACCCACCTACACACCCATCCACCCATCCATCCCTCCATTCATACATCCAACCAGCTACCCACCCATCCAACCATCTACCCACCCAGAAACCCACTTAACCACCCTTCCACACAGCTACCTACCACCCAACCAGCTATCTACCCATCTACACACACACACACACACACACACTGATCCATCCACCCAACCATCCATTCACATAGCCATCCATCCATCCATCCATCCATCCATCCACCTATCTACTGAGCCATTCAATCAAGCATCTACTCAACCATCCATCTATCATCTATCTAAGCACTCATTGAGCACCAGCTGTGTGCCAGGCCCTGGAGATACGATAATGAACAAACCACACATGCTCCTCATGTTCTTGGAAATTCCGGCCTATAGGAGGAGACCAACATGAAAGTTGAACCTAGGAGGATTAGTGGTGTGAGCCAAGGAGTATAAACAGAGACACATCTGTTGGTCGTGGAATTGGCTCCACCTGGAATGAGCTGTCATTGCACATGGAAGCCAGAGCTCGGCCTGGAGTGGCTGAGAATGTGCTCACAAGTCCTGCCGTGACAGGGCTGACCCAGGAGCAAAATTGTGAAATCATGCAGCTTGTCCATAAACCTCTCTCTCTGTTTGGAAACTTCCAGCACCCACACCAGGGGTTCTCACGCTATCCTCTGAATGCCAGAGCCTCCCACTCAGGCTTCCTGAGCTCCAGAATTCTCTCTCCCTCCTAGCTAACTTTTCCCCTGCTCCAGGACCTCATGTCCTGCAAGTCCTGACCCCCCAATCCTGTTACATACTAATGATGATCCCCCATCAGAGTAGCAGAAGGTTAAGACATGGGAAACAGACCCTGGTCTTCAGAAGATCGTGAAGGAAATGTACCGAATGGTGGCATTTCTGGCACTGTACCGTACCGGATAGCCTGTCTTTGACCATTAAACCCCCATTACTCCTGCTTTAGGAATTAGCCTCTTGATTTCCTCTGGGGATCTGTCCCTTATCTCCTCTCACTCCACGAGATTCAAGTGTGGTTGACACAACCCCCAATTTCAGGAGTGAACACAGGAGCCGGGCCCAGACAACCCAAGTCACAGTGATTGGTTCAGAGATGTCATATGACCAGGCCTATAAGAGTCACCCCTAGGGTGTTGCTGGAAAAGTGGAAAACAAACCATGTTCTTCACCTTAACATGACCACACTGGTACATGTAAGTCCAGAGTTGCCAGAGGCTGGTACATGGAGAAAATGAAACCAACCTAGAGCAAAGCAGAACCAAGGGAAGGGCAAAGGACAGACTGCCACATTATCCAAGTGCCTGGATCCAGCTGTGCCTGAACTCCTGGGTTGGGGGAACTTGTATTATGAGTCACAAAGTCTCGTGTTTTTATTACTTAAATGTGAAGTGAGTCTCTGCCACTGAAAACTGAAAGAATCTTGGCTACCATGATATGGGTGGACTCAAAGAACCACACATAAGGTCAACCCCAGAAGAACACCAGGCACAGATTGGAGTCCTGACATCACGTCCCCCGAGACGGTTCTATGGCTCCATCTTCCCCTCTCCCAGGCAGATGTGGAGACGCCGCTTCAGGTAGCTGCGTGGCCCTGAGCAGACACTCTCCCACTCTTCAGCTACATTGTCTCGTCCATATAAGGTGGAAGGCGGTAGCAAAGGTGCTGCCCGGTGCCCCTGGGGGGGCTTAGTGGGCCGATGCCGGGAGGGTGTGCAGAGCTCGGGTGTGAAGCAGGGGCCCGTCCCCCACAATGACTGAGCTGTCCTCTCCCTAGGCTTCTCAGCGACCCTGGGGTCCTTCCTTTCCTCTGTGAAGCCACAAGCCTCTCATCGTATTTATTTAAGTGAATGAAATGAGGTGACAAACTGCACACAGATCAGCATCCTCTCCCAGCACCAAGGAGAGAAACACGACAGGGAAGGATAAAACCAGTGTTAACAGGGAATTATTTCTGGGAGATGGGATTTCAGACAATCTTAATTTCATTCTTTGTGCCTCTTTTGTTTAGCATTTTACCAGTTTTCTATCGTGAAGTCATATCCCTTTTCTAATCTGACCAAAAACAAATTTTATTTTAAAGGAGAGAAAGAATTAAAAACAGAAATGGGGCAGCCCCAGTGGCTCAGTGGTTTAGTGCCCAGGGCCCAGGGCCTGATCCTGGAGACCTAGGATCAAGTCCCATGTCGGGCTCCCTGCATGGAGCCTGCTTCTCCCTCTGCCAGTGTCTCTGCCTCTCTCTCTCTCTCTCTCTCTCTCTCTCTGTCTGTGTGTGTGTGTGTGTCTCAAATAAATAAATAAATAAATAAAATCTTAAAAAAAAAAAAAAAGCAGAAATGACCCGACATGGAGGCTGGCAGGAGGCAGGGAAAGAGGTGGAGGGGATGTTCCTCGTGGGGGACTCTAAAACGTTGGCCTTCTCTCTGTCTTTTGGAATTTCAGTCCATGGTACCTTAAAATGGATATGCACATGGGGTTTACTTGCCAGGACTCTAAAGAAGCTGCCAAACCCCGGAGCAGCCCAAGAGACAGAAATAGACGAGGTGCCCCAACTGAGATTATCAGAGTTTCCCAGTGATAAGGGCTCCTGATGTGGAAGGAAACGTGTTATGTAAATGCACATCACAGAAGCCGAGTGGGCCGCTCCAAGGCTGTCCACACCAGACATCGCTCGCTGATCACCACTCTCCTCCCACTGAGCCCAGGGAAACCTGCGTGCTGCTCCTGGGATGCCACCCCAGTGGGCTGAGCTGGCAAAGGGGATGAGAGCTAGCTGCCCCACCTGGAGCCTCGGGGAGGGCCCCAGACTTGAGGGGTCTGTGCTCAGCTGGGATGAGGTCGGGAGTCCTGGAGCTGAGAGCAAGTGGACCTGTCCATGGATGAGGGCAGAGTTCTCAGACTGGAGGCTGCCTTGGAATCACTTGGAAAGCTCGTGTACTGATGTGTACACTGTCCCTGATTCTGCAGGACCCAGGTGAGGGGTGGGGACAGTGGGGTGAGGGGACTAAGAACCTGCATTTCTCACAACTTCCCAGGAGATGTAGATGTTGCCGCTCTGGGACCCTGCATTGAGAATGACCAGATTAGAGCAAGAAAAACCCAGAATTCGTCACTGAGGTTGATAAGACGCCAAAGGTTCTCGACATTAACTGCATCCAACCTGACCCCTCTACCTGCAGCCCTGAGATTTTGACCTAGTCGGTTTGGGGTGGGGTCAGTATGGACATTTCCTTGAAACCTCCTCAAGCATCCAAACATGCCACTAGAGCTGAACCCAGTGCTGGAGGCCTTTTCCAAAGTGTCAGATTTCTATTCCCATTACCTCTTCGTGCTTTGAAATGTCCATTTTCCTCTCTATTTATTTATTTGGGGGGACGTGGTAGAACCTAGTTTTAATTGTTCATAGCTATAATTTCAGTGCCAAAGATGGAGCTTGGTGGTTGGCATTTATTAATTACTTATTGAATGACCCATTTCTCTCATGAGTGACCTGGGAGTCCTAATGTGAATCTCATAGGATCTGCTGGATCTTGGGGGGATCTGCTATGGTCACAGCCAACAAGTCTGAAGGAGGAGTGCAATCTTGAAAATCTTGAAAATCTAGAGTATGGTGTGTGCTCCAAGAACAAGGTGGATAAACCAGCCATATCGAAACCCTAGTTATAACAAATGTGATGAAAGAGGAAGGAAAAGAGGGAGAGAGGGAGGGAGGGATGACTTTGATTCTGAAGCCAGAGTACTTAGAAAACCAGGCCAAAGGGAGCCCTGCCTCCGAGTAGAGTCAGAGCTCCAGGAGCCAGAGCCCCTGGTCCAAGAACGGCGCCTGCACAGGAGGCCCCCCGGACATCACTCCTGGACTGAGGGAAATGAGTGGGGGCTTTGGGCAGCACCGTGGGAAGCTGACACCTGAAATCACCATGTATGGCCTGTGGGGTTGCTGGGCTTCTTGTGATTTTTTTTTTTTTTTTTTTTTTTTTTTTTTGCATACCCCAGGGATCCAGATGGCTGAGGTTACTGGGTGAGTGGCTCTGGGCCCAGAAAGATGCTGCTGTGCTTCTTCATTCTTGCCCCGTAGACTGTGCTACCCCAGATCCAAGGAGGCCAAGATCCTCCTCGGGAAAGCATGTCCAGGCCTGGGGATGGGGCTGCAGGAGGAGCAGGTTGGTGAGTTCTACAGACCAGCCCCAAGGCCACACAGGATTGCAGGGCTACTTTTAAAAAGATACCAAGCTTTGCATAAGGGCCTTGGCATGGCAGGCTCCTCCTCCTGTGGGGCATCGCAGCAGGCGCGGGGCGGCGGGGGGGTGGGGAGCTGGGGAGGGGGAGATGGGGACTGCTCCATCCCAATCAGTTTCTGGGATTGAGTCGTCTTTCTCTAAATAAGTAAATTAGCTCTAATACCCTTATTTGCTATCAACCTTATAAACCTAACGCAAACCAGATGGGCCTGGCTTCCCGAGCCCCCCACGCTGCACGGCCCAGCCTCTTCTGATCTGCCCTTGGCTGACTGGCTTCCTTAGCCTCTGCACCCCCTCCTCATCCCTACATAAACAGCCCCTCCAAAAGGAGAGCATGTTTGGATTGCTGCCCATGCAAGAGGCTTCCTGGGGTCCTCCCAGATCCTCCTGAAGAGCAAGCTCAGGAGTCCACAGAGATGACTCATTTACAGGGCCAGCCCCAACCACACCTTTGGTTCCCCATCTCATAATTTATTATTTTGCAATAAGAAAGCATGGATGGTCTTTCCTACTTCTCATCAAAAGTGATGTTTTTATTTCTGGAACTTTAGAAAAGACTATTTAAAAAAAAAGAAAAGAAAGAAAGAAAGAAAGAAGAAAGAAAGAAAGAAAGAAAGAAAGAAAGAAAGAAAGAAAGAAAGAAAGAAGAAAGAAAGAAAGAAAGAAAGAAAGAAAGAAAGAAAGAAAGAAAGAAAGAAAGAAAGAAAATGTAACACCACCTATAACCTGTCTACAAGGATGGTTAATGCTCTGGGAACCGAGACTGGGTACAGTCTCTGCCGGTACTCCTGAACTCTGCTGCTGCAGCGTGAAAACAGCCGTAGACAACACGCCGATGAATGGATGGGCTGTGTACCAATAAAACTTTACCAACAAAACAAAACAGAAGCAGGTGCTGGGCCCTGTTCGGCCCGCGTGCCCTACCCCTGTCTGGGGCCATGCTGTACGACAGAAATAAAGTCTGGGCCTCATATGTAACTTGACATTCTCTACTAGTCACATTAGAAAAAGTGAAAAGACACAGGTGGAATTGGCATCCACCCTGTACTGTATTTAACCCAATGTATACGAAATATTGTTCTAACATGAAACACAATATTAACAAATTACCAATGAGAAATTTTACTTTTTCCTTTTTTATTTTATTTTTATTTTTTTTGGTACCAAGTCTTCAAAATCCAGACTGTATTTTTACACTGACAGCACATCTCAGGGAGGAGGAGTCACATTCCAGATGCTCAGGTGGCCGCGGTGCTGGGTGGCCTGGGTCTGTGCCCTACTTCACTCCTGCAGCTTGTTTTACAAAGCAGCACTCTCACCCACTGCACACTTGGCTGTGATCAGCTACTTAACCTCTCTGTGTCCTACGTTCCCCATTTGTCCAGTGGAGAGCATCACGTCTATCTCATAATGTTGGTTTAAGAATTAAATTAGGAAATGCTCACAAGTCCTGCCTAGAGCCTGGAAAACAGCAGACACCTAACAAGGTGCAAAGTCTCGGGTTAGCTGTCAGCATGAAGGCACAGCCATGGAAAAGCATTATTCTTGTGTGCTCTCGCATCACCCCCACCACCAATACAGCAGGGGCTATTCGAAGTCAACCATCCAGCCCAGCCTCCCAAAGTAGGGAGAGGCCAGCCTGAGGCCCAGAGAGGTTAAGTAATTTATCCAAAGTCACTCAGCCAGAAAGGCCTAAAAGCCGTTAGTAATAATGGGCACATGAAGCCTTTAAAAGTGTCAATTTTTTATTCATCAAAAAATCAATGAGTTTGAAAAGCAATAAATGTGATTTACCACATTAATAGGTTAAACAAGAAAAATCATAATAATCTTAGTAGATGCAGAAAAAGCATTTGACAAAATGCATTATTCATTCATGACCAGAAAGAAACTCTCAGGAAACCAGGAATACAAGGACACTTCCTGATCCTAATCAAAGGCGCTTCAAAACCCTACTGGTGAGAGCCTCAACACTAGAACATGGCAAGGATGTCCTCTCTCAACGCCCCCGTTTACACCCCAGGGCAATCAATTAAGAAAAAGAAATAAAGTGCATGCAGATCAGAAGGGGAAAAGTAAAATTGTCCTTTATTTGCAGGTGACATGATTATCTATTTAGAGAAATCCCAGAGTTCTAGAATAAATAAATGAGCTTAGCAAGGTCATGGGACACAAGGTCAAGATGTATAAAGAACTGACACATACTTCACCCTTTACCCAAAAAATAACTCAAAGTGTATCATTAACACCCACTCGAAGAGTTACAGCGATAAGAGACACTGAACCTGGTTTTATTCCAAGTCTTTTACCCCATAATGTGAAATTAGTGGGACAGTTGATAAATTTTACCCTAAACACCGGTGCATATAGGTATATCGTCCTCTCTGTTTTCAGTGGTGAAAATTTGAATGGCCTAAAGAAAGCTGGAGTAATCCTGAAGCTGAGAGTGTTTCTTTAATTGACTTTGTTCTGTGGTACCAATGACATCTGCGCATATCATCTTTATATCTGAGCCAAGTTGTATGTGGAGAAGTTGCTATAGCTATATTTACAGAAAACAATTTTTACAATTAAAATTCACATTTTAACATAAAAAAGGAATTATTAGCCTAAACATAAGATGCAAAACTATAAAGTTTCTAGGGAAAAAAATATTAAAATCTACATCGCTTTGCATTTGGCAATGTGTTTAGATATGGCACCAAAAAAATCCATAAAAGAACAAAATTAGGGGTGCTTGAGTGGCTTAATCGGTTAAGTGCCTGTCTTCAGCTCAGGTCATGATCTTAGGGTCCTAAAATTGAGCCTTATGTCAGGCTTCCTGCTTGGTGGGGAGCCTGCTTCTCCCTCTCCCTCTGCGCCCCCTCCACTCGTGCACTCTCTCTCTCTCATATTATTAAATAAAATCTTTTTTAAAAAAAAAGAACAAAATTAATAAATTGTGCTTTATCAAAATTAAAAACATTTACTTTGTTAATGACACTGTAAAAAGAATGAAAATACAAACAACAGACATGGAAAAAATATTTCCAAATCAGATAGCTGATAAAAATGACTTGTATCCAGAATATATAAAGAACTTAACAATAAGAAAATAAACAGACCAATTAAAAATGAGCAAAAGATTTGAACAGATACTTCATCAAAGAATATATGAAAAAATATCCAACATCTGTTGTCATTAGGGAGATGCAAATTAAAATCACAGTGAGGGGCCCCTGGGTGGCTCAGTCAGTGAAGCATCTGCCTTCGGCTCAGGTCATGATCCCAGGTTCCTGGGATCAAACCCCACATCGGGCTCCCTGCTCAGTGGGGAGTCTGCTCCTCCCTCTCCTCCCCGCTCCTGCTCTCTTTCTCTATCTCTGTCGGTGTCTCTGTCTCTCTTTCTCTTTCTCTCAAATAAATAGTTAAAATCTTTTGAAACACACACACAGTGAGATGTCACTACATGCCTGTTAGAATGGCTAAAATCCAAAAACCTGGTAGGAATTCTCATTCCTTGCTGACACTGCAAAAATGGTAGGGTCACCTTTTAAGGCAGTTTGGCAGTTTCTTATAAAGTTAAACATACGCTCACTATAGTGAACGGAAAAGTCATGTTTACACAAAATCATTTATGTGAATGTTTAGAGCAGCTTTATTTGCCAAAAACTGGAAACGACCAAGATGTCCTTCATCAGACGAGTAGATGGACAAACGGTAGGACATCCATACAACGGAATACCACTCGGCAGTAAAAAGGATGGGTTTGTCATCACTTCACACTACAGGAATCAGCCAAGTGCATTTTGCTAAGTTCACGAAATCAGATGCAAAGGTGACATCTTATCTAAGGCATTTATATGACAGTCTAGAAAAGGAAAGATTGCAGCATGGACAGCAGAGAAGTGGTTGCAGGGAACTGGGAGCAGAGGAGTAATGCATTAAAAGGGACACGCACGGGAATCCTGAGGGCAGTGGAACTGCCCTTTGTGGCACTGGGTGACGCCAGACTAAAAACGTTCGTGGGAAAACGGGTGACATCTGAATGAAGTCCACAGTTTAGCTGATGATAATGTACCAGTGTGAATCCCGTCGCTTTGATTGACGATCAACGTTCCAGGGCTGCGAAAGGTGACAGTGCTGGGGGAAACTGAACAAATGCATACGAGAACTCTGTTTTCCCTTCGCAATTACTCCAGAATCAAAGAGCTCCCTTGTGTTTCTAGCCAGGGAGCTTTGTGGGTCACCCCTGTTACTGTCCACACTCTGCGTCCTCTCGTCTGATCTGGTGTGCAGTGCGCTCCCCCAGGTCTCATCCACCTGTCCTCATCCAAATGTGGCAATAGACACAAGAAATGAGACCCCGTTCTTGCCATTTACAGAGGAGGGTCTGGGGTGCCCAAAGATGGCGAGGAGCTCGCCCCATGTCGCAGAGAACGCAAGCACTGGTGCTGCTGGTTCCTGGCTGGTCCTGGCTCCAGCTCCCACCCCCGGGAGGCTCACTAACCATCTGTTTAAATGCAGGGAACGTAGCAGTCATCAGTACTCTTCACTCCACACTTTGGGTCCCCTCCGTCCTGCGGCATGCAGACACGGGGCTGTACTTCCACCCCCTTGTGCATGGATGGGTCATACACTAGTTCTGGCCACTCCATTGTGGGCAAAAATGATGTGCATCATTCCAGGCCAGGACATCCTTCAGGCCCCCATCTCCCTCAGGCACAGGGGGCTGGCCATGGTCCAGGAGGTGGCTGCTCCATCAGCCGAGGACGCTATGGGACCACAGGGAGGCAAGGACCCTGTCTTGCATGGGGCGCATGGGGGGAGAAGAGAGGCCTGGTTTGCATAAGCCACTGTGAAGCCACCGTGATCTGAGGGTCACTTAGCATTGCAGCAGGACCCACCTGATGGACTTGGTAAGGGCAGGGGATTAGTAGGTGCACAGTCTGAAAAGTAAGGAGAGGCCTTCCAGGTCACTTTGGCCTTAGAAATTGGGTCCTGCTGTCTTGACACCTGCTCTTTTCTTACTACCTGTGTAGCGGGCCCAGAGCTCCAGGTGACATAGGGGCAGGGAGAGGAGTGTGGACAGCCAACTAGCCGGAATTCCTGTGATCCCGTCAGGACAGAGCTGTGCCTCACCCCAGCCCCCGTTCCTCCAGGCAGTGGCAACGATAAGCACAGCGAGC
Source organism: Canis aureus (assembly GCF_053574225.1). Lineage (NCBI taxonomy): Eukaryota > Metazoa > Chordata > Mammalia > Carnivora > Canidae > Canis > Canis aureus. The sequence continues at coordinate 22,331,982 of NC_135613.1, read as the reverse complement.
AAGACAGCATGGGGATTCAACGCATGGCTCACGGTCGACGCCCTACAGCAGCCAGATCAGTGGAAGCAATGGCAGGTCTGCAACATAACAAGAGGCTCCCTGGGCTTATTCTTCACCTGGGACATGAGCCTTCCCGGCCCCCGAGGGGGGCTAACTGGACCCCGTGTGCCATCGCCGCATGGGTCTGTCAGTTAAACACCAGAGCCACAAGGATGGGGCCATCCTGCTGCCTGCTGGTCACTCAGCTGGGCACAGGGGGGCCGGGATTTCAGAGTCCCCTGCTCCAAACGCCACCTGGCTGGACGCCCTGGGACTTGGCACACATTACCGCAGCTGGGAGGTACAAAGCCAGCTCAGTCCTGTTTTCTCTCCATGAAGTACGATGGCTCCTAAATTCATAAAAGTGACTTATCACCCCCTCACTCTATTAATCCTGACTCCTCCTGAAACCTGCCCGGCTGCACATATCCCATCGACAGAGGTTATGGGTCTCATACACGTGGTCATGGTCCCCTTGCCTCCCGGCCCCAGATGCCAGCAGTGCTGAAGGCACACAGGACCCACCAGCAGGGACGTGAGAAGATAGCATGCAGCTTGCCCAAGCACTGACCAAAAACCAGGTTTTTCCACCAAGGCTTTTACAGGATGTAAGGGTTTGGGGTGAGGCCTCATGGGGCCACTGAGTGGTTGGCTAAGGGGTCGTGTGGAAGTGAGCCAACAGGCCTCGGTGTCCTTGGCTGTGGGGCAAGCAGCAGCCCTCCGTGGGAGGGTTGTCACAAACACAAGCCAGGTCACAGATGCCCCGCTCTCGGAAGCACTCAGGACCCAGCACTGCTCCATACTTGATCAGTGTGGTAAGGATTTCTGATTAGTCATGAGGCCTGTCATCCCGGGAGCATGACGGCTACACACCCGTGTGTTCGTGCATCTGGCACCATGCTAGGGGCTTCAGGGCTCAGCGGCCTCTTCTCCCACTGAGGGTGAGGATTGTTCTGAGGATCAGGAGTTTGAACAAAGTGCTTGGTGCATGTAGTGGGCTCCTGGCCCCAAAAAATACAAGTCCATGACTTCACCCCCAGAGCCTGGAGATGTGACCTTACCTGAGGAAAGGGTCTTTGAAGATGTGATTAAGTTAAATGTCCTGAGGTGAGAGCATCCTGAAATACTCGGATGGACCCTACATTCAATGTTGAGTCCTTAGAAAGACTGAGGGATGTTGAGACACGAAAGACAGGCCATTCGAAGAGGGAGGCGGAGGTAGAGGGACACCTGCAGCCCCCCACAGCTGGAAAGAGCAGGAAGTTCCCTCCCCTGCAGCCCTCCAAGGAAGCACAGCCCTGCCACTCTTGGATTTCAGACCTCTGCCTTCCTGAACCAGCAAAGAACAGGTTTCTGTGCTGTAAGCGCCCTGGTTTGGTTCCAGTGGACTGCAGGAAGGGCGCACGGCCCAGCTCTGGGCACGTGGCTCACGTTCAAGTGCATCTCGAGCACCCTCCCCGGGGCCCCCCGGTCTGGCAGCAGGGACACAGCAGTGAGCATCGTCAGCGCCATGGGGAAGAACACTGCGCGGGACTACTCCTAGTCATCCTTAGGCCATTTCGCTCCACTGCCCCATGCCCATGTCTAAAACAGAACAAACCTCAACCCCACACCAGGGAATGCCAATTATCCGACAGACTCCGTTTGCCTCCCATCTGGGTCTGTCCTGAGGCCTCTGCATGGTTTGCAATCTGGGTTTCGGGGGATGGGTCTTGGGCTGCTCAGGCACTAGAACAGGGCCTGGTGGTCAGAGAATCCCTTAACCCACAGGGGTGGGGTCCCAGCCAGTAAGCCTGGGTCCCCCTGGTCCACGGAGAACTCAGGCTTCGAGCCTCATTGGCAGGCCTCGATGCGGCTCCTCTGGCCTAGAGGGTCAGGTGACCGAGCCCTCTGAGATCCCAAGGGCTGGAGACCTTCGTTGGCAAGGAGAAAACCAGAGAGGAGGCCACCATCCCTCCCCCCGAAGCCCTGTGGGTGCTCGCACCCCAAGATAGGACTGGGGCCAGGCTGTAGGGGTCAGAGACACCACTTCCCGGGCCTCTGTTTTCTGGTCTTATAGATGGGCTTATTCGGAGTACTTCACATGCAAGTGCCTGCATGCTGGACATTACGACAACATCTGCATTAAATCGTGGCGCCTACAAGGTGGACTCCAGCAATCTGTTTGAATTAGAGACATCCTGATTCCAAACAGAGTCCACTAGCTTTTTACTCCCAGACAAAATCGAGTCCACCCTGTTAGACATGAGCCCTGTGATCACAGGGAGGTGGCTTCGACAGAGGCAGGGCCAGCAGTGGCTGAGCCACCCGCAGGCCACCCGCCACCAAGCCTGGTGGTGGCTTAATCCATCCCACATGGAGCCCTGGTAGGCGCTGACCTTTGCCCATTAACCCCGAGACCCCGCTGCCCTGGCTTAGAACTACTGTCTGTGCCCGATAACCCCTCGCGCCATAACCCAGCAGGCCTCGCCCTGGCTGCAGAGATGGGCTGATAACGCACTGCGTTCCGGGGTCAAGTGAGTGGGGCTCGGCTAACAGCCCCACTGCCTGTAAAAAGTAAAGATCCCGTGCCTCAGCCCCTCGAAACAAGGCCACTGCGCTCTGGGCCTCCTTCGCCATGCAAACCTGGAGGGAATCACCCAAGCAGTGCAGGAACTGCTGGCAGAGGGCGGCCAAACTCGCCCCAAAGAGGCTTCTCCTGGGCCTTGTAGCCCTGCTGAGAAGAAGTAGCCATGATGTCTGTCCTGTTCCAATCTTTCAGACAAGTTGTGGATGTAGATTCAAGGGCTGTAAGAGAGAGCCCAGGGGGGCAAGGAATCCCAGAGCTCACCCAGGAGGTGACCTAGGACTGTGGACTTGGCTTCTTGGTGGGGAATGGGCCTGGGTCCAATCCCACCTGCTTTGCACCTGAGCAACCATAGGCAAGTCACTCCCCTGACCTTGGTTTGCTCCTCAGTGAGATGGGGCAAGGGATCTGGGAGGTGGTGCTCCCAGCAGCTTCCAGCACAGCAGCCAACGGGCAGTGACAGCACGGTCAGCAGCATCCCCCACCCTCCCTGGCTTCCATGTTGAGTCACCCCTCAGACCTCCTTCCTAGGAAGGCCAGAGAGTCAAGACATGATAGGTGTCCGGCTAGCCCACACCGGTGTGATCCCTGCAGCGAGTCCTGCTCCCGCACCCTGCCCCAGGTGACACAGAGTCACCTCAGATGTCCTCTGAGCCTCTTCCTCCCAACTCGACCCCATGTGTGGGAAAGTCAGATCTGGACAGGAAAGAGCGGGTCCACCAGGCATGAGACTCAAAGCCCCAAAGTGTCTGTGGATGTCGACAGAGAACCATCCTTGCCAGGACACCAGGCAGGTCCCTGAGACTGGTGCAGACACAAGCAAGGTGTCACCCTGGGCCTGGGTGGGCGGCCAGGGCTCACCCCACGACCGAGGCTGCCCATAGCAGAGTCTTGTCCGAGCCCCAGACATCGGAAGCACTACACGAACACCTGAGATTGTGCCTCTGGGGACTTCAGGGACCGGCTTTGGGGCCAGGGAGCTGTCAGAGGCTGGGGGAAGTTTGAAGAGAGCCTCCTGGGAGTGCTGTGAGTGGAGCGTTTTGGAAGCAGGAGGAGGTGAGGAGTGTGCCCCACTCATCCTGGCTGGAAGCAGAGAACACCTGACCTCTGGAGCAGACCGCGCAGATCATGACATCTCGGGGGCCCCCCCTCTGGTGCCCTCTGGGGCTGGGAACACAAGAGAGAAGTCAGGGGGGCCGTGTTGCAGGCTCTGAGCTGCTGCAGATGCTCAAAATCACACACGGAGCAGGCTCCACCTCGACACTCAACCCGCAGGAGGCTGACACCAGAGACTGTTTGACTCGTTCTGATTCCAAGATGGAAGGGAAAGGGCAGCGTGTTTGGGACCCACGGCCCCTGTCTGCACTAAATAGTTCAGGACGTGCTGCTCAGAGTGGGGTCCCCAGACCAGCAGCTGCAGCCTCACCTGGGAGCTTGCTGGAAATGCAGATTCTTGTCCCACCCCTCCCTGACCCCCAACACCGTGAACCGGTGACTCCAGGGGCAGGGCCACTGCTCCTCGATTTAACAGCCCCTGCTAACTGCCGAGAAGCTGTGTCAGAGACCCTGGGAGGTTTAAGGTACCCCGTCCCAAATACCTGGCAGCGGGGACACAGGTGCTGACAGTAGGCCCTGGGCACCAGGCGTGGGGCATGCCTGGAGCCCTGACTCCCCAGACTGTGTCATGGGCTTGATGCCAACAACCCTCCACGGACCCTCCATGGTTAGACTGAAGGATGGTCTAGCATGATGTGAGGGAGACCTACGCTGCTGTTTACATTATTTATTCCTTACCATCATCATCATCTGCTTGGCTGGGGAGCAGCACCTGCTTGAGTTGAGACAGGTAGAGGTCACCCACAGGGCAGCTGGGAAGTCTGAGAGAGGAACCCTCTGGGCTGGGACACGTCAGAAGTGGTCCCCCTTGAGAGCAGATGCCATCGGCCAGAGGCCAGCTCCCAGACTGCAGATAACCCAGAGACACCCATCCACCCCCCAGGGATGGAGCTCTCCCACGGAGGTTGTGCAGGTGCCGCCAGCCCACCCGCCTCCCTGGGTCTTGTTCCCCTCTGCCCTGCCTTCAGGAGCCAGCATCAGGCACTGGGAGATGCTCGAGACACTTGTTGGACCAGTGAGCCGGAGCAAGGGCGCTGGGTCCCCTTGGCCACCCGGCACGTCATGAATCGCCCACTCCCTCATCACCTCTTGTCCTCTGTCTGGGACACTGGCCCCTGGGAGCTCCACCTGAAAGTGTGGCCCTGCACCCCAACAACTAGCTCCTTATTCTCCAGACTTCTTCAACCGGGCAGCTAGTTGTGTGTTCACCATGACCCATCTCAGCATGATTTGAGATGCACAAAACAGTCTGGACACAGGGAGGTCTGGCGATAATGATGATGACGATCTTGCCCACCGTCCAGTGGCGGGACCAATCCACCAACAGCCATTAGCTTACCAAACAGTATTGCTTTGTTTTATTTAATTACATAGTGCGTCCAAGTGCCCAGAAGAACGGGCAGCTGCGCAGAAAGAACATTCGAATCAACTGCCCCACCCCACACAGATGCGCACTGGTGCTTTCTTGGACAACAAAGTCTCCCCAAGAGCTGAGCAGACAGGTCCAGGGCGAGGGGGGCCGGGGAGGGGAGCCGGGGCGCGGGGAGGCCAGCGCAGAGGGCAGCTGCAGCTGGTCTGACTAATGGAGGGGCCCCCCCTTGGACAGGGCTTACAGACATCAGCCCAGATAAACGCATCGTCTGTGCAGGCCATTTTTCCTCTGCTATCTCCTGTTGAGGCCATGCTAACACCCCGTCAGCCCGCCGAGTGATGGATGGCCTTGGGGCGCCGACCCGCCCCACCCCCTTGTGCAGACCTTCTGAAGAGCTTTTCAGAGCCCACCTGCTAGCCTGCCAGAGCGCTTCTCTTTGGGGTGAAGAGGGAGCACCCCAGGCTGCAGCGTCACACACGTGAACCCCTTGCACACACGAGCCCGCACATGCACACTCGCTACCGCTTTACACCCACCGACGTGCAAGGTGTGGGCCCCAGCAAGCCCGGCTCTCAGAAAGTCATCTGGGATCACACGGCCGGACCTTGAGCCCCTTCCTAACCCTCTGCACGTCTTCATAGGGGTCACACTCAAGCCCCAAGGGGGCCACCATGCCAACAGGACAATTCTGGACGAGGCCAGCTGTCTCCGGGGAAAAACTGGCTGGGGCCTCCAGTCCCCCGAGCCCTCAAAGGCGGTCAGAAGCGGCGGGGCGATGGCGAAGCCCGAGGCCAAGCAGTCCACCTCCAAGCCGTGAACTCCCTGTGAAGGAACAGAAAGAGCCACACATGCTCCTGCTTGGGAATGGATGTGCGAGTCACGCGGCTGTGCCGGATAAGCAGCGGGCTGGCCGGCGGGCCCGACCCCTCCTCGGACACATCCAGGCCCGTCGCCCACCCCGCCCCTCAGCCCCAGCCGTCTCCGGGGAAATGACAAACACCGGATAGAACCGATGGGACCCCGGAGGCCGGATGCCCACCACTGGGGACTGTTTATGTTTGAGTCCGTCCTGGAAGAAAAATGTGAGAACGCCTTTCCAGAACATGGTGGCCAAGCGAGGTCTGCCCGGGTGCCAGGGAAGCCGCACAATGGGGCAAATGCGTAGCGGAAGGATAGGGCTGGGCACGGCCACCGCCGGACAGGGGACCGGGCAGATTGGGCCCTTCCCTCCGCACTCTGCCCACACGCTGCACAGAGGCAGCTCGGGTCTGCTCCCCCGCCTGGTACTCCAGGCCTGACCCTGTCCCTGGGCCTACCGAGGCACACGAGCCAAATCCAGGTTGGTTTTGATGGTCTGTAAAAACACTGAGTTTGGGGCAACGGACACTCTACACGCCTGCACACAAGTTCCGCGTGAGAGTTGTCGTAGGGCCTTTCCAGAAGCGGCCCTTTTATTTTATTCCAGCTCAGACACTGTGTCCACTCAGGGGCAGGACGAGAGTCTCCTTGTGGAAGACGGGGAGCTTTCAGCATCAGGCATCAGGAGGCCGATCGTGTGACTTCCCAGGAAGCTCCAAGAGCATCAGAGCCAGACCACATCACTGTTACTGGCCTCACCTCTTAATAAAGAACCAAAATCCTTGGGGTGTCCACCCAGAAAAAAAAGTCACTGTCCATTAAAACCCTGCCATGTGCAAAGTGCAGTGGGTTAAAAACCCCTGACGCCCAAGGGAAAAGCCAGCGGCTTCTATGAACCAGGGGAAGTCGTCCTGGGCTCTCAGGAGACTGGCATTTGGGGACTGTCGGGCCTGGTGTCCCTAGTAAGAGCTCTGCTTCGCACCGGTGGGGTGGCTGCAGGCAAGGGGCTTGCCCCTCTCGGCCTGGGCGTCCTCGCCTGCAGAGCGGACATGTCGTGGCACACCCCGCCCCTTGCTTAGGAGTGGCCGAGAAAAGCACATGAGGTGATGCACAGAAAACTCGTGAGTTGGCCCCAGGAGGTAGACGGATGTGTCTGTGCCTACGGGGGACCCCAGCCGACAGAAGTCCCTTCCCTTGGTCACAGAGGCCAAACTCTGCTCCACGACGTCCCCGGTGGGCCAAGCTCCCATCACGAGGGCCTTGTCCTGGTCCCCGTGGCCCAGAGCTGCCCACCCGCCACAGCGGGGCCCAGGAGAGCGGTGCAGGGGCACTGGGAAGACCCACAACCACAGCATCGGACCCGCCGGCCCTCGCCCTTGGCAAGGAGGTCTGAGAACAGAGTCTTTATTTGGGGTGATGACTTCCCTTGCTTTAAAATCAGGGGTGTGATGACACAGGGGAAGGGGAGGTGGGCGCAGGGAGGTAAGCACCGTCTCGGTCACAGCCTGTGAGGTAAGTACTCTCGACTCCATTTCACAGACGGCAACACCGAGGCTCAGAGCCTCCCCACGGTGCTGCCCCGCCCCCGAGGCCTGGGCCCCGGGGCATGTTTTCTCCCACCAACACGTGCGGGCTCACCCAGCAAGCCGTGCAGTGAGCGTGGGGCCTCCAGGGGAGAGACCACCCTGCCAGGGCGGCCTGGGGGCCTTCTCAGGAATGTGCTGCTCAGAGGCCCTCCCACAGGGTCATCTGTCTCACTGCCTCCAGGGATTAAGATAGCAGAGAGGGAACCTCTCCCTGGAGAGCCATGCTGCCCGTCCTCCCCTCCTCCCTGCGCCCACCTCGTCGTTGGCAGTGCCCCGTTGGGGAAGGCCAGGCAGGGCCAACTCTCCACCGCTGCTCTTGACTCTGGTGAACCCACACTGGCAGGGGATCTGCTGGGCCGCACGGAGCCAGGCACCGCATGGCATCATCAACCAAAGAGGTGGTCACTCCCCCATAAGGACGTGAAAGCACAGAGGCATGAGTCACCTGGCCCAGGTGACTGGGTGGGAGGAGTCCTCCCCACACAGGGAGACGTGTCTCTCTGGCCAGGTTCAGCCGAACTGTAGCTCAACACGACCTCCCGATATATGCTGCCACTGCGCACCTGTACCAGCCAAATCCAGAGCCACCCTCGGACAGGTTTCAGACTCCAAGAGATCTGGATTCAAAAAGAATATTGTTGCCATGGGGGGCGTTAGACCTGCACCACCCATGTGCAAATCCTGGCTCTGCCCTTCCTGGCAGGCGTTGCCTCTCAAGGCCGCCGTCCCCCCAACCTGCAGCCCGGGGAGCACAGTGGCTGCTCTTTCGGGCTGTTGGGAGAAGGAGACAGTGGTTGGCATCACTGTCCTGATTTGTATTCTTCTTTGCATGTGGAATGAGGCCAAAATTTGAAATAATTAAATGCAAGAGAAAAGAGATGGAGGGGAATGTGCAGGGAGAGGCCCAGCATGGACTGTAGCTGCCTGAAGAAGCATCCTGGCTGCTGCCCCGACCGCACCCCCTTCTGCCTACCTGTTCACCGCAGAGCCGCACAAATGCGCCACCAGCAAAAAAGAAACACAGTGAAAGTTTTACAGCTTCTTCCTTTTATTTTATTTTATTATTTTATTTTATTTTATTTTATTTTATTTTATTATTTTATTTATTTTTTCAGCTTCTTCCATTTCAAAGCATGGTTCTTGCCCACAGAGAACTGGTCTGGACACAGGAAGCCGGATCAGGGAAGCCCCAAGTTCAGTGATGGCTGGGATGGCACCCCAAGGTGTCTGGTGCCAGAGCCACGCCACCCCCATGAGGACAGGGCACCAGGCCATGTGCTGGGACTGTCAGATGCCAGCCTCCCCAGAGGCAGACCCTGAGACAAGGCTCTGAGAGCCAGCACTGTATTTGGGGGCAACCAGAGGAGCGCCAGCAGGAGAAGGGAGACCCCAAGGGCGAGACTGCCCTGCTAGGTGCCTCACAGAGCAGGAGACCATGTGGGCAAGTGGGCTAGTCCCCTGGACACTTGGGGAGCTGAGCAGAGATCACCCCGCCTGTCCAGGACAGGGAGCCAGCAGGGCTGCCCATGTGGGAAGCCACATGGGGCCACACATCCCACCCCAACATTCCTACCCTAATCTGCATTTCCCTAAGTTTTATGTCATGTGCTTTTTAATAAGAGAGCTAACTATGAATCTGATAAAAGACACAAGAACAGTTTGCCCCGAATTTCTCCCCAGAAGTGTCAGCTCTGCAGTGTCATGGTCCCTCTGCATCTGGACCCAGGTCTTTGCCTCTGGCCACACACCGCTCCCACCCCCTTGGACACCTGCAGCCCATCGGGTGACACGTCATTATATATTTGAACAACTACTGGTGTCCATCAGCAGCCTGAGGCCATCACTGCCTGGCTCCGATAACCCAGTCCTGACAAGGCCCCCTTGAGATAGAAATTCCTCACTTCTTGGTGGTCAGGGCTGGAGTGACCCCAACGGGAGCTTGCCTTCATTTTGGCACATTCAAATTAATACTAAACCGTTGCCCGTGGAAAGGCAGTACCCCCAACACAGCAGGCGTGGAGACCTGGGCTCTCCTCCTACACCCTGGGAACCTTGGGATGCTCCAGGGCTGCAAGCTGGACCCCCTGATGCCCAACCATCCAAGTCACCTGCCTGTCCACCCCTGCCTTTGACCTCATGATACACACAGTCACAGGGCAAAGTGCCAGTCAAGGATGTGTGTCCTTGCTTCTTTCTTTCACACATGGTTTTTTTCTTGCTGCCTATCAAATGTCTGACCTTCTCCCATCAAAACTCACCCTCAAAAATAATGTCTTCCCCATCACCCACACCCCATATGAGTCAGGGGGTCAGAGGGTGATTGCTTTGGGGGCAAAGGGTCACACTGGGGGCTTGGATACTGCCAGCGCATGTGTGGCAACTTCTACTCCAGCTGAGTGCATGCCCACGTCGTGTCCCAGCAGTTGCGCTCCTGGGTACACGCCCAGCACGAACGCCTCCATATGGTCACTAAGTTCCACGTGCAAGAAGGCCCATCGCAGGCCCTATTGGGAACAGCAGAGAACAGGCAACCACCAAACACTTACTGCCAGGACCGTGAGAAGGATCAACCCACGGGTTGTGCTCATGACGTGAATACTTCAGGGCAGCAAGAACGAGGCTCAGGGCCACCCCAGAGAATCCCAGCTAGCTCCATGGCTGGGTCTGGGATGCCACTTGTACATGTGCCCCCAACACAAACCAGGGTCCTCCCCCAGACGAGGTTGAGAGCCACCTCCTGGAACGGTATCTTGGGAACAGAGACTAGACCTGAAACCCTGCCGGGGTCAGCCATGCTGTGTGACCTTGGGCAATTGCCTCAAATTCTCTGCACACTTTCCTTTCCACCTCTGAGAGCTGGAGGTAGTGATACAGGCCACAGACATAAGCAAAATAGCACAAAATCTTGTACATGTGATAAAATAATACAGCAAGGATACTAATTGGGAGCTGTGGTGCATAGGCAGGGATTCGATGCCTTGTTGTGTTTGGAGCCCTTAGAACATCACCTGGTGTCAAGCTAGATGCCTCAATGCGACTGTGATTTTTCCTAGGCAGTGTGCGGGGTAGTAGAAAGATTGTAGGCTTGGAGACTGGGGCACCTGTAGGCTCAGCCACTTACTGTGTGTCTTTAAGAGAATCACTTAACCTCTCTGACCCCAGTTCCCCATCCATAAAATGGGTTGTTTTGGGGACACAGACAAGAAAGCGCAGCTTTCTAAAAGGTACAGCATGGATTCTTGGGTGGTAAGGGAAAGTAATTTTAGGTGGTCAATGGGCAAAGCTTTTATTTTAATGGTAAATAGATTTCTTTTAATGCTCATTAGGAAAAAAATGCAGAATTAAATATCAAATTTATCACTTTTCAGAACTATTACTGATACTGGGGTTCCTTTTCTATAGCTAAATGTCTTCTATAGAGAGCCCATTTAAAGAAAAATATTCGTAAAATAGTGCCCAGGGAACAAAGACACGGCACCCAGGTGGAGTTCGGCTGGCACGCTGCCCACAGTCCCCCTGCCACCTGAGCCCCCACTGAGCCCGCCTGTCCCTGCTTCTCAGCCTGGACCAGGGGACGGTGCCCGCCCGGTGCGGGGAAGCCCCGTCGGGGGAAGCCGTGCAGGCGGGTGTCCTGAGGACGCAGGCACTAGCGTGTGGTCTGTGCGGTTCCTCCGAGAGCCCCCACTGGGGCTTGTGCAGGATCCTGCACAGTTACCAGAAACCTTCACTAACCCTTTGGCCTGTCTCCCTTCCCCACAGCCTCGTCCGGGCTCTGTGTGGACAACAAGTGACCACGAGCGTCCTGATTTCCGACCACATAAAACAGAAGTCCCAAACTCAGCGTGTCGGCCGGGCTGTGCTCCTTCTGGACACTGTAAGAAGAATCTGTTCTGTCTTTTTCTGCATCTGGAGGTGCCTTCATCCCTGGGTTTATGACCTCTGCCTCCATCTTCAAAGTGGGCAGGGACGCAGCCTCAACCCCCTCCCTCTTCCTTCTTTCAAGGGCCCTGTGGTGATGCTGTGCTTGCTCAGATGACCCAAGACAATCTCCCTGTTTTAAAATTTGTAACCCAATTGCACCTGCCACGTCCCTTCTGCTATGTAAGGTCACATACTGGCAGGTTCCAGGGATTCAAACGGAGATGTCCTTTGGGGCCATTATTCTGACGACCATAGACGTCTGGGACGACCCTCCCCACCCCGCACTCGGCTACCTCCACCCAGATCCTTGCCTCAGGCTCGGCCTCTGGAGGACTCAAACCCACCAGATGCACGCTGCCCCTCGGCCCTTGCAGCTTCCTTGTCCTGTCCTATAGGGAACCAATGTGGGATGTCTGTGTGGCACCTGACCTCATGCTGCCGCCATGCCCACCTGCATCCTAGCGCACCCCCATCAGCCGGTGTTCCCGGTGGCCCTGGAGTTTCCCCTCTGGAAGAGCAAGTTTTGTCTCCAAGTTGATCCTGATGGCCTATTCACCTTACAGGAAAGACCCCAAATGAGGCAACATTGGCTGCTTTCCCTGAACCTCCCAGCGCCCCTCTGCCTACTGTAGCTGGGATCCCCAGGCTGCCGGGGTGCCTGAGACTGAGCGGACACCCTGCTCAGCTGAGGTGACCAGGCCACAGGACAGCGGGGCCTCTCTTGGTAGAGGGAAGATTTTTTCCTACACTCCTGGGCCTGGGAGTTGAATCTGGCTGCCCCAGTACAAAACCCAGCTCTTCCACTCCCTAGCTGGGTGACACTGGGCCAATCATTTCATTTCCCTAAGCCTCCACTTTCCCATCTGAGAAATGGGACAGTATTTACCTAGTCCAGGGATGGTGCCGCAGAAGCCAAAGCTGCACTTGAGGAGAAGGCAGCGGCGGGATTGGCCACAGCTCCACCAAGTCTGGACTTTATCTTGAAAGTCCCTTGAGGCTTTCATGACATTGCTCAACTGGAGCATCAGGCCTTGGCACCTGCATGGGCAGACGACGGGCCAGGGTCCCCGAGAGGTCGGGGGGCACAGGTGCGGGGCAGCTGATGTTCTGCTCCGGGGAGGCCTCTGGCCAGGATCTGCCGCTGGGAAGACATGGGGCCCGTGTGACCTGGAGCCAACATCTACGGACTGTGTCTGGGCCGAAGCTGGAGCCCCGCTGTTCAGTTGGTTACCTTCAGGGGACACACACCCCACAGAGGAACAGCCTGGCTTGGAAGCACTGCCTCGCTCGGGAAGAGCACCGACCATGCTGCCCAGTGTGGATTCTCCTTTCCAGGTCTCTCCTGCGCGTGGGCAGCTTGTCTGGGGCCTGTGGCAAGGATGGAATACAGACGCAGAGCATCCCCTCGCCTCGGGGACCCTGGCGGAGAAACCGGGCAGAGGCCGACGATGGATGAGACCAAGACGCACACCATCGCTGCCTGCATCCCGGAGTGTGTTCTGGGGAGGACCTTGCCCCCAGGTGGCCTTGGATGAGGGTGGGACTCAGGGCTCTCCTACGGCTCTGTCCGCAGCAGGACCCACACACAGTCGGACGGGAGCCAGCACAGGCGCAGCAGAGCCCCTGACGCATGTTGCCTTGACCATCCTCACAGTAACCCCGGGAAGGAGGTGCTCTGCGTCGGTGCCGCTTTATAGATGAGGAAGCCGAGGCCCAAGGACACACAGCCAGTGAGTGGTGGAGCCTGGGCTCGGAGGAAGGCCGTGTGAACAAGCGGACGCATGCACACGATGCAGCCGCAAGCCAGGGAACGAGGCAAGGAGAGAGCATGGCCCCGCCGACACCTCGATCTCAGACTCCCAGCCTACTGAAGTAGGAGAGGACAAACCTCTGGTTGGTGACAGCGGTCCTGGACATCTGGAAACAGCTGCTCTACCCGAGAGCGCAAGGCAGGCTGCAAGTGCTGCGGTGTTAACGCCCCTTGGGGGAGATGGGAGCCAGTGACGAGACACCCGGCACCTCACCCCTCGGCTGGGACATCAGTGGGGGACGTGTGCCACACCCTCTCCGAGGACCCCCATGGGGCCATGCTCTAGGAACCCAAGGGTGCTACCTGGATGACTCCTTGTGGCCTTGTCTCACCTCCCCACCACCCTGCTGATGCCCTCCCAAACATGCTACGAGCACTTGAACTCGAGGCTTGTTGGGGAATAAAATGAAGACACCATCTCTCCCCGTCTGGACACAACACCTCCAAGGACAAGGACCCAGAAACATGAACCTTTCTTAAAGACTTATTGAGTACCTGCTTGGAGCTTTGCATGGAGTACAGCAGAGAACACAGGCCCAAATCGGGGGCTATATGCAGACGAGATGCCTCTCATTGACGGACCTAATTGGCTGCCAGGGGGAGGTGGGGGTTCACCACTGAACATTGCCTTGTCCACCTTTACCTAAGTTGAAGGTCTCATCTTTGCACACCATGACTCCTAAATGGACTGACCCGATGCACAAAGACTCATAATAACTCAACTCACAAGAGACTGATATATACTCCATAACCTATATTTCGTAAAGGCTCTGCCTTTCCAGGGACTGGAGTTGCTCAGGCTCCCAGGCACCACCTTTCTGGCCTTCTGACACAGACACCCAAGGCCGCTGGGAGAACATGGGCCCATCCCTGCAATCACAAGGCCTTAATGATCGTGCTGCCTGTGTTCTAAATGTGTCCTCTTCTGCCCACCCCCACCCAGGGCAGGGACCTCCTCTGTCTGGTTCACAGCTGTGTCTCCAGGGCTGGCACAGACTTCAAGGCAACACTAACTGCAGGAGCTCACATCTCATGCATGTGAAAGTGCAGCGTGGAAGCGGTCAGTCAGCACCCGCTCTTGCCACACGGTCACGCAGGAGCTCCGTCCAGTTTGTGTCCTTGTGGTCCTGGTATCCGATCCTGCGGCATCCAGCGGGAGACAGAGGGAGACGGAGAGTGTGGAGGACACGGCCCACTTCTGAATACCTTGGTGAAAAACAGCAGCCACCTTCCTGCTCACTCCTGTGGTGAGATCAAGTCATGTCACCCCACCTGGATGCCGTGGCCTCTGGCCAGGCGGTGCTCCCTGAACACCGTTCTGCTGGCTGGAAGGAGAGGCGGCTTTTTGGAGGACAGCCAGCCATAGTAGGTGCATAATCCATGCTTGTTGTGTTCATTGATCAGTGTGTTAACTAATGAACGAACAACCCCCAGAAAAGAGATTTCACGAATGGGGGTGGGGATGCTGAGCTGACTCGGGGACCCCCATAATTGAACGCGTCAGGACACAGACCTACTGCCTGTCCCACACGTCACCACCAGGTGCATCACCCACTTAACGGGGCCTTGGAGGGTCCTGGAGGCCGGCTCTCCAGCCTCTGCCTTTCTCACCCAGTGAAGCAGGCCCAGAGGGCGGGGGCTGTGCCCAAGGTCACAGGGCAAGTCTGTGAGTGAGGAGCCAGGCCCCCGGCCACCTGACCCCCAGGCCAGCGCCTGGGCCACTCCATAGCCGCTGGACCCTCATTGTTCAGCTAATTACTGCAAGTCTAGGCCTGCGGAGCGTCTGTGTGGGGATGCTGTGTAAACATTTCCTCTTGGGCAGAGCAGGAAATGAAGGGATGACAAGGTCAAGTGACTTTCCTCGGCTCCTGCTGTCCTGCCCATCATCCCAGGCCCCGCCCAGGCCTGCTAGTGCCTTCCCAAAGCTCTCGAGCTGGGCCAGGGGGTAGCCGAGTCGTGGGTCGTGCAGGAGCCAGGGCTCTGAGGTGGGAGGGCATCGCCTCCTGTTTCTGGGCCATGGAGCCCCAGGGTTGAACCGTGCCCTGCCCCTTCCTGGCTGGGCGCTTTGGGGCAAGTTGCTCAACCTCTCTGAGCTTCCATTTCCTCATCTGCCAAGTCCCCTCCCCGTGGGTTGTATGAAATGACACAATGTAAGCAGAGCATCTGGCACAGACCCTGACAGGCAGGGGGTTCTCACCATTGTTTTACTATTTTTAAGCTCTATTTAAGAGATTATTCACTAAATTGTACACTATAAAATGGTTAATTGCATGTTATATGATCTTTGCCCCGATGAGAGAGAAGATCATGTATGAGATTGTTTCTCCACCGTCCCCTGCCATCACACACTCACACACTCGCGCACTCTCATCCGTTATCACGTTGAAAACTCACAACACCGCTGCAAAGGTACAGCATGTCTCCAACCTGCAGACGGATAAACCAAGGCTCAGAGAAACAAGGCCTTGGAGGTCATGCGAGGAGCTAGTGGCAAGGCCAAGGGTCAGCCTCAGTTGTATCCAAGGTCAGAGGCGCACACTGACTGTGTATCCACTGGTCGGCCCCTGTGTCCCACACGAGTTGTGAGACTGAGGAAATACCTCTCCTAGGCTGCTCCCCCCTCCCCACTGACTTTTCTGCCCAGAGGTACTTCACAATGAGCTAATCCGGCACTCTATTTCCACAGAAGAGTAAACAGACCAGAGAGGTTAAGTGACTTGCCCAAGGTCACACAGCTAATTAGTACCAGACCAGATGCACAGCCCAGGCTTCCTGCCTCCCCCGCCAGGGCGGCTCCTGGACTCTCCGCAGACATCTCCAGGGGAGCTGTGCTCCAGAGACAGGCCTCCGCGACCGCGACGCCAGCAGGCAGGCCAGTGGTGAGGAGCTGTCGCAGGTTCCCCGGACTTTCATTCGGGGACTTTTCTGTCCCCGAGCCAGTCAAAAAACTGACCCGTGCCTCAGGTCCCTCGGAGTTCTAAAAAGAGAAAAGTGGCTTTGAAACTTAGAAGGAACCAATTTCCCAACTGCCTGTGCATCAAATCAAGTTATTTTTCCCCCTCGTGCGGACTGTGGGATTTTTTAAAAAGATATTTCCCATTACAAAAAAATAAGTTCAAAGACGGGGGAAAAAAAAACCCTCCGTGAGCCCCTGTGAGCACGGCGGGAACTCGGAGCCGCCGGGGACGGGTTGCCCTCTGCTGGACGAAAGGGGCACAGCCGTCTCTGGACTCAGGTCCCCGGAGGGCTTCGAGAGCCCCCTGGCCAATCCCCAAAACTACCGTGACCCCACGAGGCGGTTGTTGCGCTGCTCACGGCGGGTGTGCGCTTTGTCCACAAGCAGGAGCTACTCAGAACTCAGACGTGCGTTTCAAGGCTGAGCTGGCTCGTTCGCTCCCTGTCCCCCCGACCCCCACCGCACATCTGTACTGAGCACCCCGCTATCTGTTGACCCCCATGCTGGGACAGGACGGAGAAAACCCTGTTCGGCAGGGCGCGCCCTGGGCCACGGACAATGAGCAGTTTAGCAAATTAACAGACGCAGCCGAGCAACAGAGTCCGGGTGGTTGTAAGTGCTGTGAGATGAATCATCGAGGCAGGAAAGAGGCAGTCGGGCCAGGGCAGGCCACGCAGAGCACGCAGCTGGGCACGGCCAGGGAGCCGTGCTCCAGGCAGAGGGAACAGCTGGCCGGAGGGAGAGCAGGAGGCCCGGGGCCGCGACGGAGGGACCGCGACCGAGGCCACGCCGCAGGGCAGGAGGGCCCCACTGCTCTGTCGACATTCGAGTGGAACCACGTCCGAGCAAACCCGTAAGAACAGGGCTCCACCCATAGGTGTGACACCTGCACCCTGTGCCGAGGGGTTGCTGTGGACCAGACCTGGGAGTCGGGGGTGGGGGTGGCGGTGGTAGGAGCAGGGCTAACACCACACACCCCCAGTGGCAAGCCCGGGAGTCCAGCCCAATCGTGGGGTCAGCCACGGCCAACTCTCATCTGGGGTCAGGGGCCAGGGTTTCCCGACTTCTGGTCCCCACCTGATCACCCATGGAGGCAGGCGGCCCTCGTGGAAAGCTGGCATGGGGAGCGCACAGCCTTCTAGAGGTTTCCAAGCCCTTGATAGCAGAGGCAGGCTTCTCCGGAGTGTGCTGTGCTTGGGCTCCCCTGCCAGCCCCCCACCCACCCCCAGCCCAGCCAGGCTGGACCTGTTGTGCTGAGCAAAGGCCTCTGTGTCCAAGGCCACTGCTGCCCTCACTTAGTTTCCTCTCAGGAAGGGGCCCTGTCTCCCTGTGGCTTAGGTCATGATGACGAATGGAGGACAGCTGACCCCTGGCCCCAGGGTCGGAGGGCACTAGCATGTACCCATGCCAGGCGGCATCGGAGGGCTGGGCCTGAGACCCGCAGACTTGCACTGGTTCAGCCCATTGACCCCTCTGAGGGGGTAGGGGGGAGGGCAGGTTTGACCCCATTACTAGGCTCCCCTGCAGCTACCTGGCCCTTCAAGCAGAGGACCTCCTGTGGCCTTGGCCAGCAGCATCAGCATCACTAGGGACCTGAGAAAAATGCAGAGTCCCAGGCCACACCCATACCCACAAAATCATGCTGCATGTTGTAAATGCCACCCTGACTCGGGGTCCTGACATGCACAGCAGGTGAGACCGGCCTTGAAGCCCAAGCTGGGAAAGGACCACTGTGCGTCCCGCAGGCCACTGCCAGCTGCTGGCCTGGCCTCCTCTCCCCATCACCTCCCTGTATCCTGGCCTCCTGAGCTGACCGCAGCTCCCAAGTTGCCCTGCCCCCTCAGGCCACAGTGGGGCCATAATTAGCTCACACCCATCAGCACTCTCCAACAGCCCCCCAGAGAGGAAAGCACTTCTCAAGTGCTGACATGTGAATATGCCAGGGAGGAAGAGGAGCCGCCACAGTGGGACACCCTGGCTCCACCGCCTGGGGCCTGGGGCAACCCCAGGGACAGCAGGACCGTGGGGACGAGGTGTGGCCATGGCACTTGGGCCATGTGAGCGACAGCCTGAAAGTGTGCACAGGGTCAGGGCCCTGGGAGGCCCCTCTGGTGGGAGACGGCCTGGCCAGCTGGGACTTGGGCATCGGAGGGGCCGGGCCAGCTGGCGGTTCCGGCTGGAGCTGGCTCCCACCTGCGGACCACTCAGTACACGTGCACACTTGCCAAGGAGGTTCTCCACCGTCACCCACGTTTCTAAGATTGCATTATGAAATTTTTTAAACACAGAGAAAATTAGTAATAAAAGCAAATGAGTCCCATGTATCCACGACTTGGACTCAGCAATTACCTTTTTGTCAAATTATCTGCTCAGCTGATCGTCACAGATATTGTTGAACTCTGGTATCTTATAGACATGCGGGTACTTCCGTCCTAAATATTGCAGCAGGCATCTCTAATCACAGAAAGACGTCCTTCTATGCGGTTGCCATGCCATTAGCTCACCTAGCAAAATTCACAGTAATTCCCTAATCTTCTGATACATGGTCCATAATCAGATTTCCTCACTTGTCTCCAAAATGTCTTTATGGCTGGCTTTTAAACCAGAACGCAGTGGAGGACTGCGTGTCGCACATGGCTGTTTGCAGCTTCCTACTCCAGAGGGGTGTCCTCGGCTCACCCTGGACTGCTGAGGATACCAGGCTCCAGCGTGTAGAGCGGCCCTGTCTTCAGCTCCAGGATGAGCCCAGACCACAGCCGAGGGAACTAGGCCCTGGCACTCAGACCACACCTGGCCTGGCAAGAGCGACCCCGGCAATGCCCCCACACAGCATCCGTAGACAAGCCAGGCAGACCTGCCTGGGAGAGAGTCACAGCCGAATTGGGACAGAGCACCCCAAGGCTGTCAGCCGGAGCTGCCCAAACCCCTCTGGGTTTGTGCAGACGTGGTGTCAGCTAATGGGAACCAAGGATCAGAGGACACGTTCGCCCACAGTCACCGGCAAGTTGGCTCCTGGCAGCTCCATGGTACACACACGTTGGCCCTCCAAGTTCCGACATCCCAGCTGTGGTGAAGCTACAAACAAGATGATGTCCCACCAACCGTGTGGTTTCCATGTGTCCTTCCCCCAGCCTCTCTGTTTCTGCTTCGACGGCCATGCTTCGGGGCTCCTGGAACGACTGCCTTACCACATGGGAGTCTGAAAGCCCGCTCTGCAGTGTGGCTCACACCCTACCCCGAGCCCCTAGGAGGCTTGAGCTGATGCAGGGGACTTGGCTGGAAATTGCTGTGGGCCTGGGGTCTTGTCTTTCCTTCCTTCCTTCACCCCTCCTGGTCTGTACCATGGCCTTACCCCTCGCACACAAATCCTGCCTCGGCTGTCTCTAGGGAACCCGATCTAAGCTGACCTGCTGAGCACCTTCCCAATGAGCCTTTAGAGAAATCTTATTAAATCAATAGAGCTGCTTCCCAGGGCGAAATAATTCATATTTACATAAATTTGCATGTAGTTCTGGGTCCCCAGGAGTCCACCACACCCCCCTTTGAGACCATGCACCCCGCTGTTCACATCTGCTGGCTTGATGGGGGCAAGGGTGTCTGGTGGAGGGTAACAGGCAGTGTGCTGGCTGGCGCCGGGACTTCTGCAAGCTCAGGAACTTTGGGCAGCTTCCTCAGTGCAAAATGGACATAATAATAATAAAGCCATCCTCACAGGATTCTCACGGTGACTGATTGTAATCATCCATAGAAAGCGTTAACACTGTGCGACACATAGTGTGGTACACTCACTGATCCTGTTATTCGTGTCACTTAACTGGAAGCTACTTCCAGTCCTTACTGGTCCACTGGCTATAACTGGATATACTGAGCTCCCGGAAGCCGTGTAAAAAGGTCTGACTCTGTTCCAGGATCCAGATATTAGAAATCACACTCAGTAGCTACTGCCCACATATCATCTCAATTAAATCAGCAGACAGGGCCCGCGAGGGGCGATGCTATCATATGGGGCAAGCAGGTGCAGCGCCAGGGGAGAGAGGTGAGCTGCCCCAGGGCACGCAGCCAGCCAGCAGGGCGGCGGGGAGCCAGGCCCACCCGTGGCTCCCATCCCCTGCCCCCAGAGGCTCTGGATGTCTTTGGGAGACTCCCAGGTGCCACGCGCAGTGTTTGCCTCTTCTCTGGAAAGGGCGCTTGAGCACCGGAAATCTGGATCTGTTGTCCTAACTCCCATGTCTTCTGCTGTTCATCAACCTTGGAAAGCAGCTGCTAAAACATCGCTTCCGCCTCCTGGGTTCCCATGCAAATCACTCCCAGAGCTGGGCAAAGTGCAGCGCCTTCAATAGGTCACAGCCTTCACCTCTTCCTCTCCTTCCCAATGCAGGAACTGAGTGTAGTTCCTTTCTCCCCACGCCGGGCGAGAGAGGAAGCCGTTTCTGCCCACCGCAGGCCTGGGTGGGCTGCCTGCCGGCTTCCTGCCTGCCCTTTGCCCCCTGTCACCCCCCACCCATCCTCCACCGATACATGGGCCACTTTCAGTCCCACATTCCCACTGCTCCTTCCAGGCAGCCCACCTGGATTTCACCTACCACCAGGCAGGAACAGGCCACGGTGGCCAGGGTTGGCAGAGGGGTCTCCTTTGAAACACAAAGAGGGGCTTCACCCACCAACAGCACGGCTGTCTATCCCTCCCCACAGGACAGCCACCGAGTCCCTGGGGCTCACAGATTTGGGGTTGGGTGTTTCTCACATGGCCATTCTACCGCACCATTAACGCCTGCTCGGTGGAGAAACACGTAGAACAGAACACAGGGAATAAACCACCCGTGCTGGCGTCCGTAACAAAGATGGACCATTGAGAGGGACCAACTGGGCCAGGCCCTGTTACGTGTGTATAGACTCTAATCCTACGGCATGCCTCATTCAATGCTTGAGTCGCCAAGAAGCTGCCATCCAGCTTGCATGCTCCTAGGAGTGAAGAGCTCACTCCTTTCCAAGGCAAGAAATGTAGAAGATGAAGCTGGCCTCACTGCTCCTCCCTCCACCAAACCTTGGAACACCCTCCAACCACCCCCTCCCGGAGCAAGCCAGCTGTGGCCCCGAGACCCCTGAACTGCCCTTCCTCCCAAGTTACCACTCAGTATGGTATTTGCCACCATCTGACTCCCTTTCTTTGGACAACAGAAGCAAGCCCCTGCTGATGGCAGCCTTCATGCCAGGAGCTTGTGGGCATCCTCTCAGGCCCCCAGAGGACCACCACGCGGCACTGGTATCACCCCTGGTGCACAGGTGAGGGCCTGCGTGTCACAGAGGGGAAGCTGTGCGTCTCAGCCCTCTGCCCGGAAATGCTTCGGGAAGTGTTTCCATGAACCCAGAAGACACCAGAATACCCCAGAGCTCCTGTGGAAGTTCTGTGAGCCTGATGCAGGCCCCTCGCCCTGACATGCGAGTGTGTCTGCACCTCCTCACACCTGCTGGAAACTCCAAGGACTCCTTGGCAAAAGGGGCGTTGGGGGCAGCTCCTTGTCAATGTTTGAAATTAGCTTTACCCTGATGCAATCATTACCTCTTTGTGGTACTTTTAAAGATGGAAAAATTAAGGAATCTGAACCTCTGGAGGGCAGAGACCATGGGATAGTCATCTGTCCCCCAGGGACGGGGGCGTTAGTGTCTGCTTGAACAGAGGAGGGCAGGGGGAGAGGCAGGAAGCCTAAAATAGCCTCTTGGAAAATTGCAGCCAGATTTTTATTTTTATTTTGTCCGCATTTGATCACACAGCAGACATCGTGGGCTAAACTCATCCAGAATGAGCTGGGAGGGGCCAGAGGCCTCTTTGGTACCTTTTTTCTCTGCTGTGGCCAGTCCCGTCGAGATGTCCTGGGCACACACCTTGGGAAAGCTTCGCCTTTCGTGCTGACCACAGGAACTGCGCATCAGACGCCAGATGGAGAAGATGAGCGAGTTTCTAATTTGGGGTGTGCTCTGGCCGGAGGGTATCAGCTCCACCCCGGCCAGGCCCCGGCCCCAGGCGAGGTCTTCAGTGATGCCCCAGCGAACACTAGAGGAGTGACCCGACCCAGCTGGTATTTGCTCTTTGCTCGGGGAGTGCGTCTCCCGGGCTGGCCAGCCGCCCAGCCCTGCCAGGCAGAAGGGCCTCCCACCCGTGGGCCTCCCTGCGCGCCAGAGGGAGGGATGCTCCCAGCAGCTCCACCACATCTCCCTGCAGGTGCCAGGACCCTCCCCAGCACACCGCCACCCACACGCCTCTAAGAATAGCCGAGGCCACAAGTTTGCACAAGTTCTTTGTCTCGGGCAGAACTGAGCGGGCAAAGAAAAACCCAGGAGCCAACAGGAGAACAGCTGGCCGGCTCTCAGAATCACCCCTACGGGGCATCTCACACGCTGATGAAGGAAGTCAGATCCCCACACCCACCCAGCCGGGGCCGCCCGGGCCATTCCTCATCAACACCCTTAGAGAAGTCCACATCTTGCACCCAGCGAGGCCACCACCCGGAACGCCACCAAGGAAGAATGTGCAGCTCAGCATGTTCACGAGAGCGAATAATGGGAAGGAGGCTACACCTGCCGCCGCCGCCGGGGCCGGGGATGTGGACGCCGTGCACCCAGAAGATGCGGTCCTTTCCTTCCGCAGCCACTGGAAGTGTGGTGTGGAAGTGTGTTCTCAAGCTGCTGTTAAAGGGAACAAGGGAAAAGGGCCCGGATTTTGTAAAACCCCACATGTACGCAAATACGTACAAAGAAAATGTCTACAGGGTCTTTCTGGCTGCACCCTAAAATATTGACAGGCTCACATCTGATGTGCAGGGCTGCAGGTGATGTTTGCTTGGTGCTTCTGTGAATCTGGGCACTCCAACTTGACTTCTTTGAGGTGTGATCGGCATACACAAAGAAAGTACTCATTTCAGGCGTGTATCTCATCAGGATCCGACAAGCCTGTACCAGCCGTGAAAATACCGCCATAAACAAGATAGAGAACATCCCGTTACCCCAAGATGTCCCCTTAAGCCCCTCTTCAGACAATCCCTGCCCCCTCCCCCAACCTACCCCACAAAAAAACATTTCTCTCCTTTCTGCCACTACCTTGGAACCGCCTTTTCTGGAGCTTTCTATGAGTGGAGTCACACTACATCTTGTCTTGTGTGTCTCCGTCCTTTTGCCTGCCACGATGTTTTGAGCCTACCGTCTATGTATCAGTAGTGGGGGATTTTCCCCCCTTTATATAGCTGAGTAGCATTCCACCGTGTGGATGTGCCACCATGTGCTTATCCGCTCACCCCTTGATGGGCATTTGGGTCATTTCCAGTTTGAGGTTATAATTACAAAGTAGTTGTGAGCATTCACGTTCAAATCTGTGCGTGCATGTACGTTTTCCTTTCTCTGGGAGGGATGAGTGGGAGAGGAATTGCGGATTCATACGGTAAGCGTATGTTTGGTTCTAGAAGAAACTCTGAAACTGCCACCCAAAGTGATTGTGTCATCGTACGTTCCCACCAGCAACAGAAGTTCCCATTGCTCTGTTCCTTGCCAACAGTTGGTATTGACAGGCTCTTTAATTTAGCCACTCTCATGGGTGTGTATCTCGCTGTGGCTCTAATTTGTGTTTCCCTGAGGACTCGTGCCGTAGAGCATCTTCAGCGTGCTTGATGACCATGCGTACATTTTTTTTATGTGAAGTATCTTTTAATATTTTTCTTATTTTTTTCATGGGACTGAATTATTATCCAGCATAACACATTTTTGGTTTTGGGTTTTTTTTAATTTACTGGATAAAGGTCCTTCATGGGATCCATGCATTGTGAATATTTTCTCCTGATCAGTGACTGGAATGGGCTTTCCCATTTTCTTATGATGTCTTTTGAAGAGCCTAACTTTTATTTTTTTTTAAAGATTTTTATTTATTTATTCATGAGAGACACAGAGAAAGAGAGAGAGAGAGGGAGAGAGGCAGAGACACAGGCAGAGGGAGAAGCAGGCTCCATGCAGGGAGGCTGACATGGGACTTATCCTGGGTCTCCAGGATCACACCCTGGGCTGAAGGCAACGCTAAACCGCTGAGCTACCCGGGCTGCCCTGAATTGTTTGTTTGTTTGTTTGTTTGTTTGTTTTTTAAGATTTTATTTATTTACTCATGAGAGACACACAGAAAGAGGCAGAGACATAGGCAGAGGGAGAAGCAGGCTCCCTGTGAGGAGCCTGATGCAGGACTCGATCCCAGAACTCCGGGAATCAGGACCTGAGCCAAAGGCAGACGCTCAACCACTGAGCCATCCAGGTGCCCCAGAACCCGAGTTTTAAATGTTGGTTAAGTTCCATTATCAGGAAAAAAAAAAAAAAGTTCCATTATCAGTGTTCTCCTTGTATGGTTTACACTCTGTGTTTTTATGTAAGAAATCTTGGACTATCCCAAGGTTATAAAGATTTTCCCCCATACTCTCTTCTTGGAGTTTTCAGTTTGGGCTTATATATTTAGGTGTATGATGCATTTCAGTTTAATTTTACAAGTGTTGTGAGTTCATGTTCAAGGTTTATTTTTCATCCATCATCTATAATGTCCAAAATGGGAGCCATAGGCCACAGGTAGCAACAGCATGCTCAAAATGTGGCTAGTCCGAATTGAGACGTGCTGGCCTGTAAAATACACAACACATTTTGGAGAACTGGAACAAAAAAAAAAAAAAGTAAAATGCCTCATTAATGATTTTATTGATTACATGCTGAAATGACAAAGTCTTGAATATATGGGCTTAAATAGAATTAATTAAAATTAATTTTACCTATTTCCTTTTGCTTTTTTAGTATGGCTACCAGGAGCTTAAAATCACATATGTGGCTTGCATCATGCCTCCAGTGGATGGCTCTGGTCCCTGTGGACACCCATACCGGCACCGTCTGCCGAAAACAACTCTCCTTCCCCTGGCCTGCCTTTGCACCGTGGTCGGGAATCAACTGTCCATGCACGTGTGGCTCTCTGCCCCCGGTCCCTGGTCCCCGTGCCTGTCCATGTGCCACGGCCACACCACCCAATGACTGCAGCTTTATAGGAAGATTTGAAATCGGGGCACGTAAGTCCTCTGATTTTATCCTTGTTTTCCGAACGTGTTTTTGTTATCTTAAGTTCTTCCCATTTCCATGTTAATTTTCAAATCAGCTTCTCAAGGTTTGTTGTTTTTATTTTTGTTTTCATTTTTCAAGCCTGTGGAGATTTTATTAAGATTACATTAAATCGGCAGGTCAATTTGGGGAAGGCTGGCATCTTAGAAACAGTGAATCCTCTGAGCCATATATGTGATGTAGCCTGCTGTTTCAACCCACAATACGTTATGGTTCAACTTATCCCTAAATAAGTTATGGTTTTGGTAATTATTTTACATGGTGCTTTTAGATTTTTATTTTCCAATTATCGACTCCAGAAACACAACTGAATTTCCTACAAAGTGGCCCAGAACATTGCTCTCTTACTGCATTGACTTACTACTTCCAGTAGTATTTTTGTAAGCTCCTTAGGATTTTCTGTGTTTACAATTGGTGCCGTTTATGAAGAAAGACATGTTCTTCCTCCTTTCCGATCGCTCTTTGCTGGCGGTGCCTTCTCAGGCCGGCCGTGCCCATGGGCAGACCTCAGTGTGCATGGTCGGGCGCAGGCTCCTCTTCCTTGGCTCCAGGCTCAGGGGCGCAGCAGCCTGTGCTGCCCATTTATCCGTGACCCCTTGTCTGGTTCAGGAAATCTCTCTCATTTCCAGTGTGCTGAGAGTTTTCATCATGAGCTGGTTTTGAATTCTCGCATTGTGTTTACTGGCTGTACCAGGATGACCGTACGGTTTTTCTCCCTTATTCTGTTAATGTGGGTGTTCCCATTTGTTTGGCCAGCACCGCTCACCTGAGACACCTGCTGGAAGCCTCGTACCCCAGGTGCCCAGTGCATCCCAGAGCCCACGTGACCGGGGAGCCTGGGCTCTGCCCTGATGTGCTCACCTTGAGCCCAGCCACCTGGGCACCAGCCAAGGGCAGGGCTCCCGAGCCAGGACAGAGCTGCATGGCCTTTTGCCTGCAGAGTGCTCTCCTGCGTGCTGGGCGGGGGACGTCCCCAGGGCACCCCGAGCTGCCTGGATGCCCTAAGCCACCTCCAACATCAGCATCCGCGCGCCCTCTGCAGCCCTGCAGGGAATGGTGCCCGCGTAGCACCGTGACACTGCGGCGGTCCCTCAGCACAACTTGGCCGCAGGAGCTCCAGACCTCGCCTGTCATCAGGTTCACTTAATCCCCAGAAAACATTTTAATCCATAGCGTCCTCCGCAGGATTGAGGACGGAAAGCGTAATTTATTGCTGCTGAAGTACGTCTTTTCGTATTTCCAAACTTCCTTGGGGAGCCATCCCTCACAATGTCAGCAGCTGGCTCAGGAGAAGAGGAAAGGGCAGAGCCAGGAGGAGGGAGCACCCTGGCTCTGGGGACCCTCGCCCAGGACCACGGCTGACCACCCCAGGCCAGGAAGACATCCGGCCCTGAAGTCCTTGGAAGGGGGCTCCGAGGGCCCTGGCGTGACCCAGGCTCCTGGGCCCACTGGAGGAGCCCTGGGTCTTCCCCACTTCCTGCCCGCCTGGGCCCAGCTGCCCCGGTTTTATTAGAACCAGTTGCACATGAGTTTCCTAGAAACAAAAGGGGCTGATCTCATCCGCCTTGCCCCGAGCAGAGGAAGTGCTAGCACGAAAGCCTTCGCCTTGGGCCTGCAGCCTCTCCAGCACCACCTCCCTGAGTCCTCACAGCCAGCCAGGAGGCCAGTTCAATCGCGGGAGACACTGTAGAGTCAGGGAAACTGAGGCACAGAGTGGGCTTCACAGTGAGAGTTGGGCTGGTGACCCCAGGCCTGCCCCTTGTGAGGTAGCAGTCGGGTTCCTGTCCCTGGTTCTGCCCAGGGGAAGCAAGAGCCCTGCAGATACTGCCACCCTGCCGCCCTCCTCTCTGCACCTCAGGTGGAGTCAGTGACCAGTGCGAGCCCCCCTGCGTGGTGACCCTTCACCTTTAGAGGTGAGGCCCAACCCCCTTGGGAATAATAACTGAGCACCTGCCACCATGTGCCACATGGCTGCCGGCTTCCAAGGTATCACCCCATTTGGTCCCAACAGCCATCACTGTCTCCAGGGCACAGCTGAGGACTGGGACCTGCAAGGTGGGGGCTCCACACTGCCAGGGGCATAGGACCGAGGCCACTGCCCTGAAGCTCAGCACTCCCACGTGACTGTGGCCCCGTGATCTCCCATGGGGTGCACAGTCATGGCCCCCAGAGCAGCAGATCACTTATGCATCCGGCCACTGTCTGCTCCTGAGCCAACCACAAGCCCTGGGAGGGTGGGAACTTCCACCTCCTTGTTCTCGGCTTGTCCCCAGAGGCCAGGGCTGTGCCCGGCACACGGCAGGACTCAGTAAATAAAACTGTCGAGTGAATG
This sequence comes from Canis aureus, assembly GCF_053574225.1. Lineage (NCBI taxonomy): Eukaryota > Metazoa > Chordata > Mammalia > Carnivora > Canidae > Canis > Canis aureus. Next base: position 22,304,300 of record NC_135613.1, on the reverse strand, counting down.
AAGAACAATAGTGAGCATTCACGAAGCACCTGCTGGTGTCGGGGATGGTGCACCTGACTCACCTGGATACACGCACCTCCTCCTCGGAATGCGGGGAGCTACCATGTCAGTACGGGTGCCCGCTCTCCCGGCAGGTGGGAGTTGGGCCGGGTCACCTGGAAGGCACACTTGCTCACCTGTCTGCCTACTGGGCTGGCAGGTCCTGGAGCCGTAGGGGCGCACAGGCACCCCACCCCAGAGGCCTCCACACGTGGTCTTGATAAGGCATTGGGGCAGCCAGATTCTCAGGTGGTGCAGCCTGGCTTCCCGCATTCTGGGGCAGCAGCCTGGCCAGGCTCAAGGCCAGGAGACAGAGATCCCACCACCAGATGGGAGGAGGCTCAGTGTGTGGACATGTTTTAAATCTGCCACAGGTAAGCACTAGTATCATCTCCGCTTCACAGATGAGACCACTGAGGCACAGAGAAGTTAAGTGGGCGGTCCACGGTCACACAGCTGGCCAGTGGAGGAGCCAGGATTCCAGCCCTGAGCCTGTGCTTGGGACTACCACCCTGTATTACAAATGCAGGAGTTCGTGTTTCCCTGATGCTCCTACCTGGATCCCGGACCAAAATCCTTCTAATTGGAGCAGGAAGTTGAATCCCCCATTCCAATGAACCAGTATTTTCTAAGCTCCCTGGGGGCCCAGGCCTCAGGTTAACCCCTAGTGATGAGGACACAGGAGGACACAGTCCCTGCCCTTGGGGAGCTCCAGGCCATCCCCCCATCGGCAGCCCAAGAGCTCTCAATCAGACCACGGGAGAGCTGACTGCTGGGCCAGAGGAGGCGGGGACGCTGACGCCGGGGGATCTGGGGATCTGATGGGGCTTCACCGAGGAGACGTGACATCTGATGGACTTAGGACGGGGTTCCTTGACCTCACCTCAGCCTGGCTGACATCTGGGGCCAGATATTCCCCGTCCTGGGGGCTGTCCTGTGCACTGTCACCCACACCGCCAATTTCTGACAACGAGAAATGTCTCCAGATAGTACCGAAAGTCCCCTGGGAGCAAATTAGCCCTAGTGGGGAACCACTGGCTTCAAGGAAGGAGCAGATGGAAGAAACACCCCTACATACAGGCAGGTTCATGGTGAGGCTGAGAGGCAGGCCGCCTGGCAACATACAAAACCGGACAGAGAAGCTTCAGCTGCCTGGGAGAGCCTTGGCTATCTCGTTGGGAAATTTGGACTCTGTCCTGTAGGCAGTGGGGAGCCATGGAAGGTTACTAAGCAAGGAGTGATAGGAAAAGGCTTACTGCTTAGAAAGATCACCGTTAGTGGTATGGAGGTGGGGAGAGTGGCTGAGAGGCCACTGCACTGATCCAAGCAGGAGAGGACATAGGCACACACAAGGAGTGTCGCCAGGCGAGATTGGTGAAATGCTACAGGAATCTGGGGCAAGGGGATGCTGAAGATAGCAGAGCTCCAGCCAGTGGATGCCCTGTGTTGGGCCTAGAAGGCAGTGGCCAGGAGGCGGGGGCATTCCTTGCTGCTGGAGAGGCATGCAAGCAATGAAGCAGGGCTGCAAGTGAGCCTGGCTGAAGAGGAGGGCACACCTTCCAGATGCCCAGCTGAAGGACCCAGGCACAGTTCTGGAGCTGCATGCCGAGGAAGGGCGTGCTCACACGTGGGTCAGGACGGTGTGCTGGAGGGTGGTGTGTAAAACAGACCATGCGTGCACATGCCCATCGGGGATCCCAGGATGAAGCTCCCTGCCCCCCCATGTTTTTACAGTTGACTGACCCCAGAGGACTTTGCAAGTGCCCAAAGAACAGGCCAAGGACTGCCCTCCGAAGGGCCACCCCATCGGCCAGAACAAGCCCAGCAATTTTCTCAGAGTAGGTGTAAATCCCAAAAGGAGAAACCTGATTTCATGTGGCCAAACATGGGACTGTAGGTGAATCCATGTGACGCGGAAGCAGAGTCTGAAGGCATCTTCTGCAGCCCCTTCCCCCATCCCTCCGCATCTGTCTGCATCGTGCCAGGAGGCCTGGGAGGTCCCATGGCACACACCCAAGAAGGGGCTGGGACTCCATTGCTGCATGCCCCACATGCCTTGCTCTGTGCCTGGCACGGAAACGATGCTCAAAGAATATGCATGAGTCCAAGCTGCTGCTTTGCCCATTAGACAAGTTCTGGAACTCTTCCATAAACACACCTTTGAAAGACCAGCTCCTTCTGCTAAGCTATGCAAACAGTCAGCACCTTTTAATCCAAAGAAAGAACTCTGAGCCTTTTTATCTGACCCCGAGACTCAGCAGGGCCTGAGGATTTTGAGCCAAGGGCCCACACAGAAAGCGGGAGAGAAGGGAGAGCCGTCAGCGCTGCCAAGTCAGGGCATCTCCAGCCGCGACGCCCCCTGGGTTGTCCCCAGGACTGACTTGTGCACAAGCAAATGTTGTGGGTTGAACCTTTACTGCTGTTGTCTCCCGCACGTCCATCTGCTCTGATGGATGATGTTTCCCGATGGCGAGATGTGTGGTGGGTGACGCCGTGGACCTGTCCCTGCAGCCAAGCTCTCAGCTAAGTGCATGGGTCTCCCTTCAGCCTGCAGCCTGGTGCACAGGAGGGCTCCCTCTGCAGGTTGGGGCACCAGCCCCTCAGGTTCTTGGATGCCCTCTCTGTCCCCATCTTATAGGTGAGGACATGAAAGCACCAAGAGGTTGCTGTCTCATCCAAGGTCACACAGCTGACAGCAAGCAGGCAGTGAATGCCTTTAACTAGGAAACCACAGAGACTCTCACAGCATCTGTACCCATAAGTACTTTCTGAGTGAACAAGGACACTAATAGAGCATAATGATCCCAGTGCCTGAGGTACCCACCATTATCACCATCATTATTACCAGGGCTCAGCTTTATGGGGTAAGGTTGACGAACAGCAGGCCAGGGATGGCAACCAGCCCCCCAGATGCCCCGGCCATGCCAAGCTTTCGTGTGCCGATGCAGTCCATCCTGAGCCTGGACACCCTGCTGAGTCCTCTGGTCAGCCCCTACCTCCCCCTTCTGGGGATCTGAGGCCTCCACCCTCGGGTGTCCTGGGTCTCTTCCCACACAGAGCCTGGGCTGGGTGTCCACCCTCATCCCCTGCCTATAATAATCTGAAGGTCGGGGATCCCTGGGTGGCGCAGCGGTTTGGCGCCTGCCTTTGGCCCAGGGCGCGATCCTGGAGACCCGGGATCGAATCCCACGTCGGGCTCCCGGTGCATGGAGCCTGCTTCTCCCTCTGCCTGTGTCTCTGCCTCTCTCTCTCTCTCACTGTGTGCCTATCATAAATAAATAAATTTTAAAAAAAAATAATCTGAAGGTCAAGGCAATGCAGAGATCAAGAGCACGGGCTTGCAGACGGTGGACAGGCCTTCCCTGCACACAGGCTGCTGGACCGGCTTCCTAATGTCCACTTCCTTGTCAGGACAGTGGGGATGGGAACAGACCAACCTCATAGGACTATCACTTCCTTTCCCAAAACCAGTGATGCCCACGTTCAGCCCGAGGTCTGACAAGCTCCCGTCCACGAGGTCACAAATCCCCAGGCCTGGGCAGAGCAAAGTTTCCATCAGAGGCAGCACAAGCCACTGTTGGACCCGCAGCTCACCAGGCAAACAGGGCCGCCCACCTGCCAGGCATGCCGGGGGAGGCGTCACCCCAGGGTCCTGCCGCCCGCGTGCTGGGCATTGCCATGCTCCATAAGGGTTGGAGATTCGTCTGCACTATTGCTTCTGCCAATACTCCAATCTTCTCTGTTGCTGGCCGTATTCCATTGTCCGGACATACCACCGCTGGCTTCCCCGCCTGCTAGCGCTGGACACTGGGCTATTATCCACAGAGCCACCATGGACAGTTTGGGGACCTGTGTGCTCACTTCTCTTGGGCACATGTTCAGGAAGGGAATTGCTGAATTAGTTTAGATCCCACCAGCAGTGTCCGGGAGCTCCAGCCCCCTGCAGTGTCTCCAACGCTTGGTATTCTGGTGGGTGTGACTTTCACGGGCTTTTCTCTGATGAGTAATGATGCTTGTAGGACTCCATGTGCTTCCTGGCACCATTGGTATCTTCTGTATGGAAGTGCCACTTATGGGCTTTTGCACTGTATTTCCAGTTCTTTGTCTTTTTCTTACTGATTTGTGGGGATTCTTTATATGTTCTGGATAGGAGTCCTTTATCAGATATATGTATTTGGAATATATTCTCCCATTCTGTAGCTCAACTTTTCACCTTCTAAATGGTGTCTTTTGGTAAACAGGAGTGTTTTATTTTGTTTTTGTCTTTGTTTGGGGGGTTTTTTTGTATATTTTTTATTGGAGTTCAATTTGCCAACATATATAACACCCAGTTCTCATCCCACCAAGTGCCCCCCTCAGTGCCTGTCACCCAGTCACCCCATCCCCCCACCCACCTCCCTTTCCACTACCCCTTGTTCCTTTCCCAGAGTTAGGAGTCTCTCATGTTCTGTCTCCCTCTCTCGTATTTTCACTCATTTTCTCTCTTCTCCCCTATAATCCCTTTCACTATTTTCTATATTCCCCATATGAATGAGACCATGTAATGTTTGTTCTTCTCCAATTGACTGACTTCACTCAGCATAATACCCTCCAGTTCCATCCACGTTGAAGCAAATGGTGGGTATTTGTCGTTTCTGATGGCTGAGTAATATGCCATTGAGGAGTGTTTCATTTTAATGGAGTCCTTTGTACCAACTTTGTTACAGCAGCATCCTCCAGGTCCCATCTTGGAAATCTGTCCCCTCTTGGGTTCTCAGAGCACTGTACACAAGCACTTGCCGGTGTGCTATTCTTTCCATCTCGGCCCTGCAGACCTCACACGGTCAGGGAGGTCAGTCCTATCACAGTACCCAACCCCTGGCACAGCACCTAGCACACCATGGGAGAATCGTGGGGGACCCCTGGGGTCTCCCTGGGGTCTCCCTGGCTATGTGGCTGCCCCTCATGGTCTCCACCCTTGGCACCTGGAGAAGGAGGGTGCCCTTTGGTGGAGCTCCTGGGCTCTGGGGCCAGAGCGCAGAGTGGACTCCCAGTCGGCTGTGTCAGCTGCCCTGACCACTTCCCCAGGGAGCCCACCTGGACCCGAGTCATCTCCCAGCCCGGTCCAGACACCAGGGCATCCCAGGACCTCACATCTTCCCAGAAGGGAAGATCAAAGCCCCAGCTCCACTTCAGAGGCAGGAACTTGATTGTGGAGATAACCAGGCCATGGGGTGAGTGAGCAGAGAAATCACAGTGGGAGGGACAATTGGGTCACTTGAAACCCTTACTCCTTGAGCACATGGGAGGCTCCATCAGACCCTCACATCCTGGGATTCTCACTGGCTTAGAAGCTCTCAGTTCAGAAAACTTAGAGGGAAAACTCTCACCTAGGTGTCTAAGACCCTGAAAGGAAGAGTCAAGGATCCAAAACTCCCCAGCATTGAGGGTGGTACAGGGACTTTGGGTCTGACGCAGCTCCTGCCGCTGACCGTGGGTGCCGTTCCCGTGTGGCACCTGCACTGTAGGTCTACCCCTAGAAAGTGCACCACGTGTTCCCCAAAGGGCACATTCTAGAATGTTCAGTACAGTGCTGACACCAATAGCCCCGAACTGGAAACTACCCAGATGGCCATCCACAGTGGGATCAGAAAATAAATTGGGACGTATTCACCTGATGCTACACAGCAGGTGGACATGAGCACCCTGTCCCAACACGCAGCAACTTGGACGTATCTCCCAGACGTGCCACTGAGAAAGGAGGCAGACAGAGTAAATACTCTGTGACCCTAGGGGGTGGGAGTCACAGCCAGTCACAGGCGCCTCCTCGAGGTGTTCAGGGTGACAAGCGAGGCTGCCCTGAGGAGGGGGCCGCGAGGGGCCGGGGACTGTCCTGACCCGGGGCGGCTGGCTCAGCCCACAGGGCATCATCGAGGCACCCCTGAGTCCCGCACACTCACCCAGGGGTGCTGCGTACCTCTGTCCAGGGCTTCTCTTCAGACAGGGTGGGTGGGCCTTGGTGGCAAACAGGCTGGGCTTGCCCCTGGTGGGCGGCCCGGCCCCCGCCTTTGCCCCATGGGTGTCAGCTGAGCGCGCCCCTGGAGCCCGGGGAAGCCGGTACCACCGGGAGCAATAAACACGCCGCAGCTGGGACGCGGTTGGCAGGGTCCCGATCGCATCCAAGGACCGAGCAGCAGGGACGCAGACCCGGAGCCGAGGAACAAAGGCTGGCCGTGTGAGGAACAGCTCCCCTCTCCCTCGGAGGACGCGCTATTTATTTGAACAAGAACCCACATGGCTCCTTTTTATCCCCTCCGGAGCATATTTTATGTCGCCAAGAATTTCATGGCTATTAAAAGCTGCAAAGGAAAAATCCTCTTAGGGCTGCCTGTTTGTAGCAAGGGGTCGACAGGTCTTCCAAGCGAGGAGGTGGCAGGGCTGTAGCAGCTACCCTTAAGGTAGCCGGCTTCCAGAATCTATGGAAGCTGAACGTGCGCCCCGACCCAGGGCCCAGCAGGGCCACTTCTGTGCCACCCCCAATCAGCAGAGACACACGCTGGGCATGTCCACGGCTACCCGACCCAAATGCCCAGCGATGGGCATGAATGGAGACATGAACCAGGCCAATATTCACAACAAACTCAAAAAGTCGACAGCCACAGACCCACAAACCTAATAACCATCAAAAGAAGCCGGATACAGAGGCTCCCGTGCTATATGACTCTGCAGCCATAAAGCCACAGTGGTGGGGGTCAGCACGGCGGTCCCTGGGAGGGGTGGATGTGAGACCGGGGCAAAACGGGGACTCGGGGACACTTTGGGGTCGGGCCACATTCTGCGCCTTGGCCCGGGAGCTGGTATCACGCATGGGCACACACACCTGGTGACAGTCCCGGAGTGCTGCAGTCATGACACTGTGCTCTTCCGTAAGTGCTACCTCAATAAAAGATTAGTGTAAGTGTAAAGCACATTTTAAAGATGTGTCCTGGCTAAGCCTTGAAAGAAAAACTGGAAAATCACCCCCACTTATCTTCCCAAAGGGCCCCTTGGGAGCTGCTGTGTCCAGGCACGGAGCAGACAATGCGCTCGGGAATGCAGTCACAGTGTCTTCTGCTTGTCGCCAGCCCAGGGCCATGCCGCAGAGGTGGTCAGTGGGGGCGCCGCAAGGTGGGAATGATTCTAAGCAAAACTCTGTGTGGATCCCGCCCTGTGGCCCTGAGACAGGAAGCCGGCTTTGCTGCAAGCCACAGAAGCTCACAAGTCGGGGGCCAGAACAGGACAGAAGGGGCCTTGTGGCCATTTTGTAGTGTGCACGCCTTCTCTTGCTTACTCACCAAACGCTGCTCTCAGTGCTGCTGGAAAAGGTTTAGCAGATGTGAATTAAGTCCCTAACCAGTTCATTTTCGATTAATCTAAGGGAGATGACCTTGGGTGGGCCTGGCTTAATCAGTAGGAAGGTCTTCAAAAGAGACTGTAGGTCCTCCCTGCGGGGGAGACTCCAGTCTTAGGGTCTCGATTGCTCTCCCTTATCTATCATCGTTCCTTTGTGTCTGCCTCCTGGGGACAAACAGCCTCACAGGCCCCTGGAGTCCCAGCCTGCTCATCATCCTCCCTCCCTGACTGCCTGCCCTGTAGTTACTGGCCGCGCTTAGCCTCCATAATGGTATAAACCAATGCCTCATGAAACTTGTCCGTCTGTCTACCTCCATCCATCAATCCCTCCACCTGTCTCTAGATGTAGGTATCTACACAATATCCATGTGTATACTGCATATCCGCCCACATATCTGTGTCCCCTCCTACCCCTTCTGCTCCCCCACCTGACCCCCAGCGCTGAGGCTGTCACCCCACTGACAGGTGCCAGCAGCATCCTAGGTTGGTGCTTCCTGCAACATCCCAGCCTCCTCACCTGTAAAATGGGGACAGTCACAAAGCGCCTTGCTGGCCTCGCTCACCTGTACTGCGAGGATCAGATACATGAGCGCAGCAAAGCCCCTGGAATCGCACCCGCCCACCGTGAGGACTGAGTGTGAATGAGGCGTTCTTTCCTGTGAGAAGGAACTGGAAGGCTCGCCTGGATCCCCCTCTGAGTCTGAGTGGGGCCGGGCTAGATCTGCCCTCCCTAAATTTAGGTCACTCCAGTGAAACCGATGTTGCCAATGTACCTACTGCTTATGTTTTTGGCTTGACTTAGCTAATTTGTTTCTTTTACTCAAACTTTTGCGACTTAGAATCTTATTCAGGGGGACGCTTGGGTGGCTCAGAGGTTGAACATCTGCCTTTGGCTCAGGACATGATCCAGGGGTCCTGGGATCGAGTTCCACGTCGGGCTCTCTGCACGGAGCCTGCTTCTCCCTCTGCCTGTGTCTCTGCCTCTCTCTCCACATCTCTCATGAATAAGTAAATAAAAATCTTTAAAAAAAAAAAAAAAAAGAATCTTACTCAGGATGGAAATTGCCTATCGCCAGGAGAATGGGGGAGACAGTCTCAGGTTCCAGAAACGGAAAGCAGCTTGAGAATCCAGTCCCTTATCTACAATCCCAAAACCCAGAGGCTCTCAAAGACACACGACTAGTTTTTGGTTTTCATTTTCTTTTGTTTTCATAAATGCGGGCATTCTCATTGAGCGGCAAAACCTGACCTCTCCGACTTGAGGTCATTCTGTGTATTTATTCCCGTTACATGAAAATCACGTTTCACTGAAGAGCCATGACTAGACACAAGCCTGCAAGCCAGTGTGTGCACACACGCGCACCGCACACGCAGAGCTAGGGAAGCCTCACGGGACTCGGGAGTTGCCTGGCCTGGGCATGCGGGCCGCCTCTGCTGCAGCGGGTGCCGGGGTCCCTCCCGGAGCTGGGCTGGGCCGCGTGCAGGAGCAGCCCCCACGGCCCTCGGCACGCCAGCCTCCCGGAGCCAGCGCCCCCACAGAGCCTGGTGGAAGCCACCTGCTCTTCTGACTCAAGCTCAGACGGCACCTCCCATTGGCACTTTCTCGAGCTCAGGTGGTCACAGGGGTGGAGGCACATCCCTCCCGACAGCAACCGCACACTCAGAAGGCGCCTCATGTTTTATAGGCTTTAGGGTTGTCTGAGTCTGTACAAGCATCTATTTCTTTCCCAATTAAAAAAGATGTCTGTGCCTCCCTCTGTGTTCTTTGTAGCATAGAGTCCAAGTCCCCTGCTCTGTCACCTACCGAGGACATACCCAGGCAAGCCACTGGGCCCCACAGAGGGGCCCTCACAACCTGGATTCGTGCTCCACGACCAACGTGCCCGCTGCTGTGTGACTGTGACAGCTCTCTCGCGTGGCTCTCAGCTACAGAGAGGCCCCCATTGGAGGCTGCAGTGCTGGTGGGCAGAGAGACCCTCAGGGGCCCCCTACCCTGGGGCGTGGCAGTGGTGGCCCTTGGGGACTCATCCTTGGCCCCGCCCAGCCCCTTTCCTCCCCCACCCCCACTCCTCCAGACTCCTGCATGCTGGGAAGTCCAGAAGCCTCCGCATCCTCCATCCTCCCTTCTTGTGCCAAATGAGGGCCCACAGGGAGAGGAGAGCCTCAAGGCTGAGGGAGGATGGTCATCAGTCCCTCTGAGACTCCATAAGAACAGTGCTCTGCAAAACAGCTCTGGAGTTCTAGGTGGTTTCCACGGCTCGGGACTTATAACCTTGTTTTCTTCTTTTCCCATGTAGAGAAAATGCCTTGGCTCCTGGCCAGCCTCTAACCAGCAGTTCGTAATTACCCACGTGTGGAGCAGGGCAGGGTGGAGCCTGAGAAGGGCGTGTAGGGTCATGGGGAGCAGGGTTCGGAAGCCCAGGGGTTCTACTGCTTCCCGTGCCCCAAGGAGGCTCTGCAGGGGAGGCCTGGACACATTCGCAGAGCTGCGCTGACTCCATTCCTTGGGCCTGCAAGTGCCGCCCGTTCAAGCAGAGGAGGCCCCGTCCTTACCCCAGGACTGTAATAGTCAGTGCAACAGCTGCTGTAACAAACAGGCCCTGAAATGTCAGTGGCTTTACACAACCAAAGTTCCCTTCCACTCCGGACGTAATCCAGGGCACATCAATGTGGCTTCCCGTACTCATTCAGGGACCAGACTCCTTCTACCTGTGGTTCTGCATCCCCGGGGGGCGGCCAGTTTCCTCCACAGGATGCTCCCCCATCCCATCAGCAAATAAAGGTGGAGGAGAAGATAGAGAAGGCGCACTGTTCTCAACCAGGAGGCCTAGAATGGCCCGTGTCACTTCTGCTCCCACTCCTCTGGCAAGAACAGGGCACCCAGTCCCACCTAGAGGCGGGGGGGAGGGTGAGTCGTCCTCCTGTGCCCAAGGAGGAGAGAGTACCACATCTTGAGTCCGGCCTGTGGGTGCTAGAGGGCTCATTAAACACCAGGTATGACCCCCTGGAGCCAGTACCTCGCCAGTAGCAGCACTTGCTATTGAGTGGCAAAACATCAGGATGAGAGTTTCAAGGACTCTGCAGGGGCAGTTTCCAATTCTGAGGGTCTGAGACTAAATCTCTATAAGTATAGCCTGAAGGAAAATACTCTCTTTGGCCACCACGTCCAACAACAACCCTCCCTCCTCACCTCTACATTTATTCCTCTCCTATAGACCTTCCTTCCAGATTCTCAGGTGTCCTCAGGAAACAGTGGGCTGTTACTCTCTCTATTAACATCTAGATTATAGGCAAGTGCTTTCAAATTGAATAACTGCTACGCACATATCATTCTATGCTTGTGGAGAAATCTTGACATTAAGTTCATGCAAATCAAGAAAGGCTCTCTTATGCAGTCAACAACTTGCACAACTGCGCCCAGCAATCCTGTTGTAACTTCCGTCATCGGCTCAGCCTTGGAATGGGAATGGTGTGAGCTAGTCCTCAGCCCAACCGTAGAATCAGAGTGGGAAGGAAATGAGGTCATCAATTCTGGTGGTTTTGAAAGCCCTACTCCCTCCATCTCCCTCCAATTCCCCAAACCCACTGGTCCAGTCCAACCTCCTCAATTTCCTATAGGGAACCTGAGGTTCAAATGGAGCTGGGACTTTCCCAAGGTCAAGAGCCTTGTTATTGGTCAAAATTAGACAGCAGATTGGTCTCAAACTCCCAGTTTGGCCATCTGGACCAGCACTGCCCCCCCTCCCCCAAAATAATATGAGCCACATGTGTAATTTTAAACTCTCTAGCTGCCATATTTTAAAAAGTGAAAAGACAAAAATTAAAAAGAGAGGTGAATGTCAATTTTAATAATATATTTTCTTTAACCCAATATACCCAAAACATCAAAATGTAACGTTTGTTAAAAATATAACAACATACTTTACATTCTTTATTCCATACTAAGTTTTCAAAATCTGGTGTGTATTTTACACTTAACACGTCTTCATTTGGATGCTAAATTTGCACTGGAAACACTCAATCTGTATTTAGAGCTCATAAAATTTACACTTGAAAAGGTAGATTCACATGCCAAGTTGGTGCAAACAGGCGTATGAGTTTCCTTAACAACTGAACCCCGTATCCGTTGTCAAGTTAAAATTGATTAAAATGAAATAAAACTGAAATCTGTCAGTCTCTGGGTGACACAGGCCACGTTACTAGTGCTCGGTGGCCACGTGTGGCTCCCGGAGCGGGTACCGGTCTGGGCAGCTCTGAAACGCTGGGACCCTTCACAGCAAGGAACATCTGTGAGGATTGCGTCTCCCCAGGCCCATCTGAGAAAGAAGCAATGGCCCTGGGAAAGTAGCAGGGGCGCGGAGAGCGTTGTCCTCCTGCGGCCTTGCCTCTGTGGCGGTTTCCCAGGGCTCCTGCCTGACAAATGGTGGTGCTGGGCTTCCCCTCGGGCTCCCACGGGGGAGGGCGGCCTGGGTCTTTGGCAAGAACGGGACGGGGGGCCATCGGTACCTGGGGACCCCCTGGACGAGGCCTGACGAAGCTCTCTGTTGAGGTGGGACGCTTGGCTACCGAGCAGAGCCAGCGCCCCGACACCCTGAAGGCCCACAGGCCACGTGGCTGCGGAGAGTCTGGTTACAATTCTGGGCACTCAAAGGTGGGCCCCAGGTCCCCCACTGCCGGTTTCCTAGGGCCACTGCCCCAGTGCCACCAACAACAGAAATGTGCCGTACCCAGTTCTTGGTGCAAAAGTCTGAGATCAGGGTGTCACCAGGGCTGGTTCCTTCCAGAGGCCCTAAGCGAGGGTCCTTCCTGCCGTTTCCAGCTGCGGGTGTTGCTGGCAAACTTCAGCATTCCTTAGCTTGTTGGTGTACCCGCCCCATGTCTGCCCCGTCTCCCCACGGCACTATGTGTCCCCCCCGTGTGTGTCCATATCCAATGTCCCCCCGTGTGTGTCCATATCCAATGTCCCTTTTCTTGTAGGGACACCAGGCTGAACTCATCTGAGCTTCTTTACATCTACAAAGACACTGTTTCCCCAAAGGACACGTGCATGGGCACGGGGTGGGGGCCGGGGGGTGTTAGGACTTGCACAGGTGTTTTGGGGGGACCCAACCCACAGCAATGCTTTACAGTCAACCATTCATTGAGTTCCAGTCCACCTGGGGGTTTGTGTCTGGACGTGCAGACAGGAGACAGCCCCAGACGGTGGGAACCTCACACTCAAAGCCCCAGACCCCCAGTGGGACTCCCAGTCCCTCCCCCAGCACTTCCTGGACTCTCTTGGCTCTTCCAGCTCAGAAACTGGGGCAAGATGCCAGTCTGCTCAGGTTGGAGCCTCCCCAGTTCAGTGACCCATGATAACAGTTGTGATTGATTCCGGCCACTTTTCTGCAGAATGGACCAAGATTTGGGAAATGGCAACGTGATCTTTTTCTGCTCCTTCCACCCCCAATGAACCTGGAACACAGAGCGTAAAAACGAATTCTCCTCTAACTAGCTAATGAAGGGAAGGCCAGGGGCAGCCTGTCTTACTCCCACAGAAGGACGTCCCCACCTTCTGGAACCCTCTTCCTGGTTTCAGCTCACAGCCCCTACCTGACCCACACGCAACCCAGCCTTCTGCAGAGTGGCAGAGAAGAGAAGGCCGAGGCTGAGCTACCCCAGGGACACAAAAACCACACCCAGCGGTGGTGCACGCCCAGGGCACGCACCTCGGGCACCACGAGGGCCACACGGTCTCTGCACCAATGAGGGAAGAGGAGCAAGAGGGCCCTGGAAACGTCCACAAGGTCCCTCCTCCAACCTGGCCAGACGGGCTCTGGGGAGAGTGTTGATGCCAAGGCAGGGGTGGGGAGTGGGGGGGCTGGTGTGGACACTGGGGGGAATCTGCTGCCAGGTCCCGCCCTCCAGGCAGAGGTGGGGCAGGGGGCCAGCTCCCCAGAGAGGTTGGCGGCCCAAAGCTGAAGGCTCTCCCCAGGTGACAGTGGGGACAAGGCTCCTCTGAATGCAGCCACAGCCCCCATCTGGGGAGGCTGGGGCTTTGATCACAGCCCTGTGTCTGCCGGCTGGAGCCCGACCATTTCCCTGCATCTCATTACGGGAGCACTGCGCCGCCAGCACATCAGACAAGCCTGGCATTCTCCGTTTGACCTAATAAAGCCTTTCTGAATTGCTCTGTTCGTTCCTGGGGAAATGAGGAGGCCTGCTCCAATTACTCCCATAAGAAAAGCCTCTTAGAAAATGCTGGAGTGTGGGCAAAGGAAGGCTCTTCCTGCCTGCCCGGGAGCAGGGCTCGGAAATCCCAGGCGCCTTCTCCAGACAGCCCCTGAGAGGAGCCTGTGTGGAGCACCGAGCACTCCGGGAGAGGGCGGGGCCCCCGGGGGCCTCCCAAGGCCCAGCTTTCCCCCCACAGGATAGGGGGGCTCTTGTCTGGCAAATTGGCAGGTGAAATTGAGCATTAAGGAAACATGGGCCTGGCCAGGTCAGGGTGGAGGCGGAAAGAATTTGGGTTTGGTAGGAAAGATGGAGAAACATAATAGAGAGGGAGGGAGGAGAGAGCACGCCTTTCACAGGGCGCTGGGTCTCTGTGCAGTAGGAAGGTCGCAGCCCTGCAGGACTGGGTCAGAGGTTACCCAGTCTGGCTTTGGAAAATCATGAGGTGCATCATCTTGCTGCTCAGGGACCTTCACCCCCCAGCCCACCACCTCCCAGGGAGGAGAAGGCACACCTTCCAGCATGCAACTCCAGAAACGGTGGAGCTGGGGGGGGGGGTGCTGGCTGGAGCAGGTTTGGGGAACACTCCTGGGGAGCCAGAAGGCAGGGAAGGGCAGTGGGAGATGCTGGGTTGGAAAGCTGTTCCAGGAGAGGCTTCAGTTGTCCCCACAGAGAGCGTGACAGATCAGGTCACCCCTCAGAGCTGCCCCCGGGGGAGCAAGAGCTCCAAGCCTCTAAACTGGATTTGAGCTGCCTCCTGCTAATGCAAAATGGTATAAAATTAAGCAAAGCAGACAGGTTGGTCTGAGAATGAGCTTAGAGATGCAATTATACATCAAATTTTATCAAACATTGTATTTTTTAAATGAGCTTATTTTCATGATTTCGGATATTTTTTTTTCTTTAGGCTAAAGGTCTAATTTACTCTGAAATATCAGTCCACTTGAGGTAGACTCACTTTCTCAGCACGTGGCTTATCTGCCTCCACCTGTGCCCACAGCAGGCATTGCTAATCAACCACACACATCAGGCTCCTGCTAATCACAGCTCCTCCAATGCGACATTCCCTGTGCCTGAAGCTCCTTCAGGAGCTTGGCTGGTTCTTGGTTTAAATTCTCCAAAACGACGGTCCCGGCCATTCCCGGCTGGACCAGCTGTCCCAGGTGCTCACCCTGGTATGGTAGGTATCACGCTGCACTGCCTGCATCTGCTTGCTTCCTGTGTCTCCCACCGGGTGGGAGCTTCGTCAGAGCGCAGGTTAATGTCCGGTTCACCGTGTCCCCTGGGTCCTGGCCCAAAGCCTGGCACATAGGTAGGAGCTCACTACTGGCGAGCATTGCAGAGGTGTCCTCAGATCCTTTCCATCTTGCCTCATTGTGACATAGACGCAGGTGTCCGGAGGGGCTGAGCCCACCCCAAGGTTCAGGTGTGAGTCCTTGTCAGAGAGCTCAGCCCAGGAAAGTCAGACCTAAACCACACAGAGCACGTTATTCCACTGGCCAGAGGGATTGGTCCAGGAATGGACACGTGATCCATCTGGAACCAACAAGATGTGATGGGGAACTTGCTGGGGGTTTCTGGGAAAGAAAAGTCGGCTCTTAAGAACCAGCTCTTTCTCCTTGTGAATGGAGAAGTGTGTGGAGATGATGTCCACTGTAGCCCTCTTGCAACCAAGAGGGAAGGAAGCCAGCCTGAGAATGACCTAAAACAGCAGAAGGAGCTAAAACCAGGTCCTTAGTGACACCATCGGATGCTAAACCAAACCAGTGCTGACGCCCACCCCAGCTCTGAAATCTTACTTCATGAACCGACAAATTAAATCTTTTCTTGTGTCTGCCAATACAGTTGGGTTCGGTCCCTAGTCCCCACCTCTCTGACGCAGCCACTCAGTTTGCCCCATGGTCTCAGGATCCACGGTTCTTGGCAACAGACAGCCTCGGCTCAGACCCCAGCTCCAGCACTTCCTCACTATGGGGACTTGGGCGAGTCACATCACCAACCTGACCCTAGGGTTCTTCAGATGTAAAATGGGGTTAACACATTCCTCCAGATGAGGTGTTAGGCATTGCTTCTGCTTTCACGCTGTCTCCCTGTGTGTCACTCCACCCACCCACCGCTGACAGTCATGACAGGAATGGACAGCACCCAGACTTCAAGCGAAGGAGGCCTCATGCTGCTGGCTCCTTCTGGAACAGATAGATACGCCTTTTCAACACGCGCTGATACGGCGCTTAACACACGCCAGGCTTTGTTCTATGTGCTTTGCAAATATTCACTGGGGTATGAACTCACAACTCTATGAAGTGGATGCTGTGGCTATACCCCTTTACAGGTGAGGAAACCAAGGCCCAGAGAGGCTAAGTGACTGGCCTGAGGTCACAGAGCCAGCGGCTGGTGGAGCCCAGGTTTGAACTCAGGAGGTCTGTGACTCTGGAGTTGGAACATGCAGCCACCCTGTCGTGTCCTAACGACAATGCATATCTGCCAGGGGGAGAGGTTTTACCTGAAATACCTCGCTCCATCGTCACGGCAACCCCACACACTAGGTAGCAGTGTGATCCCGTTGCACAGACGGCAAAGCCATCTCTGAAAAATAGAAGAAATGCTATATGCAAGGATGGGTGAATGAACGGTGGGTGAGCCGGACCTGCTGGATGGCCCCGACGTGATCCCTGTGCTCCCGGCCAGGACTGGACTCTGCAAGTTCCTGTTACCCCTGGAGCGTGCTCTTGGGACCAAGGGCCTCATCCTGTCTGGGATCCCTGAGAGCCGCCCTGGGCACTGAGTTCCCAGTAGCTTCAAAGGGAGCCGGGAGCCAGCTGAGCTCCCAGGGGGCGAGGACGGCAGGGAAGCTGGCCCGGCCCCGGCTGCTGCCGACGCGCCCCGCTGTCAGACGTCAGAAGCGCGAGGCGGCTTTGGTCTCAGCCCTCGGCTGATGGAACCAGGGCAGCGCGGAGCCAGGCGCTTCTGGGAACCGTGCTGGCATTTCCTTGTTTTGTCAACTCCACCAAAGCGCCCCAGAAACCACATGCAGAACAAAGTGTCCGGGGCTCTGCCTGGAAGGCGAGAGGATTAGAGGGAGAGAGGACGGCGTGGCCCTGGCGAGCCTCCCCGGGGCCTGGGAACTTCTCCAGGCCGCCCCTGAAACGTCAGCCTGCCACAGTCCCAACCTCCAGGGGCTGCCCGTGTCCTGGGCCTGGGCTCGTCGGCCAGGTGTGCTGGCCAGGTGTGCTCTGGGTATGCCAAGGGCTCACGAGCCTGGTCTTGGCCATCCTCAGTCCCTGCCTCCCCGGAGTGCTAACCTTGTCCCCGTCTTACAGATGAGCCAAACAAGGCTCGGGACAGTGAAGAACCGGCCAGCCCCGGGGCCGAGTTTGGAGATGTGCGCTTCATCCCAAGGGTCGTGCCCGGGGTTTTTATGTGCTTCTCTGTTTGCTCTGTTTTCACAGATAGCAGGGTTCAATAACAAAAAAAAGGACAAGTAGCGATGAAGAGTCCTTGCATCCCTCACAGTTGAGGAAACTGAGGCCCAGAGAGATGAGTGAGCTTTGGAGGGCTCCACCCCCTCTCCGCCCGGACAGGAGCCACAGGGGCTGGAATCAGAGACCCTACTAGCTTGAAAGGGTGTGTGGTCGAGGCTGGGGCTGAATTAAGGTGAGCCATGAGGGGGCCTCGTGCATGGTGGCCAGGTCAGTGCGAGGGGCAGGGAGCACAGGAGAATGTGAGTGAGTGTGGGAAGCAGCTGGCTGTCCACCCTGTCACCTGGCAGGCCACTGTCACAGACCTGACCCCACGCACCCATGTGGAGGCGGAGTCAGCCAGCCCATCAGGACCACCCCAGCCTCTGTTCCCCAGCCCTCCTGTGCACCCAGCAACCTGCTCAGGGGGGACCCCAGAGGGGAGGCTCCCAGGTTGAGGGAGACCCCAGGGGGAGGCTCCCAGGATGGGGGGCAGTTGGTTCACAGGCAGAAGGATGGGAAGGGTACACAGCCCCCAGAGAGGACTGCATACCCGCTCCCACACATTCTCTGCACACCCCCTGGTTGCCCCGGGCAGGGCAGGATGAGACTAGGGGATGGCAGGCAGATGCACCAGGCAGGCTGCTTCGCCCCCAGAGCAGGAGCTCCCTGCCTCATCAGGACGCCCTCCTGGTGCCCTGAGGTGGGGTGGGGGTGCTGGTGGCCACAGTGTCTCTCTACACCTGTCCGCCCCCTCCCTCTCTCCATCTCCTGGTGTCCCTCTGACAGCATCTGCTGAGATGGCTCCTCTGCATCCCTGTCTCTCCCTCCACCTGCTTCTGGTCACCTCTGCTTTCCTGCCTTCTTCCTCTGAGTCCTCTCTCCCTCCCCCTCTGCTCTCTCTCTCTATCTCTCCGTGGCTCACTCATTCTCTCCCCACCACCTCCCTCCCACTCCAGAGGCCTCTCCCCTGTGGACATCTCTGGGACAATCCTCTACCAAAGCCCACAGCTGATCCACTTTGGGATCTGCCCCTGGTGGCCCTTGGAGCCCTGCTCAAAGCCCGTCCCTGGTACCAGAGGCAGCCAGGAGGCAGGCGCGGGCCTGGAGGGCTGGGGGCTGGGGGCTGAGGGCTTCTTTGGGGCTTTGCAGGGAGGTGGGAGGCAGGGAGCAGCTGAGCCCTTCCCTGTGGCCCTCTGAGGGGCCGGGGGGAGCCATCTGGAGGGGTTTGCATCTCTCCCACCAGCCCTCCCCATCTGGGGGCTCCAGGGAGCAGTGTTCCTTGGCCCCCCTTGGACCATGCGGAGGGAGCTGCTGGGCTCTCCAGGAGACTAACATGCCCGGGATGGGTCTGAACTTTCAAGACTTAGCTCCCAAACCTGCTTCTCCTTTCTGCCAGAACACAGCTTTGTCCACTTCCAGAATCCTGCACCTCCCCAGGTCTGCTCAGAAATGGGGTCAGCAGAGCCCTTAGCCCTGGTCCCGGGGCTGCTCTGAGGAAGAGCGGGCAGGGACAGGCCTGGCTCTGTGAAGCCGGGAGCGGGGCAGAGGGGACCAGGAGCCACAGGGAAGCAGAAATGTGGAGATGTGGTGATGGGAAGGAGGAAGGCAGGGAGGTGCAGCCCAGGCTCTCCACCATGTAGCACAGGTGGTCACAGCGCCCCACCATCCCCATGCTCCACAGCCTCAGGAGCAAAAGGGCGCTACAAGCCGGTTATGTGACCAGAGCTTCGAGAATATTCTAACAGACAACAGAACTGCCTCTTCCTCACCAGGAGTGCAGAGTTCTCATGGCAGCCGGGCCTGGAGACAAGCGTGGCCCCTCAGAGGGTCCCCCAAGCCTCAGACGGCACAGTCCCCTGTGGTGGTTTTTGCCACCTCACCACATTTGCCTTAGGAGAAGTACAGCCTGGCGGTCACCAGCACGGACACCAGGTTCTGGCCCCCTCTCGGCCACTTACTGGCTGTGTGACCTGCACCTCCCTGTGCCTTGGTTTCCTTATCTAGAAAACAGGGGAAATAATCTGCATCATGGTGTTGTCATGAGACCTCTGTGAATTTTTTTTATATTTATTTATTCATGAGACACACAGAGAGAGAGAGAGGCAGAGACACAGGCAGAGGGAGAAGCAGGCTCCACGCAGGGACCCCGATGTGGGATTTGATCCTGGGTCTCCAGGATCACACCCTGGGCCGAAGGCAGATGCTCAACTGCTGAGCCACCCAGGCGTCCTGAGAACTCTATGAATTAATTAATGTGGAAAGTAGCTAAGAATTCACTCGGTAGACCACCAGCCAGGAGGTGCTGAGCCGGGTGGCCGTCCTGCCAGAGACTCAAGTCAAATCAGGAAGAAGCATCAGACAAACCCAAACGGAGAGCCATTCCACAAGATAAGCACTCTGCACCCTGCAGATGCTCCCAGCGTGATGGAAAGAATGAGTGACCATCCACTCTGAGAAGAGGCAACTGAATGCATCGTGGGGTCCTGAGCGGGAGCCTTTGTTATGCAAGAATTGCCTGGTGACTGGTGGCTGGTGGCTGGGGCCTGGGGCCTGGGGAATGACAGCAGGGATGGCACATCCGCTTCTGGCCTTGCTTCAGGGAGTGTCGCGTTTGTGGGGGCATTTGGGGGGGGGGGGGCGTTTGCACCGAAGCATCAAGTGATGGGCATCAGGGGGGTGATGACACTCTGCTTCCGTTGCCCCGCACTGGAAGCTCTTACATAAGCTTGAGATTATCTCACATTTTTTAAACATATATGAACAAGTTAAAAAATAAGAGATTTGTAACTGAAACCAACCAGAATGGCAAGAAAAACCCCAAGAGAGATCAGCAAAATGTTACAGAGGGTTAAAGACCCGTCAGGAGCCCAGCGACCCCCCAGACTTCCCTCCTGCTGAGCTCCTGCTTCCCTGGAAAGCAGCCTGTGTCCCCAGGGCGAGGGCCCAGCCCCAACTGCCTCTGCATTCGGGAAACTTTCTCCTGCTAAGGAGACCCTGAGCTGCAGCGTCGGGTGGACCAGTCGGAACCGCAGCTCCGAGCGCCAGCTGGGCGGCCCCGGCAAGTCTCTCCCTGGGCCCGTTTCCTCGTCTGAAAAGCTGCCTTCAATTATAATTCCGTGCGACAAGTATTCAAAAGACAACGGAAAGGTAGCTCCACATGAAGCTGTTTTTAGGCGCTGTGTTCCTGTCTTTTCTCCAAGGCCAGGATCCTTGTCCCTCACCCCTCTTCTTCATTTCAAACACGGGCCTCCAGGCCAGCAGGCTCCTGGGCCAAATGCAGGCCACCTCCCGGCTGGACATGGTCCTCTGGAGCCGCTGAGCTCGACTCAAGGCCTGGGGGAAGTGGGCCATAAACCTCCCCCGGCCTTCTTGTCACTAGAGATCAAACCGTTATCAGAATCAAAGCTGCCCAGCTGATGGATGAGGCTCCAGGATCCAGGGGCCCAGGCGGCCCGCCCCTCGCTGTTAGATGGGGCTCCGAGTGCTCCAGCCACCTTGCCAGGACACTCGGCACAGTTTGATTTGGGCCAGAAGGTGACCTGTTGCGTCCCCAGGAAAGATGCTTATCTCTCTCTGCGGGGAGGGAGGGGACAGAGGTGTTAGCAGGGGGATGGAGAGGCCATGCGAGAGGGAAGACCAGGCGGCCTGCCGGCCGGGGCCCCACTTCACCAGCTCCTCTGCTGTGGTGCCGAGGGCTGGAGCCATCTCTCTAGAGGGAGGGCCCTGAGAGCCCATTTCTAACAGCAGCCGGCAGATGTACCAACCCACAGCACTATATTCCAGGAGGCTCTAGGGAGAGAGACAAGAGGCATGGTGGCCCTGACCTCATACCCAGGGTCAGAAGATTCCAGAAGGGCCTGGAAGCTAAGTCAAGCCCCAGCCTTGTTGGGGGGGTGGAGGATGGGAGAAGGGACCTGAAGGCTCACAGAGCTGTCGGGGGTGCCATTTTGACCATGTCAGGGTCCTGGAAGCTCACTCAGAACCTGGAGATGAAAGGAACCCAGCTGCTACTGCTGCAGACGCCAGAGGAACTCCTGGTGTGGTCCCTGCCGTGCCGCCGCCCAGGTTCGAATCCTGACTCTGGCGGTGTGACTGTTTCCATAAAATAGGACGCATAAGTGGGCATCCTGCAGAAGGTCGCCGTATGGCCTGCCGGAGCTCCTGCTGCGCCTGGCATGGGCCTGGGGATGATAGTAACAGGACACAGTCCTGAAAGAATGAGAAAGGGAGCGTCTGGTGACAGCGCGAGGGGCTGCGGACACAGTCTGAAGGGAAAGGCACCTGAGTGCCGGGGGGATAACACTGGAGTCGGCAGCCAAGGCTTTACTGTTGCGTTTCTGTATTTTCCAAAGCCTTTCCAGGGCACCTGTGCTCCTTTCTAAAGTGAAGAGTCTAAACCTAAGAAAGGTGGCGGGAGGTGCCCCCCGCCCCCTGCGTGGCCAGGCCTTGGGGCAAGGTGGCCAGTCCCCCGCCCCGGCCTCTGGTCTTGGACAAACCCCGACTCCTGCAGGCTCCTCCCGGTAGTCTGGGCAATTACTGGAGCTGACTGTGGCTTCGCCACACTGTGCCTATGGCATCTGTCCCCAGGCCACGCCATCCCCGCCCACTCGGTGCTGCAGCCCTGGTGGTGGCTACTGGCTCTGGGTCCACGAGCTCAACACAGGACACCGCGCTTTTGACTTCCCCGGTTTAGCAATGAATGAGTGAATGAATGAAAATGAAAACGGGAAACCCTCTGGGAAACAGTGTTGGGAGTGGGATGAGGCGGACAAGCCAGGGCACGTAGGGGAGACTGATGCTCAGCACTCTTAGGGCGCAAAGGGACTGTGGTCACAGGGAGGCCTGGGATCATACCCTGCCTCTGTCGCCCCCTTCGTTCTGTGGCCCCTGCAGGAGATGCCTCATTCTGGGAGCCCCTGGCTTTCCATTTGCAAAACTAGTTCACAATTTATCCCTCATGCGCCGTTTGTAAGATGGTGTATGAACACCATTAGCGCATAGTAAATGTCCACCCAACGTGGTTACGGAAGAGAATGGCAGGAGCGTGGCGCCCAACCGGCCAGAGGCACCCACGTTAGTTCCCTGGGTAGATCTTCAAGGGTGTGAATTCCTGAACCCGAGCTCCTTGTGGAAATGGCGCTGCAGGCTGGGCAGGGGAGGTGGAGAAGCGCCCAGAACTAGTCCTTAGGGGGACGCCAGCCGGAGGGCGGCAGGTGCAGGACGAGCTCATGGCAAGCACTCCTGCTGCTCTGTGTGCACTACCTCCGTGCTTCTCACGGCCCCCCGTGCGGGTGCTATTCCAGCGACCACTTTGTGAGGCCTGAGGGTGAACCACTTGCCCAGAGTTCACAGGGACTGTTGGGCAGAACCAAGATTTGAGTACAAAGCTACCTAACTCGGAAGCCTAGTTTTTCCGCTACCTAGTATAGACCCCATACCCATTCTCAAGAGGGGCCTTTGCAGGAATCTTTAGCTGGAGAACGTCATCCCTAAAATACCTGCTTCACAATTCCAAATTACCCACAATGTGCAGAGTGTGTGCGTGTGTGTCTGTGGGTGTGTGTGTGTGCGTGTGTTTTGGGGCCCTGGCTGTCCTTGGGGAGGTTGGGCCCCCTGTCTAGGGAGACTAGATGCACCTTGGGGCCCCGTCACCTCGCTGCCACGATCCACTTGGGAGAAACAGGTGGAGCATGCGAGTGTGAATCACATGAGCTCCAGCCTAGGGACATCCCCGGGTCCCTCCTCAGCAGAAAGCAAGGGTCTCTGAGTCTGTGTGAGCCCAGTGGCCCACAGTGAGGCCATGGCCACCACCGGAGCAGTGGCCCAGCGGGGTCGGGGTGAGGGTGGGGGTGGGCCATGTCAGGGTGCCCTCTCCACCTGCAGCCAGCAGGCAGCCTGACCACCACCTTGCCCTGAGAACACTTGCAGGGCTCTTGGACAGCAGGGAGGCTGGTGGTCTCCAAGAGTGCAAGGTCTCCTAAACCCCAGGTGGATAAGGACCAGTGAACAGTAGCGATTAGAGAATGCAACTGGACCATATTTGACTTCTAAACTGGGAAGAGCTGAACAGACCAGTTCTATTTCACAGTTCTTGTGGGGAACACAGCCCTGGGGTCAGAGTATCTGTATCTGTGGATGAGAAAGGATATTTGATTTGCAAACATTTGATTCATGCAAAGCTTCCAGGGGTGGCCAGGGAGGCTGGTTGTGCTTTGGGGAAGCTTGCCCAGTGCCAGCTCTGACCACTTCCTCTTATTCCTCTGTGTGCGTGAGCTCCCCTGAGGGTCTTTCCTTGCCTGACCCCAACTACCATACCATGCGTTCTCACATTGTTCTGTTTTTCGGACAACAACTGGTTGCCAAGGCAACCAGTGGGGAGCCCGAGTCAGACCAAGAGTCTTCCCTGCAGGGAAATTCGGCCCTTAACCCATCTCTTCATCCTGGACCAACTCTTGGCAAGACCTCAGAAAACTCTGCCAAACCCCCAGGAAAGGAGCTCCCCTCCCCTGCTGGGACCTCTCTCCCCGGGGGCTGAGCGTCGCGGGAAAAGAGAGCTAGGCTGGGACCCAGAGCCAGTGTGGTCGGGAGACCCCACACAGTCCCAAGCCTTCCCTGAGTTTTCAATGTAAACCTTTTACACAAGCCTACCGTGTACAAAGTGTGCAAGTACTTCGCGCCGTGCTCAGCGGGTTCCACACACGGGACACCCCAGGGACCCAGCACCCAGAGAAAAGCAGGGGAGCATCCTCAACCCACCAGAACCCCCTCTGCGTCCCCTCGTGGGCACCCGGCCCCGCCAGCATCCAGAAAGGCAACCGCTCTCCTGACTGCCAACAGCAGAACTTTCTTCTGTTACTCAACTTGGCATGAACAGCGTCACACGGTGGGTACTCTTTGGAGTCTGACTGTGTTGTCACCATTACGTTGGTGAAGCCACACATGCTCATGCTCCAAATCTTGCTGCCCCCTTTCTATTCCACTGGTCTTATGGATCAGATCACAGAGGTCCAGAGACGGAATGTGCCTTGCCCGAGGGCACACAGCAAGACTGGCAGCCAGGTCTTCAGACTCCATGTAAGTTCCGTGGACTTTCCGGGACCCCAGACTGCTGGGGGGCCGTGGATCTCAAAGTGTGCTCAGTGGACCAGCGGCAACAGCGTCACCCTGGACATTGTTAAAATTCATATTTCCAGGGGACGCCTGGGTGGCTCAGCAGTTGAGCATCTGCCTCCGGCTCAGGGTGTGATCCCACGGTCCCGGGATCGAGTCTCCCATCGGGCTCCCCATAGGGAGCCTGCTTCTCTCTCTGCCTGTGTCTCTGCCTCTGTGTGTGTGTGTCTCATGAATGAATACATAAAATCTTTTTTAAAATGCCTATTTCCAGGCACCTCCTCAGACCCACCGAATCTGAATCCCTGAGGACAAGGCCCTGGGACCTGCATGTTAGCAGGCTGTTCAGGTGTTTCTTGGGCTCAGGGAATCCCTGCGAACCCTGAAGGAACACCGTGCAATTCTTTGTTTTGTTCACAAGAGGGAGCCAGCGCCCCAGGGACGCAGCCCCGCGCTCTCCGGGGAGCCCCAACCAGCTGCTTTGCCCGGGATTTTCACCTGGCAGCTCAGGCAACAGCAATTGGTGGTCAGTGTTCGGGAAAGAAAGTACTTTTGTTAACATGGGAGGCAGGAAACCGGAGTCCTGACGCCACCACCCCTCAGCCCTAAGTGTCGCATCTGCCGCAGTGTGCCCTTCACTCCCTCAAACCCCGGATCCCTGGACCCCTCGGTTGCAGAGCAGGGCTGCCGCACCCTGAAGGCCCGAGGCCCCACCCCGACCCCCCCCCAACCCCACTGCCCGCCTGGGTATCTTACAAGATATCCATTAATGTCTGTAAAACGTTAGGGAACAGAAGGCAATATTGTCACACAGATGTTTGTAGGTCGTTTGGGGATGGTCCTGCTGTGCCTCCATGTGTTTTATGGTGTAGCTTCAGGAATCACACGCTCCCTTGCCAGGAAATGTGACTGGAGGCTTTTGTGCCTAGGTGTGAGGTCCGGAACCATGGCAGCCGTCTTGGGCCCACAAAGGGAGATACCCAAGGAAAACATGCCGAGGATGGCTACGCTGAAAATGGACCAAACCTGAGTCCTTTACAAAGCCACTGACCTCATGAATTAGCGGGGACCTTCCCTACCTCGGAACTTCTAGTGAGGTAAGTTAATAAACCCCCTGGTAGCTTGCTCCAGCTGGGGCTGGGCCTTCTGTTGCTCGCAGCTGAAGCCGTCCTCTCTGGCTTGCTTGTCTTACCATGTTAGGTAGTCATCCACCTGATGGCTAAGACAAATTTCTTTCTCAGGCCAACGGCTGCCATGAGCGTAGCAACAGACTCAGCACTGTGGCTGGTACCAAGCCTTGGAAGACCAGGCGCCACCATGGAAGTGAGGCTGGAGAGCCAAGGTGTGGGGACGTGGGAAGCTGACGGCAGCCTAGGAGACACAAGGAGGGAGTTGGTGGGGGGGCTCTGAGTCCTCCGGGATCCCAGAGCTCACAGCAGGTCCAAGCAGGGCACAAGGGAGGGTGCCCTGAAGGCGGGTTTCCATGTAGCCACGCAGGGGACCCTTCTGCATTGCATTAGCCTGCTACCACTTTTTCAACAAATCAAAGAAGATTCCTTAAATCTCACAGGCCATCTGTAACGGACACCCTCTCCTTCTGGGAGTTATGCCACCTGTCCCTCCAGCCGTGAAGTCCCCACACAGAGCCAGCAGAGTTCTACACGGATGGCAGCCCGCCGGAGCCCACGGTGGCGGGCAGCCGCGGCCCAGGTACAGAACTCATCACTGCCAGCTCCCCAAAGCTCTTCTGGTTATGTATGTTTTATGCTTTCACTTCTCGTATTTATTTACATAGATATCATCTTTCAATGGGGATAACTAACACTAAATGCTAAGTTCAGAGGGTTCTCTCCATCCCCGTGAGCCCTCACACAAGCACCTGTCAAATTTGGACCTGTGCATTATGAATCTCCTTTTTAACGAGGAGACCGAGGCTCCCATGGCTCCCTCACCTGAGGACACGCTGTCAGAGCAGCAAGGCACGTGCTGCCTCTCCCCCAAGTTAAGCCGCCCATGGTGACAGTTTCCTCATCAAGTCGACAAGCCTTGTCTTTTAAACCTGTGCTCCTCGGAAGGAAGGCTCAGAACCCTGCATTCGCTGCCCTTCCCAGGGAGGAAGTAGAGAGTTAGAATCCAGGGGATCACTCTGCTGGTTTCTGAAGGCAACACCCAGTCATTCCATGGCTCTGGAGCTATTTCTGAAGATGCCAGACCAAGGCTTCCACAGAAGGGCACTTAACTTGTTCCAAAACTATAATCAGATTTCCCCTGAAATAATAGCCTTGTTCTCCCTGAGCAGGATTGAAGGGCAATTATGAATATGGTCAGAGGCCCTGTATTGCTACCTACTGATCCAGTTATAATCAGGGTAAGGGATCAGAACCCAAACGGTTACCTCAATCCACCCTCCAAATATCAGAGCTCCTAAGAACCTGATTACTTCTCCTGCTGCATCAACCCCACCCCACTGAGCCCAGTAAACTCTTTAAGACTGTATGCAGCTGATTTAGAGCAAGAGACGCTGACCAGGGGTCTGTCTATACGGTGGTGGTGGTGGTGGTGGTGGTGATGGTAGTGGTTGTCATGGTGATGATGGTGACAGATTAACAACAAAAGTCATGATCATTGCCCTTACTGGTACTTCTACAGCTCTGAACCATGTGCTACCGCCATCTCATTACTTTTCTTACCCTTCCCAAGGCCTCCATCCCCAGGCTCTTAAGGAGCTTGTATTCCTAATCCATGGTTGCCCCCATGAGCTGATCTCACAGTGTCCCCCACAGAGCTGGGCAATGCAGAAAGCAAATCTTAATCTTGCTGCCTCCTAGGCATATGACTCCAGGAAGTGACGTCTGTTTCCTCATCCGTGAAGTGGGGTTACACGGACCCTGTCTTATGGGGTTAGTGTAACAATTACATGGATGATGGACACAAGTGCTGAGGCAGGTACACCTGACAGGTGCCGGGGAGTTTCTCTTCCCCTGGTCCTGCTGCCCACACAACCATGGGCAGTCATCCTGTTGTCAATGAGATTATAAGAACACCTGCTATAGAAACTTGCAAATCACTCTACAGCCATGCTCTCCAGACTTTGCCAACGTAAGAGTCACCTGTGGAGCTCTAAAAACTCCAAAAACCTGGCCCATGCCCCAGGAAAATTGAAGCAGAACCTCCAGGGATGGGTCAGTGGGTTTATAAACATCCCAGGTGGTTCCAGTGTGCAGACCTGTTCTAGGTCAGCGCCACGCAGTAGACATGTGAGGTCTCTGCGGTCGCAGAGACAGGCGTAAAAAGAGGTGAAACAAATTCATTTTCGTAATGTATTTTATTTTACTCAATGTAGCCAAATGTTATCCTTTTAACGAGTAATCCAATATTGAGAAATTATTAGAATATTTTTACATTAGTTTCTTTTTTTATGAAGTATTTGAAATCAGCTGCATATTTTAGAGCACATCTCACTTCAGTCTCACACATTTCAAGTGACAAGTGGGTAGCGTAATGTGTACACACACCTGGCAAGACGGGCAGTCCCCACTCCACAGTTGAGGGGACTGAGACACAAAGATGTGAAGGGACTAGCCCAGGCCCCACAGAGTCACACCTAGGTGTCCCGGTGCGGCCTGGCGCCCCCCTCCTCCCACAGCCAGCACCGGGTGGTTCCTGGCTCCATGTCCTGTCTGGGGACTGCCCCAAAATGTGGGAGAGCAAGCCCCCTGGTTCCCATGGTCCAGAGACTGAACCAGCCACCAAGTGGGGTCTCCGAGGGCCATGCCCCTCACCGGGATGATTTCTCAATGGCCATAGTCACCCCTCCAGCCACACCTTACTCGGCATGGTGCCCAGGAAACAACAGGGCATGAGTGGGATTGCAGAAGCCAGGGGATGTCTCCAGAAACCTCTAACCACAGCCCATCTGTAGAACTGAAATTTCCAGGGATCCCAGCATCATGGCCACTGGGCAGAGGCCACTCCATTCCCACAACCCATACGTCCCCTCCCAATGACTTTCTTTAACAGAACCCCTTTCAGGTTCTAGGGGACTCTTGGTAGCCTGCCCAGCCACCGCCCTCACTGTGTTAATTCTTCTACGGTTGGGGATAATATGGATTGTGTATACGAGTCTCTCCTCCACCAAAGGGCCCCTCCAGCAGGAGACCTGCCTTCCCACTACATCCTCGCACCCAAGAAGGCCTGGCGCCCAGCTGCTCCACAGACACCCAGCAAACTAATCCACTCCTCAGTTCCCAGCTTCAGGAAACTGGGAAGGTCAGTGTGGCTTCTAAAGACACCTCACTTAGGGCAGGGGATGACTCGGCCACAGGTTTAAGGGAGAGAAAGCCAGTATATCACTTCTGGCATCAGATTTGCGGGCTGGTTTCCATTGCTCGGAGATGGCAAGATGTGTCACCTCCACCAGCCTAGAGTACTGCCGGGGGTGGGGGGCTCCGGTGATGACAGATTCCATACAGTAATGAGCCATTCAGGAAAAAGGACTTAGCTCCCCACCCGAGGCGGCTCCCAAGTGGAGGGGAAGAGAGATTTCTTCTTTCTGTAGCATCGAGCTCTTGGGCAGGTTCCAGACGTGTCCCCCCTAAATCTCTTGCTCAGCTTGTCCTGCCGGGGGTCTGCCTCCTGGAGGGCCTGACACACACCACGGGACAACCTGGGTGGCTCCCGTGGTGGGTGATTTCCTCTTTCCAGCACCTCCACGGCCAATCCCCAAGCCGGCAGGGCCCAGGCCCCTGCACTTTCTCAAGGAAGCTCCTGGAAGCCTTGTCGTCCTATTTGCAACTTGAGAAGCACGATCAGCGAATACGTGCCCAACGGTGCTGGTGCTGGGAGAGCTCTGGGCTCCCCGGGGGGGCCCAGGACAGGAGGGGAGCTGGCCCAGGTGCTCGGCAGTGACTCACCTCCACGAGCACGCACCCCAAACCAGAAGCACATTCAAACCAACTTCTTATATAACTCAGCACATTCTTCCTCATCCTTGCGGTCACAGTTTTCTAGAATCCACCAGCAACCTTTTGATTCATCTTCTGGTTTTGATGTGCCTTTCTCTGCCTATGAAAGGGGAAATGGTCAGGAGACCTCAGTGTCTGTTTTGTTTTGTTTCGCTTAATCTTTAGTAATAAAACGGAGGCAGGCCCTGTGGCGCCCAACCCATCTGCTCCACGAAGGGAGCGCGGATGGGGAGGAAAGACAGGGAGGAGCCAAAACTCGGGGGGGCGCGAACACTGACTCCCCTGGAGTTCAGGGATGCTGGAAGTTTCGCTGCGTTGTTGTGATCGTTTCTGGTGTTAACTCTCTTCTTCTCGGCCCTTAAACCTGAGCCGCGTGCTTCACCCGTGCAGCCATGCTCCGTCCTCACGGACGTGGCAGGATGTGCCCATTTTACAGATGGGCCTACTGACTCTCAGGGAGCTGGCGTTGCCCCCAGGAAAAGGGGAAGAGAGGGGGAGGTCAGGATCGCAGCCTGGGGCCCTGAGTGCTGCCCCAGGGGAGTCCCCCAATGCCCACCATGTGCCAGATGCCCAGCTTCAAATATGAGAACACTTAACCTCTGTCCTCAGAGAGTCACTGACCAGTGAGAAGACGGCCCCCAAACCATCGGTTCCCAGGGATCAGTCCAGGCAGGGTCAGACACTGCCATAGCCACAGCATCGGCTCTGACACGAGCCCACTCCGTGGCCTCAGACAGGCAAGGGCTTCCCTGTCTGGGCCTCAGGATCCTCATATGTGCAGTGAGGTTCTAGGGGCTGGTTCAAAGGGTCTCCACAGCCAGACCCCAGGGTTCAAATCTGGGCCCTGCCGCTCCTCACCAACAGACCTTGACCGGGTTACCGAACCCCCCTGTGCCTCAGTTTCTCCATCTGTAGAATCCGCATAATCAGCCCTATCTGCCTCAGCACTTAAGGATCACTGGCTGTGGTTAATTGTATGTTAAATGAAGGGAGGGAGATGGAGGAGCTCCAGAATGCCCCACGGGCATGTGAGGTCGTGACCCTCCAGTGCCAGTTGCACCTGCTGTTGGAGACTCAGAGCCTGGCTTCCTGGAAGACGGCACCAGCACCGCAGTCACCTCTGGTGGGTTGGTGTGCGGCCAGCCTCGGGTCCAGCTCAGGTGGGGCGCCCCATGGCACAACCGTGAACGTGGTGTGCAGGACAGACGCAGGCCCTTTGCAAAGCCCGTCTCCTTGACTGCCATCGAGGGATACAGCATCCTTCCCACCCACTTTCATAAAATGGGGATGAGAATTCCCGCCTCCTATAGCTGCTGGCAGGTGAGAAAATAATGATTATTATCATCCACAAGGGCAGCTTTACTGAGCGCTATGTGCCAACCGTCGTGGGAAGTGTCTTACACACGAGAGCTCATTCCACCCCCATGGCAACTCTGTAAGGTGGGCACAATTCCTTTCCCCATTTTGCAGATGAAGATGAGGCACGTGGATCACGTATGAAGTAAGCACGAGCCAGAGCGGCAGGAGGTGGGAAGGTTACTGGCCAGCCGAGTCTTTTCTCCACACCAGCTGCGGAGCAAGGGAGCTACAGCCGGGGACAGGAACCTCCCACTGGGGACCACCCCCCGGGGACCTGCCAAGCACTCAGTCACATCCGATGGCCAGTGTAAGGCTCTGGGTTATAACTCTGGAGGTCTCAAACTGTGATGGACGTGATGGCCCCCGGCAGAACCAAATGGGGATTCGGTGTCGGTGTTTTGAGACAGTAACAACCGGCTGGCTGCGGGGAAACTCCCCCCAATCCTCAGAACAAAGCTCAAGCATGTCCTCGAGCAGCCTCGCCTGATGCCTGCAGGGAAACCCGCTGTAAATGCGCTAAGTGCAAAGGCAGGGGTGGGGTGAAACAAGGAGTCAAGGAAACAGGGGCAGCGACGTAGATAGGAGACCGAGGAGATCTTAAGGCGACAGCACCACCAGTGCTGGATGGCCATTTCCTGGTGATAAAGGGGTCAATGCATTCAGAGAGTAGCGCAAGCCTCTGCCAGCACCACTAACAGAGTTTCAAAATACATGAAGAAGCCCGATGGAACCACGGGGGAGGTGAACACCTCCTCTGACGGGGCCAGGGCAGTGCCTCGGAGATCGCAGCAGAAGACAGAGCCAGGGAGTGGCAGGGTCCCAACGGGGACTCTGGGCGGGAGACAAAGGGTGGGAAGCAAGAGCTAGCGTGGAGGTGAAAGGCGGGCATTCCTCACCTCCCACCAGTTTGGGGAGGGAGGGAGAGCCAGGGGCTGGCCATGAGGTTGCAGCGTGGAGTCTGGGTAACAAAAATGAGCTGGAACCACTAATAAAAAGACCAGAGGAGTCCCGGGGAGGGCATGATGCTGACTGCAGTTGCGGGAGGACGTGCAGTCATGTGGCCGGAAGATCACGCAGGGAGATGTTTCTGGGCAGGCAGTGAGGCAGCGCAAGGAGAGGTGGGGCTGGCAGCAGCCGAAGAGGTTACACCCCGACACCGGTGGTGCTACCGTCCCACAGGCGCCCCCTGAGAAAGGGCACTGGCTTCTGTGTCTGCCCGGCCCCTTGGTGGAAACACATCCCCTCACCCAGATACTTATCCAGCACGTAGTCGGTCCCCTTAGATGTTTGTTGAGTGAATAAACAGACCAGAGGTCCACAGTTCTGCTTAGGGATCTCAGAAGGCATGAAACCCAATTCTGAGAGTGTGTGTGTGCATGTGTGTGTGTGTGTGTGTGTGTGTGTGTGTCTCAATAAGCCACAAGTAGAAAAATGTGGGAAACATGAAGTCCCCCAACACACAGTGGAACTGACCCTCCAGGCTTCTCAAACGAATGACCCAGAACAAAACTGGAGCATCAGAGTATCTTCCAGCCAGACTCAATATTTCAGACTGACTCAGCTTGATGAGAGTGGTTGCTACGATTCCAACAAAGACTGGAACATGCTTTCTGCTTCATCTAGAACAACCTTCAGACTCGGTCCAGGAGCGAGAGGCCAGTGGGGAGGGGATCGCTGTGCTCCAGGACCCCAGGTAAGTCCAGCGTCGGCCCCTGGGGAGGATGTGTGAGGCAGAGGCAGGAGAGGCCGGGACCCCTCCTGGCAGCTGGCACGCAGCGTGTTTGATTCCATGTGGTCCTGCGGTCCACACGCACAGCTGGCCTTGTCTGTTTGCTCACCTGCGGGGTCAGCAGAGCATGGCAGCGCCCCCCTGGGAGGAATGTCCGTGAACGCTTCGATGACTCGCATGTACCAAGGAGCACAAGAAAGCACCTGCCAGCCTAGACCTTTGATGCCAGAGACGTTCACGGCCTCTGACAGCAACCACCAAGGATGGTGTTTTCACTCCATGACATCAATTCTGAAAGGTTAGGAATGTCCCTGGAACATCCCCGAGAGAGCTCACGATGGGTCGATGATCCATGAACGTGCAGTGCTGAATGTAGACAGACCCGGCCCGAGCCCCGCCCCACCAGCTGTCTTCCAGGTGTTCATGAGCTCGTGATGTGGCCTCTCCACGTCCGGTCCTAGGTCTGGCTCTGCCACTTCTTGCCCACAGGACCCTGAACAGGTGTATGACCCTAAATTCGTCATGTCCACATGCACAGTGCCATACCGAGTGCCGCACCAGGAGCGTGACCTCTGCCGCCAGCAGCCCAGCCACAAAGCCAGGCTCTTCTGCTTGTCCACTGGGTGGGAAGCATGGCGGGCATTCCTCTCAAAGTACATCTTTATTTTCTTCTCTGCAAAACGAGGATCCATCACATAGGATTTGGGGAAATGGAAGGAGATAAGCAGGGAATATGCCTGGTGCAGGGACCACCTTCACCACCTTCACCCTCCAGTAGTGTTCGTCCTAGAAGCTGCTCCCCATAGCTGCCCCCCCACACAAGTGTGCTCAAGCCAGAGAGAGTGACCCAGTGCCCTCCGCACACCCACCCAACACTACGTTCACTGTGCATTCCTGACCGGCCCACACTCAGGGAGGCCCGGAAGTCAGCTTCTTGAGAAAGAGCGGCTGAAATGGGTACACCGCCGAAACAATCACCAAAGTCCAGGAGCTGTTCAAGAAAGGGCACATAGCCCAGCCATTAATGAAAGCTACTACAAAACCTTATTTCTGAGCTTTCTGGCACACACAGTGAGAAGGGAAGGTGACACACTCTTGCTGGTACAAGAGGCATCGTGACTTAGCAGGGGCCTCACTCCTCCCTTGGACAGGACTCGAGAAGAAATCAGTCAGGCTTTCCTATAAGCGACCTCGGAAAGCGTCAAGGTGATGCCTTAGAGGGTACATCGGCCAGGGAGGACAGAGGGACAGACAGGCTGGTGGGACGGGGTCGGTGGCACCCATTCAGCACAGCTATGGAACGTAGCATAGGACTGGGAAGTTTCTGAGTGTGAAAGAGGCCCTACTTGTAATGATAGCAACACGGGCATAAACCAGGACTGCCCCATGCAGACTAGGGCTGTGGCCACCAGCGGCCGCTTCTTCCATCACCCCATGGTCAGTACGGGGCGGGGGAGTGGGGGGAGCATAGCATTTTAAGGGCTAGGGCTGTAAAGTAATTATGTTCACGTGTGTGACTTTTCAGTGATTTAACCTAATGCCAATACCTAATATTTGTATGACCGATTAACACACCAGGGTTGGCAGGGCTCTTGGGCTGCGGACAATGCCAGGTCGGCCGCCATCCTCATTCCAGAGCATTCCTTCTGGCTCACAATCCCATACCTACTTACAGGGGTGGCCTGTCCACCTTCTCTTCGACAAGAGTTCATCAAGCTCCCTTTTTGCTTTGGCTGCCAGGAAGCTCAGAGCTGAGTTTTGTGCTCAGCATCTACTCTTTTCCTCTCACTGGCCTTCTTCTCATTCTGCTTCCATGACCCACATGTCTCCTCTCGCTCTCCAGAGTCCCCAGCTCAGAGGTCCTCTGACTCCAGACCATGCTTTCTTCCTGTTGCGTGGAGGCTCAGAGACTCACCCCTGCCTCTTGGCCTCAGTGGGGCCTTCATTTCTCTCCCTTCCTGCTGTGGCCCCTTTTGCGTCCAGCTGACGCTCCACGAGTTATAACTTGGGCCACAATCCTGACGATGCTCTGGGCCCCCCAGGATTCCAAGGACGCTGGACGTGATTGTCTCTGCGGGGCGCAGCTGAAGTGCTCTTGTGAACCTGAGTATTTTTCCTACTTTAGCTCCTGTCTGGGGCGGTGGGTGGTAAAACACACAAAGTTCCACCTTCCTCTGGAAAAAAAAAAAAAATCAGAAAGAATCTTCTCTTTTAAGGAAAGGTGGGTGGCTTCTGAGTGGGAGCCAGCAAGGCTAAGGGATACAGAGAAGTGTTTCAGAGAAGATTCGCTTTGATTTCCTTTTCACTGTTCCCACGTGCTTGCCGGGAGAAAGAGCCTTCCCTGTGTGACTGGCGACTTAGCCTACAGATGTTTTTAACACCTTTTATGTTTCTCGGTTGTTCTGAGAGCTCTGGAACCATTTTGGGTGATCGTATGTCCCAAATAGTTACAGTGAAATGAATTAGTTTTAGACGGTGGCTTTGATGTAAAGCCTCCCGTTGGCGTGGCGTGTCCTCAATGCCCGGACAGCCTCCACGCGTGCTCACAATGTGACGATGGGCGTCCGGCCGACCCGGGCCACTGCGGGTGTTCTTACAAAGTCATGATGTGCTTTTAAGTTCCGCTCGTTTTAGTTTTCCTGAAAACGCAAACCTGATGTGACTTTTTCCGCTGTTGAGGCAGGATGGGTCCCCTAAAGTGAGAGAGGATGACAAAGGGAAGATGGGGCACAGTCACCGGCATGTGGGGGTCCTCAGGCACCGCTGTGTCCACCCCTCCCTTTGGAAATGGAAGGCCGAGGCCGAGAGATGGAGCCAGAAAGAGAGCCCGCGGTCCTTGGTGCCTGGTCTGAACTGATGCTGGGGGCACCCCGAGCATCACCCCCACCTGCTGGCCAGGGCTTCCATCCTGCTCGTATCAGACCCCCGGGAGCATCGTTTCGTTTCTCTCCCCAGTGTCTCAGTTCTGGTGTAAAATTAGCTCAGCCGTGAGTTTCAGGAGTAAGTACCCCGCAGCCCCATCGGTGGCAAGAAAAAGAAACCAGCAGGGACTTTCCTCCTTTCCTGCCAGCCAGGGCTGGGCCCCTGGCCATGCAGGGCTGCAGGGGACAGCGTGGGGAAGGACGGGGGGGACTCAGCTGTCAGCTGGGATGCCCAGGAAGCAGGAGACAAGTCCTGGGCCCTGTCCACCCCATTGCCTCACGCCCGGGGCCACCATTCCAGCACACCCCACATGTATCCTGCACTCCGAAGTGTCCCTGTAAACTCCCCTGATTGCTTTAGGGGCACCCACTCCTGACCTGGCCTCACAGGGCAGCACGGGCACAGATCATGCACGCAGGCCTCCATGAATGGCACACACGGTACGTGATCGCCTCCAGAAGCCCCCCTCGTGCCCCCTCCTGGTTACCACTCACCCCTCAGGGGTCATCTTGGCCTTGCGTTCGGTAACGTAGATCCATTTTTCTGGTTTGAACTTGTGTAGATGAAGTCACGGCGTGGACTGTCCGTGTCTGGTTTGCTTGTTCATCCGTATTGTTCAGTGTAGCTGTGAGGGGTTCACTGTCTTTGCTCTGCAAATACACCAGAGTGTGCAAGGTCACCCCAGGGATGTTCCCATTCCTATAGGTTAAAAAAACAGTAAAACAATGGTAATTTTGTACGATTCCACCTTGTAGTTACCTATGAGTTTTCTACCTGGTGAACATAGGGGATAGTACTCTCTTCCCAGTTCATTTTTTTAAAACTCAGCATGACGTTTTTAAATTCATCTGTGCCGCTGCCCATAAGTCCAGCCTGGAGGCAGCACAGCCCCGCGCCTCCTGCACACACAACATGGCCCTTACACATCACCATCCCCGTCCCCCAAGGACCCTTGGTAGGAATCTGTTGGGGATGTAAGTCCACGAGTGGAATCTTAGAGTTATTGGCATATTTCTGGGAGGCCACATCTGGGAAGACACCCACCCCATGGATACCCTGTAGCCCGAGAGGCAGCAAATGGACTCAGTGGGGAGCAAACAGGGCATAATTTGAAGGCAGGGAGAATTGGAAGGAGGGGGTGCCATGACCCGCCAGCAGGGGGTGCTACCTCCTTTTGGATCCTGAGGCCCCAAGGGTTGGGGAGCCCCTCTGATGGCAATCCGGGTGCCCCAGCCACCCCTGTGCCTTCTCGGTGACGCCACACATGAGCTGGCCTGACTCCCAGGGGTCGGCCACTGGCAACGGGGCACCAGTGGGCCAGTGGGGGATTGCTGGAGTGTGCCTGCCTGCAGGAAGGGGTCCTGCCCAGATGCCCTCCTCTGCCATCACTTAACCATCGGGAAAGGAAGGCAGAAAGCAAGGAGCCACCCTCGGGGCCCGGCTCAGTGCCTGAGAGGTCAGGGGTCCCCCCCAGGAGCCAGGCTGCCAGCCATCAGCCGCTGGCATCTTGCCGAAGCTTGTTCCCCCCACTGCGGCCCTGCCTGGCCTCTGCGCCTTGTACTGCAAGGATAAGAAGGAAAGTAAAAATGAAAGAAATGGGAGCAGATCCTGAGAGCAGAGTCCGGTGGCAAGGCAATGCACCCACAGGTCAGGGCCGGCCGTGCCCTTACCGTACACCACCTGTGAACCTCAGCACGTCTCTCTGGCCTTGATGACAGCCCTGGGCTCAGGAACTGGAGGACACTCCTGCCTTTGCACCTCCTCCCATGATAACTGGTCCCATCTGTGCCCTGGGGCTCATCTGCCCACCAGCATTCAGTGGGCACCTGCTGCATGCAGGGTACGTGTGCAAGAACCAAGGGGCAGTGGGGCCCCATTCACAAAGGCTTCCAGCAGGACCCACCCAGCCACGGGCGTTCAAGGAAGACGCCCACCACAGAGCACCACGCTACTGATTCTGCAACTCGATTTTGGCATCTCTGCATTTTAAAAAGATAAACCAACAGTATCAACCAAACTGAAAGCGGCCCAGCCCCTAACAGTCGGTGGACAGGACGCAGAAACCCCCCCCCCCCCCCAGGGGAACAGCTGCTCCGTCTCCCTCCAGGGCTCCTTTCCTCCCACACGTGGTCCTAAAGCAACTCTTTCTCAGCCCACGAGTGCTCGGGCCGTGTCTGAAGCCACAGCAGCGACCACCTGAGCCTGGCATCTACCTACGGCACCTCCGTCCGGGGCACCTTCCTAGGCTCCCATCCCACAGGCGAGCAAGCGGAGACTCAATGAGGTCTGCAAACAACTCAAGGTCACCCAGATAACTGGGGCAGAGAATGGGGCGGGGGGGGCAATGCAGGCTGTCTGGGGCTAGAGCACCCCAAAATCCCCATGCTTCACTGCTGGATATGCAGCCTGCTAGCAGACCAGATGGAGCAGCCTCATGGGTCATGAGGCATCTGGGGCCCTGGACAAGGTTCCAGAAATGGAAGATTTTCCTCCAGTGGGTTCCAGTGGCTTTGAGGGGTCACACCCCGCGACTATGGTTCTTTAACACTGGGAATGGGCAGCAGTCCCAGGAGAGCTTCACGACAACTCTGTGTCCAGTTAGAGATACTTGTCTGGCTTTCTTTTTCACTTTCCTTCTGTTTTGGGTTTTGGGGGTTTTTTCTTTTTTTTTTTTTTTTTTTTTTTTTAATTCCCCAGCCTGTGTTCTTTGCATGTTTCTCCTCTTCCTCCCCGGCTTCGTGTTTCCCTGTGCTTTCCAGGCTTTCCGCCCAGACCCAATTACGTGTGAATTAAAGACATGCTGCTTTATGCCCCCCAAGAAACAAGCGTGTGCCACGCCTCCCCACGGGCCGAGGGAGAAAGGAACTACCCGAGTAATTCAAGCCCACGGTCAGTGTGGCTCAAGCCGCATCCTTTTCTAAGCATATCTTCAAAGCAGACATGACCTCAAAGAAAATTCTTTGAAAACATGCCTCCATTTCAGAGTGAAAGCATGAGCAAGTCTGAGTGCCGTGGGTTGGGGCGGCGGTGGGGGGGGGGGGGGACAGGGTGGGAGCCCCTGCTGGTGGCATTCCAGATGAGGGAGGAAACGGAGACCAGAGTGGTTAGTACTGTTCCCCAGGCCGCACAGCTGTGGCCGGGGCCATGGTGGACCACGCAGCTGCAGGGGGTGATAGTGAGGATGCAACAGCCCCCCTGTCCCCGCAGGAGGGGGGCTCCCTGCCCACCCCCGTCCTCCTTGAGGGCTGTGAACACCACATGCGCCACCCTGTCCCAACCGTGGACCCCAACACAAAGCCCCCGTGGTGTGAAGGAGCAAGGTTTTGTCCCAGCTCCACCAACCACACCGCGGCTAAGCGCCAATGGCACTCACGAAGGTCACTTCCTCTCCAGGTCTTTGTCCCCACCTGTAAGTCAAGCGGGGCAGTCAAGACCACGAACAGTGACTCAACGTTCATTCAGGACTGGTCGTCTGCCCGATGGAAGCCCTTTCCCTGTGCTCATTCCTTGAATCCTCCCAGGAGCCCTGGACCGATAAGCACTTGGGGACAGAGCACGGTCCAGCCATCTGCCAGAGTGACGTGGTGACTGGGAACCTGACGCCAGACCCCGGGGACACACAATCCACCGTCTGCTTCCAGAAGGCTTTAGCAGCCCCCCTGGCTCCACGTCCCACTCCCAGCTTGAACGGGTCCAGCACAAGTTGGAACGTCCATGGTGCGTCGCCTCCCCGCCAGGGCCAAACGTCACAGTGTTTGTGCCAAAGGTCTGCATCTGCTGGTCTACAAGCAAGATATTTGGCACAAACTGGCTTCCTTGGCACTCAAGACGGTAGACGAGGAGAGAGGGCTCAGAAGATAGGGCTCCACATCGGATGGCTGTCAGCTCCTGGCCAGGGCAGAGCGCAGAAGGCCTCCACCCCTCCTTCGAGAAGCCAACAACCACAGCTTCCCGCAGGGAGCCCCCACTCCTGGAACAGCTCAGCATCAGGAAAGCCACACCCGCATTAATCCTCACGGCTCCCTGGTGCCCGGGAGGCTGTAATCGTCCCCATGTCCCTCATGAGGAAACCAAGGCACCCAGAGGATCGGGGGTAGCTCCCATGGCTGGGAAGTCTGGGGCCTGGAAGGTGAGCCCCATGGTGAGGCTCTAGGGCCCAGGTGCGGGACCACCACACCACGGCCAAGCACCCAGTGCCCACCTGGTACGCCAGGAGCTGCGTCCACATGGGCCATTCACCTGTCCTGCGTGCAGCCGCTGCACCGGGACACCCAGGGCCAGAGTCAGGGAGGTGGGCGGCCTCTCTCCCCAGGTCCAGGGGGTGGCAGCCTCAAGGGGTGACAAGACCACCCCACGCAGCCTCGCTCTGTGTGCCAGCTGCAGAAAGTAAACTCTAAGCGGCTGCACCCTGGACACCAGGAAGGAAAACCACTCGCTCCGCCGCCCTTCCATTGGGCCAGGAGGCCCTGACCAGCGAGCAGCAAGCAGTAGGCTGGAGGGACAGGCATCTCCTGCAACCCCTGGGGCGTCCCACTGACAGATTTAAGCCTCTCCCAGAGGTAAAGTCCTCAGGAATGCTCTGGAGTCAGCAGACGGTACAAGACCCCAGACACGGGTGGACAATGTTTCTACCCCACTAGAGACATTTGGGGGGAGGGCCTTGGAGCCTGGCACACATGCGCCCGGTGGTTCGCCATCCCAGAGTGGCTTCAGCACCTGAGCATGAGTCCCAGAGCCCGAGATACTCTCAGGCCCCAGAAGAGGCCTCACTGCCAAGTCACCGAAGGGTTTGGAAGCTCCAAGGGGGGCCCACTTGCAGGACAAACACGGGAGAGAGGAAGTGGCCACTCTGCTGAGGCCACGCTGGCCTGGGTGCCTCCGGCTGTCACCCTCCCCAGAGGCAGGAGAGTGGAGCATTAGAGCCTCAGCCCTGCATCCAGGCTTGCTAGCTCTGCTCCGTTGCTGAGCAGCTTCAGGAAAATGACTTCACCTCTCTGGACAAAGGGGTTAAGAGCCGCTCTTACCTCTCCTACCTCATAGGCTCGTGGGTTACATGGCCTGCTGCCACAAAGTGCTCAGAACAAGGGCTCGGCACATAGTAAGAGCTCAATAAATTAGTTATTCTGTTACTATTGCCTGTCCCTCCCAAACAGTAGCAGCCCAGGATCCACACTGGGGCCCCACCCAGGGCCTCCCTGGCTGTCCTTGGAGAAGAGGCCACCCAAGAGACAGCATGAGGCACGGAGCCTGGAAGACGATAGGAGCCAGTCACTGGCCTCCACGGGCGCACACGCGCACACACATGCCCACGTGCACACCTGTACACGCATATCCACATGTGCACACCCAGGCACGCTGGCAGCTGCCTCTCCTCTCCTCTGCTCCAGCGTGAGTGGGGCAGGGCAGGGCAGAGCCCTATTGCTCAATGCCAGGACCGCGCTTGGGTCTCAACGGTCAGGGACCCGGCTGTCGGAGCCCGCGGGGCCTTGCAATCAGGCCTTTGTGGGCCACGGGCTTTTAATATTTTTAGAGAAGTTGGGTTTCTGCCAAGTTCCTCTGCTTCAGATTCTTCCTGGGTTGGTGGGCTCCTGCCCACTGAAGCCTGTCGGCTGCTCTGGGGGCTCGGAGGGATCACAGGGGCCCCCACAGCTGCTGAGTCAGCCTCCAGCCCTCACAGGGGGCTGCCTGGCCAGCCGGGGTGACCAGGCCACCCAGCACCCCCCATCCCGCAAACTCAGACCAGGGCTCTGGGAGGCACTGTGTTTTCTCTCCACCCCCTACCCTCAGCTTCTTGTTTTCTGGTT
Organism: Canis aureus; assembly: GCF_053574225.1. Taxonomy (NCBI): domain Eukaryota; kingdom Metazoa; phylum Chordata; class Mammalia; order Carnivora; family Canidae; genus Canis; species Canis aureus. Next base: position 22,263,331 of record NC_135613.1, on the reverse strand, counting down.
TTGTACCCTCTGCCTTTTTTATGTGAAAGATCTGGCTCCGACCAGCTAGTGAGCCAAGGGGCACATTCATTTCACCCCTCAGTGAGTGAAAGGGTACCTCTTCTTCTGGGTACGAAGAGGCAGCGGTTGGTGGACACCAGCAGAAGCCCACTGGGGCAGTTGTCCTTTGTTTTGTTGTTTGCTCAGACAGACGTGGGCAAAAGTCATTTTCCAACATCCACTAGCTCATAATCCAAAAATCAGCCCCCAGACTGGCTGAGCACAGGGCCGTCTGCAGCACAACACGTGGCCAGAACACGGGATCTCGTGGCCCAGGATCAAGCCGGCAGTCAAGAGACTCAAAGACGCATGTGCATGTGACCAGGAGCAGCTGAGGGCAGGTGCCACATTTCGAGGGGTCAGCCCCTGGAACGTGGGGACACTGGGTGACAGTGGACTCAGCCTGCTCTGGGAGGGGCACTGGGTTACAAAGCAGAGATTTAGGTTGGAAAAATCATCTTCTTATCCATTCTTCAGGACTATCCTGTTGCTGCAGTAACACCTGAGCACAGATTCAGCAGGTTAAAACAATGCAAATCTATTATGTCACAGTTCTGGGGCCTACAGGTCTGACACGGTCTTGTTGGGCTAACATCAGGGTGTCTGCAGGGCTGTGTTCCTTCTGAAGGCTCCAAGGAAGAATCCGTTCCTGTGGCTTTCCCAGCTTCTGGAACCGCCTGCATTTCTTGTTGCCCTATAGCAGCTTTTCACCTTCAAAGCCAACAGAGTGGCAGCTTCTAGGCTCTCTGCCGCTGCTCTGTCCTCACATCTTTCTGACTCTGACTCTCCGACCTCCCTCTTACAGAGACTCTTATGGTTCCATTGAGCCCACCTGGGTAATCAGAATAACCTCCTCACCTCAAGATCCTTAACATAATCACATCTGCAAAGTCCTTTTGCCATGAAGGTCACACACCCCAGGTTCCTTAGGGTAAGGAGTCATTGCTCTGCCAACCACACTAACTTTGGGCATCTCCTCCCTTATCTGGGAAATGGTGGTGATGATGGTGATAATAATACTGATGATGGCAATGGCAGTGATGGTAATGATGGTGATAATAGTGATGGTGGTGACCACGATGATGACGATGGTGGTGATGGTGATGGTGGTGATGATGGTGGTAATGGTGGTGATGGTGATGGTAACAATGATGGTGGTGATCATGATGTGATGGTAGTGATGGTGATTATGGTGGTAATGATGGTGGTGATCATGATGTGCTGATGGTGATGACAATGATGGCAATGATGGTGGTGGTGGTGATGATGATGGTGATGGTACCCACTCTCAAAGGGCTATTGGAGGATTTAACTGGTTCATATTTACAGCTCATACAGTCACACTGAGCACAGAGTAAGCATTCTTTGTGTTTGTCAAATATAAAATAGGGAAGTTTCCACATGTAGCTTTAGCTGTGTCCCTTCTAGGTATCTGACTTGATCTAGAACATGTTGATTCTTCACGAGCCACTTGCCCTTCTATATTCATCTCTTTGGTCACTGGCTTCCATCTCTCTGTCCAGAACATTGGCCATACATGTCTCTTTGTTCACCCAGTACCCAGAACAAAGCCTAGCAGCTAGTAAGCTCTCTTGGGGCTTGGTGGTAAATAGGTATTGAAACCAAGGCTTCCAGCTATCAGTCTTCAACTAGCAAACACTTACTGGGCCCTCCCATGGACCAGGCATCATGCAGAGTGCACACATCAAGGTGAAACAGCACAGAGAGCAATTAGCAGATCTTTAGGACACACTGTGGTGCATGCAAGTGGAGCCATTCTCAGATGCAGTGAGCGCTTGGCAGCTCCAGTGCTGCTGGCCCGGAGTGCAGTCCCCTGCCATCCTATCACAGCCACATGTCAGCCCTGTACATTAGTGGGTGCTAGGATTCCTGTCCCATTTTAAAGACGCAGAAACTAAAGCTCAGAAAGATTGCTCAGACTGCCCAGGTCACACAGCCAGCATGCAGTACAGCTCCCTGGTCTCCAGTCAGCCTCTCGGCTCCTCTCCAATCTTGGGGGTGGGAGTGACACTATCACAATGAGGCAGAGAAAGCATCCCTCCCATTTGGATGCCATATTCAACAGTAGTTAGCATTGTCTCTACAAGGTCAGGGAGGAGTTCATGTTAGGAGCCCTCCCAACAGATCCTGCACGAAGGTACCGAAATGCCCTGCACCCACCACTGACAAACCCTACTGAGATTAGGAGTCCACAGCTCAGTGTCAACCTGTCCAAGCAGGAGAGAAAAGGCAGTGGTGGTGGACTGAATAAATCACAGGAGAGAGCTCCCAGGGAGGCGCTGTGATCACCAGGACAGGCCTTAGACACCCGGGGAGACAAACCTAAATTCAGAGGAACCAGCCTGACCATGGCCCTCATGTCCTTGCTAAGTAACAAATCATGACTCTGTCTATTCCTGCCTCACCTTCATTGTCCTCAGTGGTGAGAAGCTGTGACAATGGAGGAAGTGGTGGGAGGATTGTGTCCCTTCTTAATCAAAATGCAAAAACTCTCCTTTAAATAAATTCCAGCCTTTGCAGGAGTGCACCCCGGGGGTCCAGCATCGGGTGGTGCTGGGAGCTATGTGTTGTGACATCCCCAGGGTGGGTCGGGCTCTTGGGGTTCAGGGGTGGTTTTTCAGATCGCCCTTGAAAACTCTGGCTGAGCCTCCTTCTTTCATAATGTGGCTCAGAACATTCCCACAAACCGTCACAAAGTATTTTAGGCGACACATTTCTATAACTGTAATGCTCTTTAAAACAATTTTTTTTCAGTTTTGCCCTTTTGCAAAATAACTGTTTTTATACCGATTCAGAAGCTCTTTCTGTCAGAACTGTTCTTGGCCAGAATTGCTCTGCAGTATGGCATGAAAGAGAGAGTGAAGACAAGGTCACAGGTCCTCAGTGTCTAACCCAGGCTTCGTGCTGTGGGGACCTGTGCCTCGCAGACTTCATGCTGAGCATCCCCTGCAGGGAAATGCAAGGATGTACAACCCTCACCTTCTCTGCAGCAGGAAAAGGCATCACATTTTGAAAGCAACCAGAAATACAAGGCATCCCTCTGATACCCTACAGCAGACACGGGGCTGGTCCAGAGCAAACCACTTGCAAGTTCACATCAGTGCGAAAAGCATCCACTCAGATGCTAAACATTCCTTCCCGTGCAAAATCCAGACACCACAAGATGCAGGGCAGTACGTGTGGTATAATCGGGGTTTTTTTTTAAGATTTTATTTTATTTTTTCATGAGAGACACAGAGAGAGAGAGAGAGAGAGAGGCAGAGACAGGCAGAGGGAGAAGCAGGCTCCATGCACGGAGCCTGACATGGGACTCGATTTTTATAAAAACAAAACACACACTTGCACCTGGGAAGGATGCTCCAGCAACCCACTAGCATCACCTGCCTGTTGGCTGAGAAATTTGAGGAAGGGGGAGGCTTCCATTCTACTTTCCACATTTCTCTATTGTTTCAATTTTTCGACCAAACCCTAATATTTCTTGTGTGTACTTCTGATATTAGTACGTACGTTTTCCTTAAAAAACGATAAAAGGTAATATCATTGTACACCTAGGACATTGAGGCACTTAGATGCTAAATGTCCTGCAGAAATGCTAAGCGGCAGAAAAGGTAATTACTGTTTAATTAAGCATTGACTGTGTGCTCAGCAGCATTATAACCACTTCGCATATGTGATCTCATTTGATCCTTAAATAGTTCTTTGAAGTGGGTGCTCTTATTCTGTCTGTGGGTGCTCTTATTATTTTTGGAGGAAGGGATGAGTTCAAATGTTTACCTAGAGACACCCCTCTGCTGCTATACTTTGGAGATGCTCCCTTTTTATGATATACTCTGATTTTTTTTAATCACTGTCACTGTACATCTGTTTACACTTCACCCTGTCAGGGGGGGACCTCAAACAGAGAAGGCCCAGAAAAGTGTTCCTCAAGCCTTTGAAACTCTAGAGACAGCATTCCCAGGACATTCAGTTTCAGGCAGTAGGTGTTTTAGAGTACAGTTTGCATAACATAAAAATCATGGAGTGCAAAGCACAGAAGTAATGTTCTCTGAACCATTCAGAGAAAGTGGATCAGGAGCTTTACTTACAGGAGCAGGTTTTTAGAACTTACAGATCTGGGACGCCAAATGCCATCTGGAAATGTGGTTTGAGAGTATTTGATTCCCCATCATTGGTTTTTGTTTGTGACTTTGTCTTTCTAACTGCTCTTTAGCAATCCAGGTATTTTTGAGAAATGTAACGGCTTGGCTGGCAAGAGATTACACCGCAGACTTTTCAAGGCCAGTGGATCAGGCACTGGAAGCAGGGCTGCCACATACAGTGGTCCAGTTTGTGCACTGCACAAAGCATCTGGCTTTCAAGTGGACCTAAAAACAAGCTGTATGTGGCCTTCTCTGAAGCAAGGCAGGGGGCTTCTTTTCCTTTACACAAAAGGCACGGCAGTTGGCTTGCCAAACCCTAGGCCCACAGGTCTGTGTTCACCCAGAGGGGGCACTTTTTTAACCCATCTTCCCAGCAGGGGTGATTATTTCCAGTTCACGGAGTGCCGTACAGGCTAGCTGGTGCAGGCTAGGACTAGGAGAGCCTGTGGGGTAAGGGAAGGGAGCGGCCAGGCCAGCCCCTCTGTGAAGGTTAAAGGACGGAGCGAGCCCAAGGTGTGGTCTGATAAAGAAATGAGGCTCTCAGGAGCTCCATTTGCAGTGAGCGTGAGACTTCCCTGAGCCCTCGGCCCTGAGGTCAGCCAGGAACCCTCTGTTACGCGTTGACGGGGGCTGCCAGCAGCTGCGATCTGCTGTTCCCTGCACAGCACACCTGCAGCGTTGCAGTGTGTGTCTAAGACTGTGGCAGGTTAAGATGGACCCTGCCCCAGCCGGGCTGCTGGCCTCCACCTGGCAAGATTGTAATTCAGTAGCCGTCACACCTGCTTACCTGAAATCCCTTCATCAAGGACCTCAAGGTTGGTCCATCAAGGTTGGTCCTCAGATAAAGGAGAGGCCCCTGTGGTTTTGCTCTCAGGGCGGCTGTGCTGATTTAAATCACACGGAGGTGTGAGAGGCTGATACTAGAACTGCTGGGAACCAGGCGTGTCAGGGAGGGGACACACCAAGGCCACATTGAGGACACACACCCGCCGAGGATGGTGGGTGTCGTGGAGGGAGGAGGTGGGGAGAGCAGAGGGGCAGACAGGGCAACACCGTGGGCCGAGCCAGCCTTCTGAGCTCAGCCCTGCTGCCGCTGTTGGCTCACTGAACCAGCACACACTTGCCCTGGTGTGCCCGTCACCCAGCCCAGGCCGTGAGGATTCGTGTGGAGACACTGGCCCCATCCTCAAGGAGCTTTCATCTCTCAAGTAGAATAAAAATAATGGATATTTATGGGCCGTTCTGTGTCGGGCAGGCCACAGGACATTTGAGCGGCCTGATCTCATGGAACCTCATGTTAATCCCTGGAGGCAGGTGTTGATTTTAGCCCCATTTAATAGAAGAAGCAGAGGCTCAGAGAGGGGAGGCCACTTTGCCAAGCTCACACAGCCAGGACCCTTGGGCTCCTGTGCCTACACTCATTGACTCAGAGACATCCCTTCAAAGTAATATTTTTCCTATAAAATGTTGTCCAAACATTGGATATTAAGAGGAATAAAGAGGTTTCAAAACTTGTACTGCATAAGGAATTCTGTTGGTTTGAGTAACTCCAAACTATCACTGAACAGAAACTCAACAGTGAATTTTTATGACCAAGGAGTTGGCAGAGAAATATGTGAGAGCGAAGGTCAAAGTGAGTCCACAGAGAAGGAGGACGGTACAGTAAGGAAACAGGTGCAGCAAGTCTGAGCTTGTGTGTTGTAAAACCACCCCTCCAACCTGCTGAAATCCCCCCTGCACGATGAGCAATGGGCATGTCAGGCTGATGCCCCGTGGGCTGTCCCTAAAGGACACCACCCCCGAATCACAGGACAGTGACCAAGACGCTGGTGTTGGAGACTCAGGGTAAGAATGTGCAGGGGATGCCACCTAGAAGGAAGCTGGGTGCGCACTTCGCTCCCCCACATGCCAGTACCAGCAGGAGCACAGCCACAGTGAGGGCTCCCATGGTCACCGTGGTAGTGATTGTCACGGTCATGATCCTGGCAACCAACCACAGAAGGAATCGTTCAACTACCAGCAATAATTGTAGCAGTGACGTACACAGAAGCAGTGGTGGCAGTAAGAGGAGCTGTAATGGCAGCAGTTGTCACAGGAGTAGCAGGAGTAAGAGCAGCGCAGTGTAGTAACAGGAGCAGAAGTAACAGGACGGCAGGGGTGATAGTGGCATTAGCAATGACGACAGCAGACTTCGCAGTGCGTTACTGACAGTCACGGTAGCCACTGTGGAGTGGAGTAATCAAGCAGCAGTACTAGTGGTGGCAGTCGTAGTGGTGATCATGAGCTGAGCTGTAGAAGCAGTGACAGTGGCAGCTGTGGCCATCACAGTGGCCCTCATAGGTGTCGTCGTGGTAGTGACAGTGACAGCAGTAGTGATGAGAGCAGCAGTCCCTGTAGAAATAGCGATCATAGGGAAGAGGAAAGTGGCACCTGCTGGGGGCTGCGCCAGGTGCATTCATGTATTGAGTCACATCCTCCTCGTGACAGGGTACGGGCTGTGTCCCCATTATACAGATAAGCCAAGGCACCAGCATATTAAGTAACTCACCCAAAGCCACCCCACAAGCATCAAAGGTGGCAAGTGGCCCCAGGAAGTAAGAGGTCTTGACCAGGTGACCACCCCCAGGTTGTAGGACCATGGGACAGTCTAAAGACCTGTGAGCAGTGCTGCTGAAAGCCACACGGGTGACCGGGACCGCCGCCCGCCGTGGAGTCAGTGCCACCGTGGGGCAGCGGGGATGGAATGTCAGATCAAGTCTGTGATAAATCTTGTGTCCCAGGCAGGACCTCTAGGGCCACCTGACTGTCACCCCAACATCTTCTTTCTCCACTGAAGTATTTGCCTTCAATCTTCCGTACATCCTGAGACCATTCAACCTCAGGCACCATCTTTTTTTTTTTTTTTTTTAAAGCTCACTCAAAACTTCCCACAGAATTCCCCATCAAGTGGTATCGAGACCATCTTGCACGTCCCTACTACTCAAAGTGAGGTCCCCCTTGGTGGGGGCAGGTTAGAAATGCCCAGTCTCAAGACCCACCCCTGCAGGTGAGGACTGGCCTCCACCCTGTCCCCTCTGAGCCCTGCAACTCTCGAAGTGCCTGCCTGTTTCCTGGGGCAGATTATTTTTTTTTTTTTTTTTTATTTATTTATGATAGTCACACACAGAGAGAGAGAGAGAGAAGCAGAGACATAGGCAGAGGGAGAAGCAGGCTCCATGCACCGGGAGCCCGACGTGGGACTCGATCCCGGGTCTCCAGGATCACGCCCCGGGCCAAAGGCAGGCGCTAAACCGCTGCGCCACCCAGGGATCCCTCCTGGGGCAGATTAAAAAGTGCAAGTTCCCATGTCTGCTCTCAGGTGCCCCCTGAGAGCAGCAGAGCACCCAACCTGGAAAACACTAACTGACCACCCAGCCAGAGTGAGGAGCACCCTCCCCTCTGGTTTTGGTTGAAGGGAAAACAGACACCCCGTGAGAAGCCACATGGCCTCTTCCAGGAAGCCTTTGTGTGTTCCCCAAGACAGGATCTGGCCTCCTCGCCGGAAGCATTTCCCCTGTAGGCTGGTGGTTTCGGCCTGACTCCACATTGGCATCATCTGAGAGGGTTGTTTCAAATACGGACTCCCAGGCCTCTCCCCTGGTCCGCAGGATGAGGGCTTCAGGGGCCAGGGCCTCAGCCTCTGTGTTCATAGCAGCGTCTGCACACACCCTCCTTGCACCCTCCCCAGTGTGCTCCTGCTCTGTGTCTCCTCCCACCCACACCCACCAGGTCGGCCACCTCTGTTGCTGCCTAGCCACTTAGAATGGTTTTCTTTTTTTTTTTTTTTGCATGGTTTTCTATTAATCCACCTTTCCCACTGGGCTGCATGTTCCTAGGAGTCACTGGGTCTTAAGTCCCCATCATATAATGAAGTCTCGTTAAGTATGTCCATAACGGAATTGAACTGCCAACTGGGATCACAAGCATAAACACCACGGGACCCCCCACCCCCCTTAGCAGAGCCACCTAGGCCTCTGGCTCTCACTGCAAGGGCTAGGTGCTCATCAGGGGGACCCTGGCCACCAGCTCTGACCTTGGTCATCAGATTGACCATGGGCACCTGGCTTTCCTTCTACCTTGTTCCTGAGTCTTTTCTCCCCGGCTTGTGCTCCAATTAATGATGACCTGAGTTTCTTGTTTGCTCGTTACACCTAATCCCCTTGCCTGGGGCCCTGATTTCCTCTAGCTACTCCCAGGCGCCCCCCCCCCCCCACTCACACGGGAGTGCAGCTTCCTTGATATTCTAGAACCTTCCCTCCCGCTATCAGAGTTTCCTACACCAACCAGAGCTGCTTGCACAGCTTCCCCTGTTCCCAAATTCCTTTTAGCTTTGCTCTATCAAGACACTCTTGACTTCCTCTTGACAGGCTTGCACTTTGGCCTGGGATGACCTTCTGTGTGTAGACTCCAGCCTCCTGGCCTGGGTTTCCCCCCCATTCCCCGCATTGCAGCTGTGTCTGTGTTCCGCAACCCTGTGCCCCCAAGTATTCCAGGCTGAAATTTACCCTATACTTAAGCTGAACAAATATTTGTTGACAGATGACAAAATATGTGGATAAATGGTGGATGAAGAGCTGGAGAGATGATGATGATAGATGATAGATAGATAGAGAGAGAGAGAGAGATGTGGATAAGTCAGCTCAACTATCTCAATCCTAAAAACCCACCACACCTGTGGCAGACATTACTGGATCAGCTCCAAGTGACACCCAGACAGCTGACCCATGTGTGTACGACCAAGGTCTACAGAGACGTACACGAGATGGGCCCCATCCTCATGACACTCAAATTGAGAGCTCGTGGAGCCCTGTGGTCCATGGGAGCACAATGCACAGGCCATGGCCAAACTGAACAGACCCCTGCTCATACCCAGTGCTCCCCTCACAGGCCAAGGTCACTGGTGGGTGGATTCCTTACCTGTAAGATGGGAATGGTGTGCATGGTACTACCTGAGTCAGTTTCCTAGGGCTGCGATAACCAATTACCACTAACTGGGTGACTTACAGCACCAGAAACTTATTCCCTCCCAGTGGGTGAAGCCAGAAGTCTGAAATCTGTTTCGCTGAGTGAAAATTAAGGTTTCAGTGGGCCTGGCTTCCTCTGGTGGCTCCAGGGCAGATTCCACTTCCTCACCTCCTCCACTTTCTGACACCTGCTGCCTTTTCTCGACTCACACCTCGCTGCTCAGTCTCTGCCTCTGGGATCGTGTGGCTTCTAGCCCTTCTCTGTGTGAAATCCCCCTCTCCCTCCCTCTTTGAGAACACCTGTGATAGCATCTAGGGCCCCCTGCCCCGCCGAGATCACCCAACACACTCTCTGCACCTCAAAAATTGTAATTCAGTCACATCCACAAAGTCCCCCTCTGGCCATAAGGCAACTTCGCAGGTTCAAGGATTAGGACATGGCTGTTTATCGAGGGCCTTTATTCCGCCCACCACACTAGCCCACTGGGATCGATGAAGTCACACCTGGTACAGAGCAACTGCCCGATAGACAAGAGCACCGTCCTGGTGCTGGTGCAAGTCAGCAAGGAGACACTGTGTGCTCGTGTGCACTTCTGTGAGTCAGAAAATGGAAGCACCAAGCTCTCCCTCGTCTATTTGGAAAACAGACACATCTGTTGTTTTTCTGGCTGGAGCCACAGACCCTAGCACCACTTCCCTGAAAAGGGCTGGTCGACACAACTTACTGAGAAACCTCATTTGGAGGAACTGTTGCCTCAGTGCTGGAACATAGGCAAAGCTGGAAGCTACCAGTCCCTGCAAGCTTATTCAGAGTCAGGAGAATCTGAAGCTGCCAGTGCTATGCGGGGAGAACAGAACCCACTTCCACACAAGCTGGTGGACGCCAGGAATCCACCCTCCGTGTCAAGACCCTGAAGACCTAGGAGCCCTCCCGGGATGAGGCACTCCAGTTGCAGATTAGAATGCCCATCTGGTTTCTGCCCTGTGTATGACCAAAACAAAAACAAAAACAAAAAACCCACACCAAAACTGAGAGATGTCAGTGGATGAGGAAGACTTGCGGGCTGGGAAAATTGTGTGTGTTTTTCAATGTATTTTGGTCATTTTACAACAACCCCATTAACCTCCCAGAGGCTGGAAGAAATCCACTCTCTGTTCAGATTCAAAGGAATCCCAGTGATGGACGCACGACCGGGGAATTTCAGTAGGGCCCGGGTATTCACATCTATGTTAAGTTTCTTTCGTGTGATCATTGCATCAGGTTGCTTGCCCTTTTAGGGACAGTTGTTCCCACTGTCTCTAAAAGTCGATCGCGAAGAAGAGAGCTCGCTCTGAGACGACACTGCTAACGTATCTGTGTGTGTTATGTCAACATGCCTGCAGCTTACTTCCAAACAGATCAACAAATACATAAACGCAGATAGGGGAGGCAAATTCGGGAAGTTGGTGACAGCTGCTGAACGAGGAGACTGGGTAAATATTGGTGTCCGTCACTCGGAACTTCTCTGTGTGTTGGAAAAGTTTTCATAATAAAAGGTTGTGCGGGTGGGGAGCAAAGAAACCTGGCCAAGTGAGGCAGGGTTATTCTGATGGTTTTTCCAAGACTCAACCTGATGGGCGGGAGGACCACCTGAGGTTGAAGGCAAAGCTTCAGGGGGCCCAGCGCCCAACACAGAGGAACGGCAGGGCCCCGGGAGGGTGCTTCCGAGTTTCCAGATGCAGCTCAGATGATCAGATGTCAGCCAAGGGATACGTTAAAGGTTGGTCAGTAGAGGGGCAGGAGGTAGGAGCGGGCTTCTGAGACTTGGGAGTCCCAGATGCAGCTGCTGTGCATCTGCCACATTGGGGGAGTCTCCTCTGACCGCACGCTTTAACACAGAAGAATGAGGAGACCCTGATTTCCAGAGGAAAGAACCCCTCAAGGCTCACAGCACCACGGTCTTTTGGGCTATAATGAACACTGCTCTTGGCCGCCCTTCCACCTGCTATAATTAGTCTAAGCCAATCCGTCCCTCCAGAGGGATTGGCTCAGCACTAGGCACGTGACCCTGAATTGTAAGCCATCAGCCAAGGGGGCTTCCAGGAAGAGGCTCCCCACTTCCAGGAGAGCACCCTGGAAGAGGTGATTTCTTCTTGGTCTGGACTCTGTCACCCGAATGTGATGTCTGGAGCCACTGCCGCTATCTTGTGACCAGCCCAAAGACAGAGAGCCAGCATCCAAGTTGGCAGAACAAGGAGATGGAAAGGACCTGGGCTCTTGAGGACATCTATGAACCATGGGACCAGCCAACCCTGAAGGCTGCCCATAACTTCCAGGTAGGGGAAATACAGATGTCCTTAATTCTGAAGTCTGTTGGATTCCATTTCTCATATTTCCAAAAAAAGAGCAAGAAGCAGTACCCGTGCCAACCTACATGGGACTTTTGCCTGAGTTAGGAAAGGTATCTCTTCCTCCAGAAAGACACCCGGCTTGGGGAGCAGGATGCAGCTGGCTTTCAACACGGAGTTGCCCCTGATTCCAGGAACCCACACCCATGAACAACCCACACAGTGGTCATAGAGGACATCTGGCAAAACCCCCGGTTCCCACCTGCCAGGCCGATACATCTGAAAGCACAAAAAGCTCTCTCCCACTATTTCTGGATGATTCTGGTCTTGGAGAAGTTCAAGGTAGTGCAACAGAGTGGGGGTAGCCCCTACCCTCCAACTCAATCAGCTCTTCATGTCTACTTTGTTGTGAACAATTCTCATTTCCTTGATTCTTACTCAAAGTGCTGTTTTAGCTGCCCCATCACCACTGCTTCCTTTCCCACAGAGTGACCCCTGAGCACCCCCAATGGAAATACTGGAGATGTGGCTGTGGTGTGAGCACCTCTGACCGTGCTCTTCCTTCCGTCTGCCCTCACCCAATGCAGTGGCGCTGGGGGGATGTCAGGGTGGCCGGCTCAGTTTCTAACAGACCCCACCTGCTCTTGGCTCAGCTGAGGACTCAAAGGTGGTTGGATACAAATTTCCTATGAAACGTCCTCAGGAGCCAGATGTTTCCAAAGTGGATCTGAGCCTCTGCCTGCTGGCCTCCCACGAGGCTTGGGCTCATTGACCTGGGAAGTGAAGGGGCGTTGGTGGGGCCGAGGGAATGTGAGGCAGGATGGAGTTCAAGGGCCAGGAGAGTATTTTGGTCTTGACCCCTGGGGCTCCATGCAAGAGGTAGCCAGGCCCTCGGCTTCTGTTTCTTATTCTAAAAGGAGACAGCATCCGCTTCCTCTTGTGACAGGGGCTGAATTCCATTGCTGGAGCACCACACGGATCCCGCTCATGCTTCCACAAACCCGATGTGCACATTGGCTGGCCTTTCCCCAGCTTCCGGAGTCGGGACACCCCAAAGAGGCAGCTCAGGCTGGTGGACAAAGCCTGGAGCTTGGAGTCCGTGGGATCCAAGTTGAAGCACCACCTCTCTGGTCCTACTTGTTGTCTAGGAAAGGGGGCTGTTCCCAGTAGCTCCCTCCGGGACTTTTGGTAGGACTTAATACACGCAGAGCCCTTAACGCCCTCCCTGGCATGGCATAAGCATCAACAAAGGTGTCTAGTTACTGGTAAGAATTTACAGCACTTTACAGTTTGCAAAGCACTTCCATGGCTGTCATCACCTAAGTCACTGCTGCTCTGGCTTAACATGGGGATTACACGCGACCTGAAGCAGGAACCCTGCTAGGTCGAGGCCGGCTCCTTTGCTGCGCCCCCTCCCCCGCCTCCACCTTCCCGCTGCCCCTGCAATTGTCCACGCCCTGCGCGGCGCCCTGAGAGGCTACGAGCTGGCCGCAGGTTGAACGCCGGTGGGTGTTGCTATTAACCTGCTGATGATTTTGGGTAGGTTGCTTGCCCTTTTGTTCCCACTGTCTCTAAAATTCAGAAGCCCCATCATCTCTAGAGTATCCTTTCCCTCAACTCAACACGCTGAGATTTGCTGCTGGAGTGGAGGCCTGTTGCCTTGATGACGTCTGTAACCCTCCCCACGTGCCCTTTTTGCACTGGACATCGGCTAGACACTTTACATTATTCTAATCCTCACAGCAAACCTTGGCGGAGGTGGGGCAGGTGGTAAGCCACTTTATTCCCATTGTACAGACGATGAAACTGAGGCTCAGGGAAAAGAAGGGGTTCTACTAGGCCACACGGCGAGTGGTAGAGATGGGTTGGAACCCATGTTGGTCAGGCTCCAAACCCAGCCCTTACCAGAAGGTGCCTCCTGTCGATCCCTCCACACTTCTTTGTAAATGACCAGCCTGTCCTCTTGGCCGACAAACTTGTGATCTCACGATGTTGGTGATTTGAGGAAAGACCAGAGCCGAGGGGTGGAAGGAAACCATGGGGAGGACCTCTCTGGGTGCTGCACCCCCTCGTGCCATGCACACCCACTGTTCCCCTGTCCTGCCCAGTCCCATGCTGGGTGTGCAGTGGGAGAGGACACGAGCTCCAAGAAGCTCCCTGCCCGACAAGGAACAGTACAAGTCCTCAGACAAATGCATCACAGCCTGAGAAGAGCCCAAGGAGAGGCATTCATGAAAATCCAGAACGTTCTATTCCCATCCTGCTTTCCACTTGCAGCTTCCTGGAGCTTTCTCCTCTCGAGGTTGTGAGCACACAGAAGCCCCAATCGGGAGAGTTTTGATTGTTCTTTCTCTCACTTCTGCATCACCTGGGGCCTGAAATATCAGCTGGCATGAATTTAGCACTCAGGGAACATCTTCCTAATGAGCTCACAAATAAATGAGCAGCCGAGCAGGAGAGGGCATTAGCAGGTCCAGCTCTGGAACGCGGACCCTGTTGTGTTCTACATGGTCTGTGTGCTTCTAGAGCCCATGCTGTTACTTTATTGACAACCACATTTATTTGCCAAGGACACCTAAGTTTTTCCATCACTGCTCTGAACTGAGCACCCAGTGTGTGGCCAGTGAATTCACTTGCAGGCCACCAGCTGGGTTGTAGCACTGGCTTAGCTACTAGTTCCTTGAGACGTTAAATCAATCCCCCGCTCCTGTCTCCAGCCTCACTAGATCCAAGCCTTCCGTATTCCATAGAGAAATCTGAACTCCCTGCCCTCCCAGCCAATGAGGCGCTGGAACGTGCCTCACCCACAGGGGTCAATTATGAGCCTCATTTCCCTGCTGCACGTTCAGCTGACATCACGTTGGTAGCTTCTATCAGCCACTCTGGGAGTAAATTGGTATGTGCTTTTTTTTTTTTCCTAGAAAGCCAGTTGTTAACATTTCTACCAGCATACAACTTCAAAAGATCTGGAGCGCCTGAGTGGCTCAGTGGTTTAGCGCCGCCATCAGCCCAGGGCGTGATCCTGGAGACCCGGAATCGAGTCCCGCATCAGGCTCCCTGCATGGAGCCTGCTTCTCCCTCTGTCTGTGTCTCTCCTGAATAAATAAATAAAATCTTTCTTTTAAAAAAATCCAAATTCGGGACATCTGGGTGACTGCCCAGTGGTTGAGTGTCTGCCTTTGGCTCAGGTCATGATCCTGGGATCCTGAGACCGAGTCCTGCATCAGGCTCCCCACAGGAAACCTGCTTCTCCTTCTGCCTATGTTTCTACCTCTTTTTCTGTGTCTCTCATGAATAAATAAATACCATATTTAAAAAAAAATAAAAGTTCCAAATTCCTTTAAAGTATCTGATGCTATCTTTAAAATCCCTGTGTATTTTGCAATTACTGCAGAAAACATAAGTTTTTATGTTAATAAAACATTTTTAATGACCAGCGATATTACTTTGTCAGATCCTCCCTAATCTTTTATTAAAATGAGTGCTCCAAGAAGGCTTCCACATGTACCACGTACCTGTACCATAATACATCTGCCTGCAACTGGCTTTTCCAGTTTGAAAAACAGAGTATGAGCGGGTGAGGGAGGGAGGGACAGGTGGAGCAGAGGGGAGGCTGAGGGCAGAGAGAATGCCCCATATGGGGCCACAATGGTGGATACATGTCCTCATACATGTGTCCCAACCCATGGAATATACCACATGAGAGTGGCCCTTCACAGAGACAGGGACTGTGGGTGACCAGGATGTGCCGATGCATCAGTTGTAACAAAGGAACTTCCAGCGGGGGTTGCTGCTAGCTCGGGAGTTGGGGGGGGGGGGCGGCTGGGGCTGTGTGGGAGCTCTTTGCTTTCTACCCAATCTTGTTGGGAACCTAAAATTGCTCTAAAAGTGAATTTTATTACAAATTAAGATTTAAAAAGAAAACAGCACTGCCTGATTTCTGGCTGTCCTTCCAGATCTCAAGTCCATAGGGTTTTGTGTCCTTTCTTTATTTAGCAGCAGTGAAAGCAGGATGTCCTTGGCAGGTGGTAGGGAAGCTGAGGCTCACACAGGTGCGGCCGGCTCACCGCCATCAGAGGCCCCAGCACGGTCGGGGTCAGGCTCAGGGTCAGAGATGAGCAGCCCAGGGGAGGCCCACATTGATATCACCTGCTGAGTTCATGGCAATGCAGATCTCCAGGCCATCACACCCAGGAATAGCCGCTACGGAGGTCCCAGCCTGCCAGCGACCGAGCCACGGCCCGGCAGTGCAGGCTGAGAGCAGGCCTGCACCCAGAGCGGCAGGAGTGCAGAGGACTCGGGCCCTATCCCCTTGATGAGAGACACGGGGGCCAGCCCGTGACTCACACAGTCTGGGGCAAAGCGCCCCCCACCCCCGCCATGCCTTGTGACCACCACCTTCTCTAAGCTGGGGTCTCCTCAGCTGTGGAACGGGGACAGTGTTCATCCCCGGGGTTCTGGGAGAATGAAACCAGATGCCCTGAGACCTTCAGCAGGTGGGACAGCTCCTGGAAGCAGCCTCACCCTTGCTTGTGGGGCGGCTCCTTCTCTGAGTCTCTAGCCAGCCTGAACCATGAGCCAGGGGAGGCGTTTTACCTCTGTGGACAGAGGGGCCCCTGGGGCCTGGACTCTAGAGACAGGTCCAACTGCCAGCAGGGAGAGAGTCCCTTCCTTTTCTGAGTGGCCAGAGCGACCAAGTTGCAGGGACTTGGCCCCACACCCAGCCGCTTCCCCGGAAGTGAAAATGCCCTGAGAGGCCCCCTCCCTAATTTCTCTCCAGTGGACCTTCCCATATTCACATCACTGGTCACCACTAGTTGCTTCTACCGAGGGTCTTCCCTACACCAGACCCCAAGCCCAGGCTTGCCCATTCGCCTTTCCCCTTAACCAGAACGGCCCTGGGAACTCTCACCGTGTGCCTCTGGGGGTGAGGACACTTGTCTCAAGGTGTTCAAGCCACAGGCCCGAGGCCAACCAGATTGGAAGCAGTGGAGCCGGGACTGAAAGCCAGGTCAGGCCCCTTAACCACTACCTGGCAGGTGGTTTGCCTCCTAGGTACCAGGAGCTGAGTCCACAGACTTGTTAAAATGAACCTCGAGTCACTGGCTCACACAGGAATCTACCAGGGAACTAGTGTCACCAAGACAGAGGGCTGCTGTGTGTGAAGGGTTTTCTGCAGGTTATCAATGGGGTCATCAATCAGGCGGCCCTGCAGTGATGCCCAAGGGTTAAGGCTCCTCTGTGTCTCACTCCAGGGCAAGCTCTGAGCACCACAGCAAGGTCTGAGCAAAGCTGCTGCAGCTTGGAAAGTCGATACAGGAGGCCACAGGACGCAGCAACAGTGAGGGACACGCCCAAGGTCACCTAGCCTGTTGGGGAGAGTCTGCCCTGGAATGCAGGCTTCTGCTTTCCTCTGCTCCTTCCAGCAGGATCCACGTGGCCAGACTCCTGCATCAGGAGCAAAGCCCAACCAGGGAGGTGAGTTCTGCCCCCAGGAACCATTCTCGGCCAGGCACGAGGAGCTGGCTCATTTCTTTATGTTCTCATCTCCATCAGGTTCAGGATCAAGGGCCCCGAGCTGACCTCAGCCAGGTCAGCATCGCCCAGACCACTCGTACTCTGGCTTCCAAAGTGGGGCCATCTGCCATGGGAACCAAGCAGACCCTCACACGATTTGCTTTGGCTCCATCCGTAGATGTAGCCCAACATCTCCAGGACTTAGGTGGTCAAACGGTGCCCCAAGACGTCAGTCCTAAGAGCAGAGACCTAGTCTTCTATCTGGGATTGACCCAAACTGTTCGGTGCCTACCAAAGTAGCACCCTGAACGTGTTCATTTCCAAGTGCTTGGGAGGCATGACTGAGCCAGAGAAAAGCCCCAAATGGAACTGCCCCTGAATCCCAAGCACCTTCCCAGGAGCCAGCCATTGACAAGCACTGGGACATGGCCACACCTTCTGTGAACAACGTGGACATCCAGGTCAGGACGCCTGGAAATGTCCATCACCTGTCCTGCGTTCGAATGTTCAGTCAGCAATGCTGACCTCCTCCTGTGTGCCAGGCACCTGCGGGAAGCTAGAGACTCAAGGATGCACAAGACACAGTCCCTGCCCTCATGGCACTGTGGGAAGCCACCAATGGCATCAGTGTCACAGGGCAGCAAATGCCCCCAAGAAAGACAAGCCCAGACAACAGCAGAGAAGGTGAGGACAGCTGAGGGAGTCACATCTGAGCAGACCCAGATGAAGTGAAGGAAAAGCCACATGAACAACTGGGAGGAATATTCCAGGAGGAAGAGCAGCTGTGCAAAGGCCCTAGGGTAGGACAATGCTCAACACATCTGCGGGCAGCAGGGAGCCCCACGAGGCTGCTGTGGAGTGAGGAACAGGAGGGAGAATGAATGGAGAGGTGGCCCTCCAGGAAGGCCACTCCTGGACATTATCCCAAAAGAGCAAATAAAAAGAAGCAAATACGCACACATAGGCATTTGTAGCATTGTCCCCGAGGATCAGAAATTTCCAAACCACCTAAATGGCCAACCACTCAGGGACAGCTGAAGAGAGGATGGCACATCAGCTCCAAAGACAGTTGTGCAGATTTTGTAGCAATGAGGAACACAAGCATGATATAATGTTTTGTTTTGTTTTGTTTTGTTTTTTCTTTAAAAAAAAAAAAAGTTTTTAATCTCGGCTCAGAATATGGTCTCCAGCCAGAATGAAGACTGAGAGCTGTTGGCGTGGTCTGGCCGGGGGGGTTGGGGGGAGGAAGGTGGCTGTGGGAGGGGGCAGTCCTTTTTTCCTTTTTTCAAATTTTATATAATGCGGTTACTGTATTATTTTTATAATTTAAAAAAAATTAAGGGAAAAATGTGTTCAAACCAAACCAATGGCAGAGCGAGGGGAGGCAACCAGAAATGTTGGTTTCCCTTCCTCATGATACCAACACCCCCGCCCTCCCCCCCGCCCCCAGCACACACCGACGTTTCGAGTTTTCTCACCACCACCTTCTGGGGTGCAGCCAGCGCCGGGAATGCCACGCTCAGCCCCGAAGGGCCACAGGGATTCCTCGGGATGGGGGAGCCCGGCCCCTGAGCATCACTGGCCTCTAGAGCAGGGTCAAGAGCGGGGAGGGCGCATGACCTTCCAGGGCAGCTGGAGAAACCGTGTGCCAAACACCTCCCCAGCTTCTGGCTGGCATCCCACCCTTGAGACTCGTTTGAGCCACCAGGGGTTTCCTCCTGACGCCCATGGCGACAGCCCACCTGTCCCTCACGCCCGTAGTGGGTGGAAGGCCACCCGGGCTCACTGCCTCCGAGCCGGGGGAGTTGAACAGCCCCCCAGCCACTCCGCAGCTATCCCCAGGCCCACAGGCAAATCGGAGGCACGTGGCACGGGGACCCTCTGCACAGGGCACGGGGTCCTGAGGGGATCCACTAGGGGCCCGGTCTCCAGCTCCCGCTCCCTTCTCTCACCTCCTCTCCTAAACCTCTCTCCTTCCCCAGCTGGCTGCTGTTTCCTCAACGGCGCTGAAGCTCTGTGGACTGAGGGCAGCCTGCCCACCTCGCTCTGTGCCCGGCCGAGCCCCTGACACCCAGCTCAGACGTCTCCTCTTCCGAACGGCCTTCCCCGATCTCACCACATCCCAGGATGGATCAGGAGCCCATCCAGGCTCCTCCTGCCCACCGCAGCACCCATCCTGACCAGCCATGAGGGGAGAGCTGCTCTTCCTGCCCCCTCCCCCCGACACACCCGTCGGGGTGCCAGTCCAGAGGCCATGATGCATACATGAGCCCAGGTTGGACAAGCATTGGAGAAAAGGGAGCACGGACGGTGGAAACGAGAAGGGGTCATGTGAGCCTGGGGACACACCAGGTGCCCAAAACAGGCAGAGGTGCCTAGGCAGGCCCTGCTGAGAAAGCTGTGGTGTCAGCTACCAGGAGTCCCTTTGCCTTCAGTGTCGTGGGATGTGACACTTGCTGGCAGGGAGGGGACCAGGCATTTGCTAAGGAAGCCCCCAGGAGTGGCAATGTCTGAGCCGGCGCTGGTGGCCGGGACCCGGGAGGCCTGAACAGGGCCGTGTCCAGGAGCCGCAAAAGACCGGGATTCCTCTACCAGCCTTCGCATACAGGTTTCCATGTGATGAGGGTCTCGGCTTTTTTTCTTCCAGATGGGAATAGAAAATAAGGGACACCTGCATGGCTCAGTGGTTGAGCATCTGCCTTTGGCTCAGAGCATGATCCCGGAGTCCTAGGATCGAGTCCCACATTGGGCTCCCTGCAGGGAGCCTACTTCTCCCTCTGCCTACGTCTCTGCCTCTCTCTGTGTGTCTCTCATGAATAAATAAATAAATAAAATCTTTTTTTTTAAAAAAAGGAATAGAAAATAAATTGCGTCCTGTTGTCATTTTTGTAAAACTCTCATGACAAAAATAAATTTAGAACATAGAGGGAAAAAATACAAAGACAAAACCCACAACTGGACTCATTTCTACAACCCACCATCAGAAGGGCCTGCAAATTTTAGATAGAACTTTATACGGGGGTTCGTAGCCACGTCACACATGCGGATCCCCAGAGGAGCTCTTTACAGTGAGGGTGTCCAAGTGCTACAAGTCCAGGGGTGAAGCTCGGACGTGAGCCCCCACGGCTGTGACTCTGCAGGTCTGGGTGCAGGTCTGGGCTGGGCTAACAGGCCACCAGGTGCCTGTTCCCAGTGAGACCCCTAGAGGCTCTGGAGAGGATGGGTCAGTGTCCAAGTAACCCAGTGCTTCCACCCTCATATGTTTGCTTTCAGAACCCTGCTGGAACCTTCAGACGGAAGCCTGGCCTCAGGAGAGGAGGCCATGAGAGACGGGAAAGGGAGACGGGAGGAGAGTCTCCCGGGGCGCATCCACGTGCGTCCAGGGCCCTGAGCAGTGCACGGCCGTTGGGCTCAGGGCTTGATGAACCACCCTCAGCGTGTGGTGCCGGCTGGCCAGGGGCCCCTTGGGGCTCCGAGTCCTCCCCTACACACAGACGGCGTAGAGTTCCAGGGCCTGTGTCCAAAGGCCCTTCCAGCCCTGAGATTCTGGTCCCTTTGAGGTCGGGGTGGCACAAATGTGCATCATTTCTAGTGGAAGCACCATCTCACCGAGGCATGTGTTCTATCATTTCAGTTTGCTCCATCCAGATCTTACATCCCACCCAAAATGCTGAGTGCATCTTTCACTCCCAAACCCACGCCCAGGGGGCCCACGGGCAGAACAGCAGTCATCAAAGAGGTGGGGGCTTCTAGCTGGTGAGCCTCCAGAATGGAAAATAAAAGCCTGTAAGAACCATTTGTTTGGGTCCAGGAGTCTCACTGGTTTCTTATTTTTACCTCCCGCTATGTTTCCAGCTGGTCTCCACTCAACATGCAAGGCGTCTGATTAAATGAACAGAAACTGGCTTGCAAAGGGAGTGGCGGGTGTCTGGTGGGAGCCCATCTGTGAAGCGGGGTCTGGGAATGCGGTGGGGGTCGTGTGGTTTCCGCACCTGCTCAGGCCGCCGGAATGGGATGAGCCCGGGGGTCATGGGGAGTGAAAATGTGGAAGTGCGCAGCCCTGCTCAGGCCTGCGGGGCCTGCAGGTGTCGGGGGACCCCTGTCCCTCAGCCTCCACATGGAGGGTCCGGGGATCTCGCCAGAGCCCTATCCTGCTGTGTGGTTCTAGGCAAGCCGCTTCATCAGGAAGAGCCTCAGTTTCTCCATCTGCATAACAAGAACAATAAGTAGACCGTGGAGGGGTTGGTAGTGCCCCCCGCCCCGAGACACCCACGCCCTAGTCCCCTATGCCTGTGGATACGGTGGGTCACATGGCAAAAGAGAATTGCTGCTGAAGATGATTAGTTGCTTGCTAATCAGCTGACCCCAAGATGGAGAGAGTAGTGTGGGTCTACCAGGTGGGTCCGCCACCATCACTAGGATCCCAAAAGCAGAAGCGGGAGTCAGACTGGTGCAGGTCGGAGGGGAGGGGGGAGCTCCACCTGCCACGCAGGTTGTGAGGGCAAGGAGGGAGCCACAGTCAGGCAATGCGGTGTCTCCAGGAGCTGGAAACGCAAGGAAGGGGATTCTCGCTCAGAGCCTCCCTAATGCCTTCATCCCCAGGGGGCCCAGGCCAGACTTCTGACCCTCAGAACTGCCAGAGAGCACATCTGAGCGTCTCTAAGCCTCTAGGCTCGGGCTTGTGCGACAGCAGCCCCTGCAAGCTATTCGCGGGCTCTGCAGGGTTGTGGGTGTTGAGGCAACAGGTGCATGTGCAGCACGCAGCACGAGAGGGCAAGAACAGAGAAACTCGGCTGAGGTCACTGCGTTAGTGAGGGAGGCTGCGTCGACATCCGTAACATCCCCACCCATGTCCTTCCCCTTTAACGTACATGGAAGTCCCCACCCCGCTCCATGCAGAGCTGTGGGGTGAGCCCACCCAGCCGGCCTCCTGTGGTACCCCAGCTGCAGGCGTGGGGCTGGGACAGAAGAGGCTCTGCTCTGGTTTGGGGAGACTGGGCATGAGTTCGGACCCAGGAGAGGGGAACAACACCCATCTTTGCATCACTCCTTACGTGGGACTTCTCGGCTCTGCCACTCGCTTTGAAAACACGGGGCCCCCGAGTCAAGCCTTATACAGAGAGTATTTTGGCAAAATACACACCACTGCTTCCAGAAAGATGCTTTATTCATAAAGCAATGGAGATATGTTTGGTTCGGAGAACTGTAGGTTTCTGAGCATGTGGACACCCTCCAGCCAAGACTCCCAGGAGCCCCCCTACCCCACGGTGGAACAATCCAATTGATACCTCACAAGAGGGTGGACCCTCCCATGGGACCCGCGGAGGGAGACCGTGTCAGAGCCCACTGTGGGAAGTGGTTTGGGGGCCACAGAGCGGGGTTCCCTGTCCAATGGGTGCTCAGAAAGGAGGACTAGCCTCCAAATGGAGATCTCCCCCTCTCCTCCCACCTGCAGGGCTGCACCAGCATGAAGCTCTGGGGTAAAGAGGCATCGATCCCCCATTTGAGCTGAGAGGGAGCAATGTTTGCTGGCTCCTGGTGGCACGTGACCTGTTTCTTCTCACTACAATGTGGTCTGGGGTGACCTTGTCTGAGACTAGTGTCCTTTGAGGTGGCTTGTGTCCAGCAGGAGGACAGCATGGCCCAGCCGGAACCGGGACTGTGTCCCGGTGTCAGGGCCCCTCTGCTTCCTCCAGAGTAATCAAGTGAATGCTTCTAAAAACATCCTGCAACCCCTGTTTTTCATGCTGGCCTTCCCCTCCGTGTGATATATCTAGACATTCCCAGGCCCCACACCTCAGCTGGTTTGTTGCAGAAATAAGCCACGTTTTCTAAAGGATTTTTTAATGTAACGTTAGTTTCATGAGTTTCCTGGGAGTCGTGGAAGATAAGGGTTCCCTGCACTGTTGAGTTTGGGAAGCAGTAGGCTTTTTGCTGCAGGACTTCTCAGAGCCTTTAATATGTTCTAGGGCATCTGATATGTATGGAAAGAACTGGGGTACTTTCAAACTTTGACTACAAACCAGGGGCCTGGGTTTGTTTGCTTGAGGAGGTGGTCAGCGTCTTGGAGGAGAGAGTTTATAAACTGCAGGAATAAGGGGAAGCTAACACAATGGCATCTAACTGGTGGGACACAGACTCCGTGGGAGCCGGGGAGCCCTCCCAGGAGTTCCACTGCAGATACTATGGCTCAGGTGTGTGCAACTACTGATCAGAGGCCAGGAAGCTGCCAGGACTAATTGAGACAACCTGCTAGCTATGGCAGGTCAGAGAGTTCAGCATAGCACCTGAGAATCAGGGAGGCTTGCAGGGTGTGGCCCCCCAAGAGCCCTGCATGGTCTGATCTCAGCCCACCCGCCCCGGAGGCCTCGATTCGTTTGTTGCACCGGCTCCTCTGTCTGCGAACATAGTGCAGCCTTCCTCTGCTCCACCCGCAGACGCCCCCTCCACCGGGAGAGGTAAGGTCCCCGTGGCATCTCTCGTGGCTCTTCCCCAGTTTTCCAGCACCTTCCACACTGATGCAGGAGCAAGTGAGAGGCAGACCGGGCTAGGCAAGGAAAGATAAGGGAAAGGCCCAGAGTCAGGCTCCCAGGAATCTGAGCTCCCATAAATCCCAAGGACACCAAAAGGCCCCAGAGTCGGGCTCCTACACATCCCAAGAAAACAGAGATAAGACCGTGAAAACAAACAAACAAAGAAAATAAGCCTGGCTCCCTAGGTCCACAGTGTTAGGGAGTATCCCCCTTTAATGGACACTAATCCCAGATGTGGAGAAATATTATGGAGGAGATAGTAACCAGAGAGAAGGGAACACCCTGTTTGGGCTCATGTATTTACCAAAAAAAAAAAAAAAAAAATTGCTTGTTATTATGATAGTTACAAGTCCACCATGTTTGTTCTAAATACTCACCCAGATATTGATAAGAAATGGACCGAGTTCCTGGTCAGTTTCCTATAAAAGACCACAAAGGCCTCTGTGGCCGCCCTGTGGGGAGCCCGCTCCCTTCTGAGAGCTTTCTCTGCCCCTGCGCTTAATAAGCTTTGATCGCTTTGCTCGCTCTGTTGTTTGTGAGACTCATTTTTTGACTCCATGAGAGAACCAAGCTCTCCCCTATCATTTTGGTGCTGGAAACCCAGACTACTCCCACGGAGGGGTGAGTAAAAGTGGACTCTATCCTTTTTTTCCTGGGAGACCTCTCTCCCTTGGATAACCTCTTGTAACAAACACCAAAACCGGGCACCTGTCAGTTAAAGGTGAATACTGGTCTTAAAGATTCAGGTGATAGGCTTCTGGAGAAAGGTTTGGTCAATCCCCCTTCCCCAAAGGAAGGGAATGTTGGCCTAACCCTAACCAGTTCCACTAGAGTCTTTCTGGCTTTCTGAATTGGCTTCCCCGCACCCCCCCACCTCGGGGGGCTTTGCTTACTGAGGGGCGTGCTTGCAAATGGGACCTCAGGTATTGGAACCGAAAGGCAGCAAGGGTGAGGCAGAAAACTTGACCAAAATTGGCTAATGAGTGGCCTGACTGATAGGCACCGTGGGGCTAGGCATGCAAGCGAATTTACATGACCAAACGATGAGGGCTTATGCAAGAGCAGTCTAAAGAATAAGGCATTTATAGGATTTCCTGCTAGCCTAAGGTTCATCCGGAGGGCGCACATAAGGAAGGACTGGCAATCCAGTGCTCTGAACCTGCCCTTCGGTTACTGCTGGTGGCCTTGGGGTCTCAAGACACGTAAAAGGATGGAGATCAGCCCTGGGGGGTCACGCCCCGGGGAAGCCTCATCCACAAACAGCACATGCCTCCCACTGAGAGACCTTAGGTGTTTCACTTGCTTCCTTAGCCTTCTAAAAAGAATATCATAATTGAAATTTAATCTTGCTAAACTCTATGATTGATTAGGCCAGATTTTTTCAGGAAAATCCAGAGGAGGCAGGAGGATTAAGTGGCAGATGGGTAAGAGTGGTTACTCCCACTGACCTGATCCCTCCTCATCCCAAGACGTTAGGCCACTCTTCACTTGGGAGGGCAAACCAAGGGACACCTTGGTTTAGGCGAGAGCTGACTTGTAGGGACACCTGCAGTGGTCACCTCTCTCTAACGGGTACTGGGTCAGAGACTCCTACCTGGTTTTCGAGATGGGAAACAACCCATCGGCAGAGACGCCGATGAGAAACTAGGAAAAATTTGACCCACTGACGCTTAAAACAACAGGTATGGGTAAGAGATTCCTACCAAGATCACGAGATGGGAAACAAACCATCCTCTGCAGGAACTTCTCTAGATTGGGTACTGCAAAATTTGGTGTTTTCCCCTTGTAAAACTTTTCTAGTGTTTTCCATGGGTTAAAAACAGTGGGTTTTTCAAGGCAAGGTGGAATAAGACCTTCATGGCAAGGCATGGTCTCTTCTGCTCTCTAGGACTCCCCCTTGGGTTGCCTTTTAACCCAATGGAAACAATTTGGATTGCAAAATTTAAGGACTGATCTCCGGTAGCACTTGCATGGCCTTATTGGGATCTATCAGTTAGATTTTCTGTGGAGAATAGGGCTGTAACATCAGGACCCCCACCTAAGGGCCTCTAGCAGAATGTGTTTGCCTGAGCACTTTGGCTCATAAACTCCTCCTGACATACTACACTCCATTTGCTGGAGGAAACACAGGCCTTCCCAAGCAAAGAGGAGGCTGACCCTCACTGTTCCCTATAGATACAGGCTACTCCAGCTGTACATGGGAGCTTCTCCCTCACTCATTTCCCAGCTTAATGGTTATAATTAGAGCCAACTATAGCTAGTCTACCTCAGAACGGGAACTTTAAGGAATATTCCCAAAGAGCTGCCAAAACTCTTTGTTTCAGGGAAGTTTCCCTGTCTTCTCCTGCCTGATATGGGCTGCCTCATTCCACTTGGTGGAAAAACATGGCATTTGCTCATCAATCCAGGTGAATGAGCTTTAGAACTGGAAATCCTTTTCCTCAGCCTTCTGGCTGGCTGCACTTTGCCTCTTCTGTCTCCTCTCCCTCTGCTCCTGTTTCTGTACCACCTTGGGCGTGGGCTGCAGACACCGTCACTTCAGATTTCCCCACCAGGGTCACAGGTAAAAATTGGCAATGGGGCATAAAGTGACTTTTAAAAGTGGACCCAGGTGAAACATACTCAGTATTTAAACTAATTTAAGTTTGTTGGTTTAAGATAGACATGTAACTTTTATTCTGTTAAGGTTTGCTAAAGGTTAAATAAGCTCGGGTTATCTCTATTACAATTTGTTAGCAAAAGATAACTTAAAATGATGGCTTATCTTGTCTGTCAAAGTTTTCATAGGTAACTGTAAAGATCCCTTTCAAAGTTTTTGGTAACCTAAAACTTCAAAGTTTTGCTGGGATAGTAACTGAGATTCAATTCAGGTCTTTTCTAAATAGGATAAAGTGCTAAAGCATTGATTCCTGGACATAGGTTTGTGCTTTTGACATCTTGCAGAGAAATTAAGGTTATTTGAATCTATTGGTAAATGTGCTTTGCGCTTAATCCATAAATTTTCAATCTAAAGAGTTTTGGTATAACAGTTTACAATTAGTTACTACTTAGTTTTCACTGGAGACCAAGGTTTCTGCTAAATGTAATTAAGACTGATGGAGAATAAGGGAAACAACTCTGTATATAGAAATGTTAGAAATTTGTAAAAAAAAAAAAAAAAAAAAGATATAAGAATGGCAATACGTTTTTGTTAAAGGTAAAAGAAGTTAATTTTGTCCTAAATTTTAAGACCAGTTGAAAAGAAATGGCTTGAGACAAAATCTGCATGTAAAAGAAAGTTGTTAGAAGGTTTGTGAAGGGACATCTTTGGAAAAGAATTTTATGTGGTCAGGATAGACTAAAATTGAAATGAATAGATTTTAAAAGTGCACAGGTATAAGATTAAAAGTCTGCTTTCTCTGTTCAAAAAGACAAATTTTCCTGCATTGTTGGTCTGCTCTTGATAAGACAAGGTAAACCGTTCTTTTCTCTTTACCAGCCTAGAAAAACCAGTTTCTAGGTTTTGCCTTTAACAGGTCTTTAACATCCCTAATCCTATTTAGGCACGTGCTTTAAAAGTTTCTAAGGTTTTAACAAATTTTCCAAGATTTAAATTGGAAATGGGAGTCTTTGACTCATTAGGCCTTTTATTTGGTATGTTAACTTACTCTGAAAGTACTGTTAAGCAAATGATAAGCCTTAGGTTACATTTGAGTAAATGGTAGAACTATTCTAGAGATGATAACCAATTCCTGAAGTTTTAATATGTTTTAATATAAAACATCACTTGATATTTATGAAGTGTTATGTGTCACAAATAACTTGTTTCCTTGTCAATTTGCATCATGATTAACTGTCCATTTCTAAGTTTTTATCATTTATAATTGTTCTCTTTTGTAAAATGAATTTCATCTTCAAGGAGGTTCATATAAAGGATCTTTAGGACAAATATAGTTTTAATATCTTTAAGATCAAAGCTGAAATGGGTAAGAGTTTCCAGAACTAAAGTTGCATTCAATTTAAACAAGAATAGTAACATGGGACTAAAGAGGATTATACCTTTGAAACACTGCTGGAAAATGCAGTGAAAACAATGCAGGAAAATTTGTCTTTTTGAACAGAGAGAAAGCAGACTTTTAATCTTATACCTGTGTACTTTTAAAATCCATTCATTTCAATTTTAATCTATCCTGACCACATCTAAAATCCAAAAGGATTATAGTTTTGAAACACTGCTGGTTCTGTTTGCTCTTCCAGGTTAGGAAAACTTAAGACATCTATGACCTACAGAAATGTAAATGTATTCATTTGTAAACAAATTAAAGCGTTAACTTTTCTCTCTACTTGAACCCTCTTTGAGAAGGTCTCTCAGTAAGCTTTCTTCCCTGGCACTCATGGTCATTTGCATAAATTCAATAAGAATCAGTTCTTGTAACAGGACACCATTGGAAATATTGGTTATTTTACAAGGCTTTGATTGGAATGTTATATTTGAGAGAGATGCATAGATCAGATATGACCAAAGAGCTCTAAGGAACTAAGGTTGACTTTATGAAACCTGGAGCCATAAAGCCACTTGGAAATGTTGGCCTGATACCTTGCTTGCTTGCTTGCTTGCTTGCTTGCTTGCTTACAGAGTTCCCAGCAGCCTCACCAAGTAAGTAAAGAAATGTCACTTCCTGGCAGGTGCAGGAACCTCAGGATACTTTGGGGACCTCATAAAGAGGAATCTGCCCAAATCTACAGGTATTGCAGGCATGTCTGATGGCAAGTGCTTGGCTTGGCTTGGCTTGGCTTCTGGCCTGGAGAGGCTACTAAAAGTTCAACCTAGACTCTAATTTTTTTTTAATTTTTATTTATTTATGATAGTCACAGAGAGAGAGAGAGGCAGAGACATAGGCAGAGGGAGAAGCAGGGATTCGATCCCGGGTCTCCAGAATCGCGCCCTGTGCCAAAGGCAGGCGCCAAACCGCTGCACCACCCAGGGATCCCCTCAACCTAGATTCTAAAAGATCTATATGATCAACCATTATTCTTGCTGAGCTTATGTAAATAAGTAGGCCAAGTTTGTTAAAACTGGACTTTGCAGACAGGTCAGTTCTGATGTGGCTGATTAAGAAATGAGGGTTGTTATAGAGAGAAACTATGTTTCAGTAACATATCTCTGCAGATGTTAAATTATAGCTCCAATTGTCTTTAAATAAATGTTGTTTGCCGAAGCTAGGCTGCTTGAGGTAAACTTCAGAAATAGCTTTTCTATTTCTACACAATAGCTCATGTATAGATAATCCTTATGCTTTTTTATTCTATGGGAATAACAGGATCCCATGAGTATATGATTAAACAACAAAAAAAATGGAATTCCCCAGCAACTGTATACACAACTAGCACTTTCACCAACTCTGTATGGCTGGGATCACGAAATTGCTCCTTTAAAGCCAGAGTGTACCTCACTGCATGGGGTTAACTATAGACTTGTGAAGATAATGCATGACCCCACTTTATGATTGGATTGGGTGATGTACTTGGGGATGCCCTTATTTCTTGACAAGTTTTCTCCTACTTGCAAGTGATTCCTTGTAACTATAATACTGTTCGGGCTAGACCTCAAACCAATCAGGCTGTTTGATGGCTTTATCCCTTAGTCATATTTATCTTAGAAGCCGCCTCTACTAAGGTACGATTGCAAACAAAGGCTATTGCCAAGCATACAATAGCTCTTCTGGTAAAAAGAGCCTCAAAGCTCACTGTGAGACTTGCAGGACTTTAGATAGGACTGCAATATAAAATAAGCAAATTGTTTGCTCAGCAGAACCTTAAACGACCCATCCCAAAGCGCTGGATGCTCTAATTCAAGAAGTTGAAGTTAGGGCAGGATTTCTAGAGAATCGGACACTATTGCTTCAACATCACTTAGGTTGTAAAGAGTTTCTACATATGTGCTGTTTTACTATAACTAACAATTCTCATAAGGTCTCACAATTAATGACATTGAAGCTCAGCTGGACAAAATCAGTCTCTACAGAATTATTTGATTGGTTTGGAAATTGGAGTCAGTATATGAGATGTTTTACTAATAGAAATAATTGCTGGATTTTGTCTTTTTCTCTGTGTTTGCTGGTGCCTGTGTCGCTTCATGCCTTCCAACATCTCTCAGGAGCTGATCTCTTGACTGACCCCTGAGAATACTCTGACTGCTGTCCCCCCTCCACCACCCCTTTTCAGTCTAAAGCAGCGAAGAGTGGTCATCGTTCCATTCCCTAAGTTAAGGTTACTATTCCAGAGGGAGGAATGATGTAGGAATGAGTTAGGGGAAGATGGGGCTAGACAGGGAAAGATAAGGGAAAGGCCCAGAGTCAGGCTCCCAGGAATCTGGGCTCCCATAAACCCCAAGCACACCGAAAGGCCCCAGTGTCAGGCTCCTGCCCATCCCAAGAAAACAAAGACAGTAAAAACAAAAAAATAAACTTGGCTCCCTAGCTCCACAATGTTAGAGAGTAGCCCCTTTTAGTGGCTACTGAGTGGGACACCTTGATGGCTCAGCGGTTGAGTCTGCCTTTGACTCCAGGCCTGATCCTGGAGGTCCAGGATCGAGTCCCACATTGGGCTCCCTGCGAGGAGCCTGCTTCTCCCTCTGTGTCTCATGAATGAACGAATGAATGAATACATACATACATACCTACATAAAGGCTACTAAGCAATCACAGAAATCCCAAATGTAGAGAAATATTATGGAGGAGATATTAACCAGAGAAAAGGGAACACCTTGTTTGGCTCATGTTATGATAGTTATAAGTCCACCCTGTTTGTTCTAAATATCCACCCTGATACTGATAAGTTTACCAAGTTCCTGGTCAGTTTCCTATAAAAGACCATAAAAGCCCTCTGTGGCAACCCTGTTGGGACCCCTCTCACTTCTGAGAGCTTTCGCTGCATCTGTGCTCAATAAACTTACCGCTTTGCTCGCTGTTGCCTGCAAGATTCATTCTTTGACAAGAACCAAGCTTTCCCGTATCAAGACTTCGAGGCACACAGACTCCTCAGGGCCCGATTTGCTCTGTCTGCAGCCCTGGAAACAGGCTGTGTCTGCTGGTGTCGGGCTCCGCTCACGGTGGGCGCTCAGTACACACAGGTGGATGGAGTACATGATGCCGAGGCCCCTGCAGAGTATTGAATACTTAAGAGGGACCCAAAACCCCTGAAAACCACAGGCCCAAAGGGTGCATGGAAGTATTAACAGTAACGAAGCATTAATTAATGACAGGTGGGGGGGGCGACTGCCAAGGGGCGTGGGAGGGAGTCATGAACACGTGCTAAAACTGGAGGCAACTGTGTGACTGTGACACTAACGGCCACCAAGTTGTGTCCTGCAGCTGGGTGCCCCGTGTGCTGTGAGGTGCTCCCCGATAAAGCCGGCACCAAGCACACGTGAGTCCCAGGAGAGCGCTCTTGGCACTGTTCTGCACGTTTTCTCTGCGTTTAAAATGACTTCCCGGTACATTTTTGTAAGTGGCCGATCCCGTCTCAGGTGAGCAGGACTCTGACTCCGCGCTGGGAACGTTAGCCTTGCCCGGGTCGGTGCGGTGCCCTCCAGCGAGGGACGCGCTGCACGTGCGCCTGGGCGCTGGGGCCGGCAGCCTGGCCGGGAGTCGGGGCCGTCCCACGGGTGGGGAGCCGGCCCACTGAGGGCAGGCGGCCTGGAGATGGGCAGGGAGGCCGCCTGCCCGGGAGCGGGGTGGCGGGCCCCGCAGCGAGGCAGGCAGAGCGGCGTTTCTTCCAGGGACCCTCATGCGGTCCCCCCACGCGGTGCCCGCAGCACCTGGGCTCCCTTCCGACGGGAGGCCCACAGAAACCTCAGGGGGCCGTGTCGCAACAGCGCCCCCCCCAAACCCCCCCCCTCCCGCCCGGCTGGAGATGGCCCACGAGGCCGGGCCTCCCCGGTTCAGGTACCGACAGGGACAGCCTGGACGCCGGGGCCTCCCACGGGCCAGGGGGCGAGGTGAGGCCCTGAAACCAGAGCCCCCGGGCCAGTTCCCCTTCCACCGCCTGCGAAACATGGGACTTCCACTAACGATTCCTCTTTGGGCGTCACTTGTTCCTTAGGGCAGGACGTGTGGAGCCGGGTGCCTTCCGTCCTCAACTTCACCTTTTCACTTTTCTTATCAGAAAGGTGCATGACTAATCTCGGGAGCCAGGCGCCTCATCCGCATGGAACCACCCTGATGCTCAGGGTCCCCGAAACTTCGCTCCTCTCCCGCATGTGGGTCAAGGTGGGAGCCTGAGGCGAAACGAAATTCAGAATGAGAAGAGCCGAAATAGAAAGGAGAAGAGTCGGGCTGGGAGCCAGTCACACGGCACCTGGAGCAGCTGCTGTCCCTCCTGGCCCAGCTCTCGAAGCAGAGCCCGCTTGTCCACTTGTCCCATGTGGCTACTTAAATTCAAAGTGTTTAAGTCGTGACATCCTCCAGGCTGGTGTCCCGGGTGCCTACTCTTCCCTATCATCCACATAAGAGCTGGAGAGAATGTTCTAGAACCTGGCTTTTATGGGGCCCACACCCATCTCCCGTGGCCAGACTCAGGGGCGGACGGCATCCTCCAGAAATGGACCCCACTGCCCAGCCACCCGGACCCAGCCCCACATGCAGGCCCCTGCCTGACTCAGAATCACTCGGCCTCCCCAAGCCTTGGTTTTCCTGTCTATAAAATGGGGCAACAGTAAGGCCCACCCCACCGGGTTAGAACTAAGTCCACACCCATAAATTGGGGCTATTCGTTCGAACGTTAACTAAGACTTCCTGAGTACCTATTCATCGACCAAACAATATTACCCAATATTGAGGTATTCTCCTTTTACGATTTTATTTATTCATTCATTAGAGACACAGACAGAGGGAGAAGCAGGCTCCATGTAGGGAGCCCGATCCTGGACTCGATCCCAGGACCCCGGGATCACGCCCAGAGCCGAAGGCAGATGCTCAACCTCTGAGCCACCCAGGTGCTCTGAGGTATTCCGCTCCTGCCGTGCCCTGGGCACTACACCCCATGTCCTTATGTGGTCAGTGCAGTGATCCAGTGGGGTAGTTTTTGTTACTCCTATTTTAAAGATGGGGAACGTGAGGTCATCCTGGCAATGAGACCCAGGCTTGAGGCTGCGGCTGCTGCTGACCTAGGGTCACTCTTCAAGATAAAGAGTACAGAGCAGACACCCAGCAAGTAAAGGACCCACAAGAAAGGCACATGGAGCTGAAGCTTCATTAGCCCCGTGGTCCACGTGTAGCTAAACTGGGCCTCCTGTGCTGGGTAGGCCAGCTCCTGGGCCTCGACCTCTGCCACATGCACACACTCAGGGACAAAGCGCTTGGTCACCCTGGAACCTCACGGGAGGGGTAAGGGAGGGGAGAGCATGAGGCCCTTGGAGGGAGGCAGGAGAAGGAGGCCGGACAGGCACATGAGTAGCAGAGGTTGGGAGATGGGTACGGGCCCCATAAAAGCCAGGTTCTAGAAGATTCTAGCTCTTACGTGGATGATAGGGAAGAGTAGGCACCTGGGACACCAGCCTGGAGGCTGTCACGACTTAAACACTTTGAATTTAAGTAGCCACATGGGACAAGTAGCCATCAGGTCAGCACAGCTGAGTCCCTTCAGGGCTCTGGGCATGGAGTCTTGATGTCCAATCTGTGTGGCTACGTGATGGCTCCATTGCTGTGAAGACAGCAGATCAGAAGGGTGGCCGATGTTTGCAGCGAGAAGCTACCCACCACGGAGTGGTCAAAGCAAGAGGTGTTGCTGTCCAGTGGGGAGCCAAGCAGTCAGGGTGACTCGGTTGTGTGGTGTCTACTGTCCCTGGGACACAGAAGCAGGGATGGAGGGGCAGCCTCGGGGCGGGGTGGGGGGCGGGTTAGGTCCAGTCTCAGGGTTCAGGGGGGCGAGGGCCGGGCTCAGGTGCGAGGGCAGCCTGGGGGGGGGAGGTGAGGGCCAGCCTCGTGGGGTGGAGGGCCGCCTGGAGGGGGCAGCAGTTGAGATCAGGAGTCTGGACTTTGAGGAGCCAGTGGTCCATCTTCGCAGAGAAGTCAAATGCTGTTCCTGAGACAGTTCCAGAATCCGTCAAACCACCGTGAAGACGTGGGTTAGACATCACCAGCCTGTGGTGGCCACTTTCTCATGGCAGCAGACGTGGCAGACGTGGCCCTGGCAAAGCACAGCCTTAACAGGTGGCAGATGAGGTTCCCACGGACGACACAGCAGCACAACTCACAAGGTTTGAGCGCCAACCAGGGTGTTTCTCTTAAGCTGATGCACTGTCTCCAAGCCCCACAGGGCAGTCACCGTGGCCCCGGTCCCCTTACCCTCGGGTGCCCTGCGTCTCTCCAGCTGGCAACTTTCTCCAGCTGCCTCTGTCTGCTCTGCTGCCGGGGCCAGAGCCGCCAGGGAACTCCCGCCCTTGGGAGCAGCCTGTGTGTGTGTGTTCACTCCTGTCACCCTCACAATAACCCGGAGAAAGAGGCGCCAGCTGTATCACCCCCAGTTTAGAGGCAAGCAAGGTCCAGTACAAACAGAGCCCCTTGCTCAAAGCCACACAGCTGGTAAGGGCAGAGCCAGGCTTCCAGCCTCTTCTAGCGCATTCCAGCACATGCGTGGCCCACAACCACACCCTGATGGTGACCCCAGCATCGGGGCAGCACCAGGACAGTAACGACCACGTGTGTGGAGCTAGGTGGCTGCTGGGCCCTGCCCCAAGTCTCCCTGTGTGCCTTTCCTCCTGAGGGGGTCTCTGGTCCCCACCACCCACTGCAACCAACTGTAGGTTGCTGCTGCGCTGGAGGAAGCTTCTCTCTTCACACTCTAGACTCAGTTTAAAAATAAAGAAAAATAAAACCGGTTCAAAATTAGCACAAGACTCGCTACAAAGAACACAAGACACAGTTTCCTGTGTGTGTGTTTTTTTTCGTCAGTTTTTTTTAAGACTTCCAGAAAAGTTTCCTCTGCAAAACTGAGACCAAAAGGGTAAAAAACATGCAAATATGCTGGTCCAGCCTTGAACCATCCTCTGTACCCAGTCCAGGGTTGCCATAGAGACTCAGGAGAGAGAGAGAGCCAAGTCCCCCAAAGTTTCAAAAGCTCTGAAAGGGAGCTCCCTAGAACTGTGTGTGGTCACTGTCACTCTGGGCTCCCATAGACCAGGGGCAACTCCTTTGACCCTGTGTCCTGAGCCTGACACCATGCTTGGCTTGATGGATGGGCAGGTGGAGGGGTGATGGAGGATGGATGGAGGATGGATAGGTGGATGGGTGATGGGCGGATGGATGAATGGAGGGGGTGGTGGATGGAGAGTGGGTAGATGGTTGAGTGGCTAGAAGATGGGTGGATGAAGGAGTGGTGGATGCATGGACAGATGGATAAATGGATGGCAGATGGGTGGATGGATGGATGAGTGGATGGAGGGAGGGGTGGTAGATGGAGGATGGGTGCATGATGGGTGGTGGGGAGGTGAGGGCAGGTGGACGGGTAGCTAGGTGGGCCGGTGAAGGAGTGAGTGAATGAATAATGGTTATAAAAACTCCATCACTTGACAGCCTACAGAACCAGCCTGAGAGGAAATGTAGCCAGACGCTCGTCCCTTCAGATCTGGACTCACACGGATGCACACCTAGTGGTGAACCCCCGTTCCCGTACTGTCACCGAGGGACAGAACTGCTAATCCAAGCAGCACCCCTACCCCCAGCCCCACCAGGCTAAGAGAGTGCAAGCCGTCTGAGCATGCAGGGCCCTGCGTGAGACTGGAGGCAGGAGAGCGTGGTGAACTGAACCAAAGCGAGTTCTCAGGTGAGGCAGGACTCTGAAACCTGGCCTGGGGAAGGGGCAGCAGCGTCTGTGGGGTTCAAGAAGACAGGCCCAGACAAGCATGTAGAACAGCAGGGGAGGTGGGAGTCCTCTCAACAGAAAAGGAAGACTTCACGCCAGACCCCCCTGCAACAGAACAGACAGCTCGGTATGAAGGAGTGAGCTCCTCATGGCTTCAAGTATCCAAGCCAGGAATGGTGAACGGGGGTGGATTAAAGTGACCTTCCTCCCACAGGGTGAGGGCCTATGTCCTTTCCTTCAAGCCGGTGGGCACTGTGCCTGCTTCAGGTGGTAGAGAAGGCAGAGATGACACTATGGCCACATTCAGGCCTGAGCTGGGGGGGGGGGGGGGGGGGAGGTCTGACAGCTCCGTCTTCCTGTCCCCCAGGACACTCTCCCTAATGTTCCTGGGCCGCCAGGCAGGAAGTCCACCTGCCCTTCCAGAGAGGCCACATGGGCAGCCCTGGGGCCGCACTAGAACAGAGGCCCCAGAAGACCCAGCCCTCCCGCATCCCATCCATGAAGCTGCCTTGGGGCTCTGGAGTGGCTCGTGGGCCAGCTGGGCAACCTGGGGGACCCGGTTGTTACCACATGGAGTGGAAGAACCAGCCAGCTGAGCCCTGCCTGAGGTCCTGACCCACAAAGTCATAGGTAAAATAAAGCAGTGGGTGTTCACACCACTGTGCCTGGGTCAGTTTGTTTGGCAGCGTTGGAGGACGGCCTGCCAGCTGTGGGACAGGCCACGGGGGGGAGGGGCATGAGAGCTCCACGTGGTCCCCGAGACACTGGGATGCTGCATGGTGCAGCTACAACAGGGCCAGGCCCTTTGAAGGTCACTCTCTGTGGTTCAATAAAACCCAGACCAGTAAGTCCGGGACAGATGTGAGATTGGAAATCCCAAATTTGTTGATTCCAATATTTCATCTCACCCCATCTGAAATGCACTCTTGCCTACCCTCCAAGGGAAGGACAGCGTGCACTCTGCTGGTGAAACCGGTCCTTTGTGCTGTCCAGACAGCAAATGCCAAGCCTGCACCGCTCACCCCTTTACTCCAGCAGGTGTTCATGGAGCTGAGAGCCTGCTGCATGCCCTGCACGTCTTGATACAGGCTCTGGGGATGCAGCAGGGAACACAGACGGACCTAGTCCCAATCTCCTTGAACCTAGTGTGTGGCAGGCGAGACGTGCTGATCAAAAAGAGAAACTCAACACATATGCATATGTAAGTGCTAGCTGAGGTGGTAGACTCAGCAAGTGTGTGCTGTGGCAAGAGTCTTAATCTGGAGGCAGGTTAGGAAAGGTTTTCCCAAAGAAGCAGTACCTAAGCTGGAACCTGAAGGAAGCAGGAGTTAACCAGCCCAGGAAGCAAGGGGGCAGATTTCAGGAAGAGAAAATGGTGTGTGCAAAGGTCCTGGGGTAGACAGGAGGGCGATGGGGAGTGCTGGAGAAGCTCCAGTGTCCCTGGAGCTTGGTCGGCAAGAGGAGCATAGAGACAGCCAGTACCCAAGGGGTTGCTGGACCAGCACACCCAGAGTCCTACAGGTCACACAGAGGGTGTTGGTCGTTATCCTGAGAGTGATCGGAAGCCACGGGACGGATTTAAAGGATAGTGCACCATGCTCCTTGGCTTTTAAGAAGCTCACTCAGATCAACTTTCCAGTGAAAACCTTGAGTAACTGCTAAATGAAGGATATTTTGTGTCAAACCCCTGGAAGGACCAGAGAGCCTTCCCTGGTCACTGGTCTCCTGTGCAGACCAGGCGACAGGTGCCCAAGGCAGAGAGGACAGAGTCCGGGCCACCCCACCAGCTCCTCTCAGTTACCTTGAGAAAGCTCCCTAGTGTGTTGGGGCCTGTTTTCTTCCAGAACATAGAAAGGGGTTCAGGAAACTACCCAGCGAGGAAGCCAGGCAACCAAGGGCAACATCCACGGTGAGCTGTCACGTGATGGGACGTGTCGAGAATGGTCCCTCACCTCGGGGGTCTTCCCGCCACAACCAGGAACTCTGATCTAACCGTGACAAAAACACCAACAAACCCAGACTGTAGGACAGTTGACAAAGCACCTGACCGGTGCTCCCCAATGCCGTCGAGGGAAGTCTGAGAAACCGTCACCACCCAGAGGAGCGTAAGGAGACAGGACAGCGGAGCCCAGCGTGGGATCCAGAGCAGAGAACAGGCAGTTAAGGAAACGTGAATAAGGTACAGGCTTAGCTCATAGTAAGGCACCCAGCCCAGCCCATTCATTGTGCCAGAGCCACCCTACCGAGGGCAGGCACTCCTGATGGGGATCGGGGTGTGGGGTGGATGGAAACCTCCAGCACTACCTTTGTGATTTTTCTGTAATTCTAAGATGGCTCTTAAACATAAAGTTTTGGTTGTTTTTGTTTTTGTTTTTGTTTTTTTAATTGTGATCCCCGGACCCCATCTCCAGAGCAGGTTCTGGCCTGGACGGGGTATGGGACTGATCTTTGCTGAGGCTCCTGCTCGTGTGATGGCCATCAGGGGGCCAGTTTAGGAGCCGGTGCAGCTGCTCCCGCTGGGTCCCTCCCGATGGATGATGGAGCCACAGAGAGAGTGATCTGCAGTCAGGGTGCCACGGTCAGGATACCTGCCCTGGGGACGGAGACGGGGCTAGACGCTCTGGGGTCACTGTCAACCTCAAGATGCCAAGGCCCAGAAGGGAAAGGCCACCGGGTTCGGGAGACCTGGACTCAAGCACAAGAATTACATCCTTGGCTTCGTGGCATGGGAGCACTAGTCTGCAGGGCTGCAGAGAGAGGGGGGCCGGGCCGGGCTGCTGAGCCACATACCCCTCACCTGCGGCACTCCTCATGGGGGCTGCCACATTTGATCTCCTGTAGTGGGCACCAACGGAGAACAAGGGTGGGGGGCGGCACCCCTGAGTTCTGACAGCTGTGCCATTGATGAGCAAGCCATGTGACCTCGAGCCAGCCATGCCTCGGTTTCCCCATCAGTAAAAGAGGAATGACCTTGATAATGGTGCAGCCAGGAGAGGGGACATGGGAAATGCTCCCGAGAGGCGAACTGTCGTGCACGGGACAGGAGCCTGATGGACTCACAGGTGTAGACCCAGGCATGGTGCATGGGTGGTGGCACGCATCTGTGGGATTGCTAAATAATGAACCAAATATCTGCAAGAGAAAACACTGAGTGTTGCACAGCGGAACGCAGCGGAATCAGCCACAGGACAGGTGAGGGAATGAAAGAGGGCACGTTCCTTGGAACTTGGTGGACTTTGGCCTTGTCTGGTGTGGTAGGCCTCTGGCCCCCTTCGTCCATCCACCTGGCGTCTGGTCAACAAGCTCCTTTCTGGCTTAACTGGAGCGCAGAGGTGCCTGCTGTTCACAGTTCACACTTGGGCCTGATGCCCGTGAGCAAGGGCTGCACCGTGCCTCCCACGAAGACACAGCACGGGGTCCTGGCCTCCACAAGCTCGGGGCCATGTCTGTCGGGCCCACCGGCTGGGCCACCCTCTCTTGGAAAGGCGTGGCATCATGACTAATTCATTCGTGTGCGAAGACCTGTCAAGGAAGAATGAGAGAAGCTAGGGAAGGGGTGCCCGTGCCTCAGGAGCGGCAGAGGTGGCATCACGGGAAGGCGGAGTGAGGCTCCCTATGGTGACAGACCGTCGGCGCCCGCCTTTGCACATGGCACTCCACTCATCCCCGGCCACACTGGGAGCAGGGCGACTCTGTAAGTGGGAGGGCTGGGCCGGGGACACGAGGTTGCAGAGTCTGGGTGCTTCTCTAGCTGATGTGGGGAGGAGAGCGCAAAGGGGACCAGGTATGTGCCTCGGGGTACTTGAGGCAGCAAGAAGCAAACTGTGGAGTCAAGAGGGTGTCTTCCCTAGAAAAGAGGAATCCCGGAGCTGACAGCCCAGGCTGGCACTCCCCTGCACAGGCTGGCGGCAAGTGGGCATCACCTCCCTGGCCCCAGCCTCAAGCCGAGGAAGGAGTGGGGAGGCTTTCCCAGAAGCCCCCAGCACATCTTGTCTTCCCAGTGTGGGTGTCATCACGTGCCCCTTCCTGAGCCTGTTACTGTCGGGGGCAGGGGGTGACCGTCACTGTCATAGGAGGGGTCGGGAATTACGGCCGGGTAGGGAAGGGGGATCCTCGCCCTGAATCATGCTGGGGAGG
Source organism: Canis aureus (assembly GCF_053574225.1). Taxonomy (NCBI): domain Eukaryota; kingdom Metazoa; phylum Chordata; class Mammalia; order Carnivora; family Canidae; genus Canis; species Canis aureus. Next base: position 22,223,773 of record NC_135613.1, on the reverse strand, counting down.
AGTAGATGCCTGAACAGAATCAGGGCTCTGTGAGCAAGGCAGAGATGGTGAGACATGTCCACTGCCAAACAGCTCTGTCCCTGTCACTGGCCAACTTCCAGGCAAGGTCTGCTCCGTCCCCGAGACTTGGGCGATGTGCTTACATCACTGAGTCTTGGTTTTTTCCATCTCAGCAATGGAAATAATATTGGCTACGATGCTTGGGAGGCGCGGAGGGGAAGACTGGTCTTCGGCAAATGTGAGTCCCCTTCCTCTCGCCCACAGGACACGCAGTCACTGCCCTAATGTACCACATCGGCCATGGAGACTTCGCCGTCATCAGCACGGTCCGTGAGCCGAGATCTAGATGTTTCCTCCAGACTCTCAGAAGCTCTCTTGGGTCTGGCCCTCGGGCCCAGGGACACGCATCTCAGTCCTCATTCTGCAGATGTTCCAGCCATGAGAAGACCCTCATCTGATGAACGGTTCAGAGAGAACACAGGGTCCACGTCAGAGGCCAGCGTGAGGGTAAGTTCCAGAATATTCTGGTTGCTTCTGAATTTGCAGATCCACTCATTCCTGTGGGGGTTCCTGCATCTGATGGCCCTGGAGTGCCTATGAAGTGCTGGGGAGGAAGCCGAGCACCCGGCTGGCAGAGGTCAGGTCGTGTCTCCACACCAAACACGTGGGGTTTTTCAAACCTCGGTGGCATGTTTGAAACATTCCCGACTGAGATGAAACAAGTTGTAAGCCTCATTTACAAAGTCATCCCTTCCCTCCCACACAAGCCACACGATGTGCCTGCTAGGTTGTTCAGACTTTCCAACTACAGATTTCCTTTCGGTCAAGCCTGAAAACCCAGAGGAAGCTCAGGAAGGCATCTTGAGAACGGCCTGCGCGCCCCATGGTTTCGGGTGGAAATATGGTCTCTGCTGTGACTACATCGTGGTTGAATTTCACACCAGAGAAAGGAAGGACCGACTTCAGCCTCAGAACGAGGAAGGCCGTAACAGTCACACACAACAGAAGCAGCAGTGGCAGCCGGTGGGGAGCGTGTGGAGGCTGTGTACCCCCACTCTCGACCCCGCACCCCCGGGCCGGCCGAGCGCTGGCCCCACAGGACTTGATGCAGAGGGCATGGCAGAGAGGGAATGCCCGTGAGGATGGGCTGGCAGCAACAAGTCAGGAGGAAGTGGCTTTGTGAGCTGTCGCCCTCACAGCAGCCCGAGAAGCAGAAATTTAACCACACAGGGGGGTATGGAGCTATTTTCAACCTTGGGGTTTTCACCCCGAGTTCCCAAAGCGCTCGGGCACCCGGCTCCTGTGTGACACCATCAGGGCCCTGGGCTCACAGGAAAGGACAGAAGAGAAGACAGAGGGCACCGGGAGCAGCACGGCCCTGCTCTGGACCCTGGGTCATGAGGCCACGCTGGGCCTGGGTCTCCTGTCTGCTCCTGCAGGAGTGCGTACCCTCCAGCTGCTGTAACAGACCCCACATCCCTTCTCTTAGAGTCTCTGACCACAAATGTAGATTCCGGGGGTCAGAAGTCCAACATGGGTCTCTCGGGGGCTCAAGTCACGGTGTCAGCAGGACTGGTTCCTTCTGATGCTCCAGGGACAATGTTTCCTCTCCTCATCCAGCTTCCAGAGTCCACCGTCCTCCTCGGCCCACGGCCCCTCTGCATCTCTGAAGCCAGCAGAGCGACACCGTCCAGTCTCTCCCCACCCAACAGGAGAACCCCACAGGGATGCCGGCCCCCACCCAGACCATCCAAGGCCACCTCCCCATCTGTAGAGTGCTTTCCACCGTGAAGGGAGCTCCCGCCCAAGTTTGTCCTGAGAACTACTCTCTGGACATCGTGGGGGTATCACCCTGTACACCTCAAGGTCCTCCCCTCTGGAAGTTTCTTAAGATTCTGGGCAAGGGCGTGAGGCCTCTCCCAAGCTCCCTATCTGCCGCGGTGCTGGCTGATGTTCAGGGCGGCCCGTCTTCCCCACGACCATGCTGTCCTGTGCGGCCTGCCCGCTCCCACACATGTGAGGCCCGTCCCCGTCCTGTCCACGGAGGGCTAAGTGGGGCTTGGGAGTGCTGACTGGCCTGTCCACGGTCATACAGGAGGGAATGGCAGAGCTGGGTCCCTGACCCGCGTCCTGCCCGAGCCCAAGGCCGTGGCCGCCTGGATGGAATGCCGCCCTGGTGTCTGAGGTGGCACTAAACCACACTCAGCTCCGTGAGTCAGGATGAACCCAAGACTTGCCTATCGAGCTCCTCAGCCCACGACTCTCACTCGTTGCTGGTGGGGATACAGAATGGCTCGGCCACTTTGGAAGACAGTTGGGCCTTTTTGTCACAAAGCTACACGTCGGCTTAACCTGCGATCTATAGTGGCGCTTCCAGGGATCCATCCTTAGGACCTGACAACCAACATCCACACAAACGCCTGCAGACCCACCGGGGCAGCCGCGTTCACGACTGCCGGGCAGGACGAGGACCAGAGCAGCCCAGGTGGCAACGGAGCTCCTGGAGCTGCTGTTGGAGCCTTTGAATGAGGACAGGGTCCAGGCAGGAAAGGTCACACCCGCCGCCATGGGGTCCTACTGCCTCCCGCCCCCCTCCCACGCGGCGCCCTTGCTGTCCTGACCCTCTATGTTCAGCTGCTCCCAGGGCAAAGCCCTCCTGCCCTTGGCCAGGGTCCCATGTGGTCCTGAGCATTGATACAGAGCCCACCCGGTGATGCTGGCAAGGACAGGAGCACACGCTCCAGCAGGAATGTGGGAGACTGTGTGATAGCGTGGCCAAGTCGAACACGTGCACACAGGTGACTAAGAAATCTAAATTCTGACGTGTGTGTGCACATGTACCAGGACATGTACGCGGTGCCATCGGTGACAGCCAAACCTGGAACCAGACCGAGTGCCCAGCTGTGGAAGGAGGTAGCAGTCATGACGGGGTCACTGCACGGGAGGCACCCCGGCCATGGAAGTGAATGAGTGACCGAGGATAGCACGTCAGTGGGGCCGGCTCTCCAGTAATGGTGAGTGACTGAAGTTGGACACAGAGGGAGACTTAGCGTGTAACTCTAGTGTGTGACACCCCTTGCCAGGCATGTGTTCAGGGGCTGAGTGCTGGTAAACGTACAGATGAAAACAGGGGAGTGGTTACCCGAGGGGTGCAGGTAGTGCTGGGCCTCCAGCTGACATCATCCCCCTCGGTGTCCGTGGGGTGCAGGCAGGGTCAAGAGCCAGGAGGCTCCCCACCCTAAGCATCCTCTCTGTGGCTTCCCACCCACCTGCCAAGGGAGGAAACTGAGTCACACTGCTGCGAGCCTGGTGGAAGGGGCAGGGACCAACCTTTGGTGCCGACAGGTCGGCAGGCCTGAGACGAGGGAAGTGATCCCAGCCAGCATTCTTCACTCTCAGGAAACGAAAGGCACACTTTAGGGAATTACCTTGAGTTTCAGAACGACCTGTGTCCTGCACCTTCCCCCAAAACTTCCGAAAAACAGGCTCTTCTTGAGTAAACTGTGTCTTGGCTGGAAGTCCTGCAGCTTTCGCTGGGCCAGATAGTTGTTGCAATCGTTTTCCTTATGCACATGGGCCCTGCTTTGCTTCCCCAGACTTCTGGAGGGGCCCCTGCCCGCCACCTATGGCAAGCCCGGGCCCAGCCTGAGCTGCCTCCCCACCAGCCCCCCAGTCCTCCCTGTCCATCAAGGCTCTGCCCCTGCCCCGCCACTGCATGCCCCTTCGCAGTCCTGGGAGCCCCCCTGGCCTGTGTCCCCTGCTGGCACATGGGTCACACACTGCCTGAGCCCAGGGCCTGCCCAGAAGCAAGCACACACTCATGCATCAGGAGCTGTTCTTTAAGCTGGTGCCATGTGTGAGGGATTCAGTGCAGAGCAAAGCAGACCCTGTCCCTCCCTGGTGAAGATGAGCATCTCCCATGGGGCTTCACCCTGGCCCCGTTGATATGTGGGAATGGATAACTCTAGTTGGGTCAGTGGGGAGGCTGTCCTATCCACTGGAGGGTGTGAGTGGCATCTACCCATCAGATGCCAGCAGCTCCCACCTCTCTAGTCGTGACAACCAAAAATATCTGCGTGTCCCCAGGGGTGAGCCCCTGACAAGTGATGAGAATAAGACCACTAATGCAAAGAAATATGGATGCTTCTCAAACCCCAACTCCTACAGCCCTGGGAGGAAGAAGTGGCCCCGAGGTGTGCCAGGAACTGTCTTGGCTCACACTTAGAGGGGTAGTATCAGGGGCCTGGCTGCGTCCCCTGTCCTGCTCCCTGCTACCAGTGCGTGGATGGGTTTGGAGAAGAGACGAGTGTCATCGACACATGGAAACTCAGGAAAGAGGACTCCTCTGCGTGAAGAAGATGCCAGTGATCAACCCACACCAGCAAGGGCCCCGGGGGAGATTTGCAGCAGCTCAGTATCTCCAGTGCGGGCGGGTCTGAGGCAGAGCATGGCACACGGCTCCAAAAAGCTGAGATCAAGGACCAGGCGGGAAGCATATTCAGCTCTGGGGGCCGAAGCAGTCTCCGTCATTAGCACCACAGCAGGCATGGGAACATGCAAACAAGTGAGCGTAGCCAGGTTTCAGTTAAGCTCGACAACAGGCGGTGGGCCAGGTTTGCCGGACGCACTGAGACCTGGTGGAAGAGAACCAGAAGAGAATGTGCAGAAGCCAGGACTGGCAGGAGCAGAGCTGTCACCACCCAAGGCGGTGGCACCCAAAGGGACAAGAAGAGGGAACGGTTCCTGGGGCCCAGGGACAGTCATGTGCAGACTGCTGCCTTGGGAGCAGCACGGCTAACTCCGGGAACTGCATGGAGAAGGCCGGCCTCTCTCCTCCCACCCTCTGACCTGCTGGGCTACTTCTGGCTGATGAGGCTGGAAGCCAGAGGGTGGGGGAGCCTGCTAGCACTCCGGGCAGTCAGCATCAACTGGACACTGTGGGGAGAGGCCCTCTTGGGAATCTCTTAGCTCCCTGTGTCCAATTCCACACCCACTGAGCAGTCTGCCAAGTTGCTGCCCACACCACCTGCCCACAGGGAGAGGCTGGCCCCAGTGCTCCACGTCGGGCACCAGGCCAGGCCTAAGCACTGTGCGTGGATGACCTCGTGCCATCCTCACATCAACCCCTGAGGGCAGGGCAGCTACCCTCACAGCAGCCATGTGAAGTAGGAGTGACACATCATTTAGAGCCCAGGATACTGAAATTTGAGGAGGGAGAGTCATTTCCACGGTGTCTCACAGCTAATCAACAACCCAGGCAGGATTCGAACCCTCAGCCCATGTATCTGCCATTTGTGGCTGCACCTGGCTGAGAACTGCATGCTGCTTTCCCCACCTTTGTTCCCCCTCACTTCCCCTCTCCAGACCTACCCCTCCGCTCCCCACCTGGCCTGTCGCCCGGTCCCCAGTCCCCTGGCCTCCGTCCCGTGGCCCTGTCTGACCCAGTGATGCAACAGCCCGGCCAGCCTTGCAGTTGAAATATTCCGAAATGTACAGTAGACCAGGCCATCTGCTTCCTGCAAGCATTGCCTCTGCCCCTGTCAGGACCCCGAGCAAACGTGCAAGTGCACCAAAGCAACAGTCATTTTATTTCTGGGCTCGGGATTTCTAACTGGCCCGGATTGCTCAATGCTTGTTTTGGACCGTGGAGCAGGGAGGAGGTCAGGAGGAAGGCTCCTGCAGGTGCTACAGGAAGGGAAATGATGAACAGAGGGTGACATCTGGGGCTGTCCAGCGCACCGTGATTTCTACCCCCAGAAGATCTCCACGAGAATAGCAGAGTCCCTTCCTCTCATGCTTCTCTGAGACATGCTTATGTTCCAGAGCCTTTGTTCTTTCCTGCTCCCTCGGGTCCTTACAATTTGGAAAAAGGAGGAGAAGAGAATGCCCTCCACGTAGAGGCGGTTGATGCGTGTGGGAGCAAAGCCAGGACCTGGGGGCTGTCTCAGAAATGTCCCTCCCGAGGAAGCCTAGCTCCACAACCATGAGCAGTCCCAGGTTAGCTCAGATGCCCTGTTTTCACTGATGAGATCCCCGAAGTCGACTCACACAGCTCACCCATCCCGGCAGTCGTGAAAAGTCTTCCCTTCTCCTCTGTGCCCTCCACACGCAACCTAAGACTCCCCGCACGCGGGCGTGGCACTGGCTGGCCATTCCTGGTCCCCTCGCTCTCTCCCTGCACATCAGCTCAGTCCCACTCCAGCCAGAAGCAACCCGTCTGGGAAGGGGGGAGAGGCAGAGCTGAGCTTCCAGTACAGCGCTCTCCCCGGAAGACCTGCAGGAGGGAGAGGTCTGGGAACACCCCATCATTCCCCATCATTCCTGCTGCACTCGTCTAACCCCGCAGGAACCTCTGGGAGTGCTCTCCTTTTCCATTTTGTGCAGGAAGGAGGTGATGGGAAGGGAGTGAATGTGTTTTGAGCACCTGTGATGTGCGAGGCAGCTTGGAAGACCCGTCTCCCTGAGCCCTTCCCGGCCACGTCCGGTGCCACCTGTTTCTACTGCCAGAGCACTCACACGTGGGCCCCTCACTCAGAAGCACCAACCGTGCGCCTCTGCCCGCCAGGCCTGGTGGAAGCCGGTCCTCACCTTTGCTCCAGAGCAGACAAAGAATAAGAAATTACATGATGATCAACCATTGTGGTATCATTATTTCCTTAGTTATACAATTTCCACATAGTTTTAGTCATTATATAATCATTGAATAATTCCTATATTTATAAAATTAAATCTAATGAGAGATAATCAAAGAATTCTAGAATAGGCAAGTACATAAACAATTTATCATATTACTGTTTAATAATTAGCAAATAATTGCATATAGTTAGTTAATATAAATGAGATTTTTCTTAGACCTATTAAAAGTCTTATCAAAATTTAAGAAACATTTAAATTAAAAATTATTAATTTTTAAACTTATTGAAATTTAAGAAAAAGTAAATTAATTACATAAATGATAAATTAAATATAAATATACTGTTTTTTTAGCACTTACAGTGGCCGGGTACTGATGTAAGCCCTTTATCCCCACAGTCTTACAGATGAGGTGACTGAGGAACAGAGAGTTTGAATGATTTTCTCTAGGACCCACAACTGATGAGCCCTGAGCTGGAAGCTGAACCCTGGGCTGTCTGGCACGTTGTCCCTCTGCGAGAGGGTAACAACACTTCATGGAGCAGCCAGTGTCCCAGCAGGTCCCCTGACCCTTCCTGCTCCAGTTAGACTGCCAACCCCAGCTGCCGGCCCCTGCAGGGGGGCTGAGGCTTCTGTGGCCACCAGAGCCACCTTCTCCCGCATTCAAGCAGGTGGAAACCAAGTCACTAACAGCTCTGGGAGCAGCCTCACCCAGCCCCTGGTGGAAGGGGGTGGACGGGGGCCTGGCTCCCTGGGGCTAACACTGTGGGACCCGTGCACCTGGTCATTCCCAGGCCGGCAGGAGCATCACCTCCCCAGGCTTCTCCTCTCCCCCACCAGCTCCTCCTGACACAACCCCGCATGCACCCTCCTCACCCTCCATCCTTGTTTCTGCTCTGCTTCCAGGGGCCTCCCAACGCAGGATCCCACACAGCTGCTTAGGAATGGCGTCTACGCCGAAGAACAGCTGGCCATTTGCCCAGCACCACTGTAAGCTGCTTTGGTGCGCTCACTCCACCCTCACAGGCAGCCTACGAATGGGAAAACTGAGGCATGGGGTGGGGGATCTTCCTCACCTGCCCTCACTCACTCAGCTATGGGTGGCAGAGCTGGAAGCTCCATAAACCTTCCTGGCCCCCACAGGAGCCAGAACCCACGGCATGACCTTTCCTTACATCTCATGCTCTCGCAGACACATTTTGGCAGAGCCCTAGTGTCGGGGATGACAGCAAGGAAGGCGGCCCTGCCTCCCCCCAAGAGGTGAGGAACAGAAGGATGGGAGGGACAAGGGAAACCCACACGAGGCCCTCGCCACCCTCAAGAAGCTCCCTGGTTGCTGCACCCTCACTTCCAATGGAGACAGGTCTTTTTCACACAGTAACACCCCATCCTCTCACCCTGATCGGTGATTGGTATTCCCAAGGGAAGGCCTGCGTTCTGAAGAAGGTGAGTGTCCATGACTGGGCTCCCGCGGTGGATTGAGGGAAAGGTTGACCTGTCTGGGCCTCAGATGACCAGGGCAGAATGGAGCTGGGCTTCCAGGCCGGGAGGCAGAGGCTACGTTTCCACAAAGGTAGGCAGGATGCCTGGCAAAGCAGAAGATGTTTCATCCCCACCCAGTGGTTTTCAAACACGGCTGCCAGCTCCTTGACACTCCTGTCATGGAGGGGTGGGGACCCTGCCCACGATCCTTGGTCTGGGTGGCCTGTGACTGCTTTGACTGATGCATCATGCATTGAGGCCATTTTACCAACAGCCGCCTGCCCTGGACTGCCCTGGGGCCGCCGTGTTGTGAGGAAGGCCCAGCTATACGAAGAGGCAGAGCGTGGCCCCAGCTGTCCCCTGCCTCCCAGCACTCCCGGCCCAGGCCCTGGACGTGTGGATGAAAAGGTCTCTGGATGATTCCACCCCTCAGGGCACTGAAGTCATCCTCCACTGTGTGAGCCTTCCCAGCTGAACCCCCAGACTTCGCACAACAGGGGAAAAGCCAACACTGCTGTGTCCTGTCTAAATTCTGACCCATGACATCCATGAGCAAGACAAAATGTAAGTTCGAGGGTAGTTAGAGGGGTAGCTGCTCCCATCCCTGGAAGACTCGATCCAGATAACAAGGCGGCCCAACCAAAACAGAAATGCACGCATTTTCCTCTTGAGGCCTGAAGTAGATCAAGCTGGATGAGGCACCCCTTCCAAAGACAACTTGCACATCAGATCAAGGATGTTCAGAAAATGCTGGATCCAATGGGTTTCTTAGCACGAGAGAGAACTTGAATGTGCAACATGTCGTGCACATGCCCAAGAGGAAGATCGAGATTCTGAGCAGGTCAAGACATTTACTGCTTCCCCTACTTTTAGTAAAAACAGCCACACTTTTCCACTGAGAAGCCACCCCTCCTCCCTCGGCCAATTGAGCGGCTAAAATTACAGTCATTTGCTATAGATCATTTTTTAGAAAGAATTTCTAAATATTTCTGAGTAGTCGGGTTGCAACACTTTCTCGTGTGGAGAGTCTGAATCACTCACACAAATACCTTCTTCCTGCTTCCCACGGTGGCCTCTCCATGGAGAGTCGTCAGTCCAGGAGCACGAGGCCTCTCCTAGGACCCCAGGCCTTGCAGATCCTGTGGATGCTGATCCCAGGGCGGGGGCAGCATCTTAACCCATCTGGACATGACAAAGGAAAACCAAAATTTTCCATCCCTAATGGATTTTACAGAAGTTAGTGTGCCAAGGGGTGATCACTCAGAAAGTGATAGTTGAATTATCTCCATAGAAGAAAAAAAAGTCTTGATTTGCATAAATGTTTCTAGAATATGAAGAGGGAAGGCTGCTTATTCGACCCAGTGTCTCATGAGCCCAGTCCCACGGGCTGCCCTTGGTTTGCAGAAGCTTCTCGTCCAGAGGAGGTCCTACATTTCAAGAGTCAGGTCACCTCTAGGACCCTGGGGCATTTCCAGAACTCCTGGCCATTCCTGAAGTATTGGGTCCCTGAACCTCCTCCTCGGCAGATGAAAGCACCCCAGCCTCCCTTGGCCCTACAGGAAGCTGAGTGAGAAGGGTCTGTCCACCACGGTCTGCAGAGGAGTGCTGAACTCTGGCAAGAAGCAGACTCTGTCCAGTTTCCACATTTGACCCTGAATCCACAAGCAGAAAATGGTTTCCTGATAAACAAAGTTCTGGTTGCAACATGGGGGAATTAGGGTGACTCAGTGAGATTTCTAAGAGAGCCAATGATTGGCCAGCAGCCACCCCTCCGGGGGTCATTGGGCCCGGCAACCTCAAGCCTCGCAGCCAGGCCTCATCAGATAGCCTCTCACCCCAAGCTGTCCCAGGACACGAATGGCCACGGTCTACCCCCATGGGCCCTGCCTTCATTCCTTCATCTCTGCGCCGAGGATGAGACCCATCCCAGGCTTACGGGGCTTGTCTGAGGAAGCCCGTCACCTGTCAATGGAGCATGGTGGGGAACGCTTGGGAACACCATGCCCCCTGGGTTGGCTGGGGTCGGGGCCCCCCTGAAGCAGACTGATCTGTCCTTGGTTGTTCAACAGGAACCTCTCATGAAGCAACCTCCATGATGACCAAACTAGGCCCCTCCTGTCCCTGCTGTATCCCCTAAGAACCCAGCACAGTTGAGTGTGTGAATGGAAGGATGCACATCCCCATCATGTGTGGCCAACCCAGCTCGGGGTCCAGCACCTTCCAAGACTGTCCTATCCCCACCAACCTCCTTCTCCCTTCACACCCTCTGCACTTTCCTCCATCAGCTCACACAAACCCAAACAGGCCCCCGGACCTCAAAAAAACAACCTAGCATGCCCTGCATTTTCTGCATCCAGAAAATTCTCTGACCTGCAAGCCTCTATACTTTTTGCTGTTGTTTTGGGGATGAGAGAAAAACAAGCAAAAAAATCCTTGAATCCTCCCAGCGTGGCACTGTGTTTCAATTCCCCCTTAAAGGACCCAGAATCAGGTAAAAATGATGAAATATTTTACAGTAACTTTAACAAAACACAAAGCACGAATCAGCTTTTTAAAAAGCACTTTATTAAAATAAAGAACAAAAAAGATCAATATACATTTTAAATGGATACAAAAATAAATATTCATTTAGCATATTCAAGATAAATGCTTTACCATTTGTTTGAGCTAGACACCGAAACCCACTGTTCTCCGACATACTTTTAGAAAACAGACCTGTTATCCTTGATAATGTGATGCTGGCTTTGTTGGCTAAAGAGGAAAAGCCACTTTTGTTGAATTTCCCTATGTTTGCAGGTGGAATCAAACACTACCCGAGGGACCCAGGATGATGGAGTCTTGCTACACACGCGACGCCTACATCACCTTCATGAAAGTGGCCATGGGGAAAGGGAACGGGCATTGGATTTGAAATTAGGGACCCATGGTTACTAGGCTGCCAGGCTGGCTAAGTTGGGGCATACAAACCCCAGCTTCTCCCACATGGCAAAGTGGTGTTGACAGGTAAGGCCCCTTCCTGCCCTTTCACAGTGAGACTGAGCCAGGGTGGTGGCAGCCAGTAAGGCTGCTGCTGGGTTATAAAGGAGAAAGAATGAGGCCAAGGCTCTTCTCCCCACCCCACTGAGAATGGAGGGAAAGCAGCAGGGCCTCCCCTACCCTGCCTGCTGTCCATACTGAAGATGGAACTGGCTCCTCCCACCCCTGCCACACAGTGGGCACCTGCTGCTGCTCTATGCTCACCCTGGCTGGCCAGCCTCCACCAGTTCCTGCACAGCACACAGGACACACAGCCAGGGAAGGGGCACCCTAATCCCCAACATAGCTAAATACAACTCCCCCCGCCCCCCCCCCCCAGAAAAAAATGTTCAAGTGCTTTTTAATCATGAAAGTGGTTTTAGAGCAGTCGTGGAGATGTGTTATATGCATAAGACAAGGTCGGTGGGAAGGCTGACCTGCCCTTGCCATTTTGACATATTTCGGGGTAGTCGCTGTATCTTAGTTGCTAGGAAATAACGTGAGTCCCAGCACAGGACCCCTCTGAAGAGAATTCAGTATGACCTGAGGCCATCTGGCACTTCAAGGAGTCCTAGGGAGGGAGAAGACACCATCCCTGCCACTGTCCACCCCAGGACCAGGGTAGTGGTGAGAAGCTCATGCCTCTCACCCACATCCTCCAATCCACCCGAGCCACACCCACCACATGCTCAACACCACCAGCTGGTCTATGGGTTCACTGAATCGAAGGCACAATCTACAATTACTTTTTGCGTTTGTGGTTTATAGCCTGCTCACTTGATAAAAAAAAAAAAAAAAATTCAAAGCAGTTTACAATAGGACATGTGAAATAGGACAAGTAAAAGTATGAATATTTTTTAAACAGGTCAAAACCATTTAGAAGAAAAGAGCAAAGTATCAGGGATGATTTAATTACAGAAATGAAAAAAATTTAGCTATAAGCTTCCTGGCAGTAAGGCCCAGAGGGAAAATTGTCATGGTCGGAAGGTGAGAACACACCAGTTCGTCTGGTGCTGGACACGCCCTCTGGCAACGTGTCCTGGGAGGGACATACATTCCTCTAACAAGCCTGGCGTTCTGCTCTCACTTGCTAAAGAGAGGCTGTTATCTAAGTATTTCTAAAAAATCTTATTAACATGCTTCACAGTAAAGGCACTCCACATCGAGTCAAGCATATGAAATCATCTATCTATAGCTCTAACACAAGGTAAAGACAAAAAAGCAGCCTTGTTCTGACAAGCTGATCTGAGATTTCAAATCTTTTTCCCCGGAAGCAGCTATGGGCTAGGAGAATTGAATGCCAAGTCTTTGGAAAGATCATTTATCTCTGAACGCTGAGAGAATCTGGCAACTAATGATAATTAGGGGAAATGCAGGGAAATAAATGTTTGAATCACAGATTATAGTTACAGCATCCAGATCATTTGGTGCAGGTTTCAAAGTAGAAGTGTGACGCGACTGTTTTTAAACGTCAAGTCCTCGGGGAATGCCCTTACTAAATTAAGAGCAGAGTGAAGCATCCCGCCCCAGGTCAGAGGGATCCACATCTTTAAATAATTACAACAGTAATTGTAATAATGAAACATGAGGCATGGGCAGAATGGGGTGCCCAGGAGAGGCTTAAACCGTGATCTGCTGGTTTTCTCTGAAAAAAGGTCTCTGGTGTGAGGCACAGATGTCTGGAAACATCCGGAAGACCTGGTCTGGCTGGGATTCCTCGGGAGGCTGCACCATCGAGCTGGCGCCACAGGTCTTCCCAGCTTCTTCCACCAGCTGCCGGGCGTAGAGCTGCTCGATCTAGACGGAGGGGCACAGTCAGACATGGAGGTGGGAAGTTCGCTGGGATGGTCTCTGACTCTAGCCATATCCTCTCATTACCCAGTCCAAAGCTATCATTGAGAACTGCCCCAGGAGTCCCCAGTGAATGAGGCCCAAATAGGCAGGTGCACGGAAAGGGTAAGTGATATTCCTGCAAAGACTCCTATGTACAGTCCCAATGCAGTCCCCAACTGGTAGCAGCCAGTGTCCAGAATTCCACCATTAGAGTGGAACTTCTGGACTAGATTGTGTAAGGGCTTGCAAAGCCTTATCTGTCTCTCAGACCCTGAGTCAGTTGAACGTGGCTAGAAAGGTAGAATCTTGCTAGGGGGTTTTGAATTAAAAAAAGGCAAGGGGAGGGATGCCTGGGTGGCTCAGTGGTTGAGCATCTGCCTTCAGCTCAGGGCGTGATCCCATGGTCCCGGGATTGCGTCCCACATCGGGCTCCCTGCATGGAGCCTGCTTCTCCCGCTGCCTGTGCCTCTGCCCCTCTCTGTGTGTGTCTCATGAATAAATAAATCTTAAAAAAAAAAAAAAAAAGGGCAAGGGGAGAACACAGATTGTGAGTCCCAGAACATGAGAAGATGGTTCAGAGGTGGCAAGAATCTACTAGCTCCACTTGAGGTCTCCCCAGGCCTGCCTCGGCCCACAGGTGGAGTCCCCTGCCCCTACTGCCTGTTCTCCAGCCCAGGGATAAGTGGAGTCCTGACATGGGGGCTCGGAGATGGCAGCCCGAAGCTGCCCGTTCTTACCTGCACCAGAATGAGTTTGGAGCGCAAGGGGGTCATATCTGGAAACTCTTCTCCGAAGCACAGCACCACCCTGCTGTCGGGAAGCCGACTCTGGTGGTTATAGAACTGCTGCAGCTCTGGAAAGACAAGGAAGGGGCGCTGTCCATCTATCCTCTGCCCCAGTGGGCGCCTCGGGGCTTTCACACCTGAGCTCAGGCCACTTGGCCCACCCTCTGCAGGGCTCCTTCTCCAGGGAAGCCACCTGCCTCCCTCGGGAGTTTGCAGGCCGGGTGGCAGGAGACCTGACCCGAGCTGGAGGCCGATGCTGTTACAGGTGGAGGAACAGAGAGCGGACACAGGGTAGGGAGGTGGCCTGCCTGATTGCAGCCACCCTGACCTTCTAGGAGGAACACAGGGCGAGATGCTAATCCTATGTATGCCCCACAGAACAACAGCAGCTCATGCATGCCATTTCTGTGTGCCAGCATCGTCCAAGGACAAGGTACAAGGTAACCGTGTCCCAGAATGTGCCACATGGATCCCTGGGGACTTGCAAGCTGGGGCGTGGCCTCTGCATTTCTAACCAGCTCCCAGGACCTGGGACAGTTCACAAGGGAGCTGCAAGATGCTAGGGTCCTTAATCCTCCCGGCAGGCATGAAGGCAGGGCTCAAAGAGGTTCCCCAGGATGGTTCAGCAAGAATGCACAGCCCAGGACTGTGCCAAGGAAGGGGGCGTGATCGCGAAGGTGCAGGGCAGCAGGTTGCAGCGGTACCGACCTCGGAAGAACTGGCTGGTGTCAAAGACCTTGACCACCTCGTCACGCTCCAGCTTGTTGGGCCTGTCCTTGCACACCACGGCGTTGCCGCTGCAGAACACGCGGCCCTGACACAGCCGCCTGACAAGCACGCCCTGCCGGCTGCTGTGCAGGAGCACGCCGCGCTCCAGGTGCCCGAACAGCTTCCGCGTCACCTGCCGCTGCCGCTCGCTGGGGATGGCGTCCGCTGGTGGGAAGCGCACCAGCTCCAGGCCCTCGGGACTGTACAGCTTGGCACTGGGCAGGCCTGGCTGGCTCAGGGACAGGCGGCAGCCCTCGGGGCAGGTGGTGGTGGTCTGGCCCACCAGCTTGCCCCCGTAGTAGAAGCTGATGACCATCTGGGAGAAAGCTGCAGGAAGGAGGGGCGCAGGTCAGGGGCTGCAGGGAAGGGGCCTCCCCACCAGGTCTTTTCTTGCTCCCCACCAGTGTGTGGGGGGTGGTAACTGCTTGTGTGCCTGGGACCTCATGCACTCCTTCTAGAAATAAAGTTTTTACAAGTATGAATGAATACACAGAAGGGCTACGGAAACCAATGACTCAATATAAAAACCACTATGGCGCTCTCCACTCTCTGGCAAAGGTCACAATGACCCGTACAATTTAGAAGTTAGTGAAATCGCTCCATCTCCCAGCTACTGCGTGATTCTGGTAGACAAGGTCCTATAACACACACACACAGGACACACCGTATACACGGTTTTCCATGCTCTGCAACAATGTGGCCCACTCCCTAACTCGTAACAGACGCGAATGCTAGATCAGGACTCCAGGTTAGGAAATATATAGAGACGCGATCTTTTTCTTGACAAATTCACAGTCCCCCTGGGGTTCCTTGCATTTTAAATCCTAACTCTCCCCCAAACCCTTCATCTAAACCTGTTCTTGGAAGAGTCTGAAAAATGTTCAAATTAAGCCAGTGTTTCCCTGAATCCACTACGTTTAGGATTGAGGGCGGGTGGCAGGGACCCAACATGAAGTACACGGAAATACTATTACTCCGTTTTCAATATTCTCTCAGGCTCAGGTCACCTCAAGAAGCAGCCTCAGCTTGGTGCTGATGGATCCTTCGCAGCAAACCCTGACCGACTCCTTTTTAAACAAAGGGAGAAAATGGGTCTCTCAGCCTCGGGCAGGTGGTGTCATCAGACCAGAATTTCTGAACAGTGCTTTGACCTCTAAATTCCTACTTATAGCAAGTGGCACTGGTTCACCTTTTACAGGCATAGATGGTCTCCATTTAAAATAAGTCTTAAAAAAAAAAAAAAAAAAAAAAAAAAAAAAAAAAAATAATAAGTCTTAAAAAGTGACACTTAGTGAAAAGAATGTTAATAGTAGTACAGGTGGTATCAAGATATGAAAACCCACTGCAAAACGTGTGGTTCAAGTGACTGAAGTTTGGGAACCTTTAAGCTAGGGAAGGAATGAAGACAACAGCTAACTTCCAGGACAGTCCCAGCGAAATCTGCATTTTAATATCCTTAAACTATAAGAACTACATGCACTATCAGTGAACTTGATGAGTTTGGGGCACCTTCTAAGTGTCCTAGATCTGTCCTGGGATGCCCCCTTGGAGCCACACAAACTGTGAGCTGCCCAAATCCATGGTGACCCCTAGAGTTGTGCAGTGCACCACCCACACAACTGTCAGGGGCAGACATATTGGGTGGTCACCTGGGTTAATGCTGCTATGTACCTATAATTCCTTGGACCCTCCCACTGGGCTCTGCTTAAAAATAATTTGCTCAAAGAATAAGACTCCCGCTACTGTTCACAGGCTCCATGTTCTTCCATTTGGAGTTAAATGGCATTCTAGAATCACGCAGGGTTGGGAGCTTCAGGTGTTCCGATCTGATTCATGTGACATGTGGGAGGCCCGGGGGGGGGGGGGGGGAGTCACCTGGCTGTAAGTGGCAGCGCCAGCATCTGACCACACGTCTGGTTATGCCCTGTTCACCACCCTGCCCACTGTGCCAAGTCTGTAACATCTGCATCTCCTGATGACACACTCCACTTCCTTCACTCCACAACAACTGCATGAACTTTGTCCCAGTGAAGGAAACACTCTGGATGACTCTGTCACCATTCTGCACCTCCGCTCTGCCACTGCCAAGGCTTTCTTCCTACCACCACCTCTGGGCCCGTGAACTGCTCCCTTGGGAGCGGCAGTGTTCCACAGATGCCTGGGGGAGGCCATCCTGGTGACCCCAGTGCCACAGGGCAGCTTAGCTTGGGGAAGGTTTGAGCTGGAAGGGCCTGAGTGAGGACCACTGCACCCAAGAGGTAAAAGCAGCAGAGGCCCACGGAGAAGCCACCACTGAGATCACCATGTAACTCCAGCCAGCCCTTCTGCAAGTCTCAGCAGCCAACTGCGACCTGTCCTGCCCCCCCAACAGCCACCTGCCCACCGGGGGACGGCCTCACCACAGTGGCAGCAAAGCAACAATGCCAGGAGCAGAGATGTCCTGACATGGGAGCCCAACTGTGGGACCCGGGGCAAGCAGTTTCATCACTCTGTGCCTCAATCTCCCCATCAGCAAAGAAGAGAATAGCAGGACCCAACCCCTCAGGTGGCTGAGGACTGCATGAGCTCACGTTTGTGCTTAGCACATGTAAGCACCGCACCAGCAGCTACTACTACATAAATCAGGGTAACAGGACAAGAAGCTAGCTGTGTAGATGAGACTCCTGAAGTTCTAGATCCTAATTCCTGGTCTATGCAGCATACACCAGGAGCTGTCCTCACGTGCTATACCTACCCACACATTTAATGAGGTAGAGGCTCCTCATTATTATACCCATTTCCCAGGTAAGGAAACAGGCATAGACAGGTTAAGGCATCTGCTCTGATGGCACAACTGCTAAGTGGGGGAGACCAGACTCACTCGTTTCCCCAGCACGCCCGTTCCACATCTGGGTTCTTTAGCACTGAGCCCCACTGTCTGATTTCAAATGCTGCCTGCCCCCCCAAACATCGTGAACACAGTTGAGAGCGCAGCCATGGGCACATTTAGATCCACCAGGGCAGTGGGGTGTTGTTAATCCAGAGTTGTGGTCAACATTTCACTTGGGAAGCTTTCACATAAAGATTGAGACTTCTAATCTCCCCAGGAAGATGGGGAAACTGAGGCTGGCAGCGTCTGAAGTCCATTGGGCACCAAATAGCACTGAAGAACCCAGGGGCAGGGGCCTTTCCACTTCACAGAGGAGTCCGGCACTCCCACCACCCTTCACCCGCCTGTTCGCTCATTATCTCGCCCCTGCAGCACTGAGAACAGGGGACCCCTGCCATCGACTTAATTACACAGGTTGGGGGGGGGGGGGGTGTGACCTAAACAGAAGCATCAAAGTTCACAACTTCTAGAAAAGTGTTGTAGGATTTTCTTTGCATGAAGCAGTGCTGTGGGTTGCTTCACTCACTGTGTGCTTCGACAGCTCTGGAGCAACTGAGCACACTTCCTCCTCACCCAGATGCCTCAGCCCTGCACCCCGCTCCCCCCCGAACCCAGAAAGCACTGGTCAGCAGACTCCCCAGGCCACAACCCAGAGCTGACTAGGTCAGAGGCCTGACCCCGTGAGCCAGGGCCTCCCGGAGCGGGGCCGCTGCTGTGTGTGCTGGCTGCAGCCAGGTGCCTGGCTTTGAACCCAGCAACCTGCTCGCTAGCAGGGTGACCCTGACCAGCAATTTTACCTGTAAGCCTAGGTTCCCACATCTTGGAGGCCAGAGTTGTGACAGTCCCCTGCTTGTGGGGCTGCTGTGCAGTGATAGGAGTGCTATGAATAGGAACATCGCTTCTCTGTCATTTTCTTGCCTGGGTGAGAACCTGCCTCCACCACCCCAAATACTTGTTCCATTTGGGCCTCAGTTCAGACACCTGTCTGAGCCCCATTTCCCTCTCTGCACCAAAAGGCCTCTGGTCCCCCAGACCTAATGTCCTGTGGCCCATCCTGATGATTAAGGCTGTTCACTTCTCACAGACCCGCAGCTGTTGGGGAACACACCAGTTTCCTTTGCTCTAAAGACACTGTCAGTGAGCCAGAATGCAAATTCCAGGGGCCACTGGCAGGACATCTGAGTCCCCAGCATAATGAGACAAAAATGTGCCACAGAGGCCATCTCCACCTATAAGGGACAGAAGCATGGATGGGATAGTCCGAGGCTATATCCTAGCTCTGCAGCCCATAAGCTGTGTGACCCAGGGCTTCTGAGCCTTGAAGTGGGAACAGTAACAGCACTTGTCTATGAGTGATGGAAGGTATAATGAGACGTGGCCATGAAAGTCTCAGCACTGATTCTGGCACCTAGTCAGCATTCAATAATGTCAGCCACCATCATCATCGTCACCATCTTCACCACCACCACCACACCATTATCATCCCCACCCACCAACACCATCATCACAATCATCATCCCCATCATTACCATTAATTGGTATTATGAACTTGAGTGTGGAAGAGAGTCAAGGAAATGGATGCTGGTGACAGACACTGGTGATGTTTGTTGACCAATGACATCCCTACCAGAAAATTTTAATCACGCTACAGTTAATCCTCACCATACACCAGTGAGGTTCTGAGTAGGTCCATCACTCTGCCTGGGGTCACATAAGAGGGGCAGAGCTGGTGATGAGCTGTCCATATGCTCTTGCTCCTGCATAGTTATGCAAAAGAGCCCTTTGGATCTATTTGTTGGTCCAATCTTGAGTTGGTCCTCAAGAAGGCTAGGCCCTTGCTTTCTCCAACAGAGGAGGAGGACTTGGGGTCCTGACTTTTGACACTAGATCGGCTCGTCCTGGACCCTTGCAAGCCCACTGCAGGTCCTTTGAGCTCTGCCTTGGAGAGTGCCCATGCCCCACTCTGCCAACCCACCCAGAGCACCTCCGTACCTGAATGGTGCGCATCATAGGCAGTGTACCCCGTCACTAGTGGGAGGCCTGCCAGAGAAAGAGAAGAGCAAATTCAGACGCAGTCGTGTTGGGGGGTGAGGGGAGGAGAACTGGCTCAAATGTTCCCTTCTCCAGAAGTTTCTTTAAAAGCCACAGGCTTCTGCGGACTTTGGGATTTCCCACCCCCCAGCACGGTAACCTATGTTTTATAAACCAGACCTCAACTCAACCAGCAAAGAGGAGGAGGAAGCGTCCTCTGTGCTGTGGGATTTCTGACCAAGTGTCAGTGTGACGCTCTCAGCCCACATCTCCTCCCACCCCAAGGCCTGCTCTAGAAATACTACTAGGCTGCATGCCCACCAGCCAGGCCCCATCTGCAGGAGGGGCCCTGGGGCCCTGAGCTCACTTTCCTTGAGGGGCCATCACAGTGCAGGGAGAGGGGGCTCTCCTGGGGCCCTGGACACAAACCTGCCCCCCATAGCCTGGTGGGCTATGAAGCCAGTTGGGCCAGAGTCACCTCCTAATCTCCTGCAGAGTAACAGCAGCAGAAAGAGGCTGAGAGAGCAAACACAGAAACCCGCACTCATGGAGGAGGGTCACATAGTGGAAAGTGAGCGGGTGTGAGGGAGGTGGCATCAGAAGCTAAGTGATACATGAATGCCTCATTCAGGCCCCGTGACCCCTTGGGACAAGTCCTAGTGTTCCCATAAGATGAGTGGGCTGAGTCTCAAATCAGGTACACAACCTCCCCCCATGGGATTCATATCCAGGGCTCCAAGTGAGTGGCTGCACCGACCTGGCCCTGGCCTCCCCTCGGCTCCAAGGGTCCCTAATGATCTAAGAGAATAGCTGGCAGGCCCGTGTGGTGAGGTCAAGTGCAGCTGAGAGCCCCTTCTCCCCTCTGGCCTAGGTAGGGCTTGCCACAGCCACAGGAGCATGGGGGCAAGCAGACCGCCCCTAGGGAAAGGGTCTGTGGGCCTTCCTAAGAGGCAGTGGTGATGGCAACCAGGGGTACCTCTCTGGGCTCAGTTATCTTCAATAAAATAGGGATCACGTAGTACCATGGCCCTATCTGCCCCCGGCTGCCTGAAGGCAGAAAGGAGTGAACACTGTAAACCACTCAAATAAGCCCCAGTCTCCCCCCGCCCCATGTGGGAAGGGGGGCGGCTCCTGAACTCCCATCCTTACCTGCACTGGGCTGCTGCACCCACCAGTCTGAGAGGAGCTGGTTCCTACAGGCCTCCGGCGGGGAAGGGCTCCTTTTGACCACCCCCATGTAATCGTCCACAGAGGGCTGCAGAACAGGGGCGAGACAGAGGAGCACTGTGGTCACTGCACTTCCAGGGTGGGACTCTGGGGTTGGTTTAGACTTAACCAGAGCCATACGGTCCCCTTTATCCCACGACAAAAGAAAAATATTACTTTGCATCTTGAAAGATCCAAGACAAATCCAGCAGGCTTAGCAATCAAGCTATGTGGCTGAATTACAAGCCTCCGCAGGACCCCTAGAAAGCTTATGGCCTTTCTGTGAAACCACCTGATGCAAAACAAAACAGCCAGGTCACCCAGCTGCCCCGATGTCCGAGAAGCAGACAGGTTCTGGGACACCCATGAACAGTGGCGCTGAACAAACTCTGCCATGACTTCGCGAGTCCTGCTTAACACTCCACCTCTGGACTTTCAACCTCTGACCCATTCCTTAATGGATGCTGATAAATCTGATCAGCAAACATTTTGAAATCTGCTTTTCTTGGGATCCTGTTGTGCCAACCCAACCACCTCACTCTTAGCCGAGTCAGCAAAAAAAAAGCCTTGTACAGAAAATGGGATGTTGCTGGAGACATGAAGCCAGGAATTCACTTGGTCTGCTGCCAGAGACCACCCAGAAACTCAACATCTGCCATCTGCAGAAGCCTCAGGCCGCTTAGGGTAGGCTGCATGTTGTTATCTGCATTCACTGACATCCCAGCTACTCCTAAAAATTCTGCTATCGCCATGTGAGTATTAGGAAGAACTTCTATAGCGCCCATACCACCTTTTATAAGAACCGTGTGGGATTATTTTAGCTATGCAATGTACACCTGGTAATAGCCATAAAAACAGAGGGAAGAGGCTGATGTTAACAGAAAAGGGTACCTGTATAGCTAAAACCGGTAACCAAAAACCCACGTGTTTTGCCTTAAGGAGACCCCATTAAGCCTTTACTTATAGCCTATTAACTATGAGTTTACATACAATTCTAACGAGTGTGATTACAAGCCTTTCCAATCCGACAAGGCCTACCAGCTGCAGATTGTAAGACAGGCAGCTCACCTGCAGTGAGAACTAGCACCATCAATTATCCAAGTCATACAGACAATCCCAAACTGCAAGGCAAGTTTACATTTATTCACTGTGGCCTGCCTAAGAAGCCAAGTGAATACATGATGCATTTTTTATGACTGCCATTCAAAAAGTTTAAAATAGGACACATTTACAGCTGGAGCAAATGTCAGCGGCACAGAACAAGTTGCTCAGCCCGACCCTTGGGATGAAGTTGGGGAACGAGGTGAAGGGGCTGGCCAGACGGTGGAGAGGTGCTTCCCGAGAGAGCCCATGGGCTCTGGATGCCCTGCCAGGGCAGGAGAGATGCCGCCCCTCACCAAAACCCACACGGCTTCTGCAGCCAGGGCTGGACCTTACCTCTTTGATGAGCTCATCGATTTCAGAACGACCACACTCCATCTCAGTGATCTCGCTCACACAGCCAGGAGTCGCCATGCCTAATTTGCCTGTGAAAAATTGGACAGACACATGACAAATGGCACTGTGGCATCATAGCTATCATCAAGGCCATAATCAGTGTTTTGGGGGTTTTGTTTGTTTTAATGCTGAGTTGAAAGAAATAAAAGAAGGAAGGAAGGAAGGAAGGAAGGAAGGAAGGAAGGAAGGAAGGAAGGAAGGAAGGGAAAAGAAAGAGAAAGAAAGAAAGAAAGAAAGAAAGAAAGAAAGAAAGAAAGAAAGAAAGAAAGAAAGAAAGAAAGAAAGAAAGAAAGAAAGAAAGAAGAGAAAGAAAGAAAGAAAGAAAGAAAGAAAGAAAGAAAGAAAGAAAGAAAGAAAGAAGAGAAAGAAAGAAAAGTCAGTGAGTGTCTTCCCTGGTTTGGAAAAGGCCGAGACATTTTTTCCCGCTGCTTTAGTTGTCTGATTGGCAAAGTCAAAGGGAGAAGTCGGTTTTGTTGCTTCTAACTCAGAGGACAAGGATGGTGGTGTGGCCGGGGCCCCATTTGCTGAGATGGAAAATGAGTTCCTATCAGACATGCTTCACACCAGGCGTTCACCACCCATATGGGTTACATTTACAAGCCAGGCTGTTTGAAGATACTCAAAGATTTCCTGGCAAAATGTGTGTGCAGATTGGAGTCATTTTTTAAAGTTAATTGACAGGAAATGTCTCTGTGGCCTTTCCAAATATACAGCGTGCATCTGAGTGCACACACCAGGCACACATGCACAGCGCACCAGGATAACAGGCTCCATCAGGCATGGCCTACAGGCACACAGTGGCCCCACAGCAAGCACCCCACACCAGGCTCGTGTCCTCCCCATGCATCACCCCCAGGCCAGAGATCCGCCTTATCAAGGGATCAGTGTGCCAGGTTTTGTAACTAACAAACACCTAACTGACCCATTGTTCCATCCTGACTGAATCTTGATTCTACTTTGACAGACTCGAGAATTCGCTAGAAGCTGCTGGTGGGGGAAGTAAGGGGTAGAGGGGGCACCCCCGGTGTAGCTTGCAAACCACTCAACTACAGAGCAGAGTGGGTCCATTTAGACATTATGCAAATGCAGCGTCCCTCTGCCGCCTGAGAACCTGCTGCTTCTCTAACATCCATCCTGGCAGGTGATGCTGGCCGCACCCCATGCTATAAACAAGCTGGGCTCACCTGCCAGTTCAGGCTTGGCCGATCCTGGGGGTGGGGGACGAAGAGAAACTTCTCCATTCCCTCAAATCACAAGTCATTTTGTGTTGATGAAAAATTATCCAGGACTTGGAGGGAGGATGGAGAGATGCCCCTGCTCCCCTGCCTCCCCCCCCCCCCCCCCAGAGCATTGCCTATGAGACCTCCCTGTCAAGGTCACCTGATTGTCCAGGGGAAGGTCAGTTTGTTTGACTCCCTACTGACTACCTGGGTTTCAGGGTTCCAACTGAGTCAGGTGCTGATTTACACACAATGAAACTACAGACAACCAGCACCTCAGAAACACCCCCCCTCCCAAACTATAGTGGCTCGCCAGGGTGGGATGTCCATAGGCTGGGCCCATGGACGGTATATCATCCAAGCCACATCCTTGGCCACAAAATCTCTGTCCTTCCAGGGGAAAGAGCTAAGGGATTCTGAACCACGCTCACTACAGATTTGGAAGAGTCACAATTTTAGTTTTTGTTTTTTTTTTAATTCTCAGTCAACATTTTCAACCTTCGCCCAGTAGGAAGAGCTCAAATTCAGAATGTCTGCACAGCGCCAGAGAGACTGGGGGCTCTGCCTCTCTAGGCACCCTGGGCTACTAAAAAGCTTGGGAGAAGAAAGTGATTAGGCTGATGTGGTCTGGTTGCTACATCTCATGGCTAATCAGTGTGTCTGAAGAATGTTCTAAACCAGGGACGGTAACGAGCTGTCGTGTCAGGGCCACTCTGCAAAGGGTTCTGGAGCCCGACCTGAGCCCACTGCCTCCTGGCTGAGGTTCAACGTCTGACCAGGGTGTGGAAGCTGGGCAGTGGCTCGTGAGGCAGGAGCCTCCTGTTTTAATCCCCTCACAACTGCTATCGGGATTCTGGAGCTAGAACACCCATGCAAATCATCACATCCCAGAGCTCCCGAGTAGGGATCAGGATCTAACCATGTGCTGAAGCGTGTCTGCTCCCTGGCAATGAAGCCAGCGGTGCCACCATCCCCAAACGTGTTCAAGACCTTCACCCTCAATCCTTATCATCAATCCATCCACCCACTGACTTTTTGTCCCCTATACCATCCCCTAGCCCCCTCTGGGCAGCACTAGGAAACAGAAGGAATTCCTCATCCATCCACCCTGCCCAGGATGCTTGCTCCTGCTGACACTGCCATTGTGCCTGGGGGCGAGTGGGGGGGTGTTCCACAATGGGCTCCCGTCTGATGGCAGGGAAGGTGAGCAGCAAGAGGCCACCCTCGAACCGCCCCCCCCCATCCTTTCCTCCACGGGCATAGCCTCTCTGTCCACTGGGAGCTGCCACCTGGCCAGAGGACAGCGGCTGAGGTCAGGGCAAAGAGCTCTCAAGATCTGCTTATGCAGAGGAGAGGACGGGCCTTCCACCCCAGACCCAGGCTCTCTGGTGGGGGGCTGCAGGCTGGCCAGCCTCTGCTGGGCTCAGTGCCTGCCATGGATAATTACATTTTTGCTCCTCCTCGGGGACAATCCGGTAAACTTTGTATGGCTCAGAGATGTCCAGCTGGGACCGGTCTGTCACTTCCTCAAAATCTGGGCTCTTGTTCAAAGCACAGCGTAGCCTTGTCTTCCAAGTGGCTGGTTCAGCTTTGTCTCCTTCCTTAAATTTCCCTTTGAAAACTGCCCAGGCCTGAGGAAAAGAAAGGAACACATGAGATAGGCAGCTGCCCTGCCCAACCACAGATGGCCACGGCCGTGGTCAGGACCAGCACATGCTCACAGTCCTGACAGTTGTCTCTGGGCATTGGCTCTCATTCCAGGACTTGCAGGGCTCAAACACCTCAGTCTTGAGAAGACCTGGGCCAGAAGGCCCACCCCCCCTGCCTGCCCCCAGGTCATCCAGCTGAGCCAGAATCCAGCCCCTGCCCCTGGCTCCTCCACACACACATGTCTAGGATCTGCCCCCTGTGGAGCCCGTGGACCCGAGGGCCAGGAGGAGCCTGACCCGAGGGCCAGGAGGAGCCTGAGGCCAGCTAGTATAAAGAGGAAGTCGCACATGGTTTCAACTACAGTGTTCAAAATAAAGAACAATTTGTTGCTTTTTCAAATCAACCCCTAGCTAAAATTTAGCATGAAAAGGGAACAGTTGCAAGAAGTCTGACTGTGGTCATCCAGGCCCTGCTACTTTTAATAGACATTGTGTTTTGCATTTTGGCTTGTATTCGAACCTTCCCTGCCCCACTGCCAGGGCCCTGTTTGAAAGACAACGAAATGTTTTCTGCCTCTCTCGGTTTTGCACAGCTGTTCTTGACCTCTCCAAACCTCACAGTCTCAACGAGGACCAGACATTCAAAGCTGGAAACCTATAAAAGCCACAGTGCAGAATGGGGCAGAACTAAAAAAAAAAAAAAAAAAAAAAAGAAAGAAAGAAAGAAAAGAAAAAAGCAGACAAACACATGAATGGGCTTAGTTTCAAGATTTCAAAATTGGAATCCAGACACACCAATGGAGGGGGGCGCGGGAGCTTAGTGCTGTCAGGTTAAAACTTTGGGTAGCAGACAAAATCAGAGCCACCCGGTAGCCAATGCTAATACAAGGGCTGGAGGATTCGAATCCTCAGCACCACTCAGGAAGATGCAAGTCTTCCCAAGGTGATCCAGTTCAGAGTTCCACTGCAGCCAGTGTCCTGGAGCTCAAAGCCTGCACCAGTGCCCCGGGAGCTCAAGAAACACAGATCCTTGGGCCCCAAGCCCTGAGATTCTCATCCGTAAGCATGGGTTAGATCTGGGAAACTATCCTCAGCCAGCATCCCTGGGGCTGGTGGGCGACCAGGGAGCCACACTTGCAGGAACTCTGTGACACCCCAGCTCCATCTCTCACAGTCCAGGCCTCCTTCCCCACACATCCCCTCTGTGGATGCCCTGAGCTTAGACCCTGTAGCACTGCTGGAGGCAAATGGGGCAATGTTCCTGTTGGTGCACAGAAGCATCACCCCCTTCTTTGACACAGACACAAACCTCCCTCTGAGGTAAAGGGCTTCCAGTCCCTGCCAGTCTTTAACTGCAGCACTTTAACTGCATCGCAGACCATGTGTGCATTTATTTTTTTCAAGGAAGGCAAACCACATTCACACTGAACATTAATTTCAAAGTTCTGTTATGTTAAATCAGTTTCTCTAGCTCAGAACTACTGATACCAGGGGTTGGATCATACCTTGGGGTGAAGCCATCCTGTGTGCGGTTGAATGTCTAGGAGTATCCCTGGCACACGAGATGCCGGTTGTGGCAATCAAGAATGTCTCCAGGCATTGCCAAGTGCACCCTGAGGAGGTAAACTTGCAACACACTCCCCCACACCACCCCACTTGGCGAACCACTGGGTAATAACCCACATTACAAGTGGGCCTTGAAAAAAAAAAAAAAAAAAAAAAAAAACAAGTGGGCCTTGAAGAGCTTAGGTTCAGAGGCAATGTTAGGATCAGCTGGGCCTACTACCCTGTCCTCCATCAGGGGCTCACACTCACCCATGAAGAAAGGCAGGACGCCACAGAGCAAAGCGGGGACCCTGTGGTTGGGAGGTGCCGGGGGTCGGCATCAGGTACTTTGCTTCCAGCACTGCCCTGGGCCCTTTCAGGGGCTCTCTGGCTGGCTCTAAAATATCAGCTTAGCTGCATGATCTGTCAAGACGCTTCTCAAGCTAACACCAGAGGGAACGGAGCGATTCCAGAGTCCACCACCGCTGGCCAGTCTCCACCCTGCCCTGGCGCTCAGCAGCCAGCAGTAAACCTGTGGCCATAGATGACTCCTGACCGAACGTTATTGTCTCATCTCGTGTTTTAAAAATCAAATGTGGAGCACCTGGGTGGCTCAGTGGTTGAGCATCTGCCTTCGGCTCAGGTTGTGATCCCAGAATCCCGGAATCCCGGGATCGAGTTCTGCATTGGAGCCTGCTTCTCCCTCTGCCTGTGTCTCTGTCCCTCTCTTTGTCTCTCATGAATAAATAAATAAAATCTTAAAAAAAAAAAAAAAATCAAAAAAAAAAAAAATCAAATGCTATTTTTTTTTCCTCAAAGGCCTACTGATTTTGAAATACCTGTACTAAGTAAGTTGTAGATCATTTAGGCCCATCACAATGCTGGTCAATGAGAGATATGACCATCGGCTTTACGAAAAGGATGTAAAGTACTTTTTTAAAAACAAGTACGAGTGGGTATGAGGGCCTCCATATACTCAGGGATGGTACAAAATGAGCTCAGTCTTTTTCAACCCCTGTCTCCGGCTTACACAGTGAGGCTGGCCACACAATCACACCTGCAGACGGTGAAGAATCCTCTGGTATTAATGGCTTCTTACGCTCCACTAAATTTTCTTAACTCACAGATTTTTGAAAGGTTTTCTG
Organism: Canis aureus; assembly: GCF_053574225.1. Lineage (NCBI taxonomy): Eukaryota > Metazoa > Chordata > Mammalia > Carnivora > Canidae > Canis > Canis aureus. The sequence continues at coordinate 22,196,095 of NC_135613.1, read as the reverse complement.
TGGCCCAAACTAAAGGTTCTCTACTTAACCAGAAAACCCATAAGCTGGCTCCATCCACCCAAGGCCTGACTGTGGGCTCTTGCCCCAGCAAAGGTGCGTCTGGGCATCGCAGGGATCCGCCCTCAGAGGATAGCAGCCAGCTGGCAAGACTCTGAGGAGCGCCACGTGGGTTCTTCCCCCATTTCTCACCAGTGTGCCACCCTCCCCGTGGCCACCAGCCCTGGGGGGCACCCACATCTCCCTCCCACCCCGCTCCTGCTGAGATTGTGGGCTCCTTTCAGATTGCCACACTGAGCGACTGCGTAATGAACGGAAGCATTGGGAATCTTGCACATTTTTCTCAACACTGTTGAAACGGCCATGGAGAGCATTGCATAAGACGTATAAATCTGGGGCTGGCTTTATTTCATTACCCCTAGAGCCTAAGTTGAAACAGGGAGCAGGGTGAAAGGAGAAGCCTTGCATGGCCACCAAGAGCCACAGGCAGGGACAGGCCACCTACTGGCCCAGCCTCTATCCCCTCCTGGAGGTTTCATTGATGGTCACTCACAAACCGAGCCCTCAGCACCCCACACATCTGCTTATGTCCATTCATCCTGGTCATCATCAGCAACCCAAGAGGTTCTCAGTGAGGAGGGGGCAAAAACTACCGGCTTGAGGGCAGGCGTGCTGCCAAGCACGCTGCAGATCCCAGGATGGCCCCACAAGAAGGAACTACCTGGCCCTAGGTGTCAGTGATGCCAGGGCTGAGGAGCTCGGGCCCGTAGCCATCTATCACCTAGAATTCCCAGTGGACCCTGTGGACCTTGGGCACTGCTCAAATTTAGCTGGAGTCTTTCCCAAGAGAGGTTCATACTGATGCCAAAGGCAAAATGCCTCTACAAAAGAGGCATCCACAGCATCACCAAGAATGATAAAGGAGCAAACAGTAACACTGCAAATCCTGGCAGGACCCAGGCTCTGGACCTGGGTTCCCTGATGAGAAGAAATCTGCTGGACACTCGGGCTACACAGGGCCCCATGAAGGTGAGTGAGTACAAACTGTCTACATGTGTCCACTCTCCACGGAGAAAGCTGGTAACTGACCAAAGAGTTCTGTGACCCCGGATCAGAGATGTAACAGAATTGTAACAGAAACGTGGAGCCCACTACAAATGCTACACAGAGACCGGAAGGGCCAAAACACCTCTGAAGCCAGCTGTGACCTACTTGTGCTCCACTCTGGGGCCAAGGCATGATCTTCCAAGATTTTTGTTCATTTGGATCAGAGGATTGCCATCCTCAGTCATCCAGTGCTGCTTGGGGTCCTGCACACCTGTGCTCCCTCCCTCACCACAGTCTGGGGGCCAATGCCCACCCTTCTACAACTCAGCCTGCCCCGCCCTCCCTCATCCTCACCCACTCTCCCCTCCCTGGACCCTGAATGCCCGCAGAACTAGAGGGGCTCTGAGCCACCTGTGGTGCATCTGTTTGCCATCGCAGAAGCCAGGGCTCACCATGACCCAGGGATCCAAATCACCCCAGGTGGGGGAGCTGCATTCCTGGAGCCTCAGAGAAGCCCGCAGGTGACAATAATCCACAGGGGACTCTGACAACCCAGCTGGGCTGCCCTCGCTCCTGCTCCTCTGCCTGAATGTTGGTGGAATGGCAAGAAACCTCTGCTGGTTGGCACTTAGGGTTAGGAGCATGGGCTCATGGTGGGGCTACCTGGCTCCACGGCCCAAGAGCTATGAGATCTCGGACAAGCCCCTTGTCCCTTGGTGCCTGGACAGGAAAAGAACAGCACCTACTGTAGAGGAGCACGCAAGAGGAGAAACAAACATGTGGGTCAGGCCTGGCACACAGTGAGCTCTCTTGCTCAGAGCTGCTGGTAAACAGCAAGCCTCTCCATGCTTGGGCACTTCTTATTCTCAGGGGAAGGAAGACTATTCTTAGACCTCTGCTGCAGGTTCAGGACACCCCACATGACCCGGCCCCGGAAGCAATGACAGATGGTGTCTCTCTTGTCTGAGCTGACGCTATATTGCCAGGCAGAAGTAATAACTTTGAAAGTACAAAGACTTATTATGCCCTTCCTAGAATTCGTAATGGAATTTAGATGGTAACCCGGGGAGGGTAAAGGTCTTGGTCTCAGGGCCTTGCAGAAGTCCTCTCTCTCCCTGACTGTCAGCCTCATGCAAAAGAAAGGGTAGGTGGGGAAGAGCCCTGGATACCCCCTGCCGGGGAAATGCCAACGACAGCCGCCAACTGACCTCAAAGGGGTTCAGTCACACAACAGGTGTGTGGAGACACATTCAGCACTCAATCTATGTTTGTTTAACAAAATTAGATGGCTTTTCAAGCAAAGGAGAAAGATGTCACTCAACGCCTCCGTGGGCCCGAAGGGAAGACAGCAAGTGCTGGTGATGTGGGATAGGAGTTCCAGTCTGTACCTTAAAAATGGATGCATCCACTTCTTGGTTATAATCTTGCTTGCCAGCATGTTTCCAAGGGATCCTGAACATGCTCTTCTCATCATTTTCCCAAATCAGCCCCGGGTACATGTTGCTGTCAATCTGCTCAATCAACCACTGCCGAAGCCGCCGGCCACCGTTCCGGTCACACATCCTTGGAAAGAAAAAAACACGTTCTGTGAAATTACAAATATCGTCTCATTAATCATAGCACCCCATGTACTTGGGAGTCCAGAATTGCTGACAGCATGATTAGAGGGCTGCAACACAGGTGCTAGCCTAGGGGGAAATCCACAGACCCCAGGACCCTGAGCCACCTGCCGTGGGAAGAGCATGCTTCCCTGGGCCCTCTTAGTCCTGAAAACTGAGACTCTGTGGGGCATCTGCAGCTGCCCTGCACCATATACCCACCTGTCCTAAGGTTCTGGCTGGTTCTGCTTCCACCCTTCGCCCCTTGCTCCATTCCGGACAAACACAGCCACGTCTAAGAGCACCATTCCATTTTTAGCATGACGTGGGGAATAATCACTTTTACAGTTCCAGGTCCTTTAATAAGCAGCTCATCACTCTCAGAGCCAACTCTATCACTTGATGCCCAGTCTGACCCGTGTCTATTGGCAAATACGACATCTGTGTGCTCCAAAAAAGGAGATCCTCAAAGATAGCCCTTCTAGATTATTCCCTCAAAGCTGGGTTAATGATAAGAGCAAGAGTTTGTGAATGAGACAGAGATGGAGTCCCCTTGAGACCCACCATCTCCCAGCTGGGTGACCCTGAATCATGATTTAACCTTGGGAGTGCGAGCCAGGGGGACTGAAGCCCTAGAGTAACTATCAGTACTGGGCATCCTTGTGGTGAAGGTTCAGAGGATGCATATGAAGCACCTGAGGCCATGCCTGGACCTGAAAAGATTCTAACAGATGCTATTGCCCCAACTTTCTTGCTCAGGAACCCTTACAACCAATTGGAACGAAAAGGAAGATCAACTGGGGCCATAGGACAAAGCAAAGTCAGCTGGGCTAGACTCTTCCAGAAGGCACCAGGATTTGGGGACCTCACCAGGGTACCCAAAGACATCCTCTAAAAGAACACTGTTGCCAGAAGAGGCAGCTTTCCCAACAGCAAAGAGAAAAAGAATAATCATGCCGTATCGAATCACAGCCCACATTTACAAGAACAGGGGTGGAAATCCCCTAGACAGTTGGACAGACGCCCACCAAAAAAAAAAAAAAAAAAAAAGGCATTTCTATTCTTCTGATTAAAGTGTGACCTCTTTGGGCAAACAGGTGTGAAATAATCAGTATTGACAAGACATAATGTCCCCAAGAATACGGTCACATCCAGAGCCATGCTGGTCCATGAAGCAAGAAGTACAGGACTTGGAAACCAGCCTCCCTACAGGTGTGGGATTGGAAAGGGGGCCCAGGTCCTGGGGAGAAGGAGAGTCCCAAATGCCAAATGTGACTTTTCCATGCCCACAGGTGGGCGTAAATGGGGTGAAGCGCGTGGTGGAATAGGAATTGGACTTGGATTTGGAAATGCAGACCCAGCAAAGGCTTTTCTCCAGCTAGGCCTTGGGAAAACCACCAGAACCTCTCTGAGGCTCTCCTCACCTGCAAACTGAATGCACCTCAAGCATCCCAGAATTCCAAAACAGCCCCTTGTGCTTATAAATAAGAAGTACAGATTTAGGAGGGCAGAGCCTGGGTGGCTCAGCCAGTTGAGTGTCTGCCTTTGGCTCAAGTCGTGATCCCAGGGTCCCGGGTGGATCTTCATGTTGGGCTCCCTGTTCAGTGGGGAGCCTGCTTCTCCCTCTCCTCCCTACTCATGCTCTGTCACTATCTCTGCCTCTCTCTCTCTCAAATAAATAAATAAAATCATTAAAAAAAAAAAAAGATTTAGGAGGAACACCTGGTGAGAGAAAGGAACCATGCCCCAGAAGATAACCTAGCACAGTACTGATTCCTGCAGGCCTTCCTGGAGGAAAGACAGGAGAATCTCGCCTCCCTTGAGGAGTGAGCTGTGTGCAGGAGGAGGGTGAGAGGGGCCACAACAGAAGCGGTGGTGTCTGCGGATCTGTCAATTCAATGAAATGTGCCCACTTATTAGGACTTTATTCACCCTCTTAGCATGAGGTTTATAAACCAGAGTCCGCGCTCCGGGAGCCTCCTGAAAATAAAAAGCAAGATTTTGTTTGTATGGGCATTTTTCTAGAAAGTGGGTCAACACCTTCTTATCAAGATTTCTAAGGCACTCATGACCCCCAGAATTGTTAAGGACAACTGTCTTGGTGATTTATAAGGACAGGAAATGAGAACAGAGAGAGGGCATGGATAGGAAGAGTGAATCACAGAATAGGAAAACTGGACAATACTTTAGAAACCATCTAATCCAGCCGGCCTGCTCACAGGAGTTAACACTGAAGCCCAGAAGGGCACCCTGACCCCCAGGCACCCCAGCAGACTCTTATTTTGCTCGCTCTGCAGAGAAAAGCCAAGGTCACGTTACAAGATCTAAGCACATGGCCAGTCCCACCTGAATCTTCATGGAAAGCACCTCTAAGATTCTAAGTGGCAATACAAGCCTAAGATTCTAGCTCCATGACCCACAATGATTTAGTGAAGGCAAACCCATTAATCCCGTCAAATGTCAAGCCAGAAAAAAATTCATAAGCCTGGTCACATGTTTATAACTTCCTCTTCCTTGATTTTTAGATAATCATTCTCTTTAAGGGCCAAGTCCTATCTGGAGCTAATCTGCATCCCAATAAATGGGTCCCAGGAATCAGCTTCCCAGGCGGGAGGTGATAAAAAGCTGCCCTGCCCCCACCCAAGCCGGATTCCAGGATGTGCCTAGGAGGTGCAAGACTCACCACCCACACCTCTCAGGGCCCCGAGGTGGGGCGGGAGGTATTTGCCTGGTGGCAACACAGCCCCAAGTCCTCCACCCCTAAACCAAAAGCATCAAAGTTATTTGTCACTTTGGCCTTAGTCTTTCTGAAATGACTGAACCACTCTCAATTCTTTTCTTGGAAGAGCCTCCCATAATCTCAAAGGGCATGCTCAGAACCTTCATTTCAGGACCAGCTCCTAACTCGGGTTTAAAAAAAAAAAAAAAAAAAAAAGTATGTTACATCCCCCTACAGGTTGAAAGGACAGTTTAAATTCTGGAACATTCAGCCTCCAGTCTCTCCATCCAGCAAGCACTCCACAGCCCTGGGGTAAGCAACATACCTCAAACGGGAAAGTCTCCCCTTTGCCTTGGGGCGCATTTTACGCCCAAATGCCTTTTAGCTGTGAGCCCTGCAGGGCTAGGGCTCTCTGGGCAGGGACCCCTGGGGTCGGATGGGTGCGGAGGGCGCCCCGCTGCGCAAGCTAGCTCACCACCCCGGTGGTCACTGGGCGCTTCCCAAGCGCTCCTCCGGGCAGCAGGACTTGGGCGGGACCGGAGGGCAGGTCTTGCAGTAAAGAGGTCGGTCCTCCCCCTCCTGAGAAAGGCCATCCTGGGGCTTCCACGCAAGCCAGACTTTTAAGAAAAATGGGATTTTGGAGGGGCAAGCATCAGCCGCCGGGGGGCCCGCCGCCCGCGCTCCGCGCCTGGCCTGCGGGCCTGGGCTCGGGAGGGAGAGCCGGGACCAGGAGGCCGGAGCCCGCCGCCTACCTGCCGCCGCGCGCCCAGCCCGCCGCCCGCCTTCGGCGCCGCCGCCCGGTTCCCACGCTCCCGCCGCCGCGCTCCGGGGATGCGGCCGTGGCTGGGGCGCCCGCGCGGGTCTAGGGCGGGGGCGGGCCCGGCGCGCCGAGCGGCGGCCGCGCGGGCCAATGGGCGCGGGAGACGCGCCGCGGCCGGCCAATCAGCGCGGGCGCCCCGCCAGCGCCCCCCAATGGGGGCGGACGGCCCGGCCGGCCTTCTTCGAAGCGCTCGTCTTTCCGAGAAATCAGTTTGCGCAGAGGCGGTGGCTGACGGTCCGGGTGTCCTTCCGGGGTCTGCGTCGGGGGTCCCGGGGGCGGCGCGGGGCGGGGGTGTCCGCAGAAATTCCCGAGGGGCCGCGGGGGCGTTCCTGCGGCGGAGCCCGCGGGCGGGGCGCGGCGTGCGAGTCCGATGGCGGAAGACGAGGTGCTGCCGGCCCGACGGCGGAGGGAGGTCGGGGTGCAGACCCCACACCCAGGGCTCCGGGTGGGTGGAGGTGGAGAGCGGTGGAAGTCACGGAGCGGGTGGGGGCCGAGGTCAGGGCTGCAGACGGCCTGAGGTCCCTGCACCGTGACCCCCAGCAGGCCCGGACAGCGGTCAGGCCCTCCTCGGTGAGCGCGCCCCGAGTTCCTGGAGCTGCAGGGGAGGCATCCCCCCACCCCACACACCCCCACACCCGGAGGAGAGGAAGACCCTGGTCACGTGTGCAGACTGGCCAACTGTACACCTGCCGCGGCTCCTTACAGACCTGGTCCTGGGGCGCCAGTCACTGCCCACTGACCCCGAGTGTAGAGAAAAGAAAAGAACGAAAGAAAGAAAGCCCAGATGTTTAAAGAAAAGTATCTGAAGACCAGAGAAAAACAGGATTGTCCAGCATATTAGGGCCAGAATGTCCAATTAGGGAAATTTCCATCATAAATCCTGTTGTTCCCCAGAAAATGTCAATTGTGTTGTGTTGGGGGGGGGGGGGGTCTTCTGTGTGTCTGCGCCGTTTCCAGCCGCTCCTGGATGTTAACTGGCATTTCCTATTTATGGTGGAGTGGGGGCAGCAGGAGTGATGGAAATGACCAAGAAAACCCTGGCAACAAGGGAAAAAGACACGTTTCCCCACATTCAGGTCTAGGCACCCTTCTATAGAGAAGAGTCAGAATCTTCATTGACTTTTATTGCCTCTTTGGCCAATCATACACAAGCAGCAGTGTTTACTAAGCCATTAATTCATTAGACTTTTCAAGAACCTGTGAAAATGTTTGAGCCTGAAAAGGAAATTTTATTGGTCCCAAAATGCAAGAAGTACACTGCAAGCTTGAAATTTTTTTTAAGATTTTTATTTATTTATTCATGGGAAACACAGAGAGAGAGAGAGAGAGAGCACGGCAGAGACATAGGCAGAAGGAGAAGCAGGCTCCATGCAGGGAACCCGATGTGGGACTCGATCCTGGTACTCCAGGATCATGCCCTGGGCCAAAGGCAGGGGCCCAACCGATGAGACACCCAGGGTTCCCCTGCAAGCTTGAAATTAATAAATGTTTGAAGAAAAGTCCCCAAAATGTAACGTGCCAACTTCAAATTGTAATTTATTTACTGATAAACATTTCATTGTACTTGAAAACCACATGTAAGTTAGAAATCACTTGGTAAGAATTTCCTAATACCATGATTGCCAGGAAGTCATAGCAATCATAAATTAAATGAGTTCCCTGTCGCTAAATAATTTCAAATGAAAACTATTTTTTCAAAGCTCAAATTCTTTGAGAGTATTTAGATAACATGGGAGTATCTTGATATGTTTGTTATGATGTGGGACAAGCTTGCAGAACTCAGAAATTCTTTAAAGAGTCTGCGTGCGTGTTTATACTCATATCTTTTCAGAAATGTGCCCCTTCAGCCTGCCCAGGTTACTTACCTACCTGCCCACTACACAAAGACGTGTGCTCAAATTTCCACTCAGCGTTCCAGTTAGATCAAGAAAGGAGCACCCAAGTATAGAGAAGTCAGCCCTGGAACTGTCACAGCCCATATTACTGGCAGTAGGTGTCACTATATGCATTACAGGAGCTGTTCACCATACACCAGCTTGCACCACAGCTGCTCCTGAAACCCCCTACTTTCAACGTGGGGATTCTTCACTGCCTGGGAACAATTTCTAACCTTATCTGTTTAGTTCTGTTCTTATTTAATGAGGATTTATAGAGCAACTGCTATGGGCTAGATCCGATGCCAAGGACAGGAGACTCAAAAACCAAAAGTGAAAAAAAAAAAAAAAAAAAAAAGTGTCTCTGATCATTCCTTCCTCTCCAGTGACCTGCCAGCACCTCGTAATCCGGGTACAGTTCACCTTCATCTCCACAGCAGCCTACGCCTCATCCTCCATACCACGTCCCTGTGTGTCCTCCTCGCTGCCCCCCAGCCCCCCTCCCCCCGCTGCAGCCTCTCCCCCTACAAGGGTTTCCCTGTGGCTTCCCAGCACGTCCAGATGCTCATCCTGGCATCTGAAAACCACACCCTCCCAATCTGATGGATGGCAGCCTGCCACCGTGGTCAGAGCAGCACATTGCGAGGTGGGCCCTCAGTTCAGATCCACATTCCTGGCTCACCAAATGTGTGGCCTCGAGCAAATGACTTGACCTTCCAAACTTTTGGTTTTCTCATCTGTACAGTGCCGTTGATGATAATATTATGTGAAATTATTTGAAATCGCCAACATTCAGCTATTTTCTCCCCACAGAAGGGGCCGTTTTGTATGGTTCAGCCTAGTATTCCTGCCTCTTAGGATTAGCAAGGACTGCCTGGGACCACGAGGGCACCGGGGAAGCTGGGGACTCTGTAAGGGAACCTGCGAAGAGATTTCTCAGGGAGGAACTTTTCATTTTCCAGTCCACCTCTCCTTCGCACCTTCCAAGCCAGGCTTAGGGAGGGGTGTTCAAGAGAGCCTGGAAAGGTGGATGCTGGGAGGACAGGGTAGACTCCCTCCTAGAGAAGCCAGAGTCACCTGTGGGTGGGAGGGGGTGGCGTTCTGCCTCCTGGCCTGGAAACCGACAGGTGGTGGCACCCAGCGCTTCTGATGAGCGAGTCCTAGCTTGCTACTCTCCTTCATCCACCAAAAACAGAAACCCTGCAAATCTCTATTCACTTCCTAAGGCTGCTGTAACACCTCATCTTTCAGTTCTGCAGGTCAGACAGCCAAGCTGGGTGGCACAGAGCTAAGATGGAAGAGTCCATGGAGCTGTGTTCCTTTGTCTTTTGGCCTCTTCCAGACGTGTTCTTGGCCTTAGGGCCCTTCGCTCTGTCTGAAAGCCCCGATGGCCAGTCTCCACATCACATCTCTTCTGCCTCCCTTGCAAGAGATCGAATGTGTATGGTCCCCCCGGAATTCCTGTGTTGAAACCCTAACCGTGCTCGAGGAGGGCACTAGGAGGTAAAGCCTTCGGGAGGCCATCTGGCTGCGGTGGCGGAGCCCTCCTAAGCGGGAGGGCTGCCCCTGCAGGCGGGACTCCGGGAGCTCCCTCCACCTCTGGAGGGCACGTGGAGGCAGCTGTCAAGGAAGCAGCGTCTGCCAGCACCCTTAATCTCGGATTTCTAGCCTCCAGAGCCTCAAGAAACGAACCTGTGCTCTTTATAAGCAACCCAGCATACATATTCTTTCATTGCAGCCTGAGCAAACTGAGACATCTTTCTGTCATATCTGATAATTACCCCGTGATAACATCTCCCACCTACATAATCCAGGACAGCTCATTAGCGACTTCAATTCCACCTGCAACTGTAATTTCTCTTTGCCATGTAAAGTGACGAGTTTCTGGCACCACCGGTTAGAATGAAGTTGTCTTTGGGGCCAGTGTCCTGCCTGCCACACCATCCTTAAGACCCAACTCAAGCCTATTTTTTTTTCCTTACCCCAGCCTTTGACCCTCATTTTAAACACATGGACTCTGGCCACACTGAAATCTTCACTGCATCATTTGGGACTTGATGTTCACCTCGATGAATGATTTCACTGGATTCTACCTAAGATAAAGCATAAGACCTTTTTCTGGTTTAGCACCACTACTTAGCACAGCACTGAATTAGGGGTGCCATATGTAGACACGTGTGAGTTTCAGTAATCCTCTAAAAGGACTCATGAGCTCACCATAGAGTCGTACTCACGGCCCTAACGTGTTATAGGGAGATGGCCCAAAGCAAGATCAGCAAAGGGACAGGCACACAGGCAAAGTCTGGGAGAACGTGCACCAGCTTCCTGAGCCCTCTCTCAGGGGCCACACAGGAGACACTCTGTTCCCCAGCAGCACACTGTGACAACACCTGGGAAGTGGTGTCCACTAGGGAGGCTCGCCAGGGATGTGGCAGCCAGAGTTTTCCTGGGAGTCAGTCATGTGAGCACTCTCCTCTCCCTGGCACAGACCCAAATCCCAGAGTCCCTGGAGGAAAGCAGATGTTCTGCAACCACCACGTTGTTTGCACAGTGTCAGCACCAGGAGCCCCTCTTATCAGCCCTGGGAGTGGGGGACCCTCCCTGAATCCAAGTTCCCAGATGCCAGCTGAGGGCTGACCTCACCAGGAGGCCCTCCTGGGGACCATGCTCTCAGGCCTGCTGCATTAACTCCCTTATGCACATGCTCCTCATTCTGAGGGGTTTGTTGACTCGCAGAAGCTGCCACACGCTGCCACTATGGCTGTATCTACCTGCTATTGGCCTATTGTGTTTACTTGCTAACTAGGGTGAGTTGTGTTTTCTCCTGCTTCCCACGGGCCCAGCATTCACTGGATGGTAGGAGTGGAGGCAGGGGGGATGCAAGCTTCCCCTGGGGCCTCTCTCTGAGTGCCAGCACCTCCATGGGGATCAGTCCACCTGGGAACAAGGGCCCCTCCCAGCCATGAGGCCCTGCTGACTTCACCAGATGCAAAAAATGTAGGTGGATTGGAAGCTTTTTAAGCTCTTTTCGGCTTGAAAGTTCTCGGTTTTCCCTGCTCTGTGGATTGCCCACGCCCCGTGGTGCCTGCCGGCTACATCTGTCAGCCATGTGGATCCCAGGGTGCACCGCTAAGTCTCTGTCCTCCCAGGCTTGACTCCAGTGCCTTCCAAGTACAGCTCTGGGCAAAGGAAACATGTACAGTTTGGGATTTTTTTTTCCTGATTGCATATTTTCACGAAACCAACAAATGGCCACTCTCACAGAATCAATCCCCTTTGAGATGTCACACTGACTCTAAATTGAGTTTTCTGCTTCAGACCACATCCATGTTAATGATATAATCGCTCTCCTCCGAGAGTGGCAACACCACATCAGAGAAAGGGTGGCTGATTGCAAGCAATGGTACGGCTGCTGAAGCTGTGAATGGGCAGCCAGAGAACACCGGATAAACAGGCAGAGGAACAGGACGTAGTGAGTGACCTGCAGTCCCCAGAGCGTTCATCTGGGCGGAGAGATAAGAAAGGCTTCAGAGAACACGGGGTGCGCGGGGCGGTGGGGGGGACGGGTTGGCCAGAGCAGGCCAGGGGTCAGAAACGCGGCGCAGGCAGGACAGGACATCAGCTGAAAGAAAACAGTGAGGTGAGGCAGGCAAAGATCCCTTAAAGCAGGGCGGAGAAAGCAAGAGCCACAAAAGAAAAGCGAGATGCACCGGACTTCACTAAAATTAGGAGTTTATGTTGGTTATCAGGCAGCGTGAAGAGCCCCCAGCACGTTGGGAGAAGCTCACCACACCCATTTTCAAGAAATGACTTATACGCGAAATGAAAAGAAGTCCTATGCGCCAGAAAGAAAAAAACAGATTCCATCTCCACCCCCGGCAGGGGCCGCGGACCGCCTGGACCTTCTGTGCCACCAGATACCACGGGCCATTTTCGGAGAAACGGGGTAGGCACAACGGCTACCGTGGAGTTGCCCCCTACTCGGGAACAGGTGAGTTGGTGCTTTGTCAGAATCCGCTCGGATGTCACAGAACACGTCTCTATTCCATGGATGTGGGCCCCGTACCTGCGGATTGCCCGACTTAACCTCCAGTGCGGGCTTTAGGCACCACGTCGCAATGTCCTGGAGCCGGGACGAGTGCTCAGGCTTTGTGAAAGAAACGTGACTTAATTGCACCGAGCTGATCAGCTTTGAGAGAGACCTTTCAAGTCACTGAAGTGGTTTATGTGGGCGTGAAACAAACGGTGCATTTGAATCAGTCCTCCTTCCTTCTAAGACTATCGAAATTAAGGCTCCTTAAAGTATGAAGTCACATTCACACTCTGAGTTTCCATACCGGTGTCTACCAAAAGACACAAGCACTGCACTAACCAGATAGCCAGAAAGCACACAATTAGCGGGATCCAAATCATCAGTCGGGGAAATGCAAATTCAAAACCACAGTAAGGGGGCCCTGGGTGGCTCAGCCGGCTAAGTGTCTGCCTTCGGCTCAGATCAGGATCCTGGGGTCCTGGGATCAAGCCCAGCATCCCACTCCTTGCTCAGCGAGGGGGGTTGGGGGTCTGTTCCTCCCTCTCCCTCTGCCCTGCTCATGCGCTCACTCTCCAGAGTAAATAAAATCTTAAAAACAAACACAATAAGACACCACCAGAATGGTTAAAATTCAGAATGGTAAAAATTGGTTAAAAATGGTTAAAACGATGCCAAATGTTAGGAAAGGTGTGGAATGACAAGAACGTTCACACACTGCTGCCAGGAGTACAAATTGGTAAATCACTTTGGAAAACAGAGATTGAACCTATGCCTATGCTATGCTCAGAGCTTCCACTCCTAAATATGTCCCCAGGGGAAATGCGGGCAGGGAACACATCCTCTAAAACCCACATACAAGAAGCTCAATTGTAGCTGTATTCAGAATAACCCCAACCTTGGCCTGGAAGCAGCCCGAATACCAACCATGCTCGAGGCACATGATGAAATACTAGGTGATAGTGAGAAAGAACGAAGCATCATTGCAGCCCACAGTGAGGGTGAAGCTCGCAGACGTAGCGCTGAGGGAGAAACGCCAGGGCAACAGAAGAGCCGAGAATCTGCTTTCATTTGTCCGAGCTTAGGAACAGGCAATACTAAGGCAACAGAGGTGGGAGTGGAGGTTCCCTCTGGGGGCTGGGACTGGGGGTATGAGAAGGAATTGACTGGGCTGAGTCACTGGAGAGCCTTCCTGGGGCTGGAATGTTCTGCATCTTGACCTGGGCGGTACGTATGCAGGTGTGCACATTCGGAAAATCCATCCTACCGTACCCAGGGTTCATACAAAAAATGAATACAGCGGCAAAGGACAACTGACCACCTGAGGGCAAGCGACAGGGCTGTTGGCTCAAGCAATATCCTCTCTGGAGATCAGAAGGAAGACTGGGCTGTGTGCAGGGGCGGTGCTGGGCGGCAGGTGCAGGAAGTGAGGGATCCTCCTGAGAAAGCCAACCACTGCTTCTAAGTTGGCAGTTTATCCAGGCAGATAAGGGACAGACCCATTCATTGGGTTCAGTTGACACAACACAGAATAAATGGCCACAGTTTGTCAGGGTGTGTGTGCATGTGAGCATGTATGCACACGCGTGTATGTGTGTGTGCACAAGTGCTCAGTTTTCTCATGGAAGAGGCTGTCTTCCAAGAAAAGGGAGGATTTCCTTCAGGTGGTAAATCAAGGCTGACTCCAGAGCCTCTAGAAGGAAACTGGATAAAACTTCTCTGCGCTAGAAATGTAAACTTTGACCCCATGTCCTTTCATGCAGCTTCTCTTGTCACTGAATCAATAGCTCTATTTGTTTAAGGTGGATTAGATGGTTATTTGCTAGTTGCTAACGATGTGGGAAACAAAGACAGAAGGAAATGTAGATAAAATTAAATATCCTTATAACCCGCAGCCCATTGACAAATACTTGAGGCAGGCGGAATAAGGTTCCTCCAGGGAGCTCCTGACTGTCTTCGTGTGAATGCCTGCCTAGAGGGAAAAACCACCTTAGCCAGACCATGGCCAGGTCTCCAGTATCCTTGGAGTCTCCTTTAGCATATGAAAATCCTTCGGGAGCTTCTCTTATCTTTATTTCCCCCAACCCCAAAGTATATGATCAGTTGTTCCTCACAATCCTGGGGCGGCAGCTCCTTCTGCCCCTGGCTCTGGTCCCCAGGCTTTAAGAAAACCACCGTTTTGCACCAAAGATATCTCAAGAATTTTTCCTTGGCCTTTGGCTCCAGATCACACCAACCTCACCAACATTCCAAAAACTACATCACTAATGTTGCCCTCGATCGATCTCTTTACCCTGGAAGGATGACAAATAAAAATCTGGGATAAGTCTCTGTTTACATACTAAAATTCATTATTTTTAAATGCATCATTGATTCACTTATTTGATTTTTATTCAATCCTTGCAATGCGCCAAGTACCTAATTCATAACCATCCTCCAAAGGAAGGGTGGGAAGCAAAGTATATAAAACTTTAAATAAGGAACGCCTGGGTAGCTCAGTGGTTGAGTGTCTGCCTTTGGCTCAGGTTGTGATCCCAGGGTCCCAGGATCAAGTCCCGTGTCAGGCTCCCTGCATGGAGCCTGCTTCTCCCTCTGCCTGTGTCTCTGCCTCTGTATGTGTGTGTGTCTTTCATGAATAAATAAATAAAATCTTATAAATAAATAAATAAATAAATAAATAAATAAATAAAACTTTAAAGAACTGCATGAGGTAATTTAAATTTTTTTTTTTACCTTTCAAATACACACTTTATATTCGTACTGATTACTAGCAAAAGAGCTTGAAACAGTCCTGAAAAAGAACAGTTTTTTGGAGTAAAAAGGTTCTAAGCACAGACCAAAAGTACTTTAACATTTGGGGCCATTGTTAGGAAATACTGGTTTCCTAAGCTATCAATTCTGACATCTACCATAGATGAATGTCTTTAAATTTTAACGTGCATAAGTAACACAGGGCATTTGGGGTGGGGTCAGGACCCTGTGTGCTCAGCCAACAATGTTAAATAATCCAGAATAAGTTTATCCATCCCCATCTTCAAGTTACCTTTGCTGACTTGCAAAGTCAGACAACTCTGATAAAAGTACAGAATAAGCACAGGAAAAAAAAATAACATGAGAGCAATTATTTATCTCTAAATAGAGCCATGGGCTCTGAGGATTCAAAGAGACATTTAAGACAGTGTGCCAGAACCCCATCTTCACACTGGTCCTGAAACGGGACCGAAGACCTCACCACAGTCCCCGTGTGTCGACAGCCTTCCTTTTGGACTCCTGCGGCACGTGGGGTTGTGTGTTGCTCCTGTGCTCACTTCGCTCCACGGAAGGATGGACTGTGCTTTCCAAATCCCTCTGAACGTGGGATGATGTGCCCGGTGCAGGGGAGGGGGCAGGTGCCTCTCCCCTGGAACATGGAGGGAACAGGGGCATCCTCGGCTGTGGCAGGCTTTGGTGGGAAGTGCTCCTATGTCATCAGGAGAACACTACTTAATCCTAAACGCCCAGGGCCCTTGCAAGTTTATGGTCGTGATTCCAGGGGTGCTCAGCTGAGAAAGCAGGAGACTCTTGATCTCGGAGTCATGAGTTCAAGCCCCACACTGGGGGTAGAACTTACATACATACATGCATGCATACATAAATAAAGATTGTGATTCCAGTTCAACTTCATTGTCACTGACAGGTGTTTGGTGAGTATTTCATCACCTGAGGCAGTTAGATTCACCCCGGGTCATAAACTGTTATGCCATAATCTCATGGTTGTCTATAATGTGCCATACAACTGGCAACAAAGGAAGAATGCAATGAAGAGTTAAGCCAGAGCTGGTTCCCAAGGCCAAGGTGCAGAACAGGGACCCTCGCCCCGCATTACAGAACTCCACCCCAAAAGTGAAGAGGAAGGGCTCAATGGTGTGAGGACCCGAGTGAAACTGGCAGCAGTCACTGCAATCTGCAGTTTGCTTTCTGTTTTTACAAAACACTCACTCTCAGGCCTTCTCCCTTGGTTCTCCAAACAATGGCACAGGTATGATTGCACCATTTGGCAGATGGAGATGGTGAGGCTCAGAGAGGCTTAAAGCCCAAAGGTCTCCCCACTCCTCCATGTTGCTTTGCTCAGGGATGTAGGTACAACTGGGGCTGGAGGGAGGAGTTCTAGGTAGATTTAGCTCGGTATCCCAGCTAGGGCAATTCAGAAGAAACAAACAAATAAACAAAAACAGAAAGAAAGAAAGTCATCCACATTGGAAAGGAAGAAGGAAAACTGTCACTATTGGCAGGTGTCATGGTGTTATATATCTAGAAACCCTAAAGACTCCATCGAATACTGCTAGAATCAAGCCTCTGTCTCCCCTTCTGGAAGAGTAAAGGGTTCAACCAGCCAGCTGCTCCAGTTTCCTCCAGACGAGCAGGCCTCCTTTCTCCCAGCAGAGCCAGGCTACAACTGCAAAGCATGCCAACTAGGAACTTGGTGGGGTGACATTTGGGAGAGGATACAAATGGCTGAAATTTCTTTACAAGTTAGTCATTTCCTTCCTGATGGCCTTCTCCTTGCTCTGAGCTCTTTGTTTACACCCCCATCACCTACTCATGTAAAGAAACGCATCATCGCCTGTGAGCCAAGATAGAGATATGTGCAAACAACACCCGCTTCCCCTCTGCTCCTGGAGTAGGTGTGAAGGCCACATTTGTGTGAGGGTCACACAAGTTCACACCAAGCCTCAGGAGCTGCACACACCCTCTTCTACTTGCCCCCAAGTCTTGGGGCTGCTCTCAGGGCCCCTGAGTGTTTGGGACTATCTCTTCATAAAATAATTTCCAGGGACTCTTTCTCAAGTGTGAGTAAATGGAAAACCCATTTCATCCCAAGATGTAGGACTCTGGAGAGACAGCATGTGCTGCTGGTGTGCGCTGAGATTCCCCAGTACTAAACAGGTATACTGCCATCTCAAGCAATAGGTGCTAGATTTCTTTCCCCTACAGATAGTCCTCATGTGTTTACCTCCTCATTGCTGCTTGGTTTGGGTTGTTTACTGTCTCAACACTTGAACTTCCTTGAATGTATGACCCCTAGTATTCGTATGTTGAAGACTGCCTCCCAATATGATGGGATTAGGAGGTGGGGCCTTTGGGGGTGGTTAGGTCTTGAGGATAGAGCCTCCGTGAGTGGGGTTAGTGCCCATATGAAAGGCTCCAGAGATAACCCTCACCCCTCCGCCACGTGAGGACACAGTAAGAGGTGACCAACTATGAACCAGAAAGTGCCCTGTTATTGGAACTGACAAGGAGAACATGACTAAATAGAGACTATACTATGTTCATGGATTGGAAAACACAACATCACAGAGAAGAGTCGAGACAGTGTTGCCCGATGATACTGAGGGTTTGCCCTGCCCAATGTCCAGTCCTGTCATAGAGCAGCCAGGATGGAGGGAATGTGGGGGCAACCGAAGTACAGAGCGAAAACCACGGAGCAAGCCATGGGGTCAGCCCAGAAATGCCCTATACATGTGGAAATGTGACACATGACCAAGGAGGCATCTGGGAGTGAGAGCCAGCAGCCAGAACAGCACATGCTAGTAGCAGAAATCCCAAGGACTAATGCAGAGATGGGAACCAGGCTGGAAGACAGGGGTCAGGCAAGAATCAGTGTGCTCACACGGGAATGCAGAGAAGGCACAGCGAGGACAGGGAGGGAGTTTGACATTGCTCCTTGATCCAGGACTCACTTTTCAATGTGTTTAGGAAATGTATGCATGTACTAGAGATTGAACAATCAAGAGGAATAAAGAAGAGTGACCATAATCTCCTCTCTCAGGAAGCCTAAGGCCTCCCTCACATGGATGAGTGGACAGGTACACAATCACTATATTCAAAGCAAAAACACATATATGGTTAGGACATGGGTGGTGCTGGCACGTGGGAGTTCAGAGGAGAGATAGCAATGCACACATGCAGCCCACTCTGCTAAAGTGGATTAAGCTCTTTCTCCCAGGCTGCTTGCTGGAGCTCCTAGGTGGTCTGGGGAGGCAGGAGGTGAGGCAAGGGGCAGGCTGAATGCCAACACCCCCACCGGCCACATGCAGAAACCCAGATACAGCAAAGCACAAGGGGTCGCTCAGCCAGCAAACAGGAGGAGAAAACCCCTTTCTCTGATGTGAAGGCAGTAGGGCTTACCTGCTTTCACCCCAACTGGAACGATTAATCAAGAAAGATTTCATGGAGGAAGCCACATTTGAAAGAGGCCTTAAAAGGTTAAGAAAGCCTTGTTACAAGTAGAGGGAGAAAAGACCCAAGTGGGAGAAAACATCATGCTAAGGCCCCTGAAGAGGCAGAGAGTGTGGCTTCCTCTCTTGGACAGTGTGTTGCCTCGAGAGTCTAAGGAGCAAAGTGGGTCACGGGCTTGTCGAGAGTGCCCAGGGGATAGTGGTGGTCACAGAGGACTCGCATCCAGGTTACAGACAGGAGAGGGAGCAATGAGCGGGGTAGGGGTGGGAGCTGTGCGGAGGTGGGCTTTCTGCACCCAAACCCAAGTGATGTGCTGGGATGCAGGTGGCCCCTGGGAGGGCCATGGTGTGGTGCGCCTCTATGGCCATCTTTAGCTCAGGTTGGCCACAGGAGAAAAGAATTCATTGTGTCATTTGGAAAAGTTTTCCGTGGGTGGCTGGTCTCCCTGACTGTGAACCTGGGGGTTTCCAGAGAGCAGTTCTCCTTTCCTGGCTCACAGCTTCCCCCAGCTGTCCAGCGGGGCAGCGTCTCTGCCACCGTCCCATCCCTCACACACGTACCTAGCCCCAAACCAGACTCTACGCACAGAACTCTCGTTGTGTAGAGCCTCGATTTTTTTTTAATGTAGTTTCAATACCGTAATAAACACTATACACAAATCCCACACTGGGAAACAGTGTTTTTGAACTGTGTGTCTCTGCAATAGCCACGTATCCCAGATGTCACTTGGGCCAACTTTGCCAATGAACTGAAATCCACAGAACTGGGAGCTTTAAAATGGTGGGTTTGATGGCACGTGCGTTCTAAGTCGAGATGAAGAAATGAGCAGAAACTGGCACAGAACAGCAGTGGTAGGACCCGGGAATAGAAAAGTTTCCAGCTCAGGATCAAGGTCAAGTTTTAGCTCCTGTGCGATTTCAGAAAAATAATCATGGAACGTTCAAACTAAAATCACCAAAATTTCACTGTGCGCCAGTGTCCCAGGCAGTTGAACGACATGGTTTTCACCCAGTGTTTTCCACTTCTCTCTTCTGGTTTTGACTGGAGGAAATTTAAAAATTATGTCATTCAAAGGCATTGAGGTTGCCTGTCTCCTCACGGCGCAGACATCGTCAGGAAAGGACAAAGGAGGAAAAAGAGAAGAGAAAATGCAAGGGACCTCGGGGCAGAAAGGGTGGCCAGGCAGGTGACATTTAAGCCGAGAGCAGAAGAGAGGAGGCATGGGCCATGTGAGCTGGAGGAGAACCAGTGCCATTGCCGCAGGGAGTCATGTGGGAGAAAGTGGTTTGTAAAGGACAGGGCACCCAGCCAGCCCTGACCCCGCAGTGGTTTCTAGTGTCTCAGGAGAAGTGGCAGTGGGCAGGGGATGTGGGTGTCAAACTTGAGACCTACCCCGAAGCTGAGACGCACCATCCCAAACACAGTGGGAGTTTCCTCCTGACAAAGAGGCATTTAGCAAGTGTCATGCTGTAAAACGTACATGGGGGAGATCTCAAGTCATCTCCATCCAGTGGTTTCCTGATTAGACCATTTTTGAGAGTAAAGAAGGAAAAAGAGGCACTTGTCAGTGCTCACTGTAACTTGATCCTGTTCAGAAGCTTTTTAAGGAGGGGATGGGGAGCATGGGGAAGCATGAGTATTTTCAGGTTGTGAGTCAGGAATGCAAGCACATTATAGCAGCAAAAATCACGAAAGTTTTGACAACAGAGATCAGTAATCGTCTAGGAAGAGCACAAGGGTCCTTAACCTTTTTTGTGTCATGGATTGCACAGTGAGTTGAACAGTGACTCCTCCAAAGAGGTACGTCCACACCTCAAGACCCAGGACCAGGGAATGTGACCTTATTTGGAAAAGGAGTCTTTGTGGTTGTAACTAAATTACGGATCTCAAGATGAGATTATCTGAGACTTAAGGTATCCTTATAAGAAGAGAGGACATGGGCAGTCAGGGAGAGGCCTCAGACAGACAGAGGCAGAAATCCGAGTAACACAGCCCGAGCAAGGGACGCCCAGGGTCGCCAGCAGCCACTGGAAGCCTGGAGACAGACACAGAGTGAGTTCTCCTCCAAAGTCTGCCGACACTTTGATTTCAGACTTCAGGCCTCCAGGAGTGTGAAAGAACAAGTTTCTGTTGTTTTCAGTCATCCAATTTTTGGCAGTTTCACAATATGAAATGTGAAGCCTCAAATGATGACTTCTTTCTTTTTTTTTTTTTTTTAAGGTTTTATTTATATATTCATGAGAGACACACAGAGAGAGACAGAGACATAGTCAGAGAGAGAAGCAGGCTTCCTGTGGGGAGTCTGATGCAGGACTCAATCCCAGGACCCCAGGATCACAGCCTGAGCCAAAGGCAGATGCTCAACACTGAGCCACCCAGGTGCCCCTCAAACAATGACTTTTATTGGAATAAAGGAACACAAAATGCCTCTGTGACACGTCCTCCCCTCAGCTGGCTTGTTTGGGGCATGACAGCATCCCAGCATGCTCAGTTCACAGGGGAGGCTTTCCAAGGGGCCCAGCTGGTTCTCCAACACAGGGTCTGCTCAGACTCGAGCTGGGCCTGCAGCAAATCTGCTCAGCTCACAATGGGATCCAGTCCTCCTAACTGGAGGAAAATAGACTATGATGACCAGTCTTTCAACAAATACCACTTTTACTTCCAAAACATTTAAGATAATCTTACCCCAAAATCACCACTGCGTTCAATCTCAGAAACCCAAAAGGACTAAAAGTATTAGCTAGCATCAGGTCACAATGTCCCCTGATCCAATCAAGTTCCCTGAGACTTGGTGGGAAAACCAGCCACCAGTTGCCCTTGGTCAAATGCTTGAGAAGATTATTCATGGAGAGAAAAATAGAGATCTCCCAGAATCAGCTCTAGATCAGACCACCATGTGCAATTTACAGATCCCTTCACCCCCCTTAGCACATCCCTTGCCCTACCTCCAGAGAGCCATGGCCTCCACCTTGGCAGGTGCCAACCTTGCTGGGGCGTCCCAGCCAGGGAAGCAGGGCATCCCAGCCTGCCATTGACTGAGCCCCATGCTTCCATCCACCTCTACTTTAGTAATGGGGCAGACAGGACCTGGAAGTGGCCCCCCAGGATTTCCTGCACTAATCCCCAGGACTGTGCAGGCGATGGGATGTCATGCCCTGATTATATATATATAGCGACAAAAGGGATTTTGTAGTTAAGACTACTGATCAGATGACTTCGAGTGAACCAAAAGGAAGATTATCCAGTGAGTCGAATCTAATCACATGAGCCCCTTAAAAGCTGAGTTTTCCCCAGCTGATAGCAGAGGGGGAAGTCAGAATCCAAGCATGAGGGGCCACATGGAGAGCATAGTAGGGATGTGGGTGGCCTCTAGGAGTAAAGACTGGTCCCCAGATGTCATCCAGCAAGGAAACGGAAAACCTCAGTCCCACGACTACAAGCAACTGAATTCTGCCAAGATCCCAAATGAGCTTGGAGGCAGGGTCTCTCCAGTCGAGCTGCAGGGGGAAGAGTGTCACTCAGCTGACCCTATGAGGGCAGCCTCTGAGGGCCCGAGCGGAGGACCTGGCTGAGTCCACATGGATGTTGGACCCACAGAACTGGGAGACGACAAACAGCTGTTGCCGGGAGCCACAAGTCTGTGGCAGCCTGTGGCACAGCAGTAGGAAGCTGACACAACCCCTGTGCCATCAGAAGTGTGCCAGTGATGGCCACTGGCCCCTGAAAAGTCATGGAGAGAGAAAGCGAACAGAGCCTCCAGCACCTGCTACTGGACTCTCCCCACTGCTGCCCAGTGCAGTAGAGCAGCCTCCAGCCATGTGTGGCCCTTGAGCACTGGAGATGTGGTTGCTATGAATGGAGATGCCCCGTAGGTATAAAATACACCATGTTTTGGAGACTCCGTATAAGAAAAAAGAATGTGAAGTATCTCTTTAATAACTTTTATATTGATCACATGGATCTATTGAGCAAAGTGAACAATATTATTAAAATTAGTTTCATCTCTTTCTTTTTACCTCTTTAATGCGGCTTCTAGAAAATTTTAAATCACGCTTGAGGGTCATGTTGCAGTTCACCAGGCGGGTGCACTGGCCTGTGCACTGCCCTGCCTGACCCTCACCGCTGTGCCGCACTTCACAGGAGTACAGTGGTCAGCGTCTGAGGGCGAGGGGGCAGGGCCGGGATGGGCATCAAGGTTGTCAGAGCCAAAGACTGTGTCCTACTGCCAAAGGGACTGCCCTCCCAAACCACCATGATGTCTGCATTTTCAGCAGTGGCTGAACATCCTAAACCAAACAAAGGCTTCAGGCGGGGACAAAAGCACAGGCTGATGGGCTTCAGGGAAGTATTTTGGGGTACTGAGAGACCTCTCATTCCCCTCAACATTCTGCCCTAGGAACTGTCTCTGATCATCCCAGAAACCTGGATCACCCCCATGAGCAGTAGTGCAGTCGTTAGGGACATCTGGGATCCTGGGGCTCCTTCTCTGGGTTATCGGAGGCTATAAGAAAAGAAAGTTCATGATCCCCACAATGTGATCAATTTTTATAAATGTCTTATATTAGCCACAGTTAACTTTAGTAAGTTCCCCCCAAGATCCCTCTGGCCACCAGAAGGGGCACCATCCTCCTGTGGGCTCACTGTGGGCACAGAAAAGGCAGCAGCATCCTGTGCTCCAGCCAAGTATTGAAGACAGCAGCATGTAGGCCCCCACACACACACCTGCTCCAAAGGCCAGTCCTGCAGGGGGTTGGGGGCCAGGGGTCATCCTTGATACCAGGAGAAATGAGGGGTACTTGCAATCATTCTGGAAGTGAGGAGCTAAGGATGTGGCTTGGTCCCTCATAATCATTTATTGTTCATCCATCTTGCCCTGCCACGTTTTACACTCTATTGGTGTCCTCCTTCAACTCATATTCCATTTGTACTCCCTCTTGGAAAAATTTAATCCATTTACAATTCAGTGTTCATTGTGTTGAGAATGGCAGGTTCCAAATTCCCCTTTCTGTAGGGCCGTTATTATAATTGCCGAGCCTGTCATCAAGGAGGCCAAGATCTGCTGAGCACACTACCTCCCAGAAGACCTCCTTGGGATTGCTTCTGGAGGTGTAGGTCGGGGGAGGCTGAATGGTGTTGGTGGGGAAATCTCCAGGGTCATGTTTTGAAATCCATTCTATACTTGTTTTTGGTAAAAACATGTGACACTCTCCGTTACTTCTCAAAAAATCTTGCTCTAAAGATGCTGACCTCGCTGACATGGACTGTGGCTCCAGCAAGGAACTAGGCTCCTTCCTGCACATCCCAGGATAGGCTGAGCCTGACCCTGGAGAATGTGCTTCCTTCTGAGTCACAAGACCCAACAGGGGTGACTGTGGGTCGGGAAAAAGTAAAATGCTCCACTCAAGTTCCCAAAGTCTCGACGCACAGTTTATAATTTTTCTTGTGCTGGAAATGAACCAAAATTCTTTCATTTCAAAAGCTTAGCTTTGCCATCAAGCCTTTGCTTGTTTTATTTTTTATTCCACTGTTTGCCCTGCCAGCCTCTCAGATGGCTAACTGAGCGTGCATGTCTGAATCTCGTCTTCTGCTTAGAACTGAAAAGGGGAGCTGGGGACCTCCAACCAGGCCCTCGCTCCTCTGCTCCCTCATACACTGCATCTTTCTTGGGTTTATGCCTTTTATTTTTTTTAAGATTTTATTTATTTATTCATAGACACACACACACACACACACACACACAGAGGCAGAGACACAAGCAGGCTCCATGCAGGGAGCCCGACGTGGGACCCGATCCTGGGTCTCCAGGATCACACCTCAGGCTGCAGGCGGCGCTAAACCGCTGCGCCACGGGGGCTGCCCGGTTTATGCCTTTTAAACATTGATAATCGATCTGTATGTGCGTGTTCACGACAGCACTATGCACAACAGCCAAAAGCAAAAACAATGCAAACATCCGTCAATAGATGAGCATACAAACAAAACGTGGTCTACCCTCCAATGGAATATCATTCAGCCTTAAGAAAGAATGAAAGTCTGATTCATGCCACAATATGGATGAGCCACGAGGACATGACACTAGGAAGAAACTGGACACAGAAGGACAAGTGCTGTCTGAGTCCACATGGACAAGGAATACACCGTAGGCAAATCCATAGATTGGGAAAGCAGAGGGCAGTTACAAGGGCCGGGGGAGAGGAGGGTAGCTGCTGTTTCATGGGGACAGAGCCTCAGGTTGGGAAGCACAGAAAGTTCTAGAAACGGATGGTGGGGACGGCTGCATGGCAGTGTGAGTGTGTTGAATGCCACCAAGCTGGATGCTGCACGATGGCCAAAAGGGGATCTTTTATGTCATGTATATTTTACCACAATAAAAAGGTTTAAAGACATTCTCAGCAATAGGGAAAAATGGATGAGCTGCACTCTTTAAGTGATAAATATTAACCTTATGAAAATGAAAACTTTCCAATACTGACTGTTGAGTCAGCAGCTAACCAAGGAGTGTAGGATAGGGGGAAAATGAAATTGCTGTTTCCTTGAATTCATGCAAAAAAAAAAAAAAAAACGTATGTAAATATATTTTGTCTTCTGTAGGAGAATTAAAAGTTAGCATTTTCTGATAGATGATAGATAGATAGATGATAGATAGATAGATAGATAGATAGATGATAGATAGATAATAAAATTTGAGAAGAGATGCCGGGCTGGTTCAGTTGGTGGAACCTGGGACTCTTGATCTTGGGGTCGTGAGTTTGAGCCTCAGGTCAGGTATAGAGATTACTTTAAAAAAAAAAAAACTTAAAAAAATTTGGGGGGGGGAGTGGAGAAAGGACATAAAGATCAATTTCAAAAAAAAAAAAAAAGATCAATTTCCATGCAATTCTATAAATTGCTTGTTTTTATTTGCTGACTCTTTTTTTTTTTAAATTTATTTATGATAGTCACAGAGAGAGAGAGAGAGAGAGAGAGAGGCAGAGACACAGGCAGAGGGAGAAGCAGGCTCCCTGCAGTGGGAGCCCGACGTGGGACTCGATCCCGGGTCTCCAGGATCACGCCCTGAGCCAAAGGCAGGTGCCAAACCGCTGTGCCACCCAGGGATCCCCGCTGACTCTTTTTTTTTATTTGCTGACTCTTTTGTTTTCCCTGCTGTCCACCATCAATTTATTTTAGAGAGTAGCCCCCTATTAAAAATGGTTTCACTTTTCATACAGATAAAAGATGTAGGAATTTTCCACAGTGTAGAAAAACATAAGGAAAAAGAATTTCCCCAAAATTCAACACCCAATAAAAATACCACCAACACTTGTTTGACATTTTCCCAAACCCCTTGCTATTCTAAAGGATATAGACTAGCTAGGTTAGAAGATGGATGGATGGATGGGTGGGTGGGTGGATGGATAAGATTACATTCACATAAATAAAATAATTGTTATTTTCTTACTCAACAAAATATGTGGCAATTACTTGCTACTAAAGGGTCCTTTTCAGAGGCTGGCTGATCTCTCAGGGTGTGGATAAACCATAGTTTATTTAACCAGCTCCACCTCCCATATCAAACATTTCAGTTACTTCCAATTTTTCCCTACATTAAACAGTGTTGTATGGTCATCCTTGCCCATTAGACTTTGTGAGCATGTCCAGCTACCTTCCAGAAGTGTCTAGATCTTGGTTACTGTGTGGAAGAATATGCACTTGAATTTTTTTGAACATTTCCCCCAAATTGCCCTCCAGAGGAGCTGTGGACATTTTATGTTCCTGACAATGGTGCATGAGGGTCCCCATTACCCTGAATCCTGACCTACACAGGCCATTGCCACACTGCCTTGCCATGTGTCAATCTGATGAGCAGAAGGTATCTTGCTACTATTATTTGCAACTCCTGAGCAGTAGTGAGGTGGGCAAAATATACCATTTTTCACAAACTGTAATTATAGGCAGTTTTATGTGTTCGTATTTGAGTTCCCTGCTCATTTCCTTTCTCACTTTTACCTTGCTCTTTATTAATTTGTAGGTTTTTAAAAATATATACCTTTGTTACGTACTACAAACATGACTTCTAGGTTTGTCTTTTCACTTTATTAATGTTATTTGTTTTACTTTCCTGTACAAAGCTTTTTGATCTTCGGGGAATCGGATCTATGAAGGTTTGGATTACTGCTTCCAGATTTCATGTCATGTTCATAAAAGAGTCCTCCACCCCAAGATTATAAAACATTCACCCTAGTTCTCCTTGAGTAGTTCTGTGTCCGTGTTTCACATTTAAATATTTAATTCCCTCCTAAATTTATTTTGATATAAGAAGTTGGATGTGGATCCCACATTTTATTTTAGATTTTATTTATTCTTTTTTTTTTTTATTTATTCATTAATGAGAGACAGAGAGAGAGAGAGAGGCAGAGACAGGCAGAGGGAGAAGCATACTCCATGCAGGCAGCCCAACGTGGGAGTCGATCCCAGGTCTCCAGGATCAGGCCCTGGGCTGAAGGCAGCACTAAATGACTGAGCCACCCGGGCTGCCCCTGGATCCCACTTTTTACACCCAAATGACCAGCCAGTTATCTCAAAATCTTACTTGCCCCCAATGACTTAAGATGCTCCCCTTGACAGTCTTCATTTGATATGTGAGGTCATTTCTGCATTCTTAATTTTTCCCTGGTCCATCTATTCCTGCCTTGTTATGCATGCAGTTTGGACATTCACATATTTCCTCAGACCCTGGGCCAGAAAACACCCAATCCTTCCTCCATCTCAGCACAACCAAACCCTGAACAGATCTCTGGAGCTACTATGTGAAAACCCCAATGAGTCAATAACAGCAGGTGGATTCAGGGATGAGGGGAGAGATAAAAATTCAAACAACAACTGATAGGGTGATGAGCTTCCTGAGAGTTTCCCCTTCTTAGTTCCAGACTTTACTATAGGAAAGCCCAAATCCTGGAACTACAGAGTGGATGTGGGTAGGAAATTCTCCAAGAGAAATATTCTCTTTCTGCCCTGAGAATGGGAAAGGAGGTTCCTGAGGAACAGATCATATGGAAGACCCCCTTCCTGTTCTTTCCTTTTCACCATCCTCCTCCTGCCCCCAAGGTAGCCCCCATCACAGATCTGCTCTCTCAAACTGAGGGGAAACTCTTCTTTCCAGCCAGAGGTGCCAGGAAGGAGGCTCCTGGCTGTCCAGTCTTTCTCTTGCCTTTTGCTGCTTTACCCTGAGGCCAGAACTATGCAATAGTACAGGAAGGCTAACCCCCATCTTTCTAGACAGAAAAGGGGACCTCAGGGCACATGGGTGGCTCAGTCAGTTAAGCATCTGCCTTCAGCTCAGGTCATGATCCTGGGATCAAGCCCCACATCAGGCTCCCTGCTCAGCGGGGAGTCTGCTTCTCCCTCTGCTTTTCCCATACACACCCACACTTGTGCTCTTTCTCACTCAGGCTCTCTCTCTCTCAGTCTCAAATAAATAAAATCTTTTTTTTTTTAAATAAAGAAAAGGGGACCTCAGGAGAGGAGGCTCTGGAGAAAGATTTTGATCCTTTAAAGCTGTGGATAAAACCCTATGCTCACGCTCCAAGTTGCATATGTGCACACAGCGAAGGCTTTGAGAAGTGAACCACACTGTGGCCGGCTACTGGCCCCTGGGCAGTGTGCATGTGGAGTAACAAGTTTTATGCTATAGAGGCTTTCAAAACTGAACAGACTCAGAACCACAGCCCACAGAAGGTAGGTCAGTACTTTGCAGCCTGAACTTAACCAGATCGGTAACCTCCTAAAACAGAAAAGGAAATGTTCCCCAGAGGAATTTAGCAAGAACCAAAGTTTCATAAATAATATTCCAAATATACATGATTTAATCCAAAAATTTTGACCTACAAAGAATCAAGAAAATCTCAACAACTCTCAAAGCCAAGATGTCCCAGATGTTGGAATTACTACAGCCATTCCATGCTTCATGAAATCAGGGAGAGTGCTCAAAACAGAGTAAAGACAGAAGTTCTCAGCAAAGAAATAGAAGCCATAAAAAAGAAGCAAATGCAAACTTTTTAAAAAAGATTTTATTTATTTATTCATGAGAGACACAGATAGAGAGAAAGAGGCAGAGACACAGATAGAGTAGAAGCAGGCTCCATGCAGGAAGCCTGACAGGGGACTCCAGGATCACGCCCTGGGCCAAAGGCAGGCGCCAAACCGCTGAGCCACCCAGGGATCCCCTGCAAACTTTAAAAGTAAAAAATTCAACCATAGAAATTTAAAAGGTCACAGCCCAATTGCAAAATAGATGGTAGAAGTAAGAATCAGTGAGTTTCAAGATAGATCAATAGGAAGGATTTTATTTGAATAATAGAGAGAAAAAGATTTTGAAAAATGAACAGAGACAGAGGGGACTGTGGGAAAATATCAAAAGGTCTACGACTCATGTCACTAGAGTCCCAGAAGGCCAGGAGAAAGAAAACATTGCATAAAAAATATTCAAAGAAAAATGGTAGAAAATTTCCCAAATTTGGTGAAAGACATAAAGGCACAGATTGAAGAAATACAATCAATCCTAAAGAAGATAAACCCAAAGAAATTCACATCCCAACATATCATAATCAAATTGCTATAGTCGGGCAGCCCTGGTGGTGCAGCGGTTTAGTGCCACCTGCAGCCCAGGGCGTGATCCTGGAGACCCTGGATCAAGTCCCACATCAGGCTCTCTGCATGGAGCCTGCTTCTCCCTCTGCCTGTGTCTCTGCCTCTCTCTCTCTCTCTCTCTCATGAGTAAATAAATAAAATCTTTAAAAAAAAAACAAATGCTATAGTCAAAGGGAAATAGTCAAACATATGAATTAAAAGACAGAGACTGTCAGACTGAATTTTTAAAATATCCAACTATTGCTATCTACAAAGAATCCACATCAAATATGACATAAAAAGGTTAAAAGTGGATGGAAAAACATATATCATGAAAACTGATTTTAAAAAGCTACTAATTGGGCAGCCCAGGTGGCTCAGCAGTTTAGCACCACTTTTGGCCCAGGGCATGATCCTGGAAACTCAGGATCGAGTCCCACATTGGGCTTCCTGCATGGAGCCTACTTCTCCCTCTGCCTGTGTCTCTGTCTCTGTCTCTCTCTCTCTCTCTTATGAATGAATAAATAAAATCTTTAAAAAATAAAAATTAAAAAAAATTAAAAGCTACTCATAAGTTTAAACACAGGGTTCTCATATGACCCAGCAAGTATATTTCTTGGTATATAACCAAAAAAATGAAAACCTAAAACTCTTACATGCATTTTTCTAGCATTATTATTCAGAATAAGCAAAAAGTGGTAACAACCCAAATGTCCATCAACTGATGAACTGATAAATAAAATGTCCATACCATGGAATATTATTCAGACATAGTAAGTAATGAAATACTGACACTTGCTATAATATGGATGACTCTTGAAAATATTATGCTAAGTGAAAGAAGTCAGATACACACACACACAAAAAAATTGCATGGTTTCATTTATATGAAGTGTCAAAAATTGATAAATTTATTGAGCCAGAAAGTAGATTAGTGGTTGCTTAGGGCTCAGAGAGGACCAGGAGGGAAGTGGGTATTGATTGCTAATGAGTACAGACTTCCTTTTGGGGGTACCAAAGTGTTACAAAATTGATTATGTGATGTTTTCACACCCTGTGAATATACTAAAACAACAACAACAACAACAACAACAACACTGAATCGTATAGTTTAAATGAATTTTATGAATTTCAATAAAGCTGTTCATACTAGGAAGGAAAGCTAGCTAGAGTGGCTATATTAATATCAGATAAAATAGTTTCAGAACAAGGAAAATTATTAAAGATAAAGAGGAATGATAATATGTGATGATGAAGGTCAATTCATCAAGAAAATGCAACAACCCTAAATGTGTGTGTACCTGAGGGCAGAGGATAAAAATGCCCGAAGCGGCAGGCAGTGCTGGGGCTAAACTCGTGTGCTGGGGTGGCATGGGCTGCAGTGAGAGAGTCTGGTGCGACATCTCACATAATTTGCGGGTACAGCCTACCAAGAGGCCAGAGGCAGAACTTAGGCTGACTAGGAGTCTGTGAATGAACTCATGAAAGGCGTTTGTAATATGAATGAAGAACATGTGACTCCGGTATCCCCTCTATCACATGTGATATCAGTCGGTTGTTTGATCTTATCAGTTATCTGGCCGACCTCAGTCGTGCACACCGAGCTGATACCCGGACATATCAGCCTCATAAACAAGGACTGGGTTCAAGAGAAGATCCACGTGCCCCTTCGTCAGCAGGCCCAACAGGCCAGGGGAGAGCTGAGTTGGAAGCATGGGGGGAGGGGTTGAGAACACAGGTACATATAGCATGACGGGAGTCTTATGTCTAGGAACCTTGTTTCCATTTCGGCACAGTGTGACTAGGATTGAATGTATTTGATAACAGTGAGGATCTTGTTCCATATGAAACCCTCATTGCCCCTTTCCTCCCTATTTTTTTTTACTTAAATATTTACATGGAAGTTGCTTTTGGAAGTTAATATTGGTTCCAACCCTTCAAATTGTTCGTACCTGCTTTACTGCATCCGCTCAACCAGCTCTTCTTCCAGTCCGGGTGGGAGGGTGGTGACAGCTTAGCCATTATGTCTTTGAGATAAAGTCATAGTGAAAAACAAATATTCTTTAGTTTAAAAAGAAAATATGGCCAGCCTGGGTGGCTCAGTGGTTTAGCGCGGCCTTCAGCCCGGGTGTGATCCTGGAGACCCGGGATCAAGTCCTATGTCAGGCTCCCTGCAGGGAGCCTGCTTCTCCCTCTGCCTGTGTCTCTGCCTCTCTCTCTCTCTCTCTCTCATGAATAAATAAATAAATAAAATCTTTTTTAAAAATGTGGGGACATCTGGGTGGCTCAGTCAGTTAGGCATCTGCCTTCGACTCAGGTCATAATCCCAGGGTCCTGAGATAGTCTTGCCTCGGGCTCCCTGCTCAGCCAGGAGTCTGCTTCTTCTTCTGCCCCTCCCCCTCTTTGTTCTCTCTCTCTCTCTCTCTCTCTCTCTCTCCCCCCTCTCTCTCCCTAACAAATAAATAAAATCTTAAAAAATAAGAAAATATGTGAATACATTATAAAAGTGAAAACAGAAACAAAGTCTAAAATTATACTAGATGTCCACACTCTACTCTCAATAATTGATAAAGCAAGTAGACAGAAAATCACCAGGAATACAGAAGACCTGAACAACCAACTTGCAACTAACTTGACCCAATTAACATTTCTAGAGCACTCCATCTAACCAACAACAGAATACAGTTTCTTCTCAAGTGTACATGGACTTTCATCAGCATAGACCATATCCTGAGTCATATAACAAAACTTAGCAAATCTAAAATAACTGAAATCATACAAAGTGTGTTCTCTGCCCATAACGGAATTAGACTATAAATTAATGACAGAAAGATATTTACAAAATCCCCCTAAATATTTGGGAGTTAAACAACATACTTCTAAATAATCCTTGGGTCACAAAGTAAATCACAAGGGAAATTATAAATATTTTGAACGGAAGGAAAATGAGAATACAACTTATCAAAATTTGTGGGATGCCAGTAAAGCAGTGCTTAGAGGGAAGTTTAGAGATATTAGATGTTTACGTTAGAAAAGAATATGGTTTTCAAATAAATAATCTAAGCTTCCACCTTAAGAAACTGGAGGGGGGGTTGGGGGAAGAAGAGCAAATTAAACCTAAAGCAAACAGAAGGAAGGGAATGAATAATAGTAGGAACAAGTATGAGTTGAATTTAAAACAACAACAACAAAATAATAGATTAAAAAAATCAATAAAACCAAAAGTTGGCGGGTGCCTGGGTGGCTTAGTGGTTGAACGTCTGCCTTTGGCTCAGGGTCATGATCCCAGGGTCCTGGGATCAAGTCCCTCATTGGGCTACCCGCAAGGAGCCTACCTATGCCTATGTCTCTGCCTCTCTCTATGTGTCTCGAATGAATGAATAAATGAATGAATGAATCTTAAATTCTCAGTATCTCTTTAAATAAAAACAACACATAGGGATCCCTGGGTGGCGCAGCGGTTTAGCGCCTGCCTTTGGCCCAGGGCGTGATCCTGGAGACCCGGGATCGAATCCCACATCGGGCTTCCGGTGCATGGAGTCTGCTTCTCCCTCTGCCTGTGTCTCTGCCTCTCTCTCTCTCACTGTGTGTCTATCATAAATAAAATAAAATAAAATAAAAATTAGATCTTTAAAAAAAAAAAACAACACATACATACACACACACACAAAGTTGGTTCTGTGAAAAGATCAAGAAAATTGATAAACCTCTAGCCAGATTAACCAAGAAAAAAAAAAGACAAAAGCTACCAAAATAAAGGACAGCACACAGATCCCAGAGATACTGAAAGGAGAGTAGGCTAATATTATAAAAATTCTATGGCAGATTTGACAACTTGGCTGAAATCTATCAGTTCCTTCAAGGATACAGATTACCAAAAGTCCCTCAAGAAGAAATGGGCAACCTAAATATTCCTATATTTATTAGATAGTTTGTAGCTTAAAAATAAAAACTTCCAAGAAAAGACCCCAAAACTAGATGATTTTACTAAGCACCTAATGAAGGTATAATACAAATTCTACAGTTTCTTCCAGAAAATAAAAGATGAGTAATCACTTCCTAAGCCACCCTTGCATCCAATATTACCCAGATACCAAAACCAGAGAAATACCACACAGGAAAGGAGATCTATAGCCCAAAATCCCTTGGGAACGTAGATGCAAAAATCCTTAGCAAAATATTAGCAAATCACAGCTAGCAGTAAGGGAAATGCACCATCACCAAGTAGAGCCTATCCCTGTTGGGTCAAATTAGATCAACATTAGAAAACCAACCAATGTATTACAATGTATAATCTGCAGTATTAACAGACTAGAGGGAGGGGTAGCTGTCTGGCTCAGTCAGGAAAGCATGTGACTCTTGTTCCTGTGGTTGTGAGTTCAAACCCCAAGTTAGGTATAGAAATTACTTAAAAATAAAATCTTTACAAAAACAAACAAAAAAACCCCAACAGACTAAAGAGTAAAAACCAAATGATAATCTCGGTAGGTGCAGAAAATGCACTTGACTAAACTCAACATCCATTTATGATTTTTAAAAAACACTCTCTTGCAAGGGGCTCAGTCAGTTAAGCCTTCGACTCGGTTTCAGCTCAGGTCATGATCTCACGATTCTGGGATCAAGCTCCCCTCAGGCTCTGCACTTGGTGGGGGGTCTACTTGAGACTCTCTCTCTCTCTCTCTGCCTTTGCCTCTCCTCTGCAATCACACACTCCCTTTCTCTAAAATACATAAACGACAAATACCCACCATTTGCTTTGACGTGGCTGGGACTGGAGGGTATTATGCTGAGTGAAATAAGTCAATCAGAGAAGGACAAACATTATATGGTCTCATTCATTTGGGGAATATAAAAAATAGTGAAAGGGAATAAAGGGGAAAGGAGAAAAAATAAGTGGGAAATATCAGAAAGGGAGACAGAACATGAAAGACTCCTAACTCTGGGAAATGAAGTAGGGGTGGTGGAAGGGGAGGTGGGTGGGTGGTGGGGGTGACTGGGTGACGAGCGCTGAGGTGGGCACTGACGGGATGAGCACTGGGTATTATTCTATATGTTGGCAAATTGAACACCAATAAAAAATAAATTTATAAAAAATAACTTAATTTTTTTTTAATTTTTATTTATTTATGATAGTCACAGAGAGAGAGAGAGGCAGAGACACAGGCAGAGGGAGAAGCAGGCTTCATGCACTGGGAGCCTGATGTGGGATTCGATCCCGGGTCTCCGGGATTGCGCCCTGGGCCAAAGGCAGGCACCAAACCGCTGCGCCACCCAGGGATCCCACTTAATTAATTTTAAAAAAGAAAATACATAGACAAATCTTAAAAAAAAAAAAACTCTCAGCAAATTAGGAATATAGGGAAACTTCTCTAACCTCATGAAGGACATCTATAAAAAACCCACAGCTAACATTACACTTGATGTTAAAAACCAAATGCTTTCCCCGTAGGTTCAGGAATAAGGCAATCTTGTCCACCCTCACCCTACAGCATTGAAGACTTATGTCTTCCAAAAACCTATACCACAAAATTTATAGCAGCTTTGTTCATAATTGCTAAAAAATTAGAAACGATCCAGACGCCTAGATAAATGGTGGTATGTTTGTTCCCCAATGATGGCACAGCATATGGTATGTTTCCATGCAATGGGTTACTAGTCAGCACTGAAAAGGGATAAACTATTGATTACACACAACAGAGATAAACCTCAAATACATTATGTGGAAGAAGCCAGACCCAGGAGATTCCTGCACAATCCCACTTATATGAGATTCTTGAAATGGTGAGACTAGAGGGAGGGTGGTGAGGTCCACAGTTGCCCTACATGAAGGGTGGAGGGAGGGTCTGCCTGGGGCAGCATGGGGAACTGGGAGGTGGAAGTGTTCTGTATCCTGATATGGTGGCGGTTACACAAGTGCATGCGTTTGTCAAAATTTAAGGCCTACACACACACACACACACACACACAAAAGTGTATTTCACTTTATGTAAATTTTACAATAGATTTTGTAGACGCTAGCAAAATACACATACTTCCTACCCATCTTACCACATGTAATCTTACAGAGACACTTGAAATAATTGTGTTAAGTACAAAAAAAAAGCTCACAGGAATTTGCTTGGAACTGCGTTGAATTTGTGAAATAATTTATGAAGAACACACATTTTTCAATAGTAAGTCTTTTCTGTGTTAAATTAAAATAAATTAAATTACAATTTCTACCCAAGAACATGCCTTTAATGGTGCCATCAGTATTTCTCACTTTGGGTCCTACATGATTTTTATGAAAATTTTTTATGGATTTTTATGCATTTTGTTGTTACTGTGGATGAAGTGTTTTCTTTTCCATTACAAGTATTAAATTATCATTATTGGCTCAAAGGGAAAATAGAGCTTTCTGAACACATATTTAGTAAGCAGCCACCCCATTGACCTCCTTTGCTGTTATTAATCAGTCATTGATTAACGCGATGATACATGGTGTTGGCATCGCCCATGGATGGTGACTGCTCTTTCCTCCATTTGTATGTCTGACTTCCTTTTTTAATCACGATGACTAATGCTTCGAAGACAGTGTTAAGTAATTCCACTTTTATTTTCTAGGCTCCACCCACACATAGGAGACCCAACCACCGTCCAGCCTCCTGCTCTCAAGGGCCACTTTTCCGAACTGAGAGACAGAGTGGGGTCTGTTCACACTTCTGTCTCTATTTCTCACAGCAACTTCCCAATAATGAAAAGCCAATGACTCTCTGATAGCAAAGATGTAAAAAGGAAGACAGCACACCAGGCTGCACTCTACCACTCAACAAATCAAGGGTCTGCGCTCTCTCTGGCTCCCTCTCTCTGCTTGTCCTGCAGGACACAGCCTTGGCCCAGCCTCATAACCTAGGAAATGCCAGTTCAGAGGTGGGAAGCATGGACTCCTAGACCCAGACGGTCACCGGGACTCACCTCCACCTCTCCATCAGAAGTACAGGTTAGGGGCAGCCCGGGTGGCTCAGCAGTTGAGCATCTGCCTTCCGCCCAGGACGTGATCTTGGAGACCCGGGATCAAGTCCCACATCAGGCTCCCTGCATGGAGCCTGTTTCTCCCTCTGCCTGTGTCTCTGCCTCTCTCTCTCTCTCTCTCTCTCTCTCTCTCTGTGTCCCTCATGAATAAATAAATAAAATCTTTAAAAAAAAAAAAAAAAAAGAAGTGTGGGTTAGAAGAATTGATGACAGGGAGGAATCGGAGCGGCAGGCTTCCGCAAGGACCACTAGGCTGTGAAATCGGGGAGGAGGGTTGGGTGTGGCAGCTGGCCCCCAAGTTTGGCCAAGCCGGCAAGGAAGAGGAATATGCAAGGACACTTCCAGCTCTGATGTCACACATCTGTCTCTTGGGAAACACTGGGCAGGGCAAGCAGGGTGGGGGTTGGGCCATCAGAGCAAGACAGCTCAGAAGCCGTTCCAGGTTCTTCCAGATAATGAAATCATTTGCTCTTTGTGTTGGAAAGGACCGGAGGGTGACCTAACATAACTTCCCACCCCTTGCAGGAATCCCCTCTACAACACCCTTGGGGACCTCTTTGAATTATTCCAGAAATAAGAAATTTGCTATCTCATATAGCAGTTTGTTTTTTTAACAGTTCAATGTTCAGAAAACTCTTACACTGAGACAAAGCTCTGATTCAAATCGCTTTCAAAAGCTGAGGTGAGGCCACCCTCTGTGACAGCACAGAGCCAGCCAGCATCCCCTCCACCCCCATCCCCGCATGTGACTGTGAGGGCATGGTGGCGGTACCTAAAAAGACTTCCTCCAGCATATGCTATATTCTTACATGAATTCAGCAGAAAAAAATCTACAGAAATTCCTAAGTAGGAGGCTCACAATCACAGACTTTGTCCCAAAAGTTCTCCTGTAGTTGTTTTCTAATTTGAAAAACAACCTTTAAGATAGTGAGGGCATGAAACAAAAATGGTTGGGTTGGGGGGAAATGTTTAAAACGGTGGGCACATTCTCATGCCAGTCCAAAAAAATAGGTAAGTTTGCAATGCAACTTTGTAGCCATCCTCTTAAACAAAGCAGGGGGAAAATGAATAAGGAATGGTTAAATATTTTATTTGTTTTCGGTTGCTGCTATAACAAATTACCAAAAACTTACTGGCCTGAAACAACATGAATATGTTTCCTTACAGTCCTGAAGGGCAGAGGTCCAACGCCAGGGACTCGCTAGGCAAAAGCTAAGGTGTCGGTGGGGCTGTGCTCCCTTCTGGAGGACAATCTGTTTTCTTGCCTTTTCCAGCCTCTGGAGGCTCTTCCTCCACCTCCAGGGTGGAGACACCACCATCTTGCAGACCAAGCAGCGCCACTGACTCCCTCATGCCTCCTTCTGAGACTTTTAAGGATCCTGTGATTGCACAGTGCCCACCAGGATAACCCAGGACACTGTCCCCGTCTCAAGGTCAGCTGATGAGCAGTTTCCATGTCCCGTTGCCATGTAGCTTGACATACTCACAGGTCGCAAGGTTAGGATGTGGATGTGGACATCTGTGGGGGCCACTATTCTTCCTGCCAGAAGGATTTGCTCAATTGTTAATACTTGAGGAAAAGAAAGGATCAGAGGAAGAAAGCAAACACATACCATTTAGTTTTTTTTAATATTTTATTTATTCATGAGAGACACACAGAGAGAAGCAGAGACACAGGCAGAGGGAGAAGCAGGCTCCTCGCAGGAAACCCGATGTGGGACTCGATCCCAGGACCCCAGGATCATGCCCTGAGCCGAAGGCAGACGCTCAACCATTGAGCCACCCAGGCGTCCCACGCATACCGTTTTGTCAAGATTTCAGTGGACTTTCAAGAATAGCCGTGCTTGTGGTCACTAGCTAGTTCGCTCTCCAGGGGTCTATGTCAACAGGAAGGCACCTGAGGGCCGGCATGGGCCTGACCCTCACAAGAGGATGTGTCAGAGGGGGTGCTGATGGACATGCTGGTCTACACTCCCCTGGGGCACCTACATCCCCAGGGCAGGGCCCTAGCTGGACTGGGTCCCCAGGGAAAGACCCTGAGGGGTGCACCCTCTTTTCCTGGGTGAGCAAGGCACACTGAACTGATTGATCCAACTGATTGATGGGCCAAAGCTGAAAAAGCTGGCACTTAAAACATGTGAGCAGTTTCAGTTTAGAAACAGGGTGTGGGGGGATCCTTGGGTGGCTCAGCAGTTTAGCGCCTGCCTTCGGCCCAGGGTATGATCCTGGAGTCCTGGGATCAAGTGGGATCAAGTCCCACATCGGGCTCCCTTCATGAAGCCTGCTTCTCCCTCTGCCTGTGTCTCTGTCTCTCTCTTTCTGTGTGTCTCTCATGAATAAATAAATAAAATCATTTAAAAAAAAAAAAAAAGAAAGAAAGAAAGAAACAGGGTGTGGTTTAAACTTACCAGGTGAGGACACTACAGCTCAGAGAGCAAATTGTTCAGTGAAGAAAGGGACAGATCCCTGTCTTGCAACCCAAGACTGATTCAAGCCTTGTGTTCTTTCCATGGGTCTACCTGGAAGTTCTCAAATGCTGGTTCAGGGGCAATGTCAGGCTGAGATAGCCTTCACAATCTGGAGCGAAGATATCCCTTCTTTTATGAATGATGGTACCAACTACCATGTGGTAGTTGGTTTTCTAAACAGACATTTTTTTTTTTACAATTTTATTTACTTATTCATGAGAGACAGTGACACAGGCAGAGGGAGAAGCAGGCTCCCTGTGGGGAGCCTGATGTGGGACTCGATCCTAGGACCCTGGGATCATGACCTAAGCAGATGCTCAACCACTGAGCCACCCATGCGTGCCTACACAGACTTTATTACAAAGTTAAAGTATCAACTCCCCAATGCAACATCGTTGTTTTTTCCTCCTAGTCTTGAAACACAAAAGAGTAGGAAGCCTTTGACAACATCATATGTGATAAAATGTATCATATATCAAAGTAGAATACCAGATGAGAGTATTAATATATTTGTATGTATATGATAAAGACTAAATAGGAATATGAAAATAGGGCTTTACAATGGCAAGGACATCAGTGCTTTTCCCTTTCTCCCCTTATACACTGCATGGTACATGTCCCAGTGCCACAGATGGAAATGTGGGGATGAATAGGTTGTGTAACATGAGATCACTTACCACTGATGAACTTCTGTATTCAATACTACACCAAAGAACAGAAATTCACCTAGATAGACTCATAACTGGTATCTGAATAACCAAAGAAAATGTGAAATATTCCTAGAAATTGGGAAATGTCCCTAAGGTGCTGTGACAAGGAGAATGGTGTTTGAAACCAGCACCTACCTTCCAAAGTTTGAGTCAGAGGTTTTTTCTGGACACT
Organism: Canis aureus; assembly: GCF_053574225.1. NCBI lineage: Eukaryota > Metazoa > Chordata > Mammalia > Carnivora > Canidae > Canis > Canis aureus. The sequence continues at coordinate 22,156,825 of NC_135613.1, read as the reverse complement.
CGTGGAGCTGGGAGTCATAGAAGAGAAAGAAATGCCAAACTAGGAACAAGATATATATTTCAGATTGTACTATTTCACTCTCAAAAGTCCTTAGGCCACTTTGGCCATTTGTTTGTATAAAGTTACAATATTTAAATGGGGCCCAGCTATTAATGCTTTGGCCAAAGCACACTATAGACTTTCATAAATAGACTATGGTCTTCAGAGGGAATGAAACTAGTCTAATTGGCATCCCAGATAAATACATCATTTGATAAAGTGTGAATGTGTTTTCATGAGAGACACTATACTTTAGTCTTACTTTTTCTAATAAAACCAAAACAGAGGATCCCTGGGTGGCTCAGTGGTTTAGTGCCTGCCTTCAGCCCAGGGCATGATCCTGGGGTCCCAGGATTGAGTCACACATCAGGCTCCCTGCATGGAGCCTGCTTCTCCTTCTGCCTGTGTCTCTCCCTCCCTCTCACTCTCTCTCTCTCTCTCTCTCTCTGTGTGTGTGTCTCATGAATAAATAAATAAATAAAATCTTTTTTAAAAAAAATCAAAACAGAATACAGTCTAGAAGTAGATCCACATACACGTGGCCAATTGATTTCCTATAAAGGTGCCCAGGCAATTCCATGAAAAAAAGGATGATCTTTTCAGCTAATGGTACTGGAATAACCAGGTGTCCGTATGGAAACTTTAAAATGAACCATGACTCATATCATATACAAAAAATGAACTCAGGAAAGGCCTAAGACACAAATGTAAGAGCTACAAGTAACTAAACTTCTAGAGGAAACACAGGTGAATATCTAAGTGACCGTAGTTAGCCAAAGTTTTCTTAAATAGGACACAAAGAAAGCACAAACTATAAAAGAAATACTTGATAAATTGGGCTTCATCAACATTAAAAATTTTGCTCTTCAAAAAAATAAAAAAAATAAAAAAAATTTTTGCTCTTCAAATGATACTGTTAAGAAAATGAAAAGGCAAGCCCCCCCAAAAAAATATTTGTAAAACATATATCTGACAAAGGACTTGGATCCAGAATATATATACAATATATATAATATATAAATATACGTATTAAAAATATATTTAAAACATTTAATATATATATATAAAACTCTTGCAACTCAATAAAAAACCAACAACAAAAATCGACTCAGCTTTTAAGAAATGGTCAAACAATCCAAACAGACATTTCATCAAAGAAGATAAACAGATGGCAAGTAAACCCATGGAAATATCACTGGTCCTCTGGGATGGATAAGTTAACACCACAGAGGATCCCTCCTGTGGTCACTGACATGGTTAATAGGAAAGGCTGGCCACACTGAGTGCTGGTGGGGATGGGGAGCAGCTGGGATCCTCACCCACTACTGCTGGGAAGGCAAAATGTCAAGGCCACTTTGGAAAACAATTTGGCAGTTCCTTAGGAGTTAACCATAAACTCTCCCAGAAATCCCACTTATAGGTATTTACCAAAACAAAAACAGAAAACAGATGTCCATATTAATACTTGTAAGTGAATGTTTACAAGAATGCAGCTTTCTTCAGAATTTCCAAAAACTGGAAGCAACCCAAGTGGCCATTAACTGGTGAATGGATCGACAAATTGTGGTGTCCCCACAGGCATCACAGAGTGGCCTTCAGCTATCAAAAGGACAAGTTACTGAAGCACACAACAGTGGGACAAATCTGAAAAGCATGACTTTAAGTTTTAAAAGCCAGACACAAAAGACTACATACTGTAAGATCCAGGTATAAGCAAGTATTTTTTTTTTAAAGGCCAAGTGCAGACATAGAGAGTGGATCAGGGCTAGCTGGGAAGCTGGAGCTGGAGGGGGAGATGGTGGGCGGGAGTGGAATCTGGGGACAATAGAAATGTCCTCTTTGTGATCACAGTGCTTACACGGCTGCACATATTGGTCAAAATCTATCAGTTGTACACTTGAAATTGGTGGATTTCCTTGTGTTTGAACGATACATTGACGAAGCAGACCCCCAAAAAAGCATCCAGCCTACACTCAAGGGCAGGTCACACACTGCAGTCACCAGGAGGCAGTCAGTGGAAAAGCAAGATTTCAGTTTCATTTTGCCAGAGGATTCCTCTAAGTTTAGGTGAGTGAAAGCAAAACGTTGAGCAAAATTTTCAGAGTTTTCCCGATGCTTCCCCCCACCCCCAGGCTCCAAGCCTGACCATGGCAGCTCTCCCAGCAAGTGGCCGGGACTCTTGGTTTTTCTACTGATTAGAGGGGCGTGACCATGGGCTCAAATGGGTTTTGGGCCTCAGCTGCCCTGTCAGCATGTACTTTCCAAGCTGCGTTCCCCCGTGCATGCCCCAGACCTGCAGCCCTGGCCAGCTGTGTGTTTTCACACAGCCCTCAGGCTCCAGCTTCTGGTGACACCTGGCCCACGTTGGCATCAAGGGCAGCCTGAAAGAGAGGAGGGCCTTCCATGGACCTGCCACAGGTGACTCACATGGAAGGGAAGGCCAGGGCCAGGTGCACAGCTCAAATCTCAGCTTCCAGGAAGTCATCAGGCACCCCAACATGGGGCCTGGCACCTTCCCCCAAATGTTTGTCCCCAGTGAATAGTGCTGCCCCATGTTCCAACCCCCCGGAAACTGTGGTTGTCCTCACTGCTCGGCCTCGGCCTCACTGAGGGTCGTCAGGTGTCTGTTCCCCACAAATACCCACCCAGGGCATGTGTGTCCTTGGATGCTCTGACTACAATCTCCCTTACGGTTCGTTTCTGCCCCAGCTTCCTTTCCTCATCACTGTTCTACAGGTCCTCAGATTCCTCCTAGGAAGGGCTGTGCTGGACGAGCCAGAGAGGCCCAGGCAGCTCCCCGGAGTTCTTGCCAGAAGGCAGCCTGTGTGGGACTGCAGCCAGCACGCTGCCATCCACAGGGGGGAGAGCCCAGTTAGTGGCAAATGCGCTCAGCAAAGCCGGACAGATGTGAGCGGTCACCAAAGAGCCCCTCACCAATTGGACCACCCTGCTGCGTCCAGGCACCTGGAACCTCCTCCCAGAGCCACGCAAGGCACTCTGCCACCACCACAGAGAGGGCTGCTTGGTGATTCTCTGGAGGGGGATGGCCTGGGACATACAGCCATCTGTATCAAGGGGCCTGTGGCTGGGGCTACCCTCCCTTGTTTGGATAAGGGGGAATCAGAAAGGATGCTTCCTATGGAAAAGACCATAATCAGGGCTGATTAACCTTTCCATTTCCACCATTGGCCCAAAGGCCACGTCACACATACTAGTTACACCTTCAGAAAAACATGGGGGGAGCTTTTTCCCCTGGAGAAGTTCTCAGGCAAACACCTTCTCCTGCAGAGCTCAAGCAGAGACAAACAGGGTCCTTGTCCCTGGAGTCACATCAAGGCTCTGTGGACATTTGGGGCTGGATTGTTCTCTGTGGTGGGGCCTTCCTGGGCACAGGAGCGAGCTGAGCAGCATCCGCTGCCTCCACCCCCTGGATGCCAGGGGCACCCCTTCCCCCAGTTATGACCACAAATGTCTCCAGACATGGCCCAGGGTCCCCCAAGGGCAGAATCAGCCGGGTGAAAACTACCGAGCTTTGTTTCTTCCCTTTGCTTCAGATCCCTTTACATCTCTTCCCCTCTGCCCTGCCTCTTCCCTCTCCCCACTTCCTTCAAGCCTGCCCCCAGACCACAGTCGCCCCCTCGGCATCATTCTGGAGCTTACGCCTACGTGCCCTCCACCGGGGGTTCAGAGGAGAAGGTGTCTGTCGGGAATGGCTGACGCAAGACTTCTCCCACACGATGCCACTCCCAACACGGGGTCCCAAGAAGAGGCCCATGACTTCTGTTGTCTCAGGGCAAGTGCCAGCCAGGCAGCGAGCAGCCTAGACCTGTCTGCCAGGCATCACCCATGCGTCCTTGGGACCCATCTGGGCCCTCCAACACGAGGACACCCTCCCTCGCCCACCACCACCCAGGCCCTCTGGGAGTCTGAGGAGCAGAGGCTCACAGTACCAAAAATTCCTAGGAAGGGCTTTTCCCTGGCCAGCTTTGAGTAGCAGAGTGGCAGGATTCATAAGAAACTGACATGAAAGGAAACTTGACGGTCGGGCACCACTTCCCATCAGCAGGACGGACCACAGGAGGACACTGGGGGAGTCCCCCGGGCTGCCTGAGTCATGGCGTGGCTCATAAGAGGCATGGAGATCGTACCTGTCAGGAGCAGCCTGCAGCGCAGACAAACCTGGCCTCCAAGCCCCTCAGCCCTGGCCTTCTCCTGCCATCTGTCTTCAGGGGCAAAGACAAACCAGGATCCGTCATAATCCCCAGGTCTGAGCTTGTTAAATGTCAGATACTGCTGTGTCCTGTCCCAGCCGATCGATTCCAACAAGAAAGCAAGTTCTACTTCATGAACCCCATCTCTTGGGCACGTGGCCGACATTTGTGCCATAAAGCATGAATAGGATGCTGAGGGGAGAATTTTGCCTTCAAGATGAAGATCGTTCAGGGTAAGTTCTCTCTTCAGACAAGAGTGAGATCCCCTAATGGGGGGAATCAGGACTGGGACAGAGGCTTCTGGTGCTCGGTGCTCACCCCCACCCCTTACCTGCCCTTCACCCCCCACCACGTGGTACATAAGATCTGACTACAGCCCAGGGCAGCCTTGAAGCAAAGTACATTTCTGTTCACCTGGGTTCTGCTCAGAATGCTGTGGATGTTGTGGACATACACGAGCTCCTCCACTCCCACCTCTGCATCAGGCACCCTCAATCCCTGGTGGGAGAGGGCCCTCCCACTCTGCAGAAAAGGAAGGGGAACCTGCTCCCACAGCCACTCAGCAAACACAAAACCTGGCTAAATGCCACCCTCTGCTTTCTCCATCCTGGGCCCAGTGGCTGGCTGTGGCCAGAGGGGGACCTGTATCTCTGAGGCCTGTGAACCTCAGCAAGCCTTTCTGCTGTCCAGTGACCATAACCACTTCTCTATTCTTCTCCTCTCTCTGGACAGCTGTCTCCAATGTCCTCTTCTCAAGCCTCCAGATCCTAGACCTCTGGAAGAACAGAAGCAGCCAGAAGACAGGGAGTCTGGCCACTGAGCTGGGGGCAAGGTCTGCCTGCAGGCAGGGCTTTCATGGAGAGTTCTCAGTCCACAGGTCTGGCACTGCCCAGGGCACAGTGTCCCATAAGAAGGCCAGAGTGCTTGCCCAAGAGTACTGCCTCGAGACTGGATGGGGAGCCCCTGATGTTAGGGTGTGCTACCGCTATCTCTCCCTCTTTTACTGGACGAACGTGTGGCCTACAAGTGGATAGGAATGGGTAAAAGGAGAGAAATTTTCGACTTGTGGATAATTAGCCAACATTCCTTTCTAAGCCCCAGGAACATAGCCATGAACAAGCAGATGGAGCTTCTGAAAAAGGCTTCTAGGCAGGATTACAAACCTGCCTTGGAAGGAGGGAGCAGGGAGAGAGACAGAGAAGTGATTGAGTTAAGGACCTAGAGATACAAGGCTGTACTGGATGGCTCAGGGGCCACGTAATCACCAGGGTCCCTTCAAGAGGGAAGCGGAGGGTCCGTGTCAGAGAGACAGTGGAAGTTGCTGGGCTGCAGGCTTTGCCAACAGAGGAGCAGCTCTGAACCAAGGGACACAGGTGCCTTTAGAAGCTGGAAAGGCCAGAAACAGATTTGTCCTAGAGCCTCCAGAAGGAACACAGCCCTGCTGACTACCTTGGTTTTAACCCACTGAGACCCATGTTGGACTTCCAACCTCCAGACTATGAGAAAACAAATGTGTGCTATTTTAAGCCATTAGGTTGGTGGTGATTTGTCACGGCAGCCAAGGGAAACTAGTGCAGGACCTCAGATGTCTGCGGCTCTGATCCATTCCTTAAAGGATGAGAAACTAACACAGGAAAATGAGGGACTGTTGGAAGGCAGCAAGGGACACACAGCAGGTTCCAGATACAATGTACAAGTAGGAAGCATGCTGACAGCTGAGCAGTCCTATTCCTAGCAGGGGTCCAGCTGGAAACTCCCAGGCCGCAGGAACAGAACAATCCAGAACAAAGCCTCTCTCTCAACCCTCAGAACACAAGTGGTTTATTCAAGGCACCACCCTATGTCAGGTATGCCAACAGCTCCACAAGAAATATGAAGAGTGGGGAGCAGATAAGCACCATGCATAGCTGCCCTAGGCCCACGTCTCTTGGAGTACTTCACGGAAGGTTATAGAGGGCACTCACCATGAGGAGCTCTACACACAGCAAACAGGTAGGACACAACTCCACTTAGCCACAAAGGACTCTGAGGTCCTGACCTATGGGGCCAGGCCCTAGGCAGGTCCTAAGATGGGAAGATGAGTAGATGCAGCATGTGCCCTCCAGTGGCTGACAGCTGAGAATAAACATAACAAGATGCAGTAAGTGGCACGTAAGAGATGTTGCTTCCAAAGTTGTAGGTGTACTTGGACGACTGGGCAGCTCAGTAAGCTGAGCATCCAACCCTTGATCTCAGCTTAGGCCTTGATCTCAAGGTCATGAGTTCAAACCCCAAGTTGGGCTCCACACGGGGCAGGGAGCCTACTTTAACACACACACATACACACACACACACACACACACACACACACAATTTTAGATGTATAGATGAGCAATAGTTTACAGGTCTTCCCACTTCGTTTTCAGTCCCAGAAAGCACATAACAATGGGAAAAATTCCAAACATTTTCAAAAAAATTTTTTAAATTTTAAGTAGGCTCCATGCCCAATGTGGGGCTTGAATTCACAATCCCAAGATTAAGAGTCATAGGCTCTACCAACTGAGCCACCAGCGGCCCCAAAATGCTTTTCTTCAGAGTCTGGATGTCTTCTCCTTCAAAGAGACAGATCAAGTGTGTGTATTTTAATATTTATTTATAAAAGACATAACATTGTATATTACAAAGAGAGAAATTATGCCAATCTACAAGTAGCCTCTTCTCATGTCCAAAAATGAAAGCAGCAATTTGGATCTTGTGCCCTGATGGAAAAGCATGGAAGTCATCTTTAGATTGGGCCACTCTTTAAAGAACACTGCTAGTGAATGTCTGTGCCAAAAAATACTTCCATGGCCATGCTCCATCTCATGGCAAACTGTTGTAAAGTGTTCAGATAATATAACCCTGGATGCCCTAAATGAGATGTGGGAGCACCATCTCGATGTGCCACCGCCCATGTGTCTGGGTTGTGAAGTGTCTCTTCCTCCCTCAGGGTCCTTCCTCTCTCCTTCTCCAACAGGACTCAGGACACCTGACATGAGGACCACAGGAAGGTGCCAGTGTCTCTTCACTTCTAAACATTAGTGCAGTTAATCTCCTTTTTAGGCAAATGGAATCTCATATTTTCTTTCCTGACCCCACTGCCCCACCTGAGCCCCCTCTGGGGAGAGAGAACCTAGAATCCTACCAACCTGGGACGCTTTGGAGAAAGAGGCGGCATGGTGGCTGTGCCGTGAGATCATCAGGGAATGGACACTTCTCGGCACAGTCCTGAGTGGAAGGGCGGACATACAAAGTCCCTTCCTGATAGACTGAAGCCAGAAGCCCCTCAGTGAAATAGGTAGACTCCTGGAAAGTCCACCGGACCTTAGAGAGTCTTGGGTTCAAGTTCTGCCTCTGCCAGGAGTTGGCCACATCATCTGAGCAGATGTTGGAATAATGACCTCTTCCGCAAATCATGCTTCCTGCATTCTCCCTACTGAGCCCTGTGGCTCTACTGCTTCTCCCATCAAGAGGTGGACTAGTCCTTGCCTTGGGGAGGGCCTCATGACATCTCTGACCAGAGCAGTGGTGCAAGAATGACGTGTGACATCCAAGGTAAGGCAGGTCCTACTTACACCCGTTTGAAGATGCCCAGGAGGGAAATTTTCCCGGCCGGCTACTGCCACACGAGTGAGCCAGGTGAGATCAGCTAAGGAATCACCAGTTCACCCACAGAATCCTGAGGGGTATTAAGCCATCTGAGTCCATAGATCATTTCTTACGCAGCAACGCTCACTGATACATTAGTCTAGCCCATGTATTCCTCTCCGGTGCATCTGTTTCTTTATTGGAATGTGAGTTTAAATTATATGATCTCTAGGCCCCTAACACCTTGAAGCCACATTAGTAAATAAAGCAGCAATGAAGATGGCAGGTCAGAGGGAGCAGTGCTCAGGAGCAAGACGGAGTCTGTCCCACACCAAGGATGCTGGTGAGGAGGGGAGCCAGTCCAATCCACCCACATTCATGGTGCACAGGGCTCAATACCAGGACAGGTGAGCTCAGCTACCGAGAATAAGGTCCAACAGACCTGTGGTCGTGCCCCACTCCGCTATACCTGCCGTATGCCTCGAGCCTGTGTCCTCCTCTGCAGACCACAGACAAAATAACCCCCTCAGACAGCTGGGTGACAATGGAATGAGCTCTGGGAAGCACCCGCTGCCCGAGAGGCATGGAACATGGCAGAGGTAGTAACCTGCACGCTTGAGCATGGAGGTGACCACCCTCTGCTGGAAGAAGGATGGACACAATGGGGAGAACCAGCACAAGTCAGGCGGTTCCAATCATGCCCACAACTTGAATGGTTAGCGCTATCTCGTGCCAAGCGCTTGATACAAACTCAATGCGGTTCTCAGAGCCCAGACAGAAGGGGAAATCAGAGGTGAATCCTCTGGATGTGGATGAGCACAAATGTCGGAGTCAGCCGTCAGTGTGGGCTGCACATCCCTCAGCCGCACACCAGTCACTGTGGGCTCCCCATCGAAGTAGAGGGTACTTTTCAAGGCAGCAGTCCCAAGTCACTGGTACCTCCCAGTGGTTGGGTCATTCTCTAAACTCTTAACTTCCCCATGGTGGAATCTCATTGAGTTGACCTCTGACTCCAGGCTTATTTCCAGAAGTGTTTAGACTTTTTGCTCTGAAGGTCTTTCTCTAACATAAATATTTAGTGACCCCATTGATTCTGGCCTTTTCTGTCTGTATGAAGGGATCACACAGAAGCTGTCAGTACTTCCTGAGAATATTGGGCTCCCACAGGACAGCGGCCCTGGGAGCACAAAGTCTCTGTCTCCCCACCTAAATGTAGGGATGTTGTGAAATCCAGGGTGTAGAGGGATGTTCAGAAAATAGCTTCTTGAACAGGGTTTCCTTCCTGTGGCCAATTTCATGTAGACATGTCACAATTGCAGGGAGAAAAAAAAAAAAAGAGAGGTTAAAAAAATACACTGGATTTGCTGAAAAAGTTATTTCTTATAAAAGCTTCTCCCTTCCACTTAGGAAGGACGTGAACAAGCAGATTCCCCCTGGTGTCCTAAATTTGTGAAGATAAAGAAAACCTTGCTTCAGCAAGGGTTCTCTGCCTGAGCCAGCAACGTTCCGGCCAGCCTAGGCATGAAAATCACACGGGAAGAGTTGATCAGACCAAACCCCAGTTCTCACCACCAGCTATGCTCGTGACCTGTTCACTGGAACTGTTGGAACATTTCTCATGACATCAAAAGAAAAGAGGGAATGGAATGGGGTCTTTGCTGGATCATGCTGAGATCCAGGGAGATCTTCCACTCCTGAACACAGTCCTGATGTCTTTCCCTGAAGGCTAACAGTGGTGAACATCTCTGCATCTCCATCTGCAATGCCCTGGTTTCATAATTCCCTCCTCACGGTGGTAGTTCTCACCTAACAGTTACATTTGCTCATCTCTTTGAAGATAATATTCCACTGTGTTCTGCATTAATAAGTATGCCGGGATAACTGGACATCCCTGTGGGTGAGGTTGCACCCCTACCTCACACCATACCTCATTTTATTGCACTTTCCAGATATTGCATTTTTTACAAACTGAGGGTTGTAGCAACCCAGTGACAAGCACGTCTATCCACGCCATTGTTCCAACAGCGTTTGCTCGCTTATCTCCATGTCACATTTCAGTAATTCTCAAAGTATTTCAAACTTTTTCAGGACACCTGAGTGGCTCAGTCAGTGAAGCATCTGCCTTCGGCTCAGGTCATGACCCCAGGGTCCTGGGATCCAGCCCTATGTTGGGCTCCCTGCTCAGTGGGGAACCTGCTTCTCCCTCTGCCTCTCACTTGTGCTCACACTTGCCCTCTCGCTCTCTCTCAAATAAATGAATAAAATCTTTAAAAAAAAGAAAACTTTTTCATTATATTTGTTAGGGTGATCTGTGATCAGTGATTATGACTCACTAAAAGCTCAGATGATTAGCATTTTTTTAGCAATAAAGTATTTTTAAATTAAAGTATGTACATTTTTTAGATATAGTGCTATTATATAGACTACGGTATAATGTAAGCTACAGTTAATAGTTACTAGACTACAGTTAATAGACTATAGAATAGTGTAAGTGCAGCTTTCATGTGCAGTAGGAACCAAAAAATTCATTTGCCTCACTCTATTACAATATTCACTTTATTGTGGCATCCGCTTAATTGTGGTGGTCTGCACCCGAACCCACCACAATTCTGAGGTTTGCCTATGTGCTCCTGCGTGGGCCCCTTCCACTCAGCACCAAGCTGAGATTCATCCATGCTGCTGTGAGCAGCGGTAGTCTGTTCCCTGCTGTCTCTGAGTAACATTCCGTTGTATGAAATACCATAGTTTGTCTGTTTGTCCATTTTCCCGTGGATGATTGCTGGACTGTTCCCAGGTTTGGGCTCTTCTGAATGATGTTGCTCTGTCAGTCTTTGTGCCATCTGGCACATCTTTCAGAGCAGTACGGAGCACTATTAGACGTCAAGCTACTGCCGCCCAAGGAAACTGGGGCCTCCACAGCCCCTGGCTCTGCCCCGCACCTTGTTCCTGCCGATTCAGCTCAGACATCCAGTCTTTCTGTCACCTGGATTCCCTCCAAGCCCTGGAGTCGGGCCACTTTTCTGCCCTAAACATGCAATCTGGGCCCCCCAACAAATATTTGGTGATGGCTTTTGTTTTGTCCTTCACACTAGTTTTCTAGAATATCAGATTCTTGGGTTCCCTTTGGCTGTCTTTAGAGTCACCAGATCTTCCACTGGCAGTAGAGTCTTCGTGGTTTCTTCGCGCTCAGACACACCTGAGGTCTTCCACTCCAGCTCAGGCCCTCCCTAGGTGCCCTTCCTGTGATACTGACCATCCTGTACTCCCAACACCACTCTCGAGCTGCTGCCTCCGGGATGCAATTGAGACCATCAGTGACCACTGGATCTCAAGGCACCCCACCTCCCCCACCACCATCACCCTTCTCAGAGAGCCCTGCCTGTCTGTACCCATAAAACTGTCACAAGGAGCCAGGTCTGCTCTGCACATGTAGAGCAGTGCTGGCCACCTGGGACATTTCAAGCCAGCTCTGGTGGACCAAATCCTCACACGGGAGCTGGATTTGTGAAGTCCTGCCCTGCAACTGCCCAGGTGGAGACCCTAGGGTCTGGGGAGCGTAAATGACTGGCACTGCAGCAGACCGGAAAGCCTGTCCCACCAGAGCCATCCCAAACCAAGCCCAAGTTGCCCAAGGCTGAGGTTCAGGATCATCTGGAACGTGTCTGACTTCCCTGAGTTACTCCCATCTGTAGCACAGACTACTCTGTGACACCGACAGAGTGTGTCTCAGGATCACCTACCAGCGCACCTGCAGAAGGGTTTTGGTGGCAATTTGCAAGAGAGGACAGGGCTTGCGGGAGAGCACCTGAAGGAGGACCATCACAGACCAAGGTCCCCTCCGTGGACAACAGATCAACACGAGAGTTCCCGGATTGGGGGAATTGATTTCCTGATAGCAAATCCAAGGACAAGGCCTTGAAGGATGAGAAACTAGGGACAGAGAGGTGCAGTGGGGATGGTGAGTCAGGAAAACTGCCTGAAGGGACGAGCTCAGTGCCAATGAGCTGGACACAGGCGGCCCCTTTGGGTTGAAGAGCGAGCCCTGTGAGCTAATGCGTCCAAAGAATGTGTGGGAACTTGGCCAGGAGAGGAAATCCACGCTTCCTCACAAATCAGCCGTGTGTAAGTAAGGTCTCGGTCAAACGAGGGTCATACCCTTGACTTGGTTGTTCTCAACCACTGACCGTGGGCCTTGCTTGACCAACAAAGAGTACAGGATAAAATGCAGGATTTGTTTTTTGGGGTAAACGTTTCTCTACTAAGTGAGACATTGCCACCATTCTTCCATAAGCACTCTGAAATTAAGGAGTAAAAACTGTTTTGGGCGCCTGGCTGGCTCCGTAGGTAGAATGAATGACTCCTAATCTCAGAGTTGTGAGTTTGAGCCCCATGTTAAGGGTGGAGATTACTTAAGAATAAAATAATCTTAAAAACAAAACAGAAACCTGGGAAATTTTTGGAAGCCACACCAAGCAGCAATGTTAAACCTGTCAAGGCAAGGTCAGCAGCTGGACACAGGCTCGCTACAGTCTCAGGCACCAGCAGCCCCATCCACGTCTCCTGTATGCACTGGGTTAATGCGCAGGCGACTTGCAGACCCAGGCACTGAGCAGCACGAGAAGACACAGCCCTGGGAAGTTGGAGAGCCTCAGAGGAGGAGGTGGCCGCGGCCCCCAGTGGAGCACAGGTACCTGCCGCTGCCCTTGGCCGCCCACAAAGCCTCTGGGCTGCAGCCCCCATGGGAGAACGTGCAGGGGCAGGGTCTGCAGAGAAGCAGGGAAATTCCACAAACTCACTGTGTCTTACTGCGCAGTTGCTAACGATAACGAACAGACATTTCCATGGCCTGAAAAACTAAAGACAGTGAACTGTGACATAGACACCAAGCAGTTTATAAACGATCTGGAATCACGTGTTCCTAAAAAGCCCAAAGTGGAAATGCTAACACCGGCAATAGAATTAATCCTCATACTGGTGGACCTGAGAGATGGGCTGCAGTGGGCTCCGCACATGCAACACAAGACAGATAAAAATTCAAAACGACACCTCTGCTGTAAGGACTTTGAAGACCCCAAAACAAAGCAGTGAGAGAGTAAGGGGACAGGTGTCAGGGACCTGGGAATGTGTGTGGGAAGTTCCAGAGGTCAAAACCCTGAATCAGTGTGGTCATGAGGAGGCCAAAGATTGCTGCAGAGGTGCTCAGGGCAGGGCTCCCCTGCAGTGGCCCCCAGGATGGTCCCTGGGCCGGCATCTGGGAACTTGGATCTGAGGAGGGTCTCCCACTCCCAGCACTGATAAGAGGGGCTCCTGATACTGACACTGTGCAAACAACAAGGTTGATGCCGAACACTTGCTCTCCTCTCGGGACTCTGGGATTTGGGTCTGTGCCGGGCAGGGGAGGGTGCTCACACGACTGGGTGCTGAGTCCCTAACAAGCATTACTGGCAGACAACACTGCAGGGGAATGGAGTGTGTTCTGTGTGACCCCCAGGAGAGGGCTCTGAAAGCTGGCGCCTGTCCCTTCCAGACTTTGCCTGCATACTCATCCCTTTACCAGCCCTGGAACACAGGCTAGCCCCATGCCTTATCCACAAAATACAGCCCTGGAAGGTGGAAGAAGGGTGTTCTGGATGAAGACAGTGAAGAAGAAGACAGTGTTCTTAGAAGCCCACACACAGGCCCATGAGAGGCCACATACAAATGCAGGACAAGTAGGAACAGCTGAAGGGGGCCAGGAGTTATCACAGGAGCAGATACAGCCAAATAAATACACACAACAGGCCATGTTACACTTTCTGATGGGACTTCCAAAATGAATGAGCTCCAAATATAAGGTATATGGAGTACCAAAAATAAAAGCAGTTTCTCTCTTTCCCATGGGTAGAATTGTGTCCCCTGAAAAGACTCTTGTGTCCAACCCCTAACCCCCATGCCCGGGGACATGGCCTTATTCAGAAGTAGGGGTTTTACAGACACCATCAGGTGACGATGAAATCACGCCGGCGTAGGGTGGGCCCTGAATCCAATGCCTGGTGCCTTGCCAAGAAGAGTGAAATTTGAGGCTCGTGTGATGGGCCCATCAGCCAAGAAACACTCAGGACTGCAGTGGCCACCAGGAGATGGCAGACAGGCAAGCAAGGGTCCTTCCTGGGAGACTCTGGAGCCATAAGGGGATGTACCTCTGCTGCGCTGAGCCTCCAGTTTGCAGCCCTCAATGGGTGTAGCCATAGCAAGCTCACATGCCGACTTCACTGGGCAGAGTGTGTGACGGGACGCATCCTGCACCACGCAGTGCCAGAGCCAAAGCTTTCCCAAGCTGCAGGTATGTCAAGGAGAGTCTCATGAAATTTTTTACCCCATGCAAAGGGGAATCAATTGACTTGTCATGTGAATGGCTCGAGTCCTGATTTCAAAATCAATCATGCGGGTGCCCAATCTATCAATCAGTCACTTCTGCTCTGAAAGAGGCAGAACTTCTGACATGCAGCTTCACAAAGTTAGCTGACACAGATCAAGTCCACATAAGTGGTCAAAGGACAGCCTTCCCTACCAGTTGAACTTGTTCTCAGTCGTCAGAGGCCAGGAGAAAGGAAAGACTATAAATATCCAGGCTTCTTGCCACTTGGTGGGATTAAGCTCTGAAAAGGGCTGCTCATGAGTGGGGAAATATTTTTAAATTCTACGTATTAGAATTGAAAGAAAAGTCTTCACTCCCAAATCATTTGTCCAAGGTGATCAAAATTTTGAAGACAGACTTTGGAATCCTAACCCCACAGGGCAGATTTGAACCACATACATGCCCAGGAGTACCAAAAGCACAGGACGGCGTCCCTGGCCTGGGCCAAACTGGAGATGTGGACAAGTGGATGGATGACTCACAAACTGATAAGCAACCAACGCCAAAGAAGGCGCAGTGTGAGAAATACTTTACAATGTCCAAAGCTCCAGAAGGGAGCTTAGCGTCTTCAGTTTCCACATTCGAAGGACTGAGAGATTCTGTATCCAAGGGGGTGAAGTCGCTCTCCCAAAGTCACATGGGAGAGGAACAGGCTGGGCGAGTCTGGGGCTCCTGGCCTCCCATCCCCTTCTTACACTGCATCCTCCCACGGCCTTGTGGCCCTGGGATCCCCACCAGAACACCCTGTGCATTTCCACACTCAGTGTGTCTGGCAGATGAGAAAATGGTGCTCCAACAGGCAAAAATGCGTTTCCCAGGATCCCCCACCCCCAGCCCGTGGTCGTGCTGGGACCAGACCCCGGCTCAGCCCTCTTTCCTTTGCTTAGCACTGCCTCCTGAATTCTGGGGAGGATTTGCTCTGGCCGGCAGTGGGGAGGTTTCCTTGAGCTTTGGGGGGTGAGGAGTCTTTATTGGGTTGAGAGGTGGAGGGCACCTCCCTGGGTGAGAAGAGAGAAGGAGAAGGAATGACCTTGTGAACCGGACCTAGAACCAGGCCCTCCCCAGCTCACTGCTGCAGCACAACCAGTATGGTGTTGTGGGGGGCAGGTGTGGTGGCCATTCAGACCAGGGGCTCAGACCTAACTGCTGTCATGGGGAAAATTAGGAACCTGGGGTCTGCATGGGGACACCCAAGTAGGTACAAGTTCTCCCCGGTGGCTCCGGATTACCCCACAGGCCAAGGGTGCTGCTGGGTCTATATCCAGGTCCTAGCCTTTATCTGGCCCTCTGGGAGGATTCAGGGAACACCACCGACCATGAGGCTCCCCGGACACACTCATACTCCAAAGACCGCAGAGCGACACTGCCCACCCTTGCACTTTGAAATCCAGCCTGCCCTCTCTCCTGTGGGACTGAGACAGAATCACACCCCAGCTCTGCCTTGACCAGCGCATGAACCTGGGAGGTCTTCTCCCCCTCCACACCCCCTCTGCAGACATGGGAGTAGGCTCACTGTCTCTGTGGTCCATGCTACGAGGTGGCTGGGGCAGGTGTTCCTGCCCAGGCCAGGAACATCTGGAAATAGATTTAGACATAGAATGTCCCAGGGAAATAAATAAATAAATAAATAAATAAATAAATAAATAAATAAATAAATAAAAGAATGTCCCAGGGAGAGTGGCAAGCAAGTCTTGCCCCTGGGACTTATGACCATTTCTTGCTTTACTTGTCAGTAAAGAGAATCATCCCTGGGTCCCACATGCAGGGAGCTTTGGGGCTTGACCTCCCTCAAATTCAATCACCCCTGTGGTCACCCTGAGTTCAGGGAGTGGGCAGTGTGTCTGCAACTGGCTACTTGCAGGCTGGCACAGGAGGGCACAAAAAGACTCTTCTGAAAGGCACCTCCCCTTTGGCTTACGCAGCCATTGCTCTGATTGGGGCTCATCAGATCCTTTCATTCAGCAAACCCCTGAGGACTTCCTCTGAACCAGACGCAGTCCCGGTCAAGGGCCTGGGAGCACCAGTGTGGAAAGCTGGAAATGCACCTCCCAGGAGCCCTTCCATGTGGCCACAGAGCTTGGTGGGCCCAGCCCAGTGTCCTCCATGCTGGAGCTGGGAAAACACAGCACAGAAGGAAGGAGGCAGGGTAGGGAAGGAGAGAAGGTCTGTGAAGCCCATTCAAAGAGAAGGTGGAAGTCAATCGATGTCTGGGCACCAAGTGGTGCGAGGACTTTACTCATCTGGTCCCATTTGAGCCTCCCTGCGACCCCATGGCTGACTGTACAGCAGAGGCTCAGAGGGGGCTGTGGGGTGGCAGTGGTGGCACCCAGCTCAGACTGGGCAGCCCTGGGACCCCTGCCTCCCCCCACACCACACAGCTCCCTGAAGGCCCCCACTCACAGGTCAGACTGGCCCACACCCACGTCCCCAGCTGGGTGGGGACCAGTGCTGGCACGCAGAGCCCCGCTCCCAGCTGCCGAGCCGGCCGCAGAGAGGGACCACAGGCGCTGTGGCCAAGCTTCCAGCTGGGGTGGGCAGCAGCAGCCCTGGGAACACAGGGCCAATGGGGAACTGAAAAACAGCAGGCCAACCCAGCTGGAGTGGGGGAGCCCGGTTCTCAGGGACTCTGCCTGGGGGCAAGGTCAGCACCACATCCTGGGCCCTAATGGGAACCATGCATGGTGTCAGGTCCAGGGATGTCCTCTCCAGTACACCCTCCAAGCACCGATACAGGGGCCCCATTCCACTCCCACCTGCACCACCCTGTGCTCGGACCAGCCTTGCCTGCCCTGCTATTTGTGGGGCCCCCACACCCGAGATGTCTGATGACTCTCATCATCAATGCCCGCCCCTCAATAATTAAGGAACCTTATCCCCTTTGGTTCTCAGTGAGACACTCAACACCATGCCAACTGCTCTCTATCATTTGGGACACCTTTCTAAACCTACTCAGACATGACATTTCTTACTGGAAAGTATGGGGTGGGAATGGGTCCTCCTGGTCAAGAATAGAGTTTGTGGGTGACACTTGAGCTCTAATACAGCCACTGTCTTCTGAGCTGCCTTCACCACATGACCTCAGGTTTAATTTATTCCAAACTCTGTTCTCTGGGGAGTCATTCTAACTCCTGAAATCCACGTATGAATGGGGCTTTGTCGCCCCTGAGTGTCAAGGGGCAGGAGAGCCCACTACCCACCCTCTGGGAGAGAGCCCCAGACTCCAGTGTCCAGCCTGATTCATTTGCTGTCATCTGGGCAGGTCATCCCTGTGGCTGTCTCTCAGAGACCAAGCCAAGGGGATCCCTGGGTGGCGCAGCGGTTTGGCGCCTGCCTTTGGCCCAGGGCGCAATCCTGGAGACCCGGGATCGAATCCCACGTCGGGCTCCCGGGGCATGGAGCCTGCTTCTCCCTCTGCCTGTGTCTCTGCCTCATTCTCTCTCTCTCTCTCTGTGACTATCACAAATAAATAAAAATTTAAAAAATAAAAAAATTTAAAAAATAAAAAAAATTAAAAAAAAAAGAGACCAAGCCAAGGAGCTGGGGGCCAAGGTCTCACCACCGAGGAGGGCAGGGAATGGAACTGAAGGTCTCCCAGGTTTCTGAGCACTAGGAGTCACCATCCCAAACCGCGTCACCACAGAGGGCAGTTTCCACATCCAGGCTGAGGGCCTGCTTGGGTCCAGAGCCTCCCCGCAGGTGCCAAGGATCCGGGGATGCAGAGATGCAGGCAGTTCCACCAGCTTGAGGACTCAAACCGACATCAATGCTCCTTCAGGCGTTTGCAATGCCCAATGTCAATGGTTTTATCAACATCCAAAAGATGGGATTTTTTTTTAATTCCTTTATTCGAAATTTTACTTCATTACAAATTCTCAGAACAACATTCTCTCCCACTTTTCCAAGTAGCTTGTACTCCAAAGTCAAAGACAGAACCACTTTCGACTTTGTCACTACTTCATTCTGAGCTGGCTAGAAAGTCAACTGGTCCTCAGAGCCCAGGGCCTGTTTCGTGAGCCTCCTGTGGGGGCCGCGGTGTGCAGCCTCCCAGCCTCCTTTAATAGCAACCTTTGAAATAAGCTCCAAAGCTGTGAGCTTTACAGGCATTTGACTCTGTGTGATTCTGTCAACAGCTGCTCTGGGGTGGGGGTTATGATCCCCGAGTGTCAGAGGTGCCCCTGTGGCCCCAGGACAGTGCCTTCCAAACCCTGTGCAGCCTGACTACATCACTGCTAGGGCTGCTTCCTATAACACAGGGTCATCCTGGAGTAGCTTGAGACCACAGCTGTGTGCTGCCCTGCCTCAGCTCCTGCATGCCATGTGTCCTCACCTGTGGCAGGACACATTTGAAACTTCCTGAAGGACCCCTTGCTGGTGGCTTCCCTGGCGTAGGAAGTGCTTTCTCCCCCCATACCCTTGCACAGTGAGAAAGTAAATGGCCCTCACCAATTAGAGGCATCTAGACCACCAGGAGCAGTGTGGAGTAGGCTTGTCTCTTTCAAAGGCCATGTTCAGTGATGCCATGTTGGTAGCTTGGGTGACGGTTGGAGCAGCACAAGGACAGGCCAGCACTGGGATATCAGGGCTTTCTCTCAGTCCACTGGTTTCTAAAATCTGCCAGCACCCCTCTGGAGGAAGGAGCCACAGCAGGTACTAGGCTGTGTTCTGCTCATCAGTCTAATGAGAGATTGCCTTAGATGAACTCCTGGACCCAGGGTTCAGGGGAAGGGCCCAGAAGCCCAGGGCTGCCCCCTGGTTTCCCTTGAGAACTGACTTCCCTCTTCTCTGCTCCACATCAGCCCCTCCCTCCACAGTTGCTCAAGGCTGCTTATGTCTGCAGGGCTGACAGATAGGCCCGCTGAGGTGGGGACAGCCTTGACTCTCCTGGTGGAGCCCTTACTTTGCAGTCAGCACCTGTAAGGGATGCCCCACCTTCCAGGAAGTTGGGGCAATGCTGGCAGGCAGTGTTCACAGCCTGAATCCCAAGCCCCAACCTAATACCCACCAGGCAATGCCTGCCCCTGCAGAGAAGGATCTGGAATGTGGGCCCTGGGGTCGGGGGATTGAGACCTTGGGGTGGCATATGTCCCCTCGATCCAGTAATCCTACTCCATAGGGATCTGCTGGTCTCAAAGACACTGAACAAGTACATATCCCAGCTGGCTAGACTAGTATAAGAGACTTGTACTTATCAGCCCTGAAAATTCAGGGGGTTATGAGACTAGTATGTGCTTGTCCACAGCACCTGCACAGCCTCCCCCTCTAGACAGATCTGCACAGAAAGCCGTTCTGTAGAGTGTCTTGGCAGGCTCAGGGCCAGACAGCCCCTGCTGAGACATCTTGGCCCCCCCTCCTGCAATGAATGCCCGGGTGTTACACAGTGGGCCTGCAGCAGCACAGCTCTGCCCACAGTGGGGCTCTCCCAGCCTCCCAGCTCCACAGAAGCCTGAGTCCCTCCTTGTACTGCAGAAGCTGGTCCCTCTTTGCTCTGCCAACGCCCTCTGAGGGACCCTCTGAGCTGGGTGGGTGTGGAAACCATATCTGACCTTTCGCCTGCATACCTCTACGCCAGTCCAGTTGGCCAGATGGCTGTGCCGGTCCCCAGCAAGACGGCCCAGGTGCCCATCCTGGCCCTGCCACTTGCCAGCTGTGGACGTGGGCTGGGCCACAGACTGCCGCCCACTGTTTACTCAGCTTCAGGGTACAGGGCTTGGAGGACTGCACGAGAAGACACCTGGGGAGCTCTCAGGACAGCGCCCGGTGCCATGACCACACACAACACAAACACAAATGGTCACCAAGGGTGGCATTCAGGGCTTGGCTCTGTGGGCAGATTTCTTTTCCCTCCCTTCCAATTGCGCCAGGAATTCCTCAGTGGACCAGCAGATCCTGAGCTCCCTGTCTGGAAGTACACTGAGAGGCAGGAGGCTGTCCTCCCACCCAAACGTCTGGGGAAAACCCATACATTGCTTCACCAAAAACTTTTGTTGTCAGAGTGCTTTACCACATCGGGTTGAAATCTGCCCCGGACCTGCCACCCAGGGCGCACAGCCAGCCCAGTTCCTAACTCCTCTCCCATAAGACAGCCTCTACAAGTTGTAGGTCTGCCTGTTTCACCCTCTGTGAACACCCCCTGTTCTCCTTGCCTCATCTAGCTCCTTACTCCTCCCTAGCTTGAACTCCAGCTGCACCCTCGTGGATCAGCCTCCTGGCAACTATGGGGTTTATCACCAGGCAAAAATCAGGAGCCCCACTGAATCCCAAACCCCAGAAGTGCCCACAGTTAAAATCTGGCATGCATCCTTGCAGAAGTCTTTTTCAACAAAAGAAGCTATTTTCTAAACAAATGAAATGTAAGCTAAAGTGTGCTTCATTCTTTCCATGCAGTCTCCTCAAAGCAAAAGAAGTGGCTCTGTCTCCCCCTTTCTTTTTCTTGCTGGCTGGAATGCAGACGTGATGGCTGGAACCTGACCCTGATGCACTGTGCTAGGAACAACAGAACAGCACAACCGGAGAAGCTTAAGGATGCAGTAGCTGCATCAGCCTGGAGCTGCTACCTCTAGAGTTTTCTTTCTCTAATATGTGGGAGAGAAATGATTTGTCTCATGAAAGAACTATTTTTCTCATTTATTTCCCTTTATTCCTTTCTTTTCTCCCTTCTTTCCTCTTTCCCTTTCCCTTCTCTTCCTCCCTCCCTCCTGCCTTCCTGCCTTCCTTCAATACAGCCAGACTTAATTCTAACTGATAATCAACCTGATGCTATTTCCATTTGCCAGTGAGGGAGATCAAGCAGGAGAATAAATTGAGTGGAGCATCTCATCCCCTGTTCTGCAGGGAAACACCATCCACCAGAAGAGTCAGCTCTTTACAGACAAGCCGTGTACTGAGGAGGAGCACAGACCAGCCCCCCATGGTGGAGACATTTCCCAGGCAGGTCTGGAGGACACTCTGTCTATTCACCTGCTCCATCACAGAGCATAGCTCCTAACTTGCCCTCTGGCTCACTCTTTCGCCCTGGGGAGGGCCCAGCAAGGGGTCTGGGTACCAGGGGATTAGCCTGTCGTGCACAGGGCTGCATATGGCTATGCTATGAAGAGCACATATAGTTGGAGGAGAGGGGAAAGGAGAGAGAAGTGAATGAGCTGAGACCCCCCGCCCAGAAGCAGGTGTTAGACAACCACCACCCTCAGTTCTACCTCAGACCTCAGGCAATCCACTAGGCCTCCATGTCAGAATCTTCCATCTGCCTTCCCTTTCCCACCTGCAGAAGGCCAGCCTGTGTGGCCTCACAGAAGCCTCCACTGCCTGAGGAGCCTGCTAGCAGGTAGCTGAAGCAAGGAGAGGGAGGGAGGACGAGGCTGGTGGCCTCTCTTCACCGCCCTTCCTGGTATGACTGGCTGCATCCCTTCCCCCAAGATCACTGCTCCTCTAGGGGAGACCTGATGGAGACAACACCCTCCTTCCCATTCCAGAAATTTCTCCCTCCCCTTGTCCCTGCTGGCGTGGGGTGGGGACAGCTCCTCTG
Source organism: Canis aureus (assembly GCF_053574225.1). Taxonomy (NCBI): domain Eukaryota; kingdom Metazoa; phylum Chordata; class Mammalia; order Carnivora; family Canidae; genus Canis; species Canis aureus. The sequence continues at coordinate 22,135,050 of NC_135613.1, read as the reverse complement.
CTCCCACCCCGGGCTCTGAACTCTTCTTCTAGCTTCTGCTCCCCAACACACTCCCCCCACCTCTGAATCCTTTGAAATGAGTTTCAGACAAAGGGCCCTGCCACATCTTACTAATTGGGGGGTGCCCTCCCTGCCGGGGAACCTCTGGCATAACCCCACAGAAGCTCATGTCCTCGTCTATAAACATGGACGTAACACCTGCTCCTGGGACTGTGGCAAGAGCAACGCTGGGGATGGACACGAAGGGGCCTCATCAGTGGTCATGTACACAGCAGACACTGTGGACAGGGCTCCTGCTGACTATACATTCAGGGTGTGGCTGCCAAACCAGCAGCAGCGTCAGGTAGGAGGGCCCAGCACCCAAGAGAAGCGAGTGGACAGGCCTGCATGTCCCCTCTGGTAAGGCCACAGGGAAGCCTATGCTCACTCCAGACCCGGTGCCCACAGACCAGGCTGTGAGCAGAGGGGCTGGTGAGGTGCCTGAGGCCGTGGTGTGGAGGGCAGCCGCAAGACCACAGACCACTCAGACAGGGAGGCTGGAGACCCAAGGCGTCTTCACCCACTCTGTGACCTGCAGGGTAGACGAGCTTCAGACCTGACCTTAGAGTTCCACAGCTGCTGCAAGCAGAACTGAGACCCTGGGGGGTGGGGAGGGCAGCATGGAAGTGCAAGAAGGGACATTTGGGTTCCAAAGAAGGAAGACATTTCTGTCTGGCAAGGTGAGCTTTCTAAAATAGAATGCTTCCCATGAGGGAACAGGGTACCTGCACAGAGGATATCCCTGCAGTGATGTTGGGGGAATTGGGGGCAGATAAAGGGGCCATCCATAGAACTGTCACAGAGAACAAGGTCTCCTCTTATTTAGAAGGAGCCAGGTGTCCGTGGTCCTGCTGCGTGTGGTGCAAGCTCCGTCATGGAATGCTGAGTGACAAGAGCAGCTTACAGAAATGCATGTATAGTTGAGGACAAAAATAGTGATAATAACAGAGTTTGGATTTGAATAGAATAGGAAGCCACGGGGCACCCAGGTGGCTCAATTAAGCATCTGCCATCAGCTCAGGTCATGATCCCAGGGTCCTGAGATGGAGCCTGGCATCAAGCTTTCTGCTCAGTGGGGAGCCTACTTCTCCTTCTCCCTCTGCCCTTGGCAACCCCCGCTTGTGCTCTTTTTCTCTCTCAAGGAAAGAAAGAAAGAAAGAAAGAAAGAAAGAAAGAAAGAAAGAAAGAAAGAAAGAAAGGGAGAAAGAAAGAAGAAAGAAAGAAAGGGAGAAAGAAAGAAGAAAGAAAGAAAGAAAGAAAGAAAGAAAGAAAGAAAGAAAGAAAGAAAGAAAGAAAGAGAAAAATGCAATTGGAATAAATGAATGAGTGTAAGAGAAGAAGAGGCTCTTTCCTGCAGTAGAACGCCAACGATTGTATGGAACAATGGAAGTAAAAAAAAAAAAAAAATCGCCATTTGGCAATCCTAAAAGCAATGATTAATTAAAACAAGCAATACTCAAGAAAACTAAGAACCAGTGAAAGAGGGGTGGGGAGCTGAATTTTACATGGTCTCAAAGTATCTATCCCCAAAAGACTCACCAAATACAAACATGGGGAAGTGACTTCACAATGGAGAGACCTAGCAGCCACCACCTTAACGGAGCCTTCAACGCTAACGCCACCAGTTTGGACAGATCATCATGCACGCCCCCGCCCCAGTGGGATGCAGTGAGAAGGACTCTGCAATGTCCTAGCCAAAATGCGTAGCTTTCACCCCTCGTGAGGAAATGTCAGACAAATCTGAACTGAGAAGCATTTGACAAAAGACTAGTCTGTAATATCAAACAATGTTGAGGCTGTGAATGCCAAGGCAGAGCCCAAGAACTACTCCACACTGAAGACTGGTCGAGAAGGGGCCCTGGATTGGGGCTCGCTGCCAGGAGCAAGTGACTGGAACAAGGGGCCCCACCTGCTGGGAAATTGAAAGGAGTCTCTGGATGAAGGGTACACAGGAGTTCTTCAAAATATTCTTTGAAATATGTTTCTGTAAGTTTGAAATGGTTTTGAAATAAACAGTAACAACAAACATGAAGGGGAAAAAATGAAAGCAAGAGAAGACTTGATGGGGTGTACTGGAGCGCCTACTGATATGCACGGTGGGAGAGACACAGCACCTTGGACATGCACCTGCCAGATCCTGACCCTATGTCAGCTCTAGCCCCCAGGGGACAGAAGGACACATCAAAGGACACATGGGAGACACCATCCAACTCTAGCCCGTGAGACATTCCACGGGACAAAGACCCAGTGTCTCCAAGAAGTAGACGCAGGAAAGAGGAGGACAAGGCAGGCCTTATACATCAACATTTTTTAGATCCTTTTTTTTTTTTTTTTTTTTTTTAATTTATTTATGATAGTCAGAGAGAGAGAGAGAGAGAGAGAGGCAGAGACACAGGCAGAGGGAGAAGCAGGCTCCATGCACCGGGAGCCCGACGTGGGATTCGATCCCGGGTCTCCAGGATCGCGCCCTGGGCCAAAGGCAGGCGCCAAACCGCTGCGCCACCCAGGGATCCCCATTTTTTAGATCCTAATTCAAGCAAAACAACTTTCGGAAGATGTTCGTGAGAAAATCAGAAATCTGAGCGGGGCCTGGATATTAGGTGATCTAGAGGAATTACTGTGAACTTGTCTGGAGGGAATAATTGCATTGCTATGATTTTTTTTTTTTTCTTCAAATCTGCAGCTCTAAGTATTTAGACATTATTTGTGGATGGAACAAGATGGTGTCTGGAATTTGCTTTAAAATACCAGGGTCAGGGCAGCCTGGGTGGCTCAGAGGTTTGGCGCCGCCTTCAGCCCAGGTCGTGATCCTGGAGACCCGGGATCGAGTCCCACGTCGGGCTCCCTGCATGGAGCCTGCTTCTCCCTCTGCCTGTGTCTCTGCCCCTCTCTCTCTCAATCCTCTCTGTGTGTTCTCATGAATAAATAAATAAAATCTTAAAAAAAAAAAAATACCAGGGTCAAACAACCCAATGACCATTGGTGGAGGAATGGATAAATGAAATGTGACATATACATATAATGGAATATTGTTCAGCCATGGCAAAGAATCTGTGGCTGATGCATGAACCTTGAAAACATCATGCTGAGTGAGAGAAGCCCATCACAAGAGGTCAAATATTATTAGTATCCCACTTATATGAAGCACCCAGGTGGTCAAATTCATAGAGGCAGAAAATAGCACAGGGTCTCCCAGGGGCGGGAGGAGGGAGAAAGGGGAAGCCCCAGTTTAACGGGAACAGAATTTCTGTTTGCGAAGATGCAAAGTTCTGGAGATGGTGGTGGTGATGTTTGCACAACAATGGGAACATGCTTGATGCCACAGAACTGTATGCTTACAACTGGTTGAAATGTAACTTTTATGTTTTATATATTAGACCACAATAAGAAAAAATTACCAGGGTGGTGGAACCACATGCTGATAATCGAAGAAACTGGATGATGGGCATGGAGATTTCTCTTACTACTCACCCTACTTTTGTGTGTGTTTGAAATTTTTCCCCACTAAAATGCTTTTTTAAAAAACTTACTGTTTTTTAAAAGTACAGTTCAAACACTCAGGGGTGATGAGGATATGTATGGAAACCACATGGACAGATGCTCATGAGATTATGTATGGCTATACTGTATTTAAACCATGTGCAAAAATATGAATTAGGGAAAAAAGTCTGGAAGGAAACATATGGCAGTTACATGAGCTGTAGTGTGCGAGTGGCAGGATAATGGGTAAATTCTTCCCTTTCTAAACTCCTCTGGAGTTACCTGCACAGTGTTTAGAACTAGTCTGCACATACTCCAAAGCAGTCACAGAGGAGAGGATGTTAAAAAGCAAGATGTAGGGAGGGTGCCTGGTGATGAGGTGATAAACTTCCGGAGAGTCCCCAGGGGGCTTCCTGGAAGAGGCAGGCTGAAGTGTGGGCTGAGTGCTCCCAGGGCTCAGGGGCAGAGTGCATGAGTCCCAGCCCCTAGCCCTGGAAGCTGGACCCTTGCAGCATGTGTGCGGGACCCCAACGTGCCCACCCTGCACAGAGGAGCCCGCCTGCCCCGGCATGGGGGCACTTCCTGTGCAAACGCCAGGCAGCTGCAGCGTCCATGGGCTGTGGTTGCCCAGCCCCAATCTGGGCTCCAAGTTGCTCAACCTGCCATGCTTTTCCTGTTCCCCTTTTCCCCAGCAGGCGCAGCTTCTGCAGCGTGTGGTCCAGGCGGCTCTGCGGGCTCACCACAGGGAAGCACCGGCTCCCTACACAGCGAACCCCCCCCTCCCCAGAGCTGTTTCCATGTCTCTGATTGTTTTTTCCCTCCCTGGGTTGCTAAACAGCTTATGAAGAAACCCCTTTCTTTTGCTTTTTTAGTTTGGGGAAGGAGTCCAGAGCTGTTTGTGAAGAGGCTCTGACAGTCCAGCCTTGGTGGGGGGACAGGCACTGTGTGCCCCTAGAATGAGATGGAAGCAGCTCCCTTCCTCTGTCTCCCTAAGAAATGGTGCCCAAATGTGCATGGAGCTTGCACGATAACAACAACCCCTAGTATTTACTGTTGATCAGGGGAGGGAGCTATCCGTTGGCATCCTCCCGACAGTCCTCCCGACAACCCTCCACAGTGGGCCAGCTGTGACCCTGGATGTCTAGATGAGGAAGCTGCGGCTCGCTTAGGGAGGTGACACGGTTGACCTGGGTCAGGCAGGCAGAAGATCGACCAGAACTAGGACCACTTGCCCACGAGGGTTCCCCCTGCACAGTCCCCAGTGCTCAAGCACCTCCAGGGCCACACGGAAGGCTACAGGTGCAGGGGGCTCCAGGGTCCTTCAGAGAGGTGGAGAATCAGGCCTGAGTTCACCCCTCCTGGAAGGAAACTGCACGGGAAAGTGCCCCCAGGGAAGAACATTTGTGTGAGGACAATGTCATTTCTGGGGGATAGAGAGGGTAACTGAGGACAGGTCCTAAGTAGTGTTTTGATTCTCACATCCGATGGTCAGTCCACTGGGTTCACTGTATGATCCTTTATATGGTTTTGTAGGTCTGAAATATTTTATAATTTTAAGCAAAACAGAAAACACCCAACTGCATAGACCTCTTCTCCAACAGTGAGTCCAGACTCAGAAGAATATTGGCCAAGTGGCTGGTGCTCTTTGCATCAGAGACCTTGGGCCCCACTATTTATCCCCAGATACAGGCTCAGGATTCAAATGCCCAGCAGAAAAGTTAAACAAAGCAAGCCCCTTCCTGACCTTAGGGTCATAGCTGTGTGGAAGGCCACACCACTGCTCCTTGAGCTGAGCTGGGCCCCACAAACACGCACAGCCCTGCCCTTCTCTGTAGAACCCCAAGGGAGACCACTGACCATGCTCACACAGCAATGGGGAGTGGAGGAATCCGTTGTGTTTTTCAAGCCCAGGGAAAGAATATTTCAGGCTGCTCAGACATCTGAAGCATCCGACTCTGAGACCCATAGGGATCTTTACTGGGTAAACATTTCAAAGATCTGTTCTCTGCAAGTGGACAAAAATACATAATTCACTCACAACATAAATAGCTTGGCATTCAACTGCTGCAGTCCCTGGTTATATGCTATTATTTCAAAAACCCCGAAGAGGGTTTTTTGGCCAGTGACCAACGCTCAGTTTCCATGAGCACAGCCATACTCTCACAGGGGACAGGCTACACCTGTCCAGCTCATCCCACTAGACCTGAGCTTTTCATCTACCACGTGGGGAGGGGAGACTGGATCCACCACTGAAATGCTCCCTAGAGGTACAAGGTCCCTACATCAACCCTGTGAACTGCATTAAAGCCGGGGTCTTTAGCCACAAGTAACAGAAGCCCACCCACCATGACCAAGCAAAGGGGAGACCAAAATATGGAACCATATAACCAGGAATCTTGAGGTAGATCCAGGGTGACTGGGTTTGGAGACATACACAAAGCTGTTAGTATTCAGTATGTATGTGTGCGTGTGTGCAGTGTTTGTGTGTAAATCTATTCCTGTATCCTTGAGTATATGCATTGTGATGTGTATGCGTGTGTGCTTGAGTATGTGAGTACCTTGTATGTGCCTGTGTGTGTGCATATAGCATGTGCATGCTGTTCATGTGTGTTCACATTCCTGTGTCCACGTGTATGCACATTATGTTGTGTGTGCAAGCCTGTGTGCTTGAGTATGTGTGCACAGTGCATGTGTACAGGTGTGTGAGTGAAGGGTGAGGCCAGGCTTCACAGAGAATTCGTGGTGACACTCAGAGCAGACCCTGGAGTATTTTTCTGTGTTGCTTCAGACTCTGGAAAGAAGTTAACCCCCAGAGAGAGGGCAGCCCTCCACACCTTCCCAGGGGCAGCCCCTGTCAGGCAGCTGCACTTTCCACACACCTGTGTTGTGTCCTTCACAACAGGTGGAGGCACCACGAGGACCCCAGCCCTGGGCACCTTGCTCCCTCTCACTGCCATGTGTGGCTCCGAGATCTTCCCTGCTGCTGCTCACGGACCTGTGGCTTCCAGACAAACTGCTGCTATGCCACATTCTTTTCTCTTCCCCTCCCGATAAACATGGGATTGTTTAGCACTTCTATTTTAAGCAGTGCCTCAGGGCCTATCCTTAGATGCTGTGCCGGTCCCCAGCTTTCCTGGGGTGGCCACGCCCATATTCCCCTTCCCGCCCCCTACTGACCAAGGAGGGCAGGCAGGGAACCCTAAGATAACTGAGGGTGGGAAAGGGGAGGAGGCGGACAGCAAGGGAGATGGATGTGCAGATACCCGCCCTGCCACGGCCTCTGTCTCCTCCCATCTCAGAACCAGGAAAGACTCCAGCGTGGCATCCAGGAACTTTTTAGCATTCTTTGCAGATCAGTGTCAGCTTGAGACTCCTGGTACTTGGGTTCACGGAAGTGACCCATTGAGCCTCTGAACGTGATCACATGCCCAATTCTGTGTGTTCACAGGTGCTTCTGGGGAAAGGAGTCTCAGCGTTTGTTGGATTCCCAAAGATGATGCTGACTCCAAGTCTTTGAATCTGTGTGTTTCAGTTGGGTTCTTCCTGTTATGAATAACAAACAAACAAAAAGTCCAACTTAAGCTGGTTTGGGCAAATAAAGGGGAAAAATGGAACTTATTGGCTCATGCAACCAAAAGGTCCAGGAGCAGCTGGGCTCAAGTGAGGCTGAATCCAGGGCTCGAATCATATCCCCAAAGCAGCGCAAATGTCTCTCCATCTCTGACCCAGCTTCCTCTGTGGGCTTTGTCATCAGGTGGGCTCACTCCACTCAGGTCCTCCAGTAGGTCCAGATTCACACTGTTGCTGTTCCATGTGTGGCAGAAGAAGCACTTTCCCTCAGTGTCCCCAGCAGACATCCTGGAATCCAGTGCACCAAGGCAGGTCATGCGTGCATCCATGAACAGATCCCTCTGGTGGAGGACGGAGATGCTCCGGTGGGCTCAGGAGTGATGAGTCACCAACAGAAATCCAAGTAGTGTATGAGGAAGGGGTGGTGGCACAGGGCAGAGGCAATAAAGGTCAGTCCCCTGCACTCTGAAAAAGGCTAACTCCTTAGACAATCTCAAGCTCCAGTAGTTTACTGTGGCCAGTTGTGGGTGAGAGCTGGCAAGCCTGGTGCCATCTGCAGGGATAGCCTGCTGTGGGGTTGAATCGTGTCCCCCAGAGAGGTGTTGAAGCTGTTGAAGTCCTAACCCCAGTACCTGTAGGCGTGACCTCATTTGGAAACAGGGTCCTTGCAGATGTCACACTGAACTAGGGCAGGCCGTAAACCCAATGCCAGGGGTCCTTACAAGAGAAAGGAGAAGGAAACTGGACAGACACAGGGAAGGCCACCTAATGATGGGATAAGAGACCAAAGCGCAACAGTCAGAAACCCAAGAATGCCAGGAGCCACCAGGAGCAGCAAGAGGTAGGAAGCATCCTCCCCTACATTCTCTGGAGGAATCACAGCCCTGTCCACACCTCGATTCTGGACTTCTGCCCCCCATAATGGGGAAAGAGTGATTTCCTGTTGTTTCAACCCCCAGCCAGGACTACCTTGTGTCAGTAACCACAGGATACTCGTCCTCTGTCTGACCCTGACATCAGGCTATGAACCAACAGTGCATCCAGGAGCCCAACATGGGTCCTCGTTGCCCAGCCCATCTCCTTGCGGCTCCAGAACAGTGGCTTTCCCAGACTCAGGAGGATCCCAATCTGGTGTTTTCCAACAGGGGCTTGGGGAGGTTTGAGGAAGTGGTGACCCTAATGGCTGGGAAAGTCCTCCAACGCAGCCTGTGACTCTGCTCTACAGGTGACCCCAGCAAACTCCTGATCAAAGGGAAAAGCCCATAAGACTCTTCTAACCCAGCATGTGTGTGCAGAGACACCTTGGCAGCACCAGCAGCCAACATGGCTATTGGCCGAGAATCCCCAAATGTGAAATTGCTACTTAAATCCCCTTGCTGTCACACCTTCTGACACGGGTTGTCGACTCCAGCTAGAGCTCTCTGGTATCTGGACACTGGATTGTCTCAGTATCCAATGGAAAAGCTAACTCAAAGTCATCCCAGACCAAGCCGGTCTCACGGGCTCATGCCCTCTCAGCACAGGTCCAATCTGATGGCTGTGCCAGGATCCTCAGGCCACCATGGTTCAAAGTGGAACACTCAGGCACTGCAGAAGGACAGACCAGGGTTTATATCCTGACTCTACCATCTACTTGGCATACAGCGCGTCTGTAAGTTGTTCAACCTATCTCAGTGTCCCCAATGGGAACAGATAAATGTACTTTCTACCTCATAGCCCTGCAGTAAGTAGTAACTGAGATAATACACAATATAGAGTTGGCTTGATTATATCATGCCCAAGCACCCATTTAGTAAATACTTATTTAATACCTATTATGTGTCAGGTGATATCCTAGAAACTAGGGTTACAGTGGGAAACAAAATAGACAGGTGTTTTAGAGTTTATGAAAATGAAGAAGGTGATAATAGTGATGAGAATGATGATGGTGATGGTGGTAACGATGGTGGTGGTGATAGTGGCGATGATGATAGTGGTAATAGTGATGATGATGGTGGTGATGGTGATGGTGAGGGTGGTGATGGTGATGGTGATAATTATGATTATGGTGAAGCTAAGATCCTCTCTAGACCATGAGGTCCTCATGAGCAAAAGCTGTGTCTCCCATTTCCTGGTTCCCTCAGTGTCTGGCACAGTGTCTTGCACACAGTATGCACTAAAGAAATGTATGTTATTCATGGACTTATTCTTCAAGTTGCTTGGGCAGGGGAGAAGAACCCCTCCAAGGGTAGTTCAAACTGGCCTCCATGCAAATGTCTTTGAAGTCATGTGTTTTATCTTTAAAACTGACTTAAGCTTTTCATTCCATTCTATGGTATATCCATGTTTGTTTTACTTATAAACAAGAAGAACTTATTTCCAAAACTTTGAGTTAAAATTATGCCCCCAAGAAAACATACCCTGTTTATTCCTGTGGCTTTTGAGATACTAACCACACATACATCAACCCCCTCAGGCCACCCTACATGCATTTGGAGGTCCAGAGCCCAGGGCCAGAAGCATGAACCCAAGCTGTTGAACACTCTTGAGGAAATGCCTCTTCCTCCTAGTGGTGCCAGGGCCAGGGGAGTGAGAAGGTCAAGGCCCTGAAGGCAGCTTGCACACTGCTCTGTGCTCCAAAGGGCAAGGAGCTTGAGCCTGGGTTCAGCGACGTTATGCTGAGAGCCAAAAGATGTCAAAATAAGAAGGCCCTGGCAAGGTCTCTGGAAGGACGCCTGGGTGGCTCAGCAGTTGAGCGTCTGCCTTCGGCTCAGGGTGTGATCCTGGGATCCAGGACTGAGTCCTGTATCGGGCTCCCTGCAAGGAACCTGCTTCTCCCTCTGCCTGTGTCTCTGCCTCTCTCTCTGCGTCTCTCATGAATGAATAAATGAAATCAAGAAAGAGAAAAAGAAAGAAAGAAGAAAGAAAGAAAGAAAGAAAGAAAGAAAGAAAGAAAGAAAGAAAGAAAGAAAGAAAGAGAAAGAAGAAAGAGAGAGAGAGAAAGAAAGAAAGAGAAAGGAAGGAAGGAAGGAAGGAAGGAAGGAAGGAAGGAAGGAAGGAAAGAAAGAAAGAAAGAAAGAAAGAAAGAAAGAAAGAAAGAAAGAAGAAAGAAAGAAAGAAAGAAAGAAAGAAAGAAAGAAAGAAAGAAAGAAAGAAAGAAAGAAAGAAAGAAAGAAAGAAAACGGTAGGTAGGTCTCTGGAAACTTCATTTTCCCTGTAAAACCCCAGTGGTCCCAGGACATGGGCCGCATCATCAGCCTGCACAGACCCTGGGTCCTGAAGCAGTGTGTCCATCCCAGGAGCCCCTGGTGATGCCATCAGTTGCCATGTATGGCCAGCATCTGCAAATCATCTCTGGAACCCTCCTAGCCACCCAAGGGCAGCCGTCCTGCTGCTACACCCCTTCAGATGGTGACAACAGGCAGGAAGAGGCAGGGCATGCACCCAGGCTACTGGGCCAACCAGAACTCAATGCAGAGCCTGGCTTCCCCACCTCATGCTGCCCAGCTCCGAGTCTCTGTTTCCCTATTTCTAAAGTAGTCTCCTACATGACGTTTTTCAGCTGTTACATAACAGCCAGCCTCAGAGCGTGAAGTAGAAAGTGGCTCGTGGATAATTTGATAACAACATGCATTCAGAAGTAAACTGAAATTTGCTGAGCAGATAAAAATGCTTCTCACTTGAGCCTCGAGAGCAAGGCTGCCATCCTCCCCATCTCAGAAGTCTGGTGTCGTGCTCACTTCGGCAGCACATATACATATAAAATCAGAGGTCTGGTGTTGATGAGGAAAAGAACAAGGGGGAGCCCATCAAACTCATGTCCTCCCCTGCCCGGGGCCACACATAGATCTGAGCTTCTCAAGCCGGAGAAGGTGCTCTCACCTCTGAGGTGAGCAGTACTGGAAAGCCTGCAAAAAGCCATGCATTGGGCACCTGGGTGGCTCAGTGGTTGAGCGTCTGCCTTCGGCTCAGGTTGTGATCCTGGTAGTCCTGGGATGGAGTCCTGCATCAGGCTCCCCACAGGGAGACGTTCTTTTCCCTCTGCCTATGTCTCTGCCTCTCTCTGTGTCTCTCATGAATAAGTAAATAAAATCTTAAAAAAAAAAAAAAAGCCATGCATTTCTCTGGGGTGAGGTGGATCAATTTCACTTGCAATTTGTGGAAATAATTATTTCCATTTTCAAACAAACACAGCAGCGTGGTGGAGCAAACTAGAAACCACCTGTGAATGTTCACAACCAGACAAGAGACTTTCAAAGAAATATCACGCCCAGCAGGACAGTTCAGGCCACTGCCCAATAATCCAGATTGCACAAACTCTCCTCCAACTTTTCAGGAAACAAGTCTGACAAGGGGAAAAATGTTGTAACACAAAGCCGGCCTCTGGGGGCTCCAGCACGGAGCCTGGGTGCCACCTGGTGTTCACATGGGGTATGATAGCCAGTTCTGTGCCACCTCTGAAGATGTGCCAAGAGAGGAGACCCTGCATTCAAGACCACCCTCCCGTCTCTGCAGCTGGGCTCCTACTTGGTGAACAGACTCGTTTGAGTAAGTGGTGCCTCGAAAGCACCTGTGGGCTTGTTCATCCCAGACTTGCTTCCCTAGAGGTCCTGGTTTAGGAACCCCAAGGTAGGGCAGAGGTCCAAGGGTCCCACCCATTTCCCAGGCCACCTGGGAATGAATGCAGTGGTTTAAACCCGCAATTGAGTCACCTGGGGTAGATTTAAACCCTGCAAATACACTTAGGGTGAGGTCCATGCTTCAGTGCCTTCAAATGGTTGCCAGGTCACCCTACTTTGCAGCCTAGGCTGAGGAACACCAAAACAAGCCTGTGTCACTGTGCACTTCCTCATATATGTCAGCATCCTTGGGAGGATGCCTGCTTTCAACATGGCTCTGTGACCAGCCAATGCTCCCGGTCATCCTGGGACCAAGGAGCTCCAGGATATAGAGGTCACCTGCATGGACTTTTCCTGTACCCTAGGGATACAGAGCTTTTGAGCTAAAACTGTGAACGTCCCAGGCAAACCTGGCAAGTTGTTCACCCTCATCCTCACACCTTAGATCAGCAATGATGGGGCCTGGACCTCCATGTGTGTATTTTTTGAGAGTGGCAGCCAGAGAGTCCATCTATTCTTACAGGGGCCTGTAATCCCTTGAGGATGACCGTGCTGCTCCCCACCCTCAACTGTGATGCATGTCCTACCGGTGCACCAGGTGAAAACCGGCAATGCACCATACAGCTATGTTTATGGACGGAATGGGATTCCTAACATCCATTCCAAGAGGAGGTGCTGCCTGTTGGGCAGATCTGGGAAGAGATGGCTCAGCTGCTGTGACATACTGGTCAGCTGGAGAAGTGGGTACCAACCGTGGCTGATTTGGGTGTTGACTTTTGGTTTGATTTGGGGTCAGGGAAGTGGTGGCTACTACAGGAGCAAGAAGAAACTATTTGGAAAGATCCTTAGAGGTTGACTCATCCTAGGGCTTGGACATGTCACTCAGTAAACATTTACTGAGCACCTACTGTGTGCAGGAGTTGTATAAGGCACTCAAGCAAAGACAGCAACCCGGCAGGCATCGTTAGGACTCTGGTGCCGGCCACCTGGGGTTTGAATCCCAGCACTGCCTTGACGGGCCGTGTGATCTTGGCCAAGTCACTGAACCTCTCGGTGCCCCCATCCCTTAATTTGTAAAATGGGATAAATATCTCCCAGCTGTTATGAGGAAACAATGCCTAAGAGCAGTAAACCAGGACCAGGACTGAGCTGGTGGCAGCACACTCGACTCCTCACCAGCCTCTGTGGGGTTTAGGGCTTAGGCAAGCCATGGAGTGAAGTCTGCTATTCACCTAGCAGAAACCGACGCTCTGAAGGAAGCCAGATAGTAAGGTAATATTGGCATTAACCTGTGAAGCATTTCAAAGGACCCAGAAGACTTAACAGAAATTCAAAAGGGTGTCTAAGACTTGCTATCAAAAAAGTGCTATGTACTTCTTCCTAGTAACATCTTTATCCCTTCAAATACCAACATCAAAGTTACATTAAAAATACACGTTCAACTTTCCACCTGGACCAGGGCTTCTGGAACAGCTGCTAGGCTGATCCTGCAAGCTGGGAACTACTCAGAACCAGACTCAGCTGCTGTGACGGGAGGAACCACCATGGCTGGGTTTGAATAAGCATGCGGGGTGACACAATCAGTGTAGAGAAGCTGACCACAAGCTAACGGGAAGCAGACAGGTGACAGGAAAGAGACAGGAAGCAGACAGGACATAGGAAAGAGGACACAGGAAGCAGACAGGACACAGGAGAGACAGGAAGCAGACAGGTGACAGGAAAGAGGAAGCAGACAGGACACAGGAAGTAGACAGGAAGCAGATAGGACGCAGGAAAGAGGAAGCAGACAGGTGACAGGAAAGAGGAAGCAGATAGGACACAGGAAGTAGACAAGACACAGGAGCAGAGAGGAAGCAGGTGGGACACAGGAAGTAGACAGGATGCAGGAGAAGACAGGAAACAGGTCGAAGAAGTAGACAGGACACAGGCAAGACACAGGAAGCAGGAAGGACACGGGAAGTAGACAGGATGCAGGAGCAGAGAGGAAGCAGGTAGGACACAGGAAGCAGACAGGAAGCAGAGTGCACATGGAGCCATAGTTGATGTTCGTAACTTCCATCTTCCACTCGCCGTCACTGGGAAGGGGTGGTCCATAGAAATACCTCCTTGCTTCATTATTTGATAGACATCATCAGTGTGGTTTTTGGCTTTGCTCCCTAGTTACTGTTTTTATCTGGGGATTCACAGAAACTCAAAAAGTATGTCACCATAGGCTTCATCTTCCTAGAGCCCCTTCCCCTTGCTTTCAACCTCTAGCCCCCAGAACTGGTTGTCATTGTGGTCACTGTCCCATTCAGCCAGCACTTGGGCCAACTTGCCTACATGGTTTCCATTTCCTTTGCCCTTCCACTTTACAGCTCACTCCTTCCTTCCAAACTGTTTCCTTCTTTCTATTCAGACTGTCCCTTCAACACCTCTCTCAACAAAGACTGGTTAGTGATAACTCTCACCTGTCAAGGTCCTTTTTCCTGCTCTTTGTAATAGTTTAGCGGATTATATCATTCTAGAGGAAAGTATTGCTCCATTGCCTTCTGGCTTCCAGGGTTGTTTGACAAGTCTATTAGCTGTCCCTTTGGAGGGAATGAATCTTAAATTGTGCAGGGTAAAAAGCTGCCAGCTAGTAACAAGGTGAACATTGAGTGAGAGGCGAAAATCAGTCAAAAGGGACAAGGTGTGTTTTCAATGGCAAGGAGCTCTCCCACATTAGGGGAGGAGTAGCTGGGGAGGGCCTCTGCAAATGGCCCCATGTGGAGACCAAGTGCCTAAGTCTGTTGGGAGCCCCATTCAGAGGCACAGGGACCCCTCTAGCCTCTTTGGTGTTTCCCAGAGCCCTGCCCCGGCTTCCTTCCTCTCCTCCATGGTGCTTTGGCTCTGCTCTATCCTCCCCTGTGCCTTCCTTTGAGTCTGGAACAGTCTCCACCTGCCACCTGTACCTCCACTCTAGTTTTGGCCTTCTAGTCTCAGCTCACATTGATGTTCTAGTGTGCTCTCCCAACCAACCCCAACTTGTTCCCACCCCCATTCTGAACCTCTCTCCATCAGCCCTGAGGAGCACTATTACATCTTCCCATTCTGCCCATTGTTGTACCTGTCCTCGGTGTTCCTGTGGGCCCCATAAGGGTAAGGGCTCCGAGGTCACATCCACTGTTATACCCCACAATGTGTAGATACCAAGCAATGGTCAAACAGACCTCTGGCTTAGGGATGGCCAACTGAATCTAGCATGAACCCCGCTCCCTTCTGAATTCCCACTATGGTGGCAGGGAAGGAACAAGGACAGAGAACAGGACTCCAGAGTCACATTTTGGAACCTGACACTGATATACAAGTGGTGATCCTCTTAGCAAGCCCAAGAGAGCAGGTTCCTACAGGGTAAGGGAAGGCTTGGTTACCCCATGGAAAGTCCCCAAGTACAGGGATACACTGGAGCTCTTCCAGGGTAGAAGAGTTTAGGGGTCAGATGGACCTTCAACAGTCTCCTACAACTTCATGTTTCTCCAGGCACAGTCCCCCCTAACTCTTGCCCCACACAGCTCCATCATCTAACCCATGGTAAGGGCCCTTTCCTCTCAGGGCTGTTCTGAAGAGGGAGAGTGGCTTGAAGTGCCCAGCCTAGGTAGGTGCCCATCAATGGCCATTTAAGGGTCAGAAGAGCCAGGTGGTGGGCCAGCAGTGACCTTGAGTCAGGTGACACCTCAGCCCCACAGCTCACCCTGGAAAGGAGCTGAAAACGGTACCACCTAGTGAGAGGCCCAAACTTTGTAGGTGAGGCCATCCAGAGGCCACACTGGCCCTCACAGGCAGCCTCCCATGCTCTGCAGATCCCAGTATCCCCTCCCCTCAAGGTGGGAAGGGCCTGCCAGGGAATTCTGCAGGGCCCTCAACAAAGGAGTGAGGGCATTTCTAAAGCAGCAGGAAGACACTACAATGAGGGGCTTTAACCTGCTCTGAATTTTGTTGGTTAGATATTGCCTTTTTACCACCAAAGGCCTTCTGCCCAAGACAGCCTCTGGTCAAGCTCCAGAGGCCAACTCCCCTCCCAGTTCCAGCTGGGCTTCTCAGAGGCCACCTCCCACCCTCAGCACTCTGACACAAAGGCTGCCTGTCCTCCGAGCATCTCATCACACAGGCTGTTCTAGGATTTGTTCTGCTGCTCCAGGCAGGGTCTCCAGGGATCAGTGTGGGGTCCTGACATGCAGAGCAGGTGGGAGAACAACAGTAAAATGGAATGCAACCCCACAGGGAGCCTGCTGGTGCCAGGGTGATACTCCTTCCCTGGCACCAGCTCCACTGTCGCTTTCTAGATAACCAGGCTGAGTGTGGCCAGGGTACCAAGTCCATCACTCAGAACTCAGCCCAGGAGCTAAGCTCAGCCTGTCCTTCATAGGCTTGTGGCCACCCACTCCAACCAACACTTACAATCTCAAAAGGGGGAGGGCTGGTCCCAGAAGAAAAGTAGCTATGAGGACTTCTATCGATCCAGCTTCCATAATGGGATCTTACAACTCTGCATTTTTAGTTTTTAAATACTTTTTAAGATCTTATTCATTCATGAGAGACACAGAGAGGCAGAGACACAGGCAGAGGGAGAAGCAGGCTCCATGCAGGGAGCCTGATGGGGACTCGATCCTGTGACTCCAGGATCACGCCCTGAGCTAAATGCAGACGATCTACTGCTGAGCCACCCAGGCGTCCCTATTTTTAGTTTTTACATGATGTCCCCTTAAACAATTTATTCTTGCCATTTCATTTATACCCAAAATATATTTAAGTCAGACACTTGAGAGAAACTGTGTTTCAAACAACAGGCGCTTTTGCTTAGTTATCAAAGAACCAACCACAAAGGAGTTCACGTAGACTGCTCATTTATTAGCACTGGTGCTGTAACATAATGGTTTCCAGTGAATGTGTTGAGCTCCAGGAGGTGACAAACAGAACACGGTGAGGTTCAGATGGATGACTGGCAGGCTCCTATTTCTTCCACTCATTCTTGTCGTAGTCCCACTTGGCTGAGAAGCCCTGAATCGGGCTGACTTTCATGTCAAGCATCCTCTTGGTCTGCTTGGCCACCCACTCCTCTTCAAAGGTGTGCGGGATGGGGCCGTACACTAAAGCCCAAAACAATTTCATGAGACAACACTGTCTTGACAAGTCGTTTCTAAGCCCATGCATTATTCGAGTCAGGTCTTCCCCAACGCAACATACTGGCCACCACACTAGGGAAGTCATTTGCCACTCAACACCAACACCCAAACAAACACACAGGCTTTGACTTCTGGGCACTGACCACTCGGTATTTCCAAATTACTCCTTTGTTGACTAAAGACTAACAATAAAACACAAGCTGGAAGCAAAAAATCTTCTGTGTAGGATAAAGATGATGGGGTCTACAGGCTAGCATAGGACACAAACCGAGCCAAAAGTGACTTGTGAGATCAAATACATAGGCATGAGTAACCCATGGCCACAGGAGACCAAAATGTAGAATTATAGCTGTTTGGAACAGAAAAAAACCATTATGCCTGGACACGGAGGACCAAGAGGCAGCACACAACGAGCCGACAACCCCAACACTGTCTAAGCAGGAGTGGGTGAGGTCTGAAGACCCAGGATCCTACTGAGATGCAGTCTCCATACAACTGAAAAAGCCCTTCGATAAGAAACCGTGCCCTTTCCCTTGATCGAACTCTCACTACATCATCTTTTGAGAAGTGTCTGGTGAGCCAATAAAGCACTACAGAAACGTGGTGTGCCATACAAAGAAGGGAAGGTCATTCACTACCAAGCACAGCCTGATGTGAGTAAGGCAGATTTTGGCTTACACTTCAGTTAACGTGAGCTGATTTCCCAAAGCTGGTGAACAATGCTGGGATGAATCCCAGAACAGAGGTGCCTGCCTTGTGCATAGGTACCCAGAGCCCACTCCTGGCCATTGGAAGATGGTGCCGCGCTGACCCAATCCAGGTCTTGTGTGGTTGCGACCCGAGACACCAGGCCTACAACCTCTCACCACTCACCATAGTGCTTCTCCCAAATGAGAATGAGAGCAGTGAAGCCGATAAAGAACAGGGCGGTGCCCACAACCGTCTTCCATTCATTTGTGCTCCTGTTCATTTCAGCAAAGCTCTCGTTGAACTTGATGCGGTACACTGGGAAGAGAGCACAGGTGTTTGTAGGAATGAGGGGCGGCACAGCAGCTCCCTCTCCACAGGGATCCACTAGTTCTCCCACAGCACAGCCAAGGGACACAGCATGCATGCACATGCTCACGAATGCATACAAGGCGTGACGGAGGGGAGAAAACACATGGACTCTGCTTTGGACAATAAAACCACAGTGAATTCTTTCTTCTTGAGAGAACAGTGTAGAAAATGCATAATCCCATAAAATTCACTCCCTTTTATCAACTGACAGCATTTTGCTGTACTGATGTTCCAACAGTAAGTTACAGAGAACCCAGTCCTACTCAGCAGGGGTGCCAAGAAGCCGCATCCACACACTCTGCACCCAAATGACCCACACCTGGCTGCTCTGCATCCATATCCATGCTCCTCCCCAGGGACCAGAGCCCCCTGAGCACAGAGGGGCCCGGCCAGAGGTGCAGCCAGCCCACAGCGTCAGGGCCCTGGAACAACCCCACAATATACAACACACTGAGCCTCCCGAGCACACTGGTCTCAAGCAGCACCCTCGAGCTCACAGCCCAGAAACCAGTAAAAATTCTCTCACACGGTTTATCGATATTCCTGCTTCAATACCCACATTCAACTTTTTCATCAATGGAGAGGCTGCTCCAGGAAGCCTTCTCCTTCTCTTTCAAAGCCTTCTGGCTGGCAGAGAGGTTCTTAACGTGGGCCACATCAGGCAGGGGATAGTCACGCCGATCGACATAACTCGGGAGAGCGAAGTCTTCACTCTTCACAACACTTCCTACGAAACACAGTGAACAAATATTTGAACACACACAGATTCAGAATTACAATCCAAAATAAGTAGAAAAATGTATACCCTGAAGACCTCAGTTATCCTGGGGAGCTGCAGCCACGTTTCAAACAGCTGAATGACTGTCAAGGGAAGCAGGCCTGTCCTGCGTGGCTCAGATGGCAGAATGAGGGTGGTGGGCAGCCGGTTAACAGCAGCACTTCATCACAGCCAGCAAACCCCTGCCAGGGCAACCGCCAACAGAGGCAGCATTGCCTACAGCTAACAGTCTCACAGAGACAGCATACAAGGGCTCTCAGGATGCCCTACTGGATTAGATGAAGGCCCTTCTGCAAGAGACTCAAACTAAGAAGGAAAAGCAAAACAACAGAAAACTCACAAAAGAAACAAAGCATTCAAAGGTCAGAAACCGAGACATACGGCATTGATTACAGTAACAAAAACTAATCAGCTGTGTTCACTGAAGTCTAGAATCAATGGACTCCACAGGCATATCATGGTGCCAACTCACCCACAGGTTCATGTTCACTGAGCACCTATTACATGCTAACTGGGGCCCTACGTATCTGAGATCAGCAAAGAAAGATCACTGCCCACTGGTGTTCACACGCCCGAAGCGGGACAAACGTGGACAGACAAGTGCATCAGAGCTTACTGAACAAGGACTCAGAAAAAAGGAAAGGCAGAGCAGAAGAGAACGGGGGCAGGTGCATATACAGCAGGAAACAGGACACAACAGTTAGGAGACAGGAGAATAAGGTAGATCCCTGTGCTCAAAATGCAAAAAGTCATATACTCAGTCACAGAACATGGGGTTTTTTTTGCTTTTCTCCCTAAAAATGTAAACTGTGCATATACTTACATGTACATGTAACTGATCACAAAACTCATGGCACAGTAAACCCTATTGGTCAATGGGGAGAGTACAAAATGGGAGTTTCTGCTCACGTAGATAAAAATTTAGTGCCTTGAGACACCTGAGTGGCTCAATGGTTGAGCATCTGCCTTTGGCTCAAGGCATGACCCTGGGTCCTGCATCAGGCTCCCTCTAAGAAGCCTGCTTCTCCTTCTGCCTATGTCTCTGCCTCTCTCTCATGAATAAAAAATTTTAAAAAAAATTTTTTTAGTGCCTTAATACCAGCACAATTTGTGTGTTTATCAGGGCAAGAGGAAAATAGTTCAGAGCAAAAAAGAACCCTCAAGAAAATTCTGTGATCAAAACCAGCCTGGAGGTATGAAGTCTTGCAAACACACTTCACTTCCATTAGGTTAGTCTCAATGATTAAATTTTCCAAAATCATGTTAACAATAGTGAAATAGGGGTGCCTGGGTTGCTCAATCAGTGAAGCTGGGACTGAGCCCCGCGTCAGTCTCCCCACTGAGCGGAGTCTGCTTCTCCCTCTGACTGCTGCTTGTGCTCTCTTGCTCCTCTCAAATTAATAAAATCTTAAAAAAAAAAAAATGAAATACATCATTTCACCTCATGCAAAGTAGAATTTCTCTAGATGCTTATCTTTGCCATGCAAATGACCAGCATTTTTACATATACTGGAGCTTATCTCAAAAAATGTAAGGTGGAAATGACTAGAATTACATTCAAATCTTAAAATTTTAAGGTTCTATTAAAATGAGTAGACTCTAGGGCAGCCCGGGTGGCTCAGCAGTTTAGCGCCTGCCTTCAGCCCGAGGTATGATCCTGGAGACTCGGGATCGCGTCCCACGTCGGGCTCCCTGCATGGAGCCTGCTTCTCCTTCTGCGTATGTCTGTGCCTCTCTCTGTGTGTCTCTAATAAATAAATTTTTTTTAAATCTTAAAAAAAAAAAAAGAAAGACGAGTAGACTAAATAATAGCTGCATGCTAGCACTCAGCTCACAGGTTAATTACTAAAAGCAGATGTAAACTGGGGTAATGAGAATATTCTAAAACTGTGGTGGTTATGACAACTTGGGGATTAAACAAAAAAGCAACAAAGTACATGTTTTCAGTGGAGGAATGTTCTGTGAATTACATATGAATATAATGTTATAAAAATGCAAATCCTCATAACCTGGGAGTACCTTTAGCATAAAATTGCATTTTCAGAATGAAAATGGTCCATCAGTGGTCTTAGGGCTGCCAGGGGTTCTTCAGCACTTTGGGCTTGGTCCCCCACACCCCACAAAAGCTAGCATACCCAGCATTCCTTTGAGAGAGAGAGATTTTTGTATTCAGGTGAGTATCTCATCATTTCTATCCTCAGCTGGGGAGGTTTCTCACTGAGCCTCTGCTAAGGAAGTCTGGGGAATGGGAGCTGCCCCCTCAATCAGATGGGCCACCACACAAGCATCCAAACATGGTGGTGGCTCCCAGCGGTGCTCCATGGCGTTACTCTCATGTGGAAACAGGTTTTTGTATTCAGACTTATCTGCGTGACTAAAAGTTCAAAAGGAAAGGACAAGACTTGTTCAAGGGACTGCAGTTTCTGCCATCTGCCCACTGTGCAGTGGCAATGAAACAATGAAAACACAGCAGGTCCTCAGCCTCACAAAGCTTGCACTCTAGAAGTAAAGACAGATGATACACACAAGCCTCAGTATGTCACCGCTCCAAGCAAAGACAAAGGAGGGTGATGTAGGACAAGCAGCATCTCCACATCTTCACAGTGGGTGGCAAGGAAAGGCTGTTCTAAAATAACATTTGGATTGAGGCCGACGATTAGAAAAAGGCTCCCACCCACAAGCATGGAGCTGAGGCAGAAGCAGCAGCCTGGTGCCTGCAAGGACTGTACTACTGGGGGGTTGGGACCCTGAGCAACGCGGGAATGCTGATTCAGGTATGTTTGCTTGTTTGAGTATGGTGTGAGGACATCAGAAAGGCTAGCTGCAGATCTTACCCTAGGCAAAAGAAGCCACTGAAGGATTTCAAAAGAGGAACTAATTTAATTTCCTCTGCCAAAACAATAGCTAAGAATAAGTTATGGCTAAAACCACCATTAGGATAAAGTAGTTGACTTCTTATAAAAGACCAGAAGGACCAGCAGACATGAAGGAACTTTGAGGGGAGGAATGGAGATGTTGCAGGTCCTGACTGGGGTCACTGCTACACAACTGTGTGAGCTTATCAAAATCCACAGGCCATTACGCCTAGAAAAGATAAATTTTACTTTCCGCAAATTGCAACTCAAATGAACTAAGCAAACAAAAGAGCTAAGAAAATATATCAGCAAATCCAAAATATAAACAAGATATAACCTGTCATAAGTGACTTCCTAGACTTTTAATTAAGAAGTGTTTCTTTCCAAATATACTGATTACACAACAAACTTTTCTTTATTACTTACTTGTTTAATTAACAAACCTATCAGTGATACTCTTAATAACATGATTTGTGTCCACAGCATTATCCTGGGCAATATAAGAACAGAGCAAATTGTAAGACAACAGTATCAGCAATTCAAGGACACAATTTCAAGGAAAAATTCATACATAAAGCAGCTACTGATTATTGGGCCGGAGATACATAACCCTTGCTCTCCAACTTCACTATCAGTACTCAAGCACTGCGCTTGACCCCTCACTAACACACTCTACCTTGCAAATTTGCGTTTTGTCCTTCTACTTGCCTTCCCTCTGCCTGGAATGAGATAGCCCTCCGAACATGAGGTTAAACCTACTATTCCTTCAGCACAATGAAGCCTCTCCTCCGGAAACCAATCCTGAACCCCAGGCCAGGCTAAGTGTTTCTCCTCAGGGGCCACCACTTACTCACACACCTTCATGCATCTGTCTCTCTCCAGACCACAAATGTCCCATGGAAAGATTCCATCTCATATTCTTTTTATCCTCAATGTCTACCAATGTCTGGCACAAAGATGCTCGATAAACACAAAACTAAACTTGCTATGTCCCAAGGAGTGAACAAAGCTCTTTAACATATATTTCAGGTGAAAAAAGAGATTCCTGCAGGTAAGTAGCTTGTCCAAGACAGAAATGAGATTGAACTCTGCTCAGGCTTCCTAGAAAGTCCAGCTCCTTCCCTTCCATTGTCCCAATGATGTAACTGGTACTGAAGAAAATTGGCTGGGAGTTTCAGGGAGGGGGGGGGGAGAAGAGATCGTTAAAGTATGGTAGAGATCTCTTGAAATAGGTGGAACTTGAACCTGAAAAAAAAGGGGGGGGGAGGGGAGAAGGAAGTATCAGCTCAAAGATCCAGACTAGCATTCAATATGATTAATAAATACTCCATAACCTAAAAAGCACGTCCTGTTAAAACATGTACTACCCTCAAGTCCCACAACCACAGAATCAGGATCTCAGCCACCTGAGGCCATCTGTATCTGAAACTCCAGTACAAGGGCTTACACATCCCTGAAGCAAAGTGAAATCAGCTCAGCCCCTTTAAAGGAAAAGTTACACTTACCATGTGCTCGAACACACACCGAGGTGGAAAACGCCCGCTTGCCAATGAGGCTGAACACTCTGGTAGCCAACATCCTGAAAGATAAAAACGGACACCTTCTCTAAGGAAAAGGGCAAATACCTATTAGAAGTTCCAGCGCACCTTGTACGTGGATGCAGCTTTTGTTTTCTTCTCCCCAGCACAGATGATCCATTCTTCATTACCAATTCTGAATTCACAAAATAAACTGCTTTTGTTTTGTTTTTTTTTTTACTGAGTCAACACGTTTTTACGCAGCTTCATTATAAACCAAGTGCTGTAACATACACACACCACAGGACGTTAGTTGTAAACTGGCTTTCTTAAAAAAAAAAAAAAAAAAAAAAAAAGTAGTTTTAATGAAGACCTAAAAAGCTAGAAACCCTACAGCACCGGGCTGCCATGATGGGCTCCATTGTTTGCAGGGGAAGAATAAACAGCTCAAAGGGACTGGCAGGTACTGCAGGCGATTGTTAACGGATTAAAGACCCAGCATGTGCGCAGCATAAGAAGGGAGACCTCAGACAGAAAGGCTGCACTTGCGGCCCGGGCCGCCTCCAGGCCCTGCGGACGACGGATGACCTGGGTGACCCGCCTCACCTGGGCCCTTCCGCTCTAGCTCCCCCTCCCTAACAAGGGGCTCTTTGGGGGGCGGAGGGGGGCTGTTGGCGACGGAAGGGACCCCGAACGCATTCGGGGCAGAACGCCTAGAGAAGCGTCGGGTCAGGGCTGGAGTCTCCTCTCCCCGGGCCTGGCCCGCGCGTGGGCGGCCGCTGGGCGGCCGGGGGGCCGGGAGGTGGGGCGCCGCTCCCGGAGCCCCGTTACACCGGGGCGGTCGCCGAGGCTGCACGGCGGACCCCGGGCCCTGCCCTCGGCCAGCGGGCGCTCCAAGGTCAGAGCCCCGAGTCAGCCCGCGGCCGCGGCGGCGCCGGTGCGGGCGGGCCGGATGCTGCGCGGCGGCGCACAGGCCGCGGCCCGGTGGCCCCCGAACCCCGAGTCCCCCGCCGGCCGGCCTCAATGTCACCGGACCCGAGGCCCAACCGCCCCTCCCTCCCGGCGTCGGTCGCGGCGCCGGGCCGAGGGCACACGCGCCCGCTGGCTCCGGGCCCCAGGCGCCCCCGGCCCCCCCGGCCCCCCGGCCCCGGGCCGAGGGCCGCCCGCCGCCCGCTCACCTGCCGCTGCCACCCGCCGCGACCGCCGCGACCTCCCTCCGTGCCCCGGCTGCCCGCGACCGGAAAAGCGCGAGAGCGCGCGCGAAGCACCACGGGATCGAGGAGGACTCGCCGCGCCGGAGGTCACCCGAGCGGAAGCGGGGCAGCGCCGCGAGCGTCGTGAAAGGCCGGGCCGGGCCGCTTTACGGCGGCGCCGAGAGGCCGCTTTACGGCGGCGCCCGGCCCGAAGCGCGAGCGGAGAGCGAGTGAGGCGGGCGCGCGTCGGTTTCCCCCGGCGGGAGCGCAGCATCGGCCGGGCGGGGACCCGGGGCCCTGCCGGGCTCAGCATGCCCGGGGTGAAGCTGACCACCCAGGCTTACTGCAAGATGGTGCTGCACGGCGCCAAGTACCCCCACTGCGCCGTCAACGGGCTGCTGGTGGCCGAGAAGCAGAAGCCGCGCAAGGAGCACCTGCCCCTGGGCGGCCCGGGCGCCCACCACACGCTCTTCGTGGACTGCATCCCGCTCTTCCACGGCACCCTGGCCCTCGCCCCCATGCTGGAGGTGGCCCTCACGCTGGTAAGCGGGGGGGGGGGGGTCCCCGCGGTGCACAGGGAGCGCTGCGGCCGACGCTCTCCGGGGCGCGGGAGGCGGCCGGCCACGTCGCGTTCCTCGAACCCGAGGCCTTCGTGCAAGCAGGCCCCCCGCCCCCGTGTCGGGGCTGTGGCTGTGCCGGGCCTCCTGGCTGGTCCGCCGCGGCGCGGACACGGTGGTGCCGGGGCCCTCGGGGGGTCGGCGTGGCAGGCGCCCGTCCCCTGGACCGTGCGACCCCGCCGCTGACCTGGCGACACTCCGCGCGTGGGTTCAGATCCGTCAGCTCGGTGCCCCGAGTGGGGCTCGAACTCAGCCCCTCGAGGTCAAGAGCCAGACGCCCCTAGACTGCACCCCCCGGGGGCTCAAGCGCTGGAGACTCCCGGTGACATTGCCGAGACCTTTTAGAGACCTTTTAGCCACGGCGCTGGGGTGTCTGCTTGAACGGCCGCTTTCCCCGGGGGCGGGGGGGGAGGTGAGGGGGGAGCTTCAGCGCACACGTCACCTGGCCGGCAACTGAGTGAGTTCTAGGCAGTGCTGTCTGGGTTTTAGTGGCCAGTGGAGGAAAAAAGACCACCTCTAAGTTCCACCCAGTTGTTAGAGCCTTGGGGACGTCAGCTGTAACCTCCGAGCTACCGACCCCAGTGCCTGAGTTGAGGTGCTGTTTACTTTTCACTTAAATATGAGCTATGGGCCTGAAAAAAGTTAGTTCCTAGAAAAAGTAGTAAGTCTGAGGTGTAGACAGAGATCGGTTGTCTGTGTTTCAGGCGAAATGAACCCGTTTCATAATTCACCTAATTATGACATCTACGTAAATCTTGGTAAGCAGGAAGTGTCCCTGGGCAAACGGTCCTACCCTAAAGTTACCAGGCACATCTTTGAGTGCCTGTTACATGCAGCCGCTGTATGAATTTCTTCAGATCACCTCTGGAGAGGATGTAGGTAGGACCTTTAGAAAATCAGTCAGTTTAGCTCCTAAAGAAATGTGCTGTCAGTACCAAGTCGTCACTGGGGGGTGCGTGTGTATGTTTTAATGCAAGTCTTTTCACTCAATGCCTTAACTATTCTGTTCTCGGGGATTGCAGGCTGATTGGTTATGTGAAGTGCAGTCACTTGCAGGGAACTAGATTTACCGGGAGCATTCGGTTTTCCAACAGTGTGCCAGGCCTATGCTGGAGGAGGGACGTGGCTGTGGATCACAGCACATGCTTAGCACTTGAGCCTGCAGGAAACACAAAGTACACAGTACCAAAGAATAAGTGTCACATGTGGGCTCAAGCAGAAAGTGGTGAAAGGTCCAAAGCTAACCCAGGCTTGCAGAGTCCAGGAAGGCAGCTGCCTGGAGAAATGGACATGCAAGGAGTGACACAGTGGGCCAGCCA
The DNA here is from genome assembly GCF_053574225.1 of Canis aureus. NCBI lineage: Eukaryota > Metazoa > Chordata > Mammalia > Carnivora > Canidae > Canis > Canis aureus. The sequence goes on along the minus strand of NC_135613.1, from coordinate 22,108,881 downwards.
TAGTAACTGGGGGGCAGGCGTGGGGGGAGTTGAGGGGAGAGCGTTCAAGTCAGAGGAACCAGTGTGTGTGCAAAGGCCAGGAGGAAATGGGGGTGGGGCTAGAGCGTGGCATGTAAAGGGACTGGGGGCAGAGAGAGGTAAGCAATAGACAGGTGTCATTGTACAGCAACTTGGCAGATCACACAGTGGAGTTGGGGTACCATCGTGAGGACAGAGAGAAGCCCCTGGGGGAGAGTTGCACAGTTGGACGTGTCCCAGAGTGATCACTGCAGCCTGCAGCAAGGAGGCAGAGTGCATACAAGACCAGAAGCCGGAGAGGTGATCTACACTGAGCACAGTGTGGCTGCAGAGGAGACAGATCACAGAGAACCAGGAGGAAGAATCTAATCCACAGGACTCAGTGACGAATTGCATGTGGACATAGGGAGAAGGAAACAAGGAGGACACCTCAGTGTCTGACTTATGCATTGGACATAGTGGTGCCAAATGAAGATGACCTAGTTTCTGGTGTTGAGAAATGGATCTGGAATTTAGAAGATGGATGGGCTGGAGACGTAGATTGAGAACCAGTAGCTTCTCAGTGACTGTTGAAGCCGTGAGAGCAGGCCATATTGGCAGGAGCAGCATGTGCGACGAGGAGGGAGCTATGATAGAAGCCTGAGCAACTGTTGCTTCCACAGGGTGGATGGTAGAAGAGTTGGGCAGGGGATCCCTGGGTGGCTCAGCGGTTTAGCGCCTGCCTTCGGCCCAGGGCGTGATCCTGGAGACCCAGAATCAAGTCCCACATTGGGCTCCCTGCATGGAGCCTGCTTCTCCCTCTGCCTATGTCTCTGCCATGCTCTCTCTCTCTGTCTCTCTGTGTCTGTCATGAATAAATAAATAAAATCTTTAAAAAAAAAAAAAAGAAGAAGAAGAGTTGGGCAGTCTAGCTGAGGAGTTGCCAGAGGGGAGAGGTGTGTTGCTTTAAATCCATTTAAAATCCTATCAGAGGGCAGCCCTGGTGGCTTAGCAGTTTGGCGCCGCCTTCGGCCTGGGGTGTGATCCTGGAGACTCGGGATCGAGTCCCACGTCGGGCTCCCTGTGTGGAGCTTGCTTCTCCCTCTGCCTGTGTCTCTGCCTCTCTTTCTCTCTGTGTTTCTCATGAATAAATAAATAAAATCTTAAAAAAAAAAATCCTGGATCCCTGGGTGGCGCAGCGGTTTGGCGCCTGCCTTTGGCCCAGGGCACGATCCTGGAGACCCGGGATCGAATCCCACGTCAGGCTCCTGGTGCATGGAGCCTGCTTCTCCCTCTGCCTATGTCTCTACCTCTCTCTCTCTCTGTGTGACTATCATAAATAAATAAATAAATTTTTTTTAAAACTCCTATCAGGGCAGCCCTGGTGGCTTAGCGCGGTTTGGCGCCGCCTTCGGCCCAGGGCGTGATCCTGAGGACCCGGGATTGGGTCCCGTGTCGAGCTCCCTGTGTGGAGCCTGCTTCTCCCTCTGCCTGTGTCTCTGCCTCTCTTTCTCTCTGTGTTTCTCATGAATAAATAAAATCTTACTTAAAAAAAATCCTATCAGAAATATCTAAGCATCTTAAAGACAAACTTGAACCTCACTTGGAATTGTCAAAGTATTACTAGTGCTTCTCATTTTTAAGTAAGCTTTACAGTTAAAACATTATATTACTATTATAAGATATAAATACATCTCTTGAGGAAATTAAACATAGGAACTATAAACAACTGTGTTGGAGTCACCTTTACATGAATTTTCCCAGAGGAGCAGAGCAGCCTCCCAAACCACTTGGAGAGGGAAAATACCCAGAAGAGACCTTGACTCTTAAAATGGCCTATTGCCTTCAGCCTCCCAGGACGGGGAGGGGCACTGCATGAGGCTCTGTTTTGGTCTTGCTCCCCTGTGTCATTACACTCTGCCCTCACTCTCAGCTTGCAGCACTTCCTTCAGACACGCCTGTTAGTGTTTGAGGCTCCCAGTCTGCAAAGTCTAGTCTAAACTGGATTCTATGCCACAACTTTTTTTTTTTTTTTTTTAAGTAGGCTCCACACCCAGCATGGAGCCCAGCATGTGGCTTGAACTCACGACCCTGAGGTCAAGACCTTAGCTGAGATCAAGGGTTGGACACTTAACCGACTGAGCCACTCAGGTGCCTCCATCTGAAAAATTTTTATTTCAATTAAGCTATTTATTTTTGTGCCATTCAGATTTTGACTTAGCAAATTTATAACCTGAAGGCAATGAAAAATCTCAGCATATGGAGCTGTAGTTTATCAATATATCAGCTATGGTAGATGTGATTTTACTAAAGCTTCTAAATCCATGAAACTATAAATGAGGCTTTTATTCTCATGGCTTTTTTCTATTCAGAGAGTTTCATGTTGTGATTATTTTTAGTAAGTGGGAAAGACTGACTTGATATGCAGTCCATCACAGGGCAGCGGTAGATTCCTTTGAAAAGCTTTTCATTATGATTTTCCATTTTAAAAAAAATCCTTTCATTTCTGGGTGCTTTTCATTTTTTTTTTTAAGTACTTATGCCTGTTATTTATCCTTATAACCCTTTGACGTAAGTAGTGACAGAATTATTTCTAATAGCAAAAACCCATAAAATTTTAGCAGAAAAATTAGCATAGACCTGCTGTTTCTCTAATCCCTTTTTGTCTTTTTCTCCTCGTTGATTTCCTGGTTCTTTGGAGCAGCTTTTGATTACATTCTGCCAAGATGACTTTCTTATTTACCAGTTGGTCTAGTCACTTTGATTTCAGTCCAGAATTCTTTCTGCTGCCTCACATGTGCCTTGTCTCTGCTCATTTGCATGGGCTACTGTCCTCTGGCTCTTTCCTAAACCCCCTACTTATTCTGCCCCCATTATCTCCAGAACATTCACATGCTAGCCTGGGAGAGGGAAATGGCTGTTCTTGGTCCTCTTTTCAGTTCTTCCCTCTAAATTTCATCCTCCCCGTCCCACTTACCTGGGACCTCTTCTTTCATGGCTCCAGTTCCTTTCTGTTCCATAGAAAAACCGGCATCCCACTTGAGAAGGAGCTTTTCTTCTCAGTTAATTCAGCACGTCCTCTCCTTAGACTCCCCAAACCTGCTTATTGCTGTAGGCAGCAAGGCTCACAGACATCCTCAACTTGTAAGTGGCAGGTGTGGGAGTGACACCCTCTTCAGAGTGGCTCCTATGAGTTCCCTGCTTTAGCTGCTTCATGGCAATGTTATAGTCACAGAAGGTAGGTAATAGTGCTTTGAAAATTACAGTATCACACATGCAAATGCTAGCAAGTTTGCTGAGAAGCTAGTTACTTTCTTTTTTTTTTTTAAGATTTTATTTATTTATTCATGAGAGGCAGAGAGAGGCAGAGATGTAGGCAGATGGAGAAGCACGCTCCATGCAGGGAGCCCGATGTGGGACTTGATCCTGGGACTGTGGGATCACGTCCTGAACCAAAGGCAGACGCTCAGCCACTGAGCCATCCGAGAAGCTGGTTTCTTTGTGCAGAGCTGAACTGGAAATGAATGAGTAGGGCCTTGTGCCTTTCATAGTTCTCCTATGTATTTAGGTAGTATGAGCCAGAAACCCTTATGCACAGTAAAGTGTCCCCCTTTCCCTCTGAAAGACAGAAGAAACTACAAAGTAAATGTGGAATTTGGACCCTGTATGCAGAGTCACTTATACTAAGTTGACATCAGGTTTCAGAGTGTGTCCTGAGCTGTTCTCTTAATTTGGATTGTTCACAGGTTGTGTTGCAGGAGAGCAGGGAAAATGGAAAATAGATTCACAGAGAACAGAGGTCAGACAGCTGCTCAGTTCTTTTGCCTTGACCTGTCCCGCTTGGGCACGAGTTGCCTTGACTGAGCAAGCTGCCTCTTAAATCCACTAATTTTTTTCATTTAACCAGCCCCTTGGGCTTTCTGCAGGATTCTGAACCTCCTCAAGACCTCCCTACCCTATCCTTGCTTCCCCTGCTCATGCTGCTCGTTTCTGCTCACCAACTTGTACCACACTCCAGATCACTCTCACCCATGAGGTCTGGTTCCTTTGTTGAAACTGTCAGAGAAAACTCTTCCATCTTATTAAAACTGATTCACCTGACCTCTATGGGCTTTGATGCCTGGTGGGAGCCCTTAGTTCTACATCCACCCTGTTGTGTTTTCCATTTTTCAGTTATATGTCTAGCTGGACAGCTGCAGACAGGCAGTGTATGCCCATCGTAAGCATCCTTACAGGGGCACCTGGATGGCTCAGTCAGTTCAGTGCCTTGACTCTTGGTTTTGGCTCAGGTCATAAGCTCATGGGTTGTGGGATCAAGCCCCATGTAGTTTTCTGTGTTCAGTGGGAATCTGCTGGGGGATTCTCTCCCTCTGCTTCTCCCACTGCTCCCACACACCCACGTACTATCTGTCTCTCTCTCAAATAAATCTTTAAAAAATAAAGGTATCTTTACAGTTAACTTGGTTGTCCTTGTTTGAATCATTCAAGTTTTAAAACCAAGCCAGTGCTTTTATGACCTGGTTCACTTCTAGGGCAGCCTCTTCAGAGAGTTCTGTTGAAAGTTCTAGAAGTCCAAATTCATGACCCTATTTTTCTGCTGGAATTGGTTAGGCCCTTACGTTTGTTACAAGAATCACTTTCACATCAGGTACTTTTTGTGTTCCCTGAATACAGACACAAGGTGATACCATGTGCATTGCTGGGAGACAAGTCCTGAACTGTTGCCTCCAGCCCAAGAAGGGATCTGGGTGCAGCTTAGAGTGCTCACTAAAGACTGCTCCTGGAGTAGTCAGATTATTATATTATTTTTAATATAACTAATAATCCTTATATTAAATGCAGTCAGCCAAAAATGATCCCCCAACACATCCACATCCTAATGCTCAGACCCATTAATACATGACCTTACTTGGCAAAGGGACTTTGCAGATGAGATTAAGATCAGGATCTTGAGGCGAGATGAACATGGATTATCTGATGAGTCCCCATGTAATCCTAAGGGTTCTTATAAGAAGGAGACGAGAGAGACAGGGCCAGAGAAAGGAGATATGACAACAGAAGCAGAGGTCAGAATGATGCAGCCACCAGTCAAGGAATGTGGGTGACCTCTAGAGGCTGGACGAGACAAGGAGCAGATTCTCCCCAGAAGCTTCCCGAAGGAATCAGCCCTGATGACCATTTTAAACTTATCTTTAGTTCTGACTCTGGATAGAAGGACAAGCCTCACCAGAGAGCAAGGAGAGGAACACCCACATGGACAGCAAGGACACACTCAAGAGGCTGGTCTTTGAGTAGAAGCAAGGGCTGAGAGGGGTGCGCTGAAGGGGAGGCTAATCCTCTGAATTCAAGGTCAGGGAATGGGGCAGATGCCAGATTTTAGAGCTAGGCTCTGCCTTTTAGTGATACAAACCAACAGGTTTAGAGGAAAAGGAAAGAAATTGCCACTGTAAGCAACAACAGTATTTCTGGAACCCAATCCTTTAACAGGTGATAGAAGTAAAATATAAGTGATTTGGGAGTAATTTGCAGCAAAGTTACAGTGAAAAGAGCCATTTCATAAATATTTTGGAGACATTGCCCTAATCTTTTGGATGGATGACCAAAACATCTAATGGGTTCAGTGAGCCTTGGTTTTGACCCAATATGGTAATTTGTGAGTTCTTAAGAGGCCAGGATTATTATTCTAAGCCTTGTGCAAGCCAGGGAACCTTGGACTTCTTGTGAAGTCTGCTTGTAGTCGTAGGGGATATTGCCTGAGCCCGAAACCAGAATTCAAGAGAAAGAACAACACAACTGTTCGTTTGATTAAAGAAAAGGAAAAAAGAATATTTTTAACTAGTTAATTTACTATGAAAAACAAGGATCGATTTTATTTCCTCTTCAGACTGAAAATAGAATTTATTGCAGTATGTTATTAAAATTCCGTAATGGCAAAACGTTAGGATGACCTTTTATTGTTTTTAATAATAGCATTAGACCTGCAGGAAGCTAAATCTGATGAGGGATGAGTGGCGTTATAAAACAGACAAAAACTTTGAAAGTCTGCAGCCATGCTCCCATTTAAAAGCATGCTACAAAAAAAAATAAAAATAAAAATAAAAATAAAAAAAATAAAAGCATGCTACAGGGGCAGCCTGGGTGGCTCAGCTGGTTTAGCGCCACCTTCAGCCCAGGGCATGATCCTGGAGACCCCGGGATCAAGTCCCACATCCGCCTCCCTGCATGGAGCCTGCTTCTCCCTCTGCCTGTGTCTCTGCCTCTCTCTCTGTTTCTCATGAATAAACAAATAAAATCTTAAAAATAAATAAATAAATAAAAGCATGCTACAGGGAATTGAATAGGAGAGTATATGTGCACATGTGTGTAAACACCCCTGCTTGCATCTGCCCACGCACACGTGCACATGTGCCTGTTTACCCCACATGCCAGCATGAAGTGTTTCTCATGGTTAGTTGCTAGGAATACAGAAATTTAAATTTAATAGTAAAAGACTTGGTTTCAAGAGACTGAAGTTCCCATTCTGGCTCTGCTCCCTGGCTGTGCAAATTGAGGACACCTCTGAGTTTTAGTTTGCTTATCTATGAAGGTTTAACTTCAGTGATCTGAAGGGCTTACTCAAGCCCCAGAATCCTCCATTCTTTATATCTTAAGAGCAGGTGCGTAAAGATGGCCCCACTTCCCCACGGTGCTGCACTTGTACACTGTGGGCACTGGGGCCCCGCAATGAGGGTGAGGCCACTCTCTCTGTTTTCTGTGCCCTCCCACAGACCATGGACAGCAAGCTGGTGTGACCCTTCTCATGGGGAGAAAGATTCAGGGATTATATGTGTCTTGTCCCAGCATTTGGGGTGGGGTGGGAGGGCAGAGTCTCCTCTGAGTATTAAGAGGTGACGTTTAAGGGAAAATCGTTCATCTTTTCTTCCCAATTTTTGTTTCTCTTTCAGATTGATTCATGGTGCAAAGATAATAGCTATGTGATTGCTGGTTATTATCAAGCTAATGAACGAGTCAAGGATGCCAGGTATGTCGGTGCAAAAACCCTCTGGTCTGAAAGAATGATCATGTGACATCTCTGATACCCCTTTTGACATTCTGTAGGCTCAGTGAGAACAAAACCCATCCCTGCCTTCTGTGCTTGTTTCTGGTGTGTGAGGGGAACTGTAGTGTGAATAATTCCAAACAACAGAAATCCCAGCACTTATATTAATCTGAGATTATGTTTTGTATCTTCTTTATTTTGCTTCAAGAAAGTTCATACAATGAAAGCAACAGTCAGGGGCCTCCAATTTCTGTCCCAACTAAGAATGATGTAAAGCAGAGCATGCAGAAAGAATATTGTTCTCTTTGGGGACAAATAAAATGACTTTTAAATTTGGTGCTTTTAGGGTCTGATACTGTGATGAAAATGTAGTGCTGATAGCTCCTTCACATGTCGCCCTCTAATTCTCACTAATGAGCAAATCTGCTTTCTTTCTGCCTTAGTCTGTGTCTCAACAGAAAAACCAGTGCCACACTGGAGTTAGAGTGATTGCAAGAGAACTCAACAGTGGGTGGTTTCCTAAGGAATAGGCTCACAGGGTAGTGCTATGACAGAAGGCAGTACCATCCTGGGGCCCAGAAGGGACAGGGAAGCAGAGAGTGGTAAAGAAGTTTAGGGACATAGCCAGCAGCCAACCTGCTACGTATGACCTGATAGGGAAAGCCCCAGAAGAGTCACTACCCTGACCTCCCTGTGATTTCCTCCACCTGGAAGCCAAGATGGGCGGTCTCCAGCACGGCGCTCTCATGCTCTCCTCACATTGTCAAATAGAGCCAACTGACTCCAGTGTCCAAGCAGTTAGGGGCTGCAGTGGAGGATCGCAGACCAAAAAGCCGCCTGGAGTTATGTGCTCAGCATAGGCAAGAGGGTGGACTCAGTATGTTTGGAAATATACAGTAAGCTGGTGCCTGAGTGCTGCTGTCAATAAGGCACAAATGCACCAGTCAGGACTCAGAGGGAGGGTAACCAACACAATGCTGTTAAAACCCCCACTTGGACAACAACACACAGGGCCTCTGTGGTCCCAGGACCCACCACTTTTACAACCTCACTCTTTCTAGGACCCCTTTCTCCATTTTATCCCACCCACCTCCCACACTTCCATCTCTCATCCAGAGCCTACTCACAGGGCCCTTGTTGGTCTTGGTCTGTGTTACACAAAAGATCCTGGGCCAGGCTCTGCTGAACAGGAGCTAAACATTCTTGGCCTTTGCCTTCAGGTTGCTGGATTGTACATGGGAGATGGTGCCAGTGTAGGACTGTAGTGCCAGCCTGAGGTCACGTGCCCTGATGGTGGTGCACAGGCTGTGATAGCAAGTGCGATGGGGAACTCCTCCACTGGGATGGCCAAAGCAGCCCTTAGGGAGGGGTGTCATTTGAATGCCCGGGAGTGGGTGGAGTCTTGTCAGGTGCACATGTGGAGAACAGGAAGGATGAGCGTCCAGAGAGGGGACAGAGTGAGGTAGCCAGAAGGTGGAAACAGGAGCCTGGGTGTGCACAGGGAAATGGCTAGAAGGTGACACTGTAAAGGTAGGACTCTAAAGCCTTCCAACTTTCAGTATAAGCAGTGGGGAGCTGTCCTTGGAAGGAGTGTTTCCTGAACTGAGCAGCTGCTCTTGCAGAAAGACAAGGAGACCAGGCAGGAGGCAATGTCACCAGTTTGTTGAGTGTAGATGCCTCCCTTTCCTCCCACCACACCTCAACTCCTCGCCTCACATGGTTGCCCCAAATGTATGTGCACTGCTCTTACCTGCTGCGTGCCTCATTTGGCTCACAGCTCTGTCTTCCTGCCTCTTTTTGTTTGTTTGTTTTTTAAGATTCCATTTATTTATTCATGAGAGACAGAGAGAGAGAGAGGCAGAGACACAGGCAGAGGGAGAAGCAGGCCCCATGCAGGGAGCCCAATGCAGGACTTGATCCTGGGACACCAGGATCATGCCCCAGGCCGAAGGCAGGCGCTAATCCACTGAGCCACCCAGGGATCCCCTCCTGCCTCTTTTTGGACCTCATTCTGGCCCAGTCCAGAATTCTACTCAGACACCATTTTCGTGCTGCTCAGAACTTCTAGACTTTCACGGCTCCTTCACTTGCTCTACTCAAGGAGGTTTTACATTCCCCTATTGATGTCTATGTTTAACTGCCTACTAACAGACCCTTGTCAGGTCTGTAGTGATATTAAACATGAGCTGGGGAACAAGAGTGCCCACTCACCCTTGAGTCCCTTCTGAAGAGTCTCTACTGGACTTGGTGTCTGTGCCATTGCTATGTTAGGATTTACTGGCGCCCTCCTGTCTAACTATCACAAGGACACTCAAGTGAAGAAAGTCCAGCTAGAGATGGTCACTGCACAAAGGCCAAACAGCTTGGAAGCCCAGGAGCTGTGATTATGCTAATTTCTCTTCTTGAATACTATTTTCCTCTCCTGGAAAGTCTTCACTTCTCTCTTCAGCCAGACTTAGCTAAAAAGTTGCTTTTCCTTTAGAAATAGCAGCTGATTAACAGTGTCTCACAGTCTTAGAGCTGGATAGACTTGGATTCAAATCTTAGCTGACTTTTGATTTACCTCCAAGGGCCTTGGTGGTCCTATCTGTAAAATGGCAGTAAAAGCTTATGCCTCAGAAGTTGGTCTTGAGGACATAATGAAGCAACATACACCATGTTTAGCTTTGTGCTTGGTTCAAAGTAGAAGCTTGTACTATTACTAGTCCCATGATGACTTTTTTGAAAAAAGGATCATTCAGACAAACTCTTGGGACTACACGAAAATAAAAAGCTTTTGCATGGCAAAGGAAACCATCATCAAAACAAAAAGGCAGGATACTGAATGGGAGAAGGTGTATGCAAATGATATATCCCATATGGGGTCAATATCCAAAATATATGAAGAGGGACGCCTGGGTGGCTCAGTGGTTGAGCGTCTGCCTTTGGCGCAGGACATGATCCTGGATTCCTGGGATCGAGTCCCGCATCGGGCGCCTTGCATGGAGCCTGCTTCTCCTCCCTCTGCTTGTGTCTCTGCCTCTCTTTCTGTTTCTCATGAATAAATCAATAAAATCTTAAAATATATATGTATGTATGTATGTATATATACATACATATATATATATATGAAGAACTTACACAACTCAAAACCCCAAAAGAAGCAAACAATAAAAAATGGACAGATGACCTCAATAGACATTTTTCCAAAGAAGACCTACAGATAGCACAACAGACCCAAGAGAGAGGATGCTCAGCATCATTGATCATCAGGGAAATGCCTATCAAAACCACAGTAAGATGTCACCTCACACCAGTCAGAAGGGCTAGAATCAGAAACACAAGAAATACCAAGTGTTGGTGGGGGATGTGGAAAAAAGGGAATCCTCTGCACTGTTGGTAGGAATATTGGTGCAACCTCTGTGAAAAACTGTATGGAGGTTCCCCAAATACCATATGATTCACTAATTCCACTAATGGATATTTAACCAAAGAAAATGAAAACAATCAGGAAAGATGTGCACCCCTACATTTGCCATACCACTATTTATAACAGCCAAGACGTGGAAACCGCCCGTGTCCGTCCATGGATGAATGGACACAGAAGATGTGAATATATCCATAGACTAGTACTCAGCCATGAAATAGAATGAGATCTTGCCATTACGACAATGTGGATGGACCTACAGATACTAAGCTAAGTGAAATAAGAGAAAGATAAATACTATATGATTTCACTTACATGTGGAATCTAAAAAACAAACCCAATTTTTGGGGCACCTGGCTGGCTCACTCTGTGGACCGTGCAAATCTTGATCTCTTGGTTGTGAGTTCAGGCCCCAGGTGGTATAGAGATTACTTAAAAGTAAAAAATCGGGATCCCTGGGTGGCGCAGCGGTTTGACGCCTGCCTTTGGCCCAGGGCGCGATCCTGGAGACCCAGGATTGAATCCCACGTCGGGCTCCCGGTGCATGGAGCCTGCTTTTCCCTCTGCCTGTGTCTCTGCCTCTCTCTCTCTCTCTCTCTCTCTCTGTGTGACTATCATAAATAAATAAAGAAAAAAAAATATTAAAAGTAAAAAATCGGGGCAGCCCCAGTGGCTCAGTGGTTTGGCGCCGCCTGCAGCCTGGGGTGTGATCCTGGAGACCCAGGATCGAGTCCCACGTTGGGCTCCCTGTGTGGAGCCTTGTGTCTCTGCCTCTCTCTCTCTATGTCTATGAATAAAATAAATTAAATCTTTAAAAAAAAAAAGTAAAAAATCTTTAAAATAGCTGTAAACTAATTAATTAAATTTAAAAGGCTCATAACTACAAAGAGCAAATTGGTGGTCACCAGGGGGAGGGGGAAAATAGAAGGGGATTAAGAGGTATAAACTTCCAGTTATAAAATAAATAAGTAAAAAAATAAATAAAATAAGTCACAGAGATAAAAGTACAGCATAGGAAACATAGTTTTAAAAAATCAGTGTTTTATGTTGTAAAAAGAAATGTAAGGTGCTTGTAACATTTTCACTTATTTACTAAACTTCAGGTCATTATGTCAGGTTTTGTTAGAGCACTTCCTAATTGCTGGTGTTTTGCTTTCTGCTTTGCATTTCAAGTGGGTAAACGTCAGCACCAGGCACAGTGTCCTGGTCTGAGGTTAGATGCTCAGTTAACAGCTTTTTTTTTTTTTTTTTTTTTTTTTTTAAGATTTTATTTATTTACTCATGAGAGACACAGAGAGAGGGGCACAGACACAGGCAGAGGGAGAAGCAGGCTCCATGCAGGGAGCCCGATGTGGGACTCGATCCGGGTCTCCAGGATCACGCCCTGGGGGCGCTAAACCACTGAGCCACCCGGGCTGCCCAGTTAATAGCTTTTAGATCAAGAATAGAGATCTCAGTTCAAGTGAATGCCTGGCTTTGTGCTAGTTTGGGGGGGGGGGGGGTGTAAAGTGGTATCTGCAGTTTTATTTGACCACTGAGGCTTCATGGGAACAGAGTTGATACAGCCTAATAAGCAAAATAGTGACCTTACTATCATCATGTGATGATAGTTGTACATTAGAAATGCAGTTAGGGCTGGGGCAAGTCAGCATTTGAGACAAAGTAAATAATACCAAAAAATGTAGACAAAATTGGCAATTCTTTCAAATCCTTTTTCAAATCATTAACTACAATTTTAACTTTATCAAGAATACATTTTAGTGCAGCCCTCTGTGTGTGTGTGTCTCTCATGAATAAATATTTTAAAAATTTTTTTAAAAGAATACATTTTAAATTTGAGTTCTTGAGAATCTGCATGGTAGTTCTTGTTTTTGTTTTGTTTTTGTTTTTAAGATTTTATTTATTCATAGAGACACAGGCAGAGGGAGAAGCAGGCTCCATACAGGAAGCCCGATGCGGGACTCGATCCCGGGTCTCCGGGATCACACCCAAGGCCTCAGACAGCGCTAAATCACTGTGCCATCGAGGCTGCCCTAGTTCTTGTTTTTATTTTTTTATTTTTTAAGATTTTATTTATTTATTCATGATAGAGAGAGAGAGGCAGGCAGAGAGAGAAGCAGGCTCCATGCCAGGAGCCCGACGTGGGACTCGATCCTGGGACTCCAAGACCGCGCCCTGGGCCAAAGGCAGGCGCTAAACCACTGAGCCACCCAGGGATCCCCTAGTTCTTGTTTTTAATGAATGTTTCTTAACCCCCTTCCTGATAAAAGTCTCTGTCTAAAGATGATCATCATAAATGTTAAGATGATAGTTTTTGTTTTTTAAAGATTTTATTTATTTGAAAGAACATGAGCAAGGATGTTGGGCCCACAAGGGGGTGAGCTGGAGAGGAGAGAGCAGACTCCTCACTGAGCAAGGAACCTAATGCAGGGCTCGATCCTAGGACCCTGAGATCATGACCTGAGCCAAAGGCAGACACTCAACCTACTGAGCCACTCAGGCATCCCAGAATAATAGTTTTGTAAGTTTCTTTATGGTAGATGCTTTACACAAATGCTGACTTTTTTTCCCTTTCCACCTAAGGTGTAAGTGAGTTAGGGTTGTCATCGTGTGTGTCATGCACATTTCAGGGATGAACAGGAAGGCCTCCATGGCTCCAGCCCCACTCCTTGCCATTTGCCATTGGAGCCATGGGAACTGTGCACCTGCCAGCTCCGGGTAAACACAGTATAGCCCTGCCATGTGGAGCTTTCCATGGTGGCCTGAAGGACAGGAACCCCTGGGGCCCTTTCTCTTTGAACCTGCTTTGCTGTTCATTTTTCCTTAATCCTGTAGACTTACAATCAGCACATCACTACAAATTCTCAATTTTGAATGTGAAAATAGAATAATTAGATAAAATAATTCATTTTCATAAAACATTGTTAATCTTTTTTTCCCAGCTCAATCACAACATAATTATATAGGATGTTTCCTTAAGTAAACCCACAATTATCATTGTGTTTTTTACAGCCATTAAAATATACATGGCTCAGTTCTTGCTTAAAAAAGCTGAGGCTCTCATTGTGCTGGGAAAACAAGATGCACAAAAAGATAACTGCATGCCAAGGATTAGGTGTTAAAGCACTTTAGAAGTAGGGTTTAGAGACGGGACAAATGGACCCCCTCTGAGGCAGTTTGACAAGACCTCCCATAGAGGACGGTGTTTTCTGGGCATTAAAGATGGGAAGCAATTCAGTAAGCAGAAACCAGCATGGCAGGGCATCACAAACAGGGAACAGTGTGAACGAGGGGGAGGAGTGTGTGAGGGAGACAGTTTGTAGACCATTCCATTGAAATTAAAGATGCACAAAGGACTGCTTCTGAGTAGGAACAGTAACTAGGTCCACAGGGAGAAAGGCCTCAATCTCCCAGGCTGAGAACGGTGGGCTGTTAGATCACAAGCAATGGTGAACAACAGGAGACAGGATGGAAGTTTCACTTTAAGAAAATTGATCTAAGGAGAGTTTTCAGGATATGTGAAATAAGAAGAGCCTAGAAATTGAGACCAGTTTGGAAGCAATTTTTGAAACCCAAGTGTGGAATGATAACCTAAACACAGCGGATGGCAGGGCAGACAGAAGCCGAGGCAAGGAGGGAGTTTGGGACAGCTGGTGAGGAATCAAAGAAGAGTAGGAAACCAGAGAAACTAGAGCAGCCAGCAGCCTGGACACAGGAGGCTCCAGTGGGGTGGCTGGGGCGAGTGGGGGTGCTTGACGGAACTCCAGGGTACAGACCCTTGAAGCTAAGGGGGTAGGCACTGCAGGACAAGACTCAGCTTATTAAAGATTAAGATATATTAAAGTTCACGAAACATGGTTGAAAGGAGAGAATTGGACAGGGGCTAGAGGGAACCAGTTAAATAATATTTTTTCCTAAGAAGGAAAAGACTGGCTCAAATTGGGCAGCAGAGCAGGGACACTGGGAGGAGAGGACATAAAGGAAGCCCCTAAGGAGGAAGTGTGCATGGAGAGGCCTGTGGATGAGAGGAGGCCTTTGCCTGATACAGAATCAAAAAATAGTTGGGGCATGGTGGGGGGGTGGCACAGGGATGATGCGGGAGCCTCATCTAGCTTGATTTAATGGACTTAAAGGTAGCAGGTTCTTGATGGCTGACAAGAATAGAGAAGATTTGGAATGGCCTAGGAATTTTCTAAATTAAAAAACAAATGGCTCGATTGCCTGCAGCTAAGAGGTGGACGGAATTCCTTTGCAAGTGTGCAGTGGAGCAGGCAGCCTGGGAGGCATCCAACCTGGAGCTCAGAGGATGGGCACATACACCAGGGATCTGTGGCCTCCGGTGGGGTAGGGGTGGGGGCTGCTCTCTATGGAGTTCCAGGGAGCCTTTCTGGTTAGAAGGTGTCTCTTCTGGAACGCACGGACCTGCTTTGCACCTTATTCCCTGTCGCCCTTATGGCATGCCCTATCCTTGGTACCTGCAATGGCCATAAGCCGCTCTGAGTGGCATGAGGAGCACACACAGGTGATTGGTGTATCATTCATATTGGTGCTCGTTAGCCCTGCCATAGGGAGACCATGCAGGATGGTGGAAGCTGAGACTCAGCTCACTGTCATGTCTTTTGCAGTCCGAACCAGGTCGCAGAAAAGGTGGCCTCCAGAATCGCCGAGGGCTTCAGCGATACTGCTCTCATCATGGTGAGTTTCTCTTGGGTACTGTCATGTTTTCTGTTGCCAGGACGGCTGCTTAGCCTTCTCGCACTAACATGGAGCTTTATCGCACGAGTGGTCTTCTCTGCAGACATTCCAGCAGGCCGGTGCCACCCTCTGTGGTCTCCTCCTGGCTGCAGACTCCGCAGGCGCAGTGTGAATGCCACTGCAGCCACAGCAAGCTCCCTGTCTCCACAGGGGGAGGCAGTCCCGCTCAGCGGTTCTCATAGTGGGGGGTCTCTATGCCAGCATCAGCACCACTTGGGAACTTGCCAGAAATGCAGATTCTCAGGGCCCAGCAGGTGGCTTTAATAAGCTTCCAGATGATTCCGATGCACACTCAAGTGTGAAGCCACTGAATTAGCCGACAGCCCGAAGGGAAAGAAGTCAGGTGCACTGTCACGAAGATCAAAAGCCTTGTTGCACAGGCTCAGTTCAGACAATTCTGACAGGGAAGGAAGAAGTAATATTCAGAAGCTCTGCTTTTATGGAAAAACCATAGTACTTGGCATTTATTGTACATTACACAGTTAACCTTAGACCATATCTGAGGTGTGATTGCATGTGTCAGATTCATGGTGTCCACGTGCTGTGAGGTGGGTTTCCATCTGTGCCATGAGGAGGTGCCTGAGGACTTCCAGAAATGTAGCTCTGTTCACGAGTGCATCCTTTGTCTTGTGCACAGGTAGACAACACTAAGTTTACGATGGACTGCGTGGTGCCTACAATCCATGTGTACGAACACCATGAAAACAGATGGCGGTGCAGGGACCCACACTAGTGAGTGCTGCATTCTCGGGGTGACCTGTGTGCAGAATGCTGTGGGCTGTTCTCCAGGGCAGCGTAGAAACCTCATGCAGAAATCATGCATGTTCCCTGGCTCCTGAGAGAGCTCGAGTGTTACTTCTGGTTCTTCCAACCCCTGGAAGAACCTGTTTTGGTATGAACCAAAACAAATGCCTGCACCGCTCTCAGGCATTTGTTTTGGTTCATAATCACTCAGAAAGCTTCCACCACCACCCCCTCCAGCTTCTTTAGATTTTTGTTTGGAGGGTGTCTCTTTTATTTCTTAACCATGCTTCATATTCTTTGTGCACATCTTTGGGTGTTTGAAACTTGTCTTGCTAGGATTCCTGATTGTCTTCCTTTATACCAGTGGGTATGTGGCCGGTTTTCTGTGTCCTCTGTTGGAAAACCACCTGTTTTTCGCTGAAAGGCTGATCTCTCCTATTTCACGTCATAGTGATTACTGTGAAGACTGGCCAGAGGCCCAGAGGATCTCAGCGTCACTCCTGGACAGCCGGTCCTATGAAACACTTGTGGATTTTGACAACCACCTGGATGACATTCGGAATGACTGGACAAACCCAGAGATCAATAAAGCCGTTCTACATCTGTGCTAGGGAGGGGTTTTAGTGACTGGTCTTTGGGCATTTCCACTACACTGAAGAAGAAAGCTATTTTTTAATGTAAATAAGATCTCTCCTAGCCTGTGTGGAAAGCCGACAGTTTTTGGAGGTGGCATATGCCCTGACAAAGGGCAGAATGTCCATCAGCCATCTTTTAATGCAGAGTCTCTAGAAGAGGTGCAGACTTTCCCATCTGACCGGCCCTGTGGAGTCCTGCCCAGTTGTATGTTGCTCTAATCCTCCAAAACAAAGCTGTTTCTGCTTGTCCGAGATCATTCCTATTAAAGAGTTTTAACTAACCTTTTATAATCTTCAGAGAATACTTTTTAAGGCTTATGAACTACCTATAAGAGAAAAAAGCCCAGATCTTATACTTGAGTGAGTGAGTGCGAGTTTTCATCCTGTTGGGGTTTGTGTCGTCCAGTGCTGGGATCGGCGTGCACTCAGCGTTTTGCCCTTGGGAGGCTGTGGCCGCGAACAGTGCTGCCCCACACCGGTTGGGCTCACGTAGCTGCCGCAACGACACAGTGGGAATAATGCCACTGTTGCCTAAGAAACCTTCATCGTTAAGGGTAAAAACAGACGCCACTGGTAATGGGAACTTGGAGGAGAGCATGGTGTAATGCTTCTCAGTCAACCAGAAAGCTCGTAAACCTGTGGAATCAAAACTGGGAAAATGAACTGTATTAAGATGATCTTTAAGAGGCAAAAATCAGTTCCAACTCTTAACTCATTTCCCTGATTATCTAAATGGTTCTGTGTCCTCAAAATAATTGTTTTCTTTTGTATTTGAAGCAACAAAAGCAAAGCAAAACTTAGACTCCCCGAGTTTTGCAGAGCACTGTTTGTAATTTTTATAGTTGGAACATTGGGTCACACTTTTTAACACAATCACAGGAGATGATGGGGAGACTTTGTGGCACTGCTGCACTTTATTCTTTCCTATAGGAGTCATTCTCTTTGCCCTTTCTTCAAACAACACCTTCCCCTTAATTTTTGAAGACGGCATTACTTCATGTGCGGACAAGGAAGGAGGGGTGATGGGTCGGCATGCTCCATCTTCCTCGTTCTCGCCTCAGACACCCGGCCTGTCACAGAACACAAGGAGCAATCCTCACTCCGACTAGGTTTGTGTTTGTTTCACAAAGGGAGAAGGATCACCTCCAGCGTTCACCACAGAAAAATGCTCTTTTCCTGGGATTAAAGCGAGCATGTACTACCTGCAGCTCAAGGTCAAGGGGAATTGGCAGAACTATTCAGAATGAAGGTGTGGCTAAGGCGAATTTGGGAGGCATTTTAAAGACCAACTCTGGTTTTCCCTCATTTTCACCTCTCTGCAACTCTTGTATGTGTTTTCCCACCAGCTTCCCAGGACCGTTGTGCCACCCTCGGTCAGATTTCGGCCTGGAACCAGGTTCCCTTTCTGTGGCTGAGTCAGGCATACATTTTCAGAAGGAAGTATGTTCAATATTCCAAGAGGAAGAATGTATCTTTAAAAAAATTTCCAAAGTGCAGGTGCCAGCTCCTGTGTCCTTGTAGAAACAGCAGGAGCTTGTGCTGGGTCCCCCCTCCTCTTGCCTCGAAGGCTCGCTGTGCAGTCTCTGGTCCACAGCCTCCCTGGCCCTGAGGACCAGCTTCGTGTTTCCCTCCTGGGGATAAAAGTGAGAACCTGCCAGGTAGCTGCACATTCATATTCCTACTCTGCCTTTCATAGAAAAGACTTAACTGGCACAAAGTATTTTTGTCTACTGAAAAGATCTTTGTCCATCATAGATGTTCCTGAATTATTCTAACTTGAATCTGAAGGGATCAGAAGGCGGGGCGGGGAGGCGGGTATGTGTAGAGCTGCCACTCAGAGCCAGCCCCATGCTCAGAATCATTCTGGCCGACACTGTTGTCTCTTCCTTGGCACCCATCCAGTAAGAAACGAGCAGGACAGATAAATTATTAACGGATAAAACTGTCATTCCCATTTCTAATCACAGTCACCTTTAACAACCAGGGACACTGAACTCAGGGAAAGTTGGCAGGAACTTCCCAAAGAAAAGCAGCATGCCTGCTAAGGGGAATACAGCCTTGCTAATTCTAATTAAATTAGGTTGATTCAGAATGGAAAACAACCTAAAAATCTTGAGCAATTTAAATTTACAAGTCTGTTTTCTGGGGATCTGATATTTTTAGGCCACCTTGGTTGTAAAAAGCCCTTGTGTAATTAGCTTTGGTTGAACAGCTTATTTCTCACATGTACTTGGAAAACCTATTGTTCCCACATATGGTAATTCCCAGTAAGGAAACTATTTCTAAAACTGCCCCTTTTCTCTTTGTATCTGTCATAACACTGGTAGCTACTTCATGAGATCATGGTAGGTAGACACAGGAAAAGTAGCCACTGGCATCCATCTCCATATCCCACGGACATTTTAGCCATTTCAGTGAAGAGAGCAGAGTCTTCACTTGATCTTAGCCAAAACGCTGAGAAGTGATGAGAGCTGAGTCTAAAAGTAGACTTCCGTTTTACTAATTGACATTCCTTGAGGCTTTCCATCAAGTCAGTGCCTCTTAAACATTGGACTTTTTCCTCCAATTCAGGAGAAGGCCTGGCACAAAATGTTGGTTTGTGTTCCCGGGCCAATGCGCAGGCAGGCAGTGTAGTAATCTGACTTCACTTCCCATATGCTTCAGAATCCAAGGGATAACTCGAATATTTTTATCCTCATAATTATGATTTGTTTCTTCTTAAAATGCCTAAGATATCTTTGAATAGGATGCAAAACCTGATCAGCTTTGCCATTTCTTAGAATAAATTGCTATTCTTCTAAGGATCCTTTCTTTCCTTAAGGATTAACATTTGGGGTGGGCATTTCTTTGTGATCTGAAGATTTTTCTTTAGAATATGAGATCTCATCCAGCTTTAGAACTGCCAGGAATTCTGTTCTTGGTCTTTTGCTTTCAAAGCAGTGTGACAAGTGCCAGCAAAGCATCCACTTGAATTTGACTAGAGGAAACCTTTGGCCCAAACATGTGTTGCCTCACAAAGCAGAGAGTAACGCAGTATATTTAAGTGGTGTCCAAACAAACATTCCAGATACCATTAATAAACCTATAAATAATAGCATTTCAGACTAATTGTGGAGTTCTGTGGCCTGGCACGGCCCACAGTAGCTGGGGAGTCTGTCCCAAGGCGGGACACTGGCCAGTTTGACAAGCTCCCTGAGTGTACCTCAGGCAGTGAGGTCTGAGTGGGGAAGATTTAGTACCCTCCAGGTCCCCTTCTCCAAAGAAAGACTTGCTCATTTCTCAACACTGCATCTTCTCAAAAAGAATCTTCCTCTTGGCTCCAGCAGTGCCTCACTTCCTGCTTCTTAGGTAACTCCAAAAATGCAGCAGCGTCTGGTACCAGCTGGTGGGAGGAGGTGTGTGGTGATGAGGACCCGAGAAGGCCAGGTGTGAATCCCAACTTCGCCGCCTTAGCTCTGCAGCTGTGTGCAAGTTGTCTCGAGTCTTGTTTGAAACATGAGGCGATAATGCCTGTCCACAGGAATGTCATGAAGACCAAAGGGAAGAATACACATGTTAGCGCTTAGTGGAGTGTGGTGGCACCACGTGGAAGACAGCTCTTCTCTGCTAACGTTTTAACAATTCCAGGCCAGACTGAGCAGGAGCTAAGTGCTTATTCATACTAGATATCCAGTGCACATTCACTCCGTGACTTCATGAGCGAATGAAAGCATCCCTTCTCAAAAGATAACGACAGCATCCGTGTTTGCAACCTCTGTCCTTTACATTCATCTTCCCAACCCCCCTGTGATGTTTCAGGGCCTCGTCTGCACTTTACAGGCAGTAACCTGGTCCTAGGTGTGCATGTGTTTGCCTGAGACTCAGACCAGAAGGGAAGGGGAGGCTAGGGCTTCGGGTACGGCCCATCTCCTGGGAGACCAGGAGCAGAGAAGCGATGTCTTTCTCTTTCTCACTCCCCCTGGACTTCCCGCCCCTGGCCCTGGTGCTAACACATTTTCACCCTTCCTGTGACATCAGTGTGCACTCACAGCAGAAAACCAGGATGAAGCGTCACTCCCTTCCACCATTCCCCTGCCTGCCTCCATGAAGACAAGACAGAAAGCAGTCAGATCTGCAGCGACCTCCTGAGCACCTTTAATGTCCTGGGTGCTGAGATGAAAAGCACCTTGGAGGAGCTTTTAAGAGGTAGAAAGTGTAAATACAAGTAAAATACTAGGAAATGGACCCAGACCCCAAGCATTCTAATTCACTGTGATTTGGGGCCCAAAAGTTGCGATTTTGAGCAGTTAGATTCAGGCCACAGTTTTAAAAACCCTAATCTCTGACCAAAACCCATGCTTTACCATGAAGAATTTCAGATCCACAGAAATCCAGCGGTTCATCCAGTGGTACCCAGGCAGCCCAGCCTGAGGAACTGGACCATTAGGCTGACCCTCTCTGAAACTGCTAAATGGCTAGGGCAGCAGCTGAGAGCCTCACAGCTCCACGGGGCTCAGGCTGGCAAAATCCAGGGCTCCTGAGTGAACTTGGTCACTGCAGGAGGCTCTTTGATTTTTTTCTCTTTTAAACCATATTGCCCACAGAATGCACAAAGTGTGTGCTTCACGTTTGAGCAGTACAAAACAGTGATGCCAGACTCCCAACGTCTGAACAGTCTCAGAGCCTTAGACCCAGGGTGGTAGAGCAAAGTCAGTGTCTTACACTTCTGCCTTGTGAGGTATCTTACTCCTCAACTTTCAGTTTGGTCTCGAATCGGTCCTGTACTTCCCACTTGCAGGTGGCAGCTCCATAGCAAGACTGTCGTGTCCCAGGAGCCCCATCGTGGTCTCCGTGTATCAGGACATGCCCACAGAGATGTACTATAGATCAACTCAAACAAAAAAAGACACAAACTGTGAAAGCAAAGTCTTCTCCCCATTTTCTGAATATCCTTCCAATCACCTCTCCCTAAATATCAGAGCTCTCTATTTCTGAAATCTGAAGTTTTAAAATTTATTGAGATGTGCCACGAAACACCTTTATGTGTTATGTTGCCCACTTACATGCGTGTCCTAAATTCTCTGTATTCCCATCTTAGACATATTTGTCAAGAGTTTTTTTGTTTTAATGAAATGTATTTATTGAGGTACAACATATACAGAAAAGAGTGCAAATCACAAATGTGTAGCTCAGTGCATTTTCACAAAGTGAATGAAGTGGACAGGCTCCTATAACCACGACCAAGTTCAAACATAGACTCTTAGGGGCGCCTGGGTGGCTCAGTCGGTTGAACATGTGGCTTGATTTTGGCTCAGATCCAAGTCATGATCTCAGGGTTGTGGAATTGAAAACTACGTCGGGCTCTGCACTCAGCACAGAGTCTGCTTCTTCCTCTTCTTCTGCTCTTCTCCCTCCTCACACTCTCAAATAAATAAAATCTTTTAAAAAAAATAGTATACACACACACGTATATATGTATATATAGAGAGAGACTCTTTAGAACACTACTGACACCCAAGAGTCCCTCATGCCCACATCCTGGATTAGTACTGCCTGTTTTTTGAGCTTTAAAGAAATGCAGGTTTACAGCACATATTCTTTTTTTTTTATTCAATTTGCCAACATGCAGTGTAATACCCAGTGCTCATCCCATCAAGTGCCCTCCTCAGTGCCCGTCACCCAGTTACCCCATCCTCCCCCCCCACCTCTCCTTCTACAACCCTCAGTTTGTTTCCCAGAGTTAGGAGTCTCTCAGGGTTTGTCTCCCTCTTTAGTTTTTCCCCACTCAGTTTCCCTACTTTCCCTAATGGTCCCTTTTCACTATTATATTTTGCATATGAGTGAAACCATATGATAATGGTTTTTCTCCAATTGACTTACTTCACTCAGTATAATACCCTCCAGTTCTATCCACATCGATGTAAATGGTAGGTATTCATCCTTTCTGATGGCTGAGTAATATTCCATCGTATGTATAAACCACGTCTTCTTTATCCGTTCATCTGTCGAAGGACATCACGGCTCCTTCCACCATTTGGCATTGTGGACGTTGCTGCTATGAACATTGTGGTGCAGGTGTCCCATCATTTCACTTCATCTGTGTCTTTGGGCTTAATACCCAGTAGTGCAATTGCTGGTTCATAAGGTAGCTCTATTTTCAACTTCTTGAGGAATCTCCACATCCTTGCCAACATTTGTTGTTTCCTGTCTTGTAAATTTTAGCCATTCTCGCTGGTATAAAGTAGTATCTCATTGTGGTTTTGATTTGTATTTCCCTGATGGCAAGTGATGTGGATCATTTTTTCATAGCTTGTTGGACATGTATATGTTTTCTTGGAGAAATGTCTGTTCATGTCCTCTCCTCTGCCCATTTCTTAACTGGATTGTTTGATTTTTGGGGTGTTGAGTTTGGTAAGTTCTTTTAGATCCTGGATTCTAGCCCCTTATCTGATGTGTCATTTGCAAATATCTTCTCTCATTCTGTAGGTCACCTTTTAGTTTTGTTGACTGTTTCCCTTACAGCACATATTCTGTGTCTGAGATTCATTCGTATTTTTTGTGTGTACCAGTTTCTCATCCATTTCTGTGTAAATAATCATATCAAGGAACCCCAGTGTGGATACATTTCACTGTTGATGGACATTTGGGTTACTTCCACATTTGGGCTGATACAGATGTTGCTGCAGTTAATATTCTCATATGGACCTTTTTGTGCACACAGGTATATGTTTCTTTCAGGATTATGTATGGAAGTGAATCTGCTGGCAGTGCATATATGCAATTTTTTAGGGTATGTTGCCAGTTGAACATCCTGCCCACAGTATGTGAGCAGTCATGCTTCACCAACACTGGGTTTGTTGGTTTTTAATTTTAGACATTGGGTGGTATATAGTGGTGTCTTGTGGATTATTGTTCTAAATATGAAAAGTAAATGATACAGCTTCCAGAAAGTAACAGAGGAATAGGGTCATGACCTGGGCTTGGCAGACATTTTTAAATAGGACGTATAAAGAAATGGTCAGTTGTACTACATGGAAATCAAGAACTTTTGTTCATCAAATATCATCATCAGGGTGGTGAAAAGAGAAGCCCCAGAGCAGGAGAATAATATTTATAATACCGTCCACCCTACAAAAAAACTTCAAAATATCCATCCAAATATACTAAAAATTACAGATCAGTTTTTTAAAAATAGCCCAACTGATCAAGCACTCCCAAAAGAAGATACCCAGGTGGCAAATGAGCATATGAAAATGTGCTCAACCTCTGTGTCCATCAAAAGATGAATGAATAAAGATGTGGTTTATGTATACAATGGAATATTCCTCAGCCATTAGAAACGACAAATACCCACCATTTGCTTCGAGGTGGATGGAACTGGAGGGTATTATGCTGAGTGAAGTAAGTCAGTCAGAGAAGGACAAACATTATATGTTCTCATTCATTTGGGGAATATAAATAATAGTGAAAGGGAATAGAAGGGAAGGGAGAAGAAATGGGTAGGAAATATCAGAAAGGGAGACAGAACATAAAGACTCCTAACTCTGGGAAACGAACTAGGGGTGGTGGAAGGGGAGGAGGGCGGGGGGTGGGGGTGAATGGGTGATGGGCACTGAGGGGGGCACTTGACAGGATGAGCACTGGGTGTTATTCTGTATGTTGGCAAATTGAACACCAATAAAAAATAAATTTATTATTTAAAAAAAAAGAAAATGTGCTCAAGTAATGTCACCAAGGAGAAGCAAACTGAAAACACAGGAATCCACTTTTTAATGGGAAGAAAATGTCAGGAAGCAGAATCCTCTATGTGTGCACGGTTCAAAGGCCCTGGCTCTCCCAGGATGACGTCACACAACCTTGACTCGGCCAGAGCTCAGCCAAAGGTACAGCTGTCTCCAGCTTCTTCAGTCCTGGGGTCACGTAAGCTGGAGACTCAGCTTTACTACCAGGCAAATAGGGAGCAGCAGTTAGGGCGTGAGGCCCTCAGCTGGGCTTCTCCTAGCCAATGTAGGACATTTACCTCTGCGGAACTTCACGGGAGATGACTCCTGCCGCCTCTGCCGTCCCAGCCTCCCGCCCTGTCCTGCCCTGCAGCTCCGAGCTAGTCTTTCCAGAGTTGGAATTGTTCTCTTAATCACCCATAATACCTGGAATTTACCCAGCGCCCGCCTTCTGAGGAGTTCAAAATCATTTGCAGATCCTGCTGGTAAAATGGCTGCCCCGTGGTCAAGCTTTCTGCGAAATTACTTCTGTGCTAAGAGGTAGTTTTCACAACGGTCCCAGAGACCTGGGGTGCCTTTATGAGCTGGCTCTGTGCTGGCAGCAGCCCCAGGAGAAAAGCACTGTGCATCTAGGCTCTGCAGGGTTATCCGGGAGGAGTAGTGTTCTCCATAATCACGGGAGTGTGGTGATCCAGGTGAACCGATGCACCTGCAGACCCAGCCACGTGCTGCGCCACCACTCACACCTGGACAGAGGGAAGCTGAGGCAGGGCTGCTCCCGGGCGAGTCAGGTGGCTGGAGCACAGAAGAGGCGAATGGGTGTTTGTTGAGGGGACCAGAGAGCAAAGCAGATGTGGAGAAGCCGGGGACCCAAAGTAAGTTAGGACTTACCTTCATATTGTCCCATTTTCAGCAAGGGATCCCAGGCACCCCACCATTCAGACCTCACCTAAGCAGAGCCTCAGGCACCCTTCTGTGGACCCAGCCCTGATGGACAAGAAAGGGCTGTTTGAAGGCAAGGGCCATGCCTCTGGGGAAGCTGGAAGCCATGGGTAGAGAGACATGTCCCTGGGAGAGGCCCACGTGAGCATCAGAAAGGCAGGAGGGAACCCCAACCAGGGTAGCAGGGAGCAACCAGCCCCAGGAGCGTGGCAGGAGAGCTGGGCAGTCACACAGGAGCAGGGCGTTGGTGCCACAGAGGCTGGCAGTGGAACCCTCAGCCCAGGGCCTTGGGCCTGGGGGCCAGGGCTCCAGCTGCCTGGTATCTTGCCGGTTCCATCCACACCCCTGACACTGCACAGAGGAAGTGTGGGTGCTGCCCGTACAGGCTCCACGGGGTGGGGAACAGGAGGAATGTTCCAGAGACTCAGGAGAAGGAAGCATTCTTTTGTGCAATTTCCCTCCATACTGATGACCAAGAAGCTCCCGAGGTAAGAAAAATTGTGGGATCCCTCCCTGAGCCCTCCCACCAGGCCTGGTGTCCCCCGAGAAACTGCTAGCCAGGTCTCCAGCTTGCTGAAACCCCCCCAACCCGGGCGCACCCCACTCACTCCAGGCCCCCAGACACGTGCTGCAAGGAAGAGGCTGCAGATATGCATCTCTGACGAGCTCCCCTAGCAGATCCTGGCTTTCTGCCTCACAGTTCTTGGGTTAATTTTGGTCAGAGATGGAGGGTCTGTGGCTAAACCTGGAGCTGGGTGAATCTTGTCATCTATTGTCCCTGTTCCCCCCAAGGCCCTCAGCTGGGGCAAGACCTCCCCAGCACCCAGACAGTTGAACCCAGGCTCTGGTTTGCTGAGTCACAGGGGAGGGAGCGCCACAGGCTGACAGCCCCATCACGGCTCGCCTCCCGGCCGAGGGACCGATCCACGAGCACCTCCCCCCATAGCCCTGCCCTCCCAAGACCAGAGCTGTTTCAGAGGTGGCACACTTGCTTTATTAGGCAGAAACTTCCATTGCCCCAGGGCAGGCCAAACCTCCCCACTCAACTAAAAAAAGGAGGTGCAACCACAGAGCCTGTTCTGGGGACCTCCCCCACACACACACCCAGGCCTGGCCACCCAGTGACCCAGGCTGTGACAGGATATGAAAGCCCCAGACACGGGGCCTCCCTCTTACAGTGCGCCTGTGGCGGGAAGTTCATGGTTGCCTGTTAGCAAGCCTGGCGCTGACCTGGCCTGTGCTGCTGCTGCTGCTGCCTGCCCTCCACTGCTGCCACCACCACCACCACCACCACCACTACCCCTGCCGCCGGGGCTCCCGGGACAGGGACCTCCCCCAGCTGAGGTCATAAGGCTGAGGAGGCTGAGGTTGGGGTGGACGCCTCTCCAGGCCTCCCAGAGTCTGTGTGGCCTTGTCTGCCCCGAGGAGAGGCAGGAGAGCTGCTGAGCCAGGCTGGTGCCTGGAATGTCCTGGGTGCTTTGACGGTTGTGGAGACAACAGAATTCCAGAAGTCTGGACCAGTCTGGAAAACTGCCTCGTGGCCATTTGCCCCCTGCTTCCAGGGGCACCCTGGGACTTCCTCACTTATCCCAGGGGCCTTGGGTTCAACTCTGCATCAGCATCCTGACCTCAGGATGGGCGGAGTAGAAAATGAGCAGAGGGCCAAACTCGGCCATCAGCAGTATAGACACCCAAGGACTGCACAACCCAGCAACACCTTTGCTGAAGCACCAGGATTGCAGGACCCCTCAAGGAAGGGAAAGTCGTGAAGGCGTCCCTCGGCGGTGACGAGGGTACACCCTTAGGGCCTGCCTGGACTGGGTCACGGGTCCTGGAACACGGTGGGGACCAGGAGACCCTGCGGCTGGCCCCTCCAGCCCCATCTGCCTCTGGTCACAGCTGTTTCTCCAAATGAGGGTGAGGTCTGGGCCCTGGGATGTCGAGCACCCTGGACACCCCCACATCACTCCACTGCCTTGGCCTCCGGGGTCCATGGTAGCTTTAATTCCAGGACCATTCTACTCCTAAGGGCTCAGAGCCTCGTAGTTGGCTTCCCTTCACCCTCCAAAAGGCTCTGGAGCTGAGTGGCAGCCCGGGGAGTGCGCTGGGGAAAGAGTCCCATTTGCTCCCTGCCTTCCCTGGACTGGCATGGCACGTGGACTCAGGTGGGCCTCTCGGGCCTGAGCAAGCATCCTTGGCTTGTCCTTGGCCATGGCTGACTCGCATCTTACCAGCTTCCTGGAAATCCCTGCTCTGTCAGCTGGGCTGGTCTTACTACCGCCGACCACAGCTCTTGGGCACCCGTGAAGTCCTCGTGGCTCTGCCCGTGGTGTATCCACACACACACATCTGCTCTCTACTCTGCCCGGTTTCCATTCCAAGCCCCCAGGCCAGGATCAGGGTTGCTAGCCCTGGCCCTGCTTGTCTGGCATCTCAGGCGGGCATCCTTGGAGCACACCACCATCTCCCACCCCATGTGCAGGGTGCCCCCCTGCTGCGAGCTGTGTTCTGCTTTCCCTCCCTGACCTCTGTCTAGACGCTCTGAGTGTGGAGTGTCGGGGCCACAGGCAGCCTGCTCACAGGGGGAAACCCCTCCCTCCCAGGCCGGCAAGTCATCAGGTCAACCATCCATGGTAACCAGCGTGGTGACAGCATGCCTGCTGCACCCAGATTCGAGTGCTCACCCCAATTCTGATTGCCAGAAATTTCCCCTTCGGTTTTATGAAACCAGTTCCTGAAAGTCCCCTTCTGACCCTGGCATCAGCCACCAGGGCCCCACAAGAGTCCCGAGCCACCTTCCCAGGAGAGCCTTTCAGAAATGGTGATGTCATCGGAGAAGGACAAACATTATATGGTCTCATTCATTTGGGGAATATAAAAAATAGTGAAAGGGAATAAAGGGGAAGGGAGAAAAAATGAGTGGGAAATATCACAAAGGGAGACAGAACATGAGAGACTCCTAACTCTGGGAAACGAACTAGGGGTGGTGGAAGGGGAGGTGGGCAGGGGGTGGGGGTGACTGGGTGACGGGCACTGAGGGAGGCACTTGACGGGATGAGCACTGGGTGTTATTCTATATGTTGGCAAATTGAACACCAATAAAAAATAAATTTATAAAAAAAAAAAAAGAAATGGTGACGTCCTCCACCTCTCCCCTCATCCCCGTCATGGTTTTCATTCCCTTCACCACGTGGGTTCTATCTCTGCTTGGTCCATCCCTCTATCCTCGAAGCCAGGAACTGGGGATATGAGCCAGGGATTAATTGCACAGAGTAAGCTTCCGAAAGTCACGGGGGCCATTGGAAGCCTGAGCTTAAAGATAATTTCCCTTCTCTGCAAAGGCCAGGCATTTAGTCCAAATGGGCAGAGCCAGGAGAGGGCCAGGACAGCAGGGGACAGGGAGCAGCCACAGCCCAGATGGCCAATCCAGAAGAGCGAGCTACTGTCCCCAGCCTGAGATGCAAGACAGCCACTGATCTCTTCTCCTAGAGGTAAGGGGGTGCTGCTGGGGGCCTTGCAAGGGGCTTCAGTGCAGGGCTTGGAGGGAAAGGCAGCCTCGTCTGCCCTGCCCCATCTCTAGACCTCTCCAAGTTTCAGGGAGGAGCCCTCACTCTGCAATATCCCGTCAGTATTTAACACCACCTTCTGGGGGCCCAGCCGTGTGCCAGGCACTTTCCTGGACCTCTTCTCATGAATTTTTAAACCTGTGTTTTTATTTTCATACAGCAGAAGCCATGTATACCCCCTGAGTTGTTGGGGGTTTTTTAAAGATTTTACTTATTGGGACACCTGGGTGGCTCAGTAGTTGAGGGTCTGCCTGTAGCTCAGGGTGTGATCCCGGGGTCCTGGGATCGAGTCCCGCTCAGGCTCCCCGCAGGGAGACTGCTTCTCCCTCTGCCTACATCTCTGCCTCTCTCTGTGTGTCTCTCAGGAATAAATAAGTAAAATCTTTTAAAAAAAAATTTTTTTTTTACTTATTTGAGAGAGAGCGAGAGCGATCACAGAGGGAGAGGAAGAAGCAGACTTCCCGGTCAGTAGGGAGCCCCATGTGGGGCTCAATCCCAGGACCCCAAGATCTTGACCTGGGGAGAAAGCAGATGCTTCACTGACTGAGCCATCCAGGCACCCCCTTTTTTAATCCCCTGGAGGTTTTTTAACATAAAGATTACAGAAAGTTACAGCAGAGCAAGAAGCAGTGGTGCCTCTCCTCCCACCCCAATCCACAGGTCAATGGGAGTCGTGTAATTTAAATTAAATGAGATAGGAAGTAAGTGGCAGGCAGAAAAGAACGTTCATTTTCTTCTCACTGTCGGCTGACTGTGTCCTGGGAAGAAGATGACACTCATCCGTTTGCACATTGGCTTGGCTGGTAGAGGAGAGCCCTCGCCCAGCAGAGAACCTCCAAGTCTGCAGGGAGTGGTGACTCTCTTTGCTCCCCAGCAAAGGCAGCCACACCTTCCAGGGGAGTGAGCTGCTCTCTGGGGTCAGGGCACCTTGCAGGTGGACCTAGAACTCAGAACCACTCCCCTTCTGTGTGGACCCCAGCCTGCTGAGTATTCGTGTAGCTGGTGGCCGCTTAGTGTTAACTACGTGCACACCTTTGAACTCGGTGTGCTTGGGGGGGCCCTAAAGTCGGTAGGTGGCTCTTTGGTCTCCAGGCGGGCTTGTCTATTCTGGGGAGAGCCATCTGCAGCCAGAGTGGGCACCACCTGCCTCTCCAGGGATTAGCCAGAGATCCAAGCTTGGGGTGCGACTTGGCACCTGCAGACTTAAAAAATGGTTTCAATCTCTGGAAAAGAAAAGCAAATCACTGATTAGAGGCAGTATATGGAAGGGGTGAAAATGCCAATCCCGATCTGACTGGCGGAGCTCCAGTCCTGGTTCCACCATGAACCAGCTACCCTGCCTCAGTGTCCTCATCTGTAAAATGTTCTTGTCATCGTTAGGTCAGTTCATTTTTTTGAAGATATTTTTTATTTATTTGATACAGAGAGAGAACCAGAAGGGGGCAGGGGCCAAGGGAGAAGCAGACTCTCCTGAGCAGGGAGCCTGATACGGGGCCCCATCCCAGGACCCTGGGATCATGACCTGAGCCAAAAGTAGACGCTTCACTGACTGAGCCACCCAGGTGTCCCTAATTCATTTTTTAAAGATTTTATTTATTTAATTGACAGGGAGAGAGAGCACAAGTAGCGGGAGCAGCAGGCAGAAGGAGAGGGAGCCCAAGCAGGAGCCCGATACTGGGCTCTATTCCAGGACCCTAGGATCATGACCTGAGCCGAAGGCAGACACTTAACCTACTGAGCCCCCCAGGGACCCCCATTTTTATTTTTTAAGATTTATTTATTTGTTAGAGTGCATGCAAGCATGAGCAGCAGTGCAGGGGGAACAGAGGGAGAGAATCCTCAAGCACACTCCCTGCCACGCATGGAGCCCAATGTGGGGCTCGATCCCAGGACCCTGAGATGAGGACCTGAGTGGAAACCAAGAGTCGGCCACCTGAGGCCAACTGAGCTCCCCCAGCCCGTTCATCCGTGTGGCATGTGTAGTAAGCATTGAACATGCACAACTGCTGTTGATTCAGGGCTCCTGTTACCAGACGCTGGTCACGAAAACACGGTCACACTTTCGCTCCACATGAACTCAGCGACGTAGTACTCTTATCCCATCTTTAGCTGTGGAAACCAAAGGGCAGGGAGGACAAGTGACCTTCACAGGGCCATTCTTTAATTTATTTTTTATTTCAGAGGGGCGTTCATTGTTCATTATGAAATACCTCAAGTACAGAGGTTACCTCCACACGCACTCTTGTATTCAAAACGTATGAGCCTCTTGCTGTCGTTGCTGAATTTGTTAAGAACTAAAATGTTGAGCTAAGAAGTCCTCTGTCCTCCCTTCCCCTGTGAGAGTCAACCACTCATCTGAGGCTGGTGGGCATCCTTCCCCAGGAGCTCGATAGTGTTGCCGCGTGAGCTCATGTGTCGCTTTGTCTTTCCAAAGTGTTCTGATCGACGTCATACCATCTGAATTTGGTTTCCCTGCTCAGTAAGCCTTTGAGTATTTCCCGGGTGGACGCCCAGAGGTCTGGTTCTTTGCCCTTGGCCACCGTGCAGTCTTCCGCCAGTAAATAGGTCACTGTAATCAATGTCACAAATTGTCTAATCGTTCTGACAAACAGCAATCACCAGTTTGCAGTTTCAC
This sequence comes from Canis aureus, assembly GCF_053574225.1. Taxonomy (NCBI): domain Eukaryota; kingdom Metazoa; phylum Chordata; class Mammalia; order Carnivora; family Canidae; genus Canis; species Canis aureus. Next base: position 22,077,462 of record NC_135613.1, on the reverse strand, counting down.
CCGCGATGCTAAGTGAACACCCTTGCGCCTGCGTGCTCACACTCGCTTGTGTGGGTTCCCACACTGAGGACACAGGCCCCCAGAGGTGTGGCTGGGCGGCAGGGGACGGGCTACCCAGACACTGCCCTGTTCCTTCCATTGCGTGAGCAGGGAAGCGTTCTCCGCGCTCTGGCCAGAACCAGCATTATTAAGTCATCTGTCAGATGGGCGTGCAGTGGCATCTCCTCGTGGTCAAGTCGTTAAATGCTGACCGGCACCTGCAGCTCACCAGGGGCCGTGCATCATTACGAGGGGACAAAGCAAGGACCAGAAACCCCAGCTCCCAAGCCCACGCAAGACTCTGGACAGACCATCTCCACACTTGGATCTGGTAGCACCTACCAGCTCTGATTTACATAATGGGCTGTTTACATGCCTGATACCCGCACCCCAACAATGCCTCCAGGGAAGTCCAGGTGTTGCTATCTTTTGTATCTCTAGATCTGTGCTGTCCGACATGCCAGCTGGCAGGACTTAAAATGTGGCTCCTGAGGACTTAAACTGGGGCTGTTTTGTTTTGTTTTGTTTTTTGTAAGCAGACTCCACACCAAGCGTAGAGTGCAATGCAGGACTTGAACTCACAACCCTGAGATCAAGACCTGAGCTAAGATAAGAGCCAGATGCTTAACTGTCTGAGCCACCCAGGTGCCCCCGAAATGTGGCTGTTCTGAACCAAGATGCCCTCTAAGTATAAAATACACGCCAGCCTTGGAAGACTTAGTACAAAAAGAGAATGTAAACTATCTTACTTATAATTTTTATATATTTTTTTAAAGATTTCATTTATTTATTTTTTAAGAGACACACACACACACACAGAGGCAGAGACACAGGCAGAGGGAGAAGCAGGCTCCATGCAGGGAACCTGACGTGGGACTTGATCCCGGGACTCCAGGGTCACACCCTGGGCCGAAGGCAGGCGCTAAACCACTGAGCCACCCAGGGATCCCCATATAATTTTTATATTGATTACATGTTGAAATGAACATTTTTTGATAAATTGGGTTAAATGAAATATGCCATTACAACCAATTTTGCCTCTTTTTGCTTTTTTTAACATGGTTCTAGGAAACCTGTAGATGGCATGTGTGGCATGGAATAGATTTCTATGGAAATCCAGACTCTGGATTACTAGACTCTGCCTGGCTGGCCCTGGGGGGCGGGGGGTGCCAGGGGAAGTCTGATGAATGAATGAGTGAAATCAGATACATGAGATGAGGACATCCAGGGTATAGCCGAACCCCCCTGGCCCCAACCCGGGTGCTTCAGATGGTACAGAGGCTAGTTCCTTACCTGAGAGCCCTGACACCCCTCCTGCCCCCAGGAAGTAAGAGGTGGGTCACAGGAGAGCACAAGAGACCAGCTGCCTGGGAAAGAAGCCTGGGCTCTGCTGGGCCAGCACCCCCTGAGCAGGGCCTTCCTGAAAACGTCACGCTGACTAGGGAGACACTGTCCTGCAGAACAGCTCAGGTCCCTTAGGGGTCTGGTGAGCACCCTCACCTCCTCCCAGCTGGAGCATGTGACAGCCCTACCCTGCTGGCCCTGTCCCAACCCCACAGGAGGCCAGGGCCACACTGTAGAGGGTTATGAGCCAGCTGCTGTGCCTGCCCAAGGCCTCACAGAAGAAGAATGCCAAAGCTGTGCTCGGCCCCTGGGCGCCTGCCCAGGCCCCACACTTCATGGGGCCACTTTGATGCCCTGAGAAAGGTTAACTTTGAAGCTGCCCGGGGAGCAGCTGAGCCAGGCAGGGCTTGAACAAAGAGCCCTACGGCTTCCAGTCCTGGGCACCCTGCAGAGCTACCCCTGAGCAGTGGGGAGCCCAGCCTGAATTGTGGGGGAACTCCTTCCAAAGATGTACAGAAACCTCACCCATATGGAACTTGGGGAAAAAATCTAGAACACTTGAGATTTTTGGGTGACGGAATGTTACTCCTGCAGACACAGTGCTTCTACATATCTTAGTGGTTTTAGGTGGGAAATGTTTACCAGTGATATTGGTCCTTTTTTTTTATGACAAATGGTGACCATCGGGTCCAAGGCTGAGCAGTTGAATGGTGACACCCTCAGGCCCCACGAGCATGGAAGACTGTCTTGCTTCTGTCCCCAGTGGCCACATTGTCTGAGCCCCCAGCTTGCTTCTTCTAGCCTTTCATTCTCCTCCTCTGGTCCAGAGTCTCCATCAGCTCCTGCTGCATCAGGGCATCTGCCATGCACGTCCTTCCCTAACCTTACCGTCCTCTAGCCCATCTAGATCCCTTTGGAAGAGACCCCTGCCAAGCTGACCTGGAAAAGCCAAACTTATTCAAATGTATGTAAAATATAGACTGGGTCTTACCTCTGACCCCTGGGTCGTCTTTGGCACAGGGCTTTGGGGCATGGACAGGTGAGGTCCCCAGACATGTCCTCAAATAAATGGCATTACTGTCCTTACCAGAAGATACTGGTATATGAACGAGAATGTTCAACAAGAGTAGCAAATTCTCTACAGATCACAGAGTGCCAATCTTTTAGTCTTCATGATGGTTCTAAGATCTGCTATTTGTTTGAATCTGGCAAGATCAAAATTAATTCAACAAAGCAAACTCACCCGCGGGCTGAAGGAGGCGAAAGACTGGGAGCCGTCCTTGATTCCTCCTATCTCTGTCCCCTCATCCACTCCCGGGACTCCCCAGTCCCCATCCCCTCCATCCACGGACCACAGATCCCGACCCTGCCTCTCTGGGGATGCCCCCTCTTTCCCTCCATCCACTGACCACAGATCCCATCCCTGCCCCCTCCAAGGACTCCCCCTCTGTCCCCCCATCCACTGACCACAGATCCCATCCCTCCCTCCCTCGGGGACTCCTCCTCTGTCCCCCCCATCCACTGACCACAGATCCCATCCCTATCTCCCCCGGGGATGCCCCCTCTGTCCCTCCATCCACTGACCACAGATCCCATCCCTGCCCCCTCCAAGGACTCCCCCTCTGTCCCTCCATCCACTGACCACAGATCCTGTCCCTCCCTCCCCCAGGGACTCCCCCTCTGTCCCTCCATCCACTGACCACAGATCCCGTCACTATCACCTCTCCCCTGGGGACTCCCCCTGCCTGTCCCTCCACACTCAGTACCTCAGCCCCAGCCCAGGCTGATGCCTCCAAATCTCCCTCTTTGCGAAGTTCTACCCCAGAGCCCCGTCCACTGATGAAAAATCTTATCCACACCTGCCATTAAACCCCACTGGCTCCAGTGCTCTTTAAAAAGTAATATTTGTGATGTTGTACCCGCCCTCCTTTGGCTGTAAGGAACTTACAAAGTTCAGGTCGGCAGTGAGTGCTCAACCGTCCTGCACACCCAGATCACTTGTGAGGTTCCATCATACTGAAGCTTTTGGGAAGAGCAAAGTCAATGATGAATGAATCCCATTTCCATGTCTTGGGTGAACTTTTAGTACCTTCTATTTCGAAGCTTTCTCTGTATGTTAGAACCTACAGATTTTTTTTCTTTTACATTTAACTTTTGGACTGAGTCATCCATTCTCCGCGTTCAGTTTCAAAAGAGACAAGGGGTATGAAGTGGAGAGGGTCCAGGCCCCCACCTGCGCGGCCAGCCACAAGCAAGCGGCCAGCAGCCCAGGTCTCCCCAGATGTTCCCAGCGCAGGCGGACAGGTGCCGAGCCACATCCTTCTCCCTGACCGGGAGGACAGGGCACCCCCGTTCTTCTGCACCTAGAGATCCTTCCCTATCAGGACATCAGGACGGGAAGAGCTGGTGGCTCATACGGCGGCAGAGCAATTGATTTGTTTTGTGTTTATTGTTCCTTTTCTCTAGCCCTGCACTCACTTTGTAGGCCCCTCCTGCCCTGCAGCAGTACACGCCTCTCTGACCTGTCCACTCCCCTGCTGAACACCTGTCACCCTGTCTCCATCATCACGGATGCCAACCTCCAGAACACGCCCCCAGGGCCCCACAGGGTCTGGCCCCCTGACCCTCCCGCCCTGGGTCCCAGTGCCCTCAGCCACTCAGCTCCTCCCCTGAGCCTCCCAACAGCCTTCAAGGCAGGGCTCCCCTGCGGTCACTCTCCCTCTGCCATCCTCCCTCATGATACCTTCTTGCCTTGTCCCTAAACCCTGCCATCTACCCTCCTCCGCTGAACTTGGCTTCTGTGACCCCCCTCACACGTGCCAGCAAAACATCAGAGCCCTGCCCCACCAGCCCAAGGTCTCCGTGACGCAGGGGACCTGCTTGTTCCCCAAAGTGCCGGCACCTTTCCAGGGGGAGACTACCTGTGAGATGCACAGTGAGGAGTGAAGGAGCAGGTTGGACAACTACACATGTGACGCGTTATCCCACAAGTGTCCCCAGCACCGGAGTCCCTGAGCCCCCGTCAGAGGGACTGTCCTCAACAGACTCCCCAGGGTGCCAGGCAGCACCCCTCCCTCCTCCTGGCCACAGTCCCCACTTGCCCCCCTTCCATCTCCCCACCCTCCTGCCCGTTCTTCTAGGGCCCACCTGGTTGCCCTCTTGCCTCCTCCCTGCCAGTGTGAGGGTCCCCGGCCTCCCCTCTCCTTCCTGCAGGGCTCTTTCCAAAGCCCCAGAGCCTAACCACTGTTCTCGCACCTGCTGGCCCCCTGGTCATTCCAGGTGCCACGTTCTTCCGAGGTATTTCCGTGTCCTGGTTGCATTACAGGTAATGAGGCGTCACTTACATACCATAGAAGTCACCTGTTCCAACGCCCAGTACAATAACCTCTAGTGAGTGTCCAGCCTCACCCCACCATCTGCAGCCCTCCCCATTCTTGGCCCAGCCCCGGGCAACTGCCAGTCTGCATTCTAGCTCTGCACAGCTGCCTGTTCTGCACGTTCCTGGTGATCTGACACGTGCAATGTGAGCCCTCTCGTAGGTGGCTTCTCGCACTGGCCAGAGAGCCTTTGAGACTCATCTGAATTGCGGCATGAGTGGGACCTTCCTTCCTTCCTTCCTTCCTTCCTTCCTTCCTTCCTTCCTTCCTTCCTTCCTTCCTGTGGCTGTGTGGGGGGACCTCCATGTGTGCGCCCACCACCACTGGAAGCTCGCCTGGGCCATTTCCACCTGTGGGGTACTGTGAATAAAATAGCTGTGAACCTGCGTGAGCGAGTCTTCGTGTGGACACCGGATTTCATCCCACCACTTGGGTGGAATTGGCGGGTTCTATGATGGACGAGTGTTTCACTTCCCAGCGTGGCTGCCTCATTTTACATTCCCAGCAGTGACATCAGAGCTTCCCCACGTCCCCACCAACGTTTGCTGTTGTGTTTCCCCTTATCGTTATTACGACCACCCTGGTGGCATCTCGTTCTGGGTTTGGCTTGTATTTCCCTAGTGACCAATGACCTTGAGCTTTCCTCCCATGCTTCTGACCATACATGGATCCTTCATAGACTGTCTACTCAAATCTTTTTTGAATTTAATTTTTTAATTTAAGTTCTTAATTGAGTTACTTGGCTCCCTGTTCCGAGTCCAAAGGCTTCTGTCTGTGTGCGTCCTTTCTTAGATACACTATTTGCAAACACATTCTTCCAGTCTGTGGCTAGTCTGTTAATTTCTGTAACGGTGTCTCTAGAAGGTTTTAATTTGGGGGACATGGCCATCCAATCTCATGACTTTCTATCTGTCGGGCGGATGCTGCTTTGCCTGCGGGCTGTGAAGGCCTGGGCTTTTGTGGGGCAGCTTTCTGCCCTTTCCCCCACAAGCAGCCCCGATCATCCTTGGGGTCGCGGACAGGGACAGCTGTGCTCTCATGCCGACTCTCGTCCACAGCATACACAAAGGGCAGCAGAGTGACACCTGACTCCCAGGTGGAAACCCAGGATCTGCCACTCCTGGCCCAAGACCTGGAGGGAGTGAGGCATCGCTACCAGCCTCAGCCCCTCACCTGTTCAGGGGAGGAATAGAGGGTCTGCATCAGAAGGCCACACAGCTTACCCAGCGCCCACCCTGCACAAAGCATGCGCTAGCTCAGATTTGTCTGGTTCTCTCTAGTTTATAGTGCGCTTACACGGGCCCTCACTTTTGACTCTCACCGCAGCCCTCACCCCATTTCAGGGTGGAAACTGAAACTCCACAAGGCTGAGTGACTCACCTACCTTGAGCGTCACAGCCTGGAGGGGCTTGCGGGCTGCAGACCCACTGCTTTGCTGCCTGTTCCCAATAGCTGCTCCTAGAAGGCCTGAGACTCCTTCTCTGACTCTCCAGGGTCCCATGCCCAAGGGGGCACAGGGATAAGACTCAGTCACTGCTGCCCCCTGGCCAAGCCCTTGGCCATCGGCCCCCCTGAGTGGACAAAGCTGCTGAGGCAGCCTGGTCAGCAAGGCTGGAGGGCCCTGGGCATTTGGGGAGCATGGGGGCAGGGGCCAGACCCAGCCTGGGGCATGAGGTGGGGGCATCTCAGCCTCCCCCACCGTGGGTTAAGCCCTCCGCAGCCCCTTCTGACAGCCTGAGAGCTGCAAGGGCTCTCAGGGGCCCCTCTGGAGCAGACAGCCCAGCATGGGTGACCCACCAGGCAGCTGCCTAGGCTGCTGTCCTCCTAGGGCCCTGTCTCCTAGGGCCTGTCTCCCCAGGGCCTGTGTTTCTTTTTTAACTTTTATGCAGAGAATTCTCAAACATATACGTGGAGACATTTGAAGAAAACTAAATTATCGTTGTAAGGCTTGAATTGGCACGAATATCTCCAGCCTGTGTGTATTTATATCTAGAACACTTACTGCGTCCTGTGCGAAGGAGAATGTATTTATCCGCATGTAGTTTAATACATAAAATGAATAAAGAGGAAAAAATGTCATTTAAAAGGGGGGTGGGGACCACAACCAGTCCCTTGTGCCCGTCACCCAGCTCCAGCAGTGGCCTTGTCCGGGTGGCTCTTGTCCACTCTCCCATCCACTGAGTCAATTACAGGTGTCCCATCAGTCGCTTCCCATGGCCCACGTTTCCAACATCCTGCCGCACTGTGCCAGTACACACATGCATGCACAAAAGCTCCTCCAGACAGGAAGAGCCACCTGTGGCCCACTCCATCCTGGGTGGGGGGGGGCCTTCTCCAGTCAGGCATCCCTGGTCCACCTCTCCCAGGCCCGTTTCTGAATCTGTAAAGCAGAATGCCAGTACCCACTGCCTGGCAAGATGCCTCCGGAGACAGACCACCCAGAGGACTACAGACTGCCTGTGAATGCACAGGTGTACCACGAGGCAGTACAGACAGCAGGTCAGCTGCACAGGCAGGCAGACAGGAGAGAGAATGAGATTGGGAGGGGTACACACAGAGCTTCGAATAGCTGTAGCAACAGCAACAGAAACTCAGGCAAATATAGCTGGTTGTAGGTGTACATTTTCTCATGCTGTATGCTTTTTTGGACATTTGGAATACTTCACAAATCTAACTGCAGCAAACGTAAGCCAAGCTTACAGAAAGCAGTAACTCAGATCACGTCTATCACTTAGTAGAAACTTGTCTCAGCTCCCTGTTGCTGTGTCACAAAATGTCCCAAAACTAAGTGGCTTAAAACAACAACCATGTTATATTTCCTCCCAATTCTGTGGGATGCCTGGGCCTGATCAGGTGGTTCTTGGGCTGTTCATGACACTGGCTGGAACTGCTGTCGCCTGAGGGGGACTTGCCTATGTTGGATGAGCCAGATCCCTCCAAAGCCACCTGTGACTGGATGGTGCCCCCAGGGTGCAGGGTGGTTGTGCCATAGTGACCGGGAAGGCCCAAGCTTCTCAGACCCGTGAGGGAGGTCTGCTAGGAGGCCAGCCTGCAGGAACCCCCACCCTCCCACCCTGCTGCCATGTCACAGTTTGTCCTGAGCTGGCATGGTCTCCAACCCTTCACCCCTCGCTGAGCCTGGGGTCTGCCCTAAAGTCCTTCCTGGCCCAGAAAGTGCCCAGGGCGGCAATCACACCTGCCCTCCTCTTCGCTGCCTCCAGCCCCATCTCCTGAAGCAGCCCTGATGTCACCAGCACCACCTTCCTCATCCCTGCTGCCACATTATGACAACTGAGGAGGGGCACAAGCAAGCCGGGACCCGTAGACAGAACCAGCCACCTCCATGTACCCAGTCCCCTGCAGCGCCCCCAGCCCACTGCGCTGGTTTGGCATTTTGGCAAATGGCTCCCTTTGGGAATGGGCTCTATCATCTGCTTCTCTACTGAGGACTTGAGGTTCTTCATCCACTCATTCAAACCCTATTTGTTCTGAAGTATGGAGTGCCCGCCCTGTGCCAGGGATATGACGGTCAGCAAAGCGGACCTAGTCCCTGCCCTCTGGGAGCTTACCTGCTAGTGACAGCAAACCCAGGACAGGATGCAGTTCCAAACTGCAAAGGGACTCCTGCGCAGAGCTCTGAAAGTCGGGAGGGGGCTCTCGGGGCAAGGGCAGAGGGGGAGGAGGTATTTCAGGAGAAGGAAGTTGTCCTACAACTGTGGACCCTTTTCTACCCTCCCTGGGCCATACCCTGAACCCAGAATCCCACAGGAAGCATTTCCTCCCGAAGCCCTGGAGGGGGTTATTACTCCAAGAGCCTCTTTTTGTCCACCTTTTCCCAAGTTTTAGCTCCCCAGCCCCACCCTTCACAGCAGACTAACATCCACAGGGCAAGAGTTCTCGACGGGCTGGGTCACTCACTAGAGCCTGGAGCCGTGCCTGGCACGTGGAGGGCACGCAGTCACTGTTGAGAACTCTTGCTGAATCAGCAAAGCTGTCCGTGCATTAATCCCCAGGGGGAGGAGAGGGGAGGAATTGCTCTGGCTGTTCTACTTACTCTCAGACCAAGGGGCTTGGGGCTGAGAAGGAAGGGCTTTGGGGGACAGGTTTCAGGGGCCTGACTTCACAGCTGCCCAGCCAGGCTCACACCTGACGAATCTCCCCCTGGGCGGCAGCACCTGCCTTTTCCCAAAGTGCCAGATGATTCTGATCAGAGCAGGTATGAGGCCTCTGGACTAGCTTAGTCTCCAGGGTCTGGGGGTTCATGGCTGCTTCCAGGTGGAGGTGCAAGGTGAGCCCTCTGAGCCTGCCTCTCCTCCCAGAACCCACAAGGTCCCCACTACCAGCTTCCCTTTACCTGTCCCCACCCCCAAACCAAGACCAAGTTTCTGGAGGTAGGCACCTCACCTGGCTGCCAGGAAAAGTGTCTACATGGGCTTTCTCTCTCTTTTTAAAACAAAAGGTTTCTCTTTATTTTGGAAAAATCTCTCTCTCTCTTTTTTTTTTTAAGATTTATTTAAGTAATCTCACCACCCAAAGTGGGGTTTCAACTCATGATTCAAAAATCCACCAACTGAGCCAGCCAGGTGCCCCAATTTTGGAAAATTGCAAACATACATAGAAGTAGAGAGAATCCAGACACCTGGGTGACTCAGTCGGTGAAGTGTCTGCCTTCGGCTCAGGTCATGATCTCAGGATTCTAGGGTCAAGCCCCGTGTCGAGCCCTGAGTCTGGCACGCTGCTCAGCCTGGAGCCTGCTTCTCCCTCTCCCTCTGCCACTCCCCCCTGCTTGTGCACTCTCTCTCTCTATCAAATAATTTTTTAAACAAATTATTTAAAAAGAAGTAGAATAGCATAATGAATCTCCACATAACTTCAACAATTATCAATACTTTCCATCATTATTTTGTCTCTCTCCTCCCTCTCTCTTCCATCTTTTCATTTTCCTGGACACTAATAGAGCAAACTTGGTCTTCATACTAATTCAGTCATAAATAACGTTTGCATATGTATTGCTAATAGATAAAGGCTTTTAAAAGCACAATGATGCCAGTCACATCCATTCAAATCGGTAATAATTTCTTAATATTATCTAATACCCAGGCTATGGCCCATTTTCCACTATTAACTCACAAATATCTTTTTATAATGAATGGGTTTGCTCGAATCGATCTGTACCCATTTCACATACTTCACTTGGTTGATTTGTCCCAACTCTCTAGTCTTCCACATGGGCTCTGAGGCTAGATTTGAGGTTCTCCATGGGACCAGCCAATTAATGTCACCCGGTAGTTCTTAAAGAATTTATTGGGGGGGGGGGCATGTGTGGGGGTGGGGGAGGTACAGAGGGGGAGGGAGAGAATCTCAAGCAGGCTCCAGCCCCAGGGCAGAGCTGGATGCTGGGCTCCATCTCACAACCCTGAGATCACCATCTAAGCCAAAATCAAGAGTTGGACACTTAACTGAGCAACCCAGGTGTCCCGATGCCACCTGGGAGTTTTTACAACACACCCATACCTGGACTTTACCTGGACCAATTGGGTGCGGATCCCAGACGTGAGCCTGGGCCTGAGTGCTTGCTTTATGCATTATTTATTTACTTGTTAAGCTCCCCACCTATCCACCCCACCCCCTGTGACACCAGCATGCCAGACCACCAGGGCTGGGAACCACTGGAATACATTCAGGTGATTGCACTCCCCAGTGGACAGGTGGCAGTGTCTAGTTATCACAACATGGAGAAGGGAGGTGATGCTAGTGGCCTCTAGTGGGTGAAGGCCAGGGATGCTGCTGCTCAATATCCCACAGTGTCCAGGACGGCACCCCACGACAAAGAATGACCCAGCCCCGGACCTCAGGTGCAGATCTGCAGATGCAGATATTCCGACCCTGGAACTGCTCTCAGGGGACCGAGGACTCCTGGGGGAGGAAGCAATTTAAACTGGATTATTTCTATTCCTCACCTCAACCCATACAGTTGAACAACTCATCCTCCTGGCCGCCTCTCATTAGCAGCCACCCCGCCTGAGGCTGGAGGCTCCTCCCTCGGCTTGGGGGCCACAGAGCCCACTAGTTGGGTGACCTGTGACATCCTGTGCCACAGGCCGCAGGGAAATGGACAGAATAAGTGTCACCCCCTTGCAGGGCCGTCCTGAGCAGGTGGTGACATGGTGGTTGTGGGCATAGGTGGCACTGTCAGCGACAGTTGTCCATTCACTGAGGTACACTGGGGCCCGGCACAGAGTAGGTGCTCAAAAAGCATTTGTAGAAATAATAAATTACCATTTGTCCTGGTTGGAAACTGAGACCCAGAAACAGGCTGAGCTCACAAGCAGCACCGAGCATTCGTTCAGCCTGCTGAGGGCTTCTCTGCCTGCAGAAAAGGCCTCTTTGGTTCTTCACCATGCCAGAACAAGGACCTGGTGGCTGTGCCCACCGTCCTTGCAGGCTTCCCTGCACCTCTGTCACCACCATTAAAGGAGACTGTTCCGAGCAGCCCTGCCCCACAGCTCACAGCCAGGACACAAGACCCTGGACAGCCCACCTTCCTTCCGAGGGTGGGGACTGGGGACCCTTGGAAGGAACACCCTGTCCCTAACCCTTCCTCCTTCTGTCCTTCTCTTGAGGGGGGGGGGCAGCTGTCCCTAACCCTTCCCCCTTCTCCCTCTGTTCTTCTCTTGGGTGGAGGAGGGCAGGGGACATGATACACTTTCTACCTGTCACTCCTAACTTGATACAAAAGATTGCAACATTTTTAGGAATGACTCAAAGGGAGAACACAGCTAGGATGCTGACTCTATTTCCTGCCACTGAATTCTTTCCTGCTTTTGCCAAGGGAGTGCCACTGCCCTGCTGTGACTCAGTTTCCCCCTCCAAGCCTCCAAAAGTACACACAGCACAGGGTGTGGAGACCTTGGGCTTGAAAGCTGGAGCTGGCATGAGGGGCTTCTGACAGTGACATAAAGAACCCACGGTAGGGGGTACTTTTGTTCCTCCCGGCTCGCTGGGAAGGTGCCCGCAGAGACCTTCTCATCAGGCAGCCTCCTAAGAAACCCATTTGGTTAAAAGGCCTCCACACCCACCGGAGGGGAACTGGAGTTACTCCCAGCTGGGCATCAGCAAAAACCTGAAGCCGGGGCAGCGGAAGCCGGGGCAGCGGGCCAGGAGGCAAGTCTTCATGCCCCCTCTGGCTGCACCCGGGGTTTACCTCGAGAAGTGGAGGGTGGAAGGGCCGAACCCGACACCAGGGAGGCCGCCTTTTGATCCCGAGGGCCCTCTGAAGCCCCACAGCTCTCCCAAGAGGGGGGAGGGGCGTTGCTTACTTGTCCCGCCCCCACCCCAGCCCCTGGAGCAGGGGTAGGGCGCTAGGGCTGGCGAGAAGGTGGAACCTCGCACCCCTGGGCTCCCCTCTCCGCAGCCTGGCGATGGGGCCCACTCCTCTGTGGCCACCTGGTCCGGGAGAGCCCCGCGCCCCTTCCCACCCAACCTGGGCTGGGGTGCACGGCCTCGGGCAGCCTGGCACGCAGCCCCGGGGAGGGGCCCCAACTTCCCCCGGGCCCCGCCCTCCCCCCTCCCCAGGCCGGGCGCGAGGGAACCGAGGCGGGCGCCGGGCGCGCCCCTGGCACGGTCCCCGGGAGGCGGCGGGCGGGCCTGCTCCGCCCCCTCCCCGGCCCGAGCCACCCGGCGCCCGCGGGCGGGGCGGGGCCAGGGGCAGCGCCGCCCCGAGGGGCCGGGGAGGGGGCGGCCGGAGGCGTGCGCGCGGCGGCGGCCCGAGCGGCGGCCGGGGCGGAGCGGGGTCCGCGCTGCCCGGCCGGGCCATGACCCCCGCCGCTCACTCTCGCAGGCTCGTCGCCCCGGTCCCCGGAGCCCGGCCGCCGCCGCCGCCCCCGCCGCCCCTGCCGCCCCCGCCAGCGCCCGGGCGGGCCCCGTGCGCCCCGGGCGCGGCTCCGCAGTGAGCCCCCCAGGAAGCGGTGAGTGCCCCGCGCCCCGCCCCGCCCCGCCCCGCCCCGCCCCGCCGCTGCCGGAGGACCCCGCGCTCCCCGCCGGCCGCAGCCCGCCCAGCCGGGGCGCCCAGGGAGGCGGGGGGCGCCCAGGGAGGCGGGGGGCGCGGGGGCGCGGGGGCGCGGGCGCCGGGGGGCGCGGGCCGGGCGGCCCCAACTCCGCGCAGACCGCTCTGCGGAGACGGGTGTGGGGAAAGTTGAGCCGAGCTCTGCGGTGCGGCAGCTCCCCGGGGCGGGGGCGGGGGCGGGGGCGTCCGCCCCCCACTCTCAGCCCGACACCCCGCGCTGTCACGAGTTCCCGGGAACGGGCCAGACCGCCATTCCTGACAGCTGGAGCCCAGCCCGGCCCGGGGTGGGGGCGGGAGGCCTCCAGAGGAACCATTTCCCCTCTATCGAGTATTTCAAACTCTATTATTTATGAGCCGCCTCACTTAGGGGCCCCCGTTGGCTCCCAGGGCTTCAAAGCAGGTTTGCAACCGCAAAGGGCGACCAGTGTGAACGCACGCTGAGCGCCGCGGCCCGGGAGACGCTGGGCTGGGCTGGCCGGGGCAGGGGGTGGGGCAGGGGGTGGGGCAGGGCGCTGGGCGCTGGGCGCTGGGCGCTGGGCCGCCGCGGAACCGCCTGGAGAGTCTGGCTCTGCTGGCTGACCAGCTAGGGGATCACCGAGGAAGGGCAGATGGAAGGCACTTCTGAGAGGGTGCAGCATTTGTGGCGCAAACACCCCATTCTACAGATAGGGAAACTGAGGCACAGAAGCAGAGCTGGATTGGCAGGCCCTGGCATTTCCAGCCCAACCCCCAGGAATGCCTTCACCTGTCCCCCTACCTTTACCTGGCCAGGCCACACCCACCTTGGGATCTTTGTCCCCACCCTGGCTACTGATTCCTCCAGATGGATGAATGGATGGATGGATGGGGGGGTGGAGGGAGGCAGGCGATGTATTTATGGAAAGACTTAATCCCTCTGCAAGCCCCAAGGAGGCTGAAAGCCTCACCACCTAATCTCCTCTCCCTGGAAGCCCTTCCCTTGCTTGTGGGGTGCAGCTCAGTGGACACGGAGCTGGAGTTGAGGTCACCCCTGAGGACTGGAGCTCGGAACATCCCCCCAGTGGGCGTGGAAAGAGAGCAGTGCTATCTAATATGTATGGCGCACTTGCCGCGTGCCAGACCCTGCAGCAGTAAGAGCCGGTTCCTGTCACTTGCCTTGTCCCTCTTCATCTTCCAACCAAGTCGTGTTATCCCCATTTTACAGACAAAGACACAGAGGCTTGTAAAGGTCATGGGGTGGCAAGTGGCAGGGCCAGGCCTTGAACCCCTAGCTGCCACACTTCAAGAATTGCTTTTGAATGTGGCCAGGGCCAGGCCAGGCCTCTGGGACCAGCAAGCGCAACATACACCCCCCCATTAAAATATTATTAAGGTATAACACATGTATGGTAATATGTGTACACCAGAAGTGTACACCCAGAACTGGAAACAGAACTTCCCCAGGAATCTCCTCCTGCCCCTCCCTGCTGCAGTGTCCCTCGGGAGCAGGTGGTGGTTCCACGTCTCCCAGAGGCAATGCCACATCTAGTTTACTTTTCTCTTTGCACTGGAAACCTTCAGGGCATGAGCTGGCAGGTACTCACTTCTGCGGGCTGGTAGTTTGTATCTCCTATCCTCAAGGCTGCTGTAAGAAACAACTGCATGTTTGGGGGGGGCACCTGGCTGGCTCAGAAGAGCATACAACTCTCACTCTCAGGGTTATGAGTTCGAGCCCCACATTGGGCATAGAGCCTACTTGAGAAAAAAAAAATTAATTGCATATTTTTAAATCAACCCTGTGGTTAATTAACCATTAACTTGACTTCTAATAGCATACCCCTTATTTTTAAATAAACATTTTTATTAACATAGATCATATGAAAAGAAACACAAACCATAAGCATTGAGCTTGATCACACAGAGTCCCAGAGCTGGCCGTGGGCAAGTATTTTGCTTAGAGTTATGTGGTCAATCACAGGGAGGCCAAGGCTGGACCCCAGGTGGCCCAGGACTCTTCTCCATGACAGAAAAGTAGGAGGGGATTTCAGTGGGTGCCTTGGCCTCCCCACCCCCATCCTCTTTCACTTCCTGTTGTGAGCCACTGTGGGCCTAGCAGCTGTCCTCGCTTCCCCTGAGAGAGGAGCTCACTGCCTCCTGCAGGTCCGTGGGCTAAGGCCAGGGAGATGCTCATGTTTGCAGTCTGTGTACCAGGATGGGAGGCATGTTAACGCTTGTAGCATCTGTTCCCAGCACAGACCCTCTGGCTGGAGTTGCAGGAATTCTAATCCTGTTACAAAAAGAAAGTGCCTTTTCTAAAGAAGGAAGAAAACCAAGATGTACCTTGTGCCTAATGGGAGCCCAGCATGGCCAGCCTGTTAGAACCTTCTTCCCTGTGTTGGCAGTAAGGGAACAGGTGTAGAGAGCTTGCCTACAGCCCCCGGCTGCGAGGGGCACCTGGTTCCATCCTCACTGCTGGGTCCTCGCCCCTAGGCAAACTGTCACATTCCTTAGCTATGATTCTTCATCCCTGCCCTCTCCTTGGGCCTCAAGTGAGGTCTTTGTTAAGGAGTGAGTCACGACCTCCAGAAGATCATTCCAATTCCATCTAGGAGGTGGCTCTACAGAGACCAAGATCAGACTTCCAGCTGGACTCAGCCTTTCACTCACCTTCCCTCCCTGGGCCTCCATGTCTTCATCTGGGAGACCCCTGTTAGAACCAAGACCACCTCTGTGGAGAGATGCCAGATTTAGCAAATAAAATGCAGGATGCCTCTGGTTGGCTCAGGTGGTGGAGCATGTGACTCTTGATCTCAGGGTCATGAGTTCAAGCCCTACGTTGAGTGTAGAGATTGCTTAAAAATAAAATCTTAAAAAAAGGGGGGGGCAGCCCCGGTGGCACAGCGGTTTAGTGCCGCCTGCAGCCTGGGGTGTGATCCTGGAGACCCTGGATCGAGTCTCAGGTCAGGCTCTCTGCATGGAGCCTGCTTCTCCCTCTGCCTGTGTCTCTGCCTCTCATTCTCTGTGTCTCTATGAATAAATAAATAAAAGCTTAAAAAAAAAAAGGGACACCCAGTTACATTTATTTTTTTTTAAGCTTTTATTTATTTATTCATGGGAGACATACAGAGAGAGGCAGAGACATAGGCAGAAGGAGAAGCAGGCTCCCTGCGGGGACCCCAATGTAAAACTTGATCCCAGGACCCCGGCATCACGACCTGAGCCAAAGGCAGATGCTCAACCACTAAGCCACCCAGGTGTCCCCCCAGTTATGTTTAAATTGTGGGTTAATGATGAAGGATTTGGGATATGAGTATGTCCCATGCAGAAATTAGGACTGCATATTTTACCTGGAGCCTTTTATCTACGGCCACTTCTAGCTGTAGATTTGTATGATTCACCCCAGAAAGACTCTCCCTCACACTCTAGAGCCCAACCTCTGATCCACAAAAGAAGTAACTGAAGGAAATCAGCCTGCACTAGGCCAGACTTCAAGAAGTAGGGTCCCCCCAATCAGTCAGTGGTTCTATACGTTGGATAGGGAGTGCTACATCTTAATTACTTTTTATTTTGTGCCGAGAACAAGTATATGGGTTTACTTTTCTCTGCATGGCAAACATGTAGAAGGTGAGCTGGGAAGCTTTCACGGCTGTGGGCCGGTAGTATCTTCCAAGCGGCTATCAAAACAGTAACAGACAACTTGGCCAAGTGTGTCCTTCCCCTGGAGATGCTCATGGTTTTAGTGAACACTGTGTGGTGTGCAAAGCAGCTGATACCCTTCTATCTTGATTGCTCAGAGGAGAGACAGACCCCTGCAGGAGGAAGGAAGTGAGTATCATTGCCGGTCCCTATCGCCAGAAGAGGATCCTGTTGTGGCCATTTGGTGGTAGAGAGATTTTTATGCCTGGATGCAAGAAAGAACCTGTTCTACTTCAAGCTGTTGTGCAAATAATTAACAATCTGATATTTCAGAGGGAGCATAAACAGCCCGATTCAATATGAAAGGGAGGTTTTTCACACTCCTGCAAGAGTGTGAGAGAGAGAACATTTAGACCTAAACTAGCAGTTCTCCCGGGCCTGACTGCACTTGTGCCATCTTGCTGAGCTAAGGGGGACCCCTCCCACTCGATCTTTTCTTCCCTCCCTTAAAGCTCTTTTTCCTGATTGCAAAAATCTGTATCTTTGTAACAAACGTGGCCTATGGAAGGATGGGGTGCTGAAGCTAAGCGCCAGGACGGGTCCTGAGCCTCGGCTGCAGCTTACTAGCCCCTGGACCCCTCAGAGCTCCATGCCCTGCTCCATCCGTAAAATGGGGTAGTAGTAATGTTTATCTCTTAGGGCATCGTTAGGGTCCAGGGGAATTAATTTTTATAATTATCCTGGCCCAGGATTTGACCTCTTAAAAGCATTAACTGGGTATCTGTCAGCATTCATTGCCACAGTGATGACAGTGAGGGAGTTTATGGTAGAAGCAGCTTCGCTCCCCACGGTCAGGCCCCCATTCACATGGTTGTGGAATCAGGCTTGTGCTTCTCCCTTGCAGACAGCTCGTCCCATCCCCTGGGCTCTCTCCCACCAAAGCCTTGCTAGTCTCTGCCTAGATGGCCCCCACCAACAGCTCCATCACAAAGGGATGGAGTGGACACGGCTCGTATCCGTGGCTGCAGGTGGATCACCCCTGGGAGCTCCCCCTCCTGACACAGCAGCCCATACCTCCAAACAAGGGTCCCCAACACGGGTTGCCCCCTGTTGTCTTCTAATGCCAGGCCTTCACAGGAGTGCTGGGTGACAGTGGCGACCATCCCCCAGGCTAGTGGCAGGACACCCGTTTTTACAGATGAGGACACAGAGCCCAGTGAGCCCAACTTCAGCTCCTGAGACTCAGAGAGGGAAACGACATGCCTGAGATCACACAGCTCTCAGACCCTGGTTCTTCCGTGTTCCTCTGGTCCGCTCCCCACCTGCTGCCTGGTTTCTGTCCCCGTGCAGAGGTAGAAGCAGGATGACCAGGGTTATGGCCCATGTGCTTAGACAAGAAATGGTGGTTTGTGAAAATTCTCCATTTGGGAATTGTAGAAAGCTGACACAGAATCCCTACACACTGACATGACTCCGTGGCGTGACCTTTGTATAACCGCAGTGCAGCTTCTTGTCCCTGTGTCCCCGGAATCCAGACTGGGGCCAGTCCTCGTTCCCCCTCCTCCTCTTGCTTCCTTGATCTGGCTGTTCTTTATTCTCCCTGCCTCTTCCCTTCCTCCCTTCTTCTCTCCTTCCTTCTCCTTCCCTCCTGAATGTTTTGAAATGAGTGTTTTTCAAGTTACAAGAGAGCTTTAGAGACAACACCTATCAATTCAGGACAACTCTTGGGGAAGTGGTACTCCTGGCATAAAATAACACAGCCTTCCCCAGACCAGAGCCACAGTCCCCTGAACACAGCTACAACTGCATCAGAGAAGTTTCTAGGAAAATAGTGTCTGATGCACAGAACTGCTCTCTGGGCCACAGCTGGGGAGGCAGTGGTGGGCACAGAGACTGTGGGACCCCTGTTGCTGCTCTTTCTCTGCTTTTCTTTCCCTGGTTGACCTCTCTTGAAATAGTTTGAAGCTTCCAGAAAAGTTGCAAGAACATAAAGCACTCCATGTCCTTCCCCAGAGATGAGCATTTAGCCACATTTCCTTTAGGGTCTCTCTCTGTCGTACACATGGCTTTGTTGATTTTCTAGCTGGGCCATCCGAGAGTTACAGCTGCAGGCATGATGGCCTCTGAGCCCAGACACCTGGGCCGGGTGTGTCCCAAGAGCAGGAACTGTCTCTTACAGACTCGGTCCAATGATCAGGCTCAGAAAACTAAACATTGGCCCCATCCTGTCACCTCATAGACAGTTGTCTTTCTTTTGACATTTTAGTATTTTTCAAACACACACAAAAATATGTAATGAACTCCCACCTCTCCACTTTGATGCCTTGGGCCCGACCGTGTTGTTCCCTGGTGCCTATGGCACGGAGCTAGTTTTTCTGGAGTATTTTATTGCAAAGTCCTAACATCATTTCCTGTGGGAGGACTTCCACATAAATCATTGTCTAAACCCTGGGATGGGGCGCCCATAAGACCAATGGGGTACGCTGTGGCCACCACTTAAAGACCTCACAGAAGCACACAGTGAAGTCGGGGTGCACTGCGCACAGTGTGTCTGTCTAGACTGCGATGTTGTGTGTGCTGCTCACAGTGGCCAGTTGGGGGTCCTGGGCATATTTGTTCACGAGCCCGAAGTCAGGGCTGCAGACCTCTGGGCTGGAGACCCAGCCTGGGGAGGGTTGGGAGAGACAGGGTAAGGTCTATGCCACTCCCTGCTTAACATCCCCACCCATCTGCCCTGCAGAGCCCTGTAGCTGAAAATATTGTGGCTCTTAGGTTCAAAGTGCTGGGTTTGAATCTTGACCCCACCTCTTGCTATCCCTACAACCTTGGGCAAATTAACTAACCTCCCCACGCCTCTGTTTCCTCCTCTGAAATGAGGATGGTCCCAACCTCTCTGGGGTGTTGTGAGCATTAACGGACCAGGGACATCAGTCCAGGGGTCCACGGGTCCAGGGGCTCTGACAAATGCTGAGCACACAGCAAACGCTCAAGAGATGACACCCGTTATTCCCACATGCCTGGCCTTGGTCTCTCTCTTCTTTCAGCCTGATCCTTCCTCTCCCCCCTGAAGAAGGATCCCCTCTCCTTGGCATCTCATCCTGCACATCAGTCTCCCCTGGTGAGCTTTAAAAAAAAAATCCTGTGCCAGGCCCACACTCCAAGCCAATTACCCCAGAATCTCTGGGGTGGGCCCCAGGCATCTGTATCTTCTTAAGTGCCCGGGCGAATTCGCTGAGTCTCTGCAGCGGTAATGAGCATCCCCTGGGTCTGGTTGAGAGGCAGCTCCCCGAGCCTGCAGGCGGGGCGGGGCCTGAGAGCCTGCATCTCTCACAAGCTCCGGGTGGTCCCATGCTGCTGGTCCAAGACCACGCTGGATAGCACGGCCCTGGAGAAAGGCCCCAGCTGGAAGCCACTACCTGTCTTCCCTCCGTGGCTGTCATAAATAATAGCATCTGACACTGCTCAAGCCTGAGCCGTGTGCCCTCCTGATAATGCAGTCTTCCGTGCTGCTCAGTGCCAAGATGCTCAGATGCCAAGAGCATCATCCCTGTTTTCAAGACAAGGGAAGTGAAGTCTAGGTTGGTTGAGGAACCCACGTGTGGTCACCTGGCTCAGCCAGGCTCTGGACCGGCCAGGAGGGCACACAGCTCCAGCGCCTGCTGTCAAGTCAGTAGACATTCCACTGTGTCTGTCTCTCTCCCTCCCACTCGCTCATGCTCTGCTGCCTCTTCCTCAATCCCCCCAGCCCATCTCCTAGCAGATGTCTGCAGGCCACCTCCTTCCTACGTGTCCCGCAAACCCAACCTGGATAAAATTGAAGCCCTCACCCTGGGTTTCTCCAAACCAGCCCCTCTTGGTCCCACCATCTCCTGGGCCTGCATGTCTCCCAGACTTCCAGCTGCTTCTCCACACCCTCACTGTCCCCACCCCCCTCTCCCGCACCTCCCTACCCTCACCCCACCCCTCTGTCTTCCTTCCTTAAATCTCCACAATCTCTGGCCCAGAGCGAGCTTCTCCGACCTTAACAGGCACATGGCTCCCAGGGGGCCTTGTTAAAATACCGATTCTGGCTCTGTGCGTCTGGGTGTGCCTGAGATGCTGCATTGCTAACAAGCTCCCCGGGGCGGGGGGAGGGGCAAAGCTGCGGGTCCACCAGCACAGCCTGCTGGGGGACCCCAGCATTTCCTAGCCGTAAATGTCGGCCTCTGTGCAGGACGAGATGATGGGTTTCAGAGCACAGTGCCGGGCCTTGGTCACACACCAGCAGAGGAGATCTGAGGGGCTCCTCTCGTGGCCACCCCCCCACCCCCTTTCCCCACCTAGCCTGGCACATGAGCAGCTCCCTGTGAATGGAGGGACTAGCCTGCCCTTCCAGGCCCCTGGGGGGTGGTCCTGGGGTTGCAATCCCAGCTCTCTGAGCCTCGATTTGCACATCTGTGAGTGGGGACAGTAGTAGCACCTCCCAGGGATTGTTGCTGAGAATCGTCAAGAGCACCTTGGTGCTGAGCACCATCAGCTGCTGCCTGTTTTATTCATCACTCAGAATGCTAAGGATGCATCACACTGCTGGCAGACTGTGGGAATGCTGCTTGGGACAATGTTAAGTCCCACAGACTGAGGCCTATGTGCCCTTGATCCATTAGGTCTCCAAAGAACATGCATTTTAAAAGGGGAGCAGTGCCCTAACAGAAGGTGAGCCCATCATGGTGGGCTTAGGGCCGCCCCACAGCCTGGCCTAAGGGTCCTCACGTCCTCCTGCTCTTGAAGCCAGCTACTGTCAGCAACCCCTAAAAGAAATGGCTGGGGGACCTTGGTTCAGAACCAACGTCAGCCCCCCGACCACGCTGTCGCCGCCACTGTGCCCCATACTCCACATCTCTAGTACATTGAGCTCTGAGGCACCTGAAAATGTTTTCCACTAGCACACGCTCGTCTTTGAGCAAACTCAGCCCAGATGTAGTCAGCACGCACCCTGACCTCACTGGTGACTGGCAGTTTCTCTCCCCACTACTTCCTGTTGTGTATCCGTTGGGGGGGGGGTGCACATGGCCAATCCTAAACAAGCCCCTTCTCTCTTCACAGGCCACAGAGGCACCGCCATGGGGCTTAAGCTGTCCTGCCTGAAAGGTAAGGGGGGCAACACCCCCACCAGCTCTTCCGGGGCTGGGGGAGGTGGTGGGGGTAGTGAAGGAATGAGGCAGGAGAGAGCACAAATGTGCTCACCCTGGAGAGGGAAGGGACCGCCACCGCAGGCAGCATCGATACACAGCAGGTGCCTTCTACATGCTCACGCTGACTCTGAGCACCCCTCAGGCCTCCCTGCTCACTGACAGGTAAGTGATGTGGGACAGCCACAGTGCCCTTGGGCCTTGGCTTCTCCATCAGGGGGATTAATCCCACCTGTGGGAAATAAGGGAGCAAGAGCCCCTGATAGGCGCATACTGGGGCATTGGCTGTCCACCTTGTAGGCCTGTTATCACTGACATAAGAGACCCGGCTTGCTGGGTGCTGGAGTAGGTCCTAAAAGGACACAGAATCACGGGGGAATATTGTAGGTGTTGGCAGAGGCAGCCCAGACATTCAGGCAGCTGGACTTTTGTGTCCAGCGTCTGGATGACCTAGAGGCACTCAGACCAGCATGGCCCACAGAGACCTCTCCCCTTGAAGCCCATTATTCAGTGATCCAAGCTCCCCAGCCCGAAATCGGAGTCGCTCTGATGGCCCCCTGCCCATATGTGGCATGCCCAGCAGCGCTGACTCACCTCCTGGATGTGTCAGGGTGCCCCTGGCCCCATCACTTCGCAGAAGGAGGTCAGGGGCGCCGGAAGGTCCCACTGCTGGGACCCGTGAGCTCAGGAGAGCCTCAGGTTGGCCCCACTCAGAGCTCAGGCCCCGCCCCCAGCCAGGGGGCGGGGCAGGGGCGGGGCATCCTGATGGACAGCTCCTTCCAGACGCCGCGCAAGGGGGCAGCCCTGGTTCCCCTGGAGAAAACCAGGGCGTCGTTTGCAAAGTGGCGATGGGATCCTGACTGGAGAGGCGTTCACGACCCACGCCCCCACCAGGGCCTGGCCCCTCTGAGGCCGCAGCTGAGCCCACGCAGGAGTGGGGGGCACCTGTGGGGTGGAGGGCCAGCGGTGACGTCCAGACTAAGCCCCTGACGCTCAGGGACCCTCTTGCCTTAGGCTTGCCCGCGGGTTTTCCCAGGGCCGGCCACAGAGTCGGCATTCAGGACGAGCATTTTGTTTCAGTATTTAACCGTGATAAGATGGACGGGACATCAGATTTGCTGCCTTAACCATTTGTAAGTGTACTGTGCGGTGGCGTTAAGTCCATTCATGTCATTGTGCAGCCGTCCCCACCATCCACCTCCAGACCTTGTCCACTTTGCACCCGAGAGCTCTGTCCTGGTCACACACTCACTCCCCAGCCCCACCCCCACCCTACTCCGGGCCCTGTAACTTTGCCTGTTCTAGGGGCCTCCTGTGACGACGGGAGTGATACATCATCTATCCTGTCCTGCCGGGCTCACCTCACTCAGCATGCCCTGGAGGTCCCTCCGTGCTATGGCAGGTGGCAGACTTTGCTTCCTTTGAAAGGCTGAGTTATAGTCTCCTGTGTGTATAAACCAGGTTTGGTTTACCCATTCATTCCTCCCCAGACACAGGGCTGCCTCCACTTTCGGCTCCTGCGCCAGGACATCTTTGACGAGTAAACCAGAGGTCCCTCCAGGGCCGCTCAGCCCAGGGTGGGGGGTCCGACCAGGGGAGGACATGCAGACACTGCAGACCCTAAGAGTCCCCGGGGAACATCCCACTGTACCCCTCCCTCACCATCTCCCCACCCCTGTCCCACCCCTGTTGGGCGGCTGAATGCTCCTGGTGATGGAGGCTTTTAAAAGGGCCACCATGGGATCCCTGGGTGGCGCAGCAGTTTGGCGCCTGCCTTTGGCCCAAGGCGCAATCCTGGAGACCCAGGATCAAATCCCACATCGGGCCCCTGGTGCATGGAGCCTGCTTCTCCCTCTGCCTATGTCTCTGCCTATCTCTCTCTCTCTCTCTCTCTCTCTCTCTCTCTCTCATAAATAAATAAAAATTTTAAAAAATATATTTAAAAAAAATAAAAATAAAAAATAAAAGGGCCACCTTCCCGCCAGGCCCTGAAGGAGCTAAGTGCTGGAACATTGCTGGGACCTGGAGGAGCTAAGTGCTGGAATGTTGCTGGGACAGTGAGGTTTGCTCACATATTTTTCACTGCAGCTCGTTGGGGCCTGCCACCGGGCCTTGGCTGCCAGCCGTCTACCCACACCAGCCTCACCCAGCCTTATTCTCTGGAGGTGGCAGGTCTCTTGGGGCAGGACATGGGGCAGGTGACAGGCATGGGGCAGGAAGCTGAGTACAGGATTCTCTTCTCTATGCTTACGTAAGATGACCCAGGCCCACCAGCACAGAGGCCCCAGACCCTCCTCCTCTCGTAGGGGATGTGCATGTGCGCAACAAATGCAGAGCACCGGTGCCCTGCGGCCCCTTCCCTGCACACCGGTGTCCATGTTACTGGCTCAGCCCTTGCTGTCCATAGGCATGCTTTTACCCGGCTCTGGAGCTGGGACACATTTGTGCTCAGCATCTGGGTGCCAGGAGAGGCATCCCCCAACACTCTCTAACGCCTGTGTCCCCATCGCACTGAGGGTTGGTCTTTGGGTTGTTTCTAACTGCTTTTGTAAGTAGTGCCATTTTGAACATCTCTGATTTCTGATTTTTTAAATTATGATTTGTTTGGGATAAATTCCAGAAATCAGAATGACCCCGTCAAGTAGAATGAATGGTGAATTCTCACTGGGGGCTTAGCCTGGACAAAGCCCCATTTTGTGCATTCTGTGTGGATCCACCCCCCTCATTCCAGACAACCAAGTGAATTGGGACTACTGGGATCCCCAGTTTCCAGATAAGGAAGTTAACACACAGAGAGGCAGTGCAGTTTGCCCGAAGCCACACAGTTGGGACCTGCTGGGATGTGAACCCAGGCAGGCTCGATCCAGAGGCCTTGCTTCCACCACCACTGGTATGGCCTCTTGAGAAGGAAACATTTAAGTTGATATTTGAAGCAGTCGCTGTAGCCAGAAACGTTATTAACACGTTCTCATTCATCTTCACGGTCTATAAGATGGTGTCAGAGTTTCCTGGAGCTACTGCAACACATTATGACAAACCAAGAGGCTCTAAGCAATAGAAATGTGTTCTTCCACAGTCTGGAGGTTACAAGTCCTACATCAATGTGCCTGCAGGGTCGCCACACTGTCCCGGAAGGTTCCTAGGGAGAGTCTTCCCTGTCTCTCCCCGCTCCTGGCCGCGTCCTCCCGCGTTGGCCTCTGGCCTCACACAGCCTCCTCCCAGTGTCTCTCTGCGTCCTTTCTAGACATCAGTCTTTGGACTTACAGCCAGCCTTAAATCCAGGATGATCTCATCCCAAGATTCTTAACTAATCATATCTGCGAAGACCTTGTTTCCAAATAAGGTCACGACCTAAAGGTTTTGTGTGGATGTGGGGGGACACTCTTCCCCCCCATGAGTCACTTCAGCCCTGAGCCCCATACATGCGGGGCAGGAAGGTGCTTCTCCGGTCTCACAGCAAAGAGTCAGCCCAAGGGGTGACTAGTGAGGGTGTGGCATGGGAGAGATCCTCTTGTTTCTGGTCCAAGGGAGAGTGGGGTCTGGCCCTCACAGCTGTGACATGTGGGAATGCTCCACTGGCCCAAGGGCACCTCCTCTGTGCCCTCTGGTAGAACGGCTGGCACAGGCCAGGCATCCTTGCAAGCCAGGCGTTGCTCCCGGAATGGGGTCCCTGGATTTGCCTATTTCATGCTTACTGCAGGGGGACAGTGTCGGTAACTTCACAGATAGACCGAGGCACAGGGCACTCTCACCTGCTCCACATCCTATGGCCAGTCAGGAGGGGCTTGGCTTAGCAGGCAGCAGGGAGGGGTGAGTGGCTTCCCTGGTTTGTGAGCATGTTGTCTCCCCTGACCAGCAACAGGTGGCACTGCCCAGGAAACAGCCGAGGGGGGCCCCCAGACCTGCAGCCTCAGCATCACCTGGGAACGGGTCAGACGTGTGGTCTCCCTCTCAGACCTACTGAGTCAGAAACTCTGGGGGTGGTTTTAACAAACCCTCTGGGAGATTCCAGTGCCTGCTCAAGTTTGAGAACACTAGTGACGTGGTGCTGGGGTCAGAAGGATCTGAGTTCAGTTCCGAGGTGTGTCCCAGAATAACTGCAGCCTCATACAAATCACTTCATGTAGCAAAGCCTCAGCTTCCCCATCTGTAAAATGGAGTGATGAGTGGTGACGTGTCCTGGGCCAGGTTTCGAGAGTTATCTGAGCTAGATCAGCACTAAAGTGGGTGCCCAGTGGATAGGGTTTCCTGTCTGCCCCTGCCCTTTGTAGCTTCCCGCTCTGGTGGGGGCTGCAGGTGCAGGGGAAGTCAACCCGGAGGTGTGGGCTTTCCTGTGGGGGCCGCCTCAGGGTGAGTGTGGTCTCTGGGGTTCCCCGGAGGGTGCAGCTCCAGCCCCAGCCAATGACAGTGTTATCGTAGAGACAGACTTCTAGGCTGGGGTGGCCCCAGTGGACTGTCCTTCTGGGGCCGCCTGGACCAGGGAGAAAGGCACCAGGAGATGGAGATTCTGACTGGGGTTGGTGGCTCACTCATTTGGTTTAATGACTATTTTTTTAGAACAGTTTTAGATTTACAGAAAGTACGGTTTCAAATTTACAGTTTCCCCAACAGTTAAAGCTAACCGGGGCATAGTTGCTGCATCACGACCCCGAATCAGTTCAGATGTGTTACATCAGTAAAGTCCGTGCTGTGTTCAGCTTTCCTGTTTTCCCCTCAGGCCCCTTTGATGTGCTGGGAGCCCACCTTACAGTTACTGGTCACATCTCCTCACTCCTCTGGCCGTGACAGTTTCTCAGAGCCCCTGTCTTTGGAATCTTGAGCATCTTGAGAAGGACTGGCCTTGTGTTTGGGAGGACAGCCCACTGTTAGGGTCTGGTGTAGGTGAGGTCTTTAATCTCTTCTGCCGAGCAGGTGACAGCGGTGATGGTGGGGACTGGGGACACGGTACGCCCTCTTTGGCACACACCCCCCCCCCAGCTGTCCAGGCATTTCTGTCACCTCCCTTGCAGGGGAGTCAGAGCCTCTCTTCCACTGGCCTGTAACCCAGGCATGGGGTGGTTGGAGGCTTGTAGACACCATGCCCATTTTTGACTTGGTGTCGGGAGGCCTGAGACTAGCCGCAGGTCACAGCAAAGATGAGAGTCATGAAGGATGACCCCTTCTGGGGCAAACTCTTGGTTTGAGCCACCCGCTGCTAGGGGCAGAGCTGGTGGAGAGACTGCTCATTGCACAAACATTGATTGCACCCCTACTGTGCACCGACTCAGGGCCAAATACAGGGCTTCAGACCTGAGCAAGGCTGCTGCGCTTCTTGACCACATGGAACTGGGAGGGTGAGAAAGAGGTGAACAGCCACCTGAGTACTACCTGCTGTGTGCTAGGATGGAAACCAGCAGCCCGGCCGCTGGGCAGGGGTGGCCCCGAGGAAGCATGCAAGCCTGAGACAGTGAGGCTGGGAGAGGGCAGGGGGACAGTGAAGCGGAGGCAGCAGGAAGAGCCAGGGGCATGTGGAAGGAGACAGCAGGTGATCAAGGAGAGAGCAGCCAGATAGATTGGGGGGCAGAGGCAGGGAATTTGGGGTTTACTCCAGCGGGGACTGGGAGCTCCATGTGGAGGGAAAGATAAAGGTATCCATTTTGCTAATGCATTTTGAGCTATTTTCATTTTTTTTATTTTAAAGATTTTTATTTATTTACTCATGAGAGACACAGAGAGAGAGAGAGAGAGAGGCAGAGACACAGGCAGAGGGAGAAGCAGGCTCCATGCAGGGAGTCCGATGTGGGACTCGATCCCGGGACTCCAGGATCACGCCTTGAGTCAAAGGCAGGTGCTCAACCGCTGAGCCACCCAGGCATCGCATTGAGCAATTTTCAGAACGAGTTGGGGACTTCATACGTTTGAGCCAGCCATGTGGAGGCAGGGAACAGTGCTCCAGGCAAAGGGAACAGCAGACGCAAAGGCCCAAGACAGGAATAAGTTTGGTGAGCTGATGAGCAGTGAAGAG
Organism: Canis aureus; assembly: GCF_053574225.1. Taxonomy (NCBI): domain Eukaryota; kingdom Metazoa; phylum Chordata; class Mammalia; order Carnivora; family Canidae; genus Canis; species Canis aureus. Next base: position 22,049,871 of record NC_135613.1, on the reverse strand, counting down.
GGGAGTGTGACAGGAATGAGGGGCTGAGGGGCTGAGGGGCCAAGCAGGAGGCACTGAGGCCCCTGGGGCAAGCACGGCCATGACAGCCGAGATGTGGCATCAGGAATTTCTTGCATTAGTAGTAGGGATCCCTAGAATCAGTGCAGACCCAGAGTCCGAGACTTCCATGTGATTCCGACCTGCAGGAATGCACATTGGGATTACATGGGAGGCTTTGAAACCTCAGTGGCCCTGGCCCGTTCCCCAGAGGGTAGGGATTTGGTTGGTGGGGGTGGGGGTCCTGGGCACAGGCGTGTTTATGACACTCCCAGCTGATTCTCCCGGGCAGCCCAAGGTGAGAACCGGGGTCTGGAGCCAGCATCTGTGCTTTTCACATGGACCCTGGGCTGGGGACTAACTGCCCAAGGTGACAAGGTTAGCTTGTCTAAAACCCAGAAGGCAGGGGCTCAAAGGGCAGGGAGACCCCCACCAGCTCCAGGGAGGGGTGGCTAATCAGAGACCATCTTAAATGCCCAAGCAGATGGTACTTAATTCCGCCCCGCCCAGTCCCCAAGGGCAAGCCAGCAGCCCTCCTGGCTCCCTGCCCGGATTTAGCCCCATGTCCTGCTTAGACTAACCGCCCCCATCCCACCACCCCCCTGCCAACACCTGCTGTCCTGAAGGAGGGAGGAACGGCTGGGAGGGTCACAGGCAAGCTGACTGGCTCAGGGCACCTTGAGGACCAGTACCCACAGTGGGCGGGCTCTGGAGCTACAGTGGCCCCGCACTGGTGTCCCAGATAGAGGGGGACAGGCCTTTCCCTGCCTGTCTGCTGGAGATACTGGAGAGCAGTGCTAGGAGGGGCATGACCTTGGGCAGGACCGAGATGAGGGTAGTGATGGTGAGTCTGGCCCTGAGCACAGGGTCCCCCCAGCTCGGTGGCAGGCAGGTCCTAGGGAGCTATCAGCAGGCCGCCCTCAGGTCTGCTGAGCCATCAGGCACAATGTCCACTCAGGCCACAGGTTCCACTGAGGGACTGTGGGGCCAGGGCTGTAGGCCAAGAAGGCACAGGCCTTGAGGCCGCCTGTCCTGTAAGTCCTAGCCAACCCCCGCCCCTCCAGTTGGCCTCAGCTCCTGTCACACTGCTGTCCTAGCCACACGCTGGGCCACTCTCCTGAGAAGGAGCATTCCCATCCCTGCTTCTGCCTCTCCAGGTCTACACTCTGAAGTCTCCCTGTGGCATTTCTCTGCCTGTTTACTCTCTCAGCCCCTCACCTTGATCAGACCTCTCCTGAAGCAGCACAACCTACCTTCCTCCTTCCTACCTCCTACATCCATTTGTCTGTAACTACCCTTTGGAAAATGTTTTCTTTCTCTTTTTCATTATTTTCTGAATCTATAAAATACCCCCACAGTACAGAATGTAAAATGTACCAAAGGATATCTAGTAAAAAGTAAATCTGCCTTAGCCTCTCTCCCAGCCACCTGCTTGGAGACAGCCATAGTTACGGCTGCCTTGGGTCTCTTTCTGGAATATTCTTTTTTTTTTTTTAAGATTTATTTATTTATTTATTTATTTATTCATAGAGACACAGAGAGAGAGAGAGAGGCAGAAACACAGACAGAGGGAGAAGCGGGCTCCACACAGGGAGCCCAACGCAGGACTGGATCCGGGTCTCCAGGATCACACCCCGGGCTGCAGGCGGCGCTAAACCGGTGCGCCACCAGGGCTGCCCATCTTTCTGGAATATTCTATGTCTGCATGCACAGAAATGTTCCTGGGTCTATTCCTTTTCTTTTTCCAACACAAGCCATTCCACCTCTTCCTCCTTTCACTGATCTGCAGGCACGGGAACGGGAACAGGTCCCTTGTGGATCATGTGACCAGTCCTTTTATGCAGCTGCATAATATTCCTCGTGTGGGGCCCCCCCCTCATGTCCTAACCATCTCCAGCTGGTCTTTCACCCACCATGTCCCATGCACTCATGAGGGAGCCTGGCTGTGGGACATTCCCAGAAGCAGCACTGCCAAGTCAGAGGGCAAGCGCCTTTGTCATTTTGAGAGTTTTGGCACATGACCTTGGAAGTCACACCCAAAGGCCCTGCATCCTCCACATGGGGAAAGGCTAAGCTAATGGAGTGGTAATGGCCTCTTTTTGATTCTTGCTGATCTCCTGGGTAAAAAGTGCTATCTCAGGGGGTTTGTTTCATTTCTGCAAGATAGGTTTGCATTCTTATTGATGTAAGACAGGCTGTGAGGAGCCACTCCGTGTGATTTCACACACTGACCAGACCAGCGTCCCCACAGAGAAACAGAACCTTCCAGTCCTCTGGAGGCCCCCTCACATTCCCCACAAGGCGAGCCCTTCCCTGACCCCTAACAGCCCTGGTTAGCTTCTGCCTCTGTCCCTTCCCAGCCCCCGACCTCTGTGTGTGTCACCTCTTTTGTTGAGCAAGGAGCTTTGACGTGCCCAAGCCACTCCCAAAACTCCTCTGAGACCCTCCTCTGACCTCCTCTGAAGTCACTGGGGAGCCTGATCTGTTCTGAGACCCCAGGTGAAGGCACGAACTTCCCCGAGCCTCAGTTTCGGCAAAGTAAGGGCTGGTCTGCCCTACCCTGTGACAACCTGAGGACCCAGTGGGATGCTCTGGGCTGGCCACTTCCTGTCTGTCACCTTGTACATCATTTGTCACCACACAGGATTTTACAACTGACATGGTGCTGCCTCTGGTGGGCTGGGGCTTGTGCTGTGGGCAGCAGCTGTGTGATTAGGGGCAAGTGGTGCAGCCTATCTTTGCCTCAGTTTCCCCCGCTGTTGGGTGGGGCCACCACAGTCCCCTTGGGGGGCTGCTAAGATAATCTCAGGTGCTGATACCTGTAGGGGGTGGCAGGACCTCCATACAAGGTGTTGGGGGGATTGTCGTCATTGCACTCGTCTTTCCCCTGCACTGAGGGCCAGCACACCCTTAGGCCCTGGGCAGGCCAACCCTCTCACCCTGTCCAGAGCCACCAGCCCTCTGTGAAGGTTCACTGAGCTTCCAGTGAATCAGAGGTGTGCAGGGCAGTGCTGGATCCTGGGAAAGGCCTGGCCCATGTGGCGCTGACCAGGGAACACATGGAAGGAGACATCCAGGCCTCCCCGGGGGGACCCACAGCCTCAGTTCTCCATGGTGGCACCTGCTGCCGCTCTGCTTCTCAAATGCCAAATGACACTTGGGCCTTGAGCTTTTGATCTGCTCCACTGTGTGGCTGTCCATCCATGGCCCCTCTCGTGCGCCAGCTGCCCACAGCTGGGATGACACATCCCTGTCCTCAGGGCTCGGGCACCCCCAGGAGCTCACAGGTTTGCTCAGGTAGGCCCCGTTCACCTCCTGCCTCTGGGCCTAGCTGGAATCTACTTGCCTCGTGGCCCCTGGTGGCAGTAATAACAGTCCTAGCCCCACTAAGCCCCCGTTCTAGGCTCAGGCTGCCCCAGACATCTTCCACTTAATGTCACACATCCTCAGGAGAGCCCTGTGGGTTATAGATCACTATCTTGGGTGAAAGTTCAAATCTTTATACTAATAAAGGAGGCAACGTGGGTACCGCCCTTTTACTTATCCTCTCTGTGAGTTTGCAAATAGAGGCTCAGAGAGGGTAAGAAAATTGCTCAGCCCACACAGCTGGTAAAAGGCAGAGTCCAGCCATCAGTCCCTGTGGCTCTGGCCCCCCTGCAGCTCCCTCCCCTGGCCCCAGACCAGCCACAAGGGACAGAGGAAACCAGGGGCTCTCAGGTGCCTGCTCAGAAAGGCCGAGCTATCAACAGCTATGACCATGTTCTCGACTTCTCAACCAGGGGGATTTTTGCCCCCCACCCCCACCCCATTACATAGAGTTTCCAGATTTGGGGGAAAAATAACATAAAACAGGATGCCATTACATTTGAATTTCAAGTGCACAAAGAATAATTGTCTGGTATAAAGTATGTCCCAAATATTGCATGGGACTTGTACCAAAAAATGATTTGTATTTTTTTAATTTGTATTTTACCTGGTAACTCCACCTCCAGGAAACACTGGCCGCATCTGGAGACATTTTCGGTGGTCACAGCTGGAGGGCACCACAGCCTCTAGAGGTCAGGGCCACATACCCCACCTACTGTGCACCAGGCAGCCCCCTCCCCAAAGCATGGTCTGCGGTGCAGTGGCTGAGGGACTCTAAGCTGCACACGGCAAGCATTCCCCACAGCCCAGGCCACTGCCCAGCCCAGGTGTTTTTGCCTACTTTCTTGGACTTGGGCTCTCATTGCACTCTCACCACTCACCCCGAGGTGAGATCCAAGAAGCCCTCCAGAGAGGCTGGGGTTAGGAACCAGGGGACCCCAGGGGGAGGGCAGGCAGGCTGCGGGTGGCCGGAGGGGTGTGCTTTCGTCCCACCTTACGGCGCCCCACCCTCTCCGGCTCCTCCTCCCAGCCTCTCGCTCCAGCAGCTCATCCCTGACGCAAGCTGGGGCTTTTTCCTTAATTAAAAAGAGATTTAAAACATCCACTGCTGGCTCCACTGGGCCCAGGCTGACTCGAAAAGGTAAAACCACCCTCACTGCCCTGGCCTCATCCATAATAATGCAAAGGCTTTCGGCTTAATTGGAATGAAAAAAAAAAAAAAAGATTAAGTGCATCTGGAACCCTTGGAGGCATTTGTCGGCTTGGTTTTTTGTTTTTTGTTTTTTTTTTTGAAAGACCTACACTAAATCCGACATCCGGTCATCTGGTCATCTTGGAGGAGTTAGTGCTGGCCCCAGTGCACCCTGCTCCTGCCCCAGGGCCTTTATGCATGCTGTGGCTGACCCCAGTGCCCTCACCTTCCCCTCCTAACCCTGTCCTGCTGCTCCTTCCCATCATCTGCTTCTGACTACTGACCCAAGCTCTGGAAAGTGTTTGCTTCCTGGCCTTGGGAAGGCAGGGCTCTGCGCCAGTTCCCACATGACCCTGGGCATGGCCTCTGACTCCTTGGCCACTAGTGTGCCCTTCTGGAAGATGGGCTTCTCACACATCGGCCTCACTGGGAAGACCTCCCCTCAGGGAGCTCACACAGCGCCCCACACTCCACCCTGTGCCGCCACCGCAGCCACAGCAATGTGAGACAGAACCTTGAAACACCAGGGCTCTCTGTTTTTTCCATCTGACTCTGAAATCTTTGGGGCCTCACTTCCACGCTGGGGCCGGGAGGGTGGAGGACAGAGAAACATGCTGAGACTCTTTCTCCTCTGCCGTGTCCCCAGCACCTAGCACATAGTGGGTGCTCACTAGTGGCCCGCTGAACTTGCCCCTCCCCTGGGCCGGGCTCTGTGCCGCAAGGGAAGGGAGCCTCAGATGAGAAGGTCGGGACCAAGCGAGGTGGGGTAACAGCCAGCCAGCAGAACTGAGAGTCGGGCTCAGTTTCCCTCCTCCCAGACCCCTAGAGCCAGGGTTGTTCCAATCCAATAAGGAAATTGTGCCTCCGAGTGTAAAGTTGGAACCAGGAGTATTTCGTCAGAGCCACCCCCACTCCAGCTGTCCCACGCATGGCACGGGTGGGTCCAGGTCCCTGACCTGCGCTCAGGTGGCTAGGAGTAACAGCAGCTGGGTGGCATCCAGTAGGTGCTCAATATTGGCTGAGTCAATGAATAAGCGCTAAGGTCAGAATCTCGTGCTATTAAGTAACCAGTTGTATTTACGCAGCATGCTCCGCAGGGCCAACTATGTGGATTTTTCACCTGCAAAATGCACATAAATGATTGCACCCCTTGGCGGGAGTGAGCCATGTGGGCATTAACTCCCCGCAGCGCCCCCTGGAGGTGGGCATGATTATTTACCTTCATTTTGCAGGTGAGGAAGCAGGGTCCAAAGAGGTGGAGTCAATGCCAGGTGTACTGAAGCCCAGGTGTACGTTCTGGCCTCCAGTACATCTTGGGTCCAACAGAATCACTGTGTGTGCGACAGTGCCTTTGGGAAGAGTGAACACCGTCCCAGGGACATGGTCCCTTCCAAGCTGGGTGCCAGTCCGAGTGCCGTTTTCAAAAAAAGCAGCAGAGGGCGCCCTTTAGCCACGAAGCCGGCTGAGGGCAACAGGTGTCTGCTGTGGCCTGGGAGTGGCCTGGGTACTGCTGATTGCCGCCTGGGGAACTGGGGCATCCTGAGCAGAGCATTGGCCTGGCTCGGGGCTTCTGAAAGATGAGAAGTGGTGGCTGATACCCAAAGGGGCAGGGCAAGAGCTGAGGCCTGGAGCCACCTGGCCTCCACGTGTCCTCCAGCGCCTCCTTTCTCCGAGCCTTGGTTTTCTTGCCTGGAGAACGGCTATGGGCCTAGCATCCACTCCAGGGGTGGTGTAGGGAAGCTGCGTGAGGCATGGTCTTCCGCCTCAGTCTCCCCCAGGCCCCAGCCCATGGGCGAGCCCATGGGCTCACCCTTCTTCACTCCTCCTGCACCTGGCAGCCACATACCCCACACCAGGTGCTTTGTGCCTAAGAGACTGCTGTGACTCCACTTTTACAGCCAGGAAACAGGCCTAGAGTAGTGCAATGCATTCCCACAGTCACTCTAGCTTGGGGATTCCCTGCCCTGGCTGTTAGACTTCCCTGGGCACTTTCAAAACTCCTGCTGGCCCCGAGGGGTGCCTGGGTGGCCCAGTCCTTTATGCATCCAACCCTTGATCTCAGCTCAGGTTCATGAGTTAAAGCCTCTTGTTGAGGTGCAAGCTGGGCCTGGAAACTACTTTAAAAAAAAAAAAAATCCCTGGTGGCCAGAGTACAGTGAAATCAGGCTCTCTGGGGGTGGGGTCCTCAATCGGTATTTTTCAAACTTCCCACATGATTCCCAGTGAGCAGCCAAGATGGAAATCCAGTCCCCTTGGGCTGGGAAAAGGCAGACCAAGGTTTCAGAGGAAGTCTGGCCTCATAGCACAGTGTCTCCCCATTTCACCCACAGAGAAGGCAGGCTCCTGGAGGACAGGGTTTGGCTGTCTGGCCTGCTCTAGCTTCAAGGTCCAGAATGGTGCATGACCCAGAGCCCGAGCCCAGTCCAGGTCAGGTGACCACTGCCCGCTGGAAAGCCTCCTGCACAGACTCCCTGTTGCACCCCGAAAACCTTCAGTATTTTGGGGGCGCTGGGATCCGTTCTTTACCCCCTGCCTCCTTGGGGCCTGCCCCCCCCAATCCTAGCCAAGCCCACCCCTTCAGGAAATGGGCTTTTAAAGGCCTGAGGCGGGCACATAATTAACAAGTAACAGTTCTGGCTTTAGCATAAATGAGCTCCTTGTCTAGGGCAGGGTTGGCATTTGTTTTTAATCCCCAAAGTAGGTTTTATCTCCCGAGAGCTTTTTCCCTCTTGCTCAGCCACCTCTGCTGGAGGCTGGGCCAGTCCCAGCGGCGGCGAGGGAGTGACGGGATTTCAGAGGTGCTGGAGTCCCACCCTCCTCCTTTCCTCTCTCCTCTCTCCACCCCCTCCCCTCCCTTCTCTCCTCTCCGCCTCTAGCATCTCTCCAGGGCCCACCGAGTGACCTGATGCTTCCTGATTAAGAATGTGGGCTTTGTCGCCAAGCTCCCAGAACCTGTTAAAATGCAAATGTGGGGCCCCGGGAGGAGTATGGCTCTTCCCTATTAGCATTTTATTTTAGAACTTGGGAATATTCGTGGAGGAAGGGGCCTCAGAGAGGGAGCAGGGAGGCTCCCTCCTGTTAAAGATAACAATAATCAGAGCTTCCTTTTGTTGCCAGCACTCCATGAGACGCTCTTTATGGATGATTATAGAGAAAGCTAACAGGGATTGAGCACCCTCTAGGCCCCTGGCTCGCTGGGCAAGTGCTTTACGCGAATTCATTCATTTCCTCAAGCCCAATACCCATCAGAGGTAGGTATTGTCACTATACAGCAGCAGCCAGGTTTGGGATTTTGTTCTTGTTTTTGGCATTAACCAACCTCAGGCTTTTGAGGTTCTGCAACTGCCTATTAGGACATCAGGCATGTTCCGGATCCACACTCCCTGACTTCTGAATGTTATAGGGCAGGGATTGGCAAACCACAGCCCTTGGGCCAAATCTAGCACGATGCCTGTTTTTGTAAATAAAGTTTTATTGTGGGGTGCCTGGGTGGCTTGGTCGGTTAAGCATCAGGACTCTTGGTATCAGCTCAGGTGTTGATCTCAGGGTCGTGAATTCAAGCCCTGTGTTGGGCCTTGGAGCCTACTTTATCGTTATGTTTTAAATTTGATTTATTTATTTATTCATGAGAGGCAGAGGGAGAAACAGGCTCCCTATGGGTAGCTGGATGTGGGACTCAATCCCTGGACCCTGGAATCACAACCTGAGCCAAAGGCAGATGCTCAACCACTGAGCCACCCAGGTGCCCCCTGGAGCCTACTTTAAAAAATAAATAAGTAAATTCAGTTTTATTGAAACACAGCCACTCATTCATTTGCATATTGTCAGTGGCAGCCTTCCCATGACAATGGCTAAGTTTAGCAGTTGCAACAGAAGACCACATAGCCCCCAAAGTAAAAAATATTTACTGTCTGGTCCTTTTCAGAAAGTTTGCCAGCTCCAATATATAGAATTAGAATTGTGCTTAAAAGAATCACCAACATTTGGAGTCAGATTGGGTTTGGGTTCAGATCCTGACTCCAATACACTAGCTGTTGAACCAACCGAGTGCAGGTTCTTCCTCTGGTCCTCAGTCTCCACATCCATGAGATGGGGCTGGTTAGCCTTCACACAGCAGGGGGGAGCAGTGGAGACCAAAGGAGAAAGAGTCCATTGGGGGCTCAGCACCGTGTCTGGCATGCAGCAAAGAATCCGTCAATGTCCACCAGTACACGTGATAACAGGAAGGCCTCCTCCGAGTGCCTTCCTTTTACCTGTTTTACGTTCTGGGTTGTACTGCTTCAGATGGAGTTGGCAGCAGCCTCCCTGGGTGATCCTGAGGGGCCAGTAGTCTGATTGGGAGATGGCCTCTTCCTGCAGAACTAACTGGCCTGGGAGATTGGGGGGGGGGGCACCAGCCTAGGGAGGAAATAGGATCGGGGTTCAGGACTGGGAGGAGGCTGGGGCATTGCCTGGGAGAGAGACTCCAGGCCTGAGTTTGGTGTGAGTGAAGGAGGAAGCCGTGCAGGGCGGGAAGGCTGCCGTGTTCAGCGGGAGCAGGCAGGGTGCCAGGTGCTGTGTCATCCTCTCCCCAGCCACAGAGGTGGGTCCCCCCCCACCCCATTTTGTCAGTGAAAACAGGAAGTCAGAGAGAACACAGTCCACAGAACACCCTCACTTCTGACCCCAGCTGCAGTCTTTCCTAGAAAGACTCACAGAACTCTCTGAAAGCTCTTGTACTCATGGTTATGATTTATTACAGGGAAGGGACACAGAGTCCAATCAGCCAATCAGAGGGAGTGTGTGGGGCAGAGACCAGGAAACGTCCAGACAGAGCTCTCATCGTCCTCTCCTCACAGAGTGATACATGCGTTACACTCTTGGTATAGATGTGTGACACACAGCACAGAGGGGTGCCAACCAGGGAAGGTCATGTGGCCCTCCATGCTCAGAAATTTTTTTTTAAGGTTTTATTTATTTATTCATGAGAAACACAGAGAGAGAGGCAGAGACATTGGCAGAGGGAGAAGCAGACTCCCCATGGTGAGCCTGATGCACCACCCGAGCTGAAGACAGACACTCAACCACTGAGCCACCCAGGTGTCCGGGTGTTCAGAGGTTTTACTGGGTGTTTCTGGGCTGAATAGTGTCCCCCCAAATTCACATATTGAAGTCCTAGCCCCCAGTACCCTCAGAATGTGACCTTATTTGGAAATACGATGTTTGCAGATGTGATTAGTTAAGGAGGAGTCATACTGTGTAGGGTAATAATCCAGTATGGATTATTATGGATTATAGTCCATGATGCAATATGACTGGTGTCCTTATGAAAAGGGAAAATTTTGTCATAGACTCACACACAGGGAAAAGCTGTGTGAAGATGAAGGCAGAAATTGGGGTGATGTGTCTGTGAGCCAAAGGATACCAAAGATTGCCAGCAAACCACCGAAAGCCGGGGAAGAGGCCTGGGACACGGTCTTCCTCACTGACTCAGGAGGAACCAGCCCTGCCGGCATGGTGCTCTCGGACTCCGGGCCTCCAGAAGGTGGGAGAGTAGAGTTCTATTGTTTGAGCCCCTTTGTCACAGCAGCCCAAGGACACAAATACACTGGGACTCCATTACAAAGGCACAATTGATTGCTCACGTGGAAGATCTGTCTCCAGTCCCTTTGAGTGTCGCCCAAAGGCCATGTGGCTGGACTCTCCAATGTGACGAGGGCCCTCAGGCAAACAAAAGTTCTCCTGCCAGGCATGGCATCCAGGGCCTCCAAGCACAGAGGCCAGACCTCTTTGCGAGTTGGTTGAATTCTTGACCACACTGAGGCCTGGAGGGGAGATGTGACTTGCCCAGGGTCACACTGATAGTGAGCAGCTGGCCTGATTTACAGTTAGGGTACTCCCCACTGTGCCTGCTGCTGGCAGCTCTTCTGAGCTCACAGCCCAGGTCAAGCTACAGATGGGCCAAGAAATTGGCCCGATTCCATTGCTTTAGGTCATCTGATGTTCATGCTTTTGTGGATTCGAACAGGCTATCTTTGACTGTCCAGGCATGAACTTCCCATCAGAGGAACACCCCTTAGGTGACCAAAGGTCACCCTGAGAAGCCCCTTATGACTTTCCCATGGCACGGTGGGTGTGGTATTCCCACTGTGCACCTGCTGTCCTTTCCCCCTATGGTCAGAGTGAGCTGTGTGGACTGCATCGGTTTCCAATTCTCTGTAACAAATTACCATCAAACTCCGTGGCTTTAACATTTATTATCTCGGTGTCTGTGGCTTGGGTATTCAGGACTGACTTCGTGGGGAGGTTCTGGCTCAGGATCTCTTGTCAGGCCACCTTCAAGCTGTCAGCCAGGGCTGCAGTGTCATCCAAAGACTTGACTGGGCTGGAGAACTCATTTCCTGATGGCTCCCTCACACGGCTGTTGGCAGGAAGACTCAGCTCCTCACCACACAGGCCCGCCCCCCGCCCCCACCCCCACCCCTTGCTCATCCCCGCAGCTTGGTGCCTGGCATACCCCAGAGTGAGAGGGAAAGGAAGAAGTTGCAGTCTTTTGTGACCTTGTGTTGGAAGTCACATGCCATGCCTTCTGTCATAGGCTGTGCACTATAATCTGTGCTAAGTCCAACCACACTGAAGGGGAGGTGAATTAGACTCTGCCTCTTGGGGACGTGCTTGAGAACCAGTGACCTCCCCCCCAGCCAGGGGCTGTCGAGGAACAGCAGGAATGACCATCCATCACCCCATTACTCAGCTCCTGCTGTTGGCCAGGGACCCAGGGACCTGAGCAAATGTCATCCCAGTCCGGGGCTGTTTGGGGTGAGAAACAAAGTGGTGGGGCCCAGAGCCAGGGATGCTAACACCCAGCTCAATGGTGCCTGGAGGTGTTTCTCGTTTACAGTTTAAAGCACTCCACTTGCTCTCCCCCCAGGCACCATGTGGGCCCAAGGGAAACAGATGAGTGAGACACTGGCCGCCCTCCAGACGCTCGCTCGTGGTAAAGGGAGACAGAATTAAGAACTAATGTTTCAATACAGTGTGATCAGTGCTGGAAGAAGATTGATGAATGAATCAGTGTAGAAGGACAAAGGAGGGAGGGGTCGCATTTGCTGGGACATCTTCCCCAAAGAAGAGCCTATTTTGCTGGGCTTTGAAGGGTAAGTAGGAGCCCATTATCCCAGCAAAGAAAGAAAGAGCATTACAGGCAGAGAGTAGCACATGCAAAGGCCCGAAGGTGCTGGGAGCCCAGGGTTTTGGGAACTGTGAGCAGTTTGGGGCGTGTGGGCAGATGGCAGAAAATAAGGTTGCATGCAAGTAGTTCAGCCCAGATTGTGAAGACTGGCTGTAATTTATGATCAACATTTCCCAAAATGTATTTCATGACTCATGGTTCTGTGAGATATTAACAGACCTTCCCCCAAAAACAGACCCCAAGATTATTTAAGTTCAGGAAGCCCAGGATTAAGCCCACTTAAAACTGCTTCCCTACTGCAGGACTTCTCAGAGCCTTTAATTCTCTAATATCCATGAGAATCTCCAAGAGAAAGATAGATTGGATGGGATCCGGTCAACATTCAACTATGTGGTATTCCCAAACTCATGTGATCGTGGGACCCTCTTCCTGAGGGAGTCTCAGAGGCCTGTGTTCCAGGGAACACACTTTGGGAGCTACTGCTTATAGCCAGTTGTCAAGATCAGGTATGATTAGGTTCATAGCTCCTGGCAGAAAGAACTGGTTAGCAGCATGGGGAAGGAGAAGGATGGCAAAGATGCTGAGGGATGGCACCTGTTGGCTTGTGATTGGTTAGGTCAGCTTGGGGGTTGGAGGGTGAAGCAGAAAACGGAATTGTGGTGGATACTCTGGTTTCTAGCGGGTCGTGGTTCCACTGACTCAGACAGGAAGTATGACGGAGCAAGGCAGGCGTGTGGTGTGGATGGTTTGGGTGCTTCTGTGTCAGCCGGGAGGTCTGTAACTGGGCGTGGCTGGGTCACCCGAACTTCATTAGCAGAAGCCCCAGGACACAAATTCACCAACGTGGAAGAAATGGCCAGGTTCCTGGAAAAGCCCAGCTTATCCAAACTGACACAGGAAAAGAAACAGAAAACCTGGCTAGCGCCCTGTCTGTGAAAGACACCAAATTCATAATCCAAAGTCTTTGCACAAAGAAAACTCCAGGCTCAGACAGTTCCACTGGGAAATCTAGTCAAATGCACTAGGGAGAAATGCGCCCCATCCCACAAACACTCTTTCAGAAGGTGACAAGGGGGAGCGGTATGGGCAGGTGCGGCTCCGCGTCACACGGGCCTGGCTCTGGTCCGCACTGCGCTGCCCGCATCCGTTCAGAGTCTTGCTCTGGGCGCCCTCCGCGTGTCACACGCCGCGCTGGGCGCTGGAGCCACGTTAGTGAGCCCAGCAGGTAAAACTCGGTGCCCTCCCTAAACGATGCAAGCTTGGACAGGTCACTCAACGGCTCTGCGCCGGGGGTCCCGTGCATGCGAAGTGGGGACAGCACTCCCGTCCTGCCTGAGAAGTGGCGCTGAGGGAGGGAGGCAGGCAGCCTGCAGCAGGCAGTTCCCAGCGGCCACTGATGCTTGTCTGCCTGTCCTGTGTGTATGTGTGTCCCACGGCCTGCCCTCTCAGGCTTGAAAATGTGTGGCAGCAGCAGCGGCAGCAGCCATGACGAGGCCCCCGTCCTGAGCGACAAGCACCTGGATGTGCCCAACATCATCATCACCCCCCCGACCCCCACGGGCATGATGCTGCCACGGGACTCCAGGCAGACAGGTGAGGCCGCCCTGCCACTACTGCCAGTGTGTCTGAGGGGCCTGGCTGGGGACAGCTCACGGGGTCCCCTTTTGTTCCGTGGCTCTGAGCCCACGTCCCCACCTGCTGGGGTTTGTTAAAAATTTATGCTTGGATCTGCGTACGATCCACCGAGGGCCCCTTGCATGCACCACCCTCAGCAAGATGTGGCATATTAAGTAATTAGCTAGACAGCCCCTGCCGGCAGCCAGGGCCAGTGATGGATGGGGCTGGGCGGGCCCAGCGAGGTAATGGATGGATGTGCCTTCCCCTGCCAGCTGGGGACGGGTGCTCCGGCTTGCCGGCCACAGCAGTTCAGCTGGACGGGATGGGCTTGGAAACACCATGTTGGGCCGAGCTGCTCTCCGGGCCTTCCAGCTGCAGGGAGCGGGGAGGAGACAGACTTGTTCCCAGAAAGAAAGGCAGACCCGTGCCCCCACCTGCCCTCTGTGGATGCTGTTGGAGCCGGTGAGACAACCTGTTCATCAAAGAGATTTCTGGAGCCACGCCTGTGTTAGGTGCTGTCTGTGGCTGCTGTTTCAAAAAATAATCAGAAGAAATACTGATATGAACAGTGAGCTGTTCCTCATGGGGTCCTCAGGGTGACTCTGGGCTAGGTCTTGTTTTCATCCCCGTTTGGTAGATGGGCACACTGAGGTTCAGAGGGGTGGAGACGCTCGCCATGTAGCTGGTAAGTGGCAGGCTTGGGATTCAGACCCAGCCGTGTGACCTGGAGCTCACCCTGTGCCCCTAGCGAGGCGCCCTCCCAGTGGCCAGCATCAGTCAGCCCACCAGCCGTCAGGGAGCACAGGCCAACCAGGCCGATGTGGGGCTCCAGAAGTCTGCTGGGGGGCTTTGGGTAGACTTTTCCAGAAGTGCTGAGCCTGGATCGCAGCTTGCCCACCAGGGTGGGTACTCAGGAGGAAGCCACAGGACCCCCTCTGGGCCGGGCCCTATGTCAGGCCTGGTTCTGGGCCTTCTCATCAATGACTCACACCAGGTGATCTTCCTGGTCACCTTCCCAAGTGCCAGACGCCAGGCTGAATGCTGCTCACGGTGTTTATTCTCCTTCCAACCCTGAGGGCTGTGAGTACCGCTCTTATCTCTAGTTTACAGTTGGGAAAGCTAAGGTCCAAAGAGGGACAGTGAGTCACCCGAGGGCACACAGCAAGGTGGGGGAAGAGCTGGGCTCTTGCTCCAGTGTCCAACCAGAGAGCTCAGTGCAGGCCACAGAGGCTCCGGCCCTTTGCTCTGCCGTCAGGCTTCCTGCCCTGCCAGCCTTGGTGTCCCCAATCTGCAAAATGGGGTCATAACCACCTTCCCTGCCCCCAGGGCCAATGGGAGTGTGGGGAGACATTACAAGGTCAGAGGCCCTGAGCTTGCAGAGGAATTCCTAAAACCCGGAGAGGCCTCTTTAAGTAACCAGCTCCGGGGTGAATCAGCGCAGACGACCTGCACAGTCGTTTCTTCCTGTCCTGCCTGCTCAGACCCTCTTTCAGAGAGCAGAGACATAGGATAAAGGGCCCAGACCTCGAGGTCAGAAAACCCTGCATTCGGATCCCTGCTCTGTGACTTTAGCACCTTGTGACACTGAGTAAGACGCTGACCCTCCCTGAGTCTTGAGTTCCTCCATCTGTAAAATGGTGCCTCAGAGAAGCTGGGGAGGATTGGCCACAAGAAGGTCAGGGTCTGATTTCATGCCCTGCACAGTGGCTGTATTGTTCATATTTCCACCAGTGATATTTAGAGCAGATGGAGACCACCTCTGGGGCTGCTGGCTCCAAGTGATGATTACATACCTGAGCTTCCCCAGGCAATGGGTTGGACCCCCCTGGGTGACTTAGAGCAGCCCCCCCACCCCAGGCCTTGCCTTCTCATCTCTAGGACAGCTAGCTGTGTGGAGGTATTGACCTCACATCCAGCCCTGGACTTGAAGGCACCTGCCAAAAGATGCTGAGCCAAGGGTGGGGCCCAGGGGTACAATCCCAGGAACCTCAGCTAGGGACCCGGGCGAGCTCGGAGTGTGGGCAGCAGGTGCATGGGGAAGGCCCACAAGACCCAGTGTCACCCAGGTCCCCTGTCAGCATCCCTACCTCCCTGTATGTGGGGGGAGCTCGGGGTGGTGGTACAGAGCATGGAGCCCAGAGGTTCTGGCCTTGGAGCTCTGAGGGGAGGGGACTCAGATGTGGGGGGTGCCCATTCAGATGCTGATTCCTCCTCTTTGTCCTAGTCTGGCTGGATGAGACAGGGTCGTGCCCAGAGGATGGAGAAATAGACCCTGAGGCCTGAGGAGGAGGCACAGGTCGGAGATTGTCCTCACTGGCTCCTGCTCCAGCCGCCCCCAACTCACATGTCTCTGGGGGTGTGGCTGCCTGGGACAGCTGTGCTGAGGTCGCTGGATACTGGCTGGGAAAACAAAGGATTCTGGGAGCCCACCAGTTGCAATGTGGCAAGAAGAGCAAGGAATCAGCCCTGCCTGCTTCCAGAGCCATGTTTCCCAGGCCCCACCGAGTGGGGACTCCTAACACCCACACATTCACGGTGACGGCCACCGGGGTGGCAGGGAGAGGCTCTCTTCTGGACAAACGAATCCTCCCTGCACCCTGGGCCACACAGACGGGTACGCAGGAGAGGGACACACACAAGAACTTCTTGCAGAAGAGTGGCTCTGTTTTTTACGAGTTGTTTTACAGATATCAAAACAGTCCACAAAGTGATTTATAATTCCTTTTTTGCATTATCAATAAAGGTCATCTGTAATGAACAGTAAACCCTGTTTCTTGGGCTGGGCAGACGCGACGGAGCGCACGCAGGTGCAGAAGTGAAGAGAATGACTTCATACGGAGGGGCGGGGCCGGCCGGGGTCGGGGGCTGCTTCGGGTGCTCTTGGGCCTTCTATTTGCCCACCACCATGTAAACCTGAGCCTGGCCAAAGGCACGGACCCTGAAGTCACGTGAGCCTGAGTCCCAGCTCTGTCCTTGCCAGCTGCGGGATCCTGGTAACGATGCATCTCTAGGATGG
The DNA here is from genome assembly GCF_053574225.1 of Canis aureus. Classification (NCBI taxonomy): domain Eukaryota; kingdom Metazoa; phylum Chordata; class Mammalia; order Carnivora; family Canidae; genus Canis; species Canis aureus. Next base: position 22,033,473 of record NC_135613.1, on the reverse strand, counting down.
GAGGCAGTGGTTCTGGGCTTTGTTTTTTTCAAGAGCATCAAGTCTTTGGTGTCCCTGCATCCCTCCTAGACTGTTCTGACGGTGGCACCTGTGTTTGGCTTCTATCAGACACCGTGTGGCTCCCCCTGTGTTAGTCACATTTCTGGAGAAGCAGAACCCCAGCAAAGACTCTGCTAGGAAAGACTTTATTTGGAAGGTAATCAGGGAGCACACAGGTAAGGAGGGGGGAAGAGAAGTGCAGTTTGGTGGGGGGATCCCAAGACCACTCTCGGGGTTCAGTAATCCCCTAGTAGGACTCAGAACTCAGAAAAGCTGTGCTGACCTGGCCGTGTTTATGGTTTCTTATGGTGAAAGAATGGAGATTACAATCCTCAAAGGGCAGAGGTGACAAGGGTGGGGCCCAGGAGAGAGTGTAGGGAAAGGCTTGCAGGCAGCATCCAGGCTCTGGGATGACGCACACTCAGGGTACCGCCAACCAGGGGAGCACTCTGAGCCACCGGGGTGTCTGCACTTTTTGCTGGGAGTTGGCCACACAGACAGGGCTGGCCGCCCACATGGTGACCTCAGTGTCCAAGCCCTCTGGAGGTCAGGCTGATACCACAGTAAATCACACTGTTAGGCTGTTCTGCGTGACCGGAGGCTCCAGGTAAACAAAGATACTCTTATCAGGCAGGACATTCCTAGAGCCTAGAGGTCACCTACCAGGAGCCCAGGGTAAAGGCCAGACCACTCTGGGAGGGTCCTCCCTCTCCCTCTGCTTCTACCCCCATTCATATACACTCTCTAAATACATACATACATAATTTTTTTTTTAAAGATTTTATTTATTTATTCATGAGAGACAGAGAGAGAGAGGCAGAGACACAGGCAGAGGGAGAAGCAGGCTCCATGCAGGGAGCCTGACATGGGAATCTCCTGGGTCTGCAGGATCAGGCCCTGGGCTGAAGGTGGCGCTAAACTGCTAAGCCACTCGGGCTGCCCAAAATCTTTTAAAAAAGATCAGTCTCACTCATCAGCATGCTACCAGAGCTCACACACAACAGGTATTCAACGTTTCTGTTACTTCGCGCTCAAATTGCTGGTTGTGTGCCAGGCACTGTTCTGAGCACTTCCAACTCATAGGATCCTCTTGGAGGAAACCCTTAGAGATAGTGTATTAGGCAGCTTTCCTTTGGCTGTCACACTACTGTGTAACAAACAACCCCAGCTATAATCTGAATGTGTACCCACCTTCCCATATTTTACATTGAGACCCAATCTCCAGTGTGATGGTGTAAGGAGGGGGGCCTCTGGGAGGTGAACGAGGTCATGCGGGCGGAGCCCTGGGGAATGGATTGGTGCCCTTACCAGAGAGACCTCCAGAGAGATCCCGCCTTGTGAGGACATGGTCAAGTGTGAACCAAGAAGCAGGCCCTCACCAGACACCAAATCTACTAGTGCCTTGATCTTGGACTTCCCAAACTCCAGAACCATGAGAAATAAATTTCTAGCAACTCAAACAAACTAAGACAAACGTGCTCCCCAAAATCAATGGCTTAGGACAGCAAACATCAATGTCTTACTCCCTGGTCCCTGGGTGGGTGAGCCATGGCTCTACTACATGGCTGTGAGGAGCTGGGCTTTGTCAGGCTAAAGCTGAGTTCAAACCTGCTCTGTGTATCTCCTCCTGCTGTGGCCAGCCGCTACCCCAGTGTGCTGTGATGGAGGGTGGCAGGAGCACAGGGCCCAAGTCAGGTCATGCAAGTGTGTTCACAGTTCCCGCTTATGACTCTGGGCACCAGGGAGATGCTGGGCCTCAGGGCTGGTGCTGGGCATGAGCCCTGAAGACTGGCTCGGTCTACATGCTGGGGTGCAGGGTAAGGGGAGCCCCCATATCTCCCTAGGCACCACTCAGAGGCCTCCAGCGCACTCAGCAACCTGCTGCGGCTAATCGCAGCTTCATCCCAGGCTTTTAGTGCCCATGGCAACAGGATGAGGGCTGTGAGCTGGAGCCCAGGCAGGAGGGGCTGGTCAGAGGCTGTGTGGTCCCAGGATGCTGGATATGGTTTTCTTGCACAGGCAGGGTGAGTTCTCATGCTCTCATGGGGCCAAAGGTATCAGTACCAGTCCTGAGCTTTGTGCCTCTTGTAGCTGGAGGCTTCATTCCTGGTGAAGCCAGCATCTGTATGAGGGTGCCTGCTAAATAAGGGGAGAGAGACCTTTCCTGGTGAATTCTGCACCCCAATCTGCAGCAAACCCATGACACTGCCCGGCCCCTGTCCCTAAGCCTCTACCTTCAAGCAAGCTCTCTCTCCCCACAAGGGAGGGGTGAGGTGGAGGGCACTTGCTCTGTAGAAGCTCTTGCCCAGGGAGGGCATGAAAGTAGGAGGAGGGCCCCCCACTGCAGCTCTAACATCCCACACAGGAGCTGTCAGAAAGAATGGGGGAGGGCACCTGGGTGGCTCAGAGGTTGGGTGTCTGCCTTTGGCTCAGGTTGTGATCCTGGGGTCCTGGGATCCAGTCCCACATTCAGTCTCCTCCCTCTGCCTATGTCTCTGCTTCTATCTCTGTGTCTCTCATGAATAAATAAGTACAATCTTTAAAAAAAAAAGGGTTGCTTGGGTGGCTCAGTGGTTGAGCAGCTGCCTTCACGCCCAGGGCATGATCCTGGAGTCCTGGGATTGAGTCCCACATCAGGCTCCCTGCATGGAGCCTGCTTCTCTCTGTGTGTCTCTCGTGAATAAATAAATAAAGTCTTTAAAAAAAAAAAGAGTCCTCTAGGATGTTAACAATTGAGGCACTTGGGTGGCTCAGTCGGTTAAGCCATTAAATGTCTGCCTTTGGCTTTGGTCGTGATCCCAGGGTCCTGGGATGGAGCCCCTGCTCTGCTTAGCGGGAAGTCTGTTTCTCGTCTCCTTCTGCCTGCTGCTCCCCCCACCCTGGCTTATGCTCTCTGTCAAATAAATAAAATCTCAAAAAAAAAAAAAAAGTTAGTGATAATGCTGATGTTAGCACAACTGTGTGTAAGAAGACCCACGAAGCCCACCTGTGCGGTCACAACCTCATGAAGTTGTTTGGTTTTGTGTGGACTTGACCCTTCATGATGTAGCCCAGCACGCAGGGATGCAAGAGTGCCTGGTTCTGGGGGTCCCGGACAGACTTGGTCAGGCCACTCATTGCCACCGCCGCAAGAATCTGAAGTGTAAGGAGATTAGAAAGGGATTTATTCCAGTGAGGCCAACACCAGCAAGAGAGCAGGCTAGCAGCTCCAAGACAGTCTCCAGAGTGTCAAAAATACTTCCAGTTTATCTAAGGAAGATGTAGGGCAAAAGTGGGTGGGTGCGTGCAGGTAGGCAGTGAAGGTCAAATCCATCACTGTCTGGGGTCAATCACGAGAGGTCTCGCAGGCTCAGGGCAGCCCTTATCGCATGATGGGGTTGCTTCTGTTGCCATCACGGGACGCTTTGCCCTCAGGGTCTTCCACCTGAGCTGAGAGACAAGCTGGGAAGGAGAACCCAAACTAGGACATTTGAGGTCAAGGGTGCTGGTTGACTTGGTGGGGCAGCAACTCTCGATCTTGGAGCTATGAGTTCAAGCTCCAGGTTCCATGGAGAGATTATTTTAAAAAAATTAAAAAAAAAAAAAAGGTTTGCAGTCAGAATGGAGGCAGCAGATGTCCTTTTTCAATGAAAGGTCAGGGGTGCCCCTATAGGAGGGGGTGGGCCAGGTGGGGTGGGTGCCTCTTTGGGGCTGGTCTGGAATGATGATTTATATGAGCCCACAGCATGGCTCCCTGACTCTTGCTTCTTGAGTGTGTTCTTCCCTAAATACATCCTGGGGGAAATGGATACTAATGTCTGTACTTTATTTTTCATTTACTCTTAATGTCAAAATCATGCATACCGATTAAAAGCCACAATAAAAATGCTTTGTGAGTGCCTCCCCCCAAAGTGTGTGTTAGCAGGGTGTGGTGCAGAGCTGGTGGTCTCGGGTGAATGAAAAACTAGATGGACGTTGGCGACTCTGACCCCTGAGAAGGGCCATTGGCCCTAACCCTGGCGTGTCCCCGAGAAGCTCCCAGGTTCCAGGAGGTGCGGGAACGCTCGGGCCCACGACTAGGGATTCGTGCTGTGTGCCTCCAGGAGGGGAGAAAGTGTGAAAACAGATGGAAATGTAATGTTTTAATGACAGCAGCAGATGGCAAAAAGACACAAGAGTGTATTCGCACCATGTCAGAGCCATTTGAGAGCGCCCGGCTCCGTCGAGATGTGCGCGGGCGGCCGGCGGGATGGCTCCCCCCGCCAAACCCTGAAGGCCTGTGAGCTGCGGGGAGGGTCCACAGGCCTCCAGGAGGGGCGGCTGCCTGGAGCCACAGGTAGATCGGGAGCTCCCTTGGCCACTTGGGTGCTGCAGGGCTTTTCTGGGCCCTGGCGGGAATTGTCCAGGCTCTGGTTTTAGACTGGCCCTACTCCTGGACCTCCTGGAGCTGCCCTAGGCCAGGCCATTGCCAGGGCTCACCTGGATTTCTACTCACAGCCTCCATGTGAGCCTCCTGCTGCTGGACCATGCCCCACGCCCACCAGAGTTCTCCTCCAAGAATGTGCATCTATTCTTGTCACTCCCTGACCTGCATCCCTCAGAGGGCCTCCTGTTGAGCTCAGGATCCTGTTCACCTTCTTGGAAGCAGCTCACGGAGGAGGCCCTGGAGAGCTGGCCGCTGCTTGTCTTTTCAGGCTTTGCTTCCCAGCACGCTCCTCAGGGAGAACAATACTTTGTGGGCTGTTATGAGAAAAGCTACTAGAGCTGACTGAGCGCAGGGGCCTCCACCTATGGAGCATGACTGTGTCATCCTCCCCCCAAAGCCTCACAGTGGCTGCAAGAGGTGGTGATATTCAGAATAGTCAACAGTTGGAGCAGGTGAGCCCAATGGGCAGAAAGAAGATCATGTCCTCCCCTGACCCTGGAGACTTTGGAGGGCAGACAGCCCCCCAAGTCACAGTAGGAGCTATGGCTTTCAGGCTCCTGGAACACTGTGAGATTGGGGCCACATTAGGGAAGTGATCCTTCCCTATCACCAGGCCCCTGTTCTCTGTGATACCATGACTGGTTTCAGCTGAGACAAGGGAAGGAAGAGTAGGTGATTTCCATTCTGCACTTCTTTTGCTGCCGTGACTGTAATTCTTGCCCCCTCCTTAGATGGCTTCCCCCTAGGTTCCCCCCAGAGGCTACAGGAATGAGGCTGGACTCGGTTTATCAGGCCAGTGGCCCTTAACTTCACCCCAGAGGCTGTGGTTCTTTCTTATTTTATTTTATTTTATTTTATTTTATTTTATTTTATTTTATTTTATTTTATTTTATTTTATTTTTATTTTTTTAAATTTTTTTTTGCTGTGGTTCTTTCTTAACTCCAGGTGTGGCCTGGCCTTGGGCAAGTGATTCTCGTGCACAAGCATGTCTGAGAGCCCCTACAGCCTGCCCCCCACCCCAGGCACAGTCCACCACTGTGCTAGGATGCCAGGGCCCCTTACCATGAGAAAATCGCTCCCACGTGGCTGAGATTCAGACTTCGAGGTACACTAAGCAAGGATTGAATGGACACATTCTGCGCAGATGGGCCACAGGTCCCTCCCAAACATGCTCATCCCCAGAATCACCTGTGCAGGTGCATTTGCGCACCACAGCCCAACACCAGATGTGGGCCTGCTTGACCCTTTGGAGGACCTCAGACCCGAGTCAGTCGCAGATGCTGCAAATGCTGTTTCTACCCGAGGCCCAGTGGCCACCCTGCTGGACAGCCCGGCTGTGGGACACTTCTCTCATGGCAGCATGTCTGCTGCTTTACGTTCTGAACTCCAAGGTGCCTTGCTTCCCGCCTAAATTCTACTGTGACCAAAGGTACTGGAGCACTGACTGTCCTGCAGGTGGCAGTAGGTTCAACCTCAATCTCAGGAGTGCTTAGGTGCCTTGCGGGAACCTGGAGGAGAGTTTTAAGTAATCTCTACCCCGAATTCATGACCCCGAGATCAAGAGTCATATGCTCCCCTGACTGAGCCAGCCCGGCACCCCAGGATTTTTTTTAATGAAATTTTTTTTCAAAAGAGCTTTAGTGGGGCACCCAGGTGGCTCAGTCAGTCATGCATCTGACTTCAGCTCAGGTCATGATCTTAGAGTGCTGGAGTGGAGCCCCGCATCAAGTGCCCTGCTCAGCGCCCAGCCTGCTTGTCCCTCTCTCTGCTCCTCCCCCAACTCACCCACAAGCCCTCTCTCTCTCAAATAAAATCTTTAAAAAAATAAAGAAGAGGGATCCCTGGGTGGCGCAGCGGTTTGGCGCCTGCCTTTAGCCCAGGGCGCAATCCTGGAGACCCGGGATCGAATCCCATGTCAGGCTCCCGGTGCATGGAGCCTGCTTCTCCCTCTGCCTGTGTCTCTGCCTCTCTCTCTCTCTCTCTGTGACTATCATAAATAAATAAAAATTTAAAAATAAATAAATAAATAAAAAAGAATAGCTTTAGATTTACAAAAAAGTTGCAGAAATAATACAGAGGGTTCCCATAGAATTCCCATCCAGTTTCCCCTGTCCTGAATCTTAACTTACTGTGGTCTATTCGTCAAAATTAATGAAACAATTATGAAACGCTATTTTTTTTGGTACAAAATAATTTCCAGTTAACATACAATATAGTATTAGTTTCAGGTTTACAACATAGTTGATTCAACATTTCCACACATCACCTGGTGCTCCTCACAACAAGTGCAGCCCTTCATCCCCATCATCTATTCCACCCATCCCCCCCATCTGCCCTCTGGTGACCATCAGTTTATTCTCTATAGTTAAGAGTCTGTTTATTTCTTTTTTTTTAATTTATTTATTTTTTTCATGAGAAACAGAGAGAGAGAGAGGCAGAGACACAGGCAGAGGGAGAAGTAGACTCCATGTAGGGAAACTGATGTGGGATCCGATCCTGGGACTACAGAGCCAAAGGCAGATGCTCAACTGCTGAGCCACCCAGGCGTGCCGATATACAATTTTTAAAAGATTTTATTTATCTGAGAAAAAAAGAGAGAGCATGTGCACACGACGTGGGGAGAGGCAGAGGGAGAGGGAGAAGCAGACCCCGCCCTGAGCAGGGAGCCCGATGTGGGGCTCGATCCCAGGACCCTGAGATCATGACCTGAGCCAAAGGCAGAGGTCTGAGCCACCCAGGCTCCCCTTGATACATTATTATTAACTAAAGTCCATCCCTTATTCACATTTCCTCGTGTCCTTTTTCTGTTCCAGGATCCCACATACATTCAGTCCTCATGTCTCCTGTAGCTGTGACAGTGTCTTAGATATTCTGTTTTTGATGACTTTGGCAGTTTTGAGACACGCTGACCAGGAGTTTTGCAGAATGTCCTTCTATTGGCATTTGTCTTATGTTTTCCCCAGCATTAGACTGGGATTATGGGTTTTGGGAAGAAGGCTCAGGAAGTAAAGAGCATTTCTCCTGCATTACATGAGAGGTGCATGCCCTCACCTTGACTTGTCACTGCTGATGTTGACCCTGACCACCTGGCCAAGGTCATATTGGATGGGTTTCTCCACTGTCAAGTTACTCCACTTTTCTGTATTTCCAACCTGTTCTTTTCGGAAGGAAGTGGCTACTGGCAGCCCACCCTTCAGGACTCGGGAGTTACAGGCCACATTCATTTTTACTTTTATTTTTAAGATTTTTAAAAATTTATTTATTCATGAGAGGCAGAGACACAGGCAGAGGGAGAAGCAGGCTCCCTGAGGGGACCCCGATGTGGGACTCATCCCAGGCCTCCAGGATCATGCCCTGAGCCAAAGGCAGACGCTCAACCACTGAACCACCCAGGTATCCCTTAAAGAATTTATTTATTTATTCATTCATGAAAGACACAGAGAGAGAGAGAAGCAGAGACACAGACAGAGGGAGAAATAGGTTCCATGCAGGGAGCCCGATGCAGGACTCAATCTGGGTCTCTAGGATCACGCCCTGGGCCAAAGGCAGGTGCTAAACTGCTGAGCCACCCAGGGATCCCCCTCGTTTTTATTTTTAAATGCTTCTGAGACACTCTTGGGGCACCTGGGTGGCTCAGTCGGTTAAGCGTCCAATTCTTGATTTTGGCTCAGGTCATGATCTTGGGGTCCTGGGATCAAGCCCCACATTGGGCTCTATGCTCTGTGGGGAGTCTGAGATTCTCTCTCCCTACTTCTGCCCCTTCCCCCACCACCCTCACACTTCCTCTATATAAAAATAAATAAAATCTTTAAATAAGTGATCCTGAATCACTATTTTTTAAGCAACCTCCATGCCCAACGTGGGGCTCAAAAGACCCCAAGATCAAGAGTCACATGCTCTTCTGAGCCAGCCAAGTGCCCTGATGTCACCTTCTTGAAGGTAGTCTTTATGTACATTGTTTGGAATTTTCTACACAATAAGATTGTCCCTTTATCCTCATTAACTTCATCTCCAACTTTTTTTTTTAAGATTTATTTATTTATTCATTCATGAGAGACACAGAGACAGAGGCAGAGACATAGGCAGAGACATAGGCAGAGGGAGAAGCTGACTCTTCTTCATAGGGAGCCTGGTGTGGGACTCCATCCTGGATCCCAGGATCACTCCCTGAGCCAAAGGTAGACACTCAACTGCTGATCCACCCAGGCATCCCTTATCTCCAGTTCTTAATTCACTACCAAATGGGTCATTCCCATCTTCTAGGGGAGGCCTTTTATATAACAGGGGATAGTGGTGTGAGGGTTCTGACCAACCTGTCTAAAGCAACAGCCCACCTCCACCCCAACCCTACAGGTGGATCCAATGCCTTTCTTGTTCCTCTCTCCAGTGTATTTTGCCGTCCTCCCCTCCTTTTAGAGACCAGACATGAGGACAGGCATTTGGAAGTCCTCTCTGGATCTCAAGTGTGGCTCAGAGCTAAACCAGATTGGGGCAAATCCCTTCAATTCCCAATTTTCCCAATTATAAAAACCTCTTGGGATCCAGTTAGGTGTGTGGTCACTGAGTCAGAAAATCCAAATCTGGAGCTTAGGGAAGGACATTTTAAATAACAGCTATTTATTTATTTATTTATGATTTTATTTATTTGTTAAGATTATTATTTTTCAAAGATTTTATTTGTTTATTCATGAGAGACACGGAAAGAGAGGCAGAGATACAGGCAGAGGGAGGAGAAGCAGGCTCCATGCAAGGAGCCTGATTTGGGATTCAATCCTGGGAATCCAGGATAAGGCCCTGAGCCAAAGGCAGACACAACTGCTGAGCCACCTAGGCATCCCAATTTGTTAAGATTATTTATTTGAGAGAGAGAGAGAGAGAGATTGAGAGAGCACAAGCATGGGGAGTGGCAGAGGGAGAAGCAGGTTCTCTGCTGAGCAGGGAGCCTGATGCAGGGCTTGATCCCAGGACCCTCGAATCACCACCTAAGCCGAAGGCAGACCCTTAACCAACTGAGCCACCCAGGTGCCCCTTAAATAGCAGCTTTATATAATTCATATATTATAAAAGTCACCCTTTTAAAATATACAATTCAGTGTGTTTTTAGTGTATTTACAGAGCTGTGCAAACATCACCAGTCTAGTTCTAAAACATTTCTATCACCCCTAAAAGAAACCCTGTACCCATGAACAGCCACACTCCTCTCCTCTTCCTCCAGCCCTGGCAACCACAAATCTAGCTTCTATCTCTACATCTATTCTAGTTTCTGCATTGTTCATATAAATGGACTCATAATATGCGGCCTTTTGTGACTGGCTTCTTTCACGTAGCATGTTTTCCAGGCTCATCTACACTGTAGCACGAATCAATGCTTCATTCTTGGTTGTGGTGGATGAATACTCCACACGATGTATAGGCCATGTTTTGTTTATCCATCCCTCAGCTGCTGGACATTTAAGCAGTTTCCACCTTTCAGCTGTTGTGAATCATACCTCTGGGAATGGAAAGACATTTAGCAAGCCCCTAGGTGCCCCCAATGTTTGCTCATGTTTGAGACTCGGAGACGCCATCACGTTGCAGTGTGTAACTCGGCACACTGAGCCAGCTCATCTTGCTCTCTCAGCAGCCCTGTGAGGTAAGCGCAGCACTGCCCCCACTTTACAGACAGGGATGAGGACACTCAGGTGATATGGACACCGGGCTCTGCTAGCTCTCCTACTTATCCCGCCATGCATGGCCTCTCTGAACCTGGGCTTTCCCCACCAGCTCTTTTCCTTTGCTCTTTTCCAGGCTATGAAAATGAGGGAGGGAAGCCTCGCCAGCTCTGGAACACAAATATTTGCCAGTCAAGAAAACATTCCCCTATCAGTCAAAACCCAGACAAGCTGGCACACATTCCCTGCAGATGCCTGAGGGAGCTTCTATTTTAGGAGAGACCAGGTGGCCTGCAGCTTCTCCCTCTCCCCAGACACCCCAGGCTCCTTCTCATTCCTACCTCCTTTGCAGATGAGGAGACTGGGGTTCAAAGTAGTCACTTGCCCTCAGTCACATGGCATCCAAAGGGACCTTTTATTCATTTTCCTCCCCCACCCCCCTTCTTCAAGTGATCTCCATTCTCAACAAAGGGCTTGAACTCAAGATCCCAAGATCAAGAGTAGCGCCTTCTGGAGAGTCTGGCTGGCACAGCTGGTAGGACATCTGACTCTTTATCTTGGGGTCATGAGTTCAAGACCCATGTTGCGTTAGAGGTTTTTTGTGTGTGTGTGTGTTAGAGATTAATTAAAAAATCACCAGCTCCACGGATTGAGCCAGCCAGTTTTTTTTTTTTTTTTTAAGATTTTATTTACTTAATCATGAGACACACACCACACACACATAGAGGCAGAGACACAGGCAGGGGGAGAAGCAGGCTCCATGCAGGGAGGCCGATGCAGGACTTCATCCTGGGTCTCCAGGATCAGGCCCCAGGCTGAAAGTGGCGCTAAACCGAGTCAGCCAGTTTTATATAATGGCTCACAATGAAGGTGATTTCCAGTGCAGATAAATAGCAGACTTAGCTTGCTAGGCCATGTAAGTGGACAGAACTTAATTATGGCCTTATTTCATTTCTCCGACAACCCGACATGGGGCAGATTTCAGGGGGCTTAGGGAGGGAAGCATGGAGTTTTCTGGGGTGGGGCAACTTTCCTTTGGGGATTTGGAACCCTGGAATCCTCCTGTCTCTTGTGTTTTTTCTCAGGACCTCATGATCAAGGGTTCAAATTCAGCCCACTGTCCCTAGCCTGCACTGGCAGCTTCACCCCCAGGAAGCTTTCTGGCCCTAGTTAAAATTCAGTTTTTTTTTTTTTTAAAGATTTTATTTATTTATTCACAGAGACAGAGAGAAAGAGGGAGGCAGAGACACAGGCAGAGGGAGAAGCAGCATCATAACAGAGAGCCCGACGTGGGACTCGATCCAGGGTCTCCAGGATCACGCCCTGGGCTGCAGGTGGCGCTAAACCACTGCACCACCAGGGCTGCCCTAAAATTCAGTTCTCTATCCCACCCCAGACCCCTAACTCACTGTTCTCCAGGAGCGTGCATGTTAACACTCAGAATCTTCTGGGTGGATTCTGACCCAGAAGAGAATGTGAGAAGCACTGCTATTAGGTTTTACATTAAGTCCGTGGTCTAGAGGAAGGGACAGAGAAGCTCATCAGTAGTGTTTGCAGCAGCTGTGCAAACCTGCCCCTTCCTGAGTCTCACCTGGGGTGCTTGGCAAAGTACACACTGTGAAGATGTGGGCGAGGTGGGAAATCTGCCTTTTTTTTAATTTTTAGGATTTTATTTATTTGAGAACGAGTGGGCGAGCATGAGCCAGGTGAAGGGCAGAGGGAGAAGCCGACTCCCTGCTAAGCAGGGAGGCTGATATAGGGCTGGATCCCAGGATCCTGGGGTCATGACCCAAGCCACAGGCAGACGCCCAATCTACTGAGCCACCCAGGCGTCCCAGGAATCTACCTTTTTATAGGTTCTAATCAATATGTAAAGAGAAGACAAAAGCTTGTGAAGTTAAGGAAAACAAGGCTATATTTCTCACTCCGCTGGGGCCCAGGCCACATGTGTCTGGCTAGGTCACAGCCACGACCTAATAATCAATGCACTTACTCGTGTCCCGGGGCGGGTCCCAGTGCCCACGTGCACCGATCTCCACCCCCAGCTTGACTCAGAGTGTAGGCGCTCAGGACAGGTGAAGGGAGGCGGAAGCGCGGGGACCGCGGCCGGAGAGCCCGCAGCGCCAGGTGCACGGCGCGAAGCACCGCCTACCGGAGGAGCGCGGAGGGGGCGGGGCCGGCCCTGCCGCGAGGCTGGAGGGCGTGGTCTGCTCAGCCTCGTTGACGTTGGCCAATCCGTGGACTCGAGGCGGCCGCGGTCCCCGCCTCCCGCCGCCACGGGGAGAGCGCCGTGTTGCTATTGGCTGGCCGAGGCTTCTTCCGGTCCAGGGGGGCGGGCCCCACGCGGTGGCGGGAAAGCTGTGGCCCTGGCCCTTCACCCCGGACTGTGAGGGGCTGCCGGTTGCGACGTGTCTCTGGCCAGCATGGACGCGGCGGAGGTGGAGTTTCTGGCTGAGAAGGAGCTGGTCACCATAATCCCAAACTTCAGCCTAGACCAGATCTACCTCATCGGGGTAAGGGCTGGGGCAGCCATTTGCCTGAGGCCCCAGCGCCTGGGAGACGCGGTAGTGATGGGGTTGCCGCGGACACCCGCCGAGTGGACGGGGCTGGGGAACCCTGAGTGGTCGGGGGGGACCCTGAGGAGGGGATGCCCAGTGGTCGGGGGGAGTACTGGGAGGGACGCCGAGGTGGGGGGAGCTCCTGAGGGGGGACGCCCAGTGGTGGGGGGGAGCACCTGAGGGGAGCACGCCCCGTGGTCGGGGGGAGTACTGGGGGGGACGCCCAGTGGTCGGGGGGAGCACCTGAGGGGGGGATGCCCAGTGGTGGGGGGAGCACCTGAGGGGAGGATGCCCAGTGGTGGGGGGGAGCACCTGAGGGGAGCACGCCCCGTGGTCGGGGGGAGTACTGGGGGGGACGCCCAGTGGTCGGGGGGAGCACCTGAGGGGGGGATGCCCAGTGGTCGGGGGGAGTACTGGGAGGGACGCCGAGGTGGGGGGAGCTCCTGAGGGGGGACGCCCAGTGGTGGGGGGGAGCACCTGAGGGGAGCACGCCCCGTGGTCGGGGGGAGTACTGGGGGGGACGCCCAGTGGTCGGGGGGAGTACTGGGAGGGAGCACCTGAGGGGGGGAGCGCCTGAGGGGGGGGAGCGCCTGAGGGGGGACGCCCCGTGGTGGGGGGAGCACCTGAGGGGGGGATGCCCAGTGGTGGGGGGAGCACCTGAGGGGAGGATGCCCAGTGGTGGGGGGGAGCGCCTGAGGGAGGACGCCCCGTGGTCGGGGGGAGTACTGGGGGGGACGCCCAGTGGTGGGGGGGACGCCCAGTGGTCGGGGGAGCGCCTGAGGGGAGGACGCCCAGTGGTGGGGGGGAGCGCCTGAGGGGGGACGCCCAGTGGTGGGGGGAGCACCTGAGGGGGGGATGCCCAGTGGTGGGGGGGAGCACCTGAGGGGAACACGCCCCGTGGTCGGGGGGAGCACCTGAGGGGAACACGCCCCGTGGTCGGGGGGAGTACTGGGGGGGACGCCCAGTGGTGGGGGGGAGCGCCTGAGGGGAGCACGCCCCGTGGGGGGGGAGCACCTGAGGGGAGGACACCCCGTAGTCGGGGAGGGGGGAGCACCTGAGGGGAGCACGGCCAGTGGTGGGGGAGCACTGAGGGGGGACGCCCAGTGGTCGAGGGGGAGCACCTGACGGGGGACGCCCAGTGGTGGGGGGGAGCATCTGAGGGGAGGATGCCCAGTGGTCCGGGGATGCCCGAGTGGTGGTGGGGTATACCTAGGGGTTATGCTGAGTGGTGTGGGGGGGACTACCTGCGGGGGTACAATGAGTGGTGGTGGTGGGGAGTTCTTGGAGGGGATGCCTGGTGGTTGGGGGGAGTTCATGAGGGGGGACTCTGAATGGAATATGGGAGGATACAGGGTGGGGTGACCTCGAGTTTTGGGGGAAGAGAGGCGGGTGCTGTGGGGGAGTACTGGGGAGGGAGAGACACTGAGTGGCCAGTGGTGGGTTGGGGCAGGGGTACAGGTTGGGTGGATGCAGAGGGGAGGAAGAGGTGAGCAGGTTCTCATCCTGGGCCCAGCACCTCAGCTGTTCCAGCCACCTTCCCTGCAGCACCCTGCAGGAAACCCATGCTCAGGTGAGCTGGCCAGGTGTGCAGCTGAGGACAGTGCCCACGGCCTGATCACTTGATTGGAGCTACCTTGCTGGGTGTATGTTCACAGTTGGGCTTTTTCCTTTGGGTTTCAACATCTGCAACGCCTTTTCCCTTGTTGGACAGCAGTGGGGTCCAGTAGTGCCCTGTGCCATGTTTTGTCTTACCAGGACTTGGTTTTTCTTTGGCAGGGGGACCTGGGGCCTTTTAACCCTGGTTTACCAGTGGAAGTGCCTCTGTGGCTGGCGATTAACCTGAAACAGAGACAGAAGTGTCGGCTGATTCCTCCTGAGTGGATGGATGTGGGTAAGGACCTGGGTGGAGCAGGGCCAAGTGACACCTTCCCTTAGGGTGCAAGCACGGAGCCCCTTCCACTTACTCCAACATCCTCTGGTCAGCTGAAATTTTAAAAACATTTTATTTATTTATTTGACAGAGAGTGCAAGGGAGGATGAGTGGGAGTAGAGGGAGAAGCAGACTCCCTGCTGAGCAGGGTCCCCCCCCCGCCGCCCCCCCCCCCCACACAACTGAGCCACCCAGTGCTGATCAGCTGGAATTAATGAACGGTTAGAGATTCACCTCTTAGTTTGCTAACCACTATTACTAATGTCATGTTAGTTTGAGGCATCTACACCAAATTTCGCTCAGATTTTGATTTTAAGATAATTCCACTTGCTTTATTTTTTTATTTATTTTTATTTTAAAAAAAAATATTTTATTTGAGAGAGAGCAGGGCGAGAGAGTGAACATGGGGTGGGGGAGGGGCAGGGGGAAGGGGAGAAGTAGGCTCCCCACTGAGCGGGGAGCCCGAAGTGGGGCTCAATCCCAGGACCCTGAGATCATGACCTGAGCGGGAAGGCAGATGCTTAACCAGTTGAGCCACCAGGTGCCCCTCAACTGGCTTTAAAATTAAGAATATTGTAGGGTGTCTGGGAGGCTCATGTTGGTTAAACTTATGCCTTTGGCTCAGGTCATGATACTAGGATCCTGGGATTGAGCCCCTCATTGGGCTCCCTGTTCAGCAGTAAGTCTGTTTCTCCCTCTGCCCCTCTGTATGCCTGTGTGTGTGTGCTCTTTCTCTTTCAAAATCTTTAAAATAAAATTAAGAATATTGTATGGCTTTGAAGAAACATTTTTTCTAACTTTAAAAAAATAACTATATTGGGGTGCCTGGCTGGCTCAGCCAGTAGAGCATACTACTCTTGACCTTGGAGTTGTGAGTGACCTTGGGTTCATAAGTTTGAGCCCCATGTATTGACAAGCATATTAAGTAAGGGGCTGGGTTCTCTTACATTATAGAGAATGCATGAAAATAATGCATCATCCAAATATTACCCATATAAAGGAATGACGCACTGATCGTGCTTCGACTGAATGAACCTTGAACACATTATGTTACATGAAAAATAGAAAAGACACAAAGATCATTTACAACTTTGAATATACTAAAAACTATTGAGTTGTACATCTTATTTTTTTAAAGATTTATTTTAGAGGAGGAGATAGACAAAGAATCTCAAGCAGACTCTGCAGTGAGCAACTGTGCAGTGAGCATGGAGCCTGATGCAGGCAGGGCTCGATCCCATGACCCTGAGATCATGACCTTAGCTGAAACCAAGAGTTGGACCCCTAACCGACTGTGCCACCCAAGTGCCCCTGAATTATATATTTTATTTTATTTTATTTTTTTAGATTTTTATTCATGAAAGACACACGTGCGCGCGCGCGCGCACACACACACACACACACACACACACACACACAGGCAGAGACACAGGCAGAGGGAGAAGCAGGCTCCATGCAGGGAGCCTGACATGGGACTCGATCCCAGGTTTCGAGGATCAGGCCCTGGCAGGCGCTAAACTGCTGAGCCACCCAGGCTGCCCTGAATTATATATTTTAAATGGGTGAATTGTATAGTGTATTGATTATGCCTCACTAATAAAGAAAATGATGGGGGCGTCTGCATTCAGCTCAAGGCCTGATCTCATGGTCCTGAGATAGAGCCCTAGGGTGAGCTCAGTGCTTAGCAGGGAGTCTGCTTCTCCCTCTCCTTCTGCCCCTCCTCCCACTCATGGGCACAAGCTCTCTCAAATCTTTATTTTTAAAATTTTTTTTAAAGGTTTTATTTATTTATTCATGAGAGACCCAGAAAAGAGAGGCAGAGACACAGGTGGAGGGAGAAGCAGGCTCCATATAGAGAGCCCAATGCTGGACTCCATCCCAGGACCCCTGGGATCAGGACCTGAGCCAAAGGCAGATGCTCCACCGCTGAGCCACCCAGGTGCCCTCTCTCAAATCTTTAAAATAAAAACTAATGTATCAGCAACGCAGGCAGAATTTATCCTGAGCCTTTGCAATCTTCTTCCTATCTCAGATAAAAGTGGCTCATTATAGCAAAGAACATTGATTTTATTTGGAATAGAGGGGGCATGTAGAGTTTGAAAAGCACCTGAGTGATTTTGATTGTCCCCTCCCAATTGGGAATCAGCCAGGGTCAGCTCCCATCTAGGAGTGAGGACATTTTGAGCCAGGCACTTTCAAATACAGTTTCAGAAAGATTGCGTGGGCATTTTCTCCTGGTCCTAAAGAGGGGGTGGCCCTGGAAGGTATGCAACAAAGGGAAACTCCTAATTCCTTCTGCTGAGGGGCTCTTTGACAGGGAACCCCCTCAGTTCTGGTTGTTAGTGCTACATCCCCTCCTGGCAGTTTCGGTCCTTTCAAACCCAAAGAATAGGGGCAAGAGCCTGTCTTGCAGGCCAGGCAGTGAAGGTGTGGAGAGAGAGCCTGAGCTTTTTCACAGGCCAGGCCCACGCTGGGGTGAGCAGTAGTGAAACCCCACTAGTTTGTCAGTAGAGAATGCCCAAGAGACCACTGCCCTCTGCTTCTGCCACCATACAGTTCTACCTATTCTTGTCCTATGAATGGAATCATCTATTAAGTCTGTTTTTGTCTCTTCTGTGACTTTTTTTTTTTTCAAAGATTTGAGAGAGTGCACCTGCGTGAGTGGAGGAAGGGGCAGATAGAATCTCCAAACAGACTCCCCACTGAGGGCAGAACTCCCATCACCTGACCCAGAGATCAGGGCTGGGTGACCTGGGCTGAAACCAGGAGTTGGGTGCTCAACCAACTGAGCTACCCAGGTGCTCCTCTGACACTGTTTTTGAGATTCATTCCTATTGTTGCACGTGGCATTACATCATTCTTTTATTGCCAAGTACTATTTCATTCATGATAAAATATTCCACATTTGATCACCCATTCTTCTGTTGGTAGGTATTTGGATTGTTTCCCATTTTTGGCTATTGCTGATTGAGGGGGGTTATGAACATTCCTATTGAAGTCTTTTTGTGGAAAAATGTTTTTTTTTTTTTTTTAAGATTTTTATTTATTTATTTATTCATGAGAGACACAGAGAGAGAGAGAGCGAGAGAGAGGCAGAGACACAGGCAGAGGGAGAAGCAGGCTCTGTGCAGGGAGCCCGACATGGGACTCGATCCCAGGACTCCAGGATCACGCCCTGAGCTGAAGGCGGCACTAAACCCCTGAGCCACCCGGGATGCCCTGGAAAAATGTTTTTAATTCTCTTGGGTAAATACCTATGGTCATAGGGTGGACTATGCTTGACTTTGTAAGAAACCGCCACCCAGCCCTCCAGAATGGTTGAGGTATTCTGATCCCACCAGAATCGTGTGAGAGTTCCCAGTATTTCACATCCTGGCCAACACTGGGTGATGTCACTGTTTGATTCATCACAGTTTGAACAGCAGTATTTCATACTCTGATTTAGATGCGAGAAAAGAATGTCAACTGTATAAAAATGTCTGTGGAGAGAGGGCAGGAGGGAGTTATCCAGGCTGTGAGTCTGACCAGTTGCCAGAGGTGGGCAGGCATGGTTGGAGTCTAGGTGTATTTCGAAGGAGAATCTGTAGGATTTGCTGATGGACAGGCTGTAGGATCTGAGAGAGGAGAGTGAAGAATGAGTGCCAGCGTGGCTGACCTGAGCTACAGAATGATATGGAGTAGCTTGTCTCCTGAGCTGGGAAAGGCTTCAGGAGCATGAGGGCTGGGGTAGGGGTCCAGAGTTGGGGTTTGACCATGTCACATTGGAGATGCCTATTGGATATCTAAGTAGAAATAATGTGGGCAGAAGTATTTAGTCAGGAAGAAGGTGAAGGGACTTATTTGGGGATATGAATGTTGAAGTCATCATGAGTGCTTGGATGATATTTAAGTGAGGCAGGATGACATCACATGGGATATGGGTTTAGGTAGCCAAGGGGTCAGGGATCTGAGCTCTATACCCTAGTGTTGAAAGAGAGGTCAGGTAGGGCTAGAGGAATCCATGAGATAAGAGAACTCAGAGTGTGGTATTCCAGAAATCAAGTGATAAATACACTCCAAGCAGGATTGATCGTTGTCAGCTGTGAAGACAGATGGAACCGTTGGGTTTGGCTGAGCAGAGGTCATGGGCCTTGGTGTTGAGCAGTGTTTGTAGAAGGGTAGACTAGACACCCACCTGAGTGGTTGAAGAAAGGAAGTTAACTATTTTATTTTATTTTATTTTATTTTATTTATTTTTTTTAAATTTTTTTTTAATTTTTTTATTTTATGATAGTCACAGAGAGAGAGAGAGAGAGAGAGGCAGAGACACAGGCAGAGGGAGAAGCAGGCTCCATGCACCGGGAGCCCGACGTGGGATTCGATCCCGGGTCTCCAGGATCGCGCCCTGGGCCAAAGGCAGGCGCCAAACCGCTGCGCCACCCAGGGATCCCGAAGTTAACTATTTTAAAAAAAAAGTGGTTTGGTAGCTGATGTTGGGAGGATTTTTTTTTTAAGATCTTATTTTTTAGAGATGCCTGGCGGTTCAGTGGTTGAGTGTCTGCCTTCTGCTCAGGGTGTGATCCCGGGGTCCCAGGATTGAGTCCTGCATTGGGCTGCCTGCATGGAACCTGCTTCTCCCTCTGCCTGTCTCTGCCTCTCTCTGTATCTCTCATGAATAAATAAATAAAATCTTAAATTAAAAAAATTATTTAAAAAATTTATTTAAATTCAATTAATTAACATATAGTGTATTATTAGTTTCACAGGTAGAGTTCAGTGATTCATCAGTTGCATATAACACCCAGTGCCCATTCCATCATGCACCCTCCTTAATGCACCCTCATGCACCCACTCTGTCCTCCCACCTACATCCCCTCCAGCCACTTCATTTTGTTTCCTTGGGTTAAGAGTCTCTTATGGTTTGTCTCCCTCTCTGATTTAGTCTTTTTTTTTTTTTTTTTTTTTATTCATGAGAGACACACAGAGAGAGGCAGAGACATAGGCAGAGGGAGAAGCAGGCTCCCACAGGGAGCCCGGTGTAGGACTCGATTCCAGGACCCCAGGATCATGCCCTGAGCCAGAAGCAGACGCTTAACCACTGAGCCACCCAGGTGTCCCTGATTTTGTCTTATTTTACTCTCCCTTCCCCTTTGATCGTCTGTTTTGTTTCTTAAATTCACATGGGTGAAATCATATGATCATTGTTTTTCTCTTATTTCACTTACTTCAGGTTTTATTTATTTTTAAAATTTTATTTATTTGAGAGAGAATGAGAGTGAGAGAGATCACAGAAAGGGAGAACGCGAACCAGACTGCCTGCTAAACAGGGAGCTTGACTCGGGTATTGATCCCAGAACCCTGAGATCGTGACCTGAACCGAAGGCAGACACTCAACAAACTGAGCCACCCAGACACCCCTAGACTCTTTCTCCCTCTCTTTTAATTTTTTTCTTTTTCTTTTTTAATAAATTGTATTTATCTATTCATGAGAGACCCAGAGACAGAAAGAGAGGCAGAGACACAGGCAGAGGGAGAAGCCGGCTCCATGCAGGAAGCCCAACGTTGGACTCCATCCCAGGTCTCCAGGATCAGGCCCTGGGCTGAAGGCAGCACTAAACCACTGAGCCACCAGGGCTGCCCTCTTATTTTTTTTTAAAGACTTAGAGCAAGCAGGGAGAGGGGCAGAGGAAAAGAGAGAAGAAGACCGCGCTGAGTAGGGAGCCTGACTTGGGGCTGGATCCTAGGCCCCTGAGATCGTGACCCGAACCAAAATCAAGAGTCAAATGTTCAACTGATTGAGACAGCCAGGCACCCTAGGATTTTTCATTTTAAGATGGAAGCTATTGTAGTGAGGTTGATGGAATGGTTAAGTAGTGAGGACAACAGTGAATGCTCGAGTGAGCATTGATAGGGTGGTGTCCTATGAAGGTTGGAGAGGAGGTCCAGGATACACCTGGATGGCTGTTCCTAGTGCACAGAGACAGGTGTGGAGGGGGTTGGGAGCAGTGTACCAGTAGGAGTGTGCAGGTTCTCAGAAGGAGAGCATTAGAGTGAGCAGGTGAATGGAACAGGGGAGTAAATCGTGTTGTAGCATGGCACCAAGGGTCCCTGAAGAGGGGACCCATCACTGACAGATTCCCCCCACCCCCAGCACAGTTGTGTGTGTGTCCCTCAGCCACAGTGGCCAGTCCACATTCAGGACTTTCTCAGGCCCATAAACCAGGGAGAGAGGGGTGCTGCTGCTGGATGGAATTGGGCTCCACTGCTGGATTCCAGATGCTGGGCTTTAACCCCCCATGATCATCACCCACCCCCAGGTTGGAAGCACTGCTGTTCTATGTCCTCTTGCTCTCCTCTGAACAAGGCTTCATATACATAAGTAAATTTCTCCAGTCACTGGTTACTCTCTTCACCTTTTGCATCAAAGGTAGAACACTTGTCTCTTTCCCTAAGAAAAGAATTTCTGACTCAGACACAGTTTCATCAGTACTACATCCTGTGGGCCAGAGCAGCAACACCCACAAAAATTTACCACCTTCTATAAGAGAAACTTTTTTTTTCTTTTATTAAAGATTTTATTTATTTACTCATGAGATACATAGAGAGGCAGAGACACAGGCAGAGGGAGAAGCCGGCTCCATCCAGGGAGCCTGACATGGGATTCGATCCCGGGTCTCCAGAATCAGGCCCTGGGCTGAAGGCGGCGCTAAACCACTGAGCCACTCGGACCGCCCCCCGCCCTTTTTTAAGATTTTGTTTATTTGTGAGAGACAACAGAGTGAGAAAGGCAGGCTCCATGCAGGGAGCCTGATGTGGGACTTGATCCCTGGTCTCCAGGATCATGCCCTGGGCCAAAGGCAGGTGCCCAACTGCTGAGTCACCCAGGTGTCCCTATAAGAGAAACTTTTGAGGAAATAGGCCCTGAATCCTCTAATTAGTGATATGGTACTCCAAAAAGTGCTTTTTTTCCTTTGTTTCTGTTAGTTGATCCAATAGGTAATGTAGATACCTGATAAAGTTGGAAAACTTAAATATTTTGGGCATGGTGATGGTAAAAATGTATGCACTTCTAAATTTCAGAAAAGTTGGAGAAGATTAGGGATCACGAGCGGAAGGAAGAAACCTTTACCCCTATGCCTAGCCCTTACTACATGGAACTTACCAAACTCCTGTTAAATCAGTAAGTATGTGTCCTCCTTAGAGCCACGTATAAAGTGAAACTCCTGATTCTTGTCCCTTACACCATCCCTCCTTTCTCATTCCACATTCAACTCTGAGGTGAGGGGTATCCCCGGCCACCTAGTTCCCTGTGTCAGTTACCTGGGGGGCGTTTGTATGCACCTATTCTCTTGCCTGGGCTTTCTTCCCACCTCTACCTCTCCTGGGGAATCCCTTGTTGCTTTATCACTTGACATTGAACCCCAGTGAGTCTTCTTTTTCTTAACTGTAGCTCTGTTTTATTGGTGAAGCTTTACTGTGTCTGTGTTTTATTGGTGAGTCTTCCACTGTGTGCATTTGAGTTCTTGTATGTCTTTCACAGGAAAGGCCAGAGGGCTCACACTTGCTCTGAACCCTAGCTGTAATGAAAGCCCACTGGGGGCAAAAAGTGTGGTGTAGTAGCTTTTTTCCCTGTGTCCATTTATGGTTCCGCATTGGCTTCTAATTCATTCTCCATGTTGCAGCCAGAGTGGACTTTTAAAGATGGAGCTGCCATGTGACATCCCTGTTCTTTGGAGCCTGTCCAGGGTTTAGACTAAAGTCTTCATGATGGCATGCAAAGCACTGCCTAGCCTGATCTCCTTCTGCCTTATTCATGGCTTCTATAATTCTTCCCTCTGATTTTTCAGGTTCCAGGCTCACGTTGGCCTCTTTTACTTCCTTACACATACCAGGATCCTCAGGGCTTTCATATACTGTTCCCTCTGTTCAGTAGGTCCAGCTATTCTCTGTTCCCTCCTTTGGTTTAGCCTAACTGGTACTCCTCACAGGTTAAGGATGCCAGTCCTCTTGGCAGCTCTGTAGCCCCCATGGCATTTATTTGTCAGCTGTAATCTCCTAATCACTAGTCAGACTGCCTTCCCACCCCTACCCCAGTTCTAAAGGGTGGGGACTGGGATGCCTGAGTGGCTCAGTCAATTAAGAGTCTGACTCTAGATTTTGGTGCAGGTCATGAGATTGAGTCCTGTGTCAGGCTCCACGCTGGGCATGAAGCCTGCTTGAGGTTCCCTCTCCCCTTGCCCCTCCACCCTCAATCTGTGTACACATGTGCTCTCTTCCTCTAAAAAAAAAAAAAAAAAAGTGCAGGGATTGTGTCTTGTTTGCCCTAGTATGGTGCCTGGTGCATAGATATTTATTGAATGAAATCAGCAGAAGGGGACAGGCAAATGTGGATGATCTTGCATGGGAGATACTAGAATGTAATTTGCAAAATGTCAAGCTTTTGAAGCCCTGAGCACTTTTTTTTTTTTTTTTTTTTTTTTAAAGTAGGCTCCATGCCCAGTGTGGAGCCCAGTATGGGGTTTGAACTCACGACCTCGAGATCAAGACCTGAGCTGAGACCTAAGTCGGATGCTTAGCCGACTGAGCCACCCAGGTGCCCTCTGAGCAACCTTTTCATTGATGGATTCAAGAGCAGAACTATAACAAAAATGGGGAAGTTCCCTATTGTCTGCTGTAGAGCATGGGCCAGGGGCCCACTGCATGACACTATTCAAATGAAAATTTGTGGTACGTAACATGGACTTGCTCTTAAGTTGATATATGAGACTACAGATTACAACATATTAAGCATTCCAGTAGATAGTGGAAATAGTCACAAGGGCTTGAGCCCCACTTAGTGGGGAAGAAGTGTGGGCCTGTTAATCAGAAGTTCCACACTGCAGTGTGATGTCCTGTTCAGAGCATGTGGGGATGCAGCCCTAATGTCTGGTGGTGCCAGAGAAGGCATCCCTTTAAGAAAGAGGGAGGGAAGGGACACTCTAGGTAGAAGGCAGGGACATGTGAACGGGCATGGTATGTTTGGGGAAGCAGAACTGTTGGGGCAGATGTAGACTAAGTGAAGGGACAGGATGCTGAGGCTGTTATTCTGTGGCGGCAGTGTCTTGGGGAGGTTGTTTGGCAGGGGTGTGTTGTCCAATGGATCGGAAAGCCTTCTGTGGCAGTTGGCAGGGGGACTTGGAAGGGAAAGTACAGAAGCAGAGGTGAGGGCCCTCTTCACCTTTAGTTTTTGAAGTTTAGGATCTTATGTATGCAGTTTAAACTTTGGTTTTGTGATTCTTTGTAATTCATTCGGCCAAGGGACCTAATTTTACCTTTGTTCTGCAGTTAATAAGTACCTGGGAGCCTTTGTTCTTTAACCTGCTGTCCAGAGCATAAGATCCAAATGTTTGGTTCTTAAATACAATCCACTATGTAAATTTTATACCACTGATTCTTCACTACTAATCACAAGCTACTTTCAGTATGTGGAGAGGCCACTTCCAGCTTTCCTAGCATGCCTGGTGATGGACCGTGTTAGCTTCTATTTTCACCTTCTATTTTGTTTTTCCCTTCAAAGGTTAGTTTAAAATACAGCTCACAACAAGGGGTGCCTGAATGGCTCAGTCAGTCACTTAAGTGTCTATCAATTTCAGCTCAGGTCTTGATCTTAGGGTCGTGAGTTCAAGTCCTGCACTGGGCTCCACGCTGGGTGTGGAGCCTACTTAAAAAAAAAAAAGGCTAGAATGGTCAAAGGATTCAAAGTGTAGCTCAAGACAGGAAGGCTGTCACACTGACCCTTGTTGACTCCTGTTAAAACTTTTACCCAGAATTTGCTGTGTATAGGTATGTTCAGTTTATGCTAATTTGCAGTTTCTTTAGTTTCTGTAAAGTGTATTTTTATTTTCTTTGTGGAGTGAGACAGTACCTAGCCTTCAGAGCTTTTGGGAGGATAGACATGCTTTGTAGTGCTGAGCACAGTGCCTGGCACAGAGCTGTTATCTTCTTTCCCTGTCAGGTTGTAAGCCCTTGGATAAATATTGAGGTATGAGCAATAGCTGTCATGACCTCTGAGCGAACCGTCGAAGCAAATTCATTCAAGATGGAAATTCTATCGTACAGAACACTCAGTTACCCTGAGACAGAGAATGTCCAACTTAGAGCTTATTCTCTGAAGTCCTTGTATTGTAACCTGTCAGGGGATAGTTAACGTGAGCACAAATAACTGTGTGGGTCATGGCTGAATTTTCTTGGCACCAAGCTAAATTGCTAGAAAGGTTTACATCTTAATATTGAAAACAAGGCACCTGGGTGGCTCAGGTGGTAAAGCATCTGCCTTCAGCTCAGTTCGTGATCCCGAGGTCCTGGAATTGAGCCCCACATCAGGCTCCCTGCTCAGCCGGGGAGTCTGCTTCTCCCCCTCCCTTCTATTCCCCCTGCTTGTTCTCTCTTTCAAAAAAACAAACATTTTGCTCCTGTTTTCCTAAAGCCAAGCAGCATTTTTTTTTTCTTAAGATTTTATTTATTTATTCATGAGAGACACAGAGAGAGGCAGAGACACAAGCAGAGGGAGAAGCAGGCTCCATGCAGGGAGCCCGACTTGGGACTCGATCCTGGGTCTCCAGGATCAAGCCCTGAGCCGAGGGCAGATGCCCAACAGCTGAGCCACCCATGTGTCCCGCAGCATTTGTTTTGAAAGGCCATTTCTACCTGGAGGAGTGCCTGCGTGGCTTAGTTGGAAGAGCATGTGATTCTTGATCTTGGGGTCTCGAGTTTGAGTTCCAGATTAGGTGTGGAACCTACTTAAAGGAAGACCCACTTCTACCTGGATGTTGCTTTAGTTTACCAAGTGCTTCCTTACTTGATTCCCACCTCTGACCCCCTTCCCTCCCCACCACCCACCACCCTTCTTTTAGTGCTTCAGACAATATCCCAAAAGCAGACGAGATCCGGACCCTGGTCAAGGATGTGTGGGACACTCGCATTGCCAAACTACGGGTGTCTGCTGATAGCTTTGTGAGACAGCAGGAGGCACATGCCAAGGTAGGTATGCTCGGGAGGGGGCACAAGGATCTTTCCTGTGGCAGCTGCCTCTCCTCACATGCCCTCAAGGCCTGGTGCTGCTTGGATTATTGCAAGCAGGGATTATTCATAGTGTTGTGCCTTAAAAAAAAAAAAACAAAACCTGTTATTCATTGATTACTTATTTTTATTCAGTAGATTTTACATTTTCTCAAATCAAGCACTCCTGAACCAACCCAGCAGGTTTTCTCTTGTGTTTAGCTGGATAACCTGACCTTGATGGAAATCAGCAGCAGCGGGCCTTTCCTCACAGAAGCACTCAATCACATGTACAAACTACGGACAAACCTGCAACCTCCTGAAAGCACCCAGTCTCAGGACTTCTAGAGAAGGCTATGTGCTTGGAAAGAAAGGCTTTGTATCTCCCAGCGGAGGCCTGCCGGGTGGTGTGTGTGTGTGTCCAGGTCATAATGGAGGTACTGGTATCTCTGGAGCTCTAGAACCCCTTTTGAATGTATGAAAAACTGTGTAATGAAACAAGGAATGGGTTCATAACATTGTTGGAAAGCAACAGGTTTGTGCTTAGTCTTTGAGACATTCTTTAATTCCACATCTGTCTCTAGGGAACCAGCTGTTCTTTTATGGGGGAGAGAAAGTTTTGGCAAAACAAGTTATTTTCCCCAGCAGAGCCTGCGGTCTCCTGTGTGGCATTGTCATGTGGGTGAACATTCAGTGATGTTTAGTGTTGCTTGTAAGTGAGAAATGTAGTAGGAATGATGATGTGGCCTGGGGCTTTTTTCCTTTCTTGACCCTGATCTCTTGGGCTAAATTTAGACTCTCCTAGAGTCTGCTCACACAGAGGTAGATGGCAGATGAGTGGTAAGATGTTGACCAGGGTTCACCATCTAAGCCCAATAAAGATGGACTCCACCCACATCTTGCATTGTTTTTTTTTTTTTTTTTTTTTTTCCCTTGCATTACTACCAAGTAAAGAGAGCAAGTCATAAAGCTGAAATGGTTTGATCCAATGGGATGTGTGGCAGGCAGGGGTGATATTCAGACTGACACTTGGGTGTCTCTTGTTCTTTTGGCTATTTCTAGTTAAGGTGTAGCGGGTTTTTCCACAAGAAGAAAGCCAGGGAACTCCCTGGCTGCTTGAAGCTCAGCTGCCATCATGAATGACATAGTAACTGTCCAACCAGAGCAAATTGAGCAAGTTCATGACCAACCAGACTCCTTCATGGAAACAGATGGGTCATTGGTGTTCTTCACCCTGGGGAAGGCAACAGTATCTAATACAGAAAATCAAGACAAAGTAGCCACAATGTACAAGACCACACCAGATAACATCTTTGGATTCAGAAGCCATTTTGGGGGTGGCAAGACAGCTGGCTCTGGTGTGATTTAGGATTCCTTGGATTATGCAAAAAGAGGAAACAAACCCACTGATGTGTAAGACACAACCCATATGAGAAGAGAAAGACCTAAGGAAAACAGCAAAAGGAACGCCAAGGCAGAATTAAGAAAGTCTAGGGGACTGCAAAAGCCAAGGCTGGTGCTGGCAAACAGCTCAAGATTGGACGACAGGAATAAAGATTCTGCAGTGACACTATCTGTGGTGATTGTGCAGATCTTTCACATTAATAACTTTACAAGTTTTTAAAAAAAAGCCCAGGATAAACAGATTGCATGATCTGGGGTGTGTGAATGAGGCTGAAGTCCAGATGTTGGGAGGGGAAATCGTGCCCATATTGCTGCTCTTGCTGGATGGAGAGAACCAGTTGGAGGCAGCGGTGTCTTAAGGAAGGGTCCATTTCTTTTTCTAGGAGAAACTTTTCAATTGTAGTGGTTTAGAATTGCCCTAGAACTAACCTTACCTTGAGAGGAGAAATGAGTCTCAAGTCCTACAGGGTAGGGTCCTGTCACCAGCTGGTTTTTGACCATAGCACTGCTGGTTAGACCATGTTCTGCCTAGGGCTTTTCTGCGTGTACACACACGATCAACTGAGCCTAGAGAACAGTTTCTGGATTTTGCCCTTCAGTGTTCAAAGCCCAGATGCCTGTTACTCAAGTACGGTTTCTCTGTTCCAGATCACTACCCAGCTGTCCCTCTGACAAACATCTGAGGGTTATTATTTGAACACTGCAGGGTCAGATAGGAAGACCTGGTCTCTGTCATTTAGGTGATTGTTTTAGAGAGTTGCTTTCAGATGACAGGACTTGCCTTTTCATCTGCAGACTCTTCTAGAATGAGAAACCACATGCTACTGGGGAGGGTCAGAGTCCCATATATCATAGAGCTCCCCCTTACTATCCTGTGCTCTTGAAATCTGGCTGAGGTTATAATCGAATTTGTCTCCATGTTTTACCTGTAAAGCTAGATGGCTGAGCTTTTCTGCCCCCTCCCCCCCTTTTTCTGCCCTATTATAAAAAAGATTTTCCTCTTAATGATTTAGGAAGATTTTATTTTTTGGATGTTGTCAGAAATTACAGCAATATATTCATAAATACCTAATTACTACATTCAACAAATAATATTACAATACAATTAATTCAAACAAGTACACTTAGAACAGGTTTAATTTCACAGCATCTAAACTGCCCCCAGAGTGACCGAGGCATTCCTCCTCCCTCCCATGTACTGGTTTTACTGTTCTAGCAATTAAGCACAGGGTACATACAAAGTAACACAACCAATTAGATGGTCTTCCTCAGGTCAAGGCAGAGAGAAGAGTTTCACTTAAGCGTTGGATCAAGAAGTTGGGGCAGACAGGCTACTGCAAGTAGTGAGGAAGTCAGTAACTGGTTTCCTGGAAAAAGAGTGCAGGGATGGCTAAGTGGCTAATATACACCTAAGAGTAACAGAATCGGCTTATGCTGACCATCTCCATCTTGTGGTAGATCCTTAGAATTTTCTACTTAAAAACAGCTCAGAGGTGAAAGGGGGTATCTGATTTTTGAGATTTGGCAGCATGATTAAGCTACTTGAGGAAAGTACCATTCCATGTACAAACTTGGGATTTCTTGTGTTGTAATTCTCGGCTATTGAAAGCGTGGGCTCCTTTTAATGTTTTTGGAATTTGCTTTAGGATATAATCCTCTAGAATGTAAATGCCAATTAAGTGTCTAGTTTCTTTCTAGAGGAAAAAACTAAGTCCTGTCTTGGTCACCTCTAGGAGATCATGGATTGAGATATTTTATGTCCATTTGGCTTTATGAAACAAAATATTTCCAAATGATCAGGTTATATATAGTGCCAAGTTTTGGGGAGAGCTCTGGTTTGTTTCTAATGATCTGATTAAATGTGGAACCACACGCCTCAGCTCTGGAAGTTGAGTGCAGTCCCCTTTAGGACAGATGGCAGCCGGAGCTTCCAGGTGTGGTAGGAAGACACAAGGTCGTGAAAGACGGAAGTCTTCACGAAAATACTGACACAAGTTGCATAAACAATTCTAGAGCAAACTTGGTGTACTTCTGAACTTTGTCTTTTAAACTGTGTGAACTAGCTGAACAGAAAGCTTCAGAAATTATGTATTTGTCAATTTTTCAGCCCAAACTGAAGACTTAGGTGCTGCTGTGCTGTTTGAATCATCTGAAGATTATGGGATGGGAAAAAAACCATGATTGGGCACCAGGTCTCACTGGTGTACTTTGCTTTCTTACCTTAGCTTTTTCATGCTGCCTTACTGGTTTATATTCTGATTGTCTTATTACAGATAGGTGAGCATGTGGGGGAGTCAGAGTGACAGAAAGCATGAAGGCAGGCGGGGGGGGGGGGAGGTGGTATTTCCAGCTGGAAGGAACAAGAAGAGTTCTAGCTCTGGGACAGAGCTGTACCCACAGCTGGTTGTAACCCACGGGCAGAGACCTCCCCTGTATAGCTCCATCCCTTTACCCCGCGACCTCCTCCCATTACAGAAAAGCCCAACAAGGGGCTCCCCTTGGATGGTGAAGGGCTGGGCTGTACTTCCTGTTTCCTCTGGCCATTGCCAAGCTGATTAGCAGGGGCATCCAGCCCTTTCCTGTGATTTTGGGGGGTAGGGTGGGGGACAGGGAGGGAGGTGCTAAGATATAACTCTTAAGCTTGCTGTTTCAGACTGGAAATAGCAAGCAGACTTTTAGAGAAATTCAATAATAGTTTCTCTGACTGTTGGCAGTAGAGCTCCCTCTGAACACCTGTCCCCACTTGTGGAACATGTTGATCTCTCAATGTCTTTGCAGGGGAGGAGGCCCACAGAACAGGCCTTCGTTCTCTTCAAGTCGTTTTTGTGGAGAGGAAGGCGCTTGTTGACTGCTGATAATACTGGCGGCACTTTTTGTCTGAGTTTGCTAATAACTGGAAGATTCTTGGCAGACATACAAAGCAAACGGTGTGGGAACAGATAAAGCAACACAGTGCCATCTGCCAGCAAGCTGTTCTGCACAGCTAAGGTCTGGGGCTGAGGGCGCGGCCACTGATCACAGTGAGTAGCCTTCCTGAAGGTCAGCCAGCCCTTCCCCTGACCCAGGGTGAAGGGGACAGCGGCCATCAAGATTCTTGCCTCTACTCCCACCCCTGACAGACCAACCACTGGCTGCTCTGGGTCTCTGGTTTGGGCCCATTCGGCAAGAGGTTACCTGCTTGATCTAGAGTAGACACTGCCTGAATGAGCAGTAACTGGGACAAGGAGGAAACACTGCTTCGCACTGAGATGGCATTCCCAGCTGCTCCTATGCTCATGACCATGTAAGTTCGAGAGGAGGAGAAGTTCAGCTCAGACATTGTTTACCCTACTTTTAGGCTTTTACAAAGCTTTGCATCTAAATAAAGCTTCTAAAGTTTCTACTTTGCACCTGTTCTCAGACTGCTGTAAGACACCTTAGAATCCTATCACAGAACTCGCTCACTTCCTGACCGGTTCTTTCAACAGAGCCGTGTGCACGCACAGGTGCATACACGACAGCTGCTTGTTCCCGCCTGGGGACAAGCCCCTCCTCAATAGCAACTGGTTCTGGGTGCTGTCCAGAGCCAGGGGGAGGGGACAGGAGGAGGTAAGAAGTAACACATGGCTTTCTACATCACTTTCTGGTGCAACTCAAAAATGAAGTGATCGCATAGGCGCCAGTGGTAAGCTCTTTTACTTTTCTTCTTCTTTAATTTTTAAAAACACTTCAATATTTTAATGTCCTGACCAGCAGCAGTACAAACACTAAAAGCAAGTTTTTTTGCCCAGAAAAACAAAAGCAAAAAAACAAACAAAACCCCCAAACAGGAAAACAAACAAACAAAAATCCCCCCAAACCACATATTAAAAATGGCAGGCTTTTTATAACAATAATTAAAGTAATAAAAACATACAAAACTTTGTTTTTTTTAATATATATACACAGTACAAGGCTGAAGCACCTTTGACTTTTCTCTCAAAATTTACGTTTGTATGAAAACACAGCCCACTGCAGTAACAATTTGGTGGGTGTGAACATATGTATACATAGAGCTCTGTACATTTTCCCCCACGGAGTAATAAAAAGGTACCTTCAGTTTGTTGATGCACTTTAGAGGAGAGCTTTTCCAGGGAAAAGCCTTTGGGTGAGGCTTTAGTACTGTTGCTTTGTGTGCTCCTAGGACCTGTTGCTTTGAAGAAAATTTTGCAGAAAAGTAACAAACAAATAAGCCCTTTCCTGGAAATGCACCCCACCTTCTTCCAGCTGAAGCAGGTCTCAGTCCTGTGGAGGAGCGAGGCCGGCCCCACGCTGCAGCGAAAGCAGACTGGGTTATTGGGGAGTGCTCACACGGCCACACCAGGAACAGAACACGCTCGGTCTGATCCAGTCTTACGCACCCAGGGGCCAGAAATGATCAAGTTTTAGTGTTGGTATAGGGAGCCTTCACTTTCAGATTTGAAAATAATGATGGGGGAAGAATAAAACCACCTTTAAAAAGAAAGAACTATGGGCGTCCTACATTGGTTGCTCGCTGAATGACAAAGGTGATTCAGGTGCATTGAAGTCAAGGCGAGTTCGTTCGTTCTTCTGGAGCCTGGAATCCTTTGCTTCATGCATGGCACATTCTCATTTTTTTTTTTAAGCTTCAAACCTCCCAGTGAAAAATATTAAATATTCAAGGTAATAAAATAGATAATATTTCTATACTATAGGTTCGGCCTAGTGCAAGGGAAACCGTCACCTAGGATATCCCTTAAAGTAACCTCTAGGCCAATGCATTGCAGGCAACGCAAGGCACTTCCTCAAGTGATCCAGTTCTGCCTGGAGTCGCTCCCTCTCTGAAACAATCTTCTGTTTCTGGCTCCTCAATTCCTGGAGAGAGAGAGAGAGAGAGAGATTCAGGTAAAACATTGATTTTGCAGTAAGGAAATGGGCACGATACATGAATGCTCTGGGGGTCATATGGAAAGGCAGACCAAGACTCAAGAAACCTCCCCTTCCTGGCTCAGAATTCTGATCACAGTCTCTGGAAGAACCAGTTTAAGCTGTGCCCAAAGCCTTGGAGTGCTCAAGGACCTGCATAGAACCAGGGTCCATTGCTGGCTCAGTATCAACCCTGAGATTTTAAACACTAGCCCTGATTATAAAGCTTGCAGCTCAGCAACAGCCCAAATCTGCAGCCCTATGTCCCCCATGCACTTGGAGGAAGCCAAGGAGTGGGCCATGCTAATGCAGCTAGCAGAGCAGAGGGACTAGGCTATAGGAGTAGGAGGTGATCGGCTGTGCCAGAGCTTTGCAACTGTAACATCCTCTTCAGCAAATCACTGTAGGGGAGACAGATATAAGTACAAACTCCCCCAGAAGGATACACAAATAACATCTCCCTTTCAGATCCAATATTCTGTCAATTAACAGTACCTCCCCACTTAGCTAAATTTTGGAAAACCAACTGGCTCCAATCTCTACCAATTACAAGTCGTAGCTTCCTAAGAGCAGCATTCGAGTTCCCTTCAAAACTTGTCTGTATGGGTGATGAATGCAAACTTGAAAGGTTAAACAATGCATAAGGTGTTTTAAGGCACCCCCCCACCCCTCCACTGATTATTATTCCCTTTCCTAGTGTGTGGGGCGCTAGACTCACCGCCATGCTATGGGAGAGCTGCTCGGCTGTGAGGCTGAGGCTGTAGTGCTGGGCCTCCAGCCGTCTGCACTGTGTCTGCAGCACCTGCCGCTCCAGGTTTTGCTCTGAAAAGACAAGCAATGTTGGTATGTGTTTTGTACACAAGGGCCATGGGCCTGGCCAGGGCTGCCCTTCTCTTCAGAGCAGCCCGGGCTCTCCTCTCGCCCCTTAGATAGGGGAATTCAACCCAGTGGCATAAAGACAAAGGACCCAGCATCAAAAGGCTATTTAAGACCTACAGATTAGGAAGTCATTAAGGGTAAATTTATGGTCTTAAAATCCATTTTTCAAAAGAAAAGATAAAATAAGCTGCTCAATAAAAGGGGGCTAGAGTAAATTTGGACATGAATTAGAAAAATCTCTGCCTTTCCCAGATACTGAGCCTGGTTTTAATAGGAGTAACTTTAAACTTTCAAGGATAAATCTCTGCTTTCTCTGAAGTGTTTCAAGAATGAAA
The DNA here is from genome assembly GCF_053574225.1 of Canis aureus. NCBI lineage: Eukaryota > Metazoa > Chordata > Mammalia > Carnivora > Canidae > Canis > Canis aureus. The sequence goes on along the minus strand of NC_135613.1, from coordinate 22,000,350 downwards.
AGCCAGGATGGAGCCTTTATTTGTTGGTGTAAGACTAGTGCTTTTCCTATGTCAGTCATGGAAGCCCATACAGAAAAAAGGGTCAGAAACTCCAAGTAGTTTGGAATGCTGAGCCCCCTACCTGAGGGCAGCTGTCTGAAGAATCCCACAGTCCTGTGATGGACTTTATGGGAATGAGAAATAAACATTTTTTTTGGTAGTAGTTTAACAAAAGGAATTAAAGACAGGAAAGGCTAGCTGACTGAACTTATAGAACAACTGAGATAGAATAATGCAGTGCAATAAATCCATCTTCTACCACTTCAGGACACAGATTAAAAATGTTAAAAGTGCTAACAAATTCAGCAAGGAACAAGCAACATCAGAAAACACCAAAGGCAAAAAAAAAGAAGGTGGTCACCTCCATGGGGCCTAGGCACCACATGAACCCTGCCAATCCTATGCCATCAATGCGGCAGCAAACGAGAACCTTTATTTCTTCCCCGTTTCAGAAACCAGAAAAAAGCTCCGTTAGTGCCAGTGCTCTATTCAACAGCCCAGAGGTCCTAGGTATGGCAGCAGGACAAAAAAGTAAAAACTCAAAAGAACTAAGCTTGATTTACAGAATGTCTGAACATCTATGATCATATATAACAAGGGAAAAAAAAACTAAAAAAGCCATGATAACCTAGCTGCTACCTAAAACTGAGTCTAATAAGGGATGTTACTCATGGCAAAAACAAAACAGTAAAAAATTGCATTAAACTATTTCTAAAGGGACGTGTGGGTGGCTCAGCAGTTGAATGTCTGCCTTCAGCTCAGGGCGTGATCCTGGAGTCCCAGGATCGAGTCTCACATCGGGCTCCCTGCATGGAGCCTGCTTCTCTCTCTGCCTGTGTCTCTGCCTCCCTCTCTCTGTGGGTCTCTCGTGAATAAATAAAAAAAAAAAAAAAAAAAAAAAACTTTTTAAAGATTTTATTTATTTCAGACAGAAGGCAGGAGGGGAGGGGCAGAGGGAGAGGGAGAAGCAGACCCCCCACTGAGCATGGAGCCCGATGTGGGGCTTGATCCCAGGATCATGACCTAAGCTGAAGGAAGAAGCTTAACCAACACAGCCACCTGGGGTGCCCCAGTTTAATGCAATTTAATCATAAAGGCAGTAACATTGCTATCAAAAACATTAATTCTCTCCATATCTGTAAATCAATGCAACTACAAATTCCAAATGATTTTTTGGGTGGAACAGATGATCCTAAAATCCATGGGGTAACCCTAAGGCCCAAAAACAGTGGAGCTGCCAGAGAAGCACAGATATGAGCACACTCTTCAGCAGAGCTCGGCAGCCCTAGAGCATCCACAGGGTGGTGCAGGGGCAGCTGGGCAGAGGAGGGTGCCACAGCTCACCCCGGGCACAGGTAGGGGCATAGACGGCACCCCATAAATCACCAGGGTAATTGGCTGCACAAATTGAAAGTTCCAAAGACGAAGTTAATTTCTACCTTCATCCATGCACAGAAATCAATTCTAGACATAAAAGCAGGACTTAAGAATTTTAGAAGAAAATGGAGAGAATCATCACATCCTTGGGGCAGGGAAGGATTCCCAAAAAGGCACCAAAAAAACAAGAAATGCTCTACATTGGTCCTGGATACATATGTATGCACTTAAAAACAACATGTAAGGAGCGAGCAATTCCAAACAGGGTTCCTCACGGAGGAGGAAGCAAAATGCAGGAGCAGATATGCTCGCTGTTTGTGCCTACACAGGCATTCCTTTTGTGAGTCTGTTTTAAAGTGCTTATTTCAGGGGCACCTGGATGGCTCAGTAGGTTAAACATCTGCCTCCATGATCCAACTGGGTCATGATCCCAGAGTCCTGGGATGGAGCCCTGCATCGGGCTTCCTGCTCAGTGGGGAGCCTGCTTCTCCCTCTCCCTCTGCTGCTTCCCTTGTGTGCTCACTCTCTCCGTCAAATGAATAAATAAAACCTTTGGGAAAAAAATACTTATGTCAAAGGATTTGCAATGATTAGAAAAATCCGTAATCAAACGTAGATGAGTATTCACAGTCCCTGCTCAGAAGGAAAACTCCTCTGTGAATGGTCAGACGTGCGTCAGGGAGAGGCAGCCCTGACCCTGGCAGCCTCAGTGCAGCAAGGACGGTTCATGGTCTAGGGGCCTCCTGCACAGAAGTCCCAGCACTGCAGCCTCCAAGCTAGATGCCTCTCGAGGAAACAGAGGGGCAGAGAAAGGAGGCAGTGTGCTAGAAGCACAAGGACAGCACTCAGGCCTCGTGACCCCTGCCCATTGCCTCTCACTCCAAAAACACTAGGCTGGGGGTAGGGAGAGGCGTGCAGAGGCCGATGAGGGCTTGCCTCCCTACACAAAGCACTAGCCCAGGAGGGTGACAGAGCCTGTAAGGGAACGGCTGGCAGCCTTGGGGCACTGAAAGGGGAGGCAGGCTCTGGCATGACCAGGCCTCAGTATTTGGGGCTCAGCTGAATTCACAAACCTTCTTCCCTTTTCAGGACCCTTGTGTGTAACCAGCCGGGACGGATAGAACATTTAGAAGCGTGAAAGAAGACAGCACAGAGCCCATCCCAGGTTTGAGCTGTCACACTGAGTGGTGGCAGAAACCAGTACTTAAATTTTTCCAGTAACTGTGGCCTCTGGTCTCTAATTTGGGGCACCTGCAGAAGCCTGAGGGACAGTTCTTAAAACAGGCAGAGTACTGGAGGAACACTACCTAGCTGTGCCCTGAGTGTCGGTGCCACCACTCAAGAGTCCCCAGGGTTGGCAGGGAGATTCCACATGGATGCGTTGAGTCAACTTTGTTTCCCATGGCCCTCAGCCCCTCCCTCTGCCCCTACTGTACCTTCTATATGTTCCTGGTAAGCTTCAAAAATTGCCTCAATCCCTTGCCACTTGCGCCTGGGGGGTTCGTCCTCGTCCTCCTCTCCGTCTTCCTCGTCGTCCTCCGAGTCCTGGTCCATCTCCTGTGTGAGGGGGCCCTTCCTCCCGGAGGGGGCCTCCTGCTGCCCATTGTGCTGGGGCAGAGGGAGTCGGCTGGAGGACTGTAGCTCGGGAATGTTGTAGTGGATGGACGTGTCAACTTTGTGGTTCTGCTCTGCAGACAGCACAGCTACGTTCCCTGTGGGGAGAGAACAGGTGGGTGATGGGCCTGTAGGAGTCTGTGTGGCTGCAGGTCTGCTGACTAGAGGGAGTTCAGAGAGGCCTGTGCCCTTCAGAGGTCAAACCTGGTGCCCAAAGGCAAGGTCAGAGAGGCATAAAGACTGCAGCAGCCCTCTATGTACTCCAGTCACAACAGGTGTGTGGTCTCAGCCACACTGATCTCCAAGCATCTAGGAAATGAGGCTTGAGCTTGGTCTGCAGCCAGCCCTCTGTGGACACTGGTCCCCCCAGCCCTCCCAGGAAGTGCAGGTCCTGTGGTCTCTGGGCATACCCTGCATTAGCTGTTGTTGGGATCTGTGCTGCCCCTATGGCATGGCCCCTCAGGAGATATCCTAACAAGTATACGCTGCCTCTGCTACAGTCTGGGACATGCGCAGTCAATGGACTTGCAGAGTTCAGATTGGTAGGAGTTTGATGGCTTTAAAATCCTGACAAAGGGGTACCTAGGTAGAGGACAGTTGGTGAAGCATCCAACTTTTGATTTTGGTTCAGGTTGGGATCTCCTGGTCCTTGGGAATGAGCCCTGTGTTGGGCTCTGTGTTGGGCATGGGAGCCTACCTGGGAGTCTCACTCTCCCTCTCCCCTGACCCCTGTGCATGCGCTCTTTAAAATAGATGAATACATCTTAAAAACAAAACAAAACAAAAAACCCAAGGAAGTGGTTGAGTATAGTGTCTGGAAAGGGTTGATGTAAAATAAGGCAAGAAAAATGTGTCCTAGGGCCACAGAAAAGCCTCTGTGAGGCTTGTCTAGGAGGGCACTGAGTATTTAACCTGGTCTAGTCAAAATATTTTCTCCTTGAAAAACAGGATTCTTTCAAGTAAATTCATGACAAACACCCAATAAAGCACTGCTCCTGATTTTCACTGCGAAAACCATCCTTTGCTTTTTGGTATCATTTTGTCTCTGTTGATGGCGTTGTTAACATACCTGGGAGATGCTGACACGGTGTCAGAGCTGTTGTGTCTACAGATGCTTACTTGCCCCTTCAGCTTTTATAGTTTGCAGTAATAAACAAGTTTAAAATGGCTTTGGCCTGATAACCCAATTATTTTCTTCTGGCTACTGGAACCTATGAAAATTTATTTTATACTCAGTAGTTACTTAATCATGGGAGATTCTTTTCTCTCCAGTTTCTTTTCTTTTTTTTCTTTCCCCAGTCAGTTTCAACCTTTGATTCAGTGAGAATGAGTTGAAGCGAACCCTGATATCCCACCTTCGGGAATTCCCACCAAAATGTCTGAGGGGAGTGGATCTGGGGGCTCAAGTGTTACAAAGCTCTCTCCGAGGTTGTTGGAACAAACACCTGCTGGTCTGGCTGTCAAAGAGTGGGGAGGCTTCCAGGTGAGTGTGTTTGAGAATGCTGAGAAATCCATGAGCTACAGAAAGAATGGAGGGGGATCCCTGGGTGGCGCAGCGGTTTGGCGCCTGCCTTTGGCCCAGGGCGCGATCCTGGAGACCCGGGATCGAATCCCACATCAGGCTCCCGGTGCATGGAGCCTGCTTCTCCCTCTGCCTGTGTCTCTGTCTCTCTCTCTCTCTCTCTCTCTCTCTGTGACTATCATAAATAAATACAAACTTAAAAAAAAAAAATTTTAAAAAAAAAAAAAAAAGAAAGAATGGAGCCTCTTTGCCTGGGGGCCCCTCACCTGGCCTTAATAAAAGGAAAGGCTTTAGGTGCCCGCGTGGCTCATCAGTCAAGCGACTGCCTTCTGCTCAGGTGATGATCCCAGGGTGTCCTGCATCAGGCTCCCTGCTCAGCGGAGAATCTGCTCCTTCTTCTCCTTCTACCCTTCCCCCTTGTTCACGCACACACATACTCTTTAAAATAAATAAAATCTGTAACAACAACAAAACCAAAAAACCAGGAAATCTAACTTAATTCAGAGGGCATCACTTGCTAACTTTTCCTGAAGTGCAGTCAGTAGACCAGTAGCACTAGCATCACCTGGCACCTCCTAGCAATGGAGAATTCTCAGCCCGATGTCAGGTGCCTTGTGCACACTGAAGTTTAAGTAGTGAGCTCCTGGCTGCAGTTGAGTGCTCCAGGAACACTAGCCAGCTGTTCTAGTGACACAGGAGCAGGGCAAGGACTAGCAGTCTCATTACCTTTATGCTTCTGCAGGGCCTTCTGGGTGGACTGCAGCACAGACTCATGGAACTGATGTGCAAACTCTTCCGCCATGAAGGGCTCCCATGGCTTGCTCTTCCCATTGATGCTGTGGGACAGTGGCACGGGAATGTCCTTGGGCGCAGGGCCCCGGATGTAATGAAGCATGCTCAGGCTCTTCTTGCCCCCAGGGGCCTCGTTCAGCCTAGCCTTCTCGCTGCTGGCAGGAGCGGGCTCCTGGACCCGCGACAGCTCCTGGGGCCGGAGCTGCTCCGGTCTCCCAGGCTCCGTGGCCTTTGCGACGTCAGACAAGGAAGCAGCAACACCCACAGGCTTCTCCATATCCAGAGAGGCTTGCTGCGTGGCTGGTTCTTTTAGAGACAGAAAGTGAGGAAAATGTTAAGAGCGGCAAGTGAACAGGCGGACCCTGACCTCTAGAGCTTACATTTAATAAAGACCTAGTGCAAAGAACCAAGACTCAGGGGGCCATTTAATTAAATGCCAGTGAGCGTGTGCGGTCGGAAGGTGGGGCTATGTTCAGCAGCAAGTCCATCCTTGAAAGGCGCCCCAGGAAGGCATCTAAGAAGAAAGAGAATCTGAAGGAAGAAGCAAGTCACTTCAGGTCACCTAAAAGGTAGACGTTACATGGCCCAACTGGATAAGAAAGACGATGTTAGGATCTGAGAACAGGGCCAGACCATCAAGATTTCCTGCTCAGAAGCACAGCGAGGTTTAACCGAAGCCAAGAGAGAGAAAGGTGTGAAAGCAGGTGTCGGAGAAGCCTGCAGGGCAGAACAAGCAAGAAAGAGATGACGGAGAAGAGTGTCAACGTGAGGCCGGCAGGAGCAGCAGCGCCGGAGCAGCAGGCGCCGGAACCTGGGGCACGGGCTCCAGAGGGGTGGCCGGCCGGTGGCTGTGACTACATGAACCGACCGCAGACAGCCCTGTGGAACCGGGACCCTCCCCATTGGCTCCCAGCCTGGACTTCCCACTCTCCTGTTCCATCCTGAACACAGCTTTCCCCAACTGTGCTGGGAGCTTTGTGCGGAAGACAGAGACAGACACACAGAGAGAAACACATTCGGTTTCCAAGAGGAAAGACTGATGACGAAGGCCTTGAATGGTTGCCTCTGACCTCGGGCATCCCTCAGGACAGTCCCAGGCGGTGGCGGAGGAAGGGGCTGTCCTTCCCGCCCTGGGCCTTACCGCTCAGGGAGACAGCAGGACTGTCCCTCGGAGAGTTCCTGAGTGGGTCTGCCACTGCTGCGGACAGTGCCTTCTGCTTCATGGCATGGAGCATTTCAACAAGTTTCTCTTTGTCTATGAGAAAAGCAGCCTGAGATTAACAACACAGTTGCATCACTGCTGAGAGGGAAGGGGAGCAGGCTTCTAGCCCAAGCCGTCACTGGCAGGTGCAAGTCCTTTAAATCAAGAAGAGCAAAGCAAGGACCAAGGGGAACAGGCTGTGTTTAAAGGAAGAAACTTTCATTTTAGGGTTAGCTCAGATTCTGCTCAGCTTTTGCTACAGAGCATTCTAGATGCATTCCAAAAATAGCTGTGTGCATACATCAAAATAATGGGTTCCCGTGATCTTCAGAGGTGACTTCCGACACTATTCTTATTTAAAAGACTCAGGCACACAAAAGCTCCCAACAAAAGGAACAACCGTGAAGATCCACACAGCACCTCTGGGAGCACGGGCTGCTTCCAGGCACATTCCTCTCCCCTACAGCTCTTGGCACACGTGCACAAGTCCCAGCAAGGCTGCCATCTACTGAAACGGAACCAGACCCCCGTGACGCCCACCACTGTGAGTTCCTGTTGTGGTGGCACTTGTTACCAACTGACACCGAAGTGCCTGCATCACTGGTGGCTTCCTCTAGGAATTAAGTCAGGCAAAAAGATGCTTGTTACAAACAAGATTATGGCTGTTCCCAGGGACAGGTGCCAGTGATCAATGAGTCACTGCCTCTTTAAGAGAATGCGCAGGTTCCAGTTTAAGGTTAAAGGCGAAAAGCACACGGCTACACCCCACTAATGAAGTAAGTGGAAGCAAGTATGTGACCAGTAACACTTCTGCTTTCCTTCTGACTTCCTTCCAGAGAAGTGACAACCTAGGTATCAGCAAGTTGGACTTAGAAGCATGGAAATGAGCATCGAGACAGGTGGAGTTCTCACCTGAACTCACTTCCTGGCACTAAGTGAGGTGTGGGCCAGACCAAGGAAGGGGAGGCGAGAATGTGCTCAGACCGCACCACCCCTCCTGTGCTATGGACTCCAGCCTGAAAAGGTGGCCCCAACATGGCCCTTGGTGGCCAGATGGACCTGGAAGCACCTTCCAGGGCAAGCTGTCCCATTCACAGCATATGCTGGCTCTGCCTGGCCACCACAGGCCACCCCGAGCCTCCTGCTGTCAGAACGCAAAGCTCTGTGGGCCACGGCAGCACCTGCCAAGAGTAAACAGCCACTACCTGCAGGATGGTGCACTGCGACCCTGCGCCCAGGAGTCGCCCCACTTGCTGCCTGAAGCACTGGGAGGTCTGACAAGTGACAAGAGCAGCCGTCAAAAGCAGGCTTTACACACAGAACACATGGCACCAAGCCTTCAGTCCTGCACAGGATGTGACAAGAGATATGCCCTCCAAGGAGGGGAATTTGCATTTTGGATGGAGAGAAAGTCGATGCTGGAGCGATACTGGGGTAGGCCCGTGCAAGCAAAGTAGCTGCCTCCTTGGGGGCCAGAGGGAATAGAAAGAGCCCCAGGATGAAGTGGTTTTAGATCCTACCAGGAGTGTGGGCATGGAACATTCCCAGGAGCCCACGGCCCCTGCTTCTCCAGAAGCTTGTGGCCGCAGAGTGACCCGACCCCACGAGGCCCACACTAGGCTGTACCTTTCCTCTTCTCGGCACTGATGTGAGTCAGGTTGAAGATGGTCAGGAACTTCTTCTTCTCTTCGAAGTTTGGGCTGTTGTTCATCTCATCAGGACTGTAGCGGGTGGACAGTGCCAGTCTCGGTGAAGGCGTCTGCCGCTTGTTCTGAATCGTCGGGGGTGACGGGCTTCGCTCCCTCAGCATCCGCCGCCGCTTCCTCCGCTTCTGGGTCAGCAACTCCTCCTTCTGCTGTTGGGTGGTCAAGCCAAAAAGTTGCAAAAACTCTAGCTTCTAGATTGGGAAAGAAAACAAATGAGTTTGAAACCACTGGCAGTGGCATGCTTCCACTGTCCCAGGGGCTCCCTCCTGGGGTCCATGCAGCCCATGAGCTGTGGCCAACTCCACACTGGGCCACAGACGCGGAAGACCCTGACGGCACTTCCAGACAACCTGCAGTCAATGGGAATGGAGGGGTGCAGGGGTTCCTAGCAAATGAGGGGCTGCCCGGGACAGTGGGAGGGAAGCCAAGAAGCAGAAAGTGATGGGGGCACCAGAGGCCCCACCCACAACCTGTCACACGGGGACGAGATTCCAGATACCTCGGAGGACGTGTCCAGCTTGAGGGGCGGCTGCTCGGCCACGCAGCGGAGGTGGGCCCTGACCTCCTCCTCGTCACTCTCATCGTAAGAGTCGTCCAGGTCGTAGTAGTATCCTGGGGACAAGAAAGGACTGTTGGGCTGGGCAAGGAGCCTCATCCTACAGTGGATGCACACAGGGGGCCCCTCTGTGACACGTACAGAAGCACGCATCAGACCAAGACCTGCAGGCCTCCCTGACCACCCCAAAACCCCAGATTCCTTTTATCCCAGGTGGAAACATGCATTAACCCCTAGTCCTAGGATTTTAGCACTTTATAGGGATGGCTGGTGAGGGGTGAGGGTGGAGACGGCAGGAGGCAGATGCCAGGCTTCCTTTGGACCCCAAGTGATGAGGCTGAGGTGGCCTGAACGGACATGATCTCTCTGCAGGGAATCATTCATCCCACAGGCCTGGGGCCGTGTCCATGGCAACCCAAGGCTGTGTGTGCACATCCACTCCCCTCCTGCTGTGGCCATCTGGGTCCACTACCCAGGAGGGGCCAGGCATACTCAGGTCCCCACCTAAGGCAGAGAATGTGCACAGAAACTCACGTAGAAAGCAGCAGCACCCCTGCACCGAGGGCACTGGATGGGGCACTCCCTCATTCTCCCTCACAAGACAAGTGGCGGAGAAAAATACTTTTGGGGCCTTAAATCTAGCCTAGAGCAAGAACCCTGGGAAGACCTGGCCCTGGTCCCAGCTTCTGGCTAAGAGACTGATTTCAATAGGACTCGTTTCTAGCAGGAAAAAAACAAAAAAAAAAACAAAAAAAAAAAACTGGTCTGGAGCAACCTCTGACCCCTCCTGGTCAGACAGGGTGTGCAAGTAGGAGACAGCCAAGGGTACCTTGGACCTGCTGGCTGACAGTCCCGCCCCCCCCAGCGCCCTTCCCACTGCAGGAGCAGGGAGGGAAGGGGGCCAGATCTGTCCCTGCCCTACCCCCACCGAGGATGGCAACCCCTGAGGAGCCCCCACTGGGCCCAGGCCTGTTCTCTCGACAGCCTCCTCCTCTGTTATGCTGCGCTATTAATATTTAAAATCGTCTTATTAGCCTCTGTTCATTATTTATTAATCATGCGTGTCTGTGGAACTATCCTTCCAGAGAGCTTTGATTTGGCTTTTTGGGACAATTTGCACTGTAGCAGGACCGGCAGGGGCCCCAAGTCTGTCTCCCCAGCAGAGGTTGTCAGGTAGCAACACAGAAGCCAATGAACTTGCTCCCTGAGCCCACAGCAGGAATCAGGAGTGGGAGGAGGGCTGGCACTGCTGCCCCCCGGTCCCAGGAGGTCAGAGCCCCCAGAGAGACCACACCTTTCTCCTGGGCCTCACGCCGCCTGCGCTCCTCCAGGTCCAGCTTGCTGACCAGCCTCCGCCGTTGCTGCAGGAACTCATCGTAGATGTAGGCGGGGTCGGGGCCCCGTGGGGCTGCAGGCCGGTAGGGCGAGCCTGGCTTCAGGGGCCCAGTGAGATCCCCAAAGGGGGCGGGCTGGGTGAGGGAGGCCCGCTGCTGGCCCAGGATGGTCTGGGTGGACTTCTCGAGCTCAGCCAGGAAGGGCCCGGGCCCGTGAGGAAAGGCCTGTGGCTCCAGGTTCCCTGCCTCTCTTGGGGGTGGCTGGTACTTGTCCAGGGGGGTGGCCTCTCGCTTCCGGGGCCCCTCCTCCGCCTTTTCTGGGCAGTAGACCCGTTCCACCTTCACCAGTGGGACGGCTGCCTGGCGGCTGGACTCAAACGGAGCGGGATGGCTGTGCAGGGGGTGGCTCTCAGGGGCCCGCCGCGTCTCCAGAGTGCTGTCCATCAGGGATACTGGGTTCCAGAGGCCCGTGGGCACAGAGTGGTGCTGGGGCTTGGGCGAGATGAGTGGCGGGGGCCCGCCAAAGTGCTGCGGGGGGTCTCGGGTGCCCGGGTCTGGACGGTTCGGTCCCGGCCTAGGGAGTGAACAGAGCAGGCCATGGTCAAGATGGCAGCCACCCAGGCCACCGCCTCTAAGAACCCTTGACAGACTGTTACCCACGGACTCCACTCCCCCTCCACACAGCTGGAGGCAGGTATGTGTAGCCCTGCTTTTGAGAGGACACAGGCTCACAGCTGACACTGCTTGCTGAGGACAGAGACGGCCTCAGGCCAGACCCGCTTGCTCCCATTTCTCACCCGTGACCTCCCAATAGCTCCTTCCGTTCCACCACTTCCTGAATTCCTGTGAACTCTGTGTAAGGACAGACCCTCACCTTTGTTTTCCATGGGGAGACCCACTGCGAAGAGAATAAAGACACGGCTCTGATGCCAAAAGTATGGCCTTCGTACTGGCCCCCCCGCTCCACACGTGCCAGGCAGTGGACAGATGCAGAAGGCAGGCCGGCCTTCAGGGGGGCCGCCTTCTCTCTCCCGGGAGTCTGCCCCAGCCCAGTGGGGCAGGGGAGACCTGCTTTCAGGGTGATCCTCACAGCTAGGGTGGATCTGTGCTGTTGCCAAACTGCAGTGGTCCCCATCAGAACGGCAGCAACCCCACATGGCCCCAAAGCGGCAGCTACACCCAAAGGGTCTCCATGGAGCCAAGCCACTTGCTGGAGCACGGCACCCCTACACTCAGGCAGGGCGGGAACCGGAGGGGACCTTCTATCGGGTAAGATGCTCTGCCTCTATCACAGCAGGCTTCCAGAGCTCTCCCCACCCAGCCAAGGAGGCGGGACACTGAACCGTAGCCACCAAGTTACTCCCAAATGCAGGCTGGGAGAACCCCCCCCACCCCCCGCCGTGCCACTGCACCTCTGATCAGCAGAGTACAAAAGGGAACCATATCAAGAAGCCATGTGTCCTTAAGTAAACAGCCAAGGAATAAAACCCGTTAGGAGAATAAATATTTCATGCACTGGAGCCAAGCACTGAATGGTTTTCTAGCTCGGAACACAAGGGCCAGTCAGATGTCAAATTCACGCTGCTGTAAGGCCAAGTGTGCTGCCAGCTGCTGCGGGGACCACGGAGGCCAGGAGAGGCGGCTGGGGGCCCGATGCCGCCCTGGTGCCCGAGGGCTGCATGGGGCTGCTAGGTCCGGAGGCAGGGGATGCCTCTGCTGGGGACAAAGGTGCTGGGATCCCCAGGCCTTGGGCAGACGAAGACTCCCATGGGAGTCAGGACACCCAGATCTTATCAGGAGGTGCCGAGGTGTTTTGGCTCCCAGTCCCTGGGGCGTGAGGAGTTAGAGGAGCAGAGGTCAGCTCACTGGCAGATGAGACCTTCTCGCCTCTGAGAAGCCTCAGAGAAGCAGAGGGACACTCCCTGTGGCCGCGGTGGGCAGTGTAGGCCGTCGGCTGCGGGGGTGCCATTTCCCCCGGTCACAGCAGATCAGCCAAGCGGATCCCCACCGCCGCCCTACTCAACGGCAGACGGTAGGGCTGCCAAACAGGCCAGCAGCGCCCAGGGCACAGTCGGCCAAAAGCTGAAGCAAAGAGAGGGAAGGAGCATGTGGACGTTGAAAAAGTCTGTGACCCTGATGGCATCCAGACATTTAGAGCTAGAGAGACACTCTCAAATCTTCTCACCCGGCTTCATTTGTGCAAAACTGGGGAAACTGAGGCTGGAATTCTTGTCCCTGAGACGAGGCCAAGCTCTTTCTGCTAACTCTGGCTGATGAGCCCTGGTGGGATGCAGGGTGGGGCAGGGCACACTAGATGACAGCCAGACCAACAGGTAGGAGTGAGGAGGCTGGGGGGCTCTAGATGTAGGAAGGGGCCCAACGACGGGCACGAAGGCCTCCCGAGGGGTTCCAGGATGGGGTTGGGAAATGGGTACTATTTATTGCAATAGCAATAAACCTAATTTCTTATTTAAATAAAAATTAAACACTGTCTCGTTTCTCATTAAAAAATGTTTGGGCTTGAAAGCAGAGGCAGACAGAAAGAACTGGTGTAATCATCAATAAAAGCTTCTCTCATCCCCTCTAGGCGCCACGACTTGGCAGGGACTCAGGGAAGGCCCCCCACTCTGGCCGGCACCGTCACTTCAGCACAGGCATCTCCGAGCGCCTCTTTTCCCTGCTCAAGAGTCTGTGCTCCCTCGCAGGCCAACTGAAGGTGTCCCACAAATGGTGGCTGGCAACAGGAGAATGCAAGTGTGAAGACACCCTCTCCCACCCGGGGGTTCCCCGGTGCGCCCAGACCCGGCGGGCCCCACCTGGCGCTCTCCGGCCTGTGCTCCGCCTCCGTGGGCACCGGGGGCCGGCCCATGTCCAGGTGCTGCTCCAGCACCTGTTGCCGGAATTCTGACACCTGAGACTGCCGGTCCTCCTTCTCCTGCCGCAGGCGCCGCTGCCGCGCCAGCCACTTCTCCTCCTCGTTGGTGCGCTGGATGAGCAGGGCCGTGGCGGCGCTGCTGCCCGGCAGCGAGAAGATGCTGTGGTTGGAGAGGAGGCTGGGCACGGTGTGGTGGGGGGCGGGCGCGGGATGCAAGGGGTGCTGCACGGGCTTCGGTGCTTGCAGGCCCGCCTCCTTCAGCTTCTCTGTGGGGAGAGAAAGGCCGCCACGGCGGGATCTCAGAGCTGCGGGCCGGTCCACACGTCCCCGCTGTCTCCCACTGCCGCCTGCCCCTCTCGCCAGGGCAGACGACCTCCGGGGATGCTCGCTGGCGGTGGGCACTGCTCCCAGTCGGACCCACCGGAGTGCCGCAGCGGGCTCGCACTGGCTCACAACGGCAGGCTGACTTCTCTACCACCACGCACACCGGTTAGCGAGCCGTTCCCAGAGCTGATTAAGTATATTCCCAATGAAGCAGCCGACGTTCAAGGCAAAGGTAAAGAACACTCAAAACCCACCCCTCGCTTCCTAACGCTTTCACTGCAGTTTACTACTGCGTGCAGCACCCCGAGGAGAGCTCCATCTCTCGTACTCCTATTGGGGGCCACCGGGCACGTCTCCCCAGCTCCCAGCCCTGACCTCACATTTGTAGCCTGAAATGGGCCCTGTAGCGCGCGCCTGCCCACAGGTCGCCGGCCACGCGGTACCTGCTCGGGTCGGGGTCAGCTGCTCCGAGGGCTTGCCCCGCTCCTCGGGGGCGTGGGCCCGCAGCCCGTGCAGCTCAGCCACCGGCAGGAAGGCCGGCTCCAGCGCCTTGGCCGCCAGCAGCTCCTTCTCACGGGCCCGCTGCTCCCGCTGGCGCTCCAGCTCCCGCTCCCGTTCCTTCTCCCGCTCGCGTTCCAGCTCCTTCTCCCGCTCGCGCTCCTTCTCCCGCTCTCGCTCACGCTCCTTCTCCCGCTCGCGGTCAGCTTCCCGCTCGCGCTCCCGCCTCAGCTCCTCATCCAGCTGCAGCCTGTGGGCGAGTGGAAAGAGGTGGTGACAACCGCTGTGCTGGTGCAGGGGGGACCAGGAAACCCCCCCAAGGGGAGACTGGCACCGTGACCTGCACCCCGACAGCAGGTTCGCAGGGCTCTCTGCTTTTATGAACTCCCCAAGAGACTCCAAGTTCCCCGGACCAAAAGCCACCCACCCAACTCCCCAAGCCTCAGCAGCTCACACCAGGAGGCCGGTGTCTGACAACAGCGCTGCCAGGTACCAGCAAGGAGCTCCAACTGCAGCACCTGTCACTGCCCACCTCGCAGGTGCGCAGACCAAGGACACGTGTACTAGCCCAAGCACGCATGAGCCAGGCTCTGACGTGGGCTGTGCTGCACTCTGTCAGGGCGGGAGGAGCAGGGACACCCCAGCCCAGGACGCAGCTTACCTCTCGGCACTGAGGCTGGACATCCGCTCTGAGTGCAGCGCTGCCAGGGACGAGTGGGAGAGCTCAGGGGGATAGCGGACCCCGGAGAGGTGGAGATGCATAGCCGACGGGTGCAGGGGAGGCAGGGAGCCGGGCGTGGGAATGGGGTAGAAAGGGGACCGTAGGGCTGACAAGCAGTAGGAGTCATCCATCCTGTGCAGAGAAGGTGGGGCCGGGTGAGAAGCAAAGCCAGAGAAGGCAAAGCCCGGGCCCATCTCAACAGACTCCCCAGCCAGGTAGGAGTGTTGACGTGAGTGCGGCAGACAGGACAGAGGCCGGGAGTCTCCCCAAAGGCCCTGAGAGACTGCCTGCCACGCTGCAGCCCAGCCAGGACCCTCCCAGGCCCGAGCAGCAGGCCCCCTGGGAGCAGCCCGCTCTACCGACGGGCGGGCTAGGAATTGGGAGGCTCCTCCACCCAGCAGAGATGAGGGACACACCTTCCCCGGGCCGTCTCAGTTACGCAGCAAAGGGGTGGCTCCACTAGGTGAAGACGCGCCGTGCCAGCAGCAGGCCCACAAGGAAATGGGGGAGCGTCTGGCAGAGGGACAGCATGGATGAAGGGGGCACTCCCGGGGGCAAACCCCTGCTGGCAACTTGGAAGGCTGGTGGCTGCACTGAGACATGGAGCCTGGTGCAGGGCATGAGGGCATGGGGGCAACAGCCCCGGGGACTCACTGGGGGGCAGAGAGCTCACCTGAAGGCCGGGTGGGGGAACGGGTGTGGGGCCAGGTAGCTGGGGTGGTAGTAGGCAGCGGCCGCAGCGGCTGGGTCCAGGCCAAGGGGAGGCAGGGAGGACATGCGGAGGTCCTCGGTGGTGTGGTAAGGCCGGAAGCTCCTCAGGTAGTCCTCGGTGACCGTGCTGGGGGGCACCACGTGGTGCACGGGCCGCTGGAGGCTGCAGGTGAGGACACGTGGATGAGTGAAAGATGTGGTGAGCAGGGCTCCTGCGCCAGGCTGGGCAACAGGCCAGTCTCCCCACACACCCCTGTTCCCGCCGCCGCCAGAACAAGGGGTCTCCAGAGACAGGTCCTGGCCTCTGCAAATAAGACGTGGGCAGTGGCTGCTCCTCGGGCCTGCCATCCATGGCCTGGAGGAACCCCTGGCTCCAAGGGCTCAGAACAGGGGCTCGGGTGGGGTCGGAGAGCCAGCCGCCATCTCACCGTGGAAACGGACAGCAGGCACAGACGGGGCTGCAGGCCCGGGGCTCAGCCACCATCTGGCAGCTCTCAGGCTCAGCTGGTACAGACCCACCGCCGGGCACTGCCGCTAGAGCCTCCGGGATCCAGACCCCAAGCACATGTGCACCCCCCCAACCCCCCGGCCTCCAATCTGCAGACTTACTTGAGTGGTGGGAAGCGTGAGTCCTGCACCACAGAGCTGGGGGAGATGCCGAAAGGGTAGGGGGTGCTGAGCAGGTGGGAGGGGATGGCTGGGCCCCCTGCCTTCTCCTGGGGCAGCGGGGGCTCCACGATGAGGCGCTCCCGACCACTGCTGCTGCCCCGAGAGCCGGCGTCCTGCTGGAGGACAGAGAGCACTGGGTCAGGACAGGGCCGCGGGGCAGGAGCCGGCTCAGACTGCTGACAACGCAAGGCCGGGGCTCCCCAGGCTCAGAGAGGCTCCCGTTCTGGAGGACTTTCCTTAAGGGTTTCTACCCAGACCTGGGGTGCGCACAGGAGGGAGCAAGCATGGTGAGGTGGTGAGACGGGAGGGCACAGGTTCTCATGCCGGGCAGGACGGGAACCCATCTGATTGCCGGGGCCATGGAAACAAGCGCCCACAAGGGGACACAGCACAGTCCCCACCTCGCGCCAACACCCATGTCTTCCCAGTGTGCGTTTCTCACAGCGCCATGCCAGCTCTGAACCCAAACCCAGGGACGACGTGGTTCCAGCAACCCCAGAAAGTGAGCTCTACTCTGCATCAGGGAGCAGCAGAACCAGCCAGAGCCCCGCGCGCTGATCACCAAGCATGCACAGACGACCCCCAGGGGCTGAAGCGTCAGCTGTGCTGACAGCTGCCAGCACGCGTCACAGATACCTCGGCCCCCTGGCGCCCACAGAGAGTCACAGCCGAGAAGCTGGCACTGCCCCCAGGCTGAACACGCCAGCCTAACCCCCCTGCCAGCCCCTGGGGTAGCCCTGGCACCAGCCACAGTAGGCAGCTGTGGCACCCAACTGGTCAGACCTGTCTGGGGACACCTCTGTACACACTGGGGGTGGGCCGTGGCCCTGCTGACCCCAGACTCCCGGACATACAGAGGGACCTGGTGGGGAGGCAGACCCTGGGAAACCAGAGAAGGGGGATGCTCAAGACAGGAAGAGGGGGGAGCAACAGGAGCCCCTACCACGGCCAGGGCAGGAGTGTCTGTCTAGCCCCGAGAGCACACACCACCCACAGTTGTGAGCGCTCCTGTCATTTACATGGCTAAAGGGAGCCACGTAAATTGGGGGGGGGGCGCTCCATCATTGGGACAGCCCTTCTCAGCCCAAGGGAGGTCACCACTAGCCCAGGTCCGACCTTGGCCACACGGGTTCCAAGGTGGTGGCTGCAGCCTCCCCTGACCCCGAGAGCTCCTGGGCCAGGTCCCTCCTTCACCTGGCTGGACCACCAGGCCCACCCCCAGCAGGCAGCAAACGGGGATCGGGAGACAGCAGGTGGCAGTCATGGGGGTCACAGCCCAGCATGTCCACCCAAATCCACGGTAGTTCCCCTGTGCCACCAAACAAGCAGGACACCTTGAAAACAAGCGGGCGGGGGGTGGGGGGCCCTAGGTGGCTCACTGGTTGAGTGTCTGCCTTTGGCTTGGGGTGTGATCCCAGGATCCTGGGATTGAGTCCTGTATCGGGCTCCCTGCCTGGAGCCTGCTTCTCCCTCTGCCTGTGTCTCTGCTTCTCTCTGTCTCTCATGAATAAATAAATAAAATCTTAGAAAAAAGGGGGGAACCACAACGCTTGGACCACGTCTCCTCAACAAGGCAAAAACTGGAGAACACGTCTAAGAACGATCGCTGGACACACAGAGGCTGAGCCCCGTCCCCGGAGGAGATACCCCCCAGTCCTGGCTCGGCCATGGCTGAGGTTCTCTGTTCTCTGGTACAGTCGGGGGTGCAAGCTGCAGAGCCCCCAGTTTATCACTGGGCTGCGCACTCTAATCGCACCCCCCCAACCCCCAGCAGCCACTGCCAGCCCGTGGACGAGGCGGGGCAGGCAGTAGAGGAGGGCCTGGACTGTGCCAGGCCACCACCGCGCCCTCTCTGGCCTTCCAGAAGACACATCCGTGATAATTAATTGAAGGAGACAAGCCGCTGATTGGAATTTTTAATGAGCAGCAACATCTGTTCCTGCCTGCACGCTGGCATGGCCGCCCTGCTCACAGTGGGTCCTTGCAGGTTCACGAACTCTGACTTGCCCTTCCCCGAAGGGGCGTTCACGTGGCAGGTATCAAGGAGACACGGGCACGCACAGCAACAGCCTGGGTCAGAGTGAGCAGATGAGAGCTCCCATCTCCCAGCAATCCAGAGACTTCCATATAGGGCCCACACCTGGCCACAGGTCCTACAGATGGCTGTGGGGACAGCAGGATGGGCTCCTGCCTAGCCTTAGTGTGGACACAGCTCCCATCTGGTCCTACAGACCCTAGGACACCCATCACTGTCCTGTGCCTCAGTTTCCCCACCTGCCAAGGGTGCCAATCACAGCATCAGCTCCTAGTGCGACAGGGACAGATGCATGGACATAAAGGGGATGCAGGGTGAAGGGCCCGCACATCTCCCGCCCACACTAGCGTCTCGGCGGCTGTTTGCAGGTCAGGGCTTGCTGGGTCCTCCCACACGCCTGTCGCCTGCCACCTGGCACAGGGCCGGGCTTGCACGGGTGCCCTACACCAACCTGCTGTAGTGCTCTGTTCCTCACCGGGGCCGCTGTGGGGTAGGGAAGGCCCCGTGCCTGTGGCCTGGGACAGGCTGGACGGGCCACACCCTCTGGATGGGGACGCGGCAGTGGGCGTGCAAAGCTCACCAGCTGCCAGGGCAGGATGGAGATGGTAGCCAAGGGGCTGGACCATCAACCCAGGACAGCAGAATCCCTGGAGGGAGTCGTCGACCCAAGGGCACTGGGGACAAGCCCCAGACCGCGCTCAGCAGACCAGGCCGCCACCTGCTCCCACGTGCCTCGGGCGCCGTTCACGGAATCAAAGAGCAAAGCCTCGCACCCCGGGCTGCCCCGGCCACGTGGGAGGGGCCCTGAGCGCACCGTCCCCAGAAGCCCCTTGTCCCCTGAGTGGACAGGGGAGACAAAGCCCTGCTGGAAGGCGGCCGGGCCAGATGGCACCTTCCCGCCGGCGGCGGAGGATAAACAAGGCGCTGGAGAGCCGGGGGGAGGGGCCGGCGGGCAGGCAGGGGGCTCTGCGGGCTGGACCCGCGCGCCTCCGGTCCGGCTGGAGCCCTGCCAAGCCCTGCCAAGCCCGCGACGGGCACCTGGGAGCGAGGCCGGCCCCCCCGGGGGCGCACAGACGCTGCCCGGCAGAGAGGGGCTGGGGCGGGCCCAGGCAGCAGCCCCCAAGCCGGGCCACCCCGGGGCACCCCAAGAGCGGGCCGGGCTCCCCACTGCCGTTCCGGCAGACAGGCGAGCGTCAAGGAGCATCTGGGGGCAGCTTTTATTTCTGAGCTGCGGCTGCAGGCACAGCTGTACAGATGAAGGGAGGACGAGGGGGAGGCTGGGAGGCAGGGAGGGAGGGAAATCCTTCATTCTCTGGTGATTAGAGAGGGTTCCAGTCAGGCAGGCAGGACATGCCCTGTTAGCTCTAAAATAGACCATTTCTCATTCCAGCCGGCTTTCGCAGCCCCCACTACCTGGGAAACGGGACCCTGGCGACCCTGGTGACTGACGGGCCCAGAGCCCCGCCCCCACGACTCCCCACCTGGCGGGATGCCCCCCCTCCAGCCCCTCCCCAGAAGGATTACATTCTCCACTGAGCCTTTGTGCGGAGCTGATGAGCCATACATCATCTGCTAATCCAGTTCCCTTCCCGCCGCCCTCCCTGGTGGCATTAGTGTTTCATTAAGCGACGCGGCGGTAAATGGCTGCAGCAGATCTATCACGGCCCTTTCTCTGGGGTTACTAAACGTTCCTGAGGCAGGCAGGACCCTCGGAGGGGAATACTCGGGAGGCTTCCTCTAGTCCGGGCCGACAGGGTGGGAGGGAAGCCCCTCCGGGGCAGGCAAAGGGGACGCTGTGGGCCACGGCGGTGGGAGGCTGTCACCAGCCAGCGCTGAGCAGGACACGGCCAGCAGGACCCAGGGACCACCCGGGGCCGAGGGAGGCAGGGTGCTGGGGCCCTGAGGTCAAGGCGGGTCGCCAGGTGGCTGACAGTAAGAGGCAAGGAGCCCCCCTGGAGGCAGGAGATGCTGGTGAAGACCACTCATCTCCGTCAAACCAAGGTCAGCTCGGGGGTCTCCAAACCCCTCTGGCTGGCACCTGCCCGCCAGGCCCTACCCAGGCTCTCTCACCCCCAAACTGCAGACAGAACAGAGCCAAGAGTCAAGACAGCAGCGTCGAGATGCGCACAGGGCCACACCCAGCCTACAGCTATATCTAGAATTCAGGGATCCTCACTGTGTGCCAGGGCCTCCCCGAGGGCCAGCCCCTCCTCTGTGGACAGAGGCTGGCTGTCCCCGAGCCCCAGGGCAGAGAAAACACAGATCCCCCATGATGACGGGTATGAGTGGCCCTGGTGCCCACCGGACTCTCCACTTCCATTTTCCTTCTGGTTTAATTAGTATTTCGGAGTATGGCCACCCCACTGGGAACCCAGAAGGGAAAGACGGCCATTGCCCCCCTCCCCGCAGCCCCTGCTGGGAACACCCAGGTGTTGGAGGGGTGGAGGTGGGGAGGGCGGTCAGGCGGGGCAGGCGACAAAGGAGCGCTCCCAGGACCCTTTGCGGGGCAGCCCCCTCCCACCTGCCAGGTAGCCGTGCAGGGAGCCCCCAGAGTACGGGGGTGGGACATCTGGAAGTTAAGACGGAAACGGGAAATCAGGGCACATGAATCTGCGCACGGGCATCTTCCCTACTTGGATCCTTGTCGGGGCGGTGGGTGATCACAGCCATGACGTGCAAACACCATTTTAAGCACCTCACACAGGCCTACGGGGCCGAGCTGTGTCCCACCAAGATTCTCAAGTTGGAGGGCCTTTTTCGAGGTAAGGTCGGCCCTGATCCAACAGGACCAGTGTCATCGAGAAAGGAGATCAGGATGCAGAGGCACAGAGGGAGGTCTGTGCGAGGACACAGGGAGAAGGCGGCGCCCGCGGGCCCAGGAGAAAGGCCCAGGGGGAAGCAGGCCTGCCCACGGCGGAGGGCTCGGACTCCCGGCCTCCAGAGACACAAAGCATCAACGTGTCCTTTGAACCCCTGGTCCCTGGCCTGACTGTAGCCACCTGACCGACATCCTCGGATTTTCCTCCAACACACACCAGACCATCCAGGTGAGTGTGCTGTTGTCCTGCTCTTCAGAGGAGACAGGCTCACAAGAGTGAGTCGCGGTGAGGGGTTTCACCCCCAGGTGTTGTCCTTCCCAGCACCTGGGACCCCAGCAACTCACCTGCCGGCTCTCGCTCCTCCAGACGCCATTGACGGTCTTGGTCGGGGCGATGGTCACCACAGGGGGCGTGCTGGGCACACTGTGGCCCCCAGGGGGGACGATGATAGGGCCCATGGGCACACGCTTGGGCGTGCTGGCGGGGGAGCTGTGGTTGGTGGCCGGCGAGGACACGGGGGACGATTCGCTGCTGAGTGAAGACCCTGTGGGAGAAAGGATAGGTAGCATGAGCAGGGGTCATGCTCGGCCCGTGGGCCCAGCAGGGGCACAAGGTCCCGGGCACTCCAGCTCCCAGGGCCGGTCACCCTAGCCCCAAGCCCCAAAGGAGGGCAGAGAGCCAGGGGCGCAAGCAGGGTGGGCAGGAAGGGGGAACCATCCTGCTGGATGCGGATGGAGACACCAGCCCCAGCAGAGTGGGCATGCTTACAGTGCAGGTGGGGGCCGCCTCCCACACCCCAGGCTGGGTGGAACCTGCTCGACACACCAACAAGACGCTCCCCCAACGTGAGGCTGGAGCAGAGGGTGGGGGCAAGACCCACAGGCTCCCAACAGGGCCCCAGGCCCTCCGTGTGCTTGCGGATGGAGAGGTCACAGGGAAAGGTGCGAAGACGGTGCCCTGGTGGCCAGCACATTGCGTGGGCCTGGCAGGGGCGGGGGTTCCTGGACATGGAAAAGTGGCCACGGAAGACTCATCATTTTTTCTTAGGTATCAACTGCAATCTATTCTTAAGTTTTAAAAATTGAGAAGATCTAATTCACCATTTAAAGCATAAAGGTCACTGGTTTCTAGTACATTCAGAGTCGTGCAACCCCCACTACCTGACTCCAGATCACTACCATCACCCCAGCATAGCCCAGCGTCACTCCTGGAGGACAACCCACTGTCCCCTTGGAGGTGGTGTGGAGGGGACAGAGCTGGCTGGGGGGGCGGGGAGGCAGGGCGTGGATGCGGGGTGGACACGGCTGAGAGGAAAAGCACCCCGGGGTCCCAGGGCAGGAGGCTCAGGGGTGCAGCCAGGCGGGCCAGCTGCTTAGGTCAATGGCTGCTCCCCCTGCGACGGTGCTGAGTGGAGGGGTGGAGTGTGAGCAAGGTGGGAATCCTGTTCAGGTGCGTCCTGCTCCCCAGGCCGTGTCCTCCAGCAGGCACCCGCCTTGCTGAGGGGCAGCTGGAGCACAGGCAGGGCCCAGCCAGGGCCCAGTGACGTCCACGGCGCACACACATCCACCCCGCACTCTGCGGGGAACGAGCCCCACACATGCCCACAGAGTGGCAGTCCATGGACACTGGCTCACGCCGCCCAAGTCCCTGTCACAGATCCCAGGAGGACCCCACTCCATCTGAAAGCATGAGAGCCTCTGGGGCCGCGTGGAGGGGTACACACTCACCCATCGCTGGGGGTGGGGTGGGGGAGACAGAGGGGTTCAGGCTGAGCAGAATAAGGAGGCCACTGCTGACAAGAGGTGACCTGGGACATGCCCCATCTTGCTCTTGGACTCAAAGGGCAAACACTGACCCTTTTGAAGGTCCCCGTGGGCACCTCTTGTTTGCAAGAGCCCGGCCTGGGTAGGAGGGTGGGAAGCAGGTCAGCAGAGACACCCCCTCTCAGAAGGAGAATCCCATCGGCGTTCAGGCATCCTGCTGGAGTTTGCTCCAACCCTGCCTTGTTCCCGGGGTCGTGGGACCCCCACTGTGTCTTCACACCACCTCATGTGCCATGCTCACGTTACCAAATGGAACCTTTGTGTTGGGGGTGGGTGGTCAGGGCAGCCTATGGCTCACGGGCGGGCGCTGACAGCCTCCCGACTGCCAAGGCGTCACTGCAGTGGATCTATCTTCCTGTCCCCGAGGCCCTGGCCAGCCAAGCGTGGCCTCAGCAGGGCAGCGAGGAAGGAGAGCGGCTGGACATAGAGGCCCCAGCGACATCAGGACAGAGCCTTGCCCTGAGCAAGTTGCTCTTGTCCAGGACTCTTCAACATGACTCCCTAGCCTTGTACCCGACATGTACAACTGTACAAGGCAGCCCCATGAGGGGGCACCCAGTCCTAACCCCACAGGCCAAGCGCCAGAGCCGCCCAGCAGCATGTTCTGCTCAGCAATATCAAGTACAGCACGGAGGCCAGATGTCCCTCACTCCTGGATCCACCTGTCCGTGCTTGGCCAGGGAGGCAAACGAGGAGCTTCCTGAGGGCTGCTGGCCTGAACCGTGACCCCCGATTCCCCAGATGAAGCAGCAACCACAGCCCCCACCCCAAGGATCCTGCAACCCCAAGTTGGCCAGACCAAGCCTGGCTCTGCTGCCCGCGAGCTTGGGTGAGGTCTGAATCTCCTAGTCAGATGTCACCACCACCAGGGGAGAGCTAACAGCGCACAACGCTGGCCACCTTCCCTTCCCAGCGGGGACAGCCTGAGGTTTTGAAACAAGCTACGTCTGGCCAAGGCGGTGACCTTTGCGTCCAGCACCCAAAACCGGTTTCAGGACGGCCACAGGGATGGAGGTGGGGATGTGTCACAGGCAGATCTAGCCAGTCCTGAGGGCAGAGCCGCCCGGCTGGAAAGTGACCTCCCTGAGGTTCCAGAATGGCCCTCGGGGGCTGGTGGGCGGCTGCTGGAGAGATGGAGAGAGATCTGGGTGGCTAGTCCTGGATCCTCACCCAGGCTTGTGCAACTCTGCAAAAGTGGCTGCATCTTCTCAAGGCCATCTGCCCACCTGGCCCGGCAGCCCCATACCGGGGCACGCACCCAGCAAAGCAGGGCTGACGCCCACCAGACATGGCGAGGGGGCTGGACACAGGGCCCATGCTCGGGCTGGAGGGACCGCCCCGCCTCCCTCCACGGGGGCAGGAAGCAGCACGCGTCGCGGCCACGCCAGCGGGTCACACAAACACCACCAAGCGAGGACAGACGGCTAATGCAGACAGGTCGGAATGCAGACGGTCCCACCCGCCGAGGCACAGAGGGAGAGCAGGGGGCGGTTTCCTGACACAGGGGGGTCACTCTGAGAAGCTGTCCCACTGGACACCGATGACCTGTGAGCTTTGCTGTAGGTTATTTAGATCTTGATGAAAAGTTCCACTTGCATTCTTGAAAAAAACAAACCTAAATAGGGAATCTTTTCCTTAAATGAGAACTTCATGGAAGCTCTACTGCTCTTCTTTCTGGGTGGCAGTGGCTTTACGGAGGTGATCCCCACACCGGAGAATGCCCCCATTTCAAGTGTGGGTTCAAGGGTCCCGGCGCATTCACAGCAGGGTGGCCATCCCCCAGGAAAGGAAGCCCGGGCCCCTCGGCCCCCACCCCTCAATTTGCATGGTCTCCAAGGATGTGCCTACTCTGCGTGGTTCCTATGAACCATCCCAGCACACGGGACCTTCTGCATTGGCTGCTGCGCGCCCCATGTGGTTTTATGTTGCATCCACGTGGCAGCAGGAACCCACTCCTACCTGGAGCCGGCTGCCCTCCCTAACCACACACACCCACACCCCTCGGCTCCGCGAGGGGTGTTGTGTCTCCTGCACTCACAGCTCATCTCCCACGCAGCCCCACGCTCGGCCACCAGGCCTACACCCCGGGAGACCTTGTGAATCCTCTGCCCGTGGGGGTGGGGAGGGCGGATATCTGTGCTCTGGAGCAAAAACAGGAAGGAAGGAAGGAAGGAAGGAAGGAAAACACACACAGGCCAAGAGCAGCTGCGGTCAAGGCAGAGGCCACGAAGAGCCTGGAGGAAAAGCTGGGGTCAAAGGCCAAATGGAATGGGGCGGGGGGGGGGGGGGTGGGGGGCAGCACAGCTCGCAGCAGGAGCACCTGACGGTACCAGGCTGGGGCACAGGGTCTCCAGGCCACTTGGGCCACTCTTCCCATCAGACCACCCTGCCAGCTGCTGGAAGAGGCCCCCCCTCACGCTACGAGCTAGCTTCTCCCGGATTAACCTCGTTTCTAATCACCAGGGGGCGAGGGGTGGGGGAGCTGGGGACCCAGGTGCACTAGAGCAGGAGGCCATCGGCAATTAGCAGCCTGATCCCCTGGGGGTCGGATGTCCCTCGCCAGCCGAGCAGGCGATCGATCCCCGACCACGCACCCACAATTAGCGCGCAGGCACCCGGACCCGGCTCACGCGCGGCGGCGGGAGGGCTGTGACCGCCCTCATTAACTGGAGACGCGCGGCAGGAGCCAGTCGGGGCGCGCGGGCAGCTGGGGGATGACAGGAGGCCGCGCACTCGGCGTCACCTCTGCTGTCTGACCGGGAGGATTAGCGCCGGGGCCGCCGGGCACGTGTAATTAACAGCTGAGACCCCAGACTCGGGGAGGGGAGTGGGGGTGAGGCCTGAAATCAAAACCGCAAAACCACGACGGCCGTCAGCTCTCAGCTCTCCTCCCAGACTCGCGCTTAGCTGGCCGCGGAGACCGTCTCGAGCCCCCTTCGGGGGTTCAGAACAAGGACCGCCACCCACCCCGCTACTAGCCCTGGAGGACAAGGCCAGCTCCGGGTCACCCCACAGCGACCCGGTCTACTCGACCCTGTACTGGGTTAGGTGCCTCACTCCTGATGCCAGGGAGGAGACAAGAGGACAGTCTCCTGTCTTCCCGGCCTCCCACTCCTAGGCCCGGGCCCCCCAAGCTTGGCAGGGCTGGAAGGGGCAGCACTGCAGGCCCCTGTCCCAGTAGGGCTTTGCCCGGCTTCAATCAGTGTAGGCAGCGCCCTGGGACCCAGGGCCACAAGCAAGGGGAGGGCGGGGGCCTCTGAGGACCGTGTCTGGGTCTGCTCGCCAGAGCTTTCTGCTCACCCCGGCAGTGTGTCCCGTCCCCTGTCCTAGGTCCACCTCAGATGGTCCCTGTGCAGACTGCATTCCGCTGGAGCTCGGATGGCTGTGTTCCAGAGGAGGGACGGCCTCCACTGCCCTTCCTGTCCTCACCCACCACATCCCCCACCTCCCCCAGGCCTGGTGGGCGAGTGTCTCTTGGACCCAGAAATGAGACTGGCCATCAGGCAGCCTCCTTTGGTTATAAGGCCGAGGAGCCCGTGGGGCCTGCAGGAAGCCTCCCAGCCAGCAGGCAGTCAGGTGGACACAACCTGGACAGTCCCAGAGTCGCCTCCCTGGAACATGACCACCAAAACAGGAACCTTGGCCCTTCTGCCTTTTGGGAAGCAAAGCGTGTGGGTTACAGGTGCCAAATGCCATCGTCAGCACACGAAGGCAGGGACATCCTTCCTACATGGGGGGACGATGACACATGCAGGGCATTCCTTGCCCCACTGAGGTCAATGGCTCCAACGACCCCAGGGGTTGGGGGAGAAGGGGTGGGCCAGAGTTGTGGGGCCGCCGCACACTGGCTTCCCGGCTGGGGGGTCTCCCCACCTGCCCACCAGCTGGAGCACCTCCACGGCACAGGACGGTCGGAGCCCACGTCCCGCCTCATAGCCACTGGTGTGCTCCTGTACCAAATTTGCCATCATGTGACAGTCACGAAACCCAAATCACCAAAGGCAAGGTGTGGGTCTTTCTTAGGAAACGTTTCCAGGGGCCCATTATTCATCACTGAGCAGGACTGAGGCTGGTGAGGACAGTGGGCTCCGTGAGCTGAGGGCAATGCTGCCGTGGTGGGGCCCACAGGGAGGAGCGGCGGGAGCGGGTAGCACAGAGAGGTGACGGGGCAGTCACTGCTGTGTCACCACAGCCAGAAGGCCCGCTGCTGCGAATACCCCAGTGCTGGGCATCGCCCATGGTCCACTGTTCTGGTCATACGCACCTTGCCCACACAGCCTGCCCCCTGCCCCCTTCCCCGGGCCTCTCTCTCCTCCAGCCCCAGCCTCCAGAGGACTCCCCCTCCCCCGACCAAGAGCTCACACCTGTGCTCAGAGACAGATGGGGCTGCAGATGCCCGCAGGGAAACACCACCTCACGGAGCCCCGCCAGCGCGTGGCTGACACACGGGCGGCGAGCGTGCCAGGTGGGATCTTTCCTTTCCTGGTTTTGCTGTTTTCTTTGAAAGAGGCAGACTTCAGGTGGCAGCAGGGAAGACCCACCCGCGCTCCACGGGGCTGGCTGCGTGATGGCAATGCTGGTGGGTAGAGTCACACCTCCAGCCTCAACCAGGGGAGGAATGTGCCGCCGCCTCCCTGGGGCTCAGGGGCAGGACCTCGGTTCCAGCAGCTCCCGAGGCCCCGCCGGTAACTGGACCCGCCTGCAAAGCCAGCGACAAGATGAGGCAGGCAGCCAACAAGCGCCATGGAAGGAAGCGGGCAGGGGCGGCCGTGTTCGGGCTCTGGACTGGAGAGTTAGCAATTCAAGTCCAGCTGCCACCACCACGGGGACCCGTGCTCTTGGCAGACACCCCTTGGGTGAGGCCGCTCAGCCACCCCACAGAGCCCACCCTGCTCCCTCTGCCCAGCTGGGGCCCCTAAACCAAAGCTGCCCAAAGAGACCCTACCCTGACACAGCCGGGTCTTGGGGACAGCAGGGAGCGCCCAGAGAAACAGGCCCTCGACAGGGGTGTGGAGGTGAGGGGTGTGCGAGGTGGAAAAGACAGGCGGGGCATGCGGGGAAGCGCCCAGCCCCAGGGGTGCGGCTGAGGACGCGTGGGGCTCCCCGCCCCTCAGCAGACGGGCGCCGAGGCCCCACAGGAGGCGCCTGCTACAGCGTGGAGGCGAGCAGATTGCCACACAGCCTGTCGGAGCCAGCGCCTGGCAGCGGCCTCTGCTTCGTCATGCTCCGGGACGCCGGGGACTCGGGCTCCCAGGCTCGCCCTCTGCAGGGAGCAGAGGGGAAGGGTCAGGGCCACAGGGGTGGGGGGCACCTAGGGTGGCTCCCAGGGCGAGTGGGGCCGCTGTTGGACTCCGGCCGCTGCCACGCTGCAGGTGGGGCATTTCCTGATGGGCGGCAGGGACTCAGCCCTCACTCAGTCATTCATCAACTCCCCGTGAGCACACAGGGCAGCTAGGGACAATCAGGGGGTTGGGGGTCACAGCCTGCCCCAGGTCAGCGCTCTTGGGGTAATGGGCTGAGGGTCATTCCATGGCTCAAACTGGGGTGTGTATGGGGGACAGTCTGTCCAGAGAGGCTCTGGTGGGGGGACAGGCAAGGCAGAGGTGGCCAGGCCAAGGCTGCACCTGGACAAGCAGATTTGGGAGGGGACAGAGGGCTGAGCGGCCCAGGAGGACATCCTTTTTGCGGCCAGAGAAACAGAGAAAGGGCTCTGGCAGCCCCGACAGCAAAGGGCTACACGCGTGCTGCCTTTGCTCAACGGGGCACGCCCTGGCCTGTCCCAGAGAAACGGTCCCACGGGCACAGATGCGACCAGTGTGGGGCCAGACCCAAAGCCCTTTGCAGAAGAACGTGCTGTGTGGGTGCCCCTTTCCCCAGCGGCATGGCTGGGGAAAGGAGTTCAAGCTCACCGCCTTTCCATGGTGGCCCTCTCCTTCCTAGGAGCCTCCCAGTGAGAGTCTTCCAGCCCCCCCACCCCCATCCTGGCACCGCTGA
The DNA here is from genome assembly GCF_053574225.1 of Canis aureus. Taxonomy (NCBI): domain Eukaryota; kingdom Metazoa; phylum Chordata; class Mammalia; order Carnivora; family Canidae; genus Canis; species Canis aureus. The sequence goes on along the minus strand of NC_135613.1, from coordinate 21,971,740 downwards.
GGGCCAGGGAGGTGGCGGTGGCAGGGGTGGCGGGGGTCAGGGGTAGGGGATGATTGCACCGACGGCCTCCTTTTGGTGCACACAGCTGCTACACCTAGCGCTAGTGTGTTCTCTCTGAATCAAAATCTACAAGGATGAGATCTCTAAGAAAAGAAAAAAAAGCTCAGAGAGATAAAGTGACGGGCCCAGGTCACACAGCCAGGATGTGAGCCAGAGGATCAGGCGGGTCCAGGCCCCAGGGGCACCCACAGCCCCTCCAGGAGCAGCGGACATCTCCACCCTACAGGACCCCCAGGGCAGTCAGGCCATGAAGAAGGCACCCCAGAGCCTCGGGACAGATACAATTCCCTACCAAGGGGCTTATTTCTCCGTTCTCATCCTTGCTCTCAAGGTAGAGCAAACCACTGGGCACTCAGGTTACTTCCTCGGAGTTGCAGGTTTAAACTGTACCCCTCAGGACATGATGTGAGGAAAGACATGAGCCCGAGAAGCCGAGCAGAGAGCTTGGGCCGCAGCTCAAAATAAGGGGACGCTTCACAGCAAGGGAGGGGTGGCGAGGGACAGGGTCAAAGGTGAGCCGGAGATGCACCAGGTTGCACGTGGCTGACAGGACAGGCTGTGGCTGCGGCCCTGCCTCTCCACCTGCCCCCTACGGAGGTCTGGAAGCTGCTCTGGTTCCAGCCAGGACCTCTCTGTCCAAAGGGACAAGGCCGTGGGCAGTTGGCAGTAGAGTCCTGGGTCCCCGGAGCCACCGGATGCCAAGATGCTAGCACCTCCGAGGGCATGGGGCCTCCACCCACTGCACCAGAGGCACCCACAGAAGACAGGAGCCGGTGGTCAGCAAACATGCCAGGGAAGGACCTGAGTGCGTGGCTTCCAAATTCCTCTCTGCTGCTAACAATGAGGGACGGAGGCCAGCTCACAGTTCAGTTTCGTCCACCAGCCACAGGGACAAAGAACGCGGCAGGAGACTGGCCGGTCCATGGCCAGCACTCAATACACGCCACCGCCGTGTTGAAGGCGGGGGTGCCGCACACGCCCGGTGACAGGTGCACGGTGCCAGCCAGCCGCAAGGTCATTCAGCCGTGAGAAGGAATGAAATCCTGGCATGCTGAGTGGGGGTGGCCCTGGAACATTGGGCGAGGTGCAGGAAGCCAGTCACTCGCGCTCTGCCCACCCCGGCCCCCCAGAGCGCGCCAGCAGACCGTGGCTCCGGGGCGGGGGTGGGCAGTGTGTGCTCATGGCACAGGCGCCTCTGCGGGGGCAGTGACCTGGTCTGATGTAGTGGTGACAGCTGCACGACCCAGAAGACCCTAGAGGCCACGGCATCGACTGCTTTAGGAGAGGGCTTGTGTGGCACTGAATCAACGTAAACAGTGTGGGAACCATCCTGCTCCTTCCCTGACCACGTGCTCCCTGCACCACTGAGGTGGGTGTAGGGGCGAGGGGGCTCCCACCCCAGCTTGTCATCCCGACTCCAGCTCTGCAAGCCACTTACGGCTACACGGCGGCAGCAAGGGGCAAAGGCACGTCCTCACGAGCTGTGTGCCCTTGGGCTCATGACTTGACCTCTCTGAGCCTCTCAGCCTCACCATCGGTACAGCAGGCAACTCCTGGCTGTGAGCCACTCCCGCTGATGGGGGGAGGTGGTGAGGTCACAGTTGGGGGGACTCTGAGAAAAAAGGGGACCAGGCACGAGGTGTGGCTCAGGGATGCTCCCGAGAGTGACCGCACCTCCTCATTTCTTCAAACTAAACTCTGGGGTGGATCAAATAAAGAATTGAAAACTGAGCTCATTGCCACGGACTTGAGGCTGCCAACTCTCAGACTTGGCTGGTGGCTGCCAGAAAGCCTACGATTCTCAAGACGCAGTGTGACAAGGGCCGAGGCAAGCACACAGTGGGACCTGGGGTGTCCCAGGGCCCCAACACCGCTCCACGGGTATGCAGCCCCCCAAAGCTCGGCCCTCACATCTGAACGACGGGGTGACCATAGCCCGGCCAGCTTCCATGGCAGCAAGGGCTCTGGCCAGTGTGGCTGGTACCTGGCCTCCCTCCCCTGGCCCTTCTCTGCAAAGTCACTCTTCCCAGGGCAGTGAACGAACGTGCAAAATGCCCAGGTCACAGCTGCGAGGAACAGGGCCCCATGGCTACCGGGCCTGGCCTCTGCCGCCAGCACACTTTGTTCCCAGCCAGCGAGGCCCGGAAGCCTCTGGCACGTTGGCTGCCGGCTGGCCCATCCTTCCAGCCAGATGCTGAGACCAGCCATGGGCTGCAGAGAGGAGACGGGACCATCAAGGCAGGCTCCGGCCCTAATGCCCATGGCCCTCCTGTGAGCCCCCATCTGCAGACTCCCCTGCCTGCCTCTGCAAGAAGTGCCCATCCACAGCCACGTCGTCAGCAGAAGTGTCACCCCAGGACGAGCCCAGGGGGCCGGAGTGACAGGTGGGGGTGACTCAACTTCAGCAGAATCAGACTTTCCCACGTGCCGACACTTGCCTTCTAGATGCCAAGGAAGGAGCAGGGGGCTGCCGGGCAAATTCTGCCACAGGGGTGTCCCACCAGCTCCACGGGGACCGCGGAGTCTCCACGGGCTCTGCATGTACCTCCAGGACACTGCACAGAGCCCAGGACGGCAGGCCTGGGAGCCTCGGCGGGCCCGGGGAGGGAGCTCACCGCCTTCTGCGGGCCATCTGCTCTCCAGCTGCGTGGCATGCCCTGGCCCAGAACAGCGGGGCCTCCCGCACCAGCAGGGTTCCTGCAGCTGGCTCACTCGGACGTGGCCAGGGAGTGTGCCTGGTGGGCGTGGAGGAGGAGGAGGGGCATGTGTGCGGGGACGCGGGAGGTCTGCCAGCAGCCACGCTCTGCCCCAGTGGACACAGAACCGGGCCCCAGCGATCTGCCCTCCTGGGCCAAGGCCCGCCCTGTCAATCCTGAGCACATTGCCTTACACTTCCTCCTCAGCTCAACCACCGGACAGAGGTGAGATTCAGAACTCATAAGACCCCGAGCCAGTCCCGGTCAGGGCAAACGTCCCTTCTGCAGGGCTGCAGGCTCCGGAGCCGAGGACACCAAGCCCTGGACCTTTGGGGCCAGAGCCACCCAGGTCCCTGCTTCACCGGCCCAGAGGTCAGCCCCGCATCTGTGCAGCAAGTCCAGAGGGCGGTCGAGAGGTGGCCCCAGCCACAAATTACCTCCTGTCCCACCTGTCCAACCAATAGCCCGTGACCCAGACTAACATGGACAACTGGAGGGTCATCCCCAGAAGTGCCTGAGGCCAGAGGCACAGAGAGCCACCGAAAAAAGATCAAAGCTCAGAGAGGGTCCGTGTTGGCCCAAAGTCACACAGCATGTCACTGCCCAAGTGACACCAGAAGCCAGGGCTCTGAACCTCTGGGGGACACCCATCCAAGCCAGCACGCAATCCTGGCCCCAGGGACTTAAGCAGTGATGGGGAAGCTGCCTCAGAGACCCCCCCAACTCTGGGACCAAGTGGTTTCCAGAGACCGTGGCCACTCCCGCAGTGGCTCCCGGAGCCAACGCCGGACAGAGGCAGTGGAGAAGCGGAAGCAAAGCAGAGGCGCCGGGGTGGGGGTGGGGGTGGGGGTGGGGGTGTCGGGGAGGGCCTGCAGCTGGGACGGCGCTGCCCCCCGCAGAACGGCTCCTGCTCCGGCTCCCGCCCGCGGGGAACGGGGACCAGCTGTCTCTGGGCCGCGCACCTGCTCCTCTCCAGGGCCTGGGCCTGGGCCTGGGCCTGGGCCTGGGCGGGAGGACGGGGCTGCGCCTCTTACCTCTGGGCTCCTCCGCCTGTTTGGCGAGCTTGCGCAGCGCGGCGGCAAAGCTGGAGGACGGCGCGGCCTGGGCCGACAGCGCGCTGCTGGTGGCGGGGCTGCCGCTGGGCACCAGGGCGCCATTGAGCGGCGAGGGGGTGAGGGGGTTGACGGTGGCGGTGGTCCTGGTCGCGGTGGAAAGCATCCCTAGTGAAGGGGACTTGGGCTCATGGCTCATGCCTGAAACAGGAAAAGAAGAACCAGAGGTCACCCAGAGAGTAGGAGGGCCCAGCACCAGAGCGGGGGGCAGGTCCGCAGGGCCCGGGGGTCCGGGCCAGCGAGCAGCATGCAGGGACAGGGGACAGGAGCAGACACGGCGGCTCGGGCAGGACAGACAGAGGCAGAAGAGAGCCAGCGCCACAGAGAGCGGGGGGGCCCCCCACCCCTGTGATCCCAGATGCCGCGGCTCAGCCCAGGAGGATCCCCGCATCTCCTAACGCGGGCGGAGGGACCAGGGGGTGCGGGTCGGCGTCCTCGCAACAGAAAGGGGCTGGGGTAAGGAGGACGGCCCTAGAGCCGCCCCCGCCCCCCAGACCCCACCTCATTGGTGAGGCCGGGGCTGCTACCACCCCTGTTCTAGAGAAAACATGGGCAGACAGCGGGACCCGGCCCTGGGCAGGCCTCCCCGCGCAGCGGCCCCATCAGCGGCCCCATCAGCAGCCGTGGCAGACGTGGGGGAGAGGAGGCGGTCGCCCTGCGGGCCCCGCCTGGGGACTGAAGACACACGACCGGCGACCTAAAGCCCCCCTTCCCGCCGAGGACCAGGCTCAGGCCTGAGCAAGGAGCCGACGAGGCACCGCCTCCTGCCAGGGCGACACCAGATGCCACAGGGGAGGACACAGCCATCTTCCCACACGCCCTCTGCCTTTCAAGTCCCGTCCAAGTGTCAACGAGGAGGCCGTCCTGCCTCCCGAGCGCCCGATCAATAGAGGCCCAGCTCCATCGCAGGCGGCCGAGCAAGCAGTGCCATAAATAAGTTTTCCATTAACATTCCCTGCCCTCTCGGGGCCACCTGCCCGCCGGGCCCCGCGCCCCGCCCCCTCGCTGTGGGCGCATTCCAGGGTGTAAATCAAGGCCCGTGGCCTTGCAGCTGGCAGAGGCCATAGGTTGTGTGCAGGGAGAAACGAATGGACTTCCAAGGCCCCAGACAGACACCTGGGTGGGGGGGCTCCAGGAACAACATCTAGGGAAGGGTCCCTGGGCGGCACGGGTGGAGGAACACCATCACAGAACAGGGCAAGAACGTGCCCTCCTCACAGGGCTGCGGCCCACACCCCAAGAGGCTCTCTGTGGCCCCCAGAGCCCATCTCACCTCTGTTGGGCTCTGTGCTGAGTCTCAAAGAGCCTAACTGGACCCTGCTTCTGCAGCCATCCCCACAGGCCAGCAGGCTCGAAGGCAGCCAGGTGAAAAAGGGGGGATCCCCACAGGCGGCCGGGCAGGGGTAGGCGTTCACCTGCTGCCCCAGAGCCTGAGTCCCAGAGAGCCAGGTGGCACTGGCTGCTGCTCTCCTGCCAAGGGGGGCGGGAAGAGCCACCCTCGGGGGTGCATGAAAGACCACACTGAGGCAGCGGTGCCCTCCAGCAGCCCCACTGAGCAGCAGAGGAGCGCTAACTCCCTACTGACCCGTGTGTCTGCCTCCGCTGGAAAAGCAGGAAGGGGGAGTGAACCCCATGAGAGAAACTCAAGAATCCAGGAGAGTGTGGGGTCCCTCTTCAGCAGCCTGACAGCTGGAAAATGCAGGTCTCAGACCCAGGTCATTCTCAGTCAACCCAGCACCCGGCTGGCTAGAGGACACCGAGCCCCGTGGATGCTAGGATCTGGGAGTTTGGCCCCAGGCTACCACCGCCACCCTCTCCTCCTCCAGTGGATAGCTGGACAGAGGGGGCACGAGGTGTGACCAAGGTTGTGGAGTGAGGAAATGGGGGCCTGAAGGTCAAGCTTAGCATTCACTTGGCTGCCAGGTACCTGGAGCTTGAATCCTCGCTCTGCAGCCTCAACTGTGTGACCTCAGGCAAGTCACTCTGCCTCTCTGGGCGTGTCTTGTCTGTAAGATGCAGCAAGACAAAGTCCACTACCCCGCTGACCTCAGATGATCCTGGGAAGCCAGGAGCCGCTCACAGTCTGGTCCTGTTCGGATGGCTCAAGGCCACACAGTCAAGCAGCATGCCCAGGACTCGAACCCTCTCTCCTGGGCCCTCATGGTATCCCCGCACACCTCACATCACACCTGCCTGCTCCAAGACCTAAACAAGACCCTGGAGCAGAAGGGATCAATGCATGTGCACACACACATGTGCACGCACACACACACACTCCTAAAATACGTTTCACCAAAGGCTCTTAGAGATACATCCATGATTCTTTGCTCCTTCAAGGGGCAGGGACTGATTCTCTCTCCCCAAAACGTGGGCTAGACAAACGAACTCACGTCGGACCCAGCGAGGACGGCGGAAGTAGTCATGTGCGACTTAACACAAAAAGACCATCAGAGGTGCCGTGGCCACACGGCCACCTGCCCACTCTCTGGCATCACTTGAGGGGACTGTGCTCAAACAGCCCATGGAGAATCCCAGGTCTCCTGACGCCACCAGACAAAAACCAGGTTCTTCCCCCCAGCCTGGCTGAGCTTCCAGATGAGACCACAGCCCCGGCTGCCAGTTGGATCACAGCCTGCTTGGGGCCTCTGAGCTGCCCCGCATCCCTGAGTGTTAAGTCTGGGAGCATTTGTCACACAGCTCTAGACAACCAACACGGTGCTGCCACGCACTCTACTGACCTCAACTGCCGTCTCGCACTCTCTCCCCATCTCCCTCTTGGAGCCCAAGAAGCTCAACCATCTGCAAATGTTCTATGACTTTACCTGCAGTCTTCAAAGTGGGCCCCCATGAGGTCATCGGAGACCATCAACACTTCCTCCATTCCCTCATCCCTTAGAGAGCCAGCCACCTCTCTTTAATTCCCAATTCTATGACAAAGGTGTCACTGTGCCCATTTTACAGATGGGGGAGGACAGTCTTGGATCCAAGGCCCAACGGATGGTTAACGGCAGGGCTGAGATAACTGCAACAGAGCACCTGCATCCTGTTTATGCTAAAGTGGTCAGGGCCGGGATCCAGACCCATTCTGCCCCACAGCACGCACGTGTGTAAGAGATGGGGCCGAGCGGTGGGGAAGTGAGGGTAGGCAACGCAGTCATTCTACCTCCCAGTGACTGGTCCCCAAGGCCCGGGAGCAGATGTGAGGTCACTGCCCGGGAGCCATGTGACAGGCTGGCCAGCTGGTGACCTGGGTGGACCTGCTCTGACTGCCGACTGACATTGCTGGGCAGGGTGACATGGAGGTGCTGGGCTAGGCAGGGGCAGCCCCATGACAAATCCCAGGCCAGACCCCATAATACCACATGCCCCTGAAGCTGCTGGTGGGCGTCTTCAAGTGTCAGCAAGAGAAGCAAAGGTCTCACTCTATCCTTATACCTATGTTGTAACTTCTCTGCAGTAAACCAGGTTTTTAGCAAAGTGGGAGGTCACTGGGGCTCCTAGGAAGTTCAGTGGGTTAAAGTGCCTGCCTTTGGCTCAGGTCACAGTTTCGGGAGCCTGGGATCCAGTCCTGTGTCAGGATCCCCGGTCAGCGCAGTCTGTTTCTCCCTCTCCCTCTGTCCCTCCCCCTGCTGGTGCTTGCGCGCACACGTGCTCTCTCTCTCTCTCTCTTTCATACAGATAAATTAAATCATAAGTAAACGGGGGGTGGGGGGGATGGTCATGAAAGAGACAGAGAGCTCGCCAACATGAGGCTGGCACACCAGCAGAGGGCCCGGAGGCACCCCTCAGACCAGGGCCTCCCCTGCTGGAACTCAAACCCAAATCCTCACCCACTGGTCCCCTGCATGGTAGGGTCACAATCCTGCTGGCATTGAGTACCCTCCCCTCCCACCTGAACCTCCCCTCCCCTCCTCAAGCAAAGCCTGGCACCTGCCCTCAGGGCTCTACCAGTGGCCCTCTTGGTTCCCGGGGGTCCCCCAAAGCCAGCATCTCTGTCGCAGTGTCAGCCACGGGCTCAGGGGCACTGCAAGTCAGGAAAGCTACTGCTGATGTCAGGTCACTTAAAATAGAATCCCAACCCAGCCTCTTCATTAAGGAGCTAAAATTAGCACCGCTCCTCAGCATGTACACCCCGGGAGGGCGGGCTGGAGGATCACCAGCAGCCGGGATGGCAGCTCCCCTGCACCCGGGATGGAGGGGCAGGGGCCACACTCATGGGACCGCGGCACCCGGCAAACAGTCACCCCGACCCTACCACGGCTCCACGCAGCCTCAAGGGAATCCACTGCCCACCCTGTCCCTCTGTCCCAGGCTGGGGTCACTGCAGGACCCACACACTGTGCAGCACCCCCGCCCCGAGCCCTGCCCAGGGAGGCAGACCCAGAGCTCCCACACACACGCAGGCCACGGCAGGTGCAGCAGGGGTGGGCCTTGGGGTGGCCCCTGCATCCTCAGGAGGCCCTGGGGGAACATGGGGCACCTGCTCCCTGTGCCCTCATTAGAGAGGGTATTTATTAACTTCTGTGCTCCTGGCCATTGACTGAATTCTTGTCTACATTATCAGCTCATGTAAATTCATTATCCTAACAGCTGGGAATAAGCTCCACTGCGTGAAGGCCAATGATGGATGAGAGCGCCGGGGCCGGGGGCGGCGCAGGAGGCAGGGAGGGCTCCCTCCGCGCGGTGCTGCTCTCCGACATGTGCACCTCGGCAGGACGGCGACCGGGTCATGTGGCCTCCCGGCCTTCTCATTTACATCACGTACAGCTGTCCTTCTCTGGACGGGGCTCCTGCCACCACCGGCTGCCACCCAAGCTCCCAGGAGCAGAGAGCCGCCACAGCAGGACACCCGGAGGTGAGATCCGATCGGCCCCGGCACCCCAGCTGGAGGGCCCGGGACGCCCCCGCAGAGCCCAGAGCCCCAAAGCCACTGGGCCACCGGCCCCCTCCTCTCCTGCTCCGCCCCCTCCCCAGCGCGGTGGTGTTTTAATCAATACTTTTCCTCTTCTGCCTACATTTCTAATAAGGCCAGCAGCAGCACAGAGCTTTAAAAAAAAAAAAAAAAGGGCAAAAGGAAAGAAAACCAAGTGCAGGGCCAGCCCGGCTGGCAGGGTGGCTGATGTTCTCTGCTCTCCGGAAACCCACCTTGTTCTGGTTCTTCAGAACAAACCCCATGCTCCGCAGCAGCAGGACTTAAGTGGGGGGAGGCCCCCCAACACGCCATTAACTATGGCCCCGGCCCCACCGCCCCCTCGACTCGGTGGCGGCGGGCGTATTAATCAGCACGCGGGCCTCCCGCCCGGCCTCCCGCAGACCCTATAATTACCGCTTCCTTTCATGGGCTCTACCCCGGCACCAGACCTCGGGCCTGCTCCCTCCGTGCTCTCTAATTACAAGCTAATGGCTGAGATGAATTTTCTGCTGGCTCCCGGTTCAAGCACCAGCCCGCCCCTTCCTCCTGACAGCCCCCCACCCTGGGGTAATTACACCCCGCGGGGCCAGCCGGCAGGGCCTCCCTGTCCTGCCCCAGGCACGCACGATCCGGATTGGGATTCTCCAATCACCCCTCTTGATCATTTTTCATTACCGCAGAAAGAAAGAAACGTTTGTGAGCAAACACAGCGCGTCCCTGGGGTCAGCGGCCCCGGCTCCCCGGCCCCCCGCCAGCCTCCTCCTCAGGGATCACTGCGCCCCCCCCCCCAAGGGGCGATGCTCCTGCAGCCCTGACAAGGCCGGGGTCACCCTGCCGAAGAGACCCGGTGGGTGGCTGCGGTGTGGGGTGCCATGTGATCATGGGAACCCGAGCGGCTTCATAATAAATTCATTATTATATTTGCCTTCGGCGTGTTCTGAGCTCACTCGCACGAAGCAATTTTTCTTGGGGATGGGGGTGGGGGAGTCAGGAAGGTTTTCCTGCTCCGGATGCGCAGGGTGGCCTGCTTAGGCCTAATGTTCTCTTTCGATTAAGGACAGTCCCCCAGGTTGCAGGTCTGTAAGGGGACTGGGGACTTTCTCTGTCCGAGTCCCAGAAGAGGACTTACTCCCCAAGGCTGCGGCCCCAGGAACTGGCGGACTGTGCCCGAGCCACTGCTGGCCGCAGGGAGCGGAGCGCAGGGCAGAGAACAGGTGGGGGGGCGGGGGCCACAGGAGACCCCGGCCCAGGAGCCAAGGAGAAACAAGGCAGCTCCCTCCTTGGGGACATGGCTGCCCCCTCCCCCACGCAGACCTGTCACTCAGCAGCGTGAAGTCACTTGGGAATGCCCAAGGCAGGGGCTCACGAGCTGCGCCAAGTGCCCTCCAGAGGCGCCATCGATGAGACAGGAGCCCACCAGGGCAAGCTGTTTCCAAAGCCCATCTCTGCTCTCTGGGGTCCCCCGACAGCCACCAGGAACCCCAGGTGGGGTTCAGCCTAGGTGGGGCAAGGTTTAGGGTTCTCTCGGCCCCTATCCCCCAGTGCCACGCTAGTACCGTGGGTGAGGGGCGTTCAGGAGAGACCCCCACACTCACTCAGCACTCGGTGCCCACATACCAGGTAACAGCACAGAGGTGTGGGCCGACGGGGCCAGAGAGGTGTCCGGAAGGAGTGGGAGCCACAAAACAGGTAGAAATGGGGTGGGCATGGGGTGGCACCCTGGTCTCCCCCAGAGCCGGCCAAAGATGATCCACAGGTTGAGGTTGGAGGCTGCAGAAGGCCGGGAGTCGCGGAGGCTGCGGGTGGAGGCACAGGACAGAAGTCGGGCAACAGATGGCAGCGACATTTGACAGCGATTACTCTGAGCGGCTGCCGCGTCTAGAGAAGCCTGGACACGGACAGATGAAGGGCTGCGCGCGGTGGGGGAGGGGGGGCAGCAGTCCAGAGGGGGCGGAGAGGCAGGAACCGCAGCATAGAGAACCGTATAGAAATAGTAAAGCCAGAGGAGACCAAGGGACAGGGTCAAGGCTGGAGCCCGGCGTCCGGGACCCCAGGAGGCTGTCCCCAGCAACGCGGACGGTCCTAACAGTTGCAGCAGACGCCGGACTGCTTGGCCCGGAGTTTCACAGCAACTGCATGAACAGGCCTCGGCAGGCGGCGAGGTCAGGGAGGCTGCCCAGGGTCCCACTGCAGACCAGCGCGGGAGCCAGAGCCAAGGACAAGGACGCCCCCAGCCAGCTGATCCCTCCCCACCCCGCACCCCGGCTTTCCCCACACCTCTGCTTCCTGGAGGTGGGTGGCCCCCGGGGGCTCCCAGGGCCAAGGAACCTCCCATGCAAATTTTCCCAAGTGGCCTGCCTCTGCCTCCCACTCTACAGATGGGTACACCAAGTCGGGGAGAGAGTGCTGCCCTGGCCTGCGGAGACCGGGACAACTGTTTAGAAAGTGCTAGCAAGAAGGAACTGGGCAGGGCCACTCACTGGGCTTGCCTTCCATTTTGCAGACCCCAGTTCTGTGACTGAAGGCCCCTGCGAGAGCACCCAGCTGGGTGCCAGACTCATTTTACACTCAGCATACAACCCTGGCCCAAGCACGAGGACGGATTCTGGGACCCCCGCATCTCCGCAGCTCTGGCAGGGAGCTCCTGGAGGGCATGTGGCCCAGATAACAACCCCGGATTAGGACCCTTTCATGTGCCTGCTGGCACCTGAGCTAACCAGGCCACCTCCGAGCTGAGTCTCACTCACAAAGGAGCCCTTTCAGTGGATGCCCAGAAGCACGGGGTGCAGGAAGCAGGCAGGGTCAGAGGTGTCCGGTGCAGAGGAGAGGTCCCGAAGGAGAGAAACCCAACCCAGCCAGGAGGCAGCCACTGAAGTTCTCCAACTTTCCATGGAGCAGCAGGTGGGGAAAGAGGCCAGGAGGGCAGGGGTCAAGGCCAGGTCCTCCTTCTGACACGGATAAAACCTACCTGGGCGGGGAGTGGGGAACAGACTTTGAGAAGCAGTGGGAAGAGGAAGCAGAGGTCATTGCTCTGCTAGCTGGGACCCTACTTCCTGCTCCCTCACTGTACTCAGGGTGGGGGCCAGGAGTCTGGGTGCTTCAACAGCTCCTGCCTTACCCCTCTGGGAAGGAAGGACAGAGAATACAAGAGCACTGTCCCTTCGATATAGAGTAGCTATTGACGAAAGCTGTCCATACGGGGCAGGCTGGGTCCTCCTGCAGCTCTACTCCTCAGGGCACTGGGTAGGTCCTCCGCCAACACAAGAGGGATGGAGGCACACCAGCCATATCCTCACATTGCTTAGCTGACCAGACCCGATGGGGCTAACGGTGATGCCCGGCATCCCTGCTCAGGCAGGCTGGCAAGCTTTGGGTCTCACTTGGCAGGACCACCCAGGAGCTGAGGCATGAAACTGGACTGCTGGGACTCCTGGGTGGCTGGCTCAGTGGTTGAGCGTCTGCCTTCAGCTCAGGGTGTGGTCTCGGAGTCCCAGGATCGAATCCCACATCGGGCACCCCTTGAGAAGCCTGCTTCTCCTTCTGCCTATGTCTCTGCCTCTCTCTTCATCTCATGAATAAATAAATACAAACCTTTAATTAAAAAAAAAAAAAAAAGAAAGAAAGAAAGAAAGAAAATGCTGGTAGGAAAACTGTGGTCTGAACCTCAGCTTCCGTATCAGTAATAGGATTGGGGGGGGGGCTAGATGCACTGGGGCAGAGGCTAAGCAGGCCTTCTTTGACCCATCAACCTGTCTTCATTTGGCCTGATGTCAAGCCATGTAGCTTAAATGTGAATCAACGGATATTTAAAAATGGAAGATTTTAAGTCAAGATGAAGATCCATAAAACAAGATCTTATAAAACAAGAAGCCACCAACCCAAAATCCTGAGAACAGCAGCTGTCCCAAGTCCCCACCTTTCCCTACTGTCTCAGGCTGTCCGGTTTGCTTGATGCAGGAGTGTGTCTCCCCAGGTCTGAAACTCCATGTGCTCAGGCAACGAATAGCATCTGTAGGAGCTTATCGATAAATGGGCACCATGGCCAGGACACTCAGCCCAGATGTTGTCAACACTGTAATTCCATCCTAATTCAGCAGTAAGAGGTCAGCCCCTCCACACTCTCAGATTTAGGGGTGACGGCCTGCCAGGAAGGTAGGCCATGATCTCGGCATGTGTCAACAGCAAGTGGGTTTCACTTGGCTCAAAGCCAGTGCACTCAAGCCAGGACCTGCCTCAAATCATAAAATTAATTTTTTTTTTTTTTTTAACAAAAGCAAAAAAAGTCCATTATCATAATGATCATAAGGGCAGACCAGACCCTCTCCTGCTGAATTCTGGATACAGATTTACCAAGTTCACAGGGACCCAGCAATTTGTGTGGCATCCACGAACACAGGTTAGAGAATCCGAGGGCATAGAGCTCTTTACGTACTGAACCCTGAGCAGTAACCCCTTTTCCCACCGTTATACACCTGGGTCAAAGGCAAATGAGGTATCAATACCCAGAAACCTCCAAGTTCTAATGGTACTTCCTCTTGGGCTCATCTACCATCTTCAAAGCCCAGTGTGCTACGCCTGGGAATCAGTAAATGCCAACTACCCTCCCCCTACAAAAAAAAAACACCAACTACCCTGTGACCAAAATGGGACCTCAGAAGAGGGCCATCAGGTAAAGGTTCCCACGACAGTCACCAGGAGCCACAGGCCGGGTTGGTCACCTTCTTCTGTCCACAACTGCCCTCCATCAACTGCTGAGAAATGGACTGTCCAAGCCTAAGTAATCCTTTCCTTCCTTAACATAAATTCCTCTATCATCTCAACTGGGAACCTGCAAGTTTCCTGTAATCCAAGCAGGATGCTGAGGCCCCAAACCAGCTCTCACAGGTGCCAGGCTTCACCCTCTGGGACCACAAACCCTAGCTGTCCCGGGTCACACAGTGACAAGCAGCCTGGTTGGCCCAGAGATCCACTGTGGGGGCAAGAGAACCTCTGAGGAGCAGGTGTTGGCTACATGAAGGGCCTTCTTCCCCCTGTAGGGTCAGCAAACGCCCTTGGAGGCCAAAGGTTGAGGGGTGGAGAGCCCACTCAGCCAGAATCAGGTACATAAAGTTCCCGGCTGCTGCTGGTGGGCAGAAGCGCCATCCCAACACACGCAGCTGGAGTTCAAGTCTTTCCACGTCAGCTTTCCCTTCCTGGCACCTATCCCCTAGGCCAGCCCTGTGTCGTGAACACACCGGGGTGGGGGTGGGCACTTAGAGAGTGTGGCCCAGATGCTGCTGTTAACAGGAGCACAGCACCCCGAGGTACACGGAGCGCCCTGGCTGTCTGAGCGTGGGCAGGGATCCCCTGCCAGATAGAGCACAGTACGAGGAAGGACACAACACTGTCCTACCAGTCTCACCTTGGAAACCAGCTATCGGGTTAAAATGCACCGCCTGTGCCCGAGTGACAGGCCCCCAGGGTCCGGCATCCCTAGGAAGGCCTCCAGTCTCACAAAGCCATAGAAGACCTTGTAGGCAAAACCTGCAAGATGCAAAATGTCTTATGGGCTCAGAAAGGCAAGGCCTGGGCATTAATCTGATTTAAAACCTATAATCTCAGCCCACTCCTCCAATCCCCCTCTGAGCTCAAGCAGGGCTGACCAGAAATCCTTAAGAGACCATCCATCTAATTGGGGCCCAGGGTTAAAGGGGGAGGGGGTGCCAGGCATTGCATGGGGGCTGATACTGAGCTTTCCTATTAGTTTCCTAATAGTTTCCTATTACATTGGGACAACCAGCACCCCCGCCCCCACACGAGGTGGCAGGGAGCAATCAGAAGCCCCTGGAGGTTCCCAGGCAGCTAAAAACTTCAGCTTTACTTATTCAACTTTGTATCTTCCAGGCTGGCTACCCTCTAGTGAATGAACCTCCCTCCACCCCCATACATGTAAAACAGTAACAATAACGCACAGATAGATGCAAGCTCAGAATTCAGCAACATGAACCTCCTCCCACCCCTTGGTTTTGTTCCTTCTCCACCAATAACCAGCTACAGGATGCCAGGCAAGCACGGGCACATGTGGGGCCCCTAGATATCCTAGCTAATGGTCAAATGGGGATCCGCCCTCCCTCATTCCAGGCCCTCCTCAAGGGAGCGTCAGACGGTGACAACACAGTCCGTGCCACATGTCACATGAAGGCCTTCGCAGCACTCCCCCCACCCATGGCAGGCTGGGTGGTATGCCAGCTGGTGCCCTGGCTCACCCCATAACGCTCGGGGTCGGCACAGAGGAGGCCCTGCCCACCCCACCTGGAGGCCGGGTCCTCCTCAGCTTGACACATAGATTTTCCTTTGGGACGGCTTAACCTATCCAACGTCAATACTGCCCTGACCAGAAGCTCACAGATCGATTCCTTTTATTGCTGCCTGTGGCCACAGACCCACCATCTGAGCACAGGGAGGGCAGGCCAGGGGAGGGGCTGCAGGCGGCTGAAGAAAGGGATGCGCACACGCAGGGTTCAAGACCAGGCGGGCAGGTGGGGCCCTAGCACCCGCCTGGAGATCAGCACGGGCTGACCTGGCAAATGGAGCTTTTGAGTCTCGGTGGGAAAAGTGCAACCACTCTCACCCCTCCCCCCCCAAGCACTGCAAGGCCAGGTGGGTTTCATGAATTAAAACACCAGGACCATCGAGGAAATGATGTGGTTTCTTTAACAAACCCTCACACGAGCTCTCCACACCAGGCACCACCCCAAGCTTTAAGGAGAAAGGATTTGATCTCCAAGCATCCTAGGATGCAGGTGTTCTCACCTGTCATCCAATTCCAAAGGAGGAGACCCAGAGGTCAAGTACACAGGACCACAGGGCTGGAGAGGTGGATGCTAACACCCTCGGCAGGTGCAGTAAAAGTGATGCAGACGCTCGCTGGGGGCTCACCTAGGGCCTCCAAGGTTGTCAGCTCCTCCGGCCAGTTGCCCATTCAGGGGCAGGTGCCGGGCATGCGTGTCCCCCGAATCCACAACATAAGGGAGGCCTGTGCGCCCCCATGGTACAGATGGGAAACAGCTGGAGGGCTGCCCCACACCCGGCTCTGGCAGCCCCAGAGCCACTACAACGTGCAACTCCTCACACATATGTCAAGTTCTCCAGCTGGAGGAACCCGTTCCAGGATCGGAAGGCTTGGCCGGAGCTCTGGACAGGCACAGAAGCCATCCGTCCAAACACAACTCTGCATTTGAAGGGCCCCTTAGGAGTAGAGCTCACAGCTCACCCGGGCAAGGGAAGGGGAGTTACCTTCAGGATTTTACCCCAGGTTAACACAGGGCTCAGTGTCATCCAGCGACCAGGTGATGGTTCTCTCACCCAGTCAGGTGAGGGTCTCTGGCTCCCTAGGGCACCTCATCCAATTCTGGGGCAGAGGACACACTCTGGTTTCCTGAGGAAGGACTCCAATTCTCCTTAAAAGGACTCAGTCCAGGGGCACCTGGGCAACTCAGTGATTGAGGGTCTGCCTTTGGCTGAGGTCATCATCCTGGGGTCCTAGGATCGAATCCCGCATCAGGCTGCCCATAGGGAGCTTGCTTCTCCCTCTGCCTATGTCTTGGTCTCTCAAGAATAAATGAATAAAATCTTAAAAAAAAAAAAAAAAAAAAAGCCTCAGTCCACCTTCCCCAAGGGCAGAAATCCCTTCCCAGCTGCCCGCTCCCCCACCAGAAGGCACTTGTAGCTCAGTTCTGATTGCACACTGCAGTCACATGGGGTGAGGGTAGGGGTTGGGGGCTATGAAATACAGACCTCTGGGCCCCTCTTCTAGAAACTGGGCTTAATTGGCCACAGGTCGACCGGGGGGTTTAGGTTCCCCCAGTGATTCAAAAGTACCGCCAAGAGTGAGTCCCCCTAATCAGAAGGCTTTCTGCTTCCCACCCCACCTCCTTCAACTAAGTCACACCCCTCAAGATCCCCAAATCCCACTAGGGCCCACATAGCCTGGAGTCCACCCAGATCTCTCTCCCACAGATGCCTGCAAACACTTGACCCCCTCCCCCTAACCTGCAGTCCCCTTCCTTCCAAGGCCCGGACCCGCATCCCACGCTCCCCAGAGGCTGCTTTCACTTCCCCTGGCCCCACGGTGGCTTCCCCTCTGAACTTGGGAACATGCTCAAGGCATCAAGAAGAGAAGGGCAGGGGGGCTGGTGTCAGGGACCCTCGGGTGCGGAGCTGCCGGGAGAATCCCAGGCAGGACCTGGGCCGAGCAGGGCCGCCGCGTGGTGGGGTCCTGCCGGAGGAGCTGAGGTGGAGGCCAAGAGACAAGCGGCGGGTGGAGGGGAGAAGCTGCAAAAGCAAGATTAAAAGGCCCCCGGCGCGCGTTTTGGCAGGCGTGCAAAGGGCTGCTCTGGGCGCGCTCCTATGTTATCTGTCCCTACACCTCCCAGCAACGAGCGCCGGCTGGGTTCATAGGAGGCGCTCAATAAATTCTCATTGACAGGAACACTCTGAAACGTCACCTCCCGCCTGTGGCCTCGACTGGGAGCAGGGCCAGCGTGGGGAAGTGAAGCCGGGAGCTCGGGGGCCCCCGCTGCACTGAGAGAGGGAGAAATTCAAGCAAGACGGCCGGTCTCCAGCACAGAGGCCAAGCTGAAATGTCACCGGGAACACAGACCCTGCAGGTTACAAACCAGCTCTCCCAGCACACCAGTGACGGGGGGCAGGCGGCCTCACGCAGCCCTGTGGCTTGGAGGCTGCTCGTGTTGCCATAACAAAGATAATTAACGTGCTACCACCCCACCCCAGCCCAGTGTGGACTTCGAGTAACCCAAGCTGGGAATTCCAAGCCTTCAGATGGGGCCAGGAAAAACCGGCCTTGCTGGCTGATTCCACAAGCCCCTACGAGTCCCTGGGGCAAGAAGAGAGGTAGCAGCCAGGTCTTACTCACCTGCATTCTTCTGGAGAAGTAGGAGCCACCAGCACCCACCCCTGAGGTTGGGGCGGGGGGGGGGGGGGGTGTAGAGCACAGAGGCCCCTCCTTCTCCAGAGCTTGGTTGGAGGGCACCACCTCCCCAAGGGTCAAGGGCAGTTAGGGAGAAGTCAGCAGGGAGGTCTCAAGTTTGGAGCTGCAGGACTCAGGTCCGCCACCGAGTGGCGCTGTGTTGACTTTACTCTGGTGCCTCTGGGGCGAGTTGTGGCGCCCAGGGGCAGGCGTCTTCGGCTTTGAAACCCCAAGGCTCAGTGGGATCTGCAACCCCGGAACTTCCCCAGAGACAGGAAGTTATTGGCCGCCACAGGACGGTTCTGCAAAGCCCACGGGAGGTTCCCGAGGGGTCCTCTTCCCGCTGTGTGCTCTGGCACCGCTCACCCCCAAGTCTGTCTGTCCGTGTCCCCCCCCCCCCCCCCCCCCCCCGCTCCACCCCTGCGTCAGGGGGCTGGTCCCCAGCTCCAGCCTGCACATTAGAATCACCTGAAGGGAACTTGAAGCATTTTCTCGTCTAGGGCCAGGAACTCAGAGGCTGTGGCTTAACTGGGTTTGAGGAGACCTGGTCACTAGCAATTTTAGAAAACCAGGCTTGGAAATCTATAAACCCTTTTTCATCGTTGACAAGCCAGGATTCCAAAAGCTGTGCCCAACAGGTCAGGGCCCGCACCAGAGGGCAGCCTGCTGCCTTGTCTGGAGCCTGGCCCCACAGATAGGACGGTTGAGTGGAAGCAGGACGGGCCTCCCACCCCAGGCAGGGCTGATCCTGGCTTGAAGCCCCAGCGGCTCACCGGCTCCCAAGGTTCACAGAAAGAAAACCTCCAAGTGTCAAAACCCTGCTGGCTCTGGTTTCCGGCTTTCCCCCTTCCTGGCTATGCCATCTACTCCTGCTTTGAGACAAAGTGACAAAAGCCAACCCAGCACTGGCCATCAGGCACCTCCCCAGCCCTTTCAAGCCAGGGGTCAGGACTGGGCGTACACAGGCTGCTGAGAAGTATCAACGCAGCTGCTTTTGCAGAGCCAGGCCTGCCGGCTTCCTCGTCCACCTGGGCGGGGTGCAGACTCCCCTGCGAGGCAGGCAGCTGGGATGACACACACAGCCTGCCAGTCGGAGCCTGCGCCCAGGGCCCCCTCACCTGTGGCGTGGCCTTGGCTGAGTCAGGCGGCAGCCTGAGCCTCAGGTCCCGCCGTCCCTGCCGGTGGAGGCGGCCTGTAAACACAGGGTGAGCAACTTTTCCCTGCCCCAAGCTTAAGTAACGCTGGAGATCCAGAAACCGGCCGCTCACCTGGGGCTCCCCCCACCCCCACTTTCCAGTCTTTGGCGGGGAGGGCACAGAATCCCAGGGGACAGGAGCTAGTCAGCCAAGCAGGCTGAGCACCCCACCAGGACCTTCTGGCCCACCATCCCCGCCTCCTGGAAATCGGCTTAGGCCTGGAGGTTCCCACCCAGAGTGGCTGGGCCTTTTGTCCCGGCGCCTTCACAAAAGCAGTCCTTTTTTTCATCTGGTGGTCTTGCTTTTTTTGTTTCCAAACCCAACCTGTGTGGGCCCCAGATAAGGCACTGCAGGGGTTAACAAGAGTTTAATGTATTTTAGATGCACTTTGCAGACAAAGGCTAGTTTACAAAACAACAGCCCGATGGACTCCACTGGCGACGGGAGCCCCCACCCGGCCGGGGGCCAGCAGGTGCTTCCCCTCCCGGCGGCGCGGAGCCCTCCAGACTTAGAGCTGGCACCCTGGCAACGAGCCCCCAGACCCACCAAGTCCGGTGGGGGAGGTAGTGGGGCGTCTCTGCCCCCCAGTCCAGAGAAACCCCTTGTCCCCAGGACCTGCGCCGGGAGCCTCCGCGGCGCACTCTCAAGTGGTCCCCTCGTCCCCACCCGGAGCGGCGGAGGGCGAGCCCGACTCCGCTCCGCCTCCACGAAGGGAATTTAATTAGCCTGCTGGAGAGGCGGGCGGGCGGCCGAGGAGGTGTCTCTGGTGCTGCAATATAATTGAATCGGCTCCACTAGGTCGGGCCGCTCGCCGCCCATCAGCGCGGCCGCGGGCCCAGGGGGGCTGGGGGCGGGGAGGCGCATCCAGGCGGAGCAGGAAGGGCCGGGCGGGGAGAAAGGGCAGCGCGAGTGGGGGGCGGCGGATGCAGTCGCCCTCCCACCTCCCAGGCCGGGGCAGCCATCTTCGGCAGGAGGAGGGGCAGGGGCACCGTTCGGGGGGCAGCGGGCCCCGGGCGCGCCCTTGGGCGGCGGGGCGTGGGGGTCGGAGCCCCGGGCCGCCTGCAGCCCCGCCCTCCCGGCGGCCTCCCCCGCTCCGGGGAGGGGGAGGGGGAGGGGGAGCGAGACAAAAACCCGGGCCGCGCGGCCCCAGCGGCCGAGCTCCGCCGCGCGCCCCCCGCCCCGCCCCGCCCCGCCCGCTCGGCCGCCGCCGGCACCTGCCGCGGGGGTGCACGGCCGCCCCCCGCTCCCGCTCCCGCCGCCGCCGCCGCAAAGTTTTTGCCCCGGCTCCCGAGCGTCGACAGCTCGCCCGGGCCCCCCGCCCCCGCCCCGGGCCCCGGGCCAGGCCGCCCGGGTACGACCCGCGCGGGAGGGGGAGGGCGAGGGGGCGGGGGCGGGGGGGGCTCCGGGCTCCGGCCTGCCCGCTCGGCTCTTATCGCCGCTCGCACTCCGGGGAAGTTACCGGGAGCCGTTGGCGGCCGCCCCCGCGGAACCCGCGAACTTGGCAGAGGCGGGGCGCGGTGGGCGGTGGGCGCCGGGGCCCGAGGACCCCCCCCCCCGGCCGGCGGCGCGCTCACCTTTCATGCCCGGGCCCCGCAGCTCCGCCTCGGCTGACACATGCTGGAGCCACCGTCGCCCAGTGTTTGTCTAAACTGCTTATCTCACCCGGGGCTGCGCGGCGGCGGCGGCGGCGGCTCGGGCCCGCTGGGGAGGTGGAGCTTCCGGGGCCCCGGCCAAGAAACACCTGCTGCTGTCGCCGCCGCCGAGGACACACCCAAGCGCAACGCCGCCCACTCCCGGGCCACTGGCTCGCTCCCGGCTCCCTGACCTCAGCCGGCGGGAGGTGTCGGGTTTCAGCCGCAAACACACACGCGCGCGCGCACGGACGGGCGCCCGGGTGCACCCGCGCGGGCACACGCCCCCCCCAGCCGGGCGGCCAGGTGAGCCGAGGACACCAGCAGGTAGGGGAAGTGCCACCCTCCGGGTCCCGGGGGCCCCTGGCTCGCCCGCTCGGGGCTTCCGGATAACAGTGGCGTCCCAGACCCAACGCTTGACTCCAAAAGGAGGCCCCGCCACGCGAGCAGAGCCCTTGCAGGTCTGGTGACCGCCGCGCCCCGGTGCCTACAACAGTGTGTGGCAGGCAGAAGGCTCAATAAAGAGTGGAGAAACGCACATGTTCCAGAGCACTTGGGGAGGATAACTTTTTGGAGCTGGTGTGCGTGTCGGCGGCGGCGCGGGGGGGCAACGCAAGCCCGGCTGTGTGCAAAGCTTACCCTCCCTACCCCACCGCCCAACATTCGTGACCTCACTGCCCCAACTTGAAAGGGTTGATGGGGAACGACTCGAGCCTCTGCGCCTTCCTGCCAAAATTCTAGGAACTACCCCCTCCGGTGGTTCTGTAACTTTTGGGAGGCCACACGCGGGGGGCAGTTCTTTCAAGAACCCACGTCTCCGAGGCTGGGGAGTCCACGGAGGCGCCGCTCCACCAGGGGGATCATTAAGTAGCTGGGGTTGCGGTCAGAGGCGAGGCCGCCCGCCTCCAGAAACTGGCACGACCCACTGGGCCTCCGGCCCCAGCGCAGCGCCTCCCCGTTCCTGGCACCCCCCCACCCCCCACCCTACCTCACCCAGGCACTTGACAGACTGGAATGACTCAGGGAGCGTCCTGAAATTCCTGGGCACCCACAGGCGGCAAGACGAAGGACTGCGGGCCCCAGCCCCCCCCCCCCGCTCCGCCCCGCCCCCACCGGCGCCCGCCGCCGCCTGCGAGCCTGGAGCCCACCCCCCGCGCCGCCCGCGTCTCCAGGAAGCGCCGGGTTAATGGGGCACGCCTCGCCCGACGCCCCTGGCCTCGGCGCATTCCGGCGCCCCAGGGTCTGACCCCGCGCGCGTCCCAAGCTCCCGGCACTGCGGCGATGCCCCGGGGTCTCTCCCCGTACATCCTCTTTTGAAAACTCTCTAATCTCCAGCTTTCATGCTGTTGAGCCTGGAGGCAAACCAGGACCCCCACCTCCAGGCAGCCGCCCCAGCGCCGCGCGGCGGGTTTCAACTTTCGGACCCAGGTGCCAGCCCGCGCTCCTGCCAGCCCCAAACCTGCCCCGGGACATGCCCGCGCCGCGCTTGGCAGGCGCGCACGCTGCCGTCCCCGCGGGCTCGGCCTCCCCCGCCTTCCTCCCTCCCTCCTTCTCCCGCTCCCTCCCTCCCCGCGCCAGCCCGGATTGCGATGGGAGGGAGCGCTGGGCGCCTGCCACCCCCCATCCATCTGTTCCAGATGACGCTGGCGGGCCTGGAGCATTCGGGGCCCGCGCCAGCGGGGAGCCGAGCCCGCCTCTGTGCCCGCTGCGGGGCGAGGGGAAGGGCCCCGAGGGCGCCCCCAGGCCACCCACTCCCCTGGTCCACCTTCGACCTCGCGCCAGCTAGGCTGCGCGCGGGTCGCCACCCCCGCCTTGCACAAGGCTCCTGGCCGACCACAAACGAAAAGGGAAACGGACCGGCGAGGCCGGGCGGGGGCCGTTACTGGCTCCTACCTGCGGGCGCCGGCCACCCTAACAGGGCGGGGGGGGGTGTTGGGGGGCGCTTCCCCCCTCACCACCTGCCTCCTCTGGGCCGCGCCTCCCTCCTGCGGGCCTCAGCCTTCGCGCGACACTTTAGGCACCGCAGTGTCTTCGCAGCGCGGTCACTTCCACCCAGCAAGGGCCGGCGATTCACCGAAGCCCAGGCTGCCGCGTCGCGGGGGAGGGGATGCCTCCATCCCCGCCGGGACACCCAGGCGGGGGCAGGGGAGGGAGGAGTCAGGAGGGAGTTCAGCAACAGGCCTGGGGCCTTAAAAACAAAATTAAAGACCTCTGGGGCAGTTCTAACCCTTTCCCACCAGAATTTGGGGGGCGAGGGGGAGAGGCGGGGAATAACATGCAAATGAACTCGCACCTGGCCAGGTATCTCCTCCCACCTTGGACTGCCAGGACCTCCAGGCCAGCCTCCAAATACCTCCTACCAGGACAGACATCAAGCTCGCACTTCCCTTCAACCCCGGGAGGGAGAGGACTTAAGTTCTTCCACCTGTTTGAAGAGGACCACGAATAGCTCAACAAAAATTGGTGCCATGGCCCCTGCAGGTTATCATTTAGCTGGTTTTTAGAGTTGGCAGATCCGTCCCTTGTAGACATGTGGTTCCACTGGATTGCGAGACGGGTGGTCTGATCCCGTTTCACAGATGAGGAAGTTGAGGCCGAGAGCCGCTCACGGTCACGTGGGCCCCGCAGCAGCGGGAGCGGGGCCTGGAGCTGCTCACACCTGGAGGCTCCGGGCGGGCACCTCCGCGGAGGCCAGCGGGGCGCTGCAGGAAACTGCCGCGACCACCGGGGGGCAGCAGCGGGCTGGCGGAGGGCCTCGGTGTGGCGGTGCTGGCGGCCGCCGGGAGGGCTGGCACGAGGGGGATAGATGACACTCACTGTCAGTGCGCCCAGCTCGAGGAAATTAGTAATCCGGGAGCACGGCCTCCGAGTCTGAGGGTGGGAACTGCTCTCCTGCAGCCCGCGCTCCTCGCTAACGAGGTTTGTAGCCTGACTCCTAATTTCCCGCCACTCGGGGCTCAGGCTGGCGCTCCTCCATTTCCCTCCAGGCGCTTTCTTTCTCTTTCCTCCTCAGCAGCTCCCACCACGCAGCCTTCCTGGGCAAAGTGCTGCCTCCCTGGACCTCCTCTCCCTCATTGCTATTTGCCCGGAAACAGAAGGCACGGACAAAAGGTTCAGGGTAAAAGGGCAAGGTGCCAGAGCCGGTCCTAACAGGGCGACATGGGGACACCTGCCCAGACACTGTGTACCAGGGGCAATAGGACACAGATACGTGCTTGCCTGCACCCTCGGACCCCTGCCCCGCTGAACTGTGCCTCCTGGTGCATGAAGCAGGGGTTCCTAGGGCCCCCACCTGGCTCTGAACACCTACTCAGATGGATACCTGCAAATCCCACCCTGCCTCCCTGAGCCTGGAACCTGTGACACCCGCACAGCGGAAAAGATGAAAAAGCCTCAGTCAAGGAGAAGCCGCAGGGGCCCCTTAAACCTACCCCGGCCCCAGACTTCTCCCAGCAATGGAGAAGGGAGTTCATGATGGAGAGGCCCAGAAGGCATCCACTAGAAAGAAAAGGGGTGCCTCTCAACACGAAGGTGGGCAGTCAGCAAACTCACCAAGCGCCAGCTCTGCGGCACTAGCTTTCCCAGATCCAGACCTGAAAGTGCCGGGCCCAGCGCTCTCAGCTTGCTGCCCTCAGAGACCATGCAACAGACACCAGCAGCAAGGTGCAGGGGGGGCTTCAGGAGAGCAAGGAACAAGAAGACAGGTCGGTAGGTTGGGAACTTAGCCCACTACCACCAAACGTGCAGCTCCTTGGGCCAGGTGAGGTTCCCAGGAGTGTAGGCACCGAGTCCCAGACAGGTGCCAGCCCCTGGTCTGTGATAGGCCCACGACACCCTGGAGGGAATCCTGCATCCTTGTGGGGTCAGCAGGAGGCACAAGTAGCATCCTGCGCTCAGATCAGGTGTTCCCAGCACACAAGGACACCACCGTCACATGGCCACGGGTGCCTCATTCAGCATCTGTATCAGCAAATAAGCGTGAGGGACCTGGGCATCGATGTAGGTGGAAGGGGTATGGCTTTTGCCATTTACCAAATACCCACCGTGTGCCCAGACAGCTCAGCCTGGGTCTTGCAAGGTGGGCCGTGTGACCTCCATTACAAAGTCTGGTTAGGAGACCAGAGGAGGCTAATTAACTTGCCAAGGGTACACAAATTCAATTCAAGCCTGATCCAGAGTCCGGCTGTCTGCCTATACCTGGCAGCATGTGTCTGTAATTACCTGCTGCAGACACACCTGGGGGGTTGGGGGTACCCATCACCCCCAGCCTGACACTGGGAATTTGAGCAGCCTCTCAGCGCGAGTGGCCCACCCTCCCTGAGGCGACCAGCCCAGGGGTGTCACAGAGGGTCCCACTGGGAGCACCAAGGTCTGCTGGGCAGGGGGTCTGCACAGGTGCCCCCTCCACCTACATACAGCCTGCCCGGTGGCCAGACCCCCACCACTTAACACCAAAGTTCTCTTTTTCCAGCCAGCACTGCCCAGGAGTCTCTCTCTTCATCAAAGCTGGGCTCAAATCTTATCTCTTCCAAGGCTTTTCCCATCCCCGCCTCTGGAATTCATCCCTCTAGGCTCTGGGTCCCACAGGGCAGTGGGTCTTAGACAAAGAGGGGGAGGGGATCTGTGTGTGAGAAATACAGAGCCCCGGACTGGGCCAGGAGGGACCTTCTGGAACAGGCTGGGAGAGGGAGTATTGGGGAGAGGGGGAAATGGTGGTTGGAGCCCCGAGCTACCCCTTGCCCCCCCTGCAAGGCAGCCTAGAGGGCAGAGGGACTCCTAGCCTCAGTGACCGGCCCCAGCCCCCAGGAACCACCCCACCAGCTCAGCCTCCACGCCGATCTGCCGAATGGGTAAATGGAGTCAAGGAGCTGCAGCGGAGGGGGTGAGGGAAGGACGCATGTCCCCCCTACTCCCATCCGTGGGCCCTGCGGAGGGCAGAGCCAGCTCCCCCGGGGGTGCTGGGGGGCGACCCGGCCCCCAACGCCCTCCCGGCCGGCTCCGGGGTGTGGGGGGGCAGCAGCAAGGGTTAAAGCCCGGCCAGCTCCCCGGGCCGGGGTGACGGGAGCCTGCCTCTTAACCCCGGGCTGCCCCAGCACTTCCTGCCCTCGCCCAGCCTCCAAGCTGCACTCGGCACACAGCTGCACTCCCTTACAATCAGTTAACAGCTGTTTTGCATAGATTTTCAATTCTAATTGCCTCGCTTTGTGAGTGCCGCCGAGCCCCGGTGAATGGGGAAGCCGCCGCGCGGCTAGGAAGCAGGGAGGGGACCCTCGCCGGGGACTTAAAGGAAGCCAGTGTGCGCGGGGCGGGCCGCCTTTATTTCTTTTAAATAAGAAAAGAACACCCCAGCCACTAACAGCCCCCGCCCCGGCTCCTGCCTCTCCCCCCGGAGCCCGGGGTCTGAAAGGGACCCCCCACCCCCCGCCTCCCGGCCCCAGTGCCCTGGGGGTGGCTTCCAGCCCCGCCCGCCGCGGGAGCGCGCCCCTCCCCCAGCCCCAGGCTCCCCGGTACCCAGATATGGGAAGCTAATTGGACAATAAAGTTGAGCTGCAAGGAAACGCGCTCTCTGGAGACAGCTGGCATCTATAAAAGAGAAATATTTGCATTTAAAACCTTTAAACTTTATACGGCGGGGCCAGGCCAAGGCAGGGGGAGGGGGTGGCCGCTGGAGGGGGGCAGCGACTCCTGGGGTCCGCAGGAGGCTTTTCTGCCACCGCTGATACCGCCCCCCCAGCCCCTGTGCCCCCCACTACCTGCGAGATGCCCGTCGCCCAGCGCCCGCCTGGGTGGCCCCGCCTCCGCGGGTCAAGCACGAACCATCCTAGCTCTACCCCAGCTCGGGAGCTCGGCCTTCCCTTCCCAGCTGAGCACCCTGGGCCAGGGTCCCCCAGCCTCGGGGTGGGCCTGGCCGACCCGCTGCCCATCCCCCAGCCACCTGGGCCGGGCCTCAGGCCCCGCTCCACAGCCGTCCCTCCCCCTGGCCACTGGATGAGGGAGGGAAGCGCCCCCCAACCGGCTGCAGCTTCCGGAGAGAGGACGGTTTGTGGCAGGGAGGCCCCCCCCCATGCGCGGTGGCCTGGCGCCTCCCGAGCACCCTTAGCGCCCAGCTGTGCCAGGGCACTTGACCCCTTCCGCATTCAGAGCCCTCAGGGGAGGCACCCCAACCCCCAGCCCCCACCCCCGGTCTGGGTCTGGATGGGAAAACAGGCGCAGAGACATCGCCCTGCTTTCCAGGGGTGCCCAGGGCACCTCCTCCTCCTTCACACTGCTGTCTGGGCTGGGGGGTGCGGGTTTCATTTCCTGGCTTGCCTACTTCCCATTTTTCATATTTGAGAGAAACCTGGCCACATTTTCCTACTGTCAACATTTGTGATGTAAAGCAGGAGAGAATATGTTCCTGAGTGGTCTTATTTTAGCAGGCTTTTAGGAAATCACAGAGCGCTCAGGATCCCCAACTCCGAGGCCCATCTACCTGGCAGGCCTGAACCCTGCGACAGGCACATGCTCCCAGCCTCTGCCTCCCAAGGCGGGAGCGGAAGCTTCTGGGGCGGGGATGGGGTGGGGGGTGGCCCAGAATGGCCAACAAGCAAAAACCCCACCAGGAACATGCCACCCCCACCGTCCCGTTTACAGTGGTGTCAGGCGGAGCGTTCTTCTCATCACCCCTGCTCTCATCAGGAGCAGACAGTCCCAGCAGTGCCACTTGGATCAGAGGCCACCAGTGTCCTAGGCATTCAAGGCTACAGATGGGCTATCTTTACAGCTTCACCTTCCTCCAGAGCCACTTACCTGCTTCCACACCCCCAGCAGGTTTTTCTGCCCTCTCTTCCTAAACATAACCTCCTGGGCATCTATCTTTGCATTAACCTCATTCAATGCTCATACAGAGGGCAAACTGCCCAGGGCACATGCTTGCACTGGGGAGGGACTTGAGTTTGGGGGCTGAGGATCTGAGACCCTGAGGCCAGAAGCACCGGCCTGTGTAAGCCTGCATGACCAGCGGCCTCACCCTGCACCTCACATCAGTGCCTGTTGTGGACAGGCAAGCAGTGCACCCCCACCCCAGTTTTCATGAGGCCTCAACAGGATAATAAACTAGAAAGAGCCTTGCACCGTGCCGGGGCCACAGTGGCAGCTCCACAGAACTGCTTACGTTTGGTGTGAGGAGGAAACTGGGGGAAGGGCAGATGCAAACAAGTCATTTTAGGAGGAAGCACTTCTCAGATGCGTGGGAGTGCACACCAGCATGGGGGGCACCCTCCCCCCAATCAGGCCCCGTGGGGAG
Source organism: Canis aureus (assembly GCF_053574225.1). NCBI lineage: Eukaryota > Metazoa > Chordata > Mammalia > Carnivora > Canidae > Canis > Canis aureus. The sequence goes on along the minus strand of NC_135613.1, from coordinate 21,943,880 downwards.
GCAGCACTGGCCTGGCATGCTCTCTCCTGCAGGTCCTGGCAGGAACGGCTCTCCCTGTGCCCACACACAGGAAAGAGACCTTCGGGAGCCCCATCATCACACACCATGTACCTGTGCTGGCCTCAGGGTTAGTCCTGCTGGCAGCTCTCCTGTAGGGTCTGTGTAGCCACGACAGACACTGGACACCCAGGTCTCTTGGTTTTGCCTTTTTTTTTTTTTTTTTTTTAAACATTCGTAGCACCTAGTCAGCACTCCCTTCCCCAGATTCATCTTTAAAAATCCCCTGACCTGGGCACCGAGGTGGCTCAGTCAGTGAAGCATCTGCCTTGGGCTTAGGTCATGATCCCAGGGTCTTGGGATGGAGCCCATCAGGCTCCCTATTCAGCGTGGAGTCTGCCTCTCCCCCTCCCTCTGCTTCCAGCCTCATGCTCATTCGATCTCTCAAAGAAATCAAATAAAATATTTTTAAAAGATTTATTTATTCATTAAAAAATAGAGATGCAGAGAGAGAGAAAGAGAGAGAGGCAGAGCCACAGGCAGAGAGAGGGAGAAGCAGGAACCTGATGCGGGACTCGATCCCGGAATCCCAGGATCATGACCTGAGCCAAAGGCAACCGCTCAACTGCTGAGCCACCCAGGCATCCCTAAATAAAACCTTTAAAGATAAATAAAAAATAAATAAAAATTCCCCAACCCACCCAGATGTCCCTACGCAGATGAGTGGATGAACAAATGTGGTCTAGCTACACCAAGGAGTATTTTCCAGTATTATCCAAAAAGAGCAGAGTCCTGATGCAGGCCACCTCACGGTGTATCCCAGGGGGGCACAAAAACATACGTGCACACACACGCATGTCCCAGGCAGTGTCATTCATTAGCAGCCAGAGGCATAAATGACCTGACTGTCCATCAGCCAATGTACGTATTTTAAAATCCTATGGGCTAGCCACACAATGGAATATTACTCGGCCATGAAAAGGAGGGTATGCTGACAGGCAATACAGCACAGATAAACCCTGAAAGCAGCGTGCTGGGGGACAGAAGCCGGTCACAAAGGGCCTTATCACGTGACTCCACCCACAGGAAATCCAGAACAGGTGGAAACAGAGGCACAAAGTCCATTACTCACTGCCAGGGGCCGGGGGTGAGGAAATAGGGAGTGTGTGCTGGGGGGGATAGGATTTCCATTTGGGGAGAAAAAAACGTTTTGGACCAAGACAGAGGTGGCGATTACACAACTTCATGAATGCATTCAATGCTTCTGAAGGGTTCGTTCACTTTTTTTTTTTAAGATTTATTTATTTATTTATCAGAGAGAGAGAGAGAGAGAGAGAGAGAGAGAGGCAGAGACACAGGAGGAGGGAGAAGCAGGCTCCATGCTGGGAGCCCGACGTGGGACTCCATCCCAGGTCTCCAGGATCACACCCTGGGCCAAAGGCAGGCGCCAAACCGCTGAGCCACCCAGGGATCCCCAGTTCATTCACTTTTAAACAGTTAATTCTGTGTTATGTTAATTCTACCTCAAATTTTAAAAAACATTCCAAGCCAAAGCCCCCTTGCTTGGCCCGGGAGGCGGAGGGCAGAGCCAGGGTTTTGTGGAGAGCCCCCCAAGCAGGCACCACCTGGAGACAAGCATCCCCTGGAAACTCCCTTTCACGCAGAGATTCCAGAGAAACCACTGCTGCTCACGCTTATTTTGCTTCCAGGGGATTTGCCCACCACCAGCCTCCCACGCCCTCACACGCACACACACACTCAGCGCTGTCTCTGCAGACCCGACCTCTGAGCCCTGGAGTAGGCTTTCACCGGGGCCCGGTTCGCCTGTCAACAGTTCCTGGCTCCAGGGGGAGCACTGAGCCGCGGGAGGCACACACCTGTCTCCAGGAGAGGCACACACCTGTCTCCAGCAGGCTCCTGCCACCTGGCCACCCCTGGCTGGAAAGAGGCCAGCTGGGATGTGGGCAGGCCCGGGGGGGGGGGGGGGGTTGGCAGGGGAGGCTAGACCCGCTGGAGGTCACTGGTGGCAGGGGAGCCCTCTAACCCAGACCTGAGGCCAGCGTGGGCCCCACCTATGGGGCGGCAAGAGCGCTCCCAGGACCCCACGCATTTACTGCGTGGAGGCCACTTCCGTCTTCTGCACCTGGATGCCCAGTAGACACAGAAACCTGGGTGGTTCCCTCTACAGCTTCTCGGGAACAGCCCCACTTTGTAAAAAATTAACCAGCCACCTTTGCGCTGGGTGAGGGGCTTCCTCCCCTTGGCCAGTTGGCTTGTTGGACCATGCACCTGGATGCCCCCTGCCCCCCCATGCAGGCAGGCCACCTGCCCAGGAGAGCCCCGGGAGAGAGCCCTGGGACATCGAGTCACCCTGAGACCCAAACAGATAGATCCGGGCGGGCTCAGCCACTCAACCCTGCTCAGCAACGAACCAGGACATGTTCTAGAACTCTGGCCCAGGTCTACAGGGCAACATCAATACCCACACCGACTCCTAAGGGATCCTCAGAAACTTACTTCAGGGCATCCGTTCATCCACTCCCCAATTTTCTCTGCATGTTTGAAAGACTCTAAGTATCTATTAAATTGCCCTGGAGAGGGATCCCTGGGTGGCGCAGCGGTTTGGCGCCTGCCTTTGGCCCAGGGCGCGATCCTGGAGACCCGGGATGGAATCCCACGTCGGGCTCCCGGTGCATGGGGCCTGCTTCTCCCTCTGCCTGTGTCTCTGCCTCTCTCTCTCTGTGTGTGACTATCATAAATAAATAAATAAATAAATAAATAAATAAATAAATAAATAAATAAATAAAAATAAATAAATAAATTGCCCTGGAGAACGGACACCCCCTTCTGTGAATCTGCACACGGCGTGTGTGGCCTTCCTGCCCTATCTCCCGGGGCTTTCCACTCTCCCCCTCGGCACAGTATGCTGCTAACCTGCCTGGCGGGGGTTAGGCTTTGCTGAGTGCCTACTGTGTGCCAAGCACGCTGCTCCCGGGGCAGGAGGCTGAGCTGGGGTAAACCCTGCACACTCCCCTCAGATCAGTCTGCATCTCCCCTTCCCGCTCGGCCCCCTCCCCCAACCTTTCAGGATGTCAGTGCCTGACAAATTTCTGGATTAATTAATCTACCGCCTGTCATGAAAATCCCAAGCTGTCACCAGGACAATAAAATCCCAGTTGCCCTTACCGCCCGCCAACTGGACAAGCAATGCACGCAGACACGGAAACCTGATGTGAGCAGAGCACGGAGCTTCCCCTTGGCCAGGGAGGGGGGCCGGGGCCCTGGGACAAGAGGTCAATGGCAGGGCTTGGTCCCTACTGGCTCCGGGCAGCTGTGAGGAGTCACTGGCTCCAGTTCTTGCTGTATTTATGTCTTTATAATTCGGTCTCACAAATGGAAATAATCAAAGAAAAGGATTATACTGAAGTTGTCATTTTCACAGCTGGAAGCTGCTGGTTGCTGGAGGCCATGGCCGGCAGGCTCAGCGGCCTCTGGGTGTCCACAGGGCCCCTGTGGATGGTGGGAGGTGCCACCCCATTGTCCTCCCTTCTCAATCTCCACCTGCGGGTACCAAGGAGGGCCTTTACTTTCCCTCCTGCGTGGCCTTCCAGCACCAGTCTGCAATGCTCCCATCCTCAGAAACCCTGCTGTCAGCTCCGGCCTCCACCCTAGGCTTCCCACCTGGGCCTCCACCTGCCACCCAAGGCAGCTCTGCCTTCCCAGACTCTCCTGCCTCCCCCCACTCTCAACCCGGGTGCTCCACGTGACCCAGCGCCCTCCCCGCACCTGTCTCTTCCTTTCTCTGGGCAGAAGCCAAAAGCTGCCTGCCACCTCCTCCGGAGACCCCCCTGGACTTTGGCCCTCCCAGCCCTCTGACCCTGCCTCTCCTGCTTTGGGTCTCCACCTTCACCCTCAAGACCTCAGGCTTCCATCTTTCGGGTCACAAATTGCAGATCCACGCACCAGCCACCCCACAGAATTTCCAAAGTCCCTCACGCAGGCCTTTCTAGAAGTGTCTCACATAGCCTCTTTAGACACACAGGGCCCCCACCACACCCGCCTGTCCTGGCTGTGTCCTCGAATCCTCCCCAGACAGGGTAATGTGGATTAAGAGCATCTTTTGGGGCCCCTGGGTGACTCAGTGGTTGAGTGTCTGCCTTTGGCTCACAGCATGATCTGGGCATCTGGGGATGGAGTCCCACACCGGGTTCCCCGCAGGGGGCCTTGCTTCTCCCTCTGCCTGTGTCTCTGCTGGTCTCTGTGTCTCTCATGAATAAATAAATAAAATATATTTTTAAAAAAGATTTTGTTTATTTATACTCATGAGAGAGGCAGAGACACAAGCAGAGGGAGAAGCAGGCCCCCTGCGGGGAGCCCGGTGTGGGACTTGATCCTGGGACTCCGGGATCACGCCCTGGGCCAAAGGCAGGGGCTAAACCACTGAGCCACCCAGGCGTCCCACAAAATCTTAAAAAAAAAAAAAGATAAGAGCATCTCTTACCTTGGCTCTGGCTGTACCCACTGTGAGGTGTACCCTCCCCAGCCCTTCCCAAATCTCCCTAGATTGCTGCTGACCTCTCTTCCCGAAGGCCCTGGCTTAAAATCCGCCTCTTCCAAGTAGCCTTCCTGGATGTGGCTCTTACCCCCTCTAGTGGAGGCTGATGTTCCCCTACCCGGGGTGACCAGCATTCTTCACTATCTGCTCTGAGAGCCACTGGTGCAGAGGAAACAAGCCTTACTTCTTCCTGGGCCTTCACAAGCTCTGAAATAAATGTTTGCTGAAGTGATTTAAAGGAAATTAGGAAGCCCCTAGGAGGACACAAGCCCTTATCAGCAACAAATGCTGCAAGCATCTCTCCTGCCCCAAAAATAAACAGAGCCAAAAACAGAGCATGGGAACCTCCTGAAATACACACCCGGAGCCCTCTCTTTCTAGAATGCGCAGTGCCTTTCCAGAGTTGATGACAGTGGATTTTATTTCCATTCCCGCTTACAGAGTCCACACCTTCGATGCCACACCAAACCCTCCCCCTAAGAGTAGTTAGGAAAGTCTGCAAAGAGTCCCTAGGAAAACAAATGCTGGATTATTGTTGTCGTTGTTTTTTAAGCACTCCCCGATGACATTAAAAGAAATAGGGCCCAGCACAGGAGCCTTCCCAGCTACAAACTCTGCTGTCCCCAAGCAACACCAACCTCTGGCCCAGAGTTCAAACCGGCCTCCTCTTGCAGGATTGACAGTGACACTGGAGAAGGCTCTGGCCTTCACCCTCCACGAGGGATGGCAGCTCCCGGTCCTCCCCGTGGACCACCGAGAGGGCCTGTGGCGGCTCCCTCCTGACCCTCCTCACGTTCCCCACGCAGACCTGCCTGGCGAGCAATCTGAGCCTGGGGTTAGCTCAGGACTGCTATTCCTGGCTCAGCCGGCCCTTTGCTTCGTGACCTTGGAAATGTCTCCACGCCACCGCCGCCTGACCCCAGCCTGACCCCCTCTGCGAGCACTGCCGTTGCTGCTAGCTACTGACCAGGGGTGGCGCGTTACAAGCAGGCCCTGCTGGAAGCTGCGCTGTTTGAGGTGACCCCGGCCAGCTGGCTGCAGAGGGCTGGGGGAGAGTGGCCTGCACACCTGGAGGCCCTCCTCGAAGCACAGAGAGCCAGCAGGGCCCCGGTCAAGGCCTCAGATGCTCCCAGGGGGACCTGGGCAGACCTCTGTCACAGCCCGCTATGTACAGGCACTACAGACAGGAGCATCTCAGGGCTCAGACCGGGGGCCCCACAAGCCCACCTGTCTCACAGGTGACAGCGGTCAGCTGGAGTCTAGCAGAAGGAAGAAGAGAAAGACGGAGGGACCATACAAAGCGTTTCTCCCCAGCCCCTCGGCTGCCACTGATGTTTCTGGCTACTCTAGGGATGCAGAGGAGCCAGACAGGTGAAGACAGGTGAAGTGCAGGCACCTGTCATCTCAGCGGGCACACAGGAAGTGGCCCTCCAGACCCAGCCCACTGCTCCACTAACCTGTGACCTCCAAGCTCCACCCCCCATGCCAAGCAGGCTGTCGAATGTCACCCCACGCCCCTCCCCCACGTTCTGATTCCAGAGGTGTGCCTGGGGTGGAGCCCCGGGAACCTGCATTTTCAGCAGGTAAGCCCGCCCCCACTCTGGGGTGAGGGGAAGCCCTGGGGCTCACCCTTCGAGAACCTCCCTGTGTGTCCTGCCAGCTTGCTTTGTCATCTGACTTGTGGCGTGATCCTCTTTTAAAAATTAATCTTAATTTATTTCTTCCCCACCTCTCTTCCCCCAAAAGAATTCAAAGCAGCATTGCCAACCTCTGATATGGAGACGTGTTTATTATTTTTACGGTTTCTCCAGGAAGCTCCCTGGAACTCGAAGGGGAATTATATTCAGAGAGAATTGGGTCCCCAGCGTAAGTAAACATTATTCATTTAACAACTTCTATCGGTGCACGGAGATGTGAGCAGGGCCGTACCCAGAGCCGTCTCCTGTGGTTACTGTAAGATTTAATTCACAACATCCAAGAAAGATAATTAGGGGGAGTGGGAGGGAGGAGGGTGTGGGGAGTGCCCACGGCACTGTGGCTGCGGGAGCCACCCACTGCTCTGTCGTCCCAGGCCCCCGATCCGCCCACGGGCTTTGTCACCGGCTTTGTCACCGCATGGGCTGTGGGGCTGCGGGTCACTGCTCTGGAACAGCCCACGCACCGCTCATTCAGGTCCTGCTTGCACAGACCAGGGGGCTGGTGCCCAGGAGCCCATCTGCACAGGACTTTTGGGAGAATGGATTTCCAAGCTCAGATCAGCCAAGCCACCCCGACCCAGTGCTCAGCTGTGGGGGGAACAGCCCCGGCCCAGAGCGTCTATGTTGGGGAGGCCCTGCCCAGGAGTCCCTTCGCTTGCCTGTACCCAGCTACTGGGGAGGTACACTCCTTGGCCTTGGCCTGGATCCTCAGAGGTAGCTGAGGGAGCCGGGGTGGGCCAGGGGGTGGGGCAGGGATTGGTGCCCCCACTCAGCTCTGCGTGGCTTTCATTAGCACGTATAAATTATCCTGGCAATTCCTGCAAGATCAAAGTTGTTTCACTGTGTGTGCCTGGAGGTGGGACACAGAGCTAGAAAGTCAGGCTCCTTGGGAGGGGTGCGGGCACACGGGTGCTTGCTGCCTGGTGGGAGTGGGGCGGAGAGGGGCGGGAAACCAGGGCAGGAGGCACGTTCACCCCTCCGCACATGACCAGGCCAGCCCTCCTTCACGGTGGAGAGGGGTGAGAGGCAGCCCGCCCTGTGGACAAGTCTGAGTGCAGCCCATGCGACACAGAAAACAGGAATCTGCAGCCAAGAGCCTTGGGGACGCCTCGGCCAGCTTCCCTCAGAGATGACACAGTGGAGAAACAGGAGACAGGACACAGGCCCGGGAAAAGAAAGAAAAACATCTTCCCTTGCAGACAGTCTCTGCAGAAGGGGTAAACTTTCTCCCTGAGACCGTCCAGCATTCAGGCCAGAGGAACCCCACCTCCCCGTGTACCGCTCACTTTTGTGTGTTTATGTTCCTTACAAGCCCATCGTCTCCAAGCCCAGGGAGCACTCCAAGTATGTACAGACCTACGTCTCGCTTTCCTCTCTACCATTCCAGAAGATGGCAAGGGCGCCCCCTTCATCAAACACCCCCAAGTCTGACCTCGACAGGCCAGAGAGGTCTGGTGATGGGATCCAAGTCAAAGGCAGCACAGACAAGATGCAGACTCAAATCTGATTCCCAGCTCAGACCTCCCCTCCTGTGGGGAGAATCAGAAAGCTCTAACCCCAGATCAGTAACAGCTGAGGGCGGCCTCTCTTTCAGTTAAGACTGCACATGTGAATGCTTAGGATAGTCCTGTCCAAAAGAACTTTCTGGATGATGGAAATGTTCTCTGAGCTGTCCCATCTGGTTGTCACCAGCCACATGTGGCCACTGAGCACTTGAAATGGGGCCAGTGAGACCAAGGGGCTGAAGCTTTCATTTTGTTTGATTTTAACTAATTTATTTTTATTTATTTAAAAATTTTTTAAGTAGGTTCTCTACCCAGCATGGACCCCAATGTGGGGCTGAACTCACAACCCCAGGATCAAGACCTAAGCCAAGATCAAAAGTCAGATGCTTCATCAACTGAGTCACCCAGGTGTCCCTGATTTTAACTAATTTAAAATGCAAAAATTACATGTAATTAGCCACATGTGACCAGCGACTCCTGTACTGGACAGAATATAAAAATAACCCATTTTCTGAGCCACAGATTGATGATATTCAGTCTGAGACGTACATGGAGTGGGGAGGCTCATGGAGAAAATAATCTGAATACCTGAACTTGGAGCTTCCAGAAGAATGGAGCCTGTAGCTACCCCCTATCTTCCCTCAAGGGGGTCTCCTGGAAAGCCACGCTCTAGAAACATTACAGGAGTCTGAGAACCCTGCTCCCTGGGAAACTGTCTTGAGGCTTCATTTCCCAAGTTAGCAAAGAGTCTGCAGCTGAGGTCCCCCATTCCCTTTAGAGGGACACATCACCCCGGAGTCAGAAGAGCATGTACGTGCTTCCAGGAGGTCTGAGGCAGCCCAGTCTGCCAGGGAGAAGAGCTCACTTATGGACCAAGGATAGGGATGATGGATGACGGATGGATGGATGGGTGGGTGGGTGGGTGGGTGGAAGGAAGGAAGTAGGTTAATGGATGGGTGGCTGGATAAAAAGAAAATATCTGACGTTACAAAGTTCCAGCCACACGGACTGCGTCTAGAGCTTTCCCAACAGGCCTCAGTGGGTTTTCAGGAAGGAAGATACCAATGTTTTCTAGTCAATAAGATCATGACATCGGAGAGCCAGTCATCTGCCCCAGGGGTTCCCAGCCAGGAGGCATATTGCTCTCTCTTGAGCTAGATCTCCGTCTGGGGAAAGGGGCCTTGAGCTCTCTGGCTGCCTTTTGTCAGGCTGACAACTAGAAGCTGAGCCCCCACAGAGAAAGGATGCTTCTGGGGTCTCTCCTGGTGCAAACCCCAGAAGGCAGGATGCGTGCTCCAGCCTGGCAGGGCCAGCTGGTGAGGCCTGGAGAAGGACTTCCAGGGACAGCCCTGTCCTCAGAGGAGGCTGCGGGGGCCTGGGAGTGGGCCAGGGAGCTCCTGCGCTGGGCTGGTCTGAGCACAAACACAGATGCCCTGGACGCAGGGATGGCAGGCCCGGGCAGCCCCCCTGCCTCTCCTCCCTGCACCACCCGGGGTTCCTTCCCAAGGGCCCCTCTTTCCCTGGTCCCTCCCACCACACTGGGTGCCCCTCCATCAGCACACATGGCCTCGTGGGCCTCCGTGATCCAGGAGGAGGGCACCAATGCTGTCACTGTAATTAGCTGGTGTGCGGCTCGGCGGCCACAGGTACGGAGCATCTGCTTGGCGCAGGAGTCGCTGGGCAGACTTTAGCCCTATCGTGTCCTTTGATGCTTCCACACAAGCCCGCAACGGCACCAATTATGGTCCCATTCTACAGATGAAGCGACAGCCACGTAATGAACGGCTCAAGTCACACAGCAAGGGGGACCTGTGGGGAGCATCTAGAAACCGGACTCATGATGTAGTAAGACCCTCATCCCACATTTGCTGAATGAATGAGCGAACAAAGGACCGTCGGAAGCAGCTCCCCGTGGTCTGGGGAGTGAGGCCAGGCGGAAGAGCTGAGTGGAAGGCAGGCAGCCCCTACAGAAGGCCCTGGCCAGGTCACCTGGCCAGCCCAGGATCCCCAATTCCCCTGGAGACTCCCAGGCTCGCAGATGGGGCCTGCAGCTCGGAAAATAAAAACCGCCTCCAGCGAAGAGCAGATGGAGAAGCTGACCGTGGTGGGCAGAGCTGAGGGTTCTAACCTCTGCCCACCTGCCCCCGCCAGCCCCCCAGGATCAGGCCCAGGCCCTCCACAGCGGGACTCCTGCCCTGGTTGGCAGAGCGGCCCTGCAAACCGCAGGCAGGCTGGGCGTCGGGCAGCCCCCACGGGCCCCTCCCTCCTCCAGGCCTCTCTCCTCCTCCCTTTTCTGCAAAGAAGTCAAATTTGCCACTCTGATGCATTAACCAAGCCGGGTAATGAATGGCGAACGAGAGAGACGCGGGCCAGGCGCGGACCCCAGCAACCGGGCAATTTTCCAGACTCTGCTTCCGAGCCCCCTCCACTCAAAGCACCCCCCCGCCCGCCCTCCCCAGCTCCCCCCGCCCCCCAGAAGAGAGAAGCAGCGTGCTCTGTCATCAGAACCGCATTGTTCTGGCCAGAAGAAAAAACGGGTCCAGCAGATGGCAGGTGTAACAAAAGCAGCTTGCTGTGGCCAAACCAATTATTTATCTAATTATGATTTACCACTTAACCACATGATCTTTCTGCAGAGTTGTGGGCAATTAAAACCAGGGTGACTATGTGGATTATGCAAATGGCTGGAGCCCAGCGAATAAAATTGGAGATTAGACATTCACACAGGCAGGAGCTGGCACAGGGCAGCCCCCGGGGGGAGCAGAGCGGCCTGGGGGGAGGGGAGGCTAAGGGGCTGGGCTGTGGGGGGGGGCAGGAGGGAGAGAGGGAATGGAAGGGAAGGGGCTGGGGGAGCAGGGGAGGGAAGGAGGATCTGGCTGTGGGAACGGCACCTCCCTGGTTCAGGCCCCCAGGCTGCCCCAAGTGATGACATCAGGCCCTGGGAGAAGAGAGGAGTTGCAGAGCGCCAGGCATGGCTGGGCCCCATGGGGAGGCACCCCCGGGGTGACGTGAAGGCCAGGCTGGACGGGACACGCTGACTCCAAGTGCCAAGGCCATGGACAGGGCAGCCACACTCCAGGCCCTGTGAGGGTGGCTGGGGAACCCGGATGGGTGCAAGGACAGGAGGGGACCCTCTGCCCCGGCTCAGGACCTTGCAGTGATTTATCTCATTTGTACTTCACCACCACTGTCACCTCTGAGGCCTGGCACAAGTGGCCCTATTTCACAGATTAGGAAGCTGAGGCTTAGTGACGTGAAGTCACTTGCCCAAGTGGCCTTGCCGAGAGGCTGCGGGGCCAGACGGGGGCAAGACCTGGGCAGCTTCCTTCCTGGAGGGCGGGGTGTTTCCCGCTCTTCCCAGGACTGCCCCACTGTGAGCAACTGTTAGCAAAGCTGCCCGGTGAGGACAGGTCTGTTCAGGTGGGTGACAGCCACCAACAGTAACCTGCTAGTCCAGAACTTGGGACACCTAGGACGGGTCCCAGCTCACTCCTGGCCAAGCAGCTGTTTGATCCCAGCCAGGGGTCACTGTGGTCTCTGGGCTCAGCTTCAAAATAAAGGGACTCAAGATGAGTCTTCTGGTTCTTGAAGCTCCAAAGGTGGACAGGACACTCAAGGCCCAATGCGGTCCAGGTCTCCTCAAGATGCCTGAGCAGAGGAAGGAAGGGCCTGGGGAAGAATGAGCAGCCTGTGGAAACGCCTGGGCACCACCACTCGGGGCTGGTTTCCCCTATTACTAATAAAGCAGTGCCTAAAAGCACTTAGAGGGTGAAAACACCACACCCTGCTCCACATGCTTTGGTGTCCTTCCCCCCCATCAGCTTCCTGACAACCCCGTGAAGTAGTGCTCCTGTCACTGTTCTGGGCTGAAGCAGAGAGGTTAAGTAACTTGCCCACGGTCACACAGCTGGCAAATGGCAGAGCCGGGACTGTCATGCACTCGTTGACGCGTGCCTTCATTCCACAACAATTAGCAGCTCCTGAAATGCCAAGCTCAGGGTCAGAAGCAAAACATAAAGACCAACCTAAGGGAAGGCCCCTGTCCTCAAGAAGCTGCGTCCTGGTGGAGCGTACCTGCTGTGTTTAAGGCAGACCCCCACATACGCTCCGGGAGGTCCCATGACACGGCAAGGGGGTCTGGAAGGGAAAACCAGATAGGAACCTGCCCCCATCCTGAGTTGTCTGCCCACTAGATCTGCACCGTCCAGGGGCGGGGTGGCCACCGACCACAGGTGCTAAATTGAAATAAAAGGAAAGGAAAGCTTTGTTCCTCCATCGTGGCGGGCACATTTCAAGTCCTTCACAGCCACACGTCAGTCGGTGGTGGCTACCAATTTGGGCATCGGATAGCTAGAACATTCCGTAAAACATCCCACCGGATGGCGCAGCTCTGGAAGGTAAGCTATGGGAGGGCAGGATTTGGGTCTGTTTTTGTTCACGGATAAAACCCCAGCACCCAGAGAGAGCAGCCTGGCTGTTCCCTTCCGCAAAGAATGAATGAAAGACAAGCCTCTCTCCTAAGGACAGTGTGGATGTGGAAAGGGGGCAGCAGATGGGGCCCCAGGGAGGCCTGAGTGCTGAGCGCCGGGAGCCCACCAGCACCACCGCCAAGGTCCGGGCTGAGGTTTGGGCCTGCTGGGGAAGCCCCCCACTGCTGCTGACAACTGGGGTCTCTCTCCCGGACCCTCCCTGGCACCCCTAGCCAGGCCGCAGGAGGAGAGGGGCGGCTGTCTCTGGAAGAAGCCCACTCCCCACCACCACAGAGCCCTCAGGAAAGGGGGAGCAGAGGGAGGGCACCCTGAACTCCCAAACCTCTTGTCTCACTGTCGAAACTGGCCGTCCTCACCTCCTCCGTTCCTGGGCCAGGGACCTCAGTTCTGATGTGGGCATGGGGGTGCGGGGGGCAAGTTCAGAGAAAGCTCTGCCTGAACATCAAATGCAGCTGGGATAAACCAGGTGCGGCCTGGAGGGGACGCTGCACCTTGGGGTCAGGTGCTCTCTTGAGGATCTGAGGACAGCCATGGGGGCTCCGCCCAAAGACAACCCCACTTATGCCATCGATGTCGGGAGGTGGGGGGGTCTGAAGGCCTCCCAGGACATGGGCGGAGAGGGCAAGTGGGCGGGGTCCTTCTCCAGCTAGGGACTCAGGTGGCCTCTGGCTCTGGCCTCTGACACCAGGGTGCGGGGTCTTTCCCACCGGCTTGGCTGAAGCCCTGTCTTGTCCCTGAAAGGGCACCAAGCCTCACATCCTCTTGATCTAGTTCCAGGCCTGTCCTGTCCCCCAAGAACGCTGTCCTTAGCGTCCCTCAACTGCCGGCCACTCAGCGTGCAGAGTCCCGTCCCATCTACCCCCCACTGAACCTTGGCGACACTGTGCACGCCGGAAAACAGGTTCCTTGGGGAAAAGCCAGCCGCCCCCAGGGCCATAGAGCAGGAATCCGGCCTGACCCAAAGGGCTGGCTTCCTTCCGTGGACGAACTGCCAGGGTTCTGCGCTCCCCACGCCCCTGACACGCTTGTCTCACTCACACCTCCGTTCATGGTCTGGCTCACACACGCGGCTCCCTCACACTGTTGCTCACAGGCGCACACACCCTCGTTCACACACTCAGAACGCTTTGTACACGTTATTCCTTTGAGGAATTCACTGGCAAAACACAGCAGGGACCCGCCCCTTTCCAGAGATGCTAGGGGAACTCCAACCAGGTTCTGGCCCAGGCCCCAGCCACCTGCGCCTGATTCGATCAGCCCGTGAGCTTGGTGGGTCTATAGCTTGGTGGGCACAGGTGCACACACGCCCACTGACCCCTGACACTGAGCCTCGGACCCACCCACCGGACCTATGGCTACCCCACAGGCACGGCTGGCATCCCTGGGTCTCAGGCCTCAGGGCAGGTGCCTGTCACCCCCCCTCCCAAATAAACACCCACCCCAGGGATGAAATTGGGGAAGTGCTCTTGTCACTTTGGCTAGGAGGGTGGGGGCACAGGGAAGGCAGGTGGGGGGTGGGGGTAGCTGAGGTGAGGACAGCCAGGCACAGATGGGGGCCGGGCTGGGGGCAGAAGGGCCCCGGGTGACAGCCTCACCCACCCCACCCCACAGCCAGAGGTCCTGCCCGATGGAGGCCGGCCTTCCTCCAGGAAAGCACTCTGCCGCCTGCCTGAGTTGATAGGAGATTTATGCAGCCTGCAAAGTCGGGAAATACGGAGGTATTCCTGATAATACTTGTCCTAGCAAAGGGCACGGGCAGGGCCCATCAATCCCGCGAAATAAAGAAGGTCCTGCTTTTGCTCGTTTTTCAGGGAAGGAGGAGAAGAGCCTTTTAATCGCCTCATTTGGAGAGCTGGCTGGGGTTGTATGTCATCCGAATTACAGATTCAGCATTAATTGACCAGATGTGGGGGGCTCTCTCAGGGCCCCAGAGGACCATAAAGCCGTTCCCACACTGGTAATTAGCAGACAGAGCGGCCCAGGCTGGGCCCCCGGCCCCCCCAGGGCACACTGTGGGAAGGAGGGGGAGCACCGGTCATCCCTGAGCACTGGTGGTGTCTGCTCCAGGTTAGGGGCCGGAGGGGCTCAGGGCCCACCTTCCACACAGTCAGACTTAGGCCACGCAGGGGACGTTACATCCTGAGAAGCAGGTGGACAGGGCTCCTTTCACCCTGGCAGTGGTCATGGGTGCGTTCCACGGGCCGGCCCAGTTCTGCTCTCCTGAGGTCTGACTGAGCAGGATGCAAGAAGCCGGGATGCGACAGGGGGTCACCCCAGGGAGCTGAAGCTGCTGAGGGCACTGTCCCCACCCCTAAAAGGGTGGGCTCACCAGGTAAGCTCAGGGCCACTGGGGTGGGCTGGAGAGGGGAGGGGCACTACGTCCTCTGTGCTCTGTGGAGAGCCAGGAGCATCACAGTGGGCCGGTTACAGGGGTACCAGCCGGGCCACACCACAGGCTGAAGCAGGGGTCCAGGGGCCTCTGTCCTGCAAAGCCTGCACTCTATCTACTTGCCCAGACATGGAACACTCGGAGGCACGAGGCCCAGGGGGCATCCAGGAAGCTGTGGGGGGTGGGCAGATGGGGACCACACCAGCCCTGCCAGCACCGACTCCCTGAGGATGATGAGGACAGGAGTGGGTTCTCATGTGGGAGAACTTCCTGGGGTCCTCACAGCCTCCCCCACACCCCTCAACTCGCATCTCTGCTCAACGAAGCCCCCACCAGGCCCAGGCGCACACCTCTACGCACCCAGGCTGACGATGGTAAGCACAGGGGCGCGTCCCCGGGACCCCAGCAGGTGTGTTCACATCCCCCGCCCTCCCCCCGTGGAGCCCGACCACCCGGAGCCCCACATGCACACTGCCGCTCCATCGGTTCTGCTGTAATGTATTTTATGAACATGCAGATGGCATGGCTAGGGCCAGGGGGAAGGTTTTACCTTGGGATAAGAAATTAACACTGGCAAATAGCAAATTTACTGCATGTATTTTCATTTTCCTAATACCAGCACCATCTGCTAGCAATTGGGGCTCACATCACTGTTTATCCCCCCTTATTTCTCCCGCCCGCTCGTATTTATTTTTTTCATTTTACGCAGCCGGGCCCTCCAGACGCCCGCCCCAGGGACTGGGGGGTTTAAGCCTCCCATCAGAGTGTCCAGGCTGCGCCGAGCAGACCGCAAGCCCCACCGGCTCCTCCAGGCTGTAAGTGAGGGAGGCGCCCCCTCCCCATTCCATGCCTTGGAGGGCTGACATCTCTCCCAGGGAGAAAGACAGACATCCATCCATCAACCACCCCACACTCAGAACTGAGGTAGCTCCATAAAAACCAGCTACATCAAGACCTCTGGCAACTGTGGGCACTTAGGCCTCCCTTGCTACTTGCTGGAATTATTTAAAATTGAAAAGTTGGCCAGTATGCGTTCTGCAGGGCGCTCCCTCCACCACCACTACCTGCCTCCTCCCGGGGGTGGGGGTGCCGAAGGAGCGATGTGGGCTGGAGCATCTTCAAGGCACACTAGTGACTCCTGGCCACACAGCCCCGTGGTGGGCCCGGCTGGTGTGGCCAGGCTCCCTCCATTGGGCATGCACCGCAGGCCGGCTGGGGGAGAGCCCACGTGGAGGTGGGAGCTGAGAAAGGAGAGGGCAGGAGGGAGCAGGAGAAGCCAGGTCTCCCCTCTCCCAGCATTCAGGGACCCATCCTTGGCTGGAACCCACCAGGGCCAGGGCGTGCTCACAGTTTAGAGCTGCAAGGACCCCTTGGTCCGAGGCCATGCCAAGCGGAGATACGGGCTGAAGTGTGTCCCCTCCAAAGTCAAAGGTTGAAGCCCTAATCTCAGGACCTCAGAATGTGACTTCATTTGGAAATAGGGTCATTGCGGATATAATTTAATTAGTTTGGATGAGGTCGTCCTAGAGCAGGGTAGGGCCCTAATCCAACAGGACTGGTGTCATTTAAAAATTTGGACGCAGAGACGGACACACATGGGGAGGATTATGTGAGGAGACAGGGAGATGGTGGCCATCTACAGGCTGGGGTTGGGGGTGGTTGTGGCTGGAACACATCCTGCCTCTCGGCCTCAGAAGGAGTAGCCCTGCTTAGAGCCACCCTGATTTTGGACTCCAGGCCTCCAGAGCCGTGTGAGGACACGTGTGCTGCTTCAGCCACGTGGCTGGGTGTACTTTGCCACAGCAGCCCTGGGACACTCGGAGCTCATCAGCCCTTTCTCGGACATCGGATGTGAAGCAAGTCACCGCCTTGGTAAGCCCTGGTAAGCCTCAGACGAGGATCGTTACTGCCTCACCTCACAGGTCATGGATGGAAAGTTTATTATTATAACAATGGCTATCTGATGTTCTGGGTGATCAACATGTAATCCTTGCAAAGCCCCACCTCTCACATGAGGTGAAGAGTCTTCTATTACCCCCATTTACAAGCAAGGGAACTGAAGCACAGAGAAGTTAAGCAGTCTGCCCAAGGTCACACAGCTGGTGAACAGCAGAGCCAGGAAGTGATGGCAGGCAGGCCAGCTCGGAGTCCCTGCTCCTCACTGCGGCACATCACACCCTCAAGCCAGAAGACGTAGAGACTGGGGGGACCTGGCTCAGTGCCTCATGTGGAATCGCTTACAAAGGACCGTCGCTAACGTCATCACTACCAGCCTTACAAAGGAGGCACAGAAGAGGAGGCGACTTGCCCGAGCCCAGAACGGGGGTCTCATGTCCTGATGCCGGGCTGCCATGACAGGGGAGGGTTCCAGACTTGGGCTCTCCTGGCAGCCCAGTCCAAACAGAGGTACAGCCGGGCAGAAAGACATCCCCAAACAATAACATGCCAAAGCAAGAGGTCAGAGAAACTGCTAGCAACCCTGGAGAAGCCTGCTGTCAGTGGTGTCCCTGATGGCTCTGTCCCTGGGTATCCCGAAAATGCCACCTCGCTGCCATGCAGGAGGGCCACCGAAAAGGCAAGAGGAGAAAGCAAGCCGGGGCAGAGCAGCAGGGCAGAGCGTGGAGCATCCCCGACAGGCCTGGTCTCTGCAGCCCTTGGGGACCGACAGGTAGAGACCTCTGGACTCCAGGATGCCAGCGCCACACAGGCTTGGCAGGCAGAACCGCGGAGGCTGGCACCTGGAGGCCAAGCTCATTTTCTCGTCCCATCCTCCCGGCCAGCTCCTGAGACAACAGCAGGTGGAGGCCTATGGCTGTCCCCTCTCTCCCCTCTCCTTGCAAACTGCTCATAGTTCAGCATGCCTTTTGGGTTTCGTGGGGGATTTTTTCCCCCACCTTTTAAAAAATGCCCTGGCAGCTCTTCTTTCCCATCCGCACAAGGAAGGAGGGGGCATCCAGCCCCACACAACGGGATCTGGTCCTGGAAGAGCTGCCCTGGCCCATCTTGGGTGGGCCGGTCACTGGCCACAGTCCAAATCATGCAGACCCCACTGCTTACTCCGTAGGGTTTGGGGATGGATGCTGGGTGGGTGAGGGTGGTCTCGGCAGCCTCCGCGTTGGCACACACGCTCCACTCACATGGAACCAGCCCCCGGTAGCCCTGCTCAGCCAGTGCTGCCCCCACCAACTTTTCCGGCCAGAGGGAAGCAGAGCACGAGATTGGAGGATAAAATTTGATTTGAAAGAATTTTATCGCTCAGCCCAGTGATGGCTTTAAATATTAAAAAGGCATAAAACGGAGGGGGAACGGAAAAGCAGTACCAAGTACCAGCCTCAGATGGCTTTTGCCAAATATGCTGCCATCTGAGGAAGGAGGGTGGGGAGGGAGGAAGGCTGCGGGGGGGGGGGGGGGGGGGGGGGAATGGCGGGGCAGGGAGCGGTTGGAGGGGGAACCTCCGCCTCCCCGACCTGCTGCTCTGCAGACGGTTTCAGAGCAGCATCCCGGATCCCCCAAACCTTACCCGGAGACAGGTAATACATTCATTATTGATGGATCAGTACCCGGAGAGTGTAAATTACTGAAACAAACACGGCATAATTAGGGCATTAGAGGGAGCGTGGAGGGAAGGCAGGGTAAGCCACGCTTGGCTGTGGCTTTCATCTTTGCAGGTGTTCATCTCGGTGGCAGCCAGCATCCCAGCCTGCTTACCATATGCACATCCCGGCTAGCCAGTTCTCAGCTGGGAGGTCCGCTGGGAACTCCCTCCTGCCCAAAAAAAACGAGCCCCCACCCCCACCCCCCACCAGCCAGGCATCTTGGGGAACGTGCAGAGGGGGAGAGAGCAGGTCTCTGCGCGCGGGCACACACACACACACACACACACACACACACCCCGGCGCGCGCACACGCAGGCACGCACACAAAGACCCAAGGCCGGTCTCGGGGCTGTGCAGCTGGCGAGCCTGTGTCCCCGTCCCCATGCGTGCCCTCAGGATTTCATGACAAGAATGAAACTGATCGGACAGCCTCCAGTTCCATAATTAGGGCCAATTGAAGGAGACAAAGAAATCTATGGAGATCACAGTGGGAAGTGGTAGTGATGAACGCTGGCTTTGAAATAGCATTTTGTACTCACTGGACCATCACTGTCTTTACATAAAAGCTGCCTGCCTCCTTTCTCTCGCTCCCTCCCCTGGGGCAGGGGCGGCCGGGGAGGCAGGCTCCAGACAGCCCCCTCCACCAATTGCCTTTTCTGGGTCAGGCCTCATTTTTGGTGGTACAACAAGGAGGAGGATGGGGAGAGGGTTAGGCCTCCTTTTTTGTTTGTGTGTGTGTGTGTGTGTGCGCGCGCGCGCGCGTGTGTTTTGGCAGAGGGAGAAGACAAAAGGCGGGCATGGAGAGCAGGCTGTCTCCCAGATGCGTCTGAATCAGAGGGGAACTCGGGAAGGTGACGAACTTACTGGCTTTCTGGGACAGGACCCTGTGTCTACACGCACAGGTGTATGACAGTGTGCGTGCGTGTGCACGTCTGATCACACACACACACATGCATGCACGCACGCACACAGGCACGCAGGAATGTAATGGGGGGTGTATGTCGTGGGGACCCCAAGCAACCGAGAGCCTTAGAGGCCTCTAAGGCCTCTTCTCCACCTCACTTCACCTCCTCAAAAGTTAGGACAACAAAGCCAGCCCCAGGCCCAGGACTGGAAGCCGTGAACTCTGGGGAGGCCCCACCAGCAGGCAAAGAAAGGTGAGACTGGGGGGCAAAGGGGCCTCGGGCAGAACTGTAAACCACAGGGCACAGGCGGCCAGGGCGGCCAGGCCTGCCGTGCTGGGCACACTCTTGCTCAGGATCCTTCCCCCGACCCATCCGGAGGGGCACATTAGGGGTGGTAGAGGGCTGGGCCAGCCTTGCTGGCCGCAGTCTTCTAGAATTCCGCCCAGGGACCCTCGTGACACCCCCTCCGGCAGGTGGCTGCGGGGCGACAGGGACCCCACCGGGAGGAACGAGGGGCACCAGGAAGCGTCCCGGCTGGCATCCCTGCGGCTCTGCCAACCTGCTCACACGCGCATGTGTGGCTTCCCTCCTTGCGCCCCCAGTAATCCTCCGACTTTACAGCAAATTATTAAAACTCACTTATATTTAATCTGTCTTCTGGAATTAATTGAATTTTTACGCTCAGCAAATGCCACAGTTTGTGCTGCCTCCCGATCGCTGGCTCGGAACAGCTAAATGACAAGGCTGCCGACCAACCGCAGGCACCGCAGACGGGCGCTAGGGGTAAAAAGGCATTAGGAGGCGAGGGGGGGCCGTCCCCACCCCCAATGCCCTGAACCATGCAGAAAAGAAGCTCAATTTATCAACACAGGGACACCCCGACTGAGGGTGCCTCTGGGCAGGGTACACGGGGCGCACTGTGTTCCAGAGGCAGGAGCAAGCCAGGAGGGGCCCCTCCCTCCCCTTGTCAAGGGGGTCCTCTTGTTGATCGGGGGCCAAGGAAGCTCTGTCCTCTCCCAAGTGACTGGGCTCTGGCCAGCTCCCAGAAAGGCCCCAAGAACACCATCTCCTTTCCCGCGCTTGGCATCGCCAGCACACGGGGGCTTCCCAAGCCCCCTGAACCCCGGCCAACTACTGCAGCCGACTTCTACCCCGGACATGCTGAGGATCCGAGGTCACACAGAATCCTGGCACGCTCTCTTCTTGCCGGGACACATTAGTCCGGGGGTGCTGACACCTTCAGGGGAGGAGGGGCAATGTTTGCAGAGCCCTGTTTGGGGTGCTAAGTGCATCCTTTTACATCTGCCAGGTTTAGAGTTTTAAGTGAGATGACACCAGGGTTTGCACAGAAGCAGCTGTGTGTGCGTGTGCCCCAGCCCGCCTCCCCCCTGGGTCTGCGCCAACAGCCCGTGCACGGCAGGCTGGGCCCTGGGTCTCCATGAAGCCCACGCTGGTCTGCAGGTTCTGAGTCCCCCACTTGTCCTGGCGGGATCCGCTTCCTGAATCTGACTGACCATCCAGGTGTGTCGAGGAGGCTTTGAGAAGCTCACACCCTGGGCTCCGGCCCAGGTCCCCTGAACCAGATTTGCTGGCTGGGGCTGGGAATCCACAACAATGAGGCAGGAGGGTGGACTCCAAGCGCTCCAGCTCCAAGCAGGAGGGGCGTGCAGAATGCAGGCCAGAGGTCAGCCTGATGCACCTGGTGGAGCATGGAAAGTTCCGGGCAGCTGCCAGGGGTGCCACCGAGACTCACATTTACTCCCTGGGATCAGAGACAGGAGGTAAAGCAAAGCTCAGTCCCCAGTGGTCGGCCAAGTTACCTGACCGTGGCAGTCCTGGTCCTCTACACACACACACACACACACACACACACACACACGCACACACACCTCCGTGGAGTCAGGAAGCAAAGACCCGGGAGGCCCAGGTTCCCCGGTGGCCTGCCTTGGGGTCCTCCCCGTCAACACTGGCACAGAAACAGGACAGGGCCCATCAACTCTACCCTCCCCAGCTCCCCCAGATTCTAACCCCAGGAGCATGCCCCCAGGGTTTACTTTGGCAAGGCAGCTCCAAGGATGCAAGCTCCACCTGGCGCTGGCCTTCGGACACACTGACCGCTCTGGACCCCTGCAACCTGCCATCAGTGGCCTGACGTCGAAGTCTGTCCTCCTGCCTTCTTTCCCTCTCCTAAATGCCCCCTGCCTAATTCCCAGCATGGAGAGGGGAGAGAAGGTGGCTTCTCCTTCCCTGCCAGAGAGCCCCTCTCACGGAGCAACTTTCCTTAGCTAGTAGGTGCTTCACCAAATTCTTATTAAAACATTCACCAGGGGCGCCTGGGGGGCAGGGGGGTGCACCAGTGAAGTGCCTGCCTTCGGCTCAGCTCATGATCCCAGGATCCTGGGATCGAGTCTCGCCTTGGGCTCCCTTCTCAGTAAGAAGCCTGCTTCTCTCTTCATCTGCTGCTCCCCCCTGCTTGTGCTCTCGCTCTCTCTCTCTCTCTCTCTCTCTGTCAAATAAGTAAATAAAATCTTTAAAAAATAAATAAAAATAAAACCATTCCCCAGGTCAGGCCCATAAACCAAGCCGCCGGGCTCACAGCACAGTGCAGCCGGCCAAGGAGACCCGCTGATGGGCTGTCTGGACCTCGGTGGCTGTCTCGGTCCACTTGGGCCACAGAGCAAAATAGCGCAGACCGAGTGGCTTCAACAGCAGGTATTTACCTCCTGGGGTCCAAGGTCAGGTTGCTGCCAGGGTTGGGGTCTGGGGTGCACACGGCCACCTGCTCACCGTGTCCTCACAGGATGGAGAAAGTGAGCTCTCCGGGGTCTGTTCTTACAAGAACACTCAACCTACCTGTGCCTTCATTAAACCTTAATTACTTCCTTACAGGTCCTTTGTCAGACTCAGCCACACCAGGGGTTAGGGCTTCAACTTATGGGCTTCAGGGGGGACGATACAAACATTCCGCCCATAACAGCGACCCCCTGATGTGTGTCACTGCTGTCACTGCCAGGGTGGGTGGTCCAGGGAGACACCTGACCCTCTGGGGGTCGCCTGGAGTATGTGACCCAAGGAGCTGAATGTGTCTTCTTGGCGGAGGGGGCCAGATGAGGTTTGTCAGGCTCCTCTGTGTCCCCACAGAGGCAGGAGAGCAGAGGGCACCCAAGCTCAACAGGGTCATAGACACCCTAGCCCTGCCGTCCTGTCCTGGGGCTCAACCTCTGCTCAGCTTCCGAGGCTCACTGGCTGCTCCCGAGGCCTGTGACATCCCTAGAAAGGGTCCTTCCAAAGCTCCTGCACACACTCCTCCACCACTCACCCTCTCTCTGAGCCCATCTCTTTCTCCCTACCACCACTGACTTTCCCACTGCGGGGCTAGAGTAATACCCATCCAACCCAAAGTCACCTCTTGATCTTGTTTGCTTTCCCCACAGTTGGCAGAAGCTCTATGAACATATATAGAACAGACAGTTAGAGATGGGGGACCCAGCAACTTGGCGAAGTTCCAGCCACGGGGCCTTTGCACGTGCCATTTCCTTTGTTTGGTCTCTCTTCCCCCAGGAATCTCTGGGGCTGGCTTCCTCACTCCCATTGAGGCTCACCCTAGCCCATCCAGCCTAAACCTCCACCCCTCTCTCATCTCCGCACCGCCATCCCCTTTCCTCTGTAACTATCTGACATGTACCTAATTTACCTTGTCCATTGTCTACCTCCTCAACTTCTATGTCTGGTTCAGGAGTTCAGGAATTTTTGTCTGCTTAGTCCAGTCCTGGAACCCCAGCGCCTGACATAGAGTAAATGCTCACAAAATGTTGGCTGAGCAGAATAAGCTTCCTACCCATGAATTCAAGCCGAACCTGCACCATCTTTTAGGACTAGCTCGGACCCAAGACTTGATAGGTTAGGACTTTCTTCCTAGCCCACACAACAGCGTAATCTGTTACAGGAACCGCAGGCAAGGTGCTAAGATGGGGCTCCTTGGGGAGACAGGTGAGGGACCAAGCCAGAAACAAACCTTAGTGGGGGTGGGGTGGAGGGATCCATGCTGGGGTCCAGGGAAATCCCCCAGGCCCCAGCCCAAGTCCCTCAGGAGTGACACAGCAGGACCCAGCCAAACCCTGCTGTCCCCAGATCTCCAGGACATGTCACTTTGACCCCGGCCACCCTGCCCACAGCAGGCCCAGGCTCCCAGCTGACACAGGCTGCCCAGCAACGGGGCCAGGCTGGATTATCATACATTAAGACATAATTACTCGGTGGAAATTTACAATACAAAGCGCCCTCCCCAACAAGTTGGCTACAGAAGGATTCCAAGGATACAAAGCACTGCTGTGTCTGTGACTGACCCCCCGCCCCCAGCTGGCCCCAGCCAGAATTTCAAAAGAAGTGGGTGGGTTTGATTGTGCAGAAACCCTGGTGCACCCCAAGGCCAAAGCCCTGCCCAGGGGAGGGCCCTATGGTTCTCCAAGTCTCACCAGGAGGGGAGGGTGGGACTCTGTCTCACCACCCCCAGCCCTGAAGCCCACTCTGGTTCTCCCAAGCTCAAGAGCTGGCATCGCCGGGGTCCCCTCTGCCGAGGCTGCCTAAGGACAGAGAAGCACAGATTCCCAAGCCGCAGACTGCCTGTGACCTGCAGTGAGGCGTAGCTTCCAACAAACAGGCATTCGTGAGCGTCTCCTGCACGCCAGGCACTTTGTTAGCACCAGGACACGACTATGAACAAGACAGACCAGATCCCTCCCTGTTCTGGTGAGCCTACAGTCCAGCTGGGGAGATAAGCAGTAGAATATACAGGAAATACATGTCAGGTGGGTGAAGAGCATACGCAGGGTGGCAAGTAGCAGAGTGTGTAAAGGCCCTGGGAGGGGACCACGTGGGGTAAGGGGGCATGGGGCACAGCTCCTGCCACAGGCGCTCTTAGAGTCGCTGATCTGACCTGCCGAGCCACCCCACGCTACCCTGCATGGGTGGCTCTGCCTCCCCAGGCTCAGTGCTGCTAAGATCAGTGGCTTTTATTCTCAGGAGGGTTCTGAGCAGAGGAGCCACCTGAAGGGACAGCTCAGCCTGCAGCGCGGGGAACAGCAGACCCCGGTTCCAATCCTACCTCTACCACTTTCCGGCCACAGGGTTTTCAAAGGTGGTTTCGCCCTCTAGGCCTCTGATCTTTTTGGTGGCATAAAACCAGTAACAGCTGCCACATTCTTGCTGTGCAGAACGTGAGAGGATAGAAGCAAAGGGCCAAGGGTGCCTGGGTGGCTCAGTGGTTAAGCATCTGCCTTTGGCTCAGGGCGTGATCCCGGGGTCCCACATTGGGCTCCCCGCGGGGAGCCTGCTTCTCCCTCTGCCTGTGTCTCTACCTCTCTCTGTGTCTCTCATGCATAAATAAATAAAATCTTAAAAAGAAGAAGAAGAAGAAGAAGAAGAAGAAGAAGAAGAAGAAGCAGCAGCAAAGAACCAGGCACACAAACAGGGCAGTGGGAGGAAGTCCTCCAAGGCTCAGCTGCCCTACCTGTAAAATGGGTACCAGCCCTGGCCAACATCCACCTGGCACAGATTGACCTGTGTCTTTGTCAAGTGGGCACTGAGGTGCTTCGGGCTGTGGCCTTGTGGCCGCCCCACTCCCCACCCCAGGCCTGAGCAAGGTCTTGACCCCTCTGGTCTACACTGGGGCCCAGCAGCTATGCTATCAATGTTATTGGGGGCATTAAAGTGGAAAAAACTGATTAGGGGTCATTTATCCTCTGGTCATATATCCCAGTGGTGGCCCTGTGGGGGCAGCTATCCCAGTGTAATGGCATTATGCTCCCAGGCACCAATACACAGTATGTGGGGCTGCCCTGGCAGTCCCCAGAGAGGCTGCTGCCAGTCACCAAAGCCCCAGGGACCAGCAGGAGGGCGTGGGAGGAGCTGGCACTTATCTGAAGAACCACAAGGCCTTCAGTAGAACAAAGGCCAGTGGCCTTGCAACACCAGGTGGCTGGCAGCTAAGAAACAGAGGCTCAGAGAGGGAAGGGCCTTGCCTAGAGCCACACAGCACCAGCTGCCGATCTGCCATTCCATCATCCATCGTGGCTGCCAACCCGTCTCTCCTGGATCCAAGCACCTGCTCTGCAGAAGAGAACCAAGCAGACGAGGTCAAACCCACCCTCCCGTCCCGAGGAGCCAGCCCACCATGCTTCTGATCAGCTTGGAAGGCCCAGGGGAGAAGCACAAAGTCTGGGAGCCCCAGGGGGCTGTAGAACGGGCCGGGGAACAACCTTGAATCTGGGCCTCTATCCAAGTCCCAGAAAGTCTTGGAAAGGTAGTAGGAATCCTCAGTCACAAGGGAAAGGTAGTATCTGCCACAGGAGCTCTTAGAGCCGCTGATCTGACCTGCCGAGCCACCCCACACCACCCTGCATGGGTGGCTCTGTCTCCCCAGGCTCAGCTTCCTCTTCTGAGCAACGGGAAGGTCCCAGGACACAGAGCTAACGCAGGCACAGCTGGGCTGCGGTGCAGGGCAGGTGCTCACAGGGCCCTGCAGGAGGGCGGGGCCCTCTCCTGGCAGAACCGTCTTGCTGGCTCTGGCCCGCCTCGCTCCACTCCACCACCCTCAGCAGGGGGGCATGCCCTGGGACAGCGGATGAAAACAAAACAAAAGTGCGTTGAATGAACAGCCCACTTCTCAGCAAGGAACTTCCCCAGGGCGGCACTGATCCTGGGCGGGCCTGCATCTCTGCTCCCCAGAACCTCCTTCCAACCGGAGCCTGCATCTACACCTAGTTCAGCTCTGGGAAGGTGTCAGGGGCAGCTGATCCCACCTCCAGGAACTCGGTTTCCTGCCTGGGACATGGGAAGGAGGGGGGCTATAAAGGCCCCAGGCAAAGCCTGCAGTCAGGGAGGACCCAGCCTGGCCTAGAGGGGCCACTGTGGTGCCCTCATGACAACCCAGGGGACCTGCTGCATGTCCCTTAACAGGCAAGGCAGAGGTGTGAGGCTCCCACGGCCAGTCTGGAACCCAAATTGCAGCCTCAGGGCACAGCTGCCGGGGAGTCTCTCCCTGGACCTCTCAGGAAGGAAACAGGCTTAAAAACCCTCCATCAGGCATCAAAACTGTCAGGAAACCCCTAATATACCCCTGCCCTTGGAAGGGCTGAGTTTTTAGGAAGAAAGGGAACTTAGCTCTGGGAATGTGGGCGGAATAGTCTCTCCCAGAGGCTGCAGCCAAGGGTCAGCTCTGGAACTCTGCATGGCCTGCGTCCCCCAAGCCCCCAAGCCAGGAAAGAAGGGGGGCTCACGGAGGGAGGGGCGGTGCCTGGCTCCTGCCAGCTTTTCAAGGGCAACCCTGCCTCTGCACTCACTCCAAGCCCTGTTTGGAAAGATAAACTCTTTTCTCTTGGATGCTGTAAAACCCATTTATTTTCAACGTCCGGTTATATCCGAGACCACGTCCCTTTACGTGTGCCTTTCTCGCCAGGATACACGCAACTCCGAAGCATTTGGTAATATTGTGTATTAAGGACGCGCCATAAAAATAAATTGCATTGTAAAAGGGGCCTCTTAACAGACAACCTTGGCTCTAGGGTTAAATGCCTAATTTCACACTATTATCCACAGCGGGATCAGATAAATCAGAGGGCGCCTGGGATTCCCAGGCCTGCTCCGGCAGGACTCCAGCCTGGCGAGGAGTGGGTTAAACCGGGCCCCAGGGTAAGAAACCTCTTCCAGGTAAAGCTCCCCAGCGCTGCTTTAATACCAGAAGATTCCTCGGGACCAAATGCTTCCGAAGACAGCTGTCAGACACATTAAAAAACAGGAAGAAAACACACACACACACACAAAAATGAGACAGCGCACCAAATGCCAAAATATCATGAAAATTCAAGCAGCTAAAACAAATATAACCATAAAAAGACTGGAATCCTAGAAAGGCGATCTCTGCAATTAAGCAGTTTTCTGCTATATAGTGATAATCACCTAATTATACTATTAATGACAGTTCAACCTGCTTTGAAATAAAAGGACATTCTTCCATAACAGGATGCCAGCTGTTAGTTACAGATGTCAGACATCTTTAAAGCATTATTATTAAGGGGGGAAAAAAAAACCCTATAAAACGAACGCATCCATATTTCCCCCCCACACCCCATGAAAAAAAAATCGCAATTAGCCATGTTGCACCCCAGTGAAAGAGTGAAAACAGGATGCCACAGCCCAAGTGAGAGATTAGCAATGGGGAGACTCAAGCAGGTTGCCCCTCCCTCGTGGGGGGGGGGCTGTGTTCCTGTCCTGGGGGGCAGCGGGGTGGGGGGTGCTGCAGCCACAGGGCTGACCCAAAGAAAACGTAAGGAGGATCTGTCTATATTTTAACGGCATCTTTAATTCCTTCCAATGAAATAATCTCCGGAACCAGGATGTTTATGCCAGATAATAGATCTCCTGGTGATCTTGCCAGAACTACCCTGGTAAACACACATTGTCAGATGCGCGGTGGGGGAAAGCCGTTAGCTGTAGCCAAATCTGGAAGAACTACGCGCAGGTCACCCGGGGTGGCAGCAGCCCGCCTGCCCGCCCTGGAACCTGCAGACATGTGCTTGGGCTTATTCCCTGCCAGTGTTTCTTCAAACTGTGTGCGCCTTTGACATTCGGGAGCGCCAAGGTGTAATAAATATCCAACTTTGTCTTCTGACAATAGGCAGCCACATTTAATTAACTGGAGCGTAAAAAACCCCCGGGGAGGAGGGGGAAGGGGAGGGGGGCTGGGGAGCAGCCACGGAGCGAGGGGATTAACCTTTTAAGCAAGCCGCTGGCAGGGCAAGGAGGGCAAGGAGGGCGCTGGCCCTGTCAGGAGGGTGCGGAGGGAAGCCTGATAAATCTAAATCGGGGCACCAGGGGTTACATACCCCCCCACCCCGGGGACAGCAGACCCCAGTCACCCTCCAGGGCTCCCTCCAGGCGCACCCCCCCGCCCCCTGCCACCTCTGGGGTCTCCAGGGTGGCAGGGCCAGGCTGCAGATGGGTGAGGAGGCCTCCATTTGGAGGCACAAGAGAAACCCACCCAAATCTCAGCAGAGCTGCAAGGAGGGCAGCCCAGCTCTGTGCTTCCCACAGAGAACATGTGCCACATCCCCAGAACTGCTCCCCCACAGGCTCCTGGCCTGGTGGCTGGGGAGCCCTTCAGAGGCTGGGTGGAGGTGCCCGGAAGGCACACTTCTCTTAGGTCAGGCTAGTGGCCTCCTGACCCCGGGGCCTTGTCAAGCGGAGGAAGGGGCAGCTTTGTGGAGTCTGGCTCCTGCTGACCTTCGGGACTAAGCCTCGGGTTTTAATGGGATAGAAGAGGCCATGTCAGAGGGCAAGAGAGGATTTCAGAGCTGCTGAAAGGCACAGGCTGGTGTCAGGAGCAGCCTTCCCAGCTCAGCTTGAACTTGCTGTGTGACCCCAGGCAAACCACACTCCCTCTCTGGGCCGCAGCTGCATAATGGACACTGGGATTTTCCCAGGCCAGATTCTCGCTGCAGAGCTAAGGAAAAGCATCCTGGAGGGCCATTTATCCAGTTTACAACTCCCACGGCTGGCCCTCAATAGCTTCCTTTCTGTCCCACAAGAGCACCAGGGCCAAGCCAGCTCTGCACCAGTTGGACGCTCTCCAAGAAAAACTCCAGCTCCAGAGGCTGCCTGTCAGAACCAGCCGGGAGGCCGGTGCCCCCCACCCCACGCAGGGGGGCCGGGCCTCCCCCAAATCCGTCCTCCAGAAGCTAAGCTCGGGCTGTCCCGCTTCTGCCCTGGCCAAGGAAGTCATGTCTGCTCAAATTCTCCAGAAAAATCCCCAGAGGAGAGTGGCAGAGGTCATCCACATGTCCCAGCATTTCATCCCTTTTTCTACAGAACTGGGCTTTGGAGAATTCTCTCTCAAATTCTCAGTAAGTTCTCCAGAAACCCTTGACAGACACGCCACGGGTCCACGGATCCCTTCTGAGCCCCGCCGGCCCCTGCTCTGCACTCACTGCTGGGCCGGCTCTGGCGTGGCTAGCGACCGCGGCAACACGAGCCATCACGCAGCTCCAGGTCACCGTGTCACTGATAGAGCAGGGCAGCAGGTCCCAGGACAAGGCTCCATTTTACAGCTAGGTGGACAGAGGCTGGGCTGGGGGGTGGGGGTCTGCAGCTGCTTTTTTTTTTTTTTAAAGATTATATATTTATTTATTTACTCATGAGAGACACAGAGAGAGAGGCAGAGACACAGGCAGAGGGAGAAGCAGGCTCCCTGCGGGGAGGCCGATGCGGGACTCGATCCCGGGACCCCAGGATCGTGACCTGAGCCAAAGGCAGACGCTCAACCACTGAGCCACCCAGGCGTCCCAAGGGTCTGCAGCTTCTTAAGAGCTTCGGAGGAGACTTATCACAGGATCCAGTACCTCGACTGGAATGGGGGGAGGGGGTCCTCAGGAGAGAGAGAAACGTGGGTTTGCACAAAAAGATGCCTATGAATGTTCAGCACAGCAGCATCCAAACAGCCGAGAAATGGAAACAGCACAGACGTCTAGCACGGATGAACGGACAAACCAGATGTGGTCTGCCCACACCACGGGGCACCCTGCGGTTGTGAAAAGGAACGGAGCTCTTGCACGCAGCACACCGTGGATGAACCTATCGAACACGATGCCCGGTGGAAGAAGCCAGTCACAAAAGACCCCCAGGCGGGTGACTCCACTTAGCTGAAGTGTCGGGACGGACAGACCTAACATGAGCGGCTGCCTAGGGCACAGAGGAGGGGGGGAATTGGGGGTGACTGTTAATAGGGATAGGGGTTTTTTGTGGGGTGAAAAATGTTCTGGAACCAAACAGTGGTGGCAGCTGCCCAGCTTTGTGAACGCGTTAAGAACTACTGAATCGCACGCTTTAAACTCGCTGTGTGTGGATTTTACCTGAATAATTAAATAACCAACTGGAACTCAGAGAGCTGGAAGGTCCCGTGTGAGGTCATGTAGCTGGGGGGCAATCCACACACAGGGCGGGACTCTTACCTTTACGTTACATGCGTTTTTGTCCCATGATCCTGGCGGAGGAGGTGCATAGCTGAGAGGCTGGAAAACGAGGGTCACTCACTATTGCTTCTGGAATTGGAATGTGGAGGTTCAAACCTTAGCTCCACCACTTCCTAGCTGTGTGACTCTGGGCAAGTCACTTAACCTCTCTGTGCCTCAGTTTCCTTCCTCCTCTGTGAATGGGGCTGGTGAGAACAGTACCTGCCTGACAGGGGATGTGATGCTTGAATGGATCAATCCATGGGAAGCCCCTGAAACTCCTTGCCCACGATTTCAGGTACCCTTGTAAACAGGCCCCTCTGTGCCCCAGAACCCCAAACAGTCCAAGTGTGCCCGACACCCAGGCCTTTGCATGTGACCCCACTCACGGGGGGCGCCCTAATGTATCAGATGGAGGCCCCGTACCCCTTCCAGGAAGCCCCCCGGATGATCAAGATCTCCCTTCACCCAGACCTTCTCCGGCACCTGGGAGAGGTCACTGAGGTCCCACAGCCGCGGGGGCCCCTAGGATTGGGAGAGGCCCTGAGAACATGGAGGGAGGACAGCTGGGATCCAGAACAGCCTGTGGTCCATGCTCCTTGCATCACGTTCCACCTGCCCTGGAGTGTAACGGCAAGGCGCTCTGTCCTCGTGGAATTACCAGGGATGCCGTGCTGGTGAACTGAACACGTGTGTGCATGAGAGAGCTCGGGCTCGGAGACCTCCTAGAGAGACCCCGGAGCCTGTGGGCACGCAGCTACACAGATGTGTAGACACACACACCCCAATCCCCCAATCACCAGACTTGTTCTCAGGCTCCACGGGTCACAGGTCCGGCACCACCGGACCATGGGAACGACTCCTTTCATCATCAAGCAGTCACTTGGTGGTTTCTGCCCCTACCCCCATCCCAACTCAGTTCCCCATATCACGTCCCTCACTCCTGCCTCGTGGCCCTTCTCACGGACATGTGATACTGCCAGTCTGACCTCTGTCCTGGCTCCTGTAGCCTTGCCCTCCCTCATGGGAGTTCGTGTTATCTCTGAACTGTCCCTCTGCTCTTGTCCTTCCAGGGTTTAATGTTGCAGGTCGGTCATCTCCCTGCCCCAGGCGCTCTCCCTGGCCCCAAACACAGCAAAGACCCCGCTCTGGGCTCCCAGGGGCTTCCTGACCCCTTCAGGCGCTCCCCCACCCCCAGGCCATGAACCCAGCGCTGTCCACGGGAACTTCCTGTGATGACAGAGACAGTCTCTTCCTGCGCCGTCCCACAGGGTGGCCACCAGCCCCACGCAGTTTTCAAGCACTTGAAAAGGGACTGAGGAACTGAAGTTTTGATTTTTGTTTCATTTTAATTAATTTCTATTTCAACGGTCACATGCGGCTAGGTCAAAGTGTGGCCTAGGGGCCAGCCATATTTGCGCCACCGGGGGCCTGGGGAGGATGCAGATGACCTTGGGGGCTGTTCCCCCTGCAGAACCCACTGATTCTTCAAAACCTGCTTCCAATGCCACCTCCTGCAGGAAGCCCTCCCAGATCACTCCAGCCAAATGGGAACCTTCTGTCCTGGGAGCCCCTGGAGCCGTCCGCATCCTTCCAAGCCCAGAAGCTCGCAGCCCACTCAGAGCCAAGTCCCTGCCCTCCTCAGGTGGCCAGGAGGGCCTTGCAGGCATGACCTCTGACTCACTTTCAATCCTGCCCTCCACCCCTTTCAGGCCTGGCACCCAGCAGGTGCCTGGGAACTGCCCCAGCAGCTGCAGCTGCAAGAAGCCAACAGCTCTTTCCAAACCAGGGCAAGGAGAACAAAGTTGGTTGCGGGCTATTTGCTTTATTACTCCCTTCCAGTCAGCTCACCCCACCGGTCTGACCCGCTGACTGCCTCTCTCGGAGCAGAGCACCTGGGAGGTGACCGAGCCCTGAGTCAAAGGCATCAAAACCAGGATGAAAAGCAGGCAGGTGGAGTTATTGGTTTCAATAAGCCAAATAAAACCTCACACGCTTTTCATGAACCTCTCTGCAGGCCGCAATCGAGTGCTACGGCTTTGTCACACAGCAGGTGTGAGTCCTCCGAGCGCCCGCCAGCAGCCCACCTGCGGACCCCGAAGGCCCGAGAAGCACTGGCAGAGGCAGGCCGAGGGCAAGGTCTCTCCTCCCCCGTGTGCTCCCTCTTACAACCACAGGCTTGGCAGCCTCCCGCCTGCTCCAGGCTCCGAGCATCTCCCCTGACACCAGGGCCGCAGAGGCTCACGCTGACCAAGGGCCAAGCTGTCCGCGGCTCCCCCGCCCCCTAGGGGGCCCCCAGAAGCGGCCTGTGAGCCTGAAGCTCAGACAGGCAACATTTCATCCCATCTGGCTGCTCAGCCTGCGTCCCCCCGCCCCACCCCCCAGAGCCACTGCTCTGAAAACTCACTGCAAGAGTGGCTGGCTCAGCCTGGGAACCCGGGCCCGCACTTCATATCTTGGCTCTAACCCCGGAAGCTGCCAGAAACCTCATTTTTCCGTGTCCTCTTCTGCCAGGCAGAGGATCGAAACCCCCACCCTCACTGCACCCCCCCGCCCAGCGCTCCCCCCATCCCCAGCTCAGGCAGGAAGTGGCCTCAGTTCCACGCAAGGGCGGTCCCAGGGGCGACAATACAGATGGGCCTGTCCAGGCTGGGGTTAGGTGCGACAGCCCCAGAAAGGGCCACCAGAACCCACACAAGCCTGACGTGGCTCTGAGGCCTTCCCCAGCGGCACCCCACGCAGGTTCCCAAGAAGCAGGGAAAACACACGTTAATACAAGACCCCAGTGGCCGGCAGGTGCCCCCGGTGCCCCGGAGCTCCAATCCCAGCGGATGAGACAATGGTGACAATCACGTGAACAACAATCCTGACAGCAGGTAAACGGCACGGAGGGCCTACGACAGGCCACCGCGCCGCACACCTCGAGAGGCACTTTAAATGCACAAACCCTTTCAATTCTCACAGCAAGCTAGGCAAGTATTATCCTCCGCATCTTCTGCGCGTGCAGACGGCGGCACGGAGCATCTAAGCAACCCGCCCGAGGTCTTGTAAGGAGTAAATGGCAGAGCCCAGATGCGAACCCCGGCTGCCTTGCTTCTGAGTCCCTGAGCTCACCTATCCCATGAGGCTCCTTTACAAATAAGGAGCTGCAATGGGAGGCTACTCCAGCCTGTGACAAGCCGGGGAGCACAGAATGAGGAGGGCCAGGTCCTCAGGGGCAAGCCCAAGAGAGGCTCCCAGACTTCTGAGCTTGGTACTCCAGGTAGCTGGAAACAGCCTGGACCTGGGTGCGGAGGGCAAGCAGGGAAAGGTGGACCCCCGAGGCCATCAAGGAAGAGCAGATGCCCCGCAGAACCGTCCAGAAGAGGCTGACAGACCATGAGGTTCAAATAAGGACGGGGGAGGGCCTATTAATACCTTCCCACTCCAGTGTGGATGGACGTGACCTTAGCAGCACTAACCACGCTCATACTCCAGAACCAGAGGATGCCCATCAAAGGGGACTGTCATTTTTTTTTTAAAGATTTTACTTATTCATGAGAGACACAGGCAGAGGGAGAAGCAGGCTCCCCATGGGGAGCCCAATGCGGGACTCCATCCCAGGACCCTGGGATCACACCCTGAGCCAAAGGCAGACGCTCAACCACTGAGCCACCCAGGGGCCCCCAGGGACGGTCATTTTTATGGGCTGCCCAGCACTGAGCCCTGGGAGACCCTGACTGAGGAGCAGAGGCGGGGGAGCAGGGGCTTCTGGTTCCTGCCATACAGGTGTCACCATCATGAGTGCCTACACAGCGCCAACAGGCCATTGTGAAACTCGAGGTGGCGGGTGGGGGTGTCAGGAACCCTCTGACTAATGCTCCCCACTGTCGGACCAGTCCCGGCCCTGGTCTAGTTGCACCCTTGTCGGGTGAGCTGGGAGTTATCAGCCCCATCGACGGACAGAGAAACTAAGGAAGAAGAGTACAAGGTCTCCCGAGGGCCTCCTCCCCACAGAACTGCGCCCCGTATCTGGGTCAGGAGTCGGGCTGGCTGCGCTAGCCACGGATCCACCCCGGCGTGCTAAAGTCAAGGATGAATATTCATGAGCCTATCCGGTTCTACACTTTCATTTCTGGCCCAAATTAATAATTTACCATGGCGTTTCATAAAAACCAGGCACAGCTCATTAGCAGCTCCCTAGAAGGCACTACAGTCATCCCACAGACGCTGGTGAGGGGCCGGTCACCTGCATTCGGGGGGGCCTCCCTACTTGCCAGGAAGGCCTTGCCGGAGCACCAAGGCTTCTGGTCCAAGCTCCACTGATGCATCTTCAGGACACTTTAGAAGCTGACTCTGGGAAAGAATGAACTGTCCTGTCCTAGGAGAGGCAAGGCCATCCCCTCCCCTCCCTGCCTGGGACTGGAGACCACAGGTGGGTGGAGTATGTGTAACAGTTTCCCCAAGAGGCAGCGTCCACAGCCCTAACCCACATGCCCCCCAGCACCTTACCCTCCCCCATCAAAAGCCAGAGCCCTGCCTCGTCGAACGAACCTGGGCTGGCTCATCCCTCCTTTGGGACCAACCCAGTGTGGCAGAGGTGACACTGTGTGACCCCCACCTCACCAGCCAGGACAGGTGCCTCTGGAGCTCAGAGCCGCCAGGTACGAAGAACAGCTTTCCCAAAGCTGCCAGGTTGTGAAGAAGCCCAAACCCCAGGCAGCGGCCACGTGGAGGTGCTCAGAGTAGCAGCCCCCCTCCCCACCCCGTGGAGGTCCCCGCTGACAGACAGCATCAACCACTGAGCACAAGGGAGATGGGCCTTCAGGTGATTCCAGAGCCTGGCCACCGAAACCCCTGGATGGTGGGGGCATCCAACCCCTCCTGGCAGGGGCCCCAGGAGTCACGGAGCAGAGCCCAGCTGTACCCCACCTGGGCATGTCCACCAGCACAATAAAGCAATGTTTAAGAACCACACCAGTGCTCCCGAAGACTCCTTCCATCCCAGGGCATCCCAGGGCCTGCAGATCCCCCCCCCCCACTGCTGCTCCCCCCAGCTGCTGGGCTGGCCAGCCCACCCATGACCTGGCTTCCCCAAGCTGAGTGATGGAGCAGAGACAGGTTGAAATCTCTGTAAATGAGTGAAACTTCCCAAAAGGGAAATGGAGCTGGGGGGTGGGGGTGGGGGTGGGGAATGGGGGTGACACCTTTGTCCCTGGGCCTTGAAGATCTAAGACAAGGCTGCTGATAGCTCTGACACTCATCCCAGAAGGGGGGGGCCCCGGGGGAGCCGCCCCCCTACACAGCTGCGGCCCCGCCTCACCTTCCCCAGCGCTACTCCAACTGCTCCCCGGCAGCCCGCCCGCCCGCTGGGCCCCTCCAGTGAGCTCAATTAAGACCCAAGCATTGTCTCCTCCCTACTTCCTTTATGCTCCCTGCCTGCCCCCCTTCCTCTTGTCAGATAATCACGGGAAACCAGCAAACGGTTGACACAGTTACCAAGACAACAGAAGTTAGGACCGGCGAGGAGGTCTGAAAGCTAATCCTAAATGAATTATAGGGCAAGAGTGACAAGGGGGTGGGGACCAGCGTCGGGCAGCTTCAAAGAAGGCCCAGTGCATGAGACAAGGTACTGTCGGCCTCGGGGTGCTGGCAGCGGGCTATGTCATTCGCTGGAGGGTGACACCGGCGTCCTCTGGGGTGGGGGGGTGGGGTTGAAGAAGGAATTCATTAAAATGAAATTCTCCACTCAAGATGGTCCGGCAATGACACCCATCATCTGATAAGACGCAGGGTCTGGGGTACACCCGATTCAGCTTTTCTGAAGGGGGGTGGTGGGAAAGAGCCGGGATGATCTGATCAAGGCGATTCTGTTTCTTCTTTACTTATTCACAACTTGCCATCTTGTGACCAGGGCGCTGAGTGTGCCCCGGCTGGCTGACAGCCATTTCAGGAGCCGGAGCAAAGCGGCCCTACACTCCTCGCTGGCCTGCCCAGCCCCACCGGGCCGACTAGCGATGCCCTCCCTGCCCTGGCCACTGCCCCCGTCAAGACTGCCTCAGCCGGGTCTCCTGGGCAGGGGCCCCTCATCTGATGCCAGCCCAGAGTCTGAGACACGGGGAGCAGCACAAAGCCCACACGGGCGACTGCGGCCAACAGTTCGAGAGCACTCACTCGGTGCACAGATGGACTCACCGAACGCGCACACCAACCCCACTGGCACCATTTAATAAATGAAGAGACTGAGGCCCAGAGAAGCTAAGTAACCTACTCAGAGCCACACAGCCAGTTGGGACCGAAGGCAGAATGGAACCCAGGACTCTCTGCCCAGCCTCCTTGATCTTTTTTTTTTTTTTTTAAAGATTTTATGTATTTATTCATGAGAGATATAGAGAGAGGCAGAGGGAGAAGCAGGCTGCCTGCAGGGAGCCCGATGCGGGACTCGATCCCAGGACCCTGGGAACGTGACCCGAGCCGAAGGCAGAAGCTAAACACTGAGCCACCCAGGTGCCCCGTCCTTGATCTTCACCAGTGCTACAGCATCAGGAAAGTCTACTGGTCTGGAGCTGGCCCGGCCCGCTGGGACAAGCCTGCAACCAGCCTCAGCTCCAGGTCAATACTCACCTCCTACAGGAAGCAACCCCAAAAGACAGGCTACCCCTCCCTCCGGATTTGTCTACAGGCCTCTCCCCAGCCTTCCCTGCTTTTACTCACCCAGGACTCTCCTCCAAGGAAATTACAACCCCATTCTCAAACTACCCGGGGACTCTGTCACCCAGCTCGGTTTCCCTAATCAGGACAAGTGTCAGGCCTGTGCTCACGCTTGAGCAAGCAGGAGAATCCCCTGGAGGGTTCGTGAACACACAGGCTGCTAGACCCCACCACAGAGTTTCTGCCTCAGTAGGCCTCAGGGCGGCAGGGAGGGGGGGTGTCCCCGAGAACCGGCTCCTCTAATAGCTCCCAGGTGGTACCGATGCTGCTGGCCTGGGAACCCCACTTCGAGAACCACCACAGTCTCAGCTCAGCTCAGCCTCCACTCTCTATACTTTGGCCTCTGCTTGCAGACCCTATGCTCAGAGGCCCCCCAGCCTGCCCCCCTCCTGCAGGACCCCAGCACTCTAAGGAAAGCCTCTGCTGACTGTCCGCCTCCACAAGGAGGCTGTTGGAGCCATCTTCCCAGAACAGATGGGCCCAAGGCGTGCCGCCATCCAATCTGTCTCCACCTCCAGACTCTCCCCCACCTCTCAGCGCCTCCACACTGCCAACACAGTCTAGCCTGCCACCTGTCTCTCGCCTGGGGCCATGGCAGTCCCTCCACGCTGGTCTCCCCGCTGCCCCCTGACCGCCTGGAATCTACCTAAGCCCTGTAGCCAGAGGGGTGCTGAAGGCCAAGTCCTGTCATCTCTCTTCTCGCGTCTACCCTGCTCCCCAGCGTGTGTGCCCTGTGCCACATGCATATCCTTGGGGCCCCAGGGCCTTTGCACGTGCATCATCCTTTGCCTGGGCCCTTGCCCCTCAGCTTTTACCCGGTGTTAATACCTCCCTTTCTGGCCACTTGGAGAAAGTAGCCTCCACCCACACAGGCTACCCCCTTCCCTTCTCCTGCTCCCCTTTACCCCAGAGCCTGCATCACGAGACACAGCACAATGTGTTCATGGCCAGGATCGGCACTCCAGGAGAGCACAGTCCTTGGGGGTTCTCGGCTGCATCTCCACGTGCCTGGGCCAGTGCCTGGCATGTTGTAAACACATACCGAACCAACAGAAAGAACTCGGCTGCTTGAAAGCCCTGGAACCACCACCCTCAGCCCCACAACTTAACAGAATCAAGTTCACATGTTGCTGGCCTTATGCCCTCAAGACCCTCCCAAATGTGGTTCCAACACCCAAGGGGGTCATTTCCTACCATGCGGCTCTATCTGTCCTCACGGAGCTGTCCCCTCCCTCTGAAACTATCCTTCCTGGGAGTCCCCCGACTCCCAGGGGGCGGGGGTGCAGCCCAGCCCCCTGCCAGGGTCAGCTCTGCTTGCACCAGCTGGCCCTGTCTGCCCTGCCCCCACTCTGAAGGCAAGAGCTGGTCCTAATGCATCTGTCCGGCCTCCAGGGTCAGAGCCACAGTTGCCGGCGGCCGATGAAGCCTCTCCTGCCTCAGTCTCCCTCCTGCCTCCTCACTCCTCTCCACGCGTTGGGTCCGGGACCCTCATTCTGGAAGGGGCTGCACTGGACACCACCCAGGAAGGTCCCCACTGTTCTTTAAGGGATGCACAGGCTTCAGAGCCCCACCACTAGATGGCATTGCTGAGAAGCAGGGTAGGAGTGCTGGCCTTCCCTCTCCAGTGGGTGGGTGGGTTTGCCCCCTGAGTAGAAAGGCCAGCTCCAATGTCCCCTCCTCCCTGTGGCCTCAGACACTGACTCCACTCCCACCTTAATCCCAATAGTTGCCTCCCCTGCACTCCCAGAAAATTCTGCACACACCAGCATTTGTCCCCCTGGATTTCTCAACCCGCGCGTCTGCCACCACCACGGCAGGAACGGCCCAGCGTGCAGCTCTCAGCCTGCCTGAAGTGCACTGAACATGCTGAGTATTTTAAGAGCAGCTTCCCTATTCTTGTTCATCCTTCCTCGCCGTATCAGCCTCCTTCCACTCAGCCTCACTCCCTCTGTGTTCCTCACTTCCAAGGCCCGCCTCCAATGCTGCCTCACCCAAGGAGCCTTCCTGGATTTCCTCCATCGGGGTGATCCCAGGAGATTCCGGCCGTGTTCATCTCACTCCCTGTTGGTTCCTGAAGCAACTGGGAGATAAGACACAGAAGCCCTTTGCCGCTCCTGCCTACCTATATACCTCAACACGGCACAGGGCCTGGCACCCTGGGTGGGGGTGGGCGGGGGGGGCAGGCCTTGTCTAGCTGGGGGAGAGGGAGATTCTAGAAGGGGAGAGATCTGTTCTGGGTCTCCAGAGGGCAGAACTGGGTCAAACGCGCACACTGTGTGTTCTGCACAAACAGCAACCTTCTAACAACCCAGAGTGGCAAGGTAGTATCAAGAACAGGACCCCCGAGGAGACCCCCAGGCGGAGAGAAGGGAGGGCTTGGGCCATCTGACCGCCGAGGTCCCTTCCAAGTCCAATGTTCCGTGACTTCCCAACCCCGCAGGCCATTAAGCAAGTGGCCAAATGCCCACTGGGCGGCGGTCCAGGCCTGGTCAGAGGGCGCTTCCTGTCTCTTTGCAGGAGGAAGACAGGGCAGCCTCGGATCTTTCGAGGCCGAGGCCGAGGGCCTTCCGGGACTGGGTGGGCTCCGGCTCTGGGGGGTGCAGATCTGGGCCTGTCTTAAACCCAGCCAGCCCCCACCAGCATCACTCAGCTTCCAGCACGGCTGCGATCTGGGCGGAGGGTAACCACCAAACCCGAGAGGGAGCTGCGGAGGGCCTGGCATCAGTGGGAAAAAGCCGGAAAAACGCATTTTCCCCTAAAGACTTGTAAAAAAAGTCTCACTGATTTTTTTCCCTTTTACCCCAAGCTTTCACAGCTCTAAATATGCCACACTTAGTAATTTTACGAGCAAACCAAGCTATACATCACACGGTTTTATGTTCCTAAATTAACAAAAGGACTTTAAATCTATATGGAGCTCTTAAAAACACACAAAAAAGCACGGCATCTATTTTTATTCCCTCACCCCCAAATTCCCTTTTCCCTTCTAATGTGCTCCCCCCACCTCCCCACCCCGTGGCTGCAAAATTTCAGCTGATTGTGTAGCTAGACCACCAAGGAAAGACAATTCCAAATATGGATGAGGAAGTGCTTTGCTGAGAACCCCAAAGATGAGGGTTCTGCTGCCTTTCAGGAAAGACTACTTTAAGGGTTATAGAAGCCTGATATTCCCCCCACCCCCATCTCGAAGTAGATCACACTTGCACGTACCCTTGTAAACGAAGATGCCCCCATCTACCAACCCAACGTTCACCAAAAGGCTCAGGAGAGTTACAAGTCTGCAGGTCCTGCAAGGGCTCCTGAGGGCTTGTTTTCTTAGCTGCAAGATGCCAGGCTGGACCAGATGACTGCAAGGCCCATCCGCACTTGCCACCAGGGAGGAGGACACACGAGGGGTCATGCCCTTCACACATGTCTGCAGCCAGGGGGAAGAGGGACAGGGGCCATAGGGCACTGGATTGGGAACAGAAGCCCAAGTCCAGATACTCCATCCCACTGCTGGCTCTGTCTCTGGGAGGCTGGGTGGCCCTGGCCAGCTGCCCTTCTAGCCTTCCCCTGCCTCCTGAACAGAAGGAAGAGAAGCCTCCTGCTCTATCCTAGGGCAGGAATCCAGGTATCATAATGCCTGTTTGCTCTGAGAGAATAAAGGAAACTTTTCCTGACTCCTAGAGTCAAGGAGATAAGAAGCAGGAGAGTTTCCAGTGGGGCTCTATCAGATTCCCACCCATGGAGTAAAAACAACTCATTTAAGCAAGAAAAAAATCTTAATGAGAACCAAATTGAGCAGGGGGGTGGGAACCAACCCAGGCCCCTCGGAGAAGGGCTGGGCCACAGCTGGGACAAAAGGGCCCCTGGCTTTCCCAGCCGACAGATGGAAATGTGGCGGCCCCTCCCCAGTTCTCAGGGGTATCGGAAGATTAATTAGTGACTGCCTGGAAAGTGCTAGATGGGAGCCCAAATGCCTGTCCCCGCTGAGTTTCTGAGCTGTAAATAAGCAGCTTTCTCAATCACAACTGAAATAGCAATGTTGTCCTTTTATCTGACTCAGATCCCTGGGAGCAGGACTTGGGTGGTTCCAGAGCCCGCCCCAAAGCCAGGGGCTTGCTTAGGACCAGGCGGCTCCCACGGACAGAGCCCCTCCAGGCTGAGGAGTGCCCCCTGGGTGGGCACCCGGGGGCACCTGAGGACAGGGAGCCGCAGCTGGCGGCCTGCCCACGCCTCCAGCCCCCTCCCTCAACCCAGGTGGGCCCAAGTGAAGATGCACACTCGGCCTCACACTGGGGCCTTCTGGCAGTGGTCTGGGTGGGGAACGAAATCCAGGCAGCTTGGCACTCTGGGCTCCAGGCAGGAGGAAGCCCAATCTCTCCCAGGCCTGTCTAAGGGGCTGTGCGAAGGGGTCCGGGGCCAGCTGACCCTCGGGACACAGCCTGGGGCGACGCAGATGTGCGGAGGGACACCCAGATTCCCTGACAGCAACCTACCAGCAGGCTGTGTGGCTCTGGGCCAAGCCCCACCCTCTCTGGGCCTCAGTTTCTTCACTGGAGTTTGGAGTGTCCTTCCCAGCAGTGGACAGTAAATCCTGAGGGGCAGCCGGGGTCACCCAGAGTTCAGCACGGGGCTGGGGTGGGGTTAGCCGACAGCTGCCGAGTCCTCCCTCGGTGAACTCCAGGAACAAGATAAGGGGCCCGGCAGGGCGCCACCGACAACACCAGTGGCCAATTCCCTCCCTCACTCTCCTTCAACAAATATTTATTAAGCAGGGACTCTGGAGCCGGACTGCCTGCGGTCAAAGCCTGGCTGTGCCGCTTACTGCCCGTGTGACCGCAAGAGCTCTGTGCCTCAGTTTCCTTAGCTGGCAAAGGGGATTAAATGAATAGCACAGCTAGTACTGAATGGGCACCATGGAAGAAGAAGCTGCCACCACCTCTTATATTACTGTTGTAAGGGTCTGGTGCTGAGCAGGAGGACATGAAGGAAACACACAGTTCCTTCCAGCATGCAGTTCTCAGCCTGGTGGAGTTCAGGAAAGGGAGTAGCTGGGCGCACAAGCACCCAGAAGGGAAGTTTTCCAAGAAGCATTAGAGACCCTACCCAGCCACCAGTCCCCAGCTCCCTTCCCACATGCCCACGCCTACTTCTCTGGGCATAGGAAGCACCCCTCTGCTGGATGCCAACCCTACCCCCATCCCCACCCCCACCAGTGAAGGAGCACGCAGAGGTGAGATACTGTGCCATGGGGTCCAGGTTCAGGTCCAAAGACATATGTTCAAGTCCCAGTTCACTAAGGAGCCCTGTGATTTTCTGCAAATAATTTCACCTCAAAAATAATAAATTGGGGGGGCGCATCCAGCTGGTTCAGTCGGTAGAGATCTTGCTCTCAGGATAGTTTGGGTGTAGAGCTTACTTGAAAAAAATAATTTTTATTGTAGCTATCACTTACTAAGTGTTAACTTTGTTACAGGCACTGTCCTCAGTGCCCTGCAAAGATTGACACATTTAATCCCTTACACCAGATGTCAGCAAACGTCCTCCATAAAGGGACAGATCATGAGTATTTTCGACTTGGCCGGCCTTGTTGCAACAGTTCACATTGCTGTTGTAGCCCCGATGTGGCCACAGACATACATAAAAGAGCAGGTGTGGCCATGTGCCAATAAAACTTTATTTACAAACACAGGTGGTGGACCACAGGTCACAACCCCTGCCTCACACTGCTACTGAGGTAGATACAATTACAGATCCCAGTTTACAAATGATAAAGTTGAGGCCCACCCAGAGAGCTCGTCAGCTGCCCAAGGTCATGGCTTGGGAGAGGTGGAGCACAATCTCCAACCTGTGCTGCTCAGCCTCAGCCGGTCACCTGTGCAACAGGAGCAGCAGTTTGTGAACTGCCTCGGGGAGGGGGGGGGGGGGTGCTGGGCAGGCAGGTTCTGGGCCCTGGCTCCCCGAGGTTACAGACACTGCCCTGGGATGTAGCTGCGGGGACAGAACCTGGTCCCCGGTGTCAGGTCTCCACAAGGCAAGCCTCCACCTCTGCTCTAAAGGGGGAATGCAGCCCCCCCCTTTCCTGGAGCAATGCAGTGGGTAGCAGCCAGTTTCACATCCCAGCTCTGCAGCGTCTACTCTGGTCAGATCACTAGCTTCTCCTCCTCTGAGGTTCACTTTCCTATCTGTGAAATGGGCATCCACCAGCACCGTTCTCAGAGGTGGGACTGAGATTTACAGGAGCGATTCCAGCAAAGCACTCCCAAGGGGGCCTGACAGTGGTCAAGAGAACTAGGCCACCACTTTTACTATTACCTTTACTACTCTGAGTTAATGGAAGCCCAGGGAAGCAGAGCCACTTGACCGTGGCTATCCCAGTTTAGCTTCTACCCTATAATAGCAAAATTATAAAGTACAAAACCCTCGTAGGAGAATTAAAAAAGAGAAAACTAAAAGAGAGAGAGAGAATGCTACCGGGTGACAAACCTCCCTTCACAGGCTGAGAAAGACTTGTGCCCTGACCTCCCCTGGGGTCCAGACCTGCAGACTTCACCCTCCTGCCCCTGAGGGCTTAACACCAGCCAGGACTGATTTTCCTTAATTGCTTCGAATTTCCTAGCCTGACACTTCCTCCTTTTCTTTCTGAGGCTCCCAGTGTAAACAGAAAACCGGTCACCTGATGAATAATAAGTGCCAGCAGCCACCCAATGGCAGGTGAAGTGGGGTGTAGATTACAAACACCTGTGCTTTTAAGACGCCCTGTACTTAAGAAGATTCATTCTTGCTACAAACATGTACAGAGTGTCTACAGGGGAAGGCTCAGCACTGGGGCGGGGGGGGGGGGGGGGGGGGGGGGGGGGGGGGCGGCGCTGCAGATAAGAGGAGCTGGCTTTCCTGCAGCTCATGGTGCAGGGGGGAGGCCCCCAAAGGAGCAGCTCCAGCGGGAATGCTCAGCTCCAGCTGGGGTTCCAGGAGCCCCCGGGCATCTCCCCAGCTCTCTGCTATCTTCCTATGAGGGAGATGGCTCTGAGCGCCACCTCCTCCCAGCATCCCTGTGTTAGAACACAACCCTTCTGCAAATTGGGGGTTCCTGGTTCTAATTTGGATCAGATCCTTTAAGGGCAGTGGAGAGGGAGGGGAAGCGCTGGATTTGCGTTCCAGGCAGTGAAGGGAAAAGAGACCAAGAATAAAGTCCAGACCCTGAAAAATACTCTTCCTACAAAAGTGGTATAGACACCCAGCATGAAATGCAGACGTTGTCAGTTTCTGGGGAAGGGCTAGGGACCTAAACCAGCCACAAAGAAACTCAGAGTGAGTATACAGATCTCACCCGGAACCCATTAGCCTTTCCTACTTCTTTTTTTTAAGTCTGTTGGACTCTGGGATCACCTCCTCCCCTGCCCTGCCCCGTTCAGGGCAGCACCGGCCAGATCCAGCAGAGCTGGGTCCTGTCCAGGCCATTCCTTCCCTGCCCCCCCCCCCACTCCTCCCAGGGACTCCCGGGCTTCTGTGGGAACCTCAGCCAAAGTGACAGGGGCTTCTACTGAACTGTATGTACAGTGAAAAAAACCCCAAACCTAACACCCAGCCACCTGCACCTTTCCCCACAAAACAGGGCAGAAATTACCCTCCATGGGCAGCGTTTTCTGCAGAATTTTAGAAGCCCCAGTAGGAGCCCAGGAACTTCCCCTCCTCCCTAGGGCACCTCGCATCTCCCCTCCCCCAGATCCAGCGACCCCCAACTTCCAGAGGAACTGTTTGAACTCCCAGGGTCGATGAAACTCTCAGAGGCAAGAAGGGAAAAGACAAACAGCTGCTTCCTAGTACCAGCGGTCGCAGGCTGCCCTGCCTTCCTGACCTGCGCGCCAGGGGCCCACCCGGGGCAGGCCTTGTCAGTTACTCCCGACCCGAGGACACTGGAAGGGGGTGGCAGCAGGCAGCCAGGGAAGGCCCCAGGGATCACCCGGGCTCCCACCCCCCTCGCCAGGCACCCCTGGCCTCCCAGCTTCCCCTTAGCCTACATGTCATATGTCATTGTTTTTAAGGTTTCAAAATCCAAATAAGGTGAGCCCTAGAGGGGCTCCCCAAACCTCCTGCTGTCACCCCCTCCCCGCCCCTCCACTCCGGGTTGCAAGCACCAC
The DNA here is from genome assembly GCF_053574225.1 of Canis aureus. Lineage (NCBI taxonomy): Eukaryota > Metazoa > Chordata > Mammalia > Carnivora > Canidae > Canis > Canis aureus. The sequence continues at coordinate 21,898,927 of NC_135613.1, read as the reverse complement.
TTGCCCCGAAACAGAAAGTTACGCGGCAGGCGGCTGTCAGCGCGCAGGAAGGTTAGGGAACAGGAAGCCACGCCAACCACCCTCCGGAGCTTCCCCCGGCCCCCTCCTCCGACCTCGGCAGGAACAAAACCTTCCAGGGAAACCCGGGCAGGAAGGGGGGCGGGGGGCAGGCGCGCCACGCTCGCGCGGAGACGGCGCGAGGGGCTGGCCGGAGGCAGAGGAAAATAAGCCCCAGGCTGGGGGCGGGAGGGGGGCGCCTGCCACCCGATCGGGGCGGCCTGCAGCAAAGTAACTTCACACCCGGTGCTCAATTCACCTTGGAAGGCGGCGCGCCCCGGCCGCTCGCTGCGCCGCCGCGGCGGAGCCGGCTCGGGGCAGACAAAAGGAGCGAGACGCGCAACCCCCGGCGGCGGCGCGGTGGGGGCGGCGGGGCGGCGGGCCGGGTGGGCGCTCCCCGCCGCACGTAGCGCACACACCGCCCGCCGGACCGCGCGCGCGCCCGCCCTAGGGGGCTCGGCCGACCCACCGCCCCGACCCCCGCTGCGGGTCCGGGAGGGGGCGAGGGTGGGGGCGGGGGCGGCTGGGGTGGGGGGTCCGGGACGCGCCGGCGCCGCGCGGGACCCGGGGAGGCGCGCGGCTCGCTTACCTGGTAAGTAATACAGAGGCGGCTTCAATCCAAACATGATTCAAATTAGAATTCCATAGTGGCCAGAGAGGGATGAAGAAGGGAAAAAAAAAAAAATTTTTTTTTTTAAAAACCCAGCAACGAGACAAAAAGCGCCGTCCGAGCCAAGGCGCTCCAAAATGTCCAAAACAATAAAATAAAGACAGAAGAGCGATCCCGAAAGCAACGGAGAAAAATGTCTTTTTTTTTTTTTCCTTTTTTTCCCCTCCCTAAGATGATGAAAAGGCTCTCCCTTGGGCCAGCGCCCGGGCAGTTTCGGCCACCTCGGCCCAGGCAGATCCACAATGGGGTGACCGACGACTGAGGACGGGCCGGAGCCTCCACGGCTGCCCGGTGTCTTCGCCGCGTGTGTATTTTCTGCCTTTTGGACTTGAGATGCAAATAAAAAAAGGAGGGGGGCGCACGGCGGAGGGAAGCAGGCGGGAGAGCCTAGAGGAGCGCGAGAAAAATAAAGGGGGGAGGTGAGGGTGATGAAATTGGGGGGTTAAGATCTTCAGGGATTACTCATTTGAAAGAAAAAAAGGAGAGACAGAGAGAGAGGAGAGGAAAAAAAAAAGCAGCCCCAAGACGTGCGAGTAGCAATCTCTCCTCCATTCAGCCATTTGAATGTCAAGGGCGAGGGTCAAGGGACCTGTTTCCAACAGGGTTTCACGTTCAGAACCAGAAGGAAAAAGGAAGGGGGGGGGCGGCGGGAGGGGGTATCTCTTGTTGCCAAGGAGAAATCGGCTTTGTTTTCGTTTCCCCTTAGCTACTGGGTGAGGAGGGGCGGGGTGGGGGGAGGAGGAGGGGGCGCGCGGGAGAGGGGAGAGGAGAAAATTAATACCCAAACAGCCAAGAAGTACCGAGGGGGAGATTTCTTCTCGTAAATAAAAGAGGCAGCGATTGCAAACAGTCTCGGGCAGGAGAAAGCAGGCCGAGGAGCCGGCTCCCCTCCCCCTCTCGCCACCAGCACCCCCCACCACCACCTTTTTCTTTCCTTTTCTTTTTTCTTTTTTCTTTTCTTTTTCTTTTTCTTTTCTTTTCTTTCTTTTTTTTTTTTTTTTTTTTTTTTTGTTATCTCCCCGGGCCGGCGTCCCACCACTGACTCAGAGAGCAGGGGTGGGGGAAGGAGGAGAAAGAACTCGCGGGGGCTCAGGCGCCCGGGCAGAAGGAGCAGGAGGAGAGAGGGGAGGCGAGAGCGCACGGCGGTGGAGAGCCCCTCGATCAATTTTCATGCAAGAATCATTATCGGTAAATTGGAAAGCTGGCTGCCTGACAGCAGATTTGTCTCCCCTAATGAAAGCGAAAGGGTAGGGGCGCAGCGGCGGGCGGCTGCAGGCGGCGGCGGCTCCTTCCGTCTCTACGCGGCATCTTCCAAGAGCTCCATGCTTTGCAGAGCGATAATAATAGTTTCACTTGCGAGCTTCTCCCCGCGCGGCCGCCGAGCCGGGCAGCAGATCCGTGCGGACTGGGATCCGGGCGCAGAGAGCTGGCCTCCCCTCTCCAAACGCGGGGAGGGTGCTGTTGCTGGCAGCGGGGCGCTCCGCTCTGCCCCAAAGCGGGGCCGTTTGCAAACAGTGGGCGGCTGCGGGCGCCGCCGGGCCCCCCTCGGCTGCCCAACTCCGCGCTCTGGCCGCCCGCCCGCCCTCCCCACCCACGGCTGACAGCTGCGGGAGCCGGAGTTCACCCGCCGCCGGGGCCTAGGAGGAGAAGCCCCAACCCGTGCCCGAGGGGGGCGGGGGGGGGTGGCTCTGGCCAGCCTTTTGTGAACCCACGCGGGACTGCGGAAACGCACACACCGCCCAGCCCGGGTGAGCTCCTAAGGCGAGCAGCTTCTTCCTCTCCTTTCTTGTCCTCGCACCCCGCACCCCACCCTGCAAAAAATCCCTGTTGCAAGTGTAATCAAATGCTTGATACCATCTTCCACACTCTCCCTGCACTGGTGCATTATCAGATCCGGGAAGGCATGCTTCCAGGCAAATAGACCTAATAAATGCTATTACTGGGATTCTGCAAGCCCCGGCTGCACCATAGTAACGAGAGCCCTGGCTAATTTGGTTTAAGAGAACGATCAACTGCACAGAGTGTGTGTGAGTGAGTGTGGAGTCTGTATCTCTCCTCCCCACGCTGCCTCTCTTTCACACTAGCTCAAGAAGGCCCCATGTGATAATTCCCCAAATCGAAGGGGAAAAAACCCTGCCGCCAAACCACATCCTGTGCGCTCATTGTCCAGCCCAGCGATTTTAAAGAGACAGGATCCATTTACCCACGCCCCCACACGCTCTTAAGCACACGCTGCAAAGCTGCCTCTCGGTGTGACAATTTATTTTCAAGCCCTTTTACCTTATGAAGGGCCCCTCGGTGGCACAAGGAGCCGGAATCGCGACTTGGTGACACTAAGGGGTCACCTTTTGACCCCACATACAAACCATCCTGGTTTGAGGCACACACTTGAGCCCGCAGGTACGCAGGGCGGGGCACCGCGGTCACGCCGGGCTTGGGTTCCTGCCAAGGCTTTCCAGCCACTGCGTAAAACAGGGGTCCCCGGCGGCAGCCCCCGGGGTCCCTGCTAAACGCCGCGGCTTCAGATGACAATTGAACTCCCGGAATATGATACTCTAGAGGAGAGCTCCGGAGGGCAAACTGGAGGAGGTGGGGGCACCGAGCGTGCCTCCTGACCCCTCGGTGCCACTTACACACGCCCCCCCCTCCCGGCGCGCAACGCCCACCCCGCCGGGGGAATCGTAAATGGGCTGGGCGGAGCGCTCGGAGCCGAGGGAGAGGTGGCGCTCCTCCCCGCCGCCGCCAACGGCTGGGTGGGTGCCGCGCGCAGGCGGCCGCCTTCTCCGCCCGCCGGGCCGCCGGGGGTGCGAGGAGCATCTTCCAGGCCCCCGGCCCCCGCTGCGCCCCGCCCGGCGCCTCTCCCCGCGGGCGGCCGAGCGCGCGCGGTCACCGGGGAGGGCGCCCGGGCTGCTGACCGGGAGGGAACCGGCCGCCGGCATCTGGCCGCTCCGCCCCGCGCTGACCCCGGAGGTCGCGCCCGGCCCTCGGCGGCGGCGGCCCTTTGTTTCCGGGGCTGCGTGGCGGTGCGCTCGGCGCTCCCCGCGCCTCCCCCCGCGCCCGCCGCCGCTGCGGGCCTGGCCAAGGGAGACGAGGGCCCCGGCGCGGCGGGGTCCGGCACCTGCCCGCGCCCCCCCCGCGCCCCCCCGCGCGCCTTGGACCCCAGCTTCGCCTCCCACCCATTCATCATCCACTTATCACCCGCACGCTCGATGATCTGCGTCCCTCCGGGAGTGGGGGGCACCAGGGCGCGCGGGGGAGGGCTCGCCCGGGGGAGCTGCCGCCCACTCCCCCCCACCTCGAGTCCCTCACAAGCTTGGAAGATCTCTGATCCTACTCTAGGGGCTGGAAAATAAACTATTTTTAAAAGACCCTAAACTATCAGTTTCTGTTGTCATTCTTTTATTGGTTTTTAATTCTCCGGGATTACATGAACAACAGTAGTAATTAATACTAAACCTTCCTCTACTGTATATGCTAATGGCAGGAGCCATAAAAATTAATTTGCAAACATGTCATTACACAATAGCTATACAGGCAATAAACCTGTAATTATGGGCCAATCACAGGCAGGGTACAGAGGGAGGGATGTTCCCCAATCTGTTAGGTGCCCCCCTTCCCCTGCTAAAATGGGGAAGATGGTGCCAGCAAGGAGCTTGCCTTCTGAGAGCCACCTGTGGAGAATGCTCCCAGCTCCTGGGGATGGCAAAAGGGGTCTCTCGTCTCCAGCTCTAAATGGCCTGGCTTCTGTGCAGGACCCCCTGGAGACAGCCTCTCCGGGGCCCAGCAGGACTGAAATATGGTGGGAGAAGCTGGAAGAGCAGAGAGCAGAGCCCAGGAGAGCTCCCCGCCTGATCTGCGCGTGGGGGGTGAGCAGTAAAAGGGGTAGGAGGCCCCACGCTGGGGAGCCAGCACCAGCCTCTCGGCTACCCGGGCAAAGGCAAACATCTCCCCCTATAAGCATCTGAATGCCTGCATTGAATTATCGCAAAGTGCTCGGGCCAACCCCTAATTGCTTTTGGCCACTCCCTCAGGAAGAAGGTGAGCACTAAGATTCTAAGTGATACCTAAGTCTCCTTTGGCCCGGGGTCTAGGCAGCTCTGAGCAGGTTGGTGACATTTCCTGGTGACAGGGTCGTCTGGAAGGGAGGGAAAGAGGAGATCCACTATGAGACCACAGTTCCTGACCTGAAGCCAAAAGAGCTGAAACATAGAAAGCCACCCCCGCCGTGCCAAGCGGCCTGCTTAGCGGGCTGACTCTCCACTGAATGGCTCGGTTGTTTGCCATAATGTGGCTGAACGATGAGCTGGAAGGATTTTCCCTTTCCCACTGGCCCTTGTGGCTTGGCTGGCGTCTTTGGAACGCCTCACTATGGCCATTCATTCCCAGGGGAGCCACCCCACCACCTCTGAGGGTGGCGATGGCCTGGCCGGGAGGTGACAAGGACTCGGCAAGCCTAGGCCACACCTGGCCCAGGCGAGAAGGGCAGCCCTCTTCCTGGGAAGGCCACCTCGACGGGATTCTGTGCAAGGACAGGATGTCTCTCTCCACCACCCCCTCTTCTATCTGAGGCTGGTCATGCCATAACCCTCTCGCTCTCTGCTCACCTCTTGGTGGGGGGGGGGGGGAAGCATTTCTAGAAAAGAGGCAGAAAACAGGGAAGGCTGAGCCTTCAGTGGCCCTCCAGTTAAGGTCACCACAGGGCAAAGTCGCCCCCCACCTCCCTGAGAGACCGCTGCCCACACTGCAAGCCAGCCCGGGGGTCAGAGGGCAGCTCTGGGCCATGCCCAGGGCAGGATGGAAAGAAAAAACATCACTTCATCTCCCAATGGAAAGCAGGCTCTAGCTGCTTCCCTGGAAGCTGCGTGGAGCTCACTAGACACCCACTCTGAGGACACGAGGGCCCCCTCCCCAGCTGCTCCTTCAAGATGGAGGGGCCTGAGACTCCCCCTAGCGGGGCTGCCGCTGCCACAGTGCGGAGACAGCCTAGCCGGCCAAGAGCGTCAGCTGGATGCAGTAAAAATAGCCTCCCCGCACGTGCTGAGGACGGCGGCTGCAGCCGGGGTCTGGAGAGCGCAGCGCGCAGGGGCGCCGGGGTGGGGGCGCTAGCAGCCGCCAAGGCCTGCTGCCTCAGCGTGCCCACTGGCACTCTGGTGGTCACCTAGGCCAGGCCCTGCTGCCACCAGGCCACAATCCTGTGTTCTGGAGGTCCTTCCTCCCCAGGGATCCCAGGAGAGGGAACGGAGGGGATGCTGGGAGCGTGGCTAACCCGAGATGCCCCTTTGGGTCTGCCCCTCCACTCACTTCCCTCTTTAGGATAATCATGCCAGCTGATGTTTCCTGAGAGCTCAGTCTGTGCCAGTTGCTGTTCTAAGCACTTTTCACAGGGAACTCACTGGATCCTCATGACAATGCTGTTCAAGGTCACCATTAGGAGTTTCATTTTCTAGATGAGGCACAGAGAGGTCAAGGACCTTGCCCGAGGACCCACAGTCAATAAGTGGCAGAGCTGAGATTTGAACCTGAGCTGGTTCCAGAGTCCATGTTCATAACCATCAGCCTGGAAGGGACTGGACCCACCAGAGTTCAGGTGTCGGCTGGGCCCCCACCCACCATGGGCCCTCAGGCCGTGACATCACCATTGTGAGACTCAGTTTCCTCACCTGGAAAATAGGATGAAATTGCTCCCACATTCCAGGCAGACGAGGATGTGTAACCGCCCTGATGCCTGGTCCAGAGTGAGGACTCCATAAACAGAGCTGTAATTACGCCCATGTTTTGGATAATAGCAATAATATGGCTACTGATGGGGCCTCAGGACATCCAAGGATCAGTGCGACGTGCTTTGCTGAGAGCATTATCTTATCTGGAATTTGGCCCCACCCTGTGAGGCAGACGTACAATGACCATCATCCCGTTTTGTACCTCAGGATGCGAGGCCCCAAGAGATGAAGTCACTTACCCAAGAGCACGCAGGGTATAGACACACCCGCTTTCTCCCTCTGCTCAGCTCTAGTCCTGAGGTGACCAGACCGGGTACAAATGTTCTAAGTGTCAAGATAAGCAAGTGGGAGAGGTCTGAAGAGAAATGGGGAGCAGCGGTCCAGGCACACCCTATGGTGACAACTGCAAACCCAGGTCAGGTTTCCATCTCTGCATGGTGCCCCTGCCTTTGCATTACTGTTCCCCAGCGGTTCTAGCAAGCACCTCACTCAGGGTGTGCTGTCCTGTCTTGGGGGCAGGGGTGTCTAACAGACCCTGTGGGGCCTCCTCCACCTGCCCCAGTGTACTGGGTTGAATGGCGGCCCATCAAAATATATGCCCACCCACAAGCTGTGATTGTGACCTTATTTAGAAAAGGAGTCTGTGCAGATGTAATAAAATTAAGGATCCTGAGATGAGGTCACCCTGGATTGTCGGAGTGGGCCCGACATCCGGTGACAAGTATCCTTATAAAAAGAGCAGATCAGAGAAGACACAAGAAGGAGGCCATGTGAGGACGGAGGCAGAGCCTGGAGGACGCAGCCATGGCCCCCAGGAGCAGTAAGAGGCAGGAAGGACCCTCTCCTGGAGCCTTCAGAGGTATCATGGGGACCCTGCTGATGCCCTGATTTTAGATTTCTGGCCTCTAGAACTGGGAGAAAATAAATTTCTGATGTTTTAAGCCACCTAGTTTGTAATAATTTGTTACAGCAGCCACGGGAAACTAATACATCCTGCCACTTCTGTAGAAACAAATGTCCTCTGTACTGCCAACCCAGGGAAGCCCTGGGTGTGGTCCAAGGCCGGACGCCATGGGCCTCGGGCCAGCAGGGTCAATCTCTCCTTCAGGTCTGTAGCAAGGGCTTGGATAGGGATGAAGGGCCCAGGGCCCCAGATCTGGGGTGTGTTCGGGTTGCCTGTCTTCCATGAAGCTGAGGTCAACACCCTACTGGGATGGGGAGGCTTTCTAGTGGCCTGCTCACCCTCTGCTGCCCTCCCTGGTGACCCACATTTTCTGGCTGGGGTTTGGGCAGCAGCCTGGGCTGTAAGAGATCAGCGGGTGTGGCCATCTGCCCCGGGGAATGGCCAACCAGCCCTGCCAGATCAATCTACAAACCCAGGGCTCAGCTGGTCTTGTGTATCCCAGCTGCCCCGTGAGGCCTGGAGTGACAATAACCAAATAAAAGCCCTGGTGGCCAGCGTTCCACCAAACCTGTTTCCCCTTCCTCTCGGGCTCATGCCCAGGCTATATTTGTCAGTCTCTCTTGCAGAAAGTGTGGGGCCAGATGACCAAGTTGGTGGCCAAGGGAATGTTTTAGAAGTAATAACTCAGCACTCCCAGGCCTGGCCCACAGAAACCTCCTGCCCTAGTCTTCACATTCCCCTTCTGTGTCTGCCCACCAGACGTCTGCTCCCAGGACCACCCTGAATCCACGGATAGCAGATACAGCACCTCCACCAATCCCCCAAAGGTTGTTCAGAACAGAGGCCCTCGACCTGGCCTCCCCCGAGTTGTATATTCTGTGAGCATCTGATTGAGAAAGATCTACCATGTGGCTTCTACTTTGAGTGTTGTGAAATGTCACTTCCAGTGTGAGGAGCCCCTGGGATGTCAGGGACTCTTTGTTATAGCAGCTCGTGTTGGCTTAACACACCTTACCGATAGGTCAGTTAGTTAATACCTAGCATTGAGCTGGATGCTTTGAGTCCATTATCTTATTTCATCCTCCCAACAAAAGTTAAGTCTATCATTACCCCCATTTCTCAGATAAGAAAATTAAGGTCCAGAGAAATAAAAAGTGACTTTCCGGAGGTCATACAGCCAATAAAAGAAAAAGCTTAGATTTGAATCCAGACCCTGCATTTTAAACTGTTCTCTGCAGTACCTCTTGTATCTACCTCCAAGTAGAAGCTGGTAAAGAGGCTGGAGCTTAGATACCCCCCCCCTTTTTTTTTCATGGTGGAAAACAAAACAAACAAAGCCGGGAAAGGCAAGAACCCCGCACATTTGCACTCCACACACAGAACCGGGTGTCTGACCTCTGGTTTGGGCCTGCTGTTGGAGCGGGCTGCCTGTAAGCTCAGGATCTGGGAACTCTGCAAAATCGTGGTGTGGCGAGCCGTAAGCAGTGATAGGGCCAAGGCACTTCCTTCTCCAGGCTGCATGGACACCAGAGAAATGAGCCAGAAACTATGTCTGGGACTGCTGGGGCCACACAGCACATCCCCGAGAGGCGCCCTGCCTCCCCTGTCCCCACCCCACCCCCACCTGTCCCCACACACCTGCGCCAGGCCAGCCACTTCTGGAGCCAATCCATTCATAATCCAAGACAGCTCTGGTTGTCAACGTGCTGCTTCGTGCAGAGCCAACACAGGCCTGGCTGGTGATGGGGTCGGAAAGCACCGAGGGAGGTCTCCAGGGGAAGGAGCCAAGGTCTCTGGCGGGACTGTGGCTCCCACGAACCCCGACAGGTGCCTCCCGTGGACACAGCGATGGCCCACGTGTGCGGCCCATCCCCGCAGGTTGGGCAGCGGCCACTGCCCTGATGGGCTGCCTGGGGCAAGCCAACGAGGCTTTCCTCCCTGCCGACACCTGTTCCAGCAGAAAGGCGTCTGTGAGCAGCCGTCCCGCTGCCGGCTCCTGGGGAAGCAGTGACGGTGTGGACATAATTACCCATCCGTGGATGACACGCAGATCTCCCTGTCTACCCCTGGGCCTAACTGCTTCAGGCCTGCGTAGCCCTCTGGCCAACAGGACATGAGTCTTCAAAGGCGACTTCGTGCCTGCTTTCCCCCTGCACGCTGGGCACCGGCTCTGAGCACGACACAGCCGGAGCAGGGCGCCCCAGGGCCCTGTCAGCCCTCTCCACCTGTCCCTCGTGAACATATCCTGCCTCAGCCCTGCTGCTTCCTTCTGCCGCACCTGCCTGCCTTGCCCACCCTGCCCCTACTGTCCCCCGAAGCCTGACCGTCCTTTATTCACCCTCCGTGTGTCACGCCTGAGCTGACGGGACTCCTGCCACGTCCCCAGCACGAGACATCCTCCTGTACACTAGCTCCTCTGGCCAGGGCTTTAGGAAGCATGGACATGGCACAGGGTTCACATCCTCGGCACACTGACCTTTGGGCCGGGGAATTCTTGGTTGGGGGCTGTCCTGTGTGCTGCGGGGGTGGGGGGGGGTGTTTAGCAGCATCCCTAACCTCTACCTACCAGACACCAGGAGCACACTCCAGTCGTGACAATGAAAATCTCTCCAGAATGGCCAAATTTCCCCCGGCAGGGGGTGAGAGGGGTGGGAGGGTGCAGAATGACAAAATTGTCCCAGTTCGGAGCCATGGATGTAGCCCAAGGGGTCCAGGAAGTCTGCTGAGTGACCTGAGCTTCGGACCTGCTTCTGCTGTCGGCCTTGGGCAAACAAATGTCCTCTCTTGGCCTCAACTTTACCACATAAAAAATTAGAGGGGCTGAATGGGGTCTTCTAGCTGCCTCTGATTCGCTGATGCTGCTTAGGACCAATGGTTCCAAAGTGGGGACAAGTCTATGACTCAGAAAACTGGATCAAAAAGGAAGGAATCCAATGATAGAGTACTCATACAGAAACAAAGCGGTGAATGGGCCAACAGGTTATGTGGGCACCCCTGCTGCCTTGGGCCTCTCAGTGTTTTTCCATTTCCTCCACAGACCTTTTTACTTCCAACCTAAGGAAAACCTGCTCTGGGGTCAGGGGTGGATGGTGTGGGAGGATCTGCTATCAGTCATTTACACTCTAGTATAATTTAGCCCCACCTCTACTATCTTCACAGGACCAAGCTGTGGGCCTGGTTGGAGCCACCTCATGACTAACTAAAACAGCTGTAAGATGTGTTAGGGAAAGGCAGGACAAAAGAGCTATTCTGCCCACTTGGGTCAAAACGGTGGTTTCAATTTCATAACATCATGTGATGAGGTGAACTTCCGGGTGCCCTGTGTTATAGTCCCTTTCAGCAGCTGCCACGGGGAGGGGGAGGGACAGTCTCAGGCAAGTGCTGGGGCTGGGAGGACTTACATGGCTCAGGGGAATTCTGATAAAGAGGTGGGTCCAGTAGGGATCCCCACAGCTCAGGCACAGAGTGGCCAGGTCCTCTGGGCTTCGTGACCACGTCCCCCGACAGCACCTGGCAAACACCAGCTCATGTGGCGCCGCACACTGCACCATGGCCGGGATGTTCTCAGTTGGCAACCGCAGTCCCGACCCATGTGTCCCTAAGGCAGGATTTCCGGTTGTTCATGGGGGTGGATTATCCCAAAATCAGCTCTGCTTCAGCTTTTAATTGGGAGGTAGGATGGCTGTTCCTGAGGCAGGGGGAGCATACACCTGTTTCGTTCCGCAGAGTGGGAGGCGTGTGGGCATGGGGAGGATCTGGGGCGCAGCACAGCTCAGCCCCCAGCACTGGTCTAGTGTGGCTCTGGCCTTCTCTGGCCTTTAGTCTCCTCCTCTGGAGGACGCACGGACTAAATGATCCCCCAGGCCCTCCAGCTCCATGAGCCCATGATTAATAAAACTCAGACACACCATCTGCTCACTCTGACATTTAAGAAACAGAACGGGTTTCCAAAGAGAAAGCTGCCCGGTGCAACTTGCTTCTCCTCCTTCGCCTGCTGATCGAGTGTGGGTTCACACCCTCCCCACATCCCAGCCCTTGACTTGGAAAATCCCGACATGCACACACGCAAGCACACGCAGAGCTGTCTCCTCCACTCCACCCCAAAGGTCAAAAACGGAGGAGTGAGCTGATGACAGAGGCCCACCCTGACAAAAGTCTGAACCAACCCCCTCCTGGGATCCACACCCTTTACAGTGTCTTCTCTGGCCCCAAAGCTGGGCATACGTCTCGCCAACATGTCCCCAAACTTCACAACCGTTACCACTGACTCATCTTGCCCACTTGTTCAGCTCGTCCTCAGTGGCGGGAAGTGAGAACTGCTGCCCCCTTTACAGAGGGGGAAACAGCTTGCAAAGTAAAGGGTCAGGCCCAAGGTCACACAGATGACAGGCAGCAAGGCAGGGACGGCACCCTTATCCAAAGTGGGAAAGAAACAGGATCTCGGGCCAGCTCTGGTGACACACGGGCCCACGGGCCCTCTGTGTGGTGCCAACGGCCCTGCTGCAGCCGCTGACTGCTGGTGCTAGAGGCCAGGAGAAGAGAAGGAGGCGGGCGGTGGGGGGCAATTTGGGCAGGTGAGACTCTCCCCCAACAGCCAAACTCCAGAAGTGGTTTTAACTCAGCCGAAGAGCTGAGCAGCGGCAGCAGGGGCGGCGGGGCTGTGATCGGACCCGGTGCCTGAGCGGCAGCCAGGTGTCCAGATGGGCCTGCTCTGCAGCCTCTGCCAACTGCCCAGCTTCTACCCCCGGCTGGGCCCCACGGAGGAAAGCCCTGGGATCTAGTATTCCATGCTGGCTGGATCCTGATAGAACCCCCCAGTCAAGCTGCCCTTTCGCTGCTGTCAGGCCTCAGAGGGCCCCTCAGGGGCTCAGCTGGTCTTCAGACTCTCTCTCTGCTGCTCTCCTGCTGCGCGCTGGACTCGGTTGCCTGCACCTGCCCCGACCACCGTGGACACGGTGTTTCCACTCCCTGCCATTCTCTGTGCGAGTACAGCGCTGGACACTCCACCGGCGCTCCGTTCGCTGTCCCCCCCCACCCCCAGTGCTCCCCTGAACCACCACCCTACTTGGAGAAGTGGCCTGGACTTCCTGTTTCTTGTAACGACCCACAAAATCAACCCCAAAAGCTGGATAAAAATAGTCCCCCGGTTTCTTAAAAGCACGAAATTGCTGACAAGACAATAAGGAAGCACCAGGCCAGAGGGACAGGGAAATCGGAACCCAGAGCTGACTTGTCACCGAGGCCATACTGGCCCTGAGGGCATCTACAAATCCTGCAAAACCCGAACTTCTGTTTTTATGGCCTTAAAGATCAAGGCACACAGAAAACAAAGGCTGAGGCCTCTGCACAAGTTGAAGCAGTCACTGCAGACCCTCCCCATAATAAGGCAGGACCCCAGAGAATCACCCACCCAGGGTAAGAGTGAAGGGGGGAGCTGGCCAGGCCTTGGGCAGAAATGTAGCCAGGCTGGAGCGTCTAGTGCTGCCTTAGGGCTGTCAAACCCTGAACTGGACTAAGGAGGCTCCAAAGCAGCAGTGTCTCTGGGCATCTGCCAGAAAGAAATACAAGTCCTCCTAAAGGAAACCACCTTCATCTCAGGCTTCAAATTATACCTATAATTTTTTTTTTTTCTTTTTCCCAAATATAACGGCCAGCACCTAGCTGAAGACGACCAGACCCAGAAGGAATCCACACTTCTGGGTTGAGAGTAAGCAGCAAAAACAGCCAAAACAAGCAGGCCTGCCACCACGCCAGAGCTTGGAATTAGGGAAGCCTCTATCGTTCTGCTGCTGGGATAAAGAAACAGAAGACAAGCCTGACGGGATCTGCAGAGAACAGGACACCACAGTCTAACGTTACCCCAGGACGTAGGCTCTGACAGGACTCCATCCGGTCACCCCCACCTCCCCTAGAACCGCACCCGGCTCGCTGGAAGAGCTCAGTCAATAGCTGTGGACTCATTAAACACACATGCTGGACTTGAGACCTGCCGCGGGGTGAAGGAGCAACCATCAGCCTACTCCAGGTGAGCCTGGTGAATCATTCCACTCCGCTAGCAGACAGGCAGAGGAGGTGATTAACCCCACGTTTCCCTTCTGTGTGACATTTCTGCGTGTGAAGGCAGGTGCTAATGATAAACCCAGCCACAGAGCAGCCTCCACAGTGGAAAAAACAGCCCAGAGGTGTAATGGCTGCTGCAAAAAGCCGAATCCTGCAGGCCCGACCCGGCACCCCCTACTGCTATAATTCTGAGTTATCCGTTCTTTATTATAACTCGAGGCCTTGGCTCCCGAAGCATCTCCCAGGGATTCTTTCTGTGGGGGCAAATTTGGTGCCTGCAATTAGCTGAACAGGCATCTTTTGTCCGTGCTGAAGCATTCAATTGCAGGTGTAATTAGGTCCCCTCACCCCTGAAATCTGCAGAGAGCCGCCCGCCTTGACTAACTGCACCCACAATTAAGTGCTTACGGGCATGTGGCTGGAGCCGGCAAACATGTGCACGCGGCTAATAGCGGGGGCACCCAGCAGCCTTTCAAAAATAGACACTGTGTTGGAGAAATCCAGCCTTTTTGCATTTGTTGTTCAAACGGCTCTGTCCAGCTGGGAATAATGAGGAAAGACAAACACGCCAATTAGGCTAGGTCCATACATAAATAAACTGCACAGCTCCTTAATTAAGCCACTTACAGGAGTGGGCAAGGCTTTGAGAAGGGGGAAGGAGAAGCAGCGGTCCTGTGGGCAGCGTGGCACTGGGGGCGTCCACCTCACGGAGGTGCAAGTCCCAGGGGCCAGGCCTGCAGTAGTGGGGGGCAGCCCTGGGAACCGGCTGGGGTTGAATGGGTGGGAACAGGCAGGAGGGAGGTCGGGTGCAGGGAGGCAGAGAAGGTGACTCGAATCCTGCGTGCAGAGGACGGCAGTGTCAGAGCAGCCCGCCTCCTCTGCCCTTTCCCGCAAGCTGGCTCTGCCTGGCAGAGGACCTCTTCCCTGAAAACCTCCACATCTGCTCTTTCCTCCTCCGCCTCCGCCTCGCTGAGGCCTCAGAAAGGTGGCGAAGCCCCAAATCAAACCACCTGCCTGCTTCCCAGGTCAGCTCCCTCAAGACGCCTTCAGTCCCGAGGCCCCTGCCAGGCCTCCCCGCTGCAAGCTGCACCCACAGTTAAACAACAAAGGACACGTGTAGCGCGGATGGGGACGGTGTGTGCCAGGAGGTGCGCGGCTGTTAGCGACGGCGGGCAGCTCTGCCCCCCTTCCTGCCACATGCACTTTCTGAACTCCCTGCCATGTTGCTGTATTGTTTCTAAACAATAAAACCGAACAGATTATACTCACTGTAATCAGAAGAGAGAGAAAAGCTTCCTGTGCCCCCAAGTAGAGCCACTGAAAGCCATTTGCCTTTTGCAGAGCGCAGCAGTCCTGGCTGCAACCAAAGGGCAAAGGCAATATTTAGATAATTAAAAACCCATTGCTGATGGGGCCAGCCAGATGACCACAGGTGGCTTCGGGGTGGACCAGCGATGGCTCAGAATGGGCGCTGTGCCTTCCTTCTTCTCCTTCCAGCACAACTGAGAGAGGCAGACAGGTGACCACTGGGAAACCCTGCCCAGACAGGAATCAGGCTTAAGCCAGGGATTCTGGTTCCAGGGTCCCTCTGAGGCCTGTAAGACATGGTCCTGGCCTTGGCCTTCTGTCTACAGCTACTCTAGGAGCTCCAGCCTCACCCTCTCACCTCCTCCTGCCTCAGGGCCTTTGCACTAGCTGTGTCCTCTGCCTGGGACACTCTTCCCCCAGATCTCCACATGGCTCTGTCCATCCCTCCCTCCACTGGGGTCTGCTTTCAGACCCTGCCCTCCCAAAAGGAGCTTCGCAGTTCCCCTCCCCCCATACCCCATCCCCTCACTCTTGTGTGGGGTTTCTATAACACTTGACCCCTAAGTTTACACTGAACAGTTTCATCATCTTCTCTCTCTGTGGGACTGCATCAGGCTTCTTCACCACTGGGTCAGCGGTACCTGGCAAGGTGGCCAGCACAATGTGGGGACTCAGTCTGGGGTGAGTGAACGGGTGCGAAGCAAACCAGGGCACTGTCAGAAGAGGGGCTCAGTACAGCCTGGGCTGGGAATGTGGCTCTGGAAGCTTCCAAGGAGTGCAGGTCTCTGCTCTGTGTGAGCTGGAAGGCCTCCCTGGCTGCAGCCCTGTCTGCGCTCAGGCCCTGAGCTGCCCCGGGCAGCAAGGGTGACCTCCGGTCGGTCTGCCTGTGCAGCCTGCGTCTGCTCCTTTAGCCTTTGAATCTTTAAAGCTTGACTTGGTGCCAAGAATCACTGAGCTCCTGGGAGCAGAGCCTCGCTCCTCTGTCTGACCTTCTTCCTGCCCCCTGTCCCAGCAGACGCCTGTGAAAATCAAATTCAGGATCAGCGCCTCTTTACAACGCCCAGATCCCGATTATCTGCCATCGTGGGGCTGAGACAAGCATGGACCAGGAAGCACACAGATGACTCGAAGCCCCAGTTTTCGGCCTTGCGATCGTCATCTGCCGCCCGACCAAATGTTGCCTGGAGCTGCTGATGAGCCACCAGAGGAGCGGGTTTGCATCTGGTCTCCTGCTTCCCTCCTGACGTTGGGGACTTCCCGGGGAGTGGCCTGGCCCCACCTGCCGGGCACGCTGCCTCAGACTTGTCCCCTCTCCCGTCTCCAAACCCCTGCAGGGCCTCCCACGCACAGTGCAATCTGTCCCCTCGCCAGCTGGGGACCATGCCAGGGTTTGAGTTTCTAGAGCTTTCCCCGTGGGGACCTGTGAGTCATGGAGGCCGAGCTGGCTCTATGTGCTTTTCCTTGGGGGCCCCACACTCCCCACAGCCTCCGCTGAAGCCCTGCTTTCCCTGGCTGCTTTGGGGCTGTGTCCCGGGTGCAGGGAACAGGCGAGGCAGCCATTCCTGCCCATGCTGCCCCCCAGGGACAGGGGGAGCCAGGGGTGGACAGACTGTGTTCAGACCCACCTTCTACCTGGGGCCCACGACCTTTCTGTACCTGATTCCTTCCAGCAATGAGTGTGGATAAAGGACCTATGACCCAGAAAGCGTTGAACACTCTGGGCACCCAGGGAGGCACACACATTCAGCTATCTGTGACGTATGGCTAATGTCCCCATGTCAGACGGGGGATAGGATGCAGACCTTTGGCAACTGGCAGACAGACCTCCTGGTTTGGCCCTGGCTTGGCCAAGGACCCCGCCTCTTCCAGTCTTTGCATACAACCAAGAACGGCCCTACTTCTCCTTTTCCGAAGAAGCCCTGATCCAAACCCGGGCCCACTTCCCTAGAGGAAACAAGCCAGTGAGGCCCCACAGAGAACTCAGAACTTCCTGGCCTTTAGCCAAACCCACAGACGCTTGGCTGGTGACCTGGCCCATCCTGCTAATCCTCAGGCAGTCACCAGGCCTCCCTCTTTGGGACACTTTTCCCTTAGATATCCTCTCCATGTTCTCCCCAAACCTCTCTTTCATGGCCCTTAGGCTCTGCGTTGGCATGATCGCCTCTTGTAGCCACTGTCCCGATGGCCCCAGCCTGTACAGCTTCTTTCACTTGGGAATCTCAAAGCCTAGGCCCCAGGGCCTATACACAGCAGCTGCTCAATGGTTGCACATCATTAGACCACACGAAGCAGAGGTGTGGCTGGGCCCAGAGGCCCACATCATCTGAGGGATCTAGAAAGCTGATCCTTCGGTCACTGTGCTGGCCACAGCACCTCCAAGCCAAGTTGGACTAGGGGGTGAACACACTGTTCCCCAGGCGCTCTGGGCTAGGGGCTGATTTGTTCTGGTCTTTCACCCCCGACACTGGGGCAGGGGTCTTGACCACAGCTCCCGATTAGCAAGGGGTCCACCCACTTCTGCTTTCAGAGTGTCATCCCAAACCGCCAGCCAGTCTTCCTCTTATCAGCAAACCGTCAAACCCAGAGGGCTGTGGGTGGCTTTGTTTTTTTATCCTTCCCTCCAGGGAGCCCTGATAAGGAGGCCAACCTTTCCCCTCTGCCTGGACTTGCTTCCCCATTAACGTAGGGATGGGCCTGGGGCTTCCAGATGACAGTTCCACTAACCCACAACCCAGAAGGAGGGAGAAGGAAGCCCTGGGGCGGAGGTTCCCCAGGTGACTTTGCTGTGGCCCCAGGCTGTAAGAGGCAAAGACGGGGCTCCTGGGTGGCTCAGTGGTTGAGTGTGTCTGCTCTTGGCTCAGGGTGTGATCTCGGGGTCCTGGAATCGAGTCCTGCATCAGGCTCCCCACAGGGAGCCTGCTTCTCCCTCTGCCTATGTCTCTGCCTCTCTCTCTCTCTCTCTGTGTGTGTCTCTGAAGAATAAATAAATAAATAAATAAATAAATAAATAAATAAATAAATAAATAATCTTAAAAAAAAAAGGTGTGGCCTTCCGTGAGCCTCCCCTCAAAGCATGGCAGGCTCTGCCCAGCCCGTGGTCTCAGGGCTGGAGTCCCCGAGGCAGGGCCGCACCTCACTTCTATCTGCTTCCAGCACCACCCAGCCCTGAGAAACTGGTCCAGCTCGCCGCTCCCAGGGGTGGGCTGTGCGCACATCAGCTCTGAGAAACAGCCGTGGGCACGGAGCCCACGCCCAGCGTGTTGGACTCTTCACTCCCAGAACGGCCCCAAGCGTCTGTCCATCCGCAAAAGAACAGTCAACCGCTGTGCTGAATCCCGCCGAGGAGCATCGCTCAGCATTGCTCCGCATCGCTCAGCAACGAAGACAACAAAATACAGTCACATGGCAACCTGGCCAAGCATCACAGGTGGAAGGTGGAGCAGAGGCAGCCAGACAGAAGGGCACGCGGCTCCACTTCCACGAGCTTCCCCGGCGGGCCGGCAGGGCTGCCCCAGGAGATCCCCAGAAGCGCCGAAAGCACGGCCGGGCCGGGAAGGCCACACACAGGCTCGCGGCAGCACGACCCACGGGACCCGAAACGCAGATGCCTCCAGGTGTACAACACACAATGCGTGCCTTGGACACCCGACGCACTATCATTCAGCCTTCAGGACGCGGAAGACCCCCTAGGACGTTACGCACAGCCAAAGAAGCCAGTCACAAAAGGACAGATCCTGCAGGATTCCACTCGCAGGACTTCCTACAGTGGTCTGATGGGCAAAGACAGAGTGGCCAGGGCAGGGGCGCCCACGGGAACAGAGCTCCAGTTTGGGATGATGGAAAAGTTCTGGAGGTGGATGGTGGCGACAGCTGCATGACACAGAAATGCACTTAATGCCATGGCTAAATTTTGTGTATTTTACCATGATTTGAAAAGAAGGAGAAAACCTAAGATAGAGTGAAGTAAAGCATACTGGTGGTCAGTCACCTGGCTGGGGTGGAGACTGGGAAGGCACGCTCAAGAAGGAACCTTCTGGAATGGCAGCCACATGCTGCCTGAGGACGGGACGGGGGTGGTGGACACAGAGACAGACACCTGTGTCCGAAGCCAATGAGCAGAACTCTTAAAATGGCTGTATGTTATTGAATATGAACTGTATCTCAATACAGTTGATCTTAAAAAAAAAACAAAAAACAAAAGGGGATCCCTGGGTGGCTCAGCGGTTTAGCGCCTGCCTTCGGCCCGGGGCGTGATCCTGGAGACCTGGGATTGGGTCCCACGTCGGGCTCCCTGCATGGAGCCTGCTTCTCCCTCTGCCTGTGTCTCTGCCTCTTTCTCTCTCTATCATAAATAAATAAAATCTTTAAAAATAAAGATAGGGGATCCCTGGGTGGCGCAGCGGTTTGGCGCCTGCCTTTGGCGCAGGGCGCGATCCTGGAGACCCGGGATCGAATCCCACATCAGGCTCCCGGTGCATGGAGCCTGCTTCTCCCTCTGCCTGTTGTGTCTCTGCCTCTCTCTCTCTCTCTCTGTATGACTATCATAAATAAATTTAAAAAAAATGTTTAAAAAAATAAAATAAAATAAAAATAAAGATAAATTTAAAAAACAAACCCAAAACTTTGAACCCTCTCATCTTGATATATATGTATGTTTATTTATGAGTTATTTTTATATGGTACATATTAATAATCTCTCCATTATAAAATTTACACCAAAAAAAAGCACTTAAGAGATGAGAAAAACAGAATTTTGGCATAATCTTCCTTTGTCAGTGGATGGCTGTGTCCTGTTTTGGAGGACGGGGTCAAGACAGTCTGTGGGAGGGCTGGTTTAGGGGCACATGGGGAACGTTCTGGGGGGATCGCCAGCCCCTGAGGTCTGCTGATGATAACCACAAACCTCAAGGCCATGGGCGCATGACTTGCAGGGGGAACGACTCTTGTGCCACACGCCTCTTTCCATCACACACGTGTAAGAACAGATGTGATCACCCCTCCCCCCCAAATATCCACGTGGGCAGGTGCAGTAGAATCCTGAAGGGAGTGCAGGGTCCCAGACCACAGGGATGGACAAGTCCTACCTTCCCCGCGGGGCTCAGCCTCTGCCTCGGGTCACAGCTGGGAGCAGAGCTGGGGTGGGGGCAATCCACGCAGTGTATGTGGCTTCCGGGAGTCAGCGTGGGGCAGTAGGGGCCTGGGGCCAGAGTACCGGGTTCAAATCCTGCTCTACTGCTGTTTAGCAGAGTGGCCCTGGGCACATCCCTCCCTGCCTCAGTATCCCCATACACAAAGTGAGGATGACACGCCCTGCAGGGTGGTTGCAAGAAGGAAGAGCTAACACACGAGAACCTTCAGAGCCAACCAGGCGCTCTCCACTGGCTGTTGCTTTCTCTGGACACCAACGCGGGCCTCTGGCCACCCCCACTCTGGCCACTTCTCCCCGGGCCCGTGGGCGCCAGACAGAGTCTGCCAACCTCTCTGCAGCCCAAGTTTATGTCCACGGGCGGGTCCGTGTTTACCCTTAAGTCGTCCTTTTCCTGCCCTGGGCCTAGCACCTGGCCCCTCCCTGGCCCATTGTCTCAGGACCCAGGGCCATCCGGTCCATCCTGGGGGGGGGAACCAGGGAGCCCCCCACCCCCATTTCCTTACAGCAGCTTGGACTCCAAGTCCCTGACCCAGCCCTTGGCCGAATAAACACAAGTGCACACAAAAGACATCCCGGCAAGGCTGTGAGGGGCAGCAAACGGCGGAAGGGGCAGGCGGGGACACAGCTCCCAGGGCCTTCTGCTTCAGACGCCACTAGGGCCATCCACATGTGCAGGGGTTCCGGGGAGTTGGAGCCCACTCACAGTGGGTCTTTTAGCAGAGGCACCCCCTCTCTCCTACCCAAACTCACGCAAAGGCCTCCGCCGGCCCCTTCGTGCCCTGACCGCTCTGTTCTCTGACCGGCTGGGGTCAGAAAGCCTGTGCTCATCTGTACAGGAGAGCAGGGGCCTGTGCCCAGTAAGGGCCACCCACTGGCCTTAGGGTCGGGCAGGGGACAGCACCCTTTGCTGAAGCATCACGGCGCCCCAGCAGTGGCCCTTGGACACCTCACCCCTGTGCAGAGGCAGCATATGGTGCACGTGACACTCTCTGCCCCAGGAGCCTTCCCAGCATCTCTCAGGGGTTCCAAGCAAGGCTGAGCTCCGGTTGCCCACATGGGGCTCAGTGACGCCCGCTCTAGCAGCTCCTTCTGCTCCCATTGTGTCCTCGCCTGTGTCTCCCGGGATCACCTCTCAAATAAAACCCTACAGCCCAAGTCCTCACTCCAGGCAGCCAAACCAGCCAGGGGCCAGTATGTACCAAGGGCCTGGCTGTGTGAGGGCCAGCCAGGGTGACAAACCCACAGATCCCAGGGATGGTGCATGCCCTGCAGACAGTGGGGTGGGGGGAGAAGCCAGAGCTGAAAAGTGCCCTACGTGGGGGACCGGGGTCTCAGCCCCGGGGCAGAGGCCAGGAAAATCATCATCACTGCTTGGACCTCCCGGCCTCTCCCTGTCTCTGATGAGTCTGGGTTTTCTCTCCCTAGTTAGACCCCACTATTGTGGTGGCAGCTGTAATTGTTTCCTCTGTGTTCGATACATTAACAGGAACTCAGATCCACCGGCTGGCTGCTCACTGAGGCTTCAGGTAGCAATTTTCCATTTGTGTTTCAAATTTTAATGAACGTGCCTGTCCCTTGGGCCCACAGCATGGGGCTGTAATCTTCACGGAGCGGGTCGCAGGCGTGCCACCCATGGCTGGGGCCCCAAAGGGATTTCTAAGAGGGCTTGATTTCTCCAGGGAATAGCTCCAACGAAAAATGGTCCTCGCTGCAGCCTTCCTCGGCTCCCACCGCCCCTCCCAGCTGGCTCAGTGTCGAGCAGGCTGCAAATCGTAAGATGATTATTTCTTTCCGACATCCCTAAAGTATCCTATATCCCAAGATGGAGACTAAAGTTCAGCTCTGATAAGATTGCATCACCGGGGAGGAGATACATTCTCACCCCTGCTCCCTCTGCCTCCGGCTAACATAATTCCTTTCTGATCTTACCCAGGGCATCCAGTCAGGCTGGGAGGCAAACGGGATAATCCATTTTAGAGAGATTGATCAATATCGTTCGGAGCCTTTTAATGGTTCCACAGGCTTCAAGGAGCCCAGGCAGACGGCTGAGCTGGAAATTGGGGGGCCAGGGGTGACAGGAGGGCAGGCACAACTTGCAGAGATTTCCTGACAAGCCTCTCATTTCCTATCAAACTCGAAGAGCTGGTTGCAATCGGGGCAGACAGGCCAGATACGTGTGGGAAGGTTGTGCACTGCACAAGAGGCTGGGCCAAGGGGACCAGCAGGCTGAAGGCTACAGGATCCTGCATTCATGATACTAGTGTCTGGAGCCAACAGAAGTAGGACACATGCCCCTCCCAGCACAGGCAGGGGCAGTTCCCACCAACAGGTGCCCAAGCAGGAATGCAGACCCAGTATAAACAGAGCTTCAGACTTTCTAAAGAGAAGCTAAAAATCCGGGGTTAAAAAAATCTCCTGGTTTTAAAGTATTGGCAATACATTTTAAAAAATAAATAAAGCACTGTGTGAGAACCAAGTAAAACATAGCTGCAGGCCAGATATTGAGCCATCCAAGGTCCTCCGCCAGCCCCAACCAGGAGGCTCTGCTGCTTCCCCCAGACTTCCTACCCACCTGCCACTGAGCTGCCCACGCACACTGGTCACACTGCTTCTCCGCTGACAATCTCCCAACAGCCCCATCCCCTTTGCTCTCACACCCCCAACACGATCCACCTGCCAGCCAGCCTCTTTAAAAGGAGCCTGGAGTAGGACTCTGTCTCAACCAGACCTCCCGAGCCGGCCTGGACTTCTGCAGTAGCTCCTTTCTGGCTTCATGCCGCCCGCTGCGCCCCCTGCAGTCTGATCTGGATACAGCAGCCTGGGGAGGCCTGTTACACCAAAGGTGGGAGTGGTGGGGTGGGGGTGGGGATGCTGGTGCTGCCACACAGAACCATCCATGGCTCCCATCTCATTTTGAGTGAGAGCCAAGGCATAAGAACTCTCTCTGGGATCTTCTGCTATCCTCTGCCAGCCCCTTCTCCCCGTCAACGGCCTCCTGACTTTCACTCCTGCCTCAGGGCCTTTGCACCAGCCCTTCCTTTGTTGGAACCTGTGTTATCTCCTCAACCAGACTTCCATATCACCACGAAGGGTCTCTGTTAACAATCACACTGGGATAAGAGGCACAAATTGGGACTGTCTGCAGCAACCCAAACACCTGTGTCACCTTTTGCTTCTCTCAGGCTCTGCTAGAGAGTGTCCGAAAGGCCTCCTGACCACCCCATAAAAAGCGGACAACTTCTGCCCTGCTGCTCCAATCCTCCTAACCCTGGTGCACTGTCTCCACATCACTTTGCATCATCAAACCTAATGCTCATTTATCTGTTTTTTGGTTTCTTACCTACAGCCTTGATTTGACTATAAGCTCTGTGACGGCCGGGGACTTTGTCTCTTTGGCTCCCCAGTGGCTGTGTGCCCAGGCTAGCACAGCACTGAATGGATGATGTCTCCACACTACCTTCAGAGGCCCTGTGAGCTGCTTAGCATGACGTTCAAGGGCCCTTCCATCCCTACCCGTCTCTCCAGCTATATCCCAAATTCCCCCTCCACCACGCACTGCCTACTGTGTGCTCAGCACATGCCCATCTCCCACCTACCAGGCGAACTCCTACTCATCCTTTAAAACCCAGTGAGGGGGATCCCTGTGTGACTCAGCAGTTTAGGACCTGCCTTCAGCCCGGGGTGTGATCCTGGAGTCCTGGGATCGAGTCCCACGTTGGGCTCCCTGCATGGAGCCTGCTTCTCTCTCTGCCTGTGTCTCTGCCTCTCTCTCTCTCTTTGGGTCTCTCATGATAAATAAAATCTTTAAAATCAATCAATCAATCCCAGTGAGGGGGACACCTGGGTGGCTCAGCCGTTGAGCGTCTGCCTTTGGCCCAGGGCATGATCCTGGAGTCCTGGGATGGAGTCCAGCACTGGGCTCCCTGCAGGGAGCCTGCTTCTCCCTCTGCCTATGTCTCTGCCTCTCTCTGTGTGTCTCTCGTGAATATATAAATAAATAAATAAAATCTTAAGAAGAATAAAATAAAACCAAGTGAGGAAATCTCCTACTTTAAGAAATACCCTCTGACTCTGTCCCCACCACAGGTGCTCATGTGGGCACATGCAGCCTTCTGCGGCCAGCTCAGAGGCCAGGGTGGGCTGTGCCGTCCTCCAGATTTCGTGTGCCTGCACTTGGACAGCACTGCTGTCCCTCGAAGCTCTCCACCATCGGGCCTACCCGGGGCCGCAGGTGGCCCAGGAGAACTATATTGTTGCCACAATCCCTCCAGGGGAGCAGCTTGATTTGGGGGTAGGAGAACTGCCTCTTGAAGGGTCCCCGTGCTCCCCAGCTCAGGGCGACCCCCTTCTCTAATAAGCCAGTGCTGCTGAGAGAGGGTCGGGAGGCCCGATTGCTGGCCCCAGCTCTGGCACGCCGCCCTGGCCCTCCACACATCCACCTGCGCATCTGAGCCGGCTCCTCCCTCCATCCTCCGCAGAGGGTCCTTCTCTGGCAAGGCTCATTTCAGTTGCTCCTTTCTGCTTCCCTCCCCACCACAGGGGCAGCGCTTCCCCACACCCATCAGCTGGAGGGCTCACCTTAGCAGCCTCCTGCTGCTGCGTCGCACGGGGGAGCACACGCGCTGGAGCACATGCGTGGCACGTGCACGGGCCAGCGGGCCGGGCAGGGGGAGGCGGGCAGTTCCTCTAAGAGCTGTGAACCATCCGTCCTGCCTACACCGCACCTGCTGGAAGGGGCCCTGGTGGCTGGGAGGAGGCAGGTGAGGAGTGGGTCGGGGCCTCACCCGATTCTCGGGGACAGGGCCACTCAGAGGCGGGAGGGGGCCGGCCGCACCCCTCCCCAAATCCCTGCGCCACCGACAGTATTTTTATAACACTGTTTTGGCACGTCTGCTGTGAACGTAATTTAACATCCACATTGCTGCTACTTAATTAAATAGATGAACTCATTCTACATTTACAAGTCTTAATTCATCCTGAACAAAATTGGCCATGCTTGGTTCTTTATACTCTAGCAGCTCCCTGGAACAAATGGTGGCCTTTTCGAGTTAACGGCAGGGACAGGTTAAAAGCTAATTATCGGCTCTGGTCGCCCGTGTGAGAGAGAGCAGATATCTTTATCCATCATCAGAAGTGAGTGGAGGGGCCAGCCAGTTGCATCTTCCCCAGCCAGAGGGCCACCAGGGCTCGCAGCCCCTCGAGGCCACCTGGGCCTCCAGTCTCCCTGACAGTGGGCTCCCGGCCCCTCCCCATCCCAGCAGGCTTCCTGACTCCACCTGGGGTGGCTCCTTCTGTCCCATCCACCAGGCCTCTCCCCTGGGGAGCCTCCAGTCCTCCCACTGCTCATCTGGCCCCACCACCCTGGCCAATGGCACCACTGTACTGGGCTTCTGTGGGCCAGTCCTGGCCACTAATATGGGTGTTTGTCTGTCTGTACTGCTACATGTGGGCTGAGAATGGGGTCTGTGTCTGCACTTGCATGGCTCCCTGAGGGCTGTGAGCACAGACACAGTGGGGACTGCCTGGGGAGTCCCTGTCTTACAGAGTCAGGGTGAGCACTGACCAAGCTAAACCCCAGATTATAACTGGGGTATATAAACGTGCAGGTACCAGCATGGCTCCTAGCTTGGTGCAGATAAGTCTCGCCGGCAAACTGGAAGTCAGGGTGCTGGCTGCCCTGACCAGCAGGGAGAGCGCGAGATGGGGGTCCCATCTCAAAGTCACTCTGCCTGTTTGGGCTATTCATGCACACCCTGGAGCTAGGGTCTGGGAGAGAGGTAAAGTCACACCTTTTTGGGATCCTGGCGGCTTGTGTGTGTGTGTATGTTGGGAGGGAGACATCTGGCAAATCAGCACCCTTGTCACTGCCGGCAGAGTTGACCAAGAGAATCTGGGCTGCCAATGGGTGTCCTGGAGGGACCTCCTTCACCTTCTGCCACACGCAGGCCCTGGGCTGCAGAATGAAAGATCTACCCAGTGTGGGATGGCTGAGGCACCTGGCAGGCATGCTGTCAGGTGCTGCTCTAAGTGTTTTGCAGGGACTCAGGCATGTAAGGTGCAGGTAGGGACTCTGTACCCTCATTTTCACAGGAAAAGACCAAGCACAGAGAGGGTAAGTAGCTGGCTTACAGTCACACAGCTAACAACCGTGGAGATGAGATGTGAACCCAGATATCTGGGGCACAGTTCACCCGCTAACCACAAATCACGCCGCCCCTTGCAGAACAAATGGAACCTCCAGAGGGTATGTCTGGGTCCGGGCTCTGCCTGGAACTCTAACTCTCAGGTAGGTGGGCAGCGCCCCACACACCACGAGGAGCTGCCCCCCAAAGGAAAGCTGGCTGATGTACCATGGGCATCGTGCACTGGGCAGGAAGGGGCCAAACCATGAAACAAGGAGTCTGGCCGCCTCCCCCATTCTCAGCCCCCCGGATCCTGCTGACCACCGGGCAGAAAGCAGGCTCTCCTACAGAGCCATCCTGCCTTCAGGCTGAGCTCACTGGTCCTGTCAGGCCTCTGCCAATGAAGGCTTGTGGGTGGGACAGGGGAGCTAAGCCCAGTGGAGGGACTGTCTGTGCCACCAAAGCGGTCATCACACCAGCCTGGGGTGGAGATCAGTGGGACTGATCATGGGCGGGACAGGGGTGCCTTGTGTGGCCAATGGCTGCCCAGGCCAAATAAGGCCACCACGCTGCCGGAAGGCGGCTGCCCGGCCCACGGGCCCAGGGCTCCTCATCAAGGCCTGGAGGCAGTAAAATGCAGTGGGCCAGTGGGCCTTGGTGATGCAACCCCCAGGGCCGGTTGCAGCACCAGAACTGGTCACCCTGGGGAGACAGCTGTTTGTCGGAAGAGGGGAACTTGTGTTGGGGAGGGGCACTTATTAGCTTTAATCCTGCTGTGGATTCACTAAGGGCTGCACCTGTAGCCTCAGGGGGGTGAGAGGAGAGCCCAGAAATGCACAGATAAGGCCTCAGCTGCCTGGGATAAGTCCTGTGGGCTGGCTGCCTCAGTTTCCCCAGTGTGTAAATGTCCTGTCCTGCCCTGTCTCCTGCACACACAGGATGTCATGAGGCCATCGGAAGCTGGCTGGCCCCTCTGCCCTCTTTCCTTTGTAATTACAGGCCTGGCCCCAGCTTCCCAGCCACGGGATGTGGACAGGTTGGAACAATACCCGGCTTCCTGGACCCTGTAAGCAGGCACAGGCATGCCCCACCCTGGTCTCTTGGCCTCAGCCATGGCTGCCAGTCCCATTGCTGTACACATCCACCTCTGGCCCTCCTGCTCAGGGCGTCAGGCTGTCTCAAACAGGTGGCCCAGGTGGCCTCAGTACCCCTGGGGCCTCCTCCTGCGAGCAAGGCCCCATCTATCAACTCCCACAATAACGCTGCCATGCTAGCATTGATGAGTGCCTCCCGTTTGCCAGAAGCATCTTTATATCCACGCCACCTTGTTCTGTACTTCACACGTAGCTCCGATTTCTGGATGAGCAAGCAGAAGCCCAGAGAGGCTGAGTTCCTTTCCCAAAGCCAGGCAGCCAGCAAGAGACATGACCGGGATGGGATCCCAGGTGGATCTGGTCTCTAGGCCTGAGCTCTAAGCACACTCCCCTCCCTCATCACCTCCTGAGCTGACGTCCAAGGAGCAAAGACCCACTGGCCCACCCACCCACCAACCAGGGAGGGCAGGCCACCTGCAGGCTGTGTTGGCACCAGAGAGCGGGAAGGCTCAGAAATGTGGGCGCCCCACCCCACCCAGAACAGGGCCTGGGATGTGGCAGGAAATCAGGAGGGGAGAGATTTCTGGCAGAGGCCCCATTGTGGGCACTCAGGTAGGGGGTAATAGGCTCACCTCCAAAAAGTTCCAGCCTCCATCCTAGGGAGGAACTGAGAGAGAAACTGAGTCAGCAACCTGGCTCCCCGGGCTGGGCAGGGATGCCTCTTGCAGCGCCCACCCTGGGCTCTGTCCGGGTCTGTTTATACCCAGCACCTGGTCCTAGACACTGCTCCCCTGCATACTTGTCTCCGCAGCTGTAAACAGCTGGGTGGGGAGGGGGCAAACCTCTTCCCTGAGGGTAGGGCGACGGGATCTCCATTCTTCTAGTGTCCAGGGAGCCCTTGTGGGGTGACAACTGCAACCTGTGGAAAGTTCTTGGGCACAGACAGCTAAGAGTCAGGGGCCCTGTCCCTTGCGCTGTTTCCCTTCTCTGGAATTGCATCAGCTCCAGCCTCCAGAGCTGGGGGCCACAGGGGGGTGGGAGCCAGCTCCCAGGTCCCCCAACCCTGCCTCCTCCATTCCCTGGAGACTCCTACAACCCACTCCCCTGACCCAGAGCCTGTATCGTCAGTCAGTCAACAAATATTTACCCAGCACCTTCCTGAGTGTGCAGAGGTCAGGGACATTTCAACAAAAGCAGAAGACAGAGCTGTGCCAGAAAGCTGGTGCAGCTGTGTGCACGTGTATACACACACACACACACACACACACACACACACACACACACACCTGGCCTGTGGGGGATACACCCTCCCTTCTCTGTGCCTAGCTGAGTGTCCCTGGGCAAGTCATTTCTCGTGGTGCCTCAGTTTCCCCATCTGCAGGACAAGAGTAATCGTTCACCCCGCCGGGACTGGTAAATGCGCTCGCACACTCAGGACAGTGCCTGCCCAGAGCAACGCCCCAGGGCCAGTGCGGCCACGCTGGACGCAGAATGACGCAATGACACAGGCGGAGGAACCCAGAAGGGGAGGGAGGGGCACTGACCCCGGATGCGAGGCTGGCAGGGCCTGATCAGGCTTGGAGAGGAGGCAAGGAGGCACCTCGGGGGTGCTGGGACTCCGTGCTAATCTTTTGTACAGCCCTGACCCCATCCTGACTGCAGCCTTGGCCTGGATGGGGGGCACCTCCAGCACATTCTCTCTTGCAGCCGAGGTGGGGGTGGGTGGGTAATGCACCAGCCAGTTCCTGGCAAATCCCACAGGGAGGTGGTGGGGAAAAGATGCTCCTGCATAAAGCATCTACGCAGGTCAGGCAGGGCGTGGAGGGCTGACGGCTGCCTGATGAAGTCCTGACGTCCACATCCCTCCCTGTCGGGCATCAGGCGGCCCTGCTGCAAACAGGCAACAGGCTTGGGGAGGGGGAGGCCGCCCGGCCAGCCGGCAGTGCCCGGCCTGGCTCCCAAGGTCCCTCTTCCCGTGAGGGCTCCTGGGATTTCGAGGAGTCCCTGGAGAGGTTCCACAGGAAGGCGGCCAAGGGGCCCGTGCCTCCGCCACCATCGCTAGCTAGGAGATGCCACTGGCTTCTGTGAGTGGTGCCCAGTTTCTTGTTGGCACGCACAGACACGGGAACACTTGGCATTGCCAGGGCCCTCATTAGCAGAGGATCTTAAAACAGTATGTGGAAACCCTTCAAGACCCCCTGGGCTGAGCGCCAGCACGCTCCGGATTTTATGGGATAAGAACATCAAGACAGAAAGGCTGGCCTCCCTGGAGGCGGCTCTAGCCCATAACCAGGCCCCCCGCCGCTCCCACCACACAGCCTTCCCTGCTTTTGCAGGGGTGGGGCTGGAAAGCCCTTCCCACCCCCTTGGAAGTGGAAGAAAAGGAGGCTGCGAGAATGCACGTTCCTGAATGCAAGGGAAGAATGCCCAGGCAGGGAGGGGGCCTGGGGACAGGACTGCACAGAAGAAACCAAGGTCCAAAAGGAACCCACACATGCCCATGGCTAGTCTGCAGCAGGTGATGTTGGGACTCTTGATGCCCACAGGCCCAGCACCGGGCAGGAGGGGGAGGCTGGGCCAGGCACACAGGGCAGGGCCGTATCACACTCCCTGGGGCTCCGGCTCGTCATCCAAGAGGGCAAGTTCGAGGTGAGGTATGGATGAGGGGCATTCTGCAGTCTAAATCTCTCAGTCTGGAGAGAGAACCAGCTTCCAGACCTGGGCCCAATGCCCCTTGCCCCCTAGCCTGGGACCCCGAGAGGTAAGCATCGCTGAACTGCAACCAAGGTCAGGGGGCTGGAGACCGCCCGCGCTGGTCAGTGCAGAGGGGTGGCCCCTGGGGTCAGAGTTCCTGCCGTAACTGCATTAATCCCGAGGTCTTCCTGAAGACCCCAGACTCACTCCTCAAGCCTCCCAGCCCCTGCAGTAAGCTGCTGCTGGTGGGGTTGGTCGCCTGAGTGGGGGTCCCGTGGCAAAGACAGCGCCCTGCGTGCTCCTCCTCCCCTGAGGGTCCCCACCACAGAGCCTTATTCTCTGGCATGAAATGAGAAGAACAGAAGAGAGGAGGGGCTCTTAGCCTCTGAAAGGTTGGAAGGGGGCCCAGAAGGTTCTTCAGAGGGAGAATTCTTCTGGAGCTCACCCTTCCCCCATGTCTTCTCTTGGGGGCTCCTGGTCTCTCTGTGCACCTGGAGAGGTCAGGGAACAAAGCACTGCGGGTCACTGGGGTCACTGGGGATCCCGCCCTGGGTCCAGGGAAAAGGCCCCTCCCCACACCTCGTCCACACCCAGTCCACACCACCAGCCTCAGTGAGGATGGGGTTCTCGGGGCTCCTCAGTCACAAATGAAGAGGAGCACATAGATGAAGGTCAAAGCTGAGAACACGGATGGAATGCGTGGAATCTGCCCCGCCCCGACACCATGACCCCCAAGACGGGGGTGGGGGGGGGTGGGGGGGGTGGGGGGGTGGGGAGCTCAGGGGGCCTCCTGATAACCCATTCCCCCCACCCCCAGGGCAGCTGCTTCATCATCCCAACTGCCCAGAAGGGAGACTGAGGCCGGTAAAGGGAGACAATCTATAGTCAGACACAGGGAGGGAGAGGCCAGGATCTTCACCCAGGGGGCCGGTTCTGCCAAGGGGAACCCAGCCCAAACCCAGCCCAGACCCCAGAGCCACCAGCCACATGTGGACACTCCCATTTCCATCCGTTAGCAGCACCGGTGACATCACCGGGTCAGGTCTCGGTCGCCTGGGCCACACTTCAAGTGGTCGATAACCACACATAGCCGGGAGCTATCCTACTTACTGCATGGTGCCGATCTAGAACGTTCCATCGCTGCAGGAAGTCCTGCTCGATGGAGCTGGTCCAAGGGCTCTTCTGGGGGGGGGGGTTCAGGGAGGGGGACAGAGCTGTATGGGGGGTTCTTGCCTGAGGTTCCAGACCCCTTATCCTGGTCTCTGGTTGGGAGTGGAAACCAGCATTTCCCAAGGGCCTGTGCAACCCGTCCTCATGCCGCATCCTGGGTCCTCTCATCAGCACCCCGGGCTGGGCCAGGCAGGCCCACAGACAGGTGGCACATGTGCCCTTCATCACGACTCAGAGAGCTCCCCAAAACTGATGGACAGACCAACAGACAGGACTTGGAGACAACACTGCTGTTTCCCTGGATGGGCATCTCACGCGTCCACAGGCAAGTCTCAGGGTAATTACCACAGGTCCCTTTTACACCATGAGGGCCCTAAACACCCACCAACCCTCTGTCTGCATGCAAAGTGTCCCTTGCACCCTGAGGAACTGAGGCCCAGGCTGTGCCACCAAGGGCTGGCTTCATGATGGATTTTGAACCTCATCCCTGCATGGCGTAGCATCCCTTCACAACGGGGGAAACAGAGTCTCAGAGAGAGCAACGGCCAGCCTGGGGGGGTTCTGGGATGGGAACCTGAATGTGCCCACCCTGGAGCTTTCCTGGGTAGCCCTCGTTGGCTCTCTGGGCCTCGGTTTCCCCGGGTGTTAAATGCTGACCGTCACAACCCCGCCTCCAGTTAAGGAGATGATGCCAGACAAAGCCCCCCAGCGCAGTCCAGGGCAGAGCTAGGTGGCCCCTCCCCGACCCCCGCTTGTGGCTGGCCTGTCCCCTCCACGGGCGGGGAGCGTCTTCAAGGCCCAGAGACCTCCCCGGCACCCCAGGAGAAATGCCCCGCACCTGCCCAGGCAGTCGCCATGGGGCGTTGGGGCCTGGGTTGCACAGAGGCCCCCCCCCGGGGGGGGGTAGCACCGCAGCCCCTGCAGGGGTGAGATAACTGGTGGCAGCCGGGCCACCCGTGCCCCGACGGGGCCCCCCCTGCAGCAAGCGGAGGCAGCAGAGCCGGGGGACAGGCCCCTCCCGAGGAGCGCGTCCTCTGTAAGTGGAGATAAACCTTGGGAGGGAGGAAGGGGCGCTAAATCAGTTGTTGAGCCGATGTACCACATGCTGACAGGGCAAATGTGAGGCCTTTCACGGCCACGCGGCTTTCATCTGCCGTTATTCATGGAGGAGCTGGCGCTTTATCTCCCTCACATTATGTGAGGCCACGAGGCAGACACTTGCTCCAGCGTGCGCGGGGCTCCCTTGGAAAATATTAATATGTAAATGTCACTCTCCGCAGACCAGAAATGAAATGGGATGACCGCCTGGAAGGCGCTCTGCGGGCGAGATAAAAAAAAGAAAGCAAGAGAAAGCTGCTCGGTATTGCTGGCAAGGCGGCGTGGGCCAGGAGGGCCCGCCGAGCACGGGCCGGGGGTCAGCACCTTCCGGGCCTCTCTCCAGGCAAGGGGCTTGGGCGTGAGGCTGGGGAGCAGGGAGGCAGCCTCCACCCGCTTCCAAGGGAAGTAACACGCATGCCGCCGGGGGACGGGGCCGTCTCTGCATCAGGATCTTCTGGGAGCATCTCTGTGCAAGGACTTGTTTGGCTACTGGCACTCCTATGGCCCCATTTCACAGATGAGGACGTCGTGGCACATGGGGGTTCCGTGGCTGGACCAAGGACATTGGGCCCCGATCTGTCCCCCTGCCCCGGGGGTCTCCACTTCCTCCAGCCTCCCGGGACGGGACATGTCACGGGCCTGCCGCCCCACCAGGCTGCTGCACCATGGTCTGTCTGCAGTCGGGGACCACAGACCTTGCTCTGCAGATGTGCTGGCCACAGGGAACATGACCCCACCCACCCCCCACCTCCCCCTGCTTTCAGCCTTGCCCGCAGCCAGGTGCTATGCACGTCACTCGTCCTGCCCTCTCGTCCACATCCAGGCCCTGCTGTCCCAACCCGTGTGCCCAAGGGTGAGAAGGCTGGGCCAGAAGTGGCGTCCTGGGGCCGGGTGGGGTGCTTGCTGGTGGCAAACCCAGCAGGTAGTACAGAGGCGGGACGTGCACCCTCTCCTCCATCTTCTGTGGTATGCTGGAGAGAGCGTGCTGGGGCTCCCACGGTCCCCGGTCCCACCCCACAGCTGGCCATGGGGGGCCCTGGACTAACACGGGGGCATCCCCAGCTCCCCCCACGTGCTCGGGTGGTCTCCCCCTCACAGAAAATACGGCCTCTGGGCCCCGAGAGAACGCAGGTGTGAGCTGGCAGCCGGTGGCCCCTCTTTCTAAGGCTGCTGCCTCCTCCCAGCCCCCATCCTCCTGTGGCTGCCAGAGCTCATCAGCAGATTCTGGGGTGACCCCAGCCCAGGAGCTCACAGGAGCAGTTGTTTCTTCTGGCAGCGCCAGCTCACCGCTTAACCCCGTCCAGCAGGAGCCCACAGGAGGCCTGCACACGCCGCTGAGACCAGGCTGCCCCTGCCCCCGGGGCACTGACCCCCCTCCGCACCCCCGGCTGGAGTGCAGGCCCCTGGGGACAGGGACAAGCCAGAGCAGAGGTGGGGCGGCGCCTGCAGATGGAAACTGTGACTTCAGAAAGCTGGAATGCTTCTTGAGAAACATCAGTGCTCATTCGTCAACGGGAGGCACCCTGGGAGCAGGAGGGCGGCTCCAGGGCTCCCCCAAGATGGAGCGTGCATGTACACACGCACACCCGTGCAAGCTCCTTCGTGCTCATGTGCACACACATGCGCACACATGTGCGCAGCCGCACTCGTACACACGCTAACAGTGCACTCACACGTGTGCACAGATATATGCATACATGCATATAGGTGTACACATGCACACACGCATAAACGTGTGTGTGCACATGCACGCATGCACCCCTGCCAACCCTGTGACTCACCAGCCCTGAGCCCACTCCCAGGATCTCTGCAGGCCCCAGGGCAGACACAGGCAGAGGAGCAGCTGCTGGGCAGGGACGGGGGCCCCGGAACCTCAGGCAGCAGGGTGGAGGGGGCACTCATGGCCAGGCCTTGTGGTCTGGACTTGAGAAATCTCCATCCCGTAATAGATTCTGGCAACAGGGCCTTCCCCAGAACAATGGGCTGCAGAGTCTCTGAGCTGGGCGGGCGCCTGTGTGTGAGAAACGGGGCTTGGCAGCCTTTCAGGGGGCTGCGCCAAACCTCCAGCGGGTTTGCTGCTCCCCAGCAGGGCCGGGCCAGGGGGCTGCAAAGCCAGGACTGCCCACTCCTGCCCTGGTCTGACAGCCTCCTTCCCTCCTCCAGGAAAGCGGTCCTGGGTAGGGGGAGCTCTAGTGGGGGAGACCCTGAGGGCAGCAGATTCGGTGTGTCTCCAGGGGCGCGCTTGTGGGGTGGTTCCTGGCCACAGTGGTAGCCTGCTGCTGGTGGGAGAAGGAGAGGGGAGGTGGGAGGGAGAGGAGCCAGGAGACACGAGGGAGGAGGAGAGGGTGGGGGAGGCAGAGGGAAGAGAGAGAAGGGAGAGAGCCCAGGGAGGACTGAAAGAGGCTGCAGAGGCAGAGGGGTCCTCCAGGAGGTAAGCCCCTGCTGGCTCCAACTTCAGCTCTCACAGCCTCCCGCAGCCCTGGCCACAGCCTGGAGTCACCCCGGGAGCTGAGGCTCTTTTGTTCGTTCAGAGCTCCCAGGGATTCTAACATGTGCTGGTCCTCAAAGCAGGGTTCCCACACACCTGCAGCATCGCCTGGGAGCAGACAGGCAGATTCCCACCCGTGTCCTTCCCCACGGTGCAGCTCATGCATCCGGGGGATTCTGATGCTTGGTGGAGGGTGGGACAGACCGCCCCGGCCCCCGCCTGGGATGCATACTCCAGAGGCCTCCAAGAGCAAGCTGCTTTCAGGAAAAGTCTGTGCAGGGCCCTCCTGCTTCCTGGAGGTGGGTGGGGCTGAGTCCAGAGGCGGCAGGTGTCCCCAATCCTTCTAGAAGTCAGGCAGACAAGGACTGGGGTGGGGGCGGGGGAGAGGGCGAGGCCAGGGACCAGGGACCAGAAGGCAAGCAGAGGCCTGGGGGTGTGTTCAGGAGAGGGGCGAGGAAAAGTCTCTCATCAACGGGGTGAGGCTGGGGTGCCCTGGAAGAGCCCCAACGTGGGGTGTGGCAGGTGGCACAACAGTGGCGGGGACAGCGAATGTATCCAGGTGACAGCCGCTGTTTCTCGGATCTGACGAACACTGCTGTTCCCGCAGTAGACACAGGAGCAGAGGGGGGCACGAGAAGTTGGGTGAGTGGCCCAAGGTCACCCGCTGCGCAGAGGTGAACCGGAGGGAAGCAAGCCTGGCAGGGGGAGGGTCCGTGCTTTCAAGCACTCTCTCTGCAGATGGGGAGGCGGGACAGGCAGATCCAAAGGGGACAGGAGTCAGGGCGCCGCACAGAGTCCCCCTGGCTAGCGACCTGCCCAGCTGTCCCCATGCTCACCAGACGGGGGATGAGCAGGTGAAACGGGGGTCCCTCTGTCCTCAGCCTCTAGCACATCAGCAATTAAATTAGCATTTTGTCTCCTCTGCTATCATGAAGCTAATGAGCCCCGCCCTCCGGATCCTGGGTGATGGGAGTGCTCTGATACGGGCCGGACTCTAATGCGCGCCGTGCGAGGGACCTTAATTTATTACATGCCGGTAATTGATGTTTATATAAAGTAGCTCTTACAGCTACTCAAAGTACAAGATGAAAAGCAATCAATCACCCATTTGCCTCAAAAGAGGGAGAAAACACCACACATATTGAAAGCAACCCCCCTAAAAAAATTGCTGGGAAGGGGCTGGATTCACTTGTCAGCCTTCTGAAGCTTGAGGTTCCCACCACCCAGACAAGTGGCGATGGCCAGGATGGGGAAAGCCACCACCAGGCTGCAGGCCATCCTCAGAGCTGCGGTGGGGGCGGGGGGGCTGGGGTCCCTTCCCAAGGATCCTGGCCCGCTGAGCTGGATGCTGGGTGCTGCCGCCTGGCCCTCCCACCCGCTGACTCCTCCCTGGCCACCTGTTCTCCTCCCTGTGGGCCCCAGCTCTAAGGAAAGCGGCTGGATACCCCCGCGCAGTTTTGAGGGTCCCCTGTCGAGTCCCAGGGTGACCCTAGGGCTGAGCGAGACCCCCTGCACCCCTGCCTCCTGGCTAAGGTTTAATGATCCCCACCAGCGCATTACACCTACCATCTCTATCGCTTCCACCCATAACCACCTCAATCCGGCAGCTTCCGGCACACACAGAGGCCCAGGCTTGGAGCAGCTGCAGGAGCCTGGTGTTTTGGGGAGAGTGTGAGTCCCCAGATGCCTGTGCAGTCCCTGCTGGGCCATTGGAGCTGCTTACATGTCGTGTCGAATAGTGCCAGAGCACTGCATTTGTGTCCTGCGGCTGCCACAACAAATTACCCAGACTTGGTGGATTAAAACAACACACATTTGGGGACGTGTGGGTGGTTCAGTGGTTCAGCATCTGCCTTCAGCTCAGGTCATGATCTCAGGGTCCTGGGATCGAGCCCCACCTCAGGCTCCTTACTGAGCAAGGAGTCTGCTTCTCCCTTTCCCTCTGCTCCTCCCTCTGCTCATGCTCACTCTCTTGTAAATAAATTTAAGAAAATAAAACAACACACATTTATTCTTCACAGTTCTGAAGGCCAGAAATTGGACATGAGTGTCACTGGGCTGAAATCAAGGTGCTGGCAGGGCTGGGCCCTACCCCCGCCCCCCGGCCCTGAGGCTCTAGGGAAGAATCCTTCCTCAAGTCCAGCTTTCCATGGCTGCAGGCGTTCCCTGGTTTGTCACTCCAGGCTCTGCCTCTGTGGTCATGTGCCTCCTCCACTTCTGGGTCCTGGATCCCCCTCTGCCCTCCTTCTAAGGACACCCATGGTTGCCTTGAACCACCCAGGATCCCATCACCTCACAATCCCTAACTTCACCACATCTGCAAACTGCTTTTTCACATCAGGTCACAGTTGCAGGTTCCAGAAATTAGGACATACATTTTTGGGGGCCCACTTTTCAGCCTACCATACAGATAAAGGGAAAATCAAGCCAGGTTCCTGCTTCCTTATGTCCAGCTCAGACCGCCAGGAAAGCCAGTCACTCATTTAGGAGCCACAGTCATGTAGCAACTACTGACCGAGTGCCAGGCACTGTTCTGAGAGTTGGGGATATAGCAATGAGGAAAACAGAGCAATCCCTATCTTTTTTTTTTTTTTAAAGATTTTATTTATTTATTCATGAGACACAAAGAGAGACAGAGACAGAGGCAGAGGCAGAGGGAGAAGCAGGCTCCATGCAGGGAGCCCGACATGGGACTCGATCCCAGACCCCGGGATCACGACCTGAGCCACCCAGGTGCCCCAAGAGCAATCTCCGTCTTCATGGAGCTTACGTGTGCGTGTGGCTACAGAGTGATCAATACAAAGGGAAACAAAGCCAGGAGAGGAATTCAGTGCTATGTTTCAACAGGGTGGTCAGGGCTGAGCAGCTGGCTTTCGAATAGAGGTCTGAAGAAGCCAGGAGCATGAGCAGGGTGGAGAACTTTCCAGGCAGAGGGAACAGTGGGTGCAAAGGCCCTGTGGCTGCAGTATGCCTGGCATGTTCACAGAACAGCAAGGAGACCAGTGTGGCTGGAGTGGACCAGACGACAGAGGAGTCAGAGGTAGATGTGGAGGGAGCAGGGAGTCCAGAGGTTCTGGACTTCTAACTTTTGCTCCTGTGGGGTAGGAGCTGCGGGAGGGCTCCCACAACACGGCCAGAGCCAAGCGCGCCCATACCTGGGGTCTTGCCTCCTAACCACGGCTGCGTTCTCCCCTGTTCCTTTCCAGTACTTTCCCCCAGCAGTGACCATCAGAAGCGGCCCCCAGCCTTTACTGAATACAGAGCAGCGGGCACCATGCGAGGCCACTAGCTATGGTGTGTGCCCAGCTGAGGCAGGATGTACAGGCCACACACACACACACACACACACACACACACACACACACCCTGGGGTGGCGGTCCCGGCCTGGGGGAGAGCTGTGGGTGGCTCTGAGCCTGCTGAAGCTGCTGCCTCCATTAAGAATTTATCAGCCCAGAGGGAAGACGTCTTTAGCTCTGGGTCTCCCACCGTGGGGTCCTCGCAGTAGCAAAACTTTGCTTCTGGGAATAGACTGGAAATTCAGCCCCTGGAGTATAATGAAAAGCCGCCTCACAAAGCATTTCCCTTTGAGCCGGGCCGAGTGGCCCCCTCACGACGATGGGAGGACTGGGGGGCACGTGGGGGCCCCAGGGGGTCCCCAGAGCACGCACACGAGATGGCGGCCACACTGGAGGCCCCCGGCCGCCGGGGCCCCACCTGCTCGGCGCCGCCTGGCCTAATAAACCCTCTGTCTTTGGAGTCACATTTGATGCGATTCCAACAGGGAGCCATACGTCACCAAATCCAGCAAAAATTTGTGCTAAATTGAATCAATCCATCTTGGAAATGGCTCTTGTCAGGTTCTGCAGGGGACGGAGGGATCAGGAGGGGCCATCAGCACGTGGGGGCTGGGGGTTCGGATCTGAGCATCTCAGAGCCTCCCACAGCCTCTGGGGGCAGGGGTGGCCGGCACCTGCCCTGCCACTGGTACCGTCACTGTCGCGAGCCAGGTTCACAGCAGGCTCCACAGGACAGGTGGGGCAGAGGTGTCCGGTTGGCAGCGGCCCCTCCCTGCAGCCTGCCATTGTTTTACCTTAGGTGGAGCCTTCCCGGGGCTCAGTTCGAGAGAGATCTGTAATTATGAGGCACTTGCTCATCGGCAGGTACACTAACGACGGGAAGGCCAGGGCCAAGCCGGCCTAGCAGGACTCAGACAGGGCCGGAGGACTCAGTGGTCTGGAGGGCAGCTGGGGCTAGGGCTGGGATGCCCCGGGGTGGGCAGAGAGGAAGACGTCCCCCCACCCCCAGGAGCTGGCTTGAGAGGCTCCTCGGTGGGATGTGGGCCTTCCCCAGGCACAGGGCTGGGGCTGTTGGCAGCGGACCCTACACTCGGGGCTCCGGGCTCCTGGGAGACACAAGGGTCTGCCCCACTGCTCCAGGTGGGGCCCAGGCCGCCCAGGAGGGAGCCCCCACGAGGACAGATGCCCCAGGCCAGAATTCACTCCTGCTTCCTACATCCAGCTCTCAAAGTTGTCCCCAGCACAGATACGACCGTCCTGGCCCACCTGGTCTCTGTGTGAACCTACGCAAGCTCTGGCCCTTCCCCGCGGCATCCGCGGCCTGCTGGCTCCGGGCTCCCAGGCCTTCCCTGGGTGAGCCTTCTCTCCTCCCCTGAGGTCCTCTCCATCCTTCCTCCCCTCAGGTCCCTACCTTGGGCACCTCCCCAAAACACTCCTGTCCCCCCTACCGGGGGATCCAAAGCATTCCAGCCAACCACTGCAGCTACCCACGGTGTCTGCCTCCTGGCCCACACACCCCGAGGGTCAGCTCAACACCCAACAAGCACACCATGCTTCCCAAGGACACACACAGGGCAGCGCACACACGCGTTTCTGAATGTCAGGTGCACTGGAGCCAGGATGTAGGTAAAGGACAAAAAACACTATTAGGTTCTTGTGAGTTTGTGTGATGAGAACATGCCAAGAAGCCAGCCTCCCCCTGCACACCAAATTCACCGGTGCCCACCTCCCTGCAGCCTGTGGTCTGGATAACTGTTGTCGCGTGCCCATGAAGCAGCTGGGGGATGCTCGACGCTGGCCAGTCTCACCCTGAGGCACGCCTGCAGCACAGTCACGGGGACAGCTGGATCGCATCTCCTCCAAGGCCTGTCCCCCCTCCTGGAGCTGTCCCTGCCTCTCCCCCATCCTGCCCTGGGTGGCGCGGACACGCAGCCACAGCTAGGCCCAAGCAATCCAGAATATGTCACTCTGGAATATTGCTGATTCTGAAAAGTTATCTCATGGGCTGAGAAGTCAGGGCAGTGGCCACCCCAGGGGACAGTGGCTGACCAGGAAGGAGCCCGAGGGGGCTTCTGGGACTGGCCATGCCCTGTCCGTTTCGTCTCTGGGTTCTGGTTACACGGTGAGTTCAGCTCGTAAACATGCACACAAGGGGTGCACTCACACACACTTTTCTGATGAATGTTCTAATTCACAGATGATGGTAAAGGGAAACTTGGGCTGAATCGTAGCCCCTAAAATTCCTGCATTGAAGTCCTCATGCTCAGCATCTCAGACTGTGATTATATTTGGAGACAGGGTCTTTAAAGAGGTAATTCGCGGTATGCCTGGGTGGCTCAGTTGGTGAGTGTCTGCCTTTGACTTGGCGTGATCCCAGGATCCCGAGATCGAATCCCACATCAGGCTCCCTGCATGGAGTCTGCTTCTCCCTTTGCCTAGGTCTCTGCCTCTCTCATGAATAAACAAAATCTTAAAACAAAATAAAATAAAGAGTCATTCATAATCTGAGGTCATCGGGGTGAGCCCTGGTCCAACCTGACTGGTGTCCCCAGATGAGATCAGGCTACAGATGTGCTCAGAGGGAGGGCTGTGTGAGGACAGAGAGAAGGTGGCCGTCTACAGGCCCGGGAGAGAGGCCTCAGGAGGAAGCAGCCCTGCCCACAACCTCATCTCGGCCTTCCAGCCTCCAGAAGTGAGAGAAAATAAATCTCCACCATTCACATCGCCCGGCATGTGGGGCCTGGTTTCGGCTGCCTGTGACAAAGCCAGCTGGTGAACAGGTGTAATCCTGAGGTTGGGATGGGGAAGGCCAGCCGGCCCCCCACAGCCACCCGGGTGTGTGTGGCGGGGGCGGCGCAAAAGAGCACCCACTTTGGCTTCCAAGGCTTGTTTTCCCTCCGAATCACCACAGCCCCCAACTCAATTTCCAAACCGGATACCAGCTAAGCTGGATGCTGAGGCCACAGATCTACGAAGGGATTTATTAGCAGGCAGAGGAAGACAAAAGCAATCTCGCCTGACACAAATATAGATGAATACGTGTATAGGAAACCCACAGACTGGCAAATTAAAACGTGGGTCGGGCTGGCGAGCATCGAGGATGCTGGCTGATGGATCTCCCCAGCCAGACAGCCAGGCCAACCGAATATGTCACCACGACACAGTCTCGAGAAATGGCATGCTCCCCACCCCCCCACCCCCGTGCCCCCTCAAGGGAGGGAGGGATTGAGGGAGGGAGAGAGGAACCAGGCCCTTGGGGCTGTGGGTTCCCAGGGTGGGAGGCAGGGTGCACACATGCCTGGCCTCTGACTCCGGAGGGAAGAGGGTGTCAGCTTGGAAAACAGGGGGTGTGGGGATGCAGGCTTCCATGGCTCTGTCTCCTCCCCGAGCCACGAGGCTCAGGAGGAGAGCAGACTGTCTGGGGCTGCCTCTCCCAGCAAGTGGCAGGGACTCACAGAACAGCTGAAGCAAGCATGCATGGATGGATGGATGGATGGACGGATGGATGGATGGATGGACAGATGGATGGATGGCAGGCACAGTGGCTGAAGTGATTAGCACAGTGTCAAGTCCATGGCTAATAAACACGAGCTGGCTTTCTCGGCATTACTGTGCCAGCACCACGTCCCAGGCTCAGAGCCGCATTGACATAGATGCTCTCGGCCTACAAGCCAACACATGGGGGCTCCCAGCTCGGCCCCATCCTGGCCGCCTCCAGTTCCTACCCTATCTCACTCCCCCAGGCCACTGGGGGAGTCTCCCTGAGGCCAGGCGGGCCCTGTCCTTTCTGGCTCCTTCCCCTGGTGGATCCTGCCTCCCTGGCAGGGCTGAGCAGGAACCCCAGCCACATGCAAAGGCTTTCCCTCCATGCCTGTACCGACGGGCCTGGCTGCTCCCCGGTGTCCCTGCAGAACTGTGTCCCAGGAGGCAGCCACATGTGGCTGTTTACACTCAAATATTCAAATGGGAGGAAACGGAAACTTTGGTTCCTGGGTCTCCCTGGCTACATTTCAAGGGCTCAAGAGCCACAAGTGGTTGGTGGCGACGGTCTGACAGTGAGGACATTCTTCCCTCCCTGCAGGAAGTGCAGCTGAACGGGGCGGCCGCAGCGTGTTCTGCTACCGGCCGGAAGCAGGTCCCTCCTTGGGGGTGGTGGGTGCCCCGTCCGGTTCATCAGCAAGCCCCCCTCAGAGCCTGGCATACAGGAGGGAACTGAAACTTGGACGCTGAATTGGAGACCTTTAGGGATGTCCCAGACACCGCCTGTTTACCTCCTGTTGTCTGAATCTCAGAAGGCAGAGTTTCTGGAAGAACCTGAGGATAATGACCATGACAGTGTGGGACGCCTGGGTGGCTCAGTGGCTGAGCGCTTGCCTTTGGCTCAGGGCATGATCCTGGAGACCTGGGATCGAGTCCCACGTCGGGCTCCCTGCATGGAGCCTGCTTCTCCCTCTGCCAGTGTCTCGGCCTCTCTCTCTCTGTCTCTCATGAATAAATAAAATCTTAAAAAAAAAAATGACCGTGACAATGTATTATGTGCATCTGTGCAACAGGCCCAAGCAAGTGCTTCTCACGTGTCCCTTCATGCAACCTCCACAAGGAAGGTCGTCGGACTTTACAGTGACCAACACTGAGGCCACCGTGGATAGCAGAGCCTGGCTTTGATGCGGAGGGCTCTGTCTGACTCCAAAGCAGTGCCCCTGAACTCACTGGCCTCCAGCCTGAGCTCAATTTGGCAGGTCCCCTTCTCTGTAGGAAGGGACGTGGTGAGGACAGGGCCCCCCAGGTAGAATCCTGGGCACTCACAGGCCTCGGGTGCGTTTGCTGTGTGTGACAGATTGTGGGAGCATGATGGCCCCAGACAAGGGGGAGACCCAGGCCGGGTTCTGAGGCTCATGGCAGGTTGGGCTGGATGTGGCCTACCGAGTCTGTCCGCCCACTGACACGAGGACAGAGGAGGGTACAGAGCAAACATTTAAAACACACCAGGATTCAAACTGGAGAATGGTATGTATGTGTGGGTGCGTGTGTATGAGCACAAGTGCGTGGGCATGTGCGTGCGTGGGGTGTGCGGATGGCTGGGTACAGAAGCAATTCTCTATCCAGGGATTCAACAGCTGTGACTTCTTTCCAGAGCTTCAACTTCCTAAATTCTACATTTCTCTGACAAGCAAGCCCAAGGACGTCGCCCACAGAGGGCAGAGTGAGGCTGAGGCCCCCTGGCCCAGAGCCCGCCTGACCTTCCTCTGTATCCCTCGTTCTGAAACGTTAAAATCCCTGATTGTTTAAGCCGGTTTGGGTCAGGCGTTCTGTTACCCACAGACCCAGGCATCCTGGACGATCGATCGCCTTCCTATTTGTCTAAATGGCCTCCCTCACTGCTGGACCGCCACCCTGAGTCCAGACGCCCAGGCCCCGCAGGCTTCATAGGCTCACTGTGTACCTTCTCTGGGTACACGTCAGAATGGCAGTCAGACCGCCACAAGCTTGAAAGTGCACGTGTGTGGCTCCCGTGACCACTGTGTGGGGAGCCGGCCTACAGGACCTCAGAAGGCCTGTTCTGACCTCGCATCCCAATTCTCAGTATAAGGGGACAGACAAAACATCAGGAAGCTTGCTGCACTCGGCCAGGACAGGCTTTGCAAACTGTAGAGTGCTGTTCTCACCACTGCTCCTCCCAGAGCCTGGGCTTTGAAGGCGGCCCACAGGGAGGACCCAGGACCCCTCCCACGAGATGCCCTCTGTCCAACAGAGGCATCCCTCTGCTCCTCCTCCCACCTTCCCTTCTGCCCAGGGGTGTGTACACATCAGGTCCCACGGCGGCGTGGGGATCAGCATTTGCCGTGGCTTGGAAGGGAAGTGTGGGCGGCCGACGAGGGCGGAGGGGCACAGTGGACGAGGGAGGCAGAGCTTTCTGCAGGGTCAGCAGCCCGGGTCCCTCCCGCGACCACTGCCATGCCAGACCCTCCCTCCTAATGAAGGAAGGAAGAAGGTGACCATCCATCTTTTGCACTGTGGGCCCTAATTAAGCGTCAGCAAATTCCCCAACCTGCCCGCTTTCTATCCCCAGCA
This sequence comes from Canis aureus, assembly GCF_053574225.1. Classification (NCBI taxonomy): domain Eukaryota; kingdom Metazoa; phylum Chordata; class Mammalia; order Carnivora; family Canidae; genus Canis; species Canis aureus. The sequence continues at coordinate 21,855,024 of NC_135613.1, read as the reverse complement.
TAATATGTTATTTACCTGCAGCTAATAGGTTCACGGGTAATGATAGTCTTGTATCAAATGACGGCCGTTTGGCTTCTGACAGTTTTAAAGACCAGTCTCGGGGACACTACAGTTTCTAATTACAGGGTCTGTCACCGGCGATGTTCAGTTCAACACCACTCCTCCTCCCGCAGGTGACACTTCTGTCCAGATAGGAAATTTAAGCTCGGCCGTGACAGTTAAGGTTAAAAATACTGCTCGGTAAGAGGCAAGGGATCATAATTTGGGTTGCTGCCGTGTTTAATTAATTGGACTGTGGCAATCAGCACTCCGTGGGCCGTAATTACAGGCGGGGTGAGAGGCCCCGCTCCCCCTCGCCGTGTCTTACAGCTGTAATTTCGCGGGGGCTCTGACCTGGCTCAGAGCAAGGGGCCCTGGAGCTCTTTCAAGGCGCATGGTACTTCATTAGGCAGCTATGATTTGTGAGCAGGAGAGATGAGCGAGCCTGCGGAGGCTGGGGAGGCGAGTCAGGAGGGACCGCACCTGCCCGTGTCCTTCTCAGCTGCAGGCCACCTCCCTCCCATCCCTCTCGTCATTATGGCAGGCAGTATGGCGACAAAAACCAGCAATTCCCCAGATGCCAGGGAAAGCCACCAGAAAGTGAGAATCCTAGCTCCTCAGTAAACGGTATCCATGCCTCCCGGTTCCACAAACGGGTCAGGCCAACTCAGACCACAGGGCCTTTGCACATGTTACTCCCTTGGCCGCCAGCATGGTTTCCTCCTCTCTCTCTGTTCACATGCCAGCTCAGTCTTGTCCTTGGCATCGAGGGGCAGGGGGGTTTTCCCTGACCTTACCCCTAACGCCCCCTCCCTGAATCCTGCCTCTTCTCTCTGATAATCCTCATCACCACCTGAGACCACATTTTGCTGTATGTTCTGGCCGGTCTCAGACTGAGTGCTCTTTATCGCCCCCACTTCCCAGGTCCCCAGGGCCACAGCCTATCTCTGTTCAAGGCTCATCTTGTTCAAGCTTCAACTGGAGCCCTCTGGGTGCCTGGGTGGCTCAGGGGTTGAGCGTCTACCTTTGGCTTAGGGCGTGATCCTGGGGTCGTGGGATTGAGTCCCATGTCGGGCTCCCTGCAGGGAGCCTGCTTCTCCCTCTGCCTGTGTCTCTGCCTCTCTGTGTCTCTCATGAATAAATAAATAAAGCCTTTAAAAAAAAGGGGGGAGGTGCCCCTGACAGGTTAGGCTGGATGCAGCCCTTCCCCCTCGAAGAACACCTGGCTGGCTCATGCCTCTGGACTGCGGCCCCAGGTGTTGATCTTGTCCGTGGGTCAGGAGCAGCCTCGCCTCAGATCACTTAGTGCTCCCTGCCTATCTTTAGTGTTTGAGGCACGCACATGGCCTGGAGGTCAGAGTACTCACAGTCAGGACAGCAGAAAGGCTGAGACCAGGGACCACGACTCTGAGACCTGGGCTGGGGGCCTGCCCCATTGCTGACCGACTGCGAGGAAGGCAGTTCCTCTCAGAATCTCTCTCTGCGTCCCCCAGGCACAACCATGAATGGGTGGGGGGAATTCTCGAGCAAACGGCTCTCTACCTGGATGTCAAGTGCCTGACTTGGCAAACCTTAGTTTTCCTCATCTGTAGAATGGGGCATTCCTATATCCTCTTACATGAGGAGCAGGGGGGCCGGTCTTAGGAGGAGGTCAGCTGAAACACAGGCAACGCTTAGGAAGGGGCTTGTAGTACGGAGCTCACCTTCACCCCAGGAAGTCAGGAAGGGTCGCCGACGACCCCTGGCGGCTACCGGGGCGTGCAGAAAGGACATGGCCAGGTTCTCACAGCAAAGGGCATGAGGTTTCAGCAGCTTCCTGTAACCTCAGCCCTTGGCCTGCCACGCCCAAGGCTTATCTGCCCCTCTGGCTGGGCCCTGAACTTGGCTCTGGGAGCCTCAGTTTACCCTACTGCAAGCTGTCTTCCCTCAGGCTCAGCACCTGCAGAGTATATACCCCCTTCCCACTGTCCCCCACGGAGCCTCCCTCGGCATATTCCTGCCAGAGAATTCCCCGTGGCACCCAGCTCCCTCACTGGGTCTCCCATAATGAGCACGGCGCATGCGCTGGACTCATGGATGATTTTTATGAATGCTGCATGGGGCCTGTGCCAGGTGCTCCCCAACGCGAACCTCACTGTCCCTAGGCCCCCCCCCCCCCAGCCATTAGGAGAGAGCTCCACCAGGGGCTGATAGGAATTCAGAAATAAAGTCACTTGTCCGGCGAGAACCTCATCCCCAAATGCTGGAGAAGGTGGGGAGCAGGCGGGCCACCACGCGCCTGAAGCATCACACGCAATGACGACTGGCGCTCCAAACCCACAGGCAGAGGGGACCATGTCTGTTGGCAGGCAGCCTGCTCTCCGGGGTCCTCACTCAGAAGGGGGTGCAGTGGGCTGAACTGTGTACCCCCAAAAAGACATATGAAGCCCTGTTCTCCAGCACCTCCAAACACAGCCTCGTTTGGAAACAGGCCCTTCACAGAGGTAGGTAATATGTACTATATGTGAGCTAGGACAGGCTCACGCTCAGGTCGAGTGGGATCATCCCAATATTCCACACCGGGAGGAGGCCATGTGACCACAGACGCAGAGACTGGAGGGACGTGGCCACAAGCCAAGGGACACCAGCGACGACTGGCCACTATCAGAAGCTGGGAGAGATAAGGATCCTCCCTGGAGCCTCTGGAGGGACCACGGCCCTGCTGACACCTCGAGCTCCATCCTCCGCCTCTGGAACGAGCACAGAGTTCTGTGGTTTTGGCCTCTGGTTCGCACTTTGCTACGCAGCCCCCAGACACTCCTACAGGGTCACAGGAGAGGACAGTCAGAGTGGCGCGGCTGGCTGACACCCTGGCACGCCGGACTCGGGTGACCTCTGTGGGGCGGCCAAATCCATCACTGCCACGCCGTGCCCCTCCTCCCGGGCCCTCGCCGTGCGGTTCCCATGGAGCCCAGGGACCCAGGGGGTGGGGGGACGGGCGCGCCTGTTTATTAATCGAAGGCCCGGCTGCTCGCATCTCAGTGGAGAGCTGCTTTTGAAGTGCTGAGTGATTTATTTTAGCCAATTACTGGTTCACTTCCCCTTCCGAGGACCCCACTGTAATTGATTGAAACCTATTGAAAACAAATTAGCCAGCACCAGGATGCAGAGATCTGTTTATCACTTCTCTGGAGGTTTTCAGGGAACCCACGTGAACTGCGAAACACGTTCACGTTTGTTTTTCCCTTCCCCAGAAGGACAGGAGGAGAAAAAAGAACAAACCTTTGTCAGGCCGCACGGCCCCCTCTGCGCACCTGCCAGCCTGTTCTTTCCCGACGCCTGCAGGGCCTGGGAGCATCAGAGAGGCCGCCCTGAACTCACCAGCGCCCAAAGGTCGGCGCCCGTGCAGGCGTGTGCAGGCGTGTGCAGGCGGTCCCGGTTTTCACTGCAGCAGCACGCATCTCCACACCTACTGTGCCGCTGTTTACTGTAACTTACTTCCTTGGAATAAATCCCCCTGTGGCACTGGTGGCATCCCAGTGCAAGAGCATGTCCGTGGGTCTGGCTACAACCTCCCCTTTTGCTTTTCCCAAGGGGCTCTTCCCCTTCACATGCTGCAGGGTCTGTCCATCTCACCACGACTGTGCCAGCAACACATGTGGGTGTTTTATTACACCTGGGAGCTGACTCAGCAGGTATCGAGTGGCCCTGGGAGGGGACTTCAAATGCATTGTTTGGTGAATTAAAAAAATTATTTTTGGGACACCTGGGTGGCTCAGTGGTTGAGCACCTCCCTTCGGCCCAGGGCATGATCCTGGAGACCCGGGATCGAGTCCCACATCGGGTTCCCTGTATGGAGCCCGCGTCTCCCTCTGCCTGTGTCTCTGCCCCTCTCTCTCTCTCTCTCTCTCTCATAAATAAATAAAATCTTAAAAAAATTATTTTTAGTTGTGGCAAAACACATAAAATGTACCCCCTTGACCTTTTTTATTTTAAATTTTTTAAAAGATTTTATTTATTTACTCATGAGAGACACACACAGAGAGAGAGAGAGAGAGAGAGAGAGAGAGATGGGGGCACAGACACAGCAGAGGGAGAAGCAGGCTCCATGTAGGGAGCCTGACATGGAACTCGATCCTGGGTCTCCAGAACCACATCCTGGGCTGAAGGCAGCGCTAAACTGCTGAGCCACTGAGGCTGCCTCCCTTTAACCTTTTCTTAAACATACAGTTCGGTAGTATTAAGTACATTCATGTTAAATAGCATTTGCAATAATTTTTCCCCCACCTATGTGACCCTCGAGCTGTGATGGAGGCTGGCATTCTCTCACAGGTGCCAATCTGACTCGTTCTGCACTTGGCTTACGCTTCCCTTGCTGGGCCCACCTCACCTGCCCGGGACCTATCTCTGAGGAGTTACAGGCTGGCACGTCCCAGCCGTACCTATACACAGTGCTCCCTCCCTGCTCAAAACCATGCAGTGCCCACCCCCGCCTATCCCAGCAGGCCTGGACTCCTTCTAGAAAAATCCCCCTGGCCGTCCCCTCCCCCACCGAGTGCATGTCACTCTGGCTCCCCAGACCCGCTGACCTCACCATGGACGCCAAGCTTCCAAGTGCTCAAGCCGGTGCTATCTTTCCCCTGCCTTGTGATACCTGCCCCTTCCAGCTCTGTGACCCAAGAGTGTGTGTGTGTGCTGACCACACTGATCCTGCTCCCTGCAGGTGGCGGGACCAGACAGCTGTTCCCTCTGCTGGAACTGAAACAAGGCACAGCTGTGGCCCTCCTGCATCCCTGGCCAGCTGCACGGAATCCCCCTCCTGGCTGCCCCAAACCAGAGTGCGCCAGTGCTCCAGACCCTGCAGGATTCCAGGCCTCGCCTTCACCACCGCTGCCACCATACTGTGTGGCTCCTGCTACTCCTGTAACACCTCACTGCTGTCACCAGGAACAGCCAGGGTGGAAGGACACAGGGCTTCCTGTGGCTCACAAGGTCGCAGGGTGGAAGCACCCCACAGGGCACCTGGCTGCAGTTGGGCAGGCCTCCCTCTGCTGCTGGGTGACTTGATCATCATCATTAGGTGGAAGAGCTTTCAAAGGAGCAACCAGCCGGCAGAGCCTGAGAACAGGGCCCAATCTGCGCTCCCGCCCCTCAGGGCCAACATCTAGGATATACGCGTGTAATCTGCGTGCATATCAATGTGCATGTTGTGTGTACACACGTGTGTACGTGTGTGTTTGGGAGTGGGGATGAGGAAACAGACGCCACCGGCAGGTGAGTGCTGTAGGAGGGAGGGCTTGCAGGGCAGTGATGGGGGATGGTCATCACAACCTTCCACTCCCACCTAACTACGCAGCTGCCCTGCCTCTTCTCCGCCAGCTGGTGTGGCCTCTGCTCATGTGTCTCCTGGGTTCTGTGCCCAGGTACCACCCAGCCCAGGGAAGTGTGGCACCCTTGAGCAGCATGGAGACACAACGGGCAGGGCTGTGAGTCCCAGAGCCCAGGTCACCTAGCTCCTCCACTTCCCACCTCTGAGACTTCGACTGACAGTCGATTCCTGAGCCTTAGTTTCTTCAGCTGCAAAAGGGGATAATCAGAGCACCACCCTCATGGGGAGGTCACAATGACAAACCATTTCCACATTGGGTGCTGAAACCACGCCAGCACCAGCGAGCACTGCTGAGCGGCAGCATGCTTCCCAGGGCTCCCCATCCTGTGACCTGAGCCAAGCGCCAGCCACCTGTGTGTGTGCATCAGCGACGGGGACCTTGTTCGGAGACCGGGGCTGTGCAGAAGTAGGGGGGTGACCTAGCACATGGGGCTGGGTACTGCTAGCACACTTCTGTGCGGTCACGTTAGCAGAAAAGTATGCTTAAACTGGAAATACGGAAAAAACCCAGCAAGATGCCACCTAGGGAACGCGGACCCTGGCCCAGGAATTCACACACATGATCTCATTTATTTAAACATCCATGCCCCTGCTGGATAGCTCGCTAGCCCTGTTTCACAGATGAGGAAACTGAGACACATGGCTAAAGCCTCTGGCCCGGGTGACACAGCTTCAGCCATACAGCTGTGGGGATTCTGGAATCCCTGATGTAAACTGCAGTGGGGCAGGGAGGAAGGGGCTAGGAGGCCAGAACCATGCTGGCTGCCCGGCCACGCTCAGCACACCCAGCCGGTGCCAGGAGGACAGCCCCTGGGGCCACACTAAGTGACAGCTTCAGTGGCACTAGACAGGTGCCAACACATAAGGGTGTCCCCCACCCCAGCCAGCCCTGGGGACAGGCAGCCGCAGGGGTGGTGGGGGGTGGGGGACACGGGACGGGTCCCTGCAATGCTGTCCTGAGTCCTGGTGACAGCTCTCTGCTCCAGCCTCTCCCTCTCCTGCAGCCCGCCGCTCCTCCACACACCCTCCGGGGAGGCCAGCCTTCAAGAAGACGTTCTGAATCTTCCCGATTCTGGCTCTGCTATCGGCCACCGACAGCACGGACCCAGCTCCCCTCCAAATCAGCCAGCTGCTCCCCAATTCCCTGCCTGCCCTCAATCTGCACGAACCGCCCAGCGCTCTGCAGCCTCCCGACGGCGGGTGCAGGCCAGCCCGGCTGCTGACTCGCAGACGCGCTCCAGGCTGGGCCTTCCCACTCCAGGGGTCCCCCAGTGCCCGGGGTGGTCTCGCCTGAATGGCAGCCGCTCCCCGGTCGGAAGCTCCTCACAGTATTTATTGCTCTGGTCTCTGCGAAGCCTCGTCTGTGGCGCGCGCTCCGTCCCGGTGGCGCCCGGCGTCCGCGGTGCAAACACCATCACTCACGCGGCATAAACCTGTTGTAGCAATTCCCGGCCCGGACCCACCAGAGGCACTGATCACTCATCCCCGACGACGGCCCTGGGAGGTGCCGGGCGGCGGGAGATGGATGGTTCTGGGAATTAGCGCCGGCTGCAAAGTGGGGGCCTTTCACCTCTGGGGAGCGGGGTCAAGTCACTGTCACCGTGGGCCCAGACCCCAGGGAGACAACGCAGGAGACCCCTGCCCTGGGTCGTGCCCTACTCCCCGCCAGACACAAGCATCCGTCGAATCCCACATGGGATCCAACCCCGGCCCCAGAATGATCGATTCGCTGGGACCCCCGACAGTGCCCCGAGGCAGGTGCTTTTCGGGGGCTTGTGACAAATGAGGAAGCGGATGCTGGAGGATGTTGGGCGCACTGTCCCAGGTCCCAGGTGCCAGCATCCCTCCCAGCAGGACAAAGTGCCTCCACTGCTTCACAGACCCAGCCTCCCCCGCTCCCAGCCTCCCAGCGGCCTTGATCAGATCCTCTTTCCCAGTTTAAAGATTTCAAAGCACGTTCTCATTGAGTCTCAAAACCCGTGTCGGCTGTCTTTTATCAGCCGTCTGAGAGGGGAGGGTCCAGAAGCTCTGAGGGTTTGAGCAACATGCCGGGACCAGACAGGAGGCTGGACTCCAGCTCCAGTGCTCTCTCCTCTGCCAACGGCACCCCCTGGACCTTTCCCCTTCCTTTCTCTCCTCTCAAGAGGGCCATGGAACACTAGAATGGTCACATGCTAAATCCTGCAGCGTGGGAAAGAGTCCTGTGTGATCACAGCCCAGAGGAAGGCTGCTGCCTGACCTAGAAGCTCTCGAGCCGGGCAGGGCTGACCTCACCATCGGAAGAGAGGGTCTCCTTGATAAGCTCTAAACCTCCTTCTACCAAAGTGAGTCTGGAGTGAAGAGTGTCTGCCAAATACACGCCCACCCACAACCTCAGAATGGGACCTTGTTAGGAAATGGGATCTTTGCGGATGTGATTAGTTCAGGGTAGGCCCCAAATCCGATATGCCTGGTGTCCCTCTAAGATGGAAAATGTGACCGAAACAGCACCCAGGGTGCCAACAGACAACAGGGGCTGGGAGAGGCAAGGAAGTGCCCTCCCCTAGAGCCTATGGAGGCAGTACGGCCTGGCTACCTCATCGATTTCAAACTTCTGGCCTCCAGACTGAGAGAATCCACTTCTGTTGTTTTAAGACACCCAGTTTGGGGTGTCAAATGGGGTGCCATTTGTGATGGCAGTCCTGGGAAACAGTGTAAAAATCTCAAATGAGGTTTGCTGGGAATATGCTAAGGTAAGGGCCTGCCTCAGGACCTTTGCACATGCTGCCCCAGCCCCCTGGACATCACAGGGCCTGCGTGCATCCTTTCTTCAGGCCTCTGCTCAAAGCCAGTTCCACACAGGCCTCCTTGGCTGCTCCACTGGCATTAGCCCCCCGGTTCTCTGTCCCCTGCCCTGTATTTTTTTTTTTAATTTTTTTTAAGATTTTATTTTATTCATGAGACACACAGAGAGAAAGGCAGAGACACAGGCAGAGAGAGGAGAAGCAGGCTCCCTGCAGGGAGCCCGATGTGGGACTCGATCCCAGGACTCTAGGATCATGCCCTGGGCCAAAGACAGACACTCAACCACTGAGCCACCCAGGCATCCCTGCCCTGTATTTTTTGACTTAGCATGTATCACTACCAAATGGATCACCTATTATCAGCGAGCTTATTGTCACACACTCCTTCCAACACACACACACAAGCTCCTCCAGGAGAGGCATCTACCTTTGTCCCTGCTGTGTTCCCAGCTCCAGGCAGAAAGCCTGGCACACAGCAGGTGCTCAACAAACACATGCAGGATGAACATGCATGATCTGAGCACAAGACCAGGCCAGGCAACCTCAGGAAGGTGTAGGAAAGGTGCTGTGAGGTCGCACGTGACAATCCCTCGGAGAGAGATGCCTCTGGGAAAGACGACACCTGAGCAAGCGGACCTCTAGGAGGCAACCTGGCAGGGTGTTGAGGGCACGGCATCTGCAAACCACCTGGACTAGAGTTCCAACCCTGCCACTTCTGAGCTGTGTGATCTCAGGCAAGAGGCTAAACCTCTCGGGGCCTTGGTTCCTATCTGTAAACTGGGGAGATGAAGGTACCTGCCTTGGGGCGCCTGGCTGGTTCAAGGGGGAAGAACAGGAGGCTCGCATTTTGCATGTAGAGGTTATTGAAATAAAACTACTGACGCTGCCTGTGTTGTGGGAATCCCGGGGGAAGGCCAGTGAGCTGGGATCGGGAGGATGGATCGAAGAGGCATGGCTGGGTTCAGTGGGATGGGGGACAGGGCCCACAACGTGCTGGGACGGGATCGGGCCCATCTGGGTAGCTCCAGGTAGCACCAAACTCATTCAACAGTCAGACTCGGTTTATTTATGGATCATCATCAAGATCCCAGCATCCCCAGCCGAGAAACTAGTTCTGACGCGCAGGAGTGAGGCCTCCTGGTACTCTGGCCAAGCCCATCTGGCATTGGTGGCCTCTGAAGGAGGGCCAGGGGTGGCTGGCTCTCTGGGCCTGGCTGCTCCCCCAAGGATCAGCTCCCCAGCACCTCAGTGGCACCTGGAAAGAAGAAAGATGCCCCAGCTGCTCAGGACACCCAGAGCAGGCCTCGAGACCCATGTGGGCATAGGATGGGGGTAAGAAAGCCCCTCCTGCTCACATGGGCCACAGGCCACAGTCACCACCAAGCTGGCAGACACAGCCAGGGACTGCGTCCCCCAGGTAAGGGACACTGAGCTGCACGCCTCCACCTCCCGTCCCTGCTCAGCTCACACATGGTTTCAGGGGTCCACTCTGCTCTAGGGAGTCCCATTCTCCTTTCCTTACCTCCTCCCTTGCTAGGTGTCCTTTTGTCCTTCCCTCCTCCTTCCACATGACAGCCAGAGGATCCTGTGGCTCCTCACTGCACCTGCCACCCGGCCTGTGTCCTAGCTCTCTCCACATCACACACGGGCCCCGTCGGTCCCTCTGCCTGGGGCACTTCTCTCAGACACCGGGGCTACTCCTCGACCTCATGCAAAGCCTCACTCAGGCACCACCTTCCTGACCCACCTGCTTCTAAAATTTGCAACCTGTCCCTTTCCCTGGGGCACCCACATCTCCCAACCCCGACTCCTCCTACTGGGGTACTGGGTCTGTTGGCTGCTCTGAGGGCATGGATCTATCTGCATGGTTCTGGTGGAACCGTCATGCTCCAGATATCAGGTTAGAAGTACACGGATCCCGTGTCCCTTCCCCTGGCCCCAGGGACGCAGCCAGAGGAGGCTGCAATCAATGTCCACTGACTGTGCGAAAGAGGCTGGGGCAGCCCACGAGGCTGCCAGCTAGGGTATGGGCAGGGAGGCGCCAGGCAGAGCTGCGGGAGAAGCTCTTTCCAGCTGCACAGATGTTACCCCTGGGGCGATGGGTGCTCGTACGGTCCAGCCATACCCCCTCCTCTGGGCTCCCACATGAACCACTCGGAGCACAGCTGGGGAATCTCCAGGAGGGTGCCGGGAGAAGGAGAGAAATCTGCCCAGTGGTTGGGGTCCAGGGTGCAGCTCCCGCACCCCCCTAAGAGTGGCTGAGGCAGGAGCTAATGGCTGCGCCCCTATCCAGCAGACTTGGCCAGCATTAATTTGACCATATATACACACGCTAATCAGCTGTAACCGTGGCACCCAGCTCAATTCAAATTGATTTACTGAGCCTGGAAATGGATACAAATGTGATTAAAGGCTTTTTATTTTACATAGGTTCTCTATAAAATGATTTAAATCAATTGCCCGGCAGGCCCCACGCTATTACTGCACAGAGCCTCCTCTTATATTGATGGATACAGTGCTCGGAGCTAGAGCCAGGGTGTCAGCAACTCTCCCGCCCGGCCCCGGGATCAAAGTCGGGGCGGCCACAGCATCTGCTGGTCGTGTGTCCGCCTCCACACAGGGGGACCCTCTGCAGCTGGCAAGGCTGCCCTGGAACCTTCGAGAGGGTGGCGAGGGCTGGTGGGGGCAAGGGGCAGGTCTGGCTGGGAGAGGGCTGGTGTCATCACAGCAACCACCTCCAGGGCCATCTCCCAGCCTGCTGACCTCTTGTCTGGGATGCTCATCTCTGGGAAGTCTCAAGGAGCTGACCCTACGCCCAGGAGGTCTAGGTCATCATCTAGGCCTCCAAGGACAGTGCTGGAATGGATACTCCATCAGACACCACCTGCCCCACCCCGTGGTCCCTTTGCCCAGATGAGGAGACTGAGGCCAAGGGGCAGGAGTCAGTAAAGCAGAGTCTCAGACAAACTGGTCAGAGAACACCGAATGGCCACTGTGGATTTGTAGCAGGTATCTCATCTAGCTAAGATGGAAGATACAAGGGGTTCCTGGAAGCCCCCGCCCATGCGACATGCTCAGCATGGAGTTAGGGGCACACCCCAGCCTAGGCGACGCCCAGCAAGGGGACACCAGGGGGCCAAGGGCAGGTCAGTGCCACCAGACCTGTTGTGTGATGTCTGGGGCTATAGGCCAGGAGCTTCAAACAGCAGAAATTCATTCTTTCACATTCTGGAAGCCAGACGTCTGAAACTGACACGTCTGCAGGACCGCATTCCCTCCAAAGGCTCCCAGGGAAGATCCCTCTTGCCTCTTCCAGCTTCTGGGGACCCCAGGCATCCCTGGGCTGTGGCTGTGTCCCTCCACCTCTGCCTCCCTCCTCACAGAGCCTCCCTTGTGTGTCCCTCCTCTGCTACCAGGACATCACTGCATTTAGGATCCACCCTGATCCAGCATCTTAACTCAATCACATCTACAAACATCTTTTTTTTTTTTTTTTTTTTTTTTTTTTTTTATGATAGTCACACAGAGAGAAAGAGAGAGAGGCAGAGACACAGGCAGAGGGAGAAGCAGGCTCCATGCACCGGGAGCCCGATATGGGATTCGATCCCGGGTCTCCAGGATCGCGCCCTGGGCAAAGGCAGGCGCCAAACCGCTGCGCCACCCAGGGATCCCACAAACATCTTATTTCCAAAAAAGGTCTCATTCGGAGGTTTTGGGTGGACGTGAATTTTGGGGATATGCTATTCAACCGATATGGATGGAATCTGAGCCACTGCTCAGGGATACAGCTGTAAGGGATCCATCTTTTTCTAAAGAAAACTTAGGGTCATTCAGTAAGCGAACCAGAGAGGCGAGGCTCCTGGTGGGGTGCTGGACCACATGCCATGTCCAGTCCGCGGCTGCATGGCCCCTGCTCCTTGGCGAAGTGATATGTCACCTCCGTCTCTGCCCAAGGGCTTCTGTAGCCTGCTGAGCACCCACAGAGAGAGGAAGCATGGGCGCCCCGGCCATGAGCTCCCGGTCCCCTGGCTGGCTCCTTCAGCAGCCCGGATGAGCCTGCAGAGTCCAGAGAAGCAAGGGAGCGGAGAGCAAGGACCTCAAGCATTCATGCGACAGAGCCCTAGCTCCGAACAATCACACCAGCCCTTCTGGAAGCCCAAAACACAGGGGACGGGGCGCTGGGGGCAGGGAGGGGGCTTTCTTTGTACTCCAGAGCCCTGCTGCCTGGTACAGTAGCCACTAGCCACAGGCGGTGATTTAAATTCAAAGTTAAACTAATTAGACTTAAATACAATTCACAATTCCACTCCTCAGACACAGGAGCCACGCGTACCTAGTGGCCACTGCACGGGATGGACGGTACAGCTGTGCAGCATCCTCCACCACTGCACACAGTTCTACCGGACAACCTCTCTACGCTACTCTCTTGTGCATTTTGTACCATGGGCAAAAGGAATTGATGCAAAAAATAAAAGTAAAAATGAAGGATTAATAGTATACAGGACTTTGATTCCCCATCACACCAAATCAGACCCCTGGGGACGGGGCTCGGAGTCTGCAGTCTGCTGCATCCCCTGCCCTCCCGTCTTTGACCGAACCGTGCACCTCCTCCAGAGTCCAGCCCTGTCTCGACTCCACGAGGTCACCCACCACCTCTTCCCACTCTTGCCTAATTCCCGTCCTTGTCTGACTCTGGTCTGCTTCAACTTTTCCCAGAGGCCTCGCAAGGATTTTAACCACTCCATCCTCTGTTCTTGACCTCACGAACTCCTTGGCATCCTTCAAAACCCCAGCCCAACTTCCTGGCCTCTGGGAAGCCTGCTCCTAGAGCATCCTGTACTTCCCTGTCTTGTGGCGTTTCCTGCTATGAACTGAGTCACTTGTGCATCTGTCGTCCCCTCCTTGGCTATGAGCCCTCTGTAACCAAACTAGTCAGTTTAATACTTGGCAGGGAGCAGGGAGGGAGTCTGGATAAGCTGTGGGAGGGATAATCCAGAATTCTCTCTCAACTTGATCTTGAGTTTCCTAGAGATTAATACCGTGCCGAGAGCCCTGTAGGCTGCGATAGGTGTCGGCCGCGTGAATACAGGAACGAGTGACAGGGACCGGGGGCAGGTCTTAGAAGCTCGCCCCACACTCCAAGCACACGTGAGCAAACAGTAGGAGCTTAAATGGAGGGGGACAGCCAAGCGGAATTAAGTGGAGAGAAAACAGTAGGAGCCCGAAGATAGGTGCTGTGGAAGCAATGCTGAAGGGGACGGTTCAGACAAGGAGGTGGATGGCCCTGTGTCCTCCATCAGGACAGACCCCACCCTGGAGAAGACCGCCCGGCCCGCTGCTTCGATTTGCCTCTGCCGGGCAGCCCTCCAGGAAGTCACTGTGTGGCTGGGGCAGGCTTCCTGCATGATTTAAGGCCACTGCCTGCCCCACCATCATCTGCTCCTGCTAGAAGCCTCCACGGCTGGCAGCGGGCTGCCTCGGCCTCTTGACCATCTCCCACTGCCCTGCAGAGAGCTGAGCTGAGCGACCAGTGACACGGACGGGCACCAGGGACGCATCACCGCAGCCCAACCGGCCCTTCCCAAGGCTGGGGACTGACCTAACGGGGCCCCAGGGCACTGTCCAAGGTCTCACAGATGCTGCCGGCCTCCCTCGGGTGAGGCACCGGTCCCAGCCCTGGGGCTGCTGGGCTCCCCAACTCAAGAGAAACTGTTTCTCTCCCTTGGACACCGGTCCCTTTGGACACCGCGTGGGGGCTCACGTGGCCCTGACTTCAGACACCGGCCACGGGGCCTGGCCTCCCGCGTTCCGGGCCGGCAGCTCGAAGTCAGCGGCGGCCAGGGCCCTTCTCAGGCTCTCCGCTTGGCTCCAACAGCTCAGTCAGGGGAACGCTGGACTTCGTCTCCCGCTTTACTGTAAAGGATTACAACTCAGGAACAGCCAGAGGGAAGGGATGCCTGGAGAGAGGGGCACACCACCCTCCCAGCACCTGCCCCCGTCCCGGCAGCTCTGCGACCCCCGTGCCTGAGCGACGTTCACAGAGACTTCATCACTGGGTCGGTGAACGCGCCTTCCCTGGTCGGGGGGATGGTGGTGGTGACTGCTGGGGTGCTGCTCACACCCAATCCATTTAGGGCATGACGGCCTGGTCACTCCCTCCTTTGTCTCTTCCCAGGTGGACTGAGGGGGAGAGGCAGCATCTGGAACCCTCTAGAATGTGTTCCTCCCAGCACAGCTCCAGGATCCCTGTGTTGGAATCCTCTGGTGTTTATCAGCACCGAGTGGAGCCCCCCGGGTCCCTCGGACGCCTACACCAAATGGAAACCAGGTCCTCTGCCTCTCCCCCGAGACGGACGTGGCACCAGGCACGTGAGAAGTCGGTAACACAGATTCTGTTTTAGCTTTAATTCTGCAGCCTACATCCAGCAACGTCTAAACTCATTCTGACAAGTGCACGCTGCACAGCTGGCCCTCAGAACCAAGATGCAGAGGGGAGTGCTCGGATTCTTCTCTCGGGTTGTGCCCAGTGTTAAAGGGGGTGGGTGTGGGCTGGGGGAAGGGGGCGAGGACAGGGCTCCAGGAGGCAGTGGAGGGAAGGCTGCGGGAGGGGCAGGCCCCGTGTGCAGGTGGGGAAAGGTGCCCACTGGCCGCAGGGAGCCACAGAGCGTTCCACACAGAGGCCAGGTCTCACGAGGTTAGAACCTTCACACCACCCTGAACGGAGCCGCCTGGCACTGCCTCCAGCACGGGGAGCATCGCAGTGTCTTCCTGGCACCCCACTCACCAACACTGAGCGCACTCTGCATGCAGCAGCCGTGCCGAATGTGGGGGGGCGTCCCCCTGGGAGACTCATGTGTAGGAGCACAAGTGCATGTGTGAGAGCAGATGTGGGGGTGCACACACTTCTGAGGATGAGGGAATCACTGTGTGTGAGGCAATACCGGGGAGCGTGTGTACCATAGGCAAACACACATGCATGTGTGTGACAACAGGAGCTACATGTGTGTCCATGACAGGAGCTACATGCATGTGCACGCATGTGCCTGTGCAACCAGAACTGCACGTGGGTGCTGGGCATGTGCAGACGCCAGCGGGGTGCAGCCCGTCGGGCAAGCCTCCTCACTGCTGAGGCACCATTATCATCCCATTTGTAAAAAGGGCCAGGACAAGAGTGGGGGCTCCGTCAAGGTGAGGCACCTCCAGTCCGGGCTCAGGACAGGATGCTGGTGAAGAGGGGCTATTTTCCTTTGCTGTGGTGTCTGAGGGGCAGGAGGGACAGGCTGGGCAGGGACGGGGGCCCAGTCCCAGCTCCCGCCAGTCGGCCTTCCCCAGGGAGGCTGGCATCAGGCTCCCAATTACAGGAACAATTAGGGCACACTGATGCACAGCCAGGCCCCTCGGCGCCACCGAGAGAGTGACAAGCCGGCCCCGGCGGGCTGCGAGCCGGCTTTAATCCCGGGAAGGCTCTCGAGTGTTAATGGTGCAAGCAGGCTCATTAGCTGTAATCCATCTGTCCTTAATGCGGTGGTGGCGGCGCAGGTCTGTGGGATGAAGGATGCCCTCCCAGGAACTGCGGGCAGGAGCAGCACTCAGAGGGGCTACCTCACTCCCTCCTTCTCTGCTCCAAAAACTGAAATAAAGGCAGGTGAAGGCATGGAGGAAGGGAGGACACAGCTCTCCTCCACTTCCCCATTTTGAGAACAAGGCTGTGCAAAGGCTGGATCCAGGACCGGGCCCCATCCTGCTGCATGGCTACGGCCAACACTCTCCCTCTCTGGGCCTATGCTATCCTCTGAGAAGAGGCAGGGGCTGGAATGGGTGCCTCCAGGGGGCAGGAAACCATGGGTGGGTGGCCCTGGTTTCTTGGCTCAGGCTCTCCCCCTCCCCATCTGGGGAGGTATGGTTGGCATGAATGCTGCCTGGAATGTTCCACATGGATTTCTGACAACTATAAATCCTGTCTTTGTTGTGGTGGTGGAAGTGACCCTACCACACCACCTGGGCAGTGGGTGACGTGGCTCAGTGCCAAGGACAGGTGCTGAGGAGTCAGGCTGAATGCTGCCCAAGCAGGTAGATGGCTTAGGCTCAGCTCAGGTGCAGCAGTGCCCAGCCAGCTGCACCCCTGCACCCCTGCCCCTCCGTCCCGTGTTGTCTCCAGAGAGCAAAGGCCATGAGCTAGGGGGCTGCCTGGACAGACAGGAGGGCAGGAGGGCTGCAGAGAAAGTGGGGGCTTGGGGCCGGGCTGCTTGCCAGGGTGCGAGTCCCAGCTCTGCTGTGTGTTGTGGGAGGTTACGTAGCCTCTCTGTGCCTCTGTTTCCCCATCTGCAAAACTAGAGAAAGTAACAACCCTCGCTCAAGAGTTTTGAGGAAGGTGAGCACAGAGACACTTCCGGTGCCAACTGCCGTGTAGCCTGTCTGTGGTTGTCGCTCGAGGGCCACTCTTGGGATTGCCATTACGTCTGCACCCCTGTATTATTTACTTATAACCTTAAATCAGCCAGTTGTTTAGTTTCTGGAGGAACAATTCACATCAAGTAATTTTTTAAGAAAACCAACTTCTGTCCAGAAGGAAGCTGTCAATCACGGGTGGAAACAGAGGAGAGTACCCAGTCCTCGAACCCTCCCGGGGCCTGCGGGCTCGGCTCTGACACCTGCTCCCTTTGTTCCAAGGGGATTCGCAAAGGCAGGAGGTGTGCAGCGCCCCGGCACCCCACAGAAAGATCAGAACAGGGAAATTACGGCTCAGTCTTCCTCTAGATGACACTCCCGCACGACACGACCTGGTCCGGAGCGCCCCACAGAGCAGCAGGAAGCCAGAGCCGCCTCACCAGGCTCAGCGCGGCCTCCAGCCGCTCACTCCACCCTTAACCACCAAGGCCTCGGGGTCCCAATCTGGAAAATGGGGACAGCCCTCTCCTGATGGCCGCTGGGGGGGGTTCAGCCAGCATGCAGGGCTGAGGGCGGAGGGCTTGTCGGCCACGCGGAGCTGTGCCGGCGGGGACGGCCCAGGAGCCAGCTGGCCGCAGACGCAGGACGGACGTTGTGCCGAGGGCTGCTGTTTCCTTGATACTCTTCAATTATTTAAACAAGAGCAGTACCTTTATTTAAAGTCTAGTCTTGCACTCGCTGCATCCGGCTGCGAGCACCGGAGCCTGCCGGTAGATTTACACGGGGACGGGCTCCCTCTCGCAAAGTCAATTAATTAAGCAAACACTCCTGCCAGCAGGTTCTCAGGTGTGCGCCAGGAGGTCCGCTGGTCTCAGCCTGCCGCCTCCGGGACACTCGATCCCGCCGAACGGCCAGGTGGGCCGGGACGGTGACCCCAGGCTGGACGAAGCAGGTGCAAGACAAGCACACCGTTCATGGGCACCCACTGTGTGCCAGGCCCGGGACTGGGCTCTTCCAGCCCTCACGGCCAAACCCTTGCCCATCCCAGCTACAGACAGGGAAACTGAGGCACAGAGAGGGTAAGGGGCTCGCCCAGGGTTGAAGGTCACAGAGAGGGGATTGAATTCCAGACACTGCCCTGCACCCACACACTTTTCTCCCTTTCAGGCCACCCACCCAGACAGGAAGTGTGAGCAGCCACTATGTGACGTTCACAGCAGAGTCTGGCGCTGACTACATCCCTCCCACACTTGGAACTCATGTTTGGCGTCAGGCCAGCCCCACAGGTGAGGATCGCTATGACCTGTATTTTATGGAGGAGAAACTGAGGCATGGAGCGGCTGACTGACGCTCACATGAGCAGTAAGGAATGGATGGGGGATTTGAGCCCAGGCCACTGGGGGGCTGGCTGGTCCCTGCTCCCAGAGCTGAGCCTCAGGCTCATCACCTTGCCAGGACCCCCGCTCCTAGTCTGCACCCTCTCCCCGTCTCTCCCGCCTGGCAGGACGGTGCACCACCCAGGGCACCCCAGACTGAGTGCAGCCCGTTGGCTCATGTCCCAGAACGTTCTGACAGTTCTGGTGGTTTGCAGCGCTGGCCCACTCACTGTCTCATGGATCTGCTGGCCTTCTCCAGTAACGACCACAGCCGACCCCTGGAGGGCACCTGGCTCGCCAAGGCCCTTCACATGGGTGACGGCATGACGTCCCAAGGCGAAACAACTCAGGCCAGGCCACCCACCCCAAGGCCTCCAGACACCGAGCCGCCAAGCCTCACAGGGAAGGGCCAGCCTGCCCTGCAGAAGCGTCAAGCACTATGGTGGAGGGGTGGACGCCAGGGGGGAGGGCAGGGCTGTGTCCCTGCTCTGTCCCTTCCCAGCTGTGCACCTCGGGTGAGTCACAGGCCACGGCTCCAGGTCTCAGTTTCCTTGTCTATAGGATGGTGGTAGAAGCAGAAGTGTCTCCTCATTCCAGCCGCCGTGAGAACAAGAAGTTAAGGAGGTGCCTGGGGGGCTCAGTCGGTTAAGCATCTACCTTCAGCTCAGGTTGTGATCTCAAGGTCTTGGGACTGAGTCCTGCATGGGGCTCCCTATTCCGTGGGGAGCCTGCTTCTCCCTCTGCCCCTCACCTTGCTCATGCTCACTCACTTGCTCTCAAATAAATAAAATATTTTTAAAAAGGGATGCCTGGGTAACTCTGCGGTTGAGCATCTGCCTTCGGCTCAGGGCATGATCCTGGAGTCCCGAGATTGAGTCCCCCATTGGGCTCCCTACAGGGAGCCTGCTTCTCCCTCTGCCTATGTCTCTGCCTCTCTGTGTCTCTCATGAATAAATAAATAAAATCTTTCAAAAAAAAAAAAACTAAAAACAAAACAAAACAAAAAAACCCGCCCCCTGGCTAACTCCCCACTTGGAAGGAGGAGTCCATCTACAAAGGAGACCATCTCCTTGAATGGGGCTCCCTCTACCTGGGCCCTTCTACTCACTCCTCACCCATCCTGAAAACCCTGACACCCTCAGAATCCTCCAGCATCACCCCCCCCCGGCACCCCAAGTTAACCACTGCCTGTCCCCTGTCCTCTCCGAGCCGGGAGTATGCCTCTCCCACCACAGAAACCACTGACGGGGAGCCAGACCCACACGGAGGACTTCATGTGGTTGAGTGAGCTTACTCTTTCAAAAAGGGAGGTGCCATAATCTCCAGTTTACACATAAGGAAACTGAGGCATGGTTCGGCTGAGCCACTCACTGAGGCTGCAGATCTGGCTGGTGGCCAAGCCCAGGAGGTCTGGCTCCGACCTCAGTGAGGCTTGGCTGCATCAGGAGGAACAGGTGTCAGGATTGGCTGAGACTGGGGGACGGTGAGGGGACGTCTCCAGGGCTTCAGGCGGGAGGCCATTTGGCCCAGGGAGGAAGCAAGGGCTAGCTTAAAAACCAAACTGAAGTGTGAGCAAAGGCGGCACACGCCATCCCAGGAGGGTGACGAGACCTGTGGTTTCTGTACACGCTGCTCCCCGGGGGACCCACCGGCGTGTGCTGCATGTGGAACCCAGCTGCTCAGGGCGATTACTATTTCAGGAGCAGAGGGAGGAGGGGTGGAGGGCACGGAGCCACAAGCTGGAGCTTGTCAGGAGTGGGTGCTGGGGGTGCCAGGCAGAAAAGTCAGACTGGGGGGCCTGGGACCCCATCCCTGGCACTGTTGGCCACCCAATCTGGCCCCCACTCTTCCTGGGGAGCCTTGACTGCCCCCATCACCCCCCATCACCCACCACATCTGCTGTGAAAGTGACACCCCTTGGTGGATGGTCATTGCTCCGTCCCCTGGGAGGGTGATCAGATACCTTGAGCAGAGCTGGGACAGGTGCTGGGTCACTGGGGGTGGCCGGAGATTGGGGTGGGGGCCCTGCTGGGCGGCAAGGCCTGGGGAGGTGAATAACCAAGTCTCGCCTTGCCCGGGAAGGCCCAGAATCTGCCCATGTCTCCATATGAACACGTGCCTCTTACCCAAGTGGCATGATGTTGGGGTTCAGGCAGTGGAGTCTGAGGCCAAACGGCCCAAGTCCCACTCTGGCCCTGGACACCTAAGGCTGATGACCAAGGCATGTGGCTTGGCATCTCATGCCTCGGTTTCTCCATTTGTCAAGTGGGAGCGGTGACAGTCCACACTTCGTGGGAGTGTTGTGAAAGTCTGAAGTTTTCGAACAGGTGCTGAGGCACAGCCAGGACCCTGGAGCCACTAGAGGGACACCCCCACTGCCACACCTCTTCCCGCTGGGCCATCTCCAGCACCCTGCGAGCCCTTGAGGAAGAGACAAGTCCTGATGGTGCAGCCCCAAGCAGGTGGGAACCTCAGTTTCCCCACTGCAGCCAGGCTGTAGCCTCTGTGAATGCCCATCCCCACAGTCAACAGGAAGTCCACAGAACAGGGGGGCCCCAGAGAACTGAAAACACATGTCTGAACAGACACTCGTACACACATGTTCACAGTAGCATCGTTCACAACAACCAAAGTGTGGAAACCACCCAAACGTGCATGAAAGCGTCAACACAATGTGGTCCATCCACGCTCTGGAATATTACTCAGCCGTGACGTGGAAGGCAGTGCTGTAGGGCGGACGAGCCTTGACAACATGGCTCCATGAAACAAGCCAGATGCACAAGGCTCCACATTTTACGATTCCATTTACGTGAAATGTCCAAATAGGTAAATCCATAGAGACAGGGAATAGATCCATGGTTGTCAGGGGCTGGGGGAGGGAGAAATAGGGAGTGACAGCGAATGAGCACAGAGTTTCTCTGTGGGGTGATGAGAACATCCTGGAACAGCAAAGTGGTAATAATGGTTGCACAGTCTGCAACTATATAAGGGCCACTGGCTTGTACACTTTAGCGGGGTGAATCGTATGGTGAAATACATCTCAGTACAATTGCTAAGTCAACTAAAACCCTTGAAGCCTATCCTGTGTCCAGCGGGTGACTCCCAAGGGCCCAGGAGGCCTGGAGCACGAAGGCAGAGGCTGAGTGTCCACATGGGGTAGGGTCTGACCAGGTGGAAGTCGGCCCCGGCCAGGGGGACATCGCTCACGAGCAGGAAGTGCTTGGAGGAACTGTATGGCACTGCACCCAGAACCACGGCACCTTACAAGTACGCCTGCCTCTGAAGGCTGGGGATGGTATTAATACAAGTCACCACCCCTCAGCATAATTACAGGCTGAGACAGAGGTCTGTCTCTGCCTGAGTTTGACCAAGTTGAGTGGACAGGCATCTGGTGCTCCTGCCTTCCTTCAGGACACCTTCCTGCATCCCAAGGGGCAGCTGGTGGCCCAGCCTCCAGGGGTTCAGATGTGGCCAGACACAGTCCACCGTCCCCAAAAGAAAGAGCCCTGGAAGCAGCGTTCGGGCCGGCTGCGCACGGTCTGGTGACCACCAACCAATCCACCTGCCGCCAGGGATGACAGGCTAAGGAGCCCCCCATCCCGCGTGGATTAAAGATTTAGCAACACGTGTCTGCACTCACACTTCCTGCAAACTGGCTGCTTTGGCTGCCTCAGGGGTGGGGACCTGACTGATGAGGGCAGACATAAGGGGGAAGGAGAAAGAAAAGTTGGGACTCTGTCCACAGTGGGCCAAGAAGACAGGCGTCAGCTGTGGCCCGGGGGGGGGGGCAGTGGGGTCTCCCCGACTGAATCAGGATGTGAAAGAGAGCCGTCTAGAGAACACAGCCAAGCAGGAGACTCCAGCAGGATGCCCGAGTCTCAGATCCATCAGCATCAAGGGGTTCGTCCCATAAATCAGAGGCAAAAAGGACTTAAGGAGGGCACATTAAAAGTGACCTTCATTTTGGAAACTGGCACAACCTCCCTCTCCCCCAGCCCTAGGGGAGTGGGGTGGCTGGAGCTTCCAGGCAGAGGGCAGCTGGAAGCAGAAGGGGGAAGGAGAGTGAGGAAGGAGCATGCAGGGGAGCTGGGGATGGGGTCATAGGCGAGAGAAGCATTTTCCCTGCAGCCCCACGAGGCCATCAGCGCGAGGCACTCAGGTTTAATCGTGGGAAATGCTACAGAGAGAGAAATGAAACGTGACCCCCTGCCCAGGCTGGCACAGCCTCTCCGGTGTCCCTGCTCCCAGGAACAACAGCTACCTACATGGCGGGGTGGGGAGGAGGGCACAGAGGGAGGCGGCTGGGGCAGGGCTGGCTGTTCTAGAAGAAGATGAGACCATCAGAAATCCATAATCCACCAGAGAACAGGCTGTCCTCCTCACCCCGGGGTCAGAGGCTGCACAGAGAAGTGCTCTTCCCCAGATGACAGCCTAAACCGAGACCTCTCCTGTCCTCTCCCACCCTAACCCCCTGCGTCTCTCGCCTGGACTGGTGCAGTAGCCAACTCGCTGGTCCCCCTGCTTCTGCCCTGGCCCCTGAGCTCCATCCTCTGTGTGACACCCGCCCGAGGACCCTGTGTGTGAGAAGGGAGGTTGACTCACATCCCTGCCTCTGCCCAAGGTCTCGCCTGGCTTGTGCAATGGCCAATGGCTTTGGAAACATTACTGTTTGCCGTCAGGTCACTGCAGAGGCCTGGCGAGGCTCCTGCTCCGGAGAGGAGCTCAAATGTTTCTTGGTCAGGTGAATTGTCAGAAGTTTCTCTCTCCTTTTGTGAGGCTCTAGTGTGGCACCCTGGCCACCCCCAGAACGACAGGATACTGAGGCCTTAGGAGGAGCACAGCCTGCCTGCTCCCATCCCGTGCTTCACCCACTCCCCGGCCAGTGTGGGTGGTCCCCCGGGGGGGCAGGCGTCCACAGAGGGCAACCTTCCCTTCTCTTCCTCGGCAGGGCCTTCCCTAAAGATTCCTGGGGAAACACAACACGGACCAAGTGGGCAAGGGAGACCAAAATCCTCAGTTCCTCTTGGAACGTGGGGCCTTGGGGTCCTGGGGTCCACACGGCCAACTTCCCCACGCCAGGGACTCAACACACAGCAATTTGTACCCTCCCAGTTCTAAAGCCCAAAATCAAGGTGGCAGGTCCAGGCTCCCTCTGAAGGCTGTGGGAGACGGTCCTTCCTGCCACATCTAGCCCCTGGTGCTGTCCACAGTCATTGGCATTCCCCTCTTATAGATGCCCCCCCTCCAGTCTCTGCCCCCCAACCCTGGTTACAGGATGTTCTATCTGAATGTCTGTTTGTCCTGTGTCTGATGCCAGCCATTGGATGAGGGCCTGTCTTATCCCAGCAGGACCTCGCCTCAACCTTATTATCCCTATATAGGTCCTATTTCCAAATAAGAGCACAATCACAGGGACCAGGGGTTTGGGTATGAATGTATCTTTGGGGGGGGGGGCGTGGAACAACACAATTCAACCCCCAAAAGGTGGTGACCAAACATCATGTGAGCCCTTGGCAGCTGCCTAGAACCAAATCCTATTGGCTGAGCCTACCCCTGGTGGAGGAAGTGCCTGGACACATGGCCTCCCCAATTCTATAAACACGGCAGGCAGCCTGAGAGAGGCCCCCCAACCCAGGACCCAAGTTCCAGCTCTGTGAAATGGGTTCGCTGGTACCAACCCTCTCTAGATGGGCATGGGGAGAACTGGCAGCAAAGGGGCTCTGCTGACACCTTCTCTTGGGGTGAACCAGGATCTTAACCCTCAGCTCAAAGCCACTCCCTGGGTGGAACCCACCTGCCCACCCCCAGGCCAGCTGGGCCACCCTTCCATGTACCACCTGTAGCCCATTCTATGCCCATCCCTTCATCAAAGCATTGCTGTGCCGGGATCAACAGTGTTCCCCAAAATGCATGTCCTCCTGGAACCTCAGAATATGACCTCATTCAAAAATGGAGTCTTTGCAGATATAATCAAGATAAAACGAGGTCATGCTGGATTAATGTGGCCCCAAATGCAATAACTGGTGTCCTTTGAGAGAATTTGAATACAGAAGAGCATATGAGGAGAAACAAGGAGGCAGCTGGAGGCAGAGACGAGAGGGACACGGCCACAAGCCAAGGGACACCCAGAGTTCCCAGGAGCTGGACGAGCCAGGAAAGGCTCCTCCTCCCTCCTGGAGCCTCCAGTGGGAGGATGGTCCTGCAACACCTTGATTTTGTACTCTGGCTTCCAGAGCTGGGAGATAATGCATTTCTCTGCCTTCAATCTCCCAGGTTGTGGCAATTTTTTACGATAGCCCCAGGAAACTCATTCATGTGCCTTAAACTAGGGATTCTCTACTGGGACCACTTTGCCCCGCTGCCAGGGGACACGGGGCAATGTCTGGAAACATTTTTGGTTGTCACAACTGGGGGCAGTGACTGACACACAGTGGGCAGAGGCCAGGGATGCTGCTTCATGTCCTATGATTCAGAGAGCCTGTGACAGAGAAGCATCCGGCCCAAAACATCAGGAGTGCCCGACTGCTTTAAGATGTAACCACCCATGGGGCGCCGGGGGTGGCTCAGCAGGTTAAGCATGGGACTCTTGATCTCAGCTCAGGTCTTGATCTCAGGCCTATGAGTTCAAGCCCCACATTAAAAACCAAAAAACAAAGTAACCACTCATTTGAATGTTTAAGTGACAAAAGGAAACAAACTTTTCATCCTTAAGCTGGATATCCAGGTCCATTCCAGGGTCCGGCCAGGAGCGGCAGCTTAGTGCACACTGGCTGAGTGAATGCCCAAGAGACTGGCACATGGTACAGGTCAGGGATGCCCCCCAGCTGGGACCCAGTGGCCTCTGGCACTGGCAGGCCATGCGAGCAGCAGGCTCTGGACAGGGGCCTGGCTCCAGCCAAAAACACCAGGAGCCCAGCCTCTCCGTTCAGGTCAGCTGGAGGAGGTAGGGTGTCATCAAGTGAGGGTCTATGAAATGGGGGGGCTGGGGTAAGAAAGCCCAGGACGGCAGGGGGGGAGAGAGGGAGCCCCCGGCTCTGGGCTGCCAGCAGGAGCCCCACTTCGCCCCTCCCTCCTGCTGCCCCCTCTCCCCCCAGCATCAAGCTTCAGTGGGCTTGTGTGTCTGCCAGATGGCAACGCGCTATGTGTCAGGAGATAATCGCTATTAAAAATTCACTGGGTTTTATCTCTTTTTTTCTTTTTTTTTTTTTTTAGGTTCCGTTTGGGCTCTCTGCTTCCTCCTAAAGAAGCTACCAAACTGCCACCCGTTATACCATTTTAATTGTCTCTAATTAAAAGAAACATTGACTGGGTCACTGGGGTTTCTCTACTCTGGTGGCTGGGGGGGCAGATCTGCCCCCCCCACCCCCGCAGGACAATCCCACGGCTGCAGGCCCTGGCAGTTCACCCACCGCTGGGAGCAGAGCGAGACCCAGCAGCACCTCCCCAGGGACAGCTACACTGTCCTCCCAGACCCCACAGCTCCCCTTCCAAGACTCCAGACTCGGCATAATTGCTTTTCTGCCCTGAGGGATTTCGGCTCCATAGGCTGTGGGTCACCGGGTGTGATGAGTTTCACATCCCAACAAGAGGCTCCAAGGAAAAATCCAGAGACAAACAGGTCAAAGACCGTATTTGGAAGATCCTAGGACACAGTGGCCAGGTAGCAGAAGTCTGTGCTGCAGCTTGCAGCCCGAGCAGCCTCCTCACCCGGGAAAGACGCAGATCCCAGCTCTGTCCCTGCCCTCACATGGCCTCAGACAAGCCCTGACCTGCCCTGGGCCTCAGTTTCCTTGTCTGCCCAGTGGTGGTGGATGAGGCTCGTTTGATGGCTGCCGAGCACCCCAAAGCACTGGGTTGAGTGTGCAGGGATGTCAGGCGAGGGAGGTAGACACCTTGCTGGCCTCATGGGTCCTTGCAAGTCAGCTGGACTCATTCCAGCACATTCTGGGTGCTGGGGACACAGTGGTGACCAGACCAGCTGGCTCATTGTGCTAGCCTTCTAGGAGAGGGTGCAAGATGATTAACAACCAAACAATACGGACGGGGCTCCTGCAAAGCAGACCCCAGCTCCCTGAAGACATGTGCCTCACCCTAGAGGGAGGCCAGGTTGGGGGAGGGTGCTGGGGGCAGAGGTAGCAGTAACATCTCAGGCGGGAGATGGCTGAGAGTGAAAAGCCTCCAGGCCCCTTGCCACCATCAGAGATGATAGTGAGGACAGGGTCCCAGGGAACCTCACGACCTGCCCGGGGGGCTCCGACAGGCAAAAGGCCCAAGGCCCTGGCTCCTCTCTCCACCTCGTCCCCGACCTTCTATTATCCCTAACCTCCCACAGTGACAAGTGATGGCTAAGGTGTCCAAGGGACAGGGTTGGACTTGGTGTGCTCCAGTCAGATGGGGGAAGGTCTTCCTTCAAGTCAGACCAGCTCGTTTCCTCTGGCCTGAAATGGGGACCAGAGGCAAAGTGGCATCTCAGCCTCCCAGGTCCATGGGCAGGTACCCTCAGCCACCCCACAATGCTGGGGTCCTCGGAGTCCCTGAGGAACATCAGATGGCATTCCTCATCATGACATATTCTAATAATACTTAAAAGGCAAGGGTGGGGTGAGGAATGAGGATATATTCCTGTCCTGGGCTGCAATAACAATTAACTACACATTTGGTCATTTCAAACCAGAGAATTGATTCTCTCCCACTCCTAGAGGCGGGAAGTCTAAGATGAAGGTGTGGGCACAGCAGAGCTCCCTCCAAAGGCTGCAGGGGATGATCCTTCCTGCTGCTACCAGCTCCTGGTGGCTTCAGGTCCTTGGCTGTGGCTGTGTCCTCAACAAGGCCTCCTCCCTGTCAGTTTTCTTATAGAGACACCAGTCATGGGATTTAGGACCACCCTAAGCTAGGAGATCCCATCTCTGATCCCGAGCTAATTGCATATTTCCAAATAAGGTTCCATTCTGAGGTTTGGATAGAGGTGAATTTTAGGGAACAGTATTCCTCCAGTAAAGATCACCAACAATGTCACCAGCATACTGCTGGGGTGACCCCATTTCCTCCCAGAGCTCAGCCTTTTAGACATCAATACAAAAGAAAAGACAGCCACTCTTGCCAGTGTCTGCCCTCGGTGACATTTGGCGGGAGGGAGCTGTTACCAGAGGGGACAAGTCAGTCCTCCCGGTCCCAGAGCTCACCAAGGGGAGGCCTGAGGGCGGGGTCCTCCCCTGCCCCCCCAATCCTAGTTAATCACTGAGCCCTAGAAGGAACGGACTCAAGAAGCTGGGCCCATCCTTCCTTGGGGAGTTAGGGAGACAGAGTCCCTAAGCAGCAAAGTACTTGCCCAACGTCACACATTTGCTTCTGGAATCTTCCTGGTTTTATCAGGGCAGTCTATTTTCATGGTTCAAGGATCCCTAAATGCACACACATCAGGGACCCCGTCGGTGAGAGGCAGCCAGCCATTAGGGCTTCTGTCAAGGGCTCTGAAGGGGACAGTGGTGCTCAGAAGGCCAGGGACTCTGGCAAAAAGGTGACAACCGCGCCTTAAAGGCCAAAGGTCACTGAAAACCAAGGGATGGGCAGAGAGGGAATCCTGACATGGAGCAGCTGGGCATCCGCCCCCCGCCCCAGCCCCAGCCCACCCCCAACGCCCATCCCATGTGCTCTCCGTTGCCCCCCCACTCCCCAGCCCCCATGTCACTTAAGATGCAAAGAATTCCTGCGGGACCCGGCTCTGGGGAGCGCTAACATTTACTAGGTTCTCTCCATGGTCCGGGTACGTTTACACTTATCAACCATGTAGTCCAACACTCCTGGGAGCTATGAGGGGGTTTTGAGACACGTCTGCAAATTCTTTGATCCTCTTCCATCTGGAGCAGAAGTCCATCCCCTCCCCTTGAACACTCATGGGCTCTGGTGGCTGCCCCCAGAGGAGAAGGCAGCAGAAGTGACGCCACATGGCTCTGAGGCTGGGTGAGCAACGGTAGGGAAGCCCAGCGGCTCCCACCTGACTGCAACCACATGCAACCCAAGGGCGCTGCGAGCTGTACCCCAGATTCACGAGCAACCTCTGCTGGTTATCACTTAAAGCCACTATGACCGGATGGGCTCTGGCACAGCAGTAGCTACCAGCAACAAGACGGGTGCTTCATTATTGCCTGTCGTTGATGGAAGAAACAGACACAGAGAGCTCAAGCGTCTTACTCAAAGGCACACAGCCAGTAAGGCGGATCCAGGCACCGAATCCTCGCCATCGGGCTCCAGACTGGCACTCCTACCCGGTAGGCCAGGTGACACAGAGCCGCAGGCTAACTACCCAGGGCCTGGCCTTCTGGGCCCGGGACTGGCTGTGAGACCACCTGGTCAGGGCCAGGTCCTCATTCACCTCTTCCTTTCCTGGATGAGGGTCTTCAGAGATGCTGCCTCCAGATCCTCTCTGAAGGGTTTACAAACACCACGCCCACCTCCTATGGCTGTGCCACCAACCCACTTTGCCACCAGTGGCCACCGTGAGGCCCTCTGAGGCCGCGGAGTGTCATGGGGCAAGCTGGCTGGGGTCCATCGGCCATGGGGTTTGGACGTCCCCTGCCAGCCCTCCGGGGGTGCCCCAAGACCCTGCTTCAGAAACAACCCGACTTGGGACGCCCGAGTGGTTCAGCAGTTGAGCATCTGCCTTTGGTACAGGGTGTGATCCCGGGGTCCTATGATGGAATCCCACATTAGGCTCCCTGCAGGGAGCCTGCTTCTCCCTCTGCCTACGTCTCTTTCTCTCTCATGAATAAAAAAAAAAAATTTTTTTTTTAAAAAGGAAACAACCCAACAACCACAGCTGTGTCCTGGCTTCCCCAACAACTCACTCCAACCCTGAGGGCCCAGCCACCCACTTGCACTGAATGGCAGGAAGCTGGGTGGCCCCGACCCAGCTTTGGGGGTGACCCACCCCATATCCTTTCAACAATGGGTCACGCAGCCCACACAGTACCCTCCTGTGACATTCCCCATAGATGTCCAGATGTGAGCCTGCCCTCTGAGCCCTGAGGAGAGATCACCCAGGGACCTGGAGGTGACCTGCAGGTGTTCCCCGAAGAACCCACACGGATGTCAGACATTCTTCCAGTATTTGACAAAGCCAAGCTCCCAACTTAAACGTGGAGGAAGTTAACAGGTCTGGTCAAAAAAATGGTCACCTTCTGTTTACCCAATAAGCATTTATGGGACACTTATGCATACTCCACATCTTGGGGGCTCTGAAGACAGAATGGAAAGGATCTTTCCTTGGGTAACCGCCATCTGACAGGAGAGAAAAAATGGGCACAGAGGTATGGAGTCCCTGTAGGAAAAAGTATGGTCCCAAGGACAGGTGGGGGCAGGAGAGAAGGCTTATAGCTTGGCGGACACTGGAAGGCTTCTCAGAGGAGGTGGCATTCGAGGCAGCCTCAAGGTAAAAGAGACTGCAGGAAGAGACCAGAAAGTCGTCTAGGCAGAAGAAAAAGTAGCGTAATACCAGCTGACCTTTATGAACCTGACAGCCTGCAGTTGCCGTTATTAATTGAACTGGTGCGTTTGTTTCTAGGAGGGCAGAACCAAACCTCCTACTTCAGGTAGAAACCACTGCACAGAGAGGTTAGGTCACCTGCCCCAAGTCACACAGCAAGGACGATGGAGGAGGAGACACTCCGGGCTCTGGCACTCTGCTGTGATGCTATGCACCTCCCCAGCGGCCACGGTACTGAACAGAGACAGGAATAGCCAAGACCCAGCAAGGACGAGACCTGGGATCCTGCTGGCTGAAGAGAGACTCTGACGGTAGGCAGGCAGGGGGCAGGCCACAGAGCAGCCCTCACTTTGTAGGGCTGCCTACTTGCTACAGAGCAGGAGACTGAGCTCTCTGGCCACGGGCGGCTGGCCAGGGGCATGGTCCTGGGATAGCTCGGCCTGGGCCCCCATCATCTCTCCCCTCACCGCCTCCCTAGCTGTGTGACCCTGAGTGGGGAGCTGAACCTCTCTGAGCCTCAGTTCTCTCACCTGCAAAAGCAAGAAGGCACAGAGCCAGTGCGTGTGTCCTGAGGCTGCCGTGAGGCCTGGCACCAGGAGAGAAGGGTACCGGTGCACAGTGAGCCCTTGCCTGAGTTCAGCAGGGGCTGTTCTGAGATCCCAGGATGCTGACCTGCTGCTTCTCCACAAGCTCCTTCTGCCAGCGCTGTCCTCGCTGACCCTATGGCTCTGGGGTTTGGAATCAAGAGGAGGCTTTCGCAGCTCCAAAGAGCTTGCCTTGACACCAGCGTGGAGAGAAGCCTGGGATTTGACCACTGCACGATGGGGGTCAAAGTGTCGGGTGGGGGGCCGTGCACACCCTCCTGATCATCCTCCTTGGACACCCTAGGGAAACTGGGTGCGCTTGACCTGGCCAAGGGCTCACAGCTGGTCAGGGGCCTTCTGTGTGCCCTGAGGTCCCATGGGGCACGGAGGAGGGACCAGCAGAGGGGGTGCTGGCCAAACATTAAGAGGGAGTTTGGTAGGCCGCTCTTGCTGAGGAAAAAAGCCTCCGCCTTGGTTTGAGCCGCTGTCCCCCACCCCGCCCCCCAGGGGAGCACTGGAAACCACCTAAGCCGACATCTGATGGACGGGGATTTGTTTTAAGCTCTTTCTACCCACTGGACTATAATCATCAACGGTTCACGACCTCTCCACAAGTGATTCCCCCTCCCTCCACCTCCCCACCCCACCCCCACCCCCCAGGTTTCAAAAGGCAAAAAGCTTTAAAAGCTGCAGTTCAAACGGTGGACAGGCACACTTGAGAGGACACTGGGCTGGAAGGGAGGAGGGGGCCGGGGAGACCCCTGCAGTATGAACAGGGGGCTGGGGTGAGAGCAGGAGGGGCACTCTGGGGCCAGGCAGGTTCCACTGGCCACTCTCCTCTCCCCAAACTGGCCCATCTGGAAGACAAGGCCGCCAGGGGAGGCACCTGGAGGTCAGGATGTCCAGCCTGTCCCAGGAGCAGGGAGCTGAGCTGATGCCATCATCCCATCCATTGTCACCCTACCTGAAGGAACCTCAGGAACCCGCGTTCCTGTCCACTGCTGCCTTCTCTCCATCACCCTGCTCCACCTGCCCCTCCAGCCAAGGACCTGGGAGCTGGGGCTGCCTGCCCAATGCCATCTTTATACCACCAGCTTGCAGGGGTGCCCTCTGGGCCTCAGAGTCCTGCTAAACCCTCTCGGAAAGGGAGCTGAGGCTCCCTGGCACTTCTTACCCTCTTACCACCTGACTAGTGCACCAGCCATCAGAGGTCACAGCCTTGCCCACTTGGAGGGCCCGGATGGGCACAGGGAGATGCTATTACAGCTTGGGAAGGGGGCAGGTTGTAGCAAAACACAGTTTAAGCCACACATTCCTCCCCAGGTCCCCACCTGTGTGCAAGTAAAGATGGAGAGGATCACCCCAACAAATTTCTCTCCTGGATCTGGTTTCCTGCAGGTACAAAGGGGCCCAGCCAGGCCCATGCTCCCAGCCCAGCCTGCTAACTAGCCATGATGAAGCAGCCCACCCCCCAACACACACACACACACACACACAGTGTCAAGGCTGGCCCAGGCCAGCGATCCGCCTGGACCAAATCCGGTAATTCTCCATGCTTCTCATTCCCCAGGCCCCGGACGGGCCAGACAGGCGGGCAGATGGGGCTTTTCTACTTAAAAAAATAAATAAATAAATAAATCGATTGGCTTCTTTCCTGAGTTGACAGGATGAGGAGGCGGCCAGAGGCGTCCCTGGGGAGCACGTGCCTGAACCTGGAGGTGATCCGGGGTCGCAGGGCCAGGCCGGGAGGGCGGCGCGCCCCAGAAAGTTCCATCCCGGGCCCTCCCCCTCTCCCTCTCCCTCTCCGCGGCACTTACTGAGGTTCTGGAGCAGACTCGACCAGGTCTTCATGCCGAGCATGGTGTGCCGCCCCCGCCGCGGCCGCGGGGACCCGGGGGGACTCTAGGAGGGGCTTCCCGGCATAGCGGGGGCGGCGTGCGGGGTGCGGGGGCCCTGGGGGGGCGGTCCAAGCGCGCCGCGCGCTCCTCCTGCCCGCCGCGCGTCGGGGGCTGCAAGCCCGGGAGGTGCTGCAAGCCCGGGAGGTGCCAAGGGGACCGGAGGGTCACGGGACAGCCGGGATGGGCCCCAGTGGGGAGCGGGGGGGCGGGGGTGGAGCCCCGGGACCGGGGGGAGGTCTGGGGAGGCCGGGGGCGTCCGCCCGCCTCGCGCGCCGTGCGCCCTGCCCGCCGCAGGGCCCCGGGGGAGGTGCCGTGGCGCCGGGGGGGGGGGGGCAGGAGAGCGGGTCACGCCGCCCCCGGGAGCGCCCCGCGCCCGCCCGCCCGCGCCCCCGCCCGCGCCCCCGCCGGGGGCTTCACGCACCGCGGGCCCGGGCTGCGCGGCCGCCTCGCAGCCACCATTTTATTCCCTTCCCGCTCGCAGGGGCCGCGCGCCCCCCGCCGCCCCCCGGCCGCCCCGCCCGCTCCCCGGGCAGCCCCCGCTCCCCTGCACTTGATAACGCGCTTGTCAAGGCTGCCGAGCTGCTCCTGACCTCTCCCCCGCCGCTGCTAATTAAGGCTCCGCCGTGACAGTTCAAGTGCCGAGCATCAAGTTTGCAGAACCAAAGCCTCTAATTGGGGCCGCTTTTCATTTCTCCATCCCGCGGGCTGGGGCTCCCCAGACCTGGGCACTGGCGCATTTTCCTTTTGTATTTTTCATCAGGGAGGAGGAGGAGGAGGAGGAGGAGGGGTGGGGGGGACGGGCACCGGGCGAGGAGGGCAGGCAAACAACCAAAAGGCTGGGGATGGGGGGGCCTCCTCCGCCCTCCACTCGGCAGCCAGCCGCCGCGGGACACCTCCCCCTGGACCCACCTGACACCTCTCCTGACCCAGGGCCTCGGTGCCCCCGACTCGGGGCTGCAGGGGCCGAGCCCTGCCCGCGGGAGGCGGCTGGGGGGGGGGCGGCCCCTGCGCCCTCCCCGGCTTCCCCTCCCCCTCCTCGCGGGGTGTGGCAGGGAGGGGCACCCCCCGCGCGCCGGGGTGGGGGCGCCGCGACCGGGCGACACGGCGGGCTCGCCACGCCCCCCCCTCCGGAGAGGTGATCCCCCTCCCCGGGGCTGCCGGCCTCTCCTTTCCAGATAAGTGCTGGCGAGCACCGAGGCTCTCAGCCACTCTTCAAGCTGCCTTTCTCCTCCGACGCCCACTAAATCAAGCCGGCGCTGAGAGCCACCGGCTGGGAGGAGAGGCGGGAGGAGGGGCCGGGCTGCCGGCGGGCTCCCAGGGGCTGGCGGGGGATGGAGTCACAGGGGAGGGGGCGGCGGAGGAGGCGAGCGGGAGGCCCGGACCCCGGGGTGGGGGGTGGAGGGCGGGCGGGAGGAAACCCAGCGGGAGCTCGGAGGTCCGAGCACGCCGGGCCAGCCTGGGCCTTTCAGTCCAGAATCCTGGAGTCTCACACCACAAGCGGCTCCGGGGGAACTCGGCCGGCGGTTCCCACACTTGCCTGAACCTCACAATTCCAGGTGATTCTAATTAAATTGGGACGTATTACTTGGAGCCATCACCCAGGTGATTCCTAGGATGACTCAAGTTCAAGAAACAATCTACCCCAGGGGGTCTCCAACATTGCTGCATATTAGAACCACCTGGGGCAATTTTAACCCACCTCCCCCCCTTAACACCCCCCCCTCCCCCACCGGGGTTGTCTGGGCCTCACCCAGACCAATGACATCAACCTCTGGGCGTGGACCCAGGCATCATTAAAGCGCCCAGGGGATTCCTGAATGCAGCTGGGGTAAAGAGCCATTGTTCTAGTGAGTGGCTCTCAGTGGGGCAGGGGTGGTTCTGTCCCCCCAGGGTATACTTGGCAAGGTCTGCAGGCTTTTCAGGTTGTCACAATTCGAGGTGGGGGTTGGTGCTGCTAGCAGCTAGTAGGAGCACTGCCCGCCTGGGAATCCTCCAGCCCCAAATATCTGCAGAGCCCGCCGACGAGGAGGAACCTGGCCCGCACCAGTCCCAGGCGCAGCAAATGCCCTTGGACACACTATCCTGAGAAAGCCCAGCTCAGCAACTGCCTCGAGCAGGCTCCCAGTGGATCGCTGGCTCTCCCTCCCTCTCCAGAGCCCCTCCTTCCCAAGAGGCTGGCATCAAGCTGGGACTGCTCCTTTACAATTGTTGGCTCTGGCTGAGCAGCCTGGGCAAGCCCCGCCCCACTGTCATCAGACCTGGTACCTCCTTGCAGAGCCCACTCTAACCCTCCCCTGAGTCCTGTCGCTCCAGCAGACTCTCTCCCCACCTCGGTTTGCTCAGCTCATTCCCCATCACATCCCAGGTTCTGGAACATTCCTCGGTTTGTTGACGTCTTTCTGAAAGTTCAGGCCTGCAGGACCATGACTGCCCGTGTGTGTCCCATCTCTCGGTGCTCCAAAGATGACATCCCTGACTCTTCCCAAGTCAAGTCCCACATCCTCTGCTCGTTTGCTTTTTGAAACTAAATGCTAGGCTTCACCTCACTGCACCACGTTTGTTCAAGGGGTTTCTTGCCTTGATCCCCAGATGAGCAAACACCTCGGTTTCAGGTACAGTCTGGTGTCCCTCCAATGTGTATGGGTATCTGCGGGAGGCTGGTTGTCCTCTCTGCCAGACATGCCAATCAGCCGGGGAGTCTGAAAAGCACCAGGCTGGGGCCCCACCCCTGAGCAGTGACATCAGTCTCTGGGGATGGGGCCCAACTGTCAGTATTTCTACAATGCAGTGTTGCTGGATTTTAAAGGAAGTTCCAAAGTGCAGTTGAGACAGAGTAGCCGATGAAAGGATTAGGGACACACACTCTCCTCCCCCGCCAGCCTGTCTGACCTTGAACACACTTGGTTTTCCAGGCGAGACCGGCTGTAGGGGAGTATCTTCTTATCTGGTCCAGGAATATGGGCTGGGTGCAGCTTGCTCCTCCCCACAGGTCAGAAAGGACTCCTGGTGGACAGGGCGGCACCCACCACCAGCACTGCTGCCCTCACCTTGCTGGTAGCAAGAGGGGCACCCTTGCTTATCCCCAAGAGCAGTCGTGGGGAAAGCTGGCCAGGAATTAGGTGAAGGTGTGTCCTGTGGGAGGTCCTAGAGACCCCTCCTCTTCATCCCACTGGTAAGAGAACTGGATGGAGGGAACTGTGGGGGCTGCTGCCTGGTGGGAACTCTTTGAGAAGCTCCTGGGAGAGGACAGGAGTGTAGGCTCCAACTGCACCATTAGCTCACTGTGTGAGCTTGGGCAAAGTGCCCTCATCTGTAGAGGATGGTAAACATTTGCTCAGCCCTGCACATGGCAAAGTATGTGACACATGGGCAAAGAGACCAAGCCGGGCAGTGGAAATGAGTACGCTGCTTTCTCCAGGGTGAAAGGATTCCTGGGTAGTACTGGGTTTATGCCAAGTGGAGGTGGTGGTGATGGCACTCAGTGGGAGCCCTGGGAGTAGGATGGCCAAGCACTGTCATCCAGGGTGTTCACTGCACAAGAGCACCTAGATAAAAAGGCACATGGAAGCTGAAACTCAGCTCTCATCCTGCTCATCAGCACACACCTGAGCACAGGTTATGTCTGCTTGGAGGAAGAAACTCGAAGGAGTTGTATTGGGCTGGTCATGGTACTGCTGGAAAGGCCTGCTGCTTCCAAATCCTGACCACCTATTTCCAAATCCCTTTTCTAGGAACAGTCTTCCTTCCCACCCTGAGAGCACAGACTGGAAATACAGCCACCCAGGAGGGGCACAGGCTCCAAACACCATGCGGAGGGGTAAATGGTGGACACCCACCTGTTCCTGGGTAGTCAGAACAGAAAAGGACATTAAGTGTTTAGGGTGAGCAGAACTGCATATACTCTTAGGGGATGCCTGGGTGGCTCAGCAGTTGAGCATCTGCCTTTGGCTCAGGGCATGATCCTGGAGTCCTTGGATCGAGTCCTGCATTAGGCTCCCTGCATGGAGCCTGCTTCTCCCTCTACCTACGTCTCTGCCTCTCTCTGTGTCCCTCATGAATAAACAAATAAAATCTTTAAAAATAAAAAGAACTGCATATACTCTGCCTCCTGACTTAGCCCTGACGCCATGTTCAGGGTGAATGAGTGCAGGCATCGCCAGAAACCACCACCGCAGGAGAAGACAGGGTGAGGTCACTTATGGCAGCATTGTGGAAGCCTCCAGAGCCCCTCGGGGCCTGAGGACAGAGGACAGAGGCCATGAGCATCACCTCGCTTGGAGACGGGGTGCAGGGACTCCTCATCTGCCCTGTGATAACACGAGGCAGTGTATAGAAGGTGTTTGAAACAGTGCCGGGTGCACAGTGAGTTCATCAGAAACATTAGTCGCTATTCTGTGGTTCTAGGGAAGCTGGGGCCATATTCTCTGCGCTTAGGTTTGCATCCTCAGCCCCTGCACCCAGTGCCGAAGCCGGATCCCTAGGGCTGAGGTGGAATCACCCTCGGCCTCAATCCAGGGGTGTGCAGATCTCACTGTTCTGCTCACAGGGAGCCCCCAGGAGGGAACCTGTCCCTGCCCTCACCCTGCTGCCATGTGCCAGGAGCTGAGGACTGCCAGGTCCTGGTTGTTGACACAGGTCATAGGCGTGAGACAGAGATCAAACAAGGCCAGAAGCCAAGATGACCGGTTCCCTCTTCCCAAGTCAGATTCCTGAGATGGGTGGTCAAGGCTTGCAGCTGAGGGCCTTGTGCTCAGATCCCTCCCCAGGATTCCATGAGCTCGTAAGGAGAGACTACCGCTTCCACGTTGGAACAGACCTCTTGGGGTGGGGTGGGCTGGCCTGGGCCCTGGCTTCTGGGTTCTGGACAGAGATGCACACCATCCTCTTCCCGCCCCTTGTCTGGCCCACTCTGAGATCCCGACCTTTTCCAGATAAGCCTGACAGGGCCTCTAATAACCACCATCTCCTCTTCCCACCCCATCTGCCTGTTGGCCATACAATCCCAGCAGCCCCCGGGGCACACCAGCTGCCCTTTCCTGGCGACAGCAAAAGGCAGGGGAGGAGGGAGCCCACTGGCTCACCTCCTCAGCCATCCCTGGCTGGCAGCAAGCCTAGGACACCAACTTCTGAGGCTCATTTATCGGAAGATGTCTTAGGGCCCAACTGGCGATTTTCTGGAGAGAAGGCTGCAGAAGCCCCTGGTCAGCTTTTTTGGGCACCACATCACATCTGGGAGTGGTTCGTTGTGATTCAGCGGGAACAGGCCTGTTTCTGTCCTCACGTGGTGAATGGAGGAGCGGCAGTCTCCCTGCCCCTTCTCTCTCTCATTTAAAGATTTACTTATTTATTTTAGAGAGAGGGGGGGAGAGAGAATCCTGGAGCAGACTCTGTGCTCAGTGGGGAGCCTGACGATGGGCTAGATCCCAGGACCCTGAGGTCATGACCTGAGTTGAGATCAAGAGTCAGACGCTTAACCCACTGAGCCACCCGGGCACCCCAGCAGAGTCTCCTTTTGAAAGCACAGTTGGCCTGTGGTCTCTCCCGGAGGGGTACTGAGGGCTGGTTCTCCTGTCCAGCACCCAGGTGCTCACCAGCTCCACCATTCTCTACCTATGGATGCAGGAGGAGTTTCCTTAGGCACCGCTTGGCTGCCTTGAGTCCTTACATACACATACACACGTACACACACACACCCCAAGGCAGGAAAAAGACCATCTCCTCCCGGTCCTCTGGTTCCTTGGGGATTTGCAGCGGCTCCCAGTCCCCAGCACGCCAGTCTTTCCTTCATGGCACAGCTGCAGGCTGCCTGAGGCACCAGAAGTGTGGAAATTCTAGAGCATAATGGGAGCCAGAGGGTGGCAGAGATGGTTGGGTCCTTTGCAGCTCCAGCATAAGCTCCATGGGTCCTACCTCTAAGCCTTTCCTCTCCAAGTTCCTCCCTCCTGGAATGAGCTTTCTCCTGACCCCACCTCACCTGGGCCTGATCCCCCAGCTCCAAAGCCAGACAAAGAGAATGCTGACAGCAGACACCCTGAGTACCACCCACCCATCACCCCACGGGGCTGGCACAGGGCACCCAGTGGAACACCCGCCTGCCCTTGGGGGACCTGCCTCTAAGCCAGGACCAGGTTCACTCAGCGAGGTGCCAAGCTGCTCTGGACTAGGCCAGGGTGCGCCGTGGCCGGAGGGCAAACAGACACCCAGGTTCAAACCCCAGCTCTGTGACTTGACATCGGTGTGTCCCAAGGCAAATCATTAGTCTCTCTCCACATCTGGTTTCTCGTCTGGAAAACAGGAACCCCACAACCACCTTCTCCCAGGATTACAGGGAGGATGACCCAAGTTCATACATGCCTGAGAAGAGCACAGGGCAGGGGGTCTAACTCTGGGGGTCCCTGGGAGACCCAGGATGGGAGCAGGTGGCCAGACTCAGCTGTGAGCTCCCCAGCAAGGCTGCCAGGCTTCAGATGGGTGGGCGGGGGGAGGGGGGTAAGGGGGCACGAGAGTTCTGAAGGGCGGCAGGCAGGTGCAGCTGGCACAAGGGCCTTCCTTGGTCACATGTGCATCTGGTGTGGGGGGTGTCTTCCCAGACTGGGGTGGGACTCGACCTCCTTTGGCAGATGGAGAAAATGAGGGAGAGAGGGGAAAGGGTGTGGGCAGGCTCACTCACAAAAAAGGCGATGGCTGCCCCTTCCCTGGCCCCCTGGGCTCTGGAGCCCAGGCTGGGAACTGACCCATCTGAGCCCAGCCTTGGGGGCGGCCTCCTGGGCTGAGGGATGCAGGCCCACCCCAGCCCTCAGCAGCACCTGATGCCATCACCCCTAGCTCACCACCTGATGGGACCTCTCCCTCACTAAGGGGGTCCAGCCCTCAGCAAGCAGCCCCCAGAGCCCCTACCACTGCATGGCTGTCACTGGGCCCACCTGCAGCCCCTCTGTTCCCAATCCATCCCACTTATCAAACACCTGGTGCCCCTGCACCCAGTGCCAAGCCTTCATGCGGCCGTCTGCTCAGAGGGCTCTGCACAACCTTTGGGGAGGTACTGCGGGAAAGGAAGGGGCCAGGGAGCTCGGCCAGCTGCCCAGGGTCTCTTCACCCCTGGTAGCGTCACTGTAGAGATCCCCCAAATGGTTCCCCTCACAACACCATCAGCTGTACCGACGCCAAAATCTAGAACTTTCATCTAATGTCGGAAGTGAGACTGTGCTTTGCAGTTGGCAACAGAGGAAATCTGTGCCTCATCTGAGGGCCCGAGTTGGGGTCTGTACCCATGCTGGGCTGCCAGGGACAGAGCCAGTGGTGTTGGGGCACTTCTTGGGGGAGGACGAAGCCCCAGCACCCAGGCAAGGGGAGTTCCTACTGCCAAAACACACTTCCAGGGCAGCCAAGGTCTCCAGCCAAGACTCTTGGTACTCACAGGGCAGGGGTGGAGGCAATGAACAGCCCTCAAGCCCCCACACAGGGGTCTCCACCCCCAGCACCAGCAGAACGTCTGGCAGAAAGGAGGTGCTCCATCAGTGTTTGTTAACACAGTAAATGGGGAGAGAACCACCAACACACTGCCCGGAAAAGACACCCAGAGTCCCGCCCACCAGATGTTTTTCTCTGGCAGTATCTATACTGAGGGTCCCTACGTGCGTGGATCTTTCCCCAGCATTCCATGAGCTGTAAGGAAGAGACAACCATAAGCTTTCGCATGGGAACAGCCTGTGCCCACAGGAGCCGGCTGAATCCAGGGAAGGAGGCGGGATCCAACCCAGGATTCCAGAAGGATCCGTGTCCGATAGGCTAGGGGCTCAGACACATTCACCTGAGGGAGCCTTGAAAAATCCCAATGGCCTGGTCTCAGTCCCAAATCAACTAACTGCATCAGCACCCTGGGGGAGAGCACCCAGCATCAGCATCAGTCTCCCGGTGATTCCCACCCCGGAGCCTCCGGGCCTGGACTGGGAACTCTGGATGCAGGGGAGAGGTGGGTGGCCGGAGGGGGAACACGCGGGGCCCGGCCAGGCTCACCACCCCGGTTAATTACCCCGGCCCCTCTGGCATGCCCCAGCTCGTGAAAGTTGGGTAAATAAATAAACAACCATGCTGGCAGGGCCGTCAAGCACCACCAAATTAGAGACGCAGAGTCAGACAGCTTGACTCTCAAGACATAATCAGTTTAATTGCAGGGCCTCGGCGCGGGCCAGGGTGGTGAACGGCTTCCGCACTCCCATCCGTTTTATTAAAATCCAATTATTTGCGCTGGCCACGGGTCTCCAGCAGGGACAAAGAGGCATCTTCAGTCAAGGTCGGACCCAATGCTGGGAGACCACGGAGGGCGTGGGGTGCGGATACCTCTAGCTCCAGGCACGTGAGGCCTGGGCTCTCTGGGGACCAGAAATGGGGAGGGGGAGGTTGGCAGGGAAGGGCCCATTCCACGGCCTCCTGTGCTGCGTGGCAGGTGGGGAGGAGGCTGGCAGTGTGACCCTGCGCTTCCGCGGCACCGTTAGTCAAAGGGGATGGATAGTCATACCACAGGCTTTATAGAAAGCCTGGGAGTTGCTGCTGTAAGACTGGACAACTGTGTCCCCCACAAATCTATCTGTTGAACTCTAAGCCTCAGTACAACAGTGTTTGGAGGCGGGGCCTTTGGGAGGTGAGTAGGCTAGGTGAGGTCACGGGGGTAGGGCCCTCGAAGGATCAGTAAGCAGAGACACAGACGAGAGTACACCTGCCTGCGAGCAGGAAGCGGGCCCTCACCAAGGGTTGGGCCTCCGGGCCTCCATAAGCACCTGCTGCTGGGCCTGCCCAGGCCAAGGCCTTTCATTACAGCAGCCCCGAGTGCCTAAGGCAGTTGTGGAAGAATGAAAAGGTCCAAAGTAAATGCCTTAATGTCCATCAATGGGCAGCAAATGGACAGACTCATCGTGGTGCGTCCACACCACAGAACACCACTCAGCAACCTCGAAACTCACAGCAGCTACGTGGATTTCAACGACAGGGAAGCCGAGGAAAGCAGACATGAAAGTCTTTGTATCAAATGCTTCTGACTATAGGACATCCTGGCAAAGGCAAAGCTACAGGAACAGAAAACAGATCTGTGCTTCCAGCGGATGGCAGGCTCAGGGGTGGGGACGGCGGGGGGACAGGAGGATGACTGCAAAGGAACTTGAAAGAATTTTGTCATCGTCAGATGTGCAAGGTAACTCTTCTCATCCAACCCCTACGTTTCAAGGAAGCAGGATCAGAGAAGTCAAGCCAGGTCTCCGGGGTCACACAGCGACGCAAAGCCAGGCATGCTGGCCCAGAGCTCCCGTCCGCAGCCACGACGACACTCCACACTCGGGCTGCCCCCCCAAAGGAGCCATGTGTTCACTGAGTGAATCTCAGCTGAGCAGAAAACAAGGCAGTCGGGCTCTCTGAGCTTTGCTCCCGGAGGGGTGGGGAGGAGTCGCCGCTCCGCTCCCATTCCCATCAATTTTACTTGGCGGGTGTTCCTCGGTTCCCCCGGGCTTTACAGAAACCGCTTCTCGGGTGACCCTGTGCGGAAGGTGGCGCACAGGGCCTGAGCTGGAAGCCGGGGCTCCGCCCGGGGCCGCCTCACCCGGCCACAGGCCACGGTGTCGGTGAGGGCCCTGTGTTTTCCCAGCCACCCCCGGCTTTGTTTTTCTAGGCCCTTCCAGGCCCAGCACCATCCAGAAATGTCGGTTACGCCAGAACAGCTGCCTGGCGCCTCCTGAATGCCTCAGATGTGGTGCGCGGCGGGAGCCCCGAGCCAACATGCTGCCACTAGGTGAATCGGGCCTGCCATTAGAGTTACAAAGACCAATTAAAACGAGAGGAAAAACAGCCTCCCCGTCTCCCAGAGCACCCCGGCCAGCTGCTCCCACTCCCACCTCGAGGCCCCACGAGGCTGCTGCAGGCGCGGTTTCCAGCCCGCTCCCTGCGCGCCCCGGCCACCTGCCTCTGACAGCGTCAATATTGATGCCCGCCTCCTAAGCTCCCGCTTTGGTGGGTGACGGCTGGCGGGGCTGGGGTGGGGTAGGGGGGTGTGCGGGGGAGGGCACCGGGAGAGGCAAACAGCTCCCGGATTTTCGACTCAATTGCTGCGAGGAGAGATGAGAAATTGCCTTTCTGACCCAAAACCGGAGTTCACAGCTGCACTTCATTACGGATTTCTCCAGGAGGCCCTGGGAGAGACTCGGCTCGGGAAGGGCTCACCTGTTAGCAGCAGCTGTGCCTGCCTCTCT
Source organism: Canis aureus (assembly GCF_053574225.1). NCBI lineage: Eukaryota > Metazoa > Chordata > Mammalia > Carnivora > Canidae > Canis > Canis aureus. The sequence goes on along the minus strand of NC_135613.1, from coordinate 21,812,871 downwards.
CACAAGCACGTTGGTGGTTTCCTGCCCGGGGCGCCAGGGGCGGGGTGGGGGGGGTGATGGGCGGCACGGGGCAGGCTGCCAGCGGTGCCCCGAGGCCCCCCCCCACCCCCTGCCAGTCTGCATGAACTCGGTGGATGGAGGGAGGCAGAGGCGCCAGATCAGTGAGCAGGAGAGGGAAGGAATGGCCACAGGTCTGGGTCTTCGCTCTCTTTGGAAGGCACCAGAAGGCAAGGGGTACACCTTCCCTCTGGGGTCCCACCTCATTTCTCTGGGTCTCATGTCCACTTTGCTGGGCAAACATGAGCATGTATCAGGTGCCTGGAGTACACCGTAAGCACTCCATAAATGCCCCAGGTACACAGTAAGTGCTCCATATATGGACCCTTCCTTCCTCCCTTGCAGTCGGCCCTCCTGTGCTTCTGAAATGCCACTGTTCAATACCTGACAGTCATTTTTTTAAAAGATTTTATTTGTTTATGTGAGAGAGAGAGAGAGAGGGAGAGAGGGAGGCAGAGACACAGGCAGAGGGAGAAGCAGGCTCCACACAGGGAGCCTGACATGGGACTTGATCCTGGGACTCTAGAATTATGCCCTGGGCTGAAGGCGGCGCTAACCCACTGAGCCACCTGAGCTGCCCAATACCTGACAGTTATTTAAAGAGTGCAGAATAAATAAATAAATAAATAAATAAATAAATAAATAAATAAATAAATAAGGAGTGCAGGCTCGGGAAGACCAGGGCTTCTCCACTCTAGCTGCACATTAGAATAATCTGTGGAGCTTATGGATCGACCCAGAAGCTGGCTGCAGGGTTCCGGAGGTTGGGCCCAGGTATGTTTCCAAAGCTCCGGGGTAGTCCAAATGCACGGGAGGGCTGAGATGCGCAGACTTGAATCATTCTTATCTGGCTTTTGATGTTTGCACATCTTTTCTACTGAAAGCAACAGACAAGGGATGACTGAAGGAGGTCAAAGCTTGGAGCAGGCTCGCTAGCCACCGGGCTACCCTGCCCTCACATGCCAGCTGTGCTTCTCCTGCTGCCACAAAGACTTGTGTTTGGGTCCCCAGGGCTGAGACAGAGTAGGCCGCAGGGTGCTGGAAGCTGCTCCCTGAGCCTGGCCATGAGAAGCTATGTGGCAGCAGGCGAGTCCCTTCTCTGGAACTCTGTGGACAAGGCTGCACGCTGGCTAGGTGTGGACTGTCTCAAAGCTGTGCCCCAGTGCCCTGTGGTTGGGCCTCACACCTAAAATCCTGCCTCATTGCCTCTCGTGTGCATTTCTGAGCTCTTTGTGCTCTAGGGGGGGAAATGGCGTTTCGATTCATTCTCTGCTGCTTGCTATCTATGAGATACTGTGAGAGCTCCCAGCCCCACAGAGCTCCAGCTGCCTCATCTGGGAAGCAGGAAGACGGCCCACCCATGGGGTCACTGTGAAGTTAAAATGGAGAAACAGGCAATGGGGACAGCTGCCGTGCCCTGAGCACTTCCTGAGTTTCGTGCACCCACGTGGCTGGTCCTTGGAGCAGGCCCATTCTCCAGATTGGAAAGGCTGCTTCCCCAAGGTCAAGGAGTGAGGCTGGGATTTGAACTCTGAACTTGTGAGCCCAAGGTCTTGGCCACCGCATGCTCATGCAGGCCTCCTTCTGGTGGTTTCCCTCACCTCCATGATCTCCCACCAGGGACGCTGGTGTGGCCAGGCTGCCAGTGGGTGAAGGAAGAATCCTCTGGGGGAGACAGGGGCACTCCTAGGACCCCGGGCCACCGAAGGGGGGTGGAGGACGACTGCACATTGCCACCCCTGTCCTCCACGGATAGCTGGGTGCAGAGCAGGCAAAGTGAGCCTGGCTTGGCTCTGCGGGGACTGAGAGGGTCCAGGGACATGGAGTCCCAGAAAGAGGCAGGGTAGGGTCCAGGGGTAAGAGGCCCACGCAGCACCAGCACCTGGAGCAGCTGGCTCATGACCTGGCTGAAAATAGAAGCCCAGCCTGGGGCATGGGGCACATGCTCGGAGCACCTGACATCGTGCAGAGGCTCCAGAAGGGACTGCAGGTGGAGGAAGGAAAGCTGTGTGCCAGCGGGGAGGAAGGAAGGTCAGGTGGAGAGAGCAGAGGCCCGGGAAGGGGGGAGGCAGGATGGGCCTGTGGCCCTCAGGGGTCACAGATGAGGAAACCCAGGCTCAGAGACATGAGCTGCCGTATACACCCTCCCCACCAGGCCCCTTCCCTCTGTCCTGTCCACAAGCCTCCCAGGCTGAGCTTCAGGCCCACTGGGGCTGGGCGCATAGTAGGTCCAGTCTGGCCACCACTTATGCTGAGAGCCAACTGGTGGGCTGTCTTTGGAGGCGCCACCCCTTCTGCTCCTCTCACTCCTGCCCCTGATGCCCTGGCACCTCAGTGTCCAGATGAGGAACCACTGCCAACACCACAAGCCACTGTTATGTGCACCTACTGGGTGCTGGGCGCCAGCCCCAGAGCTTAAAGATGACCACCTCACAGAAGCCTCTCTACAGCTCTAAAAGGGAAGTTCTGATGTGATCTCCTCTGGACAGATGGAGAAACTGAGGCACAGAGCATGGCAACTGCTGTCCAGTGTCTCACAGCTGGCCAGAGCTTTTACCCAATGAGTGGAGGGACCAAGAGGGGGCACTGGCATCCTGGGACGGTCAGGGTCCTCCTGGGGATGAGCCCCCTCTTCCCTGACCTGACCCCACCCAGCTCCCTGCAGTGGGATGCCAGGGCCAGGCTCTCTGGAAGCAGTTACCCTCACAATAATGCTCTGATGGTAGCACAGACAGCAGCCCCTAATATTTACATAACGCTCACCGTATGTACACCAGGCACTCTTCCAAATCCTACGTACTCAACCATTACTCACAGAACCTCCCAAGCCTGTTCGGAAAGCGCCAGTATTTGCCCATTTCACAGATGGGGCTCTTGCAGCACAGAGAGGTTAGCTGGTCTGTCGGAGACACACAGCCATCAGGTGTCAGCTCCGGGATGTGAACCTGTTGGCCTGACCCCAAAGGCTGTGAGGTGGGCCCCCACCAGAAACCCCACGGGGGCAGCATGGGTGGGCGCAGTCCAACCACCCAGGGTTGGGGGTGGTGGCGGGGGGTGGGGTGGGGTGGGGAGGGCTCCCCTCCCACCAGGAGAGGGCCGCTGCTGGCGCTCTCCCCGTGAGGCCAGGCCTTGCAAGGGAAGCAGAAATCTGTCGTTAACACAGTGCCAAACCCAAAGTGGCTGCTCCCGAACTGCAATCCAATAAAAGTGCGACTTGTCTATTTATCATCCTCGGGGCTTTTTATCACAGTGCAGATGGCTGCTACCTTTGGAAGGCTCAGCAGCTCGCTGCCAGCCGCCCGCCACGCAAAGCTTAGCTCAACAGAATCTGGGCCTGCACCTGTGCGGGGCCGTGAGCAGCGGCCACCCGGGCACGCAGGGTCCTCTGTCCCTCTCTGGTTCAGTGATCACACCCTGCACCCACTCCCCCACTTTGCAGAGCTGGTGGCTGATGGTGCAGGTAGTGGCTCCTCTCCATGGTTTCTGGCAGCGGTGCCGGCCACACCTGGTGCGGAGCCCTTGATTACTGGAGGAGGCAGGTGCTCCCGGGAGGGAAGGGGAAGCAGCCAGGAGCCCCGCTGGGGAGCGGAGGGGGCGGCAGAGGGCCGTGGGCACACGCATGGCACCCCGTGCCCAGTGCCAGGCAGCTCAGGACAAGGGGCGTCACCAGCAATGCGGGTGGCAGGAAGATAAAGCCAGGGCAGACTGGGGGCCAGGCGTGCAGAAAAGCCACCGTTGTGCAGCCTCCCGGCGTGCGAGTGATGGGGGAAGCCCACAGAATCAGAAGCTGCCCCAGGACCGCCGAGCCTGACCCCTGGCAGGGCCTCCTGAGACAAGGTCCCAGAAAGAAAGCACTCAGGACAGGCCCAGGTGGGACCTTGTGGTAGTGAGGGGATCCCTCTGAGCCTCAGACCCTACATCTGAACTGTGGAGGCTACGGGGAGGGGGAAGTGCCATTCGGGCCTATCCCAGCTGCCCCAGGGGGTCCCAGCTGACCCAGCGGTACGGCCAGAGGCCAGAGCGGGCAGCTTTTCTATCAACACGGAAACCTAGCTGTAGCGTGTGGGCACGTGTACGTGTGCATCCACGTCTGTGTGAGTGCATGTGTGTGTGTGCCTGCGTGTGTGCGTGCAGGGCCTGAAAGATTCACCACTCCCCCCAACCCCCGCAAGCCTGCAGAGGTCCAGGGGATGTGGGGGACCCGGGGCACTTCGAGCCATGACCTTTGCCCTTTGGGCTACAGCCCAGGAAACAGAGCAACCACCAGAACACCCCCCAGGCCCCACCCCAGGTTTTCCTGGCTGTTCCGGGTGTCTGCTCTCCAAATAAGCCAGACTCGGCAGCTATAAAAACGAATAGTCTTCTGCATCATGCACCTTAGGGATCCAGCTGGACGAGACGCTGCTGATCTGGAAAAAGCACCGAGCATCCTTCCAGACACGTCTCTGGTCTCCCCTACAGGACTCAGGGCTCTGGCCACCCCAGACCAAGTCCTTTCCAGCTCTGGAGACTTATGCTCCTCCCTGCCCCCCAGATCCTGCCGGCCCCCTTTTGAGGTAGGAGCTCTGAGCCTCTGTAAGCGTTATTTCTGGTTGCCACAATGTACACAGGCAGCCAGAAGAGGAAGCTGAAGCTCAGAGAGGTAGGTGGCCCAGTGGGACAACCTTCCCGGCGGGCTGGTTCCTTGGGGTTCCAGACTCTAGGGCTCCCCGGCCCAAGCCTCCCTGGTGGTCGGGAAAGGGAGCTGCCAGGGTAGCTCAGCAAAATTTCCCAGTGCCCGGCTCCATCACAAACACGTGCCTTGTTGGTCCTATACCTTTGCCTCTAGATTTGTTCTTTTGATCATAATATATAAGTTTTTGCCCATAATAACAGCAGCTAACACACAGAAATATTACCTGGGGCCAGACGCAGATCTAAGTACTTTACATAATATCTCCCAGGTCAATCCTGCCAACACCACCGGGAGGAAGGTACTACTATCTTTATTTTACAGATGGGAAGCAGCACAGAGAGGTGAAGACTGGCCCCAGGGCACACAGCTGTGGCCAGGGGACTGGACCCTGGAGTCAAGCGCCCCAGGCCATGGCTTGCCCCCCACTCCCGCTCCGAGCAGCACTGTGCAGCCCTCACATGGGCCCGTCTCCAGCAGGATCTGGTCACAGCTGCCTGGACTGCAATTGTTCAGGACAATGGCTGCAGCTTTACCATGGGGTGGGGGGGGGTGCAGGTAAAATCAAGCCACTTGTCACCTCAGAGTTCAAGGAGGCCAGCCTGCTGGGGACTGCACTGGGACACCTGTCCTTGGTCCCCAGAGATGGAAGCTGCACCTTCTCCCCGTTCCCCCCCACCCCAAATAGATGGCGCATCTTCTCCGTGGGCGGCGTGGCCGCTCCAGGACCCTCCTATGGAAGGCAGCAGCACGCTGAGAAGGGAATGGGGACTACACAGGGCTGAATCGTGTCCCCACCCCAAATTACATCCACATGGAACCTCAGAACGTGACTTTATTTGGAAATAGGGTCTTTGCAGATTTAGGATGAGCCCTGTATCCAATGACTGCTACCCTTACAAGGGGAGAGGACTCCTTGGTTTTAGACTTTTGGCCTCCAGAGTCAAATGATTTCTGAGAGAATAAATTTCTATTGTTTTAAGCCAGCAAGTTTGTGATAATGTGTTATGGTAGCCCTAGGACACTCAGACAGGGGACTGTCATGGTGGCCACTGCCCAAGAAGGGAGCAGAGTGCTGCAGGGATGGCCCCTGCCCAGCGCGACAGGCCACCTGACTGGGACTCCTCCCTGGTGCCCTCTGGGTTTAAGGGCCGTATGGAATTTGGGAGAACAGATACATCACACCCCTGTCCTGACTAAGAAATCCTGGACGAGGGCAGCCTGGGTGGCTCAGTGGTTTAGCACCTGCCTTCAGCCTGGGGTGTGATCCTGGGGACTCAGGATCGAGTCCCATATCAGGCTCCCTGCATGCAGCCTGCTTCTTCCTCTACTATGTCTCTGCCTCTCGCTCTCTGTGTCTCTCATGAATAAATAAATAAAAATCTTAAAAAAAAAAAATCCTGGGCGAGGGGATTCCTGTGTGGCTCAGCGATTTAGCACCTGCCTTCACCGACAGGGCATGATCCTGGAGTGCTGGGATCGAGTTCCGCGTTGGGCTCCCTGCATGGAGCCTGCTTCTCCCTCTGCCTGTGTCTCTGCCTCTCTCTCTCTCTGTGTCTCTCAAGAATAAATAAAATCTTAAAAAAAAAAATAGAAAGAAATCCTGGACGAAACCTTGGCACAGATGCTGTACATCACCAGCCTCAGTATATTTCTGCGGTTGGGTTCAAGCCTCCTGCTTCCTGACTCATCAGCCACTCTGCACTGGCCAATGTCATTCGTGCATTCATTCAACAAATGTTTATCAACCATCTACTAAACACCTGCACTCTTCCAGATGCTGGGGAAGCCCCAGGGAACATGGCAAAAGTCCTGCCTGCATGGAGCTGCTGCCGAGATGGGGAAGCCAGACAGTGAACAAGTAGAGAATCAAGGAATACATGGGACACCTTGGTGGCTCAGCGGTTGAGCGTCTGCTCTTGGCTCATGGTGTGATCCTGGAGTCCAGGGATTAAGTCCCACATTGGGCTCCCCACAGGGAGCCTGCTTCTCCCTCTGCCTGTGTTTCTGCCTCTCTCTCTCTCTCTCTCTCATACATAAATAAATAAAATCTTTTTTTTTTTTTTTAAAGAGAGAGAATCAAGGAATACCACTTCAGCAACTGAAGACTCTCTAGGGGAAATGAAGCCAGGAATGGCTCTTTTAAGGAGAGTGGTTAGCAAAGGCCTCTGTGGGGCCTTGATATTTGAACTGGGGCCTGAAACAAGGAAGGTACCAAGTCCTGCAAGTATCAGGCAGCAGAGAGCACCAGGCTAGTAGAACAGCAAGTGCAAAGGCCCTGAGGCAGAAACGAGATCTTCTGTTTGAGGTTGAGTAAGGAATCAAGGCTGTCAGTGGGGTTGCAGCAGGGGCTCCCTTTGGGGGACACGGGGGGCACAGGAGAGTGCTGCCAGAGGCACTGAAGCTGTCATAAGGAGTTGGGGTTTTATTCCACCTGTTATGGGGAGCTAGGTGGTTGTGACTGAGTGAAATGGGCTCATGGATGTCCTAAAAGTGTACCTCTCCTCTGTGGCTGTGAGGAGAAGGGTTATAGGGTGAGAAGGGAGGCGGTGGGGGGTGGGGGTGGGGGCAGAGCAGGAGAGAATTAGCTCTGAAGTCCAGAGGAAGGAATCTAGCCCTCAGCAGGCTGGTGGTGACTGCTGGAGGTGAGTGTATACCCAGTATCTGTGTATATTACCTGTGTGTGCTCATGTGGGTCTTCATGTGTGTGTCTGTGCCTCGCTGTGCATGCATGTGTGTACACACACACACACACACACACACACACACACACGTCTATGCTGGGGTGCTGAGCATTGGGCATGTCTGGACCTGAAGGCTCAGCAGAAGCCCGCCCCCCACTGACATAGGCCCAGAATTACAAAGAGTCCCAGCCTGGCGCCTGGTGCGCGTGTAGGGGGAGCACTCTCCCCCCTGCAAATGCTCCTGAACTGAGTCCACCCTCTACCTCTGCAGGCCCACCACCATCTGTCTCTCCCCGCTCCTGCCGCTCGGCCATTTGAGCCGGTGATAAGGGGCACTCCCAACCTCCAGGGCTAGTAGAGCCAGATGGCAGGAGTCAAGGCCTCACGGTGCCCAGGGGAGGCGGCACTGGGGCTGCTGCCCCCACAGCCACCCAGGTCACAGGGCAGGTCTCCACCCTCATCCTTGGCGCCTCCTGGCTGTCCTGACCCCTGTCCCCGGGCCCCAACTCAAGTGGCCTTTTGCAGCCACCACATAAATCACCGTCCAGGTCAGGATGGGGTGAGAGAGCAGGGCTGGGGAGGGCACAACCCCTGGGGCCTGCAGACAGAGTGGCTGCCAGTGACCCCTGACAGTCGAGGCGGGGGGCCTCCAGGGGCCAGCTAGGAGGTCGGGAAGGTACAATGTTGCCTTGGGCTTCTGGGAGATTTTGGCTGGCCCCTGCATGGGGAGGGCCTGGGGGGCAGGGGGCAGGCCAGCACCTGTCCAGGTGGCCCACGTGGACAGCAGGTAGGAGGCCACGCTGGGTGGCCCTAAGCAGCTGCCTGCACCAGCTGATTCCCGGTCTTTATCTCCGCATGCAACATCCGTGCTCAAAGACCTGGGCATAGATGAGTCACCCTGACCCTGTGTCCTTGCACCAACTGCATACAACCTTCCCTGACAATCCTCGCTGTGGTCATCATTCAACCAACAGAGGCTGGAGAGGCGGCAGGGGACATGTAGGCTCTGGAGCTCTTTAAGCCTCCATTCTGGGGTCTCTCTTCTTAGCTGTGAGAGTCTGGGCAAGTGATTGGTTGCCTTGGGCCTCAGTTTTGCCATCCATAAAAGGGGATGCTAGCACCCCCGTCCTCAGGTCCTGTGACAATTAAATGAAGCTGTGTGTGCCCCATCCAGAGAGGGCAGCTGCTACTCCTCATCCTCTAAGGGTGTGGGGCAGGCCCTGGGGGTCCCCACGGGGCCAGGAAAGGGTACAGCCTTTCCTCTTTGCTCTCCCACCCTGGAGACCACCATTCACCACTTTGTGCAAGAGGAGCAAGGGTCCAGAAAGAACATAAACACATGGCCCTGGGCTCGAAGCCCCTCATGTCAGGTATGTCGATTCACTCATTTTTTTGCTCACTCATTCCACAAATATTGCGGAGTGCCTACTCTGTGTTGATGGGAGGGAGTACAGAAGAGAGTGTAAGGCGTGCCTCAGCCAGATAGGGGAGGCAGAGGCAAAAACACAGGATCCCATTCAGGCAGACACACTTAGAGAGGTCAGCAGCCTCCAGGATGCTGAGAACTGACCCCCTCCTGAAGCCTGGGACAGCTTCGGGGAAGCAGACACTGAGCGGTCATGAAAGTTCTAGGAGTAGTTATTCCTGCACCCTCACTACGTTGCCATGGTTTACACCCGTAACTCACTTCATCCCACACAATCCTGCCAGGTGAGGCAGGTACTGCCATGATCTAAGAAACTGGAGGCACAGGGAGGTTCAGCGACTGGTCCAAGGCCACACAGCTAAAGGGTCTGAAAAGGATTCCAACCCAGAGACAGCCCAGCCACTAGAAAAACGTCCTACTGGCTCTAGGGGTGGCATCCAGCCCTGGAGAGGTGCCAGCCAACGTGGCCCCCCCCCAGCAGGAAGGAGCACCAAAAGTACACGGAAGTCACAGGTGGGAAAGCCTAGGCCAGAGGGGGCAGGGGGCAGCTTGGAGTGAGAGGCAGGCAGGCGCCCAGGACTCCTAAGGCACCCAGCAGCCAGCACCCAGCGGCTGCCCCCCGCCGCCCCCTGCTGCAAACAGCTCCCCCTCCCCCGGGCGGTGTGGGTGCCGGCTCCCTAGATGGCATCATTTCCTTATTTCTCCTTCTCAGCACCATACGGCGGGCTCCCGGTCCAGCAGGAGGCCCCGGGCTTGGCAACATCAGGCTTTCTCGAAATAAAAATGAGGAGGGAAAAAGCCTTTCCAGGAGGCCGGTTCTCGTATTTACATGTAAAAAGCTCTCGTCTGCGCTGCCCCCCACCCCGCCCCCCGCTTCCTCTGGGGGCGGGGGCCGCTGGCCGGGCGCGCAGGGGGCCTCGGTGACCCCAGGCACCTCCTCCGGGAGCCGGGCGGAGGCGGCCGCGCCGAGGGAGATCAGATGGCCCGGGGGGTGGGGCCGCCCCCTCCCCGCCCCCTCCCCGCCCCCCGGACTTCGGGGTGTGGTGACACGTGAGGCCGGCCGTCTGCGCCCCCGCCCCCGCCCCCGCCCCCGCCATCTGCTCCGGGGCCAAAAGTCGCGGGGCGGCGCCGGGGGCTGCAGGACCGGCGTCACCTCCCCCTCCCGCCCCCACCCCTCAAAGCAGATGTCCCCTATTGATGGGCGGGGGAGGGCGCCCCAGGCGGCCCCGGGCCCCTCTCCGTCCCCCCCCCCCCCACGCGGAGGGCTGGGGCTCCGGCCCGGGGAGGCCGCGGCGTGGGGTCCCCGCCCGGGAACCGGGCACCCGGCCAGCCCAGCGGGGCTCCCTCCAGGCCGCTGTCCCGCCCCTGGGGAGGGGAGGGCGGGGAGGCCGGGGAGGCCGGCGCCCACGGGCCCTCCGGGGCTTGGGCCGCGCCCAGCTGGCTGCCGGGGCGCCCCGGGAGGTCAGAGCCGACAGAGCCTTACTCCTGCGGGCTGCCCGTCCGAGCCTCCTGTCCCCCGGTCCTAGAGGGGCAGGGCTGTCCCCCGGAATCCTGTATGAGACCCAGCATGAGGCCCAGCCCGGAGACCAGGAGTGGGCCCAGGGGCCTGAAAGGTTAACCGCCCCCCAACACCAGCGGGGCTTTGATGCCCCCCTTCAACAGCAAGCTGGAGCTGTAAATACTCCAGGGAGAGGCTCAGGATGACAACATCGCACTGGAGTGTTCATGACCCAGCTGGTGCCCCAGCCAGAACCCAGGGCGGGCATCTGGTTGAGCCTGTTATCAGCTGGGGGTCCGCACACCAGTGTCTTGAGCTCTCTGAGCAGTCTTCTTGTCTGAAAAATCAGGATAAAGAAAGACCTTGGGGTTCCTGGGTGGCTCAGCAGTTTGGTGCCTGCCCTCGGCCTAGGGCGGGATCGTGGAGACCCAGGATCAAGTCCTGCATCAGGCTCCCTGCATGGAGCCTGTTTCTCCCTCTGCCTACGTCTCTGCCTTTGTGTCTCTCATAAATAAATAAAATCTTAAAAAAAAAAATAAAAGAAAGGAAAACCTTGCTGATGCCCTCATGGGCTGCTTTCTGAAGGGTAGAAGGGGAAGGGGGTCAGACGGTAGAGAGGACATGGCCATCCAAACAGTCCCCCACTAACCCAGGGCTGACCCAGACTCAGACTCCCTGTCCCTCCCTGCACCTGCCCGGCTGCAGAGGCTGGGGGAGCCAACAGAGCCTAAATACAATCCCAAAGCACACCTCTGAGATTCAGGGCCCCGGAGGCCCAGGCCCTGCCTCTCCTGGGGCAGCCAGGGACACCAAGGTCTTGGCCTCGGAGCACACAGCCTGAGGGTGGAATGTGGCCTGGTCACAGTGTTTGAGCACACACCAGGACATGACCCCGCTGCCCTCAGAAGCCTGCACGGAGGAAATGGGGCCCACGGCCTCCACCTGGCAGTGAGGAGGCTGGCCGGATGCATCACCCCATTGCTCAGATAGAGAAACTCAGGAGCACACAGGAAGACACAAAGCGGAGGGGGCGGTGTGTAGGAGAGGGAATTTCAGGACTCGCGGGACATCAGAGCATCCTGTGTATCGTCTGTGTCTCTCCCCTCCGGAGCTCTGCCATCGGGCCCAGATTGTCCCCTAGACCCCCTGCAACGGAGACTGTGGGGAAAGCAAGCAGGCCCCAGCCCCTCCCCTTGATGCCCATCTCAGAAGTCCTGCCTGCTGAGCGCCTGCTGGGGTTTTTTTGACAGATCTAGGGCACAGGCCCAGCGCACATAGGGCTCCAAGGACCCTCTACTGCAGTGGTGGGGGGAAGAGGGTGCAGACATGAGGGGGCAGGATCTCCAGGACTGTGCAGAGGAAGGACCCAAAGCAGATCCACCCTTGGGAGGGTGCTGGGTAGAGCCCGCCCCCCACCTGTGGGTGTGGCCCAAGGTCCCCAGCAACCCGGCCCTGCTGCCAGCCTTTCAGCTGGCTGGGGCCCCTGCCTGACCCGGACAAGGAACAGGAGCCATGAGTCAGGACCAGCCATGTAATTTGTGGGGCACTAGTGAAGAATGAAAAGGCAGGGCCCCTTGTTCAAACAGGTTGAATGTCAAGATGGCAATACTGGGGTATGACACACAGCACGACTCCCGGTGACTGTACAGGTCACACCCCCATGAAGCCACTTGCTGGGGGGTCGAGGGTGGGCAGGGAAGGCTGTGACTACATGGGCCCAGGGACAGAGAGTGGTGAGCGCAGCTGTCTGCCAGCCTTTTTTTTTTTTTTTAAGATTTTATCTATTTATTCATGAGAGAGAGAGAGACAGAGGCAGAGACACAGGCAGAGGGAGAAGCAGGCTCCATGCACCGGGAGCCCAATGTGGGACTCGATCCTGGGTCTCCAGGATCACACCCCAGGCCGAAGGCAGGCGCTAAACCACTGAGCCACCCAGGGGTCCCTGCCTGCCAGCCTTAAATACTGGCCTTGACCCTTGGGACTCTACCTCTCTGCGCCAGTTTCATCTGTAAATCTGATAGCCCCTTCTTCACTGGATTGTTGGAATTAAAGAAGTTACATACAAATGTAAAGAGCTGGCACAGAGTAACCACAATGTGGATGTTACTCATTTTTATTATTATAATTTTGTTGTTGTTGTTGCTGGCCACCATCCTAGTGACCGCTACATCACCTGCTACACGATGCACATGAAGAAGACTTTGGGGGTTACTGGAGGGCATGCCATATTATACGGATGAGACCAGGGTTCCCAACTCTGCTGTTAAGAAACCCAGGATGGGTGGCTCAGTGGTTGAGCATCTGCCTTTGGCTCAGGTCTGATCCCGGGATCAAGTCCCGCATTGGGCTCCTTGCAGGGAGCCTGCTTCTCTCTCTGCCTAGGTCTCTGCCTCTCTGTGACTCTCATGAATAAATAAATAAAATCTTAAAAAAAAAAAAAAAAAAAGAAAGATAGAAACCCAGGGTGGTGGCAAGTCTCAGTTTCTTCCCTGGTACAGGGAGGGGCTGGGCCATAGTCCTTCAGACTGACCCTGCAGAACTTCTGTTCAGCCTCATCTCTTCTCATCAGGGAAATGAAGAATTAGGGCTCTTCCTTCCTCTCACAGAACCAGGGTTTTCTTTCCTTCCATTTAGTCACCTAACCAACATCCATCCATCCATCTATCCACCCAATATCCATTGATTCATCCACCTGGCCATCCATCCAACATTCATCCATCCATCCACCCAATATCCATCTATCCATCCATCCATTCATCCATCCAATTCTATGCAAGTATCCATCCAACAACCATCCATCCATCCATCCAATTCTATGCAAGTATCAATCCATCCAACATCCATCCATCCATCCATCCATCCATCCAACATCCATCCAGTCATCCATTCACCCATCTACCCAACCTGCCTCTGATCCAAGAAAGAAATCAGTGCCAAGCAGAAAGGCCCCAGAACCTATCGGGAGTGGGCAGCAGAAGAGCCTCGGGTGGTCAATGATCATGGCCAATGGCATACACTTTACTTCTCTAAGACTGGCAGAAGGCAGGGCACTGACTGGGGAGAGGAACAAAAAAAGGGACCCAAGGATTGAGGTCAGGCCGACCTAAGCTTAATCAAATCACAGTTCTGCTTTTATGTCTGGTGACCTGACCCAGGTGACTTAACCTCCCACAGTCTCAGTTTCTTTGTCTGTAAAATGGGCCTTAAGAGCTGCCTCATTCAGGTTTTGTACAGAGTAAAAGAAAATGGGCACCAATAAACAAAGCCCGGGCATGTACTTCACCCACGCAGGGTGGATTACTTGCTCACGTCTTGTCTCTTACTGGTCAGTAACCTCATCTACCTGGTCGGGACCTGAGCCCCCCTGAGTGAGCTCTGAGGCCCCCAGAACCTCCAGGAGCCTTTCCAATTTCCTCAGAAGAGTCTCTGGGGCAAGGAGGAGTATGGATTTATCACCACCTAGGTCCCAAAGTGGACCTGAAAAAGCACAAGATAAACAGTGAGGACCTGCAGGGGCACCTGGCTGGCTCAGTTGTAGAGCATGCTACTCTCAGTCTCAGGGTCATGAGTTCAAGCCCATGATGGGCATGGAGCATGCTTTAAAGACAAACAAAAAAACAGGCCCTTGCATGCCCCGTGTGACTGCTCCCTCAGCATCCGCCAGACAGACCCCATTCCAGCACTGTGCGTCTGGGACACACCGCCTAACTGGTCCCAACCTCAGTTTCCCTAACACCTGACACATAATTGTCCCTTGATGAACAACTATGATCATTAGAAACGGGCAGACGGGACGTGGGGACTGTGGACTTGCACAAAGGACGTGATAGCAAAGGTGGCATGCCAAACGGGCCCTGGATGGTGCCTCCTTGGAACAGCAAGGTGTAGCCCAATAACACGTGGGTACAGAATGTGCACATGGGACCACACATGGATGTGAGGGCAAAGCCTAGAAGGGGCCACGGACAGGTGAGAGCCACCGCGTGGAGTCGGCGTGCTCTGAGCTGTGCATCTCAGGTGCCAGGGCGGGCAGGGGCACTCAGAGGGCCAAAGTTGGGCCTCAGTTTCAGGCTGCACATCGCCTTCGTCCTACCTGGTCTCTACCTGCCCAGGACACGAACGCTGCTGAGAATTACTACCTCAAGGGACATTCCCTGTGCCTCGGAGCTGACTCCTGGCATCAGGTGCTCCCCGGGCTCGCAGAGGTCACGGGGAGCAGTGGGTACGGCTGGGCGCACAGGCTGCCCCCCTCCTGCTGCCCCTCTCCTGGCCCGCCCATGCCGGCCAATGGCAGACTGTTCTGGAAGCGCTGCAATCCATTCTGCATGCTTAGAACCTAATCTTATGATACTCTAAGGGCTTTATTAATAGCCTATTAGTGGGTAATTCATGCATTTTGATGAGAAATCATCTAGTGGTAGTTTATGGGGGAGGAGGGTTGTGGGGGCAAGTAGGGGGCGTGGAGCGGGGGGTGTCACCTCCCATTCGCTTCCCAGCACCTGCCCAGGCGACAGCGACTCCACCAGGCCCCACTGCGGCCGTGTGTCTGCAGTGCCCCTCCTGACAACCCCGCCACTCATTAATCTTGATGAGTTTTCTGCTGAGTATTCTTCCAAGGCTTTCAAACCGTTCGCTAATTGCAATTAATCACTTACCGAAACAGATGTCAGGAACAATGGGACTGGGGAGGCTGCGGGCTTGATAAAGCTGTCAGGAGAGGGTGCGTGGGCGGCTGGGGGGCCCGGGGCCGACACCCTCGGGGCTCAGGGTGCCAGGGGACCCGCTCCTACCCTGGGCTCAGGGTGGGGAGGGAAGGCCAGGGGCAGATTCTGGGTCAGGGCCAAGTGTCGGAGGGGAGGCAGGAGGAAGACACCACACCCATCCCCGGAGGCCACTTTCCAGCTCTGATCTTCCCCAGAGCATCAGGCCAGGGGCCAGCAGGAGCCTGGATCAGAGAGGCAAGCTCTGCAAATGTGGCCTGCAGACGCCGTTGGGGTTTTGTGTGTTTTTCGCCCTGTGGTAACGTAAGAATTGTATATTCACATTAGTTGCCAACATTTAAAAATCAGATTTGACAGAAAAATCTGGACTTCTGGCTTCTCTTGAAAAAAACAAAGATTTTGCCATACACCATCTTGCAGCCACAATCAGCTGTGGCTGAGCAAGCTGCCCCCCCCGCCCCCCCCCCCCGTCCCCCATGGACTGGACCCAAAGTCCCCTCCACACCCACCCCAGGTGGCTTCTCACGCCCCTCCTCCTCCTCTCATTCCTGTCCATTCATTTGGCCACCCTGTGGGGCTAGACTGGCTACACCAGAGAGGCTTTGAGCATTAACACCCCAGGGACTCCTGCAATTCTGAGCTAAGCTCACAGGGTTTGAACATTCACTGGACATAGGAAATCTGTCCCTTGGTGGTGGTAGTGGGGGGAGGGGGCGGTTCAACCTTAGCTGCACAGGGGAACCTCTTTGGGGGCTTTTAAAAATCCTCATGCCCAGTGCCCTCTGAGGTCCTCAGAGTGGGATCTCCAAGCAGTGGCAACATCACCTAGGAGCTTGCTGGAAATGTGGATTCTCAGGCTCCATTCCAGACCCGCTGAGTCGGAGACTCTGGGGTTGGAGCCAGCAATCTGTGTCTGAAGGGGCCCCCAGGGGCATTCTGATGCACACTCAAGTATGAGAACCACTGTTCTGGATCTTGGCCTGCGGGGAGGTCCTGCAGGTGTATTCACACACACAAATGCCCTTAAGATGAATGCCCTCCATGCCACATCTCCAGGCCCAGATGGCACCCTGGACCAATCACGCCGGAATCTCTAGGGGTGACAGCCAGGTGTCCATATATTGTAAAGCTCCCCAGGTGACTGCTGCCTGGAGCCCAGGCTGAGATCCACTGTGCGCACAATGCTCACCAGCCATGCTTGCCCACCTCCTCCCTGGCCTGGCTTTCCAGGTACAGTGGAAGTACTGCAGTAGATTCCACCATCAAATCACCAGGCCTTCCTCCCTTGGCCACCCTCCTGCCCGGGTCCCTCCTGGAGCCCACTGAGCTGGTCCTGCCAAGCTGAGTAATCTCGGGCAGGTTGCTTGAGTCTCTGTGTGGGCTTTTCCCCTCATGTGAACTGGGATTACAACCATACAGGAGCCAGTCCCTGTGTTGAGACAATTATCACTGTTGATTATCAAGATTTGTGTTCCAAAATGCATGGTCTTATTGCTCTAAATACAGTGAGGGGTTAGACTTTATCCTTCACCGTACGTTTGTACTTGTTTTCTCATCTGCAAAACAGGGTTCATGCTCCACAGGTTGTGAAGATTCAGATCAGCACATGGTACTCTGAGTGCTTAGAAAGTGCTAGATATTGTTATGATCCTGCTGTCCAGTAGGCACAGAGCTGGGCTCAGGCTGAGCCCCTAATCTAGTCGTGGAGGAGACAGAACAATGAATGAGATCCACCAACATTCACTCACACTCCACAGCTCATACTGTGGACCTGCCCTGGTCAGGCAGCTGCCCTGGGTCAGGCCCCATTCACTGCCCTGGGAATAATGCCCTGAGCAGAACATGTCCCTGGTGGAGCAGACCGTCCACTAGGGAGACAGCTAATAAGTAAATATACACATCCGTGCATGTGTCAGCTATGATGCAGAGCTCTGGAGAAAAACAGAGGAGGTAAGGTAAATAGAGAGCCCGAGGGAGGAAGGGAGGGAAGGAGGGAGGGAGGGAGGGAGGTCTCACCAAAGCTGTACCAAAGCTGTGAAAGGAAGGGAGGCTAGGGATCACACAAATGCATGTGAGTGGGAAGGGTGTTCAGGGCAGCAGAAACAGCAAGTGCAAAGGCCCTGGGGCATGTCTAAGGCACAGGAAGGAGGCCAGTGTGCCTGGAGGAGAGCAAGCAAGGCAGAGTGTGGGAGGAGATGAGGATAGGGAGGCAATGGGGTTGAGGTTACAGGACAGATCACACTAGGCGGCGAGACCAAAGTAAGGACTCTGGCTTTGCCCCAGTGACATGTGAGTCACGGGCAGGTTCTGAGCAAGGACGGACATGTTGTACCCCATTATAGATTCCCACTTGTCACATGAAACAAGCTGCCCCCTGCCCACCCATTGCCACCAGAGCCCTACATGGATAAGTAAAGGGTCTTTGGCTCCTTGTGTCACAGCTTCCAGGAGAGATTGTTTCCCTTTCCTGGCCAAGCACCGCCTGGTCCCTCTGGGGCTTCCCCTGTGCTCTGGCTGTGCAGCACAGCTGCGTCATGTGCTGGCACGTGTGCTGTGGTGTGCACACACCTGTGACAGAATGTGATCATGGGCATCTGGCACTATGGGGCATTCTCTGAAGGTGTCCCAGACGCATGTTCTGGGCCGGAGTCGTGCGTTTTGGGAAGGTGTGTGTGTCCAGGGTGGCATCTCCATGTGTGTGGCTCTGTGTGTTTTGCTTACACGTATATTTTGCAGGAATGTGGGTACCCACAGATGTCTGCCGCTCCCTTGTGTGTTTGGAAGTTATGCAGCATATTGGGTGTATGTGTGTGCTCGGGTCTCTGTGTGTCTTGTGTGTGGATGTGGGCTTAGAGCTGTGGGTGTGCGACATATGGGCACAGAAACAAACATCAAGCCCATTCCTCTCATGAGGTCTTGGCTCACAGGCAGGGATGAGATGGGGTACACAGCCTCCTGGCTCCATTTCCCAGGTGAGCACACTGAGGCTCCAGTAGGATTCAAATCAAGATGTGTGGGACACAGCCTACATCTGCCTTGCTTTCCCCAGCCTCTACTTCAAGCACTTCTCACTAAAAGTCGAGGTTATTTGAGCCACCTGAAGTGGGCTAAGCAGGATGAGTTCAGTAACTTCCAGTGACCACACATACCTCAGGACAAGGAAGTATTTTTCTCTTGCTCATTCATCCTTCCAACCATCTATCCATCATCCATCCATCTGTCCTTCCAACCATCCATCCATCCATCCATTATACATCCATCCATCTGTCCTTCTAGCCATCCATCCATCCATCTGTCCTTCATCCATCCATCTGTCCTTCTAACCATCCATCCATTACCCATCCATCCATCCATCCATCCATTTCCCACAAATTCTTAGGGTGGTGACTGAAAGCATAGATTCTGGAGGAGGACTGTCTGAAGTCTGAGTCCTGGTCCTGCCAACTCTCCATGCCTCAGTTCCCCTATCTAGAAGTAGGTATGTATCTGTAAGATATTATCTATATGAGCCTGAGGAGGTAGCAGTACAGGAAGTTCAGATTCCTACTTGCCTCTTGCTGTGGATTCTTGACCAAGGTAAGTCATTTGACCTCTCAGCCTCAATCTCTCCATCTGAAATTCCGGAACCAAATTGCTCTGTCCTAGTAGTAAGAGGCCAGCGAGTTAAAACTGCCCAGCACAGCTTGACATGTGCTATGATTTTAGGAAGGTGGGAAGGGCAGGTGGCCTGGTGAGCCTCAGAGGGTGGGGTGGGGTGGCAGTGTCTCCCAGGTGTGCAACCTGCTGCTCAGCCCAGGGTTCCCAGGCAGACACTGTGCCCCTTTGCTGCCATGAGGTTTGCTCATGAGCTCACCACCCTGGTGGTTCTTGGTGCCAGCTTGTCTTCTCCGCACGCCCCCAGCACCAGCCCAGAAACACCTTTCCTCTGAGGTCTGGTTCCCAGCTCCATGGCTGCCTCCTGACCCTGGGCGGGTACTGCTTCCTGCAAGACCTACCTCTCTGTTACCTGTGTGTCCTCCCTCTGCTTTTTCAGTCCCCCGGCACCTGTTCCACCAATGCCCTGCATTAAGTTCTCCTTGTTGAAATACCTCACACGGTTTTTCCTCTCTGGCCCCTGGCTGAGATGGCACAGAACAGGCAGCTGTTCAACAGCTGTTGCCACGCAGGGACAGCCGGGGACACGGGCACCGCCAGGCCCCCACCCTGAGCGCCACAGGAGGGCTGCCGGGAGCACGGGGTGTGTGGCCGGGGTCCCCGGCCCGGCCCCTCTACCCCCCGGTGTTGCCACCCACCCGGCCCTCTGCCCGCCCTGCCATCTTCTGGGATGAAAGCCCCACCGCAGCTGCCTGTATGCGAGGCAGAGGCTCTGCTGCAGCCCGAGGAGGCCCTGACACATGTTAAAATAAATATTCTGCAAATATGATGTTCCATATGTATGACTTCGTGGGGTGATGATTTTCCTACTGATCGCTGTAAGTGACAGCTGTGCTAGGAACACGGGCTCGGGCGGCCCTCGCCGTGCCACGTGGCGGGGGGCGAGGGGGGCGCCGTGGCGCGGGAGCATCTGGCGACTCGGGACGCGCGGGGAGCCCGATGCCTGTCAGCGCTCAGTGCAGGCGCATTAGTGATTCCGAGGGACGGATGGAGCAGGTGTTCCCAAGCAGCCTGTTCGTGATAATTACTTTTAGATTGTTTTAAAGTATTTAAGCAAGATCCTGGAGGGCTGTGAGAGAAGGGAGAGGGACGGAAGCGGCGCGGCGGGGGGGTGCCCCAACACTGGAGGCCGGCCTCCGGCTTTGCAGAGGTAGGCGAGCACCAGACTGCATGACGCAGGTGGATCCCACTGGCTGGCGGGTCAACGTGTGGCTTGTACCAACTAGTCCAGCTGGACCAGTTGTTAAAATATTGACATACTCCCATCCTGTGGCCTGGACCCAAGCAAGCTGCTGCGGGAAGGCCTGGCCTCTCTCCAGGAAACCCCCATCCCTGGTGGGAGGCAGGCCTGTGGGTAAACAGGTAAACTATCTGGGAGAACAACCGTGACTCTGCATCTCGAGCCCTGACTTCCCACAGGAACACCTGGCCCTGGCCCCTGCGAGGTGCGATGGGGTGGGGAGGGGGGCAGGGGGATGTCTCCTCTCTGTCCTGTCGCTGAGAACATACAGGGGAACATAAGTCTTCCCTGAATGAATGACTGATTAAGTGAACGAATGAATGTGCGAATGGGTGAACCGGGCTTGTCGTTACCAGGGAGACAAGAGCTGCCTTTCTGGCTCCTTCAAGAGACCCCAGAATGTTCTCCATCTGAATAAGCAACAGCTCCAAAGAGCATGCTGGTGTCTGGACTCAGAGCACTGAGGCGTGGGGGCTCTGGCCTCCCTAGGGCCTCTGCCTGGACAGCAATTAGGCAGGATGCTCCACCTCCGGGGATGTCCTCAGGCCGGCCCCCCTGTGAGGGCGGCGGATGCTCAAAGCACCCCTCTTCGAGAAATCCGATGATGAGGGGCAGCAGGGCCTCCCCTGTGAGCTGGGCCAGGAAGCAGGCCCCCGGGGAGAGCTCCGCATGCAGGAGGAAGGGCTGGAGAAGGTTGGGGGTGGCCCAGAGGAGTGACATGGAGGCGCACGCTCTCCAGCAGGTGCAGTGGCTTGGCGGGGGGTAGATGCCGCCTCTCCCCTCCCAGCACCCTGTCCCCTGCCCTCATTTACTTTCTCCTTCGTTCCAAGCCCTCTCAACCCCTGGCCTGTCCAGGGCACAGCAGTGCCCCATCAGCGTGTGCGAGGCCGGGCCCCCCTGGGCTGACGGGATGGTGACCAGCGCAGGTGGGGCTCTGCCTGGGGGTGATCTCAGGAGTTCTCCCGGGGTCCTAAGGGACAGCTCCAGGAACAGCGGCCCAGGCCTGGAACCCCAGGTCAGGGTGGGGCCGGCTGGGCATCCCACGGGGGGCTTGACTCCAGCGCCTGGCCTCTGGGAGCAGGCACCCGGGAAGGCAAAGGCCTGGCTGCAGCTGCTCACCGCGGGGCTGGAAATGGCTCCCGAGCCTGTCTGGGACCTTTGTCCCTTTCTGCAGAGAGGGGTCCCTCTGGCCATTTCCAGCCCAGAAGGTGAGGGGACACCTTCGCTTCTCAGGCACAGATCAGATGATTCCGATTCTGGTTCCTGGGGAACTGACTCTGCCCCCTTGCCCTCTGCAATGTTTGCCCAGGCAGTGCCTGGGGCCAGTGGCACCTGAATGCCCTCCTCAGGCAGGGATCAGAGGGCCAGGGGCTGGGAGCAGTGGTGTTTACAACTGCTATTTAAAATCCAGGCAAGTTCAATATTAGCTCTGGGGTTTGTGCAATCTGTTGCCAAGATAAAGCAGCCGGGTAGGAGAGCAGGGTGCCCTGCCCTGCCCCGCTGGAGCCCGGAGTGGCCAGGCCTGGTTAATGAGCAGCCAGTGGGCTCCAGCAGCTGCTCCTCCGATGCCTGTCTGTCAGGGTCCACCGAGTCCAATCCTAGGGGAGCAGTGCTCCATCCACGGGGGAACCCGAAAGGCTCTTTCCCACTCCACTCAGCAAAGAGACCCAAGTCCTGAGCAGCAGGATGACCTGCCAACGCACTGGATGACCTGCCCCAGCTCCTCCACAGCCCCACCCACCCTCCAGCCTGGAATGCACCCCAAGCGCATGCCTACCTCAGGGCCTTTGCACCTATAGTGCCCCCTGCCTCCTCACCCGCTTCAGGCCATAATGTCATATCCTGCGACATCAGCCCTACCTGCCTCTTTCCTATCCTCTCCTGGCTTCACTATTTTCAAAGATCTGATCACCCCCTGCCTGTGTCATGTATGACTGTGTGCACATGTTTATTTTCTATTCATCCCCCTTTGAGGGCAAAATCCTTATCTGCCCTTTTTAAGATTTTATTCTTTTGGCCAGAGCAGCACTGGGCACAGAATGGCTGTTCAATAAATATTTGTGCCATGGGTCCGGACTCCCAGCCCAGTGCTCCTCCCGCCTCTCCTTCCTCATTGCTTCCCACCAGGCCTCCCCCACCTGCTGGGCCTCCCTGGGAGCAAGCTGACATCCTTCATTTAGTGGCTTGGTGGGGGCGCCCCAGCCTCTTCCCCACAGAGCCTCTTACTGTCAGTGCTGCCGGGAGCTGAGCGCAGGAGGAGCCTGACAGTCACCCCCGCGGATTTCATCTTTTATTCATGCTGATAATGTAAACGGGATTGTGTCTGGAGCAAAGTCACTTAACCCATTAGAAGAAGCTGCTGCTGCATCACAGCCCCGGATGGGGGTGGCGGGGGCCGCGGTGGGTGAGCCTGGGGGGACCATGGGATGCCCGGGTCCACAGATGGGTCCAGACCCAGCTTCCCATACTGGTTCGTCCCTGTAACCAGGAACGGTCAGCTCTGTGCCTTTCCCAGAAGAGTGTCCCCTAGAGGTGTTCAGCAGGGATGAGAAAAATGCCGGCCTCGTGGGGGTGCGGTGGGGTTTGAGGGTGGGAGGGGTAGAGCAGGATGTCACCCAGGGGAGCCCTCAATGAATAACATGGTTCTTTGAGGAAGAAAGCCCTTGAGTCAGGGCACTCGAGGGCACCCCGGGGGGAACTCAGAGAAACTACCAAGCACAGAGATACAGCTAGCCTCTGCCTCCAGCTCTGGAGAAGCAGACAGTATAAAGAGTGATACACTGCAGCAGTCACCCTTTGCACACGCCCACATGTGTGTGCGCACACACATAAGCAGATTGAACCCACACACACACATAAGCAGCCTGAACCTGTTCACAAGGACAGCTCTGCAGAAAGAGCAGCAGAGAGTTCAGGAAACCTGCCTTCCCAGTTAGGAGCAGCCCAGCTGCCTTGAATGACTCAGTGACCAGCTAGCTGGGGGCTGCTGTGTGACCCAGCTCTCCACCCCACTACCTCTGAGACCTGGGCCTGTGAGCTTCCTTGGGCCTTGGGGCCATCAGCCATACGGTGGGGAGATCACACACCCCAGAGCAGAGGCTGCCACAGACAAGAATTAAATGAGATGGGATGGAGGGAACATTGCCCGGCTGGTGGATTGGGAACCTCAGGCAATGCCCCCATCTCTGGGCCTCAGCTTGCTTACTCCTCGTTGAGTGACAGGGGAGTCAATGCCTTATTTGCTGTGCTCCTTTGTGGGGTACATCATCCAGAGCTGGGTGAGACAGGGCACTGGGGTGACCTGTGGAGAACAGGCACCTGGTGGATGCCCTGGGCCCCCATCCTCCCTAGCCTCCCATGGTCTGGGGCCAAAGCCAGAGAGAGCCCTCAGATGCCCCATCCTGGACCCAGAAGGCTGGGGGACCCACAAGGGGGCCCCTGCCTGCACCCCCACCTGCCCGGTTCTCCTTGCAGAGTTTATTTCACAAATGCTTCCCTGCACTCACTGCCTGCTGGGTGTGCTCTAAACACTACACGTGTTAAGTGTAAGCCTCCCGACGACCCTTGAGTAGGCACTGTTATTCTTTGCTTGACAGAACAGGAAACTGAGGCCGAGCGGGTCAGGAGACATGTCCGGCATGGCAGGGCAGGAGGCGCAGAGGGTCTCACACGGCGGGCACACAGGGGCAGCCGCTGGACCTGCGTGGCGCCCCCTTGTGGAGGCTCAGGACACTGCCGCTCAAGGATGCTCCCCATGCTCTCTGGGGGATCCTGGAGGTGAGCCTACCCACCCCCCCAGGACAACTGGAAGCCACCTACCCTGAACCGCTGGTAGCGCACAGGTGAGCATCATTAGCTCCCAGGCTTGGCGAGGCCGGGTGATGGGCAGGCACCCCCATGGCCGGTTCGGCCAGCCGCAGTCAGCCAGAGCGGGTGGGACGCAGAGGGCACGCAGGCCCACGTGGGGCCAGAGAACACAGGTGCAGCGTGGCAGCCTTGGGACAATCTGGGATCATGGCACTGGGGCATGTGCTCTCTCTGCTCCCTTTGAGGTGAAGTGCGGGGGAGGATGAAACAAGGGGAGAATCAGAAGCCGCCTGGCCCCATGCGTTTCCTGCGGCTGTCCTAACAACGTGCCATAAACCGGGTGACTTACACAACCAGAGGTGCATTCTCCCACAGTCTGGGGGCCACAAGTCCAAGATCAAAGCATTGGCAGGGCCACTCCCTCTAAAGGCTCTAGAAGGATCCTTCCTGCTTCTTCCAGCTCTGAGGGCTGCCTGCACCCTTGGCCACTTTGCAAGGCCTTCTTATAGGGACGCTTGGGTTGGGTTGAAGGCTTTATACCAGTTCAGTATGACCCATCTTAACCAACTATATCTGCAAAGACGCTATTTCCAAACAAAGTTCTGAGGTTCTGGTCCAGGAGCATCACTGGGCACTTCACAGGCCTATGACAACTGCCAGCAGAAGGAACGATCAAAGAGTCCCAGCTGGGTCTCCCAGCAGTTCTCAGCCCTGGCTGCATGTTCCCATCACTTGGGGGCTCTCAAAACTGCCCCTGCGCAATCCCCACACAGATCTCTTCTATCAGGATTTCTGGGGTGGGGCCTGGGCATCAGGGAGGGGGGTGTTAGCATCCCCCAGGTGGTGTCAGCAGGCATTCAAGGCTGAGGAGCCTACACCATAGGCAAGGGAAACACAGTCCCTTCCTAAACCCTTGACTGCCACTCTAGAGGGGGTCTCCTTTTTTTTTTTTTTTTTTTTTTAACTTTTATTTATTTATGATAGGCACACAGTGAGAGAGAGAGAGGCAGAGACACAGGCAGAGGGAGAAGCAGGCTCCATGCACCGGGAGCCCGACGTGGGATTCGATCCCAGGTCTCCAGGACCGCGCCCTGGGCCAAAGGCAGGCGCCAAACCGCTGCGCCACCCAGGGATCCCTAGAGGGGGTCTCCTGATGTGGTCCACTGCACCCTCCATGGTGAGAGCCGGCCCCAGGGCAAGGCCCGTGCACCCTCGCTGCTGGCCCTGCACGGACCAGGGTCAGCACACCCCAGGCCTCGGTGCCCCCAGATCACCCCTCACTCCCAGGTGCCTCCACCAGGCTCCCAGCCTCATGCACCATCTGTGTGCTAAGGACACCCACATTCAGAGCTCCAGACTCAAATGCCAACTGCCAGTTGGATCTCCCCTTGGAGTCTAGCGGCATCTCTTAACAAGGCCAGGACGGGGTTCCTCTCCTTCTCCCAAAACCATTCCTTGGCAATGCTGTCCTTCCAGTGGCTCAAATCAAAACCTCCATGGTCTTTTCTTCCCTCCATCCCTGGTGTCCCCGTCCGACCTGCCAGCAAATTCTGAAATGCGGCCCAAATTCTGAAATTCCAAATGTAGCCCAAATCTGATCCTCCTCTCCAAAGCCATTGCCCTGGTGCTTCAAGCCACCACGTTGTGCTCTGCTTGCTGCAGCAATGACCCCACTGCTGTCCTTGCGTACCTCAGTCTATTCTTCCCAACAGTGCCAGGGCACCCTGGGTCAAGGGCCTGGAAGGAGCGGCGAAGGGGCTGTCCATCCTTTCAGGTCTGCACCACATCCTCCCTGGTGCCCGTCCCCAGCATCCCACAGACAGTGGGGGCTTGTCTGTGCTGGCAGTTTCAAGCAGTCAGAATGGGCTTCCTGGAGGAGGTGGGGCTTGTGCTAAGTGCCCATCTGGATGGGCGGCCAAGAGGGACACTGGGCAAAAGGATGGAGTTGAGAGGACCAGCGTCTGGGAGAGGCAGTGAGCAAGCTGTGTGGAGCCGTTGGTCAGGGGCAGCCTGGCATAGCCCCAGGGCCCTGAGCCTGCAGCTTCCATCCCGTCACACCACCTCTACGTGTTTGCTGTCAACCTGCTTCACGCAGCCCAGCAGATTCCTGCCCGACCCATTTCCAGCAGTCCTGCCTCACTCACCCTGGCTTTTTCTGGTCCCAGTGATTCTGCAGCCCCACCCAGACCCGCTGAGTCAGAAAGGCTGGAGTGGGGCTGGGCAACACAGATTTTAACACACCCTCCAGGGACTGCTGACGATGCGGGCATTTGAGAACCCAAACTAGCCTTGTGGAACCCCTGAATATCGGGACCCGGAGCCCCATCCATCCCGCTGGACTCGGGTCCAGCCTTCTAAGAATGCCACCTGAGAGTAGGGCTGCAGGTGGCCTCGGCACAGGGGGACCTGTGCTGACAAACTCACAGAGACAGACTGAGCCAGCACTGAGGGTGGGAATCGTGTGGCCATCCTCACACACCTGTGCCAGCCCTCCCAGAACCACAGGAGCCCAGAGCCCAAGAAGTCAGAAACCCAGCACTTCGACCCTGGCCTTTTGTAGGTGAAGACACAGAGGCAAGTCAAAGTCATGGAGGTGTCAAGCGGCTGAGCTTCATCTTGAACTCAGGTCTTCAGATACTACGTGCAGCCGCCCCACAGGAGACCTCACTGGCTGACCCAAGACACAGTTTTGGTTTCACCACAGCTGGGGGCATGGGTGCTAATCGGGTGGGTGGAAGCCAGGGGTGCTGCTTGACATCTGCTTGACATCCTACAGCGCCCAGGACAGCTCTCACAGAGCACGGCTCAGCCCAAATGGTCAATAGCAGCAGGATTGAGAAGCCCTGGGCTAGAGCAAGTTCTGGGGCCTCCAGGCCGGTCCAGGACCAGGAAACCAGGGATCCATCAAAGCTCGGGTGCCAGCAGCCCTCAAATACCCGCCAAACGCCTTTCCAGGAAGCCCACAGGCTGCTGGAATGAATGTCCAGAAAGGTTCTGAGGAGCATCCTGCAGGTGAGCAAGGTAACATACATCACGGCCATCAACCCAGGATCCCTCTGGAGAGCAAGTGGACATGTGCCCTCCTGGCCCAGCAGCTGAGCGAGCCCTCCCTCCTGGAGGGAGCCAAGCTGAAAGCAGAGCCCAGACTTCCACCCACTCAGAGGTGAGTCAGCCGCCCCTGCTCCCTCCACACCGTCACACCGTTCGCTCCCACGTGGGGTCTGAGCAGAAAAAAAACCCCACGGAGCAGAATTACACATTCAACCTTGAGAAATTAGGCGGCCCCTCCCGGTGCCGGGCTCTGAGCCCCCTCCCTCCATCCGCCGGCAAGCCCCGGTTGCAAGAGCGGTTCATATTTAATAACGCAATTTATATTCCACTCTCAACATAAACTATTGTAAAGGCGCTCTAATGTAAAAATACATCTGGCTTGTCAATAGTTTATCTTCTGGATCTGCATCTAAATCCCTGGGCCTTTCTGACTTATGGCTGCACCACTGTCTAATGAATAAAAAGGTGCAAATTATAGGCCCGGCTTTAATGCTCATCATAAAATTAGACGGTAGTTGCAAAAGCTGCATTCTCCTGCCCACAGTGCAGCGGTGGTGAGCCATAAATAAAGTGTATTTAATGTATCCCAGGGCTGTGCAAACCCAGGAAACAGTGTGTTATTGCTCGGCCTTCGATGGGTCCGCCACAAGTTCAATGAAGTGATAACGGATCCATCATGTGAATTTATGTTAACTGTCTCCTCGCAAAGCCATGGCCTCAACACTGTAAATAGCCTACAATCCTTCTAGCAGGCCCGCCTGCCAATAAAACTGTCACTGCCAGGCTGGCAGCAAGCATCTCAGGACAAGGGAGCAAACCGATAAGTTCTGGAGGCCAACGCGGGCCTCGCCTCCCACTCTCCCTGGCGCTCCTGCGGGTTCAGAGGTGGCAAAGGGAATGAATCTTCTTTCAAACAGCAGATCCCAATGACAGGGGGTCGACGGAGGCCGCCTGCCGGGGAGGGGTTTGCTCAGGGCCGGGGTTGGCCTTCTGCCTCCGCGTGGGGCGGGCACCTGCTGGCTCCAGCCTGGGTTCGTGACGCAGCCATTCACGTGTCCATCTGCTCACGTTGCTACCTTATTTGGCAGTCCCTGTGTTCTGGGTCCTGGGTGGCCCCGAGGACATTTCACCTTCTCTTCGGGGCACCGATGGTTGGAGAGATAAGATCCCCACGTATGACAATTAAGCTGCGCTGATGTGTCTGCATATCTGATTGACAACAATTTCTCTCTGCACTGAAGCCCCGTGGCACCGAGCCCTCAGCCCTCACACACCGCTGCTGCTCTCACCGCCACGGTGAGGCCCAGGGAGAGTTTTGCAAAGCCCTTCTGTGAATGGGCTAAGACTTTTCCCCACGGTACAAAACACGACGGAAAATACCAGAGCCCGTGGAGCATTGTTTCAGGGGCCCATCCGTGCACACGGGGCCTGAGTCCTGATATAAAGCATAAAAGCCACATGGTGGGCTGCAGAACCTAAAAGTCTGAGAAACAGGGGCGGCTGGGTGGCTCAGTCCCTGGTATCAGCATCCCACTCTTGGTATCAGCTCAAGTGGTGATCTCAGGGTCATGAGATTGAGCCCTGCATAGGGCACTGTGCTCAGCAAGGAATCTGCTTGAGATTCTCTCTCCCCCCCTGTTCTTCCCCTGACTCGTGCGCACATCATCTCTCTCTAAAATAACATAAATACATAAAATCTTAAAAAAAAAAAAAGTTTGAGAAACACTTGACTGTCCCAGTTGTTTGGCAATAAAGGGTCTGTTCTCACTGCGTAAGTCCCATAAACGGGCCCCTCCCTGCCCTGTATCTGGTCTGACGTCTCACCCCTGGAACAGTGGTCTCAAACATGAGGGTGGGCCAGGGAGCACGCATACCCTCCACCGTATTCTGGTATCTGAATCCTTTCTGAATTGCTCTTCTGGGGTCAGTTTTATAGGGCCCGCGGCCTGTGAGAACAGCAGCACATGTACCTCATGTGTAAGTACACATCTTTTGGAAGTGTGTGTGAAAAGCGATTGTGCAGACATGGGCTCGAGGAAGTTTGGGGCCCGCAGGGACCCAAGGGGCACCATTGACCTGGCACCAGATGTTGTTAATGCTAACAATTAAAGATAGCGGTCCAAACTCAACCGGAAGAGTGGGCTGCTGTCCTTGGGAATGATAGCTGGGGAAGTGGTGACATCAATCTTCCTGTCTTTATTTTTTTGAAAAGATTTTATTTATTTATTCATGAGAGACACACAGAGAGAGGCAGAGACATAGGCAAGGGGAGAAACAGGCTCCCTGTGGGGAGCCTGATGTGGGACTCGATCCCAGGACCCTGGGGTCATGACCCGAGCTGAAGGCAGATGCTCAACCGCTGAACCACCCAGGCATCCCAATCTTCGTGCCTTTAGCAACATCCCATCTGAGGGCCCAGGGATACCCTTGCTCCTCCACGGGAGAAGCCCTTGGAGCTGCTCACATCCCCATTTCCCCAACCCCCAAGAGACACCTTGTTTCCCATACCCTGGCTATCTTGAGCATGATCTGTTTCAGGACACACGAGTCCTGTGGTCTCCCTGCCTCAACTTCCCTCTGTGGAGGGCTGGGAAGACTAGGGCTCCTGCCTAGGGTGGAGCAGCAAGCGTTCCTGCGGTGTTTGCTACCGTGCAGATCCCAGGCCTGAACCTGCACTCCAGGGGCCAGGGCAAGGGTCCAGCTACCCGCTGAAGCATGACAGCCTCTAAGTGTCACACTGGGTTGGCAGCGTGCATGGAAACACAAGGGCTTTCAAACAGGAACAAGCACTTTGACCCACGGGTCAACCAGGAAGCAACAGGGCTGTTCCCTGTGGGTTCCTGGCAGCAGCAGCAGCATGGAACCTTCCAGAAGCCGGGACTTCTGTGAGCAGAAACTTGACTTCATACACGTAGGTCAAAGGTTCGGCTTTGTAACCTGCATCTGAACAAATGCCAGGACTGGCTTCATGAGCGTGTGGCCAGAGCAGTCACACAGGGCTGAATACAGGCCCCAAAGATGTCCCTGTCCAAGGCCCTGGAACTTAGAATATGTTACCACACAGAGGAAAAAAAAAAAAGGAGTCTGCAGGTATGATGAAGTTAAGGCTATGAATTAGGGGGATTAGCTTGGATCATCCAAAATGCAATCACATGCATCCTTTTAAGAGGGAGGCAGCGGGAGCTCTGACACACACGGGAGAAGACCATGCAGAGCAGAGCAGAGGCTGGAAGATGCTGGCCTGGAAGGCTGGGGTCGGGGGGGTGGGGCACGAGCTGAGCCACGCTGGTCCCATCCGAGGCTGCAAGAGGCCGGGAACGGGTACCCCAGGGCCCCGGAGGAGCAGGGCCTGCCCACACTTTGGTTTCAGCCCAGTGACACGGAATTTGGCCTTCTGGCCTCCTAAACTGTATGAATAAACATCCCTTGTGTTGTGCCATCCCTGGGATTACACTATGGACTTTGTGATGGCTTGTTGCGGCCACCCCAGGACTCGAACACAGGCCTGCGTCCCACCCACGAATATAGGCTCTGTACTCACCCCTGATCACTTTGTCTGTGAACTGGTGACTTGTGAGTGGGCTCTGAAGCGACAACGGCAGGTACTGGAGTGGGGACTTGAAGCCTTGGCCCAGCAGGGGCCCCACTCCCACGGCTGCCCTCCCTGCCCCCAGCACAGCAGCCAGGCTGTGGATGGTGGGGGGAGGCTGTCATCACCTCCCCCCATGGTCCTCCTTACCCACCGCCACCCAGGCACTGGGCACATCCTGGGGCTGTGGCCCACCCTCAGGAGTGGCCCTCCTGCCGTGGCTTGGGTGGCAGGTACGTGGGAAGGGTGGATGGGCTTTCATTTTGCACCTGGACCCAGTAATGGTGGAGCTGGCCCTGCTGACCAGAGCGCCAGGCAGGCCAGTGGGGTGGCATCCTCACAAGCATCCTGGCACTCTACCCTGGGCCAGCCCCCTAGAAAGCTCCTGGATCTGCAAGGGCACCGGGTCTGCCCAGCTGTGCTTCTCACTTCACGGCAGGCAGAGCCCAGGCAGGGCTAGGGGCACAGCGGAGACATCTCAGGGAACTGGGATGACCCCCTGCCCTGCCCTGCAACCAGTTCCTGAACACCCCTACCTACAGAGACCAAGGGTAAGCCTCCCAACCTCACTCCATGCAACCTGTGCCTTACAGAACCACCCCCCTATATCCTCGATGAGCCTCTGGCTGGTGTCTCTGAGGGAACACTGCCAAATTCATCCCCCCCACCTCCCGAAAGCTCGCAAGACACACAGATTAACACTGCAAAGTTAACTGGCTGGAGGACCCTCTGTTCTCTTAACACTCTTCGTTGGGGCAGCTTTGCCAGGCCTGCCCCCTGGGGTTCAGGCCTCTTCAGCGGGTGCTGGACCTAGGGACTGGTCTCTAGTGAACAGAGCATAGAAACTGAACTAGGACATCTCTGCCCAGATTGGTTTATGGAGGCAGCAACTTCCCTCTCCTGCTGGCACAAGCTCTCCTGCCTTCCTGGCTTGCTCACTTCCACAAAGCAGGTTGCTGTGTCCTGGGCTGCCACATGGGAGAGGGCCATGTGGCAAGGAACCAAGGGAGGCCTCTAGCCAACATCCAGCAAGGGACTGAGGCCCTTGGTCCAACAGCCCATGAGGAACTGAATCCTGCCAATGAATGCAGGAGGGAACTGGTGAGGGGTCCTTCAGATGAGCCTGCAGCCCCGGCTGACACCTGGGCTTGTAAGGGTCCTGGGGCAGGAGATTCTGCTAAGCTGCACCAGATTCCTGACCTACGGAGGAGCTCGGAGCCACTACATTTTGGTGTAATTTGTTACGCAGCAATAGCTAGCTGCTGTACCCAGCTAGACAGTCCCAGTGGCATCTACTTTGGAAACCACTGTCCTGCAGTTTTGCAGCTCAAGCTCCCATCTCTAGCATCTACTCCGAGCATGGCCACCCCACTGGCTCATGCTCACTTGTGAGGCTGCCCCTTTGCTCTGTGAACCAGGCTCACTCCTTCCAGGTCTACCTGAGCCTCCCCTGCATGGCTGGCTTCCCTGACCAACTCCATCCACCAAGGTCTCTGCACCCCTGGGCCCCTCATCTCTGGGCTCTGCTTGGGAAATACCACGGTCCTGAAAGCCAGCTGCACTGGGATGGGTAACCTCAACCCACTCAATGCCAGTAGGGCACCTAGTATGTTCTGGGCGCTGGGCTTACAGGTAAATGGCATACAGCTCTTGCCCTCTCTGGGCCAGGGCTTCTCAGGTTGGGGACTGGAGGACGCGTGGGGAAACGGTTGCCCCACAATGTGTCCAGGCTCTAGTTCTGAGAACCCTGGTGTGTGGCACTCCCCATTGTCCCCAGGTGAGCTCTGTGTGGATGTGACTGCCCCCAGATGCAGGCCCCAAGTGCCCCAGAAATGCAAGAATATGCTCAGATTAATTACATTTAGGCTGCCTTACGAGCGGCGAGCACAAAGTTTAAAAATTCTGGGGGAGCACTGGTGGAACCTGGAATGAGAAACTCCACTCTGATAGCAGGGTGACTGCCAGTCTGCCCCAGCAACATGTGCAAAGTGCTGAAGTGTCAGATAGGCGTCAAGGACTGGGCAGGGGAGGTGCTCGGGCGGGATTTGGTGTCTGTGAACATGAAGAGTGGGGCACCCCACCCCAGGGATCGTCCATCCCCTGAACTGTCAGCAGCTGCTATTCCCAAAGCCCAACTGGACCCGTGGCCTGACGGTTTGAGGACAAAGGGACTGGAAATGGGATAAATCTCCCAGGAGGCACGCCTTGCCCTCGATGCTGTGTGCGGAGCCTTGTGTACACAGAAGGTGCTCCATAAACAGCTGGTGAGCAGAGCCTCTTGCACGCTCTGCAACCCCTCACGCAGCACGCAGCCTCTGGGGGTCCCCACCTGGGTAGATCCCTCCCACCACCTTGTGGCCACAGCTGTGGCTTCCTGCCCCTGGACTGGCTATGCTCTTTCCCAGGAGGACCTGCGTGCTACCCAGGTAGATGGCCACCTGCCTCTGGGCCAGCTGGTCTCCCTGCTGCCTGTGTTTGGGGGAGGTGCCCTAAAGAAGGTCACTATGTACCCCTCTGAGGTCAGCAAACCAAACTGCACTCCCCTCCAGCTGGGGCCGCAGGATCTCTGAATCCCCACCCCACCCAGTGGCCCACCTGCCCCATCCCGTCCTGATGGTCCCAAGGACTCTCTAATAATAGCAATACTAAATCCTCGTGGCCAATTCTGCTCCATTTCTATAAATAATGTAGAATCTTTTTATTTACTGACAGGTTGTAAAAGTATCAGGGAGAGTAATGTGAAATCAGGAGCTGCTGAATAATGCATGACATCCGGCTCAGTCCCTCTCCTGCCTGGGCGGGGTCCCCACTGGCTTCCTCTTCTCCCCCCCCCCCCCCCCCCCCCCCCCGCCCACCACTGTGCCCACCTGGTGGGGGTCAGAAAGCCAGCTCTTTGGGTCCTGGGCACCATCTGCTCTCCATTCACACTCCACAGTTTGGAATCCACACGGAGATCTTAGGAGGGAGGTGTCTCTGGGGCTACAGGGGGTGCAGGGGCCCTGGATTTGCACTCTTGCTAATTTGGATATTCAAATCAGGCCTCAGGTCCAGCTGCCTCCTCTTGCAAACAGATATTTGCATGGTTTGAACCAGGTTGGCTGAGTCTCCTTGTAAGTGGGCACGCAGATGCACACACGCACACACAAGATACACAACCATACAGCTACAATCATGCAGATGCATAGATACATACAGACACACAGTCACACACACATAGATACAGACACAGATATATACAACCACAAATATACAGCCACAGTCACACAAGACATATGACCCCATATAGAGACACACACACATATATACAATCACACGATCCACATAACCACCCACATATAAACGTAACACACAGAGACACACTCACATAGACACACAGATATACACAATCTCACACACATACACAGACACAATCCTTGTTTTTCCATATCTTTGATGATGAAACCTCAGCAGAGTGGGGAGGGCTAGAGCAATGTCTGGTGTAAATATTCTATTTTTTTCCTGACTTTTGAAGAATTAGCATTAATTATTCAAGGTGCTGGCTTGGTTATGCTGTTGCTAACTGCCAGTGGCTCAATGTGGCCATTACCCGAGACCCCTGCAGAAAGCTGCCTGGGTTCGCTTTGGTCCTGCTCAGGGCCTGCTGCCTGCAGTGGTTTGACCTTACAGGTTCCGGGCCCACGCACAGTGTGTGCTGCTCCCGGGCAAAGCCCTCTGGAGCCCAGCCGCGAGCTGGGCCTGTCAGTCCAGGGTCTGCCCCTGGCCAGCAGTGATCTTTCAGCAATCAGCAGAATGGGATTCGGGAGGGAAGAGTGCTTGCTACCTGCAGGGCCCATTCTAGGAGCTTTGTGCATATTCCTTGTTTGTTCTTCCCTGAACTCACTGGAATATGTGCACCCCATAAGAGCAGGGGGTCGGTCTGTCACCCAGGCCTGGGCAGTGTTCAGCACCTAGCTGGTGCTCAGTAAATATGTGCCAACTAACAAACTTGGTACTGTATACTTTGTAAGTGAGGAAACTGAGGCAGGAGAACTAGGGAAACCAATAAGGCTTATCCAGGGGCCTGTGGGGCTTGGGGAGAGGGAAACTCTGAGTCGGGTACAGCCATGGTGACTACGCCTTCCTCCTGGGCCAGGTGGGGTGCAGGAGCGGTTGCATTATTCTATAATCTTTATAAATGCATCAACCATTTCACTGAGCCATGGGGCAGGCTCTGCAGCGCCTGGGGACCAAACCCCCCTGGGAAGCACACCTTTCCAGAGGGCGTGTGCCCCGGCTAAGGTGGCTGGCAGCTGCACAGGGCTTGGGGCTGGGGAGATCTCACAGGGCCTTGGAACGGGGCGGATCCCTGGGAGCATGAGGGCCCAAAGCTGAGGCTGATGCCACTCCGGAGTGTCCCAACCGTGCTGCACACGCATGTCCGTGCACACCGGTGTGCACGCTTGCACACCCATACATGCACACACAGCACTTAACTGCACCGCACACTCATACCACACATGTGCACCCATCTACGTACATCTACATACGCACGTATTTACATATGGCAGGCACCACACACACAAACACTTGTGCACACAGCACACACACGAATCACACATGGCACACATCCATACAACACTCATCACACACAAGTCTATACGCACACTCTCACACAGTCCACACACATCTAAACGTACCTGCACACACACGCACACACTGAGCAGGACCAAGTGACGAGGGAGGGATGATGTTCCCTGGACAGGAATCCCATCAGGCTGAGCAGTTTGGTTCTCCCTCTTTGCTACCACCCCAGACTTGCAGGAATCTGAAATGGGTCCCGTAATCCTAGCCTACTCTCCCATTTTACACCTGGGGACACTGAGGTCCATGTTACCTTGATCTATGCTCGCCACAGCCTTTGGTGGCAGGTATGTCCCCACTCTATACACAAGGATGGGGATGCCATGACTTCCTCAAAGACAGCCAGCAGTGGAGCTGAGATTGAACCCAGCCTGGACACCTCCAAGCCCCTGCCTCCTGACCTGGGAGGGAGTGGGTTCTCATGTCCCTGCCTGGCTTCTTGTGCTGACCAAGAATGACATTACTAACACTCTCACCCCATGTACCTGCAGGCACTTCAGCTTCTCACGTGCGTTAACCCGTGTAACCCTCATCACCATCCATGGGAGTCAGGATTATGGTCATGCCCATTTTGCAGATGAGCACCGAAGTGCAGAGAGGCAACGTCAATTATTGGGGTATGAACCTCAGAGACCTGGCTCTGGTGCACCCCAGAATGCCGAGAAGCTCTCTGTGAGCTTCTTGCCTGGGTGGCATGTGGAATCACCCAGAAGCTTTGAACATACATCATGGCCTGGAATCTCCCACCAGTTGCTTCTGAATTAATTGGTCTGTGGGGTGGATGGAGCCCCGGGCCTTGGGATTTTGTAAAGGGGACTGTAAGTGAGGGGGGGGCAGCTCTCGGGGCTCATTTGGCTTATTGGGCTTTTAAAGCCTCACGCCTCCTTCTGTGAGGGCTGGGGGAGGGTCCCAGGGGGGAAATGCCTGAATATAAATCATACCTGCAGGAGGGGCTCCCTTCCCGTGTCATTTCAATCCCACAGCACAAGGCCAGCAGCTCCCCAGGGAAGCTGGGGGCGAAGACGCCCAAGGTGTGAAGCTGACGGGTGTCCTTGAGTGGGGCCAGATGGCTGCTCGGCCGGCAGGTGGTGCCGCCCGCGCTGCCAGAAGCTCTGGGGAGGCCCAGGGGCTGAGTCAGAAACCTAGGCTCCCTGCCCAGAAGGTGACTTTGGAACCTCGTGAATTCGGACGTGACAGCTCCAGAAGCTGGGAGGAGGGCTCGGTCTCCAGAATTAGTCCCTCCACGAGCCGGGACACGGGGACCACGTGCTCTGGGCAGGGACGAAGTAAGGAGATACTAACACCAGGCACCTGGCCGTGGGGTGGGAGTGGACAGCACAACAGGGGGCAAGTGCCAAGCGCGCACATGCACGTATGTATGTGGGTGTGTGTGTCTGTGTCTGTGCAGGGCTGGGACTGTGGGCCAGCAAGCCTTGCTGTGTGGCTCTGGGTCCAGCACTCTCCCTCTCTGAGCTGCTATCTAGTTCCCCATCTGGGAAGAGGGGGCCATGGGGCCAGAGAGGGTACTGGAGTCCCTGACTGACTGGAGGCAAAAGCAAGCCTCCCTCCTCCCTACCCCGGGGCCCAGGACTCACAGGGGACAGGGACCAAGGAAGGTCCGGGGTGCTGGCTCCTCTGCTCCCCCCCAACTCCATACTTCCTCGGCAACCCCCTCAGCCAGCGGGTCCCCTCCAGATCACTTGCTCCCATTCTCCCTCCCTCCTGCTGCCATCTGAGTTTCTCTGCCTCTGGGGTCACAGGTGGCCGCCCGTGGTCAGGCTCCCCAGTGCCAAAGCATTCCAGGTGTGGCTTCCCAGGATGGCCCCTACCTCCAGTGCCCACTGGGCCTGTGACCCCTCCCAAGAGGCCCCTAGACGGTCACCCCGAGCCCCCTGGGAGACATCGGAAATGGCCTGGTCGCCCCGGACCGCACACAGCCTCCCCCTCCCCAGTGGGGGGAGCCGAGGGAGCCGCCAGGGCCCTGGGCCAACTGGTTTCCTCAGCTGGCGCCTGGCGGTGGGCAGCCGGCCCCTGGCAGCGGCCGCAGGCTCCCGCATGCAGCTGGAAGTGGGGGCCACGGGGCGACGGGAAGGGAGCTGGCAGGGCCGGCAGCAAATCTGCTCCGGGCTGGGGTTCAGGCCGGGGCCTGTCTGCCCTGGGGCTCGAGGCCCATTATTTCCTGCCTCTTAAAACAAGATCTACCCGCCCACTCCCCCCCCCCACCGCAGCCCGAGCCTGCGCAGAAAAGCTGGGGGTGGCTATGGGGGGGGGGAGGCTGGGAGCAGAGGGATGCCGCTGTGTACATCCCACCGTCCTCTCTGGGGATCGGGGATCCGGGATCGGAGGGGCCTCCAGGCCACAAGTGAGCTGTGAGTGAGCAGGACCCGCGGAGCTGGGTGTGGGAGGCTGGGTCTCAGCGGGTGCTCTCAACAGCCCTATTAATATCTGAGAGAACATTCCAGAGAAAGGAGGAGGAAAAACCCCGGAGTATCTCAGAGCTCAGTGGCCACAAGGAGCTCCAGGCTCCAGGCGCCAGGCGGAGGTCCTGGGTCCGGTCTGGGGCGACCCCAAGTCCTGCGGGACTCCCCAAGACAACCCTCTGCAGGGCCTGTGTGCTTGCGGTTTTCCTCTCTCTCCCGATCTATTCTGGGCTCGCTGTGCTCGGGGCCAGCCTGGGAAAGGGGCTGAGGCCCGGGGAGGGCGGCGGGCAGCCAGGAGGAAGCCGGGAGCAGGCAGGCAGCGGATGATTTAGGAGCTGTTCTGGGCAGGCCCCTGGAGAGTGTGGGCAGGGGAGGGCGGAGGTACAGATGGAAGGAGCATTTATTAAGGGTGAGCCGAGAGATGCAAAGGGTTTTCTTGGGAGCCCTGGTGAGAACGGAGGCCTGGAGCCGCTGCGGTGAGGGCTGGGCATGGCGCGCGGCCAGGAGCCCGAGCCGCAGACCTGGGCACCGGCCACTGGGAGGGTGTCTCCGGCTGGTGCACACGCCAGCCTGTGTCCGGCCCGGCCAGGCCCCGCCGGCTTGGAGACACCCCTCTGCATTCCTGCTCCACCCTTGGGCAGATGGGGCTCCCTCACTGGCCTCATGCTTTTTGTCCACCTGTGAACTGGGGAGACTCATGGGGCCTTTCCCACACGGAAGAGCCTGGCGCACAGTAGGGATGTTCTCATCTTAATTTCTTCCTTTCTTTCCTTTGTAACATGCTCTGCAGTCCACACTGCCCTGAAGCCCTGGCTGCCCAGGCCTCAATTCTTCTGGTCCATTCCATTCTCAGACCAGGGGTTCAGAGCAATGAACTCTCAGCCTGGCGTGCACGGCCTGTCCCAACTTGACCCAGGTCCTCCATCCTGCTCATCTCCCACCTTGTTGCCATGGCTATGCCCCAAACTCCCAGCCTCCCTTCTACAATGTACCTGAGCCTCTGCCTTCCCGACACGCTCACCCTCCCCAACTGAGAACGCCCAGCTGATTCCCCCATATGTCTTTTGAGGCCCAATTCAAGTGCCACCTCCTCCAGTAAGCCTTCTAGGGATGTTCCAGCCTTCTCTTGGTTGAGTTTCCAGAGTACTCAGCTTGGGCCCACGCTGAGCCCAGAAACTGTATGTTGGCAGAACTAGGGGCAGCACGGAGGCTATTCCTGGTACCCAGGGAAGGCTGGCTTTCTGGAGGCAGTGGGAAACAGGATGGGAAAGGTTTACATTGCTATAGGAAAACAGATGCTCTAGGGAAAGATGAGGGAATTTCCACTGAAGCTAAGACAGATGAGCTAATACTGCACCCCCCTCGGGGACTTTCAGAGGGGAAGAGGACACCTGGCTGCTGGCAGGGCCTGGAACGTTGAGGTGAACCCACAGAGTGGGGAGGAGCATAAGGGCTGTCCTGGACAAAACAGCAGCCCCACAAAAAGCTGGCAGTGGGGACGGTCCCAAGGGCAGACCCCCACCCCCCAGAACTGTTAACCCAAGGACCCACAAAACATTGGTTTAAAGGTGAAGCTCAAAGCCCACCTGTCCTCTTCATGTTAACAAGACAAAAGCAAGCCCCCAGCTTCCATGATTATTTGAGAATTCCCCTCTACACCCATCAAATTAGAGCAGTGTCCATCGGGGCCGCAGGGGCTCCGACAGGTATTAAACTTTAATGAGCACTAATGGCTTTGCCCTACTTTGTGAGTGCCGGGCCTACATTTATGAACATTTAATTTCTCAGGCCTTGACCTCCTTTCTTCCCTCTCCTGCCCACCCTCAGAGAAGTTTGTGAGCCTTCCTGGACCACCTGACAGCCAGCTTCCTGTGCCAGGTGACTCGGCATCCTCCTGGGGAGAGAAGCAAAACTCAACAATTAAAACCCCCGAGTCAGCAGCCAGCAGACAGGACTGTCAGCCTGATGCAAGGGATGGCAGTACGTCATTAATTCCTTTGCTTCAGGTAGATTAGCAGAAGTGTCAGGAAGGTCCACGCTGCCTGCACCGTGACCTGAGGTCCCCCATGGGGACCAAGGGCTGGGGGTGCTGACCAGGGATGAAGGGGCCCAGGACTGGCGGCCGAGCCCCTGCTGCCCCCTGGCGGCGATGAGACCCACTGACCCGGGGAGGGTTGAGGGTAGGGGTGGGGGTCTGCAAAGCCCTCGGCTCAGGCCCAGTCAAGAGGCTGGGGGAGCTGCCTGGTTTTGGATGAGAACCCCTAAAACGACTGGAGCCCTGGAGTTGGCAACTATCTCATGGGACAGCCCTCGCGGGACTGTGAATCAGCCACAGCCTGAAGAACAGCTGTTCCAGAAGTTTCCAGACCTGTCTCAGGCAGCGACAGGTGGCCCTCTGGGGTCATCTCTGCAAAATGAGGTAAATGCCATCCAGCAGCCTCAGTAGCCCTTCAGCTCCAGAATGGAGTCCATTCCAGCAGCATATACAAACACCTACTATGTGCCAGGTACTGCACAGGCCTGAGTGACATCAGACGTAACCGCTAGCAAGATTCAAGGGGGGGATGCATCAATCACAGACATCAGGTCACTCGGCCTCCAGCCCAGGGAGACTAGGACCACTGCCTCCCCTCTGGCCCTCTGCAGCCAGGGGCCCTCAGACGCAGCTGAAGTGAACTCATTCTTTCCCTCCTGGGTGACGTGCCTCAGTCTCTCCAGGAGGCAGCTGGCCTGTCAGAAGCAGTGACCGCAGGCCCCATGCGCAGCCTGCAGCAGCAGCAGCAGCAGCAGCAGCAGCATCTGCTGGGCTCTGATCCTCCTCCCACTGACCAGACTTCAAAAGGAGTCCTTTCAGTCCTGTCAAAAGGAGAAGGCTGAGCCTAAGGAGGCAAGGCTCTGGCCCAGCCACACCAGGATTCAGCTGCTTTTGTCTGGGTGGACGGAAAGGTGTCCTTGTGAGGGGCTCTCAGCCTGGCCAGGGTCAGCCAGCCTGAACCCCATCTCCCGTGCTGGCCTCAGGCTCCGTCCCCAGGAGATGTGCTGGCTCCCAGAAGCCATGCTCCCTAAAGGTTAACAGGACGATCACCTGGCTGGGATCCAGCTCCTTCTACCACTTCCTGGCTGTGCTATCTGGCAGGGCCTCAGTCTTCTCACCTGTGAACTGGGGATCCTAACAAGGTTGCCACATAAAATACAGAGTGCCCGCTGAAATTTAAATCTCAGATAAACTGTGAATAATTAAAAAACACAACAGCCTGGGGTGCCTGGGTGGCTCCATCGGTGAAGCGTCTGTCTGCCTTTGGCTCGGGTCATGATCCCTGGGTCCTGGGATCAAGTCCCACATTAGGCTCCCTGCTTAGTGGGGAGTTTGCTTCTCCCTCTGCCCTTCCCCCTGCATGTGCTTTCTCTCTCTCTCTCAAGTAAATGAATAAAAAATTGTAAAAAAAAAAATAACACTCTGTAAGATACAATTCCCGTACAATACAATTCACTCCTTTAAAAGTGTGCCATTCCATGGTTTTTGGTCTACTCACAGAGCCAAGCAACTATCACCACAGTCCATTCTAGAATATACTCCTCACCCCAGCAAGAAACCCCACACCTGCCAGCTGTCAGTCTCCATTGCCCCTCCCCCTCCCCAGGCAAAGAATAATTTCTAGTATGAGTATATCCCAAATATTACATGGGATATACTCATACAAAAACACACTTGTTTATCTGATGTTAAAATATAACTGGGCTCCTGTTTTGTTTTTCTTTCTAAGTCTGACAACCCTTAGCCCCTGGGGCCTGCTGTGGGCATTAAATAGTTAACTGCCTCAGTTACTCATGGCGGGGTTGTTTTGTTATGTTTACTATTTTATAGTCTTTTTTTTTTTTTAAGATTTTACTTATTTATTCATGACACAGAGAGAGTGAGGCAGAGACATAGGCAGAGAGAGAAGCAGGCTCCATGCAGGGAGCCTGACGCGGAACTTGATCCTGGGTCTCCAGGATCACACCTTGAGCCAAAGGCAGATGCTCAACCGCTGAGCCACCCAGGCGTCCCCACTTTTACAGTCTTAATTTGAGATGCCCCAGAAGCAGAACCTGAGTCAAGGATTTAGGTGCTAGGCATTTATTTGTGGGCAGACTGCAGGAAGCGAGGAATTGAAGCCATGAGATGGAGAAGGGAGGAGAGCCATCAAGGGGTCACCTTGAGTGGGCCTGCTGGCGACCCTGGGATGGACATACACGGTGGGGTCTTTATCTACCACCTTTCCTTCTTGGGTGGGAGTGGTTCCTAGGGGTGTGAACCCCATACCCAGAGTAGGGGCATAGCCAGCTAACAGCTTGGAGCAGAGAGATCCGGAAGCAATAGTATTCTACAGACTTCTCTGTGGGTGAGCTCTAGGCCAGGCCGAGCAGATGCTGGCAGGGCCCAATGGCAACCTGCCACAGTGACTGGGGCCATCGTACTGGGGTGAATATTGTCCCCTCAAATTCATGTCCACCTGCAAACTGTGAGTGCCACTTCAGATAGAAAAAGGGTCTTTGCAGATGTAGTTAAGAGGAGGTCACAGTGGGGCGCCTGGGTGGCTCAGTCAGTGAAACGTGTGCCTTTAGCTCAGGTCATGATCCTGGGGTCCTGGGATCGAGTCCCATGTCGGGCTCCCTGCCCAGCGAGGAGCCTTCTTCTCCCTCTCCCTCTGCCATTACCCCCACTTTGTGCTCTATCTCACTGCCAAATAAATAAATAAATAAATAAAATCTTTTTTTTTTTTTTTTTTTTTAAAAAAGGTCACAATGGACCAGGGAGGGCCCTGGCCTAAGGCTTGCTGTCCATACAAGAGGGGTACGTGGTCAGAGACGCATGCACAGGGAAGGTGGCCGTGGGAGGGAGACGGGGGGACTGAAGGGATGTGGCCACACGCTGGGGGCCACCCAGGATGGCTGCACACACCAGAAGCTGGAAGAGAGAAGGAAGGATCCACCCGAGAGCCTTCAGAGGGAGCACAGCCCTGCCCATACCTGGATCTCGGACCGCTGCCTGGGGGGACTGGGAGGGGATCGGCCACCCCGGCCACCCCAGCGTGTGGCCTTCTGTTGTGGCAGCCCCAGGACACTCACACAGCAAGTCACTACCTCTGTGCTGACAAGGGAGGAAGACGCCCGTCTCCTGGGGTGGCAGGTGCAAAACGCAGCCCTGGACCCGGGCACGCGGCACAGCGCCCGGGGGCTGCCCTGCCTGTTTCTGTCGAGGCCGCTGCTGGAGCGTGCTGGGCTGACAGCCTGGGGGGGGAGAGCGCTGACAGCATCAAGCCATGTAAGCGCCTCCCCCCAGGCGGCGGGCGCCCTCGTTCCATCGGCTCCGGGGCGCCGGCGGTGGGGTGCGGAGGCGCCGTCATAAGGGCCCGGCTCTCGGATCCCCGCGGTGCCCGCCCGCCACCCGGCCCCGCCCGCGGCCCCGGTGCTGCCAGCGCCACGCGTCTCGAGTGCAGACACGAAATGTAATGTCATAACATTCCCGGTCCCATAACCTTTGCTTCAGGAGACAGCTCCGGCTGTCAGAGGAGCCTGGAGGTAAATATTTCAGCGGCGGAGGGGAGCCCAGCGCGGGGAGCTTGACGGGCTGCTCCCCAGGGCGGGCAGGAGGGGACAGGCGCCTCCGGGGAGCGCCCGCGTCAACCTCCACCCGTTTAAAATATACGCACAGTAAATCCAAGGCAAGTGCGAGGGAGAGGCTAAAGCCTGGATAAAATATGAGCAGATATAAAGCCCGACACCTTTATTGTTCTGAAATGTCTTCCAATAAGTTATGGGACCGCGGCTTGACCCTAACCTATCATATTGTTATACGGCGGGACAAGGAGCTGCTCGCGGAATTTGGGCTCTGCGGTTGGGGGCCTCGGTGCCCTTGCCAGGCTGTCCCCCGCCCGGGCATGGGTG
Source organism: Canis aureus (assembly GCF_053574225.1). Taxonomy (NCBI): domain Eukaryota; kingdom Metazoa; phylum Chordata; class Mammalia; order Carnivora; family Canidae; genus Canis; species Canis aureus. The sequence continues at coordinate 21,769,504 of NC_135613.1, read as the reverse complement.
CCTCCACTTTGTGCAGAGCTGACCCTGACATCCCCGCCTGAAGACAGAGAGCCTGTCTCGTCTCCGTCTCCTGCTGAGCACGTGCCCTTGGTCACCTGGATGACCGTGTCTGTGGCCTCATAAAACTACAGGCACTGTGTATTTACTGAGCACCTACGATGTGCCAGCGACGGCCGGGGATTCTAGGGACACAGTTTAGAAGCACAAGCACGAACACAGGCGCGTCCTGGTGCATCCTGGGCACAGCTGCCGGGGCCTGTCCCCTGTCCCTGTGGTCATCCTGTCCCATCTGTGGAAGACAGGCAAAGCCCCTGACCCTGTAGGGTCCTTGTGAGACTGCGGGCCCCAGTCCACACAAAGTGCCAAGCTCAGGCCTCCCCACCACGCAGCTACTTGCGATGGTGCCCCTCTCTGGGCCTCAGTGTGCTCCTCTGTAACATGGGGACAGCACCTCTCCGCAGGGCGGTGAGGACTCCGCGGTTGGCACAGGACGGGGCAGGGGGTTTCAGCAGGAAGGGCTCCATGACTGTCCTGGATTATTATTATTTACGCAGAAGAGGAGATCCTGGAGGCTCAGCCAGCACAGTAGGGCCGCCTCGTGCCGGGTTTAGGGTCTGCAGGAGAGTAACCCACAGTGGGTGGGGTGCAGGGAGAAAAGCAGACACGTGGCCACGTGAAGGGACCCGAAACAGTCAGGTTTCACACCACCTGCATGCACACCCATGCGAAGGCACGTGACCCCCACCCCCACACACCCTGAGGTGACCCCGGCAGCTTCCGAGCCAGGCTCTGCTCCATTGCACGCTTCAGAAGAGGCAAGGCAAGCCTGAACTGCTGCCTGGCGGGCCCGCTCCTCTCCCCAGCACCTGGCTGGAAGGCCTCGGGGGCTGCGTGCCTGGTCCCCATCAGCAACAGCGACTGCGAGGTTCAGAGAGGACCCCAGGTGACAGCGCCTTCCTCCACCCCCGAGGTCCCCTGAAGGTGTTTCGTCTGACTCACCTTCTCGCACCTGTCATAACCCAACCACCTCCCGCTGTCTCTCATCACTGGTCAGAACCGGCTCAGGGAAAGGAAAGCAGCCCAACGTCGCCTGCCTTCTCTTCTCTTTCTTCCTTCCGTCCCCCCATCCATCCACCCTTAAAACTTCCTGCCTTCCTTCTTCCTCTGTCCACCCATTCATCCTTCTGCTCACCCATGCGTGCAGCCAGTGTTTACTGAGCACCTACAATGCACCAGGTACGACCCCATGTTCTGGGGAGACACCAGTGAACAGAAGGGATGGACAGGCTCTCACAGTAACTACGTCTAGCTAAGGGAGATAGATTTTTTTAATAAAAAAAAGTGGAAATCAGGGTGCTCAGTGGTTGAGGGCCTGCCTTCAGTTCAGAGTGTGATCCCGGGTCCTGGGATAGAGTCCCACCTCGGGTTCCCTGAAGAGAGCCTGCTTCTCCCTCTGCCTACGTCTCTGCCTCTGTGTGTGTCTCTCATGAATGAATAAATTAAATAAATAAATAAATAAATAAATAAATAAATAAATAAAATCTTAAAAAATAAAAAAAGAGGAAATCAATGAAGGAGAGAATTTGAGGTCATTTAGTGCCTAGTATGAGGAAGAAAGCAAATCAAGGTGGTTAACAGAGTGAGTCTGTGAAGAAGGCAATCTAGGAGGGCCTCTTGGAAGAGGTGACAGTTGAGCTAAAGCCTGAAGGGCAGAGGGAACCAGTCATGCAAATTTCCAGGGAAAGGGAATTCCAGGCCCCTTCCAAATGCAAATGCCCCTCAGCAGGAGGAGGAGAGATGGGGCCACAGTTAGGTCAGAGCCGATGGGGTGGGGCATGGAGGACGGTGGGAAGGGGCCCAGATACCGGGAGGGGCCAAGTCTGGGGAAATCCCCTGCTGTAGGAATCAGGTAGGGCCTGGAGGCTGGGCCCCAGGTGCTGGGGGGTAGTGCACACCCTCCTCAGGCCTGGACCAGGAAGCCACTGAAGGACCACAGTGGTCAGACAATGTGGCGTCCTCTGGCACTGCTCCCTGTGGTCTTCGGGTGCTTCCAGGGCACCCCATACTCAAACTGGCAAGAACTCCGGGGAGCTGGCACAGGAGGGCCTTGTGTGTGATGCTGGGTGGCCCTCGTGGGCCCCAGAAGCTTCTGCACCTTGGTTTCCCCACACAGAAGCCCTGTCACTGCAGGGCTGCATGGAGGAGTATCTGGCTCTCATCTAGGCCTATGACCAGGAGCCTGTCCCTCCTGCCTCCCCAGTGCAGTCCTACTCGGCACAAATGCCCGCCCTGGCCCTGGGCCCAGCTCACCCGGACACTCCACCCCCGGTTCTAATTGGTCCTGAGGAGCCATGGTCCCAGAGCCATGGACCCTCCCGAAGTCCACCCAGCTGAGGTGTGAGTTCCAGGAATATTGCTCTGGCCCCTTCTTCTTCCCCAACACACCACTGGGGTAGAATCTGTTAACGAGAACTGCAGAGGAAGGTTCTAGAAGGAGCATCCCAGGAGGGTGGCATGGGGTGGGGGAGCTAATCCTTCCTGGACACTGAGCTCTGTGAGGCCTCCCTTCCAAGGCTTTTCATGAATCAGAGTGTTCAATAATCCCCTCATCACCATTTTATAGATTGAGAAACTGAGGCCCAGAGAGGGTAAGAACACAGCTGGGATCCAAGCCTGTGCTGTGAGCCTCTGACAATACCGATAATATCAGGCCTCAGTTCCAGAGCGCTGGGTACCTGGTGCTGTGGGGAGCACACCACACGACAACCCCTCTTATCATCACAAAACCCTGGTGACTGTCCCCCTTTACATGTGGGGGAACTGATGCAAAAGAGGGTTAAGGGGAAGGTAGTGAGGTAGGATTCCAAGCAGGCAGGACGGGGCTTCTGCATCCCCAGAATCAGCTGCCCCTACTGGTTTGGGGCAGGAGGGCTGTACGTGTGGGGGCCTGGGGCATCTGCTGCCTTGCCCTGCTCTGCCCTGCTCTGCTCTGCTCTGCAGGCCACGCTGCTGAGCTCGGGGGCGAGGGTGCACGTGAAGGATCCCACCCGAGACAGCGGTGGGCTGTCTTCAAGCAGGGTGGGAGGTGGGAGGTGGGGGTGGGCTCCGAGCAGACACCTGTCAATCCTGCCACGATACAGACGCCTGACTAAGGGGCAGCTGTCACCCAGGCACCAGGGACCCCAGACAGGCCTCACTCCGGGGCCAGGAGTTCACCCCCGCGGTTAGGAAGAGGAATCATCCCCCGGCAGCCCCCCAGCCCATGGCACCATGGGGCACGAGCCAACCCTCAAAGGGTCCCACGGCCCTCGGCCACCCCCACCAGTTCAGGACCACGGCGGGCCCCGTCTGGAGCCGGAGCCGGAGCCAGAGCCGGAGCCGTTCTGGCCCGGGGGTCACCAGCGGTCATTCTTAATGGCTCGGCTCTCCTGTCCAGCCCTGTCTCCACAAGGGAGTGATCTATGACCCCATTACCGCCGAGGCCTCTGAAGGGCTCCAGGATGGATTACCGGCTGCCTCGAGAGAGCGGGGAGGCAAAATCACACGCAGGTGAAAAATGAACTTCATCAGACTCCCCGGGTCTCATTACCATCCATCAGCAGCCAGCCCGACCCTGGGGTGGGGGGGCGCACACCCCCCTGCTCCGCCCGAGCGCCACCTAAGCTCTGCTCTCAGCTTCGCCTCCTGCCTCGCTCCCCAGGGACCCTGAGACGAAGCCAGTTGCCAGGGGGCGGGAGGCAGGCGTCTCCCACCGGCCGTGCCCTGTGTGGCTGTGAGTCCCTGTCCGGGCGTCGGGGCCGTGGACGCTGACAGCCGGGGCCAGGCCGTGAGACCCGGTGGACCTGCTTCCCGCCCTGCTCCTGGCCTCCTGCCCAGACAAACAGCCTCTGGCTGGCGGCCCTGCCCCAAACACCTGCTGACGTTCCCCTGCTCGGCCGGGCCCGTGGGGAGCAAACGGGGGCTTGTCTCCCATTTGGCGAGAAGGGGCTTGTCTCCCATTTGGCAGAGGCACCCAAGGGTTCGGGGCAGGCGGCCGGGAGCCAGAGACCTTTACGAGAGGAAGCAGTTCTGGAGACGTCTGGCCGCGCCCGGCGGGGTGGGGGCAGGTGCCCAGCAGGCTAACCTAGCCTCGCAGCGACTCCGAGCAGCCAGGAGTACGGCAGGCCCGCTCCGAAGGCCGATTGCCCACCTCCCCTGGTCACTGGCCAAAGAACCCCCGCCCTGGCGCAGAAAAATAAAACTTGGACCCTCCCGGGTCCCACCCCTGAAGGACCAGTTTCCAGTCACTCTACTCCTCTTCTGTCTTGCGTCCTCTCTGGAGGACCTGAGCTTTGTTAGCCAGAGCCCATCGCGATCCCCGAGGATGAAGCCTGTCAGGCATCCAGAACATTCCACCCCACATGCCTGGCTGTGAGCTCGTGGCCCTTCTGTGGCTGAGCAACTGGCCGCACAGGTCCCAGCTTATGCAAGCAAAGGGGAGACCCAGGGATGAGGGACGGGTACCCGAAATCTTTTTCCCATGATGATATTCCAGGCGGCTCTTCAATGTCTACTCTGTGCAGGCTGATTCCTCACGTGATCTTGGTGAGGCTACAGGATTGGGGCTAGAGGAGGTTCCGTTTCATAGGTGCGGGCATGACAGTTCAGAGAGGTCGAGAGAGTGGTCTGAGATCACACAGCAAATCAACGGCAGCGTTGGGAGGGAAGCCAGCGCCCCTGTGTCGTCTCAGCTACACGGCAGGGGTCGTGAGAGGTTCTCCAAGCTGAGCCTGGCCCTTGCGGGATGAAGACTGTGCTTCCACGCCACCATCCTCACGGTGTGTGTGTGTGGGGGGTCTCAGCCAGCGTGGGGCATGTTCCTTTCCTCTCATAGGGGGCTCCAGGGCTCTGGATCAGGGGGCCTGGGCTGGCTGGTCCTCCCTGGCACATCCCTACCCTCTCTGAGCCTGTCCCTGCCTGTGAAGGGAGGCGATAGAGACAGTCTCTGTAGGGTGTGAGTTCTAGGAGGGTCACTGGTGAAACTGCTTTGGAAGAGGCAGCTCCCGGATCCAGAGGGATTGTCGGTGTTAATCGGATTCTGAGGGGAGAACCCATCAGAATCTGAGCCAGAGTTGGGGGTGACAGCCACGGCCTGCAGGGAACGGCCAAGGACACAGTCCTATGGCCTAGAGACCAACCGTCCTCTCTGGCCCCAGGCTCTGCAGGGAGGAGGCAGGCACATAGGGCCCTCCCAGCCCCAGTGACTTCCTGCTCTTGGCCAGGGGAGTTGGGGGGTGGGGGGTGGGTGTCGTCTTGTTGGAGGCAGGGAGGGTCCTTTTAATGGAAGACCTTTCTTATTCCAAGCCCTACCCTCGAGACCCCGCTGCTGTCTCCTCCTGGCTTCTGTCCGCCCAGGCAGCCAGACACCCACGAAGCATGAATAGTCGATTGTGGGCAGCGTCTGAGCAAACCTGCAGTCACCCAGGCTAGCCTGAGAGGAGTGTGTGTGTCAGAGAGCGGCGCCTATGAGAGTGTGTGTGTGTGTGTGTGTGTGTGTGTGTGCATGCGAGAGGACGTGCCCTTGTGCAGGGAGGCTCTGCAGGTCCACACCAGGCCCACAAGACTACGGTACGGCGCCTAGTGACAGCCCCTGGCTGGATGGTGGGAAGGAGGCCTCGCTTGGGGGATTCCTGGTCTTTTCCAGAAGCATCTGACCTCCTCTGCATCTGCACTTACAAACAGGACACCCCCGTGCCCTGCTGCCGTCCTTCCTGGTCACCCTGAACTCATGGCCGGGGCCACGTGATCTGAATGCCCGGAAGACAGAGGGGTCACTGTGTGTCCTCTCAGACACAAGTGCTCACAGTGGAGGCCTCACAGCTGATCAGCCTCATGTGGGGAGTAAACCCTGTCCTCAGAATCCAGGACAACAAGGGGTTGGCTCCTGTCCTGCTCTGGCCAGGGCTTGTGGGTAAAGGAAGGGCCCAGGGCGCCAAGATAAGGCTGGACTCAGGGTGATCAGGGAGGGAGCAACAGGCGGGGAGATAAGCCACGGGAGCCCTGTGCCCCCCAGGCCCCATGGCGGTGTGTGGCTGGGAGATAACCACATTTCGGGGGCGGGCCCCAAGCAGGGCCGAGGCTTCATGATTGATGTGCACTGGACAAGCCGCCTGCCGGCCCAGAGGGGAGGGACAGTGGAAAGCTGGGGCTCCGTGGAAATCCAGCAGCCCGGGAGAGAGGAGCTGGCTGAGAGCCCACGCTGCTGTTGTCTGTTCCTGGGCCTCTGGAGGACTCTTTCAGGCACCCCAGCTAGCCCTGCACAAGGCATGACCCCCAGGTCAGCGAGGTGCTCCCAGACACTGAGAGGGACCCATGCCCAGCTTGTTCTGAACAGACATGTCTCTCTACAAACAGAAACGCTGGCCTCTGGACACCTGGGTGGCTCAGTGGTTGAGCATCTGCCTTCCACTCAGGGTGTGATCCGGGGGGCCTGGGATGGAGTCCCACATCAGGCTCCCCACAGGGAGCCTGCTTCTCCCTCTGTCTATGTCTCTCTCTCTCTGTCTTTCATGAATAAATAAATAAAATCTTAGAAAAAGAAAAAGAAGGAGAAGAAGAAGAAACGCTGGCCTCAGGTTTACCCAACAGCCTCCGGAAGGGTGGTTAGCACAAGCAGGCCCTCCTGGGCCCGGCCTGTGTGTTCCGAGCGCTGAGAAGTGGTCACCACCCCAAGCTGCCGGCGAGATGCTGGCCTCCGTTTCACATTAGTGGCCCCTGCCGAGTTGTGGCTGCCTCGTTCACATCCTGTCCGACTGCCAAGCCTCAACTTCCTTGTCTGCGACACGGGGCTAACAGTATCTACCTCTCAGGGATGTCATGAATATTAAATTAGCACCCAGTAAGAGCTCCATACATGTTTATGAAGTCAAATTAAGTTAACGGCATGACCTCGCGGATTCTCCTCCTAAGAAGTCCTCCTGGGACTTCAGCACTGAAAACAGGTGCTGGAAGTCAAACCTGCGCATGAATATTCACAATAGCCAGGAGGTGGAGGTGACGCAAACACCCAATAGCGACAGAATGAACACGCAGTATGTGGGCCGTCCACACATGGAATATTACTCAGTCATGAAAAGAGGTGGGAGTACTGGCTACCCACGGGTGAACCTCGACACCTACTAGGTGAAGGAGGCCCTTCACAGGCAGATGCCACCTCCGTGAAAGGTCCAGAAAGCACAGAGCCATGGAGACGCAAAGCAGGGTCGTGGTTGCCAGGGAAGAGAGGGGCAGATGCCAGCTAACCGGTAAGGGGGCTACCGCTTGGGGGCATAAAAAGTTTTATTCATTCACTCATTCATTCATTCATTCATTCATTCATTCATTCATTCATTCATTCATGAGAGACACAGAGAGAGGTAGAGACACAGGCAGGGAGAGAAGCAGGCTCCATGCAGGGAGCCCGACGCAGGACTCGAACCCCGGTCCCCAGGATCAGGCCCTGGGCTGAAGGCGGCGCTAAACCGCTGAGCCACCCAGGCTGCCCGTGAAAACAGTTTTGAACTGGACAGAGCGGGTGGCGGCATGACATTGTGCGTGTACTAGAAGCTACTGAATCGCTTACTATAAAATGGTTAGTCTGTGTTATGTAAATTTTGTCTCAATACGAAAAGTTGAAAGGAACGGTGGACATGCACTGCAAAGACTTTGCCAGACAAGTCGCGGGTTCCTGCACCCCCTTCTGGTAATGTACGGGTCCCCCAACAAGCTGCAAAACACGGAGAAGGGGTCTTCCCCACCTGGGCTGAACGGCACTTGTGGTAAGGGAGCAGGAGAGGGCTGCTTTCTGAGCTGGGTGATGGGTCAGGGGCTGAGGACACGGATCCCCTCGTGAGTATTAATTGAATCTAATTAGATCCGGGCGGGGCGCCCGGGGGGCTCAGTCAGTTGAGCGTCTGCCTTCAGCTCAGGTCATGATCGCAGGTCCTGGGATCGAGCCCCGTGTCAGGCTCTCTGCCCAGCAGGGAGTCTGCTTGCTTCTCCCTCTCCCTCTGCCTGCCGCTCCTCCCTGCTTGCACTCTCTCTCAAATAAATAAAATCTAAAAAAAAAAAAAATTAGATCCACGGCCACAGTAAATGAAGCCAATTTGTTAACTGTGTTTATGTCAGGATTTCAAATCGCTACCATGTAACACAGAGCACAGACCAAATGTCCAAGATACATGTAACTGGATCACCATGGAGGGCCATGGAGATGGGCAGCGGCCCAGAGTGGAGTAGCCGGGAAGTGGGGGCACCCGGGCGGGGAGGGGCATCCCTCACCTCGTCCCCACCTCCGTCTTGCTTGTCACCCTGACCTTCCCGAGGCTTCAGCCTCCTCATCTGTAGAACAGTGGGGCTGACCCAGGGACAAAGTGGGGAGATGAGTGGTGGTGGTGGTGGGGTGGTTAGTATCTTCACGATCACATGAGGCACTGGGGCACCACTGCCTCCCCACCCCCAGAATCATCTCCCTCTACCTCCAAGACCTCAACCAACCCCCTTTGCATCTTGGAATCCTTCAAGCCACAGCTCCGTCCCTCTTCCTCCAGGAAGCCCTCCCAGATCGCCTCAGCTGTGTGCCTTTAACCTTCGGAGTGCCCAGCTGCACATGAAGCTCCCTGAGGACAAGACCCCCTAGCTCTGACACCCCGCTGTCGTTTAGAGCTCTGGTGACCATCTATGTTAGAATTTCCTGGCCAGTCCTTAGAATCCCTCAGAATATTCCTGAAATGATAACGCTTTGACTTCCCAAAGCCAAACACCTGGTGTCCTGTCTTTGGACTTGAAAAATAAGCCCCTTTGTCCACCATGTTTGGCAAGATTGCAGCACCGGTAGGTGCAGACCAAGGAGGAAGGCCAACGGGCCAGCAGGAGCAGAGGATGCCCACAGCAACTTGCTTCCCTCACCTCCTGGGCTGTGGCCATGGGGCTCTGGCCAGGCCTGGGTGTCAGGCAGCAGAGGGAGTGCACACCCAGTGGAGGGGCTCAGGGTCCCCTCACAGTCCAACAGGGAGTGGGCTCCAGGGCCCTGAGCTGGCACCTGCAGGGAGGAAATGCCCCGCAGGAATGGCTCAGGGGCCTCTGTTCTGCTGGGACTTCAGCTGGCCCACAGGAACCAGCAGGCCTGGGTGACTGACCAGCAGCGCACCAGGGAGACGAGGAAGGAAACTGATACTTGGCCGTACCTACTATGTGCCAGGACCACCTCTCCAACATCTTTAGGAGCGAGGTGGGGGCAACAACCAGTCAATCAATACCAGGAAAGATGTGAAGCTGTTCTTAGTTTTCTTATGCACTGATTCATCCATCCACTCATTGGGCAGATACTTACTGAGGGTCTACTATGCGCTGGCCACTGTCCTGGGTGCTGGGAGCAGGAATGGATAGATGTGCTCGGCCTCTTGGAGCTATGCCACCAGCAGGGACAGCAGACAGTGAGCAGGAAAATCTGCTAAGTCTGCTACTGGATGGTGGCCTTTGCTCAGGACAGGCAGGTGACACGGAGGAGGGGACGCTTTAGAAGAGGTGGACAGGAAGCCCATGCAGGGAGTGATTTTACCTCCAGATCTGAGGGGAGGGAGGGTGGGAGGCCTGCAGTTCCCTGGGGAGCAGCCACAGTAGGAACAAGGTTGCGGGTGGTGTCTGGAGCAAGGAAAGGGCACTTGGCTCCCTACGTGGCCAGGAGGGCAGGTGGCTTGTCCAGGTTTGCCCAGCCAGTTAAGTGCCACAGCTAGGCTCCCAACTGGGCTATTTTAATTCTGGAGTCCTCTGTCTCTGGCTGTGTGCACCAGCTGGGGAGGGTCCTACTACCTACCCCCCACCAACCTGCACCAGATTCGTAAAGCCTCTCCCTGAGGAGGGGAGATGCTGGAGCAGCACCGACGGAGGTGGGTGGCTGGAGACCGAAAGGGACAGCTGGCCATTTTCATCCTCAAGTTGCCTGCTAGGCCCACCCAGAGACCCAGGGTGTGTACAAGGCCACGGGGCACAAAGATTCACCCAGGCCTCAGTCTTGTGGTCTCTAAGTTGGGCTAATAACCACACATGCCTCCCTAGAGTCATGGGGAGGAGTCGCAGAGTCAATCCGTGCAAAGCACTGAGAGCTGGGGCCTCCCTGGCTTCTAGTGGGGAGTCAGGGAGGCTGAGGCCTTCCCACGGTTCATGGTGGGAATAGGCTTCTGGCTTCAACCCTCCCACAGTGGCTGCTGCCTGGGAGGCCAGCCCAAGGATGGGGAAGGGCAGCTGCACGTAGGGTACCGAGCGCCCTGGGCCAGGGACAATCACAGAGTCTGGGAAGGGAGTCTGGAAGCCTGGCCCTTCCTGAGCTGCCCAGAGCCCCGCATGAGGGAGGGGCCGTGTCAGGGTCAGGTGGCCCATGCCCCTCACTGCCTCCCTCCCTCCCCAGCGCCCTGACCTGGCCCTCCTAGCCCTGACCGTTGGCACCAGGAGATGGGCTGCCGTTCCCGGGGAAGTCCGGTTGACCACACATGTTCCCAAGCCTGCTGGGGTGCAGATGACCAGGCTGATAAAGCCCTTTGGGAACAGGGCTGTCTGCAGAAGGCCTCAGATAAAGCTAAGTGGCCACCATAGAGCCTGTGCTTTCCTGTGTACCAGCAGGGGTGTCCTAGCACATTCTGCATTGGAGTGGGGGTAGGGGGCGCATACACTCTCCCCCAGCTCCCAGAGAGCCACAGAGGGAGGCCCTCTACCAGGTAGTTTATGAATCCGGGGCTTACCCTATGCCAAGCCTGCTGCGAGCCCCCCACCGGCCAGGACCTCCAGGTGTCCAAGGAAAAGAGCCGGAAGCTCTGCCTAGGACACGTGGAGTGAGAAGCAATAGGCACCTTCTATACATGTCCCTGCTCTAAGTGCTCCCTATCGTTATCTCATTTAATGTGCACTTTTCAGATGAGAAAACTAAGGCACAGAGGGGTTAGGTAATTTGCCCAAGGTCACACAGCTGGGAGAGGTTTCAAAGGGGGTCTTTCTCCCCCAGTCCTGTTTGGCCAGCAGATCATATGTGAGCCCTAGAGTGAAGACTCTGTATGCTGGCAAGGAGGACCAGGAGACAAGGGAGGGAATGGGTGGGGGGCAGGGAGGCCTGGTACCCAGGATGTTCTGACGCTACACAGATGCCTGTGGAGAATGGGATGCACAGGACGCTTCGAGGGATAGTCATGGCTCCCTGCAGTCCCCCAAGCCCACCATGTGCAGCCCACCATGGGTGCCAGTCACTCACCATCGCTGACACATGTCACCCCCACCAACGTTCCAGGCTTACAATCAAATGGGACCAGAACTTCAGAACCAAAATCAAAATGAGGTTGGTGGAGAAGATAGGAAAGAGGACCTGGGCCATTGCATACTGCAAATGCTTGTCCCCCACCCACCCCGAGATTGTACAGTGTGTGACCTGCCCAACAGTAGGAACAGTCCAGAAACCCAGCAGGATCCATGGCCCAGTGATGATGGCTGTGGAGGGGGATTTGCAGATCAACCTGCGACCACCTTGGGACACAGCCTCTTTCCCCAGCACAGAGGTGCAGCTCTCCCATGTGCCCCTTCATGGTGCTCCCCAACTTTTAAGATGTGAATGTGAACCTCACAAGGGGCCCCAGCCCCCGCCCTGCACCAGTGGGACTCCCACTCACACCCTGTGCTGTGGGGGCACCTGTGGCTTGGCAGGGCTTGGTGCTGAGGGGTGAAGGCGCAGACATCCGCTGCCCGTCCCCCACTTCTGGGCTCACCTCCAGCTCCTGGCTCCCGCGGTGACAGTCCGCCTCCCACAGCTCTGAGAACAGAGCCAGGCTGTGTTCACGTGTCCCCGCCGGGACCACACGGCGGGCGGGCGGGCAGGGAGGGGGCAGTGCAGGGGGGAGTAAAGCCACCATCCCACACCGCCAGGCCACAGGCTCTGTCTGTGCCCAAACCTGCCATTAGGGAGACTCGAGGCGGCCAGACCAGCCCACCCAGTCACCAAACTCAGCCCAGACCAGCCCCCGGGAGCCAGGGGTGGTGGCCGAAGGGCAGGGCCACAGCAGCAGCACTCATGACAGCCCAGGGTGACCGGTGCTTATCCTGTGCCCAGAACCATGCCCCAGGCAGCCTTCCCAGCACTGGGGAAGATGGAAATCCCGGGCTAGCCCCCATTTTATGGATGGGGTAATTGAGGCTCACAAAGAGTGCACCCATAGGGCCTGTGTGGTCTGGTTCCTGAGGCTGCTTCCTGAGGTGTGAGGGGGGTGGGGGCAAGAAGCTGCAGAGGGTCCACGGCTCTATCACTGTGGAGGGGTTGGAGCAGCCCTTGCGATTCCCAGGGGCTTAGAGGCCAGGTGCTTGGGACCCAGAGTGTGGAGGTTGGTTCCTGGTGCAAAGTCCTGCTTCAGAATTGCTGGGCTGATCCAGGCCCTGCACGGGCCCGGGACAAACCTCCTACCTCAACTAAACCGTTTTCTTATCTATAAAACAGCGCTAACGGCTTGAGAGCTGGCATGCAGTTGGTGTTTAATAAATGCCTTTTCTGTTCCTGTGCCTCGCTGGGTGAGGGAGAGAGACGAGCAGAGGCCAGGATGCTGGGGGTGAGGAAGGGTGGCTCTGACCTGCCCCTCGATGTTTTCTAGTGGTTTCTGAGCAGTTACTTTGTTCCAGATAAGGGAACGGTGTCTTCACCTTGATGGCTGCCTCCCACCCCAAGCCCAGTGAGGGTCACATAGGGTCCTCCCTGGCCCAGTCGGGGTCTTGAGATTCCTGCCGACCTGAAGGTGGTGGGCAGATGACACCAGGGACCCAAATGCTTCTGGACCACAGTGGCAGTGACAAGGGAACAGTGACAATCAGGGAGCTCACATGGCCAAGCTGGGTTGTCCCGAGGGCCTCACACCCTGACCACCCTCCATCCTCACAGCCCGGCCCAGTGGGGTTTATGTCAGGAAGTGGCCCAGAGAGGTTAGGCAGCTTGTCCAGGGCACACAGTTGTGAGTGTCAGTGCCAGGATTTGAACCCAGGCCAGCCGGGTCCAGAGCCCTACCTTTCACACCACATCTGGGGAGCAAGGGGTGCCTGGAATGGTCTCTCAGCCCCCGTAAGGGAGGGCAGGGTACCACTGTCACCCAGGTGAAGGGGTGGAGAGGCTGGCCCCGTCCACGTATCTGTCCTTGCCCTACAGGGGACAGAGGCCTTCTTCTGGCTGCAGGCAGCAGAGGCCAGCCAGCAGGAGGGGGTTTTGGGTCCCAAAAGCTGCCCTCATGGGCCCCTCCTGTACAGCCTCCACCAAACCAGCAGGTCAGGCATGTGTCACGTCCATGTCCCTCATACACTCTGGGGATGGCAGGCGTGGCTGGCCACCAAAGCCACCGTCTGCTCAGTCATTCCCTCAGTCCGAAGCCACAGCGGTCACCTTGCCTGCTGGGCCCCCTTGGGTGTGCACACACACATACGCACAGGAACCACACACCCCCACACACACGCTCAGCATCACACGCACACACCGACGCACAGAGACACGCAGCCAGAATGACGAGGCGGGGAGCTGCCGGCCTGGAAACCCACTTGACTCGTCTGTCCTGATGGTGCCTGGAGGCGGGGAGGGTGGCCTGGTGAGCAGCCAGGGAGGACATGCAGAAAAGTCTGGCCCTGCCTTGGAGGTGGGTGACCACGGGGGCGGGGGGGGGGGCACGGGGACAAAAGCACAGCAATACTGCCCCAGCTGCAAGGGAGGACAGGGGGACACATCCATTTTCCAGTCGTGCAGTCACCCATCCATCCTAGAAAGGTTTGCTGAGCACCGATCGTGTGCAGACCCTCTTCTAGGCAGCAGTAAGTACATCAGGGACCCTGCTCAACACCAGTGTGCTGCTCGAGGACACAGAACACTCACCAGCAACGACACTGTTACTGACCCTTTGCTGGGTGTGTGACTCCTCCTTGCAGCCTTCCCAGCGGCTGCCGCCAGCCCCTCCACTTCGCGGATCAAGAAGCCCCCACTAGAAGTAGCAGACCCAAGAGCCTGTGCCTTTCCTTCTGTCCCCTCCTTCCTTCCCCTCCCTGTGTCCCTCTGTTTTGTTTGAAATAACAAAGAGAAAGAGCCAGAAAAGGCAACACCCACACTTAAGTTACCAGATGGGCAACCGTATGTCCTGGTTTGCCCGGGACAGCCCCGGTTCTCACCTAACACCCCACGTAATAAATAATAGCACCTGCTGTGCTCTCAGATGTGCCCTGGTTTGGACCTCGCTGAAGCCAGATAAACTCCCTTTCCACTCTGGAGCTGAAGGAAAGATGTAACAGGAGAGAAAAAGGGAGAGTCCTAGGACGGAGCAACCACTGAGCAACCACTGAGCAATCTCTGAAGGCTTCCTGGAAGAGGTGGGGCTGAGTCGTGCCTGGAGGAAGGGAGATACCCCTACCCAGGTGCCGAGGCCGGAACCCAGGCCGGTGCTCAGCTTTATTGGTCTGCTTCAATAGTCTGCTCTGGGGGGGACCCCAGAAAGTACAGAGCGTGAGCAAGGGGCAGAGTTGGGGCCGTGCCCCTGTGATGGGAACCGCCCCTGACAGCCCCCGGCCGCCCTCCCCGTGTCCTGCCGGGCCCTGGTGGTGCTGCCCAGCGCCCGTGGGGTGGACGAGGTGTTCTGGCAGCTGCTGTCCCGGCAGGATCTGGGCCGTGCTCGGCCTGACAGAGGGCCTGGCCCCTGGAAAGCCACAGCCCGCTGTCCTCCCCGCCACGGCCCTGAAGCGATTCTGGAGAACCTTCGCGACTTCTCCAAGTCTACGGAGCAGTTTCCTAACTGGGGTTGGACCTCCTGGAATCAAGGAGACATCTCGTCCTGCATGGTGGCGCGGGACGCAAGCTCTGCGCCATGCACCTTGGATCCCAGGTGACGATCGGCAAATCACCTGACGCCCCCGCCCCCCTCACCCGGCTAAGCCTTATCATCTGGAACATGCGGGAAGAACAGTGCCTCCTCGCAGGGCTGCGAGCATTCTGTGAACTGGCACCTACCAAGTGCGGCAGACGGCCTTGGTATCCAGTAGGTGCTCGCTAAACACCGGCTGCCACGGTCCCTCTTGCTGCACAGGTGAGGTGCCCAGAGAGGGGACCGGGAATCAGACTTCTTCCACGGCAGTCCAACCGGTTTGGTGGACTCCGCTTGAATGCTCTCGAGGTCAGGGAGCTTACTACCTCACAGCCGGCCGGCGGGTCTACAGGTGGGCAGTGGAGCATGCTCCCCTCTTCTGCGTGCTCCTCCTTAATCAGATGAAATCACAGCCAGGGGGTGCAGGGTCAGGAAGAGTACGCGCCTCCCACTGCACAGCCAGGTGCCCCGCATGCTGTCTGTGCTGCCCAAAAAGCTGGCCTTGCTCAGGTCATGCAGGTGGGAGGCCCTTATGCCCCACCTACTACGGGAACAGGCACTCCAGGGCTCCGGCATCACCAGGGCCAGGTGTATCTGCCGCTCCCAGGATCCCCGTGCAGACCGAGCTCCAATCATGTCGTCTTTGGCCTTCTCGCCCTGCTCCCCAACTCCCAGATCTGCCCGGCTCACATCCCAACCCTTCCTGCCCTTCCCCTCCCACTTCTTCCAGAAGCAGGAGATAGCTTGTGAGACAGGTCATTCATTTGGGCTCTAGACCTGGCTGTGTCCCGGGCAGGTGGGCAGTCCCCTGCAGGGGTGCTCTCTCCTCTGTAGGCCACCTGGCTCCCAGGTCGCCCCCCTCAGACCTACTGCAGTGCTCGACGTCGGGTGCCCAGAGCCGGCGCAGGGGGAAGAGGGAGTGCCCAGGGTGGGGGCACAGGGATACACCTGAGGAGGGGGAGGAGGGGGCCCAGGGGCTCCAGGGCTTGCTGCCACGCCTCAGTGCTCTGCTACGCCCTGGGCACCCCTGGACATCACATCTGTCCCCTAGGCCATGCTCACGCTCTACACACGCTCCGAGATGCCCCCGTGGCCAGGACACACGCCCCTCACCAAGTCACAGGCCAGCACTCTACTGCCCCCCCACGTCTGTCTTCTGTCCTGGGAGTCTGGCCAGTGTCCCAGGACCCATGCACCCCCCCACGTGGCCCTGCGGGAGACTCACCCGGCAGGAGCACTTTCCACTTGGGGCTCTTCTGGTCCATGAGAACTGACTGTCCCAGGCCTGGCCCCCCCGCCCCTGGCCTGGCCTGGCCTGGCGGCCTTGGAGCAGCTCCCTCTGGCCTGGGGGAGGGTAGAGGGGGCGGAGCAGCAGGGCAGGAGGAGCAGAGCAAGGCTCCCTCAGCTCTGCTATTCAGTTTCAGGAGCAGCCTCCCAGGAGTCAGGAGAGAGAGAGACGGGGCTGCCCAGCAAGCCACGGCACAACCCTGCGGGCGGCGGGCCCTCCTCCTGCCCTCCCAGCCTCCAGCCCGCCCTGGCACACACCCCCGCGGGCTGCAGAGGGAGCGCCGCGGGGCGGAGGGTGGCGGGTGCCGGGAGCCGTGGTGGCCACTTCCTGCTTTCCCTGCAAATCCTTGCACTGTTCATCGGCGGGTCCCACAGCGGGTCACCTGACCCACCAGGGTCACCCCCGTTCATTCCCACGATCGCCCGGCAGTCTCTTCTGAGCACCTACTACGCGCCAGGTCCCGCAGCGCGCCGGGGCGTGCTTAGGCAGAAGGGGCCCTCACGTGGCCGCGTTCCCAGAGGTCAGGAACAGCACGGGCCGACGTCAGGGGGACACAGGCCCGGGACAGCTCAGCTTAGGCAGAAGGGGAGGGTGCGGGCCCAGGGCCCTAGACCCCGGACGCTAGGCCTCGGCGGGCACCTCGTGGGAAGGCTGTGCCAGGGTGGGCGAGGGCCCGGTGCTGGCGGGAGGCAGGGTGTGGAGAAGCAGAGGCAGGGGTTCCCGGGCTCTGAGGGGGACGCCAGGGCAGGCGGGGGGCGGGAAGCCACCTGCTGCAGGACTCTGGTCTCTGCTGCCTGGGACAGGAGCACCCCTGGGAGACAGAAGGTCTCCTAAGGGAAGGAAGGAAGGAAGTAGCAGAAGCCCACTGCCTGGGGGTCTTAGCTCTCAGGGTCTCCTCTCTGCCCTACAAAGAGGCCCAGTTCAAGTGCTCCCTCCTCCCTGGAGCCCTCCTGGCTGTAGTCCACTTTCTCTGCCATTCTGCCCCCTGTGAGGGCCCATCGTGACCTCTGTGGGCAGAGGGCTGGGCATTCAGGGGGCTGGGGGTGCAGGCCAGGCCCAGAGGGAGGCCCAGGGCCCCCGGGTGTGCTGGTGGGAGGCTGTGGGAGGGGCAGAGCCATTCCAGGTGTCTGGGGTGAACCCCTGCCTTGTACCTGGGGTGGGCAGCAGGGCTGGGGGTCAGGGGGTTGGGGGCAGCCCGGGGCTGTGGCTTCAGCCACATTTCTAGTGGTTTGTTGCATCACCTCCTGGGAACACACTACACTGTACTGAGAACATCCCGGGATGGGTGAGAATCCAGCTCCTGCCAGGACCCCCTCCCCAGCCAGGGTGGTGTGAGGACTCCTGTGGTTCCCCATCTCCCATCCTAAATATGGTACTTGGTAACTCGGGTCATCTCCATAGTAATGGTCCCGAGAGAAAGGTCCTATCACCATCCTCATGTTCCAGAGGAGGAGACTGCCCCAGGGCGACCCAGAGTGCACCTGCTGGGGAAGAACTGGGCTGTCTCAGGCTCCCCCTGGAGCATGGCCATAAAGCCCCAAGGGCCAGCCCCGGCCAAGCGCCCACATGACATGGTGTCATGTCAACACTCAGCAAATTCCTGTGTGCCCCTGCGGACCTCACCAGCCTGCCCATGCGTTAGTCCAGGGCTTGGGCCCCATACCCCTCGGGCTGCACGTGGCCAGCTCAGCCTAGCCGCTGTGGCCGGGTGGCAGGTCAGAGAACAGCGCCACAAAGATGGGCACGTGCCAACCCCTGGAGCCCATGAACGTGTCACGTCACTTGGCAAAAGGAACTCTGTGGACATGATTAAGTGAAGAGCCTTGAGATAGAGAGACAGCCCTGGACGATCCAGGGGCGGGGGCCCAATGCAATTACAAGGGTCTTCATAAGAGGGAGGCAGGGCTGCGTGGTGGTAGGTGAGGTGAGGACAGAAGTAAGAGGCCAGAGTGACGTGAGGAGGTGCCACGAGCCAAGGGAGCCTGAGGAGCTGGCAAAGCGAGGAACCTGACTCTCCACCCCCCTCCATTCCCCCCTCCCCAGCCTCCAGGAGGAATCAGCCCCACCCAGCCGCCTCTGACCTCCGGACTGTAAGGTCATAAACTTGTGCTGCTCTAAGCCGCTGGGTTCACAGATTTGTTGGAATCCTGCAGGAAAGTAGTACAACCGGGAAAACTGTTCCCGGAATCCCGGCTCCTGCATGCAGCAGCCACTGGCTAGGCGCTCTCCTCTGTGTCGGATCCAGGAAGCTTACAGCCCCACATCAGAGTCATCCAAGTTCAACTGAGAGAAAGAACCAATCATTCGCAGCTAACCTTCAAGTATCCTTGACCCCAGGAGATCAAACCTCTGGAAAAGCAGGCAGCTGGGGGGCCCTAGAATTTCATAGTTTAGAGCAGCCCCCAACAAGGGGAGAAACATTCCGGGATGGAGTAAGAACCTGCCTCCCCTGCTCCCAGCCCAGGAAGCCTGAGAAGACAGACGCCTCCTGCGTGTCTAAGAAGCTCATTTTCTCCTTACCTCTCCTTCAGGTTCCTCAGCACTAGCTGGCTTAAAAGCTTGTATCTGCTCCACAAACGTCTACGGGGCACTTATTATGTGCACTGTGCCAGGTTCAGGAGAGAGAAAGAGGACAGGAAGAGATAGTCCCTGCCTTCATGAAGAGGGCAAGTGTCCTGAGCACAGGCTGCCCCGGGGCCTTTGCACTTGCTCTTCCCATGGCCTGGAACTCTCCTCAGTACTACCTCCTCAACAAGGCTTTCTTCTGTGACCACCCTGCCTAAAGTTACACCTCTCACTTCCCTGTGTCCCTGCACCCTATTTTTCTTCATGGCACCTACCACCACCTGGGTCACACATTTTGCCTAACATGGTCTTTGGCACGCAATGGTAGGTGCTCAATAAATATTTATGAACAAATGCATACATGTAAGTGATAGTGCAGATGTGCAAACAGGCAGTCACGGTGAAAACACAAGCAAAGGTCTGCTGGGAGAGATGCCCAATGTTCAAATGGTTTCTGCTCTAAATTAGGTCATAGGTGCAAGTTGTGCGGGGCATGGTAGGGCTTGGAAATGAAGCTCTTCGAGCCAACTAAACCTACATGGTGCCAAACTGTGGTAGCTGACGTCCCCGAGTGCCAGTTTATCAGCTTGAACCCAGTCAAGGGGAAAGCAGGAGAGCGGTGGGTGGAGGCCACATGGCCACAGGTGCAGGAAGCCTTGGAAGGGGCATCTGTGTCCAGCTCCAGCTCCCCGAGGCCCCCACAGGAGCGCCCCCAGAACAGGCGGTTCTAATGCTTGGCTCATCTCTTCTTTTCCACCTGAAAGTCCGATCACAAACCTCCTTGGAAAGAAATGGGGGCCGAGGCACGCAGACCCTCCCAGCAGCAAGTCCACGAGGAAAGAGCTACTCTGATCTCTGTGCCATCACGAACTGCACTTCAGCCAATGCTTGGTTTATAAACCCTGCACATTAAATTATCTTCTTATTTCAGGAAAACTGAGATTGACAGACACCCAAGTCACATGCCAGCCTGGGAGCAGCTGAGAGCGAGCGGACCCTGGGTAAGCAGAAGAACGGAGAGAAGGGTGTTAGGCCCGTAGGGGTGAGTTCCTGAGAAATGTCAGAGAGGCTCCTGGAGAGACGTGGACTCAGAAGTGAAGGGCCTCTGAAGGCTGCCTGGCTTCCTAAACCTCCTGCCCCGACTTGCAGGCCCTGTGCTCCCCAGCATTACATGAGTTCCCAGAAGATAAACAAGCGGCTTGTTGCAGAGAAAACAGGCTTTGGATCCCAGCTCAGCTGGAGCCACACACGGGAAGGGAGAGAGGGGAGAGGGAGGGGAGGCCCTTGGGCTGCCAGACAGCGCCTTCCCACCAGAGCTGGCAAGAGGGGGCGTGCAGGGTTGGAGAAGCCATGGCTGGACCGGCCTCTGTGCCCTCCGAGCAGCTGCCACTTGGCAGCAGGGGCAGGAGTCCTCCGAGTGCCTCTGTCAAAGCACTCAGCACCAGCACCCGCTCCAAGTGAGGCCTGCCAAGCACTTCTCGGGGCCTGAGCCAAGTACCCAAGTGGAGGCCCTGCCTTTCCAGCCCCAGAGGCCCAGGGCTGGGAGCCCATTTGCCCAACAAAGAGACAAAAGGCTCTGTGGGGCCAGGACTTCAGGTGGCCATCAGGGGCCAGGACCAGCTCCCTGTTCCTGAGAGCCAGGCCCTGTGCTAAGCACAGGATGTAGATCTACTCTTGGATCCTCACAGTGACTGAGGAGGGGGGTGAGAGTGAGGGAACCAGGGTACAGGGATGTTACCTGCCTGATACCAAGGCTGGGAAGAGCAGAGGCCGGATTTGTACTTAGGGAGCAGGAGTCCAGAAAAATGAAGCAGGCCCTGGATCGGCATCTACATACATTCAACTCCTGGGCAAGTCATATCGCTTATTCCCCTGGACCCCCTACTCCAGGAACTCAGCTCCTAGGAACCCGCGTGATTCTCCACTGGCTTCCTTCTTTTGTGTCCCCAGCCTGAGTCTTGAAGGTCACCTTTCCCGAGAGAGGTAGGTGAGCCACAGCACCCACATGCAAAGCTACCCAGTGTCCATGGAGGAGAAGAGGTGTGCATGTGTTTTCCTGCTGTTTGCACAGACAAGGCTAAGCAGGATGGAAGTGTGCAGTCTCAGGTAGGTTCTCGGAAGCAGATAAGGAGACAAGGATGTGTGTGCAAGTGCTTTCTAAGGCAGAGCATTCAGGGAGACTGAGGAGAGGACAGGAGCAGGGAGCCGAGGAGGCAAGAGGCAAATCCAGGTAAAGCCCCAGCCTGGCAGGAGCCCCAGAGGGTCATCTGCATCCTTTGCTGGAAGCCAAGGGGCTGGGCTTCATGCCCCACACCTGCAAGGGCACACGAGCTCCCAGCTCTTCCCCTGAAGTACATGGGGGCCAAGGGAGGGTGTCTGGGTGGAGCGCCACAGGCTCGGACCCACGGTCTCGGAGCTCACAGAGCACTGGATGAACTGCCCAGGAGAACGTGCCGCGGGGCCAGAGATGGGCAGCCAACTGTCAGCAGGCCCGGCCCCTCCTACACGGGACTGGTGTTACTGCCCGGCACCCTCTGCCTCTGGGTGAGGCGGGAACTGGTTCAGGCCAAAAAGGAAGCGACGTGGGTCGCCTCAAGGCCAAGGTGGGTGAGTATCCGTGTTCTCTTCCTTGTGTCTGCTGGTGAGGGAAGCAGGGCACTCTGGAAGAAATGTCAGAGCCATGGGCTCAGGGGACAACTAGGACCCTGTGTCACCCACCAGGAACCACGATGGGTTCAGGAGTATCTGTTACAGCACCGGTCAGGGCTTGCCCTAACACAATTGATTTTATTTTTAAAATTATTTTTTAAAGATTTTACTTATTTGACAGTGAGCAGAGAGAGAGAGCACAAGCAGGGGGAGCAGCAGAAGGAGAGGGAGAAGCAGACTCCCCGCTTGAGCAGGGAGCAGATGCAGGGCTGGATCCCAGGACACCAGGGTCATGACCTCAGCTGAAGGCAGACGCTTCACCGACTGAGCCACCCAGGCACCCCTCCACTATCTCTCTTTATAGAGATATTATTAGGTACTGCCACAGCTCCGAAAAGGACATCTAGGGCCCAGAGGGCGCAACTCTGGGGCTATCACTTAGCTATGCATATGGCAGCCCTGATGACCACACAAGAAGCACATTCATCACAGAGACCACAACCCTGGGGTTGTGCAGTGTGCAATCTGCACAACCTTGCACGGCAACCCTGAGTACCTCCGTGATGTTCATCCCACTGATGTTCATCCCGCTACAGGAAGACTACATTTTTACCACACCTACTCGCAGTTGGAACAGCTAAGCTTGGAGAAGATTCTGAACCTTGCAAAGTCTCCATGTCTGGGGAGTACCTCTCTGCCTTGGAAACTTGGACCTAGGTCTCGGACACCGAGCCACACTCTCACGTATCACCAGATGGTGCTGCTCTCTCCCAAGGAGGCTGTGGCTGCACAAAGATAATTGTTCAGGAATGCCTGTTCCCATCAGTTTGTGATGAATTGGGAGTGTCCTCTTGCTGGATTTTATACCACAGGCAAGTATGCCACATGAGAAATGGATCTTGCTTTGATTAAAGGCTTAAGAATATGGGACAGAGCTGAGCCTGGGGGCTCGTGATCCTATGAGGGAAGGCCATCTTATGGCCAGGCTTTGGTTATCTCCTACCAGCTGGAGACGTCTGGTCAGTCCAAGCTACGTGGCTTGCCTGCACAAGAGTCCTGGCCCTGAGGTCCCTACCTCCCCGGCAGCCCCAGAGCTATACTCCCTGCAGTCAGCAAGTGACCACGTCCTAGGAGGGCATTCTGCACCACGCTACATCCACCTCTGGGAGAGAAGCAAGCAGGGTGGCCACCTGAGTACCTGGGGGGCGCCGGGCCCAGCCACCTGGCCTGGCACAAGGGCTCCTGCTGTGACAGCTCCCCACCCCCCTCCCGCCAGCAAATGCTGCTGTCTCTTTGTACAAGACGTTTGCAGGGATTCGAGGGTCAGAAGTGGACTGCACTGGGTAGCTACCCTGCCAGGCAGCAGATGCCCACAGCCACCCAGGCCTTCTGGGAAAGGCCCCTGCCCCCATGAGCACTGGGGTGGAAGCCATCATCTCAGGAGGTGGGGGGAGGCCGTGGAGAGACGGGTTTGGAGCTCTGGAGAGAGGAAGTGCCAGGAAGGTGTGTGTGTGTGTGTGTGTGTGTGTGTGTGCCCATGTGCACAGGTCAGAGAGTCCCGGGGCATGTGTGTGCACATCGGTCCACGTGTCTGTACCCGTGTGTGTACCCTTGTGTGTGGTGCGTTTGCCAGGTCCCGTTCCTGCACGCCCCAGCTCCTGTATCCGTGTGTCTGGATGTGCTCACCCCCAGCGCCTGCCCGCCATCCAGCTGGCAGTGCACAGCTGGACCTGGAGGCTGTGCCTGCCCGCCCGATGAGAGGTGGCAGGTGTGTAATAAACCATTAGTCACTGTCACGTTTCTGAGCAGCATCAGCGGCCTCCCGGGGAGGAGCCTGAAGACAGGACGGCGCTCCTGGCAGGCCTCTGGCTGTGAAGCTGCGCACCCCCCTCCGGGCAGGGCTGCAGCCTGACGGTAGCAGCTGGCAGACGCGGGCCTTGGGCCCCTGCTCCGCCCCAGGCAGCCCCAGGGCTGGGGGGCTGGGGGGCTGGGGGGCTGGGGGGCTGGGCCTTGTGTGTGCCAGTGGGGGTGGGGGATAGGATCCCCCAGAGTCTGGTTTTGCAGGATATTCCCCAAAGCTGAGGTGTGGCTGGGGTGGAGGAGGTGGGGCAGGAGAGCATCCTCCAGGGCACTCCATGCTGCCAGGAAGAGGCGCGGCCAGGTGCCCGGGGATCACAAACCACAACGGCGCAGACACCAGCCAGTGCTGCCGGCACTCGGGGCCAGAACTACACCGGACATCTTCCATCCCAGTTGAGCCGATTCCCACCCACGCCTATCCTATAAGCCAGGCCCTCCCATTAGCCTTCATTCCCATTTCTTGGAGGAGGAAGAGACATGGAGCAGAAGAAGACACACGTGCAGGGCTCCAAGTGTGCTGGGGGCTGGAGGGAACGGCTCCCCAAACAGCATCCTCACCCACCACCTGCAGGCCCATCTGCCAGGGTCTGGGGATCCCTCAGGGGCCTGCATGGTCTGGAAGCCCCTGGTCACTTGGACGTGTCCCTTGCCGAGAGCATTCCACAGAGAGAAAGGGGTTGTCCTGGAGACGGATGCCCCAGATGGAAGCCCTGGACCTGAGAGTGGGGCAGGCCAGCTGCCCCCCAACCCTGCCCCCGACTCCCCACATCAGCTGGCCTGTCTCCTCCCAGCACAAGCAGTGCTGTCAGTGGGGCACATACCAGGGGCTGGCATGGGCCTCACTCACTGCCCTCTCAGGGCAGTGACAGGCAGGCCACATACAGGGACCCCCTCTGAGGACAGAAATATGGCCTGAAGGGGCTGCTCTAGGACCTGCCCCAGGTAAGGACGCAGGTGCCCACACACAGACATGACATCCGGCCTAATGGCCTGCCTGGGATCCACTTGCTGCCCCTGGCCCGTGTCCACAGGCCTCGCGGTGAAGGCCTCAGGACTCCACACTCCCAGGCCCATCACCCAAGGAGGGACAACCTCTCTGTCTTTGGGGAAGATGCCACGATGGGCAGACAGGGTCTCTGTGGCTGGTGCGATGGCAGCGAAATGCCCATGCTGGGCACCCGTGGACAGCATCCTCCCCCAGTCACAGGCTCCCGGCCCGGCTGACACCAGCCCCCAGAGAGACATGTGCCAGGCCCCGGCGCATTCATGACGGAGAAGCCTAGAAACGGTTCCCTCACCACAGGCAGAGAGAGGACATCGGAACAGCCCAGGGCGGAGACCACACAGCCGGCTGGGGACGCCGGGCAGGACAGCCGGCCGAGATGTGGCTCAGATCGCCAGCAAAAGGAGGTAATCGGGGTTTGGGCAAACACAGGTATGCTGGAAAGAGGCGCATGTGGGCAGGCGGTTCCTGGGGGGCAGAAGTGGCCAGGTGAAGGGCCTGGCCCAGCACTGTGGGCAGTGGTTTCAAAATGAACAAGTGCATACAATGCAATTATAGGTAATAAATATAACATGCAGAGGCCGTCTGTGAATCAGGGATGGGAGGGTGTCAGGAAGCACGGATTCTAATGAAACCACAAGTTGATTTAATCTCCGAGGAGTGTGAAAAAAAGATCCAAACCCCAGGAAGGGAGACGCAGCCTCCAGGCTCTCCCCGAGAACACGGTGACCGTGGGGTGGAGGTCTGTGCCCGGACGCAGTGCTGGGAGCCACCCTCCCTGCTGCGATGGCACGAGCCACGCCAGCACCCAGAGACGGGAGAGCACTGGTGTCTACCTGTGCCTGCGAGGTCCGCTGCGGCCCCAGCCACGCTGCTCTGCTGACACCGGGTGGGCCCCGGCTCCTGGGCCGGCCTGGGGCCTCTGGGCGTGCTCTCTGCTGGGGCGCCTGGCCGGGGTTCAGGCTCCCTGGATGGAGGGTGGACAGTTGTCGATGCCTCAAGAGATGCAGCTGTGACCTGGAAGGACAGGAGGGGACATGGTGAGTCTTGGCCACACTTGCCCAGAGATGCCCAACAGGTGGACACCCGAGCCGCCGGGCACCACTCCTCCCCCACGATGGCCTGGCTTTGTCATCGGGGACTCGGCTGAGCTAGCTTGGCTGGCTTGGCTTTTGTCCCCGGCAAAACCAGTGTGAATGTCTTCCTTGCCCAGTGACTGCTGCCTGAGGACACCTGCTGGCCCCGTTGCTCCCCAAGCCCCCTCAGCTCTGCACCGAAGTTGGCAATAGCTACCCGCTAGTTAATTATAACTATAATGATTAACCTAGCTAATCTTCAGTTTCCTCCACGTGGTGGTCACCCCATTCCACACACACCCATTCCCCACCCCAACCCCTGTTTCCTATTTTTTTTATTGTGGTAAAATATACCTAACATAAAACTTACCATCTTGACCATTTGCATTAAGTACATTTATGGTATGCAACCATCACCTCGACCCATTTCCAGAACTTTCTCACCCAAACAGAAACTCCATACCTGGTGTGCTCTAACTCTCCAGACCCTCTGATGCCCACCATTTCTCCATTCTACTTTTTTTTTTTTATGATAGTCACACACACACACACACACACACACACACACACACACAGAGAGAGGCAGAGACATAGGCAGAGGGATAAGCAGGCTCCATGCACCGGGATCCCGACGTGGGATTCGATCCCGGGTCTCCAGGATCGCGCCCTGGGCCAAAGGCAGGCGCTAAACCGCTGCGTCACCCAGGGTTCCCTCCATTCTACTTTTTTAAAAAAATTATTTATTTATTTATTCATGAGAGACACAGGTAGAGGGAGAAGCAGGCTCCTTGCAGGGAGCCCGATCGGGACTCCATCCCGGGACTAGGGTCACACCCTGAGCCAAAGGCAGACGCTCACCCGCTGAGCCACCCAGGTGTCCCATCCTACTTTCTTTCTGTCTTTAGGACTCTGACTATCCTGGTCATGCCATCCTCTTCCCCACATCTAGGGAAACTGAGGCTTAGGAGGAGTCTGTGGTTGCAGAGCCGCTTGACTCTGAGGCAGGGTCAGCCCAGACAACAGGGCTTCAGGTCCTGGGCTCCCACTCCAACCTCAGAGGCTTCGCCCTGCTGGTGGGGGAGGCAGTGACACAAGCCCTGCACAGGGTCCAGGGCCCCAGTGCCCACAGCCACCCAGGGGCCAGTTCTGGTGATTGGCGACCCCCCAGGGGTCGACTACGAGCTCCAGGGCCAGCACGGCTGTCACAAAGCGCTTCATGTTGGTCCAGTTGTTTTAGGGATTACTGCCATAAAACC
Source organism: Canis aureus (assembly GCF_053574225.1). Taxonomy (NCBI): domain Eukaryota; kingdom Metazoa; phylum Chordata; class Mammalia; order Carnivora; family Canidae; genus Canis; species Canis aureus. The sequence goes on along the minus strand of NC_135613.1, from coordinate 21,742,937 downwards.
AAAGTGCCCTAAGAGAGATGGATGGCCCAGAATTCCCTGGGTGAGCAGGGCCTCCGCCAGCCCTCCCTGGGAGAGGCGGATACGTTTACCGTTTGTTTCCGGGAATGCTTTAATTTATGGGATCCATATGGTGACACTGCCCAGACCACAGCCCCCGCAAATCCCACAGGCGTGCTGGCGGCTTAGGCTGGAGCCAGGAGGAGGCGGCATCTCAGCCCGACACACTTTATTCCCTCGCTCGCTTGCTCAGGGGCAGGGGGCCCATCAGCATGGCAGGGACGCTGGAGCCCCATACATATCCCGTCTGGTCGGGTTTTAGCTGCTTTTGCAATCTTATCCTAATTGTCTTGGGAAACTGCCGGCACAGGCTGCTGTATCCACTATTACTCACAGGATGGCTTGCCCAGCCAGCATGGGAACTATCTATGTGGTGGTACCTGGTCAAACCCTCTGAGGGGGGTGCTGGAGGGGCATGGGGGAGGGCAGTGGGGGAGGGGCTGGCTCTGATCCCCGCCCACCGGCTGGTAGAAGGGAGAGAGGGGAGACCCCCTCCTGCTTCTCCTCCCTAGACCCCCTCCAGGGTCCTGCTGGGGGAAGGCGAGGGGGCCACTTTTTGGGAGTTAGAAGGCTGGCTCCCAGGATGGGGAGCTGTAGGCAGGAGGACCTCATTTACTGAGTACCTACTATGTGCCATGCTTAATCTTCCCAACAGCCATATCACGCACCAGGACACAGAGGCATGAGGAGATAAAGTGGCCTGTCTGAGCTCCTAACTGTAATTGGAGGCATCAGGACTTGAACCCAAGCAGCTGGGAGCAGACTCAGCTGTTACAAAGCAAGTAGGAGACATGGCTTTTAAGTAGAGAAGAGCAGACAGCAAAAGACAATTTGCCTGGGCAAGAGAGGTGCAGATGACAAGCACTGCAGGAGTTAGAAGACCTCCCCAGGGGCTGGAGAAATCCGGGCAGTCTTCCTGGAGCAGGTGGAACTTGAACTAGGCCTTCAAAGGGAGCAGGTTTTGAAAGGAAGGGAGGATGGGGAGGGAGGAGAGATTTGAACATTCATCCTCCAGAGACCAGGACAGTGAACCATGAACAAAGTACTGGGTAGGTCAGAATGTAGGGGTGACAATGGCCTCAGTGTCACTGGCGTCCCATGGAGGGAATAGAGCTCCATCTTGCCAGATCTCATTTTTTAAGAAGAGGCTGGGAATACACTATCATTGATTTATTTTCATTTAATTATTTTTCAAAGATTATTTATTTATCTGGGAGGGGAAGCGAGCATGCAGTGGGGAGGGCAGAAAGAGAAAGAGAAAGAATCTCAAGCAGACTCCCCGTTGAGCGCAGAGCCTGGTGCGGGGCTTGATCTCATGACCCTGAGATCATGACCTGAACTGAAACCAAGAGTTGGATGCTCAACCAACTGAGATGCCGAGGCACCCTGGAAACCCACTTTTAAAGGCTGCACTCTCATGATTATTAAATATTGGCATCTAGTCCAACACATGTTAACACACTGTGTGAATGCTCATCCGCAGTTGGCAGGAACGTAAAATGGGGCAGCTCCTCAGGTCAAACGTTGTGTTACCATATGACCCAGCAATTCCATTCCTGGGCAGATATCCCAGAAAACCAAAAACCCGCATCCGCACAAACACCTGTACGTGGGTGTTCATGGCAGCCCCCAGCCCCACAGGAAAACACATTCTGCCAACAGCCCGAGAGAATCTGGAGGTGGGTCCTTCCCCGGTCGAGCCTCCAGATGCACAGCTGGCCGGCGCCTTGACTGGCAGCCTGTGAGGACCGGAGTGGAGGCCCTGACGAGTCTTGTGAAGATAAATGAGTTGCTATCTAAGCTGCTAAATGTGTAGTTGCTTGTTATGCAGCAGTGGATAGCTATGACAACCTGTAAAGCTCTAGAACAGTGCCCGGCCCAGATATAAATGTTTCTTGGCACCACTCTATGCCAGAAACACAAGGGGACCGGATGCCGGTCCCGCCTGCATGCTAGCTCTTCCCACTGCTGTGACTCTTGCTGGAAGTGAAAGAATTTCACCCCCTTTTCTCTGGTGGTCGTCTGCAGCTGCCCATGACTCCTGGCGGGGGGTAGGGGGGCTCAGCCAGTATTAACGACAGGCCAGGCTGCCGACACGTGGTGTCCTGAATACAGATCATCTCACGTGAGGCTCATCTTAGGTGGGCGCAAGGGTTCTCAGCCAGACCATCAAATGGAGGTAAAGAGTCGCCTTTGCTTTCACTTCAAAGCCAAATGTATGACAGTTCCTGACTCATCGAAAGCAGGCCCTGAACCCACACATTCATCATTCCCTCTCGACCACAGCCGAGAGTTCTGAGCTCACGGCTTGTCTCCATTCATCCATTCAAGGTACTTGTAGGAGCGGGCCTGGGACATACATTGTTCCCTGACCTGGGGACCTTGGAAATTGCAGCATCTCAGAGCAGCCCACGGGGCCCCCACAGATCAAGTGGAGTGAAGGCTGTTGTTCCCTTTGTTTTCTTGGATCACGTACTAGGATTACAGCGGTAGGTGGTTAGTGGGGCAGGGCAAAAGGGGGCAAATTGCCAGGGTTCTTTCTAATAAAGGTGGGCATCTAATAAAAGGAGCCCATCACTGAAGATCCTAACGAGATCTTATATTGTTACACTTTCTCCAGGGAACTGAGTGAATTTTAGAGAAAGCCGACCCAGGTAAATTTAGCAGCTGGGCAGATGCCATGTCCCTGCTCCAGAGGGGAAAACCATGTCACGATGTTGTCAGCACCCAGCTTTGTCTTATTAATCTTACTGGTGCGTGAGGCCCCAAGTCTGGGAACCCCTGTTCTGTTTTTGTTGCTTTAAGGATTTTATTTATTTATTCATGAAAGACATGGAAAGAGAGGTAGAGACACAGGCAGAGGGAGAAGCAGGCTCCATGCAGGGAGCCCGACGTGGGTCTCAATCCCAGGACCCCAGGATCATGAGCCGAAGGCAGACCCTCAACCACTGAGCCCTCCAGGTCCCCCCTCTGCTCTGTTATTAAAAACGGCCTTATTGAGGGACACATGGATGGCTCAGTTGGGTAAGTGTCCAATTCTCAGTTTCGGCTCAGGTTGTGATCTCAGGTCCTGGGATTGAGCCCCACGTCAGGCTCTGCATTCAGCCCAGAGCCTGCTTGCTGTCTCTGCTCCTACCCCCAAGCTCTCATTCTCTCTCGCTCTCTCGAATAAATAAATTTTAAAAATCTTAAAAACAAAACAAAAAACCCCAGTCTCATTGAGATATAATTCACATAAACTATACAATTCACCCATTTAAAGTGTACGATTCAATGGCTTCTAATAGTCTCGCAGAGTCATACAACCATCACTGGAATCCATTTCAGAACATTTCCATCACCCCAAAAGGAAGCCCGACCCACTAGCCGCCACTCCTTATCCCTCCCCAGCCCTGGCAGCCACGACCTCCTGTCCGTCTCCATAGATTTGCCTGTTCTGGCGATTCATACACGCGGTACCCTACAGCGTGTGGCTCTTTGTGTCTGGCTTCTTTCACTCAGCATGTTTCCCAGGCTCATCCATGTCATAGCGTGCAAAACATGTATTTTTGAAAACCAGGAAAGTTCCGGTTGGAGGGCCCAGAGCAGCCCAGGGGCTGGACGAAGCACCAGGATTTCTCCCTCTAGCAGCCTCTGCGGCAGAGCCGATGTCTGCCCCCCTCCCAGGTGCCTGGCCAGACCCCACCTCTCAGCCTGGGGGCAGTGGGTGGCCGTGCACAGGGTCCCAGCCACTCCCCCCAATGGGGAGATCTTAGCAAAGTGACTTCATCTCACTCGACCTCTGCTTCCTCTTCCATAAAAAGGGGCAGGATAACAATGAGTGTCTATTGCCATAAAAAGGGAGAGTGGAGAGAATCAGACACTACATGTACTGGCACATAATAGCTGCTCAAGAAATGGCAGCCAGTCTCATGACCTGTGGCATGAGTGTCAGAAACAAGAGGCAAAGGGGTGCAGTGGCCAGAGGGCCCCACAAAGCCTGGAAGGGTGCGCGTTGGGGAAGGCTTCACTGCACTGACCTCGGCGGGGGGCTCACCTGGCCTCTGGGGGGTTTTGGCTGCTGCCAGCAGGGCCACCTTCCAGGCCCCCTTGCCTGCTTCTGGCCTGGAGGCCCAAGTCAATCAAGGGGTCCCTGCAGTCACTGGGGCACGGGCTGCCCCACTTTCTTTACAATCCTGAATCTTACTCTAGTTCCAAGTCAGCTCAGGATGCACTAAGGAAGCCAGCTGTGCCGGCCTTGGATACAGCAGATGTTGCTGCTTACTGCTGCCCTAAGTACAGGTGACAGGCACTCATGACTGCTCTGAGCTCAGTTTACGCTTCTGGGAAAAGGGCTAGTAATGCCTACCCCAGATTTACTGAGCACCTGTTATGTGCCAGGTGCCTACCAAGCTCCTGACGTCAGTAGCCTATTTACTCCTTCCAACAACCCAACCTTACCTCCCACATTTTGAGGAGAAAACCCAGGCACAGAGAAGCCAAGACAGTTGCCCAAGGTCACCCAGCGGGTCACAACCACAGCTGAGTATCAGGCCAGCGCTGTGTCCTGTGTCCAGCACCCAGACTGCACAGCGCCTGGCACACCGTGTGGCTCACTGAACACTAGCAGGTTCTGATGCCCACACTCGCTGCCTCAGCAGACACACAGCAACACACAGGCCGGCCCCAGGTCTCCAGGATGCAACTCTGTGCCGCAGGTAAACGGCAGTGGGTTTGCTGATGGGCTGTGACTGATTTATTTCAGGAGCAAGGCCGGGAGGATGAGACAGGGCACAGAGCAGGAGAAGAGGAGGAGATGCCAGGATCCCGATGGCTCAAAAGAACACAGCATCACCTTCCCTTTGCCCCAGGGAAAAACTGGGCAGAGGCCGGAAGCCGAGTTTGGGGAGAAAAGTCACCTGCCTCCCAAACGGTGATGGCTGGATCACGCCTTGGCTGGGCGGCTGGGCGGGCACGGCCAAGGGCGCCTTCTGAACTGGCCGGAGACCTCTGTCTGCCAGCTGTTGGGGGATGCAGTGGAGGGAAATAAGGGGACACGGCCCAGCCCTGCCACAGGCCCCCCATCCCCCTCCTGGCCCGCAGCAGCCCCCGCCAGAGCCCCCCCACAGAGATACTGTGCTCTGCACTCTCTGGTGGGATTCCCCGTTCTGCACTGCAAGCTGGTGCATCGGAGGCCAAAAACTAGTATTTTACGCCCCTTAATTCCCTGTAATAGCTCCATAATGGCAAGCAGAGAACTCCAAACACTGCAGTAAAGGGAACGATAAGGCTCTGGGTCAGGGGGAGCCTAGGCTGTCGAATGCAGAGTCCCCGATAAGCAGACAAGTACAGGGTTATTAAATGTGCGGCGCAGACCGGGCGTAATTGGAAAGTTATTAGATGTGGAATACACACAGCACCCAGTAAATGAGTAATCAGGGACTAATTAAGCTCACGCGACATAGCAGAGCGCGCTGGAGAGGCTGGTGGCTGCTGCATCTGTGACAGCAATTAGGGCACTTGGCTGCAGCACTGGGGGGATGGGGGGCGGTGGGTGTCGCCAGCTTGGCCGGGGGTCTTGATCCGATTCTTCCCCACCTGAGTCCTCCTAGGTGCTCCCACCTCCCAGGGGCTAGAGGGAAGCGGGGGAGGCACGGGGCTCATGCAGCCTCGAGGACCACAGAAGCCCAAGAGGACACGTGATCCAGGAAGAATGAAAACAAGGTTTTGTCCCTGGCTTCAAGTCTGGCCCGGTGACAGGTTGCTGCAACTAGGTAAGGAGAGAGAAATGGTCATCTCTTGGGGTTTCTGGGTGGCTCAGTCAGTGAAGCCTCTGCCTTCAGCTCAGGTCATGATCTCAGGATCCTGGGATTGAGCCCCATGTTGGGTCCCTGCTTTGGTGGAGAGCCTGCTTCTCCCTCTCCCTCTGCCAATCCCCTTGCTTATGCTTTCTCTGTCAAATAAATAAATAAAATGTCAAAAAAAAAAAAAAAAAGAAGAAGAAGTGGTCCTAATTTTTCACCTGAACAGTCTGCAGAGTATGCACAGAACCACCTCCTGGAGCTTGGCCATCAGGAGAGGGGCTGTGACCAGCCTGCTGTATAGATGAGGAGCTGAGGCCAAGAGGAGGAAGTACACGGACATCTCCTGGCCTGGATCCACTGCTGGCAGCCACAGGGCACTTCCCGTGTATGTCTGGGGAAGAGGAAAGCACAGGTGCTTCCCAGAAGGGGAGCCAACCCAATGGAGTGAAAGGCAGTATGTGGCCACGGAGCCACTCAGGGCACCACTCCTGGCCTCCAAGCTGGGTGCTCTTGGACATGTTTTTAATGCCTCAGGGGCTCAGCTTCCTCATCTGTAAGGGTTAGGGGTGTGCTGAGACTCACACCCACAGCCTGAGTGGCCATGAGGGTTCCCTCAGCCTAGCACAGGCTGCAGGGACATGCAGGAAGCCCATGAATGTACTTGTTCAAGCAGGAAGAATGGGAGGCCAGGGATCCCAACCTCATCTGCCACAAAGAGGTCTTCATGGGAGAATGAGAAAGTCCCCAGATCAAGACCAGAGGGGAAGAATCTCCTGGTGCAGATGACACTGGGGTGTATTTCCAAGCCAGGAATACCGTGTCTCCTAAGGGGTGGAAGGCTCACGGGCCGTGATCCTAAAATGGCAGGCTGGCTTGCCCATCAGGCATGGTCGCAGCTGTTCGTTCACAGCAGCTACAAATGCCGGGCCTCTCGCTGATCTTTGCAGGCGTCAGCCCATCAAGCCTTAGACAGTCTGGGTGGGGGGAGGGCAGGAACAATGAGGCCCCATTGTACAGATGAAGAAGTCAAGGCACAGAAAGGATGACTTGCTTCCAGTGTTTGGCCACATTGCATGGGATGGGCAGGGGAGGTGAGATGTCTCTGAGAACCTTACTGGAAAGCCAGAGTCTGCTGCTAAGGGCACCCAGAGCCTCAGGAGACACACAGGGGTGGGAGCAGAAAGAATGGGAGGGTGGGGTCACAGGGAGGCTGATGGGATATTTGGGCAGCAGGCGGGCCAGTGGGAACTGGCCAGAAGCAGGCATGCCCAGCTTCTGCTGCTCTTGTGGCTGAAAGAAACATTCTAGAAGGTATGTCCCTGACTCCCTCCCTCAAGGCAGGCCTCTGAGGCAACCAATTCCCTCTCATGGCCGGGGACAGGGCAGAAAGCTGCGCGGAGTTGACTGCTTCCAGAGGCAAGAGCGTCTGGCTTGCAGGCAACAGAGCATGAGCGTGCTGTTGGTGAATCCAGCCCAGGCCCAGGAAAGAGCCCTCGTGGACATGGAGGCCCCTGAGTCCTTGGTATCAACTTGGAGCCCCATCTCCTAGAGGCCAGCATGGGGAGCTAGGCTGAGCTGTGACCAATTGCATTTGACACCCCAGATCTCCTGGAGTTCCCATCTCCCACTCTTGCTGTGTCTGCTGTGCCTGCACATCTCCTCCCACTTCCCAGGGAGAGAGCCTCCCATCAGTCTCTGGACACAGAGCCCTTGTCTGCTCCATTCCCAACCCTGCCTCTGTCTGAGTGATCTTTGCAAAACACCATTCATCCTGTTTGCACAAAACCCTTTACCAAAGTTTTCACCCTGCACATGGCATCCAAGAGCTGTGTGATTTGGCCCAACCTAGCCTTTCATACGTCTATCGCACCTCACATCCATCCACCCCATCTGCCTATCCATCAAACCATGCATCTACCCACCTGTCTGTCCATCCATCCATCCATCCATCCATCCACTATCCATTCACCCATCCATCTGGCTGGCCAACTCCTCATCAATCCATTTGTCCATCTATCCAATCATTCATCCATCCACCCATCCAACTACTAATCCATCTGGTTGGCCAACTCCTCATCCATCCATCCATCCATCCATCCATTCATCCATCCATCCATCCATCCATCTATCCAATCATCCATCTATCCATCTGCCCAACAAACATTTATTATGTATTTATTTCCTGCAGTATGCCTGGAATACAGCAAACAAAACAGTTAAAAATTCCCACCATTAAGGAGCTGACATTCTGGTTGGGGAGACAGACATATTCATTCACATGTCAGCTGGTAACAAGTGCTAGGAAGGCAAATAGAAGACAACAGGGGGCAGCCCCGGTGGCTCAGTGGTTTGACACCGTCTTCAGCCCAGGGCATGATCCTGGAGTCCCGGGATCGAGTCCCGTGTCGGGGTCCCTGCACAGAGCCTGCTTTTTCATCTGCCTGTGTCTCTGCCGCTCTCTGTCTCTCATGAATAAATAAATAAAATCCTAAAAAAAAAAAAAAAAAAAAAAAAGGAGAAGACAACAGGGAGGAGGGCAGATGAGTAGAGTCAGAGTTTTCTGTAGGCTGGCCTCATTAATGGGATGTTTCAGCAAAGATGTGAAGGAAACAAGGGAGCTAGCCATGGAGGTCGATATATGGAGGAAGAGTGTTGTAGGTAGAGGGAACAGCAAATATGACGGCCCTGAGATAGGAGCATGTTTGCACACCTTTTCTGAAAAGCCCAGATAATAAGTATTTTCAGCTCTAAGGACCATATAGTCTCTGTTGAACCTATTTGACTTTGGCATTGTTGCCCTAAAGCAGCCTTGGACAATGTGAAAATAACAATGTGTCACTGTTTCAATAAAACTTTATTTATGAACACTGAAATTTGAATTTCATATAATTTTCACATCCTGAGATAGTTTTCTTCCTTAGAATTAAAAAAAAATTTTTTTTGCAACTTTAAAAACAAAATGCATTTTTGGTTCATGAGCAATACATAAACAAGCTGCCTGATGGATGTGGCCCAAGGGCTGGAGTTCCTGATCTCTGTTCTAGAAGCAGTCAGGAGGGAGGCCCATGGGGTTAGAGGCAGTGGGAAGGGGGATGTGCCATTTGCTGCTCCTCCTAAGAGGCGAGGAGGGAGGGATGGGGTGGGGGGGTGGGGGGAGGGATCTGTGGGAGGAGGGGAGCTGAGCCCCCACTTGGAGCGGAGGCAAGGCATGGAGAAATGGGACTGGTGGGGCCACCGCGGGCACACAGCTGCCATCTAGGTTCACGCATTCTCGGGGCACATCTCCCCCACCTGTGCATCCACACCTCTGAGCCCACTGCCCTCTGTTCTCCCCTCCAGGTGTCCTGTGGGGGCTGAGGACAGCTGCAGAAACCCCGCCTGCCTCACATCCCAGCTCCACTGCCTTAGAGCTGTGAGCACTCAGGCAAGTGTCTCTGGGCCTTGGTTTCTCCATCTGTATGTGGTGAAGGCTCCCTGGGGCAGAGCCCTCAGTTCAGGATCCTGGGGACCCCTGCTCCAGAGCCTCTATCAGAGCCAGGAGGCCCCTCCCGCACTGCAATGTCCTGGGCCTCTCTCCTGCTTGAAATGTCATGTCCCGGATCCTTGCCTCCTCCTCTGCCAGGGGAGCGTCCCCTTCTGTGGTCTCTTTCCCCAGCTCCCCTCCCCAGGCAGAGCTGGACCCACTGCCAGCCCACCTCCATTAGTGTCCTCATCCTACTGCCACAGATGCAGGGGTTGCACATCTGCCCCAGACTGTCACCCTCTCTCCAGATGGCACTCTGTAACCAATGGCCCCGGCATGACGTCCCCAACACAGCATCTGCCTGCTCTGCTCCCAGAGGAGATATCTGAGTCATAGAAGGAGTCACGTGGAGGCCCAAGGCCTGGGTTCCAGACATAGGGAACATCCCATGCAAAGGTCCTGAGGCAGGAGTGGGCCTAGTGTGTTTGTGGAGCAGCACGGGGGCTGTGCGGCCGGAGAGGATCAAGGGAAACAATGGGGTCATGTTTCAGAGGGCCTCGTGGGTCCCCGGAGAGGCTCTGGCTCTCGTTGGGAGTGAGCCAACAGAGATGGGATCCAGATTTTGTTTGTTTTAGCTTTCTCTGTTGAGATGCTTACAGATTCACATGTGGTTGTAAGAAGTAAGACAGAGGGATGTGGCATCCCTTTACTCACATTCCCCCCAGGGGTAACATCCTACAGAGCTGTGGCATCACACTGCAGGCCGATACCGCCACTGACCGGACGTCTGTATCACACGTGGCCTCCCAGTCTGGCCGCGGGTCTGCAGGTGTGCAGCCTTTCCTCTGTGGTGTCCCTGCTGGCTCCTGCATCCACTGCCACGGTGGAGACACAGGTGGCTGTGCCACGGGTGTCCCCTGTGATGCTGTTTGCTGAGCACACCCACCTGCCCCTGCTGCCCCAGACCCCAGACCCCGGCCACCACCCATCTGTTCTCCACTCCTGGAGTCCTGTCAACGTCCAGCATGCGTGTGAACGCAGCGACACAGGGACCACACTGCACGATTCCCTGGAACCTCACCAGGTTGCTGGGCTCAAGGGCGGGTCCTTCCTTTTTACTGCACCTGCCTCAGGGGGAGGGAGGCTGGTTCCCACAGGTTCAGCTGCCTCTTTGTCCCCACACCAGGCTCACAGCCCACGGCAGCCCTGTCCCTGCTCCCTCCTCCTGTGTTCAGAGTGTGTGCCTGGTTTAATTGCTACTCCTCATTCAGGGCTTGCACACACCCCTCCGTCCATGAACGGTTGCCTCCACACCCCCATTTACCAGGTACAATGCTCCCCACGCAGCCCCTGCCCTCTGGCATCACCCACCTCCTTTCTTGCCCCAGGCCGGGGAAGTCAGCGAGTTCATTAGCAGTAACCCTTTGCTATGCTCCCTGTTCCAATGTGGATCAGAGATATTTAGCAACCTGCCAAATGTCACATAGCCAGATGGACAGACGCCCACCCTGGTGTGTCTAAATTACCACAAAGACAGATGTGGGGGAGAGGGTACAGCGGAGGGTCTGTGCCCTGGGCTCCGTGGGGGCTCAGCTCCGCCCTGGGCCTCCACCACAGGGACCCCTGCCTGCTGCAGGTGAACATGACATAATTACTATGGTAGAAACCGGGCCGTCTCACCCAGGGCAGTCAGTTTATCAAGCACTGACAGTGCATTAGCTAAGTGATCACTAGACTATTAATTTTTTCCCCAGCCCTTGCCAGGGGTATTACAGTGAAAAGTGGCAGCTTAACCGCAGGGAAATTCTCCAGGGTGACAAAAATAAAAATAGCTCTAATTGAAGTTGATAGAAATTATACCCTTTAAAAACACACGTCGGGGTGCACTGGCTGTAATGTAAATTAACGCCGGGGCAGGGTTTCTGTCACCGGATCGTAGAAACACGGTGACAGCCACAGCAAACAGCCTCATGGGACATCACATCTGCTCGGTGGCGGCTCAGCCGGGTCCCACCCCGGTGTTGGGAGGTGGCAGGATGGCCAGAGGCCTATAGGCCCGCAGTCACCGCCTTGCCCGCTCCCCTGCAGAGGGACGGAGACAGTGGTGGCACGGGCCCTGCTGCCTCGCCTGCCGGAGTGCCAGGGTGGTCCGGGTGTCCTGCTTGCTAAAGCCGATGCCAACCCAAAACACACACGTTGGTATAAGTTCATGATGGAGGAGCCGGGAGACGCAGGAGAATGTGTGCGTCCTGGTACGCACAGCCGCGAGCCGCCTCTCCCCGTAGCCGAAAAGGTTTCAACGGAGCGTAGGAGAGAATTATAAACGTAACGGCAATCAAATAATAATAAACACAGGGATGGCATCTGCTCTGTGCTCTGCACCGTTTTTAAGTACTTTCCACATATTTTAATTCACTTAATCCTTGCAACAACCCGTGAGGTAGACACTGTCATTATCATGCTCATTTTCCAGATGAGGAAAGGAGTCTGGAGGCCCAGAGAGGCTGCGCAACCTGCTTGGACGGACTGTGGGGCTCAATGGCCTCTGTGCCCAGGGCGCATGGGGTGAGACCTCCCCCTGCCCCAGCAGCAGGGTGCACAGGGTGAGGTCCCCCCAGCAGCAGGGTGCACGGGATGAGGTCCCCCCAGCAGCAGAGTGCACGGGGTGAGGCCCCCCCAGCAGCAGGGTGCACGGGGTGAGGCCCCCCTAGCAGCAAGGTACACAGAGTAAGGCCCCCCCAGTAGCAGGGTGCATGGGGAAAGATACCCCCCCCAGCAGCAGCAGAGCACAGGGTAAAGCCCCCCCAGCAGCAGGGTGCATGGGGAAATGACCCTCCCCCAGCAGCAGCAGAGCACAGGGTAAGGCCCCCCAGCAGCAGGGTGCATGGGGAAAGACCCTCCCCCAGCAGCAGCAGGGTGCATGGGGTAAGGCCCCTCTAGCAGCAGGGTACACAGGGTAAGGCCCCCCCAGCAGCAGGGTGCATGGGGAAAGACCCCCCCTCCCACCAGCAGCAGGGCGCACAGGGTGAGGTCTTCCCCTGCCAGCAGACACGCAGCGCGTTTTGCTCCAGGTGGGGGCCTACCGTGGGACCCATCGCACACAGTGCCGTTGGGAGCTGGGCCTGCACACTTACACTGGTTTTTAAGTGACTCGTATGGCTTATTTTCCATTTGGCTTCACCCTTACCTGTTGGGACTGGAAAGTTCACCGAAGCTCTCTAAAGTCCCCAGTGTGTGCCGCAAGCCGTGCCGAGTACGCAGTGGGGGCAGGAGGAGAGTCAAAGAGCAGCCCAGGACCCAGTCATTAATATCACATTGTCCGTTAGCCCCGGCCCCATGCCAGTCATCGCTCCAGGCACAGACGGGAACATTCCGGAAGGCAGACAGTAGCACAGCCACTCACCCCAAGTCCACAGGCAGATAAGAGAGCCGTGGAAAATGGATCTGCAAACAGTCTCATGATGTAAAGACGCAACTCGAGAATCTAAGAAACTGACTGGCAAAGGACTTTTAAGTTTATTCTTTCAAAAGGAAGTATAAAAGGGAAAGATTAGAAGGAAGCTCTCGTTCTGTCCCTGTCTCCCGACACAGGTGCACACACCCAGGTCCTGGGAAAGAGAAGGGAGGGGGCATTGAGAAGGCAGCGATTCTGGGGGCTTTTCACTACTGTGTCCCTGAAAAGATCTGAGGGAAGCAGGTGGCTGAAGTCCTGGCCACAGCGGGCGGGGACATGAAGGAGGGACGTAAAAGTGGGACCTCCGGGGAGGGCATAGCATACGCTCTCTAGGACCACTCAGTACTGCCCACCACCTGTTCAGAGAAGCCACGAGAGAAATGGGGCAGCCCCAAGGGCCGGGCAGAGACACACGTGCCCCGTCCTCGGAGGGAAAAGACACTCACGATGGAAAAGACAGTCCTGCTTGCTCGGCTTTGATGCCCAGGTAAGACTCTAGAACAAGTCGTCAGGGGGATAATCGATTGCCATCACGTAAAACAGCATGAGAATTACCACGTAGCCTCGGTGCTGCAAGGGGAAATGACGCCAAAGCCAGTGAGGTTCATTTGGTGCATGAGTGGCGCTCCAGGAGAGGCGAGAGGGTGCGAGGAGGCCTCGTGGTCCCACACCGGACTTGCTCTGCCCGTGACAGCCTTCAAGGCCACAGACACACAGCTGTGACCTCACGAGAACACCTGCCGTTGACTGCGATGCTCGCAGGATGAGCTGTGGGGGGCCCAGCTTCCAAGCCAGGCCGAGCTCTGCACAACAACCCCACCAGGTTCTCAAGCAACAGCAGCCTCCTTCTGCTAAAGCTCGCCTTGCTTCAGCCGCTGACTCCTTCACGATGGACTGTGACTGTGTGGCCACGGGGAAGTTACTAAACCACTCTGGGTGCCTGCTCCCTCATCTGTAAAATGGTTATAATGACAGTAGCCACCTTATAGACAAAAACAAACGGCCTCAGACGTACATGCTTAAGACACAGCCTGGCCCTCAGGACCCACCCAATAAAGCCTAGATGCTCTTACATCTCCTTACAGCAACCCCCCATTTTTAAAAAAGATTTTATTTATTTATTCGTGAGACACACACACACACACACACACACACACACACACACACACACACAGGCAGAGGGAGAAGCAGGGTCCATGCAAGGAGACTCGATCCCAGGACTCCAGGATCACGCCCTGAGCTGGAAGGCAGATGCTTAACCGCTGAGCCACTCAGGCGTCCCTCCTTATAGCAACCCCTTAAGACAGTTATTCAATGTCATCTGATGTATGTGCCAAGCGTCGTTCAAATGCTTTACGGATCTTAACTTGCTTGATCCTACCACGCCCATGAGATAGTTCCTGCCGTTACACACCCATTTTGTGGACAAGGGGACTGGGGTCCAGAGGGGGTGAGTCAGCCGCCCCAGATCACACAGCCTGCTCTGCACTCAGATGTTGTCAGGCTGTCTCTCCTCGGTCTGAATTGTTAACCTCCACATGAAACTGTCCCCCAGAACAGCCAGTAAAGTCCAGAGGCCCTCGGGTACCCGCCACCCTACAAAGGAGGTTGAGCAACTTAATACAAACACCTGCTCTAAAGTGAGAGAGACACAGAGGGGGGCGAGTCTGGAGCCTCTGAGGGGTAAAGCCCTAATGCTCCAGCCCCTGGGAAGGAGGATAGAGTGAGAATCCAGTGGGAGGGAGAGATGAGGCTGGTGGGCGCTCTCCAGTTCCTGCCTGGTGACCGGTGATGGGGTTTGTGTGTGGGGGTGTGTGAGGCAAGAGCCTCTCCCCAGGTGTCCCCGAGGACAAGGAGCTTGTGGGGCCAGGGGCCATGCCCCCCGTTCCAGGGCCCCAGGTGTCCCTGCTTGCAGGCGAACTCCATGTCCAGAGCTGAGTGGGGGTCCCTGTGATGTGGCTACAGTGGCCAGACAGGAAGAGAAGGAAACAGGCTGTCCTGTGTCCCCAACCCCTCAGATGCTAGGGCAGACCTGGGTGTGCGTGTGTTGTGTGTGTGCACATGTGGATGTGCCAGAGAACACGTGCATCTATGTGTGCGTGTCTGTGGGTGTGCACACGTGTCTGTGTGAATGGGTGCACACACGTGCATATGTGAGCATGTGCGCACACATACGTGAACGTGTTTGGGCACGTGTGTGCGTGCACCCTGTGAGCACATGTAGATGCACACACCTGGTACTTTTTTTTAAAGATTTTATTTTTAAGTCATCTCTACATGGAACGTGGGGCTCAAATCCATGACTCTGAGATCAAGAGTCACTCGCTCCACAGACTGAGCCAGGCAGCCCCCCCCCCACATGGTTGTGTGTGAGCATGCAGGTGTACATGTGTGAATGTACACAGGCATCAGCGTGCACATGCACACGTGCACATGGACACACTGTGCGCACGCTGGGCTGCGATGCTCTGTCCTGTAGTTCAGTCTAGCGGGTTGGTGAGGGCCGCCCTGTCAGACTCGCGAGCCCGGGGGGCCGACTGGCTCCCTGCGGCAGCTCTGCCCCTCCTCCAAGGAACTCTCCTTAGTGTTGGCACCTGAGAAACAGTTGTCAAAGTCTGAGGCTCAGAGACTGGGAGCGTCTTGAACAAACCCCTGGTAACCTGCTGGCCCAGAGCTAGGCTTCAAAAACGTTTGTTGCATGATTAATGGAGGGAAGGAAAAAATTAGCTCCAAACCCAGCAGCTGAGCCCTGAACACCAAGTCACAAAGACAGAGAAGGGTCAGTGGATGCTGCCAAATAGCCCCTGGTGATTACCAAGGCCCAAGGCGCAGCCCAGAGACTTCTAGAAGGACCCCAGCTGGCATCTGTGCCATAACCAGACCCATGCCCTGTTCTGTCCTAGCTCCAAGATGTTAGGGTCCCAGGCGCCTGGGGTCCTCCTCATCCAAGTCCCCGAGCCCTGCCTGGCTGTTCTCCAGGCACAGCCCATGGGAGGTGGGGATTCCCCTGCCCCCGACCCCCCACTGCTGGAATCCACCCCTCCCTTGCCAGCCTGGAGTATGCCAGAGGCTCTGAGAGCCCAGAGGTGAGCAGAAGGCTAACTGAGCAGAAGGCTAATGTCCACACCTGTTCCCAGGCTGTGGCTTCCCTTCTTTGGGCCTCAGGGTCCCCAGCTCTGGGGCAGGTGTGGTCCCTCCTCCCTTGCCTCTCCTCCCTTGCTGGCTTCAGTGGTTATGATTACTGGCACCCCTGTGGATAGAGCAGGGCCCAGGACCGCCGGGCTCCATGCTCCTGCGCTGGGGCAGCCTGTCCCCTGGAGAGATGCCTCTCCAGTGAGTCTGGCCTAACAAGCACGTGCTTTAAATTTCCACTTGGATTATTTTAGATACCTGGTGGCAGTGGTGGAGATTATGGGGACTAAAGCCTCCAAAGCTTTCCCTGGGCACGGACGTTTGCTGAGGGGAGGTGCCCTGAGCATCGATACACTGCTCACAGAAATACGGCACGGCCACCAGACGCAGGCTTCCCGGTGGCCCTGGAGGGGGACTGCAGGGGAGCTTCAGAGCAGCACAGAGCCAGGTTTCTAGTGGGCCGATGGGCACACTCAGATGGGGCGGCTACCCTATGGACCAGTGGTGATGCTGGGGGAATGTCCTGAGGACGGGGACTCGTGGGGACTGTGTGTCCTTGCTGCTCCATTCACGTCACGGGTGGCGTCTCATGCCAATCCCTCGAGCAAAGGGCTACTAGCCCCAATTTATAGATCAGGAAGCTGAGGCTGGAAGGGAAGGCAGCCCACTGGGGGTCCCCAGCCCAGGGTTGGGGGAGAGGAACCAGGCACCAGTCCTTGGCCATGCCACCCCCCACCCCCAAGAAACAGGCGCCTCAGTCTCTTCAGGAACCCGGCCTGTACAGCATGGCCTTCACTTCCCGAAGCTCCAGAGGCCCGGGTGGGCATATGCTCCAGCAGGCTGAGAGCCTGCCAAGGTGCCAACTCACTGGCTCCTTGCTAATTACTCATTTTTGCTAGATCAAAGGCCTCATTTATTAAAAAGCGGATTGAACTTGCCTGCTTACCTCCCTGGGAACACCGCTAAGACGGTAGGCACTCCACCTCTGAGCCCTGCCCTCCTCCCTTCCAGCTTGGTGCATGGCCTGTGGCCCTGAGGCTCAGACTGGGAGCCCGGCCAGCTAAGGGGACAGGCTCACCTGCCCCAGTGTCTGGACAGTGGTATGGGGCTGGCTGGGCTTAAGGGAGGGCAGGGGGCCCCAGGGAGGGGTCCCAACGTCCCAGTTAAGGGTCCCTGAGTGAGTGGCCCACTGCCCCTGCACCTGGGAGCTCATTCTCCTCTGGTCGGGGTGCCAGGGATGAGCAGGACCCTGAGGGGAATAGACAGGAGGAAGGGATTCCAAGGAAGGGAAGCCGAGGCAGAGAGAGCTCATCAGGCGTGGAGCCTCCAGCCCAGGCCTGAGAGGACAGTGGTGGGGGATGAAGGCAGGACAGGCCCTTCACCAGGGGCCACAGGCTGACTGAGAGTCATTCTGGCCACCCCTATACAGTCCCTCCCCATCAAGGCCCGTTTCTCAGATGGTGAAATTGAGACCCACCGGCTGGTGAACAGATGCCCCAGCTACAGAATTCACGCTGTCGACCCTCTGCTAAATTCCCATAGGACCACTTGGCCTGTGGGCAGTGGGGAGCCAAGGAAGGGTGGGGTGAGGGGAGACCCAGAGGTTAAGGGAGCAGCTTGGTCAGTGCCACGGAAAGCTAGGAGGGCCAGGGGTGGGGATGGCAGAGAGCAGGAGCTTGATCCTGGGCAACTCAGAGGCCCAGGACCCACACCCAGGAGGAGAGAAGATGGTGCTGAAGCCAAAGCTGACCACTCTCAGGGGTGTGGGTGCAAGCTGGAGTGGGGGTGGGGCCTGGGTGTCAACAGGGTACGTCTGGCCATATCTGGAGACATTTTGGTTGTCACTTCTGGGGGGGCCCCTGGCATCGAGAAGGTAGGGGCAAAGCATGGACAGCACTTGCCTCCCCAAGAATGATCTGACCCCAAATGTCAACAGTGCCTAGGTTGAGAAACTGGAGACAAGGAGACCCTCACCTCAGAGGAGAGGAAGGGAGCAGGTGTGGGCAGGTCGTGGTGTGGTGAGGAAAAGCCTGAGGACCCCCTGCACTCAAGGGAAGTGGTACCAACAGGGCTCCCACGCAGGGACGTGCTGAGGGCAGCTGGAGGTGTGGGCCACAGGGCAGAGGATGCCCCCTCTGGGTGCTCAGGCTCCGAATCCCTGACCTCCCTCTGGCCCTCCAGCCCAGGAGGCAGGCTTCTGTTACTGGGATCCAAACACTGTGTGCTGTGGGGAGGGTGTCCTGCAGATGTGGCTGCAGTCCGCGATCAGGTCAGGGGATGGTTCTAGAGTGTCTATGCAGCCCTGCTTCACTCAGCTGGAAACCCTGAAAGCAGAGCTGAGGCTTCCCTGGAGAAGAAGTCTGGCGTGTGCATGGCAGCTGCAGCCCGTGCCCGAGAGGTCCAGCCGGGGGCCTGTGGATGCTGGACCCGCCGTCGCTAAGCCAATCCCGGGCAGGGCATCTTCACACCCGTCTCCCTCTGGTTCCGCTTCTCTGGTGGGAACTGATGGGTTCGGGGGTTTATAGAAGAGTTTATAGAAGGTCAGTGCCCTCTGAGAGCGAGTGGAGGGGAGGAGCCGACGGAAAGCCTCCTGCAGGGACAGACATGGGGAGCTTCGTGGGTTTGCTAGAAATGCAGACTCCCGGGCCCTGTGTCAGAACCTGAACTTTAGTGAGGCCCCTGGGGACTCAGGCTCAGCACAGGCTCACAGGCCTGAGACCACCTGCGAAGGCTCTGACTGGAATGGGGTGGGAGGCGGGGGGAGGGAGGCTTCTGAGGCTGGGAGCCCCCCTCACAGGGTCTAGCGTCTGGGATCCTCGGTCACCAGCAGTCCAGAACAGCCTCTTGAAGACGAGATGGAGTTTTGGAGAGAGGCACAGACAGGAGGAGGCAGGGTCAGGGGTTTCCATGTAAGAAAAACAACTAAATACACTGCGAGAACAACATTCCTTCCCCTCCCTGCCAGGAGGACTGTGTTTACCAGTCGACTGGACACACCAAAGCCCTGGTCTCAGGGCTGCCAGCTTGGAGAAGCAGCAGGGTGGAGAGAGTCTGGCAGGGGAGAGGAGGGGAGGGCTGGGGAGAGGAGAGCAGGGGAGGAGAGTGTAGGGGAGAGGAGGGGAGGGCAGGGAAGAAGGGGCAGGGAAGCGCAGGGGAGAGCCTGGGAGGGCAGGGAGGAAAGGACAGAGAAGGGCAGGGCAGGGGAGGGCAAGGGAGGAGAGGCAGGGGAGAGAAGGGGAGGGCAGGGGAGAGGAGGGGAGGGCAGGGGAGGAAAGGCAGGGCAGGAGGGAGCAGAGGAGGAAAGGACAGAGGAGAGCGCAGGGGAAGGCAGGGGAGAGAGGGGAGGGCAGAGGAGAAGGAAGAGGGCAGGTACAAATGGGAGAGGAGGTTTAATCATATTAATCAAGACTCCTGGCTTTGGAACCCGAGAGCCGGTTGTGAATCCCACTGGGTGGCCTCCAGGCCAGTGCTTCACCTCTGTGAGCTCTGCTGCCCCATCTGGAAAGTGGGGTCCCCGTGGTCCTCATCTGGTAGGGGTGCTGGAGGAGCATGGGAGTTCAGAAGTAGAGAGCACAGGGGCCACTCTCCTATGTGCCACCTGGTTGGGGGAGAAGGGGCAAGGCACACCTGGCTCGGGAAGCTGCCCACCGAGGCACGCAGCCCCAGGGGCGACAGCAGGGCAGCCCCAGGGGTGACAGGTGCCAGCCCCATCTCACGGCAGATGGCAGCTTGCGCCTAGAAGACAGCGCTGGGCAGCGTTGCTCTTTCCTGTCTCTTGGCATGATGTGGCTTGGTACCCACCCAAGGGGTGCCCGGGACTGAGAGTCCAGGCCCCCACCCTGTGTCCCCCACCCTGTGCCTGAGGCTGCCCCCAGGGCCTCTAGTCTGGGGGAGCCAGAGCCCTGGCTGAGGGACGCCCAGAGGCAGCCCAACCAGACCTGCACCCCCCCACCCCCCAGGTAAGCAGGAGGCGCCCTGGCAGGCGCGGAATCACCATAAAGGTGACTCAGGTGTCCACACCCCTTCATCCAGAGGTCCCAGGGCCTGACACAGGCTCATTAAATAAATGTCTCAGGCGTCCCCCTGGCCCCCCGCTACACCCACGCTGCCCACTCCTGCGCCAGGCCCACCCAGTGTGGCCTCTGTATCCGTAAGTGAGCCGCAACGAGCAGAAGCATTTTTCTGTTTTCCAGAGGAGAAAGCTGAGCCCAGAGAGGTTAGGTGTCTTGCCCAAGGTCACACAGCGGGGCCTGAACGCCGTCTCTGGGATTCCTAGTCTGGCTGGTTTGGTTAATTCCTGCCCCTAGACAGGCCGGGAAGCGTGAGCGGTAACAGCTCCAATGTGCGGGGAGCAGGGAGTCAAGAAGGGCCTCACCTGCTCAGGGCAACCCCCAGACGCCCCGACGGCCAGGCCAAGCACAGGGAAGGTCTGGCCACGCACCCCACCCGTCGCCGCAAAGAGGCAGGAGGTCCCTAGAACAGGGTGCAGGATTTGGGACGAAGCAGATGTCGCTGAAAACATTTTAAATTATGAAATACTTTTCATATCAGGAAACATGCTAGTGCCTTCAAACAACACAGCGTGGAGGGCAGAAGCCCGACCCGGGTCTCCCTGGGCTCCGGGACAGTGTCAGCAGGACTGGCTCCTTCTGGAGGCTCCAGGAAAGAAGGTTCCAGCCCCTCCTCCTCCCTCTCCAAGCCCTCTCACCTGTCCTACTTCCTCTCCTGAAGCATCCTCTCCACTCCCTCTCCTAAGGACCCTGTGATGACACTGGTCCCACCTGGATGGTCCAGCATCCTCTACCCGGCTCCCCGCCCTCAACTTGATCACACCTGCCACATTCCTGTGCCACATGAGGTCACACGTGCCCAGGCTCTGTGGATTCCAACAAGGACATCTCAGGGACCATTCTTCAGCACAGCAGGCTTGTAATAAATGCAGCTTTGCTCCTGCCATTTCCCGCCACCCCCTGTCACAGGAAGAGCTCACAGACACCCGCCCCCAGGAGCCCACCAAGGCAACCAGGAAGCACGGCAGGTGGGGGCCAGAGGGCCGAGCCCCAAGGGGAAAGGAGCCCTGCACCTGCCTCGTGCTGGGGCCTGCCCACCATGGGAGGGTGGGGGCAGGGGGGGGTCTGTCCTCTTGGCCCTGGGCTCTCCCCGCCCCCCCGCCCCCCCAGCCCTCCTTCCCAGGCAGTCCCCGGAGTTACTGTTTTAATGAGTTCTCTGCCCTCTAATTAGCAGGTGTGGCTTTGAAAGGAAGCGCCTGGTGTTTACCTTGCACGGAGCCTTTAATAACCAAACCCAAGGAATCGGCGGGCTGGCTCCCGCCTAATCCCCATCTGAACGGCAGCGCTTAATGAGCCTTGGCACCAGTGAACCTTCTCCTGCCCTCTCCCAGGCGCCCTGCAGCGCCCCAGGGGCTCGTTACGAGCCGGCTTCAGCCCTGCCAGGAGGCGCCCCACAGCCCAGAGGAGTCGGAGGCCCTGGGGCAGGAGGGGGGCAGCCTGTGCCCGGATTGGGTGGCGTCCTACAGGCCACTCTGTGTCCCCTGAGCCAGCAGGGCACTTTGGCTCACATTTACCAGCACCCCACCCTGGGAGCCCCGGCTGTCCCCAGAGGGGCTCCGGGGGAGCAGAGACTGGTACGTGCACGCACTTTCTGGATTGATCGCACACAACATCCTAGGAGGCAGGCAGCGTTAGCCCCCATTCTACAGACGGGAAGGCTGAGGTGCAGAAAAGCTAAAGGCTTTGCAGGAGAGTTGAGGGGGGTGCTGGGACTCCACGGAGACGGACTGATTCCAAGGCCGACAGCTCTCTCCAGGGAGCCTGGGGGGCTGTGGGAGGAGCAGGGGCAGAGGTCAGAGTTCAGCCTCCCAGCCTCTGGCCCCACAAGGGGGTTTGGGCCACGACCTCCCCCAGCCTCTGGCCCCACAAGGGGGTTCGGGCCACGACCTCCCCTTAGCCCACCACCGCCACGGAATGCATGCCCCACGGAGGCTTCCATTCCTGGAGGCCCCTGGTGACCTCCTGCAGATCCAGTGTCCCCTACTGTGAGGCTGCAGGCAGACGGCAGCCAGCTGGTCTGGATGGTGGCCTCCGTCTCTCCGCATCCAATCAACGCAGGAGACTGGGTGGAGCTGGGGCCCAGAAAGAACAGCCAGCTGCGCGGCCAGTGGCAGGCCTCGTAAATCATGGGAGAGGCGCAGGGACCCCAGGAGGAGAGACAGGCGTGGCAGGGGGTAGGGAGTGGGGCGCGCAGAGGCCCATCAGCTCTCTCCAATTCCCACCCCAGGACCCAGAAAGGGGCCTGCACTCTGAAAAGCATATTCGAGATCATGGGGTTTTTTTGTTTGTTTTCTTTTAAAATAAATGGATCTGCCTCTGGGCTGGTGGAGAAAGGCAGAGGCGCCTCCCACCCCATTTTTGCTGTAGTCACCTCCCCCGCCTCGCCACTGAATAGCCCGCCAGTGTGCTGGGGAGCCTGAAAGGCGTTTGGAGAGTTTAGGCGGGAGAGAAAAGGCCTCGCTGGCTTCCTTTGTTGGGAAAGAGCCCCCGCTGGGCCTTTATCTGGCTCTCTGGCTCTTCCTGCAGCCCTGAGACACCCCCAGAGGGGGAAGAGGAAGTGGAGCCTTCAGGCCTCCCCCTCCGTCCTGGGGTACAGGACCCCACCCAGGCCCGCACCTCCAGGTCCTCCACTCCCTGGGGGCTTGATTTGAGAGAGGAGGGGGTGCCAGGTTGGCTGTCCCAAGTGCTCTGCTGTCCTATATCTCTGGCCAGGCAGGACCTGAGCTACCTAGCATTTATTGAGCACTTATTGCATGCAGCACTGTCTGAGGGGTCTTCTGGGACACGACCTGGTGGTGGTGGGGGTGGTTAGCGGGATTCAAGTGTGGTCAGGGATCTGCGCCAGGCATTTGGGGGGGGAGGTGAAGAGTGGGGACCCAACAATAAAGATGACTCAGCCTTCCTCTCCAGGAATTCGGTATGAAGCAGGAAAGAAGACATCCTTCCAATGACCTAACACGGGGTAAGGGGGAGAAATCTGTGACCCTAAGAGTTCCTTTCTCTGGGGACTTCTGTTTCCCCCATCTGTAAAATGAGGTGTGTGGCGAGAGCCAGCTGACCTGAACCCATCCAGCCCGGACCCCTTATGTTGCAAGAATAGATTACATTGCCTAAACTGGCCATAATGGTATTTCCCAACCCCCCACACTATTCCAGAACCTTCCAGGTTTGTCTCCTCCCCTTGAACCTGGGAAGGAGAGAGCCTTGTGACAGCCTCCACTGATGGGGAAGCCACAGAAGTGGCCAGGTCACCAAGGAGGCTTGGGTCAGAAAGGCGATAACGCTTGCGCTCATCTCTTTAACTCCCGGCATCTGGGCTTGGGGCTGCGCTACCCTGGAGCACAGGCCACATGGAGGTGCCAACAGAGGCTGAGCTCTCAGCGACGGCCTGCCCCAACCTGCCAGCTGTGCGCCGTGCATGCCTGTGCCACCTCGGGCAGGCCCTGCAGAGCGGCCTGCGTGGATGCGCCACTTCCCAGGAGGCCCCAGCTCTGGTAGGGCTGCCTCAGTGCCCCCCGCCCCCCCCCAACCCCCATGCCGAGCCTCACCCACATTGTAGATTTGTGAGCAAGAAGTAGTGGGGTTGGGGGTGGTTGGTCACCCAGCAGCTGACGATGACCAGCAGAAATGTTTCCAGGCAGTCTGCTCTCAGGCTAATTGGGACCCCAGAACTCAGCGCACAGCGGGCCCCCACAAATACTTGCTGATGGTTGGCTCTGCTGCAGGAGCCAAAACTCATGCAGTAAGTACTTCCTAAGTGCTAGGCACTGCTGGAAGCATTAAACTCACTTCATCCTAACAACAATCGTTCTCATTTTACAGATGAGAAAATTGAGGTGCAAAGAGACTAAGTAACTAGCTTGGGATCACACAGCCAGGAGGGGGTGGGATGGGATTCAGATGGGGCCACCAGTTCCAGAGCCCTCACCCTTGACCATTAGGCTCTCCTGCCCCTCCTGGTGGTTGTGATGGTCCCATGTCCCCGAAAAGGCCAGGAGGGCCCTGGTTCCAGAAAAAAATGTATTATTTCCAATGAAAAAATGTTAAAGCACACGAACAGGCCGTTTTTATGTGCCTGTAAAATTTTTCACATGAATATATTTTAAAAATCAATTTTAAAAAATCCTTTTTTTTTGTCTCCTATCCTTTTTTGGGTCCCAGGACCCAGTTTTTGATCTGAAAACCATGATCGTGAGACAGTAAGGACCTGAAGGGACCATCACAAGCCCTGAGAGGTCAAAGCAGCATGGGATGTAAAGAAATAAACTGTGTAGGCCAGGCCCAAAGCGTGCCCTTGACGCCAAGCCGTTTTTTTCTTTAACTAAGATACAATTTACATTTCATAAAATGCACCATTTTATTTTTTTTATTTTTAAAAATTATTTTATTTATTTATTCATGACAGACACAGAGAGAGCCAGAGACACAGGCAGAGGGAGAAGCAGGCTCCCTGCAGGGAGCCTAACTTGGGGACTCAATCACAGGATCCTGGGATCACTCCCTGAGCCAAAGGCAGACACTCAACCACTGACCCACCCAGGCATCCCAAAATGTACCATTTTGAAGTGTCCAGAACCTGGCTCAACTTGACAGCCTCCTGAGAACCTAACTCAGGAGCTCTGGTCTTCCAATGCCCTCCGACTTCTCACCTTTTCTAAGGGCAGTGGAAGTGGGCAGGGGATCCGATCCCATGATCCCACAATCTCCACCAACCATCCGAAGGTTCCAGACATGCTGAGTCTTTGGCAGTGAGCGCTGTCTCTCAGACCACGCCTCCCTCCCTGGCGGTGGCAAAAAAATCTCCTCGTCAGGCCACGGACCTCATTTTTGGTTTGGAGACCGTGGCCCTGGGAGTCCCAGGCCTACCTGAAACTGGCTCCCCCGCTGTTCCCCGAGGTCCTGTCTCCACCGTGAACCACAAATGCTTAGAGACAACAACCAACGGCGCCCTGTTCTGTTTTCCCTTTCAACAGCTATTTCGGGAGGCAGGAGACAAAGTAGAGCGAGCATGAGTGTTCACCTCACACCTACCCGGGGCCCAGTCTCTGCGGGGTCGCTCACCAGCAGTGACCCCCAGACTCGGCTGAGCCTTGGTTTCCTCAAATGTGAAACACAGATAACGGGCCTTGCCTGGCAGGGCCCCGATCGGTGTCCCTGGGGCACCTGAGCTCAGTGCTCAGGCCCTGCCGACCCCCATAAATGTCAGCTATTGGCACAATCACAGCATAAATAGTCCACCGGTCACTGCATGTGGCAAATTCACCTCTGATTAGGTTCACGTATTTATTTTTCTTTGCAATAGGGTTTGGAAGTGCAAACAGTGTGGCCGGTTACAATGTTTCCAGAAAGCTCAGGGAGTTCTTGGCCACTCTGGGTGGGCTGCCCCTTCCTCCCCCCACCCCAAACATAGCCCCATACCCCTGGCTTTGAGGGGCCTGACCCATCGGGCACTATCAGACCGCCACTGGCCGCCACGCATGGCAGAGGATGCTCGGTTTCCTGGAACGTGTGCCACGTGACACGGAGCTGGCCTCTGGTGGACAGCACTGTTGAACTTGGAAGTGGACGCTGTGCTCTGGGAGGCTGGGAGAGTCCACTTGTCCTAGCCCTTCTGACCAGCACATTGCTGGGTGCAGGGCCCTGGGTGCCTTCCCACGCACGTCCAGGGCCAGCTCTGAGCAACACACACCCTGCAGCCGCTGGTCAGGCTTGGTGCAGGACACCGCCCTGGTGTCAGAGGGCCAGATCCCGGGTCTGGCTCTAACTCCCTAGAAGCTCAGGGACTTTGGGCATGTTCCCAACCCTCTCCCCCCACCCCTCCACCCCCGTTCCTCATCTGTAAAATGGGGCTGTCTAGATTGGAATTCAATCAGCTGCAGGCAGCTCACCTTGTTTCCCTCACCTTGTTTCAAATAAATACATAAAATAGATAAAGACAGACTAGCATTGCAGGTGGGCATGGAGCTGACCTTCTCATTTCCTCTCCCTTTTCTCCCTGACCTGAGCCCCTGCCCCCAGGCCCCTCTGCTGAATATACCACGCTAAGGACCCTTTGGTATCCCATAAAGCCTGAACACTTGAACTACAAGGATTCATTCAGGCTGCTGATTAGCTGAGCACCTACTAAGCGTCGGGAACTGTTGGAGGAGCTAGGGCAGGACAGGGCCCCTAGTCTTCTGGATTCCTAGAAGAGAGAAAATGGAAACTAAGAGCCATGCAAAGAGGACCAAGGTGATGGAGTGTTATTGCCAGGAGGGCCAACTCCTGGGGGGAGTGAGCAAGGGAGCTCTGAGTGCCTTCCAGGCAGGCCCTAGGACATGAACACCTTTGGGTGCTTTGGAGCAACAGCAAGAAGGCCTGTGTGGCTGAGGCCACCAAGGGGAGTGGGAAGAAAGAAGGCGCAGGACCCAGCAAAGGGGTCACGTCTCACTTCGGTAGGCTAAGTGAGTTCGGCAGCATTCCCCCAAAACGTCATGTCCCCCTGGGACTTCAGGCCATGACCTTATTCAGAAACAGGCTGTCCACAGATGTGATTAGCTGATGTGAGGTCACACTGGATCAGGGCAGGTCCCAATCCCATGAAAGTGTCTTTACGAGAAGGAGAGAGGACACAGACACAGAAAAAGGCCGGGGGGAAGCGAAGGCAGAGGCTTCAAGGGACGCCTGGGGCCACTGAGCCGTGAAGGAGGCAGGAAGGACCCTCCCTGGGGGCCTCCATAGGGAGCGCAGTTTGGCATTTCTGATCCCCAGAACTATGGGAGAGTAAATTTCTGTAATTCCTCCCAGGCTGTGGTCACGTGTCACGGCCACCCCAGGACAGGCCTACAGCCAGGGCAGGAAGCTGTAGGTCAGCACAGATCTGAGCATAAGCAGGGGGTGATCTGATGGGCATCTTCAAGGGTCACATGGCCTCGGGTGGCCCACCCTGTCCACCCCTGGCTCTGAGTTCTTGAATTCAAGCATGCGCATCTATGACCTGGCCTATGACCGCTGGGGCCATCTGCATCCTGAGTGTGCGTGCTCCCCTGTGGGAGGCGATCAGGGCCCTGCCCTGGCGGGCCACAGCCGCCCCCTCTGCTTTCCACGCAGGCCCTGCTGGAGGCCCCGCACCCCGGAAACAACAGCAAAACGGATCTGCCGGTCCAGACCAGTTCTCCTTGTTGCCTTATTTAAAGTTTCCCAGACAGATTCTCTCCTCTGAAAACTTGGAGCCTGTCATTATCCACCCCAGAACCTGTAATTTTTTTTTAAAAGAACACAGCCCGGAAGGAGAAATGAGTCAGATGCGTAGCATCAGCTACACACTTTGCCCGACGTGGGCCCAGGGACAAGGAACGTACAGTCAGGGATGGAGGGAGAGGTCACCGACCGACGCAGCAAGCATTCATTAAGCACCGTGTGTTTGCCAGGCATCTCCACAAACATACCTTCAGTTAGTCCAGCACTGTTTTATAGAATGTGCACAAATTGTGAAAAAGCCTCTAGAGAACGTTCAAAGGGAGGAAGACCCAAGGACAGCCGGAAATAACTGGGTGAGAGGCCGAATGTGCAAATACCCGCAAGACAAACGTCTCAACGAGAAGAGAAGGAGAAAGCCCAGTGAAATAAGGCAGCAGCTGGCACTGGACGCCCCGGTAAGTCCGTTCTGGGCAGAGCCTCGGCTTGCTCGTGGCCTTGCACCATAGACACCGAGCTCAGATGGGATGCGCTGGAGGAGCCCTCCCCTGACACCAGCCACCCCAGCCCAGCCCAGCCCAGCCCAGCCGGATCCAGGGAAGGGGGAAGACATGTGCAGTCCCAGCTGTCGAGTGGATGAGGAGGAGGCCCAGGACCTGCCGTCCCGCCTGCGGCAGCCTGGCTATGATATCACTCAATCTGGAAGCTTCCATAAGGATTCCTGTCGCACTACCCCACCAGCACGCTCGCACTGACCGTGAGCCTCAGGTCACATGCCCACTTTTCCAGCATCGCCCTCACAAATTTCTATGGGCTGGCAGTGGAGAGCTCTGAGACCCCAGCCCAGCCCCTGGGCATCTCTCCAAATGTCAGGGCAGAAGAGGAGCAAGCGGGGCAGCGCTAGGTATGACCCCCCCACACCCCCACCCGTCCAAGCTACAGATCACCCTGGCTTTCCAAATGAGGATGCGGGTACCAGACACTTGGCTGCATGCCACGTGAGTGCCGGGGCCCCCCTGGCCCTGCTGGTTCCTTAAGAACGCGGCCTGATTTATAAGCTGCTCAGGAGCCACACTGCTGAGGGGCTTTGTGGTTGCTGAGATTATTTCAGAGGTGAGAACATCTATGCCGTTCAACATCACGGGTTGAGCCGACAGCTAAGGTGGCCTATGCTCTGACAGTCCTGGCAGCCCCGTGTCTCCTGGCACCGGCTCCGGGGAGTGGGCTGAGAAGCCACGGCCCCATTGGCCATAGCTACAGGGCCGGCCCAACGGGCTTGGTACGGCCCTGCCAACACCCCTGTCACCATGGCCCTGGGACGGCCCACATTCCAGGGGAGCCCACTGTGGCTCTGAGCGCTTCCACACCCCTGCACTCATTCCCGTAAGTAGGCTCCATTGTCATTTCCATTCCACAGATGGGAAAACACAGGCCCAGAGCAGATTAATGACTTGTCTCCCCGGGGCAGCCAAAGCCCAGAGAGAGATGTCTAAGATGGGTCCCTTCAGCCCTAGCTGGACCCCAGTGGTCATCGCTTGCAAAGAAAGGGCTGGATGTCCTAAGGGCCCTGGCAATAGGTGCCCCACCCCATGGCACCCTGCAAGCAGTCCCTGCCATGTCACCCTGGGAGGGTCTCTGTGCAGCTACTCACCTGGCCTGCCCGAACCTTGTCCTGCCCCCCTGCCAGACCTTGGCAGATGCGATTCTCCTGGCCTGGCATGCCAACCCCTCTCTTTCTCAGCTTTCTAGAACCTTCTGAATTCTTTTGAGGGCTCAACTAAGGCCCAGATTGCCTGGGAATCCAGGCACTGGGTTGATATTCAGACACTTGGTAACTGGTAAAATAGGGCCCTCATCTTTACTTGGGTCCCCAGGAAGCTGACCCTGAGACCAGGACTGGAATGGACCAGGGGACCCAGATGCACAGGCTGGGGGTGGGAGGTGAGGCAAGAATCAGAGGAGCCAGTAGGGCTCATCAGGCTACACAGTGGATGGCCGCGGGGACCCCATTCCTCTGGGGACCCAGGGGGCTGTGTAGACCAGGGTTGGGCCACCTGAGCGGGAGGAGGCTGGACGGTTTGTGCCCTCCTCCTGCCGGCTGCCCTGCTGGCACACTAGGCCCCAGCCCCACAGGCCGCAGAATGCAGAGAGGCCCTCGGGGTGTGGGTGGGCAGCATGGGCAAGCCCGGGGAGAGGCTGGGTGCCTCCGGGTTCCTGCCTCCATCAGGATAGACGCCTGCTGTCAGCAGCGGGAGGGCCCTGTAACACCTGCCAGTTGCAGGTCAGCCCCACGCCCTATGAATGCAGGGGGCAGACACAAGTGTCAGGGTGCCACTTCTGGGCTCCCGCTGTGATTACTGTTGACTCAAGTGGCAGCTCATTCAATATTTAGACTCTGTGAAGCCTTCCCCCCACGCTGTGCTGGGCTGCAGCCAAGTCGGATTGGGTTACCTGAGCAGGACAGGCGTTCACACCTGCCCAGGTTCTGCTCTACACGCCCCTGCTGAGAGAACAGGCCCTCCTGCCAAGAGGACGCCACCTCTCAGCTCCCAAGACACACAGGGAAACAAGCCACCAGGCCATTAGGGACCAGGACACCTGTGAAGCCCCTGGGGGTCAGGATGGGGGTGTGGTCCAGCAGGGGCTCCCAACCTCTCAATCTGCTGCAAAGCCCAGTGGTTATTTCTGGGGCCTCTCTGTGGAGGACACTTGAAGCCCTGGCAGGTGTCCTGGCCCGCGGAAAGACCCGGGCGCTGACCTACCACTGCCCCCTACTGGCCACGAGCAGGACCCTTCACCTCTGTGAGCACCTCCCTCCTGAGTCGGGGATGAGGAGCAGGACCAAGAGGAGGTGGCGCTTGCTGAGGTGTCAGGGAGAGAGAAGGTGCCTGGGCGGGGAGTGGGGGTGGGTCCCAGATCTGCTCATCCAGTGCCATGGCCCCAGGCCAGACGTGGCTGTGGAACCCTCAAAATGTACCCCACGTTCCTTGAGATGTACAGTAAGTGGACACAGCGGGTTTGCTATGAAGATAAGATCTCACGAATAATTCAACACATCAATGCCGTGTTAAAATGCTAATATTTTGGGACGCCCGGGTGGCTCAGTGGTTGAGCGTCCACCTTCGGCTCAGGGCGTGATTCCGGGTCTGGGGAATCGTACCGCGAGGAGCCCGCTTCTCCCTCTGCCTATGTCTCTGCCTCTCTCTCTGTGTCTCTCAAGAATAAATAAATAAGTAAATAAAATCTTTTAAAAAATGCTAATATTTTGGCTACACTGTAAAACTTATTTCACCTCTTTTTACTTTCCCATCCAGTTTCACAGACGTACAATTGACATATGTGATCGTGTAGGCCTCAGGTGAACAACACAACGATTTGATGTGTGTATATATTGCAAACCGATCACCACGATAAGCTTTGTTAACATCTATCACCTCACGGAGCTGCAAAGTTTTCTTTTTCCCTTGTGATGAGAATGTTACTCGTTTTTAACGGGGCTAGCATGAAATTTAAGATTTCATTATGTGGCTGGCGTGGTTATTTCTACCGGGCGGGGGCGCTGCTGTAGAAGCTAATTGGCTGCTATGAGGTTTCCGGTAAGTCACTTGACCCTTTGGAAACCAGCAGACAGACCAGATGGCCTCTGGCATCGGGGGCGAGGGGACACTTGGTGGCTCGGTGCAGTGGCTTGGGAATAACCAGAGCACAGCCTCACAGGGGCAACAGACTATATTGTGCGGCCACCCCCTCCGACCTCACCTGACACCTCTTCTTCCCTCCCATCTGGGGCCCCGCACCTGCCCTGCCCTCCAGAGAGCAGGCCCTGACAGCCTGTTGTCACCTCCATGCTGCTGTCCCAGCTCTGGTTTAAGGATGCACTAGGCTGCTTGGCCCTCAGGGCGGGGCAGGGATGAATGTGGCCACCAGCCTCCTGTCCCCTCTCCCTCAGCTGACCCCTCCTTCTCCTTCTCAGTGGCCAAATCTAACTGTACAGAGGTGTCCCTGCAAGTCTTAGAGAAAGACACTAAGGACAGCCAAAGGTTACTGGATGCTCTGGATGTTTCTGAACCAAGCCACAGATATCAGCCAGGCCTCCGCCTGGTCCCGGGACATGCACAGCGCACAGCAGATTTTCTGAGCTTGGTTCTGACTTGAAACACTGACCACTTGTCCTTCCAAACCTTGTCCAGACGTCCTGGATGTTCTGATACATCGGGGCAAAATGCAGGGACAGCACCAGTTTTCATCGTGACCAAGATAAGGATTCAGATCTCTTAGCTAGGAAGGATGGGCCCCAGGATGGCTCTGTCTCTCCTACCAGATGCCCTGAAAGATACACGAGAAACAGAGACCACACTGGTGCCTGCCCTCGGGGAATCCTGTCTGGGGAGATAAGACTCCAGAAACAGCAGGAGAAACATGCTAGCCGGAGAAAGGTTGGTGCTTGTGATGGGAGCGGCGGCTCCGCGCGGCGGGTGCTGAAAGAGGGATGACCCCGGTGGTGGCACACACCTGCCAGCGCACAGGAGGAGGCAGGTGTCAGGGAGCACACAGGGGAGGGTGGAGGGAGCCCAGGTGCGCGTGTGTGTGTGCGCACGCGTGCCTGTGTGCATGCAGAGGGGACAGTGGGCCGCAGCCTGGTCGCCTCCGAGGCCTGCAGCGTCCCCCAAGCCCTGCTGTGCCTGCCGTCCCTCCATCTGGCCCCCAGCTGTCCTCTGCCCGGTGCTGGTCGGGTCACAGCACGCTGTGTGTGCTTCCCCTCCGCCCTTCACCCCGGAGTTGTGAGCTTAAAACAAACACTCAGAGCCCTCTAAAGAACTTTCCAGAGGGTTCCTGGAAGGAGGTAGCATTCCTGTCCCCCTACTCTAGTGAGGCATTTGCAGACAGCCTTGAGGGCTGGGCTGTTTTTGTGGCACCAGCTAGCAGATTGACTTCTCCTTTTCTCTTCCCTCCTCCAGCCGCATGAGGCACTAATGGGGAGGAGGTGTGTGGGGGGGGTACCTCTCTGAACCAGCTCTCTCATACACGCACATGGCACACACACACACACACACACACACACACACACACACACCCCACCCTGGCTGGGACCCGTAAGGAATCATACCACCCTAGAACCTGCTCAGATCTCTCTTAGGTCTCCCGGCCTCCCAGCCTCCCAAAGTGAGCAGGGGTGGCAGGGGTGGGGGTCCAGCAGGCCCAGGGTGGATAGTCTCAGCTCAGCCCTGACTAGAGGGTGGCGGAAGCATGACATGAGAGCAGCCCCAGCAGCTCACATACCCCCTCTCTATAGTCACTGACGGCCCAGGCCTGGCCACCTGGCCTCAGCCCTCAGTCGCCTGTCTGAGCTGACCCTGGAGTCCTGCTCCAGGCCGAGACCTCGCCCCCCTGGATTCGATGCCCCAACAGCTGTCCTGCAGTAACCGCCAGGGCAGGAAATCCTCTCATGGTGCAGGGCAGGGAGGGGGCAGGAAGGGACACCGAGGCAGGGGTGGGGATTATTCTGCTTGGCTTCCTCAGAGCTGACTTGAAAGGCTCTGTTGTCTGTGGAGAGAGGACCAAGATGGCCTGGCCTTGGCCCAACCAGGCGGGCCATCTCGGGACATCCACAGGGTGGTCTTTGGGGGGGCAGCCTCCCAAATGTGAAGCCACAAGGACAAGGGTTGAACAAGGCCTCTCGAGCCCTTGAAGGGGAGATACGTGGCAATGGTGGGGTGGGGTCAGCCAGAGGAGGAGCAGGACAGCTCCTCTGGCCCTGATTCTGCTAGTCTGTACGCACTCCCAGGAGAACCCTGCAGACTACCTCACTCGATCCTACAACGGCCTTCATGCAGCTGCTACAGGTGGGGCCACTCTCTGGGTGGGAAGACAGGGCACGGAGCCCACCTGGCTCTCTGGACTCCCAGCTGTGGTCTCAGGGAGAAGAGGCCACTGCCGGGGGCCTGCCCTTCCCACCCTGAGAAAGAACCCTGGGAGGCCCCAGAGGCTTCCCTCCTGTCTGGGTGGTGGGATGGTCTCTGCCAGGGTGTAGGGGCCCCCTGGGTATCAGCCCTCGGGGCCTCTGCAAGTGGCAGTGCAGACAGTGCCTCCTCCCTGTCCCAGCCAGTCCCAGGGAGGCTGCTTGCTCCAAGGACCCACAGTGCCTGTTGGTCCTGGTAACAAGCACGCCAGCCCAGCCAGGCCAGGCCAGCGTGCAGAGAGGGGACCGGGGCTGCCCTTCCCCGACCTGGGTGGATAAGACCTCCTCCTGCTTGTGCTGGGGTAAATGGTGTCCCCACCCCCAAATGAATGTCCTCCTGGAACCTGTGAATGGGACCTTACCAGAAATAGGATCTTTCTAGGTGGACTCAAGACAAAGTCATGCTGGATTTGGCTGGGGGTGGGTGGGGTGGGGGGTGTGTGCTAAATCTGATGACAGATGTCCTTACAAGAGAAAGGCACTGGGAGATTCGAGGACACAGAGGAGAAGCCATATGACAGTGGAGGCAGAGACCAGAGGGATCTGGCCATGAACCCGGGAACACCTGGGGCCTGCAGACATGCTGGCAGCAGGACTACTGCCTGGCAGGGGAGAGGGCACCTTCTCTGGAGGGGTGGCTCTGCTCCCCCCATTTGTGTCACTGTGGGCTTAAGGCTTCCATCCACCTGCTGCAGGGGAGCCCAAGAAATGGGGTGTCTGTGGGGCCTTGGGAATGTGAGCCCGGCCCCCAGAAGTGGGCTGTCTTTCCCCTCCCGGGCTTCCTCCGCCACTATCAGACCCCCTGTCCGCTGGAGGACGAGCTAATCCTTCCTGACAGACCCACTGCCGTTTCTGACAGCCGTGGAGGAGAGGCCGGCTGGGGCTCTATTTAGCCTCATGCTGCTCCTGCCCAGGTGGTTCTGGGGTGGGGAGGTGCTGAGGGGGTACAGGGTGGGTGGGAGAGGAGGGGGTCCTGCTGGCCCCTCTGTGTGTGCCCCAAACCCCCAGAGCAGACCTTCTAAGCCAGGGCTTCGGCTGCGAAGTGCTTTATGGTGCGGGGCGGGGTGCACAGCCCACCTGGCAGCGTGACCTGGCATCCCAGATGGGATGTCCCTCCCTGGGGGGGTCCTGCCCGGGCATAGCCCTTTCCAGATGGGGCTGGAGACGCCCTCCCCAGCCAGGCGTCCTCATCCAGCTGCCCTCATTCTGCTCCGCAGCCCCCACCAGACAGCAGCCAGCGTGGCCTCCCTCAGCCTGGACGGTTCATAACTGATACCCCAATGCCTGGGAGCGGGGAGGAGGGCAACCAAGGGGGGAGGAGCAGGGCAGGCAGGTGAGAGGGTCTGAGGGAGGGGGGGATGCCATGGGGAGGGAGGGGAGGGGAGGGAGGCAAGCCTGATCCCCTCGTTATGAAAATAGAAGATAGGAGGAGAAAAATATTAATGGGAATGATGATTTAACAAACACAGCTGCTGTTTCTTGGGCTCTGCCCTCTGACTTACAAACACGAACGCGTCTGCTTTCACAGCCAGCCAGCGGGCTAGCCCCGGCTCTCGTCCCCATTTCTCTGACGGGGAAACTGAGACCTGCTGGCCCCACAACTGAGGGCGATGCTCGGGCCCCACGTCCTCTGCCACCCCCCCACCCCCGGCCAGGTCACCCCATCCCGGGGCCCCTCTCTGGTCACCGTCAGGACAGCCCTGCTGGGGCCGCCGGGCCAGGGGCAGCTGGTGGGGGGCGCAGGCCAGGCCCCCCAGCCCCGAGGGCCCCCCAGTCCAGCCCGGCGGAGCGCCGCGGCGGGTCAGGGGTGAGGCGGCGCTAAGTGGCTTATGCCTCCGTGCAGAGGCCAACTGACAGACGGCTGGATTAACAAAGACGCGCTCTGTTCCCCGGCAGGTCATGCGGAAAGCGCGGCCACGGCCCCTGTCACTTCTCCTTTTTTATTTTTTTGTAAGAAGAGATGTTTGTTCCCGAGCCGAGGCGGGGGAGGGGGCGGCTGCCTCTCCACCAGCTGGAAGCACAATGGATGCTTCTGGAAGGCCGGGCAGGCCCCGCGGCATGGTGACCCTCCCGAGGGCCGGCTCCCAGCTCGCCGGGCGGCAGCTGAGGATGGATCGTTGGGCCTGAATGGAGGCCACGGAAGGCGGCCGTGGGCGGGCGGGCCCGGCAGCTGAGGACACGTCCCCGCTGTCCCCGCCGGGTCCCTGGAGGGCTGCGGCTGCCTGCCCCGCCCGGCGGATCCTGCGCCACCCGGACACAACTTTGGATACACCAAATGAAATCAAACATCTTCTGAAGATGCATCTCACCTGTTTCTTTGTACATGTAAAATGTGGCGACGCCGAGGACGCCGGAGGGGGGGGGTGGGGTGGGGTGGGAGGGTGGGGTGGCTCAGTGGTTGAGTGTCTGCCTTCGGCTCAGGTCATGATCCCAGGGTCCTGGGATCGAGTCCCACATCAGGCTCCTCATAGGGAGCCAGCTTCTCTCTCTGCCTGTGTCTCTGCCTCTCTCTGTGTGTCTCTCATGAATAAATAAATAAAATCTTAAAAAAAAATGGCTATGCAGGAATTTCACACGACATATGTGGCTGGGATCCTATCACTATTGGGCAGCCTGTGTCCAGAGCTGTGCTAATCAGAGGGGTCTGCACCCATTGCTTCAGCACCCCGTGGGGACCTGCCAGACATGCAGATTCCCAGGCCCCACACAGGTCTGCAGAATTAAATCCTAATTCTTTTTTTTTTTTTTTAAGATTTATTTATTTATTTATTCAGAGAGAAAGAGAGAGAGAGGCAGAGACACAGGCAGAGGGAGAAGCAGGCTCCACGCAGGAAGCCCGATGTGGGACTCGATCCCGGATCTCCAGGATCACACCCCAGGCTGCAGGCGGCGCTAAACCGCTGCGCCACCGGGGCTGCCCTAAATCCTAATTCTTCGGCCAACTGGGGAACCCTCTGACCACTGTACTTGTGACCTGCCACCAAACCGAATCAGGCCTCTGGCACTGCCATGCACCCCTCTGAACGCCTGCAAAGCCCTGAATCAGCAGACAAGCTCATCACCCACAGATGCAGTGCAGCCCCCAGCGGGCTGGGGCGCGGGTTCCTCCTGTGGGTCATGGTAGCAACAAAATAGGATCTCAGAATGCTGAAGTTGCCCTGATCCTCCCCCAAAAGGTTTCTGGTCCAAACCTCTCTGATTTAGACTAGGTGGAAGGAGGCGGTCTGGCCTGCGGAATTCAAGAACTGTTTACTCAAGAGCCTTCCACAGGGAAGGCACTTCAACATATGTATTTCATTCTTTTGGGGTATACACAGCAGTGGAGAGCCAGGCTGGCCTCTTCAAGACCTTTTGCGGGGGTGGGGGTGGGGAGTCAGTTTTAATAAACAGAAAAGAAAGATTTCCTGTTGAGAAGTGATTGCAGGAGGTGTGTTGACAGTCCTGGGAGCCTTTCTCGAGCAGTTTAAAATAAGTCCCTGTCCTGATGTCTGTGGTCAACATGGCATTTGGTGGCTTAAAATGCATTCAGATATTCGAGGATGGACTTCCAGGCCTGTCCGTTTTGACACTCACTCTAGTGTCTGAAGAAGTCGGATGTGTCCTCTGGCCAGGCTGCCCCAAAAGGTCCTCGTGGAGGCTGCATTTGGGGTCCACGGTATAGTGGGGACCAGTTGACCCCAGGCTCTCACCACTGAGATACCAGCCATATGCCTCGAGGTCCTCAGAGCCGAGGGCTCTTTTGGATGCCTCCTCTGAATTTAGAGAGGCAGCAGCTCCAGATTCTCCTTTAAATATGAGGACACAGACACTGGGATGCTCCTGAGGGGTCTCCTCAGAGTTCATGGCTAAATCCCTCCTCTGCCCTCCCCCTGCCACTGGACGATGCCCTTGGCGCCACCGGCACTCTACTGGGGAGGAAGTCACCATATCCTTCCCTATGTTTCACGAACCTGCTATCGGCTTTGACGGAGCTGAATCCAAACCTCCAAAACTCCCAAGTACCGGTGAGTAGTGGAGAATGAGCTGTGCCTGCAGAGGTCAGGCCCCTGCCTTCAGCTCCCAGGAGAGGATGTCTAGGGTCTTGGGATGTCCTGGATAAGAGTGTCTTCATTTCCATGGGGCTGTGGACCACACGGCAGTCTATGCATCAGTGTGATTTCTGGTGGGGCCTGGCTACCTCTGGAAAGCCCCCTCCTGGACCCTGCCTCCTGTGCCTCTTATCCTCAGCTAACTATACTCAGGATTGTAAACCATAACATGAGATGAGAGCTTTCAGCTTGGACTTTCGTGAGTGCTCCTAGCACAGTATCAGACCTGAGAGTGGTCCTGGGGACCCTGAGCTCTGCACCAGTGGAGAGGTGAGGGCCGCCTTGTGCACTGCCTCTCAGGTTTGCAGATGCCTGAACCAGAGAGAACACAGCAGAGAGACAAGAGAAAGGTGGGGCCGCTGGCAATGAGCGGCCAGATCTGATGGGGAGCACCTGCCTCCCACCTGGGTATGCCATCTCAAGTCCCTCGGTGGCCCCACGGCAGCAGGTGAGCCATGCCTGAGCCTTCCCCACGCCTGGGGGCAGTGGGCCTGTCTGAGCAGAGCCTGGATTGTGGCCAACCCCTGGAGGGCCCCCTCTTCCCTGCCAGATGCCAGGGCCCCCACCCCGCCACTCGGGGCTGGAGTACTCCATGTTGTGAGCTGGGTTCGGACACTTGGGCCTCCTCTCCCAAAGCAGAGCTTGGGCCCCAGTGCATAACGGGAAGGTGCTCCAGGAACCAGAACACTCAGGTCTGAGCTCCATCCCTCTCTTTGTGAATTGGCTCTGATAGGCCACTCTCCTCTCTGGAAAATGCTTGGCCTGAACGCCACCCTGTCCACCCGACAGCTTCCTGAGATGGACCTCAGTACAGCCCTGCCCGGGGGTGGAGGCAGCCCTCTGTCGGACGGCCTCGGACTGCTAGGAACTGCCTTCCCTACTGAGTCAACATCTTTGTCCTGGATACTCCACCCCAGTCTGAGGGGAGCATAAATCTATTTACTCTCAACACAAAGCATCCACTCTTCAGGAAGCACCACCATGCCACCTGCGATGAAGCTTCCTCAGCACTTCCGCCCTATTCTTGTTCTCGGGTGACATGGCCTCGTGTGCTCCATCCACGTCCTGGCTGGCCTCCCGCCTCCACACCTGCTGGCCAGGCCAGCGCTCTGGGGCGTCGACACCTGCCCTCCTGTTCCCAGCCCCGAGTGGGGATGATTAGGAAACCGAGCTGGGCAGGAACGCGGCCAGAGCCGCAGGGTGTTCTAGGGACAGTGGCAGCCAACAAACTATGGAAGAAGGTTCTCACTTTCTCTAGAGCAGCAGCTCCTAACCCTAGTGACACACCAGAGTCACTGGGGGACTTCACAGAATACTGATGCCCAAAGCCCATGGTCAGAGATTCTGGCCTAGCTGGTCTGGGAAGGGGGGGGCAGGGCATTGGTATTTTGTTAACACCCCCAGCTGGTCGTCATGGACAGCAGGAGTTGAGGGCCACTGCTCCTCGGCCCTGTCTGGATGGGCTGAACACAAAACCCTCAGGAAGTGGCTTTGCCCACCAGCAGGCCCCTGGGATGTGCCTTCAGTCCATGGGGGCTTCCCTCGCTTCCTGCAGAAGGGGCAAGCACCCAGTAGGACGTGGCCCATCCCACAGGGGGACCGGGCTGGGCTGTGGGTGCAGGGGCAGCTCTCTCAGGACTTTGGCTGGGTAGTGTGGGCCTGGGGGGCCCCATCCTGGGCTGGATGATGATCGAAAGCAGGGGTCATTTGGTGACAGGGACTTTAGCTGTTCCTAAGAGGCTAGAGTTGTCACAGCAAGGCAGCAGCAGCCAGCGACGCTGGTGGCAGTGGGGTCGTCCTGCCGTCTGGCAGCTGTCTTGTTTCCAGTGAGATCATGAGGGCCCCAGCCGATCCTGTCTGTATTCTGTGAGCGTTGTGTGTATGTAGCGAGAAGGTCCCCCCCCCCCCCCCCTGCAGCTGCCAGCAGGCAGATTTTCACTTGCTCAGCTGATAGCAGGCCTGGCAGGCTCAGGGCAAAGGGACCTCCACCTTGGCGGCTGCCCGCAGCCTCTCCAATCCCCACTCTCCTTTGCCTTTCCTTCCTGAAGTCACAAGCCTGGTGCTTCTCCTGGCGTGGAAACGAGCTGCCCCTCGTGGCAACCCTGCCTCACCTCCGATGCCTGGAGGAGCCCACCCAGGGCCCCCGTGACCTCTGCAGAGGGGCTCCCATGCCCCACCTGAGTGCCCATCCTCCCCTGGCTGTGGGCCTAGGCATCAGCCTGGGGACTATTCCAAGCTCTGAACATAATTGTGGTATGATTGCTCCCTTCCTCCCTCTGGGACTCAGTGTCCCCGTCATGAACAGGAAGGCTGTCTCTGAGGT
Organism: Canis aureus; assembly: GCF_053574225.1. Classification (NCBI taxonomy): domain Eukaryota; kingdom Metazoa; phylum Chordata; class Mammalia; order Carnivora; family Canidae; genus Canis; species Canis aureus. The sequence goes on along the minus strand of NC_135613.1, from coordinate 21,703,432 downwards.
CCCTTTGTGTGACATTCCACGATTTGGGACATCTGGTGCAGAAAGGATACACAGTAGCCACCCTGTCCCATGTGCTTGGAGAGATGCCCCTAATATCCCTCAGAGCCACTATCGGTGGTCTCCTCTCAACTCACTTCTAGAATCTTCTCCACCTCCCAGGACCACTCCTGGTCTTGTTCTCCTCATCTGGGTCACCGCCTTCACCTGCAACCAGGAGGTAGACGCTTCTGTAGCTTCTGTCGCCAGCCCTGGGTGGCTCTGAGGAATGCCTGGAGAGGCATAGGGCACAGTCCCTGTGCTCAGAGCTCACAAAGGAGTCGGGGCTCAAGCTCCACCGCCTGCCATGAAAGCAGGAGCTGTGACCAGCCAGTGGTGCACTTATTAGGCACTTGCCCTGTGCCAGATGGGTTCACATTTAATACCCACAGCCTCCCTGCAGGGGGGAGCACAAACTTCACCCTCATTTTACTCATGGGGAAACTGAGGCAGGGCCAGGTTCCAGGCACTTTCCCTAGCTCTCCTGGAGCACAAGAGGCGGTGCCAGCTGTGAACTGGCAGTCTGGCCGCACAGCCCTACTCCTAACCATCATCTTTGTAACTGGGCCTGCAGTTTGTGAACTGTATAGCCTTGCGCAGACCGCTTTACCTCTCTGGGCCTCAGTTTCTCTGTCTGTAAAATGGAAGTAACCATAGCACCTGTTTCACAGGGTTGTTGTTAAGGTCAAATGAATGAGTCCAAGTACAGCCTTTGGCATACAGCAAATACTCAATAAGTGCCAGCTATGAGGTTTACTAGGGTTACGCTCTGCTGCCCACTTGCCGGACAGACATCCTGGGACCACCAGCACTGGTTCTGGTTCAGTGCCCTCTGGTGACAGGGAGGTCTGCCTGTGGGAGGAGGAGGCATCCAGCATCATCAGAGGGGCAGGCAGGGGATGAAGCAGCCAGCACCCAGAGATGCAGGTGGGCAGTGATCTGCCATTGAAGTGTGGATCTGAAACCCAACGACGGGCCTCCGCTCCCTGGGTGCCCCTGACCTCAGCATTACCATGACTGGAGTGTGTCCTGGAGCCCCACGGATAAGCCAAATCAGAGTGACCTCCAAGAGCGAGGCATGGGTCACTCAGCAAGCCTTCAGCCACGTGGCCACCTTGCCTGGATGTGGGGCATGGGCTGGGCGCTCTGGGAGAGCCTGGAGGAGGTGGAGACTGGCTGGCTGCTCGCCACATCTGCTTCCTCTCTCTGGACACATTTTCCACCCTCTCACCTTCAGCTGGACTCACTCGGCTAGTGGGATGTAGGTAAGTGACGGCACCACTGTACCTTCTTCCACCACCTGCCAGCTGGGCTTGTGGGAGGAGACTCTGGGGCCCCAGGAGAATGCAGTGCCCGGGGCCCTGAGCCAGCTCATGGAAGGCCCACTCAACATCCTGCTGAACCACAACGCACAAACGACCGTACACTCTGACCGCGTGAGCCAGTGCAAGGTGGGGCTACTTGTTACAGCAGCTAGCACTGCCTGACCTGCCTAACACACCGAGCCTCAAGGATGGCTGGGCCCCAATGTCAAGGGGCCCACAGTGCTCTCCGGTTAACGTGTAGGGGCTCTGCATCAGAAATTACCAGGGGTGCTTGGCAAATATGCAGATTCCTGGGCCCCAGCCCATGCCTTCTCGGTCAGAAGCTCTGGGGGCGAGGCCCTGTAACCCCTTTTACATCAGCACCCCTGGTGATGCCGATGCATGAATGCATTCGAGAAGTGCTGGTAATAGAGCAGAAAATCACCGCCTCTCATTTGATGCCGCAGAAGGGGCACGAGCCTGGTCCTCCTGCCTGAGTGCGGCCCTCCCACCCCCCCACCGCTGTCCGTGAAAGGCCTGCCAGCACTACCGTGGGGGCGGGGAGGCCGTGAGCCATTTGCGGCTGATGGTCATTCAGTAAACTGGGCAGACAAGAGATTCATTAGGGTCCTCGCTTAACGCAATGACGAATTCATTGAGTTCTGATAAGGTCATCCCTTAGCAGGTGGGATAAATCGTGGCTGAGTCTTGTCAGGACGACTCTGAGTCATCCCGGATTAAATTAATAATGATTAATTGGGGCTCCTGAAAGCTGAGCCACTGAGCGAAGATTAGAGTGTGCGTTCGAGCTCGCTCTCTCTCCCTTTTATTTCCCCTCTCTCCCTTCCCTGGCTGTGTCTCCTCCTCCAGGTGACATTCTGAGACGGGAAATTGGAATGGAAGGTTTGAGGATGCCGAGCAGCCATTAACAGCTGTTCAGAGGGCCGCTCTGCAGCTGAGCTGGGCGGGCAGGTCTGGGAGGGCCCCTGCTGGGAGCCCAGAGAGCCTTGCTCCATCCTGGTACCCCAGGGAGCGGCTGGTGGGGGGCACCTGGTTCCACGCGGGGCCTGCGGGTCAGAGCCTAGGAGGGAACGGGTGGGGTGGAGGGCAGGATGGGGGAGTTCCTGGCTGAGCTCATTTAGCGAGAGACACAGCAGGGCCTCTGGGCCATCTGGAAGGAGGGTGTGCCCATGCTGGGGCTGCTGCCTGCTGGGGGATCCCTCTGCTGTGCCCTGGGAGAGGACGCAGGGGGACAGGACCCTGCTGCGAGGCCACAAAGACATAAAACACACATAGCAACAGGGCGGAGACCGTCCCACCTAGAAATCACAAAACGGAGGCAAGTCCTAGGCTAGCCCCTACAACGTCGCTTTGCTGGGTTTCCTTTCTGTTGCCCACTTAGGGTAGGTTGGGATAACCTGCCCCCCAACCCCCCAGCTGGTCTCATTTTATCTAAACTGTGGCTTGTACAAGCGAGGGCAGAAAAAGCCTATGTTCAAAGTGGCAGATTTTTAGGAGGAGATTCTATTTTCTGGAAACTATTCACAAACCCTAGAGCCCATCTCCCAGGGACTGCCCCATTCGGGGAGCTCCTTCTGCCACCCCCCCACAATTCCACACATCCCCCAGCGAGGGCCGCCTCTGGCAACTGCCTGGGTTATTAGCAAACATTCACCCAGGGCACAACTCTGCTAGGGCCCACGTGGCTTGTAAAACGTAGCACGGACTCAACTTGGGAGGTTCAACCATAAACATTCCTGCAGCGGGCTTGGCCACCTTCCTGACGCCAGGCGTCAAGGCGCCACGGGAGTGAGGCGAAGGGAAGGCGGGGGCGGCCCTGGCCAAGGCCTCTGGCTCTGGGGAGGTTTTGTGCCACTTCAGAGAGTCATCAGCCGGGTCCATGTGGGAAGTGTGCAGGGTGGGAGGATGCAGGGTGGAGGCAGCCCCGGAGGAGGGCAACATTCCTATTCCACATTCAAGAGGGCCAGCTGGCGAGTCCCCCAGCTCATGGGGACCAGCACCTGCAACTCTACCTTCTGTGTCCTCCTCTCCCAGCCTACTGCACCCCCAGATACCAGGAGGCAGGCTGGCTGGGGGCTCGTGCAATCCCAGAGTACAACCCGCGAGGTGTGTCCCAGCTCAGCAGTGTGCTAGGTGGCCAAGGCCAAGGGGCTTCACTGCATAGACCCTCCAGCCTCCTGGTTCACAGCCTAGAATCTAAATCAGGGCCACCATGAGAAGTGAGGTGCATGCATACTGATGACTCCAAAATGCAATCCTCCACAGATGATGGATATGCAGAACATAGTAGCCACACCGTGGAATATTACTCAGCCAAGAAAAGGAATGACCCACTGACCACACTGCAGTGGGATGAGCCCAGGGAAACACGCTGAGTGACAGAGGCCAGACACAAGAGGACAGATATCATGGGATGCCTGGGTGGCTCAGCGGTTAAGTGTCTGCCTTTGGCTCAGGGCCTGATCCTGGATTCCTAGGATCGAATCCCAAATTGGGCTCCTTGCATGCAGCCTGCTTCTCCTCCCTCTGCCTGTGTCTCTGCCTCTCTCTGTGTGTCTCTCATGAATAAATAAAACTTTTAAAATAAAGGACAAGTATCATATGATTCTATCATGTGAGATCTCCAGAAGAGCCAGATTCACAGAGGCAGAAAGTAGAGGTTGCAGGCAGCTGGCTGTAGGGGGAAGTGGGCAGTTATCACTGAGTGGGGACAGAGTTTGTTTACAAAGATGGAAAAGTCATGGAAATAGTGGGGGGGGGTTGTACAACACCGTGAATGCACTTAATGCCACCTAACTCTATGTCTGATGGCTAAAATGGCAAATTGTATAGGACACATATTTTTTAATACATTAAAAAACATAGTTAAGTACAGTGCAGATCATTTCCATTTCTGTGGAGGATGGGGTAGACCAGAGGTCTCAGCTGGAACATGCTGCCTTTGAATTCTAAAAGCAAGAGCATGTTCACTGGATGCCCCACGGCAGCCTGTTTTAGGACACACCCCTATCCATAAGGTGGACGTGGGCATGGAGGCAGTGTGGGCTCTCCCTGTGGCCAGGTGAGGGCTGAATGGACGGCAGGACACAGGAGGGCAGGGGGGATGAAGAAGGCAGCCGAGGACCTAGAAATCTGGGTTCTCCCCCCAGTTTTGCCAACCCACAGCTTTCTGCCCTGAAGACCAAGCCAATTCCCAAATCGCCATGGGAATTTTGCCCTGCCAGACTCAGCACCCGGAACATTCAGGACCAGACCTGTTAACATCCAAGGTGCTGTGTGGCCAGCACCTTTCCTAGACTTTCCAGGTCAACCCCAAATGCATTTTCCTCCCTAAAGATGAGCACACACATAACTACACGAGATTTGATTGCTTCACCACCATGGTACGTGTTCACTAAAAGAGCTCACTGACCAGAAAGAGGGCAGAGCCCCCATGGCATTATGGGGGGTGGGGGTGGGGTGGCTGGGAAATATGGTCACGGAATGTCAGAAGACACAGATAGATGGGACGTGCCTACAGCCACAAGTACTGGTGGTGGGGGACTGGCTTTGCCAGCCCAGAAGGAAAACTGTCCAGCACCATGTACAAAAATACCTAGATTCCCTCTGAGCCCACTCCTGCAGGTTCTATACCATCTGCAGTCGAGCGTCCATGCCCCAGCCTTCCCATTAACAGGGCCTGAATCTGTTTAATTATTTTATAATATTACTAGGTCTCTCTTGTCAGGGCTAGACAAAGGAAGGGACCTCCCAGGGGTCCCTTCTCACAGACGAAGGACATCTACCAACTGAAGATGGTGCTCCAGACTCCAAGGGCAACACTGGTGAGAAATCCCTTCACAACACACCTTCCTGGGATTTTGGGGTCTTCCATCCACAGAGAGGTCCCATTGCCCAGGCTGGCTGCAAAGTGCTGCAGAGACTCCCTTAGGTCAACTGACCTTGAGAAATGGAAAGATGTTCACCTAGGGTTGGACCTCTGCACCTCGTCTGCCCCCAGGCACCACCATCCCAGGCCATCCCTGGCTCATGCTCCCTCAGCCCCATGCTGGCAGGTTTGCAGCCAGCCCACGGTCCCTTTCCCAGGGTGGGAGAGTCCTCCCTGGGGGTCCCTGAGCTCTGGTTTCTCTACTGCCCCCTTCTTGTTGGCCTCCACCTGAGGTCAGCCACGTGTAGCAGGCAAATTAATGACCCCCCAACGGTAAGTCCACACTGGTCTCCCCGAACCTGTACATATGCGACCTCTCATGGCCAATGGGCCAGGTGTGCTGGAGTTCAGGACCATGACATTATGAGGTGAGCCTGGTCTCAGGTGGTGAGTAGGAATCATGACAGGAGAGGCAGGTCAGGGACGCTGGGCTTCAGTCTTCGAGGAAGGCAGGGCCAGGAGCGGAGGAAAGCCAGCTCTCCAGGAGTGGGAAGGGGCCAGGAAATGGATTCTCCCTCCAGAAAGGACCCAGCCCTGCCCACACCTTGATTTGGGCCCAGTGAGACCCGGGTGGGACTTGAATAAACATGCATCGTTTTTGCCGGCAAGTTTAGGGTGATTTGGGAAGCAGCTACAGAGAGCCAGTGCGCACGCTCGGCCTCGCCTTCACCTGCTAAATGCAACAGGGATGCTGATCCCCTGAGCTCAGGGCAGGGCCCCCCGAGGGACTGGCAGGGAACAAAGCACCCAGAGACCCAGAAGCGAGTCTGGGCTCTACCCCAGCCTCTCAGGCAGCAGGAACTCAGCCCCTTCGTCTGCACCTCGGGCAAGGTCTGCAGGTGGAGTGACAAGGAGGTGGTGGCTGTGCTGTTAAACGCTGTGCTGCTCCCTTGGTGGGTGACTCGCAGATGTCTACTGGAGGAGCTCTCATGGTGTCACTCGCCTGACCGTCAAAACCTGCGAACGCTGCCCCACTGCCCACAGAATCGCCTCTGCTGGGACGCCTTCCTGGCCCCCTGTAAGATCCTGCTTCTGCAATCCCACCCCCCTGCCCGAGCCCTGGGTCTGCGGTGGGACCACCCGCCCAAACCAAGTGCTGTGCTGCAGCTGCAGCCCTGCCCACCCCAGCATCACCTCCCACCCCACCAGGTGGTCCTGGGCCAGCCTTTCCTCCCAGATGGGGCAGCTAGCAGGGTGGCCCTCGGAGGGACATCTGTCCTGCCTCCTGGGGCCCCTCAGCCACACGACGCCAGAGCAGCAGGCCCAGCATGGCACATGGCAATACGGTGGCAGGACCATGCCTGGGTCTCAACGTCCCCTTCTGATCGCAATACCGGTCCGAGGCAGGGTTCTCAGACTCCTGAGAAGCAACTGTTGATAACGGGAATGAAAGAAGCTCCACACACAACTGATTAAGAGACAGCATGAAGGTGGCAGCCCAGGGGTGGGGCCCCACTGCCTGGCTGGAAATATCAGACCGTCCAGGGTGATATCCTGCCTGCGAGTGTTCTGGCCAAGATTCAGTGTTTCCTGGAAGTCAGCAGGTGCGGCGGAGGAGGGGCATGAAGGACAGACTCTGGAACTTCCTGGAATCACCTGGGCAGGCTGGCTGGATGTGGGGCAGGACACCTGGTGAGAACCACTGGGCAGGGGTGATGCCCTTGCTGAGCTGGGACACCCTGGAAGGGCATCGGGTGGGGGTGGGGTGGGGGAGCAGATAAAAAGTTGTTTCTTCCCAGACACATCGGACATGCCTCCCGGGGACATCTCAGGAAGGGGGCAGCGGGCCTAGGCTCCTGACCTCAGGGAGCCAGCCCTCTCCAGGCCAGTGGCAGCTCTGTCCCCAGAGCCCCCTGGACATGCAGGTCTCAGGTCCCACCCAGACCTCAGGAATCAGAATCTGCCCTTTCTAACGAGATCTCGGGAGATGTGTGTCACTTTAGTCTGAGAGGCACATGGCGTCCTGCTGCCTGGAGAGGGACACTCACCCTCCTCAGTGGCCTGTCCTGATGTGTCCTCACAGAGGCAGTCCTTGCACTGAGCTCCAAGCGACCAGGCTTCTTTCCCACTTTCATCCCTGCTTTTCCTAACGCAGGAGAGCATCTTAACTCCAAGTCACAAGGTCCCCAAAACGAGCTCTGTGGGTGGTGTTGCAAACCCCAGCATGCCGGCGGCAGAGGGAGGAAAGGGAGTACAGACCTCAGAAACGCTGGCTCCACTGGTGACAGGGACGACCCATCAGCTAGCAAGGAGCGAGCTGTCACCAAAAACTAAAACAGCGGCCGGTTTAGATGGAAACTCAGGAATTTACAAACGTGTTCTCCACTTGGTAATGACGGTCCCATGTCCAGAGTGTATCTCCTTTTCTGGTAGGGGAGGGAGGTCCTGGGGAGCCCCAGCCCGGTCCCTGTGACTGGTCTGCCCAAGAGACCCCAGGCTCAGCGCCCGGCTGAGCTGGGTCAGGCCCCAAATGCTGCGAGGTCAAGGGATACAGTGGCTGCTGATTTAAGCCACCAGGCTTCACGGGGAGGGCTGTCATACCTCACAGATGACCAGAAGCTGCCTTCGAGGAAATATTCCTGCCCCCTCGCTCCCAGGAAACAGCCCAGGCTGCAGTCAAGGTCGACAGGGTGATCAGCAATCACGGGGTGTCTGTTGGGGTCTGGAGAGGGCATGCAGCGAGGTCAGTGGTGGCGGGTCACGTGGGAGTCCTGCCCTCTTGAGGGGCCCAATGGGTGCGGAGCAGCGTGCGCATGGACGCCGGTGTGACGCCAAGCCACACACTCCAGAGAATTGCCCAACTACTGGCCAGACATCTGGACCAGTTACTTAACCTCTCTGGGCCTTAGTTTTCCGGTCTGCGAAACAGAGGTGACCCAGGGGGTGGTCCCTACGAGGGCTGCAGGGAGGACAGAGTGACTTGGAGCAGATGCTACACAAGCTGACAGCAGGAGGGCAGCCGAGGCGGCGGCATGGCTTGCTGCTGTCCTGGGCAGGACACCAGGCCCCTCCGTTCCCTGTGTCTTGCCATCCATCCATCCTTTCTTTTTTTAAAAGATTATTTATTTATTTATTCCTGAGAGACACAGACAGAGAGAGAGGCAGACACAGGCGGAGGGAGAAGCCGGCTCCATGTAGGGAGCCCGACGTGGGACTTGATCCCGGGGCTCCAGGATCACGCCCTGGGCTGAAGGCGGCGCCAAACCTCTGAGCCACCTGGGGCTGCCCCGCCATCCATCCTTTCTGCTTCAGATTGCCACCCTGTTCCCCATTCTGAGGGAGGGCAGGGAGCCCGGACCGCTTCCTATCTGGCTGGCAGAGGGGCAGCTGGTACGACTGGTTTGGGAAGATCACCCTGAAATTCAGCCACGAGCCCCTGAGAAAGCCTCGTGTGGAAGCGCAGACCTCGAACGAAGAATTGTCACACACGGAGGACCACGTGGCTGGGAAGGTGGGCAGGACCCACACACGTCACAAAATGGAGATGGCACAACCAGAGGCGGCTGCCGGAGGACATTCACCCAGAGTTTAAAAAGCAGGAGGCTGGCTGGGGCACCTGGGGGGCTCCATCGGTGAAGCGTCTGCCTTCAGCTCAGGGCATGATCCCGGGGTCCTGGGATCGAGTCCCACATCGGGCTCCCAGCCTGGAGCCTGCTTCTCCCTCTGTCTCTGCCTCTCTCTCTCTCTCTCTCTCTCATGAATAAATAAATAAAATCTTTTTTAAAAATTAATTAATTAAAAAAAAGAAAGCAGGAGCCCACACCGCGGTACAGGTAGTCCCTGACTATAACCCCATGCGTGGGACGTCTGAAACGTCCAGCTCCAGGCAGCAAGCTGCTCCGGGGTGCGGGGACGCACGGGTTCTCTGCCCTGCCAGAGCAATGGCCCCTGTACAGATGGGCGCGCTGCCGCACAGAGGGGTGCTGCACTGCGTGGGAGAGCATCCTCCTAAGATTCACATCCACCCAGAAACTCCGAGTGAGCTTATTTGGAAATAGGGGTTTTGCAAGTGTACTTAGGGTAAGCTCGTCCTGGATGAGCGTGGGCCCTGAAACTCACTGATGGTGTCCCTGTGAGGAGGCCACACGAAGACACACACAGAATGCCACAGAGGCACAGACTCCGCGCCGAGAGAGGCCAGGGGGCCACCATACGCTGGGCGCTGGCAGGAAGGCATGGACAGATTCTCCTTGAACCACCCCAAGGAACCAGCCCTGTCCACACCTTGATTCCAGACTCCTGGCCTCTGGGACTTGAGAAAGTACCTTTCTGTTGTTTTAAGCCACCAAGTTTGTGGTCACCTGTTACGGCTGCCCCAGGGCACAATACAGGTGTATGAGTGCCCGGCAGCTAATGGAAAGATGCCGCCCAGTGGAAGGGACACGCTTGGGGACGCCTGGGTGGCTCAGCGGTTGAGCGTCAGCCTTCGCTCAGGGAGTGATCCTGGGGTCCTGGGATCGAGTTCCGAATCAGGCTCCCTGCAGGGAGCCTGCTTCTCCCTCTGCCTGTGTCTCTGCCTCTCTCTGCGTGTCTCTCATGAATAAATAAAATCTAAAGAAAAGGAAAGGAAAGGAAAGGAAAGGAAAGGAAAGGAAAGGAAAGGAAAGGAAAAAGAAAAGAAAAGAAAAGAAAAGAAAAGAAAAGAAAAGAAAAGAAAAGAAAAGAAAAAAAAGAAAGGAAAAGAAAAGAAAAAAGAAAAGAAAAGAAAAGAAAAGAAAAGAAAAAAGAAAAGAAAGGAAAAGGAAAGAAAAGAAAAAAGAAAAGAAAAGAAAGAAAAGAAAAGAAAAGAAAAGAAAAGAAAAGAAAAGAAAAGAAAAGAAAAGAAGAAAAGAAAAGGACACACTCGGGATGGAGGAAGGCTCGGGCTGGCAGGGCACTGACTACAAACAGAACGGAGTGAGGATGTTCTGTGCGAAGACTGTGGTGATGGTTACTCAACTGAGTCCGTTTCTGAATCCAGACCCACTAAATTCGACAAGTAAAACTCATGGCTTTTATTGTCGTACATTATACCTCAATAAAACTGATCAGAAAATAAAACATAAAACAGCACTTTCTGTAGCAAACACATAATTATTCTTAACAATTACTCATCTTGTTTTACAGATGAGAAATCAAAGTCCAGAGAGGTTAAGTCGTCTGCCCAAAGACGCACAGCAACTAGGCACAGATGCGGGACGACGGTACCTCCCAGGCTGAGGATGGTTATTCTGTTTACCTCCCAGCTTCCTCACCGGGCTCTGAGGGTCAAGAGCAGGCCCGTCTTATTTCTAAGTCCCTGCAGCCTGACCCAGTCAATGCAAAAGCAGAGCTAATAAAAGATGGAGGGAAATAAGAGCCCTTTGTGGGAAGACTGACAAGGAAGTATTCTGTGCTTGCGAGGGAGGAGGGCAGAGCTGGGCCAGGAGTTTAATGACCCCACAGAGAGGCCTGTTGGGTCTTGCCAATGGATGGCTGTGCCAGGCCTGACCTCCACCCCCAGCCTCCTGCAGGGTGAGGACAGCACGGGGAGGGTCTCCCGGGGGTCAGGGGCTCCATCAGCAGCTGCGGCTGGCTCGGCAGGGGAGGGCCGGGATGAGGCCCAGCCTCCCTGCGGGGCAGAGGCCACACACTGTGCCCAAGCCCTGCGGGCAAACAGCCCTGCATTCACACCCGGGGATGCCAGAGCATAAGCGGGGGCCAGGTAGGAGGCAGGGAGGCGCGGGGTCCTCTGCAAGGCTGGCAGCTGGTCTGCTGGGATAGAAGAATCCAGAAAATGCCGCTTGGTTGCTTCAGGAAGGAGAGAAAACACAGCAGAAGCCAGACAGGCACAAAGGCACTCTCCTGCCAAGTGGCTGCTGCGCGAGGCTTGCGCGCCCCCAGGGCAGGGGAGGGGTGGGAGGGACGCCCTGCCTCTCACCAGATCCAGATGGGTCTGGGGGCTCACGAGGCCACAGCGGAGTGTGCAGCCAGGCAGCCTGGCCTGGACCCCGGCTCTGCGGAGTGACAGGCCCACTTAGAGCCTCAGTTTCTCCATCTGTAAAACAGAGGTCGACAGCAACTACCCCACGGGGCTGTGGTGACGGCTCAGTGAGACACCAGATGCCCCGTGTGCAGACAGTACATGGCGTGTCAGGGCTCGTTCTTGGGTCTCTTTGGGACCAGCAGCCCCGGCTCGGAGTTTAATAGCTTTGGCTCTCATAGCAAAGAGATGCTTCCTTGCTCCCTCCCCGGGGTCCTGAGCAGGGAGGCTGGGCAGGGGCTCCTACACAGGCCCACTCACTCCCTTGTGTGAGTGGGCGGCAGCGGCTGTAGGCGCAGCAAAGTAGTAGAGGGCCTGGTCCTTCCCGGCCATATGGTCAGCGTGACAAAACAACGAGCACCTGAGACGACAGGGCAGTATGTGAGGGACCACATCCTCACCTCTTTATCGGTCTAGGCCCCCGTCAAGCTTTTGTTCACAGTTGGTTAATATTACAGATTATTACAAAAAATAGGAGCAAAGCATAGGTTAGAGGTCTAAGTTAGGAAAAGGTGCCCTCTTGCTCCAGGACACATGGCCTGGTGTGTAATGTATACAGGCTAGATTTCAGATGATATCCTTGTGCGGTGTGGAACCTGCACAACTGCACATGGGAGCCCCAAGATCATGAACAGAGTAGAGTGCCTACCGAGTGACACAGGGCTTAAGGCAGGTTTCTTGCTCTTGAGAGGCCTAGTGTTTAGGTGCAGTTTAGAGACCCAAGTATGTTAACAATGTAAGGCAGGATGGGATTGGCACCAAATAGGAAGGCACAGACCAAGGTGACGCTTGGTGGGGAAGGATCCCCGAGGCCAGTGTGTTCTGGGTGGGTAGCCAGGCAACGGCACGTCAGGTCGGGGGGTAAAGCGGACAAGGCGGTGTGCTCGGAGGTCGGCAAGCAGAGTACAGGAGATGGCTGGCCGGGGCGAGCTGGGGCCCGCTAACCGGGCTGGGCCTGGGCCCGAGGGCGGGAAGGATGCCCTCCGGTGCGGCACGAGGAGCATGACCTCCTCTTCCAGGAAAGGGCTTCCTTGTGCCAGAACTGGCATCCAAACCACTTCCCCTTCTTATCAGAGAAAACCCAGACACTGCTTGTGGGAGGAGTGAGGAGACATCTCGCGTCCCCTCACAGGGCCAGCCTGAACCAGAGCCAGCCTGCTGGACGGGGCTGAGCCGGGGGGTGGGGTGGGCGCTGCACCCTGAGACCCCCGCCCCCACCCCCACCCCCGGCCCTGTTCCCCAAGCACGTCCCACTCCAGCTTTACCGGGGAAGACCTTCTGGCGAGGGAGAGCACAGGTCATCAGCTGGGTTGGTGACCATCTTCGCTGGAGGGAAAGTTGGGTGCCCCATCCTGGGGCTGAGGGCCCCCAGCCACCCCGAGGGTGAGGGAGAGGTGGTCTTTGGTCTCTCCTGGGCCCCCGCCCCATGCCAACGATCTGGGTGGCTCCTGCCAATGACCAATGCCCACTTCCCAGGGCAAACTCTGTAGGTCCTGGCTTGGAGGTCTCACTTCACCCCACTGTCCATGGTCACTTCCCACTTGGCAACAAGTCTCCTGTACTCCCCTGGCCCCCTGGCCCTCAGCTCCTCCCTGGAGACCAGGGATCTCTGCCCACAGATGGCCCCTGCCTGTCTGGGCCCCTGGGGTCCCCACCTGCCTCTCCCTCTCTGGGTACCCCTCACTCCAGCCCCTAAAATATGGACGTGGTGTAGGCGCAGTGACTTGCACGGTCCAGGCAAGGACCGTGACTTGCAGGATCAGGCCTCTGAGGCTGTGGTTTCCCCTTGTCATGGGAAGCTTTCGAGTCTGAAGCTGACATCTGTCCCCTGGGCCTGGAGTCTCGATGGTGCCATGCCACCAGGTCGGGAAGCCCCCATGATGTCCCTGCCCTCTCTGGCCGTCGGCCCACACATTCTACTCCCTTGTGCAGCCTCTGTAATCAGCCTCCACACTGGCATCATCGTCACGGTGGCATTTCGATAAGGCAGCAGACAGGTGCTCAGCGCCTTCCTAAGTACCAAGCAATCTGCCCATTTTACAGATGAAAACACGGAGGCTTGGCAAAATTCAAGGCCTCGCCCAAGTTACTCAGTGACCTGAATCCTGGGCACAGGTGCAGCATGCGTCCACCAGACCAGCCTGGCAGGGACACCAGGTGACACCCACCCTCCAGCTCACCTTGAGACCCTCGGCACCTGGGCTGTGCCCCACAGTTTGGCCAGCACCAGCGCTGCTGTGCACCGGCCCCCGGGCCCGCCCAGAGGGAGGCAGGCCAGGAAAGGGGCCTCTTCACGTTCCCACCTGCCCGCTGGCCCACTGCCACCCTGCGCTGCCCCTGCCTGCAGGGCGGGCCTGTCCTCCCCGTACCTCCAGGTCTCAGCGAAGCCGGCCTACGCCTTCCTCTGGGCACCCCCATGGAAGGCCAGGGTGGTGGGGGGCTGTGGCCCACCAGGTGGGAGACCCTGAGGCCCAGGCTGGCTTCGGTTCAGACTGTTCAGAGGTGCTGTTATTTCCTGGTGAGGAGATGGAACAGAAATGAACAGAGGATGGCCTCGGAGCCCCTTCTGCAAAGTGCCCCTTAGGAAATGGGAGTGAGCAGCTCCGAGCCTTCACGGATGGGTGGTGGGTGGGGGGTAAGGGACCCTGATAGATGGGGACCCGGGGGGACCTGCTCACGGCAACTAAACCTCTCCAGTCCTTCCCCACGCTGAGCCCTCGGGAGCTGGTGCGGCTTGCCCTGCGGGGCCAGCTGGGCAGCAGACCGACGACCAAGGAGCGGAGGGGGCCTGGGCTCCCCCCCAGGGCCTCTCCACCCACCTCTTGTTTGTTTTGCACGACGGTGTCAGAGAGGCCGGACAGGAGCGGACTCCACAGAAGCTTCAGGCAAGGTCTCTGTGGGTGAACAGTGGACCGTCCGCCCTGCCCGCCACTGTTCCAGAAGCAGAAGCAGATGCCGGGAGGCCCCGTGGGGAGCTTACGGCCCTAGTGCTTAGATGCGCCCCTGGGGGGTCAGGCTGCCCAGGTTTAAATCTTGCTTTATTACCTCCCAGCTGTGTGACCTTGCCAAGTTGCCTGACCTCTCTGGGCTCCAACCTCCCGGCCGGTCCGTACCCTGGGGCAGTCCTGGTCCCCAACCCCCGCCCAGGGTGGAGTGAAGTACTGGGAGTCATGCTGCCTGACCCGGGCCCCTGCTCAGACAGCGCCGGGCACCAGCAGTCACGCATCATGGGCTGCCTCCTGAAAGCCCCCACGGCCGTTGTCCGACAAAGGCCAACGTGAGAGCCGGAAAGAAGGCAGAGCCTTTCCTGCCCCATCGGGACAAAGGCAGCAGAGTGGGTGTCTGGGCACCTGTGGGCACCTGTGGCTCCGGGGGAGGACAGGGACTGGGGTGCAGAGCCTCCTTGGTATGTGACCTTGGGCAAATTTTCAGCCTCTCTGGGCCTAGGTCCTCATCAGGCCAAGAGGGATGGGAAATCCCTTGGCAGGAGATGGTGTTGGGAGGGTGTGGGAGATCTGTGGGGTGCACAGCCTGGTCCCGGGCCCTGGACGGCGGCGTCCTTGGCATAACTCCACCTCCTGCAGCCTGTGGGCGGTCTGCCCTCCCTGGGTCTTTCCCACCCCTTTCTGCATTTCCTCTTTGGGCTCTGCCTTGGGAGCTGGTTTTGGGGTCACCCCAGAGAAGGAGCCTCACGGGGTGATGTTTGCTTCTCGGCTTTCCTCCACGTGGCACCAAACCTGGTTTATTCCCCAGCTCACTGGCACCTGCTGGGGCTGTTTCTAGAAACCAATCCCCTACCTCCTGAAAGAGGAGAGGTTTCTGGGCTCTGAGGAATCGTGATCATGGAAGGAGAGGGGGCCCGTGAGGTCGGGTGGGTCACCGGACCAGGGTCCCATTCAGGAGAGGACAGCAGTGTTTGTGCTGTAAGTGCCATGGGATTGTTTGAATAATCCACCTTGTTTTGGGGGGACGCCTGGGTGGCTCAGTGGTTGAGCATCTGCCTTCTGCTCAGGGCGTGATCCTGGGGTCCTGGGATCGAGTCCTGCATCAGACTCCCCACAGGAAGCCTGCTTCTCCCTCTCCCTGTGTCTCTGCCTCTGTCTGTGTGTCTCTCATGAATAAAATAGTAGGAAAAAAAATCCACTTTGTTTCCTTTCTTCCTGGGGGGCCCTAGCCTGGTCCATCAGACAGCATGTCAGGGCTCCCTTCCAACGCCACATCCTCAGGGAAGCTGTCCTGGGTTGGCCGTCTCGGGCCTGGCGTCTGGGGTCTGGGGTCTCAGGTCCGCCTCTGGGCAGGGCCCTGGGTTCCCAGGGTGGGATGCATCCCAGCCTTTCCCTCCCTGACTCTGGAGTCTGACAGCTTGAGTCAAATCAGCAGCGTGCTGCTCCCAGCCACCCACGTACAATCCTGTTTCCCAAACACCACCTGGGGATTAAGATGGGGATTAAAACGGGATCTTGGAATAGTGCCTGTAAGGGGCTATCGGCCTCAAGTGATCCTCCTCCCCAGGACCTTGCCACGGCCTCCACCGGCTGAGGGGTTCCCCACCTGAGCCCAGCGGGGTCCCGTCACCAGCTCCCACCGTCCTGCCTCTACTGCCCCGATACGCGGCTCCTCTCTTCACGACCCTCAAGTTCACTGCCGTCTGCCCGGCTCAGGGCATGACGTGCCAGGTAAATGCTGGCATTTACCAGGTGTGCTCTGTAGGTAGGAAACAGTGGTGGAGCTCACAGAGCTCCAGCGCCTGCACCTCTTAAAAACAGGGGATATGCACAATGAACACCGGCACCCCCAGAAGTGGCATCAGTTTTTCTGAGGCTGTTTCGAGGGGCAGCCAGGGGTGCACGCGGTCCAGCTTGGTGGTCCTCACCGGCCTTCCCTGGGGCAGGCTGGGAGAGCAGGGGCTCAGGCCTCCCCACCTTGATCACAGCTGGTCTGGCCACGTCAGGGGTCACACTCACTGGCAGAGGGGAGCAGGACCGCAGCTCCCACTCACCGCCTCCCGAGTGGACGCTGAATGCCTGGCCTCCCAGCTTCCAGGCTGCGTTGGGACCGAAATGCCTCTGCCCAGACTCCAGTGACCCAAGCACAAATGCTACCTCCCCAGGAAGCCAGCTGGAATCCCTCCTCTAAGGAGCACACTGCGTTCCTACCTCTGCCGTTCCAAGCAGCGCTGGGGTGTCTCCCTCCCAGACAAGGTTATTAGGATCAAGATCAGAGACCTCTCTGAACTTTCTAGGGTCCCCCGTGTGACATGCTGCAGGTTCTGGGGCTGCTCAATGTCCTCGTCACAGACCCCACAGGCCACGAGGTGGGTCGCTTCCAGGGTCCAACTCTCTGCCCATTTGCCTGGTGTCTGTGGTCACCCCCTGTGTCCCTGCCCCGGCTCAACATTCTGGAATGAACGCAGGGTCAGTGCCTCTTTCATCATTTTTTAATTTTATTTTTTAAATGATTTTATTTATTATTTACTCATGAGAGACATAGAGAGAGAGGCAGAGACACAGGCAGAGGGAGAAGCAGGCTCCATGCAGGGAGCCCGACGTGGGACTCGATCCCAGGACCCCTGGATCATGACCTGAGCCGAAGGCAGACGCTCAACAACTGAGCCACCCAGGCGTCGGCATTTTTTTAAATGCCAAAGGGGGGGAGTGGTAGCACTTGCTTCTCACTGATCTGCATTTCTTCCTTCCACAAATATTTAGTGAGGGCCTACTGTGTGCCAGGCACTGTTCTAGGCAGTATGCACGAAGAGAATGGGCCAACCCAGGGCTTACAGAGCTGACTTAGGTCTCCGTGGAGTTAGGGAGACAAACACCGAACAAATAAATCTGCACGTCAGCAACACATGTGAAAGAGAAAAATAATGCTTGGGGCAGGGGGCTAGAACTTTACATAGGGTGGGTAAGGAAGGCCCTATAAAGAAGGTAACAGCAGGAAAGACCCAGAGGAAGTGAGGGAGTGAGCCATGAAGGTATTAGGAGGAAGAGCATTCCAGGCAGAGGGAACCGTAAGTGCAAAGGCCCTGCGGTAGCAACGTGGCTGGTGTGTTGGAGGAACAGCAAGACGACCAGCTGAACTACAATGAAGTGAGTAAGGAGAGGAGGTTGGGCTGAAGGTGTGGGCTGGTCACTAAAGGCCTCCCGGGGCACTGTGAGGTCATGAGTGGTCCTGAAGCTTCAAAGTCCTCTCACAAAATCCTGGAGTGGCTGGCGCAAAGTGCAGACCAGCAGTAGGTCCCCCCACTCTGTTGTTTGCTCAGGGCCCCACAGAGTCGGCCCCCAAGGCCACCCTGGGAGCCCAGGCCTCTGCAGCCCCGCCAAGTGTCACCTGTCTTGCACAATTTCCGGGAGCCAAATCTGACAGAGCCATCTGTCTCGAACAGACCCCAGTGCTTGCCTCCAGCTGGTCCCTCGCACAAGCCAGAGTTCTCAGTGACACCGCAGAACACTCATCTGCTGTCCCCGTCCCCCGAGACGCAAGGGGAGACCAGGGGCACTGAGAGCCGAGGGCACCGCATCCCTCTGCAGTGGAGTGACCCCCACCCCGCAAGCCCGCAGCCCCTGGCCGTCCCAGGTGGAAGCACATTTTGCAACAGCTTCTCTTCAAGGGGCTCTGCTTCCTGCAGCGCCCCAGACCCTGCGAGACCCCCAAGTCCCAGACCACGGGACAGGGAAGATACACACGTGTGGTTCTTTTTTTTTTTCTTTTTTAAACTCCCAACACAGGGAATAGAACATCCCACTTTGGCTGATCATACAAACTCGCCTGACTCGAAACTTCCCAAGTGATACCAGAACAGATGTTCAAATAGCCCCTCAATCTTTCATCTCTCCAAACACACACACACACACACACACACACACTCTGATCTGAAGCTGTAGGGCACTTGGATTAATAGATGTGTAAACCACAACGCCAAATAATTTTTGGCAAGCCCGAGAAGTCCTCATGATGATTATTATAGCTCAGACGTGCCTGCTCTTAATTTATGATAACAGGACCCAGGCTTCTGGGCCAGGCGCTCCACAATGATCTATTGTCCAGACAGGAGGCTCCCACGGCTGAGACTGCCAACGGGAAGCCCACCTTGTGCACGGGCGCCCCAGCACCCCATGGCCCCGGCTCAGCGGGGTGGGACAACAGCAGCAATTTTGGGGGAGACGACATACCGGCCGGTAATGTGGACGCAGACGCCCCCGTTTTACTTTCCAGAGCTGTGTTGTCACACTCTTCCCTCAAATAAATGTTCCCATTTCGAATGAGTCACTTGGCAAGAAGGCCAGGAGCTCATGCCAACACGCAGGCTGACCCTCCCGAACCCTTCCTTGGAAAATTTCAAGTGGCCATTGTGCTCCCCCGCTAACGAGCTCGGGGTGGGGGTTTGCGGGGAGCCCTCGGCCTGGCCGGTTTCTCAGGGCAGGGTCTGCTCAGCTCCTCTTGGCCGAGTGAGGTGCACACGTGCGCCCAGGGCTGTGGACTCAGCAGCTTGGGACAAGGTGGCGTCGTGGGCTTGGTCAGGACACTCAGCTTTTCTGCACCAGCTGTCCAGAGAGCCACCCAGTCTCCCAGATAAGCCTCCTCACCCCAACAGCCCTGGGCTTCCCGGTTGGCTTCCTCCAGTCTGCCTGGGGTCATGCCCGGCCGTGCTGCTGTCCTGCGTGCTTCCTCGTGATGTTGGAACTGGATCAAAACCACACGCTCCCCGAGGTGGGAAGAAGCGTTAGAGGCCTCTAGAGGTGGAGGCACCAACGGGTCTTATGAGGGTGCAGGTTCTGTTCCAGGGTGGGGGCCACGCCTGAGACTCTGCATTTCTCACAAGCTCTGGGGAGGCCGGGTGCTGCCGGAAGTGAAAGGGGGGCCCCCTAAAAACCCCCTCCCAGTGCAGCTCTGTGACTTCCAGAAGCACCTACTTTCCTTAGTTTAACCAAACAGCCATGTGGGGCCACTGTGCCCTTCGGTGTGGGATACCAGGAGGCCCACCATGTCATTTGTCATACCTTCCTGATGGTGACACTGATCACTTGGTGTAGGTGACATCCACCCGGTCTAAAGTGACCACTTTGTCCCCTAAATCAGGGAGGGTCTTGTGGAGAGACACGCTGCGATGATGCGAATACCCTGTTTCCATCATCCTGCCCCCACCCCATGATTTTGGCATCACTGAAGATTCCTGTCTGAAACGGGGTGACCACACTGGTTGCGCACGAGAATTCTGTTTCTAATGTTCTGTGTTCACTCTTTTTTTTTTTTTAAGATTTTATTTATTTTATTTATTTATTCATGAGAGACACAGAGAAAGAGAGGCAGAGACACAGGCAGAGGGAGAAGCAGGCTCCCTGAGGGGACCCCAATGCGAGACTCAATCCCAGGACCCTGGGATCACAACCTGAGCCAAAGGCAGACGGTCAACCACTGAGCGACCCAGGTGCCCCTTACTGATGTTTTCATTCAGGTGCTGGTCTGTTCCTATAGATCTGATGTGAAAGGAGAGCCCGGGTCCCATGGAGCGGAGCCCCCAGCCGTGCCCGTCACACCTGCTGGCCGAGGTCAGAGCACAGCAGCGGGGAGGGCAGCCTCTGCGGCGGTGACTGCGTGCGGCAGCCCTCAGCCGGCATCGACCAGCCTTCCCTGCTGGATCCCGTGGGCCCCCATTTCCCCAACCACCCCCCCGCCCGAAGGACCCCAGCAGGCTGCCGACCGCGATGCTCCCAGCGGCAGTTAATACCCGGTCAGCGGACCCTCGCCTCCCCTTCGCTGGCGCGGAACACGACATCTGCACCTACTTCCCGAGAATCGTCAACCCAGCAAATCCCTTAATTGGTGGACATGAAAAACCAGGGCTGTGCGCTGCAAGGACTGTGCCCCCAGGTCGAGGAAGGTGGTGCTGCCCGGGGCTCGGGCGGCCGGGCAGGAGCAGGGGGGAGGGCACCGGGCAGGCCTCCCCGCCACCTTGCCGGCTCTCGCAGAGTGGATGTGACCCACAGCGCTGGCCCGGCTCCCACCCACTCTGCCCTCTCCCGCCTCCTCTCTGTGTGATGGGCCTCTGCTGTCATGTTCTTTGTCCCTGCGCCGCACGCTGTGATTACATGCCCGGAGTCCGCCTGCAGCTACAGCTAAAGCGCTGCCCGCCGGCCAGGCTCTCCGGGCTCCCAGCGTCCTGACCCGCAGGGCCTTCTGCCCCGGAGCATCTCTGAAGCAGAGCCGCGTGCCTCTGAGGGCGGCAGGCAGCTGTCTGCGGAGGAAGGCCGCGGCCGAGGGCGGCCACCGAACTGCCGGGAGGGGTGTGGAGACTGCATCCTGCCCCCGCCCCCCACCCATCTTACTCATGCAGGAAACAGAGCCCAGAGGGGCAGAGATGGGCCCCAGGGCATGCAGGAGGGGCACAGACCACAGACTCTGGAGCCACAGGGCCTGCGTTTGAATCCCAGCTCCTTTTCCTAGCTGTGTGGCTTCAGGCAGGTGACAACCTCTCTGGTCATCCATTTCCCATTCACTCCCTAGGGGCTGTCGAGGTGTAATTCAGCTAGTCCGCTGAGGAGATTCCGGACCCAGGACCCAGCTGCAAATGTCCTTTCCACCCCTGTGGGGCTGCTCTGGCTTTGGTCCACAGGCCTGATGAGGCTGCACCTGCAAGGCAAGTCTGCCGGCTGGGGATCTGCAGCTTGGCCCTTGGGAGGGCACCCCAGGACTCAGCACCAGCCCGCTCACTGGGGCCCTCGGCAGCCCCTCTGTCCCAGTGAGAGCATGTGTTGGGGCCGCCGGGCCCCAGGACGAGAGTGCGCTCATCTTCAGCAGCAGCCCCGGAAGTCAAAGGGAGAGACCCGGCTGGGTTCATAGAGAACCTGTGCATAAGGGGCTGGCACCCACTTATCTCTGGCCTCTCAGGGCCCCCCCAGCAGGGTTTCCAGCTTCTATCAACTCAGTACTTGAGGGGGCGCTGGAGGCCTAGTGAGACAAGGGCGCGGGCCTGCACAGCCAGTGACAAAGTGATAGCTCATGGCACCTAAGACTAGGTCACCGGAGGTGTTACCTTTCCACGTGCTCTCCTGAGCTGCTGGCCGTGTTGCAAAGATCACCCCCACAGCTCCATGGAGGGACCCACCATGTAGACAGGACCCCACCTGCCCACCATGTGAGGGCACCACTTCAGGAGCTAATCCTTCCTGGGCCAGCCTGTAGACGATGCCAGGCCCAGCCAACTTCCTGAGAACCCTGAGTCAGAACCCTGCAGAGCCACTTTCAAAGTCCTGGCCCATGGAAACCATGAGATAGTAAATGTGGTTTTAAGCCACTAAGCTTGGGGTGGCGGGGGTATGGGGATGGTGGTGAGTTGTGTGGCATTACGTATTAATACAGCCTTGAATTATAATTAATCAGCAAACTAGACCCTCTACAGTAAGTGATTAAGGTGAATGTGGGCTTACAAGACTCTGGTACAGGATCAGAAAAAGAGAGGAAACAATTCGAGATAAAAATTCTCCTACAGAAACAAGAGCCTTGGGGTCCCGCCTCTGCCCACTGCCAGCAGTGTGCACTGTGCAAAGCCCTGCTCCTCTGGGGGCTCAGTGTCCTCATCATCAAATCAACCGGCTACCCAGATGCTTCGATGGTCCTTTCTGACTCAGACATTCAATAGCCTTGGATTTGCAGCCCTAACCCAGTTCTGTAGACCCCCAAAAGACATGAGGACTCTGGAGCAGGCTTTTGGCAAAAGCAACTTCCGCAAACCCGGAGCAAGAAAGCAGAAGGCAGGTAGGTTACCCAGTCCACGTAAAGCAACAGTGAAAACCAACATGGCCAAGAGCCCCGATGTTTGTGTCGCCCCAGAGGCTCCGAAGGCGGCGAGCGCTCTGCAGGTGGGGTGGCTGCCCCCAAGGACCCCGTGATGCCTGGCTAAATAATCCCCCAGATGTCATCCTAGTTGTGTCCCACTCAGGCAAGGTGAGTCCATCCAGGGCTGCCCCTAGACCTCTCAGAGCAAAAGAGGCGAAGAGGCTGGGCATGCCGGTGTCATGCACCCCGTTCTCATCCTCCTGTCCCAGAGCGGGGAGCATACAATTCACTAGAAAGGCAGTTGAGCCCCCGGGAAGTAAGCTGCCTCCTGACAGCCATGCCCACAGAAACCCCACCACAGGTCGGACAGGGTTTGAGCTTCAACCCTCTTCTGTGATTTTCTTTTTTTGAGAGTGTGGTTTTTAAAACAAGACAACAAAAATGGACTCTTTGAAACTGGGTGGAGGCTCGCAGCTCAGACTAATTAAGAGGCAGGTTAGATGAAGCCCCGACGCAGAGTAACTTCTCCATTGGGCATTTAATCCACTCGCTCAACCCTGTAGGCCTCGGTTTAACCACCTACGGAGGGGATATGAGTAATAATTATCTCCTCTGGAGAGGTGCTGGGAGGGTTAATTAACTGAACTGCTTTGAGTTGCTCTGCGGCCCAGCTTGGGGGGCGTGAACATCACCACCGGGCTGCTCCGGGAAGAAGCCACCGCATGCCTGCTGTCAAGAATTCACGACCTCGGATATGTCACCTGGCTTCTCTCGGCCTCGGACGTCCCCCTGTCCGCCCCATGAGGTTCGGAACTGCTGGCCTGTTAAGATACCTTGCAGCTCTAAAGCTTAATGGTGCTGAAGGAGAGGCTGGTGGCACCGTGCGTTTATTTGCTTCTTCACCTTTCTGCGTCTTTACTGAAATAACTTCAGAGCAGAGAGAGCCATTCTTCCCACCAGTGGAAGGGCACAGCAAAGGCACCTGGCCCAGCTCTTCCACCTGCTTCAGGACCTTCTCAGGTGAGCCCTCACCTGGCCCTGCTGTTGCAGCGGGCTCAGGTGGGATGAGCTGGACAGGCAACCCCAGGACTGCATGAGCTGGCCCTGGCCCTGGGGAGTTGACCTTGGCCGCACCAGCGTGGCCCACGAGACCTCCTTGTCCCCGGCTCCCTCTATTTCTCCTGCACTGGTTTTCTGAGAAGCTAAAAAGAGTCACACAGGACAAGGTCCTTGGAGGGCTCTGAAAAGGGAATGAGGAACCGATGGTAATGCCTTCTAAATTAAAGATAACAGTTTGCTGGAACAATGTGGGGAAAATTGCCACACGGGACTCCATGACCTTGGCCTGGAAGGTGTGACTCCTCATGGGTGGAGTCGGAGAGCTTTGGTAGGCAGGGGTCTTGGGCAGAGAGGTCTCATTCCGGCCCAAGTGAGTGACTTGCTCAAGGTCACGGGGCAGGCTGGAGCTGGGTGCATGCACCCCAAAGCCCCAGACCTCGCGCTCTACCTGCAGGGAAGCCCAGCCTTCGAGGGCTGGTTCCATTGGCTCTGAAATAACAGGGGCTTCAGGACAAGTGCCGCAGACCTAACTCTGGGGAAACTGCCAACGGATGTGCTGACTTCGGCAAACCTTGGAGGGAAGCGTGCCTTCCGGGGCCCAGGCAGGCTCCACGCACCGCCCACCCCCCCCCCCCCCGCCCCAGCTCTGCAGGTGCAAAAATCCAATGACTCTCAGAGTCACACACCTGAACTTAACACATGCCATCCCCCTGGCTAACGAATCCGCCCGATGAAAGCCCAGTTCGCTCTGACGTGGTGTTCAGGAAAGGGGCTTTTCTGGAAATTTCGATCCTAATGTGGGCAGGGGCAGGGAACAGAGTCTCATGGATGTGAATGAACAGAACAGAAGTTGGGGCTCAGAAAACAGCCTCCTCCAATCTCAGCACAGCTTTTGGCAGCCTCACCGGCGGTTACGTATGGGGCTTGTTTGCTCCCCAACAAGCCCAGAAGTGGCAGGGACAGTGCCACCCGTTACAGATGAGCGGGTGAGGCTCTGGGCTGTGCGGTTGCGTGCAGGGGTCTGGCAGAAGGAATTCGTTCCTGAGAACAGGGAAGCATGGGTCCCCTCCGCAGGGGCGCAGACTCCAAACCTCCTCCTTCCTTCCCCATGATTTTCTCACCCTTTTCTTCACAGTGCTTGACATGGAAGCCGGAGGAATGAGCCAGGCCTCGAAAACCTCTCGTGTGACAACATATAGCGCATCATCTGCCACTTAAGGTAAGGTAAAAACATCCCCAAGACATTTGAAGTAAAAATATCATAACAAAAATCTTCATAAATTCATTCTGATAGAAGCATAAATCAGTCCAAGATTAATTAATTTTTAAAAATCTGCATTTTTAAGTGCAATGTCACTTTTCTCTAAAAAGGTGAATAGACAGACGCCTGGGTGGCTCAGCAGTTGAGCGTCTGCCTTCAGCTCAGGGTGTGATCCCGGGGTCCTGGGATCGAGTCCCACATCGGACTCCTTGCACGGGGCCTGCTTCTCCCTCTGCCTGTGTCTCTGCCTCTCTCTCTGTGTCTGTCATTAACAAATAAATAAAATCTTTAAATAAATAAGTGAACGGAGAACACAGAAAGAAAAACCAAAAGCACTGTTCAGTAGGAGGTTGCGGGGCATCCTGCCTCAAGACGCAGATGAAGACCACCGTTGCTCCTGGCTTCTTGGGTCCTTCTTGGCTCTCCGGCAAGGAGACTGGGTCTCAGACCAAGACCTGCAGAGCCCGGGGTGGTGGGGGCTCCCCCACTGCCCATGGAGGGTAAGCTCAGGAGGGGCCCTCACCTGCTTGGAACCCAATCCTGCACGTTTGGCCCAGAGACCTGGACATCTCTCTCCTCAGTTTTGCCATCTGTAAGATGGGGCTTATGAGAAAGACCTTTCTTACGGGCCAGTTGTGAGGCTTAAACAGGATGATATTAGAAAGAGCGCGGCCAATATCATGCCTCCACTGAACTGAGCTAGGAAAGCCTCCGAAGCTACCTGTTTGACTGCCCGCATCCCCTCTGCATGCAGGGATGGCACCCGGGACCCAGTGGCCCCTCTCCATACTGAGCCTGGCACCAGGGGACCTGCTGGCCCCGAGGCAGGAAGAAGCCCAGAGGTGGAGGCCCAGAGAAAGCCACTGGCCACCCCCAACCCATGGCCCAGCAGTCAGAGGTCCTGGGGTCCCCTGGGGTCTCCCCCAGGTGCACACGCCACCCCTGCCCTGCATCCTCCACCTCCTTCCTGGCCAGCTGCCTCTGAAGAGTCCTCACTGCCAGCCTCCAGAGGTCCCCTGCATGGCCTGCCCCGCAAGTGCTTAGTGGCCTACAGGCTGACTTCACTAGTACCTCTGCCCTCAGCAGCATGCAGGGGTGTGGGGCATGGTGCAGGGGTGTCAGGCAGGCTGGGTCATAGCAGACGCTCAGAAAACTGTCAGCTGAATGAATGACTCCACCCCAGCCTCGCTCCAAATCAGATTTCCGCCCACCACAGGATAGCTCTGAATCTCCAGAGCCACCTTCCTTTATGTCCTCCTGCCTCAGTTTCTTCTACTGAAGACTAAGTGAGATGTGTGTTGGGCGTTCAAACAGTGCAGACAGCAAGTGCGCAGCAAAGGTCAGCAGCCATCAGAAGGGTCTTCCAGCTGCCTTACAAGGTGAGGCAACTGGCTTGGTTTAGTCCTTCGTGCTGTGTGACCTTGGGCAAGTTGCTCAACCTCTCTGGGCTTCTGTTTCCTCATCTGAAAAGTGGGGATTGGAACCCTGCCAATGCAGTCTAATAGTCAGGACTACTTTCTCTCGGGTCCTGGTTGCCTACTGGGTGCTGTGCTAGCAGATGGCTCAATTAACTACCAGCTCCCACCCTCTGAGGGAGGAAAATATGCCCATTATGGGGAGGGGGACCCTGAGGATCAGGGACTTAGGAAGTGCCCTCTCTGGCTTTGCCCACAGCCATGCAGGAGCCGAGGGACAGCCAGCCTGAGGCCTTGCACCCGTAAGTGCAGAAATAAACGGGGACCAGGGGCAGCATGCAGGCTGGGTTACTCAGCCATCTGCCTAGGTCCCAGGACGCCCCTTCCCTGCCCAGGCCAAGGACGCCATCTGCTGGGGACACAGGGCTCGGCACCCCAGTATGACCTTTGCTCAGCTGCCACCTGGGGCTGGGGGCTGGGGCCTGGGGTGTGGGGCCTGGGCGGGGGCGTGCCCTTAATGTACCCACACTGGGCCTCTGGGGCCCCCGTGCCCTGAGTGGCTCGGCACCCCAGGACAGCCCCCAGGATTCATCCTTGGCCCCCAGGCTCCGGGGGTGGAATGCCAGGTGCTGGATCGAGAATCTTCTCTCCTTTCACTGGGGTGGTTCAAGCTCAGTGGATGCTTACTATGAGCTGCTGAGGCAGCCCCAGACTCACCAAGGCCCTTCTCTAAGATGCTCCTTGCCAGTGCTGGGGGGCATGTGCCCCTCAGCACCCCAAGGTCACGCTCCCCCCTGCCTCCAGGCCTTCGCCCTCTCAAGGCCCTGGGTTTCCTTCTCCCGCCCTTTTGCGGGCCTGCCTTCCACAAGCCTCCTCATGTCTGGCCCTCGTTCGGTGCTGAGGAGCCAGGCTGTCGGGGCTCCGGCTGGTTGTCCTGGCACAGAACTGTCCCTCCTCCTCCCCATTCCTGAGGCTGTGCACTCTGGAATCTTCCTCTGCCTGCAGGCGGAGCCAGAGCAGGCCCAGGTCAGCGTCTGCGGCTGGCTGACATTTCCATGCCACGCTCTGTGGCCAGGCCGGGCAGAACCATGTGTGGCCTCTCGTTCCTGACAGCCTCCCAACGCGAGACATGGGCTGCCAACAAGCTATAATTAGGGACACTTTGATCCTCAGAGCTGCTGATGGAGAAACTGTGGGAAATGCCTCATCGCTCCCACCAACAACAGAAGGTACAGGGCCAGGGGCCTGGGAGACCTTCAGGGTCAAGGGCTTAGCTGCTGTACCGAGCAGGTGGCAGGTGACGTGCTCCTGGGGGCAGGTGCCAGTCACCAGACAAGCCCAGACCAGCGCTCTGGGTTTAGTTTCTTCCACTGGCAAGAGGGGGCATGGGCACCTGGGACCTGTCAGTGCGGCTGAGACCCAGCCACCTACTGACCCCGTGAGCAGAGGACGGGGACGTGGTCAATGACCCCGGTGTACTTCTGAAACCCTGTAGGAAGCAAAGTGCACGGCACCAAGCCCAAACCTACGGAGCCAAGCCTCCAGAGTGCCACCACGGCCAGCACTGCCAGGCGTCGCTGAACACCCCACTGTACCTACATGCAAGATAAATTTGAACATCTTAAAAGTGGATTAAACAACTCAGGAGCATTTATTCCATCCACTGGGTTGTGTTTTGTCACTCCAAACAGAAACCCCGTCCCCACCAGCACTCACTCCCTTTCCCCTCGCCCCCAGCCAGCAACCACTAACCTGCCTTCCATTTCCAGGGATTTGCCTATTCTGGATATTTCTATACATGGGCTCACACACATGTGGCCTTTTGGGCCTGGCTTCCATCACTCAGCGTGATGTTTTCGGGGTCCACCCACACTGTAGCCTGTGTCAGTGTTCTACTTAAAAAAAAAAAAAGATTTTATTTATTTATTCATGAGAGACACACCAAGAGAGAGAGGGACCTAGGAAGAGGGTACTTTTCTTTTTTAATGGCTAAGTAATAATCCACAGTATGGCAGGACTGCATTTTGTCTGACATTTGTTGAAGGACATGTGGGCTGACTCTACCTCTTGGCTATTGTGATTCATGCTGCTGTGAACATGTGTGCACCGGTTCCTTGAAAAAGCTTCAAAGTCAGGCTTGTTGAGGTTAGTTACATACAGAAATAGTCACCTTTCTCACCTCACTTAGCTGTGATGTCCCCTTCCCTCTCACCCCCTCTGTACAGCTGGTGACAATCACCCTAGGTGAGAGATGAGGGCACAGGGGGGTGGTCACCCCAGGCTGGAAGTGAGGACACTGGGGCCCAGAGAGGCTGAGTGGTTGCCCGTGCTCCCCCGGCTCTGAGGCCTGTGTGGCTCTGAAGCTGGCACTGCTCGCCTCCAGGCTGTCATGTGCCAACCCCCCAGCCAGGCCTGGCTTCCCTCCTGGCCTGAGCAGGAGCCGGGTCGCCTGAGCACAGACGGTGCCATGAGGTTCTCTCTCTGCTTTTCCTCGAGGCCCTGAGACCCAGCGCCCGAGGGCTCCCAGGAGCCCCAGCCGCGCTCAGAAGCCACACTCAGCTTCTCAAGGAAGGTGCCAGGTGCCTAGGGGGTCACGGGGTCGGGGCAGGGAGGTGGTGGCGGGCACCGACCTGGCAGGTGCCTAGAGGGTGTACTGAATACCATGTGCAGCCAGCGGCGGCACGGAGAAAGATCTCACCAAAAATGGACAATTTTCTAGGAAAGTAAAAACTGCCAACATTCATCCGAGAAGAAGCAGAGACACGAACAGACCTCAAACCCGGGAAGAAACAGAAAAAGTTGTCAAAGGATTAACTCCAAGGATGGTGAAGGCCAGATCTGGCTCCTTCCCCTTGGAGGAAGGGATGGTCCCCATCCCTGCTGGAAGCCGCTCTAAGGCACGGCAGGTGGGGGCCGGCATGCCCTGGAGGAGCTGCAAAGTGGGCAGAGCGAGCCCTCACACCCAGTGCCCAGCCCTGTAGGAGAGGGGAGCCCGGGGCTCATCTGTCCCTCAGGAACAGCCAGCCGCCTACAGACCTCCTCAAGCGACCACCATCAAAGGGAAGGGGTGCGCGGGTGGGAGTTCAGAAGAAAAGAGTCCTTACAAGAAGGCATCCTGCAGACGCTGGCCTGGCCACAAGGCCCCACAGGTACTCCCGAGGTCCCCCCACCCAGCCCTGGGGACCTCTGCCTGCTTCCCTAGACTGAGGCAAATCTTAACCACAATGTGACCCAGAAACTGCTCCCCGACCCCCCAGGCCCTTTCCCCCTCCCTCCAGGCAATGCTGACCTCCCCACTTGGTCTCTGTCCCAGGCACCCAAGACAGTGGGAAGGGGACACGGGGCTAGAGGACCCCTTGTTGGCCTATGACCCTGCAGGCCCCTCGGCCTCTGAGCTCCTATTTCCAGCGGTAAGATGGGCCTGGTGCTCACAGCTCCACCTGCCTCTCAGGACAGGAGCAAAAGTGGAGTCCTGAGACGCTTAGGGACAGGTAAGCCACTTGTAAACTACAAAGGGCTGGTCATGACAGTTACTCCCTTGCCTGGGGAGGCTTCCCAGGCCTCTCCTTTCACCCCCTAATAACTACATGCCACGCCAATAACTACAATGACACTCCACCACCAGCTCCCAGGACCTTGTGTTCCCCAGGCCAGACTCTGCATCCCCCTGGACCCCAGGAGCACAGAGAAACAAAGACCCCAGCACAGTCTTTGCATGACAGAGACGTCAGGAGAAGGGGGGTGGTGGGGACACCAGTAGAGAGAGCCATGATGAGAAGGGCACCCCTCCTCAGCTCTGCTCACCCTGCAGGGAGCTCTGGCAACCAGTGTGAAGGCTGGCTCAGGGGTCCTCCATGACGGGAGGGAGCTGGGGTATTTGTACCCCACTTCCCCAATTCCAGGCAGTCATGGGAAAGGGCGCTGGCTTCCAGCACTCCTGCCCCAACCCTGTGGCAGGGCCGGTATGCTCCTGGGGCCCCAGAAGCAGCAAGAAAGGAGATCCATTCGGGGACCTTTGGAAGGTGGCCGTTGGGATGAAGCGGTCAGGGGGACAGGGCACAGGTGGGGCCTAACCACATTTGCTGTGACTCCAAACAAGCCACGACACTGACACCAGGGTGGGGTGGGGGACGGGCTCCGGTTAATAAATAATCCGAAGCTGGCTGAGCTGCTCCAAGGCGAGGTGGGGACCCGAGGCCCAGCGTGTCTGTCTGCCCGCACTGGGTGCCTGACTTCGTCCCTCCCTGCCTGTCTGGCCCGGATGGATGGGCTGTCGCGGGCTGTAGACAGGCACATTTAGAAACTGCTCTTTCTGGAGAGGATGGCAAGACCTCATGCAGAACCTCGCCCACCCCAGAAACACCCAGGGCGACATTCTCCGCAGCTTGCGGGAGCCGGGCTTCCAAGGATTATTAAATGGATTTTTCCTCTCTCTGGTTGGAGTTCCCTTCAAGGCCGCACGCAGGACGGAGCATTAACAAAGCAGCCGGCCCAGGGCAGCATCAATCCAACAAACACAACAGCCTGCAAGCTTTGATTTAATAAAATCGGCCCCCACTGGGCTGCTTTAATTGTTTCCAGATTCTGAAAATATCTGAAAAGAAGATGCAAATGGAAAAATCCACCTCTGGCTACTGCAGCATCTGGAGCTTGCTGAGCCGAATGTCCACGTGAGCTGCGTCCTCAAGGAGTCACCTGGGCAGAGGGGGCCAAACCCTGATGTCACCAGGACAAACCGCCCGGGAGGGAAGGGACACCAGGAGGAGAGAATCCATCAGCTCGGCCTTCTGACTGCCGCCAGCTGGAGAGCAGCTGGTCACTGCCCTGGCCGAGGTGGCCCTGGGGTATCTGCAGGGTAGTCTCTGTCACCCGCAGACACCATGATACTGTGTGGCGGCAGGCAGGACACGAGGCTGCAGTCCTAGGATTCTGCTCACGGAGCTGCGGCCCCAGGAAGGTCACTCCTGAGCACCTGTCTGGTCCCCTGTGGCCATCGTGACTCTAGAGGAGGGAGCCCCACCCTGAGTAGAAGGCCACGTGGCAGCATCACAGGCAGAGGCTGGGGCTGGAGTCCAGTGGACTTGGGGTTGGGTGTTGGCGCTACCAGCTGTGCAACCTTGGGCATGTCCCTTGCCTGCCCTGGGCCTCAGTTGTCACACCTGCAAAAGGGGCTGGCAACTCCAAAAGCCCCCAGCAGTGTCCATGGAATGGACAGCGTCGCCCCAGATGCTGCTCGGTCAGGGGCACAGTGTGTCCGTGTGAAGCGCGGAGCCCCTGCCCACAGCGCCACTTCCCGCCCCGAGACCCCAGGGAAACGTGCTGCCGAGGAGTGCGCAGAGCACTCTGGCTGCTTTTTAGGGGGGGCACCGGGAGCGCCCTGCCGTGGCTCGGGTCTGAAGGTGGGCAGGGGCAGGGCCTGGCAGGCAGAGCTTGGAGGAAGCTCCAGGGAGTCAGGAATCCCGATTCCATCCGGCTTCCCCAGCCCTGCATCTGTAAGGATCTCCCTCATCAGGAAGATTGTTTGTCATCTCCATAAAACATGAGGCAGAGCGCGCGCGCGCACACACACACACACACACACAGGTGCTCTCCCACCCCGAGCCCGACACAGATGACAGCCTGTCACGGTCTGCATGTTACAAGTCAATTACGCCCACCTCCCAGCCAGCCTCTGATGCCGCCGGGGGCAGGCGTCGCTCCATGTCGGGACACCGAGGAAGGACGTGGGATGCTCCCCCGGGGAGGACGGGGGAGGGCGACCGCCGGCCCTCGGGAGGCCACCGCCTCTCAATCAGGAGGACCCCGGAGGTGGGGCAGCTCATTTATTCTCATCCCTCAACCTCCACATTAAACAGTGCAGTGATAAAGAACACGCCACGTGCTTCCTGCGTGGCCTCGAGCAAGTTTCTCCACCTGTGAAATGGAGCTGGCGCAGGACAGCGAAATGGACCCCGGGGTCGCAGTATGGGAGGCCCCTGGAGCAGAGGTCACGGTCTGCTCTTGCCTCTTCCTGTGTTTTCTGCAGCCTGCTCTCCCCCGGCCCTTTCTGGACCTCGGGGTAGACCCTTGGGGGTAGAAACGGATCCTATCTTTTAGACTCCGGGCCTGGGCAGCTCTGAGCGTGGACAGAGAGTGTGGGGGCCCCAGAGTCTACCCTAAAGAGTGGTGGCACATGGGTTCTCACCTAGGGCACTGCCCTTGTGGAAGGCAAAACGCCCTGGTCCCCTGCAAGGATGCAGACTGGGGTGGCTGGGAGCCCTCCCGCTGAGTCTGCACTGGCGGCTGGACTGTCGGGGCCCCGGGGGGCTCCGGGGACAGCTGCACCCCAAGATCCTTCCAGCAGCAGAGCCTTAGGCCAGCCTCAACAGCTGGACAAGGTTCGGTTAGACACCTGGACATCCATAAAGGCAGTCCTTTGTCCTAGCAGGTTTGTAGCTCCTGACGTGTGACTCCCCCCCAGAACAGTGAGGCCCACTGGCCACACAGCTCCCCACCAAGGACTGTCAGGAGGAGGGCACGGCTGCTGCCCCATCACTGCCGACAGATGGCCTGTGCTGAAGGACGGCTCCGCATCACCCTGGCCACGCCTGTGCAGGCACCAGAGGCTCAGGAACCAGATGAGGGCTGACCTGTCCCCGGGGAACCAGCAGGTGCTGTGGGCCAGGGGGGCTGGCGAGGCTGAGAAAACCACCCCCTCCCTCATCAGCCACAACAGACCCTGACAGGTCCTGGCGACAAACCAAGCTCTGTATACAAATTATTCATCCCGATGTGGGCACCTCTATTATCTCCATTTCACAGATGGAGAAACTGAGGCCCAGACAGGCAATTCAGCCAAGGTCACTGGCTTGCTGGTGGTCACCAAGGTCTGCTAGTCTGCAGCAGAGAGGGCTCGACCCAGGCATCCGGCTCCACTGGCCACATGGAACCAGCACAGACGGCTGCCTCTTGTGCCCTAGATCGGGGCAATGCAGGGCACAGGCTGGCTGAGGGGCCACCCACAGGGGGTTCTTAAGGATGAATAGAAGTTTGGTCAGTAGCGGGAACAACTCTGGGGTGCAGGAAAGCACAGGTTGTTCAGGGGAATGGAAAGAAGTGTCACCGCAGAGGAAGGAAGGATATGCCTGGCATGTAGGGGTGCTCAGTAAATATCCGTTGACCTTGGTGCCGGGCGGGGGTGGGGGGCAGGGGAGCAGCAAGACACACGCTGGGAGGGCAGGCTAAGGAGTCTGGCCTTCTCCTGTGTACACGCACGTGCCCATCCCCTCTGCCCTGTCTTCCTGCCGGCCCCCAGCAGCGCTCCTGCTGGCCCAGGGCAAGGCCCTCTGCCGCCCAGCGCCCCCTTCCACAATGGGGAGCACCCCTGGGGAGAAATTAGGGGACTCGGGGGTGGGCAGGCAGGGGAGGCTCGTTCACTTCGCCCCTGGACTTTTAAGGACTGCGTGATGCTCTGTGGTTGGGGGAGGGGAGCTGCTTGCTGCACCCCCACTTCCTGGGGGCCCTGGCTCTGGGGTGGGGAAGGGGCCTGGCGGCGCTCAGCCACAGGCCAGGGGCCGGGAGCCTCGGGGGAGGCCGGCCGGGCAGCCACCGCCGCTGCTCCGATAACCTTCAGCCCTGACCTCATTTCCCACCAAGGCTCGTGCAATTTCTTCCAATTTTCCACATAATTAGCTGAGCGGGAGACAGGGCCCCTGCTCTGCGGCAGGAAGGAGCTGGCTGCTCCAGGGCCCCCAGGCCTGTGGCTGAGGGCAGAGCCACCCCCCAGCTGCTCCTCCTCCCCGGCTCTGTGGGCACCAGTGTCGGGCAGTGGGGGGACGAGGTGGGAAGGCGCAGGATGGGGGTGGGGGGAGGGTGCCTGCCGTCACACAGACCCGGGTTCAAGCCTCCGCTCCTCCTCTGGCCAGATGTCTCTCAGACTCTCAAGATGCGGCTCTGGTATGGTTTTCCGGGATGAAATCACAGTCTCTGCCTCCAGCCCTCCAAGCCTGCAAACGCTCCCTCAACACAGCCCACGAGCCCTCCATCCTGCTGCTCCCCTCTTCCTCCCAGGCCCTAAAACACCCCCTTCCCATCCCGGGGTGGCTGGGCACCGGCTCCATCTCCTGTCTGCCATGTGACGTTAGCAACACAGAGCTGCTGGCCTCACTGTTGCCATCTGTGAAGTGGGCCTGACAACAGACGCCACCTCCAAGTTGGGAAGAAGCCAGGTCCAGAGGCGGAAGGCCCTCGCCGCAGGCCACCCCACTGCTCAGACAGACGCTACAAGAGCCACTGTTAAAGCACGAGAAGGCATGCTCAGTCCCCACCCCTGGGTTCCTTTCCTGGTGGACACTGTCACCCCTGTTCACTTGGGGGGCGGCCCTGGGGCGGCTCTGGAGGGCTTGCGGTCAGCAATCCCTGATTTCACCCAACAAAGCAAGAGGGAAGGGCTAAAGGTCTCCCTGATGGGCCCTGACATACACTAACTTGCTCCTCAGGCCTCAGTTTTTCTGAGTGATGAGGACGTTCACCGTTCAAACTGCTCCCTCCTGGCTGGAGACATCCTAGAGAGAAAAGGTGCACGAAGCAGCACCTGACCCTGGAGCAGAAATAGGTCACCACAGCCCCCAAGGTGCCCCGTAGCCCGAGGAGGAGGCCCCTCTTGGGCCAAGTGGGGTGGGGTGCCCCTCCACCTCCCCGGGGAGCCACGGCCTCCTTGGAACGGCCTTCCCTGACAGCATGAATGATTCCCTTCCTCGTGCTGGAGCCTGGCGCCAAGGCCTGGAATCCATCATCCCGTGTCATCTGTCTAGGGCTCCGAGGGCCACCAAGCCACTCTCATGGGGAGGGTGGTAAATGTGCTCAGGCAGCACAAGGCATATGGTGTCCAGAGAATGTCAAGGCTGAGTGACCTGGACCTGGACCTTCCCCTGCCCCAGGACCACGGGCTTGGAACCTCACCTCCCGACCCTGGGATGCTCCCTGGAAAAATGTGCTCTCACAGGTCAGCGGGCCTCGTACACCCAGGGTGTGGGTAGGACTCAGCTCTGTGTCCTGTGAACAGCAGAGAGCCTCCCGTGGCCGGACCGGAACACTCCTCCCCAAGGAAAACCAGAACCTGCCCTGAGCCTTTCAGTGCCTGTCCCCAGCACTGGCAAGGAAGCAGTGGCCCAGAGTCAGGCGGTGGCTCAGGGTCTGCACCAGAGCCACCGTGTGCCCCAGGGTCAGCAGGTGGCTCATCCTCTCTCTGGCTGTGGGCTCTTTGTCTGTGGGCAGCTTCCCGCACCCAGCCCGGGGCCTCAGGGATGGGGTCTGTGGTCCCAGGTGGACCATGAATCCCCACGTGGGCCTTTGGGGCCTGTGCTTCACAACCAAGGGCCTTGACCCTCTGGAGAGCCACCAGGAAAGGCACAAGGCCGTGGCTGAGACCTCAAAGCTGAGAAATAAAGCTGTCCCACAGACTGGGGAAATCAGAGAGGGCTTCTGGGAGGAGGGGAAATGAGGCTGGTCTGGGAATGAGATAAACAGTAAGGAGAGAAGGTGGCCCAGGCAGGGGGCACGGGGAGCCAAGCTGTGGGTAGGGGCCCGTGGAGCAGGGAGGCAGATGTGAAACCAGATACTGGAAAGCGACTTGGAGAGGGCTATCAGGGAAGACTTGCTGGAGGAGGTGACATCTGAGATGAGTTCGCCCAAGGGCAAAGGAGGGGTGGGAGAGATCCTGAGTAGGAGAGGCAGGCTGGGCATACTCAGGAGGAGACCTGAAGAAACGAGTCCCAACCCCTGTCTACACTCCCTGCCTCCACCCAAAGGCCTCCTTCCTGTGATTCCAACACTTGGGCGCTCTGGAGAATAACAAACTGATAGTGATTCCCCCTTCAGGCCCACTCCCAACTTGGCACTACAGGGAAGCAGCCCCCCGGCGCCCCCTCAGTCACACGGTGAAGACAGTGAACACTCAGGGCACGTCACCCCCCACCATAGCACTCCCGGAGCAGCGCATGGGGCCTGCCTGCTGACTCTCCGCCACGGCCCGACGCACCTGTTATGCTGGTATCGCCCACCCCTCAGAGGCCAAGTCACCAGAGCAGCATCATACAGCAACCCAAGTAGGACCCAGGACATCTGATCTCAAGATGCAACGACTTAGCCCCAGTGCCCGGGCTGGGCTGCCTGGGTGCCCCCGGCATATGCTACAGCAGGGGTCCCCCGAGGAGGCGGGGACCAGCCTCACATCCCTCTCTCTCTACACGTGTTGGACCGCCTGCTGCTGGGAAGCTGGCAGCGGGACAGAGCCTGAGGCGCCCACGGAGCCCCGCGGACGGGCACACCTGACGCCAGGCACAGATGGACTTCACAGAGGACGGGCCTCCGGGCAGCACCCCTGTCCCTCCCTCCTTTGTGTCAGACTAAGGGCGATTCTCAGGTCTCAGAGAAAGCGAGCTGCTGAGGATGGAAAGTGTGGGGTGCTCTTGGCATCACAGGGTCAGAAGTAAAAAATAAGAAGGTGAGGACAGGGGATGGGTGAGAAATTAGGTGTGGGCCCCAGTAAGGGGCTCAGGGACTCCCCAGAGAGGAGGTGTGTAAAACCCAGATGAGGCCGGGCCTCCTGCTCCACCCGGACCAGTGTGCGGCCAGCGGTGCCAGGCACAAGGGTGGTGCGCTGTTCACTGAGATGGAGGCGCCCCCCCCGGCGGCCTTCCCGTGCCGCAGAAAGAATCTGGGTGGGGGGGAGCACATTCCACATCCAGGACACACGTCTGCACAAGGACGTTATGCCTCATCTATCCGATGCCCCCAGGATGAACCTCTAGGATGAAATGCCCCTGGCAGGACATGGAGTGAAGCCCTATTCCATACCCCCAACAGGTGGTGCCCCACGATCGCTAACTCCTAACCTCCAAGCGAGATGTCCCTTCCACCTGGAACAGCCGTCCCACCCTCCCTACCTTGGAGGCAACTGAGAGTCTATGGAAATGTCACTCAGGTGTCACCTCCTCCTGGAAGCCCTCCTTGATGCCCAGGCTGGGGGCGGGGGGGCCTGGGCTGAGCTTTACTCTGGCACACCAGCATCTGTATATCTATTGTCCCTGCTGGCCAGCAGTTCTGTGAGGCTAGGATGGCTGTTTAGACCCAACACAGATGAAGCTAGACCATATGATATGGAAAAAAGTGGTGATTTCACACAGTTTGATCTGATCTTAGGTGCTTGTGAAGTGTTTGTCACGGGAATCAGTGGCTTTCAGCCACATCCTGTAGGTAGAAGAAATTCAAGCTTTAGTACATGAGCCAAGTCTATTCCTGGCCCAGAGAAGGGATTCTCAAACTGTGGTCCCCGGGCCAGCAGCATCCACAACACCTGAGAGCTTGTCAGAGATGCAGACTGGGGATGAGCTGGGAAACCGGAGGAGCGGCCCCACTCTCTGGGTCTCACCAGACCCCAGGGGCCCCTCGTGAAAGGCAGGGTGAGAACCCCTGCCCTAAAAGATATAAAGTAATAGACTGTTTCTCTAACAAGCCAAAAAAAGGGGGAGTAGTTTATTTTAAAAGGGAGGGTGATGACCTTTGCGATTCATTTCTGTAAGTAAACATCATAATAATACTAATTGATGGTGAAGATGATGTCAACGAGGCCTTTCCTGACCACGCAAATTGAGAATGTAACCTCCTCCCCTGCCTGCATGTCTCTGGGCCCCCAGTCACCCCTAATTAGCTGTCAGGAAGTGAGGCCGCCACGTCCCCCCTCCCCAGATGGCCCAGCACAGACGAAGCTACTCAGAGATTACTAATTTGTGGTGCTACTCTCTTTCCCCCTGGAGGGTCAGCGGCCATGCCGTGCCCTGCTCTAGCCCCGCACTTAGCCCAAGGCCTGGTACCCAGCAGGTGCTCAATAAATACGGAATCAGTGAAGGAAGGAACCCGTTCCTTCAGCTGATCCCCAGCATGTTCTCCCCTGCGATGGTCTCCACAAGCTCCGGGAGGCAGACTAAGTGTCACTCCTGAGCCCAATTTGCAGATGGGGAAAGTGAGTCTTAGGAACAGCAGACCTGCCGTCGCACGGAGCCTTGGACTCCGCACCCCTGAGCCCCCCCGCCACCGCCTCCCCTGCTCTGGGGCCTGAGCCCCACCGCTAACCGCTGGCGAATTCGGTCCCCAGGGATACGGCCCTGCCCTCCCACCCCTGCCGACACCCAGGCCCCAGCAGGCCCCAGCAGTCCCACGGCGTCACCAAAGTGGAAACCGGCGTCACCAAAGTGGAAACCGTTACCCTGGAAATCTCCGGGGGATGGAGGGAGGGCACGGCGCGCCTCCTGTGAAGCCTCGGCAGGCGGCATCGGGGTGGCGCGATGATGCCTGCCATACGAGAGGCCCCCGGTGCAAAGACACACAGCTAATTAGCTGTCAGGAGCGATGCAAACTCTAGCCTGGCCCCTCCCCGACAATCTCTCCCGGAATCGCCCTCTGCCACCGCGTGTCACCACATGATAAAAGGAAGTATGTTCAAAGCCGAGGCGCTAACAAGAGACGGGGAGGCTCGCAGAGGCAGAGCAGCAGATTGCCTCCGACACTCTCCGAGGAAAGGGGGATAAATTAAAACCATTAAAAAAATAATTTGTCATCGTCAGTTTTCAGAAAGAAGTTATTCTGGAAGAGCAGGGCGTTGTGAGCGTCCTCTGGGAGGTGCCAGCACAGCGGCGGAGGGCCTGGCCTCTGTTCAGAACAGGCTCTGCCTCTCGCTACCTGTGGGACCTGCGGGGGGTTGGGGTCACTCTCGTGCCTCAGTCTGCCCATCTGTCGAGTGGGGGTGATCACAGCTTCGGCATCGTAAGGTTTGGGGGAAGATCTTAGAGGAACGCGTCTGAAATGCTGGGCATCCCGAGGACATCATCACACGTGGTAAGTCACAGGCGCGTCCTTCTCACCCACGTGGACATGGCCCACGTCTGAACTGCGCTCAGCTTCCCCACGTGCAGAATCGGGGGGTCGCGGCTGGGACCTGGGTCATC
Source organism: Canis aureus (assembly GCF_053574225.1). NCBI lineage: Eukaryota > Metazoa > Chordata > Mammalia > Carnivora > Canidae > Canis > Canis aureus. The sequence goes on along the minus strand of NC_135613.1, from coordinate 21,664,645 downwards.
AGGAGAACTCAATGAACAGAGGCAGCACAGACCGCTTAGCACACATCTACCCGAGTGATGTTTGCTGTCTTGACTCCCAGTGTCCGAGATGTTTGCCGGGTCCCGTGGGTGCCACTGAAGGTGGACAGCTTCAGGGTAAGGGATCAACAGAGGGGAAGGCCTCTCCTGCTGGCTGTCACCTCCTCCCCAGCAAAGGTGGCTCGGCCAATCGTTCTCCCCGACCTTGTTCCTACTGCTCCCCAGGGCCCCTGTGGAAACTGCTGGAAGTGCTCCCTGGTGGTGGGAACCTGCTGTGCTGCCCTGGAGACGGGAGGACCTTCTCCGTGCCCTCCTGCTCTGCAGGGCAGGGGCAAGCACACCTGCTTGCTCACCCTCACAGAGTCCTAAACAGAAGTTAGGTATGATTCTAAACACTCCATGAATTCTCTCCTGGAGGCCTGGCAGCAGCCCACTGTACAGATGGGAATACTGAGACACCCAGAAGGTATCACCTCTCCGAAGTCAAGCGCCTAGGGAGAGGTGGCTCCAGGACTCCTGTCCCCCAGAGCCCTGGTGGGGCGTCACAGGGATGAAATCAGGCATCACAGTTTCCGGACCCACTGGGCACTCTGCAAGCACGCGGGGGTGTGGGCTGGCCCCGGGTGGTGGCACAGGTGCAGCTGGCAGGAGAGTTGGGGCTGTGGGGACACGAGCAGAGATGGAGCATCCCAGGGCAGAAGGACAGCACCCAGATTATGGGGGCGGCCTCAGCACTCCAGGCCCTACAGGGTGGATGTGAGGGCTCGTAGCTTAAAATACTGCGTGAACCCCCATTCTCACATGGCAGGGCTCCTCCCAGGTGACCTGAGCTCCGGCGGAGACAAGACGCACTGGCACGCAGCCTCTGTGCAACTGGGGGTCATGGGCTGTCTTCGTTGGATCCATCCCCAAACGCTGAGCCAGGCCTCACAACTTTTCTGCTCCCTCCCCTTCTCTCTGCAGCGGGGCCAGGGAGGGTCAACAGATGTCCCCAGACAAGAACAAGAGCTCATGTGGATGCCGACGAGCAGCCCCAGATGGATTCCCCGTGTCCTTGTGGACAACACACCCCGCCCCGCCCCCCCACGCTCACATGACATGTGGTCAGTGCCAGGTGCAGGGGCCCGCTGGACACAGTCCCGGTCTTTGCACAGCATAGTCCGGGGGGTGACGGGCAAGCACAGAGCAGGAACAGCTCACTGTGGAAAGTGCTGTGACTGGACAGGGAGGCAGGAACAGGGAGGCAGTGTCCTGGGGGGAGTGCTCAGGGGACCAGGGAGGCTCCTGCAGGTCAGCCTCCGTCACCATGGAAACCTGCTCCTGCTAGATGAGCCCCTGGAATTGAAATATTTGACCTGACAAGTGTCAAGGTCACTGAAATTAAAGCCTGGTGTGACCCCCCACCCCGAGGTGGTGGCAAAGCGAAATGGCTGGACCCTCACTCCCTCCACATCCCCCACCCCCATGTGCTGGAAGGGCAGGTGGGCTGCCATGGGGCACCTCACATGAGCCTCCCAGGCCTGGGACCATCCCCCCAGTGTCCATCCAGGTGTGGCCCTGTCCCGTCCCTAAGTAGACCCCCGCCTCCTCCAGTCCCCTCTTCTCTGTCTGTTCAGCTCCAGTGAAACTAAATCCCTGTGTGAGGAGGTCTCCACCTTCGGGAAGCCAGGATTGGGGCCCCTACTGCCTCCCAACTGTTCCCCTGCCCCCTGCAAAGCCCTCCACTGGACTGGCCTACTTCCTGCATACGAGTCTCCCCCTCAGTTCTTCCTTCTCCAAGGGTCCCCACCTCTGGCACTGATGTTTCCACAGTGAAACTCCTCCGAGGGAGATCTAGCTACAGGCCTGAGCTGGTTGCTTACCCCCCCACGGCTCCAGGAGGGGATGGAGCATACAGCAGGGCTGGGGCAGGGCACAGATGGGAATGGAACACATGGTGGGGAGATGGAGCACACACTGGGGCTTGGGTGGAGCACACAGTGGGGATGGAACACAGTGAGGCCGGGACACACAAGGTCAAGGGTGCTGGGCACAGTAGGTCCGGCTGGAGGTGGAGACCCAGGGGCACAGCACCCACCTTGGCTCACTTTACTCTATTTCTCTCTGTCCCCCTACTTGCCACCTTCTCACGGGCCACCCTGCAGAAGCCTCACTCTGGAAAGCCCCCATCCCTCCACAGGAGTCAGGGCCTGGCCTGGGCCAGGGCCCCATGGGGCCTCTGAGAACCTCTCCTCAGCCTGGCAGCCCCCAGGGCCTCCCAGAAGTGGTTCTGGCCCCAGAGAGAGATAAAGGGGGAGCAGCGGGCCCCATGGACGAGCTGAAGGATTGCCATGGCAACCGTGCGGGGCCAGGCCAGCTGGCAGGAGTGGAGTCTGGCACAGCATCGGGGCTGGCTTCCCACCAGGGAGTGGGCCAGGGCGCAGGGGCCACAATGGGTGGGGCTGGGGGCTGACAGGTGCCCAAAGGGACGGGCAGACGGGCCACGTCACTCTCCGAGGAGAGCGTGGTGACCCTGCAGGGCAGCCACTGAGCGGGGCTGGACTCTGGGGAAGCCTGCCCCCTCCTCTTCACATGGGGGGTGGGGGGTGGGGGCTCTTGCTGGAATGCTCTGGTGCCTTCTGAGACTGGAGCCCAGCCAGGACGGGAGGCGAGGCTGCAGGCTCCAGGCGGCTGAGCTATGCTGGCCGTGTGTGCTGCCTCTGGAGCACGTAGTAGGTACTTGGTGAAAACGTGCCAAGTGGCAGAAACAACAAATGGGCAGCTCCCTAACCACCTGTGACCGAGGCTTTGGCAGGCTGCCGGGCACAGGGCTGGAACAGAAACCCACTGAGATCACGCTCAGTCCTGCAGACACGGAGGAAGCACCCACGCCCTTCTGGACCTTTCTTCCTCTGACTTGCACCCCTGGAAGCATCTGGAGCCCCACTCTGAAGACAGCAGGCCTGGGTTCTTTCCCCTCCTCCATCCCACGACAGGGAAGGTGTCCTGGGCTCTTCCAGGCTCTACGATGGACCTATGTACAGGGAAGGAGCCTAGCTCAGGCTGCACCTGCGTAGCATTCGTGGCGTGCAGGCAGGCGGAGGGGCCTCCTGTCTATTCCGTGCCTTCTCACGGCCTCTGCTCCCACTGGGCCTCCCAGATGCCGCACATGTACCCCCGATCGGCTGCTCGGCTCAGCAAGGGATTTCTACCCATACTAGAGATGAAGAAACCAAGGCCCAGAAGCCAACCAAATTGCCCAAGGTCACTGGGCAAAGCAAGGAACATTCCAGGCCCTGTGCTCCCCACCGCTGAGCCTGGCCTCCCGGAATCTCTGAGCCAGGGGGGCAGGGAGATCGCACTCATGCAGATGGGTAAACGGAGGCCTGGGCGAATGAAGATAAATGTCCCAGGTGTCTGGAGAGACACACGGGCTGAGTTTCTTTCATCTTCTGGATGCAGCAATCTGCAAAGCGCTCAACCAAATGCGATTTCGTTTTTCGTATCCTAAGACTCCTATAAATCACATTTGGAATATATAAGGAGCTTCCCTTTCTCAGACCATGTGCTTCAGTTTGAGGTTTGGTGAAACACACAGGCTGAGTGTGCAGAGGGTGGTTCCAGTCCGTTCTGGCCTGCCCCACACAGCAGGGCAGCAAGTGCCACCCACCCTTCGTCTCTCCAACCCCCCATGTCCTCCCTCCCCCACCCAAAGGCCCCTAAGGCCTCCCTGCATGGGCTGCACTCTCCAGGAGCGCTTCCTGTGAGGGGGAACGTTCCAGATCGTGCTGCCCAACATGGCAGCCGCCGGCCCCATGTGCTTGCTGAACGCTTGGAATGCAGCTAGTGTGGCCGAGGAACTGGGTTTCCACCTGCATTTCATTACGGGGCCATGTGAGGCTGGTGGCCTGACACTGCAGCTCTAGGGTGAAACCCTCACTGTTCAGTACCAGCCCTGTCCTGACAGCACGGTGGGCCCAGGCCAGCCCTGGGGACCAGTGGGTGTCATCAGGTGGAGGGAGGAGGGGTAACAGGGTCCCGAGGCCGGGACAGAAGCCCCGCGGGAGCAAATGCCAACGGGCCGGCCGCCCTGCTGCTGCAGTTAGGCTGCCCCAGAGGAGGGCCTTGTGAAGACTGGCAAAGCACTAACCCCAAACAAGTGCCTCAGTTTCCCCAACTGTAAGACCACATCCAGAGTGGTACCAAACCTAAGGCTGCTGCAGGTTTAAGCGAGTTCACACAAGCAAAGCACTTAGAGCACGGCTGGCTGCAGAGAACACGCCGTAACGTTGGCTGTGATCATGACTGACCCAGAGCCCCCGGCTCAGGCCTCCTGACACCCCCTCTGCCTCCAGGCATCTACCAGAACCAACTCCTTTCTGCCCCACAACACAAGGGAGAAGGACTTTCCCATTTAATGGATGGGAAGACACCAATGGGGAGCACAGAGAGGGTCAGGACCTGCCAAGGCCACACAGCTCCATCTGGCGGAGCCAGGATCCAATAGTCACTGACCTCACCCCATTCTACAGATGGGGAGATGGAGGCTGGGGTGGGCTAGGGGGGCGGCCTCAGTGGACACCCAGCCTCTGACTCCTGGACTCGGGCCTCTCAGGGAGGCTGCAGGCAGAGGGTTTGGGGGAGAAGCCTCTGGAAGGGCCGAGGAGGCAGGGTGGGAGAGGAGGCGCCGACAGCAGGCTGGGCTTCTGCCACCGGCTCCCATCCCTGCCTCTCACACCCGCCGCCTCGGGGGAGCCGGAAGCTGGCAGCACCAACTGTTGCCGCCGCCTCCCCCTCCCTGCCCATCTGCTCCTGTGCCGGGATCGGGGTGGGCGTCAGGCCCTTGCCCAGCCTGCCTGCTGCTGCCTCCACGGGGGCTGTCACCAGCCCGCCCCTCCTCCCGGGCCCGGGCGTCCCCAGGGGGCATGGTCCCCGAGGCCCTGTCGCCTCCCTGTCGCGTGCGTAATGGGCACGGCCATGTGCCCCTGGTGTGCCTGTGTTCCCTGAACCAGCTCCCGCCCACAGCCAGAGCCCCCTTCCCGTGTCCTCGCCTCCTCGGGTGTTCTGACCCCAGGGCCCGGCGTTCCAAGAGCCTCCCATTGCCAAGGCTTCCTGCTGTTCCAGAAACTTATCCTTGTCACCTGTCGTGTGGCCTGATTTAGACTCACAGCGAGGTGGGGAGGGCCTTCGGAGAGACCTTCCAGTCGGCCAACTTGTGACACTCGCTGCCAGACCTCCTGGGAGTTCAGGGGACCCCTCCCCTGGGGCAGTCATGCTGAAGGGCCACCTAAGAGACCGCAGAGCACATTGCGGACACCTGCGGTGTGCAGGGCCCTGTGGGAGAGCAAGTGATCATCGCTGAGGGTCCACTCGCGTCCCGGCCTGGCCGGCCAAGCGGGCAAGGCTTGTGGGGCACCTGGGCTGAGGCGAGCATAGGGAGGGTCAAGGTGGCAGGCAAGGCTCCAGAGGGACACAAGATGGGTCCTCAGGGTTGCAGAGGGCAACCAGGACCCCCGCCCCCAGCTCCCCCGACTTCTGACACCGCCCCCCTGGGAGGGCTCCATGCGGCTCCACCACTTCCTCGCTGTGTGACATCAGGCTAGTGACTTGGCCTGACCGCCAAGTCCACCACGGAGAAGAACAGTGCCCTCTTCTGGGGGGACTGCAAGGATCAGGGAGTAACACCTGGCACAGGCAAGTGCTCATTCCTGCCAGGCAGCGGGACAGTAGCAAGGTCCGAGTCCAGCCGCCTGGAACCTCCGTTGCTGCCCCACAAGCCCACAGCACCCGGCCCAGCCCCACCTCCCAGCTTTTGCACACATGGGTCCGTCTCCTGGGAAGACCCTTGCCTGCCCTCCTTTGCCACGTGGCTAACGTACACTCTTCCTCCAGGTCTCAATCCGTGCATCTGTGGCTCTGTAAAGGGAGTGGGTGCGCGTCCCTGGTGGAACCTGCAGAGGGGCAGCTCCTGAGGGAGACCCCACCCTCCCCTGTCCAGGGCTTGTTAGGCTGTGGCTCTGCTGGATCTTGCAGGGGACAGCGACATCTAGTGGGCAGAGGACACTTCGCCCTGTCACCTCAGGAGCCCCCCTTCCCCCCACCTCCCGCCTCCGCAGAGCATCCCAAGTGCCCAAGCGAGCAGAGGCTCACCTTCCACAGGAGAACCAGGGCAGAAGGGCGCCAGTAAGGCCAGCAGGTGCAGCGTGCTGCGGGCACCGCCAGGACTCGGTCCCCTCCCTTCTAGAATTCCTCCTGCCTCTTCCCGTGGGCAGCCGTGTTCCTGCGTGGCATATGCCCGCCATATGCTCTCCCTGTCACAGCATCTCAGCGGGCCCGCAAGCAGCCTGCTGGCGGGGGTGGGGGTGCCTCTGAGCTGGAGCTCGCCCCAACTGCTACAGTGAGCAAGCCGCGCAGGAGCTGCTCCGAGGAGTGCCAGCACCCCTGTGGGGGAGGCAGGCCTATAATCCCACATCACAGAAGCCAAGAGGCTCCAAGAGGCTGAGCAACTTGCTTGAGGGCACACAGCTTGCAGGGCAAACTGGGGGGCTGGGTGGGACGTTGCCCTGTGGCATTCTCTGATTGCTGGACGCCAGGCTTGTTCCCAGCTCTGCTGTGTGAGCCCCTCTCCAGGAGACCCTCCACGTCCTCCTCCCCTGTGAGAGCTTCAGGGCCCCTTGGAGACCACGGCCTGCTGGTCTCCTCCTGTTCTGACAACCCTAGCGGGAAATCTTCAGGGCACCCCTGGCCTGAAGTCTGAATGTGACCTTGCATCCCAAACTGGGCTCCCCAGAGCTCTGGGGTTCTGCAGACAGGCCTGCGGTCTGTCTGAGGGAGCTGACGAGGAGATAGACGGAGCAGAGGCTTGTCTCCTTAAACCACAAAGCGTCTAGAGCTGATTTCCTCGGTAAGCATATCAGCACACAAGTCCTAAGTGATGGGGGAGGGGAGGAAGATTCTAGAGCTTTGCACCACGCAGGAGGTAATGCCGAGGAATAGCAGGCTAGCCCTGAGGCAACTCCATGGAGCACTTTTACAGGCAACAGATGTTCACCGAATATCTACAAAGTACCAGGCAGGGTCACCGAACCCCACAGAACAGGGGTTAAGTCAGGGATCCGGAATCAGAATCTCTCGGTGGTGAGCCTGCCTCTGCCACCTGTCAGCTTGTGCGGCTGAGGTCAGGGAATCCACCTGCCTATGGCTCAGTTTCCTCCTCTCTAAATGGAACCAACGACAGCTCCTCTCTGGGAATGGCAGTGAGGGCCCAATGAATTAATGGACTGTGTTACTCTTCCAGGATTTATAACAAACTACCACACCCTGGGGGGCTTCAAACAACAGAAGTGGATTCTCTCACAGCCTGGAGACGATGGTAGGGGCAGGACCATGCTCCCTTGGAAGGTTCTAGAAGAGGACCCTGCCTTGCCTCCTCTTGCTTCTGATGGGGGCCAACCATCCCTGGCTTGGCTTGTGGCCACGAATTTCAGTTTCTGCCTCCGCCTTCTCGTGGCCCTCCCCCGTGTGCAGTTCTGGGTCCCAATTCCCCTCTTCCTATAAGGACACCAGTCACTGGATTTACAGCCACCCTAATCCAGTATGACCTCATTTTAACGAGTTACATCTGCAGAGACCGTCCTTCCCAAGAAGGTCACATTCTCTCAGGTTCCGGGTGAACATGTATTTAGGGAAACACTCTCCAGCCCCTACATACAGGGCTTGGAGTACAGCAGGCGCAGGCAGTGCTCCGGTGAACATAAGTATATTGATCCTAACCAAACACCTGAGACAGGTGACCTACGCCCACCCTTACAGATGCGGACAGCAAGGCATGGACAATGAGCTGTCCACCTGCCATCAGCCTCACAATGTGGGGCTCAGTTATGTCCTCTTCATTCTTGGGCATTTTGGGGGCTAATGCCCCCTTGGGCACCTATTGAGGCAGCCCGGGCATCATCCTCCATGGCCATCACCCGCTGCTCTGGAGGGAAGCCTATCCCAGGAGGCTTCTAGCCGACCGGGTCCCAGCACCAGCCTCTCCGGTCCTCTGGATCTCCCTTTGTAAAAGGAGAACACCCTAACATCAGAGGAGGAGGGCGTGGTCTCACGGTGGGTGTGGCCTAACGAGGGGTGCGGTCTCACGAGGGGGCGTGGCTTCACTGGAGGCTATAGTCCTTGGCACCTGAGTGTTCTTATTTCCACCTATTAAAACGAACACAGCAGTGTTATCCTGGTGTAGGTCAAATGCTGGACAAACGTTCACTGCTGGAGCAAGGGGCACGAAGCTCAACCTATGTTCCCATCAAAAGAGCACTGAGCCCCCTCTGTGCCAGACAGGTGGCAGTGCCTACATCACAGACAAGGTGAGGCCCCCAGGCAGGCCAGCTCTGCCCCTTGCCTGGCCGCACCTGCCAGGAAGGTGCAGGTGGGAAGCACAGCAGGAAGGTCACCAGGCCTCCTTCAAGGCTACCCCAGCTTTCTGCCTGGCTCTGAGTCAGGCTGACCAGGGATGGATGATCCTGGGCCCTGACACCTACTGAGCTTAGCGTCACAGGCCAAACAGCCAAGTCTGCCTCTACCAAGCTGGCTGACGTGTGCCAGGTCCTGAGCCAGGCGCCAGAGCGAAGCTGATCTCCTGTGCGGGGGGTGGGGGGTGGGGGTGGGGAGCACAAGGCTAGCTAGCAGAGGGCCAGGTCACCAGTGTGGCCACCCACCGGTGTGTCCTGAGCACCTGCCACTGTCCTGGGCACTGGGACATGGTGGCTGACAAGCCCCTTACCCATAGGAACAAGCTATGTGACCCTTAGGTGTCACACGGACACCCTGTGAGACATGAGAATCCCGGACAGAGAGCAGGGGCAGGGCCTGGAGGAGATGTTAGGTAATCTGTTCCAAAAGAGTGTGGAGGCCTGGAGTCCCCGTGCCACCCAGCAATTCCACTCCTGGGAGTGCATCCATTAGAAACACAAAGCCAGGTCCACAAGAAACCTGCACACGCCTGGGTCATAGCATCGCCCAAAGTGGAAGCAGCCCAAATGCCCACTGGTGGGCACATCCACCCCATGAGACGCTACAATTTGACCCTGCCAGGCAGGAAGCGCTGACACACACTATGGCATGGATGAGCCCTGAAAATACCAAGGACACACGTTGTACGGCTCCATTTATACGTGACCTCCGGCAGAGGCAAACCCATGGGGAAAGAAAGCAGATTCGTGGTGGCCATGGCTGTGGGTAGGGAGAAGTAGGGAGAACTGCTCAGGGCAAGGGATTTGGGGGGTGATACAATGTTCTAGAATCAGTGGTGATGGCTGCATGTACCCGTGACTATCCTAACATCCACTGAACTCTCTTTAAATGGGTAAATTGTTATTAAAAATTGCACTTAAGGGGGTACCTGGGTGGCTCAGTCGGTTAAGACCTGCCTTCGGCTCAGGTCATGATCCCGGGGTCCTGGGATCAAGCCCCTCGTCATGCTCTCTGCTCAGTGGGAAGTCGGCTTTTCCCTCTCCCTCTGCCTGCCACTCCCCATTTGTTCTCTCTCTCTCTCTCTCTCTCTCTCAAATAAATAAAATCTTTTAAAACCTGCACTTAGAATAGCACTTACAAAATGCATACTTTTCATGTATTGGAGTAATTTTGAAATTATTCAAATGAAAAGGAATGAATACATATTGTCTTATGATCAGAGCAGTAAAACAGGTGTGTGCAGCCACCCAGCTTCCATGGCAAGGTGGTTTTGCTGGTGTGGATGGGAAGGGTGTGGGAGGGGAGGTCTTGTCCAGGATCCCCAGGAGGCAGTGTGGGCTGGCCACTCTGTCCCCACCAGCCTGGCTTGCCAGTCCTGGGGTGGCCAAGATGCTCCCAAGGCTGCTTGTCTGTTAACGGTCAGTGGATCCTTGGGGGTCCAGGCCAAGAGGGGGCACACACCTGGAGGTGGGAGGGGGCTCTCCAGGCGCTTCTGCCGAGGACTGTGTGGCATCCTTGGATGGGAACCTACAGTAAGGGGTCTGAGCTCCTTCTGAAAGAAAGGCCTGCATTCTCTCTCTGCGGTGGGCAAGGACGAGGGGCACAGCCAAGGGCTCGAGCTGGCCTCAGCATGGTGACTGACGTAGTGATCCACACCACAGAGCGTGATGCATGTCCAGGTGGGCGCTGTCCCACAAGCACTACACACTCCCCGGCGGACTCCAGACCAGCCCAAGAGGAAGACTGGTACCATTTCTGTTCCAAAGATGGAGAAAGAGAGGCAGGGAGGGGTACCCAGGTACATGGATCTCAGCCCTAAAGCATCAGCAGCCGTGGTACCCATGACCCTAGCTGTCCACATGGAGGGGTCAGGGCGCTGTGCTGTGGGGGGCCGTCCGCCTGCCCTCCTGCCCAATCACAGCATGCATCTCAGTAGCTGCCCGGCACATGCCTCTGGGCCCAGCGCCGTGGGAAGCAGACCTCACTCAAAGCCAGGCCATGGGGCTATCAGAAAAACACCCTCTCCACGGCTATGATCGCTTCTACTCATGGGACGCTCCTGACACCAAACGTGTGGCTCTTCCACACCACCAACCCTGCAGGCAGTGGACATGGGCTGGGCGCCCTGTGTTTAATTCCCTGTGACACCAATGACCAGAGTGAGCCCAGAGCTGCCGAGGAATGGCTCAGCTCCACGTGAGCACCCCGGCTCCAGACGTCTGTGCCTCTGACCAGCCGGACACTATGAACTGGGGGTTCCCACGATCCCCACCTCAGATGCAGTGACTTGCGAGTGGCTCCCAGAACCCAGGAACACAAGACTCACTAGTACTGGTTTACCGTTGAGGGTACAACTCCAGGACGGCCACAGGGAAGACCCACAGAGTCCCACTGGGTGGACAGCTGGGTAGTGGGAGCCCCACTCAGCCCCGGGCCCCAAGAGCCAGCCCGGATGCCCGCCTGCCCATGCACTGGCAGAAAGCCCGAAGCTCTGCTCTGAAGAGCTGTCATGTTGCTGAGTGACTCGTGCTGTGCGAGGTCCCTGTGCACGGGCTGGCACTCTGCCTCAGTCTCCCAGTCTCGGAAGCAGGCTAGCTTGGGGCTGTTACCTACCTGAGGCCCATAACGTGCTTGGGGCCCAGCCTGGGCAGAGCACCTGGCAGAAGCTACCTCAGGCCCCCCGATGACCCCACATCGCTGGGTCCCATGCTTCCTTCTGTGGGGCCAAAGAAGGCTCTAAAGTGGGGGTTCCCTGTTGCCCCATGGGACCTAGAGAAGCAGCCCAGTGTGGGTGGGCTCTGGCCCTGATCCTCCCTCTGCAGCAGCTTTGCTTCTTCTGACTGGGTATCCGGGGGGACAATGAGATCTGAACAGATGCCACTGTCACTTACCCATCCATCATGCCTGGCTAAGGCAGGATGTCTCTCTGTACCTCCAGCTGGCTGGGCAAAACAGGGACTTTACTGATTCGGTAAGGAAAGAGTCTGGAGCACAAAAGCCTTCAGGCATGGCTGGATCCAGGGGCTCAAACACATCACCTGCTGGGAGGTGCCCAGAGAGGCAGACTGCCTCCTGTCTGAGTCCCTTCCTCCCCGCCCCCCCAGCCCTGAGTTCTTCAACATTGCTCTTGCTCTTGGCCATACAGCAACTCCTCGAACCCTAATCGGAGGGGATGCTACGCACCCAGAGCCCACCAGGCTGTTCCAATGAAACCACCCCCAGCATTGAGCCTGTACCTTCTAGGACCCTCGACCCAGAGCCTGGCCCACCCTCCCCAAGGGAGGAGTTCCCATTGACCAGAAGCCTTCAGAGCAGGCTCGATGGAGGGAGATGGCACCAGGCAGAGCCGCCTCTCCCTGCTCGGTTCCAGCCAAGATAAGGCTCCCAAAGGACTAATGCTGGTGTGTAAATATTAGATACTTCTGTCTCCTTTGAGACCAGTTACACAGATCATGGCGGTTCCCCCAGGACTCTGCCTTCTACTTACTGTATCATCATTAACAGCCTATTAGGTAACAGCTGCTTGGAGAGTGAAAGAGAGAGAGGAAGAGAGAGAAAGAAGGAAAGAAAGAGGAAGGGAGGAAGGCAGAGGGGAAGGGGAGAGAGACAGGGAGGGGGGGAGGGAGAGGAGGCGGAGGGGAGGAGGCAGCTTGAGCTCTATAAGGAGACACCTGTCAGGGTCCCCTGCAGGACGCACTGCCAGAGCCAACCCCCCACCCCCACCCCCGCCGCCCAGGTGGGCAGGCAGGCAGGCAGGCAGGGCTGGGGGCCACCAGGCAGGCCACAGGAAAGCCCTTCTAGGGGTGGAGCTGCTTCTACCGGGCCTTAGCCCCACAGCACCGAGTGATTTGTCCCCTGAGGTTTCCCAGAGCAGCAAGGTGAGCCCCGCCACCCAGAGGAGCCTGGGACCTTCCTGCAGAACGGCCTCCAGGCACCCGTCCAGCCTGGCAGCCAGGCCCGCAGTGCGTGCCCAGCACCATTCAAAAGAGAAAGGGGGCATTGGTATCTCCAGGACAGGGACAGACCAGCCCCTTCCCACATCCCCTGAGTCTGAGGAACAGTCCCACGGGGCAGCTCCACATGGAGGGTGAGTGACCAGCCTGCCTGAGGCCATCTGGCCAGGGAGTCCCAGGCTGGTGCTCAAGGCCAGTGACCCAAGGTCAGGGCTACACTCCTGCAGGAGCAGGAAGTCCTCTGCTGGAGGCTCAGGGACACAGCCCCCTGGGGGTGAGGGCCTGAGCCAGGCCCCAGAGGAGAGGGGTCCAGAAGCCACTGTGTGGTCAGCCGGGCCGGGAGCCCTGTGGTGTGTGGATGCCTCTCCCCAGCAGAGCCACCCCCCAGGGATCTCACTGCTTCTGAGCTGAGGTCCTATCTGCCCCAAGTCTGGGCCCCTCCGAGCTGCTGCAAGCGAGCTCACCATCGCTGTCCATCTGTCTGTACATCTAAGTAAACTGCAAATATTTCCTGAGCCCTCCCCGCCCACCAGGTGCTTTTCGAGGCAGCGGGGACAGCAGAGCACCACGGCAGACGCAGACCCGCCCACAGGGAGCAACGGACACCTGTGGTCAGGGATGCCTGGGTGACCGGGTGAAGGTTCAGCAGCCACCCCAAAGAGACAGGGAACAGCATTCCAGGCACTGGGAAGGGAGAGCACATAGGCCGAGGCGGGGGCTGACTCAGGGTGTGTGAGAAACGGGAGGAAGCCCCTGGTCCCCAAGGGTTTGGGGAGGGTGAGGCTCGCAGCGAGAGGCCTCCCAGGGCCCTGGGGTGAGGCTTTGGAGCTTCCTTCTATCCTAGGATGCCGGGGAGCTGCCTCAGGTCCCCGCAGAGGGTGGCCCGAACGGGCCCTCTACAAAGCTGCCTGGGGCTGCGTGAGGCGGACACAGCACTCAGGACTCCTGGAAGGAGGGCCGCCCCCCTCCCCACCGCCCCCTTCGGCCTTCAGAAGTGGCGACAGACACCCCCCAGGTCTGCTCCCCAGAGAGAGCCTTTCATCACTTCCAGGCTGCCCCGGGAGGTCCAGCGGGCGGCCGGTGCCCCAGAGCCCCCGCTGGGATTCGGGCTCCCTGGCCCTGCAAAGCATTTTATTTTTCCTCTTCTGGGGCTGGGAATAATTAGGTGACCGGGAACATAAATCACGGCCCGGCCCTGGACATCTGCTAATCACATCTGAGGATGGCTGAGGTGGGGGCAGGGGCGTCCTGCGGGGGGTCCGCGCCCCCCTTGGCCGCCACGCTCCCAGGGAGGGCAGGGGCTCCCAGGTCCTCCCGACACACACCCACATGGACACTCAGGCACTCACACCCATACACACCCACCCACCCACACACACACAATCCTACCACCCAGGCACACATACACGCCTATTGACTCCCATACTCCCGCCACACAGCCACACACATCCTCACACACATGCTCCCACAATCCTACCACACAGGCACGTGCACACACATTCACGTCCACTCATACTCCACATACACATCGACACAGATGCATACGTACACACACACGCACGTCGACTCCCACATCCACTCACACCCCACATCCCCACACATACACACACCCAACCCCGTGAGGAATGGGAAACTGCAGGTTTGGGGGTTTGGCGCCACCTAGGGTCCATCTCCTGGAACTGCCAGACTGGATGGGCTGACCCCAGGGCCACGCTGCTCACTCCCACGCTCACCCCCACCCCACTAACCACCCCACTAACCACCCCCTCCCTGCAGCCAGAGGAAGAAACTCCCTCCTACTAAAGACCCCAATCTGTGTCAGTTCGGGTACATATGCATATAAAAAGCACTGAATTAACTGGTAGTGGGAGGAAATGTAATGGCTATTTTAAGAAATAAATATTTAAAAAATTTAACATAACTGCTTTAAAATCAAGTTTGAGGCATGTAACTTTACCTCAATAAATCCCACCAAAAGCCTCAAAAAGGAACCAGTTTCGAAGCCCCTTCTCAATGGAGAACAATAATGAGGTGGGGGCAGGGTTACTCTTGGCACCTGCTGGGAAGCTTCCTTTTTCAAATACACTTACTCCTGCAAATTATGAAATAAATACTGGTGTAAGTATCGTGTGAGTGTGACTACGCCAAGGAAAGACGTGTTGCAGGACTCCTCACAACTATCATGAGGGAATTCACTTTTGTGTCCACCTTTCCAGGGGACACTGCATCCCAAGAGGATTCATGGAAGGTCCCAGTCACTCAGCTGAGCAGCAGAGCAGGGCTGAACCAGGGCTGTTCTCCAAATTCTATGCACTTTTATTTTTAAAAAGATTTATTTATTTGAGAGAGAGAGAGAAAGAGAGAGCATGCAAGAGAAAGCGCATGAGCTGGGGGAGGGGCAGAGGGAGAGGGAGCCCACCCTCTGGGGCTCAATCTCAGGACCCCGGGATCATGACCTGAGCCAAAGGCAGATGCTTCACTGACGGAGCCACCCAGGAGCCCCCGAAGCCTATACACTGACAGAAAACTGTCCCCCTACCCTCATCCCGTTTGTCCCTCCTGCTTCCAGGTGGTGCAATGGGGTCTGAGAGGTGCACTCTTCTCATGGCTGTCACCAGGGCTATCCATCCTGTCGCCTTGGGATTCTTCTCAGTGTGCTGTGACTCAGTTGGCCTTCAGTTTACACACTGAAGCTCCTCACACACCTGACCCTTTAGCTTTAGGAGTCCAGGCTGGACTCCCTGCGGCACCTCCTTACAAGCTCCGTCCAGCAGACACCTGGCCGCCAGGGACCCTGTGGCAACAGGACCCAGTGCAGGGCACAGCCCTATCAGCTCCACGCAGCTCAAATGCATGGCAACCTCCAAGCACCTGCCACCACAGACTTTCTGGGGCCTCCCTCCTCCTCCAAAGAGTGATGAATATAAGTGACACCCCAAGGGAAAATCAAAGTGACAGCAGCAGACACAGTCCTAGCAGCAAGACCATCAGGTCAGAGGGATGCACATCCCCACTGGGTGGAATCCCCATGGCCTTCCCGTGCGTCTCTCTCCTGAGGGGCGGGCGGCCGCTGGAAGCTGGAAGAGGAAACAGATTCCCCCTGGAGCCTCCAGAAGGAACCCACCCCACTGAAACCCTGACTCGAGTCCCATGAGACTGGTGTTGGACTTCTGGCTTTTGGATACGACTCTTCAGAAAGTATTAGGGCACGATTATGATTAAGGTAAGAAATGTGTGTGTATTTAAAAGCATTAAACCCACCCTCAGTGCCAGGACATTTGTGGGCACTTAGCAGCATGCAGCTGAGATGCGGGCAGCAGGGCGGCTGCAGGAGCACCAGCATGGTGGCACGCCAGGCCAGCCAGGACCAGGGCTGTGCTGGGGGGCGCGGGTGTTGTTGGGAGGGAAGGGGACCTGACTGACCTGGGGCTGCAGAGAACAGCTGGGAGAGACGAGCAGCCTTCTAGGGGCTGGCTCCCTCCCCGGCAGCCACCACAAAGGATGGGCAGGCTGCCCGGTCCAGGCCAGGAGGTGCCTGGGGAGGATGCCATAAGAAGGGTCTGGACCATCCTTAGTCCTAAAGGAGGGAGAGGGGGATAAAGCTGCTTTAGAGAGGGGGAGAGAATCCTTTGGGGCCTGGTTGCAAGCCCTACCACCTCCAGGAAGCCCTCCCTGACTACCATCTTTGCGGTCTCTGTACTTAAAGCAAGGGGTTGTGCATTCTTGCAGACCTCAGCTTGAACCCTTGTTCTGTCACTGATCAGCTGTGTGGCATATTCCTCTACAGCGGCACTGGAGGGGGGTGAGGTGCACGGGGTGCACACCAGATGAAAGGCACACTTCTTTCAGAGACTCCCTGACAAGCCCTCCCCAGGAGTGTGTAGTAAATGCTTAACAACCAGCTTCCGGAAACCACAAAAACAAAACCTCCAAAAAACAACTCTGATTCGTAGCATCTGCTCATTTCCATGGTATAAATACTCCCAGGGCAGCCGATTTCAAGCTCCTGACGGGACCCCGACAGGACGGTGCTCCATGTGGAGTCAGGAAGAGGTGTCCACGTTCAGGCCCCGGTGTGACGGGAGTGCCCCAGAGGCAGCGCGGGGACCACGGGTGAGATGACACCTGTGCACGCTGGGCGCTAGCCTGGGGCTGCTGCGCTGAAGCCCCCGGCACCCCGGCAGTGGGAACCATGAGCCCCACGTGACCAATGCAGAGCAGGCTCAGAGACGGGAGGCCGCGAGCCCAAGGTCCACAGGGGCAGAGCGCCAGAGCCGGGTTCAAAGCCTGGTCTGTCTCCGAAGCGGAGAGCAAGGCTTATGACAGGTGCCCCGGGAAGCCGGGCACCGGCGTCCTCATGCATCCCGAGCTGGACTGAGAGGCTGCAGGACCTGGGCACCCAGGCGACAGCTCTGTACTAATAAGGCACTTCTCGGGCAGCCGGGGTGGCTCAGTGGTTTAGCGCCACCTTCAGCCCAGGGCGTGATCCTGGAGACCCGGGATCGAGTCCCACGTCGGGCTCCCTGCGTGGAGCCTGCTTCTCCCTCTGCCTGTGTCTCTGCCTCTCTCTCTCTCTCTGTGTCTGTCATGAATGAATAAATAAAATCTTTGAAAAAAATTTAATAGGGCACTTCTCCAGGCACGTGGGTGGCCCCGTCGGCTAAGCGTCTGACTTGATTTCAGCTCAGGTCATGATTTCAAGGTTGTGGGGTCGAGCCCTGCTCCAGGCTCTGCACTCAGCACAAAGTCAGCTGGAGATTCTCTGTCTCTCTCCCCCTCTGCCCCTCCCCCTGCTCATGCACACATGGGGGCTCACTCTCTCTCTCTCTCTCTCAAAAAAAAATAATAAAATAAAATAAAGTAAAATAAAATACAGAGCACTTTCCAAAAGTGAGCCAGGATGGTCCAAAGTAGGGTCAGAATATCTCATCTGCCATCTGCGTGGATGCGGGAAAGACCCGGCCCTCACCAACAGGAAGACTGTGGGATTCCTGCGGGGAAGTTCCTGTGGGATGGCACAGACTACACCCCAGGGGACACCGTGTGACTGGGATGGCGACCACAGCTGAGCACTGTAACCGTGTTAACTTGTTCATCCTCATGAGACCCAGTGAGGGCAAAACCCCTGCCCCTACTTTACAGATGAGGAAACTGAGGCTCAGACAGATCTGATGATTTGCAAAAATCCACCCAGAGAACTGATGGGTGGTGCCGTGGACCTCCTGACCTAATTTTCCCTCCAGCCTGTATCCCGCCCCCAGGCCACAGACTTGGGGCACAGTTAAGTGCACACGGTTCACCATCCCGCCTGGTGCTTAAGTAAAGATGGATGTCCCCTGTCAGCGGCAGTTTGAGACACAGGGCCGGTCCAGCCCTCCAGGGCTCCTTGTGTCCCTTCCCTCTTGCCAGGTCACATCGCTGCCCTGAGGAGCTGGCTCGCCTGTCCTGGCTCCCGTGGAACAGATTCTGGTGCACAGATCCTTGACCCCAGCCTCTTCCAGCCTAGAGGCCCCTCACTTTGGGATCTGGGATTTCAGGACCCAGCACTGGGGTGAAGGGCAGCTGTCTGCCATCTGCTGGGTCACAACAAATGGCAAAATCACAGACCCCAGCTTAACCCCCACCCCCACCCCTGCCAACACTGTCTGGAGGGGCCGGACTTATCCATTAGGAGCCCTCCTGGCTCGATCACTCCCAACCCTCTTGGCCTCCCCTCCTTCTCTTGCACAGAGGTCACAACCTTCGGCGGGGAGATGCAGGCAGGGTTCAACAGCAAAAGGTCTGGCCCTGGAGATACGGGGCTGCTGGGAGGGCCTGTCCCTGAGCCTCAGCTCAGAGGCCCAAGGGAGCGGGAAGTGCTGGAGGGAATTCTCAGAGTGCCTCCACGTCCCTTCCAGTGGCTCATCCAGCATCCCCTTACCCACCTCTCCTGCACCCCCTCATCCATTTCTGCCTGCTTTGCTCACACTCCTTGTCTTGCCCATCTGTCCCCATGGAGGTAGTCACCTTGCTTCCTATCTCCGTATGAGTCCTGGTACGCCCAGCTCTGGTCATGGCACCCTCCTTGCTGCCCTCCAAAGTCTTCCCTCGATGTTGGTGCAAGAGCCACACTGCCTTCACCAGGCAGGGCCCTGCAGGGAGGGTCTCGCCAGCTGGGCACATAGTCGGTGTTCATTAGGTGTCTGTTTGACAAACCGAAAGAGTGTAGAAGATAGGAAGGAAGTGGGAAGCCAGGGTCAGGGAGAGGAACAGGCGTCTGCAGAGTGCTGACCAGGCTGGGGCCAACGGCTGTTCCCCACAACACCCAGGGTCCTGGGGCCATTAGGGAGAGCCAGCAGCCAGAGGCCCTCCCCTGATGGAGCTCTGACCCAAATCCTGCCTAATTCCTCCAAGGTGGGGGGAAGAGATGGAGCAAGAAGAAAGGCCAAGAAAAGCAGAGAGCCTTCCAGAGCCCCTTCCCAGGACGTGCTGAGGCAAGGGGCTGCTCTCACGCGTGCTCCAGATTCCACCAGCAGAACCAGGAGCCAAGCACTGAGGGAATCCCACCTATCCAGGGATGCCTGCCCGCCTGCCCAGGGCCCCCGTCTCCCACAGCATCCCCTCCAGGGCTGCACGGCATGGTGGGGTTGTGGAGGGCAGAGGGATGTCTCCAGAACACCACCTCCTTTGGATGACTGCCTCTGTGGGAGGCATGGTTCAGGAAGAAAAACAAACATGCACTTGGGGGGAGGGAGGAAGCAGGCAGCAGATGCTGGCAGGCGAGACATAGTGTCTGGAGGAGGTCAGGGCGAGCTGGCGGGTGGCTGGGCTGGAGGGTGGCCCCCCGGGTGCCCTGTGGCGCCAGGCCAGGGTCGGGCCCCTAGGCTCTTCCGCTTGGGCCTGGCAGGGAACCTGAGCAGAGAAAGTGTCTCTGGCGGGATGCCACCACCCAGGGGTCCTCGTGCACTCACAGCCAACCTCCTTGCCATCTTGGGTCTGACAGTACCAGTGGCTGGGTGGCCCAGCCCAGGACCCCAGGCCTCAGCTGCACCGCCCCCCATCCATTCCTGTCCACAGCCACTGCCTGTGGTCATGCCCTCGGCCATCCTCCCCCAGCACTCCTCCTTCATTCACCCGACTAGTCATTCCGGAGCTTCTAGGCCCCACTCAAGGCACTGGGATTACAGCAGTGGACAGGCCCATCTTGGTCAGCAGAGTTTCCACCCTTCACCCTCAATGGCTCCCCGCTACCTTCAGGACGGGGTGAACCCCACACACGCATTCAAAGCTGTTAACCTGGGCTGGAGCTCTCCTCTCTGGACTCCAGCACCCCCCAACCCCCCAACCATCTGGACAGCACCCCACCCCACCCCCCATGGTGTGTGAGGTGCCCACGCCCGTGACCGTGACCCCTCCAAGCCTTTGCTGGGTCCCTCCCCTTGCCATCCTGTCCCCTCTATGCATGGCCCATTTTCACTGCTCTTTCAGGATATCTTCCTGGTCCCCTCTACCAGATACTAGCTTTAACTGAAGACCCCTGGTGTGAGATCTCCAGATGAGCACACTCAGGGGTGTATGCGTCACAGGAGATCTTGCCGGAGGGAGAAGGATGAGGGGCCTGAGGAAGGGGTGACAGGGGTAGCAGCCAGGCAGAGGTCCCAATGCAGGGGGTGGGGGAGCTGCCTGGTGGGGGCTGGAAGGTCACAGTTTGGAGGCTTTGCAGGTGGTGGGAATCACTCACTGATAGACCGCGGGGCCCTCTGTTCACAGCTGGAGAGGGAACTGTGGCCTGCGGTCCACAGACCTCTGTCCTCATGAACTTTCAAGAGCTCCCCATGGCCTGGCCACAAAGTCTTAAGATAGGCCAGGCGTTGGCCCTCAAAGTGGGCATTCACCATCCTCATGCTGGCCCATTACACCCCCATCTCCCCACAGGCCTGGGTACCCGCCGTTCTCTTGCTCCCAAATACCCCCCCCCCCCCGCTTTCTCCCCCTGACTGGCAGTCTTCAGCCCTCCTTGTCCTCTCAGGGAGGCCCTCCTGTCCACCCCGCCCTCGGCTCTCTTCCAGGCCTGCAGCCACTCGTGTCTTCTTGGCACCTCGCCCCTCGAAGTAGGTACCCTGACCAGGCCAGGCACGGAGAGTTTAGGCCACATGGCCAGGCCACACAGCTCTGAAGTGAGGGCCTGGGCTGGGGACAGGGCCACACTCCCGAGTGCCTTATGCAGCTTGGACCGTGCACGACATTCCTCACTGGACCCTTGCTCTGCCTTTCATTCCTCACTGTGGCCCTGGGCCCCAGACACCTAGCCCAGCCCCGCAGGCCCACCCCCTTGGGGGAGCAGAAACACTCAGCCCCGCAAGCCCGGCCGGGAGGATGCCACCCAAGGGACGTGACCAGGAACCTCTGTCGGCTTTATCAGACTTAGACCTTTTATGATTTTAACACCACAATCAGCATGGGCAGCCTCACTGGCCACACTGCGGGGGCCAGCTGCATGCCCCAGGGCTGCCGGGGCGGCTCCGTCCTCTCCCCTCCTGGGGTGCTGTGCGCGCAGATGGTCCCCCACGGCTCTCCAGGCACCGTGGGGAGAGGCCAGGCCCTGCCACCCTTTCCGGTGCTGGCCCGCCGCGGGCCTGCCCGGGAGCGCCTCCGACAGCCAGGGGAGGGAGGAGCCAGGAAATCCGGGTGGGGCGGCGCCCCCCCAGCCCCGGGCCAGGCGCCGGAGGGGGCGCCGGCTGCCCCCAGAAACGCGCTCCAGATGCGCGCGGCGCTGCCAGCATTCCTGGAAGGTAACGCCAGGCCGGCGGGGCGGGGGCGGGGGCGCAGCCCGCCGCCAGATGTGCAGGGCGCGCAGCTGCCCCCGGCTAATAAGGTCAGCTCCTGGCTCCGGCGAGCCGCGCACACCGGCCGCCTCCGCCCGCCCCGGCACCCGCCGCTGCGCTTCCTGGGGCGGGAGGGAGCCCCCATGGGGTCCGGGAGGGGCCGCCGGGCTAGCGGGGACGGGAGGTCAGGGAAGGAGCCGACACCCCCTTGGGGGAGCAGAAACACTCAGCACCCCCCAACACCCCCCTGCAAGGCGTGGGACCTCGAGGTGGGAGAGGCCAGAACCCCACCCCATTCAGTGGGAGCACCGCTGGGGGTGGGTGGCGGCACTGGGCTGGCTCAGATTTTCTCTCCTACTGGCTGTCTCCCTTCTGTGATTGAGAGGAGACCACGTGCTGCGTCTGGGGTCCTGGCCCTAGGGAAGGGCATCATTCCGAGAGCCCCCTGGGTTGGGGATCCCCACCAGGGGCTGGGACTGCCCTGTCAGGAAGTGCAGCTGTGGGGAGCCTGGCGCTCCTAGGATTCCCTGTCCCCTCCCCCCAAGGGAACTCCTAACCCCCGCCCTAACCTCTCCCCTCCACCTCACCCCACCCTGGGAACACCCGGTCCCTCCACTGGGAGACATGAGGTCACCAGCCTGGGGTCGTGGGGGGCAGGGAGGACAGGCAGCCAGTGGGGGATCAGAGCCCAGATTCCGCTCCTCCCTGCCATCCAGGTCCCCGACAGGGCCAAGGGCAGGCCCCCCTCCTACCCCCTCCTCTCTAGATAAAGGCGCCGGCAGCCGCCTTTGTTTCTCGGTGTAAACCGAGCCAGATGCGGTCTAATCCCCCAGCTGGGCTGGATTTGCTGGCGGCTTTGGCTCTAGAGCCTCCCAAACCCTCCAGCCCCGCCCTCCCGGCTGGCGTTTTCAGAGCTGCTGGGGGGTGGGGGCTGGGGGCGCTGGAAGCCTCAACCTTACCCTTCTCCTACCTGAGGGCCAAGGACAGAGTGAGGCCCCTAGCTTTGGGATCCTGTCCTCCTGGGGCCGGATAACCCTGGGTGACTCATGTGACTCAGAACCTTGGTTCTCTCATCTGTAAACTGGGCATAATGAGGACAAAACCCATAGGTCCCACAGCCCAGATACTGTTAGGATCTGGAATGGAATGGTGCTCACCTACCTGACCCACCGACAGTGCCCTGAGCCACAGTGTCCTGTCTAACCACACATCCCATCTCCAGGGCACAGAACAGTGGTGAGCAGAAATGGAGATGCCTATGGAACTCTACAGGCACACCTCATTCCTTCCAAGGACCAAGAACCCAAGGAGGCTGGTGCTAATATTAATCCCATTGCACAGCGGAAGAAGCTGAGGCCCAGAAAGCTCCCAAAGCCCATTAGAGACAAGATTAGTAAAACAGGGAAATGGCCCAGGTCACCCAGCAAGTGAGAGGCAGAGAACAGATGCCCCAGGGGCAAATGCAGGATGAGCCCTGGGAGGGCACCCTCTCAGCCTCTGCCAAGAATCCCTTGTAGCAGGAGGTGAGGTCTTCAAAGTGTGGTCTAAAGCCCTCCACAATCAGACCCCTATGAGACTTGTTTAAAATGCAGATCCCCAGGCACTGGCCTGTAGTACCGCACTAGACCCTCCTGGGGAGGCCCCAGAATCTGCGTTTATTACAGGTGTGTGTATGTGACCACAGGAGGGGGGTCTGAGGAGCTCCTTCTGTGCTGCTGCCCAGGTGGTCTGTCCCATCTGTGGATGGGGGCAAGGGGAGAAGCGGTCTGGGGCAGGCCAAGCCCAAGGCAACTCTAAAGGGGCTCTCTGTCCCCTCTGGGGCCCACCCTACAGCTCTGGGCCACCCGGGCTGGGAGCACAGCCTCACCTGGGCTGGTCCAGCCAGAAGGTGGGCAGGATGCCAAGCTCAGAACCTGCCAGGAGTGTCTGATGGATGCGGCGCCTCCTTCCAGAGGCCATTAATCATCCAAAGAAACTCCCTGTCATTCCCTCTGTTCCTATTGCCTCCACCCAAGCACAACCCCCACATGCACAGACACACAGACCACGCACACAGGAACACACACATGCCTCATGCACACAACAGCCCCATGTGCATACGCCACATGTGCAAGAACACACACTGCACACCACAGCACGCACTCGGCATGGACACACATCACACATCCATACCGCACACACAAGCAGCACAGAGCACAGATTTCAGACAGCACACACATACCCCGCACCACACACGGCACGTTCACACCCTGTCGTGCACATGGGCACAGACATGCATGCACACAGACATACATGTGTGCACATGGCGGTCAAAGCAGTTCCCACCCTGTGACAGGAGACAGACAGGGCCCTGGAGCTGTTACAGATATCCCCAAAGGCCACCCCACCCCCTAAGGCCTCCACTCCAGGGCTCCACCCAGGTTCCAGCTCCCCGTTCCTCTGCTTGGGGCTGCAATGCTGTCAACCTGGGACCTCTCTGGGGCTTTTCATCCTCATCTGAGCTTTGGCTGGTGGACAGAGTGATTAATAAAAAATGAGGAAATGAATTAATGATCGGCTGATACACATGGTTTGGCAGACACCTTGCCTTTGCAAGCAGGGAGGGCGGTACCGGGGAGGGTGCTTCAGGGTGAGAAGACTGGGTGGGACTGCACTTCCCCATGCATTTCACTGAGGAGAACAAGACCCCGGCAGGGGGCCCATCCAGAGCCAGCAGCCCCCTAGAGACCTCCAGGACCACGGTGCACATACCCCCACCCCTGCCCACCCATCACCTGCTCTGACCCAGAAGTGCAGCCATGTGTCCAGCTCGGGCTCGAGCCCCCCTGGGACCTACAGCCATTCATTCATTCACCCGCTCCTACCAAAAAGGACACAAATACAGGGTTGAGATCCTGAAGATGCAACCCGGGTGGAGAGAAGCTGTCCTCAGCAGAGCAGTTGGGCCTCCAGGAGGAGGTGACACTTGAGTGTTTGAGGCAAAAGAGCTGGTGCCCTGGACAGAAGGGCAGGGGGCTGTGGCAGCAGGACTTCTACTCCAGAGCGCAGGAAGAAGCACCACATGAGGACTGGCGGCAAGGACCGCCTTCTGTCTGTCTTGACCCCTCGCCCAGGAGCTGAGCTGGGCCTCCTCAGGGCCCTCATGATGGCAAACCTGACCAAGGATCTGTCCATTTTGCTCCCAGACCCACCTCTTCAGCAGAACAAGGCACCAGGAAGCAGTCCTGTGCCTCCTGGCTCCCAATACTGTCCACACCGAGCCCTGATCCATCCACACACCTGAGGGTGTCCGAGGGGGAGGTCTGAGTCCTTCCTCCCACTCCCATCCATCCTGTGCAAAGCCTGAGGCCTGAAGGGAGCAGATTATGCTCAAAGGGGCAAAACATTTACATTCAGGTAGGATGGCATGGTCAGGGCTTCTCTGGTCAGGGCTTCTCATTGGGTTCTGCTTGTTCTTCAGGATCCAGAAGGCAGCTCCCAAGGAAGAAGCCATGGAAGCTCTTGGCGCAGTGTGGCCTTGTGGTGACAAACATGTGCCTTCTAAGGGCTGCAGCAAGGGCCAACGCCTTCGCCGTGGCCTGTCTGCCAAAAAGCCTTGCTACTTTCTGTCCCCCACCCCCGCAACTGTGGGGAAGCAAATCCGGCTGGGCCTATGCCCCATGAACCTGACACCCCCTAAACCAGGGCAGAGGGGCTGCCAAGCACTGGCTGGCATCCTCAGCTGCCAGAGAAGAGCCACAGGGTGACACCCACCCGCTGTCAGCACTGGGGTCCCTAGAGGCCAGGACCTTCATGATGATGACTCTTCATTTGTTTTTGTGAGTTTTTCTAGATCTTCTAAGTTTTCAGGCATCATTTTGTGCTGGGGGAGCAGTGTGAACAGTGTGTCTTACAAAAGACACTCACAGGAGGAAGGTACAGAAATGGCCTTGATGTAGAAGCAAAACAGTCAAGCTTTAGATGGGCTTTGGGACCTTGGCAGGCAGCTCTCGCAAGAAAGGCCCAGTGTAGCCATGATGCTGCTCACACGGGCAGCCCCACATGGACAGCCCCAAGGAGGCAAAGGGGCTACAGCCAGCCAGCCACTCGTCTGTTCCACCTGTGTGTCCAACTATTGGTCTGTCTATCCATCCATGAAAGCATCCATGTGTCTGACACTCCACACACTCAACCATGTATGTGTACATCCATCCACCCATCTGTTGTCTTTCCATCTTCCTGTCCTTCCCCTACTCATCTATAGTAAGCACCTTCTTGACTTTACCTAACCAGCATCTTCCTTCCCCTACCTGGTGGGGCTGCCAATCAGCACACTCCCTCTCACTCCATAGGGGTGAGCATGTGCCCCAGGCCGAGCCAATCAGAATCTTCCCTGGGACATTAGCCAAGAAACTGTTCTTCTCTCCACTCTAGAGTCACTAGATGTCAGCCTAGAACTGCTGGTGGCAGTCTCTGACAGCACGTAAAGAGAACCTGCCAGCAAATGAATCCCACGTGGGAGAAAGCAGAGCTGAGGATGGAGAAAGCAGAGGCCTGGGAGGCATCCAACGAGCCCAGCATCCACGGTGCCTAAAGCTGGCATCACCCTTAATTCAAAAATGCCCCTTCTTGCCTGTGTGCACTGGAGTTGGGCTTGGGCTTGGGTCAATTGCAGACGGAAAGGGGCATGGGTCACACAAGTACCGGGTGATTTAGAACCTTCTAGATGCTCATCCCTGAGTCAGATAAGGATACCCTGAAGACAAGTCCTTGCCAGCCAGAAGCTGTCCCTTACCCCCCACCGCCATCCCATGCCCCAGCTGGACAGGCTGGCCTACAACAAACAGTGAGGAAAGCCACACAGCTCAGACACTCAAGGCCAGCATAGGATCGAAACAGGACAAACAAAAGCCCCTATCATTAAGCCTGCTTCCCTTCCTGTAAGATGGAGACGGCACCCTATAGTGCAGGGCTGCTTGGAGACCTGTGATGGAATAAGCCATTGGAGCTGCCCACCCACAAGCCATTCCTACCCCCTTCTTTTTTGATGGCACAGCCTGCTCCCCCTAAAATCCCAGCACCGCTGCAATTACAGATGGACTAATGACCAGCCCTGGACAGGTGGACTCAAGTTTGCTGAAATCTTCTGGGAAACACTCTTCCCAAGAGGGTGAGAGAGCCCCCTTCCCCTTCCCATCCTGCTTTTAGATACTATCATGTGAGAAGGTGATGCTCAGAGCTACCGCAGCCAGCTTGCTACCATGAGGAAAGGATCGAGAGAATCACGCTTGAATTTACTTTAAGGAAAAAGTCGTCTCGTGTACACTCAGGGTCGGGAGCTGGGATTTACACTCTCGCCATTGGTTGTGGGAAGTGATGTCACGAAGCAGATAAAAGCAGTGATTCTGGAACCAGTCTTACTGGGTTCAAATCCAAGCTCTACGCCTTGCTGGCTGTGTGACCTCAGGCACGTTACTTAGCCTCTC
Source organism: Canis aureus (assembly GCF_053574225.1). NCBI lineage: Eukaryota > Metazoa > Chordata > Mammalia > Carnivora > Canidae > Canis > Canis aureus. Next base: position 21,637,960 of record NC_135613.1, on the reverse strand, counting down.
TGTGCTTCCCTTTCCTTCTCTACAAAATGGGAATAATAATACTTGTGAGTGTGAAATAATTTAGGCCAGCTCGAAAACATCCAACACGGAGCTTGGCCCACGGAAAGCGCTCCACAGAGACAGTAGGTGTAATTAGCCATCACAGTCGGAAAACGCGGGGGCCGGGGCGGGCCGGGCCGGGCCGGGCCGGGCCGGGGGAAGCCAGGCCAGCGCAGAGGCCCGGCCTGCAGGAGCTGAACGGGAGCCGGGAGTCTGCTCCCGGCCTTGGCACCGCGGAGGCCGCGCTGACTTGCTCCGTGTTCCTCCTGCCAAGGCCGGAGCAGCTGGCTCCAGCCTGCCGATGACGCAGCCGCCCGCCTCGCCCTCCGGCCGCCGGCTGTGCCGCCCTTGCCCACCGGGAGCCAGGCTGGCAGCCCGCAAGGGGGGCGTCCCGTGGGCCGGGGGGGACCGGACGCGGCCCCCCGGCTCTCCGCCGGCAGCACCCCTGACTCCGGGCCAGGGAGTCTCACCTTCGGCGGCGGAGAAAGCCGAGTCTCTGCACCCCTCCCGCCACAGCCGAGCGTGAAAGCAATTCCACTTGGCAGCCTTGCAATAGTGAGTCAAGAACAGTTGTTTGGCTTGTCGGATGCCCGGGCCCTGCACAGCTCAGAGCAGGCTGCCGGGCTGGGGGCCACGTAACTCTTTCGGGTGTGTTCTCTTCGGCGAGGGCTGAACACCCCAGCTCAGAGCGCGGGGGGCGGGGGCGGGACACAACACCAGGGTAAACCGAGGTAGAAGGCTCACGTCTTAAGGTACCGTCTCCTCTTCTGAGCAGATCGCTGCTGCTCTCTGGTTTCCTGGGCTCAGGGATGTGTTCCTGCTGACCCCCCTCCTCTACCAAAGCTAATCAGACGTGCCTGAGTCCCCCCCATCTGCTGGCCATCTGTGGTCCCAGCGGCCTGGGACGCTGTGAGGGTCAACGGGAGGCACGTACTGCAAGCAGGGAGCTGGCTGTTTACACACAACGCCTCTGGCCTCTCCGTGATGACCCCAGAGATGTCATTACTCCCATCATAGGGGTCACCACGTGGAGGCTCAGCGAGTGTGAGTACCTCTCCCGAATCACACAGCAAGTTCACGGAAGGGCAGAAAATCAAGCCAAGGCTTGGCTGACCTTAAAGCCAGGGCACCAACGGCACTGACTCAGCATTCCCAGAACCTTCCGGCTGCAGGGCTTTGTCCCCCCCAACCCCCCACCCCCGGCACGCTGCTGCCCAAGAACAGTGTTTACAACCCTCCCTTGTTCAGCAACCTTCAGTGGCTCCCCAGCACCCACAGGAAGAAAACAAACTAAATCCTTTGCAGAGCCCTCCCCATCCCTGACTCCTGACATGAGCTCTGGAACCCAGTGACTCTTCACTGGAGCCAAGGGACAGGGCTCCTAGAGAGTCTGACAGCACACCGTCTCCTCAAGCAGGCCTGGCCCGCACTCACTGCAGGGCCTTTGTATAGAGCGCTTTTCTGCCCACCTGCCACTTCCTCGGAGAGGCTGTCCAGGCCCTGCCTGTGGCAGCACCCCCACCGTGCCCTCTCCTACAGATTTCTCCACCACCTTTCACTGCCCAGCATGACCTGATATCTGTCTGAGGCCTCTGCCTAGCAGGCACAGGTGAGGGCAGGGCTGTGCCTGTCTTGTTTACTGCTGCGCCTGCGCCAGCACATGGCTGGTGCTCGGGGACCACTGAGTGAAGACGTGAGTGCGTGTGTGAATGAGTCCCCAGCTCCCGGGGCTCATGCAGGATCAGCACAGATCTGGCCTGTCCTGGCTGAAAGGAACCTCCCCTCCCGTTTTCTCTGCCTCATCTTAGCTACTCCGACCCTCAAGGCCTCCCTGGGGGGCCCAACCACCCCCGCTCCAGCCCCAATCTCTCAGATCCCACCCATAACCCTCCCAAACGCACCTCAACTGTGTAGACTTCTCCATACTTGCCTGCATACTTGCACTGTTCCACCTACCCAGCCAACTCCTACACATCCCTCAAGAGTCCCTTCAAGTATTGCCTCCTTTGGAAGACAGAGCGGATCACACCTCGCCTGATACCCTGTGTCCCATGGACATACCCACTATGAGGCCCACATGTGCTTGCCTTCGTTGGACATGGCATCTGCACCCAGCAGCTCACCCCACCATTCCAGGAGAGCCACCCCCTCTGTGTTCCTTCACGGTGTACAGGCCTCCCCAACCGGAATGGGGCATTGATGGCAGGGGTTATTTTGTTCATGTTTACATCTTCAGTACAAGCTCTAATGCCTTGGATGTTGGATGGATGGACCAATAGATGCTGGATGGACAGACAGGTGGACGAATAGAAAGGAAGGAAAATGGATAGATGGACGGGTAGATGAATGAGTTGATGGACATGGACACCCAGAAGGAAAAGATGAATGAATGAATGGATGGATGGATGGACGGACAGACAGACAGGACTCGGGTAAGATAGACCTATGAACAGCTCAAAGAAGGAAGGAAAGGCAGACAGATGGACAATAGATGCATGCAAGCATGGATGATGAAGGAAAAATGGATGGAGGGATGGACAGATGAAGAATGGATTGAGGGAGGGAGAAAGGGAGGGAGGAGGTACAAGTGGGCAGGCAGGCAGCTGGGTAGGGAGAATGAGCACTGCCTGTGTCACTGACTCCTGTGTGGGTCCTCTCCACCTTCGGACCAGATGAACAACCCCACAAAGGGGTCTCCCCCACCCTCACCAGCAAGGGCTGCCACTGCTCTTGGGGTGGTGCTTCCTTATCACTCCATCCACACACACTCATGTACGTCCCACTCTCTGGGGTCACAGACGGGGTGGTGAGACTGAAAGCTCCAAGTTATCTCCTGGAAGGAGGCACTCACAGAGCCCGTGCTACACACGGAGTCCCCTCCATGAAGACTCCACGCAATCTGAACTCCAAAGCAGCACCAGAGAGAGACAGTTCCCTCGCTTTACCAAGAAGGAAACGGAGGCCGAAAGAGGTTAGGTGATTACTCAAGGTCAGAAAGCTGCAGGTGGCTGAGCCAGGATTCGAACGCAGGCAGCATGGCCCCAGAGCCCCCACACTTAGCCACTCAGCTGCCAGAGGGGCCCAAACTTGGCTACCACGTTCCACCTGCCCACCCCCTGGCACTCCCATTTCCCTTGTTACTTGTCTTAATCCTATGTAGGATTTCTTCCTTCATGGTTTCCCTTAAATCAACTCACTTTCTCAGCTTAAATAAATTTGAAGTGTGCAGGACTACCATAAAAGGAAAATCAGTATTAAGCAACATAAATAGAAGGTAACCCTAAAAATCCATACCATGGAAATGAAGCAATGCCGTTCAATTCTAGCCAAATACTATTCCCAACGAAGGCTCTGGGCCCGAGGCCTACTCTCTATTAAAAAGAGAGATCACCGAGTGCGGTAGTTTAAAAATACGTCCACAGATGCTTCGACATGCTTCCCACAAAGAGGTGGAGCCCGTGAGCATGGGCCAGACTTAGTGATTCACTACCAATGAAGAAAACGGGGTGGAAGTTACAGCGTGTGGCTTCGGAGACCACGTCATTACAGGCAAACAGCTTCCTCCTGGTTCTCTCTTAGATCACGCCCTCTGCAAAGCCAGTTGCTCTGCAGAGAGCCCCATGTGGCCAGGGACTAAGGCCTCTGGCCACTGGTGGCAGGGTGCGTGGGAGGGCACCCCCTCAGCAGCTGGTCCCCCAGCCTCAGTGGAACCTTCTGCTGAGACCGCAGCCCCAGGCACCATACTGATTACAGTCTCATTAGAGACCTGGAGGCGGAATCACCCGGCTGAGCCACTCCCCCCACGGACACGGTGAGATAATGAATATTTGTTGTTTGAAGCTGCAACATTTTGGGGCGTTTTGTAATACCGCGACAGATAACTCACACAGCTGGTGTGAGAGAGGCATTCAAGACAGCAATTCCAAACTGAGGCCTGCTTTCAAGTAGTTGGGATGATCAAACAGTAACTGGAAGGGGAAGTGGACCCTGACAGGACTCCATGCACCCTTCAATATCATGAATATTATTACCCATGATGCCCTGTACCCCTTCCAAGTCTGCTCTCCACCAAGCAGCCAGAGGGAGGGGGCAGCATGCATCCACACACATCTTCCTGGGGAGCTTCCCCAACACACCCCTTTCCCACTTAGAGTGAGTTCCACATCCTCCAGCCACTCCTGACCTCTCAGATCCCACCCTGCCCTGCTCTCCCTCCCCCTGCTCGTCCATTCCAGCCACAGGGGCCTCCTGCTTCCCCCATAAAATCCCAAACTCATTCATTCCCACCTCTGGGCCTCTGTACGGACTGTTCTGTTCCTTCTACCAGGACCACTCCTCACCGGTCTGTCCCTTGTTCCATTCAGCGCTTTGCTCAAAGGGCCCCCTGACCACAGCATCTCCTACCCAACCCCCATGAGCCCCTGTTCCCTGACTGCTTCCGACCCACACTGGCTTGGCTGCTACCCACAGCACTGACCTCCACGTGACACCATGGTTCACACTTATTTCCTCGCCACTGTCTGCTGCCCAGTAGAAGATAATCTCCATTGGGGCTGGGGGTGGGTCCATGCAGCTCAGGGCTGCGTCTCCCTTACACGGAGCAGTGCCCGCACACAGTAGATGCTCAATGAGCCTCTGCATTCTGCCCAGAGTGTGGCATCCAGGACACCAGGGAGTCAGGCTCAAACTGCACTAAGTTATAAACTCAAACTGGAACAGACCACGCTAATTTGTAGAGCCTCGAGCAAAACCCAAATATAAAAATGTTTCTCGGCTGCCAACCAGACCGAGGATTTTTCTTTTTTTTTTTTTTTTTAATGAGTTTGGCTCCAGGAATCTCTCCTCTATGTTCCTAAACCTCGTCTTTCCTCGCTTCTCCCCTTCTTGGGCACTCCATAGTCACTGCTGTCACCAGCATGGCTTTTCCTCCCATTCCTTCGTTCTCTCCACGGCATCAGAGGCTGTCTGGCCCAACGCAGGAACCTTGGTGGGGTCCCTCGACCCTCCACTAGCCTTCGAGACGGGCCAGGCATGGCCCCGGGAAGCTGAGGGAATGAGTGTCTTTGCCTCTAGAACATCTTAACAATGGTTCTGAGAATGGGTACGGGGTTTCCACCAGGGATGATGAAAAAGTTCTAGAGCTAGATAGGCACGGCCATGAGGCTGCATAGCCGTGTGGCGGTACTTAATACCGTTAGAATAGTGACAGCAGTACAATGCTACATTTTACGTTGCATTTGTTTATTTTTTATTTTTTACACAACAAAAAAAGTAGTTCAAAAACTTGCTGCCGGCCCCATTTGGTATTGTCAAGTTTAGAAGTCCAAGCAATTTAAAACTGACCGTGATGGTAGGTGGGAAGACAGTTCCTCCTTTCTCTGAGACAGAACAAATAGCTTTGACTCCAGCCTGGCCAACAAACCAACATCTTGCTACGACTCTGCGGAAGATGATCACAACCAACCTCGTAACCCCACGCACCAGAATGCATCACAGACGTGCTTCTGGGCTGGACGGTAGACAGTTTTTAAAAGGTTTCTTCACTTTCATATGCAAAACTAAGAGAGTCAGCATGAGGAGCCAAGTCACTGTATGAATGAACCCCGGCGGCAGCGAATCTGGACTTCTGGCGGGACAGCGGCTGGGCCGGAGGGGTGGCCCCCATGCCCCCAGGCCGGAGACTAGTGACATAGAAGATAAATAAACAAGAGCTTCCCAACCTTGGACAGAGGGTTCTCAATGAGGACTAGCCTTCTTCGCAGTCCACACGGAGAGCCTTAGCTGTGTTTTTAATTGGGTTACAGTTTTCAGCTCCCTGGGCTTCATTCGTGTTGGAGGAGATGCTACACTGGTTACAACGTCCAAGCCATCTGATCCCACGGAGCCACGGGCTCACGGCTACTGCAAGTGGGAACTGTTTGGAAAAGTAGATATAAACCGCACCCTCCTGCTCCCCCCAGCAGGTCTTTCCCAGATCTAAGGCTGCTGGTAGGCCAGCTTCAACCACTGATGGCGTCTTGGAGAGCTGCTAAGACAACTGTGCTAGGACCCGAACACCTGAAAGTCCCAGAAGAAGGAGCTGACATGTCCTGTGACCAAGGGCACTGTCTCTAGCCCCACCTGTGGTCCAGCCGGCCACCTCCCCAACGAGCTCACTGGCAGACGGGGCCACCCTGGAACTGGGGAGTCAGGCCCATGCCAGCCCCAACCCAGGAGCTGGGCACAGTGGATTGACCTTCTGGACAGATCTGCCCCTGAGGTCTTGGTTGGTTGGCCCAGCTCAGGAGAGCTGGAGGGAGAGGCTGGGGCCTCCACCCCGAGCACAGGAGGCTGCTGCATTCGGGGCCTCAGTGAGGGCGGAGGGGCCGTGGGTGCAGCAGAGAGGAAGGGAGATGCGGCACCAGCATCCTGTCCTCTCTCTCCCGAATGCCCTCCAACAGACCGTTGGCTGCCCAGTGGCCAGGTGGGTGTCGGCTTCCCCTGCCCTCCCTGAGGCTGCCCCGGCAGCCAGCCCGGATAAGGGTGACCCTGGGGGGAAGAGCCGGGCCAGCAGCTGAGTCAGCTCCTGCCAGGTCAACCAGAGCCTGACCTCTCCACCCAGAGGCGGGAAACCGCCCGGCTCCAAGAAGGGCCTGCCCAGCCCAGGCAAGGAGCCTGAGTGCCATCAGCAACCCTGCCACGGTGCCGGGGAGGCTGGGGGCTGCACCCCACCCGCCAGCAGAGCACTCCTCTCTGCACTTGGCTTGTTTACAGAGCTGGCTGCTATTTTAAATCCTGGGCCTGTTCAGGACGCCCCGGAGGTGAGGATGCGGGCTAGGGGGCAGCCCAGGAGGGGGTCTGGGGACTGCTGCCCCAGGGGACCAATGAGTCCCTTTGAGGGCGTGGGGGATGTGGCTGGCCCAGTACAGAAGCAGTGTGTGTGCACGCATGTGTATGTGTGTGCGTGTGTGTGTGCGTGTAACTCGGAAGGGAACGTGAGCCACACCAGCAGCCTGCAGCTGACCTCCCGGGCACACCAGCCACACAGCGGGCTCCTGGTGGGTGACCAGGCTCCTCCCCCCAGCAGGGACAGCTGCAGGCCGCCCCCTGGCCTCCCAGCCTACAGCAGGGCTGAGCCACTTGACCTTGGAGAGCCGGTCTACGCCAGGATTTTATGGTTGGGGGCCTGGTTTTCCCAGCCACGGTGTCTCACAGAGAGGACAGCCCAGGGGACGCTGAGTGGCCACAAAGGCTTGGCTGTTCTCCCATGTGCCTTGCTGGGCTGGGGAGGAGGGGGGGCTGCTGGAGGGGCACAGGCGGGTGGGGGCGGGGCAGGAGGAAGCTGGAGGGAGCCCGGGAGCAGGGAGGGCGGTCGGGGAAGGCTTCCTGAAGAGAGGAGCGGAGAGACACGCAGAGACACGCAGAGAAAAACGGAAGGGAGAGAGAAACCGCACGACAGAGATGCAGGCCGTGAGGCAGAGACAAAGAGACCGGGAGGAGGCAAGAGCGCGGCCGCAGAGAAGGCGCTAGAAGGCCGACATGTGTGTGGTGAGGCTGAGGTTCAGAGAGGAGGGGAAGAGGTGGTTTGACGACCAAAGTCATTGAAAAATTTTTGGCACAGCTGCCCCGAGGCTCCTGGCCGCGGGCCCGGCTCCGCGCTGAACTCAAACAAACCCCTGTAGCAGCCATCTGCTTGATTTTAAAATAAATCAAACAGTCTGCTGAGCCGGGTGATCGAGTTTCCATCTGCGCCGCCGCCCGCTCGCCGGCTTGGAGCCGCGCTGGCCTCTCCCAGCCAAGCCTCCTGGCAACATGTGTGCCGGTAATTCCTCCAGGAGCAGGGGAACCGGACCCCCGCCCGCCGCCCTGCAACCAGCGCTATTTTTACAGCCACCCACGGCAGAGGGGCGATCGAAAGTGCTCTGAACACCCAGGCTCAAGTGGCTTCGGCCCACGGGGTCCCCCACCCACCCCACCCCGCCCCGCCCTGAGAGAAAGGGCAGAGGGGCTGAGAGCAGGGGCTGGGGGTGCCAGGCCCCCGGGACAGGATGACGCTCCCATATTGCCCGAGAACACACACAACACACACAACACACACACACACACACACACACACACACACACACACACACGTCTGAGCAGCCGTGGCTTGCTGCGGGTGGCAGCCGCCCAGGGCCCACCTGGAGCGGCCAAAAATAGCAGCAGAGATCCCCCCTCCTTCCTCCGGCTGGGGTCACCCTGGGGAGTGCTGCCCACCTGTCCCTAAGTCAACTCTTGTTAGTCGCAGAGCCCGGAGACCAGGGGAGCCTGCCTTCCCCGGCCCAGGCCAGAAACAGAGGAGGAGGCAGGCCTCAGTGATCCCATCCGCTCCATGGGTATGAAGCAGCCATCTCGGTGGTCTCGGGGTCTCGCAATCCTGGGGCTGCAGCTGGCACAAGAGGCCTTTGTATGTGATTTTAGAAAATACAGGAAGGAAAGGAATGACCACTGGAAAAGAGGCCTCCTGGGGCGTCCCCACCCCACTCTGAAGGACAGGATCTGGTCAACGGGGCCCTGGCTGCTGGCTGAGCAGGCTGGAGTCTCCAGCCCCAGCCAGATGCCTCCATTCCACGACACAGAACACCCTCTGACCCCGCCAGAGGTTCCTCGATGCACTTACTGGGTCCCAGGAGGGAGGTATGTGGGTGGGGAGAGACCCCAGTCTTACTCATCCCTCAGCACACGGACCATGGCAGGCCAGGAGAGGACACGGTCTGGACCCAGTGCCACCCCTCCCACACTGCATGGCTTTGGGCAAGTTATGCTTCCTCTGAGACTGGGATTCCCGTCTCCTCCATCAAACATGGGGGGCAGCAGAGTCGATGGCTTGGGGACCAAGGTCCTTCCGAGGGATGACCAGGCTTTTGTACCTAGAAGGTTCCTCTGGGTTGCCTTGCCAATGCTTCTGTCCTCAGCACCAAATGCAGCCCACAAATGAAGACAAGCCGATTCCAACAGGCATAGCAGGTTTCCCCTTGTCAGGCACACACTCTGCTTCCCCGTCCCCCACCCTAACATCTCCAGGTGCAGGCTTTGTTGACAGCCTGCGCAAGTGTCCTGACACACTCCATACCCTCCTGACCACCTGTAAGGTTGGTGCCTCATCTCCCTCATTTTCCAGGTGGAGAAACTGAGGCAGAGAGGGGAACTGTCAATTGCTCAAGGTTGCCCCAAGGTAACAATGGTGCAGACCTGTCCACCTCCAATGCTGAGCTGTCAACCATCGTGCCTTCCTCACTACTCCACGGGTGGGGGGTCCTCTCTCCCTGCCAGCCCAGGCTGCTCATCAACCCAGTCAGCCTCTGTTGAGACCCGCACAAAAGTCAGGCACACACTTCCCACAGGCCACCTCACTCATTCCCCAAGAAAACCCACAGCAAGGATGCTGCAAACCCACGTTACAGCTGGGAACACTGCTGTCCAGAAAGTGGCCCCGAGCCAGCCAGCCAGCAAGCGCAGGACAGGGATGTGAGGAGTGGGCACTCTGGCCCGGCTGGGCCTGGCATGGCACCCCTAGCCGCCCCCTGCCCCCTAGAAGCCAGGACTAGAACAGGAGGAGATGGTGCATGCAGGAAGGGAAGGGGCCACTCTCTGGGGCCACGGGGTCTGCTCCAAGAGTCACCCTGCCCCTCCCGGCCTCCTGCCACGCACCCAACATCCCCCTCCTCCACTGAACAAACGTTTACTGTGCACCAACTGCGTGCCGGCCCACCGCCAGCCCCACCTAGGACACAAGGCCACGTGAAAGCCACTCTCCTCTCCTGGAACGGGCGAGTCTGTAAGAGGGAACATGCCAGCGTGGGCCACGGAGGAACGGGGTAGGGAAGGTCCGGCGGGGTGTGCACTGCTGTCCAGGATCTGCCCTCACAAAGTCCCACACACTGGGTGGCTTCAAATGACACAAATCCATTTCCTTGGAGAGGTCTGGAATCATGGTGCCCGCAGCGCCGTGCTCCTTCCGAGGGCTGCAAGGGAAGATCCTTCCTGCCTCTTCTAGCTCCTGGTGGCTGCCAGCCACGCTCAGTGTTCCTGGCTGAGAGCTGCGCCGCTGCCGTCCCTCCTCCGTCCTCACGTGGCCCTGGGTGTAGGTGTGTGTACGTGCGTGTCCCCCAACCTGTAGGGACAGCAGGCGGTGTGCTCAGGGCCACACTCATCCAGCGCGGCCTCTTCTTTACTTGACCGCACCCGCAAAGACCTTATTCCCAAATAAAGCCACGCTCACGGGTTCGGTGATGGGACTCTGGGGGGGGGCACCTCACCCCTGCACAGTCCGCTTCCCCAAGGTTAGCCACCTGGACACATCTCTCTGGAGAACAGAAGCTGCTCCTGTGGAGATGGGGCCAGCAGGCATTCCACTCACAGAACCCAATACTCCATGATGTCAATCTTTTTTTCTGTCTCTGGACTCCAAACAGCCAGACCCTATTATGGGATATTATGTACCCAGAGGAAGGGCACCCGGTGCCAGCTCCCAGCCTGGCAAGAGCCGCCCTGGGATGGCCTCCGCCTCACTTCACAGCGCTCACTCACTCACTCCCTCCCTCTCATGGAACCGGTCACAGAAAATCTTTGTGGGGACGACGGAGGCCTCTGTTCCCACACAACTGACTCAGCGCAGCTGTCAGCAGCCCGCTGACCTCCACCCTCTGAGCCTGTGAGCCTGAGCTGTCTGCAGGCGCCTGGACCCCTGCCCCAGGCTGAGGGGTTCCTCTGGTGCTCCCAGCTCCCGTGGGAACCCCAACCCAGAGTCTGAGCCCAGAGGATGGCCTCCGGGTCACAGAGTCCCCTCAAGGGTGCTCCTGAGAGTGTGAGCCAAGGCTCTGGGCTCCCCTGGGCTGAGGGGGGTGAGGGATGGCATGTTCCTCACACAGCACATAGCAGGGCCAGCCTGGCTGAGCAGGGCACTCAGGTGGTTGTAGAGATGTGTGCAGCAGCTACCAAGAAGCTTCTAGAAAGGTGCCATCCAAGGACGAAAATGGTAAAGTGCACAAAGATGTTCTCTGCACTCTTATTCATTTATTTATTTGAGAGAAAGAAAGAGAGAGCATGTACCCATACACGCATGAGCTGGAGGGGCAGAGGGAAAAGGCGAAAGAATCCCACTCTCCACACTGAGTGCAGAGCCCAACATGGGGCTTGATCTCAGGACCCTGAGCCGGAAACACTTAGCCGACTGAGCCACTCAGGCACCCCTGTACTGTTATTTATAACAGTGGGAGAAATATTCTAAGTGTCCAACAGTAAGGTAACAAAACCCAGACATCCCCTGGTCATATGCTGCTGAACATCCCCAGCTGTCACCCTGTGAGTAGGTGGATGGTGCTCACGGATATCCTTGGGGCAGCGTGCTAGATTGCTGGGGTGGCCATGACCACGCCCCAGGCTGGGGCTTCTATTTCTCACACTGCTACAGGCTGGAGTCCAAGCCCTGCCATGGGCGGGGGTTCCTCCTGAGGCCTCTCTCTGGGGTCTGCAGGCGCCACCTTCTCCCTGTGTCCTCGCATGGCCCTCCCTCTCTATCTATGTCCCAACGGCTTACGAGGACACCAGTCATAATGGATCAGGGCCCACCCGAATGGCCTCATTTTAACTTCATCACCTCTTTAAAGGTCCTGTTTCCAAATATGGACACAATTTGGAGGTGCAGGGGAGTTAGGACTTCACCATAGGAATTAGGGGGACATAACTCAGCCTATGTCAGGCCTCCTCCACCGAACGGAAGCCACTCAACAGGTCGTGTTTCAAACGACCCTGGCACCAAGGTGGCACAGAAGCTTTCGGGTCCCCGTTGCCATGAGACCCGAGAGTTCAAAGGTCTCATGAGCTGCCGGGAAGGAGGCCCTGCCTGAAATGCTCTACCACAAATGGCAGCCTGGAAGCTGGGCAAAGGGCCTGGGCTGGCACCCGGCTCCAACTTGCAAGAGCTGTGAGGCCTTGGACAGGCCACCCCATGCCAGCCTCATGGCTCCTTAATACCAGACCGCCAGGCCTCCTGGTACAGACCCTTTCATCTTCGCTGCCCTATCCAACCCCTGCTTTCACAAGGCGAGATGGCAATGACCCAGCCCCATGCAGAAGAACAAGGGCTCACCAACCCCAGGGGGCTTGCTAAACAGCCTCCTCCAAAAGCTTCAAAGGTGCCAGCCCATTTCACAGATGACAGAAGCAAGGCCCAGACATCGGCCTCAGCTCGTCTCAGAAGGAGCACATTTAATAAGACAACCCGGTGACAGTGGTCAAGTGATGGGGGTGGGCCCCATCACATCCCGAAAACAGCCACATCAGCTTTCCAAATTCCCTTTTGTCTGAAAGTGTGCGTACACGCTTCCTCACAGTTGTAGCCAAGGCCCCTGTGCGACTCTGTGATCCACCTCTCTCTATTCGGCATTAGGGCATCAGCATCTCTGTCCTGGAGCAAGCGCCATGGCTGTCTGGTGCCTCGCCACATCCACCCCAGGGATAGACCATACTCTTCTTAACCACATTGGGCTGTTGGACATTTAGAATTTCCCCCACAATTATAAACAGTGCAAAGAACATCTCCGTGTTTCCGTTCTTACAAGTTACTTCTCTAGGATGCGTTTTCAGAAACGGGATGGTGGGTCAAACCCTAGAGTGTTTGTAAAGCCCTTGACACCTATCAACAGATGGTTTGGGGAAAGATGGTATGATTCAGATTCATGCTGCCACTGGCAACGGGAATGAGCCATCGTTACTACTTCACCAACGCTAGGTCTTACTGCTTTTCTGATATTTTAATAGTTTTCATGTAAATGTTTCCCTTTATGCTTATTTGTGTTCTTTGTCATTTGAACTACTTGTCCAAACTCCCCACCCCCCACTTTTTTTTTTTTTTTTTAATAGCAACCCTGGAAGCTAGAAAGTTCAGAACTAGCCTCCAGTGGCTGACAGCTTCAGGACGCCAATGCATCACTTCTTGTGCCTGGTGCCTGACCAATGGTGAGGGACAGGCTCTCCCAGGGGCCTTCCCAGCCTCAGCTGCTTCTATTGCCAGGGCAGGCCCTGCAGGCAATGTCTGGGCTGCCTGCCTGGGGCTCCGAGTCCCCGCCTCAGGTCACATGATATGGCTGAGCCCACGTGGCTCAGATATAGGGTTGCAGAATGTGGGCCAAGCAGCTGAAGGGACACCGCTTTGCCTTGTGTGACCTGTGGGCTGGCCCTGGAGAAGCAGGTGCTGCTGAAGCTGTTTCTGGGACTCTGAGCTACTCCAGAGGCCATCTTCCTAATTCCGGGCAGGTGAAGGTGCTAGGGGAGAAGATTGGAGGGGGCAAATGTTGAGGGGATGCATGCCAGCTGGAGGCCAAGGGAGATGCAGAAAAAGCCAGGAACACAACACAGAATCTGGGCTTCCTATATGTTCAAAATAATTGGACAGGGTCAGAAGGCAGAGAAGCCAGGTGCCAACAGCCAGCCATGTGGCAAGGCATTGGGTTAAAGATGAGGATGCTGGTGGTCTAGGTTCAAATCCTGACACTGCCTGGACCAGCTACAACAGCGTGGGCAGGTTCCCTAACGCCCTTGGGTCTAAGTCTCCTTATCTGTAAAGCAGGGTCATACTGCCTATGGCACATCATTGTCATCAGAATTAACGGGGCTGGTCTGTGTGCAGCTCAGCAGGCCCAGGCCACAGGCTGGGCTCAGGAAACACGAGCTCTGGATGTGGGCTGACACGCATTAAGCCCACACCCCACCCGCTCTTCAACAGCAGGCTACAGAAAACTGCAACCCACCCACCGGCAGAGCCGAAAAAAGTTTTTACATTTTTAAAGGAGTATTTGTTAAATAGGTAAGTAAAGAAAGAAAAAAGAAAGAAGAATATGGGACAAGAACCCAGAGACTGGCCCACAAAGCTGAAAATGTTTACCATCTGGTCTCTTAAGAAGAAATTTGTCGACTCCAGGTCTGGAGGCCCCCAAAGCATCCCATGGAATCATTTGAAAGGGGACAGGTGGCATGTGGGGCAAGGACCCAAAGGAGTGAGGGGATAGCAAGGAGTCAGCATGTGAGCAAAGAGCTGCCTTTAAGGACCTGTGGGCTCAGAGTTAGTGCTGGGCCCAGGTATGGGGACCTGCTTGTGTCTTTGTGGTGGAAATGGCCAGATGATGGTGCCGCTGGCCCCGGTGTGTACTGGAGCATCTGCTGAGATGCTGCGAGATGAGGCCCCAGCCACAGGGCATGACCCCTCGCCACTGGAGCTCAAGAACCCAGATTTGGAGGGAACACTGAGATACCACAGGATTGGACCCCAGGGAAACTGAGGCAAGGCAGCATGATTCACCCAAAGTGTCTGGTTGGTCAAGGATGAGAATCCAGGGGTCCCAACTCCCCAGCTGATGCTCTATACCACACATGGACTCTGCAGGGTGGGGGGAGGGTCCCCCTGGACCTGCGGAGCTGGAACCCTCCTGAACTTCCTAGTCAGACCCCCTCCCATGGGGATACTCCAGCCGGGACAAGGTGTTGTTCCTTGAGTGAGGTCCCATCCCTGCTACATTCAGCAGAATCACTTCTGTCCTTCCCCACCCCAGGCCCCCTGGAGAGCTGCCCCTGCTTCACACACTGCCCTCGAAAGCCTCTGCCTTGGTTCATCACCGCAGGCCCAGCAGAGCGCAGCACACAGCCATGCCGAGTGCACAAGTGCTCAGCCCCGTGTGGTCAGCTGTAAAGTGGCACACTGCTCCCGTTTTATGGATGAGAAGGCAGAGGCTGGGAGAGGGACCGGGACTCATCTGAGGTCCCCCTCCCGATCAGTGGCAGAGCCGGGATTCCACCCAGCACCGTCTGGCTCCGACGCTGGCTCCCTCATTCCTGCCAGCCGGGCGCCGTGAATGGGAAGGTGCTTTATGGCTTGGCGGGGAGGGGAGCCTGTGAATGATCCCCAGGTCCTCAGGTCCCCCTGCCAGGGGACGACCGGCCCCTCCCAGCTGGGCTGCCCGCCCCAGAGGACAGGGCCTCATCTATTTTGCTCACTGCCATCACCAGAGGCCTGGCCCATGCTCAGTTCTCGGCAGGAATCTGCTGAGGCTGTGAGTGGCTGGGGCCGGCCTGGCCAGCAGGCGGAGGGTGCCCTGAAGTGCTGACCAGACCGCTGGGCCCCGAAGACCTGTCCGGTGGGACCCTGGACCCTTATCAGCGGAAGGTCCCCTGGGAGTGGTCCGGTGAGGCTTCTGGCTTAGGGCGCACAGTTTGCCTCCTTGGATGTGAAAATAGGAGGACGAGAGTAGCCCGGGGACGCCAACAGCCCCCCAGCCGCCAGCCCATCCCCATCACCAAGAACCCTGCGCCGGGCCCTGCCAGGAGCCGGGGCCAGCAGCAGGCCTGGAGAATAAACATGTCACCGCGAGGCCAGCCCGCCGGACCGCTGGAGCCAAGAGCCGCCGGAGGCTGTAAACAGTCTCTCTTCTCTTGGCCGCAGCCCCTGGCCCACCTCTCTGCGCTGGGAATTAGCACTTTGCCTGCCATAAAGAAAGGGCAGGCCAGGGTGGGGGCGTTTGAGGAGGGGGCGGTGGGCAGGCAAGCTGGGCTGGCCAGGGGCCAGGCCCTCTGCTCCCAGGCCTGGAAGCCTCCCCCTTTCTGGAGGAGGCGGTCGGAGATTGTGAATGAATGAGCCGCGGTAAGGACTGGGAGGCCCAGCTGAGGCAGAGGTGAGGCCGCAGGCAGAAGGGCAGGCGGGGGTGGGGGGGGTAGGGGGGGTGGGGGGGTGGGGGGGGTGGGTGGGAAGGGGAGGCCCTTTCCCTAGGGCCCCTGGCTTTGGCCAAGGGAGGGAGATGCTTTCTACAGCTTGCCCAGAGCCCACCTGGGCTTCCAGGTGGTCACACAAACCCCAGGGAATAGCCACGGTCTGTCTGCCCCGGGGCAGCCCCTGGTGCTGGTTCAGACCAGGCTGAAAACCTGCGGCTTCATTTTGGTTGTACCTTCCAGAACCACGAGGACTCCTCACATGGCAAATCTAGCCATGGCACTCCCAGCCGAAACCCTTCATCAGATCCCCAGCCCTTCACATCACGGTGTTTCCAGGCCTGCCTGCCTCCTCAGCCTCCTCTCCAGACACAGCCTCCCCACCATGGGCCTCTCTCCTGCCTCAGAGCCTTTGCACATGGAGCTCTCTCCCTGGAAAGTTCTTCCCTCCCCTCTATCAGGTCCACTCCCTCTTATTGCGCAGACCTTGGATCAGCAGTCACTTCCTCCAGGAAGCCTCCCAGATGCCTCTACGAGGTTAAAGGCCCCCATGACCTACCTTCCTCGTACTATGTCCCCCTCCTTACCCCAGCTACAAGCTTGCACTTGTGTGATTTGGTGACTTGCACTGTCTCTGCCACCAGACTGGAAGCCCTATGAGGGAGGGGCTGTGTCTGGTTCTACGAAACCCCTTTTCTTAGTCACCAGAAATGTAACTACACTCAACCCATACTTGTTAAATGAACGAAATCGGTAGATGAAGAAATGATCTAGAAAGATCACCTGGAGCTCAGTTCAAATCCCCTCCCAGGCTGTGAGGCCTCTGCTCCTCAGAGCTCCCCATGGCTCCTGGCTCACAGGGACACCCCCACAGCTGTCAAGAGGACGCTATGAGCTGCCCAGGCAGGAGGTCAGTGGGCAGGGACGAACGGGCTGGAGGAAACCAAAGAAAGTGAGAAAAAGGTAAGGCCGTCAAGCCAGAGATTGAACCTATTGGCCAAACATGGGTTCAGGTTCTGGCCTAGTGGTCTGACCTCTCTGGGCATTCACAGCATTCACGTCTCTGAGGGAGGATCCATGTGGAGGATCAAGTGAGCGAAGACATGTGCACGTGTCCAACAAATGAGAACTTTGATGACTCATGATTTGGGCAAGCCATCTGTCTAGAACATTCTGGGGGATTCAGGGGCTTTTCTCCAGAATGCCCCAGCTGAGGGTTTTGACAGTCTGGATGCCAGAACTCGGCCTGTGGTCTATCACCCACCTAGGTCCTAGCCCGAAGACCCCAGAAGGAGCTGTGACTGGAGAGCAGCCCCCTGGCTGGCTGGGTGTGGGCGGCACAGGGGCAGACCTACTGTTGCAGGGGGTCAGGGGCTGCATGACCCTGCCCTCCACAGGAGCCTGGCCCGCTGCTGAGGATGCTGGAGTCCCAGGGAGGACACCACAGGTAATCTCCTGTGGGGAAGAGTATAGCCTCCAGGGGCAAGAGGACCACAATTCAAATCTCACCCCTTAAACAAGAAGACACCACTTCATACCCACTAGGATGGCAATGAGCAAGAAGACAAGTAGTCACCAGTGCTGGTGAGGACGTAGTGTGGGTGGGAACGTAAAACAGGGCAGCAACGTGGAGAAGCAGTGGGGCAGCCCTGGACGACCCGGCCAATCCATCCCAGGTACCTGCCCAGCAGAAGGAAGATGCAGGTCTGCACATGAACTGTGCACGACCGTCCATGTCCCTCAACCGCCCAAACGTTTGTCACATGATAAATGTGCTTCCCTACCCCTTCCGGGGGAAACAGGCCCTTCCCTGAACTCCCCCGGCCCTGCACACAGTGCGTCCCTGCTGCTGTCAGATGGCAATGCAGCCACACTATGGACTAGGACTCAGCCATAAAAAAGGCCTGAAGACCTGACACACACCACAACACGGAGGCCCTTGGAAGTGTGCAAGAGGCCAGGCACAAATGACAGGCGATGCGGCTTTATTCACATAAAACATCCAAAACAGAAAGACCCAGAGAGGCAGGGAGTAGATGAGTGGTCCCCCTAGGGCTGGGGATGGGGAGAGCAGCGTGGCCGTTAACGGTGATGAAAACGTCCTAAAACAGACCGCGGTGGCGGCTGCATGACTCTGAGACGCCAAGAGCCACTGAGCTGCACGTATGGGATGAGTGACGGCACGGTGCATGAATTCCATCTCAACGAACCATTTTAAAAAGGAAACCTCACTCGCTGGTTTCCTTCTAGTACAAGGGGCTTCAGGTCGACCCTCCTCTCTTCCCGCTGCCTACATGGCCTGTGAGGCAGGAGTGTGGACCGTGCACGGCAGTCCCTGGTCTTCCCGCAGGAGTTTGCCACATTGTCACCCAGGCCACGTGGGTCAGCCATGCCTGGGGCCCCGGGTCAGTCCTCGTGGCTCCTGGGTGGCTCCCTGCTCGCCGCCCTCACCTGTGCCTGTGCTGCCCTGGCCCTGGCCCTACCCCTGCCGGGGCACAGAGGCCCATCCCTGAACTCCCCTGGGCCCTGCACACAAGTGTGTCCCACTGCTGCAGCACCCCAGACCTGAGCAGGCCTGACGCTCCTGCTTGCACAGCTGCAGGCCCAGAGGGCGCACAGGTCAAGGCCCAGTCTGCACGAGGCTCTGTCCAGGTGGCTGCCTTGAGTAGGGCACTGGGAGGGACAGCTGGGGAGATGGCGAGGGGTGGGAGTCCTTGGGAGGAGGCAGGGGCTCTGGGAAAGACCCAGGAGCCAGATGTGAACTCATGTCCTGAGGACCTACTCCTTGGATGGGACCAAGGGCTCAGCATCTGGGGGGAAATCCTCTCTGGGGTAGACTGGGGCTGAGCGCCACATTCCCCAGGAGCACACAGATGTTCTGGCTGAGGGCGTTGGAGGAGGAGCTGGCGGGAGTGGGAGGCCAGGGCTGGCCAGCTTGCCTCCCCAGGAGCTGGGGCACGGCCAGGAGCCTGCAGCATGTCGCCAGGGTGGCGGCAGGACGAGGCCTGAACCCTAGCCTCCCACTCCCCCAGGCCAGGCGTGGCCCTGCTCTGGGCCTGGGTGGACCACATCTGGGCTCCAAGGAGAGCACCCAGGTGAAACCAGACAAGGGGATTTCTGTCAGGCTCCACACGGCGATCCCAGTGTGGCCAGGAGTCGCCTCCAGGACCACGGCCACCTTCCAAGGGACACACAGCTTCCCTAGAGAGGGATTCTAGGTGAGTGGCAAATCCTCCTTGTGAACAGAAGGGCACTAAGAATGCTGGTGGCCCCACATATTATGTGACAACTAAAGACACCCCACATATTTACAGATACTACGGGGTGGGGACCTGCTGGGAACCACAGCCTGGTGTGGAACCTACCGTGCTGTCCAGGGTCCGCTGGGGAAGTGTTGGCCTGCTTCCCTGCATCAGCACCTCCCATTCATCCACACAGCGCTCCGCTCTGAGGGCCCCCAGCTCCCCACAGCCGAGCAGCAGCTCCTTGACCCCAGGAGCCAGGCCTAGGCCTCAGCAGGCCTTTCATATCCACTTGGGCTGCGGTGTTGGAGCGCTACCTGGCAGGAGGTCCAATGTTCCCAGCGACTCCAACACTCAGGCCCCTTTCTCAGAAGGTGCTAGTCAGTGGGGACTGGGGCAGAGAGGTTTTGGAACTAGGGGCAGCTGGCCGGTCCCCCCCGTCCAGGTCCTGCACCTGTGTGGGCAGGAGCATCGGTTCTGGGATCTGGCTCCCTTATGTTGCAGACCAGGGGGCTAATGGTCATGTACAGGGGCCTCGGAGGAAGGCCTGGAGGGCAGCTCCCCATACTGCCTGCCCCAAGCATGGTCTGGTCCCCTAACATCCACCGGGGACCATGGTTTCCCTGAAATGTTCCTTCTCAGGAACTCAGTTTTAAAAAAGATTTCATAATTTCTAGGTCATCTCTATGCCCACCACAGGGCTCAAACTCAGAACCTCGAGATCAAGACTTGCATGCTCTACCGACCCAGCCAGTCAAGAGTCCCCTCATCAACTCACTTGTTAAAAAACCTTTGAAAGGATTTTTTAAAAACTAGTATCATTCACCATCCACAGACGGTAACTAAGTATGTCTAGGGATTTCACGCTAAAGCTCTCTACCTTTTTCATCGGCAATTCTGAAATCCAAAAGGGTCTGAAAACTAAAACACAATGTCCTGAGTTTGTGGCAAATTTTATGTGACATCCATTCTACCACAGGAAAAAAAAAATACTGAGGTTGAACGAGGCACCAGCCCTGAGCCATCTCCTTGCAATAAGACTAAAGCCAGAGTCAAAAAATACAACTCTCTCTGTGATTCCCTGTCGGTTAGGGCCCCATCTGAAGGTCCCGTAAAGGAAGTCACCCTGTGTGACAGTGCCAGCCGCCCAGAGCTGGGAACACCAGCCCAGGGGACAGAGCTCAGGACCCAGAGACCACGGCCCTGAGTTCAGGTCTGGCCTCCACCACACACAGCTGTGTGATGTGGGGCGAGTCAAATGACCTCTCTGAGCAGTTTCCTTGTTTCCCTGCTCCTGACACGGAGCGTACGGGCAGCCGCTGGGACAATGAGACGAAGCCCTTGGGAAAACAGTCCGCAAATATTAATGATCCCCATTATAATAGGATGACAGTAAATCACTGTGGCGTTGGCCCGGCTGCCTGACACTGGACATATGGAAGACACCCAAGGGTTCTTTCGAGAGGCCCCTGCCCCAAGGGACCCTGGAGCCTCATGTGGAAAGATAAAATTGGCCCATTAGGACAAGCACCTGCTAGTGACAAAAATGAGACCCAAGTATATCTGAAGGTGGAAGGAAAGGGGAGGAAGAGAGTGACAAGGTGTCAGGGAACAGGCAGGGGAGAAGGTGGGATTGTCCTCAAACAGCAGAGGGAAGGCTAACAGCCCCAGCTATTTTTATTTAGGAGAAAGCAGGGCAGGGCAAAGTCAGATAGAGCAGGTGGTCACGTCTCCTGGACTAGATGCCTGTCCCCAAGCCCAGCTCGTCCCATCCCCCGGTGGCCATCCATGCTGCCCCCACGTCCATGCTCGGGCTCATTCAGTAGCCTCCTCCCTGCTCTCCCGGGTACCACCCTCCAGATGCCACCTGGGCCTCCACTAGGGGCTCAGCATCGCCCCGGGGTCACATCATGCTCCTGCTCAAAACCCTTCCCTGCGGCCCATGGCTAAGTGGCCAAAGCCTGACCTCTGGTCGGAATGCCCTGCTTCATCCTCTCCGATCCCAAGCTCCCAAACTTAGGTTTCAGAGAGAAAATGATGAGAGGTGCAAACTCTGAGTTCCCACCCAAGATGTTTTTTGACAGACAAAAAAAAAAAAAAAAAAAAAAAAACACACACACACACACACAAACCCCGCATATTTACACAGAAATAAAGCTTCGGTGAACAACTCTGCCTCCTTTTGCAGCTACGCCAGGATGCCTTAGCAGGACCCTCTGTTACAGACTCTCAGGACCCGTGCTCTGCTCCACACAGGCCCCACCAGGGGGGATGGGAGGAGCCCCACGCCCTGGCTCAACACAGGGGAGGCCTGGCCAGGATGGCAGGGATGGGACCCAAGACCAGAGAGCACGGAGCTGGGGCAGGGGTGCACTGGGAGGTAGGGATGGAGGGTTCTGGGCAATGCTCCTCAGAATCAAACAGGGGCGACCAGGGTTGCCTGGGGAAGTACACAGCACCTCCAAAGTAGCCGGTCCTCCTACAGGGGGAGCAGTCGGCGCTCCTCCCCAGGCCAAGCCTCTGGCTGGCAGGACCCTGGGCCACCTCTTCCCCAGGCCACCATCCGACATGCCTGCACTACGTTCTGCTCATCCGCTTTTTTTTGCCTGTCTCCTTGGCTACAAGGTGAGCTCCTAGCCAGCAGAGACTCTGGTCTGGGTCGTCCATGGCCATGGGCACCCCCCTCCCACAGGCCCGGGACAGCGCCTGCCCCCAGCTGGCCCTTAGAAAATGTTTGCTGAAAGAGCACACCCTGTGCACTTGGCTGGCCACGCACCCATCCATTCATGCGGCCCGCAGACACAGAGCCTTCTTTTCTTTCATATCAAGGGACGTGTGGGCTCCTTTCCTACATGTTCTGTGGGCCTGAGGGTTACAGCTGAGAGGAGGGACGGAGGGGACTAGAGGCTACAGGCCCAGGCCACCAGGGCTTCCCTTCTCCGGCCTCCCTGCAGGCAGACCCCCGCCCCCAGAGCGAGGACCCTGAGGGCCACAGCTGAGCATCCCAGCACCTAAGTGGTCCCCAGGCACAAAGGTACCCTCGGCAGGAGGTAAGCACAGATGCCTTCTTAGAGAACACATGTTCTGTTGGTCATTGACTGCATCTAGAAGGTGCTCTATACACTCGGCACACATCAAAAGCACAGTAGAAACACGCTTTCAGACAATCATGCTCAGACCAACGTGGCTACAGCAGACTGAGGGCCAGCCTGGGGCCAGCTGTGTGGCCTGCACACAGCCCCATCCCCCGGGCCCTCAGCTCCAAGGTGGCACGGAACAGGTGACACCAGGACCAGTTTCCCAACCTGGGTGACACATGGCCTTGATCCTGGGAGAACTGCCAAATAACCCGGCGTACAGAGATATTTACTCTAGCTCTGCCGAGGGGCTGACACTCTTGTGACCACGGGCAGCTAGAGAGGAATAGAGCTCTCATCATTCATCTTCTAGAACTACAACTTGGTGTGCTGACTTCTCCTGGGTCTTTGGCCCTAAACTAGGATACAGATGCAGGATGTGAGAGCTACAAATCCTGGCCTGCCCCACCCCAAGGAAACGGGGGGCCTTACTGTGTTCCCACAGTCTTTCTGCCGAACACTGACCCCAGCCCAGCACTCATTCTCCTATCTGGGAATCTTCCGTCCATCTGCCCAGCCTTCCCGCCAGGCTCTGCGCTCCTTGGGACCAGGTCTTCTCCCCTATGTTTGGCACATAGTCAGTGCTCGAGAGACGGTTGATGGATGGATGAATCACGTTCAATTCCTCAAGTGACCCTGCAGGAATTAAGTTGCTGGCCCAGGGGCACCAGATGGCTGGTGGGTCCTGTGCTGGGGTTTTGGGGCCTCCAACACACTGTGGCCCACTCCAAGGCTGGTGGCTGGTCCTCAAGGGCCGTGGACACACAGTCACCCTCAGCAAAGGGTGACCTTCCAATGCAGTTAAAAATGGATTTTGCTGATCTTAATAAAAGATCCATTTAGCTTCTGAATTAGGGAATGCGAATTCCAGCAGGTCCCACCCCGTCTAAACACGCGGCCTCCAGGACTCCCTCTCAGTGCTATTGGGGAGCGTTGGTGCAGGACTGTGACACGCTGCTGGATGAATTTATGTAGCTGCTCAAGGTCCAGGCAGGCCTGCTGCCAGCAACCAGGGGGCGGGGGAGGAGGGGTTTAGTCTCAGGCACCCTGGGGACCATTTTCTCCCCTAAAACATAAGAAGGAACACACACGCACTGCAGTCGCACAATGCAGGGGTACACGAATAACAAATCTAGCACCTTCCTTGCTGTTACCTGACCCCTGCCGCTGCCTATGTTTACAATCGGATGCTGTCCTTCCCCACGTTTCTCAATCGTGGAAATGTCCAGGAGAGAGATGCTCTCTCCTGGTCACTGAAATTGAGATTCTCCTGTGCCCAGGACTGCGCAATTCATGAGCATCTGCTGAGTCGAGGCGATCACAACACTGATCCCCAAACCTTTCCCCAGAGCCCCCGAGTCTGAGCATTCTGGAAACCAAAAGTGTTCTTCGCTCATTTGGCAGTGAAGCCTGCCTGGCCTGGCGGCTATCTGCATACTCGGCTCCTTCCACACTGGCCGTGAATATCCACGTGTTTCATGCAGAGGTGCAATCCGTGGTGGCTAGTGACAGCACACTGCATCCAACAAGGGCCTACAGACCAAAAGTGACCAGAAGTGACCAGAAAGCAGCTAACTCTTAGAACGGAGCAGAGAATCTCAGTGTCTCTGTCCTTCCCATGATGTTCGGGGCGCTGCAGGGGCCGGGGACACCCTGGATGTTCTCTGCCAGGGAGAAATTCACAGGGTCACGCTGCAGTGGACATGCTGGTTCTCCCTCCCTCCCCCACCTCTCGCTCGCTCGCTCGCTCTCTCACATACACACACAGACGAGTCTTGTTTTCCAGAGTGTAGATTAGCAGTACATACCCCGAATGCTGGTGAAAATGTAATGCAGATGAAGACAGCTATGCGCCACGTGGCAATGTTCCAAGACTCTGAAATCCCAGAGCTGCGTCCAAGTCCCGGGTCGGGAGACCATCAGCTGTGTGACTCAAGGCAAGTGACATAACCTCTCTGGGCCTCGGAAACCACGAAGCCATGAAACTGCATCCAGCTCTGCCTTCTCGGCCGCCACTCGTGCCCAGGCTGGGCCCACGGCAGCCAGCTCCCAGCAGCCCCTGTCTGTCCCCCCCTGCTCCCAGCCTGCCTGCCCAACGCCACACAGAAAAATCCTTCTCTTAAAACCGCTTTTGTTAGGTCGCCTTCAACCCTTGCTTCAAACACACAATGGCTTTTTATTGCCCCAGTGAATGAAGCCCAACCTCCTTTGTTGGTTTAAGAAAGAAAAATCTTATATTAAAAATAATAAATCACCTGAAATTCTGTCAACCTAGGACAGCTGACTTCCCCTCCTTGTCCACACAGGCACACAGGCAAAAGCACATGGCTGTGATCACGAGCGGGGGACAGATCTGCACCCCACTTCCCATGTGTCACATCACTGCTTAAGTGTTTCCCGTGCTGAGAAAGAGCCTCCACGTTCATCTGAGAGCTGCTGACCCCAAGACCAGGCCACTCGGAATCTCAGGCTGGAGACTGTCTCATCAAGCAGTTCCTGAAATATGCTATGCAGAAAGGCAATCTGTCCTCTACCTGGAGGGTCAGAGTGAACATCAGAGCGCTAAAAGGCACTGATAAGTCCTGCAGCACACAACCCAGTATAGATTTCTTTCTTTTCTTTTTTCTTTTCTTTTCTTTCTTCCTTTTCTTCCTTTTCTTTCTTTCTTTTTCTTTCTTTTTTAAAGATTTTATTTATTTATTCATGACAGACACAAAAAGAGAGGCAGAGATACAGGCAGAGGGAGAAGCAGGCTCCATGCAGGGAGCTGGATGCGGGACTCGATCCCGGGTCTCCAGGATCATGCCCTGGGCCAAAGGTGGCACTGAACCCCTGAGCCACCCGGGCTGCCCTAGATTTAATATACTGTTCCCAAACAGGTAAGTAAGGAAAAAAAAGTCACCTCAATACCTGAGTCATTAGTGTTCCTTGGCACACACATGGGGGCATGGTAAGTGTCTGACGTCACCTCGTCACCTCGTACACTTCCAGAGGCACCTCCTGCCCAGAAAGCTTCCCAAATGTCCCCTGCTCTCTTCCTGATAACTGATCTGAATCCTGAGCCTGGCACTTGTGATTAACAAGAATTCTGTTTTTTCTCCTCTTGGAAAAAAAGTTCATTAGGGTTACTCCCACATGTGGACCTGGAGGGAAGAGACGAAGACCAGCCCCTGAGCAGCTAGCTGGGTAATGACACTTGGCAAACTGTCAACTTCTCTGAGTCTCAGTTGTCTTGTCTGTGAAACAGAGAAGCCAGCAGCTCAGTACCAACACGTCGTGATTCTAGCCTGCCCAGGTTTTCAGCTCACAGCTGCAGCAGAGACCAGTGAGGTTACCGAGTCTATGAACAGCAGCAAAGAGTAAATGTGACCTTTTTCCCCCTAGAATAATTCAAGGACGTGGAGTCAGAACGCCTGGACATGGAGCCCAGCTCTGCTGACCCCCGCTGACCGGTCCTGGGCAAGGCCTTGACCCGAGCTTCACTTTCGTCCCTGTGAAATGAAACAGGCCACACAGACCCACACACACTCACAGAGACAACACACACACAGAGACCCACATAAAAGTACATGTGAATCGGGGAGATCTGGACAAGCTCGGTGGATTGTGTCAAGGTCAATATCCTGTTGGTGAAATTGCGCTACAGTTGTGCAAGATGTTACCACCGGGGGAAATGAGGTGAAGTGCGCACAAGATCTCTCCATTCTTCCTCACAACCATATGTAAATCCACAATGATCTCAAAATAAGTTTTTTTCCCCCCAAGATTTTACTTATTTATTCATGAGAGATGCACAGAGAGAGGTGGAGACACAGGCAGAGGGAGAAGCAGGCTCCATGCGGGGAGCCTGATGGGGGACTCGATCCCAGGTCTCCAGGATCACACCCTGGGCTGACGGCAGGTGCTCAACCGCTGAGCCACCAGGTGCTGCTCAAAACAAGTTCTTTAAAACGAAGCAGGCTAATGCCTATAGCATGGGGCCACCACAGATATTCAACAAGACGGTGTGTTCGTCATTCCCTCTGGGATGCCTGCCCATACAGCGGGCGTTCACTAAACAAACTGAGAAGAACGGAGTAACTGGACAAATACATGGAGCACACAGTCGGTGTTCAATCGTTTTTCCTTGCTGTTTTGATTAAAGTCTCAACGGCCCGGAGAAACGCAGGCCTCAGAGCTGGTTCACGGGGCCACCACCACCGGAGGGCTCCCGGGGTCTCTCAGCAGCGGGGCTTTGTCAAGAGCTGCCAGCTGCCGGGGAGCAGAAAGCCAGGCAGCCAGAGGCAGGTGGGCAGCAGGCGGCAGAGAGGCAGAACCATTCTCGTTTGGGAAGGCATTTATTCAGATCCCACCTCCTTCCCAGAAGGCGGAGGCGGCTTCCAGCGGAGGCCCAGGTGCGAGACAGGCCGCCCCCACCCCTGCCTGCTCCCGCCCGGATGATCCTGTCTGACACACAGCCGTCCGGGGAAGCCACTCAGAGGCTGCCAAAGAAAATGTTCCCCTCCCGGTCTCACGCCCCTCTGGCCACTCACTGCACTGCACGGCGAGCAGGGAGCAGGGAGGCCAGGAGGCCCCCTGCCCCGGCTGCCTGAGGAGGCAAGGTGGGGTCAGCCAGTATGAACCAAAGGGCAGGGGACAGGCCCAGGGTGGGGGTCCTCAAGGGCCACAGGAGGTTCAAGAAGCCTTACTGCACAGCAGTCCACATCTGTGCAAGCCACAAATGACCTGGGTGTCCAGCAGCAGATGACCGGGGATCACTGCGGAGCCACTACAACTCCTCTCCTCCTGGGATGCTACAAGCCCAGAGGACTCTGGGTAACCGCTCGCATGCTGCTCTGACACGTTCTAGTCGGCACAAGCTTCCATGGGAACACTGCTATGATCCCACTTGACAGATCGGGAAACTGGCACAGAGAGGTGATGTAACTAGCCCCAGAACACACAGCTAGGCAGAGGCACAGCCCACAGCTGAACCCCAGCATCTTGCTCCACAGTCCGCAGTCTTAGCCTCACTAGGAGATATTCGTCACAACCCACGTGGAAATGACGCATGACAACAGGGCACGGTGTGGTCCCAGCGACAGTAGCATGTGTGCACGCACCAGCCTGCGCAGACAGAAAAAGGCTGGAAGCTCTGGGTTACTGAATCACGGGGGCCTTTAATCACTTCCTTTCTGGCTCTGCTGCCTGAGTTTTCAGCACAGAACGTGTCAGGCTTCAGGCAAAGCCTGAGACCGCCAGGTATGCCGCCCTAGATCCCCACTGCCCCCCTCTTCTTGGGCACCTCCCCATGCATGTTCCCACCCACACCCACCTGCTCTGGGAACTTCAGGGTCTAGGTCCTTCCAGGCCCTCAGACCATAGTCACGGCGGCAGCACCAGGGGCTCCACTCCCTCTGACGATCGCCGGGGGCCAGACGGTGGGGGGCACTAAGCCACGGCCCCTCCCCTTGGGATCTATCGCACAGATACTAAAATGATGCTTATAACAACTTTGGGAAGCGCTTACATCAGGACATTAAGTGAGCAAGAGCAGGACATACCACTGTATGTAGTGGTTCAGCTCAACTTGGTAGAAAGAAATGTGCTAACCGAGCCCAGGAGGCAATCCTAACAGTGGGGACAGTGGCTGCCTCTGAGCCGAGGCTGGGCTGGGCAAAAACTTCTTGATTCCCCTGCGGACAGACGTCCCACAATCCCTCCAGCCATGACATAATCATCATGTAAAAATAATGGCACTTATTGCCAGAGACAACGCTGAGCGCTTCACACGCCTTAATCCACCCAACCCCCTCTTGGAGGCCGATCTAATCACAAATGTTTTACAGATGAAGCAAGTAAAGCACAGAGAAGGTAAGTGACTTGCTCAAGACCACACAGTAAGTGCTAGAGCTGGGATCTGTCCTGTTACTTAAAAAATTTTTTAAAAGGTATTAAAATCCTCTTTTGATAGGAAAGCAAAGGAATGGGAAGGAATTTTCATATTTATTGAATGTGTACTGGTAAATAAGTAAGTGCATCCTGCCCACTTACCCCACTCCTCATTTAAAAGCAAGTCATACATAAGAACCCCGCACATTGTTGGTGGGAAGCAGAACCTTTGCAGCCCCTCAGAAGAGCCTGGCAGTTCCCTAGATGGTTAAACAGAGTTATGATCGGACTTGGCAATTCCACTCCTAGGTATACACCCAAGGAAAAAAAAATACATTCACATGAAAACCCGGATGTGAATGTTCACAGCCGCATCAATCACCAAAGCCAAAAGGCAAAGATCCTCTAAACGCCCCCCGATAGATGAGTGGACCAGAGATGCAGCACAGCCACATGCTGGAGTATCACTCAGTCGTACCAGGGCTCAAGGTGCCGACACCTGTTACACCAGGGAGGGACCCTGACAACACTTTGCTAAGCTAAAGAGGCCAGACACAAAAGGCCACATGTTGTATGGTGCCATCCACATAAAGTACCCAAAACAGGCACATCCAGAGAGAGAGGGGGTGGTGGTTGCCAGGGACCTGGAGGAGGGGAGTGTGGGGGTTGTCTTTCGAGGGTGATGAAAAATGTTCTACAATTAGGCAGTGGTGATGGTTGCCCAATGCTGTGAGTACAATAAAACCGCTGGATCACATGCTTTAAAAGGGTAAATTTTATAGTATGAAAATCATATCTCAATAAAACTGCTGTTAAATTCTTTTAAAAATAAAGGGCAGGGGAACACCTGGGTGGCTCAGTGGTGGAGCGTCTGCCTTCAGCTCAGGGCATGATCCCAATCTGGGGATCGAGTCCTACATTGGGCTTCCTGAGAGGAGCCTGCTTCTGCCTCTGCCTATGTGTCTACCTCTCTCTGTGTGTCTCTCACAAATAAATAAATATTAAAATTAAAAAAACAACAACAACAAAGGGCAGGGGTGCCTGGATGGCTCAGTTGATTAAGCATCCAACTCTTAATTTCAGTTCAGGTCATGATCTCAGGGTTATGAGATCGAGCCCCGCATCAGGCTCTGCACTGGGCATGCAGTCTACTTAAAATTCTCTCTCCCTCCCCTCCTCTTAAAAATAAATACATAAATAGAATGCAACTCCTAAAGAAAACACCCCCATGGCTCTGAGGGGACACAAGGTGACCCCAGAGATGGAGTGACGAGAGGTTCATAGAAGCATGCTGTTTGCCATCTGGTCACACCTCCAGGTGTGTCTCCTTTGTACCCAGGGCTGGGGATCCCATGGCCCCTCAAATGACAAATGCAAACATAGCAAGATACCCGTCGCCAGGGGAGAGCCTTGGCTGATGCAGTGGAGATGTTCTAGGGCGCCAGTAACCTGCCTCAGCTTCTGACAGGCCCCATGTTCACGGGCCAGTTCCAACCCCCCCGCCCATGCCTCCGCCTCTGAGTCTTTGACAAAGTGAGGCTGTTGCACTCCAGAATCACTAAGCCTCCTCCCAGTTCTAGGATTCTGAAGAGGCAGTCGGAGATTTGCCATAAATGCAAAGACAAAAGAAATGGAGGTTTCAATCACGGCTACGATTAAGTATACTTTGTAGCAAATTTTATCTGTGTGACAGATAAAATATACTTTATAACATGGGAGGACACAAATCTTTTTAACAGTGAATACTTTGTATAGTAAAAAATGAAACATAGATGTTATTAGGTGCCTATGCTCCAAATAAGAGAGCCATTAACACAGAAGAGAGAGCCGGCAATCCTTCACAATCTGTGGCTCTAAGATAAGGCAGTTTTCTCTCCTGCATTAACAATCATTTATGTCTAGTATCTTTCTTACTTATGCAAGGCTGGATAAAGTGTCCTCAGGCAAAAGGACACACCACTTTGACTACCACGGAGGTCACAAGGGCAGGATGATAGACAGAAATCACTCTCACTTCCACTGACTCAACACAGAGAGAGGAGATCGGGCGTGCAAAATGTTCCCGTAAGCACTAATAATCTGGAAAAAGCCTAGTGGTCTCATGAACATTTCATCTAGACTTGCAAAAATAGAGCAGGAGAGGCTGCAAAGCACAAAAGACATTACATTTCAAGGCCAAATGGGCTGGTTAAAAAACTTTAAAAAGGCACAGTCTCTTAAACATAAACCTTTTAGGAGGTCAAGCCAAGTGATAAACCTCTAGCCAGATGGATCAAGAAGAAAGAGAGAAGGTACCCACTACCCATATCACCAAAGAAAGAGGGGACATCACTACAGAACTTACAGACATTAGAAAAACACTAAGGGAATATTATACAGCAGTGATGCCAATTAACTCAACTACCTGGATAAAACGGATAAGTTCCTCCTCGAAAAACATTAATTACCAGAACAGTGTCAGGAAGAAATAAAGCTCACGGGAGAATTCTCTCTCAGCACACCGAGATGGTGGCCAAGGCTCTTACCCACTGAAGAACATAATTTAGGAAAAGGTTCTCAACTAGAGCTGGTTTTTAAATGTGGGCAAAGCTGGTTTGGTTTGGCAGAGATGTCTCCTAGAACTTTTATTTACAGCGGTTTTCAGGGACATATACATAACACTATCTTCGTTGTCCTTCCCACTCCCCCAGCTCCTGTCTTCTCTAACACTTTGATCTTGCCAACGCTGCTTCTGCCAGCCATGGTGCTGCTCAGGATGTCAAGACATGATGGTGGGAACAAGTGGGGTGATTTCAAGGAATAACAAAGAGCCAGCTCATGTACATGGTGCTTTCAAGCATGTATACAGGTCAGTGAACCTGTAACAGTGGCTCTTTACCTTTTGGGAACCACGTAACCCGGTCAGAGTCTGATGAGTTACTGATCCTCTGCCTAGAAAAATGAATGGATGCATCAGATTTTGCACGGAGATTTGAGGGTTAAGACATGCATGTGAGAATGGAGGGTCTTTGTAAATTCTTCTGCCTCAACTCTGGAGTGTCCCTCTTCCTGGGCCCTGACCCCCCACGCGGCCCCTCCCAGCTCACCTCATTCCACTAACAGAGTCCAGACCCCTGCGTGTTTGAGGTCCACAGCTCAGCTCTCTGGAATGCAGAGGACTGGGGGAGAAACTGAATGACAAATGATAAAAATAGTTAAGAGCCAACATTTATTGAGTATGTACTACGTACTGAGCCCTGTGACACATACACTACCATAATTCCTGTATACAGCTGAGGACACAGGCCCTATGCACAGACAGACAGGTAGTCAGGTGGCATGTACCTGCTGACTGCCACCAAATGCCAACGTGGGTGTTCTCGGGTCCAGGAGTCCAGAAAGGACCATCCACCATCCGTCTACATGTCCCCTTCATCTCTCGGAGGAGGGGCAGTGGGATCCCAGGGAGGAGTGAAGGGAGCTCAGATCCCAGGTGCTCCAGGCTCTACTTCCAGGTCTCCCATCCCCCACCCTCCCTCCTCTTAGACAAAAGGCCACAGCATGGTGGCGATGGTCATCCTGAACAGGGCCTGGATTCTCCACAGTCGGCACCAAGGTTCATGGGAGATTAATCAGGAGTTCCTGATGCAGGATATGCATGGCCCAATGGCTTTCCGAGGGCAAGGGGCACAGGGCATGTTCATTCCATGGGCCCTTGAGGCCAGGGCTGTCAGCGGGGCCTCAGATCCCTTCCTCTCCTGCTTCCTCTGCTCCCAGTAGCTAGTCACCACTTCTGGAGTTTTGACTGCTTGCCAGGCCCTCCACTAGGGACTCTGCCTGCTTATGTCCCTATGAGGAAAGTCCTAAGACTGTCCTTGTGTATGGGTGAGGGGCCTGAGGCTCAGAGAGGAACCACATGGTGGGCAGGGGTGGGGGTGGTGTGACTTCAGAGCACCTAGCCAAACTGCACCACCCACCTACCGAGAACAGACCAGCATGACCCCACCTGCAGCCTCGGTTTCCCCATCGGTACCAGAGGGGTGATGCAGTACTTACATCACCCCTTCCGTATGGATGGCCGGGAGGGGCAGATGAGTCAGAGCAGAGAAGCCCTTCAGAAGGGGAAAAATCTGGGAGGCAAGTGTCTCCTGTCCTTGTCTCTCTCTCTCCCCCGAGCAGAAAGGTTCCCAGGTCTGCAGGGCGGTGGGGAGGCAGAGGGGCACAGCCTAGCCCTGCTCCTGCCCCCTCCCGCCACCAGCCAGGGCCCCTGAGCCATGCAGCTGCCAGCTTCTGCTGACGCCGTGTTCTGCTTGATTAGGGCCCTGGTGCCACCGCAGCCAGAATCACGAGGAATTCTGTGACGCCCCAGAGCCCTGGGCACCTGGATGCCACAGAGCCAGCCTGTCAGCGAAACTGCTCCCTGCTACCAGCACTGGACCTGGAGGTGACAGAAGCAAGAGGCATCTATCTCAAGGGACATGGCTCCCTAACGGCTGGTCCTGAGTGTGGCTGTGTCGTTGCATGG
Source organism: Canis aureus (assembly GCF_053574225.1). Lineage (NCBI taxonomy): Eukaryota > Metazoa > Chordata > Mammalia > Carnivora > Canidae > Canis > Canis aureus. The sequence continues at coordinate 21,605,450 of NC_135613.1, read as the reverse complement.
AACCCAATGAGGGCCTGGGTCCTGGCTGAGTGGGACCCCCGACGGGGCCCAGCAGGAAAGAGGAGTGCCAACTTCCCTCACTCCCCTGTTAGAGTCCCATGCACAGGGTAAGAGACTGTCTCATCCATCATCTAATATGTGGCAGCTGTCACTGCTACTTCTGATCATCATCATCATCATCATCATACGCACGTCCCAGCATCTCACTGCCCTGAAGGCCCAGACTCTGTTTCTCACTGTAACCTCTCTGCAATCAGGAGGAAGCTTACAGTGGGTGGAGCGTCGGCCTCGGGGGCAGCATTCTTTCTGGCACAGTGATAAGTAAAACAATAATGTGTTCATCTCAGAGGAGTGGGTAAGTCACAGCATTCGCACCCTCTGGCTGCCCCAATCATGGTCCTTCAGCCCGTGTGTCCTGCTTCTCTCATTCCGTAGCATCTAGCCCGTAGCAGGGGCTCAGGGCTCAGTGAAACCCTGCTGGACAGACCGACCCCTCCATCCTTGCTGGTACCCTCCGATAAACAGTTCACAGCAAAGGTGCCCCCTTCTATGTCAAGCCCACATATACACGTCTCCTAGGCAATGTCCCCTGAGGCTCCCTGCAGGGCCCCAGAGTTTCCCAGAATGCCCCAGAAAGGCAGAGGCCACTCTCCCCTGGAACCAGAGAGCTGGCAGGCCACCAGTGCAGAGCCCCCCAAGGAGTTCCAGACTGTGGGCCTGGCTGGGGTGAAGCCACCAGGAGGTGGATTTGGCACAAGTTCCAAAAGACCCACATGGTTCAGGGAAGCCAGTGAGGGGGGACACTTCTCCTGCCACCCAGAGAAATGCTTTCTACATATGAGTGCTGAGAAGGTCCGCCCAACGCACTCGGAACAATCTCACCAAACGGGGTGGGGAGGGTTAGGAACTCCAGAGCAGAGTTTGGTGAGAAGTTTCCAGAGTGTGTTCCAGGCATGCTCAGCTGAGCTCCCGCAGGCTGCAGGCCAGATGCTGGGCTCCTGGGGGGTCCTCTGCTGAGGGCGGGCGGGGACACAGCTCTGGCCGCCTGACAATTATGACATCAAAATGCAGGCACCCAGAAAGTCACCAGGAAGGGGCTGCTCTCAGACCCACTGCCCCAGAGCAGCTGCTGGGGTGGAGAAACCTCTGGCCAAGCATGAATCCTGCCCCTGACACTGCCAGCCATGTGGCTCTGGGCAAGTCACTTCCCTTCTTTGAGCCTATGGGGCCTTGGTTTTCAGATGGGGATAGTCTGGATGAGACTGACTTTGAGATACTGCTGGAGGAGGGAGGTATATCACTGCGATGATAGGGCCGATCGGTCAGAAAGACAAAGGGATCGTAAATGTGCTGGAGCCCAAAATTCATAAAGGAACAAAAATTGACAAAATTAGAGGGAGAAAGAGATAAATCGAAGCCGTACTGGATACTAACACCCCTCCCTCAGAGGGTCTGGGGGAGCATGTGTGGACACAGCTGTGAGCGTGTGCACACACATGTGAGAGAGCCAGGGCTAATGTGTGCATGTGCGTGCGGTGAGGGGACAGGATGTTAGCAAGAGGGTTTGGGAACGCATGTGAGAGAAGGTGAGTGTGTGGGTGTTGGGGCGATGTGGGTGCATCTGGAGGGGGCCAGGGGATGTTAGAGGAAGAAGCAACGCCCCCCCACAGCCACCCCTAGCGACCTGCTGGCCTTCTGATTCAGCTGGCCTTCAGAGAAGCCCATCTCCTCCACCCGCCGTCCTCGGGACCTGCCCTGAAGCCAGTCCTTAACCCGCAGAGAAAGGTCCTGCTCGTCCCAGTCACTTGGCAAGTGATGGGTAACCGGCAAGTAAGGGCCAGAGTCTGGCCGTCAATGGGAAGGAACTGGCAATCACATAGCGTGGGAGATCACAAAACCAGGCCCACTACTGCCCTATCCATTTTTGCAAAGGCAAGAAGAGCTCTTGCAACTTCAAGAAGAGGAGGAAGGTGTGGGGTGAGGGGAAGCAGGAAGGTCAGGCCACCAACCAAGCCTCCTGTTCACACACAGCACAGGAAGGTGGGGGGAGAGGCCTCTGACACTGCCACCCCAGCCCCGGGCCTGGTTTCTCTGCACACCAGGGCTGAGGGCACTGAGGCCAGGAGCCATCTTTCATGCCAGGCTGGGGACATACGGGTCCTCTGGCAAACCCTCAGCTCCCGCACGAGAGGGGAATGTGCATCAGAAAGGCAGCCCCTCTGCTCCACAGCAAGACTCAGGTAATGGACCCAAGGAATGGGCTGGGCTGCTTCCTGCTGGGCTGGTGGCCCAGGGACATCCAGCCCACTTCACCCTGTCCCTCCCAGGGGCCCCCAGACCAGGCTGGCAAGTCCCTTGGTGCTTGGTGCAAGCAACCCTGTGAAAAGAGCGCTCTGCACACTCCAGGCCTTTGTCGGCCAATGGCCCAGGATGTCGAATAATTGCACAGAAGTAAGAACAGCACAGGACCCCCTCCCTCTGGAAGGGAAGATGGCAAGCCTGGAGAAATCGATCTGCTCAAAGGAATCAAATTAAAGGACCTGGTGCTGCAGCCAAGGGCAAGCCAGGCTCTCAGGCTGTCCGAGCCTCAGATGCTGGAAGGCTCCTCCCAGCCTCCCTCGTCTCAGAGTGGCCTCTGGCCCGTGGTCGCTGGGACCCCCTGTACCTTCCGGCCCTGCTATGCCCGGGAGTGTGGAAGCCCACGCCGGCCTCCCACCTGCCTGTGTCACTGGCCCATAAGAACCCACACAAGCCTCTTAATCCCCATCTGTGAACCCTCTCGCCTGGAAGTGGGGAGACAAGGTTTACGGGTCTGGGACGGCCTATAAAACACTGTTGCAGTGTGTCATTGCCCTGACCCTCCTTGTCTGAGCCCCATTCTGGAAGCTGGTCCCAGAGTCCAACTGCAGCCTCCTTGTGTGGCTAAAGCAGGGCGGGGCCAGACACAGGCCAGGTCCCTGCCAACCCTACACCATCTCCAGGAAGTGCTACTTAACCCGGCAGGGGGAAAGGCCCAGGCCCTGGAGTTAGACCACCCTGGTCTCACTGGTGGCCCAGCTCTGCCATTTACTGTTAGTGATGCAATCCCCAGCTCCCAGATTTATGAGCCTTGTCATCTGAGAAAGGGGACTCATGCCACCTCCGTGGTCAGGGGAAGGACAGGCAGCCTGGTGGGGAGGCTGGCATCTTAGCCAAGGTCACCCAGTGAGCTGGTGGCAGAGTGGAGCCAGTGACAGGACCTGCTGGGGTCCTGGGCTGATGGCCTATCAGTGGGCGGCTGCAGGAAACGGAGCCCAGAGGGTCGGTAGGACCCACAGGGCAGAGGTGAACTGAACTCAACACATGGCCACCTTCCATCTGCTCCAAGTTTTCCAACATGAAGCACATAAAATCCTTAATGTAAAATACAAAACCATCTGAAAATACCTGTAACGCATTAAAGTGATTCCTAGAGTATAATCAATTGACGGGCAACATCCAAATAATACATTAGGAGAATAAAATATGGACATTTTAAAAATGACATTACTAAAAAAAAAAAAAAAGACGTTACTGCCATATAAATCCCCAAAAGTGAAGATTTTCCTAGAGTCACCATTTATTTAAATCCTGCCCATTTGTAGAACCCTCATCATTGACCCCTCCTCCAGGCAGCCTTCCCTGACTCCCATTCCTCCCCCAGGCCAGGTCCTCACTGGGGCCTCAGCTGTCCTTGCACCAAACCACACACCATATCCACCAACTGTTATCCCCCATGTGGCGGCATCCTGGGGGAGTGGGGCACAACAGTTAAGCGTCTGGACGCTGGAGCCAGATGGCCCAGTTCAAATCCCAGCTCCATACTTTCTAGCTGTGTGACTTTGGGCAAGTGACTTCCCCTCTCTGTGCCTCAATTTCCTCATTAATAACATTGGAAAACCTACCTCATAAGATGGGTGGAGGGTTACATGAGGCACAACAGGGCGGCGGCTGGCACAGAGCAAGTGCCATCAATGTGCTGCTGCGACCATCAGCGTCATCATCATCATCTCCCTATGCCTCCCTGTGTCTTCATCAGGACCAAGTCAGTGGTCAGAACCTCCATGCCCTTCCCCATCACCAGCTCTGCCCTACAGGAGATACTAACTGGTGAGAAGACATGGCCTCAGTGGGCCCTAACCTTTGAGGGGTCTTCCATGGACCCGCTGCTTCCTCTCCCCTCTTCACTCTCACCCAACAGCCTCCAGGTGGAAACGGTGGTCCCCAGAGGTGGCTGCTCCTGCCCAGGGTCCTAGCATGCCTGCCCCGGCTCACAAGAGCCAAATACTGACCATGACCTTCGTGTCATTCACTTGAGGTTGCTGGCATCTCTTGAAGGAAACCCAGTCCAGCAAGGGTTTTCACACAGGGTTCCACAGCAAACAGGCCGGCAGCGGACACTGACAGCCCGTGGTTGGGGTGGCTGGTGCTGGGGCGGGAAACCTGAGAGCCACTGGACTCAGAGCCAAGCCAGACCTCACTGACCGGGGTCTTCCCCATGTACCCCCTCAACCCCGCCCACGGGGCCAGGAAGATGAAACAGCTACAGGTTGGCAGCTGTGCAGGAGCCGAGGGGCTTGGCTACTAGTTCACCATCTGCACCCATTTTACAGACGGAAAACCGAAATGCAGGCAGGGGGAGAGTCTTGCCCAAAGCCATGGTGAGTGCTGGCACCAGAATCCGGGGCTTTTGGTTTCTGAGGCTAGAGGTGGAGCAAGTCAAAAGCCCCGAAAGCAAGTGTAACCCATCCCAATCCTTCACACAGCTCCCCTTATCCCAGAGAGAAGACCAACTCCCATCTTCCAACACCCATTAGATGTCTGGGGACCTAGAATGGGAGGTTTGGCTTAGGTTGGTGAGCTGACATAACAACCCAAGTCCCACTGTGTCGTTAGAACCCCCAGCGGGAAAGCAGGACCCAAAGGGTTAAACACTGGGTGATCAGGTGACCCAGCAATTCCGCTCTGGGGCGTCTACCCAGGAGAAATACGAAAACGTGTCCGCAAGAAAATCTGGCTGCAAGTGTTCCCAGCAGCATCATCCACGAGAGCCAAGGTGGATGCAACCCAAACGTCCATCAACGGAGGCGCGGAGAAACAAAACGCGCTCTCTCCACGCGCTGGGGTGCTATTCAGCACTACACAGGGGTGACGGGCAGACCCCGGAAACATGCATGGGGAAAGAAGCCAGGCACAAGAGGCTGCGGGCTGTATGAAATGTCGCCTAGGTAAATCCACAGGGGCAGAGAGGAAATTCGTGTTTGCTGGGACTGAGGGGCTAGGGGGCTGGGGAGGGGCTGCTTCTCTCGGAGGTGAAGGAAAGGCTCTGGAGTAGACAGTGCTGTTGGTTGCACGGCTCTGTAAATGTGAATGAACTCGCTCAATTGTAGACTTTAAAAGGGTGAATTTTATGGTGTGTGAATTATATCTCAATTGAAAAACAGAGCAAACAAAACCAGCGTCTGTCCAAAGTCAGTGCAAGAGAGGGCCTGCCTGACCAGCTCCGAACACCCCCCTGCCCCGGGCCCTCTGGTACCCCGGCTTCCTCACTGTCAGCTGTCCCGAGCTCCCACCTCAGGCCCCTGACCAGACCATCCACCCTTGGTGCTCAGGCGACAGCCCCAGCCTGCTCACTGCTCCCCAGCCACTCCTCTGACCGCTGCCTTGACCCCTCCCTGTGCCCCATCTAGTTTACTCACAGAGAAACCTTGAAGCCCAGAACGGTGCCTGGGACATAGTCGCTGCTTCGTAAAGACAGATGGAACAAATGAATAGAATCCTTCTAGTGACCACCACAGCTTTCCAGATAAAAATCCCAAACTCCTAGGCTATGTTCCAATGCCTTCCATCACCAATTCTTACTCCAGTGCTGGATTCTTCTGGAAGCTTTAAAATACCAGGGCCACCAGGGTCACCCCTCAGAAATTCCGATTTAATAGGTTGGGGTAGGGCCCAATCACCAGTATTATAAAATTCAAATTGATTCAAACCCACATCTAGGGTGGCTCAGCAGTTGGGCGGCTGCCTTTGGCTCAGATCGTGATCCTGGGATCATCCAGGATCAAGTCCCATATCGGGCTCCCTGCATGGAGCCTGCTTCTTCCTCTCTGCCTCTCTCGAATAAATAAATCAATCTTTAAAAAAAAAAAAAAAAAAAACAAACCACATCCAGACACTGCCAACCACTCCCACAGCATCACCTCCTCCCACTTCAAAAACCTATTTAAGGTTCTCCAGCAAACCCCACTCCCCACATCTAGGCCTCTGCACAAATGCTTCCCACCAGAAGCACATGAATCCTACACAGACCTGGCTGAGGCCTTTTCAGCCTTCAGGGCTCGGCTGAGATAATCACCTCCTCCAGGAAGCCTTCCCAGAACATACCAGTTTCCCACCCTCCTGGGAGCTCCCAGCAGACCCCAACATAGAACTGATTACACTGCACAACCACGACCAGAGCCTTTCACCAGCACCTCCCAAACTGCTCGAGCACCCGAGGGCAGGGTTTGCCTGATTTCACACCACGTCCTCAGAGCACCCGGTGCCCCATAGGCACAGAAACATTTGTTGGCCCAATGGGTAGGATGTGTGGTTCTCCAGGTGTGCTTCCCCAGGGCAGCCCCGGACAAGGGTAGACATGTGAGCAGGGACAAGAGTCAGAACTACAGCTGTGTACCCATCACAGGATCCATAGAGTGCCAGAGTTTCTTTCTTTCTCCCCTGCATGGAGCCTGCTTCTCCCTCTGCCTGTGTCTCTGCCTCTCTCTCTCTCTCTCTCATGAATAAATAAATAATTTTTAAAAACCCCTATAATTCTAATTAGCTTGTATTATTGAAAAGTAAATAAATAAACCAGCACGAGTGGCATTAGGCTTGCTGGTCTTCTGGGTACAGTGTTGCCCCAAAAAAATGATCTATGAGATATTTCTGACCCTACCAATAGTAAGTTCCAGAGAGCTCTAAGCAGATCTAAGAGAAGGGGCCAGAAAGCTCTGAAGACTCTGGACTCCACCAGAGACGGCCACTCAGCTGCCCTGTCCCTGCGCCTCCCTGCTTCCAGGGAAGGCTGAGTTTGGGGGACCTTCTGCCTACACTTCCTCTTTCCCAGGTGTCCCCCATCGCCTCCAGGTTTAGGACAAGGCGTGTCTGGAGAGTTTATTCCCCTGAGCAGATGGCTCCCAACCCGCCAAGAATGAGTCCAGCCCTCCCCTCGGAGGAGGTGGCCGGAGCAGGAGAAAGGCCCAAAGCCCAGCCACTTCCCAGCCCTGTCAGGGAGAGGGTGCCCATGTCGGCCCAGCTAGGCAGCCCCCTCCGGCACCTTCCGGAAGGCTCCCCCCATCCACTTGCCTCGCTCAGGTGTCCCGAGAGCCTGGACCCGGGGAGGAGGGCTGCCAGGCCCTCCCTGAAGAGCAGGGAGCCGCGTGGGCGCGGAGAGCCGGGAAACACGGGAAACAGATGTGCGGGCCGGCCTGACAGGCGAGTGATGACAGACGCTCTCTGCAGGCCTCAGATGTCAGCGTGGAGAAAAGAAAGGCGCCTCAGCAGCAACACCTGTCAGGGCTCGGAGGCCACGCTCCAGGGGCCGGGCCGGGTGTCCCCGCAGCGAGGGGCCGGGGTGCGGTTAGGTAAACAGCTGCACGCTCCATTACCCAGAACCTCCCCGACCGATCGCGGGAAGGGGCCGGGACAGCCTGCCCGCCAAGTGGCGAGCGAGGAAAGCCAATGGATCACGGAGCAGACCCATCGGGACGACCAGCAGCGGGAGGGCCCAGCTGAACGCTCCTCACCAGCGTGATGCCATGGGGAGCCAGGGCAGGGACAGCAGAGCCAGCCAGTGGGGGCTGAGTGGGGGGCGGGTTACAGGGCCTCTGGCCCTTGCAAGCTAACTCCTGCCCCTCGGCTGCTCCAAGGGTGGAGAAGGCATATGCAGGGGTAATAGCTGGAGCCCCCAGACGGCACAGAAAGGCAAGAGAGTAGAGGGTGGTACACAGACACAAGAGCCGGACCCCTAGGTCCTATGTTGGTCCTGCTGTGACCAACTGAGCAACCTTGGGCAAATCACTTGCCCTCTCTGGACTTGCTTTTTCTTCTAAGAAATGGAGACAGTGCCACCTCCCTGGCCAAGGCTGCCGTGAGGATCCAGTAAGGGTGAATACAAGGGAAGCACGTGGCACAGCCTAGAACGCAGAGAACATTCTGTAAAGCCATCATCATCGTTATCATGTCCCCAGATGCCACCTCCGGCAGCCTGGCCAGCTGTGCCCCCGAGCCCCGAAGGGAGGGACAGCCTATCCCCACCCCCCAGCAGAAAGGTGGGGAGCAGAGGCTGCAGCAGCACAGCCCGTGAGCACCAACAAGAGACCCAACCCCGAGTTACCAGCACCAGAGGGAGAGAGGAAGGGATGGACCCGTGCCTCGTGCCTACTGCGCATCAGCCATTCCCATCGCAAACCTTCCAGAGGAAAGATGGTCTCCACTTCTCAGGCGCAGTGGGGAGGGTTAAGTCTGACCCAAGGTCAGCTCTCAGCACAATGAGGACCCAAACCAGGTCCGAGCCAAGGCCAACCCAGAGTCTCACCCGTGGCTGCACAGAGAGTCCCGTGCGCTGGCACTCCTCCTCAGGAAAGGGGTGCCGGGCCCCGAGAAGGTGGGCTGCAGCCTGCCCCCTCCAGCCCCAACGCAGCCCTGTGCAAGAGGCCAGCTCGGAGACCAGGGACCACAGGACAGGGCACCCTCCAGCAGGCAAGGGTCCGGCTGGACAGAAAAGCCACAAACACGATCCAAACAGAGGGTGTCACTGACACCTTTCTTCCTTCCTCTTTCTCTCTCTGTGTTCTTTCATAGCATTTAAAGCTGATTCACTAATGAATGAGCATTTACCAGGGACCAACTGAGGCATCATGGGAGGCACGATGGATGAGGTTCCGGAACATGCCGTTCCGGCTCAGTGGTTTCCCGGTGGCTACCTTCCAATGCCCCTGGCCACTCCCCCCAAATTCGCAAACCACACATCAGAGACAGACAGGACTCAGACAGACAGGACTCGGGAGCCGGGCGTGAGCAGATCCTGGGGCTCCCGCAGGGAATGCCCACTTGGTTTCCGGCTGCCCGATGCCAGCGCTCGCCCCCTGCGCCCACCCTGGCACCAGGGGAAGCAGCCCGTCCCGCTCTGTTCACAGCTCTGCGGGGAGCTGTACTCTGCAGAGGCCAGGCCCTTCCCTCTGACACGGAAGGCGCTGCACTTGCCACCAGATCCCCAGCCTCTGGAACAGTGCCTGGCTCAGAGTAGGCGCTCCATAAACATTTGTTAAATGAATGGGAGGGAGGAAGGAAGGGCAGGAGGCTGCATTTCCGGCTTTCTACTGCTCATCAGTCAGGCTCTCCTAGGGCAGGAGTGGATGCTTCTCCCTCCCTCTAGCTGCTGGAGCCTGGGAGCCGCTCTGCTGCCCTCCCCCTCCCCACCCCCAGGCCGATGGCCTCACCACCCACCTGGATCGCTGCCACCGCCCAACCCAGGGTGGATCTCTTCCCCTCGCGTTCCGAGCCTTCTTTCAAGGACTTTTTATCTCTCCCCTGTGCCTTTGACTCCAAAACCACCTCCCGAGCCTGACTCCAAGGTCTCCAGTTCACTGCAACCTCATTCCCCCTTCTCCCCCAGGAGCTCTCCGGGCTCCTCCAGCCTCCATGGCTCTTCTACTGTACCCCACCCTGGAGGGCCCCCCTCCACCGCATCCCACCCATCTCTCAAGGCTACGCCTGGCAGAGGCGGTGGATAGAGTGGGGCTCAGGATGGGAAGACCTGGGTTGAAGACCCACCTCAGCCACTTCTACTGGCTGTGTGACAGGCACCAATGCCACCTGACTTCTCTGAGTCTCAATTCACTTCATACATAAAATGAGACTAATGAGGCCTCATAGAAGCAAATGAAATAATTTGCTTTAGAAATGGTGCAAAAGTAAGAAGCCGGTAAGCCTTCCCAAACTCATGCTGACCCCTTCTGGGCAGACACTGGCTTGCGTTTTCATCCCCCACAGGGCTACCCTCCACTGCCACCTCCCCAGCAGGACTGCTTCCTCAAGCTCCTACCGGTGAGGCCCACACTTGGCATCTCATCAACTCCCGATGAGTGAGCAAATCAACTCGGGAACACTCAGCACGGAGTGGATGTTCTGCAGAGAGCACTCCGACAAACCTCAGAGGAAGTGCTTTAACTCCTCCATGCAGCACCAATCACCCAGCCTGAGACCCACAACCATCCTGCAAATGGAAAGCCTCGCAGAGAAACCAACCTGCATCCTAGAAAAATCTGCCCAACACATCGGGTGGATGGGAGGGTCCCGCTGTGTGCCAGGCACTTGACTTTCTGGGGGCAGCTAAATGCCCAGTCTGTTCACATACTTGGCCCTCCGAGGCAGGCGATCTGTATTTCCGCTCCCCAGCCAAGAAAACGGGCACAGGGAGGGTAAGACACTTGCCGTTGGCTGCTCAGGTTAGCAAGAGACAGGGCAAGATTGGAAGCCAGGTCTGTCCTGCTCCAAAGCCAGGCTCACCACCCGGTTTCTGGCCCTTCTGGAAACAGCACTTCTTCAGACTCCCAGCAGCAGACCCCACAGACTGGACTACCACAGGCTGCAAATGAGAAGTCCAGTACCCACAGGGGGGAAATGAGACGTGCATCCATTTAGAAGAAGAGGACCACTACCAAAGCCCCCAGTTACATCTCTATGGTCCAAAAGGGACACTGGCAGATTAAGAAAGCCTGGGCAGAGCATGAAGAAAGCCTGGGCAGAGCAGAGCATAGGGCAAGCACTGGAGGGAAGCGGGACAGTGCGCCCACTTTACAGATGCAACCTCCCCTGAGAGTGAATGCATAAGCCAGGAATTCCACACACGGGGATTCCATCCTTCCAAATAGATGCAACAATCATTCCTGAACAAGCCCGAGCCGCTCTTCCCCATCCACGGGGCCCTCTGCGGGGCCCCTCGCTGGTGGCTCCCACTACAGGCATCTGATTATAATAAACCAGGCCTCCAGGCGATGAGGATTCACGACACCGCCCCCCCCCCACCGACACCCCCCCCCCCCCCCGCCGTAGCCATCACCGTACATGGTGATCCCGACTCACAAACACCTATTTCCCCAGACCCACTGCAGGCAGGTCCTGTCCTGGCCCTTGCAAAGCCTAATCCAAAATTAACTGAGGCCCGTCTGGCTCCTCCCGGGCAGGCAGCGTGAAGGCAGGCGCCTTATAAACAGGGCACACGCCAGCCACCACACACACCCCCCCGCCTCTCTGCCGCCCCCCTCCTGCACAGCTGAGTTGCAGAGAAGAAAGCCTCTCTTCCCATCAGGGGGAAAGTCTGTTTAGGCCACTGTCCCCCAGGTCCCAAACCCCCACGTCTGAAAATCTGTTTCCATCTGCTGTGAAGCAACCGGAGAGCCTCAGAGGAAAAGTGTGAACTTGGGGGAAAACTGCAGGAGCGAAGCGGTGCCAGCGCCAGCACGGAGAGGAACTGCCACCTCCGCTGCATTTCCAACCGGGTAAGCGCACACAGACCTCCCAGTGACCTGCATGGCCGGACTAATTACCAATGTTATCAGGCGGATGACAGACGTGCCCCGAACTTCCTCTGTTTGACGGACTCCGCTGCACACACACTCAAGTTCAGGCCCAGGCCTGATGCGTTCAGCAGTGCCCTGCTCTTCCACAAGCCCGCTCCAGGTGCCCCCAGCTCCACATGCCTCCCAGCTCAGTCAGCACCCCCACCTCGAGCGCCCTCCCCAGGCGCCGCCGGCCCGGTGACCCCAGGAGGGAAGCTCCTTCTGGAACAGATCACACGGAATCAGTACAAACACTTCCCCAGCAGAGGAACAGAAAGTAACATGTCTTCCTCTCCTACTCAAATCACCGGAGGCTGAAGAGAAAACCAGGACTTACCTTCATCGCCGCTGCCACTGGGGAGCTCCAACCCACGGACCCCTGGCGGGCGAGCCCCGGGCCAGCACACACCAGGGTCCCACACTCCACACAGGCGCCGATGATCAGCTGCCGCCCATCGTCCACCAGCAGGCTGTGGCTTGCTCGCAGGGTATAGAGAAACAAGGGCAGCCGCGCCAGCCGCAGGGCCTTGAGTCCGAGACAGCGCTTCTTCTCCTGCTGGCAAAAGAAGCACACGAACGTCTCCACTTGGTACTGGCGAGACCAGGCGCTGACGGTATGGTGGGCGCTGCGGGCCTCGTGCTGCAGCCACTGGCCCAGCAGGTCGTGGTAGCAGAGCACACAGGTGGCCACGAGGCCGGTGGAGTCGGCGGGCCTGGCACGGGGGGCGGGCGGGTAAACGGTGAGGAAGGGGAAGAAGGGCTCCTTCTCGCCCAGGCGGCTGGAGGGGTTCACGTTGAGCTGGAACTCCTTCCCAGGGCCCAGCTCGGCCCCACAGATGTAGCAGACAGATGCCGGGCTGCCCCGGGCCGGTGCAGGCGGCTCGCAGAGAGCGGGCTCCGAGGCGGAGAAGGCCTGGTGGTACCTGCCCAGGAAGCCTTGCACGGAGGTGATAAGCTCCTCGTTCTGGCAGGCCCGGTACAGGGCCCAGACGTCCTCCAGGACGCTGAAGCACTTGGGGCAGCTTCGGACCTCGCAACGCTTGTTGGGGCCCCGGGCGTTGGGGGGACAGGGCAGGAGGCTGAGGAAGGGGAAATGCATGGAGCCCCGGGCGCTGCCGTTGAGAATCCTGAAGGCCACGGCCCGGGCGTCCTGGGTACAGTCCTCCCCGCAGAGGTAGCAGGCCTCGGGCAGGGCCCCCGCAGGCGGGCCGTCTTCCCTTGGGAGCCTCCGGCCCTTGGAGGCCATGCCGGGGGCGTGGCTGTTCAGAGGCACGACGTACAGTCGCTGCAGGACGGGCACGTTGGCCAGCTCGAAGCTCTGCCACTGCTGCATGAGGGAGGAGAAGCAGCACGGGCACACCAGGGTGCTGCCTCCGTCGCTGATGGGCTGGGCCCCCGGAGGGGGGCTGTGCAGCCACAGGAAGGGGAAGAAGGGGGCCTGGGCCAGCTTCTCCTGCTTCTGCACGTGGATCTGGTGCTGCGAGGCCGGGGCCAGGGCCGACCCGCAGATGTAGCAGCAAAGGCCCTCCGGTGGCGCCGCCCGGCTCGCCAGCGAGCCCCAGGGGACGCAGCCGCCGCTCTCCTTGTCTCTGGGGCCCGAGAGAGGCTGCTCCTTGCGGTCCTCCTCCTCGCTGGTGATGTTGATGTCGCTGTCCTCCGACATGCAGTAGCTCCCGCGGGCGTCCGCAGCCGGCCTGCTCTCGGGGCCCTTGGGGGCCCTGCCGGGAGGGCCTCCCTTGGCGCCGTCGGCGGGGGCCCCCTGGCCGGGGGCGCCTCGCCACGGGTCCGTGATGCCCCTGAGGACGCTGGCGCGGGCCTCGGGGCCCCAGTGCCGCCCGGCCGCCTTCCGCCGCCGCCGGGGCCCGCTCCGCGGCTCCGCGTCCCCGCGCTGCTTCGAGGGGGGCGCCCCGTCCTCCCGCGCGCCGCCCGGCCCCGCGGGGGGTCCCGGGGGCGGCCCCGGCGCCGGCCTCCACTCCTGGCCGCGGCCCCCGCGAGCGCCGGGCCCCGGGGGACCCCCGGCCGCCGGCGCCCCGTCCCGGCGGGGGCTGGCGGCGTCGCGCGCGGCGGGCTCGCCCTCGGAGAGGGGGTCGGCGTCCGACAGCTCCGACAGCTCCGAGTCCCGCGCCTCGTCGGCCGCGCCGCCCAGCGCGTAGGCGACGTTCCACTCGCGGGGGCCCCCGGCCGCCCCGCGCCGCCCGCCCGCGCCCGCGCCCGCGCCCGCCTCGCACTGGTGCGGCCGCTTGAGCCAGTACATGCGCTTGTCCACCGGCGTGCGGGCGCGCTCGAACGCGGCCCACTGCTCGCCCAGGAAGCAGCGGCACACGGCGCACACCAGCACGCAGCCGTCGGCCGGGCACAGCTCGCGCGCGCCGGGCGCCGGCTCCTGCTGCTGCAGGAACGGGAAGAAGGGCTGCGCCGCGGCCCCCGCGCCCGCCGCCGGCTGCTTCACCTGCAGCTTCAGCTCCTTGCCGCGCCCGATGCCGCCGCCGCAGATGAAGCAGGAGAGCGGCGCGCCCCCGCCGGCCCCGCCGCCCCCGCCCCCGCCCCCGCCCCCGCCGGCCCCGCCGCCCGCCGCCGCCCGCTCGCCCACGGCTGCCATGAGCCGCTGCTTGCGGGAGAGCGGCGCCGGCCGCCCGCTCATGGCCGCGCCGCGTCCGCCCCCCGCGCCCCGCGCCCCGCGCCCCGCGCCGCCCTCAGCGCCCGCCGCCGCCGCCGCGCCCAACTTGGGGCATGAGCGCGCCGCGAAGTTTGGCGGCGGGCAGCGGGCGCGGGCGGGGGCGCACGGCCGCTCGCAGGGGCGCCCCCCCGGCCTGCCGAGCCCCCGGCGGCGCCGCGCCGAGCGCGCCCGGAACGCAGCGGCGGCGGCGGCGGCGGCGGCTGCGGCGGCGGCGGGCCCCGGGCGGCTGGAGCGGCGGCCGCATGTGCGAGCTCCGGCGCCTGCCAAAGCGTGGGGTCATTTAATTGGGGAGGAGGGGGCGGGGCGGCGGGCGGCGCGCGGAGGGGCGGGGGCGGGGGCGGGGGCGGGGGCGGGGAATCCCTCCCCCGCGCGCCCGCCCGCCGCGGCGCCCCGCCCCGCCCCGCCCCGCCCCGCCCCCGCGGCCCTCCCTCCCTCCCTCCCCTTCCCTCCCTCCCTCCCTCCCCCTCCCCCCCTCCCCCCGCCCGGGCTGCGCACAATGGCTCGCCGGCTCCTCTATCTATTCCGTGTCCCGCCCGGAGTCGCGCGCCCTGATTCACGGCCCCGATTAGGGGCTCCCTGCAGCGCGCCCGGCTCGGGCCGTCTCGAGGGTCCCCGAGGGAACCCGCGGAGCCCCATCGGCGGCCCCAGCTGCGCTCCAAGTAAAGGGCAAGCAGGACGCGGGGGCAGCTGCGGAGGACGCGGCCGGCGCCCGAGAGACAGAGAAAACCCAGGAACCCCGCCGATCCTGCCCCGGGCGCCCGGCCCCCTCCTCCTTGGGAAGGAGGGACCGACGGAGGGCCCTTTACGGCCCTGCCCTGCGCAGCCCTGGGCTGGGGCACCTTTTAGGGCCCAGTGTGCTAATTTTGGAGACAGAGGGAAGAGGAGCTGTCTCCTGGATCAAGTCGGTGAAGGCACCATCAGGGGGACGCGAGTCCTCGACCTGCCATGCCTTTTCCTACCTCTGGCCCGGGTGGCCCACGCGGTGTCTGTCCCCCACCCCCACCCCACCCTCACCAGCAGTAAAAGAACGATCTGGTGTGTCCTGGGCCTGTGTGTTCCAGAGCAAGTGACTCAACAACTCTGGGCCCTTTCTTCCTCTTAATAAATAGGAGCCCTGGCAAGGGATGAACTGTGCCAGGTGCTATTCTAAGCACTTTATATACGTCAGCTCAGTCCCTGCTCCCAAGAACTCTGGGTTAAGTGCTGCGATCAGCCCATTTTACAGATGAGAAAGAAGAGCCACTGGGGGAGGGGGGTCAAGTTACTCTTCAGGCTGGCCTGCAGGGATTCAGCCCCAGGCAGCGGATTCCAAAAGCCCCTCCTCCCAAGCCCCGCCGCCCCCCCCCGCCCAGGCAAACCTCTGGTCCGTGTCACCCATCTGCTGATGGACACTGTCCAGAGCTGGGGACATGGCCAGGACCCCTCTGTCCTGCCCACTGCTCTGGCTCAGGCTGGGAAGCCTTGTGCAAATTCAGGCATCTCCGGATAACCATTCCCCATCCATGAAACCACACCTCTTCCAACTTCAAAAGTCTGCAAGTCTCTGACTTCTGAGTAGTTGACAGCTAGCTGTCCCAGCCTGCCAGCTGGAACCCAGAGTGAGCCTGGGGACAAAGGTGCCAGGTGGGCCCCTCTGCCCTCTAGTGCACTCATATGTAAATAAAACTAGGCTTCCCCCAGGCAGGGAGGAGGGCCGTGCATTATAAATGGAACAAGAGAAAAAGGCCACCTCTTGGGAATCCCTGGTGTATATTCTGGGGCTCACATCTAGGAGTTAAAAAATCATCATCATGATCACCAGAAATTCAGTACCAAAGGGGTGAGGTCTGTTCGTGGTGCCTTAGCACAACCCTCAAGCCTCACAGAGACCAAGAGGTAAAGCAAGGCTGGCTTAGGAAACACAGGTCCTTTTGTGGGGGCTATAGGTGGACCCCTTGAGACCTGGCACATGCCTCCTCCCACCTCGCAGGCCTCTGCAGGCTCTCCTGGCACGCTGACTCCTGTCCACCTTTATGGTCTCGGCTGCAGCACTCTCTCCCAAAGGCTTTCCTGCCTTCTCCACCTCAGGCAGGTCCCCTTTGCCATTCTCTGCCTCAGCCTGGAGGATTAGGAATTTGCTGCTGATTTTATTTATTTTTCTGTCAGCTGCTCCCTGTCTGGCTGACCGGAAGCCTGGGGACTCCCGCCTCCGGCAGGAACCAGGTCTGTCTGGCTCACTGTGTTATCCAGGGCCTATCTCAGGGCCTGGGTCCCATGCCCTTGGGGCCCAATCTTGCCCTGTCCCTCTCTATCTGTGTGAGTCTCTGGTAAACCTGTTAGTTCCGCAAGCCTCAGTCGCCTGGTCTGTGCAATGGGTGGTGATCCTCGCCAGATTTTTCTGTGCCCGTTACATGAGGCCCTGGGTCCAGAGGCCTGGGACATCGTAGGTGATGTAGGTGATACCTTCATATTATCTCCCCCCAACCCCTACCTCTTTCTGGCTCTACCCAGTGGTTGAAAGATTCTGCTACGTCCCGTTGGTACTTCATTGTAGGGGAGAAGGCCACAGGGGTCAACAGGACAAAGTGAGGGAGGTGGAGTTTTCTTGATTAACCTGGTCTTTAAGCAGAACTTCCTGAGTATGTGCCATGTGTGTGAAAGTGTGTGTATGTGTGTGGTGGGTATGTGCACGTGTAGGTGTGTGCATATATTTATGTTTGTGTGTGCATGTGCTGATGTGTGCACATGTTGGTGTGTGCACGTGTGCATGCGCACAGGTGCATATGTACACGTGTTCAAGAGTTTGCATCTGCGTGTGTATGTGTGTGTATATGGAGTGGGCCCAGGGTGGGAAGAGAGAGGCATCCAGCTGGATGTTTTTGTTTCCCTCCATGACCGGTGACTCAGGAAAGTCCCCTGGCACACATCTCAGGAACCAGGAAGCAAGGGATCACAGATCAGAGCAGGAAAAAGGCAGGTGAAGCTGGTTGGTCCTCTGTGGGTGGGTGGTGCAGGGGCGGGGCCGCTGGCACCTCAGGACATTTACTAGTTGTGCGGCCTCCGCATGCTCCTTTACCGCTCTAGGCCTCAGTTTTCCCATCTGCAAAACAGGGGTGATGAAATGACTCATCCCGTCGGGCTGGGAGGACCATGAGCTGAGGCAGTCCACAGGAGGTCAATGGACCCAGAAATAACAGCAGTGCTTATGCATGCTGGTTGAATGTGAATTTTACACGGGAACTGTGCCTTATAGAGGGAAACCCACCAAATTTTTGCAACAAGCCTGTGAGGGAGGTTCTCTTACAGCCCCAGTGTACAGGTGAGGAGTCAGAGGCACAGGGCCGGGACTTAAGGCCCTAGGTAGTGCAGCAAGGCAGGTCTGAGCTGGAATCCAGGCAGTGTGTCTCCCTGACTCCCTGCTTGGCCCCGGGTCCTGAGACACCCATGCATTAGGGCAAGGATGGCCCCAGCGCCTTAGCCTCCCGTTCCTCACCTGTGTCCCCAGCCTCACACCTGAAGAAACCGAGCCCCTGACAGGTTCTCGGGTAGGCGCAGAGTGGGTGGCACATGCGCCAGAAGATGAGGCACGTTTGTATTGACTTCCCTTGGGACCTGTGCCTCCCAGCCCAGCAGAGCCATCTCCCTGCTTCCGCTCTGAGCGCAGCTGGAGACGGGGTGCCCCTGGCCTCCCCCCCAGGACCGCCGCCTGCTCTCCCTATCATCCTCCCTCGGCTCGGGTGTGGGGGGCTCGCAAGCAGCGACAGGTGCTCAGAGCAGACCTGGTGCTACAGCCGGCCAGCCAGAAAGCCCCACCTCGGTTCTGTAGGAGACCAGAAGGCCGTCAGCATGGAACATCTGGACACATCTCAGATTCGCGGCTTCCTGTGGGGTTGTCTTGGCCCAGAAACCGCAGGAATCTGCCCTTGCCCGGCCGGGGAGGCGGGTTTCCAGGCTCTGAGCACTTATCACACGTTGTTCTGCGCATCTGCCTCTGGGCCTGCCTCTCCCCGCAGCGCAGAGCCTGACTGGCTTCCCTTTGTGCTGTCCTACCGTGTCACAAGGCCACAGCCACGGTTGGGGCTCAATCTGTGCTACATTGTGGGATGCCAAGACTTCACCCGGACTTCCAAGTTCCAGATTTGCCCAGCCACTCCGGCCGGCTTCCAGGATCCCAGTCTCTCTGAGGGCCAGTGATGGGGGCCAAGTCCATCCCAATGCCCCCCCGCCAACCTCCTCCCTTCTCACAGGGCCTCTGCTCTGTTCCTCCTCTCTCTAAACTGCACATGTGCCTCGAGCTCCCCTTCTAGGACCGTTTACCTCTGCAGGCTGGTCTGTCCTTTCTCTTGCAGAGGTTGTGTGCGCTATGTGTTTGGCTTCTGGCTCACTGGGGACCAGAAAAACAAAATTTATCATCTGACTGCCCTATTTTTTTTTTCCTTTCTTTCTTTCCTTTTTTTTTTTTCTTCCCTAAGAACAAAGCAAGCACTTCTCTACCATCCTCAGAAAGAGCTTTAAACATGGCAGGCCACCGGCAAAAATATGTCCTCTTTCTCAGAGGGAAGGAATGCAACCGTTAACAATAAAAAAAAAAAAAAAATCCCTGGGATTTATGGGGGCCTCCAGCTTATGAGCTGTTTCACACCCGTTAGCTCACATGACACAGCAATCCAGGGGGGGTCAAAGCAGGAGTCATCAGCTCCATTTGAGAGATAGAGAAACCAAGGCCCAAAGGCACAGCTTCTGAGAGTAGGAAAAGCTCCCAGCTGCCGTGGCTGGTGAAATTTCCTCACATTTTCTGTGTGTAAACCGGGCTAATCTGTTCAGTGCAAACATGAAAAATGCACAGCGTGTTTGGTGACCCTGTCTCAGCATCCCTTCTCTTTCTAATGCAGCAGCTTCAGAGAGTGGAGGTGAGAGGTAGGCGCACTTTCCATCTTGGGGGCCCAAGACCCCTATGCAGAAGCATTCTGAAAGCTGAAAAGTGCTCCATTAAGAACAAAACCAAATACTGCTTGCACACACATTTAAGGATTAGAGTGTGGGGTGCAGGTCCTCAGAGCAGAATCAGGTGCCCCTAAAACCTTGCCTGGTTCCCGTTAACCTGGAAAAAGAATCTTGGAGCAAACAGCTCAGTCTCCCTCCGGGTGACACCATTCCCCCGGACCTCCCCCGCCTTGAAACCCGAGGCTACTGCCCAGCAACTCCAGGCCCTCGTAAAACCCCTTTGATGAATGATCACCAGGGTGGACCTGCCACTGGGGATGAAGGGACAAACACTCCACATAAATCTTGAGTGAACTCAAAAGCTCCCTGGCTGCTGGTTTCTCAACAGACCCTGATCTGCGGCACAAAATCACAGCAATCGTTTGCATGGTTGGCTGCCAGGCTTCCAAGCCAGGGAGGGTTCCTGAGAAGGCAGGGCGTGGCGGGGAGGCAGGGGGGGGTCCGGGATCTAAAGTAGATGGCACCTTAAGGGTGCCTGGCATGTAGTAGGCGCTCACTATACGAACCAGCCCGTGGCCTCCAGCGTGCAATGGTAGTCAGCTAATTTGCTGGATGCTGACGCAATGCCAGGTGCTATGTTCGGAGCTGACGGCACGATCTAGTTTAGATTTCGTGACAGTCTAGAAAACAGGCACTATTGTTACCCGATTTTACCTGATTTTACCAACGTGGACACAAAAGCCCCGCACGGGTGGGGTACACAAGTCCCCAAGGTCACAGGGCTGGAAAGTGGCAGAGCTGGATTCAAACCCAGGAGGTCTGTCCTGACAGCCCTGCTCTAATCCAGCCTGCTGTGTGCTCAGCCCCTGGCCTGCCAGCCAGCCTCCCCGAGCCTCTACAATAAAGGCACTCTTGTCCCTCGCGGGGTCCTGCCAGGGAGGCTAATGGCCAGGGCTTGCTGGACGCCTTCGAGTCCTGCCTATGGCTCCGCCAGTGGCCCTGCCCTAGCCCCAGCTCCCTCACTCTCGGGCCCTAGAACACTCGGGGGGCTGTGGCAGGTCCTTGCACTGACTCGGGGGGGGGGGGCGGGGGCTGGCAGCCGGCAGCAACAGATTCACAGATTCTTTCCAGCTGTTCATCTGAGTCACTGAAGGATATTCCAAGCCCGCCTGCCAGCCCGCCTGCCCTGGTCTTTCACTTCTGTGGCTGGTTGGTGCTGGACTCACCATGGGGACAAAAAAATAAGGGACTGAAGAAGCGTGTGTCTAAGTACGAGACTGCGGTGTTGTTTTTAAAAACCTCTCACTGAAGGGTGACCTCCATGCTGAAAAGTGTGCATCCCTGTACGGGGACAGCTTGTGGGAATTTCACAAAATGAGTACATCTGTGTTACTGGCACCTGGAAATAAGTATGGACAGCCTCCCAGAAGCCCCTCCTTGGGTCCCTTCTGGGCACTGCCCGCCACCCACCCCTCCCGCCCCCAAGAATAACACTTTACAGCCAAAGCTCCAGGCATCTTGGCTTCTCTTTTTTTTTTTTTCTTTTTTAAGATTTTATTTATTTATTTATTCATGAGAGACACAGAGAGAGAGACAGAGACATAGGGAGAGGGAGAAGCAGGCTCCGGGCTGGGAGCCCAATGCGGGATCTGATCCCAGGACCTCAGGTTCATGACCTGAGCCAAAGGCAGATGCTCAACCACTGAGCCACCCAGGCACCCCAGCATCCTGGCTTCTAACACCAAACTGGTGTTTTATTTTGCAGCAGCTTTATCAAGATAGAATTCACAGGCACACAATCTCCCAGTTCCGTGGTGGCCATTCAGTGGCTTCCAGGTGTACATTTGCAGGTGTACATCACCACCTCCAAAAGAAATTCCGCACCCACTATCAATCACCTCCCACACCCCCAGCCCCTGACAACCCCTTGTCTGCTGGGTCTCTGTGGATTTGCCTGTTCAGAACATTTCATGTAAGTGGAATTATTGACTACGGGGTCCTTTGTGTGCAGCTTCTTTCACTTAGCCCCGCATTTTCAGGGTTCACCCAAGTGGTGGTGTGTGTCAGTACAGACTGCCTTTGTACTTTATATAAGTAGAAGTATGTCGTATGTCTTCTATGAGTCTGGCTTTGGGCTCTATATTATGTCTGTGAAATTCTTCCCTATTTTTCCCTGTAGGAATACTCCATTCTTTTTTTTTGTTTGTTTGTTATATAGTATTCCATTGGTGACTATGCCATAACTTACTCCTCCAGTCCACTATTTTTTTTAAAGATTGTATTTATTTATTTGAGAGAGAGAGAGCATGAGCGAATGCAAGCAGGAGGAGAGACAGAGGGAGAGGGAGAAGCAGATTCCCCGCAGAGCAGGGAGCCCGATGCATGACAATCCCAGGACCCTGGGATCACAACTGGAGCTGAAGGCAGACATTTCACCAAGAGAGCCACCCAGGTGCCCCTCATCCACCCACTATTGATGGATGAGCTTTGGATAGGTCCTATTTCAGGCTGACACAAATGGTGTCCCTCTAGACATTCTGGTCTGTGTCTTTTGTTAAAAACACACAATGTGTTTCTGTTAGGGAGATACAAGGAGCGGAATTGCTCAGCCCCGGGTAGGCATATGTTCATGTCAGTACATGGTGAGATGTTGGAAACCCTGTTCGTGGTGGCTTTTGGAATACCTTGGACTCCCTGGCCTCCACCCCCTGCTCCCAGCCACCCACCCGCCAGCCCGACCCTGTATGCCGTCTCCCTGCAGGGCCCCCTCCCTGCCCAGCAGCCCCCATGGAGCCCACACGGGCCGCAAAGGAAAAGGCCTCGGTGGCGGGTGTTTTCCTTGGGCTGTGTGAGTGCACGTGGTTTCTCTGCCCTGGCTCTGAAACTGTATTCCTTTCACAGGCCAGAAATACTTAGGCATGGCTTGCTCTAAAAGGGGAAACAGATTTTAAAATTCCAATCTGCCCAGGTCTTAGAATGATTTAGAACATTCCAGCTGTCGAGAGGACGGCGCTCACCAGGAACAGTGACTTACAGTCCCAACTTCCCACTTTGAGTCCTGACTTCACTTGCTCCTGGAGTCAAAGCATATTTTGGAGGGAAGGGCTGGGCCAGACCTTGTGCAGGGTCGCAGCATCCGGGCGGTGGGATGGTACACGCAAGACGCACGTGCTTAGAGTGAGGAGATCTCTGATCCTCAACTACCCACCTCTGTTCTAAATCTGTGTCTGTCATCCCCTTAAATCCTTTCAGTGAGGTAGGGACGCATGCGTCGTTTCCACTTCATAGGAGAGGAGAAAGAGGCACAGAGAGACTAAGCTACTTGCCAAAAGTCACACAGCTTCCCAGTGACAGCACTGAAATTCAGACCCAGGATAGCTGGCTCCAGAGCCCACAGTCTCAAGCGTCGCACTGCATTGTCACTGGATTTCACCATCTGGATGGACATCCCAGCCCTGCCATTTATGCTCTGCATGGCCCTGGGCAAGTGGCTGAACGCCTGAGCCACATTTCCTGAGCACACCTGAGCACACCTGCGTGTGGGGAACAGCCATGCCCACCTCCCCACATTGCCGTGGGGCGATGGAAGCCCCACCAACTACACAGGTGCCCCCGCCCTCCGCAGGGACCCCACCAGCACCTGTTCCTCCCCCACCCACTCCCTGAAATGACTCCTGCCTGGAAGAAGTGTATGCCTTCTAAAGTCTGTTTTTGGAAAGTTGAGATTTTGGACCTTCTCCAGCTCATCCCCTTTACTTAACAGGTGGAGGGGCCAAGGGCCGGGGCAGCCCTGGCTCTTCCCAGGTCCCAGGCATGCAGAGTTGAGAGGGGAACTCTCAGCCGATTGCTCTTCCACTCCTTCAGGAGATGGGGGTTTCTGGTTTTGAGGCCAAGGTGCCCTCATCTAGTTGTTCAAATACTTCTTCCTGCCTCCATGTCTTCCTCAAGACCCCAAGGCTTGGCTCCTGGGATGACCAGCTCTGGCCTTAAGAGGGAAGCAGAGCAGGTCTGACGCTCTGGGTGATCTCCTGGGGCTCCAGGCAGGCCCCCTGAGTGATGTGGGGCGGGCAGGGGATAGGGGGCAGGCAGGAGGCCGGGAGTCAGGCTGGGGTGTCCCGTTGCAACCTGGCTGGGACGCACCTTCCAGAAAGACTATCTCCCAGGGGGGCTACCCGTGACCCTGCCTGGCCATTAATATTTATCAGCCCTGAAAGCTGATCCCCTGGAGAAGAGGAAAGCAGCCATGAACAGGTGCCGTGGTGGCTGGCACCCCAGCCCAGGCTGTGGGCAGCTGAGAGGGCTTCACGGAGGATGAGGGGGTAGATGAAGCCGGCTGAGCAGGAGGCCTCTTCTGGGGGAAAGATCTGGAAGGAGGGCAAGCACATGACCAAGGAAGTGGACATGTCATTATGAGAAGCTGGAGCTTTCCTCCTGCTGAGGGTGTGAGGCCAGAGGGGGAGGAGGAGGCTAAGGACCCCTGGCTTGGGGCGCAAGCCCGGGTTGGGGGTGGGTTTCGCGGGGCAGCTCCGGGGTCGCCTCCCACCTGCTCTCCACGCAGGAGCCCACGGGGTCTTTTCAAAAGTGCAAATCTGATTGTGATCTCCCTCCTCTTTAAAATCCTCCTCAGGTTACACAGCTCTCGGGTGAAAGATCAAAACCCCTGCTGGCGGGGCTCTGCCCATGTCTTCGGGAGACCTCAGGACTCCACTTGGCCCCTGGTGCTCTCCGGGTGCTTTGGCTTTTCTAAGAGGCTCTGTGTACTTTGCTTCACAGGGCCTTTGCACGTGCTTCTCGGTGGCTTGGAACTTGCTGTGCCTATTAATTCCTGCCTGTGCTGGACATAAGCCATTCCTTATCCTTCCACTGCTCAGCAGGCGGGCCCTGCAAACTCCATGTTCCAGCCTCTCTTGCCTTGTGCCTACCCCTTAGGTTCAGCCAATAGAAGCACTGGAGGGAGACAAGAAGGCGGGCTGAGCGAGAAGCCAGAAGCCGGGGTATTTTTTTCCTTTCTCATCTTCTCTCCTCTCTCCCCTCTCCGTCTCTCATCTCTGCTCCAGGCAGCATCTCCAGAAATGGCCCTATTTCCTCTGTGACCTCAGCAACAGCTCTAGGAACACTTGTCTTTGTCGCTCCAGCCCAGGGAGTGACAGCAGCTTTCCGCAGCTCCTAAGCTCCTGCTGCTCTTGGAACCAGGTCCCTTTACTTAATTCCATGTCTCGTGCCACCTGATGCAGATGCACTTTCCCTCGTGGGATGTGGCTCATCTCTGGGCTCCTGAGGGAGGGTCCAGACCTCACTGGAGCCTTTGCTGGTCCCCAGGCCTGGCTCAGGAGCCTCTGGGATATGCTGGGTGATTTCTTTTCCTTCTGGGCACTTACTGATGTTTGCAATTATGGATTCATGAGTGTGGTTATTCGATTAACATCTGTCTCCCCCCAAATTTGCAAGTTCCATGAAGGTAAGGGCCAGACATCTGTTTTTGTTCAACACTGTATCTCCAGCACCAGAATATAGTTTAATGCCTGGCACTTAGGGGGTACTCGATAAGCATCCGCTGAAGAATGAATGAACAAATGAATGAATGGGGAGAGGTGTGAGCAACTGATTCAGTCATAATTACCTATTCAATGTGGATCATTTTTTCCTCCCCTTTCTCAGAAGGTTCTAGTTAGATTGTTTGGAGAAATTCATCATTTATTTGTTCAACTGTAATTTATTGAGCACCTATTGGGTGCCAACGTGAATGAATGGATGAGTGCATGAGTGGGTGGATAGACGATGGATGGAAGGAAGGAAAGAAAGAAGAGGGACAATGGATAGGTGGCTGGCTAATGGATGGATGCATGCATGGAAAGAGGAAGAATGGATGGGTGGCTGGATGGATAGAAGGATGCATGGAAGGAAGGAAAGAGGAGGGCTGATCGATGGGTGAGAGATTGGCTGGCTGACGGATGGATGGAAGGAAAGAGGAAAAATGGAGAGACGGATGGATGGAAGGACAGAGGAGAGATGATGGATAGATGAGTTAATGGTGGGAAGAAGGAAGAATTTACTCCTAGAAAAAAAGGAAAGCAAAGAGGGAAGATGGGCAGGCTGAGTTAGATAAAAGACACAACTTCTCTTTTGAGGAGAAGCACAGGGAGGGGGAACGGGAGTGCTCATGTGGGAACTGTGTTCTGTGTCCCTGAAGCACGCAAGAAGGTCAGGCTCTGAGAAGGGAGCGGACAGGGAAGGTAGTTACTGAACTGAGCTGCGATTCCCTCGTGTTAGCCAAAATTAATGACTTTGGTTTGGAGAGCCCACCCCCGGCCATAGCTTGTGCCCAGTGGTCCTGGGCTGCTTCAGAGACTCAGTGCTCCGACTCAGCAGTGCTGACATGCCTCTGGCAGCGGGGTGCAGGGGCAGAAATGGAGGCAAGAACGGAGACCCAGGAGCCCCCGAGCCCACGCTATTGTCTACATAATAGTTGTTGGGCAGCGTTTCCCTTGACCCCAGTCTCTGGGGCCCAGGGCAGACAGCCTCAAACTCAATGAGCCCCAGAATCACCACGAGCCTGCTTGGCAAGCTGGTGCCTGGTCAGGAGCTGGAGCGGGACCTGGAGATGTGCCCTGTTTCAATGAGTATCCAGGGACCCTGATGCAGGGGGGCATCAGGAAAAACCCTGATCTCGGTGGTGTCTCGAATCGTATCAGGAAAGAGCAGGGAGGCAATATGCACTTGAACTCCGCAGCCAAGAGTCTGGGTTCAGTCCTGCCCCCCCCCGGGTCTCCACATTTCCACCCGTGAACAGGATGCAATGCCCTCTCAGTGTTGACAGGAGTAGGAAATACAAGATACAGCCAGTGAACAGCTCCCGACTCATCCGCTCAGTGCAAATCGGGTACACCTCTGTGACACCAGAGGAGTTCCAGAATTCGGAACTCTGCGACTTTGAGAAATACAAAGTGCCACCTATGCCCAGTGTTACCCTACCCCTCTCCGTGGGGTCTGACACAGCACCTTTAACTGAACGTGTTGGTATTTCTACAGAAAAACATACACATCTTCATGTTGAGTTGGGAGTAGAGGCTATGAATAGCCTCGTGTCAGTTCAGGGCACATTTCTGTGACCAAATGAATTCCACACAAACTTAGATTTTTGAGCTTTTGTGATTTTGGAAATTCAGATAAGGGACTGAGCTCTGTATAACAATGTGGGCAACTAAAATGATGCTACGCAAAAGATCACACCAGTGTTGACTTAGGAGATCATTCCTATATGGTGAAAGCAAAAGGCCAGAGAACATCAGATAAGGGTCCATGGACAAATGACCAGAACGCTGACAGTGAGTCTACCTGTCAGGTGAGCTACAGGTGGTGGCTTCCTCTTTTTTGTTCTGGTATTTCCAAAGGTTCCTTCCGTGAACCATGCATATATGTTGCTTTGTGATTTTTTTTTTAATCAAGAGGAGCTTCAAACCTTTATATGTCCAAAGACTTGGTGAGAGGACCTCTCCGAGTGGCAGTGGTGGGGGGCAGACCTGTGCATGGCCCCATTTGGGGTCTTCTCTGAGGGCTGAACAAAGCCCCCTTGCCTTTGTCCACTCAGGATCTTGCCTTCCCCCCAGCCTCTAATGAGGAACAGGCTCTAATGAAAGGCCTGCCTTCCTAGCAGCCTCAGCTGGTCCCCCTCTCTGTGATAGTCCCAGGCCTGGAGTCCCCACAGTGGAAGCACAGGTCACTTGGACCCCTGGGGTGGCGGGGGTGGGGGAGGGTAGACACAGGCGGGCAGGAGGGAGGGAGTGGGCAGCAGAGGGGCCCTGGGTGGGAGCTGCTGATTTGCAGCCACCTCTTCAACAGGTGGCCTGCCATCTGCTCTGACTCCCCGCCCAAGCCACGTGTCCAGCCCTCTTGAGTTTAACTTTGGCTGTGCACGCGGCCTGAGTTCATACAGCCAGAAAAAGAACTCGCTGAGAGCGGGCCTGGCTGAGGCCAGATTGCGGGTCGCTTGTCCCCTAGGAGTGAGGCTAAAAATGACCAGGGACCTTGGAAAGTCCCCGTGCTCGGGCCCTGACCTGCAGTTCTCTCCACTGGGTTCCTGGAGTTTGGCCTAAGAGCTTTTGAGAGCTGGGTGCGCCCATCCTTTACCTGACAGATATCGAAATGCAGGCCCAGAGAGGTGAAGGGGCTTGCCTGGGGTCACACAGCTTAACATCCATCGATCCACTCATCGATTCCCTAACTGTTTCTCAACCGGGCTCCCTGCCAGCTGCAGACATAAGGCCTTAGAGAACCTATAAATCCAGTGAGGAGATGCCACATGGACACCAAAATGTAATAGTGCACGAGCTGCCTGGGCCTGCTGCTGCCCGCCTGCGAGAAGGACACTACCTGAGCCTCCATGTCCTCCTCCGTAAAAGCACAGGCCTCGCAGAGCTGTGGTGTAAAAGGTCACCATGCCACGTGCTACGGGCTGATCCTCTTCTTCAACTTCAGCATCACATACTTTTATTTTATTCTTGGAACAACCTTGTGCCATCAGGATCGCCAGCCCTCTGCAGATGAGGGAAGGAAAACGTCAAGTGTCCCGCCAGCATGCACGGGGCAAGCCCAGACTGGGACCCAAGTCACTGGGACCCCAGCTGCCCCCACCACGGCCCCCCTCTTCCCTCCTCTCTGAATCTGCTTCCACCCTGGAAGGGAACATGTTAGAACCTGTTCCCAGGCTCAGCTGTCACCCTCCCAGCTGCCGGGACCCTGGTGTGTGGCATTTGGTGCCAGCCGGCCAGCCGAGGCCAGGGAGCCACATACAGCTTCTGACCCTTTGGAGGCGGGGGGTGGGTGGAGGGCTGGGCAGGAGCCACAGTTAGAGTGTGTTTTACCCTGTGCTACTTCTGCCCCCTACCAAGCCCCTCCCTCCAGGCAGCCAGCCCTGCCTGACCCCTTCCTTCCTGCTGGGGCCATGTACCACCCTCCCCATACTAGCCTGTGGAAAGGCCTTCCTGTGGGGTACTGGGATGGGAACGGCTGGGAATTCCCTGGATGGAACATCAGGACCCCGGGCTGCACAGTGGCTCATCGGTACATGTTGGTTCTCACAAGTATCCTTTGGAAGAACGCGCTGTGAAGAAGCCCTGAAAGCCTCGGGCACGTGTGTGTCCTCTCCTCCTAGGGCAGCCGCGCCAGGCTGGGTGGTCGCTGCGGAGCCGCTGGCTGACATTCACTGCAGGCATCTGCGCAGCTGTGGGCCCCATCTGTGGTCTCAGCCTTCCTGGGAGATGGTGACCTCAGAGGCAAGTGGTACCTGGCACTGGGGAGCGGGGCCGAGAGCTGGGACTGGTCGGCTCCAAAGCCATGCTGGCCCCCCAGGCTCTGTCTTGTTGAACAGAGAGGTCTTCTGGAAGGACTGGTGGCTCTCGAGTCCGGCTTGGCCGGCCTCGCCCAGGGGCCCCTGATCTCTGGGGTCTGGCCTGTAGCCTCAACCCTCAAAGCCATTGGGGGCTCCCCAGCAGCTCATCCAAACGGGGGGCCAGAAAGTACAGACAACAATGGGGGAGGATAGTGACCTGGCAGGGTCCCCGGAAGGAGCAAAGGGAATCCAGAGGCAGCATTGGGGAAGGGGGGCACTGCTAGACACCCCTCCCATAGGGACATGCAGAGTGGAGGCCCCTGAGAGGGAGGCAGGGCCTTCCCCCCAGCGCTCAGGGCCTGGGAGACCCAGGGAGAGGGAGTTCATCCTAAAGATGCAAAGGAAGAAAGCCAGCCAGCTGCCGGGGGCGGGGAGCGGGAGGCCCGGTCCCAGGAAAGGCCTGCCTGCCAGGCCCTGGCCTCCTGGGCTGACTGCCTCTTCCCACCGGCCCAGAGGCGCCAGCGCCGGCCTGGGAAGGAGCCGCGCCAGGTCAGGGCAGGCCTGTCCCCTCCTCGGGTCCCCGCCCTGAGAAGGCTTTTCTTCCCACCAGAGCCAGAGGCAGACAGAGACACCAGAGATACAGAGAGACAAAGACAGAGATACAGAGAGACAGGGACACCAGAGAGAGACAGAGGCAGAGAAAGAGAACAGAAGTAGAGATAAGAGACAGTCGGAGATACAAAGACAGAGACAGACACAGAGGCAGAGATGGGCAGAAATACAGAGACAGAGACACCCAAAGAGAGATATAGGTACATACGCAGAGACATACAGTACGCAGAGAGACCCACACAGACACAGAGGACCTCACGCCGGGTGAAACCAGAGACAGAGTCAGAGAGAGAGACAGAGAGTTAGAGAGACATGCACTGACTCCTGCACAGTGGCCCAACGTCACCCCCCCAGAGACAGTCCCCAAGGCTCCCGTCAGCCAGCTGCCCTCATCACTCCGAATCGGCTACCTCTGGGGGGAGCAGCTGGAGCAGCCGCTGGGGCCATCTTGAAGGTGCCTGATGCCTCACATCCCAGCATCAGTGTTTTGTGTCTTGACCCAGACTTGCTCGGGACTGATGCTCTGTGCAGCACAGGAGCCCGTGTGGTAGACACTCTCTCGGGCCGGTTACCCGTGGCCTGTGTCGTAATCCTGGGCCTGCCATCCGCCCGCCAAGAGGCCCGGGTCAAGGGGTGGTGCCTCCCTGAGTCTGTTTCCTCATCTTTCAGGTAGAGAGGGGGTGGCTGCGGACCTGCCAGAGGGAAGCAATGAACCTCAGCAGGTGCCAGCAGGCTGACCGCCCGAGGCACTGACGCGTCTACACCACCAGGGTGAAGGATGCTGGGGATCAGAACCCCAGGGTCCAGATGGAGGCCTGGCTTCCAGGCCTGCACAGTGTGGTAATTAGCTGTGTGGCCTTGGGCTTGGGCTCTCCATGGAGTCCTCCCGACCTGGGCTCGACTCTCCATCCGGGGTCCATCCAGGGGGAATCCACAGACCTTGCTCAGCCTGGCAACCATGGTTCCCAGCAGGCCTGCTACAAGCTGGGCATCAGCAGGCTCACACAGGCTGCAGACTCAGGGACTGAGCAGAAAAAATGAGCCCAGCCTGCATGATCGGGGAATGGGGGCCAGAGTGGGGGGCCAGGAGGACGCGGGTATACGAGGCTGGGACGCACAGCTTCTTTTCTTTTTTTTTTCTTTTTTTTTCTTCCTTCCTTTTTTTTTTTTTTTTTTTTTGCACAGCTTCTTTTCTTAAGTCGACTTCATGGAGGCACGGTTTCTACAATAAATTGATTTAAATAAGTTTGACCCACGCATACATATGTGGCCACCACCTCCCTCAAAATAATCAACATTTCCATCACCCCTCAAATCATCCCTTGTGCCCCTCACCCGCCAGCCGCCGACCCCAGCCCCTAAAAAGCATGGCTCTGTTTTCTGTCACTGCAGGTTTGGCTTTTCTAGAATTTCATATAAATGGAGTCACACCCCAGGCACTCTCGTGTCTGGGTCCTCTGCATCAGGTTTTTGAGGTTCTTCCAAGTTACTGTGTGAATCGATCATTCCTCCCTCCCCACTGATGAGCAATATTCCATTATATGACGACCATAGGATGTTTATCCATCCCCCGTGGATGGATATTTGGGCTGTTTCCAGTGTGGGGTTATTATGAATAAAGCCACCATGGACATTCACGTACAGTTCTTGGTGTCGACATCTGTTCTCATTCTCCTGGGTAAATGCCTCAGAGTGGAATTTCTGGGTCATAGGCAGGTGTTGACCTTGAACCAGTAGCCGGTTTGGCTCTGGTTTCCTTGTCTTTAAAATGGGGATACAAAAGTGGAAATAACTCAGATGTCCAACAGCAGATGAAAGGATGAGCAAAATGCAGTCTATCCACATGATGGAGCATTATCCACCTGTAAAAAGGAGTGAAGTCTTTTATTTTGAGAGAGAGAGAGAGATTGAGAAACCACAAGCAGTGGGGGAGGGCGGGAGGGGCAGAGGGAGCGGGAGAGAGAGAATCCTCAAGCAGACTGAGCGTGGAACCCACGAAGGCTGATTCTCACCACCTGAAATCGTGGCCTGAGCCAAGATCAACAGATCAACAGAGCCACCTGGGCACCCCAAAAAGGAGTGAAGTCATAGCACACACTACAGCGTGGGTGAACCATGAACACACCAGGTGAAATGATGGGAGTCAGATACACGGGGCGCATAGTGAGGATTGCCATTGCCACGAAATGCCCAGAACAGGTAAATCCTTAGAGATGGAGGGCAGATTAGTGGTGGCCAGGAGCAGGGGAGGGCTTGGGGAGTGAGCACTCATGGGCACAGGGGCCCCTTTCCCGGGGATGAAATGTTCCAGAATCAGGTAGAGGTGATGGGTGCACAGCCTCGTGAATGTACTACATGCCATAGAATCGTGCACGTTCACATGGTTAAAATGTGCATCTTCTGTGATGTGAATTTTGCCCCAACTCTACAAAGAGGGGATGATCTGGAGGGAATCTTGCCTTCGTAGCGCTGCTGGGGAAGGCCAACCAGACAGTACGCAAAAGCACCTGGCTCAGCGCTGGGCGCACGGTCCTCAAAATGAAGGTTCGAGATGTTCAGGGGTTTTGTCTGCTTGTTCCGGGCGAGGCTGTCTCCCCCGTGCCTGGAACACCCCCGACACACAGTAGGTGGGCAAGCACCATCTGTGAAGTCCTGAGTAGTGAGCTCTGTGGGATCTCCCCAGGCCCCGGGCCGAACCCTGCCAGGAAAACGTGGTGACGAGCTTGTTTGCCCTGCTATTCTGACCTTCACATTCATTATCTTCAAGAAATCTTCAAAACAATCCCATCAGATGGGAATCTTTTAACATTTATTATTATTAATCTCCCCGTGTTTACTGAGAAGGAAACCGAGAGAGGTGGAGGATCCCGCCCAAGGTCAGCAAGCAGCCCAGGCTGGCCGACTTGGAGGCTGCGGGGCAGGGTGAGCGCCACCAGGTCGGCCAGCACCCCCCTGCAGCCCCCACGCCCCTAGGACACGCGTGGCGGGGCTCCACGCAAGGGCAGGGGTGCCCTGGGCCATCCTGGGAGGGGGGTTCCGCTCTGGAACTTAATGGACCTGAGGGGAGGGGACACCAGGCTCTGTCCCCGGGAGCTTGCCCTGAGAGCCTGGGCTCCGGGGGCGGCAGGATGTGGCCCGAGTGGGGCCCCCTGGCTGCGTCAGGAGGAAGGGCCTGGAGGCGCCTGGCTAGCTGGGAGTTCCCGGGGACTCCGAGTCTGTTCTGAGACCGGGAAAGAGGACGCAAGGAAAACATAGCAAAAAATAAGCCAGGGAAACCTGCTCCAAGCTGTCGGGGCGGGGGTGGGAGGAGCTCTGTCCCCAAGTGGCCGAACCTCTCCCGTGAAGTCAGCTGTGGCCTCTGCACCCAGCCCTAGGCCACCGAGGGCATACCTCGCCCTTGCGACCCTCCTCCTTGCGGTCCTCCAGAGACCTCGCTCTTGGCTGCGACTCAGCCTTGCCGGCCCCGCCCCATGGGGTCAGGCCACTTGCCGCCTGGATGAGAAGAGTCTCCACTCCCTCTGACCCCACCGCCGGCTCCCACCCCACTCCACACACACACACACACACACACACACACACGCATGCTTCCCCCAGCCAGCCCATCAGCACGCTGCTGCCACACCCAGCCACCCAAAACTCCACTTGCTCACATCACTCCCCTACCCTCGAACATTCTGTGGCTCCCTAGTGCCTCAGAGAGGCGTTTTGGAGATGTGCTAAGAGGACGTTAGCCAGGATTTCTGGATTTGAATCCTGACTCCACCACATACCTACAAGTTGAGTAATGTCAGGCAGGCCACCCCACCTTCCTGTCCCTCACTTTGTCCATCTGTAGAATAGAATAACGATCGCTTCCGCGGCACCACATTATTGGCAT
Source organism: Canis aureus (assembly GCF_053574225.1). Lineage (NCBI taxonomy): Eukaryota > Metazoa > Chordata > Mammalia > Carnivora > Canidae > Canis > Canis aureus. The sequence goes on along the minus strand of NC_135613.1, from coordinate 21,572,412 downwards.
GGTGAATAAGCTGATACGTGGAAGGTGTTTAGAACAGTGCCAGCTGGGTGCTCTAAGCATGACACATGTTGAGGACAGAGGCGGTCCATCTTTCTGTTCTGGCCCCGACCATGGGGTGCTGGGTGCACAGCCCCCACCTGGCCGACCCTGTAGCTGCCCCATCTCTGTGACGTCTGCCTACTGCCTTCCGCTCCTCCAGAGGCACACCGCCTTCCACAGCTCAGCTGGCCCACACCCTCGGCCCACAGGGTGACCCCACTTTGCTTCCTGCTTCCATTATCTAGTCCGGGGTTCTCAGAAGGGCATGTGCACACAGGGCGCTCGGAAACCTAGCTGCAACGCGGATTCTGACTCAGTGGGTCTGGGCGGGATGGGGGTGGCAGCTGAGACTGTGCAGCAGTCCTTTCTCTCCAGCCAAACTCTGAGCCCAAGGGTAATGTCTCACTGGTCTTTGCATCTCCCCCATCACCCAGTTCCGGGCGTCCTGACTCAACAGGCATGGGTCTGATTGCACGCACCAGGTTAGCACACCAGGAGGCAGGGGGAGGACAGGCTCTGCAAACTGCTGCCTCTGCTGCGGAGGGCACAGCCCCTCCATCAGGGGTGAGGAGGCCGTAAGGTCCTGCTTAGCTGTGAGTCCTGGCTTATCCAGGTCCCCGGCTGCACATGGCAGGAGTCAGCCCTGGGGCCACGTGAGGCGGCTGGTGAGCCTCCCTGTGGCGGCTGCTCTGTCAGGGGCAGGGGACAGGGCAGGGGGCTCCAGAAGTCCCCAGCAGAAGGGCAGGGCCTTGCAGCCACCCATCAGCAGCACCAGGCAATCCACACCCGGGGCTGCATCTTCTATCCCTTGGATAGAAGCCTCTGGGCAGGAGACGAAGCCCTGGCCTGTGGGCTCTGTGGCTGCCCCTCCCCAGAGCAGACCCAGGCTGGTGCCTAGCCAGCTCGAGGTCACCAGTTATTAATCTCCCCCTGTTTACAGTGGTGGCAGTGGTGCCTCTGGGAGAGGGAGGCCTCCATTTCACCCCCAGCCCGGCCCTTGGTACGGTCCCTGGGCACGGCTCAGCTGCCCCTACATCTCTGCGTGGGATCCAGGGCCTTCTGCTGTCTGCCCCGCACCCTGCTCCCCACCCGATTTGTTTATTCATTCTACCCACGTCCATTCTACCCACGACCTACTGTGTGCCACAATGAGGTCTCTGGTCTCTACTGTCATCACATTGTTTTCCTTGGGACATTCTTTATTGGCTCACCTTTTGAGATGATCCTGGGATGGACCAACTCACCCTAAGTGTGACATGATGTGGCCTGGTTGGTGGCCCTGATGTGATCAGGAGGGTCTTAGAAGAGGGAGGGCACACAATAAGAACCAGAGAGGAATGAGGTCGCTGGGAGGCTGGCTTTAAAGAGGGGAGGGGGGACAAACCAAGGAACGCAGAGGCCTCTAGAAGCTAAAGCCGTAGGGAAACACATTTCCCTGGAGCCCCTGCAAGGAACCAGCTCCGCTGACAGCTTGATTTGGCCAGTGAGACCCGTGCCAGGCACCTGACCTGCAGTGCCGTAAGAGAAGGAATCTGTGATGTTTTAAGCCATGGTGTTGTTGTCATGTGTCACAGCAGCCACAGGACACTCATACACTACCCCGACATCCTCTCCTATCATGGGGGTCCCGGCCGCCCCTCCCCTCCCCCCACCCTGCGTAGACCAGAGGCCTGAGAAGGTCCTGGCCCTCCCAGCCCCTGCAGGGCCTCAGCCCCCTCTGGGCTCCTGTGCCCTCACCGGCTGGTCCTGCTCACCTTCCTCCCCTGCCTGTCATTGTTAGTCACTTATCACGCCTCTGCATCTCATCTCACATTTAATTGGAATTTCCTCAAAGGCAGGAAACCTGATTTAGGGCCCTTTGTCTCTCCCACAGCACCCTGAGCAGGGCGGGCTCAGCCGGGGCACATGCGGCCTTCCCACCCCCTCGGCCCTGGGAGTCAGCCTGGCCTCACTCTCTCCGCTCCGGGAGGTAGGTCCCTTGAAGCCTCCTGGCAGAGCCTTTGCCCAAGCAGCTCCCCGAGCACTTGTCCCTTCCTGATGCGAAGCTCTTATTCTCAAAGCTCAGTAGAGCATTGAAGGAGAATGTCACCTCTTCTGAGGGGGACTCTCTGTTTGCCTACTGACAATGCCCCACGCGGCACAGTCACACCCGGAAATCATTTCATTTATTGCTTAGCTTTATTTTCTAGAATCTTCTGGAGGCCAGCATTCGGCCTACGCTGTGGAGGGGAATCCACAGAGCCGACCCAGGGTGACGCTGGGTGAGCCAAGACCCCCTCCCTGAGTCTAGATGCTGTGCACCTGCCTGCCAGGATGGAGAGCGCCAGAATAGACGTCCAGGGGGGTGGCCTGGCACAGTCCTGCACACAGCAAATGCTCGGCCACAGCGGCTCTGCTTTCACCGAGGTGAGCCTGACCCACGGGCCAGGAGGTGGTCGCTTCCCCTGGCGATGGACAGCACAGCCCGCGGGGGTGTCCTCTCTTCCCTCCAGCTGGGCGGAGGGTGAGGGGAGACCCACTGCTATGCGGCACCACCGATGGGCAGGGATGCTCCAGGTGAGGCAATGGAGCTCAGAGCAGGGAAGGCTCCTATTCAAGATCACGCAGCCAGATTTCCAACCTGCTCTGTCTGATTTCCCCTGGGGCGTCTCCCTGGGGCCATGGGGAAGGCAAGCAGGGCTCAGAGGCATTTTGTAGGTGGATGAAATACCCCAACCTGACCTCCGCTTGTGTCAAAGGTTCCTGGGCTACCGGGCTGTGCGTGGGCTGGAGGGGGACCAGGAGTCCCAGGTGGTGGGACAGAGGGACCAAAGAGAACGGGGGGCTCAGCAGGTGTTTCTTCCAGCCACCCTGGGGGCAGAAGTCAGATTGACCACATCCACCGCAGCCCCGTCCCTGCGCTGACTCCTTGGTGAGTTTCTCCTTAGAACAAGTGGGGTCCCGTCTGAATCTGGGCCGCAGGGAACACGGATGAGCCTCGGAAGTTTGGGGATGGGAACGTTCTGTGTGGCCTTGTCTGGGGTCAACTGCACCCCCAGGATATTGTAACCTTGGGCCACAGAGCCTGTCCAGAGGCGGCAAGTCATGGCAGTGTTGCAGACACCCCTCCTCCCCGGGTGGAAGGGCAGCAGGGTGTCTTCCCTCCTCCACCGTCCTCCCTGGGCCTCTGACACCCATCGCGGAGCCCCTTCTGGCCACCAGGTGCTGGGCGGACACTCCTTGTATAAATGCAATTCCGTTTGGCCAGCGTGTGTTCCTGCCCTCAGCCCAAACCGGTGGGAGGCCAGGGGCGACGAGCCTTACCCACATGCCCAGTGTGGGGGGTCATTTGACCAGCCTGTGGGAGATGGGTGTGGGCCAGGGTCATAAGAGCCCTCCTGGTGAAGAGGGGGACACATCCTCGGGTCCCTGGTGTCCAAGATGTCGTTTCTGCTGGATGCAGAGAGCCAGGAGCCAATGGCCAGCTGGAATCAGGAGATGGTGGCCGGCCATGGGGTTGGAGCCAACAGCACCCACCGCAAAGGATGCTGGGAGGTGACGTACACCCAGAGCCTGGGGGCTGGAGGTCCTGTGGTCCAAGAGGCAGAGAGCATCCACTTCCTGCAAGGCCCTCTCCTCAAGGTCGTCCTCCTCCTGCAGCCTCTGGGGCCTGACCCTGACCAAGCAGCACAGGGCTCTCTGGGGAGGTTTCCACAAAGACCGGTCCAGCCCCCGGGCTGCTGCGGGAAATCCTGGAGGCCAGCATTACAATGCATTGCTTCCGGCTGCCGAGTGGTCCCCAGGCACAGGAAAGAGGTGCCAGTGGCCTTGGTGCTTTCCACAGGGACTGGGCCAGGCGGCCCCCAGGAATGCCAGGGGCCCTGAACATAGGGACACACGGCTGCTCCGGGTGAGTGGCTGGGCATTTAAGCCTGTGAGGGGCAGCCTTCCTAATATACCCCCCCTCGTGCTACTCCTCTGCTCACATACCTTCTGTGGCTCCCCACTGCCTAAGGGACCAGGTCTAGACACCAAGGCTCGGCATTCAAGGCTTTCTCAGGCCTCCCCACCAACGGGAGCCTTCTCTCCTGCCAGGCACCTCTCTGACTGGAAACGTCCCCATCCTGACGGAGCCCCTGGTCCTCACCATCCTGCCAACCTGGGAGACCATTACGCCTCTTGCTATCTCAGCTCTGACTGTTGGTCCAACTCTTTTCCTGCTAATCACAATAAATTCTGACAGCTTCTCCAACTCAGATGTTGAGCTGCTGGTGCAAACGTTCCCACGGGGACAACATGAACAGCGTGGTCAAGACAGCCAGGCCTGCCCTGGTCCGGCCTCTGCTGTATGACTGGGGGCCTCTGCTGCCCCACTGATGAAATGGGGACTCTAGCTCCCCGAGAGCAGCCTTGTGGGTTGGTACACAGAGTGCAGTGCCTGGCAGGTCGCAGGGATCAGTAAATGGTAACCATCAGCACTGTGGTCGGCAGGATAAGGTGTCTACACCCTAATCCCTGCATCCTGTAAATATGTGACCTGAGGGACGCCCGGGTGCCTCAGTAGGTTGGGTGTCTGCCTTCAGCTTGAGTTGTGATCCCAGGATCCTGGGATCGAGTTCTGCATCGGGCTCCCTGCTCATCAGGGAGTCTGCTTCTCCCTCTCCCTCTGCCCCTCCCCTCACTCGTGCATGCACTCTGTCTCAGATAAATAAATAACATCTCTCTCTCTTTTTTAATGTGACCTTACCTGGCAAGAGGACTTTGCAGACATGATCACGGAAGCATCTCAAGATGGAGAGATGGTCCTGGCTCGTGGGGGATGACGGGCAGAGTCATCAGAAGGGTCCTTGTGAGAGGGAGACAGGAGAACCAGTCAGAGGAGATGCACGACGGAAGCAGAGGCAGAGACAAGCAGGCAGATGCTTCGCTGCTGGCTTTGAAGAAAGGGGAAGAGGCCGCGTGCCAAGGAACACAGGCGGCCTGGAGAAAGTCAGAAAGGCAGAAAAACAGTCTCCCCTAGAGCCTCCAGAAGGAACGCGATCCTGCCAACATCTTCATGTTAGGGCTTCTGACTTCCAGAACTGCAAGATACCAAATCTGTGTTGTTGCAAGTCACAACATTTGTGGCAATTTGTCATGGCAGCTGCATCCACACTCATGTTCTCATGTAGCCCCGGGGCAATCTGTGAGGGAGGTGTGGGGACTGCCATTTCACCCCAGCTCTCCAGGCTGGACCCCAGGCCGGGTGGTCCCAGTGCGCTGTCCATTCCCCGCTGGAGTTCACCCTGAGAAGACTGTATTTTGTTTCACATCTTCACATTTTGTATCATGTTGATAACCTTCCGTTCAACCACACTTAACGTCTTCGCTGGCATGTCTCTTTGCTTGCCAGCTACATTGTCACATCCTTGAGGTTAGGGGATGTGTCCTTTCTGGGTGCACAGGTACTTTGCCATGTGGAGATGATTGTGTCAGCCTTAGCGCATTTTCCTGTAAAATCACCTGTGAGTTAAAAAACTAAGAACAAAAAAACAACTTTCCCTGGGATGCACCCCAAGCCTATCAAATGAGAACTTTGGGGGATGAGCCCCTGGTAAGAGTACATTTCAAAGGTCCCCAAGAGCCATCTCATGTCCAGTGTGTTATGTGCAATGAAATCCTTCCCTCATACTGGCATCTTTTGTCTTCAGGACAACCCCATAAGGTAGTTACAGCCACAGTCTACATCATCCACATTCTACATCTGAGATAGATGAGGCACAGAGAGGCCCATTAACTTGTGTAAGGTCATACAGCTAGTAAGTAGCGGGATCAAGGGCACCAACCCAGGTGCTTTGGCTCTTCAGTCCCATTTTTAATCAGATACCCCCAGGGGGCTGTGGTATGGGAGAGGAAACATTTTATCATTGATTTTATTTGAGTTTAGTTTTTTTTTTTTTAAGTAGGTTCTACACCCAGCATGGGCTCAAACTCACAACCCCAAGATCAAGACCTGAACCAAGATCAAGAATCAGATGCGTCACCAACTGAGCCACTCAGGTGCCCCGATGTTATTTCGACTAAAAAGCAGCCTGAAAAAGCTGGTCCTAAAGTTCATATGGAAATACAAAATTCATACAGAAAATTCTAAAACAATCATGAAAAAGAAGAGCAAAAGTGGAAGAGGGACACTTTCCTGATTTCAAAAGTTACTGCACACCTATAGTCATTAAGGCTGCATGGTTCATGGGCAGCCCGGGTGGCTCAGTGGTTTAGCCCCGCCTTCAGCCCAGGGTGTGATCCTGGAGCCCCGGGATCGAGTCCCACATCGGGCTCCTGCATGGAGCCTGCTTTTCCCTCTGCCTGTGTCTTTGCTTCTCTCTCTCTCTCTCTCTCTGTCTCTCATGAATAAATAAATAAAATCTTTTAAAAAAAAGACTGTGTGGTTCTAACATATAGTTCAATGGAAGAGAATTGAGAATCCAGAAATCAACCTTCACCTTTACAGTCAACTGATTTTCAACAAAGTCCTAGGATTATTTAGTAGGGGAAAGAATAGTCTTTTATTTTCTTAAAAAAAATCATTTATTTATTTGAGAGAGAAAGAGAACACACAAGGAGGAGGAGTAGAGAAAGAGGGAGAAAGAATCTCAAGCAGACTCCTTGCTGAGTGTGGAGCCTGACATGGGGCTTGACCTCACGACCCTGAAATCATGACCTGAGCTGAATCGAGAGTTGGATCAACCAACTCTGCCACTCAGGTGCTCCAAGAATAGTCTTTTCAACAAATAGGGCTGGGACAAGTAGATAGCCACCTGCCAAAGAATGAAGTTGGACCCCTACCTCACACCATATACTTTAACTTAAAATGTATCAAAGACTTACATGCAAGAACTGTAATGATAAAACTCTTAGAAGAAAACTTAGGGGGAAATCTTCATAATCTTGGTTAGGTAATGGCTCTTAGAAATGACACCAAAAGGACAAACAATGAAAGAAAAAACAGGAATATTGGAACTTCATCAAAATTAATACCTTTTGCAGTCCAAAGGAGACCATCAAGAAAGTGAAAAGACAACTCACAGAATGGCAGAAAATATGTGCAAATCATATCTCTGATAAATGACCTATATTCAGAACATATAAAGAATACTCACAATTCAACAACAAAGAGACAAATAGCTTGATTTATGTGCCTGAGTGGGCAAACGGCAAGTAGACATTTCTCCAAAGAAGATGTACAGAAGGCTAATAAGAACATGAAAAGATGCTCAATGTCATGAGTCATTAGGGGAATGCAAATCAGAACCACAGTGAGATACCACTTTGCACTCACTGGGATGTCTATCATCAAAAAGACAGATTGAAACAAAGGTTGGCGAGGATGCAGAGAAAGCTGAGCCCTCACATGTGGCTGGGAGGAATGTAAAATGGGGCAACTGCTCTGGAGAACAATCCAGTAGTTCCTCAAAAAGTTAAACAGAGAGTTACCATATGACCCTACAATCCTAATTTTAGGTCTATGTCCAAGAGAATTGGAAATATGCATCCACACAAAATCATGTACGCAAATGGTCCCATAGTGTTATCCATCACAGCCCAAAGTGGAATCCACCCAAATGTCCATCTGCGGATGACGGGATCAACCAGTATTGTCCAGCCATGCACCAGAATATTATTTAGCCACAAAAAGGAGTAAAGCACAACACGGATGGCCCTTGACAACATCATGCAGAGTGAAAGGAGCCAGGCACAAAAGGCCATATGGTGTATGACTCTTTGTGAACTATCCAGAAAAGGCAAATCCCTAGAGATGGAAAGCAGCTTCCCAGCAGCTTAGGACTAGGGAGCTGGAGCGAAATGGGGAAAGACTGCAAGAACGGAATATAGAGTTTCTTTCCAGGTTGAGCAAAATGTTCTGGAATTAGGTAGGTAGTGGTGAAGATTGCCCAATCTGTGAATATACTAGAAAACACTGAATTGTACACTTTATGGAGATGGGGTGTATGGTCTGTGAATTTTACCTCAATGACACTGTTACAAATTAAAAAGCAGACCCACTTTTAGCTGGCTCCATCGTTACAAACTTCTTTGGAGACGGTGCCCCTCACCACCTGCCCTGCTCACACGGCCATGCTCTCAGCCATGGTACCACGTCACCGTGCAGACACCTTGCAGAGAAGCCTCTGTGCAAGCCTGAGCGGGAGAGGTGGCAGAGGCAGGACCGGGAAGTCTCTTCCCCATGCTCCTCCTGCAGGCAGAGCTCATGCCCTGCAGTCTGCCCCAGTGCTTTAGGCAGCCCCCATCATTCACATGCATGTTCTCCCATTCTGGTGGCACTGGGGGATGGCCCAGACTCCTCGATGGGAACGTGTTGTCACAACCACTGGCAGTGCTGTCTGTGGATGGCGCTCAGCTGTCACCCCCGAGGGTCGGCCACACCCAAGGTCACACCCTTCCCACGAAATCTGTGCTTGGTGACCCAGGGACACCAGGGCTTAAAGGCCTGGCCGTCTCAGGCCAACTGGGGATGACTCTGGGTCACCCCAGCTCCAGTGCTCCCAGGGGGCCAGTCAAGCCTGCTCCCCTCCCCCCACAACACTGATCCCAGGGCACCCCAAGTGACCACATGTTGGCTCCCTCCAGAGTTGACTCCCTGAGTACTACCGGCATCTAGGGAGTGGGGAGGTCATGCTGCTCAGTGTCCCACAGGGCACAGGATGGCCTCATCACAAGGAATGACGCAGCCTTCGTGTCAGTAGTTCTGCGCTCGAGAAGCCCTGACATAGGGCAGTGGTTTTTAAATGTACATACACATATACACACATATACACATGTACACACACATGCACATACACACAAACACATGCACACACATATATATACATGTACACATACACTCATACACACATATGCACACACATACATACATATATATGAATTACGACTTAGGGACCATGTTAAAGTAGACTCCCAGGACTGTGGGAATCCCTCCAAGACAAACAGCCCTGTTTCATCAATAAATGCAATAAATACAGGGGCGGAAAGACTGAGACGGAGACAGAGAGGGGGAGAGGCAGAGAGAGACACCGAGACAGGACAGACAGGGAGAGAGGACCAGAGAGAGGGAACTAAGGAGAAACCCATCTATGAGTCTCTATACTAAACTGACATATTAAATTAACCCTTCCCAGTGTGGACCTGAGCTGGCCCCTGATTCAAACAAGCCCGGGGGTCAGGACTAGGGGCAGTGATAAGAGGGAAAGAAGTGGTGTGCGGCTTCATTCCCCAAATGGAGAGTCCCCGTAGAACCTTGTAGAGCTGGCATTCCCTGGACACGGCCCACAGCGGGTGACAGGCTGAGGCTGGGTGAAATGCGCTCATTCATGCTGAAGTTATAGTTACAGGGTGACAGCGATGAGCCTCAGAAACACCTGTGGGCTTCGTTCCCGTATTCTGTTTCTCCTTTCACGTGGTCTGCTTTCTCCAAACACTGCTTTTTAAGATTGAGAGGCCACGTCATGAACCAGCCTTACTATTGCCCAAAAGCACCTCGCAAGGAGGGACAGGACTGTCGAAAATATTTTAGTTTTTTTAAAGCTAGGCTATTCATGCAATAGCTTTATTTATTTATTTATTTATTTATTTATTTATCTTGATTTTATTTATTTGAGAGAAAGAGAGCGCACAAGCAAGCACCACCGGCGGGAGGGGCAGAGGGAGAGGGAGAAGCAGACTCCCCGCTGAGCAGGGAGCCCAACAAGGGGCTCGATCCCAGGACCCCGAGATCATAACCTGAGCTGAAGGCAGACGCCCAGCCCACTGAATCACTCAGATGTCCCCAGACAATAGCTTTAATCGTCAAATATATTATACATTTTCTTCTTTTTAATTAAAAAAAAAATCCTGAAAAAAAAATCCTATACATCCCAAACAGAAAAAGATTGTCGACGCCAGATGTCAGTGATGCTCCTTCCAGAGGTCGGAGGAGAGGCGCAGGAGTTGGTCGCAGGGAGGTGGCCGCAGGCCAGTGCCAGCCACCAGACCCAGGAGGGTAAACTGAGCAGTGCGGACTCCGGGGCCCACAAGCAGGAATTACCCTCCACGGAGCCTCATCTCCCCGGGCCCGGCCCGGCCCACAGCCAGACAGGAGCAGAGCTGGCCCGGAATGCCCATCTTCCAACCCGGGGCTGCTGTGCCGCACCACTTGCCACCTCCCAGATGAGGTCGGGCAGCGTGGCAGCTGATTAACCACCGAGGAGCTCAGGAAGGAGACGCCGAGTCAGACCTGGACACATCTCCCTGACGCCAGCGCCACCAGCAGCACAAGGATCTCTCTAAATTGCAATCGGACTGTGACCCGGAGGCTTAAATCGCCCAGTGGCCCCTAGGTCCCCAGCCTTGCTTCCTCACCTCTGCCCCGGGAGCACTGACCTTCTGTCGCCCTCACACCACACGGGAATGCTTCCTCCTGTCTCCAGCCCTGGCATGGGTCACTCCTGCCACCTGGAACACCATTTTCTTGCTGTGCCAACCCCCTTTCTCCTGGCACTTACTCATCTTTCCATTTTTAGCTTAGACGTCTCCTCCTCCAGGAAGCCCTCTGGATCATTCCAAGACTGGGTTAGATGCCCTTCATTTAGGACTCCTGCAGCCCCTAGAGTTGCCCCCATATCTTTCAATTAAATAGTTGTTTAATTGTTCCCCTTGCTAACTAGACTCCAATGAGGGTGGAGACTCTGACTCCTGCTGATTTAACCCATTGTTCTACTTCAGGGCCTCCACCTGTCCAGCCCACCATCACCTCTGCTTAAATGATTATAACGGGCTCCTCCCTGCCTCTCTGCTCTATCGCCCCTCATGTTCTCCTACCACCTGGTGAGTAGTCTTCCTAAAATGTAAGCCACACCATGACATTCCCTTATGTTCGTGGAATGACTTCCCATGGCTCTTAGAACAAAGCTCAAAGTCCTGGCCAAAGCCCACAGGACCCCTGTGATCAGGTCCCACCCTTGTCCCCAACCTCTTCTCCTTTCTTTCTCCTTGCTCCCTCCATAAAAGCCTCATGGCTTCCTTTCAGATCCTAGAACCCACCAAGCTTTTCCTACCTCAGGGCCTTTGCACCTACTCTTCCCACTGCCCAGAGCATCCTTTCCACTTCTTTTTTTTTTTTTTAAAGATGTTATTTATTTATTCATGAGAGACACACACACACAGAGAGAGGCAGAGACACAGGCAGAGGGAGAAGCAGGCTCCATGCAGGGAGCCTGACGTGAGACTTGATCCCGGGTCTCCAGGATCATGCCCCAGACTGAAGGCGGCGCTAAACCACTGAGCCACCTGGGCTGCCCCCTTTCCACTTCTCACAAGACTGGATCTCTCTTTCTGGCCAGCCCAAGTTGAAGGAGCCTCACGCCTCTGAAGCAAGTTGACCTTGGCCTTACGGATTTTGGTGCCTAGTTTACTTTGCTTATAGACTCACCCTAATTACAATGACTTGCATTTACTTACTGGCTTTGTTTAATTCCTAACATTCCATCTTGCACACTGTTACAATCCAGATACCTGGCACATGTCTTGAGCCCAGACAATTTGGTCACTGTCTGCGAGAAAAATGAAGATGTGACCTGAGGGGACATTTCTGGCTGAGGCTGGGTGGTGCAGAGAGCCTCAGCAGCACCTGAGGACTTCCCTACTGTTCTGGCTTCGAGGAGGCCAGCACCCCCTGTCCTCCTGCCCTGGAGCCAGACAGCCTTCCCCCATAAGGGTTTTCATCTGCAGAAGAGTTGACACTTTATTTTTTTTTTTATTTTTAAAAGATTTTATTTATTCATTCATGAGAGACAGAGAGAGAGAGAGAGAGAGAGAGGCAGAGACACAGGCAGAGGGAGAAGCAGGCTCCATGTAGGGAGCCAGATGTGGGACCCGACCCCTGGGACCCCAGGATCACACCCTGGGCCAAAGGCAGGTGCTAAACCGCTGAGCCACCTGGGGATCCCCGAGTTGACACTTTTAAATCAAATTAACATCACACATCGTGGCCTAGGGTGGATGGGGGTTTGCACAGGTAACGGTTGGAGGGTGCCACACACAGACGGATGGATGGATAGATCAGTAGACAGAGGGTCTGTCCATCCAGGCCTGAGGGTATGTGGCTGAACCACAGCCTAGGTCACAGCTCTGCTGGGGCCTGTGAAGCCCGCTCTGCAGCCGTGTCCATCTTGGAAGCAAGCATCTGTGGTCCACGAGCAAAAGGAAAGCTCTGGCCTGTAGCTGGAAATCGTGGGGTCATTTCTCTCTTTTCAAAGGCCTGAGAGGAAGGGGTGCAACACATGGTGGGGGTGAGGGTGAGAACCTGGCTCCTTCCCACCACACCCTGATCATCCTTAGAAGCAGAAAGACCAGGTTTATCTAAAATAACGTTTTGTTCGGGGATGCCTGTGTGGCCCAGCTGGTTAAGTGACCGACTCCTGATCTCAACTCAGGTCTCGATCTCAGGTTCGTGGGTTTGAGTCCCACATCCAGCTCCACACTGGGGTGGAGGCTACTTCAAAATAAATAAATAAATAAATAAATAAATAAATAAATAAATAAATAAAATAAAATTTAAAAATTTTAATAATTGTCTGTTCAGGATCTTGCCTCCTGCTCAGTTTCAAAGGTGCATCTTAAGGATGTGCTCTTCAAGTGAGAAGATGCAAAGTTTTGGGAATGGGAAGGGGGGAAGGAGGGAGGCAGGGAAAGGGGAAGGAGGGAGAGGGAAGATAAGAAAGAACGAAGGAAAGAAAGAAGGAAGGAAGGGCAGGGAGGTAGTAACCCCTCCTGAGCCCGAATCAGAGAAGCCCCAGCACCCCCCACCTTCATGTCCCCATCCTGAAACCACCCCAAAGGCCCCTCTCTGGACTTGGCAGGCCGGGCTGGCTGGCCCCACCCTGGGCCCAGCCGTCCCCTCCCTCCTGGACAAGGCTGGTTACACAACCAGCCCGGTGGCAGCCGGCCAGCAGCGGTCACACGGGGCAGCTCTGCGGGAGGGGTGGGGGGGCGGCGCTTCCCAGACCCAGGCTGTCGCCACCACCGCCCCCCCTGCCCCGATCGCTTGGCCGGGAGTCAGCTCTTCAGCCCACTGGCTCGACCAGACCGATCCAGAGTGTTCCCAGATGTGCGCTGCGGGTAATAAAAAGGGGAGCTGGTTCCTGTCAGCAGCGGGGAACTCCAGGAGGCGACCCCCAGCAGCCGCCCTGCCAGGCAGATGTTTGCAACATGTGCTGTAGCGGCGGGGAGGGGAGGCCCGGGCACCAGGACAGCCTGGCCGCCGCTCGGGACCGCACAGGAGGTGTCACCACACCCCTTTTCTTTGGACATATGGCAGAAGGGGTGGGCGTCCCCCCTGCTTCACCCCACACAGCCCGCTCAGGGCACCCTACCCCGGACTTAGCCTGAGTGTGGACATCTGGTTGGGTCGCCCTGAACCCCCACCCCCTGCCGGGGCCACTGCGCCCTGGCCTCGGGGAAGGAGCTCCTCCTGGCCCTGACCCCAAGGTTGTGCGGGCAGGTGCCAACCACAGTGGTTTGCCCTTGCCCCTCGGCAACAGGGGAGAGCACGCGACCCAGCTCTGGCCAATCACAATTTGCCATCCTCCCGGCCTCTGTGATTGGTTCAGGGATGGGCATGTGACATAAGCAGGGCCAATCAAAAGTCCTTCCCTGAGATTTTTTCTAGGTAGACGGAGGTGGAGGAAAGCGGGAAGGTCACGCCTTGTGGGACGCTCGGTTGGAAGGATGCTCCCGATCCCTAAGTCAGTCCGCAGGCAAGGAGACGGGTCCAGAGCTCACACAGGAGGAGGTGGCACGGCGTGCTGGCCAGCCAGGCGGAGCTCCTGGGGCCTGGGCAGGGATGCTTGTAGCTCTGGTGCCCTCAGCCACCGTCCTGGCTCCCGAGTTGGCTTGTGGGCGCAGGAGCCACAGTGGTGACCCACTGACCCTGAGCATCAGGGCCCCAGCAGGGGGGTGCACGGGCAGCTGCAGCCCGTGTCAGGGTCAGGAGAGGGACCACTTACGCAGGCCCCACAGGGCCTATTTTCCCCCAAAATGCAGGCCCACCAGGTTGGGCCCTGGTGCAGCAGCAGAACAGTGGAGGAGCTCAGCGAGGGCAGGCCAGAGCGGTGCTTTGGAGCAGGAAGTGGGCCAAACTAAGGCCAAGCCCCAGGGGAGATGGAGGATTCTTTCCCTCAACCCTCAAACTGACCCTCTGGGATGGCTGAAACCTTCTTCCTTTCTCCCTGACTTGTGGGAGGAACATCCCGAATCATTTCGATTTCATCACGACAGCTTATCTAGTCCTCACAACCAGCGCCCCTCCCCACCAGTGGGCCAGGAACTCTGCTTCGCTCACTTTCCAGAAGAAGATACCGAGGGTCAGAGCGGTGATGTATCTGAGCAGGAATACAGCTGCTAAATGAGTGACGAGATGGGGCCGGGGACGCAGCTCTCCTGACCCCCAGACCAGGGCTCTTCCCTCAGCCGCCCAGGGGCTCCTACTGATGAAGATTTGCTGGGGGGGCTGGGGGGTTGGGGGCAGGGGGAGAGGCAGGACAGAGCCCCCTTCTGGCCCTGGGGCCTCACTCCCCCAGGAGCAGTGCCTTCTCCTCCTTTGCCTTCACTTGGGTAACACACAGCCCCCTGGTCTTGCGGTTTGACTGCCGTCCTTGCTTCCTTCCGGTTGCTTCTTCCGCCCACTCCCCCTCGCCCCTGTGTCCTCCCTGACAGCCTGGCTCCCGGAGACATCTGCCCACCAGGTGTAGGTGGTAACACACCCACACCCTGGGATCCGTCCTCAGAAGCTTCAGGAGGAAGCAACGCAATAGCTCGGCCTCCCCCTAAGAGCTGCTATCGGGGCAAAGGCCACTGGGCTTTCTGGTCCATTCAGGCTGTTCTGTTGAGTGTTACTGGAATCTGGGGTTGGGCAGGTGTTGGGGGGCGGTGCTAGAATCCTCTCTGATTCCAGCGTGGCCCTGGCATCTGTACCAGGCACGAGACATGCAGAAGCCCCTCAGTGAGCTGGACATCCTGGGGTTGGCAGAGCCTCTGCTCAGTGGGATGGTGGGTTTGTCACTCCCAGCTGGGAGGCAGATACGCCTGAGTCTTAGCTAGGTCACCTCGTCAGGCTGCCCAAGCGCCGAGGCCTCAGTTTCCCCATCTGTCAAGGGAGGGTGTGCCCTGCATGAGGACTGCTGAGCGAAGCACGAGGGAGTCAGTGGGGCCGGCACCCCCAGGCTGGCTGTCACACGGACGGGCTCCCCCTCCCAGGACCGCCCCCTGCCAAGCCTGCGAGCGGGTCAGGCACACAGGCCGCAGCCGGCGCCTGCCCTGCCCTCACCTCAGCGGTCTGTCACCTCCCTTCAGGGGCGCAGCCTTGAGAGGCCGGGGTGGTGGTGGCGGGCAGAACACGGAGCAGCCTGGCCAGCAGGGCGGGGGCCGGGAAGAAGGGGCGGCCACAGGAAAGGTGTGGCCGGAACCCCCGGAGCCAGCAGCTGGAAGGAAGGAGTCGCCAGGTGGGTCCCACCCTCGGAAAGCAGTGCCGGGCGGGCAGAAGGCCAGGGCACTTGGCAGGACCGGTCTAGTCTCTGGGGACCCCGGGATGTCCATCGGGACTGAGGGCCAAGCATTGTCCCTGATCACAAGAGGTTCTGGCTGGTGGCTTTCACACGGTTCGCTGCGTCCCGGGGCCTGTGGGAACTGGCTCCTGTTCCCCTGGCTCAGTGGGGTTTCGGGGGCGGCCCCTCCATCTGCCACCGTCCCCGGGCTCAGTGCTGCTGTGCGGCCTGCAGCCGTGGAGCGAGGGCAGGGGAGGTGGACGTAGGGTCAACTCCTACGTACCTGCGTTCATTCAGTAATGAGTACCCACCGTGGGCCAGGCCCTGTGCCAGCCCTGGGGATCACAGTGATACCAACTGTATACAGCTAGCCCTTGAACAACAAGGGGTGAGAGGTGCCGACTACCCCCTTGCCCTGCCACACAGTGGAAAATCCATGCATAACTTTGGACTCCCCCAAACTTAACTACTAATAGCCTATTGTTGGACCAGAAGCCTTGCTGATAACATTAACCCTCGATTAACACATATGTTGGATGTTGGATGTTCCACATACTGTATTCTTTTTTTTTTTATAAGATTTTTATTTGTTTATTCATGAGAGACACACACACACACACAGAGAGGCAAAGACACAGGCAGAGGGAGGAGCAGGCTCCCTGCAGGGAGCCCGATGTAGGACCCGATCCTGGGACTCTGGGATCACACTCTGGGCCCTAGACAGGTGCTCAACCACTGAGCCACCCAGGCGTCCCAACATACTGTATTCTTATAATAAAGTAGACAAGAGAGAAGAAAATCAAAAGGAAAAGACATTTACAGTGCCATACTGTACTTGTCAGGAAAAAAAATCCCACATGTAAGCAGACCCATCAGTTGT
This sequence comes from Canis aureus, assembly GCF_053574225.1. Classification (NCBI taxonomy): domain Eukaryota; kingdom Metazoa; phylum Chordata; class Mammalia; order Carnivora; family Canidae; genus Canis; species Canis aureus. Next base: position 21,555,942 of record NC_135613.1, on the reverse strand, counting down.
TCAAGGGCCAGCTGTAGAATCCCTGCACCCTCTATTCCTTCTATTCCTTTCTGACCCATCCGTGCTCTTTGTCTTCGTGGTTAGAAGCCGGGGTTGCAGGCACATCACAAGCCAATTAAACCATGGGATGAGCCTGGGTGATACCCAGGCTCTGGAAGGCCACCCCAAGTGGCCCCATGAGCCCGCCAATGTGCTCATGTATCAGGGCTGCTGTGGACAGTTGTTTAGGTCACACGCTGCACAAGGTGCCACATCTAAGGGGCTGCTGTTCGTATTGTGGACATCTTTATTATTTAAAACATATTTTTTGTGCTTTTATGATGGCTTTATTGATGTGAAAGCTGGGCTGTTTGCACATCTAGTGTGTCCGTTTTTTGTCAGATGGAAACAGAGGGACTGGATCGAACAAAAATCCACATGATGCAGTTGTCTTAATTATTCCTATGAGTTGTTATGGAAATGTTGAATTCCCCATTATTTTATGTTCAGTAGTTTATACAGTATGCCTCTATGTTTGGGATACTGTTGTCATTGAGACTATAATAGTACAACTTAAATTCATTCTAAGGAGCCTGGCCCAGACCATTCACCCCTCTGAGCCTGTCTCCCTGTCTGTCTTACGCGCCCAACGGCCAGTCCCCTCCTTGCAGGGTGTGCCCGAGATTCAGGGAGGGCACAGTGGTGCACAGCTGGTGCTCAGCAAGTGGTCCTTGAGCTTATTCTCCTCAGACACACAGCCCTCCTGGAAATCTGCTCTGCAAAGTGGAGGCACCTTTGTGCCTTGGTTTACCACTCCCCCCCCCCCCCCCCCAGGAAGCAGGCTTGGTTCTCCCCAGGATCACCGTTGCAGGAGGATGATGCTCTGCTTTAACACAGTCCTGTGCTGCCTGGGCTGAAATTCTTGCCCAAGTATCTCCAAATTTGGTCCTGCCCAGACTCTTGACCCCGTTTCCTGTCCCCCGCCCCTGTCCCCGCCCCTCTGTGCTGGCCGCCAGAGGGGCCGCTGTGGATGGGGGCCCTCCCCCCGAGCCCCCAGAAGCTGCCCAAAGAGGAAATCCTCTTCCTCCTCTTACAGGCTGGAAGCTACAGAATGTTTCTTTCGGAATGTTTTGGCTTCCACGTTGCAGAATGTTCTAGCCTCTTCGGCCACAGGTCAGCCGCAAGAGCCCCCCCCCCCCCTTCCCCTCTGGGCTGGCAATTCTTTGGCCAAAGACATGCTTGGCCCCTACCTCCCGTCTCCCACCACCCCCCGCCCGCCTCTGCCACCCCTTCTCCTGTTTGTTGCAAGCAACACAAAATATGCCAAGGAGCCCAGAAGAACCAACCGGAAATTACCCAAACTCGCCCACAGCTGATCCTTTCCAAAACTAGAGACGCCGGAGTAGCAGAAACATGACAGCTTGTGGCCCCCAACAGGACGAAGGCGGGGGAGATGGGGGAAAATCCGAAGGGCCAGATCGGATCCTGCCCTGGCCTTTGAAAAGAAAAATCCTGTTCTTTATTCATTTAGCTTCTAACCCTCCCCTCTTGGCAGCAGAATAATTAAATATTCATGCATTTTCTCCTTCCCCTAAGAAAGTGATAAGTCAGATTTCTGCACACACATAGAAAAAGTGCCCCAAGGCGAGGGGTTGGAGCCAAATTTCAGTTGAAGACAAAGCCTCCACTTCAATTTACGAATGAAAACAACCTTCACCTTTACTGCTGTGAATTTCCCAGATACACACGGTCAAGACAATCGGAGAATTATGAGGCTCCAGGACCAATTAGGGCTGTTTGTGTTGACGTAAAGTCTGGGGGAACTTTTTTCCTCCCCTTGCAAGTATTTATGATACTGACAGATGCAACAGGGGGGAAAAAAATCCCAGTGCAGGAATAAGCCTGTGGGGCCCCGCGGGGAAGGATTCGCGCGAAGAGCAGCCCCCGGATCTGTCCGCACCCCCCTTCTGCGGCTGCCAGCGCCTCGGGACCGGGGCGGACAGCGGCTGTCGCGGGCCTACTGCGTGCGGGCCCGTTCCCAGGCGCGTGGGGAGCAGCAGGCGGTGCAGGGCGCTCGACAGGCCCGAGGGCAAGCGGCCCGACCCCTTCCGCAGGTGAGGGAGCCGCGAGCTGGGGCAGCCAAGGGCTTTCCTCCGCGGGAGTGGGGTCCCAGCACAGAGACTCCTGCGCTGCTTGGGCTTCCGCTCCGTTCAGGTCCTACTGTGTGCAAGGTGCGGTGGGGTGAAGGGACGTGAGGGCAAGGCTCCCACTCCTACACGTGGCTGCCCAGTGGGAGGCAAAGCCTGCCACCCTCAGTCGGGCATGTGGTCAGCACCTACTGCATGCACGGGACAGAGTAACGGTCTAAGTGTCGCCTCCCCCACTGGGCCTGGAGTCTTGGACGAACGCCTGAGGCCACTGACCTCAAGGGTCCCATCTGGAAAACGGGCACAATGGGAGAAGCCCCTGGTGGGTCTCTGAGGGGACTCTCTGAGATGCAGCAGCACGGGACTCCCACGCGTTTATGTAGCTGGTGGCCTGGGTCCAAATCCTGCCCCTACCACTTACTGGATGATCTCAGGCCTGCGATTTTACCCTCACTATGTCTCAGTCTCCACATCTGGAAAATGGGATGGTAACAGTGGCTAAAAGTGGCTATAATTTGTTAAACAGCACGTGCACGTTTTCTATCGTGTTCTGATTACGTGTTATGCTTCGTGACATAAAGATTGTGTGTGATGGTGGGGAAGGAACATTGCATACCAGCTCCCTCAGCACAGTCCGGCACATGGTGACTGGTCAGGAAATCTGTTGTTATTATCGTCAGCGAGAGCCACAGGGAGCAGCAGAGTGAGGGGCTCACCTTAGGGATATTAGAGGGAAAGAGACAGGAGCCAAGATCACTAGTCCATGCGGTACCTGAGAGAAAGATGCTCCAGCCGGGTCGCAGAGTCCCATGCCCGGGCACATGGCTTGTCGGATGGAGCCAGGTACTCTCACAGAGTCAACAACCTGCCCAACGGTCCCTGGCAGCCCTGGCCAAGAAGGAAGGACAGAATGACGGTTGATTAGGGCCTCCACCTCTGAATTTCTTTGCCTCCCTGGCTCAGCCCCCACAAGCCCCTCACGGAGCGGGCAGCTCCGAGACTGGGAGCCCACGCAGCAGATGGAAAGGCTCCCCAGCTGGCATGTGTGTGGAGGGGGGTGGAGGGGGGGAAGGCGTAGTGATTTCCTGTGTCCCAATCCCAGCTCGCCCGCTCTCTGACCACATTTTTCCACCTCACTTTTTCCCTCATAATGCGCTCGCTCACACGTCTTAAGATCTAGATTGTGTTTTGTGAATGGAATGTAATTTGAGAGGCGGCGAGGCAAGTCCCGGTGAGGCTGTACAGATGGAGGAGGTGCCCCCGCTCCGTGTGAAAGGCGAGCCAGGCGGCCCCGCGGGGTCCCTGGAGGCCAGGACAGCCGGTGAGACGGACAGGGCCAGGTGGGGAAGGTCACGGCGCTGGCAGGGCCAGGACAGGAGAGGCCAGGGCTCCCCCTCCGCTCCCCCCACCCAGCCTCGTTTACTGGGCTTTGTGCTGATCAAACTCCAGGGTGGGACCACCCAGGGAGAGCCCGACCTCTGCCCGGGTGGGGGCACCTGGGGGCTGCGGTCCCTTCTCCCCGGGGTTCTGCTGTCCTCCAGAGGCCCAGCCCCTGCACCGAGGGAAACCCACTCATTCATTTGTTCAAAAACTATTGATTTCGGGCTTACCGTGTGCCGGGAGCTGCACGAGGCAGTGGGTACCCCCGCAAACCAGACAGCTGAGCCCCTGCCCTCGGGGACTGGCGGCGAAAAGCAGCCAACACGTGATTCTGAACATTAGCACGGACCTGGGTTTCCCTGCTGGTGTTAAATCGTTCAATCCCTACAGCAGCTCTAGAAAGAGATTAATCACTGCCCACTTCATAGATGAGGAAGTTGAGGCCCAGAGAGGTTTTTTTTTTTTTTCAGATTTTATTTATTCGTGGGAGACACAGAGAGGGAGGCACAGACATAGGGAGAGGGAGAAGCAGGCTCCCCGCGAGGAGCCTGATGTGGGACTCGATCTCGGGACCCCAGGATCATGCCCTGGGCCGAAGGCACTCAACCACTGAGCCACCCAGGTGTCGCCAATTCAGCGATTTTTTCAAAAGATTTTACTTATTTGGGAGAGGGAGAGAGTGGGCACGAGTGGGGGAGAGGCAGAGGAGGGAGGGAGAAGCGGAGAGAGAATCTCAGGCAGACTCCATGCTGAGCACCTAGCCTGACGCGGGGCTCGATTCCCAGGACCCTGAGATCACGCCCTGAGCCGATATCAAGAGTCGGACCCTTAGCTGAGCCACTCGGCAGTTTCCAGTATACTCACCAGGGCGCACAGCCATCACTGCTGTGTAGTGGGGAGCATTTTCATGACCCTCCAAAGGAAGCCCCACGTCCGTGTCACCCCCACTCTCCCTCCACGGCCCCGGCGACCATGAACCTACTTCTGGCTCTAACCATGTCCGTATTCTTGGTATTTCACATACACGGAACCATGCACTATGTGGGTCTTTTAAAACCGGCTCCTTTCACCTAGTAGGGTGTTTTTAGGGTCCACCTATGTCACAGCCGGTGCCGGACAGCTGAGCAACATCCCCTGGCGTGGTCGGGTCACATCTGTTTCTCCGTTCACCCGCTGATGGACACATGGGCTGTTTGCGCTTGCTGGCTACCGCGAACAGTGCTGCCATGAACATTCACGAATGTGTTTCCGCACGGCCGTTTCCCCTCGTCCTGAGCGGACACCTGGGAGGGGAAGGGCCGGGTCACCCGGGAGGTCTGGGTTTAACCTCTGGAGGAAGGGCCAGGGCAGCTGCACCCGTGTCCACTCCCGTGGGCGGCGCACCTGGGCTCCGGTTACTCTGCAAACCCACCGGCACAGGGTACCGACTATCTTTCTGATTCCAACCCTAGTAGGGGGGGTGACCCCTACTTGGCTCTCAACCCCCCAGAAGTAACTGATCTTGTGAACAGAGCTCTCACCCCCCAGAAGTAACTGTGCTGCTCCAGTTTAACGGGGGCCCCCAGGAAGTCAGGGTGCACACCTGTCCTGACTCCCGTGGTCCCCGGTGCCCAGCCCCGAGCAGCTGCTCAACAGGAATGGTGTCAAATAAATCCTGACTGCACGCCGCTTTGATCTGAAGATTTTTTTTTTTTAATCAGTGAGAAGTCAGAAAGCCACCCCGACATTGGTGTCATGTGGAAATTCCCGGGTCCTGGGCGAGCTCTGCCCCGACCACTTGCGGTGGCTGCGGCCCCGCCGGGGCGGACCAAGTCCCCAGGGTGACCGCCCCGGGAATGGGGATACTCGGTGTCGGGCGGGGGGGGTGGCGGTGATGCCGGGCCCCGCGGCTGCCGCTTTGCTCCTGGATGACGCCCTGGCCTGGCCGGGGCCCAGCCCCCCCACTTGGCCCCGGAGGTGGTCAACTCGGCCAAATGTGGCGGGACGTCAATTGATGGGGCGGATGTGCCGAGGCCGCCCCGCGAGGGAGGAAGCACGGGCGCTCGGCACTCACTGTTTCAAGACAGAAGTTCTGTCCGGCGACACTGAGTCGTCCCTGTGGGATCGGGGAGCCTGCGGGGAGGTCATCCTTTGTTCCCTCAGACGCAGGCGGCTTGGACAGTGGTCCCGGGCATCAGTGGAACCCTGAAGTCAGCAGAGTGGCTCTTGGGCGCCTTCCCACTTTCCAGGCTCACACCCCCATGCTCCCCACTCTGCCAGGAGGCTCCTGCCCCCCGCCCCGCTCATCCCCAGCTCCGGGGCCAGGAAGAGGAGGAATAGAAGCGGCTCACTGGGGAGCCCTGCCTGGCGCCAGACCCTGTCCAAGTGCTGTGCTGGCGTTCGCCCCCCACAAGCAAGGGGGCCGTCTTCCTCTTCCCATTTTACGGGTGAGGTCACTGAGGCCGGGAGCAAGTCCAAGCCACTCTGTAGTGGCATGACCAGGAGGCCAAGGACTCGAACCAAGCGCGCGGGGCTATGGAGGACCCCAAGTGGTGGCCTGGGGGTGGGGGAGGAACGGGCCAAAGTTCCCAGGAGCTCAAGACAGAGGCACAAATTAGGGAGCCCATGTGGTTCGAGCACACCAGCGGGAAGGGACAGAGCTCATATATATATGGGTGTTATAGAATCCTTTATTTGAATAAAATACTGTGATAGGGAGACCTCTGCTTTGACACACAGAGGCAGAGACACAGGCAGAGGGAGAAGCAGGCTCCCTGCAGGGAGCCCGATGGGGACTCCATCCCAGGACCCTGGGATCACGCCCTGAGCCGAAGGCAGACGCTAAACCGTTGAGCCACCCAGGCATCCTGGTTTGGGGGAGCTCTTAAAAAATACCCTGACATGGCCAAATCACAAGCTGTTGCGTCTGCATGGGCTTCCCCCAGATGACAGTCTGTGTCTCTGCTGATTGGTGGACTCGGGACGCAGTGTGGAGGCTTGGCTCGGGCCTCGGTGCCATGCTGCTCTGCTCAGGCGCAGAACAGACCATTCCCGATCAGTCTCCTCATCTGGAGAACTGGAAGGCGCCCCGTCCCCCGTGCCCCATGCCCCGCAGCCGTGTCCCTGGCACTGAGCCGTGTGTGCAGACCCTCGCCCTCATGATCCCCAGTGGCTCATCTGTGGCCCAGGCGGTCCTGCCCCCCACCTCATGGAGGCCTGGGGCCAGCGGCCACTGGGACAGGCTGGGCGGCAAGAGGCAGATGACATACACCAGATGGTGGTCCCCAGCCTTTAAATACCATACGTTAGTAATTCTTTCTTTTCTTCAGTTTTGGGGACCAACATAGGGTGGCCAACTTTGTGTTTTGCCAAGGGAGGACGGTTTTCAAAATACCACTTCCAAGCCACTGCCATTTTGCACCAAATAGGAGACACGTGAACCTCCAAAAGCAAAGGACATCAGCCGTTTGGGATATTTTTTTTTTTTAACTGGGGTCAGCCCCACTTTGTGAATACATTTGCTGCATTTTCCATATTCTTCCCCGTGTGTTTGCTTTGGACCATAGAAATGCCAACCAGGCCTGCTCAGGCATGTGGCCGGCAACTGGGGGTCCCGGGCTGGGCTCCCCGGCGGAGGCGTCCTGCCCACGGCCAGCGGCAGTCATGGAGATGCGGCTGGGGAAAGCTCGGTGCTAGATTCCCACTGCGGGGGGCGGAGGGTAAGGGGTGCCCTCGAGAATCCATCCCCCTGAGGGAAGGGCCACGAGTCCTCCTGAGACCTTCCCCCACCCCGGCAGTGCCGTGAGCGCCCAGCGAGGCGTTTGCACCGTTAGAAATCCAACTTCTCCCGAACCTCGGTGGTTGGGTAGACAGATTGCAGATGGTCCTACTGTTTCCCACTGTTCTAGATGTTTGAAATCTTTCTTACCAAAAAGGTGGACAATAACAGAAATTACGCCAACGCAGAGTCTGTAAGAAACAAACCCGGGGATGCCTGTGATCTGCAGAGAGTAGGAGACCGTAGATGATTTACCAAAGGGAAAGGAAAGCAGCGTTTCCAAGTGTTGCTAACGGACACCTCTGGATGGAGGATTGTGGGCTCTCGGCCTATGTCCCTGGATCTCCCATAATCAGGGGGAATTGATTTGTAAAGAACAGGAGCAGGGACCTGTCTTGGGGTCTTACGCTCCCCAACACCCTTCCCGTCTCTCCCCCCAAGGGAGCTGCTGATGGCGCCTACACTGTCTTCCCTTTGCTGAGGAGGGATAAATAAGGCTTCCCTGCTCTACAGAAACGTGTCTGCACCGAAGCCAGGAGTCCAGCAGAAGGAGGAAAGAGAGGAGCTGGGGGTTCCAGGGATGGTGCTGAGGGCTTTCTGCTCGTCGGAAGGCTGTTTGGGGGTCAGAGTCCTGGGGCTGCAGGGCCTGGGCAGACCTGCCGGCCGGCAGAGATGGGGGTACACCCCACATAGATCAGAACATGAGATTCAGAGAGGGAAAGCGACCCGCCCCAGGTCACACAGCGCGGTCTCCCCAGGACCGGGAGCCCTCCCCTGCAGGGCCCTTCCCCCACAGCGCTCCCAGGCTTTTCTATTTGATGCACCCAGATAGCAGCTACTCCAACCCCTTCCCGGCTTGTGCATCATCAGGTTTTGAAATCATCCCCGGGGTTTCCAAGGGAAACATATTTTGGGTTTTCTTTCTTTTCTTCTGCTCATTTGAAGAAATCTGAGAGTCCTTTCTAATTGTTTGGTCAAGACTGCAGACAGGCAGTGAGGCACGCCACAAATATGATCTTGAGCCCCAGGAACCCACCGGCCTGGAGAAACACAGGACATCGGGCCTGCCCCTGGTGCTTGGTCAGCACATGGGCTCTGAGTTCTAGACAGTACAGGGCATTTGCCAAGTTCTCCAGATCTCCGACATTGGGTCCCTGTTGGCACACGCTGAGGGAGTCTACGTCAAGCTTCCCGGGGCTGGGGCTTTCGTGAATGGCGGTACCAACTGAGTCCATGAGGAGTTGCTAGATGTGGGTCCTGCCAAAAGTGGGGCCCTGCAGCCTCGACTACATCCCCTCGCCTCCTTTGCAGCTAGGTGTGGCCATGTGACTAGGTTCTGGTCAATGGGATACAAGCACAAAGTGCTTTGTTGTACAAAGTGTGCAGCGTTTGTTGTACAAAGTGATGTGTACAACTTGAGTAAAGAAAGGAGCATGGTCTTTGTCCCTCTCTTCTCCTTACTGACTAGATAGATGGTGTACATGATGGCTGGACTTCCAGCAGCCATTTTGGACCAAGAGGCAACTCTAGGCATAGAAGCCAATAGAAGAATAAGATAGGAGAAATCTGGGCTCTGACGTCATGACATCACACATCACACAAGTGAGAAATAAATAAATGTCCATGTTCTTCTTTAAAAATATTTTATTTACTTATTCATGAGACACAGAGAGAGGCAGAGAGAGAGGCAGAGACAGGAGAAGCAGACTCCATGCAAAGAGTCCGATATGGGACTCGATCCCAGGACACTGAGATCAGGTCCCAAGACAAAGGCAGATGCTCAGCCACTGAGCCACCCAGACTTCCCAAATGTCCATGTTCTTAAAGCCATGATTATATGCGGTTTTCTTTTACTTTGGCCAAAACTATTTTAAAATAATATACCTTATTATTTTTTTTTTTTGGTTGGGGGTTGGAGTTGCCATCAGTTGCAGAGGAGCTATAGGGGACCTACTATGTGTGAGAGTCTGGGGCAGACTCTGAGATGAGACTGATAATTATTATGCATAATAGTAATTTGTGATACGTGTCAGCGTGTATGTGTAAAGCACTTAGTTCAGTGCCTGGCACAGGGTAAGAGCCTGATAAATGTTAGCGACTATATTGTCCTTACAGGTGAATAAACCATGTATCCTGGTACATGGGATCCAAAGGGCCATCTGAGGTCAGAGGGAAGAGCCCAGGTGCTGGAGGCATTTGAACATGGCCTTAAAGACAGAATAAGAAGAGCAAGTGACATCAACAAACACCATGACCAAAAGCTTCATGGGTGTTACGTCCCATGATGCTGAGGTCCCTGAGCCTCAGAGAGAGTAAGTACCTCCCCAAGGACCCGGCAGGACTGGACACTTGGACACTCTGGCTCTGCAGTTTTCCTCCCCAAGGGTCTGCGGGCCAAGCACTGGGGCTCGACAAATGGGAAGAGCATGAGCAAAGGGCCAGGGGTCCCATCTGGAGCTCCGGGCCCGTGTCCTGGAGTGGGGACGTGAGAAGGCCGGGGAAGGCAGCCGGGGCTCTGCGGTCAGCATCCCCCTAGACAGGTGCCCCAATGAGTTCTCTGGCCCTTCAGTGTTTGTATAACTTCTTGTTCTCTGTGGCCAGCCCCAGAGAGGGGATACATGGCCAGCCTGGAATTTAGAGGGAGTTTCCTGTAGCTGTTGTAGCAAACGACCACAAACTTAGTGGCATAACACAACACACATCCTTTATCTCACGTGCTGGAGGTCGGGAGGCAGAGTAGGAGGCAGAGTCTGGGGGCGTGAAGGGCAGGCAGGGGGAGAACCCCGTCCCCGCCCCTTGCAGAGGCTGCCCATCACGGGGAACTGGGACACCCTGCTTCGTTCTGTATTGCTCTTTGCCAACACGAAGCCCAGCAACTGGGGCAGCATGCTGTGCCATCTGCTTGCCCATCGCCCCTACCAGCCACACCCCTCCTGGGCTGGCCTGATGCCCCCGCCCCCCCCGCCCCCATGCATCCTCTCTTGGGATGGAGCCATTTCCCAGGAGTCTGGACCACCCTTATGCTTTCACCAACCCCAGCCCAGCTGGGGGCTCTGCTCAACCCCATTCCCACTTAGCATTCCCACTTCCCTCTTAGCAAGACCCCCGAGATCCCCCACACACATCCCCCCACGCCAGATTCAGGATCGGAAGAAACACTGGGGCCAGGCAGGGCTGCAAAACCACTGCCAGTGGTGAGGCCTGCAGCAGCCCTGCACTGAGCCCCTTCCTGAGTTCAGGCATTAGCCCGCTGGCTTTGCACAGTCTGAAATGTCAGTGCAGCGTAATGTGGCTTCTGGAAAAAAAACCCCAATTCAATCTTTGGCTGCAATGAAAATGTCTGAGGCTTGGATCCTGGGAGGGAAGAGCTCCCTGAGCCGAGCAAGGTCAGGCTACATATGGCGACGGGTCCCCCTGGGCTCTTGAGGGCCCTCTGCCCACCTGCACCTTACACTACCCTCCTGCCCTGGCTTACTACGGCCAGACCCCGAGGGTCCTTCCTAACACCTCCACAAGGTGAGCTTATGAGGGCGGATGATTACCGTCCCTCCTTCACTGAGGCTCAGTGAGGAGTTCTGGCCTGTGCTGCACCCCAGCCAGGAGCCTGGACTTGGCCCCCCCCCAACTCCCCTGGATAGAAGGTTCCATGAGGCAAGAACCTGTGTCCTCGTGCAGGTAGGCATCCCTACCAGCAATCCAGAGCCAGGGTGGAGGGGACCCTCAGCAGCACCGAATCCCACAGAGAGGATCGACTGAGCCCAGGCCCAGAACCACCTCTGAGCGCTCCTCCCAAGTGTGAAACCCGACATTCCAGGAAACACTAATGACCCCAAATGGAGCAACATTCCCCAAAACGACGGGCCCAGCAGCCACAAAGATGTCAGAATCAGGCCAGCTAAAGACAGCCGGTGAGCCTGGACTGGATCCTGGAGCAGGAGAAAATTATGTTTGCTTATTTCCTACAATGACATTATTGGGACAAGTGTGAATTCTGAACAAAGTCTGTAGATGAGATAATAGAACATAATAATACGTGTTAGTTTTCTGATTTCGCCATTTGTACTGTGGCTACGTAAGAGGCCTGTCCTGCTCTTAGGAAACACCCACGAAGTGTCTGGGTCTGGGGGTGTCGGGTCCGCAACTTGCTCTCAAGTGGATCAGAAAACACGCACAGAAAGAGAGAGACAACGGTGAGACGAACTCAGGAAAATGTTAACATTTGGGGAATTTGGGTGAAAGCGTTCTTTCTTGCGGGATTTCTGTACCACTGAAATTATTTCAAAATAAAAAGTTACAAAATAGAAAAGTCAGAGTCTTGAAGGAGAGAGAGGTTGAGGAGCAGTTCTCAATGTAAGGAGACTAAGCAGCCTCGGGCAGGAATTGCAAACCCTCCCAGATCAGCAGGAAAGCCTGCGGTCCGGGGCTGGGACTGTGGGGGACGTGTGATGCCACCCCCGTCCCTGGATTTCCTGGGTGTGACAGTCAGGTGAGGGCCTGCAGGAGAACGTCCTTGCTCTTTGCAGGTGCACGTGGGAGTCTGGGCAAAGGGTCAGGATGTGCATCCCTCTCGTGGTTCACAGGAAAGAGAGACGGAGCCCAGGGGCTCTACACCCCGGTCCCCAGCAGGTGTGTTCAACTTCTGCCCGGACTCAGACCTGCCTGCCCCTGAAAAGGGGTGTGGGGTGGGGAGGCGGCGGGAGGGGGTGGGAGGGGCCCTGCAGCCCCGCGGCCCCCTGTCCCCTAGCTGTTCCCTCTCCGGCCGCAAGGTGTCTCCACGTGGCCCTACGAGAAGGTGGTTTTCATTTTCCAAAGTTCCTTCAAGTTGCTAAGATGGGAATCAAACGTGGCCCTTCCTGTCCGACCCGCCGGCCGCTCTCCCTGCCGCCCGTGTCGAGGCGGTGGTGGTGTCTGGGCTGTGCTTCCCGCCCGGGTTTCCAGGTCCCCCGCCTCGCCGCACCCCTGCGCTGGCTCGGAGGTCCCCATGAGGGGGTCTCTGCTGCCCTCCTGTGGCCGCTGCCTACCACACAGACGCCCCTCCCGGAGGGCAGGGGCCTGCAGAGCTCAAGAGCGTCTCCCCATCCTGGAAGAGCTGGGGGCTCCAGGGAAACTGAGTCAGTCCCTCAGGCAGAGGAGGGACTTAGGCTAAGGAGCTGGCTCGTGGGACTGGGGGTGCCGACAGGTCCAAACTCCACTGAGCAGCCTGGACACTCCCCTCCCCCTGCAGAAGCTGATGCTGGGGTCTGGAGGTGGAGTTTGGGAAGCTTAGTTTTTCTCCTGAGACCAGTGAGTGATGGAGGGATTGAGGATGGTGTGAGGCCCCCAGAGCACGGACATCGGGGCTGCCCATGTGCACCAGGTGAGGCTCAGGGCAACACCTACCTGGGCGTCTGATGGGTGGTGGGATGCTCTGAGGGCCAGGCAGCTGACCCAGAAATCTGACCACCATGGGACACCCGGGCGGCTCAGTGGTAGAGCGTCTGCCTTCAGCTCAGGGCGTGATTCTAGGGTCCTGGGATCGAGTCCCTCATTAGGCTCCCCGCAGGGAGCCTGCTTCTCCCTCTGCCTGTGTCTCTGCCTCTCTCTCTGTCTCTCATGAATAAATGGATAAAATCTGAAAGAGAAAGAAAAGAAGAAAGAAAGAGAGAGAAAGAAAGAAAGAAAATAAAGAAAGAGAAAGAAAGAAAAAGAAAAGAAAGAAAGAGAAAGAAAGAAAAGAAAGAAAGAAAGAAAGAAAGAAAGAAAGAAAGAAAGAAAGAAAGAAAGAAAGAGGGTAGCCCAGGTGGCTCAGTGGTTTAGCGCCGCCTTCAGCCCAGGGCCTGATCCTGGAGACCCGGGATCGAGTCCCACGTCGGGCTCCCTGCGTGGAGCCTGCTTCTCCCTCTGCCTCTGTCTCTGCCTCTCTCTCTGTGTGTGTCTCTCATGAATAAATAAATAAATAAAATCTTTAAAAAAAAAAAGAAAGAAATCTGACCACCAGGAGTTGGTCAGCAGGAATGTTTAAAGCATTTTTCCAGTATTTTAAGTAATTTTAAAGTATTTTTTTATTTTATTTATTTTTTTAAATTTTTATTTATTTATGATAGTCACACACACACAGAGAGAGAGAGGCAGAGACACAGGCAGAAGGAGAAGCAGGTTCCATGCACCAGGAGCCCGACGTGGGACTCGATCCCAGGTCCCCAGTATCGCGCCCTGGGCCAAAGGCAGGTGCCAAACCGCTGCGCCACCCAGGGATCCCAATTTTAAAGTATTTTAAAGTAAAATTTCCTGGTCTCACATTATGCTGTCCTGGTTTCCAACTCCTAATTTTTAAAAGAAAGCCCATCCTTTTTTTTTTTTTTTAAGATTTTATTTATTTATTCATGAGAGACAGACAGAGAGAGAGAGAGAGAGACAGAGAGAGGCAGAGACACGGGCAGAGGGAGAAGCAGGCTCCATACACGCAGCCTGATGTGGGACTCGATCCCGAGTCTCCAGGATCACGCCCTGGGAAAGCCCACCCTTTCTAAGAGAAAGAGTCTGTTCTCTGCGTGTGCGAGGAGTAAGACCAGGGCTGTGCAGGGGGCTGAGCGGGGCTCCAAGGGTGGGCCCTGGGGGTGCTGGGCATCGCTGTTACCCTGGGGGTTACTTGCATGAGTCCTTGATGATGCCAGAGAGAGAGATACACAGAGATAGAGACGGGGAGAGGGAGAAAGAGAGAGACGGAGGGTAGAGAAATGAGAGCAAGGAGAGGCCACTTGTTTGCAAAGTCCCACGAAGCGAGGAGGGATGGGGAAGTCAGCCGGGGAGCATGTCTCCATAAGGAGGAGAGGTTTGCTCATGTTGACGCTGGCAGGAAGGAGCAAGAGGGACAGGGACACAGGGCAGGAGGCTTGTCTGGTCAGGGACAGGATCCAGAACCCAGGGCAAAGGTGCCTCTTCCACATTGGACAAGGCTCTCCGCCAGGCTTGTTCAGGAGGGCATTCATCAGCCAAAGAGATAATCAAATGTATAAGGCGCAGGTGTGAAGTCAGAGTGACGTCAGAGGAAACTAGGCAGGTCACCAGCCCCTAGTGAGGGAGAGAGGCTGGACACAGGAGGACACAGCATGTGGGGACGTGCAAGTGTCCTGGGGCTGCCATCCTGAAACGGGCCTTACACGACAGAGGTTTATCCTACAGTCTGGAGGCCAGAGGTCCACAATCAGGGTGTGGGCAGGGCCGAGCTCCCTCTGAGGGCTCCAGGGCAAGACCCTTCCAGTCTCAGCCCCCGTGCCAGACGACTGTCTCCCTGGGTCTCTGCTTCTTCTTCTTATGAGGACATCAGTCGTTGGACCAGAGCACACAGTCCTCCAGCATGACTCATCTCACCTAATTCCACCTGCAATTTCACCCTCTCTCCAAATAAGATCCCTTCCGGAGGTTCTAGGGGGACATTTGGCCGGGGTGGGGGGACCCTGTTCTACTCAGTGCAGCCGCCAAGAGTGAAGGGAGCCAAGAATGTGAGAGGGATGTGACCAGGTGCACTGCACAGGGCAGGGGTACAGGAGCCCCCACCCCAGCGCTCCCGGCTTCCTGCAGGGAAGAGCCTCAGGGCACCGGGGTGGGAGGAGGTGGGGAGCTCTGTAGGGTGTTTCCGCATCGCCCAGGGCCCGCAGGGAGCACAGGGCGCAGGGCAGCGTAGGGCGCGGCCAGGCAGCAGCAGCAGCACAGGGAGTCACCACCCCGGGCCCACCTGCCTGCGAGGAACTGCAGTGGGCGTCTGGCCCCTGCCCTGTCCCCTTTGCCTCACTCCAGAGACTTCTCTCTCCTAACGAGGGAGGACGAGCCAAGGAGCTATTGTCAGGATCCCATTTTCCAGGGGAGGCGACCCGCACAAGGTCACACAGCAGGGCTAGGGGCTGGGATGAGAGCCCGCGTTTAGCTTCCAGATGCACCAAATGAGCAGACTCGCCCGGGGAGCCGCGGCAGCAACAGTTGCCAACGTTCTGCTGTGTGTGTTTGGTCCATCTTCCCACCCGGTCTCCTACGTCGTCACTGCCACTTCCACACTTCTTTAGGTAAAATGTACAGACCATGAAATGAATACATCTTACCCTTTGCAAAATGTGTTGTATCTTTAGCATGATTTCTTTTTTTTTTTAAAGATTTTATTTATTCATGAGATGGAGAGAGAGAGAGAGAGAGAGAGAGAGAGAGACAGGCAGAGGGAGAAGCAGGCTCCACGCAGGGGGCCCGATGCGGGACTCGATCCCAGCACCTCGGGATCACGCCCTGAGCTGAAGGCAGATGCTCAACCGCTGAGCCACCCAGGTGCCCCCTTAGCATGATTTCTTAAGCGTGGTCTTGGCTTTTCTCTCCGTGTCGTACTTTCGTACTTTTCTAACAATGAGCAAGAACTGTTTTTTATAAAGAAGGGGAAAAATGATAAAATGATGATGGAAATGTTAAAAAGTCCCTTTGGGCTGCTGTCCCGCCACCTCCATTCAGCTACGTGGCTTCAGGCCCCCCCAGAGTGACTCTGTGCTTTCCCTCCCGAGTAAGCAGGTATCCCAGGACCCTGCCCACCACTCCCAGGCTTTTGGGGGGAGGCAGGGCGGCACCCCTCATGGCTAGGAAGGACCCTCCCTCCCGTGCAGGCTGAGCCCCACGCAAGCTGCCCTGAATCCCATCTCTGTTGCATCCTTGGACCCCCCCACGCTGCCTGGCTCCACAGAACATCCAGTCAAACGAAGTGTACTGGTGGAGGGGGGCTTTGGGGTCCTCTGGGACCCCTTCCCGCAGCCAGGCTGGCCTGGGGAGACGTTGCCAGGCAACCAGCTGGGGCTCCTCCTAGGGTGGCTGTGGGTGGCCACGTTGCCTGGCAACCAGGTGGCAGCGTCCCTAGAGCCGGGACCACACAGCTGCGCCCTGCCCCGCCAGCCTCTCCCCTCCCCGGCCTGGCCTGCCGGACCCCTGGGCCCCTGTCCTATTCCTCTAGACTAGGACAGCTGGTGCCCCCCGTCCGTCGCAATGAGCATTGTTCTCTCCAGGTGAGTGGCCTGCGCTGGCCTTGGCTGGGAGGGGACAGGAGGCAGGATTTGGGGGGCTGATGCAGCAAGAGAGACGGGGGCAGCCAGGCCTCCTGGGGCGGGTGGTGGCAAAGGCTGCTCTCCGTCCCACCTCAAGGTCAAGGGAAGGCCAGGGAAACTTCCAGAATCTGACCTCTTCTCTCTGGCATTACTGCCCACAGCTCTGGGGTAGCCAAATTCACAGGATCCATCCCCTCTTTCCCTCATTCGGCTCCACCTGCAAAACCTCTCTTCGCGCCTCAGAGCCCCCCAGACGACACCCCCAGCCCCCGTGGAATGGTCCCTGACCACACCCTCTCTGACCAGGTTTTATCAACGCTCCCTTGGGGCTTGCCTGCCCCTTATCCATTTATTTTGGTGCCTGGTTCCTCTGAAGGTCGCAGACTCGACCTTGAAACCACTCGAGGTGCTTCTCGAAACACGCAGCCCCTGCTAATGATAGGGAAACCGCCTGTGCTCTGAGGAACCCTCTATACCTTCCACTTAATTTTTCTGTAAACCTAAACCTGGCCCTCCCAAAAAAGTTTATTCATTTTTTAACAACCTTCAGGGCTCAGAGAAGGGAGACAGTTTGAACAGCTCAGGGAGGTCAGGGTGGGAGGTGGAGGCAGAATCAGGGGATTCTGGAGGGAGGGGCCCTTGCAGCTAGGATGAATAACTCTGCCAGGAAGATGCTAAAGCCCCGCTCAGGGTCCCAGGGAGGGTAAGGCTGGATTTGGAGCCAGAGCAGCCTTTGCATCCCTGCCGGCCACTTGACCAGCCTGCGACCTGGCTGGCCTCCCAGATCTGCCTCGATAGAACCATGAGCATCATCAGATGGAACCAGGCCCCGGGCAGGGAGCTGGCCAGCTAGGTGCAGGGTGATGGGTGGGTGACCTCTGCGTTGCTGTCCCGACCTGCCCCGGTGTCATGGCCCAGAACGGCCTCTCAGGCTCCCACCTCCCCAGGAACAGCCAGGTGCGGGTGATGGAGAACACAGTGACCAATGCCGAGAAGTACTTTGGCCAGTTCTGCTCACTGCTGGCCGCCTACACCCGCAAGACGGCCCGGCTGAGGGACAAGGCCGACCAGCTGGTCAAACAGCTCATCGACTTCGCCAACACCGAGAACCCTGAGATGCGGGCCACCGTGAGGAACTTCGCTGAGGACCTGGCCAAAGTGCAGGATTATCGGCAGGCCGAGGTAGGCGGGGGCGCCCACGGGGACCCCGGGCCCCTTGCTGGGCTCAGGTCTGAGGGCTGGAGCTGCGCTGCAGGGGGCACAGCTAGTGCACATGTCTCTTAAAGAGGTGTCCGTGAGGGGTGGACACGCATAGAGCTCCCTCCCCGGTCATACACCCCCCCACGCCTCTGCCCCGTGCCATGGGGCTGAGAGCCTGGAAACGTTGTGGTGCTGGACAAAAGCCAGACAAGGCAAGGACCCCAGGAAGCCCAGCCTGAGGGCGGTGCTGTGGGCCCCAGGAGTCCCAGATCGGAGGCACATGCCCGGAGCCCAGGACCCGGAGAAATCCTGGCGGCTGCGGTGAGGAGGCAGCAGGGTGTTAGAGAGAGAGCTAAAAATAAAAATCACCTGCCAGCCCTGGAGAGTCCTCTGAACCAACCAGCTTCTCTTTGGAATAAGCATGAAACCAGACTGTAGCACACACTGCAGGCAGTGCACAGGGGCTGGCACACAGGAACCTCCCTGCCTCGGGGACGCCTGGGTGGCTCGGTGGTCGAGCATCTATCTTCCGTTGGCTCAGGGTGTGATCCTGGGGCCCCGGGATCGAGTCCTACGTCAGGCTCCCTGCATGGAGCCTGCTTCTCCCTCTGCCTGTGTCTCTGCCTCTCTCTCTGTGTATGTCGCTCATGAATAAATAAAATCTTTAAAAAAAGGAAAGAAAAAAACCTCACTCCTCTACACAGCCAGGCAGAAACAACCCCACACTCACCGTCTCAGGACGCAGGACTAATGGCACCATTCGTCCCCCCACCATTCCTAATTCCACCTGGTGACAGGGTGGCCACCTGTGTCAGTGAGTGGCCTCTCTCCGAAGGAAGAGTAAAACTTCTCTCTGTAACAAGCAGGTCTTCACAGGCTTGGAACCAGGCACCTGAGCAAACTCCCTAGAGACCTGTCATCCTCGATGTTTACGTTTCAAAGACACGCCTGCCATTCCCAGCTTGTAAACCATCAAGAATCTTATTTAGCTTTTAGAAAGGTTTACATGAGTCCCAAAGGGACAGAAGAAAGGGATTTACAATTGCAGGTTTTCTAAAAGAAAATGCTGTAAGGAAAGCAAGGGGGAAAGTCTCTTTTCCTTTCTACTCCTGGGAAAATTATTATTATTTTTAAAAGTTGACTCCTGGGAGAATTATTATTATTTATTTAAGATTTGTGTTTACCCTAGCAGGGTCATAAGCCTTGACAAGGTAAAGGAAGGGGCCTGGTGGGGCTTCTAGATCTCCTGGAGCATCTGGCAAGCCAAAATTTCAGGGGATCTCCCTGCCACTGGTCCTCAAGGCCTCAGCCTCACCTGTGACTTGTTAGCAATGCAGATTCTTGGGCCACACTGAGGACTTGCTCATTCAGAACCCCTGGCGTGGAGTGGGGGGTGACTGGCAATCAGGGTTTTAAGGAGCCCAGGGGAAGGGATGGGAGGCTCCTAAGTCTGGCTCTCAGGGACTGACTCAAGGGCGTCAGGCATCCCCCTCATACACCCTGCTGTGCTCTCGGGGGCTGCATAGGGCTCTCAGCTCAGTCAGCTCTGAATCCCGGGCTACTTCGTGTTCCAAGTGCACCTACTAGTCCCCGCAGTGGGGACGGTAAGGCGGGCTGGAGAACTGAATTGGCAGTGGCACCCGATGGACTGTCATGAAACCCTTGGTGGGCACGGCCGTTATGCCCATTTTACAGGGAGGAAACAAGGCTCGTGAGATGAAACGGATCGCCCGAGCCTTGGGGAGGTAGAGCCGTGAGCACAGGCAGGTATCCTCAACCGTAAGCGGGGAGGGAGGGTGTCTCGTGCTTCCACGCCCCCCCACGGGCTCCTGTCATGCAGCTACGGGTGTGCACGCAGCACTCTACGAATGTAGGCTGGAGCCCACACCGGCTCCACGCACCCCCTGGTTCCATCTGCTCTGACTCTGCTTGTCCACGCTCCCCCAGGTCGAGAGGCTGGAGACCAAGGTCATCCACCCCCTGAAACTCTATGGGGCGCACATCAAGCAGACACGGGTGAGCAAGGGGCACTGCCTGATGGGGTCTGGCCCGCCGGGACAACCAGGAAACGGCCCTCCTTTTCCCTTTAGGCCGAGATCAAGAAATTCAAGCAAGTCCAGAAGAACGAGATCAAACAATTGGAAAAGCTGGAGAAACTGAGGCAGAAGTCCCCTACGGACAGGCAAATGATTGTATCCTTCCTGGAAGTGGGGCCTGAGGCTGCTGGGCCAGGGTGGCCATTGGTCGCAGGTGTCCCCTGGGTAGGGGCTGCTGGTTAACCTGGCTCCTTAACCACACCGTTCTCAGACCCAGGTGAGTGCCCCGTGTCTGTGGGGGGAAGGCAGCAGCTCATGGCAGGTGAGGAATGACCCCACGGAACGACAAGGTGAGCTTTTACCTGGGCAGGTGTGTGCAGAGCTGTGCACTCAGGATGCAAGTCAAAGGTGCAGGGCAGGCGGTGGGCTGGGGGGTCAGGAGACCCGAGTGTGTCCCCTCATTAACACTGTTCAGTAAGCCAGCAAGTCACCCCCTCCAAGGCCCCACTTCCTTACCAGGGCTACTCACTGAATGCTCACTGGGTGTGGGCACCTCTAGCTTCATGCCCACTGTCTAGATGGGGAAACTGAGGCCAAGAAAGGTGACCTGCCCGAGGTCACACAGGGGAGGCAAGGGGCAAACGTGGAACTCCACTCTGACGGTCTCTAACTCTAAATTCCAGGTTCTCCGTGTGCCTGGCGACCAGTCGGTTCAGACAAATTAATTACCTAAAAACATTCCACACGCAGGAATTATTATCAAAGGTGGGACACCTTTATAGTAATAGCTCAGCAGGTGCCCACTGTTTAATTCTTTCAACAACCCTGCAAAGCAGTATTATTACTGTCCCCTGCTTACAGGCAAAGAGATTGAGGCTCAGAGAGGTTTTGTGACCGGCCCAGGGTCACACAGCCAGTAAGCAGGTCTGGCCAAACAGCGCCTGGCCCTTTCACCATGGTCCAGCTTGGCCTTTCCTCTGATGACCAAATTGGCAAGAGAGGTCCATGAGGCAGGAGAGATGACCCAAAGGGAGAATGGGAAACGATCCAGAGTAGTGTGTAAAGGCCCGGACCACCCTGTGACACTTCCTGCCTCTGGAGCCAGGCAGAGACAAGTGTGCAGAGGGCCTCAGTGGATGCCAGTCGTACCACCCACCAGCTGGAGGAGATGATCGACACCTTCCAGAAGCAGAAGCTGAAGGACCTACAGGTAGGTGTGGGCGGCCCAGTGTTGGAAGTACTCTGGCCTCGAGTGTGTGTTTGAACACACACGTGTGTGTGCAGATCTGCGTGTGAACCTGTGAGCGCACATGCACATGTGTACATACGGTGTTTGTGAGCACAGATGTGTGGACGTGAGCATGTGTTGCCAGTTGCCCGGACGGGTCTCAGAGCCTGGGCTCCCAGGACACCTAATCTTGACCTAATCCTGGCTGCAGGGGAAGGCCCTGCCTCTAAGCACCCAGGCCCAGCTCCCACCAGGAGAATTTGGCAGGCTTTGCCACCACCACCCCAAATCCCCGTCCTTTCCACACAAGGACCCACAGCACTGCTCTGACTTCCTCCTTCTTTCTTTGCCCTTGACCGAGTAAGCTATGGTTAGGCACAAGGAGTGGGGGGGCACAGGTGCCTCCTCCTTCCACCCCCCCTCCCCGTTCCCCCACTCCACCCCACAGTGTGACCCAGAATCCTGGAGCCCCAGCCGGTCACGGAGATCCCTGCACCCACTCTCAGCACCCCCCGCACCCACGTTACAGTCCCAGGGGTCTCACAAACGGCGGCTGCCATTTATCACTCCTGGGTTACGTACCCTCCCATGACCCCCCTTACTCTAAAGATAAAGATAGAAATCCTCCCCAAGCCTCGGGAAGCCCCAGCCCAGCCTTATCTTGGACGCAGCAATCCAAGCTGCAGGGCACCAAACCCCGACACACCTCAGTGCCTTTGCACAGGCCATGCCCTCTGCCAGGAAGGCTTTGCCCTCACTCTGCGTCAAGTTAACACCTCATCTTCAGGGAAACTCACCAGGAGCCCCAGCTCAGTCCATCCCTGACATTAATTCATGGCTCTGCGCCCCCTGGGGGCAGTTATCCCAGGGTAGATGGGTTAATTGTATTTTTAACTCACTCATCAACCCAACAAATGTTGAATACACACCTACTATGTGCCAGACACTGTGCCTGGCGCTGGGACACCACAGTCAGAGAAGCAAGGCCCCTGTCCTCATGGAGTTGATACCCTGGGGAAGACCCATGACACGTGCCAATCATCGCGGGGTGAAGAGTGTAGGGGGCAACTTGCCCACCCCGCCCCCCGCCTGTTGGTGCCACATGAGTCACACACGGGACACGACGTGGCGCCTGTGTGTCGTGTCCCCCGCTGGGTCCCTGCACTGGGTCCGGGCCTGCGCTGAGCAGTACTCAGTAAATATTT
The DNA here is from genome assembly GCF_053574225.1 of Canis aureus. Taxonomy (NCBI): domain Eukaryota; kingdom Metazoa; phylum Chordata; class Mammalia; order Carnivora; family Canidae; genus Canis; species Canis aureus. The sequence goes on along the minus strand of NC_135613.1, from coordinate 21,533,960 downwards.
GGGAAGTGAATGGGCGAGTAAATGAATGCACGAGTGAGAGAAACCTGTGGGGGTTAGCGCTTAAGCATCCACGTTGCGGGCAGGACCTAAAAGTACCAGCAGACCGTTATTCAGCACCTGATGTTTATGAGGCCTGAACGCGGGGCCCTGGCAAGCGAGGTGCTGGCAAGGGTTTAGGACAAGATTCTTGGCACAGTTAGAGGCCAAGAAGCGCATGCAGCTTAAAATAGGCACCTTTCAAACTTTGGGGATTAGGTTTGTAAGAGGCATTTCTCCAAACCATCCCCCCCGAAGTACTCTCCCAGTTTTAAAAGCGAAAAAACGCAGAACGTGAGATAATGACTATCAGTGTATAGTTTTAGGTCACATTTCTAATGAAATGATCCTAAGCACAGGAGAGCTCTCCGGCTCTCCGGGCAGGCCTTCCCGCAGCCGAGCGTGGGTCAGGGAGCTCCTGGAGGGCTGCTTCACACGCAGACCGCCCGGTGATGGGTCCACCCTGGAGCCCCATTCCGTGGGTCTGGGGGCGCTGGAGAACGTGCATTTCTCACAAACCCCCAGGTAGGGCTGGTGCTGATTCAGGGCAGCCAGACAGAGCTACTGGGTAACTGAATCTCGGGGGGGCTTCGTGAACTGGGGCCACTCTGGGCCCCGCTGTGCAGATGAAGACACGGAGGCTCAGACAGGATCAGTCATAGGTCAGTGAGTGACAGGAGAAGGCCTAGGCCCCACCTCTTGGGCTGCAGCGCTCACCACCAGGTCGGCTTGGAGGGTTGGGGGGGCAGGAGGGAGGCAGGAGTCAGGAGGCAGGCGCTCCCCGTTTTGGCCCTTCTCCCCTTCCTCGCCTGTGCTGGCTTGGAGACCTCCTCAGAGCCTGCCTCCCTGGCCAGGGAGTTCCAAAGTTTATGGGAAACGGGGTGTTCCCAGACTGCAGGCTCCTCCCCCGCCCCAAGCCTGTGTCCTGCCAGGGCCCAACGCAAAGTGGGAGTCTCTGTGAAGGCCTGGTGCACGGTAGGGGGTGCTGGCACATAGTAGGGGGGGGCCTAGCACATAGTAGGGTGCCTGGCGCACAGTAGGGGGTACCTGGTGTACAGTAGAGGGTGCTAGCACATAGTTGGGGGTACCTGGCACACAGTAGGGGGTGCTGGCACATAGTAGGGGCCTGGAGCACCATAGAGGGTGCCTGGTGCACAGTAGGGGGTACCTAGTGCACAGTAGAGGGTGCTGGCACATAGTTGGGGGTACCTGGCACACAGTAGGGGGTGCTGGCACATAGTAGGGGCCTGGAGCACCATAGAGGGTGCCTGGTGCACAGTAGGGGGTACCTGGCGCACAGTAGAGGGTGCCTGGTACACAGTGTGGGGGGGGTGCCTGGCACACAGTGAGGGGGTGCTACCACAGTAGGGGGGGCCTGGTACACAGTAGGGGGGCCTGGTGCACAGTGTGGGGGGTGCCTGGTGCTCAGTGAGGGGGTGCTAGCACACAGTAGGGGGTCTGGTGCACAATGGGGGGGTTGCCTGGTGCACAGTAGAGGGGTGCCTGGTGTACAGTGGGGGGGTGCTAGCACACAGGGGGTCTGGTGCGCAGTGCAGGGGGTTGCCTAGTGCACAGTCTGGGGGTGCCTGGTGCACAGTGAGGGGGTGCTAGCACATAGTAGGAGGTGCCTGGCACATAGTAGGGAGTGCTGGCACATAGTAGGGGGCCTGGCACATGGTAGTGGGTGCCTGGTGCACAGTAGGGGTTCTAGCACATAGTAGGGGGGCCTGGCACACAGTAGAGGGGCCTGGTGCACAGTGGGGGGGGTGCTAGCACACAGCAGGGGGCCTGGTGCACAGTAGGAGGGGCCTGGTGCACAGTGAGGGGCATTCCTGGTGCACAGTGGGGGGTGCTAGCACACAGTAGGGGGGCTGGCACACAGTAGGGAGGTTCCTGGTGCACAGTAGGGGGTGCTAGCACACAGTAAGGCCCTGGTGCACAGTAGGGGGGGCCTGGTGGACAGTGAGAGGGGTGCTAGCACACAGTAGGGGATGCCTGGCGCACAGTAGAGGGTGCCTGCCACACAGTAGGGGTTCTGACGCACAGCAGGGGTCCAGGACACAGCAGGGGGTGCCTGGTGCTCTGCAGGGGTCCTGGCACACAGTAGGGGTCCTTGTGCACAGCAGGGGTCCTGGTGCACAGCAGGGGTCCTGGCGCACAATAGGGGTCCTAGCGCACAGTAGGGGGCCTGGCACACAGTAGGGGTGGCGCACAGCAGGGGTCCTGGTGCACAGTAGGGGGCCTAGCACACAGTAGGGGGGGTCTGGCACACAGTAGGGGTCCTGGCACACAGTAGGGGTGCTGGCACACATTATGGGGCCTGGCGCACAGCAGCAGGCCTCACTGGAGCCAGGCATGCCGTAGGAACCCCGAAAGCGCTTGCTGAGCAGAGTGACACTGGCTTAGGACCTCCCCGCCCCAGAGGACAGCTAACACTACCCCCACCCGCCCATTTGCTCCACGTTCAAGGTGACCCCGGACTCTCCTTGGGCCAGTGCCGCTTGCGTGATTCGGGCTTCTCTCCCCACAGAAAATCCTTTCCGACTTTGTCACCATTGAGATGGTTTTCCACGCCAAAGCGGTGGAGGTCTATTCCAGCGCCTTCCAGAGCCTGGACAGCTATGACCTGGAGAGAGACCTGGAGGTAGGGACACCACAGATGCCCCACCTGCTAGTTGGCGGTACGGGACTCCGACTCCGTTTGCTTCTGGTTATCCTCATAGGAGCAATTTTTATTGGCAGCATTTTGCGATTGTTACAGTTTCGCAGACTCGTGCTGATGAATTCTTTTCTTTATCTGCCCCCGGCTGCCAAAACCAGAGGTGGAGAATTTTCCCAATTCTATCTTTCTGGAATATCAACATTTTCACCATGACTTGGGTGTTTAAAAAACAAGCAAATGAGTCAACAGTGACAAAAAGCATCCCAGGCGGAGGCTTGCTGCCGTTCGGGTGCGGACGAGGGCTTACGGTGGCTGCAAATGGAGCAGGTGCTGGCTGACCTGTAAAACCCCTCGCTGCACAGCAGCTGGGCTGCTGCGATGATCCTCTGGTTCGGGGTCGGTGGCTCCGCTGGATGCTCTTTCATGGGTCTCTCCTGGGTGTTCAGTTGGCAGCTGGGGCTGGAGTCATGTATGAGGCTTCCTACCCCGCGTCTGGCGGGTGATGGCTGTTTTCTGGGTTCAGGACCGGCCTTTGGGTCTGCAGGGTTCAGGCAAAATGGAAATGTAGGCCCTCTGTTCAACGATTATTAAGAATTGCAAGACAGTGAGAGCAGAGGATTAGACCAAATACGGGGTTCTTCCGAGCTCGGGCCACAAAGCCCGCCCTGCCTGGCTCCTCAGGGGTCTGCAGCCCGAAGGCCTGCCTGCCCGAGGCCTCTCCAGGTGGCGGGGGGCTTCCTCGCAGCACCACAGCTGGTCTAGAGCGAGCATCCTGGGGCGCCCCACGGTGGGTTATGTGTCTGATTCTTGGTTTCAGCTCAGGTCAGGGTCTCAGGGTCGTGAGGTCGAATCCTGTGGTGGGGGTTAAGATTCTCTCTCCCCTCTGCCCCTCCCCCGCTCCTAAAAATATTTTAAAAATAAAAAAATAAAGCCAGTATCCTGTGACAGAGGCAGGTAGAAAACGTATCGCCTTTTATAACCTAATCTTAGAGGTAATTTAGCGTCGTTTCGGCCACAGTCCACGCCTTCGAAGTGAGTCAGTCACTAAGGATGTATTCAAGGGGAAGGGAACTGTATTCCAGCTTGTGGGTAAGCTTTAAAACCACCGTATGAGGTTAAATGCAGACCAGATAGGCTCTGGTGTGCCCACTTATCTCTACGATATTCTTTTAGGGGCAAGAGCAATCTCTAATTTTCCTGTGTGACTATGGATGTGTTACGTAGGCTCCCTGGGCCTGTTTCCCCGTCTATGAAATGGGATGCTGACGCCCACTTAGCGGGCTAGTGTAGATCGCAGGAAGCTCCCACACAGGACCTGGGCCAGGTCGGGGTTCTGGGAGTGCCCGCTGTGCATCGCCTCCGTCCCCTCCTTCCTCCCCACACCCCTTCCTTTCTTTCCTGATTGGAAACAGCTGGCCCTGGTCTCTCCGTGGCAGGATTTTAGAGCCAAGACGCATGGGGTTTATGGACATCACGATGCCCGGCCACTCAAGGATACCACCCCCTCCCCAACTGTCCCGTGGTCTCTCGCTGGCCAGGTGAGCCCTGGGGCTGGGAGTGTTCATCCTGTGACGAGGGCCATCTGAGAGCAGGGATTTCCACGAGGTTCTCGGGGAGTGTGGAGACCTGCCCCGGGGTCCGACCTGGACCGGCCAGTCCGAGCCGGTGATCCGTAGCTCAGAGCCCAGCACGCGGCAGCCACTGCGTGTCCTGAGAGCCCCCCGGAGGCATCCTGAAGTGTGTCCACTGAGAAGCGGGGGCTCTGGGCAGGTCATTCCTAGTTCCCAGCCCATGGGCCCATAGGTTTCAAAAGTCTGAATTTCTCATATTTTAGGAAAGTCATATGGTACGTGTTATCCTAGGAGCTCAGCAAAGCACATCCGTATTCCTGCAGGACTCTGAGTCTCAACCAAATGAGACAAATAAAGACTCCAAGCAGCCTCACGCCCATCAGAAGAGGTTTAGTCACTGAGTGGGGGGCAAGGGGGAGCCTTACCCCACAGTGGAGGTGGGAGGCTTCCTGAATAATCCTCTCTAGGCAGTGAAGCCAGCATGGCCCCCAGCTGGGCCACCTGGGTCCGAACCCACTGCTCCTTAACCTGTCTGTGCCTCAGACTCCTCCCTCGCAAAGTAAGGCTAATAACAGTGCCCCCCTCACCTGCAGGGCTGTGGGGAGTACTAGGTGAACCAATCTCCAGGAAGCTCTTAGAAATTGCAGACACTTGTCGCCGCCCCTGTAATTACTGATGCTGTTGCTGTGTCATTCAGAGCACTCAGACGGCCATACAGAGCCAGAGGGGAGAGGAGGAGGAGAGCACGGACCACTCTGCGGAGGAGGACCCCGTGGAGGACCTCACGGGGCAGGGGCAGACGCCCCATCCAGAGGGCCAGAGCTCCCCAGTCTGAAACATGGGGGCTGGGGGTGGGCTGGGGGCTCCGCTGCATCCCCCCCACCCCCCCAGGTGAGTCTCATGTCCTCTGAGCCTGTTTCCTCGTCCGCACAACAGGGGCAATCTCGCTCACCTCACACGTCACTCTGGGGATCCATGGGCTTAGCATGGTGCCTGGTGCCTCATAGGTGCTCAATAAACGTGGAGTGCGTCGTAACCTGAGTCGTACTGGGTCTCATTTTGCAGCTTATGACCTGGGGACTTGAGGGGTTAAACCTCTGCTAATGCTGTGAAGAGGGTGGATTAGTCTCCCAGGGCTGCTGTAACAAAGCACCGCAAGCTGGAGGCTCAAACAACAGGAATTTACTCTCCCGCAGCAGCTCGGGAGGGAGGCCTGCAGTCCGAGATCTAGAAGCAGGCGGGGTGGGCTGCTCCTGACGTGAGGGACGATCTGCTCCAGGCCTCCCCCTGGCCTTCGGCGCCTGCTGGCCATCTTTGGCGTCCCCTGGCTTGGAGACACGGCACTCTGATCTTGGTCTGCATCCCCACATGGCATTCTCCGTGTGTGTGTGTGTGTGTGTGTGTGTGTGTGTGTGTGTTTGTCCAAATTCCCTCTTTTTATACAGACACCAGTCTTATTGGAGTACGGATCCACCCTATCCAGTGTGACCTCACCCTAACTAATTATATCTACAAAGATTCTATTTCCAAATAAGGCCACATTCTGAGGCACTGGGAGTTATGATGTCAACATATGAGTTTTGGGGGGATGTGAGTCACCCCTAACACGTGGACATGATGTGCAGGGATAACCTTGGGACCAAGGACACATCACAGAGGTCTAGGGGGATGGAGGGTAGGGGGTGAGACTGTGATTTTCATATTGACACAGTACAGAACACGAAACCTTCATGGGATCATTGCAGGATTAACATCCTCATCACAGTGACTCTTAGTCACCAAATCCAGCTCCGTGGCACATCCTTGGGGAAGCCCACCCTGATTCTACCAGGGGCAACACCCATTCCAAAAGTAATGAAAACATTCTATATCTGGGGCACCTGGGTGGCTCAGGTTAAGTGTCTGCCTTTGGCTCAGGTCATGATCCCGGGGTCTGGGGGTCAAGCCCCACATTGGGTTCCCTGTTCAGTGGGGAGCCTGCTTCTCCTGCTCCTGCTCCCCTGCTTCTGCTCTCTCTCCTCTGTCAAATAAATAAACAAAATCTTTAAAAAAAATGTTCTGTATCTTCTACATGATTTATAAAACATATAGATTGTATTGCATATTACACGTCATCACATTTTACGCCATAGGTCGTATCTCTTACACGCATATGTGTGTGCACACAAACAGGCATGCGCATGCACAAATGCACATCTTCTTCAACCTCAGCTGTGTCCAAACCATACTGACAGTTTCTAGAGAAAAGCAGCCTCACTTATTCACCTGGTGGTCCTGCAGCCTGGTGGCACCCGGCACACAGTAGGTGCCCATCCCTTCCTGCTCTGACCCCAGCGCACCAAACAGACCAATGGTTCCTAACTCCAGGGTTGGACTCAGCCAGCGCCTTCCTCGCCACCATCTCTGCGGATGGCCACTTGGGAAGCAGCAGAAAGATTCAGAGCTTCTCTCTTCTGGGGCCCTAGAGGCAGAGGTGGGTGGTGGGGTGGACAGGGGTGGAAGGAGCGTGACTTTTAGGGGGCTCTCTGGACCAGCGGATTGGGATGGTCCCTCTCCCTGTGTATGCTTGGCTATCTCTCCCCTCTTCCCTGAGGGCGAGCTCACCTGCTGCTGGTCAGAGAGACTTGTGCGGGTGTCTGCGCAGGACAGAGAAAGCACCCAACACCACTCCCTGGTCAGGACCGATGACCTGGTGAGGGGGAGCCTCGTCCAAGCACAGGAAGATGGGAGCTGCTGCTTCAGGGGAGCAGGATTTTGGGGAGCAGGAGCATCTGTGGTGCTGTGGTGCCAGGGTCACCAGCCACAGTTAGCGGCCACCGGCTGGCCTGTGGAATCCTCCAAGTGTTGAAATTCAAACCGAATGGAGCCAAATATCCCATGTCTTATCCAAAGACAGTTAAGGGACAATTAACCAGAAACCATATGGAAAGAAATGAATGCAGCTACAAACTTCACAATGTACACCAAAATTCATGCAGAACTGTCCAGAGATGAATTTCAGATGCAAATCTATAACCATTCTAGAATAAATACAAAAGACAATCTACATAACCTTGGGTTTGGGGATGAGTTTTAACACAAGACCCCCAAAGACTATCCACACACACACACAAATCGGTAACGCGTACTTTATAAAATTAAGCCTCCTACTCCCTGGAAGACTTTGTTCAGGGAACCAGAGGACGAGACATAGACTGGGAGAAAATATTTGCAAAACCCTTATCGACCAAGGATTTGTATTCAAAACATACAAGGAACTTTCCCCGGGCCCTTCACTGCTCCTCAGATCCCTGGGTGGCACAGCGGTTTGGCGCCTGCCTTTGGCCCAGGGCGCGAGACCCGGGATCGACCTGGAGACCCGGGATCGAATCCCACGTCAGGCTCCCGGTGCATGGAGCCTGCTTCTCCCTCTGCCTGTGTCTCTGCCTCTCTCTCTCTCTGTATGACTATCATAAATAAATTTTAAAAAAATAAAAAAAATTAAAACATACAAGGAACTCTCGTAGGTCAATAAGAAGACAAGCCACCCCATCAAAAACGGGTAGCAGACACCTCGGCAGAGAAGACTGACAGTGGCCGTCGCTGGAGGGTGAGGCACACAAATGCTTCTATCAAAACACAAAAATCCAACCGGACAAATCAGACGATCTGGTTGGCTTTGCTAAGCGACTCATCAGTTTGGCAGCATCCTGTCCAGAAGACAGTGTGGTGTTCCCTCAACGCTTCGATACGGTCAGAGGGAGGAAGGGTACAACCTAGAGAGAAACACCATCGAAGGCTTCACTGTTTTTTGTTTTTTTTTTTAAGATTTTATTTATTTATTCATGAGAGACACAGAGAGAGAGAGAGAGAGAGAGAGAGGCAGAGACACAGGCAGAGGGAGAAGCAGGCCCCATGCCGGGAGCCCTATGCGGGACCCGATCCCGGGACCCCAGGATCGCGCCCCGGGCCAAAGGCAGGCGCCAAACTGGCGAGCCACCCAGGGATCCCCACACCGTTTAAGTTTTAAATTGAGTTTTTGTGAGTTTCGAATTCTGAGTAAGGTGTTTTAAATGTATTCCTGTAAAATTTAGACAGAAAAGTCTGGTCTTTTTTTTTTTTTTTTTCTGCCTTTTGTAAGTGGGAGCTCTGCGGTCTGTGTATGCCACGTTTGGTTCTCGCAGGACCACCCAGGGCAGGTGGTTAAGTTCCTTCTCATTTTACAGACGCAAAAATGAGACTCAAGGAATTATTTGGTAGTTGGGGGGGGGATGGGGGGTGGAACGGGACCTGGCCTCTTTCCCAGGGCTACCTCACCCTGCCCCATGGTCCTCTGGGTCCCTGTTGCCCTAAGGGGATCCTTCTCCTTCCACATAGTTGCCTCCCAACCCCACTGTCGGTTGGCCTGCCGCTGCTGGTGGAGTCCCCCGAGCACCAGAGGATGAGTCAGATGTGACAGCCTGGGGATGGGAGCATCCACCACTCAGTCTGTCCTTCTACATTTGCCAAAGAGGGGGTGGCATTCTCCAGACTGGGTGGGAGAACCGGGGGCATGGAGGCCAGGCACCCCCACGGAGAATACCCCACCCTGCCCCCGGGACCCCCCTCGCCCTTTCCCCAGGCCCTTCACTGCTCCTCAGATTCACCTCCCTCAGTCCTTTAGGCCAGAGATTTAGAAGGTGCCTACCGACTTCTTATAATCAGAAAATGAGAAAGAGCACCATCTCACAGAGCACGCCTGTCAAACCCCACCGGAAAGGACGGGTAAAGGCACCCCACCTCGGTCAGGTAGGAGATGCAACTGGGTTCCACCTACAGCCCTCACCCCAAGCCCCCCAAACACAGGAGGGATGCGGCCTGGGCTCAGAGGGCTCAGGGGAAGAGCAGGCGAGGACCCCAGCAGAAGGGGTTGCAGGGATCTGGGGGCCCGGGCTGAGGACCAGTCCACAGGGGCCACTCCACCAACACAGAGCCCCGTGCAGGCCAGGCTGCCCCTTGGAGGAGCACTCCTCCTCCTCCTCCTCGTGCTTCCACAAGACGCACACCCATCTCGACAAGACCCTCATGCTCAGCCTAAATGGCAAAAGCCTCTATTTGGCCCCAGAAAAAACAAAAAAACAAAAAAACAAAACCAAAGCTTTCTTCTGAAAACCCGCTTATGTCACTGAGAAGATTGCCAATTCTGTGAGAAGTCCTTATGGATACGTGAACACAAAAATGAAACAGACCAGCTTTTTCTTTTTTTTTTTTAAAGATAATGTATTTAAGTTTCCACCTTCTGACAATCTGAGGTGCAATATAGAGACATATATTTTTTTTCTTCACAGGAAAACAGTTTTGATTTTAGCACTGTTCTGAGATCTTCCACCTTGAAACCTCCTCAGCCTTAAAATACTGTTTGTAGGATAACACCTAGCGGGACACAGGATTGCATAATTGTCACACCAACAACACCGGCGTCGCAACTCTACTTTGGGGGCTCCTAAGGGCAAGGTCTGGGTGTGGCAATGGCAAGTTCAGGTCCACGACCAGCTGGCCGAGGGAGAAAACAGCACAATGCACACGTGTAAACCATCACCGAAGGCCCCAGGGGAGGCCACGGTTTTTATAACAAAGGTGGCAGACTGACCTTATTCTAGCATATTTACATATTTTAAGGGGACATATGTCTCTTGTCTGAATTTCTAGCATTTCCTAATGTTCAAAGGTTTGGCTTGTCTTCTTCAAGGCGCCTCACAGAAGTGACAGCCCCAGCTTGCTGGTGACCTCAGGGGCAGAGGGAGCTAACCCACCCTGTCTGCAGCACAGAAGGGGTCAGGGGTCAGGACCCCACCCCGTGAGAGCTGACGTGTGGGGAGGGAGCCCGCAGTGCCTTCCCCTGTTTTCAGGAACACACATCGGGCCCGAGGAGGGAAGAGGTACAGCCCCCCCAATTCTGGGATTGACCCCTGGGTCAAAAGGGATTTACCAAGAGGTGGTCCCTTTTACCTAAAGTGCAAACCACTCCCAGTGCAGCCCAGGAGGGCTCTGCTCTGACTCTGCCTGGTAGCCTTGGAGTCTGTGGATTAGGTGAGGATACCAGTTCTCTCCCAGCTCCCGACACCCGGCAGCAGGCGTGTGTGGAAGTGATGGGAAGACGGGCAAACCCAGACCATCCTGACGCTCTTCTAGAAATGATTAGTTTATCCCTTCCCATGAGTCACCAAGAGCCCCGACATGGAGAGTGCAGCCCCACTCGAATCCTGGAGACATGTGAGTCCCCTGGACACAGTTGGGGTGGGGTTCCATGCTGGGCTCTGGTCGACTCGGGAAAACAGGCCAGCACCCAGGGAACAGAGCATGCCGGTCCTCATGAGGAGTATGTGACTCTCGGGCCCAGGGAAAACGAGGGGCACCGACGAGGCCCCACCGGAGTCCCCCATAGAGGACAGCCTTAGCATCGAGTGCATTTACTGAATATGAATATGAGAACGACTCCTCCACCTATTATTTGGTGACCAACACACCCCTATTCCCAGCCCCATGATGACTAGGACGTATGGGACACATGGCCTGGGTGGCCTTGCCCGTGGTCTGAACCATGCACATTATTCAATTGGGGCGCTTCTAGCCAGTACAATTCCCTTTTTGGTGAAACTGATCGCTAAAAGTCCTAAAGGGAAAAATGAGGCTGGGAGGAGGCAGCAGAGACATGGGAGCAATGGTTCAGGACTACAAGGCCGGGGTGGGGTGGGGGGGGGTGGGGTGCTGGGGACAGGAGGGAGCTCCACCCCACAGGTTGGTCGATGACTAAACATGGGTAGAGAAGGATGCAGCCTAGGCTGGCTTGAGCGCTCTACCCACCTCCCCCAAGGCTGGGCTGGCCTGGCTCCCCACTCCTGCCCCCTCCCTCTGGATGACAGACCATCCTTCCCAAGCTTCTCCACTGTGCCAGGCAAAGGATTCGGCTGCCCCCACTCAGTTGCCACGTGTTTGCAGTTTTAGGTAATCTGGTAATAAATTGATCCAACCTCACAGGTCCACCTAGATCCTCCCCAAATACAAGCCAACCGTCAGGCTGCCGCGGTGCACAGGAAGGTCAGGCCTTCAGCTTGCGGCCCTGACTGGCAGGTGTGGTCACCGGGGCGAGACGGAGCCTCACACAAACTTCTTCTTGGCATCCACGCTGCGCTTCCCACATCAGGAGTCTGGAATACCAGGTGCTCCGCGGGACAAGTTAACTGTCCACCTCTGCCTGGGTGGGCTCACCAGCTAACCTGAACATCCTAGGTTTTAATTTGGGTGCAGAACTCAGGAAATGGGCACTTTCTGGTCCTCCTTTTGGTAATGTAGGAGCTTCTTAGCATTCCCCCCCCCCTTTTTGGCAACAGGAAAATCATAGATCACTCCATTTCACTGTACAAATAACTCAGAGTATCAGAATCCGGTTCTCCTCCTTTGGTTAAACACATGCACACACATACAACAGATGCAATCTGAATATCAACGTGGCCTCTCTAACACATCTACCAAAAAAAACGCTCAACACATACCAAACTGCATCGTGGGGCACCTGGATGGCTCGGTCCATTAAGCATCTGACTCTTGATTTTGGCTCAGGTCGTGATCTCAGGGTCATGAGATGGAGCCCCGTGTCGGGCTCTGCACTGGGCGTGGGGCCTGCTTGGGATTCTCCTTCCCTGTCTCCCTCAGCACCACCCTGACCTCTCCCCCAAAAGCTGCATCTCAACATCATCCTGTTTTCCGTGCAGGGAACTTTTTATTTGAGAGGACTGGCTGTCCTGGCTCACTGTGATTCACACAGCCCCAGAGGACAGGCAGCAGAAAACCTGAAATGCCACTGCATCAGGGTGAGCCTTCAGAGCTCCCGGCTTCAGACACCCTACCTGCTGGGATGGGAAACTCTCTTCTAGGATATGATCTGACCCTTCCTGCACTGAGTCTCTGGTTCCTGAGTTTACAGGAAGGGCTAGAGGGGCTTTCACACCAAAGTGTCCCTGTGTGTACACCAGGGTGGCACCTCTCCACATGCTAGGATCTCTGAGACTGTCCTGTGTCTGCTCCGGCCAGGCCCCTGAGGGAAGAGACAGTGTTACAAGGACAGAGGGAAATAGCAGAGCAAGCTGCCAGCCTTCTTTCCAGGGTTGGTACTCCTCCAGGTGACACTGGCCAGAGGCACTCTAAGGCTGCCACCAGGAGACGGCAAGCCATCATCAAGCCCTCTGAGGAGGGCTCACGTTTCTGGCAGCAGCCGGCGGCTGACCAACCCCGCTCTTCCCAGCCAGATCCAAAAGAACAAGGAGCGGGAGGGGAGAAAACCCAAAGTGGCCCTTGCTTCCACCTTTAACTGCTATTTCAAGAGGCCTACATGGAGGAATAAAAGTCTCAAGGTCATTTTTGAAGTTAAAGTGCTTGAAAAAGCCGAAAGAAGTTACAGCTGTGCTTCCTTCCAAAACCCGCGAGGTCTTGCAGGCCCCTCCCTGGGGGAATGGACCTCAGGACCCACTTGGCTCTCTCCAGAAAGTAGAACCAAACTTCTATACAAATACCTCACATACACAAGGATAAGTCTTTTGGGCACCTTACAGTAAAGTCCTAACGTATTTCAACCAACGAGTAAGAAATGACAAAGCCAACGACTCTGCAGCTAAGGGGAGAGCCCAGTGGGGGTCTCGGACAGACCCCCTGTGTGGCCCTGATTCTACAGATGGGTAGGGGAGCATGACGGAGTCTGGGTCATGGCTGAGCCTTTTAGCATTATTTGAAGGAGGGGTCCATATACCTGTTAATTTGACCTTATTTCTTTGAAATGCATTCCGTAGATACATATGCTAACCCTGGGGCCCAACACTGGCCATGGAATTGGGGGGACCTCCTGTTTGTGGGACCTGACCCAACAATACGGCTGTGCTTTATTTGGTGACATTGCCAGACAGGCTGACCGCCCCCCCAAAACATGCACACACGTGCACACACGTACAAGACACCATCATAAAAACGAGCAGAGCTTCAGGATCCAGCCTTTGGCTGGCAAAGCTGCACAGCTGCACGCTCAGATCACACCACACTTCACGTCGCCTCTCCCATCCTCACCAAGACACGTGTGCTACAGCTCAGTTGGTGCATGCTCGTCTCTGGAACGTTCCAGGGAGGCATCCCATGAGGAAAAGCGCTCCAGCACTGGCCGGGTAGCGACGACCAGGCATGGTTTGTTGTGCTCAAGAGGAGACCATAATGTGATGACCGAGAGGCGAGGAGGTAGAGAAGGGAATGGGAGGGGAGGATGTCAGGAAAGGTAGAGCCCAAGGGCAAGGCGCCAAGGCAGAGGGAACCAGACTGACGGGAAATATTCACGCCAGGGGAGCTGCATGCTGGATGCTTGCCGTCACACGTCAGTCCTGGGGCTGGTCAGCGGTGCCCGGTACAAACCGAGGGAGAAAAGCCAGGGTTCCCAGGCACCTGATGCAGGACGACAGGGGGTGTCTGCAGAGCCTGCGTGGGCCAAGGAGGAAGGGGAAGGTGCCTTCCCAAGGCTGCCGGGGGTGGAGGGCGCACTGCTGCTCCACTAACGAGCCTCACACAGGTGCCACCAGAAGCTGCCTCTGCCCGGCTGCCTGTCACACGGACAGATTTTCCTGTCTTCCTTGAAATACAGGACAGCAGTGTCTGCTTTTAAAAAGGGTGGTTGCCTTGCAACTACTGAAGAAACTTCTCTTTCCAATGCTGCTTCATGGGGCAGACAGCCCATGCTACTCCCAGGGAGAGTGGCAGGACTCTCTCTGCTTCAGAAGGAAGCTGTCAGTGGACCAGGCACATTTCGGGTGGTCTGACACCGACACCTCGGTGCTGGTATGATTCTAAAGCAGCCGCTCAGATCCTGCCAGGTCTCCGGGGCGCTTACCCCCCTGAATGGGCCCTCCTGCAGCCAGGGAAGGAGGTCCCCAGCACCGAGCTCTTTCCCCTCCCTAAAATCGGAAGTGTCTCCTTCCTCCCAGCAGTTTCAGTGACTCCAGTTCCTGTCTCAGGGTGGGGAGCTGGCACAGAGCCAGCCGAAGCCACGGACTGACCTGGCCTGCCCTGGGGGCGCTGACTGTGGGCGTACCCCTACTCCATCCCACTGCTGAAGAAGAATGTCCCAGACTATCAGCAGGGCCTGCCCCATGTCTCTGGAGTGGGCCAGCTCATGATGTCTCCATCTGCATCCCCATGTGCACCCCACCCTCTCCCTCTCTCCTCCTCAGGAGGCTGCAGCAGGCGCTGCCCTGTGTCTGCCTCGGCCCTGCTCTCCTTCCTCCTCCTCCTGCTTTGTCTTATGTCACAGGCCTGACACTCAGGAGTACGGGCAGTCACCTTGGTTTTAGCCATGTAATCCCAGGGACCCTTTGGCACGCAGATGGGGGGAGCAGACAAGGCAAAAGGGAGGTGGGGAGACAGGCAACCGGATTCTTCTAACTGCTAGTTCTAGGGCAGCGTGGAGTGGCTCTGGGTGCTGCCGATGTCATGCAGGGTCATCAGGTGGGGTGACAGCCAGTCGCTGGCCCAGGAAAGGGATATGCACCCTCAGTCCTCCTGGAGGGTACTCTGGGCAACCTCCCACGGCCTACTCAGTGGCCATCTGCTCAATGTGGTCGCTCAGCAGCTTGTATTGCTCTGGAAAGGAAAATGATGTTAATTCTTGGAAGAAAGATGTCGACACCAGCAGGTGGGTCCTGCTCTTTGCATTCACTCAGCAGGACCTCACCAGGAGTGGTAAGTACAGGCTTCTGAAGATTTGCAGTGACACAGAGCCCTTAGCCACCAGCACACTGCACGCCTGGCACCTGGAAGTGGTCTCTCAGAAATGGGATGCATCTGGTTATGGAGATGACGTGAAGGCCAGGGAAGGCATAGTGCCAGTCGATGAACTGTGCCATGGGA
The DNA here is from genome assembly GCF_053574225.1 of Canis aureus. Taxonomy (NCBI): domain Eukaryota; kingdom Metazoa; phylum Chordata; class Mammalia; order Carnivora; family Canidae; genus Canis; species Canis aureus. The sequence continues at coordinate 21,518,795 of NC_135613.1, read as the reverse complement.
GCCAGGCCCGAGTCCTACGCACAGGGGCATAGGGGCAAGGGGACAATGTTCTTGACTGGTACTGTGGGGCTGATGACAACATTCTGCTATTTCCCAGGGAAGCACGGAGCATTCTCCTGCCTCCTGAGGCTACTCTGCTGTGGTCCCCTCTAATTTGGTGCAGGACGGAGGGCTTTTAAAAAATATTTCTATGAGAGAGAGAGAGAGAACGTGAGGAGGGATAGGGAGGAGCAGAGGGAGAGAGAATCTCAAACAGATTCCCCACTGAGTACGGAGCCTGATGCAGAGATTTGATCTCAAGACCCTGAGATCCTGACCTGAGCTGAAACCAAGAGTTAGCCACTTAACCCACTGGGCCACTGAGGTGCCCCCAATGGAGTTTTTTTTTTTTTTTTTTTTTTTAAAGAATACTGTGTCAATCCAAATGTATTTTTAAGTGGAAGACTTTTTAGGCCATGAAGGAAAACTGTTTTGCAGCAGGTGGTGGGATGTCCCAAAAAGGCTGGCTCCAATAGCAGATTGGGGTGCGGATATTAATGTATCCTCTTTTTTTTTTTTTTTTCGTATCCTCTTTTGTTAAAGAAGTCAGAGATCCTAGGGATGCCTGGGTGGTTCAGTGGTTGAGTATCTGCTTTTGGCTCATGGCGTGATCCCGGGGTTCTGGGTGAAGTCCCACATTGGGCTCCTTGCAGGGAGCCTCCTTCCCTCTGCCTGCGTCTCTGCCTCTCTCTCTCTCTCTCTCTCTCTCTCTCTCTGTCTCTCTCATGAATAAATAAAATCTTAAAAAAAAAGAAGTTAGAGATTCTAGAAAAACCTCACGTCACCCCTCTCCTCCTCCTTCTCCCCTGCCCCTCATACCTGTGTGGCTCAAGAAACAAAGGTAGGCATATGGTGGACATTTAGAAGGAAGTTCATGGTTGGAGCTTGACCATTTTCAAGATCAGAGTCTGAGCACCCAGTTCCATCTTTACCGTTGGCCCCATATATAAACACTGGGCTGGTAAGCTCTCCCACCCCAGCTCACCAATCCCCCACCCCTGGCAAATGCTACCTAGCAGAAACAGACTTCCAAATACAATGACAAGTGTTCTGTGCGTTTAGGTAGACGGGACGAGAGAAGGGGTGAACCTGCCCCATAGTTCAACATCATGTTTCTAATTAAAACAGTAGTGATCCTTTTAGCAGGGTGGGGCATTCCAGAACGCAGAGCATCGCTTCCTAAACCCCGAGACCCGCCCGCCTCTGGCCACCGCTCACCTTCATCCAGATTGCCGATCACGGCCTGCTTTTTCAGGAAGTCGTTACACAGCTTCTTGTTCAGCCCGAATGCCAGCATGTTGTGAGTGAACGTGCTGGAGGAAAAGACACCCGTGAGCTAGCGCCCTTCCTGCTCCCTGGGGGGGGGGGGGGGGGGAGCCAAGGGCCCCCCATGCAGCCCCGCCTGAAACTGTTAGTGTAAAACGAACAGCAGCCTCGTCAGCCAGCCACCATCTCATGGCACAACTGCCCGCCACCAGGCGTGGGGGCAGGAAGCACGGTCATCAGGAACGAGAAGCCAGGTCTAACATCAGTAATAATGGGCTTCTGAGCTGTGTGAGAATACACATTATAATGACATTGTGTCAAGTATGTGTGACACCGTCAGGGTCGGAGCCCCCTCTGCAATGCCCCCCCAAGTGGGAACGTCTCCTCTGGGGGCCTCTCATCACCGCATCCGGGCATTACTGCCCCCCTCTGCCCTGCCTCCCCCTCTGTGGGTGATTGGCCATGAGAATGGGCCTTCCAGCAGGAGAAAAGCCCAGGCTTGGCCCCACCCTGCCCCACTCAGTTGGGGTCCCCAGGAGCCCCCAAGGTAGGGTTGTCGTCCGTGCCCTTACCCCAGCTGCCCGAAGGTGATGTTCTCATTGAACCGCAGACTGTCATTGCGCTCCTCCTGGGTCATGTGGCACCACTTCTCCCTGCAAGCACAGGTGAGAGGAGAAGGTTCCAGAATGCCATCGTGTCCCCTGCCTCTTGCCCCCCTGCTCTGATCTACAGGGGGCACCCAATGTGGCCTCCCTAACACGGAGTGGGGAGCGCCTCCCCTGCAGAGCTGTTTGATCTGCATTTACGCAAAGCCTGCCCAGGGTTCTGACACTCTGCCTAAACTCAATCGCTTCAGCCTTCCTGAGATGAGGAGATCCCAAAGCTGATACGCTTCCTACTGACCCAGAGATGATGTGTGGTTTGTAGTTGCTCAGAATGTTCTCTAGGAGAAAAGAACACTCCACCCGCCATGTCCTTCTCTATGGTTCCAGGATGGGAGGTCCTGGTGTGATCGGAAAGGCAGAAAGACCTGCAGAGAGGGTCCTGCTGGCGTCCCAAGGCAGTGGGTGCTGAGAACCCGTCCAGGAAGCCCTCAGGATGGGGCTACATCTGCAGGCCTCACTGGCTCTTTGGGGTGGGGGGTGTACATAGCCTCTCGTGGCTGGGAGGCCCAAGGTGTCGGGGAGGTTGGACGTGCTGAGGGCCACACCGTCCTGCCAGGTGGGGTCTTGGCTCTGCTGCATGTCCTGGGCCCGGCTTCCTCATAGGTAAGTTTTATGCTCCACGGAGCTCCCAGAGCACACAGATGAGACCTCGATCCCAAGGCCCCCGTGAACCATCCCCCCCATGAAGACGCCACAAAGCCTCTAGCACAGAGCGCAGAAACCCCAATGAGAAAGAAGCGCAGCCTGTGTGTGGCCGCACGGGTGGGCTCTGAAGCCTGACTCTGTCCACTCTCCGTGGAGGAACGTGTGAGCGCACAGGCCGTGGGCGGGGAGGGGGTGCTCTCCGAGTATGAGCTCCGTGTCCTGACTGAAAGCCAGCCGTCTCCAACAGCTCGCTGCAGGGTGCGGTCTCCCCCTCCTCTGGCACAGCACCCCCGTCTCAAGTGGACTAGGGATCATTGTGCTTCTGCTCAGCTCCACGCCCTGCCCTCAGGGGATGAGAGCCTCCGTGTCTACCTGAGAAGCTCCCCGCAGGGCCAAATGCAGATGTGGAGGGAGGAGATGCTCATGTAAGCCCATTTCCCCCTTAATAACTAAGCTCTGGGTGATGAGTCTGATGAAACAAGGTTAGGAGAGAGAGAAAAGACGAGGGAGAGGAGAGGCGGAGTGAGAGAGTGAGGGAGTGAGGGGTAGGGGCAATGGAGAAGCCAAAGGAAGAGAGAACCAAGAACAGCAAATCTTAACTCCTCCCCACCCCCAGGCCCAGGGCCACTCAAGTGGCCATGGCTTAGCAGGAGGCCGCAGGACGTCAGGAGCATGATAGCCGTGAGGGCAGGTGTCACTCCCAGCCTCCTCTCGCCGATAACAGGATACCGTGAAGATACTCAGATATGCTTCTAGGCATGATGCTCATCCCATCCCTCGTTCCCCCCACGGTTACCCTCAGGATCATCCAGGCACATCAATCCTCATACCACATCAGGCCTGCAGTGTACAGTTTCATAGGTTGTGCAGTGCACAACCCCACATCATGTAGGATGACCCAACAGCCTGACCCTCCTGACCTGGATGAGAAAGTCATTCTGTTTGCTGTGGCAAGGACTAGAACTGGGGCATTTAACCTGACCTCTGAAGAAAGAGATGCAAGGTCATTAGCAATCAGAGGATCAGGTGTTGTCTGCAATCAAATCAATTCCCTAAAACTGAGATCAACATCCAATCCCGGTCAAGGTCTAGTGCCACAGAGGGCAGGACATTGTGTCAAAACTGCCACACTGGGAATCTAGATGTGGACCACAGATGCCTTTGGAAGTGGAAGCCTTTCTGCCTCTGAGCATCATCGGCTAAGTTTACTATAGAGGAGATGTGATGCTGGAGGCATGAGGCTCCCCGGGGACCCAGAGCCCACCCTCCCACCGCACGAAGAGAACACATGCTCTTCTTCCAGGTGAGGCCCAGGGCATGTGTGGGTGTCCGGGTGGGGGGCAGGTCCAAGATGTGGTCAGACCACGTCTGCTCTGGGTGGCATAGCCCATGAGGCCCCAGGGCCGGTGCCCCCTGGTGGGCTCAGAGGCGGCTTCGATGCTCCAGTTCTGTGCCTCAGCAGAGGTGCTAAGCAACCCTGCCCCTGGGAGGCCGCGGTGAGTCACACTCCCACCCAGAGAGACTGTGGGGACGCGGGGGCTTTGTACTAAGGGGGGGGGTGTCCATTATGCCTACATGCTCCTTTTATAGCTATAATAACACTGCATAAGAAGCAAGATTTCTCATAAACAATAAGCACTAAAAATACATCACTGATTAAAGGAAGCGTGCTTTGGGAAACGTCCAGCGAAGAAACAATCCTTGTATCAGAAACTGTATTTTGAATAGGCAGGTCCTTAACTCCAAAAATATATTACAAAAGATATCTAACAAATACGAAGGTCGAACGATTAGGGTTGGACTCCACCGTGGGCTGGAAAAAACAAGCCAGCCCCGTTCTAGGCTGTTCTCTTCAGGGGACCCTCCCCCTCACACATACACGCACACACAGGCTCCCCACCACACAGTGGCTGGGAGGGAGGGGACCCCTTCCCAAGCCTGGCTGGGGCAGGGGAGGGCCTGCCAGACCCCTGCTCACCTCTGCGCCTGGCTGCAGAGAGGCAGATCCTCTGTACCCACCCACGGCTCCAGGCTGCGACGGGATTACCAAGGGTAAAGTCAAGGGGGTGGGTTGGGGGCCTGCCTAGGAGGGGCCGGAGCAGCCAGGGGAAGGCTTGAGTTGCTCAACATCGGACTCTGCTGCTTGCTCTCTGAACTCACACTGGGCCTTGCAGAGTCTTGGATGCCCTATTTGCTTCCTGTTCCTGGTGCTCTGTCCTCGGTGAGCCCCCACCCGTCACCAGCCTGTCCCAGCGAGGGGCCTGCCCCAGTGTCTGGGCTCTGCCCCTGCAGCAGCTAGTGCACGGCTCCCGCCCTGAGGTGGCCCTGGCGGGGACCCCCGGCACTGTAACATCAACAAAGTCACGTGGACACACACCTCTTCTTCTCCTCCTCTCCAGCATCCCCTCTGGAGCGGCAGCAGAAACAGGTAAACAGAGGAACATGTCAAAGTCATGCAAGATATGTGGATGGAAAAAAGAGAACAGCGAGAGAGGAGCATTATTACAGGCAGAAACAGAGAGACGGAGAGAGACGGGGTACTCGAGACCATTTATCTGCTAGGAGCCCGACAGCTACAGAAGCAGCAGGAGGAAACCCCATTCGCCTACAAGCATCTAAGCGCTCCTTCAGTCTGGTTTCCTGGCAGAGTGTGGGATTCTCTCAGTAGAATCCCCGGGACTGGTTCAGCATCTTCCCCTCTGTGTGCTCCCTCTGCCTCCCTCAGGAGATGCAGGCCGTCCCGCCCTGCTGGGGTGCAGCTGCCCCCCCACCCCAATGGAAGGACTGCACTTCAGTTCCCCCCAGCGCTATGGACTGGCCATACACAGCAGGCACCTGCTGTCTCCTGCCAGGGGGAAAGGCTGAGGGGGTCTCCCCCCATTAGAGAAGGAGAGGCTCAGAGACTTCAAGGTCCCATGACTGGGAGGGGGTGCCAATTAGGGGGCCCAGGACTGGGAGGGCTGCTGCCCTTTCCTGCCTGGCAGCTAGACACAGCAGGCAGCAACCCTGGCTCGCCATGACCAGAGTGGGAAGGACCACCAGACCTCACTGCCACACTGTGCTTTGTGTGACAGTTTACAAAGGGGGTCTTCTGATATGGCAAGACCACCCTCGGGGAGGCTGGCAGGATCTCAGGCTGCAGATCAGAGCAGTAAGCTGAATGTAGCAATCGCATGTCCCCAGACGTTCACTCTCTTGAGCTGAATCTGCGGGGGGTGGGGGTGGGGTGGGGGGGGTGCGGCCAGCCCTGTGCCCCAGAGTCCTGTGGCATGGTTTGTGCTCAGGATTCTCATCTCTGACAGCCATAGGCAGAGTGGCTCCTTGGGGTTCTTGGTGGTTTCATTCTGAGGGAGTTTGCGTTTTGTAGGGGGCGGGGTCAGGCCAAGTCATGCCAGAGGCCAGGACAGAAAGCGCTCATGCAAGCTGAGGACCCCCACCCATGAAGCTATGCGTGCCCAGGACCCTCCAGGCAGTGCGCCAGGCACCGGGGTCAGAAGGTGCTGAAGAAGACATGGACGCACTGACCCAGCCGTCCTTCTGCTCTTCTCTGCAGAAACCAGAAAATAAAGCCACTCCCCGGTCCTCTTCCCCGAGGCAAGGCGGGCCCAGACGCTGCTCCTACCTGGTGGTGGGAGACCGCTTTCTCCTCTCATAGTGGACAGCGTCAAAGAAAGCCGCGTTCCAGAACCTCAGCGTGTGCCTGTGGGACAGAGGCGGGTGTCAGTCCTCTCCAGGGAGGGCGGGGAGGCAGGTCTCAGCACACTGGAGGGATAGGGCGCACGGATTCCCACCACATCTATAGGGCTTTCGGACAAGTTGCAGAGAGGCAGAGTAGAGAAGAGAAAAACGAGCATGTGCCTTTGTCCTAAACCAAGGCAGTTCCCTGGCTCCCGGCCAAGGGTCACATCTCTTCTGGGATGAAGGTACAACATGAGTGACGTGGGGGCAGGACGACGGAGGCCAGGTGGCTAAGTCCCGCCTCCATCTGGTCAAAGCTGAAGCCACCTCCTCTGGGACGTGGATGAAGGCCATCTTCTGCTTCTCCACCCCCACTGGGCCTCCCAGAGGAAGCCAGAGGTTTGGGGACACCTGCTGCCTCAGAACAGGGTCTAGTAACATAAATGGGAACCTGGCACAGACAGGCCACAATGCAGAAAACAAACACGTTCATAGATACACAAGTAAGAGACATTATTCTTAAATTCATGGGTCTGTAAACTACACAGGGTGCGTGGGCCAAACCCAGCCTGCTGCCTGTGTACACCGGGGTTTACGGGAACACAGCCGCACCCATTCACACTGTCCACAGTGGCTTTTGCACAGGCAGAGCTGAGCACTTGCCCAGAAAGCCGAAAGTTTTTATCACTGGGGCCCTCAAGAAAGAGTGTGCCAAGCCCTTTGGGAGGTGATAAGACAGTGGCCAAGTCACAGTCCAGGAGGCCCAAGGTGAAGCCCTAGACAGGGGTGACACGGCTGGTAGCTTCTCCCGGCTTCTGCTGAACCTGGTGCAGCTCAGCCTCCATACAGACACAGGCTTAGGGACAGCCCCGCCTGGGCCGCCCTGGCCACACTCCCGCTCTGCCCTTCCTGTAGCCAAGTTCTCCAAGGGCCGTACTGTGGCCTTCGAGGGAGGGGCATATCTGACACCCTTGGGGCTGCAGGTGCCAGCTCTCTGCCCACTTGGGAGTGAACACAACACGGTGATGGGGACGCTTCACAAGCCTAAACAGCACAAATGGTCATTCACAGAGTGAGATTGAGGGCAAAGGTCTCCTGACCACCCGTCCCTCATTTACTCATGACCTTCATTCCTATACATTCATATAAAACAGCTTTGTTGGGATATAATTCATGTACCATCAACTCAGTCTTTTAAAGTATACGATTCAGTGGTTTTTAGTATATTCAGAGTTGTGCAAGCGTGACCACCATCTACTTCCAAAACATTTTCATCCCCCCATGAAGAAGCCCCATGAAGAGTCCCTCCCCATTCCCTGGTTCCCTCAGCGCCCCACAAGCACTCAGCTATTCTGTCTCTAGGGACGAACCTATCCTGAACGATTCATCTAAATGGCATCATACACCATTGTGGTCTTTCGTGTCTAGTTTTTTCACTCAGCAAAATGTTTTCCAGGCTCACCCATGACTCATCGGTCAGGGTCTCATTCCCTCACGTGGCTGAAGGGTACTGTGTGGCATGGTTATACCACATTTTATGTGTCCATGCATCACGTGTCCATGCCTGTGGACATTCAGGTTCTTTTCAGCTTTTGGCTATTAGGAACCTACATGCATCGGTTTTTGCTTGGGTACCTGTTCTCAGTTCTCTTGAGCACCTAGCTAGGAGTGGAGCTGCTGGATCACAGGGTAACTCTCCACTAACATTTTGGGGAACCACCAGACTGTTGTGTGTGGCTGCTGCCCTCTTTCCATCCCCATCGGCAATGTATGAGGGTCCCAATTTTTCCACATCCTCCCCAACACCTGCCATGGTTCACCTTTTCTATTCTGGTTACCCTGGTGGGCAGAGCAAGCTCCGTTTCTGACAGAGATGGAGATGTCAGGAGCCATGGCCCCATAGGTGCGAGGCCGGCCTTACCAGATGGGCTGCTGCTTCAGGTGTGTGTACAGGTAGACCTTCTCCCCTTTCCTTTCTTCCTCCGGGCTGCACATGGTCACTGTAGGCAGGCGACAAAGACAGACCGTCGCTCCGGTTGTACCCCCCTGCTGGCAGACCCCTCAGCATCCCTCCAGGCAGCACTGCTTCTCCCCAGTGGTTATAGGAACACAGTGGAAATTCTAAGATTGCTTTTCTTTGTTTTTTTTTCAAGATTCCTTTTCTGCCGCCCACAGCCAGGAATAATGCTCCTGCCCCCTGGCGGTGGGGACTTCTCCTGAAGGAGGGGTCCCTGGCACAGCTCTCCCAGCCCCAGCAATACTTTCCTTCACTTCCCTGGGATGTAGAATTTAGTCCTTGAATCCTCTCCCCAGAGAAGATATTTCCCCCAGAAATTCAACAGGTGAGCAGAGGCCACGGCGGAATGACGTCAGGAGTCATCCACGGTGGCATCTCGCGCCACAGATGGTCAGGGGCCAGTTCCTGGGGGGCTGACTGAAGACCCCACGGGGGCCTGGGTATAGGACCAGGGGCACTGTTGTGGCCGCAGCTGGGCACCTGCTGGGCCCGGGGAGCACTGGGAGGCACTCACCGGTCTTCTGTGGTTTCTCCTTGGGCTTGTTCTCATCCTCCCTGGGGGGGGGGAAACACCACAGCAGTGACAAAATGACCCCCCTACACATTTTCTCAGCTCAAAGGAACCGGTCTACCTGGCTGAAGCATGATTATGTCTTTTCGTAATGGGGACATTTAATGTGGTTTTCTCTGAAAAGGTGCTATTAAGTCAATGCTACATTTGCCAATTGTCCATCTACCAGAATTAAGGAGATGTGGCATGTAGGCTTCTGTGCATCATTTTCTCTGCATCCCAAACTGTCTGGACCACAGAAGGAATCTTCCAAGTCACCTGGCTGTAACCCACCATGAGAGGGGACTGTGGGGACTGCAGTGGGCATGGCGCAGACACTGGGAGCCCAGAGTACCCTCTTGTTGATGTGCCCCTTTCTTGGGAAGTCTTCACTTCAACAACCCGTTCCCAAGCGCCCAGTCCCAGAAGGCTCCTGAGCTCCTGCTACAGAATGGCTGTCCTGGGGGATGGGAGTCCATCCCCTGCCTACCCGGTTCCGTTCACACTGGCTCTCACCACACTTCCAGGAGGAAGGGGGCAAGAGGGCTTGCAAGTCCCCTCCTGCTCGCTGGCAGTTTCGACATGCTCCCCATCAGTCCTAGAAAACCCTGATCCCCAGGGACACCCCTGCCTGTCAGCCAATCCAATGGCATTTGCAAACCACAGAAAACTCTGTGTGGAGGGTGGGGAGTCAAGTGGGGCCGGCAGCTGTGCTTCCCAGGAGCGGCTAGCAGGACCCTAAAGTTACCCAGGGCGGCCGCACAGACCCCTCCATTGCCAGGTCAGAGCCGCCCTATCACTGCCTCTGCACGTGGCCTCTGCCCACGTCATGCCTGGCCCTCGCCATAGCCCTCCTAGTGACACACTTACTCGTGCTTCTTGGCCAGGGGTCCCTTCAGCTTGGTCTCCAGCCCCCCAAAGAAGCCCTTGACATTCTCTGTCCTGGCCGTGTTCTTCAGCAGCCGCTCAGCGATGTCCTTCTTCTCTGCCAGCCAGCTGTTGGCAGATTTCAGGTAGGAGTCGATGCTCCCTGCAGGCTTCTCCTTGGACTCCATGGGTAGCAGGAGCGGCTTACCTGAGGGGATGAAGGTGGGAGGTAGCAGGAATGGCACCGCACAGCTTAGCAGGAACAACAGGGTGCCAGGACCCCTGGTGGCAGGGGCGACAAGTAGAGGCCCCAAGATGCCAGGGGAAGGTGGCAGGCCGGGCCTCTCAGGGCCACAGCTAAGCACCCACTGCATACAAGATGTTAGCCAGGGCACCCAGACTGCAGAGGAAACGGGAGGACCAGCCCTGAAGGAGCTCAGCGACCTGAAGGTGGGGAGCAAGGCACACACAGAGCTACGCTGTGCTGGAGGAGGCCAAGGATTACAGGTGGCCCAAGAACCTCTCCCTGTGCTGGGAGGAGGCAGGTGGACTCAAGAGAGGCTCCGGGCCCTGCTGTGGGCCTGACACTGGCCCAGGCAGGAGTGGGCATCCCTGGGGAGGGGGGAGGGAAGGGAAGACAGCACGGCCAAAGGCTCTCCTGCTGGTCAGGGTGGCCCCTACAGGTCAGAGGCTCTCCTGCCAGTCAGGGTGCCCCCACAGGTCAGGGTTTCCTGCAGGTCAGGGCGCCCCCTGCTGGGCAGAGGGTCTCCTGCCGGTCAAGGAGCCCCCTGAGGGTCTAAGGGTCTCCCACAGGCCAGGGTGCCCCCTGAGGGCCAAAGGCTCTCCTGCGGGTCAGGGTGGCCCCTGCTCATCAAAGTGCTCCTAAAGGTCAAGGTGCTGAGTGTCCCCTACTAATGTAAGCAACTGCACAGATGTGATGCAGACAAGCAGCAGCCACTTGAGCAGCTCTTTGAGAAGGAGCAGCACAGTGTGGACGAGAGCTTCCCATTTGACCCAAAGGCCTAGCATGAAGGACCTGCCTAGTGGTGGCCTGGCCTGGAGCTAAGGCAGTCTGATCAGCTGTCACCAGCAGAACTGAGGCATGGAGAGGACAGGCACTTGGGAGTAGGGGGAGTACAAAGCCAAACTGCAGAGGACTCAGGGTTATAGCATCAGAACAGAACTGTGCATCCTGAGAAAGGTGGGAAGGGAGGCCATGCTTACTGCTGCCCTGACCCAGCTCCAGACCACATGCAGGCCCCCAGCAGCCTTCGCTCACAGCGGCCTGAATGAGTCCCTGCTGTCACACCCAAGGAACTTCACACAGGGAGCCCTCAAGTTCCCATTACCAGAAAGTTCCAACACAACGAGCCAGAAGAACTGTCAGGCATCAGAATAAAGAACAATCTGTACTCTTCATAAGATCATCACCAACCCACACCCAGGGACGCGTTCCACCCCAAGGCCCTATATTGATCCTCCCATTCTCTCCAGTAACCAACCCAATGTCGTATTTTGCTAAAACATGAAAGAATGTTCTCACATCCAGCAATCCCTGAGTCTGCCATGGAATCTCCCACCAAATGAACTTAGCCTCTCATCTAGGCACTGGGTGCTTTCCTTCCTACCATGGATAGGCAACTTCATGACCCACAGTGTGGACTACCTCTTTTCCTCCTGTTTCAGGAACCTTACTCCTTGCTCATCCCACCCTAACCTCAGGTTCTGTTGCTTTCTGGAAGCCTCACAACTTTGCTGCTAGTGGGAAAGAAATCCTCACTTGATGCCACGTTATAAAGTGACAAGTCTTGAGTTTCCATGTTTTCCCTCCACAGAGGCTGTGTCCGTAGCCTTACCGATGTGATAATAGGTGAAGCACATGGTCATGAGGTTCTTGGCAGGCCCAAAGTCGTCCATCTGATGACACCTAAAATGACAAGTAAGGCTCGACTAGCTAAAGAATCATTTTACCCAATTTTATCAGTGCAAGTTCATGAAGCAAAACCTAAGAATTTTATAAATATGTCCACATTAATACTTCACTCCCCAGATGCTATGTAGAAGCAACAAAAAAGAATCTCCAATTGGATGAAGTGCCCATAGGCACACAGCTGGGGATTGGTCTGATCCTGGGCAGGAAGGAGATCTTGGTCTATTAGCCTGGCCTCCTCTCCCTTTCAAAGTGGAACAGCAAGGCTCAGGAAGCTCAATCCTATACACAGGAGCAGCGCCAGGACTGGAAGTCAGGCCCCAGGCCAAGTGGCCCTCCAACCCCTAATTCTTAGGAATTAGCAGTGAGTTCGAGGGTATACTAGTCAGTGGTTTTCAGACTTGAGTTACATTAGAATCGCCCTGAGAGTAGCCCACCTGCTGGGCCCACCCCCAGAATCTGGTTCAGTGTTTCTGGGCTAGGACCTAAAAAGAATGTGCATTTCTAACAAACTGCCTTGTGAAGCTGATGTTCTAATGCTCCTGGGCTCAGGGAGAGCACTTGGAGAACCACTGGGAATATGAATACCTACCCTATATCACTTGCCGAAAATCAAATTAAATTGTTAAACACAAGAACCTTTTATATACCAAAAAATGTTCCACAAATGTAAAGGATTATAATTACTATATTATACTTACTACACTAAGGTTTATGAGCCACACACAGATCCAGTCAGCTTAGCAAACAAAAAAGAGGGGGGAATCTTCAAACAGGGGGCCTGCCTGCCCCTAGAAATGTGCACTGTGACAGCTGCAAATGCGACACTGTTGCCCACTGCAGCACCAGAAACCAGAGGAGACAATGAGGAGGAATAATCCAAGGACCATTGATGGGGTGCAAGTCAAATAAACTATGATACATTTAGATATCAGAACACCATATAGCCATTAGAAACGAATAATTAATTGTATGGGGATGCAATGCTCTTTTTTTTTTTGGAAAAATATATACTCACTGGCATGTGTCATTGATAGGGGTTATCACTGGAAAGAGGGCCACAGGAGTGAGGACAGGGCTGTGAGAAGAGGTTTCCTTTCCATTTTAGGCACTATGCCTCTCTACCCTGTTCTGTATTTTTCTTTCCTGTTTAGTTTCTAACTTTGCACAAATATTACTTAAAAAAAAAAAAAAGTCAGGACGTCTGGGTGGCTCAACGGTTGAGCATCTGCCTTCGGCTCAGGACATGATCCCTGGGTCTCGGGACCGAGTCCCACATCGGGCTCCCTGCATGGAGCCTGCTTCTCCCTCTGCCTGTGTCTCTGCCTCTCTCTCTGTCTCTCATGAATAAATAAATAAAATATTTTTAAAAAAGTCAATGGAACTTATCTATACAATGGGGTCAGGGACAGTTTTCTCTTTTAACATAAAAATAATTTAAAACTTGAAGACCTAAACTCTGCCAATAAAATCATAAAGGACTATAAATTAAAAACATAAAACCCTAATAAACTAAAAATTGTAAAGCTCAAATTTTAAAAATACATATTTTTAGAAGATCACAAGTTTTTTTTTCCTTTCTTTTTTTCCTCCAACCATCCACAAATACATATGCTCACCCAGAAATGGGGAGGTTCTGTGTTTTAGTTGGGTTGGAATTTGCATGTATTTTTTCCCCTCTCCTATTTTAAGGAAAAATTCAAAGTAAATGCAGAATTAAATATGTGTTACCAAGCAGGACAGGTGCAATCTTTGCAAAATATGGATTCGTGAGAAATCCTTTGGATGGGAATGTTTTGAAGCTGAGGTATTCTCAGAGCTCGAGAGTGTGTTACACACAAGACAACTGGGCCTGTTTGAAACCCGCTCCTTCCGTGATGCTTTCTTGTCCCTCCACCCTTGCCAGCTCTGAGACCCAGAATCCCACATGAGCCTATCCTCAACTTGGGACATTCCAAGCAGGTGCTGGAAAAATAAGGATTCTCCTCTTTTTGGTCTTTTCCCTCTAGTCCATGCTCTGTGTTCGTGGGGGGAATTAAGAGATGAGGACACATCAAGACACAAGGGAATTAAGGTTCACAAGAGCGGTGATGTTTCTGCTGGGATAAGAAGGGGAAAGAAAAGGAAAGGAGGGGGGTTTTCAGGCCTCAAAACATGGAGGCAAACCATAAGGACCAGGACCACTGAACCACAATGAGGAAATAAGGGTAAGTGGGGCATAAACAACTGCCAGATTGGGGCTTCCTCTCCCCTGCCCCCAGATCAATAAAGCTGTTGTTCACCTCCTCAAGGCAGAGACACATCCTGTCCTTTCATGCTGGTGGGGGTGCTGTCACCTGCTCTGACGCAGGTCCAAGATGCATGACGTGGGCCTGGCAGTCCCAGAACCCCAGGGCCTCAGGAGGAGGGAGCCTGTGAGTCACATGGCCTGCCTCTCACAGCTACACAGGGGCAGGAGGGGCCCTTTTTATCACCCTTGGGCTTCTACTGTGCTGTGATAAAACGTTCCAGCAGGGCCTAATTAGTACTCAGGGCAGGCCCAAGTCATCTGATCACATCATTAAGTGGGTGGTTATCTAGTTGGAAGTACTTTACAACAAGAAATCAAGAAAAGGCCACATCTCCGCTGCAGGAGGGCAGGGTCAATTGCGTGTCATCCCAGCTTGTCCTATGGCCCTCATGGAGGGATTTACTCCCACCTAACCTCTACTGCCAGGGGAGGACCCTAACTCCCTCTTGCAAGAGGCTGGTAGGACGCTGCCTCTCAGCAGATGGGGGGGTGGGTGGTTCAGAGCAAGTGCCAGTTGATGACGCAGGTGGCTGTTATGGCTGGGTTAGTACGGGGTAGGAGAGGCGGGGAAGACATGCTTGTAGGACAGAGGCTTTGAGTGACAGCATTACTTACTCAAACAAGACGACAGCGAAAGACTGCACCAGGCGGTAGAAGGTTGGCTCCGAGACACACTTGGAGTTGCAGCGCTGTCCAGGAATAGGGCAGACACGTCATGGAGCGAGCAGGTGGTGGAGGCACGCTGTAGCTCAGACGGGTGCTGGGCTTACCATGCTGAGCAGCACTAGACACAGCCCGGCCATGAGCCTGGGACGGGAGCAGCCTCCCCTGCTTCACAGCAGCCAGGACCCTGAGCAGGGCGCTGGCACCAGGGACAACACCACTGCTTGGCAGAGCACAAGCCAACATTTTCCTGCATCTCCTTGAAATTTTAAGAGCTAGGAACACCACACGCTTACCTACACAACACAGAACAGCTTGGAGGGATTAAACCCGCAGATGACAACATGGGAGATTTCTGGAGTGTAGTTATGGGCTGTTTCTCTATTTTTTGCTGATTTGCATTTTCTAATTTCTTTTTGGAAAATAAATTGTGATAAAAAAAAATACTTTAAAAACTAAGAGCCTAAGCCACTTCAGAAAAAAAAAAAGCCTACAAGATATTTACCAAAAAATCGTTCTTTTCTGAATTCACATGGCTGTCACTGTCTACATTATCTTTATAAAAACTGAATATTGAGGGTTATTGACTAAAATTAGGCACGGACATTGTCCACATGCTTGCCCTTAAAAAAACAAACTGTTTTGTAATTGCAAGCAGTTTGAAAGACTAGTTTGCTCACTCATTTTTTCTAGTAGAGGCACTCGGATGAGCGACTTCTCACTTCCCGCTACTCTAGTGAGGTCTTTGGGGAACATCTTTAAGTAAGTTCTACTAGTTTCTCAGCTGGATTGTTTCCCGTGACTCTTTTCTCCAGAGTGGGTGCTGCAGAGGTGGCAGGAATGTGCCACATACCCCTGCGCCTCCCGACGCCGCCCCTCACCTGGGCGCTCACGTATCGAGCAAACCACTCGCGGCCTTTCCCGTTCTCACTGCTACAGTACTCTCCAAACTTGGCTTTCTCCTCCTGGTCCAAGTCCTCCCTGAAAGGAACAGAGGAGGCAAAGCAACTTTCAATCCTCTGGAAGAAATCCAGCCACAGCGGGGAAGAGGCAGGAGAAGGAACGGAAGTATGGCACCCTAGGAGCAGATGCCTAACTTACACCAGCTCATCCCACCCTCGGGTGAGCCCATGAGGAATTGGGGTCTTTTCTATCTCAAAGATGAGGAAACTGGCTCAGAGAGGATCAAACACAGCTAGAGAGCAGCAAACAGGAGCTCCATCCAGACTTCCCGGCTCCAAAGCCCAGGCTCTGTCCCTTGCGTCCTGCCTCCAGTGAAGTAGGAGCTCTGACAAAGGTAAGGTGACCCTCTGAGGGCCTGGCTCTCTAGCTCCACTGCCTTCCCATCCACTAGGGCTGAAATCAGCAGAGAACCATCCAGTGAATTCAAGAATCCCTAATCTGCTCAGTCTCAGCAGGACATACTGGCTTTGGTTGGTTATTCTGAAGAGCCAGTCGGCTCACCCCTCTGACAATCCTGGCTGTGTATGTGAGGGATAGAGACCTGGGGACCCTAGGGGGTCACCAATGCCAGGGTGAACAGAATGCTCACCTGACCTTACACTACTTCTGATCCCTCTTCGTGGGAGGCTAATAATCTGCCCCAGATTTAAAGACAAAATAAAAAAGAAACAGAAGGGCTGAAGATCAATTAGCTCATGCAATTTTTCATTTATTTAAGGTTTTGTAGAAAACATCTTGGTCTCATTTATCCCAAAATACCAACACCAGATGAAATCGGAGAATTTGCCAGCCAGTTTGCAGTGATTTCTGGAATGCTCTTGAAAATGCATCCGGCTCAGTTGTCCGTGCTCCATACTGCTGACAGGCTGCCACAAATATAGATTGGCCTTCCTGACAAATTAGCAAGCTTCCATGCTTTCTCCCCTTTCATTAACTGGGTGTGCTCAGAGAAAGCAGACCAATTCCAGTGTTAGTCAAACAAAATTAGGAGGGAGCCACATCTACTGCTCTCCTAGAATGCATTCAAAATCGAACATGAATGTGTTTTTGCAGAGGCCATTATTTGGATTATCACTGAGCTCTCTTCCCTCATCTAACTGCAAAGAAAGCGGACGCACATCTGGAAAAGGCAGACATCCATCTTGCTCAGTTACAAACAAGGGGCCTTAATCATGGTAGGAAATAGGTACACTATACATGGTGCCAACAGGCAGTCTTATTTCTTCACTAAAACTGGAAAATGATCCCTTCATTTGCTTAGCTCCCCACACTGAAGTGTGTGCATGGAGAGTCCAGAGGTTTCGTTGAAATGCAGATTCAGACACAGTGGGTCTGGGTGGGGCCCAAGACTCTGCATTTCTAGCAAGTTCCCATGATGCTGATGCTGTAGGTCTCTACATAAGACAAAGGAGCAGCAAGGCCTCCAGTGACCAGTGTGTGGCAGGGATGCAGGGCAAAGCTGACATCTAAAACCCAGGAATTTGGGTTTGCAGGCTCTCCACCCCCATGTTGGGATAGTAACAAGTGTGGGTGGGGGAGCTGGAGGCCCACCCACAGACACCCCCTCCTTAGTCTGATCCCAACCCAACCTCTGCTCCAATTGCCAGGGCTCCCATTTACCCCTTTAAAAACCATAGAAGAAAGGCAAGAAAGAGTAGCAAGGAAGCGTCCCCTTCCTGGCAGTTGCTGGAGGCTTAGCTGCCATGAGCATGGTGAGGAGTATGGGTAACTGAAACCTTTTGGCCTACACACCTCCTGCACTGAAAGTCTGCCAGCAGCAGCGGTGCCCTAACGGAGTATGAGTCTGACAGGGAAGGCTGAGTAGCTAACCTGACATTGCTCAGACACAGGTAAGCAAACTAGAGTCCTGGATTTAGCAGCAAGGATGTGAGCCTATCCTTGGAGTGGCTGGAACCAGGGGTGAGGCTCAGAACCACCCAGGTGGCCCACGGAAGCCTGGGCCCCAGGGGATGCCCTATAAAGGACAGAGCCGGGAGCACAGAGCAGGTCCCAGGGGCTCACCCTCCAGAGAAGATCTTTTCCACGTAGCTGCGCATGAACTCCCGGAGCTCCGGGGCCTCCTCATCCTTGGTGGACTCAGTGCTCTGGTTGGAACAGAAGGACTCGTTGGAAGAGGAGCGGCGGTACTGGTCCCAGGATGGGTGTGAGGGCGACTCGCCCATGTCATTCTCACTGTCCGCAGACTCTGTGGTCTCGCTCTCCGAAGCACCGTCGCCCTGGGAGCTATCCCCATCCTGCAGCTTCGGAGGCAGGGCTTCCAGGGGTGAGGAGGCAGACGGCTCAGTCCCGAAGTCTATCAGTGTGCCCACGGGGACGTCCAGGGCCTCCATGGTTCGGGGAGGCTTCCAGGCTGGAGGGCTGGCAGATGGGATTCCCGCTTGTGTCAGTGGGAGCTGGAGCCCAAGCACATGCGTTGCCTGGGAGTTGTTGGGCACTAGGAGTCTTCGGGGGCAGCTCTCATGGCCCTAAGGCATCTAGAATGGGAGATGTATAAACATTATGACGAGACGGGATGCATAGGGGGAGTACAGCAATGAGAATCCAAACTTCTAGGATTTGGGTCTTTGCTACACGGACATCATTTCCCTACTGTCTACTGTTAAACACCTGGTACATGGTAGGCACTCAATAACTGGTTGTTGAAATAATGAACACATGAATACCAATGATCAGGACTCCTCCAAATTACACTAATAGACTTCAAAGCCACTGCACCTGCTGGGCCCCTCCTGCTCTGGCCTACCAGACTGATGCCAATAAATAAAAAGGCTGGAATCAGAAAATCACCAGGGATACCTCTGCCACTCACTGCCATTAGTGTCAGTGGCCGTGGGAGACGGTTCATCTTGTACATTGGGAAAAGCTGCCTCTGCTCAGCACATGGGCCCCTCACCTCCTGGGCTGGCATCTCTTCTTTCCTGGGCTCCTTTCTGAGGACTCTTCCACTCAAGGCCTAGAACATTCCCAGGCTGCCAGACAGATGTCTCTTTTCCTATCACTCAAACCCTCTCATGGCTTCTGAGCATCTTTTGCTGCCTAGACCCACCCTCTCCTTCCTGCCCTCCCTGCACCATAGCCACCTAGACGATGGTATCTGGCTCACGGGTCTGTTCCTTTTGCCCTCCCCCCTCCCCACTTCATTCCTTCTTCCTGCCTCACCCTGCCCAGATGCTGCTCGCCCCCAGGGTGGACACGGTGCCATCTCTTCAAGGAGCTCACACACCCTCTATTCAAAACTATTCACTGATGGCTGTGTGCACCTCCAGCATTTTATTTACCCCCATTTAGAATTCTGCTTGTTTGATGGGTAGATATTACCATTTCTGTTTATCCCACTGAAGTATAAGCCCCTGGAGCACCTCTGTGGCCATCAAGTTGTCTAGTGCAGTCTCGACTAAGGAAGTATTTGCTGTACATCTGTGAATGGATGGACAGAGCTGCCCATGAATGTATTGGAAGAGCTGGGCAGGGGCAGGGAGGGGTGGTCCAGGATGCTGGTGGAACAGCAGCAGAGCTGGGATTAGTCTTTGCATCTAACTAGGTTTCCGAACTGCCATTTCGGGAGTCACCTAACAGTTCTGGGACCCTCCTTCCCCAGCAGTGAGACGCAGACAACTCAGCATGAAGCAAGAGCCCTCCTGATGCATCATCTCCTCCAGGCAAGAGCAACCACAACCTCAAGATTGGTCATGTCCCTCTCCTCACCTCTGCAGACCCCAAATATCTAGGACAACACCTAGCACACAGGTAGCTGCCGACACTGTGGCACTAATGCATCTTCTGAGGGTAATTTGATATTAGATTGCATTTGCTGCCTGTTAAGAGCTTAATGTTCACAAATCGATCATGAGTTCCTCCAAATTCCCCAGCTCAGGATATTTTTAAACACCCTGAGTCAGAAAGATGGAATGGCTGACTCCTTATTGTCGGAGTGGCAACAGTATGCTTTCAGTGGAGTCCTACAAAGCTTGCCTTGGTTCAAAGAAGAGAAGAATGAACCTCCACTCGAAAGAACTGTCTGGGCCAGGGGAGTCACATGGGGTTTTTAGGAGCCAGGAGACAGCACTACCGCTCAGAAGACACTGAGGAGATTAAGGAGTGGCAGTCTGGGGCTGCATCAGCCCTGGCTCCCCTCCTGCCACCTGTGCTCCCCGCCTCTGCTCTCTGGGCCAGGGTCTCTCCATCTGAGACACTGTGGTCGAGCTTGAATTCTAATGTCCTTCCAGCCACCATATTCTCAGAACCTCCAAAGCACAGAAAATGACATCTGTAACAACACACTGGGTGTTAAAAACAGAAAATCACACAATAGGAAGATGTTTGCAGTCACTATGATAGGAAAATTGGGTTAATAATATCTGTATTATAAATTCACCCAAATTGAGGGGCACCTGGATTATTTTAAAAAAATAAGTAAATAAAATATTCATCCAAATCCAGCTGAAAATTGTGTTCTAATAAGTAACACAAACTACTCAAACAGACAAGGCACATAAGAAGAAATACTATTATTATTATAAATATTTTAAAAGATTTTATTTATTTATTCATGAGAGACACAGAGAGGCAGAGACACAGGCAGAGGGAGAAGCAGGTTCCATGCAGGAAGCCCGATGCAGGACTCGATCCTGAGACTGCAGGATCACATGCTGAGCCGAAGGTAGATGCTCAACTGCTGAGCCACCCAGGCATCCCAGAAATACTATTATTAAACGCTTAGACAATTCTTCAACCTACACTACTAATCACACATGTAGATAGGTCAAGTTGAAACAATTGGGTACCATCTTATACTACTAAATTAGCAAAAATCTCAAAATGCAATCTAAATGCTGGTGAGGTGATTATAAAGTTAATATTCTCAAGCAATCCTGGCAATAGGGATAAATAAGACTCTAGAAAGTTTGTTTGTTTACGTATGTATGTATATAATCTCCACACCTAATGTGAGATTAAAACTCACAATCCCAGATAGAGTTGTATGCTCTTCCAACTGAGCCAGCCAGGCATACCTAGAAACTATTTTTTTATAATTTTCATTTTTTTATCCTCTGATCTAGGAATTCAAAGGCTTGAAATTTATCCTAAGGAAATAATACAGAACACTCAAAACTGGTTACATGGATAAAAATGCTCCTTGTAACAGTATTTCTAATCCTGATAAACTGGGGAAATCTAAATATAGAAAACTGGCAAATAAATTCTAACAATTTGATGCAACAGTAATCAGTGAATGATGCAGTAAACAATCAGAGCATGAGTGAATGATGTTCATGTCAGATAAGTAAACAAAATAACCTGTAGTCAACAAATATTTACTGAATCCCATGGCATGCCATCCTTTGGTCTGGGTGCTGGGAATACTGTAGTGCATAGTGCATGAGTTTTAACTTTCTTATAATAACAATAAAGCATATGTACAAAGAGGGCTGGAAAAGAAGATAGAACCTTAGTATAGTCCTAGCACTGGGGTAATTTTTCCTTTTGATTTTGTTCTTGATCAGAATGATACAGTTTGCAATAAATAAATATTCAGAGGGAAAAGGAAACAAATTTCTGTATCTTGAAACAGTTTCAAGCAGTCAGAAGGGCTGCATCTTTTCATGCCAGGATCAGGACTGCAAGATCAGAGCAAATTATCACGGCTATTTCTGATCCAGCCTGAGGCTGGCAAGCGGCTCTCCTAGCATCCCCCTCGCTCAAAATTCTGAGAGTGTGTGAGTCATCCTTTCCCAGAAGCCTCCTCTGTGGGCTCAGGAAGGGGGAACAAAGTGAGAGGCCTGATGGTAGGGGAGAAAGAGGTGGGGGAAGACCCGGCCCAGGGTGTGTGAGGGTACCGTGGGCTGCAGCGTCCAGGCCCAGGCCCCGTGCAGAAGAGAGCACCATCACCACACACGCTGCTGTCCCCTGGCCACCTCAGCCCAGGGGTCTCATCTCTCTTGGGGGAGAAGACAGGGGTACAAGTCTGTTCACGCAGCTGAAACACCAGGGTGAAGCAGTCATTTGTGGGTAAGGGCCTTGAAAGCACCCCACTGTCTTCCTTCAAGAAGGAAACATAATTATGGGCCTCCATGCAGGACAGGGTAACAGTCACTCTGTCATCACATGCCTCTTGTGACTACCTGCGTGAGGCCAGCCAGAGAACACAAAGGAAGTGGGCCCAGGAGGAATCAATCCCACTGTCCCTACCAGAGCCGGCCAGGTGCTACACTCAGGAATGTAGGCCCAGCGGTACAAGACCTAAAGATCTCTCCAAAGAATTGCTGAAATGCACTACACGAAACCTTCCAATTCTTCAATACTGGCAACTAATTTAAATTTATTTCAAAACACATCTGTGGATTGCACCCCAATCCCTTTGACTTATTCTATGTGCAAGGAAGCTCCCAAACCCAATGCAGGGCCACAGACTCTAAGACTCAGGGTTTTAAATCACAGCAGGACATTTGCAACTACAGACTTTGCATATTAAAATGCTTTGCTATAGCCTGGAAGCAGAACAAAACTTGCTGCAATTGTACTTTTACAATGTACGTCCTGGGCCTTACAGCACAGCTTTCTCCCAACCAAATTAGGCTAAAATTCTAAGTAAACCTATAACACAAAGGCCTTAACCACCCACCTGCTCAACAAGTATTTCTTTTCTTAAGTAGGCTTTACACCCAATGTGGGGCCTCATGACTCAAGGTCATGAGTTCTACTGACTGAGCCAGCCAGGGACCTCTCAATAATATTTATTGAGCAGCTACTGTGCATCAGCTAGTGAGTCAGCAGCTGGAAATACAGTTGTGAACAAAGCTGTAAGGAGCATCTGGTTGTGTGTGTGGGGGGCACACAGGGTAAGAGATGGAGTGGTAGAGGGTGGGTAAGGGCAGGGGGAGGGTAAGAGACCGTTAATAAAATGGAAATCCTAACAAGAACTTACAGTGGCACCGAGTACTATGTAGAGTCTCCAGGCAATGTCTCTGAGAGCCCTGAGAAGGGCTTCTTTGCACTGGGAATCAGGGAGGCAGATATGAGCTGAGGAGAAGGAAGGATCGCCAAGAAGACTCAAGGGTCCTCTGACAGGAGAGAGATCTGGGCAGAGGGAATAGTCTGGACAGACGCCCTGGGCAGCAATGACTTTGGAAGGTTCAGGAACCAGGAGGCTAATGAGGCGAAAGTAGCTGCTCATGGAGAAGAAGCTGGCAGGACATGCAGGGAAGGCTTGCCAGCCCACCGCTGGAGTCTGGGCTGATGGGCACCCATGGGAGGAGGTCAAGTACAGGCAGCTGCATGCACAGGACAGGAGTAGGGGGGCGGGGGGAGGCAGAGGCTGGCCAAGGTGGTCACATTCTGGTGGGAGGCTTTCTGACCCCCTCGCCTCCACCCCCACTCCCCCAAGCCTTTTCCTGCCACTGAGTCCCCAGTTGCAGAAGGAACTTGCAGGAGACTGCCTTCTTGTGGCTGTTCAGCCACATCCCCAGGGGCCTTTGCTCAAACTCTGATTTCCCCAAAACCCCAGAGCAACCAGAGCCAGGACTTCTCTAGCAGGTTGACCTTGAGCAATCAGATGAGGCTCCCTGGGCAAGAATCCAGAACTTTCTGTAACTCTGCCCCTTGCCATCCACCTCAGACAAATCCGTCTCTTTTAGAGTCCCCAAGAGCTAGCAGACATGCTGTTCTAACCACAAAGAGAGAAGGGCCTGCAAAGCCTTGTTCGCTCAGCGTTCCTAACACGCTGGCTCATACTTGTGTCCATCCATCTCATCTCTCATCTCAGGACACTAGTACATTAAGGCTCAGAGACTAACTCCCAAGCATACAAATAGGAAGTGACAGTGGGCATAATCCAGTCGCAGCCAACCTGCAAGCCCCTGCTCTTGACTACCATGTTGCCCCTACAGCTATCTCTTTGGTGTTCCCTTGGAGCTACGTTTCTGCTGGGTCAGGGCTTTGCACGTTACTAAGGCTGACAATGGGTGCTACCATATTACCTTCCCCCAAGCCTGGACCATGGCCATATATATTCAGTGGGCTTTATGTCTGCTTCTTCCTTTCAACTGTAAGGTCAAAACACCACCTACCCTCTGGGATTCAGAGCTCTGACTCATTTGCTTCACTCTGGGTCAAGCATGGGGCAGTGTTCAAGGAAGGGCAGACCCACTCTGCAGATGAGGGAACTGGGACCTATGAGGCTGTGTCTCAGCAGCCAGAACTTCAAAGCCCTAGCCTTTGACAAAGGCATATGGCTTAGTACTTTGCCTAATGACTGGCCCGAAGAAAGCCAGCCGCCTGCCTTGGGTTCCAGCTCCACTCAGACTCACACCGGAAGTCAATTAAAAAAATTATTTTTAAGCCATCTTTGCACTCAGCGTGGGGTCTGAACCCACAACTCTGAGATCAAGAGATGCACATTCCACTGGCTGGGCCAGCCAGGCTGCCCTGGGAAAGTCATTTGAATCAGTACCAATTCCTATTTTTGGAAAATGTGAATGTGAATTTTTCTTTACCCAGACTCATTTGGAGTATTGTCAAGATAAAGGAGATAACACACGGCAGGTCTCACGGAAATGTGTTACTGTCCTCCTGGCCCATGAGGAGAAGCCGAATGAGAGCCCTGCCACGGCAAGGTCGAGACAGCTGAGGGAGGACACAGAAGCTGATACTATCAGAACAGTCTATACTTTCCAAGGCACAAAAGTACATAAAAAACATTGTTTTGGACCACACCATCAAGCTGCTGGGCAAGTACTATGTTTTTATTGCCACTTTAGAGATGAGAAGTCTGGGGCTGGGGGAAACAGGTGCATGGCTAGAGGGGTCACCTGCTGGGGGGGTTGTAGAGCAGGAACACCTACTGTTCTAGGAGTAGAGGTCAAAGGTCCCTCATAGCTTCCTACCTGAGCTTCTGCTACATTTTGACCTCTCTCCAGCTGTAAGGTGAACATATACTTGCTGGAACCTCACAGTAAGTAGTGAGCTAACCTCCCCACAGAAAATCCACCTTGCTTTGCCTAAGGGTTGCAGACGGCCAGGTCAAATCAGGAAGAACTGCACATCCCTGCCCAATGTTGATTACTGAAAGTCCTTGACTCTGAGACTCAAGTCATAAGACTTTCAACCCCATCTGCCTTATGCAAAGGTACTGTCCAAACACAGAGAAGGTGAGGGTCCTGGATGTGAAGCAGAAGGTAAATAACTCTCCCCTGCAGTCATTAGACTCACATAAACTCTGGGATTCAACCCCTGAAGGGTGGTTTACCCCACACATTTGGGCATCCTTCTGCATTCAGGTAGCCTTCTTTGCCTAATATCAACTGGATGCCCTCTATGGCTTTCTAGTAAATCATGTTCAGAAAACACACCTGAAGGGGGCGCCTAGGTAGCTCTGTCAGTTAAGCATTTGCCTTTGGCTCAGGTCATGATCTCGGCCTTGATACTAAACCCACATCGGCCTCCCTGCTCAGTGGAGAGTCTGCTTCTCCCTTGCCCTATCCCTCTGCCCTCCCTCTGCTTGTGCTCTCTCAAATAATTGGATAAAATCTTTAAAAAGGGGGGCACACCTAGGTGGCTCAGTGGTTGAGCCTCTGCTTTCAGCTCAGGCATGATCCTGGGGTCCTGGTATCCCCAGCAGGGATCTGGCTTCTCCCTCTGCCTGTGTCTCTGCCTCTCTCTGTGTCTCTTATGAATAGATAAATAAAATCTTAAAAAAAAAAAAAAAAGGAAACAAGAAAATACACCCAAAGAACCCCAGAAAAGTGTCTTTTCTTCCTCTGTGGTTGTGGATATAGGGTGTGTTAAAGCATCTGACTACATAAGCCATGATGGAAGGAGGCCAGTGACCCTTAGCCCATCCACACTAGGTCAGGAATGGTGCCAGGACTCAGTCAGGAATAGGGCCAGAGCTCACCCAGGGGCAGCAGAAAGTAAGTCCAACAGCATCTTCAGACTTGGGCACTGCATTCTTTTCTGCAGCCACATCTTAGCTGAATGCTGCCCACAGTTAGAGGAGACAGCCCAGATAAGGGGATGCCCTCAATCCTCACCACATAAGATAGAGCCCAAAGAGCTGAGCAAGGATGCTTTTAACCTGAAGCTGTGGTTCCCAAACTGGTGCCAGGGCACCCAAGGATATTTGAACAAATTCACAGGGGTGCTGTAGGATATTTCAATATTTCAAGGAAAACATAGCAATACTCGACATCTTCCAGACACGGACTGAACGACTAGCTCAAAGTAGCTCACAGTTTCACCATTAGGTCATGCTGTATTCCTTTCTATGACCTTGTATCTTTGTGAAGTTGAATTTTCTGCAGTTTGCCACAATAAAAAGCAATTTGGAACAAGAAAATCAAATAGAATGTCCTGAATTGTCCATAAGCTGGGAAAGCACCCAGGGAGCCTTCCTGTCTGTTCAGATGAGCCAGCTTCAAAGGTTGTTGCCTCTTACCATATCTACTAACATCCCAAAAATCAATATGGAACAAGAAAAGAGAATGGCCATGTACAACAAAGAATGAAACAAAAAATAGCTTTTAAATGGTGTAGTATGCTGAGCAGTGGTCCCCCAAAGGTGCTCACGTCCTCATCCCCAGAACCTACAAATACATGAGCTGACATGGCAAAGGGACTTTGCAGGTATGATTAAGTGTGGTGCCTTGGGATGATCCTGGGGTGCCCATCATAATCACAAGGTCCCTTAGAAGGGAGAGGTAGGAGGGTCAGAGTCAGGGAGGGAGCAGGAGTGATGCTCTGCTGCTGGTTTTGCAGCTGGAGGAGGGGTTGTCAACCAAGGAATTCAGGTGCTTCTAGAATCTGGAAAACTCAAGGGTAAGAGTCTCCTCTGGGGCCTCTAGAAGGAACTTGTCCTGCTCACACCTTGACATTAGCCCCATCAGACTAATTCTGAATCTCCATCCCCAGAAGTATATGTAGGACAGTAAATGTGTGAGATTTGTTAAATCAGCTGTAGGAAACTAACCAAGACAGCTAGTATGTTGTTAGGACCTAAAGACTCACTGAAGTGCCCAGTACTTGCTTTAGCCTAGGAGTGTCGGGACAAAACGAGTGAGACACTAAGGTGCCAGGAGTGTGGCGACCTCCGGGCCTGGGCCTGTGCCCAAGCCAAATCCCTCGTCTGCCACCGGAGCTCAAACCCGACACAGGCTGCATATGGATCCCTGTGAAACTGATGCTTCCCAGCATCAAGTCAAGCTTGTGGGGATCATCCGGTTTCCATCTCCCTCCACCATGAACATATCATTAGACAAAGGTCTAGAGACAGAAGGGGGGATAAAATCTCTCGTCGCCACCATGCCTACAAATCCCATCTCCTTTCTGTGTATTCCCTTCTAGCGCTCGTGCTTATACCATATCCATGCCAAGGAAAGTCTGAATGTTTGCTGTGTACCTGGTGCCTGGCTGTCCCTCTCTCATCTGCAAACATGCAGGTGACCTCACTGAGAGTCTTCTCTGGTCCCCCAAAGAGTGTTTTATTTCAAGTTGGCCTACCAGCAGGTCAACAGGGTTTGGCAGGAACGAGGTGAGACAAATCCTTGGCTAAGATTTCTGGTCTCTGGGGCTGTCCTGAAACAGGCGAACCTGATCACTTTATGAGGTTACTGTCACCTGGTTTTCTTCCACTATTGTAAGATATAATAATGGATAGTTTCCAGGAAAACGGTGCCTATTGAAACTGCTGGAGTGGAGGAAAGGGAGAAGGGAGACAAAGCTAAATGCAATCATCCTGTAGAGAAAGCGCTGCTGGGAACACCAAAGAGTTGAAAGAGTAAATCACCAAGGTTATCCGGAAGCCCCAGGAGCTGCTGTTTCCCCGTCCCCTCCCCCACCCGCCTGCCACAAATAATCAGCCTCAGGGCCAGGGCTCTCTCTTCCTGCTCAGGCGGCATTTGCTCCACACACTCCTTGCTCCCAGGCTTGCCTCGCCCCCTAGAGTCTTGAGTCAGAGAAGGGCCCCAGTGGGCTGGCCTGGGGCAGGCTGCAGTGAGGAAGCCCCCTGAACCCCTCTGCACAGCTGGGCCCTCCAGTGCCCCAGCCAGAGGTCAGACACTAGCCCAGGCTGGTAAAAACACGCTTCCTGTTGCTCAGAACCTCTCGCACCATGAGACCACAACAAGGACTCTATCTGCTTCTGTGAGGGGCTGAGCAGCTCAGCCCTTGGGCTCCTGACAAATAAATTTGCTCATCACCTTCTGGCTGGGTGATAACTGACTTTGCCTCTGAACCAGGAAGAGAGTTTTGGGCTGTTTGGAGCTACACAGCAATAGTCATTCTAGAGAATGAATGCATATCAAATATGAAATGTCAACGATGTCCTTTTAGAGGTCACTGCAGTCAGGCAGCTGCTCAGACACAGATTTATACCTAGTCAGTGTGGATCTAGGGCAACTTACAGGTCCATGGAATCAACAACAACAATAACAAAACCCATTACCAAAGTCGGGGAAGGAGCTTAGTGGAGTTTCCAAAAGCAAAATAAAAATAGGGAAGCAAAAAAAATAGGCAGCAAAAGCAAAATAGGGAAGCATACTGGGTTATACAATTTTTTTCATTCCGACATTCATCTGCAGAGTAACTTTTTCCAGACACTGAATTTAAAAGTGAAATTGTCAAGAAAGTCCCCGTATGAAAAACGCTGATTGTAACGAGGTATGTAAAAGACCTGTAAAAGTTACAAGGCTCCGTAAAAGAAGCAGAGGTGTTGAAACATACATTTTTAAATAACTCTTAAAAAGTCTGAAGGCATGCACTAACTCGGCTGGGCACAGGCGTTTGGCTGGAGCACACTACCAGGGTGAAGATAAGGCATTCCTGGTGATACAGGGTGAAGTGTCGTGAACCTGAAGACATTGTAATTAATGCGTCCACGAGGGCCCCTCTCCCTCAAATACTAGATGCCCCAGAGGGCTTTTGGCAAAGCACCAGATCACCCATGATTCTGAAGGGCCAACGTTCTGATTTGATAACCAAAACAGGATCCACGTGCTGCCATTCCCAGGGGGGAGAGGACTGTCATTCTGCTGGTTCACTCCCTCAGACACAGACAGCAGTGGAACTTGAGGTGGCTGCAGGGGACACAGCTCCCACTGCATCTCTGCAGCCACGTGCAGGCACACCTGGCTCCCACCAGGATGGCAACCCTCTACAAGGGTCCACGTCTGAGCCGGGCACCTGGCAGGAATGCTCTGACTCCAGACTGTCCAGGAGACTCTCCAGTTGGCTGAGTCTCTTCATGGCCAGGGTTAGTGACCTCAGGACTGCACTCCCCCACAAGAGTCTCCCTGTGAGTCAGCAGCCTAGTCTGCTTTCATCGCTATAGGGTTCTCAAGACCAGAACAGGGCCAGGCACATAACTGCTCAGTGAAGATCTGCTGTTGCAGGAATCTCACAGGTCAGAGTTCAAAGGTGATCACAGGTCACAGGCTGCATGTGTCAATTCAGCTGGCCCACCCACCCGGTCCTAATCACCCACACATACTTCCACCAAGGCCCTTGGCCTCTGTGAAGGAAGCTGAAGGAAGACTGTCCGAAAAAAATGCCACTGCCCTTGTTTTTACAACGGAGAGCAGGAAAAGCTGTAGGATCACTACTGACCTTTCAGTCAATAAACCGCATAAGCCCTGCCCTGAAGCCATTCTTTGAAGCTGCCTGGGGAGACTGCACAATTCCTGACCTCCATGGGCTTCCAACATATCCCAGGAGATGAAGAAAATGCATTCCACAATCCGACGGAAACAAAACTGTTTTCTGCGTAGGTGCAAAGAAGAGTAATTTGCAGACCCCCTCTTGACAAAATGCACACCTGGCAGGGAGAGTAAGATGAGTATCTAATTGTGCCGACAGGCAGGGGGCGCCAGCACCACGACAGGGTATGTGGGTTGGAAGACACAGGCTCAGAAGAAGCAAGACCAGGGGATCCCTGGGTGGCTCAGCGGTTTAGCGCCTGCCTTCCGCCCAGGGTGTGATCCTGGAGGCTCAGGGTGTGATCCTGGAGTCCCAGGATTGAGTCCTGCATCGGGCTCCCTGCATGGAGCCTGCTTCTCCCTCTGCCTATGTCTCTGCCTCTCTCTCTCTCTGTCTCTCATGAATAAATAAATAAAATCTTAAAAAAAAAAAAAAGGCCACATCCAACAGCAAGGGGCTTCTCAGAAGGCTGGGTTGATTTCTGCTACTTAGAGACCAGAAGAGGAAAGAGAAGAGCCCTCAGAGAGTCCTGGCATCTCTGATGGGGCGGCCTGTGGAACACCATGAGCTACCACCACAGTGTGGCCCTGGGGGGTAACTTCATACTGTTTTACCCAAATCTGATACCAGAGGCTTCCAAGGCATTTGGAATTGATGGGCAACATGCCCAGAGG
Source organism: Canis aureus (assembly GCF_053574225.1). Classification (NCBI taxonomy): domain Eukaryota; kingdom Metazoa; phylum Chordata; class Mammalia; order Carnivora; family Canidae; genus Canis; species Canis aureus. The sequence goes on along the minus strand of NC_135613.1, from coordinate 21,488,841 downwards.
TGGCCACCGAGAGGTGGACTTTTTAGTATATCACTGATGGGAAGAGCACAGGGTGAAGGTCTGGGGAGAGGCAGAGGCGCCTGTGGCCATTTAGAATCCACATTCTGGATCCTGGATTCCAACCACAGACCCTCATGTCATCCATCCCAACACAACTCTCAGCTTGCCTGAGCTAGGACATACCTGGCATCAAAACTGGATGGCTGTAGCTCCCCAGAATCCAGGCTAGAAATGCACTTGGGGGTCAAGAGGCAGGAGCACAGGTAAAGCTGAGGACCACTCAGAGGGCAGAGGAGGGCAAAAGCTGAGTGCTGGTGAGAGGCACAGCCGTGCAGGAAAGAGGTGTGGGAAAAGAGGGGCACAGAGGGGCAGCCCCGGTGGCGCAGCAGTTTGGCGCTGCCTGCGGCCTGGGGTGTGATCCTGGAGACCTGGGATTGAGTCCCACGTCGGGCTCCCTGCGTGGAGCCTGCTTTTCCCTCTGCCTGTGTCTCTGCCTCTTTCTCTCTGTGTCTGTGAATAAATAAATAAAATCTTAAAAAAAAAAAAAAAAAAGAGGGGCACAAGGTCGGTCCAAAGCCTGGCACTATGCAGCAGTTTAGGGGATTTTAATGGGGTAAGAGGCCACTCTGATCAAGGAGACTGGAACTGAGTGCATGGCTGCCACAGTGAAGAGTTACAACTCCTAGCCTTTGCAGGGGAAGCCTCCACCATCCCTCATCTCTGAAGAAGTGAAGATGACAGGTGGGGGAGACGACAGGGACAAGTGTCAACCTCACTTCTAGAAGGGAAGGCAGTAGACACTGTGAATAGATTAAGTGGGATAAGCATGCCAGGGAGTCTCTATTGGTTACTAATAAGACAGCTCTGTGAGCACTGAGAGAGGCAAGTAGTGAGGACCAAGGTCATACTTGGAGCCAACCTGATCTCTGTCACTGTGTTTTTTACACACTCATAGATCCAGGGGAAATTGCAAATTGTATGCTGGGGTTTACTTTCAGCAAGGCACGTGGCAAATTCATTACAGCTTTGAGGACAATGAAATGGACAAATGTAGCCCGAATGTTGTGTAAATTAGGTGGATCTATAAAGGCTATATTTCGTTGCCCTGAAATGCACTTTTCTTGCATTTTAATATCTCTGAAATTGGATGCCTCATCATTGCTCTTAGGCAGGCTTATCATGATCCATTGTCACCATGCAGAGACAAGAATGGACCCTCTTTTATTTTTCAAAGTAATTAAAGAAATTCAAAAAGTGCATAAATCAAAATTGTGTCACTCACTGAATTCTCACAAAGTGAATACTCCTATGTAACCACCCCACCTCAAGTAGTAGAGCATGATCAGTCCTCCTTATTCCTTCTCCCTGGTTCTTCCTTAGTCCCCAAAGGGACACAGATGGGGTGCTCCATAAAGAGCATGCTGATGGCACAGAGGATAGTTTACAGAAACCCATGTACTTTAGAAGGATATTTTTACAGAAACCATGTACTTCTGAATGTAAACAAGTTTTAGAAGGACTTTAAGCAACTTGTTTTGTTTACATTTTCCTCCTTGTAATGGATCAAGTGATACTGGATAATAATCTGTGTCTAAGTAATTGTAAAGGTATTCTTTCAATAAGGACAGAATAAAAAGTCTAAGTGATTAGAAAGTGTTGTGTGTCAGTACAAATGGCAGTGTTTAATCTTTCTTCACTGTGCATAAAATAATGGTGGGTCTTACAGGTGATGAGGTTTTAAATTCGATGAAATATGGTAGTGGGCTGCAGTACTCAACAGTGACCCTGGAAAGGTCACTAACGGGCAAGGGACTCCAGTCCAGGCTCTACCTGACACCTTCATTAATTACTCAAATTGAAAGCAAATCACATGGTGGTGGAGAATGTGTAGCATCTAAAGTCAGAGGGATGGTTAACACAGAGAATGACACAATCAGACCCAAAAAGCTTGCAGTAGATGTCAATGTTGAGCTGAGTCTTAAAAGGCACCTCTGGATTCACTGAGCATCTGCTGAGTGCTTTCCATGTGCCAGGCATGATGTGGCAGCAAAGGGGTAACGACAATGTGGTTTCTGCCCTTGAATAACTCATAAATTATTAGTGAGGGCATCTGACATTTCAGCACAAACTTGCACAAGCCCAGTACCAGGAGGCGCTGCGCTCATGATGAGTCTATGTGTTTGACACTAATAACAAACTCCCAAGAGACCTCCAGCTGCATTGATGAAAGCAAACTAACCCAAAACAGAAGCAGCAGCTCCGCCCCTACACCCTGCTTCCACTGGTCGGGCTGCTCCCAGAATGTTTTGCCCAATCCCACACCTGGAAAGGAATGGTCAGCTCCTCTTATGGCAGCAATACTGAGTACACACGTCCAAGAACTCACATGCATTGCTCTCCTCAATCATTAAGTCCAAAGAAACCCATGAGGATTCCTTGTTTGGGAAAAAAAAAAATAATACATTTGCAAAGGCATTTTAATTCAATAAAGGCATGCTTGTTAAGACTTAAAAAAAAAAAAAAAAAAAGGAGAGAGCCATTGAGGATCTGGAGAACATCCAAAAAAATAAAGATGAAAATGAAAGCCCACCTGATGACCATGTCACATGAGCAATAGTGAGAAAGTGGAAGAAACTTACCCTGAGAATAACCCAGGGGACAGGATAGGAGTCTTCAAATTTGTGAGGAGTGGGCACCTAACCAAGGGCCAGATTATTTCTATGTGGCTCCAGAGGGAAGAGTGAATCTTAGGGTGGAGGCCCACCAAGGCTGCAGTCTCCACTACCAGAACAGTACCCTCAGTCCCGTTTCTAGGGCAGCCAGCAGAGGGTGGACGTCTGCTCGTCAGCAGGTTATCCACAGGAGAGGCCATTGGACCTCCAGGGTTCCTGCCACTGGCATTCTGAGATAACGTTTTATGACACTTAATGCAGGCTTTACCCCACTGCAGCTGCTATAAAGCTTCTATCCAAAGAGGACTCGTATTTTATGACCTCCAGGAAGAAAGAAACATCTAACACGTCCACAGTTCACAGAAAAAAGAGATAAGGGACCATCTGCTGGTTCCACAGTGTGGTGAGAGAGTGAGATGGGTTCAGTTCTCCACAAAGCCCTCCCCAACAAAACCATGACTCTACTGTGTCAATTTTCAATCCACCATGACAGGCCAGGTGCTGTGCTAAGTGCTGGGAATAGAGCCGTGGAAGACACAAATTTCCTGCCTCACGGAGCTTGCAAAAGGCTCCAGAACAAATCCCATTTCACCACGTTGCCAAAAAAACCAAAGGGTTCAGGAATTCTGTTAGCCACAAGTGGATTAGGGAGGGAGAGAAAGGGGACTAGGGTTGCCCACCAAAGGCTCCTCCATGGTCAAAGCCTTTAGACTTCTTAGTTCTTCAAAAGTCATCCTGAGTCTCAACTCAAAAGTCACCTCACACAAGCATCTGGATGTACATTTTGCACTTTTGCTAATGTTTCACTCATCCTAGGCAACCTCTTCACGAACTGGTGAGCCCTCCAGTTTAAGGCAACAAGGAGGAATCTGGATACAGGGGTTTCCTCTTAATTTTCACTATTGATTTATTGAGTTGGTTCCACTATAAGCAAATGTTAGAAATTACTGCAAAGCGCATCCCTCCCTTGGTGAGCAGCTATATTTCTTTAATAAAAGAAGAATACAGTTAACAATTTGGTGACAGCTGGATTCAATTTGGATATAGACTGACTTGGCCTTCCATCCCTTCGGGTAATTTGACAAAATAAATCCGTACTGCTCCCACCCCTGGTATGGAGATAGCCAAACTTAATCACTGGATTGGGCTGGGCTCCACACTTTGTCCCTTTCCAAAGAAGCTGGGGCAGTGGGGAGGGGAGCAGTTGGTGGGGAAGGACAGAACTGAACAGACATGCATTTTCTTTGGGCTTGGTGCTTTGCTCCATTGGCCCCAGTGAAGAAGTGTGCACACTGGACATCTGTGTCTCTGGAAGAGAAGGCTCTGGGCAAATCTTCCTGGATGTGGTTCACCTGGCCGGCCAGGTCACCTCTGGCTCACGGTCAAGGTGCTCTGCAATCTGGAGCTGGTCAAGGCTGCCCACACAGCTCTCCAGTGGCCACATGCAGAGGGGATACTGCCACTATTCAAGAGCAACCTGGCACAAGCATTCGGTTGTTGGCCTCGTCAAGACACAACTTCATCTGGCTGGTTTCCTTGCTCTCTCTTGCTTTCTCTCTTCCACCCTCTGTTTCTCTCTCTCTCTCTCTCTCTCTCTCTCACACACACACACACACACACACCCTATGCTTTTGTTAATGCTTTCTTCACTTCCCTATACACACCACCCACCTCCCTCTGGCTAGATCTCTTGGCACACCTCAAACCTGCTCTTCAACATGGAGAAATCTGAAATGTGTTAATGTGTTATGCTGGTTGCTTCTATAGTTCATTTGCGATCTTTTGAAATGCTCTTTAATGTTGAAACATGTTTGACAATACCTTAAAAGTCTATTTAATTTATGCTAAGGAAATGACCCAAGAGATGGCCAGGGAACCTCCACGCAGCACAATTTAAAACAGCAAAAGAAGTAGCAGTAGCCTAAATGCTCAACGAGAAGAACTTGGTAAATTCTGTTACATTGATTCTGGCACTTCGTCCAAGTGTCACGGAGGACCATGATGACAACATAGCATTGTGAAAATGCTCACGTTACATGAAATGAAAATGGAAAAACCAAGACTTACATTATTCTGTGATGACAACTATGAAAAAACAATGCAGGACAATGCCACAGCTATCCTGTCCACCCTACGCCGTTGCTACCAACATCAAATGAGCGAATAAAGCAACAACAAAAAAAAGGTTAAATAAAAAGGTTAAATAAAAAAAGGTTAATTAATATTAATGCCACATTCTGAGTGGCATTAATATTAGACATTTGAAGAACGTTCAGGGCACGGGCCAAGAGGGAAATGGAAACTCTGAAGATCAGATCAACATCAGAGATGTGAGAAAGAGGCCACTTCAAAAGTTCTGCTCTACAATTTACAGACAGTCTTTGCTTTCATCTGTGTCAGTGTGTGCAGGCGGAAATTCAGTGAGATAGTTACTGGTATCAATAGGCCACTCATTCAGAAAGTCTTAGCAAAGCAAGAGTTATGCTTGCAATCAAGAGCAGATCAGATTCTGCAGCATGCGGCTGAACACAGGGGACAGCCTGGGCACAGACGGTGGGAATCCCAGAGTACAGACTCCTCACTCACAGAGAAGTCTTCCTTTGCTTCTCCATGGGTACCTTTCCTAGCACTCAGTGTCGAGGAGGAATAAAGCTCATTTATTTACAGTCAAACCAAACAATCACTGGAACCCAGCAGCCTGAGTGGGTGCCGAGAACCCATCTGTCTCTGTAAAGGCAGATGCATGAGGCTGGGGGTGAGGAAATCTCAGGGGAGGTGCCCCATGAGTCCTTCATGGGACCCTGCCTATCAGCTGCTTCTGTTACCAACTACCTACTCCTTCGACCTTTATTTTTCCACACAAACCACAATTTTCCTGCCCCAGTTACATCCCTACTTCCTCATTCCTTTGTTTAAACCAGATTTCTTTGTTGAATGCCTCTACAACACATGCCTTCTGGCTTCCTGGTGGTTCTGAATGAGATGAGGGTGAGTACACCCCACCCAGCCTCACCCACTGAATGTGGCTATAATACCCGGGCAGAGTGACCTGAGCAGCTATTTGACATCCCTGAAAAGGAAACAGTAGCAGGTAGATGAGGGAAGACAACAGAATTTAAGACACCACCAAAATGGCGGTGAGTCTGCCATCTGCCTATGACAGGACCCCCACCTGGACTAACTACAACTTGACACCTAAAAGGGGGCCTCCCTGCAGACAGCAGAGATCCAGAGACAGCCATCCCATCCTGCTTCAGGAGCAGGAACAGGGTCCCTAATTCTCAGAAACAGCCAAATCTCAGAGTTTTTCCTCTCTTCATGCCTCTGTCTTGGCTCTCTTGCACCTAGCCTTCCCCCCTCCCCCCCAGCAGCTCTGCAGTAGCAGTGACAACAGCCGCAGAAGAGGGATCCTTCCGTTCCCAAGGGAGAAGCTGTATTCTGAAGAGGCTGACAATCCTACTGGATTGTTCTCTTGATTCTCCTCTTTTTAGTCACAGAGGTGAGCTAAGTTGTAAGGAGAGTGTAGCAGAAGAGAAGTAGCACCCCTGCATTTTGGCTGAAGGACCTAAGGGGACGAGGAGGTCCCTGAAACTGGAAGTACTTGGGAGATTGTGAAGAGGGAGGAGCTCAGGGGAACAACCCCATAAAACTGTTTATGAGGTCCTGGGCTCACCCTAGAGCTGCATGTATATATATGTGTGTATATATATATATATATATATATATATATATATATATTACACATTATATATATATAATCCTCAACAGCATATCCTAGATATTGAGTGCTGAGGTTCAGGAGAGACCATGGGCCACCCCATGGCCAGTGGGGCAGATCTAAAGAGTACTATGAAGTCACTGAAAACACAACTGATACTGAAGCCACGAAGGCAAGTAGGGACTCAGAATCTGAGTGCCTGCTAAAACAGAGACAGCAACATTCTCTGTGGAATTTAAACAAGGGCCAGGGTCTCATTATGTAATATCCAAATATTCAGAACCAATCCAAAATTACTCAACATACAAAGAACCAGGAAAACTCTCAACTCACAAGGAAAAAGATAATCAAAAGATGCCAATGCCAAGGTGACACAATTATTGAAATTAGCTAAGACTTCAAAGCAGTTATTATTTTTAAAAAATGCTCCAACGTAAGGAGTTTTTGGAAGGAAGGGAATGTTAAAAGGTTTCAGCAAAGAAACTGAAAATATAAAAAAAGGTTAAATGGAAATTCCAAAACTAAAAAAAATACAGTAACTGGAAGATTAAAACCCACCAGATAGACTCAGTAGCAGAATGGATATGACAAAGGTAAGAGTCAGTGAATGCAATAACAGATCAATGAAAATGATGTAATGTGAATAAGAAAAATTACATTAAAAAAATGAACAAAGCCCTGAGGACTTGTGGGACAATTTACTAACAGAGGTAACATTTGTGTCATTACAGTCCCAGAAGGCAAGAAAGAAGGCAGTACCAAAAAATAATAATAATAAATAAAAAAATTGAGGCAATAATGACTGAAACTCTCCAAATCTGGCAAAGGACATAAGCCTTCTGACTTGAGCAGCAACATTAACACACAAAAAAAAGATTAAATCCAAAGAGATCCACAGCCATGGCCATCATAATACAACTGATGAACACTCAAGACAGAGAACACATCTTGAAAGGAACCAGAGAAATGGAATGCATTACTCATGGGGGAAGAAGGGTTTGGTTGTAGATTTCTCAACAGAAACTGGGACAGCCAGAAGGAGGTGAAACATCACTTCTTAGGTGCTGAAAGAAAAGAACTGCCAGTCTAGAATTCTACCTCCACAAAAAAAAAAAAAAAAAAAAAAAAAAAGCTTCTGGAATGAAGGCAAAGTGAAAACGTTTGCTGCCAGCAGACCTGCTTAGTAGGAAGTTATAAAGAAACCTCTTTAGACAGAGGGTAAATAATACGAGAAGGAAATGGAACATCAGGAGTAAAGTGCAAAAGAAAAGGAGGAGAAAGTCTGAGTAAATATAAGAGACTATTCTCCTCTTGAGTTCTTCAAAATATGTTGGACAGTCAAAAGCAAAAATCACAATACTGGCTGATGAGCTTTTCAACGTAAATAGAGGTATACATATTAACACTACAAAATAAAGGAGAAAGAATAAAGGGACCTACATGGTAGTAAGGTTTCTACTCTCCACTCACAGTCTTCAAATAGTGATTCTAAGTGGACTGAAATTTTAGTGTGTATATCAGAATTACTAGAGAAAACACCGAAAAACCCAAAGCAAACAAACAAAAAAACAGCTACAGTTAACCCTTGAACAACACGGGTGTGAACAACCTGAATTCACTCATATGCTGATTTTTTTCAATAAATACAATATACTTATTGTACTGTAATGTCTTTACTTTTCCTTATGATTTTCTTAATAAGATTTTATTTTCTCTAGCTTACTTTATTATAATATAAATATAATACATATAAAAGGTATTAATCAGCTATTTACGTCATCAGTAAAGCTTTGCATCAACCGTATACTATTAAGTTTTTGGAGTCAAAAGTTATTATGTGAGTTTTCAACTGTGAAGGGGATTGGCATCCCTAACCTCCATGTTGTTCAAGGGCCAACTGTACACATAAAGTAAAAAAATTCAATAGACAAAATGGAATGCTAAGACATTCAGATAATCCTGAAGAATATAAGAAAAGGAACACAGAGGAGTGAAGACTCCATGGAACCAAGAAAACAAACAATAGAATAGTAGACCTAAATCCAAACTTATTAATAATTGTATCAAGTGTAAGCTGCGTATATGCACCAATTAAATGACAGAGATTATCAGAATGGCTAAGACATGACCTAGCTATATGCTACCTTCAAGAAATTCACTTCAAATGTGATTGTATTAATAGATTAACAATAGAAGAGATGATAAATATGCAAACACTAATCAAAAGAAAGCCAGAAAAGCTATGTTAGTGACAAAGTCTAGGTTGGAGCTAAGAGAACTACTGGGAATAAAAGAGAACACTACATAATGATAAAAGTGTCAGTCACCAAGAAGGTTTAACAATCCTAAATATTCATGTGGCTAACACCAGAGTTTCAAAATATATGAAACAAAAACTGACAAAACTGAAAGAAGAAAGAGACAAAGCCACAATTACAGCTGTAGGCGTTAGGATTCGTCTCTTACTTATCTATGGAAGTAGCAGACAGAAAATCAGCAGGGATACAGAAGAGTGGATCAGTAATATCAACCAACTGGATCTCAATGACATTTATAGAACCTGCCACCAAACAATAGCAGAATGAACATTCTTTCCAAGTGAATATTCCCCCAAGACAGTCCACCTCATGGCTTATAAAACAAACCTTAGCAAATATATTTTTAAAGATTTTATTTATTTATTCATGAGAGACAGAGAGAGAGAGAGAGAGAGGCAGAGACACAAGCAGAGGGAGGAGAAGCAGGCTCCATGCAGGAAGCCTGATGTGAGACTCAATCCTGGGACTCCAGGATCACACCCTGGCCCGAAGGCAGGCACCAAACCACTGAGCCACTCAGGGATCCCAAACCTTAGCAAATCTAAAACAACCGAAGCCACACAAAGTATGTTCTCTGACCATAATGGAATTAGACTAGAAGTTAACAGAAGCATGGCAGGAAAATCTTCAAACACTCAGAAATTAAACAGCACACTTCTACACAACCCACTGGTCAAAAAGGAAGTCTCAAGAAACAGGAGAAAATGTATTCAACTAACTGAAAGTGAAAATACAACAAATTAAAGCCTATGAAATGTAGGTAAGCCAGTGCTTTATTTATTTTTTATTTTTATTTTTTTAATTTTTAAAAAAATTTTTTTATGATAGTCACACAGAGAGAGAGAGAGAGACATAGGCAGAGGGAGAAGCGGGCTTCATGCAGGGAGCCTGACATGGGATTTGATCCCGGGACTCCAGGATCATAGCCTGGGCCAAAGGCAGGCGCCGAACCGCTGAGCCACCCAGGGATCCCCCAAGCCAGTGCTTTAAAAGACATTTATAGCATGAAATACTTAGTTTAGATAAGGACAAAGGTCCCAAATTGATAATTTAAGCTTCTACCTTAAAAACTAGAAATGGGGTGCCTGAATAGCAAAGTTGGTTGGGCATATGACTCTTGGTTTTGGCTCAGGTCTGATCTCAGGGTCATGGGATTGAGCCCAGAGTTGGACTCTGCATTCAGGGAAGAGTTTTCTTGAGTTTCTCTCTCCCTCTCCCCTTACTCCCCTCTCTTAGCTCTTTATCTTTCAAATAAATACATCTTAAAAACTAGAAAAAAAAACAAGAAAAAGATTAAAATAATGCCAAAAGGTAGAAGAAAGGAAATAGTAAAGACCAAATATCAATGAACTTGAAAAAGAGAAACAATAAACCAATACAATGAAAAAATGTCTTCTTAGAAAAGATTATTCAACTTGATAACCCTCAGGCCAAATCAATGAAGAGAGAAGACACAAATCACAGTATCAAGAATAAATGAGGGGGTATCACTAGAGATCCTGTAGACATTAAAAGGATGGTAAGAGGGGCTCCTGGGTGGCTCAGTTGGTTAAACATCTGACTCTTGATCTTGGATCAGGTCATGGTCTCAGAGTCATGAAATCGAGCCCTACTGAGCATAGAGCCTGCTTGAAATTCTCTCTCACCCTCTCCCTCTGCCCCTCCTCATCTGCCTCTCTCCCTCCCTAAGAATGAATGAATGAATGAATGAATGAGTGGATAAGGGCATACATAAAGCCAATAAGCTATATAAGATGGGTTAATTCTAGTTTCTTAAAAATCACAAACTACCTAAACTATTCAAGATGAAATGGATAACCCAAATAGTCCCTTAACTATTGAGGAAATTGATAGTTTAGAACTTTCCAAAAAGGAAATCTCCAGGTCCAGATGGTTTCACTGGCAAATTCTACCAAGTATTTAAATAAACAACACCAATTCTACACAATCTCTTCTTGAAAATGAACAGGAGGTAACATTTTCCAATTCATTTTATGAGGCCAGTATTACTCTACCAAACCAAACAAAGATAATACAGTGCAAGAAAATGATATGCCGGTATCCTCCATGGATGCAAACATGTTAAACATCAGCAAATCAACTACAGCAACATGTAAAAAGAATAATATGTTGTGACCAAGTAGAGTTTATCCTGGGAGTAAAATGTAAAAATCAAACAATGATAAAAGTTCTCAGCAAACAGGAATAGTAGGGAACTTCCTCAACTTGATGAAGAGCATGTATGAAAACTCTGTATCTGACATATGCAATGGTGAAAGACTGAATGCTTTCCCTGGAACATTGGGAACAAGGCAAAGATATCAGCTCTCACCACTCCTATTAACACAGTACAACAGAGAAGTCTTATCTAGTGCAGTAAAGCCACGGAAAGATACCAAAAGGCACTGACAAATATATTGGGAAGAAGAAAATAGTCCCGTCTAATCAGAGATGACATACTAAGCAGAAATTCCTATGGAATATGTTTTTTAAATATTTAAGTAACCTCTACACCCAACGTGGGGCTTGAACTCATGACCTCAAGATCATGAGTCACATGCTTCTCTGACTGAGCCAGCCAGATGCCTCCCAAGGAATCTTTTTCTAAAAAATCCCTAGAACAGCTTACTAACAAAGGGATGGAAGACAGACCCAGCACAAAGACCATGGGGATGGTTAGCATGTGAAAAGGGGTCAGCATCAACAGCCAACAGGGAAAGGTGAGCTGAGACCATGGCAAGCTACAATTACACATCTGTTAAAAAGGCTAAAATAAAAAATATTGATAGTACCAAGCACTGACAATGATGCTGAGCAACTGGAACTCTTTATATGTTGCTGGTAGGAATGCAACAAGGTTTGGCAGGTGTTTGTGTTTGTTTTTTTTTTTTAAATGAACTTTTCCATTTTGAGTAGTTTTAAATATACAGAAATAAACAGAAAGTTACAAAGATAGTAGAGAATTCCCACATGATCCACATCATTTCCCCTACTGTTAACATTTTATACGAAGAAGGCATATTTGTCACTATTCATGAACTGGTATCAATCTATTCTTAGTAACTAATGTCTATACTTCATTCCTATTTCCTTGGCTCTTCCCTCATGTCCCCTCTGTTCCAGGATGTTGGGTTAGTCACCGTGTCTCCTGAGTCTCTTCTCAGCTTATTTATTTATTTATTTATTTATTTATTTATTTATTTATTTATGAATGATAGTCACAACGAGAGAGAGAGAGAGGCAGAGACATAGGCAGAGGGAGAAGCAGGCTCCATGCACCAGGAGCCTGATGTGGGATTCGATCCCGGGTCTCCAGGATCGCGCCTTGGGCCAAAGGCAGGCACCAAACCGCTACGCCACCCAGGGATCCCTCTTCTCAGCTTTGACAGAGTCTCAGACTCTCCCTGGTTTTGATGACCTTGAGGATTCTGAGGAGTAGGTGTTGGGTATTTCATAGAATGTTCCTCAACTGGGATTTGCCTGACATTTTTCTCATGGCTAGTCTCAGGGTATGGGTTTTGGGGAGGAAGTCCAGGGGTAAAGTGCCACTGTCATCATGTCGTATCAGAGGCGTATGCCATCAACAGGACTTCTTACTGGTGACCTTGATCACTGGCTGAGGACATGTTTATCAGACTTCCCCACCGCAGATTATTTGTTTATTCATAAGAGACAGAGAAGCACAGACATAGGCACAGACATCCCCACAGGGAGCCTGATGCAAGACTCGATCTCAGCACCCTGGGATCATGACCTGAGCTGAAGGCAGATGCTCAACCACTGAGCCACCCAGGTGCCCCAAATATTTTGTTTCTTAATTGCAACAGTGGTTACATTAATCCATATCTGTATTTTTTTAATGAATCTATATGTTTTAAAACTCATAAAAATACACTCCAAGAAAAGGTCAATTTTACCATATGTAATTAAAAAGAAAAAAGAAAAAAAAGAGGTAGAAACAGCCAGCCAAGTTCTCAGAACATGGTAGGGGCTAAGTAAGTGGTAATTTCCTTTTCTTATAAAAAGTCGGGCCCTAGAGACCCAACTCTTTGGCTGCTTGGCTGCTGTTGGCCCATCATCCAGCCTGCTATGTCTACTAGATTTCTTGGTTTCTCTATCCACATCTCTCCCAGGTGTCCGTTTGGAGCTACATACCATTCCTAACCAGCATGTTCTGAACGTTGTAGGTCCCTGGAGAATGTGGAACAACCAAGTCAACCATCTCCTCCCTCCTACCAGCTGATCTCAAGGATGGTGCTGGCCTCAGAGAGGCTGTCCCTCCTCTGCAGTTTATGCGCCAATCCCCACTCTCTTGGGAAAGAAATTCTCTCTGCTGTGCAAGGGAAGCAACAAACAATCGAGGATCCAGTAGACAGGGAGCGACCAGAAGTGATTACCGCAGAGAAGAGCCGCTAGTGGGTAAACTCTCCTAATTCTTGTTAGGCAGAGTGGAGCATCACATTCGTGGGAAAGGAGGCAGAAAGTGGAGACTTCTACAATATCGGAGACTCTGATTTTTCTGTGATTTTTTTCCCCTCCTTTATCTACATGGAGGAAAGAGTCATGCACAGAGAAAGTACTCTGGATTAAATCAGTTTTGTTTTTAAAACTAAACAGGGAAGACCCTGTTAGAATAGCCACACATAGCAGGTGTGACTGCATGGTGGAAACAGACACATGGCTAGAAATACTTAATGAAGAAAACCCACAGATATGAGTCCTGCCAGATTCTCTATATGAAGCTCAGAGAGCCAAAGACTAAAGTGAAATGAAAAAGCAACTCTGGGCATCTGAGAAACTATAACACGGCAGTGTCAAATGCAATGGGCTGGCTCACATCCTGAGGGCTACCAAGCACCCTCCAACATTTCCTTTTGGATGCCTCCCTAACTGGATGCTCCTGGAGGATGGGCCTCACTCGTTAGGAGCACAGCCCTGTACTCCTAACAAGAGGAGTACAGAAAGCCCAAGTTGATGTAAGGATCAAGATTGCACATGCCAAAGGGGCTCCATAGAGCCCTCATAGAGCCTTGAGCTGACTGCTGGTCTGAGAAGGTGACAATTGTCCATGCGGCCTGAACAGGCTGGAGCGCAGGTTCCCATACACGGGGCAGAACCTGGTCACTTCATCTGAGGTGACAATGACTTAGGATCATTGAATCCTTGAAATGGAACCCAGCTTCAGAACTCCCTCTGTTACATTCTTAAAACAAGTGCACAGGGCATCTGCTTAAGCATGACATGTGAGGACTCTCTTCCCAAAGAACAGTGCTCACCGACAGCCCTTAACAGCTGAGACCAGCTGTGTGGTGGTCCTGTCCCCTTGTCCTTCACAGATGTGTCCAGAGGTGCATCTGACTCTTACCATTTAAACAACTAGGAATGGAGAACCTTCCCTCGTGACCTGGTAGTAGTGAAGGGACAAACTGTCTCCAGAAGGGCTCGATCACAATAAAGTAAATGCATCACAATTAAGTAAATGCATCACCATAAAGTAAATGCAGGCAAAGCTCCCCCTTTCAGGGTCTGGTTTCTGAGTGTTGGCCCTGAAAGCTTGTGACCTGGGTGATGCAGGAGACCACCATCTCCCCTTCCTGGGGGCCTGCAGCCATGGCACGCACTTGGGACACCGGGTCGCCTCCTTCCTTCAAACCCACACTAGGATCCAGCCTCTTCTGTACTGACTAGACAAAGGCACTGACCGGCAGAGAACTCACCAAGTGACCTTTTTTTTTTTTTAAGATTTTATTTATTTATTCATGACACACATACACACATACACACACACACACACACACACAGAGGCAGAGACACAGGCAGAGGGAGAAGCAGGCTCCATGCAGGGAGCCCAACGTGGGACTCGATCCCGGGTCTCCAGGATCAGGCCCTGGGCTGAAGGTGGCACTAAACTGCTGAGCCACCCGGATTGCCCACCAAGTAACCTTGATGGAAAAACACAAGCCTTCTGTAACCAGGGCCTCCTTCCTCCCGAGCCATTGTGGTTTTAAGGAAACAGAGATGAAAAACTCCTATGGTCTCCTAAAGGCACAAAGGTCCATGTGGGACAATAAGAAGTCGCCACAATGGGCTCGCAGCAGAACCACCCAAGCAAAGAGAACAGAGAATGGCCTGTGAGCCGTGCAGGGCAGCACCCTGGTCTTTGGAGGCAATGTGGCCACGGGGGCGGGGGTCACACTCTCCTTGCTCAGCCACAGCCTGACTCAAATCTCTGCCAGTCATCAGCCTGCCTCTATCTCTGAGGGCCTGTGCTGGGGACAATCACATACCAAGGCTCAGGAGAATCAAGGGACCATGGCCCTGGTTCCTCTGCTGGGACTGCGAATGAGCCAGGACTTCCGAGCCGCCACCGCCCCCATGGCCTGCTTTGTTTCTTTTCCTTCCTGGAGTGATCTGCCCCATTTCCCAACTGCTGTTCCTTTATTGAGCAAACATTTTAAAGATTTTTATACCACCCATTCTAGAAGCTAAATACAATCACATTTTTCTAAAATCTTTCTCCCCCTTAAAAGTTCGTATTTGAATCAAAGGACGGCATTTTCAGATATTTCCTCAAAAACAGTCGCTGCTCCTCCTTCTCCGGTGCATGCATGGGTTGTCCTGCCACACCTGAGTGCGCTGCTACGCTCCTGGTGTTACATGCTCTCCAGAAGGTCAGAGCCGCTGCTTCCTGATGCTGCTTCGGTTAATGCAACGCTGTGAGAAAGTCAAGCTGCTTTGGGGTGCTCTCTTTGCATAATGTTAGCTGTTACTACTATTTAATGCTTTCTAATAGTTAAAGAAGGATTACCACCAACACTCGTAATGCTCACACCACCAACACTCGTAATGCTCACTACACACTGGGCACTGAGCTAATGCTCTGTATGGATAACCTGATTTAACACTCCCATAACATGTGGGCTAGGTCTATTAGAATCCCCATTTTATGGCTGAAAAAACTTCAAGGCTTAGAAAAGTTAAACAGCTGTCTAAAGCCAGAGAGCCAAAATCAAAGAGTCTAGATAAACCCAAGCAGAGCCAGACGTCACAGCCTTGCTGTAATGTAAGCAGGTAACTGTGCTAATTTGGGGTATGGATAAGGAGCTTCCAAACTGTGGATTAACCCTCTCTTACTCATGTCTAGGGGATAAGATGCAACCCAGGAGTCTTCCTGGTTGGGAATGATGCAGACAACGTCTGATTTAGATATCTATTCTACAGCATTTAATGAGGTTTCTTAATTCTTTTTTTTTAAGATTTTATTTATTATTTGAGACAGATTGAGAGCACTAGCAAGAGGAGGGGTGGTGGAAGAGGGAGAAGCAGGCTCCCCTAAAGCAGGGAGCCTGACACAGGGCTCAATCCCAGGACCCTGAGATCATGACCTGAACTGAAGGCAGATGCTTAACCAACTGAGTCACCCAGGCACCTGATTCCTATTTCAATAGAGACTGGCCAACAAGAAGAGCTCAGCATTGATCACTCGCAAATGCTAGGTTTTTGTAGAAGTTATTCAGTGCCTAAAGGAAAAAAAAAACCTGAATGATCGAAAAATAACACTAATAAAGGAAATGCCTGCAAAGGAACAGGAACAAAACAGTTATGCCCTACATGATTCCAGACCTTGTTTAACTCAGATAAAATCCCATGATGTTCGAGTTGGATGAGACTTGAGATTTCCAGAAGACAGTGGAAGGTTGGCAGACAGATAAGAAAGAGGCAGGGCAGGGAAGCTCAGGGGGAAAGGCACGGACTCATGGATGGTGTTTAAGGTGAACAACTAAGACCCAGGGCAGTGAACTGACAGGGTGACGTCAAGGCAGCAGAGTCACACAGTGGTTCATACCCAGCAGCAATCCAGAGCCCTCTCTTTCTGCTCATCAAATGGGTACAAGAGAACCAGAGAGAAGGGTCACTCCTGTCCCTGGGTTGGTTTGCCATCCCTCTGCTCAGTGTCACATCCGGGATGTCACCACCCCAGGCCAAAGAACATGGCTGCTGCTTCTCTTTTCTCCTCTGATGGAGGCAGTGCCGATGTGGACAAGTAACAGGTGTAATTTTGTAGACTTCAGGTCATTCATTTGACAAATATGTATTAAGCCCCTACCACGTAGTGGAAACTGTGATAAGTCCTGGGGGTACAAAGAACAACAGATACCATGCCTTCCTTTCCCCAACATGATCGAGGGAGGGACAGAGATAAAGAAAGGATCCCAGAGACATCCCAAGTGCTATTAATCCAGGATACAGATGTCAGTGGGAGCCCAGAAGTAGGGGCACTCCATTCTGCCTGGGAGACTTTAAAGACTGCATTTTTCAGGGGGCATCTGGGTGGCTCAGTCGGTGAAGCATCTGCCTTCGGCTCCAGTCATGATCCCAGAGTCCTGGGATCCAGCCCTGCGTTGGGCTCCCTGCTCAGCAGGGAGTCTCCTTCTCCCTCTCCCTCTGCCTGCTGCTCCCCCTGCTTGCGCTCTTTCTCTATCAAATAAATAAATAAAATCTTTTTAAAAAGCTGCATTCTTCAGGTTGAATCTAGCAGAAGCCTCTAGGGAAGATGCTCCCAACAGACAGAACACCATGAAGCGGCAGGCAGTAGCTATCCCCTACACACACCTAAGGCAGATGCATTCAGATGTCACTGGAAGACTCGGGAAGGATAACAAAGATCCCCAAGTGTGGCAGAACTTCAGTTTGTATTTGCAAATACAGCTGACTCTAGAACCTCAATGGGAGGGTGACCCCCCACGCAGCTGAAAATCTACATATAATTTCTGACTCCCAAAATACTTAACTCCTGATAACTACTGCTGACCAGAAGCCTTCCTGATGATGTAAAGTCTATTAACATGTGTCTTATACATTACATACTCTATTCTCACAATAAACCAAGTGAAAGAAGACACTATTTAGAAAATCATAAAAGAAATACACTTACGACACTGTACTGTTATTTGCATATGAGCGGCCCGGGCAGCTCAAACTCGTTGAACCTGTAGTTCCAGAGCCAACTGTATTCCCCAGAACCTGAAAAGTGAAACATACACAATCAATTGTTTTTCTACCCCCAATAATATGGGAGCTGAATTTGCTTATTTTTTTTGTTTTTTTTTGGGGGGGGGCGGTGCTAAACAAAAATTAAGATGCACATAATTCTGTGCCCCAACCCCGCTTTGGAGTGTAGATAAATATTTTTTAAAAGCCTGCTTGGCAGATGTTTTCTTGCACGTAACTGAAAAGAAATCAGTTTCAGCTGCTGCTCTGCTCAGAAGGTAACTAAATAGCTTTCAGGGGGGCCCTTCAAGTGTATTGATCTGTGGTTTTGAGGACACAGACTCTTCCAGATGTCTTCCCTGCATAATTTTAACTCCCAGTTTAAAAGCGAAGCTAATTTTCTTTCCTCTCAAATGCTTTAGCTGAAGGCAGTTTTATTCGGTCTATCCTTTTAGGAAAAGAACCGATTAGTAGGGGCAGGGTTAACCTGAGAGAGAGAAGGGAATGAAAAGATGGGGTCTGCACAGAACCTGTCCAGTTTCCAGAGACTAATAGCCTTCCTGACATTATCAGAAGTGACTCAGAAATGCAACAAATGCTGGAGCCACGCTGATCCACAGCAAGGTTGATCTACAGCAGGACTGATCTACCAGAGCACTGTCAGCTTTGGGGCTGAGTCATTCTTTGCAGTGAGGGCTGTCCTGTGTGTGCACCACAAGATGATGGGCAGCATCTCTGGGATGCCAGAAGCACCCCCAAGTCATGACAATCAAAAATGTCTCTAGATGCTTTCCCCAGCAGCAAACAATGCCAGAGATTCTCCATCCTGTTAACTGCTTCCTAGTCATTAGCACTTCTCTCTTAGGTTATCATTGTATCCCCAAAACCAATCCAATAAAAAGCGATCAGGAGAGACTGCAGACAATGTATAAGTCTCTATATGAAACAGTTAACATTTTTGGTTACAGGAAACCTTGTGTGTGGAATTCCCCTGATTAAAGCAGGCTCCAAATAGCACTGGCTACCTAGTTGTGTCTGGAATGGTAAGAAGATGTGATGTGTCTCCTTCCTTCTGTCATAGGTTAGCTCATCATTCAACAAATATTGTGCATTTACAGTGTGCCAGGCAATGTTGCAGATGAATAAGACAAACAAAAGCCTAGCCCTCAGGGTGCTTATGTTCTAAGCTGGAGAACAAAGAGATAAAAAAGGAATCATTACAGTTCATCATTAAGTGCTGTGTATAAAATAAAGCACAAATAGATCAGAGCTGTACTGTCCATGTAGTAGCCACTTGCCACACGTGGCTATTAAGCCCATGAAATGTGGCTCATTTAAATTGAGCTGTGCTGACCACACCAGATTCCAGACTTAGTACAAAACGAGAATGTAAAATGTCTCAATAATTTCTCTATTGATTAGATGTGGAAATGATATTTTGGATATACTAGATGAAATAAAATCCATTATAAAAATTAATTTTGCCTGTTCTCTTTACTTGTTTAGTGCGGCTGCTAGAAACTTAATATAATGCATGTGGCTCACCCCATATTTCTATTGGGCAGTGCTGGGCCAGAAAAACCAGATGGAGGTGGGGAGCTCCTTCAGCCTGAGAGGCCAGGGAGGGTCACTCTACCATCTGGAGGACCAGCATCCCAGCCTGAGGAAATGGCAAATTCACAACTCAGCAGTGGGAATGAACCTAGTCCATTAAAGCAACAGTGAGGCAGTGCGGCTCCTGTCAGGGAGACACAGGGAGGGAGGCAAGGAGCTGAGGATGGCAGGGCTTCCAGCCAGGCACAAAGCAGGGGCTTGGCTTGGAGGCCAAGCTGAGGGGTTAGGATTTCATCCCAGGAGCAATGGGAAGGCACTGGAGAGTTTGCATCAAGGGGACACCATGATCTGATTAATGTTTTACAAAGATGCTACATGCTGGTGATTGCGTGGAGAGAGGACTCACATTCAAGCAAGAAGCAGGACCACCAGGCAGGAGGCATCAACCTCGTGGGACCTTTCATGCTTTTGGCCACTCTGGATCAGCTGGCAGGGTTACTTAGAAGAGGACAGGAAGGGCGCCCAGGTGGCTCAGTGGGTTGAGCAGCTGATTCTTGGTTTCTACTCAGGCTGTGATTTCAAGGGCTGTGGAGTCAAGCCCTACATCCGGCTCTGTGCTCAGCAGGGAATCTGCTTCCCCCCCCTTTCCCTCTACCCCTCCCCCAATTTGAGAGAGAGAGAGAGAGAGAACACAAGGAGGAGGGAGAGGGAAAGAGAGAAAATCTTCAGCAGATTCCCCTGCTGAGCATAGAGCCCGACATGGAGCTCGATCTCCTGACCCTGAGATCACGACCTGAGTTGGAACCAAGAATCAGCTACTTAACACACTGAGCCACCCAGGCGCCCCTGATGTATTTTTTTTATTATCCAAATCGAGCATTGGGATTCTCAAGAGCCATCCAGCTGCTTAATGAAGTTTAGCTAACCTGCCTCCTCACAGTAGGGAGAGTGTTAAACTAGCTCCCCTCTGTTAACCAGTTTCCACTCTCCTTGGACCACCACACTAAGTGTTTAAAACTGGGGTTTTGGGGGTGCCTGGGTGGCTCAGTGGTTGAGCATCTGCCTTTGGCTCAGGTTGTGATCCCAGGGTTCTGGGATCGAGTCCCACATAGTGCTCCCCACAGGGAGCCTTCTTCTCCCTCTGCCTATGTCTCTGTGTCTCTCATGAATAAATAAAATCTTTTAAAAAAAGAAAAACTGATTTTTTTTTTCTTTTTTGGTTTGCCATTGATTTTGGTCTCAACATAATGCATTTACTTCATTCTTGCTGTTTTACTATTAACTCAAAATTTGGTTTTCTTCTCTCATGAGGCTTTCATCCCTTTTAATTGGGCCCTATTTTTGTATTTCAGCCTCCTGGGTCCACCCCCAAATCCCCTAACTCAAGAGTGTCAGCACACAGCAGCCCTCTGAGCTCATTTGTTCTGGTATTTTCCACTTGCCGTTTGCTCCACTGTTGCTAGATTCTCATTTTCCCCCTAGCTCATTGGTCACTTTTGCCACGGGTGAGTCATTTGTTCTGAGTCATGCCTGGCTTCGATGCAAAGGCCAGGAAAAAGCCTCAGAACACACACCTGGTTTATCAAAGGACGTCACTGAGGAATATGGTGTTTTCCTAAGTGGATTCAGTAATTAACTGGGAAAAAAAATCAAAAACCTTTTCTCTCCTTTCTTTTCCTCCCTCCCACCAAATTTGCCATTTCCTTCAGCATTTGCTGGAGATTCTTCCTACAGTGGAATGAATCTTGGTCATTTGTCTTGGGCTGAGAGAGGCAAGAGGACATTTCTGGAATGAGCCCAGAAAATCCCTGAGGATGACAGCAGGGGTTATGTAATGTTCTTGCTCTGTTGTACAGCACCAACCATCACACACAGGCCACGTGTGAAATGTTCTTCCTTTCGAGAGCTGTGAAGATGCTGTCTTACACAGGGACCACCACACCATCCACAAAACAAGGAAAGATGAGAACCACCTCAGACCAAAGGGGGACCTGGACTGGACCCTGGGACAGAAAGACAAGCTGTCTGGATCTGCACACCAACGTAGCCCTTACGACTATACGAGGGTGGGCAGATTCCTTGTCTGTGAACTGGGGATGGCATGGGTACTACCCGGGGGTGTTCTTACGAGGGTTAACATGACAACCCCAGAGAGCACTTAGCACACTGCTGGGTAGGGTAGAGTAAACCCAACCGGCATGACCTCATGACCTGTCGCAGCAACACCTCAAGACCCTTCCCCTGCCTGTCAGGGCTAGCCCTCAAGTTATAGGGACCAGACTCTGAGAACCCCAGGAATACGAGCACTTTTTCCACCCTCCAGCCTCAGAACCCTTCATTTTACATCACAGACTCATTTCTCCTGAGCATCTCCCCTCCAAATATAAAAGTCTTGGCAGAGGTACTGTCATCACCAACCATCACACACAGGCCACGCCTGTGGGTGTGGGAACACATGGGAACAAATGGGCCCATCAGGTCCCCACAGAAGGAGTTCCGACATGCAGCAGGAAGGTAGAACAGAAAGCAGGGATGTGAGCACAGCCCTCAGGGTGCATGTGGGGAGGTGGCACTCCAGGACATTAAAGGGGACATTGGATCTGGAGGGCAACAGAGGAAACTGGTGGCAATGGGTGACCCTGGGAGGCAGAGGCAGGAACCACTCTTCACCGGGCATTTTATCATCAGAATTCTGTACCATCTGCATGTATTACCTTATCCAAAAATTAATTACATTAAGTAAGAGAGGGATTATCTCCCTTCATAAGGCGCGAGACAGAGCCAGAAATGAAAAGGTCTCAAAGGCGAAGGTGCAAATCATTTCAGGTATTTTACTGGCAGCCTGCCCTGTTCTCACATACTCCCACAGCCCCAGCCCCCAAAACAAAAAGTTTCCCCATGAATTCCTGGATGGCTCATTCTTGGGAAATGAAAATGCATTCAGCTATGCATTTTCGGAGTCATAACCCAAGACACGGAAACCCAGAACTCTTAAAACCTTATGGAAAAAGCCCCTTATGGAAAAGCCCCTTGTGGAAAAGCCCCTCTGCATTTCCCCTTGTTGAGTGGGAAAGCTCAAGAAGGGGAAATGCAACTTCTCCTACTGTTATAGCACCCGTCAGAGGGGGCCATGTGAGGTCAACTGCTGGGAGTGTTAGGCACAGCTGCACCATTTATTTCACTGTGGGATGCCAAAGAGGGATGCTTCCACCACGAGGAGAGGGTAAAGCAAATTGCCAAGGAAGGAAATAATCCCTCCAGGGCTCCTGCAGAGCCATCAGACAAATCCCACATCCTACCCTGGGTTTGTGCCACTAGCAGGCGGTGGTTGGGTGGGTGGGGGCATAGGCATTGCACTCAGATGCGGAGACTCATCTTGTCCTCTTGACCTTGGGCAAGCTACTCAATTGCTTGGACCCTTGGTCCCCTCACCCTTGACACATGCGCATCACCCCTTACCTTGCAAGTTACAAAGAGCACAATGCTTTCTGTAAAAATACCTACATGTCATTATCCCTAAAGAGAACCCAGCACCTCCTGCCAGGCTTTTCCTTTAACATGTTACTGGATCTTGTTGAAGTCCTCACCCCCAGAACCTATGAACATGACCTGATTCAGAAAAAGGGTCTTTGTAGATGTCATTAGTTAATTTAAGATAAACTCATAATGGAATACAACCAATTTGATGGTGTCCTTATATGAAGAGAAGAAACAGAGAGACACACATATAGGGTGAGGAAGGCCATGTGAACATAGAGGTAGAGACTGGAGTGATGTAGGCTACAAGCCAAGGAACACAAGGATTGCTGGAACCCACCACAGGCTGCGTGAGACGTGTGAACCAGTTCTCTCTCTGAACCCCCAAGCAGGAACCAACCCTGCCAGCTCTTTGACTTTGGACTCCTGGTCTCTAAAACTGTGGGAGAATAAACAGATGTTGTCTTAAGCCAATCAGTTTGTGAAACTTTGTTATAATAGTCCCAGGAAATTAGTACAGTAAGTTATTTGGTTTTCCTCTCTATCTAGTGTTTGAATTGTCTTCCCCAATGGCTGGCTAGTCAGCCTATTCTGACTGTCTCCAGTATAAGAAAACTAACTTGGTTTTCTACCAAGGCAGCAATCCCTCTCATCTTTGGAAAGGTCTGACTGTCGTTAAAATCATTCATTCAACAAATATTTATTGAGCACCTACTACATGCCAGGCACTATTTGGAGCACTATTTGGATATGGTGGTAAGTGGGCAGCACACAATAAAAGCTTTCTCAAAGATCATTCCTTATCGTTATGAAGAAAATAAAATACTGTAATATAAAGTGGGTAGGTTGGGGGCCAGAAAGAAACTATTTTAATTGCTAAGGAAGTTCTAAAGATAGGACATTAGAGCAGTCACTTGAATGACAGGGAGCCAGCCATGGGACAATCTGGCAGAAGGAATAGCCAGTGCAAAGGCCCTGAGGCAGAGTGAACTGGATGTGCTCAAGGCACAAGAAGAAGGTGGGATTTTTGTGAGAGTGGTAATTGGTGAAGCTGGAGAAACAAGCAAAGTCAGCTAGCACTCACACAGCACCCCAAGTAGACCACAGTAACTTTGAATTCAATTCCCACAGGACTAGAAAGCCACTGAGGTGAGGTATGATTCAACCCATAGTTTTAAAAAGATTACTCTGGCATGATTAAGTTCTTAAAACTAAAATCTTTCTTGGGCACCTGGGTTCAATCCATTGGTTAAGTGTCTGCCTTTGGCTTGAGTCATGATTCCAGGTTCCTGGGATCTAGGCCTGTGTCAGGCTCTCTGCTCAGCAGAGTCTGCTTTTACCTCTCCCTCTGCCCCTTCCTCTGCTTCTGTGCTTGCTCTCTCTCTCTCTCAAATGAATAAGTAAAATCTTTAAAAACAAAAAACTAAACTAAAGCTGTAAAGTTTTAGTTATGCATTGAATTGCATCTCCTAAAAAGATGCACTTCCTAAATGTAACTTGTGTCCTTTGGTTCTTGGGCCACTATAAAACAAGTTTAATAAATGACAGCCCTGAATCTTTTGTGACCATGGCTCCCCAGATGCTCAGGCTTACCAGCTGTAGTTCACTTACCACTGCAGCAATTTCCAATGAGTATTCTTGATTTTTTTCTATGTCCTTTTTAAATGTGATGTCCAGAAAACAACACAATACTCCAAGCATGGAATTGTAGATTGGAACTGTCATCTTTCTCATTCGGATCTATATATCTACTCTTGTGCCCTAAAATTGTCTTGGCTTTTAATTCT
This sequence comes from Canis aureus, assembly GCF_053574225.1. Taxonomy (NCBI): domain Eukaryota; kingdom Metazoa; phylum Chordata; class Mammalia; order Carnivora; family Canidae; genus Canis; species Canis aureus. The sequence continues at coordinate 21,464,324 of NC_135613.1, read as the reverse complement.
GTTTTGTACCACTGCCCACTGAAACATATCTCAGATAACCTCCCCATGAAGTCCTCGTGCAGATCTAGATGCCCCAATCTAAAAAGTAGAATTAAAGCATGTTCTTCTCTAATGAGAACAGCTGTGCCCTGTTTAAAAAAAAAAAAAAAAAGGTGTAACCATAATTCAGACAATGCCACGTATAAAATACTGCATCCAATAAACAAAATTACTGGGTCAGCTCCTCAGGTTTCACAACCACTGCACTTCTCTTCCGTGTGGAGGACAAGGAAAACTCTAAGGGCATGTTTCCCTAGAATTGCTTTGTTCTCTTGCATCAAAGCTGAAGACACCTAGACTATTTGGAAATGCCAAGCAATTGAGTAAGAGGCTCTTTGCAATCATACTTCCTACTAGATTTCTCAAAGACAGATAAACAAATCTGAGTAGATGCAGACTCTTTCAAGCTTGGGTGGGGGAAGTGGTGAAGGGGCAGCTGCACCAGGGAGCTGAGCAGAATTAGCGAGGAGGCAAGAGGTGGGAGAGAGGGATGCTCTGCCGCAGATGCTGGGGAAGCCCTGGTGTCCTCATCCTTAGATGTGCTGTCATCTGTCCTCTCTTTCCCACGTCCCATTCCACAGGCTGATGACAGGCTATTACATCTGGTTAACCCAGATGGCTATATTGACTATCTCCCTTCACCCCTAGGACCTAAGCGACTCTGGGCACTCACTCAGCCTCAGTTCTCTTATCTGTGATGTGGGAGTGATAACACCACCTATCACTCCAAGTTTATTGTGAAGCTCAATTGAGATTTTTGTAAAGTATCTGTCAGGTCAAAGGGAGGGGTTGTTACTGGCAACCAGATTTTACTACTCCCTTTGCATATTTTTCCTACTACTGGTTGAATTTTCATGACTTTTTTTTTTTTTAATCTTCCCAGGTTGCTTTTGATGTTTCTTTTAACCTGATTATTTTCTTTTTGAGGGAGTAAGTAGAGAGAGAGAGAGAGAGAGAGAGATAGGATGTTGCATGACTCATCCTAAACCTTTCTTGGGGATGGTCCTAAAAAATGTCCTCTCGGGGTCACCATAAAGCAATTTACCTTGGAAGAGCCAAACTTAATTGTTGTGGAGAGAATCACTATCCTCCACTCTCTGGAATTCTGTAGCAAGTCATTTAAGGTTTGTGATTTATTCATGTCAACCAGGAGTACTTCTTCACTGTCTTTGGTCGTTACATTCTCAATTAATACAAACCACCTTCATATTAACTGACACATATAAAAGACATACAAAAGACACACACTGCAGGACAACATGGGAACGTGTCCCAGAACCACACAAGAGGCTGCAGATAATCTGTAATCGCTAAGAGTGCCTATGTGTGAATCCTCAGTCATCTTCATTTCTTTTCTGGAAAAAGGAAAATCTCATGAGTCAACTTTTTCATTGTGAGGTGATCACAAAAGCCTTTTGCCCTGTGCTTCATATGCATAAGCAGGCTTATTTCTGAACAAAATGGACATAAAAACAGGTGGAAGGGAGAGACTGAATAATGAGAAAACATGAACTTTCAAAGAGAAAACCTGTAAAAGACTCAGGGGAGTGCTCATGCGTAACCAATCAAAGTCATTCTTTTATTTTCTTTGCTTAATTCCCTGTTGTAGATCTTGGCTGCCCCTGTGTAGCTTTCGGGAGGGGTCCCTCCAGTGAGTCTGAAGACGTTAGCATTAGGTGACAGTGGTCTGGGTGGCAGCCTGGCTAAAGCAGCCTGGTCCCCGACAGCTGTCTGCCAGCCTCTACCACTGACTCACCATACCGACAGCCTCCACACCAGGTGGCCTCGCCGGTGCCAGCTCAGAGGCAAGTTCCTGCTCATCTGCAGGTTGGCACCCTTGCCCTACACTTCACCACAGAGTCGGAGGAGCTGGCCACGGTTAGTGCCCACTGCAAAGTCCTTCTCTGAAATCCAATCAAGGTGCAACCTAAGAAAGCACAAACCCCGAACTGGCGGGAAAATGCACCCAGCTCCAGGAAGACCACATCCAGTCCCTTCCAGTTCCCGGGCCCCTGGGTCAGAGCCCCCTGAACCAGCTGCTGTAAGCTGAGCTGCTCCCGCTGCGCCCGCGCTGCTGTGCCCTCCGCAAACGTCCACGGGGCCGGGGAGCCTGGGAAGGCACAGGGCGAGTTGACGGGGCGGCACCCCATCCAGAGCCCGCTCTCCCTCACCCCATACCCCACCCGTCCGCCTCCCGGGCAGAGAGGCAGCGAACTTGGGACTGAACACCCAGCACGAGTTGGCAGATGTCTTTCCCATCCTGGCTGCAGCCGCCCCTCCCCAGCATGTCCTTGCAGGAATCGGGGGGTTCTTCTTCCCCCCAGATTGAGGAGCCGACTCCACCCCAAAGCCACCGGCCGACACCAGCTGCACGGGGAGGGGGGGGGGGGCCGTGCCCATCCCCAGCAGGTGCCGCACGGCCCGCACTCGGCGGGCTCCCGGCCCCCCATCCCCCGCCGACCCCAGCCGCGCCGCCCCTGCAGCAGCCCCCGAGGCCCCGACCCCCGCCCCGCCATCCCACGGCCCGTCGCCCGCTGGCCCTCGGGTAGCCCCGCGCCGCCCGGACCACTGACGCGCTTCCCCCCCACGGGCGCCGGCGGGAGCCTCTCTCACCGCGGCGGGGCGCCGGCCGGCGGGTCGGGCCGGGGAACGAGCGGCCGCCTCCGGGCTCCGCGCTGCGGCCACTGCGCGGGCCTGAGAGCCGGGTCCTTCCGAGGCGCCAGCGCTCGAGCTGTCAGTCAGCTGGCCGGTCCCGCCCCCCGCCCGGCGCCGTCTGCGCAGGCGCGAGAGTGGCCCCGCCCCGCCCCACGCGGGCGGCCCGGGCGCGGGTCACGTGACGGGGCGGGGCGCTGCTGGCGGCTGGAGCCCGAGGGTCGCGGCACGCCTGCCCGGGTCCTGCCGTCGCGGCTCGCGCGCTCGGGCTCCCCCCGTGGGCCGCCGTTCCGGAAAGTCCTGGAGCCGGTTTCCTGGGGCTGCTCAAAACCAGGGCTCCCCCGGGGAAGCGCTGGGTGGGACGGGCCGCTCTGCGAGCTCGGGACTGGGGGATTTGGTGACCTGGGTCGGGAGGCCTGGGGAGCCCCGGCCTGGAGCCGGGGAGGGAGGCCTGGTTCCCCTTGCTGCCGGGCCCTGCGTATCTTCCCATTCCAGGGAGACGGTAACTAGCAGACTTTTAAAGTAAGGCAAGGATGCATGCTATACGAGGGCAATCTGAGGCCTGATTGATTTTTTAAAGGGGTGCATCTTACTAACAGCTGACAGAATCCACCCCTTGCCTGCACCAAAAGTTCTAGGCCAGTCTGCATCTGGTCAGCAAATGGAGTAAATGACTTTCAGTCCAATGGGTTCTTGCTTCCTCCACGTCTCTAAAATTTAAAAAGAGAAGAAAAGAGGTTAAAAAAAAAAAAAAAAAAGCAATGTCTCCTATGGAAGCTTTTTCAAGAGGAAAGGGGTTATAGAAACAAACTGACACTCCCAGTAATTTGGAGGTTTTGTCAAACTGGGTTCCAGCACCAGCCAAATAGCCAAAACTGGGTTCCAGCACCAGCACCAGCACCTAAATTCTTATGATCCCAGAGAGTGGGCTCACATTCTGCAAACAGGTTTCCACAGCTGCATTACAGAGCTCTAGTGCTCCTTCTGGTGGTTGCTTGTATGAAATAATAACGCCCCGGCTAAATAAATGCAGTGCTCTCTGAAATAGGGCAGTTTTAGAAAATTGCAGGTTCTCTGAAGTCCTAGGGGTTACACAGGAGGATCTGGAGTTCCGCCACTTAGGAAAAAAGGTGATGTGAACTGATGACCAAGAATCTTTCCTGTGCCCTGAATGCACCTGCTGGTCCCTGAGAAGATGACCTCCAGGAATTAAGACTTGCTTGGCAAAGTTTAGAGAACAAAAAGGAAAAAGCTGGAGTTATGGGGCCCTCAGTGCTAGAGCTGCTTCTGATCCAGATTTGCTTGACCAGCTCGGTGTGGCCAGCATGTATGAGAAGCTGGATCTGGGAGTATTTCAAGTTTGATATGAACTCAGGAAGGGAAGGAGTGTGAGGTAGCCTTCATTCCCTTAAGTGGACACAACAGATAGGTGGGCATGCTGTTAGTGCCTCCAGCAGAATACGAGCCCATCTGGTGGACTTTATGGGAAGTGGATGGGGGAACTCCTCACCTAGTTTAGTGAGTGAACACAGCGTGAGGCCAAGACTCAAGCAGCTCTGACCTGACTCTGGTGATGACAACTATTCAGGAAAACTGGAAAATGTGAGCTCATTCAGGGTCAGATTCCATTTGGGGAAAGTATCATTTCTCAAGAGATTAAAGTGAACCCTCTCTCCATCTCATAAAAGATCTTCTGACTTTGCTGGAAGGTTGGAGAGAGGGAGCTACGTGGCCATTAAAAAAAAGGTGGAGGAGAGAGTTCTCCAAGCCACGGGCCAGTGAGCTGGACATTGGGCGTGGGAAATACTCAGGACAGATTACTCACAAAAAATATTTGTGACCCCTCAGAAGAGGAAGCACCGATGACAAAGACCAAGTCATGCATGCTAGGTTAACCATATTTCTGTTGTGAAATGTGAAGACTGCTAAGTCAGGAAATATGCTAGAAATAGTGCATTTGGACCTGGAAGGTGTATTTACCAAGATTCTTTCAATTGTAAGTCATAGAATTTAAACTTTTTTTCCAGAAAAAGGGAATATGTTGGCTCACATAACACACCTAAATTCTGGGGTTGGCTCAGCAGGATCCAGGGGGGCCAGTGATGTCATCAGAGCTCAGTCTCTCTCCCCTACTTGCTTCCCTGTGAGCTGGCTTCATTCTAGGATCAGGTGCTTTTTTTACAAGGTGGTCTTCAGGAACAACCGGCAAATAGTTCTTTCAACTTAGCAACCCCAGGGGGAAAGGACTCTGCCCTTCAGTATTTCCAGAAGAAGTCCTAGGATTTGATCTAAATGGACCAACATTGGTCACATGCTCACCCCTTGAATCAATCTCTGAAGCCAGGTTGTGGGGATAAGTGGATTGGCCATACCTGGAGAGGAGTGAGGCTGGCTCCTTGGGTGAAGAGCACGGGGAGTGTGGGTCCCCACAGGAAACTGAGGAAGACAGACTCTGAGCAGGTCGGGGAATGCAACCAGATATCCAGGACAAAGCATTTGCTGAGCTATCTCGTGATATTGTATAAAGGACATGAAGAAAGGGTGGGAGAAATAGTAAATTTATTGGATGGCTGAGTCAATACTCAAAAATACTTTGACTAGAGGGTGGCTCTGAAAAAGTAATAGGAGCACAACCAGGCGATGTGCCTTAGCATCACTTCTGCTTCTAGTGGCCCACCATGCCTATTTCCTCCCCCTTTGGAACATATTGCCACAAATGTTGTGGCTTATAACAACACAGATTTATTATCTTACAGTACTGGAGGTCAAGTTCTAAAATCAAGGTATTGGCAGGGCTGCCTTCCTTCTGAAGGCCCTGGGGGAGGATGGCCTCCTTGTTGATCCTGCTTCTGGGGACCTCCAGCATCCCTTGGCTGGGGGCGCCTTCCTCCATCTTCAAAGGCTGGAGTAGTTCCCAACTTTTCTGTGTCCTTCCAGGCACTGATGCGTATTTAGAGCACAAGCTGGTTGTTTTGTCTGTCAGGGTGGGTTTTCTACCTGCCCCGGATAGTCAGGGAGCACAGTGTGGGCAGCAGTGCTGAGCAGTGCTGAGCAGCAGGGATGTGTCCTCCTCAGGGCATCGGACCAGGAGGCACCGTATCAGTTGTCTCATTATTGCTGATGCTGTTGACCACTGGTTGAGATGGTAACAGATTTCTTTACTGTAAAGGGTTTTTTCCCCCTCTTTGTCAATAATTAGTAACCTGTGGGAAAGATACTTTTAGACAAAATGCTGAGTGCTCTAACCCGATGGCTCTGTCAACATTACTTGACATTTCCTTGCATCTGTCCTTGTCCTTCCCCAGCTCTGCTCTCCACAAAGCAGCTAAAGTCACCTTTAGAAACCACAAAGGTGACTGAATCCTCCAGCGGCTTCCTACTGCCCCTGACACAGCCAGAATCCTTCTGGTTGTTCGGGTGGAGCTTGACCTGGCCCTTCCAAACTCTCCAGACTGGTCTCCTCACTCTCCCTCACCCTCTGCACACTGGCCCCTTATAGTACTTCCAGCAATCCGTGCTGCTTTCTACTGTAAGTCCTCCCCATCTACCCTTTTGCCTGGAACCCTCTACCTCCATCCCCTGCATCCCCTTGCTTATCAAATACCCACGTGTCCTTTACCTATCACACCCAAAACGAAGCCATGTGACCTCCAGGCCAGACCAGGCCAGGCCAGGCCAGATTCCAGGTATACCCTTTCACCACACAATATCCTTTTCCTTTATAGGAACGCCTGTTTGTAATTGTGCACTTATTAACTTGTTCACTTAGTTTGTGTGCTCTGTAACAGGCAGGGACATTGTCTGGTTTTGCTTACTCATGTGTCTGCAGCACCTAGCAAGGTGCTAAATACAGAGTAGATCATTAAATGCTTGTCAAATAAACCAGTGAGTTTAAGACAAGGGGGGCGGGGGACAAGAAGATGAGCACAAATGGGCAGGCGCTTGCTTCCAGGACTTCCAGGAGACTTGGTGATGGGGCCTTTGGCAGCTGGAACAAGCAAGCCATCAGGGCTTGGTATAGAGCTGCACTGGTACACAGCCTGGCCTCTGACTCCTTGAAGAAGGAGTTTGTAATGGTCTGAAGAACAGGATCTTCACAGACAGACAGAAGGGAGGCAGCACAGGCTAGCTGTGCTTTCTGCTTCCGTTGGGCAATCACTTCATTCTAAGCCTCAGTTTCATTAGCTGTGCAAAGGGATCACACCAGCTTCCTAGGGCTGTGAGGATGAAGGGAGTATATGTGTATTACAGCAGCAAAGACAGATCTGTCCTGAATCCTGGCTCTCCCCTCCTAGCTGTGTGACCTTGAGCACACTGCTTAACCTGAGCCTGTTTCTTCATCTATGAAAGGAGCCACCCATAGTGTGTTCACTCACTCATTACATGCATATTAATTGGTTGATCAAGCTGGGGCTGTGCTAGTGGACAAAAGCAACAAAACTACCTGCCTTTCATGAGGCTTGTGCTATAGCCAGGGATAAACACTGGAGTAAGTGACTAAGTAAAAGATACATGATAAATAAAACTGAGGTGTGACAAGGAGCAAAGCAGGGAGGGGGGAACTGAACTACCGTGGGAATGGGAGGGAGGAGGAAATTTTAGATAGCACTCCAGGGAGGAAGACACCACAGTACAGTTTCTGAACTGAAGGGCATGAGAGTTATTGAGGTGACACAGAAGGCCAAGCCCAGAGCATGGGACTCGGTAGGTTCTCCATACACGTCCACTAGCCACACACCTTCCCCACCAAGCATGGGCATGATGCCCCTGCAGGCTCTACCCACAACTGGAGGTGAGGTGTCCCTGTGAAAAGGAATTCAGGACACATCATAGTACATTGGATTCTTTAGGCTCTCTGGGCCTGGTCCAATGCCATGGTTTGTGGACTGTCAGCCTTCTGGCTTCCCTATTTTGGCCATTGCATTCAACACCACAAAGGCCGTGGTAAAAAATAAGGAACAACCCAAACCCCCTTCCAGAAGAAACCTCTGATTTTCCACTGTACAACTTCTAGAAGCATCCCTCTCTTTCTCTCCCGCTGTTTACTTGAAATGGAGTGCACAAATCCCAAGTGTACATAGCTGGATGAACTGACACCAAGTGGGCACCCATACAACTAGCACCCAGATCAAACCATGGAGTATGATTAATTCAATGGTGACCACTGTTGGGCCATCTTTCTATAACAAAGATGAGTTTTGCCTGATTTTGAACCTTTTAGTAATGGAATCATATAGTATGCATGGTCTTATGTCTTAGCGTCTTTAACCCAACATGTACTTGAGAGGTTGATTTCTATTGTTGTAAAGCAGTTCATGGTATGAGTATACACTGTTTATTCATTCTGCCAGTCATGGGCATTTAGGTTATTTCCAGTTTGGGGTAATTGTGGACAGTGCTGTGTGAACGTTCTAGCACATGTCTTTTGGTGAGCATAAGTTTGTACATGTTCAGTGTCAGCAGATAGTAATAGTTGTCCATGGGGGTTTAATAATGACCTTCCCACGAGCAGTGCATGGAAGTTCTAGTTACTCCAGATGCTTGTCAATGCTTCGTGCTTTTTCGTTTTATTCTGGTGAGTGTGTAAATATTTCACTGTGGTTTAAGTTTGCATTTCCCTGATGAAAAGAAGAGCTTTTCATGTTTTGGGTAGTCTATTCTGTGACATTTGAATGTTTTGCCAATTGTTGTATTGTCTCATTTCATTATGTTTCCATGTATTCAAAAATAAATACGTGGTTAAAAAATTAACAAATGACAGACCCATTTCTTGTATTATCTGTCCAGGGATATTCTCTGTACATATAAACATACGTATCTCCCCACTCTGCTTTCTTTCTTTTTTAAATTTTTTAAAAAGACTTTATTTATTTATTCATGACAGAGAGAGAGAGAGAGAGGCAGAGGGAGAAGCAGGCTCCATGCCGGGAGCCTGACGTGGGACTCAATCCTGGGTCTCCAGGATCACACCCAGGGCTGAAGGCGGCACTAAACCACTGGGCCACCGGGGCTGCCCCCCCCCCCCCCACTCTGCTTTCTTACACAAGAACACACACAGTGTGACATAATAAACTTGATATACCTTGAAGACCATACATTTGAATTCATGAAAATCTGTCTCAATTTCTTTTTACAATTGTACAGCACAGTATTCCTATTTGTGTGTACGACATATTTTCCCTAAAATATTCACAGCATGCAGGGTGCTGCCAGTTTTTTGCTTCTACAGCATGCTACCGTATGTACTCAAGTGCAAACAGCTTTGTGCATGTGGTTAAGTCTATCTGTAGGATAAAGTCCTAAGGAGAATTGCTGGGTCAGAGGGCATGTACATTTAAATTTTTGTGGTTCATATTGCTATCTTGAGCTACAAAAAGATGAACAAATTTACAATTGCATCAGCTGAGTCTGTTTGCCAACATCAAGTATTACCAAACTTTCATCTTTGCCAATCTACTAAGTGAAAAATGGCATCTCCTTGTACTTCAAATTTGCATTCACTCCTTTTACTTTGAATGAGCCTGAGCATCTTTTCATATGTTTGAATGCAGCCTCTGCTTTAAAAGGGCTGCTTCCTGGGACAAGTGATGAGCTGGAAACCAGCTCCTGAAGGATAAACAGAACTAGCTTGGGACATGGGATGTTTCCCATCCCTGCCAAAGGGATGGGAAATACTAGGTTTTCTTATCCCAGAGCTTCAGTGAAATCAGGGAGAGGTAAAACAATAACAACAACAACAAAAAGTAAACCCAAACCTCTGAGTTGAACTAGTCTTAAAACAGGAAGAAACCGTAGAAATCAAGTCTAATCTCATATTTTAGAGATAAAACAAAAGCTGAGGCTTGACGAGGGGAAATGACTTGCATAAGAGATTTTAAAAAACATACCAATTTTGTTGAGAAAGAGATGAAAACCCTTAAAAAACAGAATTGTTTTTGTCAATGCCTGCCGTCCCTGTTAAATATTTTAATGAATGATTTTACCATGCCATTTCCTACAGCAAGGGGTGCACTTTCAAAGTCATGATAAACAAGCCTAAACCAGGATCAAAAAGCATAGGCAAGACAAGTGTGGGGGTGATGAGAATCGTGGGGGTGAGGATCCCTCCACTCTTCCTTTCTTGTGAAGGACTTTGAAATGGGCCAAAAAGATTATTAGGTGTCTTCAGTGAACAACCAAACATCTGGCACACCCTTCCGGATTATCTGGTTCCACGGGGTCTTCTCCTTTCTTTAAGCTATTTATTACTTTATAAATAGCAGAGACCTGATAGCAATGCTAGTGATTCTTGTCCATAGATATTAGACATAAAGTCAATTTTGTCTGATCAAAGTTCATTTGATGTGCCTCCCTCACTGTAGAAACCAGTTCTGCATCTATTAAGTAAGTTCAGCTATTAAGCAAATTCATTCCTACTGCCTAGATACATGTCTGCCTTTTGGATTTATCTCTGAACCAACTGTATCATTTTATATGCCTCATTAATTAATAAGTAAATTAAATCTTTGACAGTTGAATTTTTTTGTCTGAGATACACCCCCCCCTTAAAAAAAAGACCCATTGTGGGGCCTGTGGGTGGCTTGGTCAAACATCTCACTCTTTTTTTAATTTTTTAAACATTTTATTTATTTATTCATGAGAGACACAGAGAGAAGGCAGAGACATAGGGAGAGGAATAAGCAGGCTCCTTGCGGGGAGCCTGATGTTGGACTCAATCCCCGGGGAACTCTGGGATCACACCCTGAGCCAAAGGCAGACGCTCAACGGCTGAATCACCCAGGAGTCCCAGCATCCCACCCTTGATTTCATAATCTCAGAGCCACGAGATCCTAAGATTCTCTTTCTCAAAAAATAAAACCAGAAAGACCTATTCTTTTTAACACTACTCATAAGAAGGATATCCCAAATACAGGGCAACTTGCGGTCTTGGTGTTATTCAAAGATAACCATCCTTTCAGCCAAAACATAAAGAACTGATCTCTGATTAAAGGCCTCACTCACTTTCTTCCCTCAGGGAAACAAATCCTGACTCAAAGATAGCAGGATACAGGAGGCTCAGAGAGAGCTGACTAAATGCACAGCACCACTTTGAATCAAGAAGTACAAGATACAATAACAGAAGTTTAGGGGGCCCTGCCTGGCTCAGTTGGTTAAGTGGCTGCCTTCAGCTCTGGTCATGATCCTGGGGTCCTGGGATGGAGTCCTGCATCAGGCTCCCTGCTCGGCTGGGAGCCTGCTTCTCCCTCTCTCTCTCCCTCTGCCATTCCCCCTGCTTGTGCTCTCTTTCTCTGTTAAATAAATCAATAAAATCTTAAAAAAAAAAAAAAAAAAAGTAAGTTTCTAAATGCACTCCTTACATCCAGAAGTTGAGCCTGTAATCAGGGTTCCTGGAAGCAAGAACGGTTGATGGTGAGAAGGCGGCTTGCACCCCTCAGGTGCAGAGGTTGAGCTGGAATTGGGGTTCCTGGAAGCAAGGACGGTAGACAGTGGGAAGGGGACTTACACCCCTCAGGTGCAGAAGTTGAGCTGGAATTGGGGTTCCTGGAAGCGAGAAGGTAGACGGTGAGAAGGCAAGGATGGTAGACGCTGAGAAGGCAGCTTGCACCCCTTAGGTCCAGAAGCTGAGCTGGGATCGGGGTTCCTGGAAGTAAGAATGGTAGACGGGGAGAAGGTGGCTTGCACCCCTCGGGTGCAGAAGCTGAGCTGGGATCGGGGTTCCTGGAAGCAAGGACGGTAGATGGTGAGAAGGCAAGAATGGTGGACGCTGAGAAGGCGGCCTGCACCCTCAGGTGCAGAAGCTGAGCTGGGATCGGGGTTCCTAGAAGCAAGGATGCTAGATGGGGAGAAGGCAGCCTGCCCCCCGCAGGGCCAAAAGCTGAGCTGGAATCGGGGTTCCTGGAAGCAAGGACGCTAGATGGGGAGAAGTCGGCTTGCACCCCTCAGGTCCAGAAGTTGAGCTGGGATCGGGGTTCCTGGAAGCAAGGATGGTAGACGGGAGAAGGCGGCTTGCACCCCTTAGGTCCAGAAGCTGAGCTGGGATCGGGGTACCTGGAAGCAAGGACGGTAGATTGTGATAAGGCAAGAATGGTAGACGCTGAGAAGGCGGCTTGCACCCCTCGGGTGCAGAAGCTGAGCTGGGATCGGGGTTCCTGGAAGCAAGGACGGTAGACAGTGGGAAGGGGACTTGCACCCCTCAGGTGCAGAAGTTGAGCTGGAATTGGGGTTCCTGGAAGCAAGAAGGTAGATGGTGAGAAGGCAAGGATGGTAGATGCTGAGAAGGCGGCTTGCACCCCTTAGGTCCAGAAGCTGAGCTGGGATCGGGGTTCCTGGAAGCAAGAACGGTAGACGGGGAGAAGGTGGCCTGCACCCTCAGGTGCAGAAGCTGAGCTGGGATCGGGGTTCCTGGAAGCAAGGATGCTAGATGGGGAGAAGGCAGCCTGCCCCCCTCAGGGACAAAAGCTGAGCTGGAATCGGGGTTCCTGGAAGCAAGGACGCTAGATGGGGAGAAGTCGGCCTGCACCCCTCAGGTCCAGAAGTTGAGCTGGGATCGGGGTTCCCGGAAGCAAGGATGGTAGACGGGAGAAGGCTGCTTGCACCCCTCGGGTGCAGAAGCTGAGCTGGGGTCGGGGTTCCTGGAAGCAAGGACGGTAGACGGGAGAAGGCGGCCTGCAGGCGCTGAGTGTGGGGGACCCCTTGGCTGTGATTACTGCTTTGGTTACTCTGACGATCAGCCAGTACTTACCAGCTGAACAACAAACACTAGGCACCTACCTCCCAGCCCTGCGAAAACTGCCCCGAATAGGATAGGAAAGCCAAAGAAATAAACAGCACGAGTCTAACCTTCGAAGCCCCGAGGATGTAGCACCGGGAAGGAATCGCGGTCCGCCCCGGGCGGGGAGCCGAGTCGCGGCGCACCCCAGGAGTCCTCGGCCCCGCGCGCTTCCCCTTTCCCCCACGTGCCTTCTGGCTCAATGGTTTGCACTCCCGCTCCCCCGGTTCCCCATTTCCGAGCTCTGGCTCCGCACATGGCCCGAGCCACACCCCGAGCTGGCGGCGGCTCCGGGGCAGGTGCGCTCGCGGCGGCGGCGGGCGGCGGGCGGCGGGCGGCGGGCGGCGGGCGGCGGGCGGCGCGGCTTGGCCCACGCGGCACCCCGTAGCCCCGGTCCTTTCTCCTCCGGACTCCAGGGCGGACGGACCCCTTTATTTTGGCGGCAGGAGCTTTTGACTAAGCGCTGCCTCTGACCAGGAAGTAGCAGCCTGTGAGACTCGGCTCCGCAAGGCCCCTGGCTGCGCAGGCCTGTCCCGGCTCCGCGGGTGCTCCCTCCGCGGCCGGCGGCGGCGCGGCCGGAACTGCGCAAGCGCGGCGCCGCTGACCTCCGGGAGGTTCACTTCCGGGGGTCGCGCCGCCCGGCTCGCCAGGCTGGGCTCCGCGCCCTCGTGTGTGCGCCTGGCGGCCGCCTCCCTCCGACCGGCCCGGCGGGACCCCCCGAACCGAGCCGCGGGGCCCGCTCCGGCCCGGCCATGAGCGCGGCCGCATGATGCGTCCCTGCCTCGGCCTCTGCAGTCGCCGCCGCCGCAGGCCGGGAGGAGCCGCAGCGCCGGGCGACCCCGCCCGGGCCTCGGGTGAGTGCGGCGGGCCGGGCCGTGGCGGGGGCCGTGGCGGGGGCCGGGCGGGGCGGGCGGGGGCGGGCGGGCTGCTCTCGCCCCGGACTCCCGGCCGCGCGGGGTCTCGGCCGCCCTGCGCCGTCGCCCCCGCCCGCCGCGCCCCTGCGACCTTCCCGGGCTCCTCGGGGGCACCTCTGCCCGCCCTGTGCCCGCGCCTGGCTTCCCTTCCTGGTGCCCCCCGCCCCGCCTTCGGGGATCTCGGGATCCCGCCCGAGTTGCAGCGCCCGGGTCTTGCCTGACCTTGGGCATGACACCCACTCTCCGAGCCGCGGTCTCCCCTCCGGTGACTGGTAACGGGGTTGCTGTCAGCCCGAAGGAGAGAGTGCCGTCAGCCCCCCGTGGGCTGTAAAGAGCGGTTTATGGGCACGGTTTACGAGGGGCGTTCTTGAGCATCGCCTGTGGCTCCTTCCCTTCCTCTTAAAAAGTTTTAATCATTCTCGTATTCTTGGCCCATCTGCCTGGTTATTTTCACTTTCTCCGTCAGTGGTGTTTGGGTGTCTGGGGCGGGGGGGGGGGGGGGGCGGCGGTTGTTGCCCGAGAGGGCATCTGGGACAATCAGGTCAGCCTTCGGGGCAACGTCTGCGCCTCTTCCTGCTGCAGTCAAGGTTCATCTCTCCCGAGGAGTCGTTGCTGCTGGAACCAAGTCTCTTTGCTGCGATGGACAAACTTTATTAGCTCATAAACAGCCAGTTTATGGGGCGCCTGGGTGGCTCAGTGGGTTAAGTGTCTGCCTTGGCTCAGCTCAGGTCATGACCCCCGGGGCCCTGGGATCCACCTGCATTGGGCTCCCTGCTCAGCGGGGATCCTGCTTTCCCCTCTTTTCTCTGGTTGCCACTCCTGCTTGTGTGCTGTCTCTATCAAATAAATAGATAAAACCTAAAACAAACAAACAATGACAACAATAAAAAAAGTTTATAATGGTAGTTAAATAGGAGTGTAAGAACTGTTGAGGTAGCTGCCTTGTAGCTTTCTCTACTGACCATTTGTGCAGTGAGTCTGTGAAGCCCATGTACTCACTGCATATATATATTTATTTTACTCTTCCTGTCTCAGACAGTCTAGAAATCATTATTTCTCCCTAAACTCTTCACCGCACAGATGGTGAGTTCAATCTTTTTGGCATTATTTAACAATTTGCACTTACCTAAAAGCCCCCTTTAAAAAAAAAAAAAGTCACCTTGTCAAAACTTGCTTATCAGGGAGTCAGAACTTGGTTACCATGAAAAGCTCTTGGGATATTTGAAGAAAAAAAAAAAAAGTGGGATGGAATGAAGTATTAAATTGCATTGCTTAAACATTCTGGAAAATTAGAAGAGTTCGAGTTATTGAAGTTATTTGGATTGTGTAATTTGGAGAGTTAGACTGGTGGGTTCAGGTTGATTTTTTGAGTTGAGAAAGGGTGGAGAACAAGACTATATGAAAGGTAGCTTCCTAAAGAATTCTTTAAATGACCGTGGGAACTTTTTATGTAGATATTTTAGCTCAAAGCAAAGGGGATAAAGCGTGTGAAGTATTCGCTATTAATGGCTCAGATCCTGCCTCAGATTACAGCTGTGCTAATCAGTCCGCTGGAAAAGCAGAAATCCTCTTCTAGAAAGGATAAGCATTAGTATGAACAGAATGGCTCTCTCAGCGAGAGGGTGTACTAAAAGGAACTTTATGTAAGAACAGTTTTGATTCAGGCAGAAGTACGGAGTAGGCTGGTACATGCCTACTGAAACTGTTACCTCCTCGCTTGGGCCTCTTTAGTGGTATAAGTAACACAGTTTTCGGTAATTAGAAAAATGGAACTAGAAATAAGTTTACATGTGAACTTAATGTTTGGGATGAATTGAGAAGTAGTTTTCCTGATGATTTGAGAGCTGCCATGCTCCACTCCATGTTGGGCATCCTACAAGATAGTTTTCTTAAAGCAGCTTTTTGGGATTGTTTCTTAAAAATAGTTTAATTTTTGTATTTAATATTTAACTATTTTATGAACAATACAGCTTATTTTGTATAAAAAGAAGCCAAACACTAGAGCAGAATGTAAAGTCTAAACACTTATCTCACTCCCTTTCGGCCCCAAAGCCAGGGTCCAGGGTCCATATTGACAACTTGCTGTGTGACCCTTCAGGGGTAACATCTGAGAAGTGTTTAGACCAGCGTGACAGCTCCCTAGAGGGAACAGTCATGCAGGACTACTCTCACTTCTGTCATCAGCTGCAATTTTCGGGGTTCTCAAAACCACCCTGAGGTTTGATTATTATTTAGAAGGCCGCAGAACTGACTGACTGCTGTTCTGCTCACAGTTGTGGTTTATTACAGGTAAAGGATAAAGATTAAAATCAGCCAAGTGAAGAGGCTTCTAACACAGAGTCTGAGGAAGCAGCGAAAGTGAAGCTTCTGTTGACCTCTCTCTGTGGATTCATAACGTTACATTCCTAACATTGATAGGGGACAATGCACATGGCGTGTGGCTAACCAGGTTAACTCATCTGAGCCTCAGTGTTCAGAGTCGTTCCTGGGGTTCTGTTTTGGAAGTGTAATTGATTCATTGATTGATTGTGGTGATACTGTATGACCCAAAGCCACACTCTGAGTCACATTGTTGCTCTTTCTGGTGTGGCCAGCTCCCACCCTGAATCAGATTGTCAGCCAAGGCCAAAGGCCAAACTTCCTTTTGAGCAAGGCTATATTTTTTTATTACACACGTCCTTCCTTCTTTCATGGTCCCTTTCTACTTCAAAAATACACTCCTTTGTTTTACCCCTGACGAATGACTACCTTCTAGAACATGGAGGCCACGGAGGCCAATGGGAGAGTTCTCTCAACCTTGAGTCTTTTCTAGCTAAAATTCTCTCTCAGTATCAATCAGTCTTTTTCTTTCCTATGCTTCTGAGGAAGAGGGAATCCCATCTTCCCGTGAACTCTGTGTCTGTTCTTTGCCCTGCCCTGCCCAGCGTTTAGGCATTTCCTCTCACTTTTGCCTCTCTGATTATTTCTTCCCATTCACTAACTTCTTTGCTTCTGTCTACAAACATGTTCTTGTCTTGCTAATCATAGCTCACATTACTGCTACTGGGTGGTTCAGTCTGTTAAGTGTCTGACTCGGTTTTGGCTCAGGTCATGATATCAGGGTCTTGGGATTCAGCCCTACATCAGGCTCTGAGCTCTGGGGGAGTCTGCTCAAGATTCTCACTCCCTTTCCCTCTTCACCTCCTTTAACTCGTGTTCTCTCTCTCTCAAATCTTTTTTTTTTTTTTTTTTTTTTTAGAGGATTTCATTTATTTATTCATGAGAGACATACACAGAGAGGTAGAGACATAGGCAGAGGGAGAAGCAGGTTCCCTGCGGGGAGCCTGATGTGGAACTCAATCCCAGGACCCTGGGATCACGACCTGAGCCAAAGACAGATGCTGAACCACTGAGCTATCCAAGGTGCCCAAAATAAACCCCCCCCCTTTTTTTTTTTTTAAAAAAAGGACCCAATTGTCTCGTAAATTCCGGACCCATATGGGCCCAAGATAATGCTATATATTGGTATAGCATCTTACAGTTTTTAAGACACTTACGTTTTCCTACAGTGGCTTCTACGTATTCGGGGCTTGGTAAGTGCTTGATAATGAATAATTTGGGCAGAGGGTGCGAGTCATCTATGTGGAGTGGAAGAGCAGGAGCCTAGCACCAAGGGGTGAAAGGGCATGGCGAGGGGATCAGCATGAGCACCGTGTGGAAGAGAGTGCAAGCACTGAGCCCAACAAAGTAGGGGAACCAGATGCTGTGAGGCCTTGAATGCCACGGACAGGGCTTATAGATTTGGAACCAGACTGCCTTTGTGACCCGCACTGATTTTGGCTGTAACTCCTACGGCTACACAGAGTGTTGTTGGACCTGGATGCTTTGAGATTAGGGTTCTGCAGAGGTACCCACCAGAGATGAGGGGGCCTAAACTTGGTTGTGGGAAAGGTGAGAACGGAAGGGGCAGAGCTCTAAGCAAGGGGTATCCTCAAGAGCATGTAGGAAGGGGTGAGGGGCTGTGTGTTTAGAGGGTAAAAGGTACTTAATGAATCCTGGTTGCATGAGGAGTGCACTCAGCACTAGCCCCCTGGTTAGCTGGTGCTTTGGAGAGGGTGTATGTCTAGGTTCTGTGTTCTAGGAGAGGGTGCATTTTATTTGCAGCACTTCGTAAGCAGGGAGCTGTCAGGATAGAGAAGATTCCATTGTCTCTCGAGACAGGCTTTTACAATATCATTTCTTTGTTGAAATGTTTTGAATTCTCAGAGTTCCATATTCCTTAATTCAATTTATTCATTACAGAATGCATTTTCTAAAACCAACTGCTCTAAGAGGCAGTGTATTTTAGTGGAAGGACATGGGGTTTGGAGTCAAGTCAGTCCTCTTCCACCCTTTATTGGCTGTGGGCTTGGGCAAGTTACTATAGCTCTAAGGTTTCATCTACTCCTCTCTAAAACAAGCTGGTACTAGCGCCTTGCTTTTAGGATAGTAGCCAGCTTCAATGTAATGATGTGTATAAAGCTCCAGGCGCCTAGGAGATGGGTAGTAATTGGCCATTCTTTTCTTTTCCCTTTATAATGTCTTACATGGTCATTAATTTGCACCTGTCAGCTCGCTATATTAGTACATGTCAGGTGTTCATAGTGTTTCAGATTGGGTTGAGTCCAATGTTATAAAAGTTCATTTCATTTTAAACAAGGAAGCCGTATTTAGGAACTTCTGGAAAGAGGCTGAGATTCACCCACCTGATTGAGGTTCAGCTATTCCCTGGGACAGGACACCTAGAGAGATTTGGAACTCTGGTGTTCTTTTTACCTCTGGATTTAGAATTCCTCAGGTTTCAGATACCTTCTTGGGGTTTTTAAAAGAGCTGCTCCATTTGACTTTCAGAATTAGGCTGTAGCTCTAGTACAGGAATAATGGTGAGCGTGCATCTGGCATATGGGTGAGTGTGCCCTTGAGACCACCTCATCAAGCCTGCACACTCAGGGTGACACCCCAAAAATGGAGACTCCCCCAGAAAACCTTTGAAAGTGAGTTTCTCTTCCCTTTCTCCCTCTCTCCCCTTAACCTTTCCATATTTCTCCCCAATTGCTTTTCCCCAAGGCTCCCAGACTTCTGACTTCACCTCCCGTGCCAGATCCCACTCAGTCCCTGTCATGTTCCTGTGGGCTTTCTCAGGCACGCTCCCCAATTCTTGCATTCATTCCACAGATGGGTGTGGAGTGTCCTGGGAGTGTGCCGGGACATTGCAGGGAACACTGTGTGGAGGTGATGAGACAGTAAGGAGACAGCCAGTGAGGTGGGGAGGGTAAGAAGTGAGGTCAACACACTCTGGGTTGGGTAGGACCTCCACAGAGAGGCCTTTGGATTTTATTCTAACTGCAGAGGCACTCAGTGGTTTTAAGTGGTGGTTTTAAGTAAGGGAAGAATGTGACCTATTATCTGTGAAAACTTACTCAAGGCTGAATGGGGGTGGATTGTGGGGTGAGGGAAGCAGTGAGAGCAGAAACCGAGTCAGATTGGGGTTGGTTTTGGAGGTAGCACTCACAGAACTTGCTGAAGGGTTCAATGTGGGAAGGTGGGGAAAGAATTCAATGAAGGGTGACTCCCGTGTTTTGACCCTAACAACTAGTTGGAGGTGCCCCATGGAGCTGTGAAGGTTGTAAGGGTTTGGTGGGCAGAGGGGGTTGTTGAGCCAGCTGGATATACTCAGTGACACATGGTTAGTTTGGGAACTTCCTGGATATATGTGTTTTTAGCAGCGTCCATGGACCTGAGAACCTATAAAATCATTGAGAGAGAGAGAGAGAGCATGTAGATAAAGGGGAAACCCAGGGCTGAGCCTGGCCACTGCCAACACGTAGGTGTTTACAAAGAAGAGGACCCAATAAGAGACCAAAGTGTGGCCAGTGGGAAAGAAGGAAGACCTAGCACTGCTCCCCCCATTCATGAGATTGACTCCTTTCCGAGTCCAATGGCCCCTCGTGGATACGTTCCTCCTTTCACCATCCTTTGATCTGCAGTGTCCAAGGCCTGTTCTAGAGGTTCTATATCTTAGTGTGGAAAACTTTTCTATAAACCTTAAGCTTACCATTCACAGTATGGGTAATGTGCCAGCATGTTATTGAGACTTGGATTTAATTTAATATTCTGTTGGTTTTTTTCTTGAAAGGTTAATATTCTGTTCTGTAGATTTAATAATTAGAGAAGATAGTGGTTTCATATGGCATACATTATTGGTAGGGTTTGAAAGCACAAGCTAAATCTTTGATGATTGCAAATTGATGGAAAGAACATTTGAGAACATAATTGCCATAAATACACTGTAGCAGATATCTGAATGCTCCATTCTTCCAGCAAGTTCAGCTAAGACTCCACTGTCTGCAGTCTTCCCATTGGGGCACTCACTTAGCTTGGAGGCTGAAAGTTGATGCCCCTGGGCAGGCGTGCCAGACCTTCTCCTTCCCTCCCCTTCCAGGTCAAGGCCTGTCTGTTCTGTCACATGCACAGTCTTACCTGTTACCCTGAGTGGTGCCTCTTAATGCTGTTGAGTTCTTAAAGCTGCTCTGCTTTGGCTGATCTGGCTACCTTGTCACTTCCTCCACACCAGGTTCCTAGTCTCACTAGGACTTCCAGTTCCTTGGACTTTCTGGTCACCTTGGACTTTGCGGTCACCTGGCTTGTCAGGCTTCTCTTCTCCCCTTCACCCTGTACTCCACCGTGAATCATTTCAGCTCAGGACTTGCCTTTGATACCCTGGTTTTCTCTCATATCATCTTGGCTACTCCCTAACCTCGTTAAGCCTTTGGGTGGCGAGCCAGGCTTCTGGATAGCAGGGCAAGCCACTCCCATCACATTGTTAGAAACTGGGGTCTGCCGTGCTCCATGGGCCTACTGCTTCTTTGGCTGTCCTCCCCACAGCCTCCCTGCTCCAATCCCTCGTGCTTCCTGCACTTGGAATGGCCCCAACCCACTCCCTACCCCTTGCTCAGAAAACGGTGTTATGGAGTGTGGATGGTGTTATGGAGTGTGGATGGCTTTAGCTTCAGTGCGTCTCCATGGTTCAAATGTAGACCCCCCCCCCTCCCACCCCACTGCTGCTTCCTCTGTCTCAGGAAGAAGGCTCATCTTCCTGCATCTGCACACTTGGACTCTCATTCTTTAAAAACAGAAAACTGCAGTGAGCTTAAATTATCTTTGTAGTCGCAGGAAAAGTTCAAGTAAGTACAGGATTAAAAAAAAACAAAACAGGAGCAAGCGTGGCGAGGCGTCTTAACTTATGTTTTCTTAGACCACTGGCTTAATTGGCTTAACTTTACATATATTCTTCATTCTCTTTCCGTTACATCACTTTTGGGGCTGTCCTCAGCTTTTAAAAGCTAGCCATGGTCAGACCAAGATGAGGTATGGTGGGATTTGTGTGGAGCCCCAGGGACTCGGGAGGGGAGGGGACTTTAACCCCGTGGATCCAGGGTGGCAAATGTGCAAACGGGGAGACCCAAGTACGGTGATCCTTGAACAACATGGGTGTGACTGTGCAGCTACTCATACTTGAATTTGTTTTAATAAATATAGTATGGTACTGTCAATGTGTTTCGTCCTAAGATTTTCTTAACACTTTCATTCCTGTTGCTTACTTTGTCATGAGAATATATACAAAAATTGTATTCATTGGTGGTTTATGTTACCATAAGTCTTCAGGTGAACAGCAGGCTGTTAGGAGTTAAATTTAGGGGGAGTCAAAAGTTATCCATGGATTTACAGGTGTTTGGGGTTGGGGGGACGCCCCAACCCTCATGTTATTCAGGATCGCTGTTGAAGCATCCCATGAAATAATACATGAGAGTGGAAGCTAAGAAGCAAAATTCCCTCGACTTTTCCTTCTAGCTGCATGTGTCCAGGACTTAGGGTGCTTCTTTTCATTTTCTCACCACCTGGTCTTCCCAGCTCGTGGCCCTTGCCCAAACCTGCTAAGGAAGGTCCCTGATGAGCCTCTCCTGGCACCTGCTTTGGTGTGGCTGACTGCTCCAGCCTTCCTGCTCTCAGGCCCCTGTGGCTCCCTTGCTGGCTCTTTGGACACCTTTCAGAGCTCCAGCCCACACTTCTGTGGCCCCAGGTATGGTCAGGTCTGTTTCAACCTTGCCTGTCCTGTACTGGAGTCTCTCCCCCAGTCTTGTGGCTCCCTTGTTCCAGGAGAAGTAGGTGGGGCCGACACACTCCGGGTCCCTTTCACTTCCCTCTCTGTGCCCCCACGAGACCTTATCCTTGGCCCTTGCTGTGCTTTTTCTTCCCATGACTGGTGACTGGCTGTCCATCCTCTGCAGGCCCCCACCCCTCTCTCGGCCCTGGCCTGTGCCTTGTCTCTTCTGAGAGGTGGCAATGGCTTCCTAGTTGCCTGGCTTCCTCCTTCCATCCTTGGTCTCACCCGTTATTTTTTGAAACCTCTATTTACCAAAGTTCTGGTGTCTCCTATACCAAGCAGAACAATTGCGGACTTCCAGACTCCCCAGCTGGGCATTTCGAGCACTTTGTGAGTGCCCCAGTCTGCCCTTCCCCTCCTGTCCTTCCCCATCCTCCTTTGCCCTGAGCTTGAGGCCCCTTAGCCCTCCTGTTCCTGCTCCCACGTGGGCTGCCTCATACTTACTGTTCTCTCCTCCTGTCTGTACCTTGCCTGCTCCCAGGGCCCACCATGCTGGCTTCTTTATTGACGCTTTCTCTGGCTCCTCCAGACAGAATTAGCTGTTGTCCTCTTTCTCCCTCATCACACTTCACTCCTAATTTGGTGATAACACTTAGCACATTATTTACCGGCCTGATTCCCACCTCTGCTGGTTTGTGAGCTCCTGTGGGCTAAAGCTCCTGTCTGGAGCCTGGTATAGAGAGGATCGTGCTTAGAGGTACCCCCTCTCCGTGTTTGAATTAAGTAGATCTCTCATGGCTTGTGTTTGCTTCATATGCTGCTTCTGTGCCTGAAGCAGAGTCGCTTATTCTTACTTTTTATAGGTCATCAGTGGGTGTATGAATAGTAAAGCCGTAATGAGTTTAAACAGCATTTTCATATAAACATGAATATCAGACTCTAGGGTAGGCATTCTTTTTTTATTGGAGTAGTGAAAATAATTGTATCTTGATTCTTTTTTTTTTTTTTAATATTTTATTTTTAAGTAATCTCTACACCTAGCCTGGGGCTCAAACTCACAACCCTGAGATCACAAGTTCCCTGCTGAACTGACTGAGCCAGCCAGGTGCCCCTCTTGATTCTTTTTTTTTTTAGAGTGACCGATCACCAAAAAATACTGATATTTGCTTATTTGTTTTCAGTTTGTATTTGCAAATCCATTTTCTGTTTACAGCCAAGGAGAAAGTGAGGGAAGAAGTTAGGAATCTTGTCTGAAGATACAGACAGAAATAAGACAGGTCACCGCCCTGAGCACCGTTTCTGAGGGGGAAGCGTCTGGCTAGCATTTGGCTTCTGTTTCACTTTTCTCACCTGGCACCTGTACCTGTGCTGGTTATTATTCTTCTGTTCATTTTTTTTTATTGATGTGTAATTAACGTACAGTGAAATATACAATTTTAAATGTAGTGTTGATTGAGTTTTTTTTTAAACAGCTCGTTGACTTTTGTTTTGACGGATATGTGTGCCAAGGGCCCTGATGGCCCTATCAAGATGTAGGGCATTTCATCACCTCAGAAAGTTACCTTGGGCTCTTCTCACTTGTGCTTCATGTGCTCAAACCCCTGTCTTGATTTCTTTCAGAATAAACTACTCTTGCCTGGTTTCAGGTGCCATAGAGATGGTATCATATTTTTGTGATATATCTGTGAGATCACACATCTCATTAATTTTTTCCCTTTTTTTTTTTTTTTTGCTGAGAAGTGTGCCCTTGTATGAGTATGCCATAGTTTATTTGTGCATGTCCTGGCAGTGGATGCTTGGGTTGTCTCTAGTTTGGGAGTATTGTGAATAAAGTTACTGTGGACAGTTTTTTACATGTTTGGTGTTTTTACTAATTTCTTCTGGGTAGATACATACAAGTGGAGTTGTTGACTCATAGGGTAGGTATTCAACTTTGAGAAGGTGCCAGGCCACTTTTCAAAGTGGTTGCTGTATTGGTTATTTTTTAAAATGTATAAAAGTAATTGGGATTTGGTCTCATTGTAGAGATTCTTCTATAAACCTGAGGTCTGTGATGAGCAGTCTTGTATTTTGCAAAGCCAGTTTTATTTTAAAACATTGTTAAACATAAGCTTATTTGGAAACAGTTCAAAATATTATTAGGTATTTAAAGCTGTTGGCTATTGCATAGATATTCCATGAACAAAGTTACTATATGTAAATACTGTGTTTAAAAAGTCACCTCTGGGGGCACCTGGGTGGTTCAGTCAGGTAAGCTGGGAGCCTCCCTCTCCTTCTGCCCCTCCTCCTGCTCCTGCACTCGCTCGCTCTCTTTCTCTCAAATAAATAAAACCTTAAAAAAAAAAAAGCCACCTCTATTAGTTTCAGCAGCTTGGGAGTCATGTCCATGTTTGTTCCTCTGAAGTTCAGAAGCTCAGAGCTGGAAGGTGCTAGGGAACACTGGCTCTTGGGTGGTGGTGGAAGGGTGGTTATGGGGTCTGTGCTAGGGGAGAAGCAGCTCCTGGTGAATCTTGTAGCAGATGGTGGGCAGAGGAGGTGTCAAAACTGGCCCCCGCGGAAGCACGGCAAACTTGAGACCGGACAGTGAGCAGCCTCTACTCTGCTCTGGAGAGTCCGGCTGGTGGCAGAGCCTAGGGCAAGCTCCCTGACCCCGGACCCTCTTCCCTTCTCCCATACCAGCCTCCTGCTGTTCTCGTCAAGGGTCTTGGTTTCAACATAGACACTAACAAGGGTTTGCCTTAACAGAGAAAGAATCTGTTGAGACACTAACAAAGGGTTTGCCTTAACAGAGAAAGAATCTGTTGGAAAGCAGCAGCGTAAAGCCAGAGTGGACAGGCACGTGGAGCCCGTGGCCAGGAGGGGAGCGAGACTCTCAGCGGGAAGGCCTGCTGCTGAGACGCTGGGCCAGCTGGTTTTATCTTGGGCTCTCTCCCAAGGTCTCTCTCTTTGTCACTTAATTCTTCTTATGGGAAAGTTCCTCACTCTCTCATCTAATCCTGTATTTTTCTGAAATTTTAAAATTCTGTCATTTTAATTTTTAAGTAACTAGGAAGTTCTCAGAATGTTCCTCTTTTGTTGCACAGATAGGATGTCTTATTTCTTAAGGTTTCACTCTGCATTTTGCCTGTTCTGAATTCCTTTTTCCCCTTTCTGGGGCTCTGTCTCTCATGAGACCTCACTTAGCTTTCTTCCAAAAGTCTGACCTATATGTCCGTCAGAGCATTCTACCGTATACCTTGAACACACACAATGGTGCATGTCAGTTGTATTTCAGTCAGACTAGACATCGACATCAATGGACAGCTTAAGAAAACTCATGAAAAGATTTGTGCTGAAAATAAAGACTAGTTATTTGGGAGGTCCCCACCCCCCATCTTAGGCCTTTTCTCTTCAGGCCAGATAAGTGTTTCTGGAGAGGCCACATCTGGTCACTCACCTGCCAGTGAACAGGAGCCAGCAGGGAAGTGAGAACTGGGACTTTCTTCCTTCAGTATATGGCCAACCTCAGGTGTCTGCTGCCCTTTCTGTGACTTGCTCCCTCCTGTAGCTGGCGAAAGTGTCCCGTCCAGCACCTCTCACCTCTCCTGTTTTCTCTGGAAGTCTTGCGGTGGCTGCTAATACACTTGTTGACTTTTGAAATACAGGCTAGTCTGGTTTGGTGTGGATGGTCCCTGGGGAATCTTTCCAAGAGATTTTGGCTTCTAGACTTGTATTTAATGCCAGGGCTCAGATAGCAGGAGGGTGAAATGAACAGATGTAAAGTATATTACTTCATTTTCAGGATTGGCAATAATTTCATAGTTTACTCGTAATGAAAACACGGAGTGATGATTTCCTTCCTAGTTAAGGGTAGTTCTGAATAACAACTTCCCGTGTAAAATGTTATGTTGGTTATATATCTCCCCAAATTAATCCTATCCTACGAAATGTTACATACTTTTGTCACAAAATAAGTTACTTTTCTAATTGGATCTTGTTATCTTTCAGATCCTGTCACATAGGACACTATGCACCTTAAGATCCTGAAGAAAAGGCGCAAGATGTTCAAGTAATGTTTAGAGATCGTTTGTGAGGTAAGGGAGTGACTCTGTGGAGGTGCCTCGTCACCGCTTCCTTTCTGCCTTGGACACCGACTATGTTCCTTGAAAGGGCAGCATGGGAGGTACAGAAGGTCAGTCTTCCTACCTGCTGACCTTGATTTGCTCACTACCTGTCCTGAAGGTAGACGTGCCTCTGGTAGGGGATTCCGTGAAGTTATAAGTTATCAGCAGGTAGTAGAAGATTAGGTGAGTGCCGAGTGACAGTGGACAGACAGATGGTTGTCCCCTTAAGTCATGAAGCTCTCCTGTGCCGCTTGCCATGTTCTGGGAAACAGGGCTTTCTCAAACGTGAGCATAAACTAAGCTTAGGTTTGGGAGTGTAGATGGAATCCCATTAAACCAGCCATTAAAGTCAAAATGTGCCAACATGCCATCTGCTTGCCTGTGGGTTGCTGCGTGGTGCCTCTGGATTTCCTCTCAGAAGTGGTGTTGGGGGGCAGCCCCGGTGACGCAGCGGTTTAGCGCCGCCTGCAGCCCGGGGTGTGATCCTGGAGACCCGGAATCGAGTCCCATGTCGGGCTCCCTGCGTGGAGCCTGCTTCTCCCTCTGCCTGTGTCTCTGCCTCTCTCTCTCTCTGTGTCTCTCATGAATAAATAAATAAAATCTTAAAAAAAAAAAAAAAAGGAAACGGTGCTGGGGAGAAGGGGCTCGATGGCAGTGGGCACTGAGCGTGCAGACACACCCTTACCCCAGCGACTGCTACCCTTAGTAGCGCGTTGCAAGCGCCCATGCCGCCTGCTCATTCGCAAACTGGTTCTGTGTGAAGGGGCTGCAGCTTCACTTCCTCCCCGCCCTTCCTGCCATGTTCACGAGATACGCACGGTGACTCAGCAGAATGCCTGGGGTGGACTCCAGACAGCTGAACTTAGCCACCGTACCCTGCTGTGTTCATTGATTATGTTTCTGAAAATAAAGGGACTTTCGGGTATCAGATTATTTTCCCTGTGCCTTCTGGTGGATTTTATAAATTTGGCACACAAACATTATGCATCGACATCCTCGTCAGCTGGTCTGGGAATCTCCTACCACGCCCAGGGTTGGCGTCTTCGTGGCTTCTCTTCCCTCAGGAATAGACCTGCCATCTGCAGCCCGGGTAGGGGCGGGCCACTGCAGGGCTGCACCCCGCTCTCTGGGGGAGTTCTCACCACTGTCTCCCTCGGGAAGGCTGGGCTGAACTGGTTCGGTGTTTGTTCACTGTGCGTGCTTTCTGGATGGAACTTAGACTGCATAGACATGCTCTGGCACAAAGCTAGCCTGTGGTGTCTTGTCTTACTGCTCAGCAAGCAGGCGCCCACTCGTCAGGGGCACTGTCCCACTTGAGTAGCCATAAAGCAAAACGAATTCTGATTGAGGGATTTTTCAGCTTACGTGCTTGATGATGTATGGTTAGGATTCACTGAGACTCTCCTGTGGAAATCACCAGGAAACGACTTGAACCTGAGAAGGGGACCAGCTTCTTGGTGCTGGGTCTGCCTGATGATAAACACGCACTTGCTGGGGCCCAGCAGTGTGCACACACCAACAGGGATGGGGGTGGGGGACAGAAGACCAGAGCCTCCTTGTGAGTCAGGAGTTGAGACACGGAGGACTCTCTTGAGGTAGAAAGGGGTCTGTACACGGCAGGCAGCACTGATGAGCAGGGCCTGGGAGTTCCAGGGAAGGAAGAGACTTCCAGTCACTGTCTCTGCCCCTGACAGGATGGGGCTGGGCCGACAGTGTGGGCAGAACCAGTGTCCACTGTCCTCTTCAGGGAGTTGTGTCTGGTGTTCCGAAAGATTCCTCAGAGGAAGAAAAACCTTTCAGGATGGCTGGCTGGGGAGGGAGGAAGTTCAGGCATTAGGGGGCGCGTAGGGTTTCCGTGGCAGGGAGGACAATGGCGCAGTGGCAGTGCTGGCCGAGGAGGCAGCAGGTGCGGCCAGATGGCTGGCTGTGACCTGTCTGTGTGGCTTTTCTCTTTTCTCTTCTTCTGTTTCACTTAAAAAACCTTCAGGCTATTTTTGTCAGACCTAAGAGCAGGGTTCCATTACTGACAGCGGGGAAACGATTTCAGGTGTCTCCTGGTGAATATCTGTGCATCGAGGGGGAATTCTGCGGTAGTTTGGCCATGTGACCTCTGTCAGCAGGCTCGCGCACCGTTGTTGTCATCACTGCTCCGCTGGTGTGTGAGGGAAAAGAAGCTGCGCCCAGGCCACAGAGACAGTGTGGTGGCAGACTGGTGGCAGCCCCAGGGCGCTTGCGTAAGCTCTGGTGCCGAGGAACCACCTGGGCCATTTGATCAATGCTGTTGGTGTTTCTCTGTCCCTGGTATGAACCCCTCAAAGCCAGGTGAACAGACCCCTCTCTATGTGTTTATCACGAGTATCCAGCTACTTTAAGGTCGCATGCTGGTGACAGAAGGGCATGCATGAAAGCAGCAGTCAAAACCGGTCCAGCAAGAGTTTCTTGTGAGTTCCTTCAGTCCCCAAGTGCTCTAGATATCAGATGCTGTAGGAAATATGGGAAAGGTCTCACAAGGAGGCCTGAACAAATGGATTAGCAAGTGAAGAAAACTTCTGAGAGATGAAAGCAGAGAGAACGGCATTCCAGAAACAGTGCAGAGTCCAGGGCAAGCGCACCACAAGCCTCGGCCCTGGCCTTGGCGCTATAGCCCGGGCACGGCGGCGGGGGGGGACACATGGGCAGGTTCTTGGAGTTCTGGGTCCACGTGCCAGCGGAGGATGGTGTGGGGCTTGGGGGGCGGGGCTCTGCACACATGTGACAGCGCAGGCTTGGTGGTGAGGATGGCAACCTGTATCTGACCTGTTCCTTCCACTGCTTTGCTCCTCTGTGGCTGGCTCTAGGTGGCAGCATGCATGTGTCTAGGTATCACCCACACAGTGGGGCTGGTTGTGTTCTAGGCTGTCAACTAGACACCAAGGTGGAAGATTTTAAAGTTCTGATCTAATTGATGTATTCTTTTCTGCTGTGTGTGTTTAGACAGTCTTCATGGGACAGCCAAGCGCAGAGGAACTCATCATATTTTAGGTGGCACATGAGCAAGCGTGTGTGACCCCCGAGCCTCATCGGCTCTGTCCATTTCCCCTCTAGGGTGTGCCGAGGAAATCATGCCGTCATCAGGACACCGGCTGCGGGATGTCGAACATCATCCTCTCCTGGCTGAAAATGACAGTTACGACTCTTCGTCCTCCTCGTCCTCGGAGGCTGACATGGCAGATAGGGTCTGGTTCATCCGCGATGGCTGCGGCATGATCTGCGCCGTCATGACGTGGCTCCTGGTCGTCTATGCGGACTTTGTGGTGACGTTCGTCATGCTGCTGCCTTCCAAAGACTTCTGGTACTCTGTGGTCAACGGAGTCCTTTTTAACTGCCTGGCGGTGCTGGCCCTATCGTCCCACCTGAGAACCATGCTCACCGACCCTGTGAGTACTCACTCTTGCCCTGTATCCCCTCTGTGTGGCACCATAGACTCTGGCGAAGGGCCTCCTGCTCCTTATTAATTCCTGGGTACAGGCTTGGGGCATTTTTCATGTCTTTCTTTTTTTTTAGTTTATTTATTTATTTAAAGTAATTTCTATGCCCAATATGCAGCTCAAACTCTGACCCCAAGATTGAATCATTGCTCCATTGACTGAGCCAGCCAAGCAGCCCACATTTTTCACATTTTTTTTTAAAGATTTATTTATTTATGAGAGAGAGAAAGCACACACACACGGACCCATGCACACACGGGCGGGGGCGGGGGGGGAGAAGCAGAGGGAGAAAGTCTCAAGCAGACTCCCTGCTGAGTGTGAAGCCTGAGCAGGGCTCAGTCTCAGTCTCATGACCCTAAGCTCAGGAGCTGACCCAAACCAAGAGTCAGACGTGTAACTGACTGAGCCAGCCAGGTGCCCCGCATTTTTCACATCTTAACTGGAGAATAAACATCGCTCAAACACAAATGATGTCACAGTGCAGGAACGGAAAAGGGGTGGTTTGTGCAAATGGAAAGATTGTAACTAGATTTCTAAAATCCCTCCTGGTTGGTTTAAATACTGTGTTCCTTTAAAGAACAGACTGACGGCTAAGAGATCTGGGTTCTAGATTTCACCACTCAGCTAATCTTTTCAGTTGTCTTTTGACTGTCAACAACTACTTTAACTTTTTTGGGCTAAATCTTAGATATTATCTCTAAGTTCTTTCGGTTTACAGTTATCTAATTGTTCTGTATCAGCTAAAATCTGAGGCCAATACCTCCTTCTAGCTGCTAGAGGGTCAAGGTCCGGCTGGTACAGCAGCAGAGGAAGAGCTCCCTGATGACTGTACTGGCTCCAGCAGGGGTGGGTTGGGACTGCACCGCAGAGGGCAGGCTCCACACACAGGAAAAGAGCTGACTCAGGTGTATTGTCGACAAAACAGAGGCCGTGTATTGGGCTCCTTTGGGGAGCAGTTTCCCTGAGAATAACAAGGGCCCAGACCAAACACAGGTCACTAGGTCCCTGATGTCTTGAAGGCCACTGGATTTAGAACCTCTATGTTGGGTTTAAGGTTCTTTATCTGAGGTTCTTTATTCGAGACCTCCTGTGGGTAGGTGAAGTGGTGCAGACCCTTACAGCTCAACCAGGATTCCCTTCCAGATCCAGACTGCAGATTCTAGGCTTGCCCCAGAGCCTGGAGGAGATGCCGAGGGCTGCCGAGTGGGTGGGCAGCCGCCCGCCCAGGGGAGAGGTTCCCGCTGTCCATGCCATGGGACAAGCATGCACTGCCAGGTGCTAGTTGTCCCTGTGGAGTGTCATTTGAAGAAAGCTGCTTTCCACAGCACTAAAACAGTGGTCTATAAAATGTGGTTTATATGCACATTTATTTGACTTTTGCTGAGTTCATATCCCAGGGGCTTTTCCTACCCTGTTCACCCTGTCCCTTGCCTGGTGGGGGTCTTGGGCAGAGGACAGTATTGTAGACCCGGCCGGTGGGCAGCCGGGAGTAGCACTGTGGGACAGGTCTGCCTGTCAGATGCAAGGTCTGCCCCCTGGCTTTGGAGCCTTGCTGCACAAAGATTGTGGAATCTCTGATCATAGCCCAATTGGATCTCCCCTCAGAGACTTTTCAGGGGCTTTCTCCCCATTTCCTTTTATGCAGCAGAGCCTCCCTCTGGGAGTGAAACCCTGCTCCTAACCCCTGCAGTTCAACTCCTATCCCAGCCCCCCTCCTCCTGCGGGGAAAGGTCTCAGCATTTAGAGGAAGCCCCAAGAGGTGATGGGGAGAAGGTACGTGCATGGCACCGCACCTGTCCTTCTGGGCACATTCATTCTCCTTGCTGGGTCACTAAAGAGAATGCTGGACAAAATGTCAGGAGGGAGGGAGTTCCAAGGTGGAGGAGGAGTTTGGGGTCTTGGATATCAGTGTTTGAATTAAAATATAATTGATACACCACGAACTTATGCTTTTAAAGTGTACAGTTACGTGGATTTTATGTATTCAGGGTTGTGTATCCTCCACCACTGTCAATTTTAGGACATTTTCATCAGCTGGGAAGGCAGCCCTGCACCCCTTAGCCATCACTGCCCAGTTCCCTCTTCCCCCAGCCCCTGACAACCGCCATCCCACCTTCTGTCTATGGACTTTTCTGTTCTGGATAGTTCATCTAAATGGAATCATATCAGATGGGGCCTTTTATTTTTTTATTTTATTTTTTTTTAATTTTTTTTTATTTTATTTATGATAGTCACAGAGAGAGAGCGAAAGGCAGAGACATAGGCAGAGGGAGAAGCAGGCTCCATGCACCGGGAGCCCGACGTGGGATTCGATCCCGGGTCTCCAGGATCACACCCTGAGCCAAAGGCAGGCGCCAAACCGCTGCGCCACCCAGGGATCCCCAGATGGGGCCTTTTATATGGTTTCTTAAACTCAGCATGAGGTTTTCAGGGTTCATCCATGTTGTAGCACTTATCAGAACTTTGTTCCTTTTCATGGCAAAATGATGTTCCATTGTACGGATATGACACATTTTGTTTATAGGTTTTTGTTATCCGTGGATGGATATTTGGGTTGCTTCCACTTTATGGCTGTTACAGATAATGCTGCCATGAACATTCATGTGTAAGTGCTTTTTGTAGGTGTATGTGTCATTTCCCTTGGGTAGATACTTAGGAGTGGAATTGCTGGATTACGTGGTAACTCTGTTTAACTGTTGGAAGAACTTCCAAACTATTTTCCATGGCAGAAAATAATGTTCCCACTAGCAGCATGTGAGGGATATAACTTGTCCACATCCTCATGCCATTGTTCATCTTTCAGACAATTGCAACTCTGATGGGCATGTAGTGGTACCTCACTGTGGTTTTGATTTGCGTTTCCCTAATGACTAATGATGTTGAACATCTTTTCATGAGCTTATTGGCCATTTGTGTGTCTTCTTTGGAGAATTGTCCCATTTCAGTCCCTTGTCCATTTGATGTCACTGTTTCAGCTGTGCCACATATTAGGACTACTGGCAAGCTACAGACACCACTGGAGTCAGTGTAAATAAAACTGTGGAGCCCGAGGAGCACAAGGGCAAGAATGCACTCGGCCCCTGACAGACTGTGAGATTGGGCTGTGGAGGTTGTTGTCAGGGCAGACCAATGGAAGAGGAGGACTGGCTCCTGGAGTTTCCTCTGTCCTTCAGGTGTCCATCTCTCCCTGCCCGCAGTAAGGAAGAGTGGCCCCACAGAACAGATCTAATTGGAATCATTAAGTGCCAAATCCACATTTCTGAAGGAGCGAGTACAGATGTTGGGCTGTCCTGCTTTCTAGAAGGGTATTGTAGCTGATCACATTTTTTTTACTATGGAAGAAGAGAACATTTGTGTCTCATAAAAATTAAGGTACATGGAGTTTTGAAATCTGGTCCGTTTCCTCCTGCTATGGAAACACATAACGTTGAACTCCCACCAGGAGTGTATACAACATTACAGGACTTACAAAACCATTATATCTTTAAGACTCCTGGATCAGTGGAGAAAACTTGATTAAAGACTTCAAATGTGGTATGTAAATTAAGTAAAATGCTTTACCTAACATTCTGGTTTAAATTTTCAAAGCCCAAACATTTTAAACCTTAACTTTTCAAGGAGATGACTGGAGTGTTAGGAAGCGCTAGGATCTTGAGTGGAACAGCTTCGCCATGCTAGGATGGTGGAGGGAAGTACACTGTGGTGGCGGGGTGGGCTGGAAGCAGCCCCTCCTGTCCTCACGTCGCTGGGTGCCTGGTGGAGGCCTGGCCTCTTGCTGGTTCACGGGGCTTTAGGTCTGATTTGCCAGGGGCCTTGGAGACTCCCCAGTCTCCAGGCCCAGCACACTTGCTGCTGAGCTTTGCCGGGCATGGATATTGGCCCTCAACCCACAGGTTCAGATCTCTGGCCCTCATGCCAGCCTGGGCTTCTGGGCTTTGAGGAGTCCTTTGCTGTCCCCACCACTGTTCGCTCCCACCTTGGGTCTCCTCAGGCTTGCATGCCCTTTGCAGCTCTGGGCTGCTCTTCCCCATGTGCATTTCTGCTCGAAGTGCAGGCTCCCTGGTGTTAACCAATGGGAGAGGAGACCTTATTCCCACCTTATCATGTTTAGAAACTCCACTCTACTGGGTCATCTTTCCCAGTGCGTCCTGCCATGACTCCTGGAGTCACATCCCACAGATGTGTTCACTGAGTAGTTCCACTGCCCAAAGAACAAGGCCCTCCTTGCCTGCTGTGCAGGCCTTGCCTGCCCCTGGCTTCTGCACGGACGGCTCTCTGAACGACTCCTGCCATCAGTGGGCATTACCTGAACACATATTTCTTCACCTGGGCCAGCATGGAGGGCACCAACAAATGCACTGTTGCCACCCCTGACACTGCTACTCCCAGGGTCGCCCCACCACCCAACCGTATCATGTCAGGGGCTCAGGGCCATGCTGTCCAGGTATGTGTGCACGAGTGCTCTTGATGAGGACAGCAGACGAAGATGTATAGCACAACTTTGCAAACATGAGATAAAGTCCTTCATGTTATCATTTGGTTCAGTGTTGCTCTTCTGTAGCTGATAGGAAAGCTATGTGGCCCACATTTATCACAAAGCCCTGCCCTAGAATGGGGTGACAGGGGAGTGGTGTCCACAGAACACATTGGCACCCTGCAGGGACAATCACCTGCCCTTGAGTTGGAGTGGCTCGACAAACAAACCTCGCCTGTGGTATGTCCTGCATGAAGCTAGAAAGAACTCAGGTGACTTGCCAGTTTATGAAAGATAAAAATGTATTTTGAGTTCGTTTGAATACATGTGCTATTTTTCATGGAAAGTAAAACTTCTAATCCTGCTCAAGTTAGATATTTATTTTTCATTTTTGGTTTTTAAGTAGGGTCCATGCCCAGCATAGAACCCAGTGTGGGGCTTGAACTAATGACACGGAGATCAAGCCCTGAGCTGAGATGAAGAGACAGACACTTCACTAGCTGAGCCACCCAGGCACTCCTTTTTTTCATATTAATGTACTTTAAGTGGCAGCGACAGCATTACAAGTTATTTTACGGTGTATAAAATCTAAGATTGATCCTTGTTTATTGATTTTTTTTTTTAATCTTTCTTTCTCTCCGACCAACACACATTCTTACTAAACTGCAGGGGGCAGTACCCAAAGGGAATGCTACTAAAGAGTACATGGAGAGTTTGCAGCTGAAGCCTGGAGAAGTCATCTACAAGTGCCCAAAGTGCTGCTGTATCAAGCCTGAGCGTGCCCACCACTGCAGGTACACAGCCCCCTCCCTAGAGCAGCCTGGTGCCCCCCACTGTAGGTACACAGTTCCCTCCTTAGGGCAGCCTGATGCCCCCCACTTAGGTACACAGCCTCTTCCCTAGGGCAGTCTGGTGCCCCCCCCCCCCCCCCCCCCGTAGGTACACAGTCCTCTCCCTAGAGGAGCCCTGTTGCCCCCCGCTGCAGGTATACAGTTTCCTCCGTAGGGCAGCCTAGTGCCCCCCGTTCCAGGTACACAGCCCCCTCCCTAGGGCAGCCTGGTGCCCACCGCTGCAGGTACACAGCCCCCTCCCTAGGATAGGAACCCCTTCTTGAGGCCTCTTGCCAGCACTGAATTCTGTGTATGGATGTGTGACCTGGGGTTGTGTATTTCATAGCATCGAATACTAAAAACCAAGTTTCTCCTTTGCAGTATTTGCAAAAGATGTATTCGGAAAATGGATCATCACTGCCCATGGGTGAACAATTGTGTAGGAGAAAAGAATCAGAGATTTTTTGTGCTCTTCACTGTGAGTAAAAGTAGTTGTATGGTGACTTATATTGAGCTTTAAATTCTTTAACTATAATCTTGCCTGGAGCAGGTGAATTTATTCTAACATCAGACCTCTCTCTCTCTCCAACCTTTTCTCTGAGATTGAAATTATTATTCTGTGTGGTCCTTGGCAGGAAGCAAGAAATGTATGTTGCTTATGTGACTATTTTAGGTGTTTTATGCATCTCGTTCTCCCTCAGATACCTTGAGTCACAGTTGCTAATAGGGTCTTGTTGAAATGTGTTAGGACTCCCTTCCCTGCTGCGTTTTCTGTGAGATTGTGCTCCTTAGTGTAGGATGATCTTGGGTGGCAGCTGTCAGCTGTCCTGATGGATTCCTCCCCCCAGTAATTTGCTGATGAATGAAATGGTAAAGTAAACATGTGAACGTGGCCTTTGCTCCTAGAAATATGCGATTGCTCCCCGATTGCTGATCAGCTTCTCTCTTGTTCCAGATGTACATAGCTCTGTCCTCAGTCCATGCTCTGATCCTCTGTGGACTCCAGTTCGTTTCCTGTGTCCGAGGGCAGTGGACTGGTGAGTCACATTGTGTGTCCCCTTCCCACAAATTCATGCTGGGATGAATGGGAAGGATGGGAAGAGCTGAATGAACCGATTTTCCAGTCAATTCCTAAATCCCTTTAGTGAAGAATATGGGTTTCAGGTCCACTGTTTGGCTAGTGTGTCGAAGCCACATATACGTACCCCTTCCTTCATCACGTAACAGTTCCTGCTAAGCAGTTCCGCAGAGTTCAGGACTACCTGGAAATTCGTCTCCTTCCACCAAACATCACATTTGTCTTCTGGTTAGCTAGCTGGGAATTGTTCAGTGTGGTCCTTGTGTTACTGGATTGGAGTGAACCGTGGCAGGTGCAGTGTGGTGTGCCCCAGCTGCTCCTCCCTGGACAGGACTGGGGATGGGCCAGACATACCTCCCAGGGTCCTGTGGGCAGTGGCCAAGCAAGGGGGTGTCCTCTCCTAGCTTCCCTTGAAGGCCAGTGCATGGTTCAACACACAGGTACAGCTTTCACAGAAATCTCGGGTGCTCTGGAAACTGCTGACCAAAAGATGGGGGAGTGGATTTGCACCCGGGTGGGGTGACTGCCTCCACCCCACGGTGAACAATGAATGTGCCCATTTACAAGCCAGCACAAGTACGCTGAGGCTGGCTCCAGGGCTGGTACCACAAGGATTCTTCTGAGCTGAACGCCACACCATCCTGTGCTTTGTCCTGCTCTGGTGCCCACTCACAGCCTGCGTTCTCTTGTTCGCAGAATGCAGTGACTTCTCCCCTCCCGTGACTGTAATCCTGTTGATCTTCCTGTGCCTTGAGAGCCTTCTGTTTTTCACTTTCACTGCAGTTATGTTTGGCACTCAGATCCACTCCATATGCAACGATGAAACGGTACGCTTCCTTCTCTGGTGCACTCGCTTAACTTTTGGCTTCAGTAAGTGGGTGGTCCTGGGGCCCCCATAGCCGCGGGTGTATTAACTCAGGAGATTGATAGGGCAGTCTTGGTTAGGTTCTCTGTGTTTATCATTCCTATCTTTATGCGAGATGCAGATTCAGGGATCACTTTGATATGAGAGTCAATAGATCCAGGCAGATAAAGCCAGGCAAATTCCCCAGTTTCTGGGAGACCCAGCCCTACCAGAGCAGCTAGGTGAGGTGCAGCAAATGGATTGCCTTCATGCCTTTGAACTATAGGTCTAGAATTGTGCACCTGATAAATACTTGTAACAAATGAACAAAAGGGTGAGGGCCTGACCCAGAGGACTGGCTCCTTCCTGCCATTCCTGGGGCTGCCTGGGCTGTGTGCTGCTAGCTGCTGGCTGCAGCCTGCATCCTGCATGTCCTCGGGGGGCCTTGGGGCTGGCACAGCAAGGAGAGTCTGCTTTGCTGACCACTGAGGGCCCACATGTCACCTGAGCATCTGGCTGTCAAATGAAACCGGATTCCCAACTTTGGTGGTGGCACCTCCAGTATGATCCTGAGGCCTGACCTGCGTGTGTTGGGGGTTCTAACTGGGGCTGCTGCCCATATGCGTTCCTTTCTGCTTCCAGGAGATCGAGAGGCTGAAGAGTGAGAAGCCAACGTGGGAGCGGAGGCTGCGATGGGAGGGGATGCGGTCTGTCTTTGGGGGGCCCCCCTCACTCCTCTGGATGAACCCTTTTGTTGGCTTCCGGTTTGGGCAGCTGCAGACCAGACCCAAGAAAGGAGGCCCAGAGTTTTCTGTCTGAGGCCTCCTCATGCCGGGACTTGTCAACAGACTTTAAGTTATTTATTTTGGGTCTGAAAGGGTATCAGCAGCTCACCTGTGACCAATAGGGCAGACGGAACATATACAGACCAGTTGCTTGCAGCAAGCAGAGTTTTATATATTTATAGTCACAGATTGCAGATTTTCCAAACCAGTGACAGGATGATGCTCTGGCCAGTTTTCGCCTATACAACTAACGAGAGGTATGTGGCCACATAAAGAAGCCAAATGTCATTATCTTCCTGCACAGTTAGGATTTTTGTTAAGGATACTTTGCATTTTCTAAAGTTGTATGGGATATTACATGGGTTATTAAAATCCTGTGTACTAAGCTGCTTTTTTTCAATCATGAAGAAAAAGAAAAAGTAAATCCAGTGAATAAGAATTGTCCATCCAATGGTTTCAGGGCGTTCCTGTTGACCCTGGGGTTCATTAGTACACTCCCTTGATCAAGAAGAGGCGTTTACATAGAAAAACATTTTGGTCTCAATTAGCTCTGACACTTTGCACTGAATTTGCAAAAGGTCTGTGCACTGAACAGTGAAGGTAGCTTTAGGTACACTCCTACTGCCCTGGAAGAGGCGTGCTTTGACCCTTTCAGCAAGTCTGCGTGTGTGTGTGTGTGTCTGTGTGTATGTCTATGCGTGTATGTGTGCGTGCGTGCGTGTGTGTGCGCGCTTAGGCAGTGTTTAGGTGACGTAACAGGTGATAGTTGCGTGTAGCCAACGAGCTGTTTTTTAGAAACCAACGTTTCAGGGAAGAGGGGAGAGCTGCCATGGGACCCTCGTCCCGTGGGGTTTACTATGAATGTATTGCATTTTGGAGAATATCTTGATCCAAAGAACAATCACTCCGGTGTGGTCCTTCGTTGCCCTCCTATTATAACTTTATTTTAAAGATCTTGAGCGTGTGAGGGCCTTGGAACTGGCATTTTTTTGTTCAGCCAAATCAGCAGTGTAGAGACGGCACTTCAGTGAGAGAACAGCGAAGGCTCACGGTGGCCTCATGCTTTGTGCAGCTTGGTGGTGGTGGTGGGTGTGGAGGAGGGAGGGCCAGGCCACAGCCACTTGCAGAGAGAGACAGATGTCGGCCTCTGGGCATCGCTGAGAACGTGAGGGGACCCCAAGGCAGAGCCCCTGGACTCTGAGCCTTACTCACTTGCAGAAAGTATTCAGGATGGCAACAGCTTTATTTTTTGTATCCTTTATGTTTGTTTCTCTCCCCACGTCACAAGTGATAAAAACAAGATGTCCGGTGCAGAGCTTAAAATGATCTCAGAAAGCAAACAGCTCCCCTCTTGGGGACTCGCCTTAAACTTGCCCGGCCCGTACCTGTTCTGTGGGACTCCTGAGGAAGCGATCCGTGACAGAGTCCGAGGCTCTCCTTCCAGCCTGCCTGCGCACTGAGAAGAGTTGGTGTTTCCTTCCTGGCTTTGACGCCATTCCGTTCATCTGTGAACCATTTTGTTTCTGTTTTTAATTAATCCATATCCTATCCTAATCAGGGCTTCTGCCACTGCTGATGCAGATCCACAGGGGGACCTACCTGAGACACAGCTGCTGCCCGGCGAGCAGAGCTGTGGGATGTCTCGGAAATGGACCGAGTCTCTGCACACACGTGTAAGCCATGGGAGGGGGGCCGTGTCACCACCAGCGGGACAGGCCCAAGGGGGGCCAGACACGACGAGTGTCCAGAGGTCGTGTTGCATACTCATTTGCACATCTGTTGTCTGGGGTGGACGTGTGTGAGGCTTTTAATAATGTATACCTGTTTATCAATAAAAAAAAAAAAAATGGTTGAAGTGGTTGAACCCTGTGAAACTTAGCAAGTGTGTGCAAATCAAGCGTCCTTTGGCGTCACGTTTACAGGAAATAAAGTTGCCACTGACTGGCCCCAAACAGTGGGGTAAGTGGCCCAGGTCCTCAGGGACCATCAGCATGCTTTGGGTGGTTGGCTCTTGCCTGCCTGTCAGCACCAGGTCTGGCTGCCGCCGCCCCTCCTGCCCTGTGGACGTAGCCCTGAGATGCTCCAGTATCTTAATGGTGCTGGCCACTGGGCGCTGCCTTCTCGGACCATCTCCCACGTTTATATCTACTCGAAGTCGGTGTGTGTTGTCCAACTTTATTCGAAGCATTCCTGTAATTTTTTTAAGTGCACTTTGAAATAAAAAGTTTATAAAAATCTCTCTTGGACCTAGAGTCTCAGGCACCCACCACTTCATTCAGCAACTCTAATGTTTGTGCTTGAAGGAGCCACAGGTCTGTGAAGAGGATGACTGTGCCAGCGCCCCCATGGCCAAGCCAGGGGGACGAGCAGCTCCGGGCACACCCGCTGTGCACACCCACGTGGATTCCGCACACTGTACCCCGAGGCGCCTGCTGGCATTTCAGACGTGCCAGAGCACAAAGATCCTGGAACCCGGAGACGCAGCCTTGAGTCTGGCTGCCAGGCCAGCGGCAGCCCTCCGGCTTGTGTTTGTGCAGGATTTTGCTGCCATATTTCCTATTCCTCCTACTGGGGTGTTAGGGTAGATTCCTTACATAGAAGTATGACATTTGTGTTGAAATGGATAATGAAAGTCTTACCCAGATACGAAGGAGGCTAAATCCTATCTTCTAGTATATGTGAACTTGGTTTGGCTGCTTAAGCCGAGAAAAGCATCCTGCTGGGCAGCCCAGAAAAAGCATGTGAGGAGCGAGGTGCTCATAAAACCCACGGTGGTTCCAAAGTAGCATTCGGGTGCCCTTGGTGAAAGGGTAAGCTATGTACAGTACTGACTGGGGACCAGATTTCAAACCGCATTGCTTCTTATCCAACTGAGTGCTGAAGCAAAGACAGCTTGAAGACACAAAGGGAAGATAAGTTGATGTAGATCTGTGGCTGGTTTTGCTTTTGTAAAAGGAAACACAGCTCAGCTGCCAGGCCTGATGGAAAAGACCAGTGAATTCTGTGCACGACACTTCTGCAGTCCTGGGAACACGTGGGTTCCCAGGATTCCTGGCCTGCCCTCCTTTCCCCTCCCCACTGACCCAGTATATTCATACCCTGACCTCTCTTATTCTTTATGTAGTTAATGGAGGATGACTAGTTACGGATCTGCTAAACTATGTAGGGTCCTGTGATGCACAGTGTCTTGCTTTTCTTAGGAGTGCAGTGTGTGTGTCCTGGTCCATCTCACTAGGTCTTTACCCCAACAAGCCTCCGGTCCCCGGGTTGTTCTGCCCGGCCTCCCCGACCCGCTCCTGCTCCAGGAGCCTGGCTCCTCCAACTATGCTGTGTAGCTGTCATCCGGAAGCACGTGTGTTCAAGCCCCCACTTCCCTGGGTTCCACACCTGGATTCTGCAGCTGGTGCAGTACATTCTCTGCTGGTTCCTCGAAAGGGGTGTTACCAGTCAAGGTGTTCAACATGGTAGCCTGTTTGAAAATGCCTTTATTCTGTCCTCACTCTGGCTTACAGTGTAGCCAGACTGGGTTCCAGTTCTAGTATTTGCATTCCTCCTGTAGGAAACGCCATCCTGACCCCTCCCAGCACAGCCACTGAGAGTGTCTGTGCCCGCTGGTTCCCATGTTGTGTGACCTCACACACCTGTGCATGTGTTTTCAACTGCAGGAAGCCTTTATGCCCTCTTGTTATCATATCCTCATATGTCACTGTGGTTGCCCTCGTGCTCATGCACCTTTCCCGTCCCAGGTGTGGGCTTTTTGGTCCCCTCAGATGTGCTGTCTCACATCTTTGGGAACTCCATCCTCTCCGTTTTCTTGTTTTTCTAACTTACAAATTGAATGTTGTGCTGCCTAGACTGGTCCTCTGATTTCCTTACTATCTATGCTTTGTTTCCTGAAAATATCCTTAATTTTGTCTTCTAGCTAAGTATTTTATTTAGGCTACGATAATTTTAATTTTCAAGGGCTTTTTATAGTTCATTTGTCCTTTTTTTCTTAACACACACACACACAGCTTTTTAAAAAGTGGTTTTAGATTCACAGCAAAACTGAGGGGACAGTTTGTTGTGTTTCCATGTGCCCTCTTTCCCCACTGTCAATGCCCCTCAGCAGAGGGTACCTTTGTTAGAATCGATGAACCCATATTGACACGTCACCTGAAGCCCTTAGTTTACATTATGATTCACTCTTAGTGTTAATGGGTTTGGAAAAATGTACAATGACAGGTGTCCATATACAGAGTACCTTTACTGCCCTAAACAGCCTGGGCTTTACCTATTCATTCCTTCTCCTCCACCCAACCCAGCAACCACTCATGTTTTTACTGTCTTCCAGTTCTCTCAGAAAAAATGTCCTCTAGCTGGAATCTTGCCATATGTAGAGTTTTCAGATGGGCTTCTGTCACTTGGTGATAAGCATGTAGGTTTCCTCCATGTCTTTTCATGGCTTGATAGCTCG
Organism: Canis aureus; assembly: GCF_053574225.1. Classification (NCBI taxonomy): domain Eukaryota; kingdom Metazoa; phylum Chordata; class Mammalia; order Carnivora; family Canidae; genus Canis; species Canis aureus. The sequence continues at coordinate 21,422,791 of NC_135613.1, read as the reverse complement.
TTTCTTTTTAGTGCTAACATTTCATTGTCTGGGTGTGCCACAGTTTAGTGATCCATCCACCCCCTGAAGGGCATCTTGGTTGCATCCCAAGTACTGGCAATTATGAATAAAGCTGCTATAAACATCCACATGCAGGTTTCCTTGTGGACTTAAGTTTTCAACCCCTGTGTGTTGTGCTAAGAGTTTTACAGTTTCTGGGTCTCCTGCTTGAGTTGATATTTGTGTAAGTGGGAAGCTAGGGGTCTGTTTTCATCTTTTGCATGTAGATCTCCAATTTTTCCAACTCCATCATTTGTTAAAGAGACTGTCCTGTCCTCCCCCATCATGTGTTTTTGGCACCCTTTGTCAAAGATCAGTTGACTATATATATTGGTCTATATATCTGTCTCTATGCTGGTACCATACTGTTTTGATTACTGTGGCTTCAAAATATATTTTGAAATTAGGAAGTGTGATCCTTCAGCTTTATTTTTTGCTCTCATGATTGATTTGGCTATTTGTGGCTTTCTGTGGTTCTATATGAATTTGAGAATTGTTTTTCTATTTCTGTGAAACATGCCATTAGGACTCTGATGAGGATCACATTGCATCTGTAGATCAGTTTGGGTAGTGTGGACATTTTAGTAATACTTCTTCCAATCCATGAATATGGGATGTCTTTCCATTTGTCTGTCTTTAATCCCTCCCTCCCTCTCTCCCTCCCTCCCTCCCTCCTTCCCTCCTTCCCTCCCTTCCCACAGAGAGAGAGCCAGAGGGAGAAGCAGGCTCCCTACAGGGGGACTCCTGGGATCCTGCCCTGAGCCAAAGGCAGACATTCAACCACTGAGACACCCAGGCATCTCTAATTTCTTTCATCAACATTTTCATAGCTTATAGAAGTTTTTCACTCCGTTTATTCCTAAGTATATTATTCTTTCTGGTGTAAATAAAAGTGTTATCCTAATTTCCTTTTCAGGTAGTTTGTTGTAAATGTCCAGATACACAACTGATTTTTGCATGTTGATTTTGTATCCTGCAACTTTTATTAAATATGTTAGTTTTAACAGTTGTTTTTATTTTGTTTTTTTTTGTTTTTTTGGTGGAGTCTCTAGAGTTTCTTATATATAAGATGATGTGATCTGCAGAGAGGGACAGTTTTAGTTCTTCCTTTCCAATTTGGATGCATTTTACTTCATTTCTGTGGCTAAGTGCTCTGGTTAGGACTTCCGGTACTGTGTTGAGGAAAAGTAATGAAAGTGAAAGGTATCCTTGACTTGTTTCAGATTTTTACTGCTGAGTATGATGTTAGCTGTGGGCTTTTCATACACACCTTTATCGTGTTAAGGTACTTTCTATAGTGAAGAGCTTGGTTTGTTGTTTTTCAGTGTGAAAATTGTCAGATTTTGCCATACGCCTTTCCTTGTTCTGTTGAGATGATCATGAGATGATCATGATCATATCCTGTTAATGTAGGTGATTCACATGAGTTGATTTTTATTAGTTGAACCGTCTTTGTATTCAGGGGAAAATAACATTTGCTCATGGTGTATGTTTCTTTTAATGTGCTGTTGGATTTGGTTTGCCATTGTTTTGTGGAGGACTTTAGCGTCTGTTTTCATAAGGTATATTAGTTGTAGCTTTCTTGTACTATCTGTCTGGCTTTGGTGTCCAGGTAATGCTGGCATCATAGAATGAGTTTCAAAGTGTTTCCTCCTCTTAAATTTTTTGGAATAGTTTGAGAAGGATTGGCATGAATTCTTCCTTCAGTGTATGGCAGAGTTTACTAGTGAAGCCATCTGGTCTGGGACTTCCCTTTGTTGGGGGGGAGGGGGTGATTACTGATTCAATTTCAGTATTAATTATAGGTCTGTGAAGACTTAATAAAATCAGAGATGAAGGAGGAGACATTACAACCAATGCCACAGACATAAAAAGGACCATAGAAGACTACTATAAATAATCATGCCAACAAACCAGACAGCCTCAAGAGAGGATGCACTCCTAGAAACATACAATCTACCAGGATTAAATCATGAAGAAACAGCACACCACTTACAAAGACTCACCCTGCACAAGTGCTGTGGGAGTCCAGTGGGCACAGCTCACGTTCTACAGGAGCGGTCCAGTGCAAGCATGTTAGTGGCACATCCTGTGTTTTGAGGAAGGATTTTTTTGGGGAGGAGGGACTTGAGGCCTCCAACTGATTAAATTCAAACTAAATGACATGTTTGGGTTACATTATGCTTTCTTTTATTGCATCCCCTCGTTTTGATTGTCATCCTTGAGAATGTCACCCAGAACGATCTAGGAAGGAGGAAAAGAAGGCTCCCACCCAGCCAAGACCAAGGGGACCATTTGGTGACAAGTTCTCCAAAATAGGCATGTTCACAAGCCCACTGCAGGGCACATGAACCCCTAAGAGCTGTAAAAGAAAGGGCTACATGAACATTTGCAAGGTTGCAGGTCTGACAGGAACATGGACACTGAGTGTTTTCCAAAGAACACAAACAGCAACCAGGTAATGCCAGACAAGTGCAGAGATTGGCAGTGACCTCACTTAATCCCTAAGGAGTCTTGGGATTCTCACCCCACCTCCCTTCATGTGTCCCATCAACCCGGATCCTAAACATATTTGGCTCACTGTGCAGCCACCTCTCTCTGGACCAACCTGGGCGGTGGAGCTTTGCTGTGTGGATGTGAGTTTTTCATTTTGGGAACATCCCAGAGAGATGTGACTTTGCAGGGTGATGAGATGTGAGCAAGCACGTACATTTACCTGGGGACCCAGAGCTCCTTGGGTTCTTAATAATAGTTCCACACATGAAAACCTGCAAAACTGACTGCCTTGCAAGGCCTTATAATCTCGTAAGGGTATTGCCATGTTGTGTGAAGGCATTCTATTCTAATATATCCAACGTTTTATAAGTTCTGAACCATAGCTTCTCACACCGTAATGTACATACACATTCCCTGGCATCTTGATAAAAGTTAGATTCTGATTCAGCAGGTCTGGGTGCAGCCTGGGATTCTGTGTTTCTAACCAATTCCTTGTGATGCTAATGCTTTGGTCCACAGATCCACACTTTGAATAGTAAAATCCAAACGTCAGCCAAAGTTAATTAGCCTCCAGTAGCTACTCAATGAAAGTACTAACCATCTGACAATCCTGAAATGTATGAGTGAAGAAGACAGTCTTATACTCCCATGTCAAGATCATATACCCATACACACACACCTTCATAAAGTCAGAATAGGAAGGAAAAACAGAAAAGTGGAAGCATTTGGACTTGTTAAGGTGACAAGCTTTTTGGAGGATTTGTTTGAAGGTGGCCATATGTTTGGGAAATAAGCAATTAAAAGGAAAAAAGTACTCGATCTAAAAAGTAGATCACTGCTTTGCTGTTTGTGTCTACTCTAAAAAGGTTTTAGAACTAACTCATTTGGGGAAGAGAAGAGTCTCGAAGTTGATACAGTTCATGTAGAGAGTGCGGCTGGGGGACAAAGCGGCTCTTATGTTTATTGAAGCAGGAAATGATTTAGTCAGGGGAGAGTGGCCCCTTCCACAGTGTCACTTGGGAGGTGAGAACCATTTTCTGGCAGAGCCACCAGGCCCACTGCTCTCGGAGTCGAGCGGTGTCACTGTGGCCTGGGGGCTGCTCCCTGACATTCTGTCTTGGAATGACTTGGGACCACTGCCAGGACTGAACCCTGCCATCCTGAAGAGGGAAGTTGCCCAGCCATGAAGGCACCTTCCTTACTTGCAGGACTATTTGAAGCCCCAGAGCATTATTGAAAGAACAGGGAGGTTCCCAGGAGACTAGCCCAAAGAAAACGGTCCTCTGGATACAGAAGCTCTTCATAAAGACAAGGCATTATTTTGACTTTGTAGTCAGGCTTCGCTGTGTCACGGGCAGGGCCCACAAGATGGCCCACCTGCTCTGAAATCCCCTCTTCTGACTAGTGCCTAACACTGGATGACCGAATTCGACATGCCGTTTGGCCGAGGGTGGGTGTGCATGTGTGCACGAGGACACTGTCCCCTTACAATGACTGGCCCTCTGACAAACCAGCTGGTTCATCTTCACCTGGTCAGTGGAATTTGCTTGAGTTCCAAGAAAAGCTCCTGAGGGCAAGGTTCAGTAGTGACAGTGATCACCTGGACACCATTTCGACACTTCCAGCTTCCAAAATGCTCTCCCGTCCATGATCTGATCGTATCTCACTACACCCTTGAGGCCCATTTCCTAGACCAGAAGACAGGTTCACTGAGGTTACAGAAGCATCCTGGTCCTCACAGGGAGGAAAAGAGGATGATCCCACATGGGCTAGAATAGAATTATGGCTAGAATAAAACACTTTCTAATCTAGCTCCTCCTGTGTTTTTATTTTTCTAATTACTGAGTTTAAAAAGTAATAAAAAGCAATAAGTCAAAAACAGTAACAAATTGCAACCTTCACTGAGGTTATTTCAGCAAAATATTTTTAGTTGCGTTTGAACTACTGAGTATATCCTGAAAACTTAATTGTCGTTTCTAGGTTAAATCATGTCCCCCTCAGCACTGGAGCAACCCCTGTCCGTGTCTCCACAGCCCCTTCTCTCCAGTGAAGGCTGTATGGTGATACCTACACGTGTGCAGGTGTAGGACCCAACCCAGGATTTCTGGGCTCCGACATCCCGACCCTGATTTTTAGTGTCAGCGATGTGTGTGTCCACAGCTTAACATTCCCTGGCTCAGGCTCTAAACCTCTCTGATCTTTCCTTCGTGAGCTTTAATGCAAATCCTAGAGGGGAAACCAGAGCCTGGAGGAGCCAGCTGCTGAGGGAGGGAGAGAACTCGGGCCCTGAGGGTCCCAGGCGATGACCGGGAGAGGCTGCTCTGGAGTCTGCAGGTGGCACAAAATGACCGTTTTATGTTTAACATGAACATTAGCAATTTAATAATACAAGAAACTGACCTCCCACCTCACCTGATCATCCAGAAGCAGCTCACAGAATTCCAGGAGGACCAGCTTCTGCTGCTCACAGACCCCCTCCCATCACTTGGAGGCCAGGGCCCTGCAGGAGTGGTCAATGGTCAGTGGTCGACCCAGGGGTTGGGAGGCTGAAAGAGAAAGGGGTTGGTGTTGGCCCTCAGCCTGGCATCAGCGTAATGTCCACCAGAGGGCACCACCAGACAGCAGATGTCCACGCGCTGCTCAGGCCCCAGAAACTCCTCCAGCCCAGCTCACTGGGCCAGGTGGTCCAAAAATACTGATTGAATGCCTACCGTGTGCCAGTGAGGCCTCTGCCCTCCATAGACACGGGGACAAGAAATTAAGTGTGTAATTATATACCATGATTCGTGCTATAAGAGAACAGCAGCAAGGAGAGGGAACACCAGGGTGGGCAGCATGGAGAATGAGGAATCAGGGAAGGGCCCTGAGGGAGGGAACAGCCATCCAGGTGAAGGCAACAGCACATGCAAAGGTCCTGGGGCAGGGAAAGGCCAGCCAGTGAGTTTTGTCTCTTTAACATCAACCTGGAATTGGAGCGGCTTAAAACAAGAGAATGCTGGAGTGAGAGGAGCTGTCAGGGCTCACATGGCCCAACCTGCTGGACTCAGAGAAGGTTGGGTGGTGCGGAGGGCAGCTAACACCCCCCGCCAAAGGTTTCCAGCCAGGTGGGGCAGAGGCTCATCCAAAGTAATTTTCCTAAAGCCATCTCCCCCAGAGCCCAGGAGCGAAGCAGACGGTCAGACATTTCCCTCAAGGGGGGGGTTGTTAGGAGCCCTCAGGTGGGCAGGGGTGGGAGCATGGGGGGAGCAGGAAGTGGCATCTGCTGGGGAAAGCACCCTGGAGGTGCAGGGGAGGAGGGGGTTCCAACAGCCAGGAGAGGTCTGTGCATGGCCTTTCTCCGGCCTTGCTCTAGATGAGATGCAGTCATCTGGGCACTGGGGTCAGTGGCTTCCTGGGTGGGTGGCCTTGACAGCTGGCCGGCGAGGGATTCTGCTCAACGCCCCCAGGAGGCTTGGCAATCCGGCAGCCTCTCGGCCGGTTACCCCACGGGCCGCTTCGGCTCTGAGCGGCCGCGAGATACGGCTGAAAGAGCCCGCCCCACGTGGCTCCATTCCCATCCCTGCCACCTTCCAGCTGCGTGACCTGGGGCCAGCACCTGCCCCTCTGTGCCTCAGTGTCCTCATCTGCAGACTGATGCGGTAACAGTACTGCCCCGCGCAGCCCCGTGCAGCCTGCGGGAGGATCAGGGCCTCGAGGGCTGACCCGGGTGCCCGTGCGCCGCAGCGCCCGTTCCGGGGCGCAGGGCTTCGCAGCCTCAGCAAGACCGCACGCCCCGCCCGACGAGCAGCGGGTGGTTGCATTCCTCGTCCATGTCTTTTGCCCTTTTCTTGGTTTTTCTGGACTAACACAGTGTTCTCAGTTAAGATGGTCTTTCAGGCTTTTTTTTTTTTTTTTTAAAAAACACAAAAACTTAACCAGCTAAACAAAACCGAGTCCATTTATAACAAAGTCCCACCAGAGCAAACATTTGCAATCCCCCACAAATTTAAACAGGCTGCAGCTCATGTCTTTAAAAGCCACCAGCGTCTTCATGTTTATCTGGGCCTTTCTCTCTGCTAGGAGGTACTTTTCCATCTACCCTCCTTACTCCCAGCAGAGCCCGAGGAGTGGGGGCGGCCATCCAGGTGCTGGACCAGGGTGGGGACCCTGCTCCCGGCTACAGGAGAGGCTGTGAGCTGGCAGTATGAGCTGGATGTGGCCCCATGGCATTGGTCAAATCAGAAGAGTTCACCTGGAAATGCAGATTCATGGGTTCCCTGAGCCAATTCCTACCTGGCCAACCTGCCTGTACCTGGCGGTCACTCCCCCCAAGAGCATGTGCACCCAGAACAGCATTTGAATCATTCTTTTTTCTTTTCTTTCTTTTTTTTTCTTCTTTTTTTTTTTTTAAAGTAAGCTCTATGCCCAACAAGGCTTAAACTCACAACTCAGAGATCAAGAGTCACACACTCCACCAACTGAGCCAGGCCGGCACTCCTTGTTTTCCTTTTTAAATAACTTATTGAGGGGCAGCCCTGGTGGCTCAGCGGTTTAGGGCCACCTTCAGCCCAGGGCCTGATCCTGGAGACCCGGGATCGAGTCCCACGTCGGGCTCCCAGCATGGAGCCTGCTTCTCCCTCTGCCTGTGTCTCTGCCTGTGTCTCTCATGAATATATAAATAAAATATTTTTAAAAAATAACTTACTGAAGTCAAATTCACACAACCTAATATTAGCCACGTTAAAGTGAACACCCGAGTGGCATTTTGCATCCTCAGAGTACCCGGGCACCCACCCTGAGAAACTCCGTGCCCATGAACCCCACTCCTCTCCTCTGGCAACCCATCTCCTTCACCTCTGCGGATTTGCCTCTGCCAGGCATTTCTTATAGATGGGATCTTACAGATGTGGCTGCCTTCTTTCTCTGAGCGTGTCTTCAGGGTTCATCTGTGTTGTAGTCTGGGTCAGAGATCCACTCCTCTTCAGGGCTGAGGGGTACCCCAGCCTGTGTTGTGCACACATTACGCACATCTGCCTCAGTATCACACAGCGGCCCCTGGGAGCCCAGCCCGTTTGCCCCTCTGGGCCTTGTTCCAAGCCCCACTTGCTGGCTCTCTGCAAACCCGAGGGCCACTCAGATTAGTGGCCAGCATCCTCTCTGGGAGCACAGTCTCAGACGGGTGTCCAGAGGGTAACTTGTTGGCCAGTCCCTGCCCTGGGCACCACTCACACCCGTACACTCATGTACACTTATGTATGCACGTGTATATGGCTGTTGCATCATGGCCACATAATGCTGTCGGGAACCTTGCTGTTTTTCACTTAACGGTGTATCTTGGAGATCGGTCCACATCCTCATGGAGAGCTCTGTCATTCCCTGCTGCATACAACTCCACCACATGGCTGCCGTGGAGGGAGGCCCCGGGACCCCTCAGCACCCTGACCCTCAGCCCTGGGTCCCAGGCCAGCCCAGAAAGGGATTACCCAGAGATGAAGGTAATCAAATGAATGAAAAAGTGAATGGCTGCTTTTTACCCATTGTTTAAGGCCTAGAGCAGATGTTACCTCCTCCAGGAAGCCTTCCCGGGGTCTCGGCCCTTCCTCTGGGCCCATATGCTCAGCACAGCACAGAAACCCACTGGCTGTGGCTGACGGGCACTGTGTTGGCAACCAACACGGCGGCCTCCGTTTCTCCTGGTAGCTCCAGGAGTGGACAGGCCCCCTAAAACAGAGTGGTGAATGGAGAGCGCCTGGCACACAGCTGGGGGATGAACAGACGGCAAGGGTCATCTCTGCCATCATCCATGCCACATGTAAGCACACCTAACACTTTCTGTTTCCACCCAGCTCTGCAATTACACCCATTTTGCAGATGAGAAGCTGAGGCTCTGAGAGATTCAGTATCTCACCTGAGGCCACATAGTTCGTTCCTAAGTGGGAGCTGACCGACTCCAGGCTGACCACACCTCCCCAGCTCTTCCCCATCCCGAGCCTTGCTGCTACCCTCCTGTTGGGGCTGGAGGGGACACACCAGAGCAGAGTGTGCTGGGGAACCTAGGCAGTGAGCTGAGGCTCAGGGGGAGTGGGAAACATGGCCTGTGTCCTGGCACCCTCAGGATGCTGGCATGGAGGGGGAGGATGGGGGAAAGAGGCGACCCTGCAGCTGTGTTCTGTTTGCAGACACGCTGCGTAAGGACCAAGGCTGGGGACCAACCAAGGCCCTTGGACGACACAGGGAGAGACACCCACGGGACCCTCCCCAGAGCAGAGGGCAGGCCCCCCACCACCCAATTCCCTCCTGAGGCTTGGCTGCCACGTTGGCTGCAAAGTTATGATCTGGCCTCTCTCACCTCTCCTTTGGGGACAGTGGGAGGGCAAGGGAGGAACATGTTCTTTAAGAGGAGACCCTGAAGATGTTGGGGGGCTTCAGTTAAAAGAAAATAAAGCTGAGGGGAGCCCAGGGCTGAGGAGACCGGAATGCACTTGCGCGAATAGGTCCCCCATCAATCAGAGGACGTCTTGCCTTCACCTCCTTGTCTTCCTCCTCCCTGTTTCCAAAACAGCGTTTTGGGAACCCTGTTGTTCCCAGGCTGGTTCCAGGAAGAACTGGAGAGATATGGATGGAACAGGGATCTACGGCGGCAGGGGAACACAGGTGGGGGCTCCCCCCGCCTTATTGCAGAGAATCTAGATCTCAGAGAAAGGAATAGATCTCAAGCAAACTGGAGGCAGGAAACTCATCCTCATCACAAAGCAGGGTTGAGGCTGGGAGGAGGCGAGGCACAAACACGGAAGCTGGCTTTGGGGGGGGCGGGCAAGGTCTGCAGTGAGTGAATGAGGCATCCTGGGGTCGCTGCAGGATTTGGGAAAGATGATTGTGGGGGAAGAAGTAGATTTCTTTATTTGTTAGGGAACTGCAAGTAAAAATTCGCACTCCTTCCTGTCCCCAGGCGATGGCTGGATCACAAGGTCTGCAGCTCTCTCCCGGACTGTGCCATCTGGAACCCTGGCTCATTCGAGGGTTACACCCGCAAAGCCCATCTCCTGACAAGGAAATCATGGAACCCTCAGCACAGCTCAGAGAGGCCGGGACTGTCATTACCCCGCACCAAAGATGACAGCGCGGAGGCGCAAGGAAATCTTGGGAGTTGCCCAAGGTCACAGAGCTAGGAAGGGGCCATGCGGGGACAAAGCCCGGGTTCCCCTGCCTCCAAATCCTGACCTCTTTTCCCTGCCCAGCTCTGCCCCCGGGGAAGGATCCAATGACACTGAATCGTCTCTTTTTCAGAGTTTAACATTTTGGGCCAAATCTGAGTGAGGTTTGCTGTTTCCTCTGAAAAGTTTGGCCTGACCTCAGGGCACCGCTGCCTGGTCACTGGCAAGAGTCCTGCACTGGCCGGGATGGGCCGGCGGGCAGGCTGCTCTGGACACAAGTCAACAGAAACTCAGATAACCCAATAAAAGTTCTTATTTACCTTTGTGGTCAAAAAAGGACAATTTCAAGGTGTCAAGCATGATAATGCCCAGTGCTGGCATGGAAGCGGGGAGTGGGGACTTCTTGTTTGTGCCGGTAGAAGTTCAAATCTGTACAACTTTTTGGACAGCAACTTGACACTATGAATCAAATGTCTTAAAAAAAAATACAAAGTCCTTGACTCAGCCACTCCACTTCTAGGAACACAGCCCAAAGAAATAATCCTGCACAATAGAATTGTCCTCATTCACACATCGATGGAGCTCCGATGGAGGGTCCTACGTGGTCAGTGGTGCTCATACCTGATTGGTTAACGAGAACAGTTGTTCTTCCGTGGACTGATTTTGCTTCCCCCCAAATGGAAGAATGCTTTGGCTATTTTTAAAAAAGCACCTAATTAGTATGCATATAAATTTCTATTTATTTCATGGGCTGGCTTCCAATTCCAAAGGCCACAGGATTTTCAGTCTGGAGAGGATCTTAGGGCTTTTCGAGTCAACATTTCCCAAAGGGTATCACATAAGAGGTTAAAGGGTAGGTGAGAATGGATACTTTTGCCTTGGAATGTGTTCAGGAAAATGGAACATGCTCTTCCCTGCAGGACTTCTCAGAGCCTTTGCTATATGATGGGCATTGCAAGCCTCCACCAGGCAAATAGAGGGTGCAGTGTTCCTGCTCCACGTTTGGCCACTGCATTCGTTTTCCGGGGCTGCTGTAACAAAGTGAACTATGTGGTGTAAAATAAAAGACATTCTTTCATAATTCTAGTGGCCGGAAGCCCAAGATCAAGGTATCAGCAGGGCCAAGCTCCTGACAGCTCCAGGGGAGGACCTTTCCTTGCTCTTCCAGTGCTTAGGGGCCCCAGGCATCCCTTGGCTGTCTTCACATGCTTGTCTGCCCCCGTATCTCTATCCAGTCATCACAGTAGGACACACCCTGCTCTGATAGGGCTTCATCTGAACTTGACCTCTGCCAAGACTATTTCCAAATAAGCTCATATGCACAGGTTCCAGATGAATGTGAACAGTTGGGGGCGGGGGGGACTCCATTCACCCCAATACAGATGGAAAGCCCTCCGAGGCTTCTAAGCTGGGAAGGCACAGGAGCATCCCATGACCTGCTGCACCAGGACAGACCACAGAGGTAAGGGCGAGGGGACACGTGGCCAGCTGGAGGCCGTGCGGCTGGGAGAGTGGCTGGCCTGGGGCTGCATTTTGAAGGTGAAGTAACAGGTGGTAACCCAGCATCTGAATGAAAATGAGGCATCGGGGATTTGAGCCCAAGAAACTGGAATGAGAGAGATGCCATCCATGGAGAGAGCTACGTAGTTACCGGAAGTAGTTTCGGGAAGCCCAGCATTCACTAGCTGGGAAGGACAGGACCCCTGCATGGCTTAGAGCTAATACTGAGCTGACCCCGTCAACCCCAGCTATGGTCTACTTGTGTTTCCAGAGAGTTCTGACTCCCAGAATGGTCTATGACCCCTGCCCTGTGCCCCCCCGGCCTCGAGCCATCTCCACTCTCCTGCCCCAAGTGCCTCCACTTCTCCCACACCCCAACTGTCTGACCCACTGTGTGCCCTGCAGGACACACCTGCCTCCCTGTCACTGTGCGAGGCTGTAAATACCAGGACCGAGAGCAAGCCGCTCCTCCTCTGGGAGCCTTGGCGTCCTCTTCTGAGATACGGAGGTTCCAGGGCTCGAAGATGGGTCATTTGGCGGTTGCCCTCCCGGCCCCTGTGGCTCTGCACAACGGCACCCTGCCCACATGCGCAGTGCCCACGGGCCTTCCCGGCAGCTGGTGTGTGCCAGGGAGGGAAAGGGAGGTGGTACCCGGTCTGACCCTCCCTGGGATGGGCGCCGCTGTGGGTGCTCGAGCAGACAACAGGGTCTGCACAGAGCAGGAGAGGTCACCTGGGTGGGGAGACTCCTGTGGCTTCTGGTGGCTTTCGGTGGCCGTGCGGCTTGGGCTGGGCTGACCAGTGGGCTCACGGAGTCCAGCCGCCACAACCTCGGGCCTGGAGCCCGCCTCTGTTTCAACAGGGCTAAGGGTGGTTTGCACTCATGGAAACGGGTCATGCTGCCCAGGCTGGAGTCACCTCCCAAGCTCTCCACGAAGCAGGTCACCGAGCCAGGCAACTGTCCTAATTTGAGCTCTGAAATTTCTTGTAGACCTCTCCCTTTTGCCGGGAATTCAGAGGACTTGGTCCAACATCTGGGCAGGAAGGCGGCTGACCCACTTCCATGCATCGGATCGTCAGGCAACAAGAGATATGGTGGCGGGGTGTGGGGTGACCGCATGGGCGCACTCGGAGATGCTCAGGCTTTCCATCTGCAGAATGGGCTCTTGCTGGCGGCCGTCCCTTCACAAAAGGGCAGCTTAACCCCAACAATGAAGTAAGCACACAAGCTGTGAAGAAGGCCAGCCCTTGGATTCGGATGAGTTCAGTTGGGAGGACGCTGGCCAATTTTCTCATGCTCCCTCAGCATGCGGACAGGGAGACGTGGGTGACAGTGACAGTGAGCGTGTGCATGTCCCAGGGCTGCTGTAACAAACTGCCTCAAACTGGGAGCTTAACACAGCAAATGTGCAGCTCCAGAGGCCGGAAGCGTAAAATCCCAGTGTGGGCAGGCCCCGTTCTCTCAAGGACCCTTGCTTGCTGTCCCGGCTTCTGGTGCCTGCAGCAACCTTCAGCGTCCCTTGGCTTATGGGCCTGTCACTCCTGCCTCCGCCTCATCATCACGTGGCCTCCTCTGGCAGTGTCGATGTTCCTCTCTTCTAATACGGACCCCAGCCAATGGATTCAGGCCCACCCTAGCCCATCAGGACCCCATTTAACCTGACATCTGCAAAGATCCTATTTCCAAACCAGGTCACTCGCAGCTTTGGGGGTAACATATCTTTTCAGAGGACACGTCCTCCCATGCTGACTGAAGAGTCAGAAAGCCTGGGTAGAGGGACAGTCCCCTCCTGGCCATGTTTAGGGGAGGGGGCAGGCAAGCATGGCTGGAGAGCCCTGCACTATCCCACCTGCCCTCACAGATGGAAGTTCCCCAGGTTTCCCTTGCAAGAGGCAGCTGGCCTGATGTCAGCCAGTTGCCCAGTGGCAAGGCCATGCCAGGATGCAGAGCTCTGCTGCTGGGCCAGGCCCGAGCCGTGACATGAGGAAGGAAGCGCAGCGGCTCAGCCCCAGCCCTGTACACAGGCCTGGGTGAGGATGGACGGCTAGAGCGGGAATTCCTGGCAGAGAGAAATCCATGCCTTTGCCTGTTGGATAGCAGAAGGGCTTGTCCTTGTCATAAGGGCCCCGTGTGACTTCCCAGGCTGCATCCACAGACCCTACAGCAGCCGCCACGCTGGGCAGTCCTCTGGAGGGGGACCAAGGTGGCTCACAGGCTCCCCAGAGGTTGGCTCTGCAGGGGTGTTTGCCAACCCAAATGACACACTTCCCAGAGAGGTGTAGGGACCAGCCTGAGGTCACACAGCCATCAGGACTACATGGGGGTCCAGGCACCTTGCCTCCCATTCTGGTCAGTGGGAGCCTCATAGCCTTCATTCACCCAGATGGTGTCTGTTGGGGAGGTCTTTGCACACAGGAAGCCAGGGTGGACATGATAATGGCTCTACAGTGGCAGTTGGGAAGAAAGTATCACCCTTGCACACCCATCCTACCTGTGAGCAGCTAGAGGCTCCGGGAGGCTGGACTCAGCCAAGGGTTCCATCCCCAATCGGGCCTCTTGGGTGTCCTATCATGTCACTGAGCCTTAGCTTCCTTAGCTGTGATGATCACAAATTTCACGTCACCAGCAGTCATGAGGATTCGAATTCCCTCCCAGCAACAACTGGCATATCGTAGGTGCCCAAGAAAGGTGACGTTTCCAATTTTCTATTGCTGCTGTAATCCATTTCCACTTAGCAGCTAAAACAACACAGATTTATTGTCTTGAGGCTAGAGGTTAGCAGATCTCTAACCAGGGTCTCTCTGGGCTCAATCAAGGTGTCAGCAGGGCTGCTCTCCTGGGGGTTCTGGGGGACAACCGACTCCTTGCCTCTCCAGCTTATAGGGAAGGTATTCCTGGCCTCAGGGCCCTTGCCTGAGCTCAGAGCCAGCAACATTGCATCTCTTAGAGCCTTCTCCTCTTGGATCACAGCTGGAAAAGCTCTGGGATTTTAGGACTGGATGGTTATATTGGGTCCACTGGGCAACCCAGGATAACCTCCATATCACAAGATCCCAAACTCAATCACATCTGCAAATTCCCTTTTGCCACGCAAGGTCACATACACACAGGTTCCGGGAATTAGGGCAAGGACGTCTGGGGGTGAGGGGTGTTATTTTGCTGACCACAGGTGAGTGGAGTTGAATTCCATCAAGCAAGGGAAGCCTGGCCTGGTCTCTGGCAGTTCTTTTTGGATGAAGAGGATTCCACTAACACCAGCTCATTCCAGAACCATTTCCCATCGTTCTGCTGTTTTTGACTCTCTTCAAAGAAGTACTGTCTAGCCAAGGAGACTGGGTCAGGGCTGCCAAACCTTTGCTTCAAAATAAACCCTACTAGGAAATTTCCATGGGATTGGGCCCTTTTCTTGCCCCACAAACCTGCCTGAAATCAAAAACCAAGCAGGGCTTCTTGTGGAAGGGCTGTCAGACTTTGAGCTCTCCAACATGGGGCTTTCGTTGTTGTTTTGGCATTTATTTTCTTCTGTTAGTTTCCCCCCATCAAGCTCAATGGCACTAGGTGTACCATCGTGCAGGCAGAGGAAACCTGGGTTAGGATGTCAACGACTTGGAAAGGTGTCTGCAGCTCTCCTCCTCAAAAGGCCCTAAACCAGGACGCCTGGGTGGCTCAGCGGTTGAGCATCTGCCTTCAACTCATCCTGGGGTCCCAGGATTGAGTCCCGCATCGGGCTCCCCACATGGAGCCTGCTTCTCCCTCTGCCTGTGTCTCTGCCTCTCTCTGTGTCTCTCATGAATAAATAGATAAAATCTTTAAAGAATAATTTTTAAAGAAAGGGACCTAAACCATCCCCACTTAAATTCTTCAGGAGTCCCTCCTCATCGTCTTCAAGCAGAGCTCAGCCATTTCTCTTCTGCCCACATAGAGGTAGGCACAAAAATCCCTCTGGCCTAACACTCAGCATCTTTGACCTTGATTTACCCAGAAGTATTTACAAACAGGCTGAGCGTGGGACACTTCCCCATGGGAGAAGTGCATTTGTTTTGGATTTCGAGCAGGTTGCAAGGACAGACATCCTCTCATGAATTCTCCCCACAATGCTGGCATCCCCACTTTGCTGGTGGGGAAACAGGGTGGGACAGGGGAGGGGACGAGGTCATGGTCACTCAGCCGAGGTCATGGTCACTCAGCCAGTAAGGGGCAGGGCTGGAGTTTGAAGCTGTGTCTTTTGACTCTAAATCATTCCAGTCTACAGTGACAACATGCAACCTCTACTGTGGTAAGAAATATATATGTGGTCTTTGTCCTAGGTTCCTGCCACAAGAGCCCCTAAAGCCCCGGTCACCTCCTCATAGTGGTAAAAGTGGGGTCTTTATGTCCAAAAAGACCCCTTCAACCACACCCGAGTCCATGCTAATGGGGTGACCCCTGGCAGCCCCCAGATAGCTTCAGCATGGGGCTGGGAGCCGGAGGAACAACCGTGTGATTAGAAGGTTGGAATCTGAAGCTCTGTCTCCAACCTCCAGGGAAGGGAGAGGGGCTGGGGACCCATCACACCTCCATAATGGAACCTCCATAAACACTCTCAATGCAGGGGTTTGGAAAGCTTCTGGCTTGGTGAACACACCCATGTGCCAGGAGGGTGGTGCACCCCAAACTCCAAGGAGACAGAGGTTCCTACTGGATTCCCCCCCTACCGCCCTCATGTACCTCTTCACCTGGCTGTTGATTTGTATCCTTTATAATAAACCAGTAAATGTAAAAGGAAACCAGTAAAAGGAAAGTGGTTTCCTGCGTGCTGTGAGCTGATACAGCAGATTATCAAACCTGAGGGTGTCATGGGAACCCTCAAAGTGTAGCCAAGTCAAACAGGAGTGTGGGCAGTCTGGGGTCCTGCTTCTTGCGACTGGAATTTAAGTGGCGGCAGTCTTATGGGTCTGAGCCCTAACCTGTAGGGTCTACGCTAACTCCAGGTAGTGTCAGGATTGAATGAAGTTGTGGGACACCCAGCTGGTATCCACAGTAAACCGAAGAACTGCTTGGTGTCAAAAGTATTATGAGTAAAAATATAGAGTTTACTAGTGTCTATAGTTGCGTGTTCATTCATTTGGTGTTTGATAAGTCCATCAGGTCAACCATGTGCTGGTGCTAAAGTGACAGACACAAAATGTGCATTCCCTGCGCCCCACAGCACATGGAGCAGAAGGGAAGCACATTCTCCAGGACCCTGCACACCAGGACCCCAGGGGAACTTGTGAACAAAGACAGCAGAGATTCTGGTTCAATTGGTGCAGGGTGGGTCCATCACGCTGGTAATTTTTAAAATTTCTTTTTAATTTAGGTATATGGCAGGCTGGACAACAGTCCCCGAAGGTATCAGGTCCCAATCCCTGGAACCTGTAAATGTTCCCTTCCATGGGAAAGACTTTGCGGGTATGACTGATGCTCTTGAGTTCGGTAAGCGGGATCCTGGATCATCTGGTGGCCCCAAAGCACTTGCATCACTACAGGGAGGCAGAAGGAGACGTAACACACACAGAGGGGAAGGCAGCGTGACGGCAGAAGCGGAGATGGGAGGGATGTGGCCACCAACCAAGGGCTGCCGGCAGCCACCAGAAGCCAGAAGAGACGAGAGCTTTCAGAGGGAGCCTGGCCTTGATGCCCTGATCTCACAGTTCTGGCCTCCAGAACCGAGAGAAAATAAATTTTGTTCTTTTACACCACCAAGTTTATGGTAACTTACTACAGTGGTCACAGCAAACGAGCGCCAGGAAGAGCTTACAGATGACGATAGGCACAAACCGCAAGTGCACAGCCTGGAGTGTTATATGCATGTACCCCCCTGTGTCACCCTGTGGATAACGACACAACATCCCCAGCATCCCGGAACATACCCCCAGCAATAGCCACTCTCCCGACCTCTGTCACAACAGATTGGTTTTGCCTGTTGCAGAGCTCCACACACATGGGGCGTGAGGCTTCTTTTGCTCCACTTAACATCGGTGAGATTCAGACATGTTGGGTTTTTCCTCCTTTGCTGAGGAGTATTATTCCGCTATAGGAATACATCATGATTTGTTCATCTGTTTTCCTGTTGACGGTCATTGGAGCTGCTCTTAGTTATTAGTATTATAACAAAGCAGACGGGAACATGGGCCTGCGTGCTCTGGAAGCATACGCTCAGCTACCTCAGCCACCTACTTAGGAGTGGACCTGCTGGGTCCGGACCAGTAAGCTTCTGTAGCTTCCCAGGTGATCCAAATGTGTAATCAGGTGCTGAGAACCATTGCTCTAAACTCACGGTCCTCAACTGGGGCTGCTTTGCCCCCCAGGGGACATTTGGCAAGGTCTGGAGACATTTTTGTTGTTACAACAGAGACTGGGGAATGCTAATGATCTCTAGTGCTTAGGGGGTCAGGGGTGCTGCTAAACATCCTACTGTACATAGGGCAGCACCCCCCCCCCCCCCCACACACACACACGGTGATGGATCACCTTGCCCCGTGGCCAAAAGCCCTGAGAAACCCCACCGTACACGGCTGAGTCACAGCCTCATGCATGAGTGACTCACCTGCGCATAAGTTGCAGCTCAAAGAGCACAGTTCCTGCTTGGAGAGGCGAGCTGGGGTGCCAATGGTGAGGGTCCGAGGCCTGGCCCCACTGGGTGAGCCACGGGAAAGAGCAGGCTGCCTGCTGAGACTGTGGCGTCCTTTCTCGAGGGGACCTCAGCTGTGAGGCTTTACCTGAAGCTCCGAGGCAGCCTCCTGCCGCACAGGTGCACAGAGTGGATTTCTGACCTCACTCCCCTCCTCTGCACTTTCTTCCTGGGTCTGTTGGCTCCAGGGACACCGGACGCCCTCAGGGAGTGGGAACCAGTCTTAGCCATGCTGTAGATGTTGCAGATGTTTGCTTGTGAGGGAGTGAATGATGGTCCAGGTGCACGTCCCAGCAGCGTGGCAGTGAGACGGCGTTGGGCCCACAGGCCTTGGAATGAAGATCAAACCAGTAGGCTTCCGACCGGCTCCACCTGCTGGGGGATGTTTGTGGTGCCATACAGGCACTCTCGTGGGGCCTCTGTGTGTGTGTGTGGTGGAGGGGGGCAAACGCTGGCTGCTCACCACCCGCCCCTTTCCTCTTCCTCCTGGGCCAGATGGACTACAGTTCCCAGCATCCCTTGCAGTCAGGTGACTGAATACAGGTGAACTCCTGAGCACCTCTTAAAGACCTCCCACACCTGCTCCTCCTTGCTCTGGCCCTACGCAGGAGCCTGAAGCCAGGAGGCTGAAGCCAAGGGTTGCTGGTGGGTGGTGGAGTCAAAGAAGGAAGAGCCTGGTCCCTAAGTCTCCCCACCTGACACCTACTTTGCCCTATTGAGCAGAAAACAAACTCCAGTTGTGTTAAGTCACTGAAATGTGGAGATTGGCTTGTTTTAGCAGCTAGTATGAACTTAACTAGTACCCCCTGTCTCTCCAAACAGGGAGATAAGTATCAACTCCACTCCTAGTAAGAAGTGATTCCTCACCCCAAAAATGACTTAGAATGCAGAAGGAGGAAAGGTTTGAGGAAAAACATAGATGCCAAGGACACCACTGAGCAACGTGGACCTCAGGGAGCAGCGAAGGCCGTGGCATGTGGTGGGCATTTCTCAACTACTGTAGTAAGGCTTTCGGAATTTGTGGACAGGCATTCAGATGTGCAAAAATGAGTGAATCATTCTGTGCTCTTGTGTTTTTTGTTTTTTTATTATAATGTTTACACATAATTAGGGGCACCTGGGTGGTTCAGTGGTTGAGCATCAACCTTCGGCTCAGGTTGTGATCTTGAGGCCCAGGAATCGAGTCCCACATTGGGCTCTCTACAGGGAGCCTGCATCTGCCTCTGCCTATGTCTCTGCCTCTCTGTGTCTCTCATCAATCAATCAATAAAATCTTCACCTAAAAATCTTTTAAAAAAAACAATTACATTCATTTACACATAATTAAAATCATATTGGCTCTTTAGAAGTACTTTCCACTCTCACATTTCATGAAATCTATTCAGACCGTCCTCGGGCCCTCGAGGCAGGGCTTTGGCATCCTGAGTACCATGCCAGTGTTCGGTCACCTGCGTTACGTTATTTGAGCTGTGGAACTCCGAACTCAGATGCTATTTGGATCAGTCCCCAGCTTGGCTGTTCTGTGATCCTCAACCAGGGTCACTCTGCTCCTTGCATTGGTGACTCCCCTCCCCCCGGGTGTGCACCAACCTGTCCCCTTGCCCATATCCCACTTGCCCCTCTGGGGCCCACACAACTTCTGAAACCCCACATGCTGTACACAGCCGTGGGAAACAGGGCTCTTCTGTCAGGCTCCGGGCCACGTGAAGGTGGTGCGGGGCTGGGGGTCCTGGGCCTTCCCATCCTCTGTGCCACAGGATCCCCAGCGGCTATATCTCCCAGGTGCCGGAGTCCACCAACCGAGGCCAGTGGGGACCCTGGAGGAGAAGCCAGGTGTCCCCTCCTTCCTTGTGGCTACATCTCTGGTGGCCCAGGGTCTCCTCCAATGGCTCCTGCCCCCTCCCAGATCGCGGCACATCTGTCCCTTCAGTTCTAGAACGGGGAAGGAGAACTGCCTCCTGCACTTGCTGAGCTCAGGTCACAGCACAGCTGTGTGGCTCCTCGGTGTCCTGTGGCCTGCATGCCCAGCTCCCCGCACTCAGCTACCCCCGTCATGGTGCTTGTTTCCCAGGCTGGACCCCGATCTCTATGTGGCTTCCACCTCCCACCGCACTGCCGCAGCCGGGCGCAGGCCTCTTCTGTTCTTCCCTTCCATGTTCTATTCCCTCAGCTGCATCTTGCAGCTTCCCCTCTGATTCATGCTGAGGTCTGTCTTCCACGTGCAGTTCTTGATGCGAGAGCAACCAGGTTTGGGAATTCCAGAAACGTGCAGTTCCCTTGACAGCCCGACTTTCAAGACCACTGAGTAAGGATTCCAGAAAACGTCAGAAAGTTATTTCACAGCTCAAAGCGCTGAGTGTTTATCCCCCTGTATCAGTTCTCCTCTGCCCTGAGTGATAAGCTGCACTTTGTGGCTGGTTGTGACATCAGTGGGAGTGGTGATGGGGAGAACCCCAAAAGAAAATCTCTGAGCTGTTCTATTTTTTTTTAAAGATTTTATTTATTGATTGATGAAAGACACAGAGAGAGGCAGAGACACAGGCAGAGGGAAAAGCAGGCTCCATACAGGAAGCCCGACGTGGGACTCGATCCCAGGACCCCGGGATCATGCCCTGAGCCGATGGCAGATGCTCAACCACTGAGCCACCCAGGTGCCCCTCTGAGCTGTTTTATAATATTCTTCCCTTGAAGCAAAGCCAGCAGCCAGCAAGGGACAGAGCACACTCACAGGAGCAAATTTTCACAGGAACTGGTGAAATGTGGTTGCCCCGATGTGTCTGGTCTCTCTGGAAGGACAGAAGCTGCTAACTGGGAGGGAAAGGGGGTTCGGGTGAGAGGAAGGCGAGGTCCCTGACCATCCCTTTGGCACTGTTAATGCCGGGCATGGGTGTTACCTTCTGAAAATGGAGGGGGAAAAACATCTCATCCCTCTTTCCAAAAAGTCCAGTTGGCTCAAGTCATCCTGTCTGAAATACACAGAAAAAAAATGAAGAAAAACAGCTGCTAAAAGTCTCCAGCTCGAGGCTGTGCTCTGCAGAAGTGCCCAAGCCAGGCTAACCCCTTGCCTGCCTTTTGCGATAAGCGTTTGCGGGTTCAGGCAGAAACGTCACGAGCGTGTGAGGGAGGGTGTGGGTGGCAGCCACCAGATCCCCATCTTCTGGCTGCTGGAGGCTTATCTGCCTCCGGCAAAGCGGAGGATTCGAGTTGCCATCATCCTGTCCCTGCTCACGGTCTGTGTGTCAGAGCACCTACATGCACACACTCATCCGAGGTCTGAGACCAGAGGTCAGAGATGACTAAGGGGACAGTGATCAGAAGCCCATCCCTCCCCCTCTGAAGTCAGACCCAGACCCGGCACTGGCTGGGGGAAACCCAGGCCAGACAGACCGGCTGCCTGCATCTGCTGCATGCGGTGGTGGCAGGTCCATCTGGGGTCTCCTGGAGAGCATGGCTTGGTGGCATGCCTTGGGAGGCTGGCCTTTGTGAGCTGTGTGCACCAGCATCGACGGGGCAGACAGGACTGTACCTACAGACACTGCAAGGAAGGCTCAGGACCAAGCCCAGGACAGGTCCTGGCTGCACCTTCTACAGCCTGCTGCTGCCCCAAAGCACTGAAGATGCCGTTCCTCCCAGGGCCACGAGAGGGCACTGTCCATTGCCACATCACCACTCCCCTTCTGAAACCTTCCATGGCTCCCCATGGCTCTTAGGAGAAAGGCCAGATCCCTAAATCCGGCGTACAAGGCCATGAATGATGTGACTGCTGGCCTTCCTGGCTTCTCACCAGCAATAATGGCTGTCTCGCAGTTCCTGGCAAAGGGGACACCCCCTGTGGCCGCAGGGCTTCTGTAACCCCCTGCCCACTTCTCAGAAGGCTGTTCCACCCTCGTTCACTCACCTACAGGACCCTACTCATCCTGTACGTTTGCCCTTAAACATCAGCCCAGTCCCGTAGGGAGGCCGTGCAAACACCCCTGGATGAGGGCCCATGGCCCTGAGCGGCCGCCCTGGCACCCTGCACTCCTCCCCTGCAGCACTCGCCGTAGGTGCTATTAGGTCATGACTGTCTCGCTGCTCGTCCACTGTCTCCCCAGCTAGACTCTCCCTGTACCTTGTTCAGCGCAGACTCCCCAGCCCACACGACGCCGATATTGCTTGACGGCTGCTGGAAGGGTGTCTGGTGGACATCGGTGCCAGCCACCAAATACTTCTGGTTCCCCACCCTTCCGGGCACCTGGTAGGACTACCTGCAGGGGATGAGCTGCGAGCAGCAGGGCCACGGCCACGGCCCAGGCGAGGGCACTGAATGGCCAGGCCGAGCCCCTCCAGCCCGGCGCCTGGCCACAGTCAGGGGGCAGCTGTTCCCTTCGCTGGAGTCTCTGGGTGTCTGTGATGAGCGCACTTGCCCTGCTCACCTGTCGTGGATGGGGACAATAAGCAAGAGACAAATCTGTACTGTCTTCAGCCACCGGCGCTCAGGGTGTGCTTGTTACAAGCCCCGGTGCTGCCCATCCTGACTGATCCGCTGCCTTTGGCCCAGAAACGGGACACGAGGACTCAGCCTGCTGCACGCCAGCCCGTGTCACCGCTTCGGCTCTGCCTTCCTCACGGGGTTGGCACGCCGGGAAGCCAGGCCGCCTCTCCCCTACCTGGGCTTCCAGACACCTTCCCCAGGCAGCGAGGCCAGGCTTGCTGCTGCCTTAATGGGGGAGGAGAAGGAGGGGGACCCAGCGAGAACAATTCAGCATAAACAAATGCCTCAAAATGCTATGTGGCCACACATGAATTCTAACACTGGGTTAGAGCCATTAATTAATTGTCTGTTTATGCCTGTGAATCCTCCTTGAAAGCAAGGGCTGTTGATGCCTCCTGTTGCTGTGCCCACGGGGACAGCACGCCTGGGTCATCAGGTGTTCATATTTTTTTAAGATTTTATTTATTTATTTATGAGGGACAGAGAGAGGGGGAGAGACACAGGCAGAGGGAGAAGCAGGCTCCATGCAGGGAGCCCGACGCGGGACTCGATCCCGGGTCCCCAGGATCACACACTGGGCTGAAGGTGGTGCTAAATTGCCGAGCCACCCGGGCTGCCCCAGGTGTTCATATTAATCCACATCTGGCATCCCAGGCGGAAAGTGTGCACCTTCTCTCTGGCTGGTTTGAGGGCCCGTCCACAGTGTTACATTAACCACATCCCTTTCTGACCAAGATGAGGGGGAATTAGAGTATGATCAAGACCAAGTGCCAGCCTCTGGCTGGGCCCATCCACGAAGCCCGGCTCTGCTGGTCCCACTGAGGATCTGCCCTGCAGCCTGGACCCCCACTCTGCCTCTTGTTAATGAGAAGTGGGCAGCGGGCTGCCTGTGGGAAATGGCTCTATAGATGCCAGGTGGGTCACGGGCCCCCGAAACCGGGCCAGAGCAGGGGGTCGTTTAAATGCCCAAATAGGATAAAAAGCCAGAGCTGGCCCGGGCCAGGCCCCAGCTGAGCAAGCAGCAGGCAGGAAGTGTGCAATGGGCTTCTTTGGGCTGGACAATATCTTTTTTAAGTGGAAATGTCAATCGGTTTTAAGAAGAAGACTCAGTCCTTGGAGAGAGGCCAGGTCGTTCCCTGGCCAACAGCTCCGGGCTGAGCGTGGGCTGACCCAAATTGGAGACCAGCTCTCCTACGTGGCAGTAGGAAGTTGGGGGGAGGCTGGAGGGGCCCCCAAATGGAGCTGAAGAAGCTTTGGCCTAGGAGGAGGGGAGATTTGGGATTTTTCCCTTCCCTCTTCCCTCCCTGCCTCTTCCTGTCTTTTTGTTTTGCCAAATATTTATTAAAAGCCTACTCGGTCCCAGATACCCTGCTAGGTACGGGGGATTTGACAGCAAATGAAAAGAACAACAAAATCCTGCCTTTGTGGAGTTTATCTTTCAGTGGGAGAGATGGACAAGAAAACAAGTAAATAAAAATAAGTTTCAAGGGACGACTGGGTGGCTCCATTGTTTAAGCCACTTAATCTGACTCTTGATTTTGGATCAGGTCATGATCTCAGGGTCGTGAGATTGAGCCCTGGATTGGGCTCTGCACTGCACATGGAGCCTGGTTGAGATTCTCTATCTCCCTCTCCCTTTCTAAAAGGAAAATAAATGAAAAAAAATTCAAAAACCATTCTGGGGAACAAATAAATAAGGAAGGGAAATGCAGTTTTTTGGCAGGGGTAGGGGGCGGCTGCAGGACTCTCAGCTGGGGTAGCCCAGGAAAGGAAGGTCTCACAGAGGACGGTAAGGAAGTAAGATCACCAAGGCATGGCATTCCAGGGAGAGGGCACAGCAGGTGCGAGGGTCCTGGGGTGGCCGTGTGTCTGGCATGTGTGAGGAATAGCAAGAAGGCTCCATTCACTCAGTTCCTTTCCTGGACTGTCCCAGAACCTTCTCTTTGTCCCATTAGCCTCTGGGCTCTATCTCTCTGACCCAAGGACAAGGTAAGACCACCCATTTCATGAGTGACACTGCTCTCCATTCTGGGGATTTGGGTGGGGAAGTGAGGCAAGTCTGCACTCACATTGGTTCCAGTCCAGTCCCAATACTGAAAACGTGGCAGCTTGTAGGCTTGCCTGGACCAAACCATTTGTTTGCTTTGGCCAGAACTGATTTTTTTTTAAGATTTTACTTATTTATTCATGAGAGACACAGAGAGAGAGGCAGAGACACAGGCAGAGAGAGAAGCAGGCTCCATGTAGGAAGCCCGATGTGGGACTCGATCCCAGGACACCAGAATCATGCCCTGAGCCAAAGGCAGATGCTCAACCACTGAGCCACCTGAATATTTTTTTAATTGGTACTTTTATTTACTATTTTTAAAGATTCTATTTATTTGAGAGAGACCATGAGCATGGAGCAGGGGAGAGGGAGAAACAGGCTCCTCTCGGAGCAGGGAGCCTGACACGGGACTCGATCCCAGGACCCCAAGATCATGACCTGAACTAAAGGCAGATGCTTAACTGACTCAGCCACCCAGGCACCCCTTTGACTGGTAACTTTTATATAAGGTATAATTTCAAACTCACAGAAAAGTTGCAAGAATAGTGCATGGATCTTCTGTGTGTTCTTCATGCAGACTCACCAATTGTTCGGGTTTTGCCCCATTTGCTTCACACCCCTGTGTTGCTCTGGGTGGATGTATGTACATGTCTCTTCCCTGAGCCACATGACAGTAAGTCACAGCCAGCAGACACTTTCACTTGGACACACTTCAGTGTGATAGAAGCAACCTCAAAAAGAAAATGTGCAAATACATCCCTTGGATTATTATAGAGCCTGAAGAAAGAAGGAGATTCTCGCATTTGCAACAACATGGATGAACCTGGAGCACGTGATGCTAAGAAATAAGCCCGATGCAGAAAGACAAACATGGCAAGGGGCCACTTACAGGATGAAGCCAACAGTCAAACTCATAGGAACAGAGAGAGTGGTCAACAGACATGTAATCTCAGTTCTGAAGATGAGTCAGTCCCACAGGCCTACCGCACAGCATGGAGCCTGTCGTCATAAATGCTGCCCTGTGAGCTAGGAGGGTGGTGGTTCCTACGTTAAGTGTGCTTATCACTGGATGGATGGATGGATGGATGGATGGATGGATGGATGGAACCTTGGAGGTGATGTGTTCATGGCAGATTATGCTGATCATTTCATGGGTGTATCCATGTCTTCACACTCATCAAGTTGTGCCCATTAAACACAACTTTCTGGATGTCAATCATGCCTCAATAAAGTGGTTAAAAAGACTTTGGTGTGCAATTCCCAAGAACAAGGATGCTCTCTTACTTAACCACGGTGTGAAGATCAAAGCAAGAAATTCACACAAATACCATCCTCGTATCTAATCCATTTCACTTCTGGTTCATATTCAACTCTCGTCAACGTCCTGTTCTGTCTTCCTCTTCTTCGTTTTTTTTTTTTTCTTAAGATTTTATTTATTTATTCATGAGAGACACACTGAGAGAGGCAGAGACATAGACAGAGGGAGAAGCAAGCTCCCTGTGGGGAGCCTGATGCGGGATTTGATCCCAGGACCCCAGGATCACGACCTGAGCCAAAGGCAGACGTTCAACCACTGAGCCACCCAGGCACCCCTGTTCTGTCTTCTGCAGCTATATTTGCTTTTTCTAGAATATGAGCCAGGACACCACATTGCATTTACTTGCCAGGTCTCTTGAATCTCCTTTTCTCATGAATAGGGGACTTGGCCTTTCTCCTCCTCCTCCTCCTCCTCCTCCTCCTCCTCCTCCTCCTTCTTTTGATCTTTGTGGTCACAGTTTTGAAGTATATGGGGCCGTTATTTTCTAGAATGTCCCTAAGTTTGGGCTAGTCTTAGACTTAGACTCTGGTGCTGCATCTGGAGCACAAATACTGCAAAAGTGATGCTCTGTCCCTCCGAGTGCATTTCCTCCAGAGGCACGATGTTGTTTTGGTCTCACGTGGATGACATTAGTGTTTTTTTTTAAATAAATTTAAAAGTTATTAGCCCTAGGAAAAAATCGATTCCTCAAAATCAATTCTTATGTTCCCTGTAAAACAGTAAGCTTACAGAATATTTCTCTCTCATGAGCAGAAAATCACTATGCTTTTGGTCCAAGATATGTTGCATTTTTCCCCTTCCTCTACGATGACAAACAGATGGATGTAGCTGAATCTGTGAATGAGCATACTCGCCCCAAATGTGCAACATAAATACAGAAGCAATGAGCAGAAGACTCACAGCCCATTCTGGACCAGGGCCAGCTTCAAGCCCAGGTGAACCGTCTAGATAGAAGGGCCACGTGCCCTGTGGCCTGTGCTCCCCATGCCACAGCTGGTGCTCTCCTCTGCCTGAGGGCAGCCCTGTTGGGCTGAGAGAGCGCTCTGCAGAGCCACATGAGGGCCACCAGGCTCGGACCCCACCTGCCAGGCATGGCAGGGACTGGCGTCGGTGGCTGAGAGGTTGCCGACGTTAGTTTTGACCACTTGATTAGGCTTGTGTCTGCCTATTTTCTCCACTGAAAAGTTACCATTTTCCCCTTTGTAAATTATAAATGATGTGTGGGGAAATATTTTGAGACTATAAATATCCTATTCCTCCAAACATTGTCTCTTGTGAGATTTTCAGCATCCACTGATGATCTAACTCCACCATTCTTAATGCATTTATTTGTTGGCAGTTATCTTGGTAGATATATGGATGCCAGAGAGATGCTTTCTTTTAAAGAGAGCTTTCTCTTCTCCCTCATTTATTCACTTATTCTTTCCTTTCGTTTCTGTCCACATGGCACACATGTTTCTAGCTGCTGCGGGGGGAATGCATGGGTGTGGGTGGGTGTATTAGCTAGCCATTGCCGTGTAACAAATCATCCCAACACTAATTTGTAAACATTTATGATCTCTCATTGTTTCTGTGTACCAGGTATTTGAGAACGGCTCAGTGGGATAGTTCTGGCTTGGGGTTTCTTGGGGTCAACATGCAGGCCTGAAGGCTTGATTGCAGATAGAGGATCCACTCATGGCTGCCTTGTTGGTGCTGGTTGTTGGCAGGAGGCCTCAGTCTCTTTCCACGAGGGCTTGGCATGGCAGCTAGCTTCCCCCAGAGCAAATGACCCAAGAGAGGGAGAGGTAGGCAGAGGCTGACCTTCCCGGGGCCTAGCCTTGGAGGTAGGACAGCATCACTTCCATCCGCTTCTACTGCTAGAAGTGAGACTGAGTGATTGGGTCCATGCCAGAGGGAGGGCAATTAGCCTCCACCTTTAAAGGACATGCATGTGTAGACATGCACAGGCTTCTCAAAAAGTTACACACAGAGCCACTTTATGACCTGGACGTCCCCCTCCTAGGTACCTACCCAGAGAAAGGAAAGTAAGGACCAATATAAGTGCTTTTACATGGATTTCACAGTAGCAGAAGTCAGAAACAACCCGAGTGCCCGTCAACAGATGACAAATAAAGCAAACACGGTCTAGCCATACGATGGAATTTTATTTTGTCATAAAAAAGAATGAAGCACTGACACAGGCTACAGCCTCACAAAACTTTATGCCATGTGAAAGAAGCCAGACACAGTTACATATTGTGTGACTCCATTTGTATGAAATGTCCAGAAGAGAAAAATCCAGAGACAGGGCCTAGGGGTGGGAGAGGAGACAGGAAGCAATTGCCTAATTGCACTGGGCTTTACTCGGCCGGGGGTAGGGGGACCCATTTGTGAAGTAGGTAGAGCTCATAGTTATACAACATCTCAAATGTACTAAATGCCACCAGACAGGTCACTTCAAATAGTTAATTCTATGTTATGTGAGTTCACTTCAGGAAATTATCTTATTTTGTTTTATTTTTTTTAAAGATTTTATTTATTTATTCATGAGAGACACAGAGAGAGGCAGAGACATAGGCAGAGGGAGAAGCAGGTTCCATACAGGGAGCCTGATGCAGGACTCGATCACAGGACCCCAGGATCATGCCTGGGCCGAAGGCAGATGCTCAACCACTGAGCCACCCAGGTGCCCCAGGAAATTAGTTTAAAAAACAAAAACCCCACGTTGGGCAAGGCTGAACTCTGGGGAGACCAGCTGGAGCTGTGCAGTCACCGGGGGGTAGGGATGTGGGCATAGGGAGGGCCTCGGAAGGAACGTGGGTGTGCAGATTTTCACCTGAACAAGCAAGGAAAGGAGAGAGTCCTCCAGCCTCTGGAGGACTAGATGGACAGTGAGGATTGTCAAGGGCCAGAGCACAAAGGCCTCCAGAAGCTTCTGGAAGAAGAGCAATGAGCTGTTTGTGTATTGGGGTTTGCAGTGCTGGGGGGGCCTCCTGGCGGGGCTGCTCACAAGAGCGTCTGCCACTAAGTGAGTCAGAGGGAGGGCATGCTCAACATCTATCTGGGAAAACAGGCGACGTGTCTTGTCATCTGAAACCAGCCCTCCCCACCACATCCCGGGGGCCGAGCCCCCATGTCAGAGTGGCCGGCGCCTCAGCTCAGCCTGGCGGCAGACGGGTGAATGCGTCTGTGTGGGGTGGCGCCACGTGGGGCCGGGGGGCCTCGTGGGTTGCAGGGGGGCTATGCTCACGTCAAAGGCTTGTCCCGGAATCCTCTGTGCCTGGCCAGACTGAAGCACAACCTCCCTCGTGTTTGTGGGATTTGCCTCCCTATTTCTCTTTGGGGGCTGGAATCTG
The DNA here is from genome assembly GCF_053574225.1 of Canis aureus. Lineage (NCBI taxonomy): Eukaryota > Metazoa > Chordata > Mammalia > Carnivora > Canidae > Canis > Canis aureus. The sequence goes on along the minus strand of NC_135613.1, from coordinate 21,393,794 downwards.
GGTACTTGGGTGCTGAACAGAACCCATCCCTTACTCCCTGAACAGGGAACAGAAATGCTACGGAAGATACGCAAGACTTAGAGAGACCTTCAGGGATCAGAGTGGATGATATTTTAGTCAACACTGAGCCTGGGATGTTACTAGTCCAGGTGATGTTCATGATTATGTGAACCGGAGTCTCTAATTAAGAAAGTTGGCGAGTGAGTAGTGGCACCTGGGTGCCTCAGTAGGTTAGGCGTCTGCCTTCAGCTCAGGTCATGATCCCGGGGTCCTGGGATCGAGCCCCGTGTTGGGCTTTCTGATCGGTGGGGAGTCTGTTTCTCCCTCTCCCTCTGTCCTTCCCCCACTGCTTGTGTGCTCTCTCAAATAAATAAAATCTTAAAAAAAAAAAAAAAGATCGTCGAGTAGACCATGGTAATCCTCATGGTGGGTTTTAGGGGATATGGGAGGGTTACTAGCGTGGGCTCAGGGTCGGATGGACCTGGAATCAAGACTAGTGGTGCTACTCACTAGCAGTTTAACTGGGGGTGAAGTCACCTGACCTCTCTGTGCCTCGACTTTTCCTTCTGTGGAATGGGGTGATAGCAGCCCCTGGCAGATAGTGCTGTGAAAATGTGTACCATGAGCTAGTGCTGTGCACACAGCTCCGATGATTACCAACCATTATCTTTACACCACTGCGATACACCTGGGGTTTTGGCCAAGTTTTATCTGACCCTCCTTCCCTGTCACCTGTCTGACATCCTGACAATTCTCCCCATTTTATTAGGGGGAGAGTGTTTGTTTCAGGGGTAACTGGGGTGGATCACATCCACACCATTTCAAATCTCACACACTTTTTATCACATAGTTAGCTTCTCACAACCTACATTCGTACCTACATTCGAAATACATTTTAGGAGGATCCCCTCTTAAGATGGCCACAGGCTTTGGGAACTTACGGAGCCGAGCCTGTCCACTGTGGGAACGGCTCTCTGCACAACGCAGTGGGGTCTCTCTCTTGCTGGGGATATAGGCTGGAAGCAGGTGGTCATGGAACAGGACTTCCCTGGGTTTGGGTTCAGTCCTCAGGGGGATCGAGGGAAAGCTGCCTCCCAGGACAGCAGCTGGGCATAGCAGGCCCCATGGGCATATGCCCACATCAGGATAACTGAGAGAGGGTCTGGGAGCCATCTGTGCTCAGGTGGACAGGTGCGCCACCAGGTGGGCTGTTCCCTGGGCTGGAGGGGGCAGCAGGCAGATGATGTGGGGCCAGAGGAGGGAGCCATCGGCCAGCCAGGGAGGTCTGTGTGCAGCACCCAGGCCTGCAGTTGAGGGACATGGCCAGCCCCAAGTCCACAGAGAGGAAACTGGGGGAGTGAACACCCACTTATCTCCTCCAGCCCCTGCTGGTTTTTCCCACTGGCCAAACCGCACAGGACCCCCCGGGCAGCCAGTCCCTACAGGTGGGCTCTGGGATGCAGAGGGTGGAGGGTGGATGCGGATGAACAACAGCAGCAGTTGGAACAAGCCGGGGGTCCTCAAAGGCCAGTGTCGGCAGGCCAGAGAGGGCTCCGCCTCCTGGAGCCCTGGGGACAGCAGGGTGGGCATTCCCTGGCCCCCGCCTCCTCACGCGCAGCCCTCACGAGGGAGAGGACGAGAACATTATCCTGCTGTTTGTAAACCTCAGAAAGCCAAACAAACTGTCCTTCTTAGCAGCCAGGCCCGGATCTGCCTTGGACATCTGGAAAACCTTACCCGATTTCCCAATCTCCGCTGACGGCCCTTGGCTAACTTGGGACGGGGTCCAAGTGGACAGGGGCCAGGGCACCTGAGGAATGTCACATCTGATGACTAGAGGGACAGCTGAGAGGCAGATCCCGCTTGGATCCTGTCCCACACATGGCCAGAGACGAGCAGGACGAGCAGGGTGTTCTGGAACATTCCGTGATGCATGAGGCCTTTTCTCACCAGACCCTCTACGGGCTTCAAACCCTAATACGTCCTTCCCACCGTGGGGCCTTCCCTGCACTGCAGCCTCTGTCAGGAATGCCTGCCCAGCCCCCTGCCTGCCCCCTTCAGCTCTTGGGTACACAGCCCCCCGCTTCCTAAGCTGGGTCACAGCCCACTGTAAGCTCTCGAGGCCCCCCGGTGAAATGATTTATCGCTCAGTGCATCTCCCGGATGTCAGGCCAAGGTGGGCAGGGGCACAGCTGCTGGCTCACATCCATCTGTGTTTGGGCTTGGGACGCCGTGGAAGCGCAGTGACAGGTGTGCTGGGCCAGTGGGTAAACCTCAAAAGCCCCAAAGGGTTTGTCTTGACTCCCAAGGGTTCCTCAGTGGTACCGTGTTCAGAAACATCTAACTTTTCTTAGATATATTTTTGATATTTTGAAGGAAGACAAAGTGGAAGCACATAAAAGGGACTTGTCAACGTTATGGTGACGGGAAGATGATCTACGGGGCTCCTCAGCCATCCCTTGGCTCCCAAACCGGCAGAGATTGGCCCCGGGGTAGGCCTGGCCACCCAGCCGGCCGGGCAGGGGGGTGCTAGAAGCCTACATTGCTCTGAAGAACTGTTTCTAGGGTGAACACACTCAGGTCAAGGCCTCAGGTCCTCCCCTCTGCTCCAGGAGCCGTGGCAGAGCATTGTGGCCACCCAGGCTTCCAGCAGGGCTGGGGGTGGGGGTAGGAGATAGGCCTCAGAATGCAGATTCCCGGGCATTGTGGCTTCAGGAGGTCTGGGTCGGGACCCCCCACTCCCACCCCATGACAGGAAGGGGTTGGCGGAGCATCAGGTGGAACAGCCTGAGACCCCTCTGTGACCTGCTCACATTCGGACACCCTTCCTGGTCACCTTGGTGTCTGTGCCTGAATAAAGACACTTAGGAACGAGGGTGGCCCTTATTACCATTTAGATAAGCAGAATGGTTTGACTCACCGACAACATCTCAGAAAGCCAGGTCTGGAAAATTTGCGTAAGAAAAAAAAAAGCTGAAATAAGAAAAATCGGGGAAATGTTTTTTTTTTTTTAAAGGCTGGAACCAATTTGGGGGTTAAACCAGCTGCCCACACAGATTTATTTCAGCTTTTCAAGCGTTATTCTATATGATTTATTTCCTGCTAACGCATTTGACAACTGTTGTGTAAATGGTTTCCATTTATTCTGGAAAGGCCTCTCCTCCTGCTTTGGGGAGGTCCTGCTAGGACCCTACTAAATCAAAAACAACAACAACTGGTTTTGATTTGGAAAAACAAAACCCACAAGAAGCCAGAAGAGTAAAATAAATGCTGATTCCAAAAGTAATCTTTAGACGCTCCGCAGTGAATCACCGGGGGCCCCTCTGGCCTCTCCGAGAGATCTAGGTCTGACTCCTGCTGTGTGTTTTGGGCTAAGAAATTACTCAGGCTTTCTGGGCCTCTGTTTTCTGACCCATAAAATTGGGACAGCAGTTGGAACCACCTCACGGGGACGTTGAGAGCTTTACAGAGATCGGGCATGGCACGCTTAAAAATGGTCACAGTTCTTCTTATAAGATGGAAACATTCTGAACCACAAGGACTCCTCCTCCCCGTGTTTTCATACATCCGTTCACACCGCAAGGGCCCCACAGGGAACTGGTCAACACCTGGATTCCAGGCTCAAACACGGAAGTGACTTATTACAGGAAAACGAGAGGCTGCAGGGAGGGTAAGGGATCCGCTGGCTCCGGGGCACACAGGCTGTCTTTTGAATCTAAAAAGTGGTTGAGCTCAGGTCATGATCCCAGGGTCCTGGGATCGAGTCCTGGTTTGGGCTCCCTGTGGGGAGCCTGCTTCTCCCTCTGCCTGTGTCTCTGCCTCTCTCTCTAGGTCTCTCATCAATCAATCAAATAAAATCTCTTTAAAATTCTCAATTAAATTTAAAAATAAATTAATAAATAAATAAGAGAACAAAAAACTTTGTAAGAGCTGATATTAAGGCAGGATGCCATTCAGGTGTGGGGGGGGGGCTTCTGGAAAGGTCATTAGGGCAAGAAAGGGGTTTCCTTGCGGCCACCACCTTTCCACCCCAGGCTGGCCATGAGCGTGGGCAGGGGGCCGTGGCTGGGCAGGGTTGCTGCCGCCTGAGCCACGTCCAGAGGACAGCGCTTCTGCTCTGTCCGGCCGAGGTGTGCCCCAGCGGCCACCATCCCTGGGGCTGCGATGCAAGGGGAGTCCCCCTGGCCTTGGTTCTGAGCAGCCACCACTGCCCGGCTGGCCCGAGAGGAGAGGGTCACGCCGGCCCAAGAGTGCACGCTCAGTCTGGGCCCCTGCAGGCACATCTGGGCATCCCCTGGCAATCAGAAGAGAGAGGCCGGGGCTGGAGGCCAAGAAAAGGATTCGAGGTCAGCACCAGCAGAGCCAAGTGAAGGCGAGGGCGAGCACGGGCAGGCCGGGTCAGCAGGCCAGCGTCAGCTCCTGGGCTCCACACCAAGCCGCGGCGGAGCACCCAGGCCAGAGTCAGCACAGAGATGCTGCTGCGGCTTCAGAGAGCCTGGCAGTGGGCAGGGAGCTGCTTCTCAGCCCAGGGGTGCCTGCAAGTGACCCTGCTTCTGCGGGAGGACAAAGGCCACTCACCTTTAGCTATGACCTTGGCTGCCTCCTGCGGGGAAGAGGCTGATGAAGTGTCGTTGGGGAGGCCAAACCGGCAGAGCAGCTGGGATGACCCAAGTGTCTGGGGAGGCACCCCACGGTTCTGGCTTCTCAGCAGCAATATGTGCTCTGACTCAAGGCCAAGCTTAGCACAGGAGACTCAGAACAGGGATACCCCCAAATCCCAAGATCCTTCCCCAAAAGACAGGGGCAGCTCAAGTGGGTGGCTTTGTCTCCCCACAGTATTCACTAGTCCCTCTGCCTTATGTTTCAGGTTGGGTCCTTCAGATGCAGAGCTTGAGACAAGGATTTGGTACAAAGAGTTTATGGGGGATGTGTTCCCGGGAAGCACAAGTGATGGAATGTGGAAGGGAGGCCAGGCAGGGGGATGACAGGTGTCCTGGGTGGGTATCCTGCTGGGACCCCCAGGGATCACTTGGAGAATCCCGCGTGAGGGGCAGGGAGCCAGTGTTTACTACCCACGCTTGTCCTTCCTTGCTAGGGGACTGCCCCCAGGACATTAACTCCTCCATGGGATGACCACCCATCCTGGTCTGCCTGGGACTAAGGTGTTTCCTGGGCTCTGGGACTTTGAGTGCTAGGAACGGGAGCGTCCTGGGCAAATTGGCACAAGTTGGTCCTACGACTCTCTGGCCCTTCCAGGGCCCCTGATGCGTGGTGAACTTGCTCCTGCCGCTAGAGAATGCCTTGGGGCACTTCAGGTGAGAAGCTGCTGGTGTGAACCGCAATGGTGAAGTCGGAGGGCACACTGACAGGGGATATCAGCAGATCTGCTACACCAGATTAGGCCCCCCCCATACACCTGATTGCCCCACCTCCCTGCATCCTTCCTGCTGCCCCTCCTTACTCACGAGCCACAGCACTCCAGCCAGCCACAGTGTTCCACAAACTCTCCCGCCACCTCTGACCTCAGGGCCTTGGCACTGGCTGTTCCCTCTGCTTTGAAGTCTCTTTCCCAGACACGCATGCAGGGAAATACAAACACCATGTGAGAAGTTTGCTGGGTATGAACAGTGCATTACTCCTAATGCACAGAACAGTGCCGGGTGCACAGTAAACATTTATCCACCAAACGAATGAAAATGATCTAAAAACAACACTATATTGAAATAAGGTCCTCAAATGCACCTGGAGATGAGACTGCAGGCCTTTCCAGCCATGGAGATTGCCTCCTCCAAAGGAAATGGGGGAACTGTCGAGTGATGCCTGAGAGACCTGGGATTCCTGACTCTTCTGCAGTGGCCTCTCTGCTGCCCTGTGCCCTGGAGCCTCTAGCAATCCCTGATGTGGTCATTGGAGGGAACCCAGCCCAGGACCAGGGTGTCCAGATTCCTCCACTTTAGCAAATTAATCTGTGCAGAACCTCATCAAATAAAACAAAAAATGTGCTTTTACCTTTTTTAAAGCAGGAGTGGAGAACCTAGATCTGCCCGCTTCCCATTTCCTACATGGGGGGCCCAAAGGACCACCCTGGGGACTCAAGGACAGCTTGAACACAAGGCCCTGGAGAGCTGAGATCAGAGGTCCCAAGTGAGGGTCTCATTAAGTGCAGGGGCAGATGCAGAAGATGTTAGTGTGTCTAACAAGCTCCGAGGTGATGCCAATGGCCTGTAGCCAGGGCTTTGAGCACACGATGAGCATTTGGCAACGTCTCCCCTCTCTGCCAGAGTCAGGAAGCTTTGATGATCTTGCCTATAGTTTCCACAAGCTCAGCAGTGGTGAGGTGTAAGAGAGGAGTCAGAGGCCCTTGGTCATGGGCAAGGCGAGGGTCGAGACAGCTTCTCTGACACATAGGTCCTCGTGTCTGAGTTAGGGTATGGCATACCCACAGCATTGTCTGCTGTGACAAAGAGGCCCCCTGATACATTGACTTAAACAAGATAGACAGTATTTCTCTCATCGTCCAGAAGGAGGTGGTCCAGGGCTAGTAGGATAGCTCTGCGAGCTTCAGCACATGGTTACCTCTGGATCCAAAGTGGTTGCCACAGACCCTGCCATCCTAGCTACATCCCAGCTGGTGGGAGGAAGGAAAAGGCAAAGGGAGCCATGCTCATTCTTTTTAAAGGCACCATCCAGCAGTGCCACATACCCCTCCTGCCCCCACCGCACAGGCCAGACAGCCATGTGGTCATTCCTCCCTGTAGACGAGGCTGCGAAATGAGCAATCCTAGGCTCAGTTGGGACACCGGGTGGTTCAGCAGTTGAGCGTCTGCCTTCGGCTCAGGGCGAGATTCCGGGGTTCTGGGATCAAGTTCCACATCGGGCTCCCTGCAGGGAGCCTGCTTCTCCCTCTGCCTGTGTCTCGCCTCCCCCTCAATCTGTGTCTCTCATGAATAAACAAAATCTTAAAAAAAAAATCTTAGGCTCAGTGAAGCGGAGGCCTTCTACCATCAAAGGAAGAAGAGGATGGATATTGGTGGCAGACATTGGAAGAAAGTTGTTACATTCAAACCCTAGCTTGAAGTTGTGTGAGTAATATTCCCACAGCCCCATTAGGATGGACCATGCAGGTAGAGGGCACATGGTAGGTGGACTAAAGATGTCCCTGTTCCCATCTCCAGAAACCGTGACTAGGTGACTTTACAGGACACACCACAGATGTGGCTAAGGACCTCGAGGTGGGGAGAGAGTCCTGGGGTCCAGGGTGATCACAAGGGTCCGCGGGGAGTCAGAGAAGACGTGGTGGCAAAAGCAGAGACCAGGGCCGCACACCCAGGGTGGAGGAGGGGCCACGAGCCAAGGGATGCAGGTGCCTCCAGAAGCCGGAGACGGCCAGGAACCAGGTCCTCCCCCGGAGCCCCTGGAGGGAAGCAGCCCTGCACTGGTTTTACCTGGAAGACTCATTTTGGGCCTCTGCCTCCAGACCTGCACCGGGAGTACACTGACGTGGTTTTAAGCCGTTAATGTCCTGACCCGCTCTTACACGAGGTGGCCCTCACTAACACGCCGTGCTGGGAAGAGCCAGCCGGGCAGCCAAGCTGGGGCCTCCTGCTTGGGATGTGAGTTCACAGTGTCCGGGGCTCCCTGTTACCACCCGCCCCCCTGCCAGGCCCTGCTCTGAGTGTTGGGGCCAAGCTCAGACTTGGACCTGACCTTGGGGCGTCCTAAAGACCCCTTTCTGGAGCCACTGGCCACCAAGCCCAGACTTGGCTTTCCCACCGTCAGCTAATGACAGTCGTATTAACCCAGACAAATCCCGAGGGGCCCAGAGGCTCCCCAAGGTGCCTCCTCCCTCAAAGAAAGAGTCAGACCTTCCCTGTGCCAGCCAGGAGCTTCGAGAGCGCGCTGCAGTGGACGCGCCCCGTCCGCCCCTGCACCAGTGCTGGACACTCGCTTCTCTCCTGTTCTCCCTCCACCGTCTAGAGTGGCTCGCTCTCTGTGACTCCCCCAGGCCCCCCAAAACCTCTCTCACCAACCCCCAGGCCCCATCCCTCTACTCCTCCAGCGCCCGGGCTTCTAGCACCACCCAGCCATCCACACCCTCCCTCACACAGGAACCCCCCAATCCTCCCCACCCTGAAAATGCAGCTTTCTCACACTCTGCCTCTTCCTTAAGGACTTCAGATGAATTTTACAAGAAGCCAACTTTTTATAAATAAGTAATACTAACCAAGGGCTTATGCATCCAGCACCTGGCCCCGCACTTCCCTTCATGCCTGTCCTTCAGGATGAGGGTGTTATTACCCACCCCCCTGTGTTGGGTATGGACATGGGAGAAGGAGTCAGTGCTTTCCCAAGGTCACCTTGCAGGGAGCCAGGGGAGCCAGGGTTTGAACCCAGGTCTGGCCTGGCCGCAGTCTCTAGACACCCCCGTTGCTCGTTCTGGGCACCATGGTGCAGGAGTCAGCTGCAAAAACCATGTCCTCTCACCGGCCTAGACAGCTTGTCCACGTTTGCTTCCAAAGGGGTGGCCCTCGGGGTCCACTAGGACCGGGTCCCTCCTTTCCCGCCAGGGAAGAGAACAGAGCTGGTGCGCTGCGTCTCGGGCTGGGCCAGGAGGCAGAGCGGCTCGTCCAGCCCTGGCTGGCCACCTGCTCCGGGGCCGGGACTGATGAACCAGCAAACACACGGCCTGTGCCCTGGCACAGGTTCTCCTCACCCAGAGGATGCATGAGCTCTTGCCTGGGCCGGGCCTGGTGGCTTCGTTTAAGTGGCATCCCAGGAGCTGCACCAGGCATGGAGGGCTGTGCAGGGCACCACATTTCCCCCTCAGCCAGCAGCCCTCTCCCACTGTCTTGGGAACCCTGGGGAGCTGAGGAGGAGGAGGAGGCTGGCCTTCAGCTCGGTCCCCTGAGCCTCAGTTTCTCAGCTGAACATACAGAGAAATAGCCTGTTTCCTGCCTCCAGGGACCAGTAAGACCCAGTAAGATAATGGCAGAGAGAGTGTTCCGAAAACTCACTCCATTGAACACCTTTGTAGAGGGGCGCCTGGGTGGCTCAGTGATTGAGGGTCTGCCTTCGGCTCAGGTTGTGATTTGTGATCCCAGGGTCCTGAGATGAGTCCCACATTGGGCTCCCTGCATGGAGCCTGCTTCTCCCTCTGCCTGTGTCTCTGCCTCTCTCTGTGTCTCTCATGAACAAACAAATAAGACCTTTAAAAAAAAAAATCTACAAAAACCTTTGTCAAGAGCCCACAATGGCCAAGCGGGGGGAGGCAGGGCATGCTGGGGGCACTGCAACGGGAACCCAGCCTTCCAGGAGCTGTCAGTGTGACCAAAGAGCAAATAGGCCACCAGACTATCACAGAAGAGCTCAGGAGTTCCACTGTGCCTGAATATTCTGGAAGGTTCTGGGGTAAGGCAGGAGGGAAGCGGTAGTTGGAAGTGAGTGGGTGGTCAGCAGGCTGAGTCCAGAGAAGGAGCCACCTTGTAGGTGGGAGCCAGTCAGAGTACTGGCTCACCCGTGGGCCTCAGAGTTGCACCCGGGGGTGCTTTACCTAATGAGTTCTCAAAAGCAGCCTGTGGACGCTCCCTACCCTATAGTGGGGACAGACGCCCTGTAGGGAGTGACTGGCCCAAGGGCATGCAGCTAGGACCTGGTGGAGCCTTCCCATAACAGCCCGTGCAAAGGCCCAGGGGTGTGGGGAGTGGGGCGACAGGTCAGGGCTGAGGAGAGTCACAGAGGCAGACAGGGGCAGGGTTGCAGGACTTGAGGCCCCCCCGCCAGCCTGAAGGCCATGGGAGGCTGATGGGAAGCCAGAGGAGGGTCTGAGCAGGAGAGGAGGCAGGGGACGGAGAATCCTTCAGCCTCGTGCCAAGAGCCCCTCCTTTCCCTGGGGACTTTCCCTCTGGCTCGCTGCGGCTCTGCTTGGGCCAGCTCCTTCTGGACAAACATTTGGAGCAGGGTGGGGACGTTGCCTTCTGGAGATAAGGTCTGGCAGGCCTCCCTGGCGGCTGCCTTCGAGGACAGCTGTGCATCTGGAGCTCGCCTCCCTGGGCCTGGGGTTGCTGGAATTTTTCTGATAAGCGAACCCCAAGACCCTGAAGATCCTAGGGGCTTAACCCACCTCAAGGTCTGCACAGTCTACAGACAAAATGCAACTGGCAAGCCTGCAACCTTTCAAAACAACTCACAATTTGACGGCCTGCCTCGCTCTGGTGTTAAGGGGTCTGACCTTGAATGGGATGCCCATGACAGAGCCTTCTCCCTGGGAGACAAAACTGAGCTCGAGTAGCTTTTCTAAAAACTTTGTTGCTTAGCAGTCAATTTGGTAAAAATTAAAATGTTTGCAGGTTACCTAGGGCTCATTCCCAATAAGAACAATAATAGCCATAGGACATTTTATGGGGGAAAACATGGGTTTTTTGTTTTTTAACAGTTCTTGTGAGATCTAATTCACACACGACACAGTTCTGTGGTTTAAAGTGTGTGACTCCATAGTGTGTTCAGAGTCATGCTATCAATACAGTTTATTCTAGAACGTTCTATCACCCTCTCTGCCTCGCCTTCACCTTCAATCTCCCTACCCACCCCCCCGGCCCGGCCCCAACAACCATGAACCTGCTTTCCACCTCTGTGGATTTGCTTATTTGGATGCTCCCATATTTATATGGGAGGCAAACACCCTGGGGTCTTTGTGGCCTGCTTCCTTCACACGGCCCGATGCTGTCGAGGGGCGTCCGCGGTGTGGCGGGCACCTGCCCCTCACTCATCTTTATAGCCCGAGTATGATTCCAGCGGGATGGAGCACATTTTGCATCCTCAAAATCGGGCGTGCATGGTTGGGAGGTTCCCCTCGCTGGCTGCTGGGACGAGCTGCTGGAGCATCGCAGACAGGTTTCCCCGCGAACCTGTGTCTGTTTTCTCTCGGATGTCTCCTGACAAGCGGAATCGCTGGGTCATACACGGAGTCTGCTTAACCTTGGGAACAGCCGGACTGGGAAAACAGGAGTTTACAACACACATGGCTTGTTTATTAAGAAGGTTCATGGACACGTGCTGAGTGTTGACTATGAGCCAGGGGTCCCGGGAATTGGCTTATCCTCGCGGCCCGCTGATTTGGCAGCCGGTGCTGTTACCGTCTCTACTGTTCAGACAGGAATAGAGAAATCAGAGAGGTTGAGCCACTGAGCAGGGTGGCTCAGCTTGTAAGTGTGGAGCAGGGATTTGAACCCTCTCTTCCTGATTCCTCCCGAGGGACGGTCTCTATTCATTCTAGTGCCTGGAAAGGGCCCTGTGGCTCCTTTTTACTCCTTTTGAGCCGCATCCATGCTCATCAGGGTGAACTGTAGCCCTGAGGTCACCGGTTAGCTCCTCCCTGTGGAAATCGCTGGGGCTGGGTCCCGAGGCTGTGCGACTGTGGGTGACTCACTCACCCGTCACCGTGACCACCACTGGTGGATGCCCTGCTCTAGACCAACCACCCGGTCCCATGCTGCACCACACCGTGCTCTGCCTTTTCTTCCTCAAAGCCACATCGACACAGACCGGCAAATAAATCGCTGCTCCCGGCTGGCCTGATTCATCGAAAGCAGCCATCCCCAAGGCTGAGCTGTGCCCGGAGAATCCCCCGGATTCTGGGGCCTGTCTAAACCCACAGGGCCGGGCCCGGCCCCCGGAGATTCTGAGGCTGCCAGTCTGGGGCGGACTCGGAGAATCTGCATTTCCAGCAAGCTCCCTGGTGAGGCTGGTCCTGCCGGCCCGGGGTTCCCCACTTTGAGAATGTCTGCAGTCCTGGGGCTGGTCTGTAGGAATCTCCCTCGAATCACGAGTAAGGTGCTTTGGCCTCTATGTGGGCAAAACTGTGTTTGAGAAATTATGCCTGTTTCCCTCGGGGGCCTTTCTGGACCTCCACCCGGCGGTCTATGTAGGATATGCCAGTGAAGCACATGTTCGTTTGGAGGGAAGAAGAGGGGCTACCCAGACCGGGTTGGGGAGTTTTGCAACTTATCAGAGTATTAATTCGGACCCCTGGATTTAGATTGCTAAATTGATCCCTGGTGCTCTGCTGCCCCCTAGTGGTGGGCAATTCTGCACCACCTCCTTTGGGAGGTGCCCCTTGATGGCTGACCAAAGTCAGGGGACCCCAAGGCCAGAACCCTCGTACTTGCTCTTTCTCGGTAACTGATCTGCTGTCAGTCATTTCTACTTTAGCAAGAGTCAGTTCCAAGTTCTTGATTGTCCTCCGTCAGTCCCAGAGCTCATCGCTGAAGGACAGGAAAACTCCCCCTTGGCTTCCTGTTTCATGCATGGAGAAGAGAAGGGCAGGGTGTCCTTCCAGACCCTTGGAGAGTAACTGTCTCCTCCGACCCTGGAATGTGATAGAACCTGGCCGAGGTCCTGCTTGTCTCCCAGCTGCACTGGGCTCCTGACCTGGAGGTGGGTCGTGTGTCATTTGCATCTGCTCACCAAGACACTAACCTCTGATCCCGAGACCTAACCCGTGCTCGGCTTCCCTCTGTGTCTTCCTGTGCGGCCGCGTCCAGGGTCTGGGTTGCTGTCCATCCGTAGCTCACGGACGCAGCTGTGGGGGCTCAGACAGGCTAGGAGGCTTGCTCTCTTGACAACTGGTAAGCTGAGGGGTCAGGGAGGTGTCCAAGCAGAGGGGCCAGTGGCCCGCGGTCCCTAGAACGCTGCGGACCTCCGAAGAGGCGCCTGAAGCCAGGGATGCGATGAGCTCTCCTAGGGAGGGTGGATCCACGGGAGGGCAGGGGCCCAGGGTCAGCATCAGAGGGGACAGGAAAGGAGCAGAAGGAGAGGCCGGGGAGGGAGGAAGACCATGAGGGTGGAGATATAGGTGCTAACAGGTGGACACCGGCTGGAAGTCACGGTCTCTAAGTTAAATCTACCATTTGATCAACCACTGAACCGACTGCAGTGCACAGCCCGCCGTCTGAAAGGGGGGGCATGAGGCACAGCTGGGGGCCCCATCCTGGAGGTGGAGCCAGGCTCAGGCACCTTTACTGTCCTTTTGTTTGCAGGCCAATTTGTGAGAGACTCTGCAAATTTGAATATATCGCATCCTGACCCCCTCAACCTGGAAATGTGCCTGATGTGGCAATAGGGTCTTTGTTGTTGTAATTAAGGATCTCCAGAAGAGCTCATCCTGGATCATGTGGGTGGGCCCTAAACCCAAGGACACATGTCTCCATAAGACACAGCTAAGGAGCGGACACGATCAAGGGAGAGGTCGTGTGAAGACAGGCAGGGACCAGAGTACGCGGCCACAGACCCCGGAGCCCCCGGGGGCTGGAAGAAGCAGGAAGGACCCTCCCCTAGAAGCTTCAGAGGGAGGTGACCATGTGACACCTTGATTTGGAATTGTGGCTTGCAGAGAGTGGGAGAGTACACTTCTATTGTTTTAAGCCATGTAGTTTGTGATCATTTGTTATGGGGGCTGCAGGAAACTCATATGATATGTATCAATATATCTGTATCTATATGGCTAACTACATAAATCTATCTAGAGAGAGAGAGAAAATAGATCCCCTCCCCCATGTGCATCTCACCTGTCATGTGAAGGGAGGATATACCATCTGTGTCAGTGTTTCTCCCAGGTGTGGCCTAAGAAGACTTGCATTAAAACGACCTGGGGGGATCCCTGGGTGGCGCAGCGGTTTGGCGCCTGCCTTTGGCCCAGGGCACGATCCTGGAGACCCGGGATCGAATCCCATGTCGGGCTCCCGGTGCATGGAGCCTGCTTCTCCCTCTGCCTGTGTCTCTGCCTCTCTCTCTCTCTCTCTCTCTCTCTGTGTGTGACTATCATAAATAAATAAAAATTAAAAAAAAAAAAAAAAAAACGACCTGGGGACCTTGCCAAAAATAAAGACCCGCAAGCCCACTTCCAGACTGAGGGGACTGGACTCCCTGGGTGGAGGCCCTGAACAGGCATTTTATTTTTCTAATTCTTTTTAAAAGATTTTATGTATTTATTTGGGAGAAAAAGAGAGCATGAGCAGGGGCAGAGGGAGAAGCAGGGAGCCCGACGCAGGGCTCCATCCCAGGACACCAGGATCGTGATCTGAGCTGAAGGCAGATGTTTCACTGACTGAGCCCCCCAGGAGCCCCCTGAATGGGCACTTTAAACCATCCTTCCAGGGATCTGATGGACCTGGGGGTCTGGGGACCTGTGGTCCCTGGATGCGGCCATGAGAATGACCTGAGTGCAGGTGGGAGGAAGCTCATCACACAAGAGGGATCGGGAACGTGTCCAAGTAAAACAGGAGGGACAAGGGTGGACTGTTCTGCTGAGGCGATGTCACCAGCATGCCTTCCTTGAGGCCAGTCTATGCCATGGGCCCAGATGTTCAGGATCACAGGGACCCAGCTCTGTCCCTGGGCGTAGCTGTTCTTGGGAAGGGCGAGGAGCACATAGAGACTTTCGGAGGCTGATGTGCTCACTCAGCACGCCTGCTCCCCCCTCACCCCAGTGTTTCAGCAGCTGCTCTGGGTCAGGCTGCTCCAGGAATCCCAGGGCCCAGGAAAGTAGCCAGGGCCGACATCCCGGGAGCAGCTGGTAGGGTGGGCCGCAGGGCCATCTGGAAGCTTCCAGGCCTCAGGGAACACTTATGTAACTGGTTCAGAGGGGAATTTTGGACGCTGGGTCAGCTTGGAGCCAAGGACAGACTGAGTGTTCCACACACTGGGCCAGGGGGCACCGGGGTGGCACCTCCAGTCCCAGGCCTGGCAGTGAGAACCTTTCCTTAGTCCTCAACCCCGCGACCCCCACAAAGTGCACCACGTTGGATGCAAGCACAGAAAGCAATTTAAGCTCTGTGAGGGCGGGGCATCTTCGCTTTGTCCCCCATGGTGCTCAGCGCAGGGTGTGGCACATAGTAGGCGCTCAGGTCAGGGCGGGGCACACAGTAGGGGCTCAGCACTGTCTATAGGATACACACGTGCTATTACTACCACCGTCGTTCGGATCACCACGGTTACTGGTGCTGCGGTGAGCACCTGTACCATCATCACTACCACCAGCACTGTTCCTACTGCTGCCATCACCGCGTCTCTTGGACGGTGACAGTTGCTCCGCTCGTTCCTCTCTTCCTATCATTACTCCAGTTGTTGCTACTGATGCTATTAGTGCTGCCGCCAGTATCCCTCTGCTTCCTCCTCTACGACCACTCCTACCACGGCCCTAAAAGTGCTGCCACTGTCCATGCCATTACCACTGTGCTACTGATACGACCGTACGAGTCTTCCTACAGTTTCTTTTTGGATCGTTACTGTCAGTATTGCTGTTCTTGGTATCATTGCTACAATTCCTGCTACTATCACTACTACTTCGGCAAGGCAGAAGGACTTCTCCCAGCTTCCAGGAGGGACAGTTGCAGGAACCCGGCTCCAGCCCTGCACCTGCAGAAGCAAGACTGCCCAGGCTCAGGGGCTGCCAGTGCAGAGCAGATGGGGGGCCCTTTCTCGCTGTGTGGGGTGAGAGGCAGCCCTCCCCGTGCACTCTGGGAGCGGTTTGGGCCCTCTCTCTGGGGATGGGGCATCCCTCCCTGTGCACTCTGGGAGCAGTGTGGTCCCTCTGGCCAGAGCAAAGTGCAGCCACGGCTTCCCCAGACAGTCCCTGAAGGTCACAGCCCCGATGTACCAGGCCCCATCTCTCAGGCTCATGCTTTCAAAGCACCCCAGCATCTCCTGTCCCTCCCCCCAATCCCAGCAAATACACGGCTTCCCGATGGAGGTTTCCTCCAAGCGGCTCTTCCCACCCAGACCCTATCTGGTCGGGGCCAGACATGAAACAAACCAGAGCTGTCTCCGGGCTGGGAGCCACAGGAGGGAACGCCACTCACTTTTTGAAAGGCCCCAGAGCTGCAGGAAAATGCCAACCATGTCAAGCTGTGGTTTGCACGTATCTTCGGGAGAAAGGAAGAGAATGCAACACAGAGGCTAAAACACAAAATTTACACTAAACTGCTGGAATTCGGAAGGCAGTCTGCAGACCCAGTTTGGGGGCTGGAGCAGGTGGCTCCTCCAGGGCAGCTCCGCACCACGAGGGCGGACCCCACTGGCACATCCTGCTGGACGGGGGCGAGGTGCCACCGAGGGCCACCAAGTCTTGGCTTTAGGAGACCCTCTCCGGGCTCCTACCAGCCAGTGACTCGAGAGAGAAAACAGAAACACAACCTCCACTAGCAGCACGGATTTCATGGAAAATATCTGTATTTTCACGCGGTTCCCCCTAATCACAGTATTAGAGTGCGATCATTGATGACAACTTGAGAAGTGGAGAAAAGTGAAAGAGGACGATCCCCTGTCCACAGAGAACCTCTGTTAAATGCTAGGAAATTTCTTCCTGTGTTTTTTCCACACACTGTAAAGGAAAAAAAATAAGATCAAACATCCTTTTCTAACTTAAGATGACAGAGGTGTTTTCTCCCCCTTCTCTCTCCTCGGCCAAGAGGTACCTGGACTGACGGACACCACTGTTCGTCCAGTTCAGCTAATTAAGCAAGGTATGCTGGGGCAGCTTTGACCCTGCTTCCTCCTCTCCCAGAGTCCACGGCCCCCGAGTCCTGTGGCGCTGCCGTCCCAATCTCTCTCAATACACCCACTTCTCTGCACCCCCACGACTGCCACCCCAAGCTGCCTGCCGCCCAGCACTAAAGAAGCACCTTAGAAATAATTGGCTGGTGACCTCTCACCAGGGCTGGGTGATGGCTGCCCCCCGCTTTCTGGCTTCCACTCTGGATCCCAACATTCCACTCTCCACACTGTCCCTGGAACATGCTTTCAAAAAGCAAATCTGATCACATCACTGCCCTCTCCCCCTCGATTAAAACTTCAATGGCTGTAGTCCATTGCTCCTGGGGTTTAGACCAGACTCTTCCTCCAGGAAGCCTCCCTGTTCTGCAGGGGCACCAGATGCCACCCACTTGGTGTTTGTGGGCCTCCCATGTAACCTCCCCCAGTCACGAGGCCTCTGGGAGCCGCTCTCTCTGCACAGAGAGCAATGAGCTATGAGCACTCTGAAAATGCATCATAGATGAAATGAATGCCAACACTCTCGGGGCCGCCCGTAAACAGTGTCAGAGTGGGTGTTAGGATTTGCTCGGTGGAGGCTGGCGCTTTCTCCATCCTTGCCCATTTACCAAGAACAGGGGAATTTGGGATTAGTGATCACCCAGCAATAGGCAATCACTCTATGCACCCACAAAATTTAGGTGTTGGCCGCCTGAAGTGCTGAGGATGGCATGATCACCCTGATTCTCTTATCAGAGAGATAGATTTGGCACTTGGTCTAGAGAATCTCCAGGGACATAGCTCAGCAGGAAGTGGAGACGGGAGACTGAGGTCCCTCAAATCCTTGCTGGGTTCTGTGCGCTCCCTGCTCCCGGGAGCCAGAGGGGACCAGGATTCCAAGGTCAGCCCCACAGCGCTGTTCTCACTCCTTGCTCGTGGTTTGGAGACTGTTGTCTGTCCTGCAATGACACCAACTGCTGGCTGTCTTTATCAATGAGTGAGCCACCTGTGTGTGTGTGTGTGTGTGTGTGTGTGCGCGTGCGCGGGCGTGCTTGCGTGTACATGCATGTGTGCAACCCACAGTCAAGACTACCGGGGGGGTCATTCTAAAGACAGCTGCCGGGGTAGCCTGAGGTCACAGGTCCAGCCCTAAAAGGAAATTGCTGGACTCTTCCAGTGGCCAGCCTCTAAACCCCCTCTCCTTGGCTATACTTTGGGGTTAGGTCATGGGGCCTCTGAGGCCAGTGCAGAAATGACACAGGAAGAGGCCCCCGTGGGGGGACACGTGGAGAGTCTGGGCGTACCAAGCTGGGACCCATCGCTGCCCACACTTCAGGATTTCCTGCCGTAATCAGTGCCTTTTTGGTTAAAAATAATAATAATAATTCTCCTCTTACCAAGTGGCAGGTGTTGTGGGGTTGTTACTCTGGCTTTTGGCAAAGCAACCAGAGGAAAAATAAACCCACACAGTCTGCAAGGAAAGGAGGTGGCCAAATAGTAAGATCTGGACCAGTTCCGTAGCATCTGGGACACAAGCGGAGAGAATGACGAAGTGTTTTCTCCTTGAGATGATCGTCATTCTGCTCAGCGTCGTCGCTGTGGCTATAAAGTCTGTCGAGCGCCCAGCCCATGCCCGGTGCGCTATCCGTGTCCGTTCTAGAGACAAGACCATGGAGGCTTAGCCTCCAGATCCAGGACTTGGGAGCAGTGGAGCCGGGCCCGCCCCCCCTCCTCAATTCCCTACCTGCAGGTCAACACCTGTTTTGCTCCCCACTCCCAGGACACCCGAAGGGCTGGGACAGGTAGAGGACCAAAGTCCATGGGGCAGAATGAGAGTGAAGCCCTGGGGCCCGTGCCCCCCACCGTGGGCTCTAGTGGGCTCCATCTCCCTGTAGACATCACCCCTCCTTCCTACAGGAAGGGGTGCCAGTGGTCAGGTTTGAATCCCAGGGCTACCGCCCCCAGCCCCGAGACCATGGGCGAGCAAATGACACACCTGGGGCCTGTTTCTCACCTCTAAAAAGGGTTAATAGTGCCTCTTGCATAGACTTGTAGGGGGACGCGTTGCCTCCTTCCCTCCTCCCCTAGCTTCTCCCCTCCTCATGCCCAAACTATTCCCACCTGGGAGCCTTCCCAACTCCCACCCTCCCTAGACCAGCAGGTGCCCGTTGGTACCTGCGCCTCGGCCTTGGAGCCTCCTCATCCTGGTCCCACATCTGGTGGTCCTCAGAGGGCAGGGGTGGGTCTGTCTCATTAACCTTGGGGCCACCAGGTTCAACTCTTGTGCCGGGTGCACAGTAAGTGCTTCTGTCCCCCTGGAGCTGGGGGGAGGAGGTGAGGGTTTCTGGGCACCTGTGGCCCCTCCGACACGCTGAGCAGCAGGCTGCACACCTGAGCGTGATGATGCCCAGCAGCCACGCAGCGGACTGAGAAGGCACGGGCCTGCCTCGATGGTGCGGTTGTCCCTTACCTGAGCCAGGGGTCACACGGCACTGTTGACAGTACGGGTTCAGTGCCTTTTTTGTTGCCGTTCTTGGTTATTATATCCCGTGATTTTTTATTTTGGTATAATTTCAAATTTACAGAAAAGCTGCAAGGACAATCTAGGGAATTCCTAGGCATGCTCCACCCAGATTAACCAGTTGTTTGCACTGATGTCACTGCTGTATCGGTTTGCGTGTGTGCCTGTGGGTTTATTCCCATCCCATTCAGCAGTAAAGTGCAGACACCGATCCTTTCTGTTCCTAAATGAAATTATGCATATTCCCTACGAACAGGAATCCCTTAATGACAGTAGCACGATCCCAGTCGGGGCGCTGAACATCTCACGGGGACGTAGTGCCATCAGAGCGTGACAGCGTGTGTACTCAGGCTCCTGTGATCGATACGGTCACCCAGCCCGCATCCCGTGCTGCCCAGGGGCCCCGTGAAGCACTCCACGGCCGTCCCTGCTCCCGGGCTCCAGGGCCCGGTTGCTTGTGGTCATGCCGTCTCTCTCGTCCCTCTAATTCACAACAGTTTTTCCGCCCGTCTTGGTCTTTTCTGACTTGTTGATTCTCAAGACTGTGTTTCTTGTCTTGTCTCTTCCCATGAGTTGGAAACTATGACAGCCATTCTGAGCCCAGTTTGGAGGAGTTAAGTGCATGATGAAATAGATGCCCCAACATCTGGTCAGCACTCACGTCCTGTCATGTGGTCCCGATGTGTGGCTGCCACGTGCTCCTGGGCGAGGGACATGCCTCTTACCCCACTGCTCCAGCCTGTGTGACCTGGCGTAAGTCGCTTACCGTCTCTGTGTCGAAGTCTCCTTATCTGTGGAATGGGGATAAACATGGTACTCATGGTAGGATGTCATGAGGATGGATAAGCTCATGTCTGTAAGAGCTGAGACATGCCTAGCGCACGTGACACAGGAAGCCTTCCTGGAACACACTGGTTGTCTGGTTTCACTCACACGATCTTGAAGACACAGCTTGCATCACAGCGCTCCTGGGGACAGCGGCTCAGTCACATGGGATGTACTCACCCATCCCTCACTTCCCTTCCCCCAGGGCTTTCCCTTTACTCACACACACCCACACGCACAGGCACGCGCACACAGGCGCACACATGTGTGCACACACGGGACGGCGGAACCAGGCTGACACACACGTTCCTGCAGGGCCAGTCCATCCGTCTGGTTGTCTGCTCACTCGCTCGCTCATCAGAGTGTTACTGGTATAAATGCTCATTGTTGCTCCGCTATCTTTATAGCTGTTTGTGTTTATTCATCGTAACGTTAGCAAGCACGTGTGCAGGGCTTTGCTATTGTTAATCAGCAGCTTGGCTGTGTCCACGTGCTGCTGTAAGCTCTTTCCACCCACTATCTCCTGGAAGCCCCGGCACCTGTATGAGGCTGGGCCTATTACCGTCCCCCGGGTACAGCTGAGGAGAGAGGCACAGAGAGGTTAAGGAGCTCACCCGAGGTCACACAGAGGAGCCATGCTGGGACTCTAACCCACGGGCTACTAACTCTTCAGTTATCCCCCATGTGACGATGCTGGGGTGAAAAAAGTCCACGGGAGAGAGTGCTGATGGCATACGCTTGGGACATGGGGACAGCATCCTCAGAAGGCAGAAGCACTGAGTGTGAGGCAGTGAGGGAAACCGAGTCTCAGAGCAGTCCTGCCGCGTGGGGGCGAAGGCCAGATCCGGTACCTGCCAGCCGTGTGACGAGTCTCTGAGGCACGTAGGCTCCCCACTGGGGCTCCGAGGAGGAGGGGCTGGGGCTGAGCTTGCCCAGCAAGGCAGGGTGCGCTGGGACATGGTGCAGGTGCCCTGGTCCAGCCAGGCAAGCCCAGGCTGCGTGTCCCTGGCACGACCGCCACATTCACAAAGGGCAGCTGGGTCTGTGGGCCCCTTGACCAGGATCTGGGTTCTGCCCCTTGCCTGCATTTCCTTGGCCAAATGGTGGAACTCAAGCCTCAGCTTCCTCGTGGACTCATGGGCCTGAGAGCTGTTACGTCGCCGGGCTGTCGTGAGACCAGATGCGGTGGGTTAGCCAAGAGGAGCAAATGGCTCCTTTGTCTTGACCTTGCACCGTGTCTGCTCCCTTCCCCGAGTGAGCAGGGGAGGCCCCGGGAAGGAGCGGAGCGGGTGGGGTGGTCTGGTTCCTATTAAGCTGTTTATATGCGTCCTTGTCCGGTGACAAATGGCTGCAGTGACGGAGAATCATGGTTTCAATTTTCCATTTGGGATCAGACGTCTCGTGGCTCTGCCAACCTCCTCCGGAAGTGGGCAGGTCATCCCAGAGGCCTCGAGAGCCAGGGAAGGTGGCTCCTGACCATCATGCCTGCTCCGGGCCTGGCTGGCCAGGGGAGGAGGACGGTCCTCTCCGATCTCAGCCTGGGGTCGCTCTGGAAACTTCAGGCCGTCCCTGCCCTCTTGTGCCCTCACATAGCCCTGCATGACAAGACCACCTTATTTCTTGGGCAACACACGTCCACACCCCCCAGCAAATTCTTCCTTCTCAATTGACCCATTTGGCCGGAGCCGGCTGTTTCCAGGCCAATGGGAACAGGGGTGTTGGAGCGGTGCGGGCGGACGGAGGGGCAGCCTGGGCTCTCGGTAATTTCCATCTTGATTTTCAAGGTCCCACAGAAGGTGAAGGCGAGCCAGCAGAAGCTCAGGCGGGAAGGGAGAGAGGTGCTCCACAGGGAAGGTAGCCTGGGGTGGGCCGAGGGCCGGGGTCGCGGGGCCTGGCAAGGCACTCAGCCTCCCCGGGCCTCAGCTTCCTCACCCAGCAATGGACACATCCACACCTGCTTCGCGAGCTCGTGATGAGGAATGAATGCAAGGGTGCACCTGAGCCATCATGAGTTTTCAAGCCACACACCCAGGTTGACAAGGAAAGGTGCACTTTTCTTTTTCTTTCTTTTAAAGATTCTATTTATCTATTGATGAGAGACACAGAGAGGCAGAGGGGAAGTAGGCTCCCCGTGAGGAGCCTGATGCAGGACTCGATCCCAGAACCCTGGGATCGCGACCTGAGCTCAACTGCTGAGTCACCCAGGTGCCCCTTATTTTTCTGTAGTGAACCTTTATCTCTGGAGGTCCCCCACCCCCCTCCCTACCCTCACAGCCAGCAAACTCAGTAGAAGAAAACTGGCCATTGTGCAAAAAGCAGCCTGGTTCTATTTCTGGTTTAAATTGGTTCATTCTGAGAGTACCCTCTGCCCCCTCCTGGAGCTCACGTTCCTTTAGAAATGGAAGTCAGAGCCCATCTCTTCTCAGCCAAGAGCCCTCCCATGGCTCCCCAGTTCCCTGGACTGGAAGCCTAAGTCCTCCCCACGACTGATGGCTGCCCCTGCCTGCCCTCAGGTCACCTCTCCCTCTGTGCTGTCTTCCTGGGGTCCCTGGGGCCAGGCACACTCCCTCTTCAGCTTCTCAGCCTCTAGTCCCTCTGACACGTCTGACTCCACCCTACCTCCATTGTGCCCCCTTTACAAAGTCATCTTCTCTGGGACCTGACCTCACCTTCCCTCCCTAACCACCCTGTTTAACATATCAACAACTCTGTCTCTGGCACTTCCAGCCTCCTTCATCTGGTTTCTTTTCTCATAGCACTTCTTACACTGGACACATAAAATGGGTAATTTGTTCTCTTGTCTCCTGCCTGCACCTGCCCCACCATGCAAATGTAAGCTCCACACCTCTATGTCTGTTTTTTTTTTCATTTGTGGTACCTCTAGGACCTACAGCAGTGCTTAGAACACAGTAGGTGCTCAATAATCATCAGATGGATGGATGGATGGATGGATGGATGGATGGATGAACAATGGAAGGAAGGAAAGAAGGAGGGATGGATGGTTGGTTCAGCCTGTGGGCTGGGGAATTCTCCAAGTTCTGGAAGGAAGTAGATGAGTCCCTTCTACTTTCTAGTTTCCCAGACTGATCTGGGGGCTTCCTCCCTTCTTTCCCACCTGGCTTCAGCATAGGAGGTGGGCACAAGTAGCCCTTCCCAGTGCCCTGCACTCATTTAAACAGAAGAGGGATTTGTTATGAGAACAGGAGGACCCCACAGGATCTCAGGGCGGGCTGGAGGACCAGTTGGGAAGGTTCTACAGCTGGAAACAATGGCCAAGATCACACCAGAGAACTCATCTGTTGGGACCTACCCATTGGGTGGCTGAGTGTGGGCATGCAGGGTGGGAAATTGGACTCTCTTGTCAGCCCCACACCCAACGTTGCCAGATAAAACACAGGAGACCCAGTTCAATTGGAATTGCAGATAAACAATGAATAATATATTAGTTAATATATGTTATTGTTATTATTATATTTTCTTTTCTTTAAATCTGTCATCCTTACCCACTGCTCCTAAAGCCCCCACCATTCCTCTGAGAGAAGGCTCTGGACACCAACTTCTTTGCATCAGAGGCTCCCAGTTCAAAGTCAGGGAAGCATGCCACTTGTGTGCACCCTAGCTGCAAAGGAGTCTGGGGAAACGAGCATCAGAAACTCTAAGCCTCTCCAGTAGGAGGGAGCTCCACCTCATGGGTTGGGGAGCCCCTCAGATGATCGCCAGAACCTGGCTTTAGGCTTCTGCTCTCCTATTATCTGGAGAGCCTGGGTAGGTGAAGAATCATACTCTCCCCAAATCTGTTGTATGTTCCATGAGATTTGGCTTTTGAGATGCAAGCATCCTTTCCTTCAAAGTGTTTTCTCTGCCAGCGAGTTTTATGTCTATTTAGATATAAACTCCACTAAAAGGAACCAGGGATCCTTGGAGAAATGGCTGATTCCAGGGTTGGGGCAAGGAAAGTACAAGATGAGCCCAGAACATCTTGTTGTGCCAGAAAGCTGTGCCAAAACGGATAGGGCCATGTCAAAAGCACACAGAAGCCAGCTGGCAGGGGCTCCCACTGTCCAATCTGGGATGAATGAGCATCAAACAGAAAAAGAGTAAGGCATTGTGATTCCCTGCACAAAACAAGAATCAGTGCACCTTCCCAATGTGTATATGTATGTATATCATATATAAAGTATATATAAATATATGCCATATATTTATAAAATACAAAATACAGAGTGTTTGTGTGTGTGAATAAATGAAGAGGGCATGTGCCAGGATTGTGCCAACTAATAAAAGTGTAATTAGAAACGTTACCATTTGACAACTACCCTAGAATACTTGTTTCAGACAGGAATTATCAGTAGAGGCTAAAATTAGTAGGGAATGAGATATTTATATAGTCTCCCATATGTCTCCCTAAGATAATTATTTATTACAAAAAAAAAAAAAGACCTTCGCAGTGGAGAAATCTAGCAGACACCACCTTTACCAAATGATCAAAAATGATGTCAACAGCAAGAGCATGAACAGACATGTGCGTCCTGCTACCCCACACTGAGACAGAGATAGCAGCACTTGTGGGGGATTCCTTTCCAGAATGTGACTCTAGAATCTCCTCATGAAGAAATACCAAATGAACTCAATTTGAGGGACACACTCTGCAAAATATTTGGCCAATAATCTTGAAAACAACATAAAAGGTGAAGACACAGTGAAGTGCTCGTTCGGAGTCAAGGATACTACAAAGACAGGAGACTGAATGATTCAAGATTTGAGTTTGTTACCACAGGGACATGCCTGGACGGGTGGGTGAAATCAGAGTAAGGTCTGTATCTGTAGATTTGATCATATAACGTACCCACTTTAATTTCCCAATTTAGATAATTACACAAGGATTTATGTAAGAAAACCTCTCTAAGTAAGAGAATGTTCTTATTTGTTGGAAATACACACTAAACATGTTTAGAACAAAGAGGGTCTCAAGTCTGTAACCTCTTCTTAAATAATTGAGAAAAGAAAAGGATCCAGCATACGTGGTTAAATGTTAATGTCTGGGGAATCCAAGTAGAGTTTATTTGAGAATTCTGGTAACATTCTTGCAACTTCCCTGCAAGTCTGAAATTATGTAAAAATAAAAAGTTACAAAACAAAAAAAAGTCTGTCTAGAAACTTAAAAGTCAAAATTGACCCTTTTGTTCATACTGTCCTGATGTAGAAGGCAGGATAGCAGGGGCTGCTGCTGGAAGGCCCAGGGGAGGGTTTCAGAGGGAAAACATTCCTGGGAAAGCACAACACATTTGTTAAAATAATGGTATTAGTTGCAGTAACAACTAACATGTATAAAACTTTATTATATCCCAGGCTTCCAAACGCTTCTTTAAAAAAATGATGTTAACTTGTTTGAGCCTCAAAACAACCTGATTACCATTTTACATTTGGGGAAACTAAGGTACAGAGAAGTTCAGTAACCTGTTCTGGGACTCCCAGATCATAAGTGGTAGAGCTGGGATTTGAATCCAGACCCACTGGCTCCAGGTTCTTTTCCTGCCCTTCAGAAGCGTCCTATTAAAGGTTCGAGCCAAGAGAAGCTGAAGAGGAAAAAGATTGAGCGTAGTCTAGAAACTGAAGCCATGCCACCCAGCAACCCCCGGAGTGCTGCCCTGATGGAGAAAAGGTGCAAAGGGGTTCAGACAAAATCCCAGGGAGATAAGATGCCTGAGAGCTACCATCCCTCAGCCTGCAGGATATGTTTCTACCTACTGGATTGGGTTGAATGGTGTCTCCCTAAATACCTGACCTCCTAGAGCCTCAAAACGTGATCTTATTTTGAAATAGGGTCTTTGCAGATATAGTTAGTTAAGGATCTTGAGATAGAATCATCCTGGATTTAGGGTGGGTCTAAATCCAATGATGGGAGAAGGCCATGTGAAGATGGGAGAGACAGGAGAGATGTGCTCACAAGCCAAGGATCATCCATCTACAGCCGACAGAACCTGGATGGGGCAAGAAAGGATTCTTCCCTGGAGACTTTAGAGGGGGTGCAGTCCTGCCAACACCTAGAGTGCAGATTTATGGCTTCCAGAACTGTGAAAGAATAAACTTCAGTTGGTTAAGCTGCCAGATTCGTGGTCATTTGTTACAGTGGCCCCAAGAAATTAATACACCTGTGGTAAGTTCCCAGGGCCGCACCTTGTCTGCTCAAGGCTCCTTCCCTCACTCTACCTCACCACAGGACCCCCTTTCCAGGAGGAGCTGCAATGTACACAGTTAAAAATACACATATCTCCAAACTCCTTCATAGCTGGGAGTGGCTGTGGAATCCAATCCAGGCCATCGGGGTGTAAGTGGAGATTTATTGGCTGACACACCTGGGAAAGCTATTTCTTTCATTGTTTTTCTAAGTCATAGACTCAGGGGTTCTGCTTCCAGTACTAGCAGAGTAGCTATAACCCAACCAACTAGTCTATACATGGAGACTATAGTCTCCAGAAAAAAATATAAAACACAACTACCTGATGGTTATTGAGAGAAGCAAAGACAGGCAGAAACGTGGAAGTCAACCTTTGGAGGAAGGGGACTACACTACATGAGTCTCGCACATTTTTTAACTTTTTGCTTGAAGACAAGCCAATCAACACCATGCAGGGTTGGCTAAACGTCTACTAAGGACCTGAGGTCTTAAAGAAGCAGAAGACACAGCAGCTAGAAAGTAGAGAGGAAACCCCAAAAGGAGAGAGTTGCAGGAGGGGAGGGTCCAAGTCTCTAGCTGACCCTTGAACCATGCATGCACAGGGCAGACTCCAAGCAGAGCAGTGAAGGCCAACAAAAGCTGAATTATTTCAGCTGCTGGCTGAAATGCAATAGGGGCAGCATTCAGAATTTGAGTCCAGACAAGTTAATTTCCTGCTTAAAGTGTAACAATCTAGTCTCCATGATGCATTAATACAATGTCTAAGTTATAATCCAAAATGACTAGACATACAAAGAAATGTCTCTAAAATGTCCATACTCAAGAGAAGGGTCAGTAAACTATGGCTTGCAGGTTGGCCATCTGCTTTTTAAAAAGAAGTTTTAAAGGTGCCTGGGTGGCTGTCAATTAAGCGTCTGATTCTTGATTTCAGCTCAGATCATGAACTCAGAGTTGTGAGATCAAGCCCCAAGTTGGCCTCCATGATGTGTCTGGAGCCTGCTTAAGATTCTCCCTCTCCCTCTGCCCACAGCCACATGCACTCTCTCTTAAAAAAGAAGAAGAAGAAGAAGAAGAAGAAGAAGAAGAAGAAGAAGAAGAAGAAGAAGAAGAAGAAGAAGAAGAAGAAGAAGAAGAAGAAGAAGAAGTTGTTTTACTGGAACACAGTCATGATCATTCACTGGGCACCAGTGATCGATGGTAGCCTTCACACTACAACCACACAGTTGAGTCTTAGTAACAGAGATGTTATGGCTCACGATCCTACAAAATTCACTGGTTGGGTCCTTCAAGAAAAAGTATGCCAACTCTTGCTCAAGAGAAAAGGTGAATGACCCCACAATGACCCAGACATAGGAATTAGCTGACATCTATCTATGCTGAAGTCGTAAAGGAAAATACCTTCAAAATACATGGGAAAAAATGAAAAAGTTCATGGAAAATTAGAAAATTAGGAAAAGAACCAGATGGACATTCTAGAATTGAAAAAATACCACATCTGAAATAAAAGGGACAGCTACCATGTGCCTTTTGCCCTCCATCATTGTCTCTCTTCCTTGCCTGAATGCCTATGGCATGCCGGAGATCAAGCAGTCATCTTTTGACAGTAAGGAGAAATGCCAGGTGCTCAAGAGGACAGAGCAGGAAGTGCGACGGCCACCTGGGACTCCCCAGGCACTGTATCCCTGAACCCACCTTCCACTGTGCTTGGGTCTCTGTTACATGCAACCAAATGCATTTTTAACAGACACTTTGACAAACGTAGTAGAATGGCACCTGAATTTCTCTTGACAAATAAATTGAATGAGCAAGTCCTTGCAAGACATGTCCTTAGTAAATGACAGCACATACTTGGTGCCCAGCCCATACCTGGCACGTAGTGGGCACTTTCTTAGGTGAATCCCTTTGCCATCTTCCTGTGTCAGGTGGGGAGGGGGCAGTGGATGGGAGGAAACACCCCGGGGACCACAGCCAGCCACGAAGGTGTAAGGGGGTGAGACAGGTGAGCTGGGAGGCTGCTTGCTGACCAGCTGGCCCATTCCCGTCAGCATGGGGCGGCCAGGGCACAGAAGAGGCCTCTTTGCCCACCTCAGAGCCTGGCCAGGTGCTGATGGGAGGGATTGGTTTAGGGGCCCTCTCCACGCTTCTTGGATACAACATCCACTTACCCTTATTTTTTAAGGGT
Source organism: Canis aureus (assembly GCF_053574225.1). Lineage (NCBI taxonomy): Eukaryota > Metazoa > Chordata > Mammalia > Carnivora > Canidae > Canis > Canis aureus. The sequence goes on along the minus strand of NC_135613.1, from coordinate 21,365,564 downwards.
CTAAAAGATTTTTTTAAGCCCCAGTAGCAGTCTAGGACAGGTTTTGGTTTGGTGTGAAATTCTGGACAGAGTGTGAATAAATGACAAAAATGACCCAACACAACACAATGGCTCTACATAGGTCCAGAGGTTGTTTTTCTTTTCTTTTCTCTTCTTCTTTTTTTTTTTTTCAAATAAAGGTGCCATGGTTTGAGGATCCAGGATTTTATGTCTCGGTGCCCCTGTTCCTTGGGTCCTCAGGGCCCTCTGGGCAGGGCAGTGGGGGGAAGGCAGGTCTCTGCTGGGAACCAGAATCAGGGAAGAATACTTAAAGTCATTCAACTCCAAGATTCTTCCAGCTTCTGCTTGTATCCTTCTAGGGACAGGGAGCTCACTCCCTTTCCACATGAGCCATTTCATCTTTGGGCAGTTCTGCCAATTAGAACATCTTTATTGTATTTGGTAGTAGTCTCTCTGTGCCACATGCCTACTGGCATAAGCTCCACACCTCAAAACAACAGAGTGACGTATGTGGCAGCTGTGTGCACACCAAGTGTGAGTGTGAACATTCTCAGGTGTGACCTCATTAATCCACATAACCACCCCATGGAACAGACCCTGGTGTCACTACCCTTTTACGGAGGACACCATGATGCTCAGAGAGGTTCAGGAACTTGCCCAGCATCACAGCTTGTAGAATGGAGCTGGGATTCAAACTCAGACACAACTGGGTCCCCACTCATGACTCTTGCACTGTGCCACCCTGACTGAAGCAAATCTTCATGTATTTAAAAAAGCCCTGGGGAAGAAAAAAAAAAAACCACAAAACAACCCTGGGCAGCCTGGGTGGCTCAGCGGTTTAGTGCCACCTTTAGCCTAGGGCCTGATCCTAGGGACCCGGGATCGAGTCCCACATCGGGCTCCCTGCATGGAGCCTGCTTCCCCTCTGCCTGTGTCTCTGTCTCCCTCTCTGTGTCTCTCATGAATAAATAAATAAAATCTTAAAAAATAAAATAAAATGAAATAAAACAGCCCTCGTGGCGCCCTGGTCTTCCTCTCTCCACTCTTATGGGAACTTCCTGTTCTGTCAGCAGTTGCTTGGGACAAACCTGGGAATGGGCATATGGGCCTTTATGAGGAAAGGGACTTAAAACAGGCCCACTGGGTGACACCAGGAAAGATTTCTTCCCCGACGGGAGCAGACAGCTGTGGGAAGAGGCCCTACCTCTCCCACCCAACGAACTGTCTCGGCCCCGTGCGTGGGGACAGTGTGCGGGGTGGCGGCTCTCCTAAGCACAGGGGGTGCAGTGAGGGTTGTAGAGGTGTCCACCAGGAGTCCTTACATTACATCACTGAGCAGCGGCTCCAGGAATCACCCCCCCTCCTTCATACCTGAGATATTTGCATGTCCTTAGCGCCAGAATCTTCCAGGAGGCTTGTTAATGCACAGGGTGCCGCCCTACCACCAGAGGTTTGGTGGGTCTGGGCTGAGCCCCCGAGATCCTGCATTTCTAACAAGTCCTGGGGCCATTAGATGCATTTCTGGTTTCAGTAACCAAAAGTGTCCCGACAGGTGCAAATCTTCATCATTATTCAAGAACCGCCTCTGAGCACTTTGCTATCTTAGCTCACCTGATGTCATCCTTGCCCCGTGGCGGGTGTGTGTGTGTGTGTGTGTGTGCTAAATCTCCATTTCGTGCACAAGCGTGCATGAGCAGCCTGAGGCCCAGAGAAGCAAAGCAGCTTGTCTCAAGTCCCAGAGCTGGTAAGAGGTGGAGGCTACCTGGGGACTACCAGGTGCTTGCTCACAGTCACTGTGTCACCTGGCACTGAGCAACCCATGTCAGCAGCTTGGGCTGCAGGCACCACAACCTCAGCATGAACTTGCAATACTCTCTGCCTCGTCTCCAGTGGATTCTGCGAGGAGGAAGCCAGCCCCTGCCTTGTGGCTGCCACCTTCCCCAGCCAATGCTACCACTTTTACATGTTGGGAACTTAGGGGGTGAGCACAGGACGGTGACATCGTGGGATGTCAGAACTTCTGGATGCAGGTGGAAGAGACTGTAGATCTGGGGATGGTGGTGGCAGGGGAGGCTCCCCAGTGCCCTGTGGGGAGCTGCCAGCGGGGTCATCTCTACAGACTTGGCCATGCTCTTGTCATAAACCAGTGTTTGCCGGACATTAGTTATTATCCAATGTCCATGATTTTTGCAATCCAGCCGCACAAGTGCTCATATATTATTTTTAAATCAACATTTTACAGAGGAAAGCTATCCCCACCATCAGTGGAAAGAACATAGCAGGGGACTGAGAACACAAAAGCAAAAGCATTGACAGTGAAATAAAAGATCAGCCGAGCCCCCGAAACCCTCCCATGACTATGGCAGATTGGGACACACAAGGACACATGACAGCAATCACCAAAAGGGGCTGATGCTCCCTCCTCCCCAAGTTCATATGTCGAAGCCCTGACTCCCAATATGACTGTATTTGGAGATGAGACCTCTAAGGGGTTAATTAAGGTTAAATGGGGTCATACGGGCGAGGCCCTTGATCCAGTAGGACTAGGGACGTACAAACAGAGCACAGGGGGGAATCCCTGGGTGGCTCAGTGGTTTGGCACCTGCCTTTGGCCCAGGACGCCATCCTGGAGTCCCGAGATCGAGTCCCACATCAGGCTCTCGGCATGGAGCCTGCTTCTCCCTCCTCCTGTGTCTCTGCCTCTCTCTCTCTCTGTGTCTATCATAAATAAGTAAATAAATCTTTAAAAAAAACAAAAACAAACAAACAGAACACAGGACTCAGGGAGAAGGTGGCCCCGAGCAAGCAAGGACAGATACCTCGGGAGAAACCGACCCTGCTGCCACCTTGATCTTGGATTTCAGCCTCCTAAACTGGGAGATAATAAATCTGTGTTGTGTAAACCACCAAGTCTATGGTGCTTTGTTGGGGCCGCTGGAGCAGCCTCTAGCTGGCACCTACAGTATGCTCTCGGGGACCAGCATGCATGTCACTAGGAGTTCATGAGAAAGACAGGTTCTCAGGCCCAGCCTAGAGCTGCAGGACCAGAATCTGTATTCTTTTTTGTCTTTTTTTTTAGAAGAAAGATAGTGTGTGAGTGGGGGAGGGGCAGAGGGAGAGGGAGAGAATCTCAAGCAGACTCCATGCCCAGCACGGAGCCTGATGCAAGGCTCGATCTCACAACCCTGAGATCATGACCTGAGCCGAAATCAAAAGTCAGACACTCAGCTGACAGAGCCACCCAGGTGCCCTCAGAATCTGCATTTTTGATGAGCCCCCCACCCCACCCCATCTACACGAAGTTTGCACACTTTCTGTGACATCGCTTCGTTTCTTCCCACTTATCAGGTGGAGGTTTCCCGGAGGCTCCAGAAAATACTGCAGCCTTCAGCATCTCCCTGCCTACATGCGACACACTTAGTAGAAGTGGTGTTGACAAGAGCCAAGAGCCTTCGAGGAGGTTTTTAAACATTTCACAAACTGTTCAAATTTGTCCAGAAGAGATACATCACAGAAACACTTTAGAAATCAAACCAGTTTTATTGAAACAACAGCAACGTGGCCCCCGTTCATGCAAAGCACACACACACAAAATTTACAATAAACTTTTGTACATAGGAAGTAGTAAAATACATCATTTTTCATAGAAAAAAGCACACATGTAAGCTGCGGGCTGAGTGAGCCTACAGACAATATAAAAACTCAGAACATGATAGGGCAAAAATCTGAAGGAAATGAGAACTTTTTATTTTGGAGGCAGGAGACCCAGCAACACTGTTGGCCTGATTTGTCATCTTTCTGTGGGTTCCGTGCCAATGGCACGGTGGGTCTCGTTAACACGCAAAGTGAGAGGTGGCCTCTGATTATAGGGGCTTAGACTTTGCTGCCTTGTTTCCATTCTCGGAAGACAAACGGTTCCAGTTTCAAAATGTTTGTGAGTACAGAAAGGAGAGCAAGTTCCGGTTCTGGGTGAGGATTGCCTATCCCATTGGGCCGGCCGGTTACCGAGGCATTCGCCAGTCAGGGAACTCAACTTTAAAATAGTGGACGGGGTCCACTAGCACCAGATGTTTCAGATTCTCCCTTGGGTAGGATGCTTCCAACAAACCCATGGGAAGAGCCCCTGGACTGTCTCGAATTCTAAAAACCCAACCCTGTAGTCTCAACAAAGCCACAGGCCACAGAAGGTTGGTGGCAGAGCAAAGTCTGATGGAGAGTCCAGCAGCACAACACCTAGAATCCAGAAGTTTCCCAGTACTCAGATCTTTGGCTATAACTAGACACATAACTGTCAGGCCAACCAAATTCTTATGCTCTGACATTTGGGGTCAAATTGTCAAAACCTACAAATTACTATGAGCCCGCAATGCACGAACTAAAAACAGCTCTGCTAGTTTCAGCTCTGTTGGGCTACGAGTTGCACTGCTTATAGCAGCTCCCCAGAGGTGGAAGAGGGAAGCTGTTTACCTCCAGCGTGTGCACGAAGTAGGGGTGCTCTCAACAACACACCAGCTTACTCCCCCTGGTAGACTTCCTTGTCCGGATCATCTTAGTTTTGCTTCGTTTGTTTTTTCTAAAAAACTGCCTGCTAGTTCCTTTGCCTTTGCAATATTTTGATGAAGAATGAACTTAAAATTTAAAACCGGCGTTCACAGAAGTGATAGATTGGCCAGCCTGCTGGTGGAGGGTGGAATTTTACCTTCTGCAAAGCAATGCTATTTACAAAAAGGTATTTTATTTCACTGTGGGTTTTGGTCTGGGCTTATGAAGAACTTTTGTAAAGTGGAAGCCAGAGAGCACCGCACTCCTCAGAGCCCGAGGAGCATTTGGCAAGGGCTGTTCCACAAAAACAGGAAGAGAAATCTTTCTAGAGTGTTACCGTCTCTTGCTATTACACCGCAGGATGGTTTCATAACCACAAACTGTTCCTCTTCCCAGAGCTGCTAACCTGGGCGAGGAATGTACCAAGGAATCCATTCCTCCCACTGCTAAAAACTAGGTCATCAGATGGATCGGGGAATCTGCATATTTAATTGTCACTTTTTAAAAGCAGCAACAAAACAGCCCTCCTTTGGCTGTTCTTAGACACCTCAGTGGAACCAACTGATACTAAGTTTAAAAAAAAAAAAGTGGGCTGCCAACAGAACCACTTGCAAAGCGAAGACCCTGGTGGGGAACGTGATGCACAAACCAGTCTGGGCTGGGCCAGGAGCCACACGGGTGGGGGGCAAAGAAAGGATCCTGGTTCATTTGTCCTCAATGAGACCAAAGGTCACGGAAGCAAATAGACGGGCCACGTGGACAAAGGGAAGGACAAAGACATGGTAAATCTCCGGCGTTACCGTGGAACTCTAAATAAACCAGCACTGCTGTCTACAGATCCAGCCTGCGGGAGGCGGGGTGCCGGCAGGGACAGGTGCCAGGGCAGGGCCCCGGCCTCACCTCCCCAGCCCCCTGGTTCCAGCCCATTTGTCTGACCAGCAAACATTAACCCCATTTTATTCCACTGGTAGGGACAGACTGTGTTTTCAAAGTTTTTAAATAGCCACCTTCTATTCCATTCTTGAAACTCGCCCTTCGGGTGTTCATTATGCCTCCTCCCGCCCCTGCGTGCCTCCCTGCGTGAGCTCCACATCTGCCAGCTCCGGGGGCCTGGAACCCTCTCCTACCCACGGAGGAGCACTGGGGAGGAGCACCTTGGTGACCATCCGTGCAGAGCGGGCGCGCCGATGGGGACCTCCGGGCCTCAGCAGGACCAGTCACCAGCTGTCCAGCCGGGCCCCCAAGGACGCTGCTTCTCCGTGTGGTTCGAGACAAAGGCACAAAGGGTGTGACACTGAACGCCATTCAAAGGAAGTTTCCTGCCTCTCTATATCCCCAGCCCACCCCCCTCCCAAATGACAAAATAATAATAAAAAGCAAAACCCTGAAGCCCTCTTGAAGACGCACGCCCCCTTCTCCCCGGCGCTGGAAATTCACTGCCTGACGGCAAAGATCCGGAAGGCCTTTCCGTCTCGAGGGGTCCTCAGGCTGAAAAAGAAGGCAGAGGGCGTATTACTGAAGGATCTGGAGGGCCTTCCACAGAGACTAGCTCGGGGAAGGGAGAGCCGGGCGCCCCCGTGCCCCAGGTGGGGAACTGTGGCCGAGGGCCACCTCCCCGCAGCTGCTGCAAACACAGCTGCTGCATGCGCCCAGGAACAGCTGGCAGATCCCATTCTCCTCCGGGGCCTGGGTCTGAATCTGGGTCAGGCAGGGCGGGGAGCTCTGGTCTTGAACCCCGGGACCTCCAGCCCCGATCCTTCTGAACTGAGCGCCCCTCCGGCCTCCGAGCCTTCCGCCTGGTGTGGGCTGCCACCCGCGGGCTCCTCCGGTGGCCATGTGGCGGGCGGGCGGGCTGGCAGGACGGCACCGTGACAGCGACGACGCCCGCACTGTTACTAAAACAGAGCGGGCCCCCTCTGCTGGACTCTGCGAAGCGCTCTCTTCCCGCCCTTTCACCTTCCTCGGGGGGGGCGGGTGCCCTTAGTGGCCTTGTTTGGCAGGTGAGAAAACAGAAACAGTAGAAAGCAAGGACTTCCCCAAGGTCACACAGCTAGTAACAGCCACTCTCAGGGCGGCAGTTAAATCCTTCAGCTAACAAAAGTTTTTTAAAAAAACAAAAACAAAAACAAAAAAAACCTCCCAGCTCTACTGATGGGGCGCCGGGGTGGTTCAGTTGGTTGAGCGGTCATGATCTCAGGGCCGTCTCGGGGCTCCATGCTCAGCAGGCAGTCTGCTTGAGATTTTTTTTTTCTCTCTCTGTCCCTCCTCCACCAGCGTGTTAATATAAATTATTTATGTTAATTATTATAAATTATAATTATAATTATATTAACTATTATTTATGTTGTTATAAATTATGTTAATTAATATAAATAAATTAATTAGAACAAAGCAAAACCCAGCTCCACTGAGGTATAACATGCCATGAAATTCACCCTAAGTATATACAATCCAGTGATTTTTTTTTTTTTTTAGTGATTTTATAGGGTTGTGCAACCACGACCACTTTTGGATCATCATAATCACCCCAAAAGATCGTCTGCGTCCAGTTTTAATCAGTTCCCCTCCCACAGACCCCGGCAACTCCTGTCCGTACAGATGTGGACATCTCACGTAAACGGAATCATGCCATACTCGGCCTTGTGCACCTGGCCTCTTTTCGCCCGGCAGGAGGTGTGTGAGGCTCATCCCTCAATGTGGCAGCGTGATCTGTACTTGACTCCCTTTTGTGACGAATAATATTCCATCACAGGGATAGGCCTCATTTTCTTTATCCATTCCCCAGTTGATGGGTATGTAGATTCTTTCCACTTCCGGCTACTATGAGAAATGCTGCTGTCAATGTGTGTGGACATGTGCTTGTACGGACACATTTTTCTTTTGAATACAGATCGAGGAGTGGCACTGCTGAGTCCATACGTTAAATGTATGTTTGCCTTTTTAAAAAGCTGCCAAACTATTTCCCGAGGCAGCTGCCCCATTTTGCCTCCCTGCCGGGAGCATGCGAGGGGCTTGTAGGGGTTCCACATTCTTGTTGGCCCTTGTGTGTCACATAGCTTGTGGTGGGCTGCTGTTCACAAAGAGCCCCCCGTGCTTTATATTCAGCGGCCCAGTATTCTAGTATATTAAAGTATTCCAACGACAGCCAACCAGATCCCTCTCAATGAAGATTTAGTAGCTCGTAATATTTTGCTCTTGCAAACAACGCCAAGGAGTGCTAGCTTTCCCCTACACAAGTCTGAGAGCACCTGCGGATATGCTCCGAGGAGGGGAACTGGGCATCCCAGGACCAACCTGGACAGCTTGCTAAACTGCCCTCTGTGATGGCTCCACCAATGGACAAGTCCTATCAACACTTGAGGCAGCCGGTCCAGCCCATGAGCTCGCCAGCACAGCGTGGCATCCAGCTTTTGGTGCTCAGCCATTCAAAAGTAGGGCATGGCATCCAGAGTTTTAACTTGCATTTTGCTCATTATGAATGAATTTGAACATAAGATTAACAGCCCAGCCAGGACTGAAGCCTGATTTCCAGCAGAGTCTCCCCTCCAGCTGAAAGGGACCCAGCCTGGAAACCACCAGACCAGACAGATGGCCCTCGCCCTCTCAGACTGCTTGGTAAGGGCAGCAATCCTCAGGAAGCAGGGGATCCGGTGATTCCTGGGGATCTTCCCCCTCCCTCATGGCAGCTCCGTGCTCTTGGCTACCCTGGGACTGAACTTTTGAAACGCGTATCAGATGGGAACACTTGGCGAGATGGGGCTGTGAGGGAGAGCCAGGAGTCCAGACAGAGCAGAACTCCGGCCTCCCTGCCAGCAGCTCCCCACCAGACTGTGGACAGAGAGGGTGGCTGAGCTGGGGCTGGGGTTACCCCAGCTGCCCTGCTGGTTTCTGGAAAGCTCCGGTTCCAGGGCCCCCCTCGGGCCTCTGGGCTGCGAGATTTCCCCAGATTCTCTGCCCAAATGAACAGTCTGGGAGAACCACCCAGAGCCTCAAGGCTCTCAGTTATCCCTCATGGTGGGCAAGCCACGCTGGTAAAAATACCAAGGTCTGTGCCTCGGACTTACTTCTGTAAAAATCTATAGATGAGGCCGTGGTTTCTCCCCCACACAGGGCCCTAAACAACCCAGGGACAAGAGGGCCATTCAGGCTGTTGTCCAGACAAGTGCCCCAAGGTACCTGGACGTCTTGCCTGGATCTACCAAGCATCCCCAGTGAGCAAGCCATCCACCTCGGAGGCAAGAGCAGGCCCTGCTGACACAGACCAGAGTGCTGATACCGCCGAGGGTGTCAATGTGACAAGTGTCAGGCTCATCCACTGTCTCAGGCAAAGAATTCCTGCAGGTTTGGGCCACTCAGGAAAGCCTTCCAGGTGGGTCCCCATTTGTTTGTGCCTCAAACACTGACCGAGCCCCAGTCCTGCTAAGTCAGTGGCTGTGTATTTGAGGAAGAGTGGGTGTGATTGACTCAATGTAAACTGGTCTCCTGCCCCCTACTCCTAAACCTCACCCTCCTATCCTGATTCTCTCCTTGGATTAGTTGTAACTCCCATATGTAGGAGGAGGGAGTGTCAATTGGCACAGCATTTCTGGGCAATTGTCATAGAAGGTATTGAACAATTTTAGTAAAGGGTTTAAACCATTTTCATAAAATGTATTAAAAAAATCCCTCAGTGAAAAAAAAAAAAATCCCTCAGTGAGTTCTGAATAAATTTCTGAACTCAGCAATTTGCCATTCAGCCGGTGTGCAGCTGAGCACCTACTAGGTGCCAGGCACGGGGTGGGGACATGGGGTTAGCAGGACTGGGGAGGTTCCTGCTTTCATGGACCTGAGACTGGGGGTGGGAGATAACAGCAAATTACCTATAAGGGATCATCTCAGACAGTGACAGGCCCTGGGAGATGGGATCAGAGCAGGGCAGAGGTGAGGGATGCGGGGTATGGGACGGAGCATCCTGAGGAGGCAGCAGCTGAATGACAAGGAGGCCCCTGTCACAGGAATACATGGCAGCTGCAGGGCCTGGGGGGGTGGGGGGAGGAGGCGTTTCAGAGTCAGGTGACAACAGGTGCAAAGGCCCCTGGTCTCAGTGTGTCCCTGGAATGGAGAGGTCAGTGTATGAAGGGTAATGAGGAGGAACAATGCAATGAGAGGCTGGAGGGACGGGCAAGGGCTGCATCAGCTGTGACCTTGGGTGGTAAGGGGAGCAGCTTTCATTCTTGCCACCATGGAAGCCACTGGGGGCAGGCCTAACCCGGAGCAAGAAGTGCTGCCCTCTGACAGAGAGAGAGAGAGAGAGAGAGAGAGAGAGAGGAGTTCTGGTGACTAATCTGCCAAAAGGAAGTTATCTTAAGACACTGTTAGGAAAGTACACAGGCTTGTGCAAAGATGTTCTCTGCCGTGTTGTTTATCACAGAAAAGAGAAAGGAAACAGCTTGGATGTCTGTCAAGCGGTGGTCTGTCCACACAAGGGAATAGTGTGCAGCCACTGACACGATGCCGTGGCTACCTGGGACGTGGCTTGGGAGAACATTCACAAGCTGCTGCTGATTGAAAAAAGACATTTAACCTAACAATACAGGGAGTCTGATCCCTCTAGGTTAAAACAAAAACAAGCAATAAGGTGTTTGTGAGCAGAAAAAAATCTGGAAGGAAACACACCAGCGTGTTTGCACTGGTCGTTTCTGGGTGTGGGATGTTCAGTGGTAGCCATCTCTTAAAATTATCTTGACATTTCTTAAAATTAAGGTTTTTATCCCTTAAAATTAATTTCTTAGAATCATTTTAAAATTAAAATGATTTCTTGAGGTTTCGCTCATTTTAAAAATAAAAAAGGAAGGAAGGAAAGGAGGGGGGAAGGGAGGGAGGAAGAGAAAGGCCACACAGAAGTCCCTTGCAGAGCTGGGGAGCACCACCAGCGTGGCCAGGAAGCCTGCGGTGTTGGGGGTGGGGCTCTAGCTGACTGGGGGCACACAGAGCGCTCATCTGTTTGGGCCGAGCTGTGACAAGGGAGCTCTAGGAAATGTCCAGGGTCTGCAGTCTCCGGGGGTCACAACTCAGCCCTGGTGAGGGGTTCGCAGCCTTGTGCTGATCGCTTACCCTGCCCCTTGGTGGGAACACACCTCTGAGGGCCAGCAGCTCTGGCCACCTGTACTGCCCGCCGGATGCCACCTAGGTCATTGCATAATCTCACCCCGTGTGTCCCTCTCGGCCACCCCACAAGACCTCTAAGGTTCTTGCCGCTTACAGAAAAGGAACTGAGGCTCTGAGAGATGATGCAATTTGTCCCAAATCGAATACCGGTTCTGGGCACAGCCAGGATGGGGACCCCGGTGTCTCGAGGTCCCCAACCATTATCCTGGGCAGTCGGGCTGTGGCGCGCCACATCTGAGGACGACATCAGCCCAGCCAGGTCCCAGTGGGAGGGGGAGGCTGCAGGCCCGAGAGGAGCTGCAAACATCCCACTGCATCCTAGGGCTGCGGGCGAGGATCACTCAGGGAGGGACCAGTGGGCATGTGGCACCACACGACACAAGCTGCATGACAGCACAGCAGGCAGTTCCGGGCGCGGGGTGGCCTGTCCCGGGAGGGACCGCGGGCTTACCCACCAGTTGACAGCTCACTCCACAGAGTCACGGAACCCAGCGTCAAAAGGACAGTAGGAAAGGAACACAGGACTGCCCTTCTGGCTTTTTAAGTGTGTGATTTCTTTTTTATGATTAAGAAATATCATTTCTAGGGACGCCAGCGGGCTCAGGACGTGATCCTGCAGGGAGCCTGCTTCTCCCTCTGCCTGTGTCTCTGTCTCTCTGTGTTTCTCATGAATAAATATATAAAAATCTTTAAAAAAATATCATTTCTATGTACACATGTGCATGTAATATGTACATATGCATGTGTGTGTATACGTTGGTATGTTGTGTATGTATTTTGTTTGTTTTGAGGATTCGAACCCTATTTTCCCAAAGTCTCATCCATTTACTGATCTTTCAGAGAATTCAAAAGTCAGACAGATGCGGCTTCAGAGCTTACTGCAGGACTTTGGTTAGTCCATTTCTGAGCCCGCTCCCACATCTGTTCGTGGAAGCACTCACTCCTTAGGGGCAGTGGGAAGAGGGCGGGAGCTCGTTCCCGCCAAGCCCTCGGTCGGTGCGGGCATCCAGCAGGAGCTCCAGGACGCTGAGATGCAAACATCGTCCTTCCTACGTGGTTTAAACCCTGTGCTCCTCTCGGGGAGAGGACAGTGTGCCTGGCACGTGGCAGGTACACACACAGGGATGAACGCACTACCCCACAGAAGCCCAAACCCCATCAAAACCCTTCCCCTATTTCATGAAATATAAAAGTATTCTTTAGGGGTAAGAGTCTAGAACAATGTAACATGATCTCTGTTTTGATTTTTATGCGTGTTGTATGTGCACCGGGGGGAAAGGCCTAGAAAGCTATAAATGAGCAATTAACAGAGGTTAACAGGGCAGCTGTGGGGGACTCTTATTTTCTACTCCCTAGACTTAGTATTTAAATAGTAAGTTTGTATTTCTTTTCTAATAAATGCTTTTAAAGATAGAAACAAGTGTACCCTAGCACTGTAGGCTCACCGGCCACTCCTAGGCAGGGCCTGTCCCCAGGCTCAGGGACCTATCTATGGTGGGAGTCATGTGTGCTGGTGAAGGGCATGGGTGCTGGGGCAGGCAGCCTGGGTTCAAGTCTCGGCTCTGTGGCTTGTCGGCTGGGTGACTTTGAACAAGTCACTTAACCTCTCTGTGCTTCCCTTTCCTTATTGATAAAGTGGGGATAACTGGGGTCCCCCACCTCCTGGGGCTGCTGGGGGAATGAGATGAGCTACAGCATGTATAGATCCTAGAGGACGGGGAGGGGGAAACCCACCCATTTGCACAGCAGAGGGAACCTGACACCCAGCCTTGGTCCAGCTGGCTTGAGGGAGGGTGCAGAGCGCATGATATCTGGAAACAACCATTAAGTCTCTATTTCTCAGAGTTTCTGTATGCATTAAGTGGTTTTCAGACACCCAACCCTTACGAGTCCCGACAGTCACACTGGCTTCTGAACACTTGAAATGGGGCTCACCCAAACATGTGCTGCATGTGTGCCATACACACTACATCTCCAAGGTCTTATTTATTTAAAAAAATATTTATCAATAATTTCCTATTAATACATGTTAAAATTATGACACTTTTGATACACTGGATTAAATCAAATAAATCCTAAAATTTCCCTTCTGTTTCTTTTTTACTGTGTCCACTAGAAACTATGTGGCTCAAGTGTGTTCTGGATGTATCCCAGGAGGACAGTGCCTGGCACAGAAGCTGCCCCACAAATGCTACCTGAATAGTCCACTTTTGGATGGAAGTCCAGCCACATAGATACCATCAACCTCTGTATATGGCTTGTATTTACTAAAACAAAGTGACCAAGAATGCTATCTGTCATCATTGGTCTATTTCCCAATATCCTTGTGAAATCAGTTTAAAAAAAAATTAGTCCTGGTCTAGGACAAATTCCTAAACCAATATTCATCCAGATGTCCAGCTTCTTTACGAGAATACACAGGGAAACGCCAGTCCCAATGTCAAAAGCTCTTCCTGACACCTTTCCTTTCCTCTGCTATCCTTTGCAGGCGCGTGTGTGAGATAGAAGATTCCAGTCCTCTCACAGTGTCCCAGTTCTGCACACTCATTTTTCAAAACTCTCAGGAAATCCTCTTCTAGAAAAAGACCACTGCTAAACCAAAGCTGCTTTGCAGCAGCTTTTGGCCCATGTGCTGAGAATTCTATTCAGGAGGCTCTTGTTTGTGTGATTGATTGAAGGATTCCCTAAATTTGGAATGAAGTTTGCTGCGAATGGGTCCCAGAGTGTCCAGCATCCACAACTCCCTTGGGACCGACTGTGACCTACTCTAGGATACCGGCAGAGGTTGGAGAGAAAGGCCTCTCCAGCCCCAGGCTTCGTTCCCACAGTCCCTAATGGGAACAGGCTCCTGGGAGATTTCTCAGTTCTGGTCTCTGTGCAGAGGGCTGCCAAGATCCCATCTGAACAAGGGGCGGGTAGCGCATGGCTGGAGCCATGTCACCAAGGAGGAGCCTCCAGATAGTGAGGTGGGGCCCTGCTTGACATGCTCAGCTGCCTGCACCTCCCTCCCTAACAGTGATGCCTGGGACCCTACAGCTGCAGGGCTTATTTGTCTCATCATCTGTACCCCCACTGGATGACACACCCCATATGGGAAGAGGGTAGGCTACATTTTCCCTGCTGGATCCCAGTGCCTGGGACATCGTGTGGGCTTGCCAAGTATAAGATCCCTGATAGTGGGTGCACATTGGAAGGACTGATACAAGGATAAAAGAGGGGGTTCCTGCAAGGTGCTTTCCCCCTCATCCTGAAAGACAATCCATACAGACTATTTTTCACACACAAGTCGCTTGGCCCTGTGTGTAAGAACCATAGCGCCTTGAGGTGTACAGCAGACCTTATAAGGTATAGCATAACAACAAGGGCCACTGGATTCATCGTGCCCGAGGACACCCAGCTGGTGAGCAGTGGAGCAGATGTCTAAATGTCATCAGACTCCGCACGCCCTCCCGGCCTAGTCCTTCCCTTCTGATGGACTCTGTCATCTGGCTGCTTGTGGACCCCAGCACTGGTCCTGGAACCCCATGAATATGTAATGAAAAAAATGAGTCTTAATTGCAAAATATCAGAATCCCACACAGTGTCTGTAAGTTCCAGGGACTTAACCACCTTCATATCATCCTCCTGAGTGCACCAGAGCCTAGTCCTGGGGCCTGTGACTCAGCAGGTCTGGGGAGCACCACAGAATCTGCTTTGCTAGCAAGCTCCCAGCTGATTTGGATTCTGCTGGTCTGTGGGGTTGGGTTTGAGATCCACTGCCTTACCACTACCCCAGGGGGGTAGGTGCTATCACCCTCCTCTTTATAGGTGGGGAAACTGAGGCACAAGAGAGCATCCAAGGAGGAAGGGAAGCAGGATCTCAACTCTGGAGATGCTGCAGAAACTCACTAGAACCTCTGAATAGTGCGGCGGGCATCGGCCCCCTCTGGGCCTGGGAAAGCCTGCCTGGAAGATATTTATGATGATAGTGGCGATTTGGGCGGGTCCCTCGGGAAGAGAGAAAGAACGATTGGGCCTGGGGGGGAGGGAGTGACAATGGGAAAGAAGCCACTTTGGGGACCCATCTCAGTCCCCAGCTCTCCCCAGACACCCACCTCTGGGGGCTGCACACTGAGCCGTGTGGCAGCCCTCAGGGAGCCGCTGCGATGTCCTCAGGGAGGAGCCGGGCAGCGAGTACGGAGGCCAAGCTGCTCGGCATGACCGGTTCCTCTTCAGGGGTATAGAGAGCTCAGAGGAGGGGGGTCCTGGGACTTCTTTCCAGCCTGGCCGGGAAATTCCACCTCATCAGCTGCCTCATTTCCCTCCCATTAAATCAATGGAATTTCCTTTCATTAAGCTTTTCCCAAAGTTGCCCATGCTGCAGGAGAAGACACAGAAGTGTTGGCTGCAGCGTCGGGGCCCAGGGCAGAGTTCCTGTGTGGGCCCCTGGGGCGGGGGATCTGCACGCCGTCCTGAGACTCCCAGGCAGCCCGGGAGGATGGGGGGCCACGGGAGCCTAGGCTTCCAGGGGCCTGGCACATTTTGTGTTCTTGATTTTACACTCTTTTTGAAAGAAGGCCCCTCAAATATAAAATCTCAGCACTCCATTCTTCTATGGGCTCAACTGTGTCCCCCCTTGGCCCATTCCTATGGCTAAGTCCCAACCTCCAGTGCCTCAGAATGTGCCCCTATTTGGAGTGCATCTTTCAAGGGATAATGAAGTTAAAAATGAGGTGACAAGGGTGAACCTTGATCCAATCTGATTGGTGTCCTTAGAAGAGGAGAGCAGGACACAGATGCACACAGAGAGAGGACCATGTCAGGATATAGGGAGAAGGTGGCCATCTCCACACCCAGGAGGGAGGCCTCAGGAGGAAGTCCCCCCTACTCTATCCCCGGCCCACGCCTTGATCTGGGACTTCCAGCCTCCAGCACCTCGAGGAAATGAATGTCTATGGTATAAGCCCCCTGTTGTCTGGGTACCTCGCCCCAGCAGCCCTACGAACAAATATACTCCCAATGGGGATCTGCCCCCAGGGAAGATGAGTCATCAGTCCCATTTCACGGATACAGGAACTGAAGCTCAGGAAAGGCTGGTGCCTCGTGTGAGGTCATGGGGGTCTCAAGAGGAGACCCTGGGCGTGGAGTCTGGATTCCTGGGCTGCAAGGCTGTGACATGCTTCCATGGACAACTGAGGGACACATGTGAGGCTGAGCAGCATGTGCCAGAAAATGGATTGGCAGCCTGAAGTGGTACTGGGACCCCTTCTGAAGAACATTCTGGAAAGGCATACCCAAAGCCTTAGACTTTCTCTTCGTCTTTGATCTGAGAATGTCACTTCCAAGGATTTCAGGAAACAAGCATGACAGTTTCAGACAGTCCTTTGTGAGGATGGTCATCATGGTGACAATTGCCCCCCGCCTGCCCCAGGGTGGAGGAGTGCTGAACTGCCCAACCAGGAAGCGAGGTGTGGTACGCTCACTGGATGCAACGACGTGGGGTCACCAGCAGTGACACGGGGCGTGGGTTTTAGGAGGAGCCTAGAGAATCTGTTCTGTGAAAATACAGAGTAATAAACTCTCCTCTACCAAGGGCCTGTTGCTCTCAGGTACCAAACAGCCACTGGATTAATCTTCCAGTGACTCTGTGAGGCCGAGACCACTGTTGACCCCATATCACAGGAGAGAACAGTGAGGTGCAAGGAAATCAATGGCTGGCTCGTGGTCACCAAGCTGGTGAGAAGCAGAGCCTGGTCTGTTGGACTCAGACCCTCTGCCCTTACTCCTGTGACGAATGTAACTATACTACCATGTTGCAAATGAGAACCATCGTGTCAACATAATTTGATCCTATTTGTTTCACACTCATACAGGCAGAGAAAGGGCCAGAGGGAGACGCACCAAAAATCTCACAGCAACTCCCCCAGGTGATCGGCTATGGATGATTGTTTTGTTTTTCTCTGGGCTTATTGGATGCTTCTAAATTGTCTACAATAACATGTTGTCATAGAAAAACATTCTTATCTTTAAAACAGAAAAGAAGAGAAAAGAACAGGCTCGTCTTGGATATTCTGGTGAGAATGAGTGCAAGCCTACCTGAGTTTTACTCTCAGGGTCAAGGTCATTGGCTTTCCTCCCAGGGGCCCCAGGGGCACCCGTGGCAGGCCTTGGGTGTCAAGAGCCAGAGAACGCAGCCCTACCTTTCAGACTGGATTCCATTCCTGAGTGAGCCCACGTAAGTCTTCTTTTTGTCCACAGGCATCACGTCCACGTAGCCCCCACTCTCGTTCCTGATGACTCCTGCATGCACGGCCGTCTTGCAGATGCTTGAACTCTAAAAGCGCGAGAAGAGCTATGATCAACGTCAAGGATGTTGTGCTCTCAGGCAAGACCCTGCCACTGCCAACCAGTACTTGGTGGCCTGGTTGGGGAAGGGGCATTGATCAAGTTACCCCTAGGAAATACCCATCACCACCTTGATTTCTCAGGGGTCTCTCCAGAGAAACCTGGCACCATTCATTCATGCACTCATTCCTTCATTCAGCAAGTATTTTCTGAGTGCCTACTATGTGCCAGGCACTGTGCTAGATGCAGGGAAACCCAGCAGGGAACAAAATAAAGACTCTGCCTTCATGCAGTTGAGGGAGCCTGACAAGCAAACAAACAAGCAAGCAACTCTGCCTGTGAAGAAAAAACCAGCTCATGAGATAAAATGACTGGGTGGAGGCACTCTCTTCAACAGTTCATCAGGGAAGACCGCTCTTGGTGTGACTTTTGAGCTTATATCTGGATGACAAAAAAGAATTGGCCGCAGCCTAGAAACAGGCTGTGCAAAGGTCCTGGGGTAAGAGTGAACTTGTCATGTCCCAGGAACAGAAAGACAGCCAGGGTGGCTGGAATACAGAGAGTCAGGTGGAGTGTGGCAAGACAGGAGGGAGAGGTGAACAGAGCCCATCATGTGGGGCCGTGAGGACCACAAGGATTTTAGGCTCATTCTAGGGGCCAAGGGAGCCACTGCCTTTGAAGTAGAGGCAGGATGTGCTGTTTTCCAAGATTATGGGGTAATTGAATTTCTGGATAATAAACCCGTCCTTGAGTTAAACTTTCATTTAGGGTCTTTACTTATCCAGGAGGAAAATGATCCTCAGGATGAAATGTCTGGGACTAATTAATCAAGATTTCTCAAACTGGGGAGATTCATTCAGGGGTGGGGTGGCTGGTTCTTGGTCCCCCTGACCTGCTGAATCAGAATCGCCCCCAACTAGGGCCAGGTGATGTGAGACACACTCAAGGTGAAGAACCACATCGGTACATTGTCCTGCCACTTCCATGATCCTGTCATCCATCCTGGGGTAAAATCCAGCCCTGGCCTTGGCAGTGGGCGTGAGTCTTCACTGCAACCCAGAGCCACCTGCCGCATCTTCACTCGGTGACAGTGCCCGGCCTCCCATTCCCCACCCCACTGGATTCTGCTGCTGTGGGGGAAGCCTGAACTTCAGCATTTTAATTACACACTGGTCAGGTGGTTCTCACGAGTGGCCAGGGCTGCATACAAGGGCTGAGCCGATCCATCTGTGGGGCCACCAGCCTCCTTCCCAGTAGACCTAATGCCTAACTCCGAGCCTCTTCAGTGCCAGGCCCTGGGCTGACTGCCTCTGCCTCGTGATCTCATTTCATCTTCCAATAGGATGGGTGAGTACCGCTATTCCCATTTTACAGGCCGGGAAGCATGGGGTTTGTAAGATTCAAGAACTTGGCCAGGGTCATGCAGAATGTGGCTTAGCAGAGATTCTGGTTGAGCAAAGTCTATGCTTCTGTGGTCAGCAGAGTACTGGCCTCCAACGGTGTCCACATCCCCGTCTCCGGAGCCTGGGACCGTGTGAGCTCAGGTGGCCAAAGGGCGCCACAGAGGTGACTGAGTCAAGCGAGGAGTTTGTGAGGAGTCATCACAAGGGTCCTTCCAGGAGGGGGGTACAGGGAGCAGAGTCAGAGAAACCTCATACCACACCGCTGGCTTTGCCGATGGAGGGGGTGCCACGAGCAGGGGCTGTGGGCGGCCTCTGGAAAGTGGGGAAGACAGGAAAACACAGGTTCTCCTGGAAGCTCCAGAAGGAACGGAGCTCTGCCGACAGCTTGACCTGAGCTCGGGGAGGCCTGTGTTGGGTTTCTGACCTCCAGACTGTGGGACAGTAAGGAGGTAGTGTTTTAGGCCATGAGGTTCCTAAGTCTGTGGACATTTATTCCAGCAGCCCTAAGACACCAACACAGCTTCTAATCACTGTCTTATTACAAACATGTTCCACGGATGAGGTCCCTTAAAGTTTGATGACTTCCAAATATCCAGAAAACAGAGTCACCAGGAGGGTGGCCCCAGTGACATCCGATAACGTGTTCACCCAGGCTGATGGAGCGAGCTGCTCAGTCCAGCTCAGCAACCTGCCAACTTGAAGACGGAAAGTCAGGCCGATGTCTACAGGGCAGGAGGACTGACTCTAGTCCCTGCCTTCATTCATGACCGAGTGACCTGTGGCCATGGCCGTGGCCATGACTGGGGGCTTTACCCGCAGACTCCGTGTGTGTCGAGGGTAGATGGGGGAGGATGCTAGGATGCTTCGTGCCATACATGTGCCACGCAGGGAGTGGAGGTGAGGCCACTGCTGGCCGTGCCCCCAGTGTGCAAACACCACCAGGTGATGGTCACTCGGCAGGAGGGTGGGTCTGGGCTTGGCTGTCTTCTCAAGGCCACCTGTCGACGCAGTGCCTGGGACCCAGGAACCCCCTGGGGCGTGACTCAGGTTCCAACCACTGGTTAGCCCAGCCGGCACCTCCTTCTTGAAGAGAGTAGGCTGGTGCAGAAGAACCCTGTATGATTCTACTTACACGGGGCATCAGAAGTGGCCAAGTGCAGACACAGAACGTAGACTGGAGTTCGTACCCTAAACCGCCCTTTGAATAGGACAAGCAGCCCATGAGCAGGTTCCTAACACCAGACGTGAGTGAACGGATTCAAGTGGGCTCTTTGAAAATCCAGATTTGAAATCTCACGCGTGGCTGCTCTGAACCTGCAGCCTGTTGGGAGCCCCGGGCAGCCCCTCTTAGGGACCCCCGTCCAGGCTGTGGGCTCCTGCCCCCTCCTTGGAACCAGGTCCTGCCCGAGAAGCCGCTGGTTTTGCATACAAAGAATAAGGCTCTCAGCAGCAGAGGCCGCCCGGCCTGTTCCCGGGGGTGCCGAGGGCTGTGGAAAGGGCAGAGCCCGAGAGCCCAAGCGAGCATTCGCACCAACGACGTGGGAGTGCTCACCCCTGTGACGAGGTGAGGAACCGAAGGCCACGGCCGATCCTGCCCTGACACATCTTTGCTTCTCTGATAAATAAACGGACGAGGGCAGGTTCCTTAGCAAAGCAGGCTCCGGGGATCTGGGAGGCCCCAGGGGTGCAGGCAGCGTTCTGGGGGCCCGTAGGGTGGGCAGGACCCTGATGCTAGCGCCGAATGAGGGCGACCCCTCAGGCCCAGGGAAGCGGGGACAGTCAGTTGCCTTGTCTGCACGAGGAAGCCTTCTTAACGATCATCTCAGAAAAACGATCCGTAGGTTTCCAGTTCTGCAAAGGCTGTGCGGTGACCGAGGATGAGGAGGCAGGGCCTCCGGGGCGCTCTAACGCCGCGCGCATGCAGACGTGCAGGTTGTCCCCGTGCGTGGGCCGAACTGGCAGTCCTCCGGCCTCTCGGCTGCTGCTCATTCCACCAACCGAGCGGCCACTTCCACGGCAGTGCCAGGAGGGCCCCGATCCCACCTCGCGCAGACCCTTCCTGGGGAGGCGCATCCTCTGAACTAAACGCTGCCGGAAGGTGGGGTGCTCTGGTTTTGCGCCCTCTGTGACTGTCCTTTGCCTCCGGTCCCCAGAGGAATTCTGGACACCAGTGGCACAGAAAGTTTTCTGTGATAACATCAGCGGTGAGTATGAACACCACCCAGCCAGCCGGATCTTTCTCACGAGATAGGCACAGCTATCGTCCGTTATCAACACACACCTCTTCACGCAACCACAACGTTGGACAAACCCGTGTCTTCCCCTTCCTCTCCCTTCCTCAGAGGTGTCTCCCCTCATGAGGCAAGCTTCTATAGATACAGGTTGTCCACTTTCTCTCCTCAGGGCCCGAGTAACACGAACATCTGCATGCTTATTAACTGCTGCCATCACCACAAATGTGGTCTCAGTGAGGCTGGAACCCATCCTGCCTCTACCACTTACCAGCTAGGTGGCCTTGAATGACCTGCTTTAACCCCGAGAGCCCCTATTTTGTTGATATAAAGGGGGGATCATCATAGGTAACACTTAGGAGCATTTACCAAGGCAGGCCCTGTTCTATGAGTTTCCCTGTGCAGTGATGGAGAAATCTCTCAATAATCCTGCAAGGTAGGTATTATTGTCCTCTCTTAACAGAGGAGTGGAAAGAGGTTCAAGGAGGTTAAATGACTTGCCCCAAATCACTCAGCTGGCAAACAGCTGAGCCAGGACTGCCCTCCATAGCCAGCAAGCTGCCCATTACTCCTCATGGGACCAGGAAGAGTCTAAGAGGACTATGTGGAAGATGCAATGAGCTCAGGGGTTGAATGCAGGCTCGCTGCAGGCAGCACTCAGTAGATGTTAGTAAATAAGATAACTGGGCACCACCATAATCATCACTGTCACCGTCACCATTATTGAAAACACTCAAGGGACTGTCGTCCCGGACCAGCAGCATCAGCATCGTCTGGGAACTTGTCAGAAATGCAGATTCTCTGGCTCTCCTCCAGACTCACTGAGTCAGAAATGCTGGGGTGGGGCCCAGAAATCTGTTTGAACAAGCCCTCTGGGGGATTCTGATGTATGCCCAAGTGTGAGAACTTATCCAGCAGCCGAAGGAGACAGGGAAGAGAGATAAGAAAACTGAGGCTCGGAGTAGGAGAAAGGCTCATCCACCATCTCGCAACCAGGTCTTAAATTTGCATCTGTGACCAAGACTTTGCTCTTTGGGCTACACCCTGCTGCTGTTCCTGTAGGCAGCTCACCATGGAGGGAAGGGGCTGCCAAGTAATGCACTATGGGTGAGCAGGAGGAATGGTGGCTCTATTAGGCCCTTCGAAGATCTGGAGACAACTCTCCCAAAATAAATCTCTTAGCTAAACAGACACTTTCCAAAAGACATCGTCATTTCCCAGAATACAGAGTGACCTAGAAACCAAGGCCAGGAAAGAACCTTTGAGAGGGACAGAACTCCTTTCCTTCTCTCCATACTCCTCCCCTCGCCTCTCCCTGTCTCCCCTCTCTTTCTCTTTCTCCCTTCCTTCTTTTATTTTCTGAAGAGCTTAATATTTAAACATTGATTAATGTAGCATCTTTATTTATTTATTCCTTCAACAGACATTAACTGAACAATCATTATGTGCCAAGCCCTGCGGTGAGCACTGTGGTTCTAAAAGCTCAAAACCCTAGTGAACAAGTTAAAGACTACATACAGGTCTTCACTCACGTGCCCATTCACATCAGTGTAATTATGAATGCAGGTACATTTAAACAAAGCAGAGTACAGTAGGGAAATAAAAGAACCTAAAGCAAGACATAACCTCACAGCATCTCATCGTGGCTCTGTATTAGCTATGTGATTTGGAGGCAGGTTATTCTAAGCCTCGCTTTATTTTCTTATAAGATGGGGACAATAATACCTAGAAATGGTGTTTTTAAAGAACCTAAAACATAGTAAAAGATAGTTTTATATTTTTGTTAATTTTCATCAATTTCTCCTTGCGTTTCTAACCTTTTAAAAAAACTTTATATGTTTAGCTGCTATGTTGTTTGGTGCATACAGATTTGATCTCTTATCTTCATAAATTATACCATTTGTGCTACTGCGCAATGAATTGTGTTGTCCTATTCAGTATGCTTAGCCCTAAATTCCACTTTTCAGATAGCAATATTGTCACGCCTGCTTTATTCTCTGTATTTCACTAGAATCATTTGGCCTATCCCTTTATTTTTAAGTCCTTAAAATCAAAGTCTCCATCTTTAATAGCAGGCTTTGGGTCAAACATTTGGTATAACAATTGATAGACATTATTTTACTTCATTAAAATTTTAAAACTCAATTTCGGCTGAATGGCTTCTGAAAAGAAAAAAATTCATTTAAAAAAGGAGAGAAAAAAGATGAGGGGAAAAAAAAGGTAGTCATGAAGGTTGCTTTGACTTTAAAGAACTTAGTGACCTCATATTTATAGGAATTTGGAACAAATGAAGCAGAGGGAGGCAGATTGTGGTGGTGGGTGGGAGAGAACAATTAATATGAAGATGGAAAAGAGTTGAGTAAAAATGTTAGCTGGGGATGAGTGATGCTGAACTAATCATGAAATGTTAGGCCTCAAAAATTCCTTGGACTTGAAAGGCCCAGCTGGCTAATTCTACAGAGAGGTAAGCAACTTGGCAAGAACATCACACAGCCTGGTGCACATGGCTATGACCACATTCCCATCTTTGGGACACCATGTCCCTCAACGCTGGGCAACTGGAAAGAACAGACTATATTCTGGAAGATTCACTCAGAAAAATCAAGCTAAAGCTTCCTTGTTAAATTTAGTAAGAAAATGTAGAAGAATGGACTCCAGTGTAATAAGAGTGGTTATGAACAAGTAGTAAATTAATCTAATTTGTAGCACCTTCCATGTGCTTTTAGCTAAGTGAAGATATAGCCAAAAAGAAGTGCAGTGAGTAGAGTGGACCAGTTCTATAAATGCAGCAGAGAGCTGGAAAGATTATTAAATATCTGGGGAAATGATATATGTGATATGTGAAAGCCTTCATATTAAAAATGCACATGAATGGGGAAGCAGGATTCAATGTACCAAACTCTGAAAACACTTTCATAACATGAGGTTCACCTGCATCCGCATTCATAAGCATACATAAGTGGAAGTACTAATACCACTATAAATGGGGAAACTAGGGTAGGGTTGCAGAAATAAATGATCTAAATTTAGCTAGAAGCACAGGAATGAGATCTCAGGTTTCTGGTATCCAGGCCTTGGAACGTGGTTTCTAAGGTCTTAGCATGCTTTGAGAGGTGGTCATGGAAAATGCTGGCATACTCACATCTGCATAGATGTTAGTTCCAAACACAGGAGCCCAGTAGGATGGCTCGTCTTTGCAGTGTGCTGGGCAATGAACTCTGGAAAATAAGAAACATTTGTATGATGGTTATGATCATTAGAAAACAAAAGTTCTCGAGAAGCAGCTAGCCTTCCCTATTTGAATTTCAAGATTAACTTCTTACATGGGAAAGGAGACAACCATACAGTTTACTCTTTCAGAAAAAAAAATATACCTCTCCCACCCTAGCAGTGGTAGATATTTTCCCTCTTTGTAAACAGTGCATACAGAATTTTTAAATTCCATATGAGACATGCAAAAATAACAAGGTGAAAAAGAATAAATATGTAAGAAAGGTGAATATGGGATTGGGAGAGGTTGAACCTTCCGTTTGTGGGTGTTGGCCAATTCATATTATGGGTACCTCATAATCAGAGCGATTATAATCAATAGACTTTTTTTAAAGGCCACTTCCCTGGGTGAGGGCGGAAAGGGCGGAGGGCCCTCACCTCAGTGAGTCAGACTATTCCAGGGAAGGGGCACTGATAACCTAAGGCGGAAGAGGTTAGATCACCACTGGGTCAGTCACCACGTCCCTGTTAAAGGCATAGGGGATGAGGAGAATACCTCAAACTGGAAATGGGTGGGTCCTAGGTGGTACAAAAGATTCAAATCAGTAAAAAGCATGAATTTAAGAAAAGGTTTTTTAGCTTTTATCTGCAATAGTACACCATGTTGCTGGAACCCAGAGACCAAGAAACCAAGATGGTGGCTGGAAACCATCTGGCCCCACAACAGACAAGATTCTGGCAGGTAAGAGAGCCAGGCAAAGGCATTGGGAAGTTAAAATAGTCTGGGGGGAAGGGGGGCAGGTGTGAGGGCAGGTGGGAGGAGAGAAGGAAGATGTATGTGAGATTTTAAAAAAGAAAAAAGAAATTGGGGAAGAAAATTCTTTCCTACTTTTTCTAGAATGGCAGGTGAGAAACCTGTGTTTTGTAAGCTTGCACTAGATCAAGATCTTTATTCTTTTATGTTTTATGAAATAATTTCCTTCTGCTTCTCTTGAATATTTGGGTTAACTATTTAATACTTAATAAAAAGTTGATTGAATATTCCAAGGGGATCAGCATGGTGGTGATGTTGGTGGTAGAAGCCAATGAGAAAGCTCCAGGGGGATCGTGAGCAGCAGAGGGGAGGAGGGGGGGTTCCCCACCCAGTGTCTTCTCCATCACCAGCACCCTCCCAGGGCTCTTCCCTGCACACACCTTGAGGGTGTCTACATGTTAGTTTTAAGGTGAGTCTTTTGGAAAGTCCATAGGCCTAGGGGCCCAGGAGATGGATTCGTAGCTTCCAAGAGGACTACCAGGTACTTCAGAGGCCAATATTACCAAAGGTTACTTTACGTCACCATTCATCATCCTCCAAAAACCAGCCAATTAAGGTGTGGGTAAACACATGTAAAACCAATTCCTTGGACGAATTGTGTTCCGTGCACAGAATAGAACCCCACATAGCAACACGACAGAGGGAACAGCTGACATGCTCGCAGCACAGATGAATCTCAAAAGTATTATGCAGAGTGAAAGAAGCCAGACACAGAAGTCTACATATTATGATGGTGCTGTTTGTGTGAAATGCTAGAAAAGGCAAAATTATAATGCCAGAAAGGAGACCAGTGGCTGGCAGACACATGGGTGTGAGGTGGAGGGAGAGGGGGATGAGAAGGGACGTTCTGGAATGATGAACACATTCTCCAGCTTGACTGTGGAGGTGGCGACACGATTGGGTACATTTGTCAAGACTCATAGAATTGCATACTTAACAATGGCTGGATTTTAGTGTGTGCAAGTTACACCCCAGAAAAGCTGGGGTATAATGAGCTGGTTCTAAAATGACCCATAGAAGATGTCACAGATGAAGCACAAGGATCAAGGAACTGATTGAAAGCAGACAGATGACAGCCTGGAGTTCCTAATAAGGTGACGTCCTGCAATTCTATCCCACAGCCAGGGTTGGGAACTGTGGTCTCAGGGAGGAGTCCAGCGGGTCTGTAACTCAGCATGAAGAAGTCGGTTTTCTGGGTGTCTGCACCAAAGGGACACACCTAGAACGCAGTTGTGCTTCATTTCATGAGATGACCTCCCGCCCCTCCCCCACAACTCAGCATGATGCCTCCTCTCAGCCCCTGTATTTGCTAAACCAGATGCCAGTGGGCCTTACCTCGGGCAGTGGGTCCCCGCCTTCTCAAACGGGCAGAGCTGAGCAACCGTGGTATAACAGTCCAGGTCCTGCACTGGGGACAGGAACATGATGGGAAATGGTGAGGTCGTTGGCAAGCTGGGGTCTCAGGCCACCAGCCTGTGAAACAGCCCATTGGACAAGCAGGTCCTGGGGGCTCACTGGGTCCTCGAACAGAGGTGGGACAAGAAGCCAGCAGGTGCTGAGTCTTGGCACTGACCGGCACCTCATCTTGGGCCCCTCAAGGGATGAGATGCCCTGTGGCCTGAGTGTGTCTACGGTTCAGGAGTGTTATCACCCCCTATAGTTTCTCCATGGGACCAATGATACCTTTTGTCTGCTTTTCTATTTTGAAGCTCTCCCCTACCCCATCCTCATGGCAGGTATTATTCTAATTACACAGAGGAGAAAAACAGAGGCCCAAAGGCCAGAGACCATCCTGGGTCCACATAGGGCATGGTGGGAGGGCAGGTTTCCGATTCGTGGTCTAGAGCTCATCCTCAAGGTCACAGAGGTCTGAAAGTGGCTCTAATACTGGCTGCCTGTGGTCTCTGAGAGCATGTCGTCAGCTAGTCCAGGGCTCGGCAAACTTTTCCTAAAGGACCAGAGGCTAAGTATTTCTGGCTTTGAGGCCCTGTGGACTATGTAGCAACCACTCAACACTGCTGGAGGAGCAGAAACCAGCTATAGCAGACGTGTAAATGAATGGGTGTGATGTGTGCCAATAAAACTTTATTTACAAAGACAGATGGCAGGCAGGATTTGCCCTGAGGGTGGTAGTTTGCCAACCCCTGGTCCAGCCTACATTTGTGGGTAGCAATCCAACAAAGGGGACCGGTTCTATATGCCACAGGTTGCTATACCATGAAAGGCAGGGGAGGTCATTAAAATTAGGTTTAGAACACCATTTAAAGGCACAGAAGCATCTTCCTGATACACTATTATTTAGGGGAAAAAAATCATGTTACCAAATTTATGTAATTCCATTGCAATTTTTAAAAGTGTATCAGTGTATTACCAGTGCACATACTCAATCATGGGAAAATAAATTATAAAAGTACTTCCAAAATGTTCACAAATGTTATCTCTAGAATATGGGCCAAACATTTTTTAATGCTTCTTCATATTTTTAAATTATCTGGAATAAATAGGCATTATTTTTGTAATAAGGAAAAAAACTACCGTATGTTTTTATAAAATCATCTAACCAGATCTTTGTGCATCCAGGGCTATGACGACAAGAACTGCTTTCCCAAAGGAAAGGAAGGGTTGGCAGGCCAGCTTCCTGAGGAAGGGCCCCTGCATCTCCGCTTGCCTGAGACTATTCTGGTCCAGTGCCCAGTCTGCGCAACTATAACGCACAGCTCCCCTTCTGCTTATGGCATGCTCTCCCAGGGATGCACCCCACCCTGCTGAATGAACGTACCCTAGACAATAAAAAAAATACATAGGCAATTTAAACTATAGGTAATAGGAAAAGCTGGGCCAGAGATGGCAAACATGTGCCACATACTTCCTTGCGTTTTCCTCTGGTCCTCATGGCAGACAATACTGGTCTATCAAGCCCTATTTTCTAATGAGCTCAGAATGCGGCTTCAGCACCCTTCTCAACACAGGGCTCCAGTTGCTACTGTGGACCAGCAGGAACGGACTACCTCCTATCAGGTGCTTTACACCCAGGCATTAGCATTTCTGCAGCACTCAGCTGGGAACCAATGTCAAGTTCAGATATGTTTAGAAACTGGTTAAAGAATTGACCTCATCAGGAGCCTCCTTTCAAATGCCTTTTTAAGGGCTGAGAACAGCAGTGTTAACAGGCATCAAATACAATCAATAGCTAAGGAGAATGACATCTCCAGGAAAACCCAAGATAACCTGTGTATTACAGTTCCATAAAAACAGACTGGCCAGCTTACCTTTTACTTTTGACACCACGAATGAGCTGGAAGGCTTGTATTTGCTAGAAAAGAAAACAGGAGGTAAATGCAAACAGAATCGTTTCTAAAAGTCCAAGATTGCTCCTGCATTTATTTTATTTTCAGCCTCAACTTTATATTTTCCTACTTGTTTCTCATCAGCCTTGGGAAGGCTCAAAGCCCTTAGAACATTCCAGAGTAGGGCTCACCCTTAGAACATTCCAGAGCGGGGCTCGTTAAACTTCTCTGTGCCAAGAACCCCTCTGGCAGCCTTGGGAAGCCTATGGACCTCTTCACAGAAAAGTGACTTTAAAATGTGTATGATAAATTTACAAGATTAACAGAGAATCAGTTACTCATGACATTGTTACAGAGGTATTAAAACGACTCTGCATTCCAGTGAATGCATTAAAAACACAATGGAGAGGCGAGTCTTCTAACCGCTGTTGTCTCAGGGTAATGATGGCAGAGACCGTGTTTTCAGATGGCCGCAACAACCAGATTTGTCCCAGTGAGAGGGTTGCTGGCCCTGCTAATGCTACTGTGGTTTGGGGCCAACGTTCATACCAGCAGGAAATACTACATTTCAATTAGAGGTTAGAGAAAATAAAGCTTTGATTTGCTTTGTGTCGCTGTTTGCAGACTCCCTAAAATGTGAAGAACTCTGTTCCAGATGCAAAGTTGGCAGTTGGGAGGGCCCAGAAGCAGCTCTGTGACAAGCGTGCTGGGCCACGTGGGGCCCAAACCTGGTGCCCCTGCTGAGCCTCGTGTGGCCAGCATTAGGTCACTGGGCCTCCGAGAATATGTTGCTTCCGTTTAGACTTCCTTGCTCTTGTGTTTACACAACCCCTGAGTCCCTAGCTAAGACGAAGAGGGAATTTTGCAAGACCTCTTGAAGAACCAGGCCTTTGAAAGGGGAATGACTCATGTGGTTTTTGAAATGTCCTGAGTGGAACTCCTTGGAACACACACAGGGGCTTTGGTCACTGTGGTCCTTGCTGCAGACCCTGGGAAGGGCACTGACACGGGGAAGCTTGCTTGATGCAATGCACCATGGCCCAGGGCTGCAGGAAGCTGGGACAGGGTCCCCAGTGTCCCTGCTGGGCCAGACACTAAATCCTGCATGGGGAGGGGGCTCCCGGGCATGAGGAGGGGTGCATTCTGAGGGCTCTGGGTGACAGATCTTTCCTGGCGACTGTGGAAGAACTTTATCATTTTAAAGATTGGCTGGCTGTACCTCTGTGGACTAGCTGGGTGTCAGCCTGTCAGCCCTGGGTTCTACCATGGCTCTCTTTGACCAGCGAGGTACTGACACCCAGAAGAGACGAAGAAACTGGCCCAAGGTCACAGAGCAGAGGAAGGGTAGAGCCAGTCTGTTTGGCCACTGTTGGGTTCCATGCTCCCAGTTACTTTATGCCTCTATGGACAGACCACGATGTGGCCTCCCCCACCACTCCCCAGAAAGTCAGGATAGGGAGGACAGCCTGTCCTGCAGCCTCTGCAGGCCTTATCTGAAAAACAGTATCTTGCAAAAAAAAAGTAAATACATTTTAAAAATGAAAAGCCTCATTCTCTAGAAAGAAAAGATGCTAATCAGGAAGAAACCTATAAACTCAAGAAGGGGTCAAAACTCAGCCAAATTAAACACAGAAAAACCCACTTGGGGGAAAGATGGTAATTTGCCTATGGGGTGATTTTTGAGCTACATGGTTAAGTTTATCTTTATAGTTTTTTTTCCCCCTGCTTCGTTATACTGTTCGGTGCTTTTCGAAATTTCGACAATGTTTTCATAACCCATGGGGGAAAATGTTTTAAGGAATCCTGATCACAGAATAGTTACCTCAAAGACTCCACACCATGTCTCTCAGATCTGACGAAGAAGGGGACCTTCCCGTTCCTGGTGACATCCACCAGGCCACCTTTGCTGTCCAGGATTCCGTAGTGAATGGCGGCCCGGCATATGCTGGATGACTGGGGGCAAGAACGGGGCACCATAAGTCCATCTGAATTGGCCTTTGTCCAGGCTTCTTAGAAATATCCAGGATGTTTGTCCTCAACCCACAAAAAGCTGAAACGTCAGGCCAGAGCTCGCCCCACTTCTGACCTTCCTTTCCCTAGAACACGTCTTTGTTCCTGGAGTAGCTTATCTTAGAAAACTCATCCGAGGTGCTTTACAAACTAAGAACAGTGACAAACAGCCCTTTCTCCCCATCCAGTGGAGCACATTAATGCTAGGTCTAGAATGGAGACGGACTTTCATGAGGGTCAGCCCCCGTTCCCCAAAGTGGCTTTACTAGTCCGTGATCCCAGAGATATGTGCGGATCAGCTCTCAGGCTGAGGGGTGGAAAGGAAATCTCATCGTGAGGAACCACCAACCTCCTTTACAAACACACGGTGGGAGTCCACACAGGACACTTACACTTTCATAGAAGAGAGTCCCAAAAACTTTTGCCTTGCTCTCCAGGCAGCCTGCGGGGCACTGATACCTAATGGAAAAGAAAGGAGATGACTTTCACAGGTGAACGTGTTGATGGAATCTCGCCAAGAACTTATCTGGGTTTGTCTCCTACAAAAGCTTTACTATTATATCAGAGAGAAGCTTCGGTGATACACAATTTACTGTTTCCAAGCGAGTCACAACTTCCCTAGGCTGGAGCTCATAGTCCCACGAGCACCATTCTAGATTCAATCTGACCTTCTTATCACGTGTTTGAGATTCGTGTTGAAGGCAGAGACGCAAATAGGACAATTCACAGAAGAGAGACATGTGGCTTTAACTTTAAAGGCACCAAAAAAAACCAAAAAAACAAAAACAAAAAAAACCCCAAAATCCTGAACTATCAGTCATCAAAGAAGGTACTAATTGAAAGGAGATGCCTCTCTCAGGTGTCAAATTGCAAGGTTTTTTTTAATAGAATAAAATTCAATGATAATGCTCATGCCCATGAAAATGCATAAATTAAGCTTTCTGGAAAGCCTTAAAAATTCATATCCTCCAATTCTTGAACTTTCCTTGTAAGTGTATAACCCAAGGTAGAAGTCAGAAAGACCCACATGTTATTCCAAAGTGTTTATAATAATGAAAAACTAGAAATAAGCCAGCACTGTCAAAGCAATGGCCAAACATATGTTTGTGTGGTCGTATGTTAGAGTATGATGCATCTGCTAGAAATGAAGTCTTTGAAAAATATTTGACTTTGGAAAATCTTAAATGAAAACAGTAATGCACAAGATGCATAAGCAGCGGTAATCTCACGGGGGCACAGAAAACAGACGAGAAGGGACTACATCAAATTGCTAAGAATATCAAGAAGATGCTGGGACATTTGGGTTTTTTTTTGCTTTAAACTTCTTTGTTGTTGTTTTTCCTGAATTTTCCTGAATTACTTACAATAAACAAGAATACCTTTTAGATCAGAAAAGAAATGGCCCAGTAAATATTATTTTTGTCAAAGCATCAGGTGATGGGATCCCTTTAAGGAGACAGACTGTGGATGCACTTGTGTTTGCAGGTGGGAGAGTTATAGTTCTTGATTGGAGGCCTCAAATAGTCTATGTGTGGATGGACGCCCACCTTCTCGCTGCTTGCAGAGGGTCCCACCTACCGACTCTGGAACTTTCTCAATGCCACCTGATGGATGGTCTCCAAACCTTATAATTTTTTCGCATTGACTACTCAGGCATGTTGCTCTCATAATGAGCTTGCAGTATAGAAAGGCACATCATCGCAAAGGGACATCTCAGCATTCTGAAAACCCCAGCCCCATGCGAATGTGCCCTAACGCCATGCACAGGGACAGTTAAACCACCACCCCTCATGGCCACATGTTGCTCATCTCACCAACAAACTGACTGCTTTTACTTTTGCAGTACTTGCTGGCCAGCTGCTCTTGGGCTGCACGAGCCCTTGAGCGACCTCATCCTGGGTTGTTCAAAGTTGACTTCCTGACACTCCTGCCAAAGTCCAAGGGAAGCTTCTCCTGGCAAACAAAATCCCAAATCCCCATTGTATATAGCAGGATCTGCTACCTTCTCTTTTTAGCATATGTGCTAAATACCACAATTCACCTTTAGATGAATGGTTGCCAGACTCTGGAGGAAGAGGAGTAAGTACCACTCTACCACTGACATGGTTTTCCAACCATGAGCCCGAGGTTCTGCGTGAGGCCACTGCACCTGTTGGCCATTTGCTGCCAGAAAGAGCGGCCTAGCAGCTGCACTGCCAAAACCAAACCCATCCTTCTTGGCAAACATTCTTCAACATCTGAATGGACAATACTGACTCCATCAGTTAGATGAATTCATTCAACTACCAGGGGAATAAATACACTGACAGTTCTTCCTTCAGTGGAGACTCACAGACCGCAGTCCTGCTGAATCTGTCAGTGGCCAACAGCGCCAACTCACACGTGCCCTCCCACGGCCCCCTCCCTGACCTCCCTGGCACAGAACCCTGGGTTGCCTTGTGACCCCCTTCACACACACAGGTGGAATGGAGCCCCAACCGTGCAAGATCTCCATGTCTACAGCACATCTGCTACTTGCACATCCACAGTCTGGGGACTCTTTTCAGGCCAATAACCTAGAGCATCCATGATTCAGGCCTCTCCTCCCCATTAGGGATGAAACACTTAACTGGGATATATGTCCAGGTGGGAGGAGACCCAGGGCTTGGGCCAACTCCCTAGTCAAAGGTTATCAATGGGAGTGATTTTTACCCCTCAGGGAACGGTGGGAAATTTCTGGAGACATTTTGTCATCTCACCTAAAGGTGGGAGTGCTCCTGGTATCCAGTGGATTAAGGCCAGAATGCTGCTCAGAACCCTCCAGGGCACAGAATAGCCCTGCCACAAAGAATTATCTGGCTCTAAGTGTCAGTACATCACGGTTCAGAAGCCCTGCTCTGAGTTGACAGACACAGATCATTTTCGTGTGCCAGGCTCATAATAAATGGTGGCAGTCAGAGAGACCTCCAAGACATCACGGTCAGTCTAACTTGTGAGGTGACCCATAACCCACAGCAGCCCTTCGTAGGGCTGCAGGTGCCGGCAACAAGTTCAGCCTAGACCTTACCTGTTGCACGTGGACCCTTTGCACTTGTCCTTCATCTTGGTATCACATCGGACAACTTGGGCTAGGATGAAAGTACGATAATACACGTCATGCAAACGGAAGAATTGGTCTGAGTTAAAAGAGACCACCCCCCACACCGATGAACCTTCTGGAACATCCTGGGATCCAGGTCATAACCCGAGCGGCAGTGCTGCCCAAAGGCTGCACAGTTCAGCTGCGATGTTTGAATCCCAGGCCCACCCTTTTAGAGTAGCAGTGAGACCCTGAACACATTCCCTCCTGTCTCTGAGGTTTGGTTTCCACATTTTGAGCAGCAGGGATAAGTCCAGCAGGTGCTATTTCTGTGAGCATTAACCAAGAAAGTCAGCATAGCCTTGGAAGGGGGACTGGCACACACCAAGTGCCCCAAAGCCCTGGAAGGCTCTGGAAGGGTAGGACTTACAGGCCTTCCCCAGCCAAGATGGCTTTGGTCAAGCTTTCCTTGTTTGTTTTCTAGGGACACATCAGAATCTTGGCATAGTGTTAGAGTTGGTCCAAAAGACATATATTATTTTGTAATTTAAAAAATTTTTTTTAGAAATGGAACAATTTTAACCTCTGGACAGACAAGGGCATCAGAGTATTTTCTGGTGAAAGAAAGCTACAGAATGATGAGGTGGGCAGAAGTTCCCCGGGGAAGGACACTGGCAGGCCCGAGAGGACAGAGACTGGTCAGGCAGGGCAGGGTGGAGCAGCTGAAAAACCTAAAGAAACAGGAGCACAACCTTGGCCCTGGAGGGGGGGGGGGTGCATTTTATGCTGTTTGAAGCTTAGGGGGAAACGGAGAAGCCCAGCACACAGCCCAGGCCTGTGACGTGCCCGTGAGCCCCGAACCTTCAGTAAAGGCACTACACTGGGGACACAGAGCATATGAGGGCAGAACAAAGGGAGCTGTGAGCTGAGTGAGCTGGCAGGGCAGGGCAAAGCATGATGAGGGGTGAACATAACAACATTCCACACCTGGGCACCTCCAGGAGCCTCGTGGGGAGCCCTGGGAGGCACCGTGGTGATGACCACAGAGCTGACACTGGGTGGCCCCCATTACTGCTAATGGTCCTCACAGCAGCCCTGCTTGGGCCCTACTGCCCCCTTGTCTGGATGAGCAAACCAAGTCTCAGAGGCCAGTGAGGGTCCGAGTCACCAGCCGGTATGGGGCGGTGAGGGGCCACAGCTCACCAGTGCCGGCCCTGGGGAGCCACGTCCAGCTGACACCCCCAGAAGAACCCAGTTTTAGCCCAGGCCCCCCTGGGCTGGCCCCCTTGTCCTGAAAGGATAAGGTCTAATCTTAAAATACTGGCCAGGGGGGAATGCCACCCAAGCACCACCCCTGGGATGCTAGATTTTGAAAAGACTTAAAGATATCATTTTAAAAAAATACCTTAGGGCTGTGCTTTTGCAGCTACGCCCTGCCCTGTTCCCCACTGTTTGCTGACCTGGAGACCTCTCCACACAACCCCAGCATCCCTACTCCCCTCCCCGCACCCCTGCAGGAGCGCTACACGCACCCCCCCCTCCCCCCCCCCCCCCCCCCGCAGCCCTGGGGCAGGGGACAGAGCCCCCACTCACTCATGTAATTCACCGCGGGCGCTTTCTTGGGCTTCGTGGGTCTGACCACCCTGGGCTGGACCCAGACGTGCTTCTCTTCAGGAATGGGAGCCACCTCCACCTCGTTCATCTCGTCTGTTTCGGGTTTGGGGCTGTAAGACTCTCCTTAATCGTGGAGAGGGCGAAAGAGATAACACAGAGGATTCAAGAAAAATGCACTTTGTGGGGAAAACAGCAACTGTGAAACTGAACTGGCTGGAGGTTCACGTTCACAAAGAGTGGGCTCAGCGGCAGCGAGAGAGTTACGCTTCGGAGCAGAGCCAGCCAGGTGGAATTCTACGGCCGAGGCCAGCGGCCGGGCAATCTGCTCGCCGTGTTTGCTTTGGACCGGGGGCAGCCGGGCAGGCCAGAGGTGCAAACCCTGCTGCTGCTGGCACCTGGGGGATCACAGTGGCTTCTTGTCCCACCTCTTCCTGCACGCCACCACCTGCCCGAGGAGGCGGCTCCAGGAGCTGCCTCACCCTCTGACCCCAAACTGGCACCGTCTCCCCTGAGGTCCTTCTGGCCCCAGGTATTCACTAGGGGGGAGGGGAGCCTTCCTAGGTTCTGTGCCCACCGTGGTGCAGGAGACCCGAGTCGGTGTCCTTGGACCACGCTGCACCCCGCCGCAGGCACTCTCTGCTCCGTTCTGGGCCCCTGTGAGTCATTGCTCAACCAACTCAACGCCTTTCTCTGCACGGAAGCTTCACTGTCCAACGCGTACAACCAGCCAAAGACCCAACTCCAGGTTAAAAACAGAGTGACTCCATCAGGTCCTCATAGTTTTCCCAACCCCAGTATTATCACGTTCATTGACAACCCATGACCATGACCCCCAGGTTTCAAGCATGTTAATTAACCATAGATTCCATTTCTTGTAAGTATTTTCCAGTTTCCATCCTGAAAGACACCTGAGGGCACTCAACAGCACCCACCTGCAGGCCGTCAGGGTACCACGCTATAAATTGCAGCCAACGCACAGAAAAATCTTGCTATTTTTATTTGCCGGCAAGGCCTTGTCCAGCACTAACGATGCGCACCCTTGCCGGGAGAGCCCTCCCACCCTTACGGTGTGCACACCCATCCCCTAAGGGCGTCTGTGGACCAGAGCTGGAAACCCTGCCTTGGGAGCCCCTCGGGTGAAGGTGACATAGAGCGCCTCCCAAGCCTCTTCTGTGGCACCGGATTAAAATTCAAGTGCCAGCAAGTGCTCATCAACCCTATAGACTCATTCCCGCTTCTGGTTAGGAGCCACGATCTCTCAGTCTCCAAAGGTGGACCAGGTGTTTGGTGGCTATGCAAAACAAGCATCCAAATCCAGGGCAAATTCTCTGGCGCTTGTCAAGGCAGGGCCGCTCTGCATCTGTTTCACAGGCCAGTCCCCCAAGCACAAGCACCACCCCGGGTGAGGAAGGTGGGTGGGATTTAAGCAGGTAGGGAATGGCAGTCCTGAGCCCTAGGGCCGTCCTTATCAGGGTTCACAGCGTGTTGCCACCACCTGCCCCTCCCACCAGCTGCAAACTCCCTGGGGCCAGGAGCCAGCCTGCCTCACTCCCCCTCACCAGACACCCGGCTCCCAGCCACAACAATTTTGTTCAACAAAATTTGCTGAATGAAGGATGAGCTAACCCTTAAAGATTTCGGTCTTTGAGTTCTTTCGGGTAAAAAATAAGAAAAAGAAAAAAGTCTTAGCTGAGTTTAAAGACATTCACGGTGAGAATTCTGACAGCACCACTTGTCACCCAAAGCTATAGGCAAAATCTCTACGAAGACACCAGGTTTGCAAACACCCCTCGGTACACATCTGATTCTGGCCTGCTCTTCCCGTCAATGTGGCTATTCAGGTTTGTGCTTCACGGAAGGCCAGAGCTATCTCTGGAATGAGCCGAGTTTTCTTCCACTGGCCTTTAGGATTTTTATACCTCATAATCGTGGCTTTATTCAGCCGAATATAGTTTGGTAAAGCAGTCTAAAGCATTTGAGGGTTCACTATTTAAGAAAATGGGCAGACAGTCCTCGCCCTCAGACACACACATGAAAAGTGGAATGCTTACCCAGAGGACAGGCTGTATTTGAGCACATCCTAATTAAGATCCTCTGTGCAGAGCAGTGCAGACCTGGGGAAATTCCATGCCCAAGTTCATGGCAAGGTTACTGTGTGCACCGTCCAGCTCCAGACCAGGGGTCTCGGGCCCCACGGCATCGTTCACATCAACCTCCAGACTCCTACCTGGTTCTGCAGGTAGTGACAGCACTCAGAGCTAACGTTTGCTGGACACCAACTGAATGATGACTTGCTGGCTCGGCCCTTGCCTGGCGTGCTCTCCTGGCTCCCTAGGAACCCTGAGTCAGCCCCATTTCACAGACAGGAAAATCAAGGCTTGGAGAGGCTAAGCTACCTGCCCAAGCTCACACAGCTGAGTGTCAAGCTGGCCTTCCATGAAGCCCACGCCCTTGATCGCCACGTGGTTCCTGGAGGGACGGAAGCTTCTCGTATGGTCTATCTTTATCCCTGCTCTATCTCCATTATAGGTCAAGGCCTTGCCAGGCACCCTCAATCAATGCTTATTAAGTAGCTTATGCAGATAAGCTGCTTTACAGGAGACTTTCTGCATGGTTAGCTAAGAAAACTGGGATGCCTGCCAAGGGAACTTGGGTATTTTCCACCACAAATAAAAAAACAAGCACAGAGGCTTCATTGGGTGGGCAACCCAGCATCTAAGGTGTCTTTGTGTGCATTTGTTCTTTGAAAATGATCCTCTGTGGGTATGGGCAGTATATGTGTTCAGATGGCATGCAGAACACATCTGCTACATGACCCTGGAGCCCTCAGAGCGAACTGGCAGTTGTAACACCAGGTGACCAGGGTTCGAGGAGAGTCTGGGTGCAGAAGAGCACAGGTGCACTGCCTGTGTAGTCAGGGAAGGCTCCCTGGAGGAGGTGTGACACCAGAGCTGTGTTTCCAAAGGGGAGCGGGTATCTGCCAGGTTCGTGACATGGATGAGGCCCCCAGGCGGTGAAAGGGCCTACACTCCCCACCAGGTGAGGAAGGGCCCCACGCAAGGTGGTAAGTGCAGTCGTACCACCCACCCCCACTCCTCTCGGGGAGGGGGAATGGAATGGGGGTGTTTATAAAGCACTATGTGCAGGCTGCTGTGCTAGCATCTCACACCCTTCTCTCCACATCCTCCATCCAGGAAAGCTTCTACAGAGGGACTCGACTCTTACGGTCACAGATGGACAAACAGGTTCAGAGAGAGCAAGCAGTAGGCCCAAGGATGCACCTGCAGGAACCACAGAGATGAGCCCTAGCCTGAGCAGCTCTGGCTTGTGCACCTGATGGGCCCCCAAAGTAGCCCTGTGACGAGATTAGGCTTGAGTGAAGAACAGTGGAAGACGCAAAGAGGAGCCTCAATGGCCAGCCCTCTCTCTCTCTCTCTCTCTCTCTCTTTCTCAGTCCCCAAATCAGCACTCAGGATCTGACGGGGGACTTGCCCCCTCCTGGGCAACTGGACAGCAGCCACAGGCTCGGCCTGCCAGGGACCCGGGGAAGGGCCCAGACAGGCCCAAGGGCCAGCCTCCACCCATGGTCTTGTCCTGCACTGACCCCACTTCCAGGCAGGGAGCCTGAGGCTCAGAGAGGGGGTGGCCTGCCCGGGGCCTGCTGCTGGAATGTGGCGGGTGTGCTCTTCCTAATGCAGGTATGCCAGACTCTAGAACCCACGTGTCTCATGAACGCAGGACTCCGAGCAGGGATATTAGGGGGGTTTCACTACAGCGTGTGGAGCCCTGCCTCGAACACAGAGAAGACGGCTGGGCCAGCAGGAGGAATTCAGTTAACAGCCTCCCTGTCTCCCAGGCTCAGGGTCACACCACCCTCACACCTAAAAGCATACACGTGGGCTCCTGCCCCTGCAGAAGCACCCCTCTCTCACCCCTAGGCTACATCCCCCTCCTAGAGGGCCACCTGCTCGGGAGGCCTTCCCTGACCCCTCCAGACAACAGTGGATGCTCCTGCTATAAGCCCCATGACAGTCAGTTACTTCCCCAGGAAGACACATGTCGCTGCTTGTGCGGCAATGATCCTCCTGGATCCCAATCTTAAGAGGGTAGGGCCTTAAGTGTCAGGTCCCATGGTCATCCCCATAGATAGCACCCAGCAACATCCTGCACACAGCAGGCGTTCAATACGTTCATACCAAATGCGGACTCTCTCCATGGAGCCTGACACCCCCCACGGAAGGCTGGTGTCATGCTCATCTTCCTGCTGGTCAGAGTGACCAAAGGGTCTGAGAACCAGGCTCGAAGTCTGCCCCTGGCCGCTCTGCTGCTCATGGATGACACACAGCCCAGGGAGCAGCACACACAGGTTTGTCACACGTCCAGACCCTCGCCCCCCACAATGGGTGGAAGTAGAGGTGAACGGCTGGCCAGGATGACAGGGTCCCTGGGCCCCGAGCAGGTCTGGGACCCCCACCCTAGCCCATCTGTTTCTGCACCCCAGAGCCCACTGGACTGATGGGGAAAGTCCCACGTGGAGAGCTGCCCTTTCCCACACGCCCCTCTCTGCTGTCACAGGGCCTGCGGGTGCAGCTACATGAACAGCGCGTCCCAAACACAAACCCCTGGCTCGTCCCTCTGGCCCCACTCTGTCCCTCCTGGCGGAGAGCCTGAGAAAATACTGAAAATCGTGAGCAGCACCTTAGGCAAGATGCGCTCCTTACAGCAGTGGGGGTAGTGGGGACACCTTGGTGGCTGACTAGAATCCAGGGGGCAGGTACCCGGCCTCTGAAAGCCAGGGATCTGCCTCAGCCAAGGGGGGAAGGCAGCATGAGCAGCGATGACAAATCGGGTGAGGCGTCAGCAAGATGCAAACAAGGGTAGAAGGAAGGAGACCGACCACCCAGGGGCAAGCCTGGCCGAGCCCGGAGGGGGTCATCCGGGACGGGCACCGTCTAGTCAAGTGCTCTGCATTTCTTGTTTGTTGTGTGTTGACGGCGAACCATGAGCCCAACTCTGGCAGGGACGTGTGTGCATCCAGCATCCGCTCCGGCGGTGGCCGTGGGAGATGCGTACGGGGAGCACATGCCAGCACAGCCCTGTGTCCCCAGGGAGCTGGGCGCTGAGCACCCCCGGGGCCACAGAGGGGGACACCTGCCGCTCAGGGCTGCACAGGCAGGGGGAGGGAAGGCAGAGGCGTCTTGACCTCAGTGCTCATGTTCCCGTGTGACGACAGCTCTTCCGGGACCCACAGACAGAAGGGACGGCCACCAAGGGCGGCCTGTAAGTCACTTCCTACCTCGGTAACACAGGTTGTTGTTGCAGCTGCCTCCGTAGCTGGGCGGGCACTCGGAGCAGGGCCGGCCGGTTTTGTACGGGGCTTCTCCGATCCAGTTCCCCCTGCGGACACGCCAAAAACACCGTCAGGGGGGCCACCGCCCAAGGGCCTGGGCTGTCCAGGGGAGGAAGGACGCTGTGTGCCAGGTGCGAGGAAGGGAGACAGCTGCCCAGAGTCTAGAGGATGCTAGAGGAATCCCCGTGGGGAGCTGCGACACATCCTTCCTCCCCAGCACCCTCGGCCCGTGGCACTGCTGTGTGCACCACCTAGCCCTGCATCTCCCGTGTCCTGCCTTACAGACTGAACGCTATCGGCCACCCCTACCCCAGCCCCAATACTTTCGTGCTGGAAGCTGCTGAGATCCCTCCTTCTAAGCTGTTTCTCAATATCAGCATGTTCTAGGGAGGACCTGGTGTTTACTTAGCTCCTATCAACCAGGTCCCTCTGTCCTGCCAACACCCAGGAGGCTCCTAGAGCTCATAAAGCTTAAGTGACCTGCCCAAGGTCACACAGCACACAAGGGGAAGGGCTCAGAGCCTCTGACCACTCTGCCCTTGGGGTGGGGACCAAGGTCCCTCTGGATGTCATGGATACCATCCACCTCTCTCTCAAGTTCTCCAGGGGCCGGGTAGCAGGTGCAGAGCGGTATTCCCAAGCCCTTCTCTCAGAGCCTGGGCCTTTGGCAGCACAAGCTGGAGTGACTGGGGACCCATCTCTGTGATTCCTTCTAGAAACTTCCTTCAGGGTTGACCTGGCTCACTCAGGAAGGAGAGCCAGAGCCCCGTTGCTAAGCCAAGCCTGGCCCCGGCCTCCCTCAGCCGAGCTGTCCAGAACGACTCCCCGGGCTGCACTCCGGCCCTGCCAGCACGCCACCCCAGCGCTGCCCTCAGCCCTGACCCTCTGTCTCCTTCTCTGTAACAAGGGTGACAGCAGGAGGTCAGGTGGTGAGGGGGTGAGGTGTGGCGGCCCTCGGACCAGGGCCTATGAAGAGGGCCGCGTGCTCTGTGAGCGTTTGCTGAACCAACAAGCTTGTCTGATGGCTGTCCAGGGAGTCGGGGGCCCTGTGGGTGCTGGCTGCAAGCTCTGGTGCCCAGGTCAGCGTCCTGCATGGCCAGGCCCTCAGACTCCTGAGGAAAGAGGCCATGGACGCCACGGAGTACCACACAGCAATCAGGATGGCCCAGTGAACAGGCAATACAGCACACAAACCTCGAACACACAGTGGTGAGCAGGACGTGCTGAGCACAGCAGGACAGACGTGGCTGGTCGGTTCACGTGAGGGTCCAAACCAGGCACACTGACCAGCGGGGAGAGATGTGGAATGGTGGCCCCTGTGGGGGACATCCCAGGCCCCTGGAGACATGCTCCATCTTGAGCTGGGTGGTAGTTACCTGGGTATACATGCGTCCCACGGACTGACTGTGTGTCTCCCCACCACCTGTAATTCCTACGTTGAAGCCCTAACCCCCAGGGTGGCTGTGTGTGGAGGTGGAGCTTCCTAGGAGGTAAGTGAGGTGAAATGAGGCCACAGGGAAAGGCCCTGATGCAGCAGGATCGGTGTCCCTAGAAGAGGAGACACCGGGGAGCCCCCCGGCCTCCCTGCCTCCCTCTGCGTGCACACCCTGAAGAAATGCCATGTGGGGATGCAGCGAGGAAGAGGAACGCCAGCGCCCGGCCCCGCCGTGCCTCCCCCCGGGACACGCAGCCCCTGGCCCTTGGTCACGGCCACCAGCGCCGGCTAGCCCATGCACACGCACGCTTGAGACCAGTGTGTATCCTACGTGTTCTTCTTCTTTCCAAGAAAGCAGTTGGGCACTGGGAAGGGCAGAAGGCGGCTTCTCATAGGATCTTCAAGTGTATTTTTTCTCTATATACAGAGTCTGATAATCATCCCTCACGCCCCACCTGCCACTCTGCCGGGGGGTCCCCCCATCATGGGCCAGTCACAGCTCTTGCACGGGGCGGGAGTCCCTCCCCAGTGATGATGACCTAATCCGCCTGCCCTCACGTCTGTGGGCTGCTGAGACACGGCCAGCACGGACATGCCAGACGCCCGACGGAGAGCGTGTATTTTCCTCCTGACCTCAGCGATTCCCCTCATCCCGCCTCCTCGAGGCCACTCCTGACCCAAACCAAATAAGTGAGGTCACTGCGTTTCATTTCAGTCACCGAGCAAATATGCCTTGAGGGCACACTGTGTGCAAGGCACGGTGCTAGGGCGGCGGCCAGCCCAGCGGCCGGCGTGCAAACCGCAGGCCATATGCGGGGAGGGCAGTGCTCCGAGAAGCAGCACATACTTGATGGGCAAAGGAGGTGAATGAGTACATTGAGGGGTATATGGCCCCCGGATGCTATCAGGATGCTGGGAGGAGGGGGGGAGCTGAGACACAGAGGCTCCATGTGGTCTTTGCTAGAAGGGAAAACATAAAAATGCAAAAGCTAGGTCTAGCGTGAATACATTTCCTAGAGTGCTGTCTGCTGCATATTTTCAGAGAAAAAAAGACTCTCCCCATGGCACACCCCACTGATGGGCCAGCCAACAGCTATTCCCATTTCTGATTTGCTCAGGGAGTCCCAGAAGATGACCTGCAAAGCCAACTGGGCAATGTCATTGGTCGAAGCCAGTTAGGGAAACCTCGTGCCCCTACCGCTTGTCTGTGAGTGGTCTAGTTCTGGCCCGTGACATAAGGGGAAAGTGGACCAGGGCTGAGAAAGGCCTAAGAGAAAGCCCTTTTCTACCATTCTCTTCCATTTGGTTTGGGAAGATGTGATGCCCGGTGCTCTGCAGCCATCTCGGAACCATGAAGAGAGGATGGTACAGCAGGAAAACAGAAAGAGCTTGAGTCCTCACTGACACTGCTCAGCTTTTGGGCTGAACTGGATGCACCAATCTCTAGATGTCTTGTCTTGTGAATTAATAAAGAGATTTCACTGTTTAAGCTCATTTTTGTTGGGTCCTCCATGGCAGGCAAATGCATCCCAACCCAGACAACCATGTTAACTTGTTCTTACTTTGGAGAGTAATTGCAGACGAGATAGACCGCATTCTCCCAAACATCTCCCCAAACGTTCATCCTCCGGCAGGTGTTCACAGCACAGCCAATCTTGTTGGTGGTGGCCCAGACTATCTGAAAAGATGACATCCATGTGTCAGAGCCAGGGACGAGGCACAGCGGGGCCACAGAATCCGGCCTGGATCTACAGACAGGGTGCTGGCGCTAAAGGAGTGAAGGACCGGGTTTTTTCCTTAACCCACTGAAGATCCATCTGTTTGTGGAACACACACCGCCCCCAAACAAAAACAAACACACACGTGGAAAAAGTGCCAGCGATGTGAAATCGCCATACAGGTTTCTAGCGCTGTCGGTCTCTTGCACTGGCCTCACAAACACAAGCTCAGCCCAGCAGCTATACTTTAAGTAACAGCAAATTAAAGGAAAAAATTATGGTGATGACAGAGCAGAGTTTTCCAACCGGGGAGCAGTCCTGCACAGCCAGGGGAGTGATGGGGTTTGGGGGTCCTGGGCTGAGGTCTCAGCTGATGCCGCGAGTGTTACCTGTGTGTAATGGGTGCACATGGGTCCAGAGCACCTCTCTGGACACCAGGGGTTGCACTCGTGGGGGTAGGGGTAGGTGTAGTCCTTCACCTCGTCATACCAGGACTGCACGTGGAAGCCAGGAGAGCGGTACCTGCGGGGGCAGACCACATTGTTACGTCCCGGCCACCATGATACCCGGCAGAGACGGTGGCTCATAGCACTGCTGCCCACGGGGCAGGCTGGAGGAGGGGCTACTTTGGGTGAAGAGCCCCCAGTCCTGCCCAGCACCTGTGTCAGTGCCTAAACTCCAAGCTTGCAAAGAGCGTACCTTGGGGATCCCTAGAGCCCCTCTGGGATCCAGGGGTGTTCCTGGGTGGCCCACAAGCCACCTGTGTGTTCAGGAAACGTTTGCCTGGCCCCCAGTGAGTCATTTTCTCATATTACAATTATGTACTTACCCTCATGTATATTTGGGGAGATATATGCAGCCCACGAACCCTGTACTTCCCAGATATTATTGTTTAAAACGCAACTTGATTTAAAACATGAGTCCATTTAAAGTCAATGCAGAGAAAAACAATGAGTAAGTAATTGTCCAGGTAATGCACAGAAGGGCCAGGGAAGGCCTAAAAGTTGTGAGATAGCCAGCTATGGGGAAGAGGGCACACGGGTCCCCGTCACCCCCAAACAAGAGCCCAGAGACTCAGGTTTCTGTTTCGTCATGACTGGCTTCATTCTTCAGCTGCTGAGGACCCAAGGACTCCGGTATAAGGAAGGAAATGAAATCAAGGTGCGGAAACCTGCAGGTGTGCAGAGCTCTGCTGTCACGTGGGCAAAGCCTTTCAAGAAGTTCCTATTTAGGATTTGATCACCTGAGCCCT
Source organism: Canis aureus (assembly GCF_053574225.1). Classification (NCBI taxonomy): domain Eukaryota; kingdom Metazoa; phylum Chordata; class Mammalia; order Carnivora; family Canidae; genus Canis; species Canis aureus. The sequence continues at coordinate 21,321,169 of NC_135613.1, read as the reverse complement.
CATCCGCCCCCAGGTGAGGAGACCCCAGCCCCCACCCTGGTCATCTCCATGAGTGGCCACTGCCTCCTGGCTCGGCCCCATCCACGGGGTTGGCATCCTTACTTTCCTCCCAGGAAAGAAAATAAACTGGATGCAAATCCCCGGTCAGGTCAGCGTCACCAGCAAGTGTAAACAAAACGGTTTCGAATCAAAGAGAAAAGGCACAACGGGTCTGGCCGTTCCTAAGAGCGCTGTGGTGAGCCGGGCAGTTAGAGGTCTTGTAACAATTACGGTCACAGCCCAGAGCGCATGGTGGCGGTCAGTGACGTGGCCGGGGCCAGCCGGGGGAAGGACGCCCGCGGCCACCGGCCACAGAGCTACAGGGCCGTGTGGGGACACCCGTCCGCTTCCCCGGAGCGCCATGGCCAGGCTGCTGCGGGAGCCCCTGGAGGATGAGGGGGGCTCTTTGTGAAATCAGATGGCCCTCTGCGTCCAGCAGGGGCAAGATCTTTGTGGCCTTTGCGCCATCAGTCCCGGCACTTAGCCTGATGGAACGGCTAACTTGTAACCTGGCAGCTGGCAGCTGGGCAGCCCGAAGGCAGCCTCGACGACGATAGCCGCGACCTCTATGGAATAGAAGAATTGTCTGATATCGTATGAGAAGGTGGGGGGGAGAATTAAAAGCTGTCCTGGCCACTATTACCAGTATGTAAAAATATGCCGGCCCACAGCCAGATGGTACACAGGAGTCCAAGAATATTCTGGTTGTTGAGCCAGACCAGTGGAATGATGGTTTTCTCCCTGTAGACATTCTCTTTTCATGAAACCGGAAAACTGATTTTTATAAAAAAGCAGAATTCACCGGAGGACAAAAAAAAAAAACCAAAAACAACGTGTTGATTCACTTCTGCAAAGCCAGATGTCTGCAGCCCTCAGGACACCTGCGCAGGTTCCATCCTGGAAAGGCAGGGACCTAGGGGAAGCGTTCCACTCGCGGTCACACCGATGCAGGCGCTTACGGAGCTGGGAAAGAGCTGCACTGCAGGTCAGGCCACCTGTGCTTTGAGGGGATACGATAAGCCCAGTCCAACTTTTCAATGATACAGGCAAAGCACAGGTGGGCCCTGAGCCCTTGGCCAGCCCTGGGTCCAAACCCCGGAGCCTTGCATACACACCACATTGTCTGGTCGGCTAATGAGTCTACACTGGCCGGAAGGCAAGTTCCCCACGAAGGAAACCAGCCCTGAGCCGGGGGTGCACTCAGCTGACCCCGGGGAAGGCCATGGGGCAACATCTTACAGACCGCTCCCAAGACCCTCCTCCAGCTATGGGGTCCTTGGGGGTGAGACTGAGCCTCCCCATGGCCAGATGAGGAAGGGAAGGTGAGGGACAGCTGCTCTCAACATGGAACTGGCTGGGCCTTGAGAATGAGCAGAACCCAGACGTGCCAGGGCACAGAAGACGCCCTGGCCCAGCACTGCAAGAGCGACATTCCCATTTCCCACTTACCTGGCCAGCTCCCCGCTGGCCAGCCACAACGGGCTCAGGAATCCTTTCAAGGAGGTGGACTGGAACACCCAAGCTCCAGAAACCCTGAGCCCAGGGATCAGCGTCTGGAGCCAACAAGCAGGCTCGCATCCGTTTTGCCAATTACTCAGAAGTGGCCCTGGGCGCGGAGCCCGTTTCCCGATGTGTAAATGGCACAGGTGGTCCTGAGGGCTAAACATGACTATGGACAGTGAGCGCCAAGCCCAGCACCCAGTAGGTGCTCAGCAGCGGTGGCCAAGTCACAGGTAAGGGGGGAACCACGGCAGTTCTTACCTGCCCCAGTGGACGGCCAGGTTCTGCCCAATGGACACCAGCAGACCGGTGGGGCCGTGCTCCCAGATGCACTCTTGAGCCCACGCTGCCGCCGACTGCTCCAGCTCCTCGTCCCAGGTCTGCAGGGAGAGGACACACAGGCACCAGGAGGCCAGGGTCAGGGATGGGTAGAGGGTCCCAACCTGCAGCCATGCTCCCCCACCCCTGCTTGGGCCCCAGGTGGAGCCCGGGCCAGGCGCAGTTCTTGGACACAGGGTTCTATGCATACGTTGGGTGGGTTCTTGACCCAGCAAGTGGGAAGGGGCGAGGCAGCAGAGCACTCGGAGGAGCCTGGCCCACGGCGGTCCTCGCGGCTCCAGCTCGGGCTCCCACCTGCCCGGGATGCTGGGCAAGCCCCTTGCATGGCCTTCACCTCCTCGCCCGGGAAGTGAAAGGACGCCTAAGCCCTGGTGATGGTGGTGGCCGCTGCACAGCACTGTGAACGTACTTGATGCCACAGAACTGTACACTTAAAGATGGTCAGAACAGAAATTTCATGTTTTGTGCATTTTGCTGTTCTTTTTTTAAAAGATTTTATTTACTTATTCATGAGAGACACACAGAGAGGCAGAGACGCAGGCAGAGGGAGAAGCAGGCTCCCTGTGGGGAGCCCAATGCAGGACTCAATCCCAGGACCCCGGGATCATGCCCTGAGCCAAAGGCAGATGCTCAACCACTGAACCACCCAGGCGTCCCTAATCTACTGCTGTTTTTTTTGGAAAAAAAAAAAAAAAAAGAAGCAGCCCCATCCAGCTTTTCCCCAGCACAGCCCACCCTGAAGGGGCAGGGTCTGGGCCAGAGGGTCTGAAACAGAGTCCGCAGCCCATCCTGCCTCCCAGCTGGCCCAGGGACACACATGACTCCCGGGGAGGGAACGCGGTGAACAAGGCGGTGGGGTCAGTGCTCTTCCGCGGTGGAGCAGATGCCAAGCGGCCCTCCGGCCATCTGTCGGCCGCCTCCTCTCAGCCATCAGGCACATGCTCCAACTCACAGGCAGGCAGGCAGGCGCTCTTCCCTCCTCAGGGAGCCCTAGCCCCTGGCACACAGTAGGTGCTCACTGGACGACAGTCAGGGAGAGCCCTGGGATCTCGGGACTGGGACACGGACCGTGCCAATTGCGGGGAGGGGCTGGTATGGAACATCATGAAGCCCCACACCTCCCTGACCTCTTGCCTCAACGACAGAGACTCCTGAGAATCCAGGGGCAAGCCTTGGCCTAGAACAGACACCTCTGGGAACCTGGGGCACACCCTCTGATGAACCCCATTTCGGCTGCAGTGGACATTCTGGGTACACTCAGCCCTCAGACTCATCTCTTGCCGTCAATGCCTTCCCCTTTCGTGCCCACCAAGCCCTGTGCCGCTTCTGCCTGGGATCCTTCTCCAAAGCCCAGGGCACAGCCTGGGACGGGGAGGGAACAGGCCTCCTCTGGGTGGGTGATCCTCCTGCTGCTCCCCTTATGCAGCAGATCCAAGCTCCCGCTCCCACCAGGAGCCCCCTGTAGCATGCTGTGACGTCGGACTTTCTCCTTCCGCCTTCTGGACTTACGGATCACCTCCTCCCAAATAAACTACCTGCACCAATGTGGTGAATCTGTCTCCAAGCAGGGGGCCACCTGATGCTCCATGAAGGAGAAGACAGCATCCACGGTGGGGGGTGGGGGGTGGGGGGAGGGCAGCTTGAGTGTGCACGAAGATCCCTCTGGACGGGGCCAGCGGAGGCCCTTCCCAGAGTCCAGGGAGATCAGGCACAGCCTGTGCAGGCACTGACCCCAGCCCGAGGCTCACTAGCTTCTCAGAAGTTCCCTGTTTATTCTGATCAACATGAACCTTGTGTCCCTTTGGTCCGCGTCCATAACATTTTCTACAGCTCCATGAGGAGGGCTGCAGGGAGGGCCCTGGAAGATCTCTGGGGGTCAAGGGCTTTTGAAATTCTGGCTGGAGACGGGCAAACTTGACATGTGGTCTGCAACAGGACGCAGCCCAACAAGGACCCAGCTCTCCCCTCCCTGCATTTGAGGCCTCGAATGGGCCTTCCAGGCCCATTCTTCACCTCCCACCCTCCTCTCGGCTCCAGCCGTGCCTGGCACGTAGTAGGACGTCACAGTGATGTTTCCCAAACAAAGGGGTTTGGCTGTGTGCTGAGTTACTCACAGCCAACAGGCTCTTTGGCTCAGTGGCCTTGCCAGGGCAGCATTACATGTCATGACTGTCACCCCAGAATGATGCGTGCGTGCGTGGGGGAATGCGAGCCTGGTGAGGCCCAGCCCCCGCCAACTCCCCACCCTCACTCACTGCAGCTCTCAAAGACCTCCCCAGGCCCCACCTGCCCCTCACCTCCCACTCAGCCTGTGCTTTCCCAGATGAACATGCCCCGCCCCCCCACCAGTCCATGTCTCACTGAAGAACAGGCGCAGGTGAACATCCCCTACCCCATGAAGGGATGACCGGGGGTCGAAAGAGGGAAAGAAGAGGGCAGTGAGGGGCACCAGTGAGAGTGTTTGTGAGGCGAGCCTGGCTGTGGTGCCAGGCTCTGCCCCGTGCTGGCTGGGTGACTGTGGACAAGTGGCTTCACCTCTCTGAGCCTGTTTCCCCATCTGGGCCAATGATGCTGCTGGAAGAGGATTTGGGGAGAGGGTTGAATGAACAGGCATCCAGCCTCCAGGTGAGATGCAAAGCAGCTCAGTAAACAGTACATGGATATTAAGGAAATCAACTTAGGCACCTACTGCTTAGGTCTTGTGCCTGAACACCTGCCACTTGCCAGAGAACCTTATTAGCACCATTTTCTTATTTAGTTCTCGAAATAAGCCCTTGGGGAATATCTTCCTATTGTCACAGAAAAAAACAAAACAAAAAAAACTAAACAACAACAACAACAAAAACCCAAACAAAACCCTGAGGCTAAGAGAAGTTAGGTAACTTGCCTAAGATCACACAGCAGGAATTTAGAACTTTAACAACTCAGCTTTATCTTGCTTCTAAGGGATCGCATCTTGCTCTGCGTGCTGTCACCACGTGCTGGTCCCACTCCACTAAAATAATAATAGTTACTAAAATAGTAAATAGCAACATTTTATTTAGTACATTTTTTTTTTAATTTTTTACTTATTTATGATAGTCACAGAGAGAGAGAGAGGCAGAGACATAGGCAGAGGGAGAAGCAGGCTCCATGCACCGGGAGCCTGACATGGGATTCGATCCTGGGTCTCCAGGATCGCGCCCTGGGCCAAAGGCAGGCGCCAAACCGCTGTGCCACCCAGGGATCCCTATTTAGTACATTTATCTACTACTTATGCATCGTCTCATCAACTCCTTCAAACAATCCTGAGAAAGGTACTTTTCCTCTCCCCATTGACACGTGAGGAAGCATTAACACAGAGAGGCTAACTAATCTGGCCTAAAGTCACACGGTTACCAAGCGGCAGCTACCCTAAACCCAGGCAGGCCGGCTCCAGAGCCTATCCACTTATAAAACCTCAAAACAGGGTGTCTTAAGTCTTCGGAGTTTTAAATTCCACCTTTTGGGGCTAAGGCTATTTCAAAGGATGACAGCCTGAAGCCCCTGCAGGCAGGGCTGAACGGGAAGCTAGATTTTCTTTTTTTTGGGGGGCGGGGGGGGAAGCTAGATTTTCAAGCCACTTTCTCAAGCTGGTGCCACTTGTTAGGGTGGAGACAGGAGCAGATGGGCAGCCCTGGGGTGCAGCGGCCGGGCCTCGCACTGCCTTCCCTGCCTCACGATGCCCGCTCAGGGATGGCCCCAACAATAGTCATAAAAGCTCAGCTTCCCCGACAGGCAGGCCATTTAGACCTGAGCACCCAGATCCCAGCTCCAATCCTGAAATAACACAAAGTAAAAAAATAGGAAAACATGGCAGGCTCATTCTGGGCTGTACTGACGCCCCCTGCTGTGTATGTGAGCCCCCCTCGCTTGGAATCTTCTGTACACCCGCTGGACAAGCACAGAGCAGCGACGACAAGACCATCGTAACCGGAGCCTGTTCCCCACGGGAGGCAGGGCAGGAAACAACCAGGATCCCAGGGCTTTAGGGCTCAGTCAAGCTCCTAGTCGAGGAAAATTCTCTACTGCCTGGAGGGCGCCTTGGAGTGGGCAGGCGACAGGAGGAAGGCTGACCTGTCCAGGGAGGCGGAGAGCGCCCTGTCCCCCGGGGCCAAGCCAAACCACGAGGTCCCGGGAAGGATGGGGGAAGAGTTCACACCCAAAGTCACAAAGAATTCTACGCTAATTCTCGAAACCTTTAACCCTAAGAAGGTCTGCGCCAGCAGCTACTGCGTTAGTATTTTGGAAGAGTGCCCACGCTTCCTCCCAAGATTAGCACAACCCCTTCAGAGTGAATGCCTGGGCAATGTTCTGGAAGGAATGAAGACATGGCTTCATCACAGGTTCCAAAGGACAGCCTTGCTTGGGGCGGGGTGGGGGTGGGGGCGGTGATCTGCCCAGAAGGGCAAGCCTTCCATCTGCCCTACAGCCTCTGATGGGCCAACTCAGGAGGGGCTCCACAGGCACGTGGGAGGGACAGGGGCCACATGTGCTACCTGTAGCGGAGCACAAGGTACCCAGGAAAGGGACAGTGGGGTCCAGGGGAGGGAGGGAGGCTTGCTTATGATGGGCTGAGGCACGAGGTGGGGACAGGGCTCTGGGGCAGGGAGGGCCTGGTGGCATCCTCAGGGAACACGGAGCCGCCTCTCAGGACAGAAGAACTCCTGATTGGAGGCCTCGAGCGCCAGGCATGAGTATTTGGGCTCCATCCTGGGCTCACAGGGCCCTGAGGCTTCTGGGCAGCAGACAGGCTTCCTGGAGGTCAGGAAGGTTACAGGAGGCAGGGCTCGGGGGGCTGGTGGGGGCACCGTGAGAGGTGTTGGGGGCTGGGCTGGGCAGACAGGATAAAACATCTGGAGGGGCCATGGAAGCGGACAGGAGCCGCGGGGGTGCCAGGGTTTAAAGTGAGCATGGAGGTGGCCGAGAGTCGGGGTCCCGCGGCCAGTCCTGCCATTCCCAGCTCTGACCTTGGGCCTCCGTTTCCTAGTCTGTACGAGGAGAGAAAAGCAGCAGGTGTGTTCGTGGGGCTGGGACTGCGGGAAGTGGTTCTGGCAGCAACAGAGAGGCGTGGCTGGAGGCAGGGCTGGAGGCAGGGATCGGGGAGCCCTTCTGCTCCCTACATGCAGGATCTCTCCAGGGTCGTGGGAGACCCTCCACTGTCCCCTCAGAGAGCAGACACCCTATCTCTCACAGGCTTGGCCCTGCTGCTGTTCAAGCAGAGTAGGGCGGCTAAAGGGGCCGGAGGAAGGCCCAGGTGCTCAGTCCCCACGGTGACCGTGGCCCCAGGCGTGAGCACCTGTGCAGGGCATTCCGTCATCAGACTGTCATCAGACAACCACGAGAGGCCGAGGCTCCCACTGGTCAAGGGCACATCAAGGTCTCAGGGCTCCCCAAAGCCCAGCCCTGAGAGCCTCTACCAGCCTGGAGGAGAGCCAGTGGGGAGCCAGGGGTGGGCGCCTGGGCTGGGCTCCTCTGTCCTGGGGACTCCCCAGTGCCACTGTGATGTCGACAACAGAGGCAGGGGACCCCCTCTTGCCGGGAGACCCCGAGCCTGCCACCCCCACCCCTACCCGGAGACAAAAGCAGAGGCCCCCAGCCCCCGTGGGAGCGCCCGCGCTTACCATGTACTCCATGTTAGAGGCCGGGGGGTACACCTGGCCTCGCAGCTTGTTGTGAAGCATGAGGATCTCCTCCTTGTCCGACCGGGGAATGGCCCTCCGCACGCGGGAGTGGGGCTTGTCCTGCTGGTATTTGCTGAGCAGCTTCTCTAAGTGGGTGACGTTAGGCAGGAAAAAGCCTTGGGCTCCGCAGACCAGCAGCACCAGCCCCAAGGGGACGACTCCGTTCAGGCTCATGGTGCCACGCAGGCGGCGAGGACCGGGCAGGGGAGGCAGGCTGGGCTCCGGAGGCGGTGCTGGGCGCGAGCTCTGAAGGGAAGCAGAGGGCAGGGCAGGGGCGGGCGGTCAGCATGAACCCAGCTCCAGCCTGGGCTCGAGCCGCCAGGAGCAGCTATCACTCTGCCCACTTTGCAGACATGAAAACCAAGGCTCCCGGAAGCTCAATACCGAAGGTCCCACAGACAGGACAGGTGCAGTCACCCTCATCCTGGCTTGTCGTCTGGTCCGAGAGGACAAGGCAGGGCTGGGGAGTGTGTGTTTATTCATACATTCATACATGTTTATTCATACATCTCGCCTCTGCTTCACCTCCAAGGGACCCTGACCGGGCATCTATTTGTGGCAGCCCCTGGGACACAAAGATGAAAGAGGCCACTGTGCCTCGACTCGGGGAGCTCCCACTTAGGCTGGGGAGAGAGGCAAGGAACACCACAGTCACCAGCAGCGGGGCAGTGCTGGAGGAAGGCGCTGCAGGACCCCGCCAGGGTGCCGGGCCACCTGGGCCACCGGGACGCCCTGTCCTACCACCAGAGCTCGTTGGTTGGTCTTCCTCCACATGAGCAGGAGCCAGCTCTCATGGGTGCAGCTGGCTAGGTTTCCAAGACAACATCCAGCAGAGGCATCGTCAGGGGCACGACGCAGAGGGGCAGAGGGACGAGTGCGAGGCAGAGCAGGGAGCCAAGGAGCCATGGGAACAGGGCAACCCTGGAAACTCTCCAGGGTCCTGACCGAGCCATGCCTCAGACAAAAATAGCCACCGTCCAGCAGGGAGGCCCGGCATCCTCTGGAGTGGGTGAGATGCAGAGCCCCAGGGAACCGACGGCACAGAAGGACCTGCGCATGGGCCCTTGCCTGCCCTACTGGGAATCGAACCAGTAATGCAGACCCCTGGAGTCCTGACTTCTCTCCAGGGTTAGTTGCACGGCCATATATGAACATTTTTCCAGCTGCAAAAGGCCAAGCTGACAGAGTTGCCAAGACAGTGACGCCGGATGGTGATCCATGATGGAGCGAGAGCAGAGACCAACGTCACAGAGCACCCACCAGGCCTCAGGACGGAACTGGGTCTGTTGCACTCTGCGTCTTGGCAGCTTGAGGGCCAGGGCATCCCCGAAGCCATGGGGCATGAATTGTTCATACAACTCAAATGTGATTCAACTAGACTAAAGCCTGAGTGGGGCTTAAATCCCCAGTGGGCACCATTCAAACAACTGTCACCAGGGGCCAGGTAAATAGTGGGGAGTCAGTGGAGTATTACACAACAGGTGTAATAACCTAGAACCCCGTAAGCGTCAGCACAAATAAACCCCAAATACGATGTTGGGTTAAAAAAGTGAGCTGGAGAATAGGACACTAATGGTATTATTTATGCAAATTTTAAAACATACAGACCATATCTTGTGTAATTCATGGGTAGATGTGGATATAGGCATACATACATCTAGGTGTATGCTATGTGTGCATGTTATATACATATGTTATACACACGTACACACATGTCTGTGTTTGCATGTACATATAAGTATATGGGGTGTGTGTGCGTGTTTATATGGTAAAACCACAACAGAACCAGACCAAGTTCATGATGCTGGCTGACTCCAGGGTGAGGGAAGAAAATCTGGGAAGGAGAATACGATGGACCTTGTCTCGATTTTTTAATATATCATTTATATTTTAAGAATCTTAAGCAAATAAGGCAAACTGTCCACCACTGTTTACTGTACGGGGACAGGTCGAGTTGGGAAGACCCGCAAAGTGGTGGCCCAAGGAGGGTGGCCACAGGGACAGGACTTAGGTGGGGAGCCCGTGCTATCCTTTGGACTTGTCTGTTTTTTTAAAATTATCAATTAATAAAAGGAAAACAATGTCAAAGCATGAAAAGACAAGGAAGCAGTTGCTGGTTCCAAGTACATTTTTCGGGCAAGTTCTGAACTGGTGCAGCCTTATTTCAAAAGACAAGACACGGTGCCTTCACTGTGCTCATGACGGAACTGCCTGCACGCAGGACCTGTAGGCTGGTCCTTGTCTGCATGGCCCCAAAGAGAAATTGTAAGGCCTTGAGGGCAGCTTCCAAGTTGGGAACACCACTTATGGGAGCACCACTCATGGGAGCATCACTCACAGGGTGTAGTCACACCCTCCCGACAGAGGAGAACACAACCGAAAGGACAGGGACAAGACACTTCTCCAAGGGCCTCCTCTGCCTCGCCTCGGCCAGTCACCGCCTGGGAAATGCACACGCCCTGGGTCACGCCGCTCATGGCTTGCACAGGAAGTACACCCCGTGCACCACTGGTCCTGAACATCTTCTGGCCTGGCCAGAGCTCAGGGGGCTGGGGAGGAGCAAGGCCCGGATCGTGCCACTCCTGCCAAGTCTGCACGTAGGACAGAGACAGTGGCTCTCCTCCCAGGGGCCCCCATGGTGCTGGCACAAAGGAAACAAGCATGGGCTTCTGGACTGAGCTATGGCCTCCCCCAGATTCACAGGCTGGGGGCCCGGCTCCCAGCACCTCAGAGTGTGACTGTATGTGGAGATAGGGCCTTTCAAGAGGTCATTAAGTTAAAATGAGGCCACTAGGTGGACCCCAACCCTGTCTGACTGCTGTCATCATAAGAGAGGGGACTGGGATGCAGACACTCACCAAGGGAGGGCTGTGCAAGGACACAGGGAGAAGGCGGCATCTGCAGGCGCAGGAGAGAGGCCTCGGGGGGAAGCAGCCCTGCCTGCAGTGGGGGCTCGGATGTCCAGCCTCCCGCAGTGCGAGAAAACCAATCTCTGTGGGCGAAGCCCCCTGGCCTGTAGGGCCTCTGGCAACCTAATATGTGCGTCGGGCAGTACATGCTTGATCAGGACTGCGTTCCCAATACCCTACTGGCTGCTGTGGGAAGGAGGCAAGGGAGCATGGCTCACCAGGAGGCCGAGGCCCACTTCACTGCGGCATCGCCGGCAGCCCGGGCCTGTGCATCTGCTACCCCAACAGCTCAACCAGAACTTAGGGCCAAAGTACTTCAGCCCCTTTCCCACCTACAATCACAACATTAAAATCCTTTCTTCAAATGAGACATAGGCAGTATCTGAGGCTGCCTGGGGCTTCCCAGTGACAAGTACAGCGCACAACCGACCAGGGAGGCTGACACGGAGGGAGACCTACTGTGCGCCAGTCCCTGGATTTCTCATCTCACCCACCCAATAACTCACGAGGCTTGGGTTCTAATGTTCCCATTATAGAGGAGAGAGTAAGGCCTCTGAGGTTTCCGGAAGAGCTTGAAGTCGCAAAGCTGGTGAGCAGAAACAGTGTGCTGGGACCCAGCCTGTCTGGCCCCGGGCCCTCTCCTTACACTGCCCTGCCTCCCTGGGAGGGGGCTTCCTGGAGGGGTTCCTGGCAGCATCCTGTGGGGGAGAGGACCCCGCGGCAGCCCCCTCCACGCCGGCCTCTGGGTCAGATAGTGGTTCTGGAACTGAGAAGGCACCCATGTGTCACCTCAGGGGACTAAAACATTACAACACAGTGACCTTTCATCAAAACATGCCTCCATCACTGGGCGTGGCACCCATCTAACCTCCCTCTGCTGCCGCGCCTGACTCCCACATGGCGAGCTGACCTCTGACCCCTGGCATAGACTCTTTGGATCTCTGGTTCCCCTAGGGCAAACCTCGTTTCTAGAGAAGCCCTCCTCCACTCTGTCAGCCTGGGCCCATCTCTGGTGGCTTGAGATACGTGTCGTGGACAGCCGTACCGCGCGGCAGAAACACTCACCAGAAGCTATGGTTCTCCTTTGCCACAATTGCAAAACCAAGCCCATGAGAGTACAAACATGATAGCAGTGCCAAGGTCTCACGAGGATGCAGATGTCAGTCCACCCGGGGGGGGGGGGGGGGGGGGGAAGCAATGAGGCTTTCAAGCCTCATGGCCAACGGCAAGACCCCAGCCTGGCAAATGAAAGTCACAGGGAATCAAATTCCTACAACACTGCCCAGACCTCTTCAACACATCTGGAGCCGCCAGGGTGGTGGCTGTTTCCAACCCCAATTTACAGAAAAGAAAACTGAGTCTAGGGATCCCTGGGTGGCGCAGCGGTTTGGCACCTGCCTTTGGCTCAGGGCGCGATCCTGGAGACCCGGGATCGAATCCCACGTCGGGCTCCCGGTGCATGGAGCCTGCTTCTCCCTCTGCCTATGTCTCTGCCTCTCTCTCTCGCTCTCTCTCTCTGTGACTATCATAAATAAATAAAAATTAGAAAAAAAAAAAAAAAACTGAGTCTAGGAGACAACTGCCCGGTGTTGGTGAGGCTGTGCGGCCAGGTCCAAGATGGAGCAAAATCCAGCTTGAAATCCAGCTTGCTGCAAGCTGGTGGAACTTCCTTTTTTTTTTTCTAAGATTTTATTTATTTATTTATTCATGAGAGACAGACCGAGAGAGAGAAGCAAAGACACAGGGAAAAGCAGGGTCCACGCGGGGAGCCCAATGCGGGACTCGATCCTAGGACTCCAGGATCACACCCTGAGCCAAAGGCAGGTGCTCAACCGCTGAGCCACCCAGGCGTCCCAGGTGGAACTTTCAACACACGTCGTGGTATCAGCTCTGCATCCACCCCGCCACCCCCGCCGGGGCCCATCTAGCATCGGGGTCTCCTCGTGGTTACCTCCAGGGCAAGGCCGCCCCCCAACCCTCCCCCGGGGAGCAATAAGAGAAAGAGAGCGCGCTGGGCGCCCCGGGCGTCCTCCGGCCAGGGCCGCCTCGGCCTGTGTTTGGGAAAGCCTGCCAGGAAGATGAATCTCAGCCCTGAGTTCGTGGGCCGTCAGCTCTGAGATGTGCCAAGCTCTTCCCTCCTGCACATGCTGTTCCCACAGCTCATCCCGCGGCCCCAACCTGCCCCCTCCCTGGCCCGGGCAAGGCCGATTAATTCCTGCTCTTTCACTTAAGATTTAGCTCCAGGGTCACTGCTGAGTCACACCCCCAGACCTGCCGGGCTTGTTTGCTGCTGAAGCGCCGACAACTGACAAGTCCGTGTTCAATAAATATTTATGAAATGAATGTGCGGGTCTCATCCTCCCGACGAGGTCCGGAGAGCCATATAAGGGCTGTGCGTGGTGTTGGCTGGATCATTCCCCGCCGCACGGGCCGTCTGGGCACACAGAGCAGAGTCAACTGCCGACACTGCCCCTCACCAGTGGCGTGGCGTGGGCACGTACCTTCTCTGGGCCCCGGCTGCCACGTCTATAGGGTACAGGGGAATTACAGGGCTTGTCTGACATTGGCAATGCAGCGGTGAACAAGCCAGACAGGTCTGCGGACGTGCTTGTGTGCCAGGAGGCTTCCAGAAAGCAGCGTCCTTCGCAGCAGGGTCCACAGAGGAGCAGGGATTCATCCACCTGGCCTGGTTAGGGTCATGGGATGAGCTGTGTGCTGAGGAATGAACGAGATCATGAACAGGAGTACTTCATAAGTATTAGCTGTTATAACGATGATGGTGATGCTACATGTGCCCCACATGCATTGTTTGAAGAAGTTTCTAGAAGGCCAGGATTAATAATGGGGAGTGGAGTAAAGACTGTTCTCTCTTCATTACATTATTTCAAAGCCCCATCGCTGCCTTGACACAAATCTAATTTTTATTTTATTTTTTTAAAGATTTTATTTATTTATTCATGACAGATACACAGAGAGAGGCAGAGACACAGGCAGAGGGAGAAGCAGGCTCCATGCAGGGAGCCTGATGTGGGACTCGATCCCAGGATCCCGGGATCACGACCTGAGCCAAAGGCATACGCTCAACCACTGAGCCACCCAGGCGTCCCAAAAACTAATTTTTTAAAATCATATTAAATGTCTAATGCTTGCAGGGGTTAAAATCTGTCCCCTAAATTGGAAACATGCTTTGCTCAGTTCATGCCTTGAGCCATGGCCTCTTTCTCCCAGCTTCTGGGTAAGCAGGTTCCAAGATGTCATAAACTACCAGGTCTGGAGCCTGGCTGGCTCAAGTCAGTAAAGTATGCAAGTCTTTATGCTGGGGTCGTGAGTTTGGGCCCCACGTCGGGTATGTAGCCTACTTAAAATTTTTAAAAATTTAAAAAACTAAAATGAACTGGGTGTAGGGCATTAATGCTGACTATCTGGCCAGGAATTGCCTGTACATAGGGACATACTCATTCATGTTGATGACAATGACCCAATTCACCTGCCGTGACTGCCATGAAGCTCCACCTCATTCCAGGGCTCAGTCTTAGCTGAGTTAGGAAGTGGCAGGTGCCCAAGACCTCACCATCACTGTGTTAAGCCTCTCCAGCTAAGACTGCATGCTTCTTGAGGGCTGGAACCAGTGTATGCTGGTAAAGGTCTAACAACTGACATTCAAAAAAAAAAAAAAATTTGGGTCGCCAGTGTGGTTCAGTGGTTGAGCATCTGCCTTCAGCTCAGGGCGTGATCCCAAGGTCATGGGATCGAGTCCCACATCAGGCTCCCCACAGGAAGCCTGCTTCTCCTTCTACTTATGTCTCTGCCTCTCTATTTATTTCTCTCACGAATAAATAAATAAAAACTTTTTTAATAAATAAAAACTTTTAAAAATCACCCTGATATGTAGTGTTCATCAGTTCCCTTGGTATAAATATTCCCACTGTGGCCAATTTCAGGCAACTCATGGGAGCTCACCGCACATGGAATTTCTAGAAGGACCCATGATGGCACACCATCATGTGGTCTTTCTATCACAGGGATGGGGCCACCCCAATCACCTTGCAGGCAGAGATAATAGTAAAGTGTAGTAAAAGATTAGGACGGGCTAAGTTGTGAGTTTTCATTACCTTCATTTTACCTAGGACTTACTTAACTGTAATTTCATATAATTTGATGTTTAATGATGGTTGTGTTTAACTGGATCACAAGCTTTCTGAAAAATTTAACAAAACGTAACGAGCCGGTTCCAGCACACCACTGGCTGGCACTGAGTCCTGTTCCACTTCATACCCCAGTGAGTATTAACTGCTCCACAAACATTTATCACAAATACCACAGCCAACAGTTCTGGAGCGTGCACGGAGCAGCAATCACTGCACTGGGCCCTCCACTCCCCGCACTCCACACCCGGATGGGATCACCGCTAGGGCCCCGTCTTAGAGGCGGGGGAACGGAGGCTCCAAACAGATAAGCAACTTGCTTCCAGTCACGCAGAATGCCTGCAGGATGCGATGCTTCGTCACACTCTGATCACTGGCCTGCCCTGGCCCGTAGGGACGGCTCTCTGAAACATCAGGACAGCTTTAACCTCCGGCACGCGTCAGCCAGGCTCATGCAGTGACACGCCTACTCGATGGGGCAGCAGCGAACCCGAAAGGCCAGGGGGGCACCAGGCTCTGCTCTTCCTCTGAAGCACAGAGGAGAAATACAAATATGATTGAGGCCAAGGGTAGATCTCACTCATGCCCACAAACCACCCAAAATTCTAGGAATGAAGCCGTGGCTGGGAGCGGGGAGTAGGGACCCCCCCGCAACATGTCTGGGGCAGATCCCAGGACTGGCCGAACCTCCAGAGAGGAGCGTCTGGGTGTGAGCACCAGACATCCATGGCATGAGGGGGTGTCTCCCCTCCTCCATGGGATCCAGTTGGTTTTCCTTAAACTCTTCTTCTCAGGATGCGGGGTGGACACAGCAGGAGGCAGCCCCTTCCCCTCCCTGCGGCCACTCTGCACCCAGCCCCGGCTCGCGCACAACCAATGACAGATGGCTAACAAGAGCCTATGTGAAACCCATCCAATTCTTTTTTTAAAAGATTTTATTTATTTGAGAGAGAGAGAAAGAAAGAGAGAGAAGCAGGGAGAGAGAGAGAATCTCAAGACTCCACCCTGAGCACAGAGCCCAACTCGGGGCTCAATCTCATGACCCCAAGATCCTGACCTGAGCCCAAATCAAGAGTCAGACGCACAACTGAGCCACCCAGGTGCCCCTCGATTTTTTTAACTACTACACTGTGAATATATAAAGACCTGGGCAAAAGAAGAACTCATTTTTCAAAAAAAGAACTAAAAACCAGGCATGTCCAATATAAACCAAGATAATATATGAGAAAAGCCATTTTAAAGTGACTGGATAAAAAATTAATATATTCTCAAAATACCTAGTATCTCACTCCTAGGGCCCCTCGCCTGCCTTCCTGCCCATGTGTGGATGTTTAGCAAAGCTTCAGATAAGCATCAGGAAACAGGCTCCCGAAGACAAGCAGTCCAGGGCTGCCCCAGGGGGGTGTGGGAAAGCGTGGCTGTTGGGTGAGCCCTGGGTTTGAATTGTGACTGCACCACGGCGAGCCTCGTGCTGCCCAGAAGGTACCTCAGCCTCTGATTTTCCAGTTCTTCAAGAGGACGATGAGGCTCTGAATTGCTCTCAGGCGTAGAGGAGGGAGGGTGAGAAGATGAGGGGAGAACTAGTGGTTCTGGAGCTGCCTACCGACTGTGTCTTTCCCTCCTCCGATCATTTCTGCTCCAGGCTACGGGTCTGGCAGCACTTGCACCCGCCTTCTGCTGAAATGCCTGATTCACCAGTATTGGGTGGTATCTGGAAGGATGAGTCACGGCCCCTGGCTCATGTACCAAGCTTGAAGGCACACGGCTCACCCAACTCTTGGTGCTCAAGAATCCCACAGCACCAGCCTATGGAATCTCCACAGCCATGCGGACAGGAATCTCAGGGCAAGCCCTCAGGTGGCCACGGAGTCCTTCGGATGTGCAGGCAAGCAAGCAAGCCTGCCCTCGAGAGAGGGAGGAGACATCACAGCTAATAGACAGAGACAGAAGGTGTGAGAAAAGCGCCCGGGGAATGGGATGTTAACTCTCGGTAGGTGAAGGGACAGGGACCGCTCTGGCTGGGGTGGACAGCAAGGTCTCGCTGAAATCTCAAGGAAGGGGAACTCCAGACAGCGGGGACCACCAGGACAGAGGCTCAGGGATGCTCACCGTGTTGGCATGACCGAGGACAGGCACAAATCTGTGAGCTGGGGGACAGCGGGGTCACAGAGGAGGACAGGGCCAGGTGGCCAGGAGTCCTGAAGCATCAGTGGGGCGGTACAGCTGACGGTGATAGGGTCAGATTGATGCTTTGAAGGCCCATCAGCATGCAATGACACAGGCAGCAACCGAACAGGAGAAGCCAGACTCCAGGGATTAAACATGCTCGGTTCCGTTTATGTCACGTTCAGAACCACACAAAACCAACCTGTGCCATTAGAGGGGGGAATGGTTACCCCTGGGGGTGGGACTGTGGGAGGGGCCCAGGGGCCCGCAGGCTCTCTGCAGCCCACCCTGGGGCGGTGGCCTGGCATATGCACTTGGGGAAGAGTCGCCCGCCAGCGAGCCAATGAGTGTGCATTCCTCTCTGGCATGTGAAACTTTAATACAACTTTTTTTTTTTTTTTTAAGTTTCAAGTCATTTTGGCTTCTAAGAACAGATCAAGGGAAACATGAGAGGCAGCAAGGAAGACGCCAGCCTGCAGGAGGAGATCCTCAAGGCTGTCCCTAGGAGCCTCAGGAGGCTGCAGGGCCTGACCTCTGACAGCCCTTCAGAGTGCAACCCCGAGAAAGCCCCACGGCCGGCCGGGGCCTCCCACTGGGGCCAGACACCGACTCTCCCAGACAGGGCCCAGTTCATCCCAAGTCTGAGAGGGCACTTTGTCCGGCGATGCCAAAGCTGAAAATACCTTCAGTGCCAGTGAAGCCCGAGTCTTGACGGTTCCCGGGAATAAACAGGGTTTTCAGCGGCCAGGCGCTTCCCCCGAAGAGAACAGACTGGCTGTGTTGGAGCCGGTTTGGGGCAGGAGAGAGAGAGGGGATGGTGGCGGAGGACAGCCGGACACACAGAGGTATTGACGGTCGACACTGCCGTGGGGGAGCAGCTCATTGTTTTGGGGCGGGGGGGTGGCGTTCTGGGCTTATGAACAGATGGACTTTGAAAGCTCCTGGACACCCAGGGGCAGTGAATGTGCTCTGAAAGAAGATACTAGACCCCTCCGGCCCCCGAGCAATGAGTGCCAACAAGCTGAGCATTCTTCTAGAAGGAAAGCTATGAACCTACCAACAACGTGTCAAGGGGCGTCTTGACCCTGCAGGGAGGTGGCCATGCAGGCCCCCAAGGCTCTCACTCCCGTCTGGCCGTGAGACAGCTCTCTGGTTGCACCAGGCCCTAGACACAGAACCTTCCACACAACTTCACATCCACCCCCACTAGCCAGCCGTCTCCAGCCCATCTCAGTGTCAGGGTCCCTGGGCAAGTCTTCATCAGCTGTATGGGGTGGCAGGTCTCACATCCAGGCCTGTGCCAGAAAGTGACGGGAGCCTCATTAAAACCCAGATTGTGGGATCCCTGGGTGGCGCAGCGGTTTAGCGCCTGCCTTTGGCCCAGGGCGCGATCCTGGAGACCCGGGATCGAATCCCACGTCGGGCTCCCGGTTCATGGAGCCTGCTTCTCCCTCTGCCTATGTCTCTGCCTCTCTTTCTCTCTCTGTGACTATCATAAATAAATAAAACTTAAAAAATAAAAAATAAAAAAATAAAACCCAGATTGCTGGCCCCACCCTCATAAGCTTCTGATTTAGGAAGCCTGGGATGGGGCCTGAGAATCTGCATTTCTCGCAAGTTCCCAGGTACTGCTGTGCCCTCCTTGGAGGGGGACCCCACTGTGACAGCCATGGCCCCAGATCGTAACAGTCCCAAATCCCATGCCTCACCCTAATTCAGCGTTTCCCCAACTCCCACCTTGGCATACCTCTCTTCTCACCCGCCCCCTGCTATAGTCCATACTCTGTACTTTTATGTAAGATGGCCCACACCAAGGGTGCGGAGAAATGTACACATAATAGATGATTTTCCGGGCCACCTGGGAGGCTCAGAGGTTGAGCATCTGCCTTTGGCTCAGGGCGTGATCCCGGGATCCTGGGATCAAGTCCCACATCGGGCTCCCTATATGGAGCCTGCTTCTCCCTCTGCCTATGTCTCTGCCTCTCTGTGTGTCTCTCATGAATAAATAAATAAAATCTTAAAAAAAAAAAAGGTGATTTCCCATCATCACTGTTTGCAAAGAACATGATCCCATCTGCCTTGAACGGAAGGCAGGAGTAAAAGTTTATGTGTTGAAAACAGAACAAACTGAGGGCCTCCCATCTGGTCACGGATGCCAGCCACAGGCTGTTAGGCCGAGGGTGCTCTGTCTTTGCTGTAAAGGGTGAGTGGGGTGCAGGGGAAGCGTTAGGCATGGACAGCACCACCCACATTCACCTTGACCTAAAAGGACAGCCCATAGATTGGGGCCTTTGCGGTCTGTGCACAGGCTAGGTCACCTCGGGAACTGGTGGGGATGGCTCCCCATGCTTTGGGGAACACTGCTTATTTCACTGTAATCTGTTCTCAAGTACAAGCCCCACAGCCTGTAGGAGGACATCCAAACGCAGGGCTGCCTGGGTGGCTCAGTCGTTTAAGCATCCAACTCTTGATTTCAACTTAGGTCATAATCTCAGGGTCATTAGATGGAGCCCTAACTTGGGCTGTAAACTGGGCCTGGAGCCTGTTCAGGATTCTCTCTCTCTCTTTCCGTCTGTCCCTCCACCCCACTCTGCAGCCCCCCCACCTCCCTGCTCACACACATGCTCTCTCTCTCTCTCAAAAAAAAAAAAAGAAAGAAAGAAAGAAAAAAGAAGAAAAGAAAAAAGAAAAGAAAAGAAAAGAAAAGAAAAGAAAAGAAAAGAAAAGAAAAGAAAAGAAAAGAAAAGAAAAGAAAAGAAAAGGAAATCTAAACTCACACCACCCGAAGGGCAGACACTTGCCACTCTGGGCCTGATGCTCAGACTCTAGCCAAACTTCCTGCCACCTTCCAGGAGTGCCAGGCCCCTCCCCATCTCCAAGTTTTTGCACACACATGGTCCTTCCGCTTGGGGCACTCTCAATCATCTTTCCTTGCCTCTGTTCTAGAAAGAGTTCTCAGGCCGTTATCAAGTCCATCCCAGCAGGTACCATCCAGCTCCCAATCCTAGGGAGATCAGAGTGGGCTGTTTCTTGTTTTTCCAATCTAGAAGAACTTTAGAGCAGGCTTGACTCCAGGACCATTTGACTACAAATGAAATGGAAGCTCTATTCTTTTTTCCTTCTGGGATATTGCCTTTCTTCACTCACAATGGGACACAGTTCAGAAATTTGGATTGAAAATGTGGGATTTCATAATTTATAATATTTTTAAATGATGGTCCAGAAATTGCATGAGCTGCATTATGAATTTCTTTTTCCCCGGAATCTGTGGTTTTTGTCTAAGCTGACACAGCACTCGAGACAATCAGAGAAGATAAATCTCCCTGGGGCTGAACCATGAGAAACTGCCTGTCCTCCCGGCCTGGACAAGGGGTGTCTGCCCGTGAACACCCACAACTGCACTGCCTGGGGCACGATGCCTCGGACGGGATTCTCTGCCAATTGCCACTGTGACCCTACTGGAATGTCAACACCTCCCCCAGAACACCCAGATGCCAGGTTTCCCTGCGTCCACAGTCGAGGGCCTTGATCTATTGTGTAACGAGATGACCTGGGTCTATGCTTCTTCAAGATAAGCCAAGAAGGAAAACACAATTTCCTCTATACGTTAAACATCAAGTGACCATGTGACCTGGCAATTCCACTTCTAGGCGCACACCCAGAACACCTGCAGAGAGATGTCCAAACAAAGACGTGCACACACATATCCACAGCAACACCGTTCACGGCAGCCAAAAGGTGGACACCACCCGAACTCCCATTGATGGAAGAATGGATAATTGCAATGTGGTGCATCCACACGATGGAATATTACTCAGCCATAAAAAGGAACGAAGCACTGACACATGCTACGGCGTGGATGGACTCTGAGTGAAAGAGGCCAGTCAAAAAAGGCCACGTGTTATATCGGTCCATTTATATAAGATTTCCAGAATAAGCAAATCCACAGAGACAGCAAGTAGACTGGTGGTCGAGGAGAGAGTGGCCAATGGCGGCAGGGTGTCCTCTGGGGGTGATGGAGACATTCTGGAACTAGATAGAGGTGGTGGTTGCGCTGCGTTGTGAATGTGCTGAATGCCACTGCATTATATACTTTAAACTGGTTAAAATGGTAAATTTGGTGCTTATGCATATTTTACCACATTAAAATAATTTTTTTCAAAGAAGAAAGGTTATGGCAGGTCCTACCACCCACCACCTAGATCGGCCCTACCCTTCCTGTTCCAGAACACAGCGTGTTTCACTTAAGACTTTATGAGAGGCTCGGGGTGCCCATCCCAAGAAGGTCTGAGCAGCTACTCGGCTCCATTAACTGAAGATAAAGTGCAATGATGCTCATGTTGTATTTTCCTTTCCTGACAAGCCGTCAGCCCCTTTGAGTGATGCTGGGTTTGCACATCTGGGACTGATCAAAAACCAGTGAGTTTACAAAAAAAAGAAAAAAATCCTCCTAGGTCTGGAGCAAGCAGACACAGAGGCACCTCCCATACGTAGTAAATTACACTGGTGACAGAGCAAAGAAACGTTCCAGCTCCCACAAGGCCAAGGAGGTCAGTATTTGAGGGTCCCGCCTCCAAAAGCCAGTTTTCAAATGCAACCTACAAAAGGTCAGATATCCAACGAGGGGTCTTTGAGGGAGGGATGAAGTGTAGGACTTCCAGAGGCCTTGTGTGCTTCTGCCAAGGCCCCAGGCCCTCCCCTGCCAAGCCAGCTCTCCTTTCCAGTCCAGTGGCAGGCTCTGCGAGCCAGGACTGATCTGGGTCCCAGAGCGGGGCTCCCTCCATGTTGACACTGGTACCTGTCAGCAGAGGGGAGCCCAAGCCCCTGTGTCAGGGCATCCTCTCCCCAGGCCCGCCCCTAACTCAGGCAGGGATCCAGATCCTACATGGCTTGAGAAGCCGTGAGACCCAGCAAGTTCAGCTGTGACAGTCAAGCAGCTAGCCACGGGGTGAGCACCTTCTTCTAGAATCTGGGGTGCGACCCAGCCTGGAGGGCAGCTCTCCCCAGCCCTGGCTATGTCATGCATACATGCCTTAATCACACCGAGACTCAATTTCCTCCTTGTAAAAAGGAAGGCAGTCTAGTGGCTGCCTCATAAAGAAGTCCATGAGATCATCTGTGTAAAACCTGGGCACATCTGGCTCATTCTGAGTGTCAGGTAAATGTCAGCTGCTGGTATTATTATAAATGTTGCTATTATTATTCCCACTCCTACATCTTAAGAGACTCCATAAAAAAACAAAATCGCCCTCCTTCTCCCCCCAGGGTGTATATTACTGGGACTTGGGGACTTGGGCTTAACTCTGCTGACAGATTTTCCCTGGAGCCCCTCTCAGACAACACATTTTGTGTGAAGGTCAGGTCCAGAGGTGGAGTTAGTGGTTGGGTCGAGAGGGGTCTTAAAGGAGGCAGGGCCCAGGAGTTAAGAGTATAGGGTCTGCAACCAGACAAACCAGGGGGTGACAGCATGGCGCATCAGCTAGGGGGCCTTTTGCACCATTTTTACCTCTTTGAGCCTTGGTTTACTCAGCTATGAAATGGGGATCAAGAGGCTGACCGCCCAGGTATGTGGCAGGGATGGAAATGCAGGGAAGGGGCACGGTCTCATACCTGCCACACCAGCAGTACAGCTCCCACACCTTCTGTTCCTCTTTCCCACGTGGAAACTACCAGATCAGAAAATCAGGTACACAGAGAACCTTAGAAGGCCCCCTCTCAATCTGCCTGGGGAAGAGGACATGCCCCTCATCTTGTTCTGCTGGACCCTGGGCTCTCCCCTGGCAGGTTTAGACCTTAGATGACCCTACTAGGGAAGGCAGGGTCACCCTCCTCTGCCAGAACGTGGCACCCAAATGCTCAAGGTGGAAATTTACAAACCCACTTAGCAAGGCCAGCTGGGCATTAGTACAGGCCCCCAGCTGCTTCTCTCAGCAGGAGCAGCAGCTCACCTTTTGGCTAAAAGATGCCCCGTTCAGGGTAGACCTCAACAAGCAGGCATCAGCTAAGCCTTTTCTGACTCGTCCCCCCGCCCCGAGTCCTGGGCAAGGGAGGCTCTGGGTCTGTACCACACGAGGGGCCTCCCTGGCTCTGGCCATCTAGGGCAGCCGGTCTTCTCAGGACCACAGAGTCGAGTCCTCAGCTTCCAGCACAAGTCTCCCCCCACAAGGAGTGTATGGGATGTCCACTCTGACTGAAGAGACCCAGCGTGTGTTCCCAAGCCCGCAGGAACTCTGGCAAGCCTCACACCCGGACACATCCATCTGGAGCTTTGGAGGCGGAGAGAGCCGGGTTGCAGCCCTCGCTTTAACTGGACACCTCGCTCCCCCTCCCCGACCCTCAGTATCTTCATCTGAAATATGGGAAGAGAGAGGCTACCTCTCAGGTTTGCTGCAGATAAAGGCGGAGAGGGGTGTGGCCCTGTAAACCGGAGCAGAACAGCAGCTCCGTTAGGATCGGCCTGGCCATCCACACGTGGGTAGACGAGACACATCCAACCCCCTGCCACACTCACGCCGCCGGCTTTCGGCTCACTGAGCCCCCTGCGTAGACAGGAACGCTACAGATGCTAGCAAATAGCAAGGGAGGCGAGAGTACCCGCGCCAGGAGCTTGAATCTGCGTCAGACGGGCTTTGAGCCCCCCGCCCCCTTGCTCCCTGGCTGTGAGGTCTTGGGCAAGTGCCTTGGTCCCTGCGAGCCTCAGTTTCTCCATCTGCGAAAGGCCAAGCGGTGGAGCCGGTCGGAGCCGCAGGTCGCGCGCCCGGCGCCCGGTCCGCACCCGTCAGCCCCAAGGGATGGGCGGCCCCGGCTCGGGGAGGTCGGCGCCTGGGAGGCCGCGGGGGCGGAGGGCAGCCGGGGTCGGGCAGCCAGGTCACACTCACCTCCGCGGGGCTCTCCTGTCACCAGCGCGCCGGCGTCCCCGGTGCAGCAGCGGCGGCAGCGCGGACACTCGGGCGGACACGGCGGGCCCAGCGGCTCGGCAGGGACCCCGCGCCGGAGCAGCCGAGGGATGTCGGGGATGCGGGTTCGGCGCGCGGCTCTTATGGGACCTCCGCACCCTGCCCCCGGCGGCGCCGATAGGGCCGTTCCTCCACGCTCCGCCCCGGCCCGGCCGGCCCCTCCCCCGGGGAGGCCCGCGGGCGCCGGGGGTGCGGGCGGCGGGGGGCGCGCGGCGGGCCGGACCCCGCGTCCCCAGACCTCGGCTTGCGCGCAGGACGCGCTCGGGTTCTCTCCGCGATCGTGACGACCCTAGGTTCCCCTGGGCGCTCATGGGCGCCCGGCGAGGTGCCAAGCACTTTCCACCAGGGGTTTGCACGTTGACCAAATCCCTTCTCTCTGCGGCTCACATGGAAACTGGGAACAGGGAAGTGACCTCCCGGGATTGTAGCAAATAAAACCGGGAAGGGTGTGGGCTCTGTAAACTGTGGCACAGAATACACACTTGCTATATTTACTCCCATCCTCTACACGGTGGCTGAAAACTCCACTCATCTCTCCGTCTCTCTCTGTCTCTCTCTCTCTCACACACACACACACTCATGCACCCGTGCGCATTCCCAATGTGCAGATGAAGAAACTGTGCTCCAGGCCAGGCGCTTTCCCTTCATTATGAACCGGTACCGGTTCACAGGACTCTGCTAGGGTGGAAATGATCCCATTTCACAGATCAGACACCTGAGGCCGGAAGAAGAGTGTCCTTAGTCCCACAGCTGGTGAGCAGCAGCCTTGCTCTTGCCACACTTGGCCTGCAGGCATTTAGCATTCTTAACCTGTGCAGGTAAATACTAATCAATTTAGAGCCAGAAGACACTGCCTTTGAAACGCGTAAATCCAAGGCCCTTGCTGGCAGGTGAAGAAACCAAGGCTAGCGGCTTGGCCCACTGCATGCAGACAAGGGCTGGAGGAGCCTGTCTTCCCCTGGCACGTCCCTGCATGAAGATGAGGAATGGTCTCCTGCTCCTTCCACACGCTCCAGCAGGGTCAGTCTGCACCAGCCCTGTCCTCTGCAGCGCCAGCAGGGCAGACAGAGCTCCTCTGGGATCTCAAGCATCGGGGGCATCCAGAGGGGTCAGAGCATATGGGGGAGCCAAGAAGGAGAGAGAGTGGGGCAGGGCACGCGTGGCACAGATTCGGAAAGCCCAAACGCTTGCCAGGGCTTCGGTGCAGCTCAAATGCCAAGAAAGACACAGGCATCCTGTTATCTTCCTTGGTTCATTCCCTTTACTCATCTAGCACTTACTAAGCATCTATTGTGTGCCAGGCTCTGTTCCAAACACCGGACTATCCAGTGGTGAGCAGACCGGTCCAGAACAACTTCCTATTCGACAAAGGACAAACCCAGAGGGAGAGAGATGCCTCTCGGACATGGAGCCTCACACACATGAGCCTGTCAACTCTCCCCCCACCCCCACAACTCCAAAATGTAGTGCTTTAAAACCACCATTTTATTTTGCTCATAGTTTTGCAGGTCAGGCGTCTGGGAAAGGCCTGGTTGCACGGTCCTTCCTTAGGGGTCTCTCGTGTGGTTACTGTCGGATGTTGGCGGGGTGGGGGGCAGCATCTGAGGTTCAGCGGCGCTGGACATCCGCCGGGTTGTCACCCACGTGGTGGGAGCCCAGCGGGAGGTCTCGACTGGGGTACCCCTACATGGTCTTTCCTGGAAGGTGGTCTCAGGATAGTCAGAATTTTACTCCCTCATGGCCTTCTGTGACCCACCACTGGCAATCAGAGAACCTTACTCCTGCTTAGTATGCTTAGTTGAATCGCCGAGCCTGCCACAAAGGTCAAGAAGAGAAGACACAGGTCACACTTCTCAATAGATGGAGATCAAAGAATTTGCAGACAAGATACATGAAAACACAGCTTGGTACTGAGCAGACACTCAATAAAAGAGAATCCATCTTTCTTAGGGGCTAAGCTAGGCAGTCGTGTGGAATGAGCACCATCTTCGCATGTCCACGGATGAATTCCAATCCTGACTCTACCAGGCACGCACCTGCTGTGTGTCATTGCTCAAGTCACCTGACCTCAATGAGTGACAACTGCCTCCAAGGCTCCAAAGAGGCAGGATGAGTGTGTGACTTGCTGGTTGGTGCCACCGTTTGGCACCAGTCAGGCTGGTCCCCATCCCAACTCCACTTCCAAGCCGCTGGCTAGTGCTCAACTCCCTATCTATAAAAGGTGGATGATGAGAATGGCATCTTTCTCCCTAGGGGCTGCCTTTAAAACATTAAATGGCTTAAAGGCATACATTAATTAATAGAAAATAATTGGGACAAGGCCTAGCACATAGCAAGAATTAGTTAATATTGTTATTAGAGCCAGCAAACTAAAACAAGAGACAGAATTTTAATCTTAATCAACAATTTTCCATCACTGTGCCATCTTAGAATCTAATTTCCAAAAAGTAATTATTTGAATTCGAGTAAGTTGATGTGTCATGGGGAACGTGGGTCCCTGAGAGGCTCTGAACATGGGGAAAGGCCAAGATGCACCCAGGAGTCCTTGTGGGAAGGGACTGGAAACTTATATCCTTGGAAATCCCAGAAAAGGATCCTGTTTGCTAGCCAGGCAGGAGTCAGGTCATGGAGCATTTGAGACAAAGGAAAAGTTTTTTCTGGTTAGAATGCAGCCCAGCCTGGAAATGGGAGCGTATAAGCACAGTCTCGACATCAGGGAGAGGTTCCATCCCTCTGCCCACCTGTTCTCTCAGAACCCGGGTGGGCTGATAGGAAGGCCACACACAGAAGTGCAGAACAGTGGGTCGCCTCAGACAGTCCCAAGGGTTTCCCCACTCAGAGCACAGGCCAGGTCTTTCTTTCCGATCTCGACGAGGCTGCCACAGGACTGGTGGGTCTTGGACTCTCGCCAACATCTTCTTCACCAGCTGTTTTCATCAGAAGCTCTTGGGCTGGACATCAAGAGCCAAGGCTGGGGAGTTTCAGCTTCTTGTCTGTTCCTGCCACACCCGCTCAGCAGCTACCAGGTCAGGGAGCCTTAATATGCATCAAAGGTCACTAACAATTTGAGACAAGGAGACATGGGGCAGGGGTACCATTTTGTGATGGACATGGCTTAGAAAGAGGAACCAGACGAGATCGGGCACGTTCAGGGTGGTATGGCCTCGGTGTCCATCGAAAGATGAATGGATAAAGAAACTGTGGTCTATGTATACAATGGAATATTCCTCAGCCATTAGAAATGACAAATACCCACCATTTGCTTCAACGTGGCTGGAACTGAAGGGTATTATGCTGAGTGAAGTAAGTCAATCAGAGAAGGACAAACATTCTATGGTCTCACTCATTTGGGGAATATAAATAATAGTGAAAGGGAAGGGAGAAGAAATGGGTAGGAAATATCAGAAAGGGAGACAGAACATAAAGACTCCTAACTCTGGGAAACGAAATAGGGGTGGTGGAAAGGGAGGAGGGCGGGGGGTGGGGTGAATGGGTGACGGGCACTGAAGGGGGCACTTGACGGGATGAGCACTGGGTGTTATTCTGTATGTTGGCAAATTGAAAACCAATAAAAAATAAATTTATTATTAAAAAAAAAAAAAAAGAAAGAGGAACCAGAAGGTCAGGAAAGATGGTGACATCTCTGGGTTGACAGGTACCAATCATGTGGTCCTCTGGGATCTGAGTGGGATGGGTTTGCTTGACTTGCTGCAGAAAAAGGGGTACAGAGTGAGTTCTACAACTTATGTAGGCAGGCAACCCTTTGGGGGCAGTGTGGGCCCTGCTTGTGGGGAGATCTGGGGTAAGGTCTTGATCACCTGAAGTTGTAAGAAAAATGCACTCAAGTCAGTGCAGGTGAGCAGGGATCTTCTGGAAGGATGGTAGCTAGCTGTGGAACCCAAGGGCAGTCAAGACCCTCAAAGAACAAGAATTAGTCCTGGAGGGTGTCAGGCATCCTGGCAGTACTTTGTGTGCCTGTCTCACTGCACTGATTAGGGGTCCCCTCCTCCTCCCTCTGTGACCAGGCCTCGCCCACTCCCTGTGGACGTGACCATCCCCCCAGCATGTGTGGCTTCACATCCCCCTGGTTCCACGGACCAGCTCAGGTTGTGCCCAGGCACCTCCCAGCTCTGATTCCTAGAGAGAGAATCTAATTGGCCCTGTCGGGAGCTGATGTCCATCTCTGGTCAATCAAGTGACACCCAGAGAACATTGTCAGGCAACACAAGCGTGACAGCAGGCACTGAGAGGTAGAGTGGATGCACCCGAAGGCCAGGCTGATGGGGACGGCCCACAGCTCAGTCTTCACATCCTTACGAAAAAGGAGACCTCACATCATAATTTCATGAAACTCCTTGCTCACAGGGCCTTGAAACCATTAACCCAGGTCAGCCCAAACCAATGTCCAAACACGTCCAGGTTCCCGCCCTCCCCGGGGTTTCTGTGCTGTCTGGTCTCCCCGATCTCCGAGCCTAGGAGCCAGAGAACACCGATGACCATGACTGGAAACTCCTCGGAAATCCAGCTCTTTTGGCAAATGCTGCCACGGTGATTGCCTTCTCCCTGGGAGACAATCAGGCTTCTCCAGAGGAGGCTTGGCCCCAAGGTTCACGCCCAGGGTGTGGTGTTTCGGGAAGATTCTAAACCTTTCTGTCAGCCTGGGAGGAAGCCAAGCCACCGGATGCTGCTCATTCTCCCATGTCCCCCAGGGCGTGTGCTGGGTCCGTCTATGACCTGGGCCCCTCCGTGCCAGGGCCAGGCCGCAGAATGGAAACCACACGGCCCCCTCCTGCCGGGGAGAGGGCCTCGCACCCCTCCTCACAATACTGAGCTTCCAGTTCCCCTGTGGGCCTTGAATCCAAGCTCCATCCCACCCGCCTCACCTTCTCTGTCTGCCAGCGTCCTCCTCCATAGACGGCACTAGTAACAGCCCGTATTACGGCGCAGTGGCTGGAAACAAGCTAACTGTTGGAAACCTGCCTTCCATGTTTGCTCTTCAAGTTGTCCATACTCCTGTTTCTCTGAACACCATCCCTGCCAAGCATGACCTCCTACAAGGCACCCTCCCTAATCACACCCACCCCAAGAAACAAGTAGTCTGTGACCAAAGTTTGAAAAGCAGGGTACATGAATGCACTGCACTGGCTTCCTGAAGCTGGTAACAAATGACCACCAAGAGGGGACAGAAACAACAGGAATTTGTTTTCTCCCAGAACCCAGAGTCTGAAATCAAAGTGTTGGTGGGGCTGTGTTCCATCTGGAGCTGGAATGGAAGGATTCTTGCCTCTTCCAGCTTCTGCTCTGTTCATGTCTCCTTTTTTTTTTAAGATTTTATTTATTTATTCACGAGAGACACGGAGACAGAGAGGCAGAGACACAGGCAGAGGGAGAAGCAGGCTCCATGCAGGGAGCCCGACACAGGACTCGATCCCGGGTCTCCAGGATCACACCCTGGCTGAAGGCGGTGCCAAATGGCTAAGCCACAGGGGCTGCCTGATGTCTCCTCTTCTTAAAAGGAGCCAATAGTCAGTACCAATGTGCAGGTATGAGTGTGCCATCTTGGAACGGGTACTTCAGATCCAGTGGACATGTGAGCAAAATGAGTGACTGTTGTGCCCCAAGCCACCAGGTGCTGGGATAGCTTCTTGTGCAGCAACAGACAAAAGAATAGGAAGGATGGGGAACCCCAGGTGGCTCAGCGGTTTAGCGTCGCCTTCGGCCCAGGGTGTGATCCTGGAGACCCAGAATCAAGTCCTACATCAGGCTCCCTGCATGGAGCCTGCTTCTCCCTCTGCCTGTGTCTCTGCCTCTCTCTGTGTGTGTCTCTCATGAATAAATAAATAAAATCTTAAAAAAAAAAAAAAGAATAGGAAGGATGAATGCAGTGCCCTCACCACACAGCAGATGCTCACCGGTGTTTGCTGAGTAGAACAGAACCCTCTCTGACTCTTGAGAAACTAGTTGGCACTGGCAACAACTGAAGCCATTAATAAATAGAATGTGCCAGGTCCATCTTCCTTCTCACCTAGACCACAGTAAACTGAGACTTTTATTTCCAAATGATGGGGCGGCTTCAGCACTCCTATTAAATAGGCCATACTGGCCCCTGATGGAGGACAGACCTTCCATGGCCAGTGGTCAGCTCTGGCTGGGTAATTGAATTCATAAGTCCTGCAGACGTGCAAGTCCTAGCAGGTGCTTCAACCTGGGGACACACGTAAGAGTGACTGTGTGCAGGTATTTCAGATCACTGCCATCAGCTCATTGACTGGGAGCTGGTGCTCATTAGGTCTTGCTTTCATCCCAAGCCAAAACTGAGACTGTCTCTCAAAAAGAGAAATGCCCATGTGAATCATTATAGATCATTATCATGAAAGTTCCCAGTGAACCCCACACCTCCCTGTGTCCTGCCCCTTGTCTCCTCAAGAGGTGGAGTCCATTTCCCTTGTGCGTGAGCTGGCCATGTGATTGACTTTGGCCAACAGATTATGGCAGAAGTGAGAGTACCTGTTCCAAGCTTAGGACTTCAGGGGTCTGCAGCCTCTGCTCTCATCTCTCAGACCCATGGACAGCTGTGCCCTATAGAAGCCCAGTCCAGCCTCCTGGAGGATGAGAGGCCACATGGAGGCAAAGCCAGGCACCTGTGCTGACAGCCAGCACCAACTGCCTGGCTTTTGTATGAGTGACCTTGGACTTTCAGCCCCACTCAAGCTGTCAGCCACTTGTAGCTGCAGGAGTAAGCCCAGCAAGAGCACAGAAGCACCATCAGATTGCCACCCTACAGAACATGAGAATAATACACTGTCACTGTTTGAAGCCCTTACAGTTTGGGGTACTCTGTTATGCAGCCAACACTAACAGATCATGTCCTGGAATGACAAACATTGTCAAGGAGAGATTATTCTGAAGGTCAAACATTTCCCCTCCAAAATAGCCACTTGTCCAGTAAAAAAACAAAACAAAACAAAACAAAAAAAACCCCAGGGAATATTCTGTATTTCTGATATAGTCCGAATTGTGCCCCCCCCCACCCTCAAATTCACGTGTTGAAGTCCTAGCCCCTAGTACCTGAGAGTGACACTGTATTTGGAGATAGGTCTTTAAAAAGGTAATTAAGGAGGGGCGTCTGGCTGGCTCAGTTGGTGGAGCGTCCGTCTCTTGATCTCAGGGTTCCAGGTTCAAGCCCTGCATTGGGTGTAGAGATTACTCAAAAATTATGATTTTTTAAAAAAAGGTAATTAAAGTAAAATGAGGTCATTCTCATGACTGGCCTCAGATAAATTTCTGTTGTCTAAGCCCCCAGTCGGCCTAACCAATACAAGTTGTTATGCAGCTCAGGCCGAGGTCCTGCCTCCCTGCTGACCTTTGAGTTGGAAATTTGCGTTGCCCTTGGCTCAGTCGCTGCTGGGTCATCATTGGACAGGAAACCGTTACCTTTCTCCAAGGGCCCAACTGCCTTCAGCCCTGAGCCCCAAACACTCAGGTGCCCCACTCCATACTTGTGGAATAAGATTTTTTAATACGGCCCACGGAGCCTGCTGGGCAGTCCTCATGCTTACTGCAGGGCATGTGCTGCTATCTCCTCTCTCACATAAAGGAACCGAGGCCTAGAGGGGCTGCCCAACCTGCTCATGTGTGCACAGCTGAGGCTGTGAACCCCAGAGCCTCCAGGCCAGTCTCCAGCACTGCTAAATAATGACCCCCAAAGATGTCCCCTCCTACTCTGGGCCCCCATGAATGTTATGTCACATGAATGAATATATGTTATGTATACATGTTATCCCCTTGCCCCTTGTGATGAAAAGCCACAAAGGGGGAGTGCATAAAGGCGGTAAAGCAACAGAAACATGTGCTCCCCCAGTTCTGGAGGCCAGAAGTCCAAAATCAAGGAGTCAATGTCCCTTGCTCTCAGCTCCTGCTGGTCGTGGGCAACCGCTGGCTTTCCAAGTCTCCTCTGCCTCCATTTCTGCCTCCGTCTTCACGTGGCCGTGTTTCCTGTGCATCCTGGTCACCTTCCCCTTCCCTTCCCAAGACGCCGGTGCCTGGATCGGGGCAAGTCCTAATCCAGTCTGACTTCATACGTGTGCAGAACCTACTTTCCAATAAGGTCACATTTGGAGGGTCCAAGAGGACAGGAATGTTGTGGGAAGGGGGATACTGCTCCACCCACCACTCAGGGTGAAAGGGATTTTGCAGATGTGATTAAGGAGGACGCTATCCTGCATTCCCTCAAGGGTCCAATGTGATCACAGAGGTCCTTATAAGAGGGAAGCAGGGGAGTCAGAGGTCAGAGAAGGTGATGGGGTGACAGGAGAAGTGGGAATGACATGCACTGAAGGTGGAGAAGGGGCCACGGGCCAAGGGACATGGGTGCCTCTGGAAGCCCCGGAAGGCCAGGAAGCAGATTCTCCCCAGGAGTCCAAGAAGAAACCAGCCCTGGACACACCTAGACTTGAGACCTGTGAGACCCATTTTGGACTTTAGACCTGCAGAACTTGAGATGGTAAATTTATGTTGTTTTCAGCCTCTAAGGTTGGGGTCACTTGTCACAGCAGCCATGGGACACTGGCACAGACCCATGATTGGCTGCATCTGTAAAGGGCCTCGGGTGGCTGCTGAGCTGGGCCAGGGGCCCCTGCGCCGCCCCTCAAGGGGAAACCACCATGAATCAGCAGAGCGCAGCAAAGCCGCTTCCCAGGCGAGCGCTGTGGCAGGCAAGGCTGCCGGGCTCGCAGACCACACAGCGCTCCGCATAGCCCTGAGTCATCGGGCTCCAACAGGCGCCTCCTTACAGCCTCTTTACCAGAAATGCCCTGGGTTTGCCCTGATTATTTTTCTAGTGATCAGAGTTAACACTTTCCAGATGCAAACTGGACAGTGACCAGTCTTAGATTGTGCGTGGCCTGGGAGGTGCACACAAGCCACTCCCGTGGGTTCCTTAGCCCTTAGGGCTGCACAGCACCCCCACAGCCCTTGAGCGCCTGCACTGTCCGGGGGCAGTAGCCGGCTTGCCACACGCAGGGAACCTGGATGCTCCTGCAGAAGCCCTGACCTGGCTGGACTGGCAAGGGGCCGAGGCCGTGGGCAGAGAGCCCAGCGCACCCTCGGTGTCTCCCCGAGCTGCCATCCTCCACACGTTTCCCACCTCCCCAAGATGGGGCAGATGCTCAGAAGCAAAGGGTGAGGAGGGTAGTGCGGGGGGGCAGTACTTAACTTAAACTGGACGTTTAGCACATCTCGGTTTCTCATTTGATCTCCTCTTTGTTCATCTGAAAGGCTCTGGTCACAGGTCCACGGATGTGCCATCTGGAGCCTCTCACTGCTGTGTCTCCCTCAGCTTTCACCTTCCTGAGATGCCCTTCCTGGGACAGGGTTTGGGGTCCTTGTGGTTTTGATGGGGACCGCCCATCCCCAACCCTCCAGACCCATTTACAAGACATAGGAGGCAAGATTAGTTTCCTGGGGCTGCCATAACGAATAACCACAAACTGAGGGTGCTTAAGACAACTGGAATTTACTCTCTCCCAGTTCTGGAGGCCAGAAGTCCAAAATCCAGGTGTCAGAGGGGCCATGCACCCTCCAAAGGACCTAGGGGAAAATCCTTCCTGCCTTCTCCAGCTTCTGGTGGCTCCAGATGTCCCCTGTGGCAACATCACCCCAACCGCTGCTCCCTGTCCTCACGTAGCCTTCTCTTCCTACAACAACGTTCAACATTGCATTTAGGGGCCACCCAGGTGATCCAGGACGAACTCAGCTTGGGAGCTGCTGCTTGCTCACATCTGCAGACTCTTCCCAAACATGGGCCCATTTGCAGGTTCTGGGAATTAGCACTTGGATATATCTTATCAGTGGCCCCACTCAATCCACTATAGCAAGCCTGGGCTCACCTCTGGCTGGTCACCGCTAACCAGGCCACACCAGCAGCTGCAGCTGGCTTGCAACGCCCATCCCCTTGCCTCGTTGGAGCTGGGCCACAGCGCACAGAGGTCTCCCCTCCACATCACACTTCAAGGTGGCTCTCACCTCCACTGCCTCTATCTCTTTATCATCTTCCCTCTCCCTAGCTGGAACCTGGAGGGAACGATTTCCCACCTTCTTGTGCCACAGGATGCCTCTTTCATGAAGCCCTGGATTTTATCTTCCCTCTGGGTAATTAGCTTGTCAGTCAAGTTCAACAGGCCTGACTCCTGATGCCTAAGTGGGAAGGGAGCCAAAGGGACTTAGGAAACTCTTTTGTCTTCTACCCACTTTAGCTTTCAGGGCTACCATCTCGATAAGGACATAAAAGCAAAACCCACACTCCTCAGTCTCTTGCTGAGCTCCTGCTAAGCAAGCCCAGTCGTCCCTCCCCACCCTCGAGGCAGATGGGAGCCTCAGCTGGGAGGGGAAAGGGCCATGTACCCCGAGATACAAGAGGAAGGCACAATCCATGTGTTCTGAAGACCTGATCCCCTTCTTCTGACCCCCCTTCTCACCAGCAGGAGGCCTCAGACGTGGGTTTTAAATCACCCCTACAAGAGAGGTCAACCCCTAAGGGAGGTCACCTCTACAGTACAGCGCACACCGCCTAAGGAGTTCTGACAAACCTCTCCACCCACGTAACTACAACACAACACTGGATGTGTCCACTGCCTCGTGGCCCTCCCGAGTCGACCTCCCCCTACCTCCCACCCGTCCTGGCTCTGCCAGGTGTAGAATGTCAAATAAATGGAATCATATGGTATGTTAAGAGCTGCTCTTGACCTTTCCCTTCCCCTACAAGAGAGCACATTCAAGCCTCCAGCTCAGCAAGCTTGTCCAATGAGGAAAGATTTTAACGTAAGTAAAGATTCATTGATTTGTGTGTTAAAACACACACACACACACACACAAAACTATTTCACTAGGTTGTTTATGAGATTCAGATGTGATGAGGTGTATGAAGTACCTGACACTTAAAAGCTCATAAATGAGAGTCATTATTGTGCCCACTCTCTGCCCACTTTGTAGCCAGAAGCATCATGGGCAAACCCACGCCTAAGACACCTCCAGCACTTACAGATCCCAGTTGGCTCCATTACTGGCAGCTTTCTGGGGTCATCCCCCTCTCCTGCACCCGACCCCGTGCCCCACCTGCAGATGCTTACACCCAACTTTCTCCCGCCCTCTGAACCCACAGGGGCCTTCTGTGTCCCTGGGCCTTTGCATGTGCTCTACCCCTGTCCCTGAGGAATGCCATCCCCACCTGGGAAGACCCAGCACAAACACGACCTGCCCTGTGAAGGTATGTGGCTGGCGTGGCAGCTACTGACAACTGTGTTCCTCAGCATCGAGAGCTTCCTCCCTTTCCCCATTTATCATGAAAATTACTTTACACAGGTGTATAAGGTAAACTGAGTTACCGGGCCCAATTCTTTACCCTGCTAGAAGACTGTTCTATGGCCCCATTGCCTTGGAGCTTACCGCGGCCTTCTGGAGCGCAGAGAGCACTCCTCACCTCTTGACTTTGAGTTTAGCTGTGTGATTTGTTTTGACCAATGGGTTTCTCCCATGGCCACAAGGGAACAGTGCCAGGTGACCCTTGGAGAACCAAGCACAGAACAAAGATGTATGGAGTAGAACTGGATCAAATCTACAGCTTGGAGGCAAGCCCAGCTGAGCCCGGCCTAGACCAGGTGACTCCACTGCCCTTGCTCTCCGTTGACCTGCAGATATGGGAGCAGGACAGAGGCATAGAGTTACAGGTGCCTCATTACACAGCATCACTGTGCAATAGCTACCTGTTCTCTCACCTCTTTTTATGACAAGCACGTGTAGGATAGAGACTGCGTCTCATTCCCTCTGCCTCCCCAGCACAGCAAAGGGCTCACAGTTGAAGGGGCAGATGTTTTAGAAGGCTTTGTGAGGTTATGTATCGCTCATTTCAGCCACTGGGAAGGAAAGATAGAACTAGGAGATCTAAGCAAGATGGAACCCCCCCTGGGAAAGCTAGGGGTTAAGACCACGGGTTCTGATCAGTGGACACCCCAGGCTTAAATCCCAGTAGCTTCCCTAAAGGCTTGGACCTCATCAAGTAGAGCTGATAACAGTGTGAACCCAGGACTGTTGTCAGGAGATGGAGATGAATTAGTGCAGGTAAAACTCTGGATATAGTGCCTAGTACGTCATCAGCCCCCAAAATGCTAAAATTGATATGGCAGAGACATGCAAACTAACCCAAGAACTGCACTTAATGATGGTAAGAACTGGAAAATACTAGTTAAGAGAAATATCCTTTGGCCAGGGCAGTTTTGGAGCATGGGCTATGCAGCTTCCTGCCTTAGCACGAGGGAAGGAAGAACGGCAAGGAAGGGGAACAGAGGTGAGCATGGTATTCATGATGGCTGGGCTTTGGGCCCATTATCTAGTCTCTCCCGAATTTCCAGAACTCTCCACTTTGCTCCTTTGATGATTCCAACCATAGATACCACAACTGTGAGCTTAAGGAATAAAATGTTTCTGGTGTTAGATGTATTCTGTGTCCTCATGTAACCAGAGGCAGCAAATCCAAATGTGCATCCTTACCGTTAACCTTTTCCTTAGCCAATGGTCTTGAAATTGGTCTCATTATTATAGGGAAAACCTCTACTTTCTATATGTCCCTAATGAACTTTCAACTTTTTAAATTTCTGTAAGCAAATAATAAAGGTAAATTGGAATCAGATAACCCATGCAATTGATCTAAAAGAAGGCAGGAAAGATGAGGCAAAAGTAACAAAGAAGAGATGAAACAAATTGAAAACAAGGAGCAAGATGGCAGGTTTCACTTCAACTTTGCTAAAGTTTATATTAAATGTAAGTGGTCTAAAAAATTGAAGTGCAGAGGTTATCAGATTGTACAAAAAGGCAGGGCACAACATATGTTGCCTGTAAGAAACCAACTTTAGATACAAAGCTACAAACAGGTGAAAGGGATGGAAAAAAGTAAACCCACCGAAATAAACTCGCTGAAAGAAAGCAGAGTGGTGGTATTAGTATCGAAGCAGACCTCGGAACAAGGAATATTTCCAGGGATGAAGAGAAATTCATTACAATGATTAATAAGGCCAATTCATTAAAAATAAAATCCCTATTCTATAATAGAGCTTAAAATACAAAAAGCAGAAACTTATAGAACTGAAAGTAACAAATCAAATCACAGTTGGAAACAGAAATTTCCAAATTATTATTTATTATATTTTATGAAATACAAAACACTTAAGTCTAAATCCCACAAAAGATGATCAAGATCTATATACTAGGGGATCCCTGGGTGGCGCAGCGGTTTGGCTCCTGCCTTTGGCCCAGGGCGCGATCCTGGAGACCCGGGATCGAATCCCACATCGGGCTCCCGGTGCATGGAGCCTGCTTCTCCTTCTGCCTGTGTCTCTGCCTCTCTCTCTCTCTGTGACTATAATAAATAAATAAAAATTAAAAAAAAAAAAAGATCTATATACTAGGGCAGCCTGGGTGGCTCAGCAGTTTAGCGCCGCCTTCAGCCCAGGGCCTGATCCTGAAGACCCGAGATTGAGTCCCATGTCGGGCTCCCTGCATGGAGACTGCTTCTCCCTCTGCCTCGCTCTCTCTCTCTCTCTCATGAATAAATAAATAAAATCTTAAAAAAAAAAAAAAAGATCTATATACCAAAACCTGAGCTAAGAGAAATTAATGACCTAAATAAATGGAGAAATACACTATGCTCGCTCATGGATCAGGATTTGAAGAACTTAAATTGATCTATACATTATATGCAATTCCAATCAAAATCCCAGCAAGTTGTTTTTTAGTAGAAATTAATGAGCAAAAATAAATTTGTTTTAAAGAAAAAAGAAATTAATGAGCACATCCGAAAGTACATATGGAAATACAATGAACATAAAGTAGTCAAAACAACTTGAGAAAAGCCCAAAGTTAGATTTACACTGCTGCTCTAGACTCTGATATAGGACAGAAAGCAAGGCTGTGTGGTACTGGCATCAAGAGAGATAAAGAGGTCAACAGAACAGAACAGAGTCTAGAAACAGACCCACACATAAATGGTCAAGTTTTTGCAAAGGTGAAAGACACATTTGATAGGGGAAGAAGAGTATTTTTAACAAAAGGTGCTGGAAAAACTGCCACATGCAGAAAATTAACCTTGATCTACACCTCATACCACATGCAAAAGTTAACTGCATCCAATCTTAGACCTAAATGTAAAACCTAAAACAATTAAACTTCTAGAAGAAAACACAGGAGAAAGTCTTTGTGATCTTGTGGTTAGGCAAGGATGTCTTAGATACAATATCAAAAACACAATAAATAAAAGAACAGGTCGATAAACTGGATTTTTTAGAAGATTTTATTTATTCATTCATGAAAGACACAGAGAGGGGCAGAGACACAGGCAGAGGGAGAAAGCAGGCTCCATGCGGGGAGACTGATGTGGGACTCGATCCCAGGACCCCAGGATTACACCTCGAGCCGAAGGCGATGCTCAACCACTGAGCCACCCAAGCATCTCGATAAACTGGATTGTTTAAATCAAGTACTGTAATACTGCCTTGCTGGGCTTACAGTGTGCAGACTACAAGAGCCCAAAGTCAGGGGGAGGGATAAATGGAAATACACTATTGCCAGGGTCCTGCATCTTTCTGGAGTAATTCAATAGTAACCTTAACTAGGTTGCAAAAAAGTTAAAGATGCACACCAGGATCCCTAGAACAACCAGAAAAAAATTATGGTTCTTTCCATGGCCCCAGAGGAAAAGTTTATGAAAATACACTAGGCAAAAATACAGGACAGCAGCGTCATACCAAGGGTATAATCCTAAATATATAAATTCTTAATATAGGGGTGCTCTGGGTGGCTCAGTTGGTTAAGCAGCCAACTCTTGATTTTGGCTCAGGTCACGATCTCAGGGGTTCTGAGATCAAGCCCCACCTCAGTCTCCTTGCTTAGTGGGGAGACTGCTTGAGGA
The DNA here is from genome assembly GCF_053574225.1 of Canis aureus. Classification (NCBI taxonomy): domain Eukaryota; kingdom Metazoa; phylum Chordata; class Mammalia; order Carnivora; family Canidae; genus Canis; species Canis aureus. The sequence continues at coordinate 21,282,457 of NC_135613.1, read as the reverse complement.
TTCTCTCTTCTTCTCTTTCTGCCCCTCCCCCTGCTCACACACTCTAATAAATCTGAATGGAAGGAAAGAAGAGAAAGAAAAGAAAAGAAAAGAGAAGAGAAGAAAGAAACAAAGAAAGAAAGAAAGAAAGAAAGAAAGAAAGAAAGAAAGAAAGAAAGAAGAAAGAAAGAAAAGAAAGAAAGAAATCCTAAATATATAAAAGGAATAGGGGTGACTGGGTGGCTCAGTGGTTGAGCGTCTGCCTTCGGTTCAGGGCGTGATCCTGGGGTCCTGGATCGAATCCCCCATAGGTCTCCTTGCATGGAGCCTGCTATGTCTGCCTATGTCTGCCTATGTCTCTGCCTGTGTCTCTCATGAATAAATAAATCTTTTTTTAAAAAAGGAATATAAGAAGGCCAAAAGAAAATATGCACTCAGGGGTGCCTAGGGAATTCGGTCAGTTGAGCATCCAACTCTTGGTTTCAGATTGGGTCATGATCTTGGGGGTCCTGAGATTGGCTCTGTGCTCAGTGGGAGTATGCTTGAGGGTTCACCCTCTCCTTCTGCCCCTCCTTCTCCCCCCTCATGTGCTCTCACTGTGTCTAAAAAATAAATCTTAAAAAAAAAAAAATCACTCATGTGGATGATGAGATTATGGGGTAGTTCTTTTTTTTTTTCGTTCCATGCCTAGCAAAAATGTTCACAGAGAGCACGTGTTACTTCAGAGGGAAAAATGCAAAACCAGAAAATGAAAGAAAAGTGAGTGGGAGGGAAGAGGAGAAAAAAAAAAGCACAAGAAGAAAAAGAGGAAGAGAGAGGGAGCGAAGAAAAACACATGGTGGGAATCTCGCGGGGTGGACAGAGGAGGGAATGGTTAGCGGGGCACTTGCAAGCCAGGAGGCCCCCCCCCCCAACACCCTGTCAGGACATTGTTAAACATAGGGTGATGGCTGCCAGGTGACTTGCCAGGACAAGGCAGCCTGTGAGCCTGGAGCAGACAAAACCTACTCGCTCAACAGCCCGCACCTATAGCTGCAGAGTCCCTGCTCGTTATGAACCGAGGGCAGACGGAAGCATGCTAACTATGAACAGCAATCAAGTCTACCTCCTGCAGCCGTGCAAGTGTGTGAGCAGCAGATGAAGCACCTCTGGTGCACACCCACAGCCTCAGCAAGGTCTTGGGGTAGCCCCCCTATTTCCCCGGACCTGTTCCAGAGATTCATCAATATGACGGAGTCGGGGAAATTTCTGGCTCCAACTCCTTAGAATCGGACCTCTCTGAGTCAGTGCTGCTGACCAAGACTGGACGGGTCAGCGGAAGGGAAGGTTAAGAAGTTCCCATGAATGACGTGAGCTTGCTCCATCTGTAGAAAGAGCCAACACTGGTGGGGAAATGGCAGCTTTCTACACAGAAAGAGGTCTCTAGCTTCCCAGAAACCTTCATCAAAACAGAACGCCATAAATGTACAAACTTTCCGAAGTTAACTGTTCTTTATGACATTTCCCACCAGTAAACTGAAGTCATCTGAGAGAGCACTGGCAACTTGGCTTCCACCCGAGGTCTCTGTGGAGCACCTGCTGATAGGGAGGCTGATGGGTCGATTATTCAGGAGAGGAGGGTAGATCAGTCACATATTGAAATTCTGCAACTAATCAGCAGAAGGTAAGCTATACCTGGAAGGCTTCAGAACTTTATTTTTTAATTTATCCTGGCTACAAGGCACCATAAAAAAAGGGAGTGTGTTTGAATCTTTACCAGAACACTTCCTTGCTGTGGGTCCTTGGGAAAATCACTTCCCTCCTCTGGGCCTCACTCCTCTTGCCTGTAAATGAGGATGGTAACCCTGACTCACCTCCAGGGATGCTGGGCAGATAAATGAGAGAATTATGAAGTGTTTAGTAACTGCTAAGTGCATAAGGGTGAGTGTGCAACTACGTGTTTAATGAGTGATAGCGCTTACTATTAATATTAAAAATAAGAGATTCCCGGCTGTGCGTGCTTGACCCAAGTGCATTTGCTCCCTGGATGACTCACTCTGTTAGCAAGCAGAAGGAAGGAAATAATAAAGATGAAAGGCAAAAATCAATGACACTGAAAGCAGAAAAATAGAAGAAAGCAATGAAACCAGAAACTGGTACTTCAAAAAGACCAGTAAAATTTGACAGACTTCTAGCACAACTGACCATAAAATAAAATTAAAAATAAAGAAAAGAGAGAGAAAGAGAAGAGGGAAAGAAACAGGACCAACATCCAGAATAAAAAGGAGCTATCACTAGACCACACAGACACTAAAAGGCTAATGAAATAATAGTTTAAGCACCTCTGTGCTTAAGCACTTCTTAAACTCAACAACACAGACGAATGGGAAAGATTCCTGACAAATCACAGATTACCAGAACTCTTGCAAGGTGAAACAGACCATTGGAGAATTGGAGAGTCCCCACATCTATTAAAGAAATTGAACTCATAGTTAAAAACCTTCCAGGGGTGCCTGGAGGCTCAGTCAGTTAGGCATCTGACTCTTGATCTCAGCTCAACGTCTCAAACTCAGGGTCATGAGTTCATGCCATCCCGAGTTGAAAAATAAAAAATTAAAATTAAAAAACCTTCCAAACAAGAAATCCTTAGGCCCAGATGGTTTTACTGGTGAATCCTACGAAATGTTTCAAGAAGAAACAACACAGTGTCTCCCTGAAAATAAAAGAGGAAGGAATCTTTATCAACTCATTTTCTGAGAGCAGTACTATTCTGATACCCAAGCCATATGAAGACATACAAGAAAAGCAAAGTGGCCAGTGTGCATCAGGAACACAGACACAAAAATCTTCAACAGATAGTAGGAAATTGAATCCAGCAATATATAAAGAATACAACACACCATGACCAAATGATGTTTATCCCAGGATTGCATGGCTGGTGAATTATTTTTAAAAAAGTATTTAATCAATCAGCATCCTCCATATTAATAAACTAAAGAAGAAATCACTATCAAAATTGGTGCAGAAAAAATGTGACATCCTTTCATGATAAAAAAAAAAAAAAACTCATGATATCCTTTCATGATAAAAATGCTCAGGGATCCCTGGGTGGTGCAGTGGTTTAGCGCCTGCCTTTGGCCCAGGGCGTGATCCTGGAGACCCGGGATCGAGTCCCATGTTGGGCTCCCGGTGCATGGAGCCTGCTTCTGCCTCTGCCTGTGTCTCTGCCTCTCTCTCTCTCTCTCTCTCTGTGACTATCATAAATAAATAAAAATTAAAAAATAAATAAATAAATAAAAATGCTCAGAAACCTGAGAGAGAAGGGAACTTCGTCAATCTGACAATGGACATTTTAAAAATTCCTTACCTAGCCTTATAACTGATGAGGAAAGGTCAAATGACCTCCCTTAAGATTGGAAACAAAGCAAATACATATATTCTTACCATATTCCTATGCTACATTTTACTGGAAGGTCTAACCAGAGAGAGATTGCAAGAAAAAGAAATCACTGGCATACAGGTTAGAAAAGAAGAAACCTAACTATCCGCATTTGCATACATCATCGTCTATATAGAGACTTTTATGGAACCTATGAAAGAACAATAGAAATAATGAGTTTAACAAGGTCACAGGATATGAGGTCAACAAACAAAATACAATCATATTTCTATATCCTAGCAATAGGCAATAACAGAAATCCTGAAAATAATACCATTTTCAATTATTCCTCAAAGTGAAACACTTAAGTATAAATCTAACTAAACTTGTATATTACTTCTAGGTCTCATCAAAGCGCCAATGAAAGAAATTAAAAAAAAAAATAAGGCCTAAACAAAATGAGAGGGATACTGTGTTTTACGGATTAAGAAGACTCAATGTGGGGCAGCCCCGGTGGCGCAGTGGTTTAGCACCGCCTGCAGCCCGGGGCGTGATCCTGGAGACCCTGGATTGAGTCCCACGTCGGGCTCCCTGCATGGAGCCTGTTCTCCCTCTGCCTGTGTCTCTCTCTCTCTCTCTATGAATAAATAAATAAAATCTTAAAAAAAAAAAAAAAAAGACTCAATGTAATTAAGTTGCACATTCTCCCCAAGTTGATTTCTAGGTCTTGATACATTTCCAAACAAAATTCCAGCACACTGGGGATCCCTGGGTGGCTCAGCAGCTTAGTGACTGCCTTCAGTCCAGGGCCTGATCCTGGAGTCCCGGAATCGAGTCCCACATCGGGCTCCCTGCATGGAGCCGGCTTCTCTCTCTGCCTGTGTCTCTGCCTCTCTCTCTCTCTCTCTCTTTCTGTGTCCTTCATGAATAAATAAAATCTTTAAAAAAAAATTCCAGCACACTATTTGTAGACAGAAGCAAGCTAAAAGTAAAATCAACGTAGAAAGCAAAGAAAGACAGAAAATAATTCTGAGAAAGAAGACTGAACTCACCCCGCCCAGTCTGCCCTTCCTCTGGGCTCCCCCACCCACAGGTCTTGTTCTGTAACCCAAGCACTCACACTACATCCCTCCTATTCCCTGGGCCCAGCTTCCTATCACTGACTGTGAACTCATCAAAATGGTCAAAATTCAGAGTTGGTTCAAATTCTCACCTCCTTTCACTTCTGATCTCCCCATAACTACAAATCAAACCTGCCACTGAATTGGTGCCTCAACTGATGGTCTGAAGAGTGAATAAATACACTTGAAACTGATTCAAGATCTGATCCTGATAATGCTTAATAGTGGCTGTGGGGCAAATATTTGGGGTGGGGGGAGAGGAGGGGAAGAAAACAGGTTTGTGATGGTGGAGAGACTGGTCAGAGCAGCATAACCCCCAGACCTCATCTGCACCAGTACAAATTCTCAGTACAGATGACTCCTTAGCCATTTAGGGTACTAAGAATAGACTGGCGAAGCCCCTATAGTTATTAAGTATCAATTAGGATTCAGGCTGGAACCATCCAGGGTTTGGAAAATTTTTCAGATTATTTTCCAAGTGTTTGATGAAACCTCAAAGATATTTTTCCCAGGCATACTTTCCCTAGAAGTTGGAAACCCCTAAGTATTTAAAGGAGAATTTAATCCTTAGGTTTAGTCTTTGTTTGTGCTGAGCTCATCCCAATGGAACGGCACACGATGCCCAAAGGCTCGCACACCCCATATTTGAAACGTGCAATTAGACACTTGCGCTTCAGACGCACGCAGTGAATCCCATGGTCCTTCACAAACCAGTACATGAATTCCAAGAGGGTGTAGACTTGGCAGATGTGTTCCCGAATTACTGGAATCAAAATAAGCCCCTTGGGTTACAACAAAACCAAACTGCAGGTCTTGGGGAACCAGGACCCTTGGTCTTCAGGAAGTGGAGGACAGGAGGGGCTCCAGCCATCCTGGGCTGGCAACTCAAGCTTGGAGACACAGGAGCACAAAGTATTTTTAAACTTAGAAAGTAAAAAAGACCCATTGTAGAAAACTCGGAATACATATACAGATAGATTTTTAAAAGCAACCTACAAAGACAACCACTGGTGATGCTTTTAGATGAGGGTATTTGCTTTCAGGGTTTTGCCCCGGGCTTTGGGAATTGGCTCTCAAGGTGGCAAATGTGTCACTGAAAGGTGTGGTGGAGCTGTAAGGGCATCGGTGGTGGCCCCTCCGGGAAAGGGAAAGCTGCAGGCACAGGACGCGGGTGGGGCTGCCCTCCTGGTGGGCAGCGGGATGGAGAGGGGGCCAGCCTTGTCACTCAGGCGAACTTCATCCACAAAAAGTGGACATCACTCTGCCCGTTCCACAGAGGCTGTGACATCAGAGTAGGAGGAAACCAGACAAGAGAGGAGTTACGCCACGGTGGACACAATGTGAGGCTCTGCAAAGCAGCACTAGCTAAGCTTCATTTTCCTTGTTTTCAAACAGGACTAATCCTGCCCCACCGCCCCCTCGGATTAGGAAGATGTGCGGATTAGGAAGATGTGCGTGAAGACTCAGTGTTACCTGTTTAGCCTAGCATTGGATTACGTAGCATGCCTTCAATAAATGGCCAACAGGAAGAAAAGGGTTTTATATTGTTCTGAACTATGAGAGTTTATCGCTTTGAGAATAACCCAGTGGCAGATACAGCATTATTAAAACTGGCGCACTCTGGTCGATTTCTGTGAGCTTAACTCCTCCTACCGTGAATTTCAACACAATGTGACTTGGAGCATATAAAAAGGATTGCACTGGCCCTGCAGTGCATTTAAAATCGTGACCGGAGGGGATCCTTGGGTGGCTCAGTGGTTTGGCGCCTGCCTTTGTCCCAGGGTGTGATCCTGGAGTCCCACGTCGGGCTCCCAGCATGGAGCCTGCTTCTCCCTCCTCCTGTGTCTCTGCCTCTCTCTCTCTATCATAAATAAAAATAAATAAATAAATCTTTAAAAAAAAATTGTGACCAGAGCCCCATGACTGGCATCCTCTCTCACAGCTGGTAGGTGTGGAAATCGGTACAAGTGTTTCGGAAAACTGTGTGGCAGTGTCCACTAATGCTCAACACTGGCCCACGCCAGGCCCTGCACTTCCCCTCCTGAGTGCGCACCCCAGAGAAACAAGCACACGTGTGTACCAAAGACAAACAGGAGAATCTGCAGAGCTTTATTCAGTCCCTCCATCTACAGCAGATGCAGCAATACACTGAGGTCCAGTCATACAGTGGAGTACTCAGCAGTGCAAAGGGGCAAGCTACTAGAATAAATGTGGGTTAACTTTAGAGAAATAACACCAAGTAAAAGAAGACATGAAGAGTGCATACTACATAATGGCATTTGTATGAAGTCCCAAACAGACAAAATGGTCTCTGGCAGCAGTCCTCAACCAGGGGTGACTTGGGCCATGCAGGGGGACATACTGGGTTGTCACACCTGGGGGAGGGGGTGTGGAAGCCAGAATGCTAAGCCCCCTGCAATGCATGGGATGGGCCAACCACAGAATGACCACAGTGCCATGAAGCGTCAGAAACCCAGGGGCCCTGGGTAGCTGGGAAACTCTACATAGTCACATGGGTGTGTAAATTCGCAACAAGCCACCAAGCGGCACATTTCCAAGCTATGCGCTTGCTCCCTCCCTTGCTTGCTCGGGTGTTTGTGAGCCCTGCCTCCCTCCCTCTCCAGCGCAGCACAGCCTGGCTGTCGCCCCCACTTAAGTAGGACGGGACATTTCAGTCAATGTATCACTTTTACTCAAGTGAAATTAAAGGGCTGGGTTTTGGGGTATTCCAAGGCAAACACGAACCATATGAACATGCAGACTCACGGTAGCCACTTCGTTCTGTTTCTCAATACTTTCCAAACCACCGCCGTCGCAACAAGTAAAGCACAGAAGCGTCTGGAGTTGACGCTCCCCCCTCCCCCCTCCCCAAGATTTTATTGCTCTGGCACCATTGCCTGAGAGAGCTCATCATTTCCGTGAAAGGAAGGCCTGCCTCTCTCCATTTCTGCTGAAACAGACGCAAACCTGCTCAGGGGTGTCCACGCTTGGGGGGGTGGGGGGTGTTGTTGAAAGACCCAGTGTGGGTCATTTGCTCCATGGGCTGGGGAGGGGTCACTTCAGAAGAGCCAGCTTGCAGCTCGAGTTCTGAGCCAGGACTTAATCCCATCCAGTCCTGGGCAAAAGGGGGCCAGCGATGTGCCTGCCAGACCCGACAAGGAGGTCCTGCTGTGGCCACTGCTCCAGGAAGAGAGTGCTGAGGCACTGACCCAAAAGGCAGAGGAGCCATTGGTCCCATTTATTCATATTTTTTCCCAATGAATTTTATTTTCCCTTTGATTCATGCTCTACACTTTCACCATTAAGACTAACAGTACCACGCGGAGAAAGGTTTGGTGGTGGGAGAAAAACACTCAGGACTCAAGAGGACACGTGGGTTTCTTTGGGCACCATGGACATAAACCACCCAATGCCCCAATAAGAGAAAACCAGCAACCACTTGCTTGTGAACAAGGAACGTGCTTTCAGGCCAAGTAGATGGACACCTCCAAATTGCAAAAATGAGTTTCTAAAATGCAAACCATACTTCAGATACGGAGATTTTCAGAATTCACGGAAGCTACCTCCAGGAGAAATAGTGATGAGGCTCTTCCCTGCAGAGATTAGGGGGTTAGGGTTAACGAAGCTGGTTTCTGTGGCTGGTGGCAACCATTAACAGGCCAGAGCTCTGACCTGTGGGCCATGGTCAACACTGCCTCACAGAGGACCCAGCCACCCCAGGGCCGCCTGGGCCCATGCCCCTCCCAGCCTCCTTGCTCGTATTCCTCTCCTCTCCTGCATCTCCTCCTCCCTTCCCACAGCCTCAGCCTTTCTGTGCCCATAATTGGTCCCAACACAGAGTTAAAGCACATTTTAAAGTGTGTGCTTTGTTTATAGAGTGAAATGCGTGCTTTCTTCTTGTAAGCATAAGTTGAAGATCTTTGTTTATTTGAAAACAAATCTTTGGTTGCTCCACATCTTAGGTTGGACTAGTCTTTGGTTTATTTTTCCTGTGCTCTAGTGACTTGCTTTTTTTAAAGTCCCATTAAAACTTTAAAGAAGACTAGACATAAAAAAAGAAAAGAAAAGGAAAAAAAAAAAAAAACCAACACACGAGGCGTGTGTGCAGCCAGCCCTTGCCTCTGCATCTGAACCCAAGGAAGGCAGTGGGAACAATAAACCGTCTACGGAGCTGTTCAGGATGACTTCCCCGAGGCAGCCTGTGATGCGGTTGCCCACCACCCACTCACACTATTTTTTAGTGGAAATCTAGCCAGCAGCAAACGTCTCTCTACCCTGGTGGGCTCTGACCAGGCAGGAGACACTGCCCAGCTGTCTGAGCTGGAACAGAAGCACCCAGAACTGACAAGATAGCAAAACTGAAATGAGGGAACGAGGAAAGAGTCAAAGCCGGAGGCAGGTCAAAGGCAGAAGTTCAAATGTGAGTTGTGAGCCACAAGATCCTGGCCACAAGCCCTGTAGTGACCCTAGGAGGGCCGCCAGTGTCCTGGGCTCACTGAGCCCCAGTGCCACCCCTGGCCATTTCACAGACCAGATGCTGGGCCACCACCCCAAGGTCCCGTAAGTGGTTAGTACAGGGGTAGTTTGGAAAGCAGGCTGGGCAGCTTCGGTAATCATTATTCTTTTTTTTTTTTTAATGCTACAAGCATTGAGAGCTCATGCACGTGTTCCCTTCCATTTCAAGGCCATATATATCCACTGGCCTCTGCCATTCCTGCTTACTCCCCAGGGCTGAGCTCAGTAAAGCAGGGCAGGCCGAAGTGGGGAGCACCCGTGCACAGCACAGACTCTGGAGCCAGCCCAGCTGGTGCCAACTCCCTGGCTGCATGATACAGATACAAAAAGCACTTGAGGGGTCGCCAGGGGGCCAAAATGTCTGTAAGAGCTCAGAAGCAGGCCTGGTCCCTAACAAGTCTAAGCTACCATGAACATCTTAAAAAGAAACAAAACCAAGCCCCAAGCCATAAGAGAATCAACGCCTGAGAGGGGAGGGGAGGCGGGGTAGCTGCAGAGAGGTGCTGAGGTGGCGGTAAGCAGGAGCACCCCAGGGTGACCACAGAGGACACTCCAGGGATTTGCTAGTCCCGGTACCCAGGGGTCACTATCAGCAGCCCAGGTGGGCGGCTCCATCTGACTGTGCTTCCCGTACTAGGAGGTGTGACCCAGTTGGCAGAGTGGATTTGAAGCCATAGGAAATAGGATATCATCCTAGAAAGCAAATGTCACTCATTTGCCAAGGTAATTTACACTTTCCAAAATTAGAACACATTTCTTGTCACTGCCATCACCTGCTAGGAGGACTCACCTGCTGGCCTCAGATGTAAGGGTGGGTATCTGCTGGGAAGTTAAGCCACCAACTTGTTCACCAGTGCACACAGGAGTATGCCACTTTAAGCTGCATGAAGCAAAATAAGCAGAAAAGCAAGCTCAGCTCTAAAAGTGTCAGAAGCTACTCAGACAGCCATCAATGACTGATTACCTGTGCAAAGACAGACACGCAGATCAGATGGTGCGGAGGTCCAGAGCCAGGATCCATGGATGTAAACGAGGACTGACTGAGGACAGAGTCAATTCTCAGATCAGCAGTGAATCCACATCTTACATGAGAGGTTTTCAATCTTTTTTTTTTTTAAAGAGCAGAGGAATAATCACTAAAAATCCCCAAATTCTCAGAAAATATGTAAAGTGGTTTGCTTTCTTTAAAGGACAAGTAGAAAACCCAAGATCAGTTCACCAGACCCAATCCCATAATCCCTGGGTGACCCCGGACCCTGAAAACCTCACAGAAGGCCGACAGCGGAGACTAAGACACCTTCTGGATGCATTAAAATGCTAAAACAAAACAAAACAAAACACACACACACACGCAAAAAAAAAAAAAAGACAAAACAAAAAAACAGTGTTGAGGCTTCTCTAGTTCCCAAATGTGCCGAGAGCAATGTAGGCATTCCTCAAAGTCTGTCCAGGAACTCTTCAGATGCACACACGTTTATTTAGTGTGTTTCATACAGAATAAATGAAGCTCTTTACTTGTTAGAAAATAAACAGTAAACTTTTCCAACAAATGACAAACAAGACAAAGGGCAAGCACTTAAATGGGAATCTCAGAGAAAAGTGGAGTTTATAAACAAACAAGAATATCTTTAAGACCCTCTGTCGGTGTAGAGTCCTGGTGTGGAGTCCTGGAGTCGACGAAACAAAGGCACTTCACAAATACCACAGCCGCCAAGACTGAGAACATTTCCTTTAATGCAAACACAGGGATTTAAAAGCTTGCATGCCAGTTGTTTCCAAGGAAAGATCACTTGACAAAATGTTCTTGCATTCAGCAAATCAGCAAATGATCCCAATTATGATCAGTGTACAGCAAGAGACGCAACCAGGTCTGTGAAGCAGAAGGTGTATGCAACTGGGGGAGAACCATGTGTAACAACTTCTGGAAGTGAGGAAGCCCCCCACTCACCACCTACAACAGGGTGCCCTTCCCATGGGGGCAGAGAGCAGACAAGTACATGAAGGGGATGGGGCGCTTGTGAACTGGTTCATTGTTTACTCCTCAAAATTCAGAACAAACATTACCACAGAGTGAAGCCAGGCTAGAAGGTCAATTTCATTTTCCAAGCAAATAAACTTTTCCCCAAAAGATATAAATAAGATGGGAATGGTCAGTCCAGAAGATGAATAGCAACACTTAACACACACACACACACACACACACACACACACACACACACCCTAGGAAGCAAGAGAAAAGGCTTGCTGAAGGAAAGCCACACCTCCTTAGCAATGTACTGGACTGGTTTTAAATGAAAAACACGACGTCACATGCACAGTTGGCTGTAAACAGGTGATCTTGCTGGTCATCAGCTATTTTTAAAAGTCCCATTTTTTTAAATGTTTTCCAACTCCAATGACAGTCAAGAAACTGGTGAAACGGGCATGGTCTTCACTAAGGACAAAGAGCCAGAACAGTTAACAGAAAAGCCTTGGCTCTTCCATCCGTCCCGAGGGACTGAACAGACCATCAGATCGGTGTACCCAAGCTGGCACACCTTACTGATAATGCACATTTGTTTGACGGCTGTGCAGTAGTAAACCCACTGGTTTATTTGCTTAATCCGAAGCATCCCATTTCGATTGCAATCTTAGCTTCCTAACTAGTTGGCTTTGTCAAGTGCAAGCAGCCTATGAGAGCAATAAATAGAAACTTCCACTGAGGGAGGGAAAGACAGAAGATGGCACATCTGCCAATCACAAAGTTCTTGCTTGTGTTGCCCATGAATCAGACCATGAGGATGTGACTGAATGTGCTGAGAAATGAAAGCAGAATGCTTCCATAAGCCCCTCGGGCAACCGAACTGTTTGTTACAAATAGGACAATGAGATGAACGCCATGTGTCATTCTGAATGGAACTCACAGTACATGGTGCACTCTCTTGGCTACTGGGCAAACATACCAACCAGATAAGCTTCATGACATCCTTCCCTGTAGGAGAACTTCCAAGTCTTGTTAGTCATCATTGACACACTAAGGAAAAACCTCCCTGTAATTCACTTTCAACAGTCCCCTAGCATTCGTACTGGTTTCAAAGATGCCTGTAAATACATGTCAGGGTCTACTGAAGGGAAATCATTGAATCTGTATCCCTAACACCAAGTTTAACGATTCAAGTGCTCAGTGTAAATGACCCAACTATGAAACTTACAAAAATACTGAATATTGCAGCATAAAATACTGAGTTCAAACCCTCAAGAGCAGATAACACATAAATAACAATTCACCTGGTACCCTAGAAAATGTTGGGTTCACTAGAATGACCTTATTCTCTCTCCAGGGGTCCATTACTCACTCCAGGGACAAAATGAGAACTCTTGATTCCAGGCTGGCAGGCTTCCCCTTGCTACACATATCCTGTCCCTTTGCAAGTTTGCCCTTCTGTCTGTGGCTGGGTGTGCTGATCTGAGGAAACACAATAGGGAAGCTCCACCTCTGTCACATACACACACGATTGGAGGTAGGTGGTGGAGGGTTCCACACGCCTCCTCTTTCAAGCAAAGCTGCCCACATCTTCCAAACCAATGACATATGCACACAAAGGGTAACAGAGGAGCCCTTCACTGGCAACCAAATGGCTGAAAAGTCCACTGTCCCACAGCAGATAGCAACCTCAAGAGTGGATGCAGTACTGCTATACACTGTACACTGACCAAGACGCCTAAGGCCCTACTGGACTGACTCATCTCTACAACTCGAGAGACTGGAGATCTTTTACAGTTTCTCAATACCTCAGTCATTTCCAAGGGATTTTGGCCTAGATGAAATACATACCTTAGGAGCCTGAAGATTACATACCCATGAATGATACCTGAAGGGACATTTTCTCAGCTAAACACACAGGATGTGTTCTGAGACTTGGAAGCAGGTACCAACAAAAATGTTCTTTTACCTCTTGTTCCCGATTCCTGGGAAAAGGCATTCTCAGGTCAGAGGGCCTTATTCTGGAGAGGGCACTAGTCTGCCTTACAGGGGACAGACAGGCCAGCAACAGAGCCTCTTATCTGCTAGGGGTGAATGACCAGCACAGGTTACAGAGGCTAGATGTGTTTCTGGACAGCTAAGCCATTCACACAGCCAGGGACATGCCCTGGATCCCAGTATCACAACCCAGAACTCAATGAAGTACTCTACAACAGGGCTTTCTTCCATTTTGGCAGGTGAGGGGTTGCTTACCCCAGAGTGAATTTGGACTCCACACACCACGTGTTCCTAAGAACTGTACGTTATTTTAATGAGAACCTAACTATAACTTGGCAAGTCAGCCAAGCAAATCAGAGTAGGATGACCAGTAGATGATAGCACTGTGACTTGAGTGATCTCTCAATGTGTGTGGCACAAGGCTATGATTAAGAACACAAGCTACTAAAAGAGCTTAGTGAAAAGGCTCCAAACAGGTAAACTTGCTTCTCTGGGGATCCCAGTACATTACCATGAACTGTCTGCATAGGCTGGAGGCAGGGGCACCATGGCAACCCGCACATGGCCTCTCTCCTCTCTGGGAAGGCTTCCTTTCTACAACCCAAGGGTGGCATCCGAGTCGCTGCTAAGGTGCCCCAGCAGCACAATGTTCAGCCACAATCGAAAGCCACTACTCTGGTGATGCTGACCACACTGGGGACAGAACAGCACAGGGACACTTTACCTCCCGTTCTGCTACTAGAAGATTAAAAAACCCCATTTCCCCAAATAACTAGTAATTAATGTTAGAGATACTAAACAAGCACACAACCCAAGTCTTGGTTCATGTGGTTGGAGGGCTTGCTGTAATTCTGGAGGTGTCCTGGTGCTCACCGAAACTCCAGCGACTGGAAGAGGCATCTACAGTCAAAGAAACACCACGTACAGCTTTAAACCAACTTTGTGATTTTTATTGATGGGCGACAACTTCTGTACTCCTAGAGATCACTAAACTGTGTACAATTAGAGACGCAGCATTATAGAAGAGTAGACAGCAGAATTAAACAGAGCGACTTAGGGAAATATCAATCTTCATTATTTTGCCCATTTTTCATTACGTGTACACAGAAGCATGAATGCAATTTGAAATCTTTTAATGGCAATAAAGTTTACAATCACCCATCTATGTGGACTAACATCTTAACTCCAAATATCTGATCTGCAATGTGTACGTAAGCAGCTTCTCATCGCACAATTATTAAAATGTATTTTTCCTGTTAGGAACCAGCAACTTATTTTTTGTATTTATGTTTCTTTTGAAGTAAGAACTATTTCTTCTTTGATAACTGGCTCATTTTTATCATTATCAAAAACTAAAGGGTGGGAAGGAAAGTGTGATGGATTAAAAAATTTATTTTTTAAGGAAAGATAAAATTCATTTTCACAAATTTACAAGTGTTGCTGGTGCAGGATTTATTCTACTAAGCAATTAGACTGGGAATCAAATGCAAGTCCCCCTTCTTACTCAGGAATCAGCATTATTTCAGAAACATGGGTTTTGTGTATTTTCTTAAATCAAGCGACAGTCTGTTTGAACCGAATGATTTTGATTTGGAAGGTAGACGTCAATGTGAACTGTTGCGCACAAACCTCGAGGCGTCTGCTTTCCATTCTAGCCCATTTCTGCAAAGGAGAAAGAGTTTCTCTCTAGAGAGCCGCTAAAGAGAGGGAGGAAGTCAGAGGGAATCAGTGTCTGCAAGCGGGCATTGGGCACACAGCGTACAGGCGGCTACAGCAGGTCCACACGGCGGTAATACAGGAGGTAGGCTGTGCGCTCCGCAGTGGGCTTCACCACTTGGTACTGGTTGATCACCTTGACCGCCTGGTCATCGATGCGCAGCCAGCCGTTGAGGCCAATCTGGAAGACGTCTGTGGTGTAGTGGCCACCCGTCGCACTGCTGCCATGGTGGTAGACCACTGCGAGAGAGGGCCCACAGGCGCCCTGGTGAGAGAACTGCACACCAGCAGCTGGGAGCACCCACCTGACAACCTCCCCTCCACCCCGCCAAAGCCATTGTATGTGACACACTTTATTGAGGCAGGTGGGACAGAGATGTCACTACACAAGGGAATGTCATATAATCAAAAATCCTGCACAATTTACAAGAAAAAGTCACATGTGTGTATTAATGACATGTTTAAAATGTTTAATGCCTCACAAACAAAAGAGATGCCAGTTCAGTGGGGCTGTCCTACATGCCAGCCTCTCAGGTGAGGGGCTGCCCACCATTTCATATCCATCGCTGAAGAGAGTACATGGGGACGTAGTACAAAAGACCCACAGAGCTGCCAGCAACGCACACTGACTAACCTCCAGAAATGTCACCCAGAGACCTAAAAGGCTCATGCCTTTGATCTAGCCAATCCCACTTCTATACTGCTCTTAAAAGATCATGTAAATCTCAAAGATGTCATACTGGTGAAAAAACAGAAAAACCTAAACACTCGCACTAGAAGGAATAATTAGTGGGTCATATCACAATAAGATGGGCAGAGCAAAAAGAGTAGGGGATGTGGGAATAGGCTTGTGAAAAAAACATGAAAACACAAGAACTCTAGGTTTTCTGTGACTCTCATCACAATGAGTGACCGCACTGGCCACAGGAGGGATAAATAGCAGGGCTGTGATGTGGGCAGTGTGTGCAGCAGTCCCACTGACAAGGCCCTAGTCATCACCCCTTTTCCATTTGAAAAAAGTGCTAATTTTCTATGTTTGTTATTAACAAATAATGCCAGAATAATAATAAAAAATATCACCTGTTATTTACTTAAAAAAAATTCTGGGGCAGCCCAGGTGGCTCAGCAGTTTAGCGCTGCCTTCAGCCCAGGGCCTGATCCTGGAAACCCAGGATCGAGTCCCATGCTGGGCTCTCTGCATGGAGCCTGCTTCTCCCTCTGCCTGTGTCTCTGCCTCTCTCCCTCTCTGTGTCTCTCATGAATAAATAAAATCTTTAAGAAACAAATAAATAAAAATTTAAAAAATTCTGTAATTCAATCAAGAAGCCTTAGGCAAAGGCCTAAAACAATCATTGGAAAATCCAGTGAAGTCATCTAAAGACACCAAAGGCTGTGTCTTCCCCTCTGTGAGGAGGAGGGCTGAGAGACGCAGGCAGCAAACAGGAGCCTGGGTGAGGGAAACATCCGGGGGCCGGCAATGTGGCCAGGCAAACTATGGGCCACCACCACAGGCAAAAAAGACAGTTGACTGGAGAGCCACAATACTTGGCTGGTGGGAATGTCACTGGGCTCTGGTGCCTGGGGTCCCCCCTAGGTAGGGGCCAGCCCGCTCCAGGCCTGTGGCCACAGCTAGTAGAAAGTTTCAATAAATGTGTGAGGGTCAATAAACGGTAATGTTATTTTAAATTACAAATAGGCTCACCAAAGCCAACACAAAAGAAGCTAGAAAATTCTAAAAGAATAGAAAGCACATGTGATTGTTACAAGCAATGACTACCAAGAGATACAAAACCTCAAAGGCCCAGAAGACTCAGGCTATAAAAAAGGAAGGAGGATGGAGGGAAGGACAGAAGGTGCCAGGGGAAGTGCTGGGCCAAGAGATAAGGGGTGTCAGGGTCCCTGTCCTGGGGCTGGGGGTGCCATCGTCCCCCCTCAGAGAGCTCCAAGCCAGTGTGCAGCAGCCCAGGAGCCGGGGGCGAGCCAGCGCAGTGTGGAAAGCCATGTGGCGGAGCAACAGCACAGACTCGCTCACCATCCCCCACAGGGAGAATGACTGAGGCAGGAAGGGTCACACCTCCAACCACCCAGCACAGTGGCCTCACATTCACACGTCTAACTCAAAGACAGTAATGATGCCGAATGAGGACTGGATCCTGCTTAGAGCCAAAAATTCTGTCCTATTCCAAACATCGAATGTCAAGACAAACATATTTTCCAAAGATTTACTGAATTATCAAGTCCATGGGGACACCAGTAGAGGAGTCTATTCTCTCTGTTAGGTGGCATTTTATCACTACTTTAATAAGGAAATAATATACAAATTTACTTACCTGCAAATAGCCTATAGGTTCTGTGGCATTTAAAATTCTTATTTTTAACCCCTGGAGAAAGCAGTTCTGAAAAACAAAATACCAACAGCTGCAATCTATAAAAGCACTTAAAGAAAGTCTCAGAATGACAGAGCAAAGAGATGACAATGGTCCCCATTCACATCCGCCACCTGGCAGACCAGGAAAACCAACCCCACTGTATCCCCTCACGTGCACAAGCCCTGCCTGTGGTGGGGGGTGGGGGACCAGCCTCATGGTACAGCAATGCACATAACCAGCAACCAGTCCGTTCAGAAAGAATATACCGGTCCCAAGGAGCTCATGCTAGAAACCCCTTAAAAGCAGATATTTGGAAAAGAAGAAAGCTGCCCGCTTAGAAATAAAACAGCCCCAGGAAACCTAAGAACGAAATGTTTTACACATAAGACCACAAAACTTGCACTGTGTGACAGTCCGACGATCTCACCAGAGAGGCAATGGCCCATCAGCTGGGCAGGTGGGCAGCCCTGTCCTCGGGGGCCCCCGGTCCCTCTGCAGATGGACCCTTGTCACAGCCATGAGTGGCTGGTCCCTCCCATCCCCCACCCACAACCCACACCAGGGTAGGGTCTCTGGTCCTCCCTTAACTCATTTCTCTTTCTAGAAAGCATTTAAGGTAGCAGGTGATCTAAAAATACATCTAACAAGAAAAGATATAAACATAAAATCCGTCTAGTCAGTCCAGACAGGTAATCTGGGCGTGAGGGAAGCTGCAGGAGTACAGGGCACAGGCTGCCCTGTTGGGCTCAGCCTGTGCTCCTCATTCCCTGACAGCCAAGGCACAACAGCATGGACGACCCAGTATATGATTCTCAGCTGGCATTCCTTCTCCTTTGGTTCTCAAATGGGATCAGGAAAATGTGCTGCCTTTGAATGAAGCAGTTCAAAGTGTGAAGGTGGATGGGACAATACCCTGGGACAGGAGTCAGAGCTAGCAGCTGAAGACTGGCTATGGAAATGCAGCTCCTCTGTCTGGGATTCTGGTCAGCAGGCTTGGGAAGGAGTGGAATGTGGCAATACTGTGTGGCAGGGATGGAAGACGAGGGGAAGGCAACAGCTTTGTTCCTCTGCAAAACCCAGAGATGACATTCCCACAATCTCTTTCCTGTTTCCCAGTTGACTAGAACAAGCCTCTAGTTTGTTCCCAATCAAGCCCAGAACCACACAGCATCTTTTTCACGAATCCTGAAGCTTTCAAGGAAAGTTTTCCTCTTTAAGCTGTGCTTTCACCAAGACAACCTGAACTTGAGGCTTTGGTGAAAATCATTGATGCTGCTGAGCTCTGAGTACCTGACAGATGCTTGTGGCAGAGAGAATGCCACTGATCTGACCCAGTGTCACTGCAATGTGAGGTTGGAGGGACCCCCAGTGGCCTATGGGCAACATTCTCTCACTTCACTGAAAAAGTTCATTTCACCAGGCTGTTCTAGGCAGTTAACACTTAGTAAAAAGAAAATTGTTTTGTACCACTAACCCATAAAACATTTCTAGGAAAATGGTGCTCACTTTGATGAACAAAAATCTCCTTTTTCTAACTTAGTAGGATTATATGGTTTATTCATTTTTGCCTTTATTTTTCAAGAGCTACTTTGGTGCCAATCTTAATACCAAGGTCTGTTGTAAGTTGAGAAATTTAAAACCAACAAGTCATGACAGAGAACTTCCTTACTCTCGACATTACAGAGAAACGCTAAGAGCCATGCTCACTGATTCCCAGGAGAACTGTCACCATGAATGCTTTCGCTCCCCACGTGTGTTACCTTTACTGATTTCCAAGTCCACAGGATATTCAATATTTTTTATGAGCTTCTGGCATCCACCAGTCTTCTCGTAAACAAACCGTTTCAGGTGCAGCACAAGAACAGGAGGGAGCTTCTCCAGAGTTACTCGTCGGCTTATCTCCACCTGAGGCACAAGGCAGAGCAGGACAGGACACACCTCACTTTACACTTCATGCAGCAGATGCATACCTGTCACACAAGGCCCCCCTCTGAGGGCCCATGGCCTGAGGTTCCAGGGCAGCACTGCTCAACCCTTGCTGGGTTCAGGGAGCTTCTGATAATCTAACATTCTGCTCAAGGGCCTTTTGAGAGCTACTGACATTCCTCTGAGAAAAAAGGATACATCCCTATAAACACAATTGCAGAAGATCCCATGGATCCCTGAGCCTGTGGGTGAACTCCATGTTCAGAACCTTTGTTTTATGACATTCATGAACTGGCACAAAAATTTAAAAACGAACTTAGCAGCAGTATTTTGCATTATGTATGTATTAACATGCTTTCTTTAGTAAGTCCCATAGCATTAATCAAACTAAGGCCAGAGCTCGAAATGGGTGTTCTTAATAACCAAAAAGCTATCAATTCTAGCCATTAGTTTTTATAAGTTTCAGTTTTATCAACTTATATGCTCCTTACATGTTTTCACAGGTCTAATGAATGCTGCTTTTCATTAAAACACATCCTTGCAAACAATTCTTATTCCCCTTGTTTACTATCCTACTGCTCCTTGTACTTATTTTTTTTTAAGATTTTATTTATTTATTCATAACAGACAGACAGAGAGGCTGAGACACAGGCAGAGGGAGAAGCAGGCTCCATGCAGAAAGCCCGACATGGAACTCGATCTCGGGTCTCCAGATCACACCCCAGGCTGAAGGTGGCGCTAAACTGCTGAGCCATCAGGGCTGCCCATGCTCCTTGTACTTATAAACACTTTGATGCTTCCTGTATTTATATGAAGGATACTTTTGGTAGAAATATTTGTTTCAGTCACAATCCAAAAGAGATAAGAAACCAAGAAAGCTTTCAGAAGACCACATACACATCTGGATGGAGGGATCTTAATGGGCACCTGGCTTCCTACCCAGATTCCGATCCCAAGGGTGGGACCACCCAACATGTCTCCAGATTCCTATCCTGTGTCTGCAACCTGGGGTCTCCATAGCCAACAAGAACATGTGAACAATGAAGAAGTGTGGCTACAGCTCAACAGTTAAAAACCGGGATTCTGACAAGTGATCTCCAGCTCCCTCATTTGTGAATCGAGAGTTGGACAAACGTGTCTCTAGGATGCTTCTCAGGACTGGCAACCCAAGATTCTGACCTCAAGCTTTCAGGCAATTAATTAAGTGGCTAATCTGAAATTCTTCTGTGTGTTTTCGGTTTCCAGACAAACTGAGACACTTTTCTTCGCCCAAGAAAACCAGACCTTTTCTATACAGTAAGTATTTTACATAATATTTTCCCATGCACCTTCATCATTCTCCCACAGGAAAAAAAAAACCTTATGACCTTAAAATACAGGAACATTAAACTCAGTATTTTAGAAAGTAAATTTAAAAGAATTCACATTCCAGAAAACGTGATACTTGCTCTTTCCAGATATTCCCACCCCATACAAGCTGTCCAAAATCTTCCTCTCTCAAACATCAGCTTTTCTGAGTGTTTTCGCTCTTAATCTGGTAACACACCACCCTCATCATGGAGTGTTTCATTTTCTTCAAGGCTCCACCAAAATGCTTCTTCTCTCCTGCATCCTTCCTCCACCTGCTATCCAAAACGAGCCACCTAATCCACATCCTCATCTTCACACTCTCCCCAGCTATCTGATCTGTGCCCTCCCCAGAGTCCACAGCTAACTGCAGCAGGAACAAGAAAGAAAAACTGGCAAGTGAGCTGGCTTTCTCACAGCCTGGAGAAAGGTGGAGAGCTGCCCTGCAAGGTTAAATGCTTACCAACCCCTATGAGTGGCCACAGGAGAGTGAGCAAGGAGAGTGGCACAGGGGCCAGGACAACGACTCCACCTTCAGAGCCACTGCTGCCACAGAATGAGCCAAGTACACAACTCAGCCACACCAACCAACCTCCCCGAAAACAAATACCCACTTTCTCGCTCATTAAGTTCCACCACCAGACTGCGCTTATTCCCTTAAGCCAAGTGCCAAGAATCTGTCTCTCATTCCTACCACTTTTATGTTTTAAACAAAATTGCCCATGGGGAGCAAGTCAGAAAACACGGTGAAGGACTGGGCGTAATTATGTGTGGATCTCCCAAGAGGGAGATCAGCCATGCAGGAGGCCCCAGATGAACTGAACGTCTCCACGTCCTCCTCTGCTCTGCTCTCCTGGCACAAGCTGCCCGACCAGGGTAGCTCACACCGTAAGGTGCTGGCACTCTCTACTCCTCGTGCCCCTTCAGCTGCCACACCCTGCCTATTCACATCAGGCTCCCCAGGGATGCTAGAACTGTTCAAACAAGTGCTACCCATACCTTAGCCTGCATTTGCCCGCACGGTCTTGACAAAGGAGAAGACCCCTTCGACCATGGAGTGGAAAATGGGTGTCAGTTGGCACATCTGGATCCCAGGAACCAGGAAGCTCTCCAAAAGCAGAGTGTTCTCCCTCTCTCCTGACTTGGCTGACAAGCACACCCCATGAAGCTATCTGCTTCCCCTCACTCCTGAACACTAAAAGACTCAAAGACTTTTATCTTTTTCAGATCAAATTAAAGACTAACAGGCATGAAAACAGCTTTCTATTTTTCGATGTCCCTGAAACCCCATAATCAAATGCAAAATAGATACATTTGGAATCTCTTTTCTATCCCAACTAATCTCATCAAACTGTGCTCTGACATCAGGGCTGTAAAGAGAAGCTATGTGGCCTCTGTCAGAGGTAGTACTGATGTTATCACATCATGATTAGACTACCAGAAAATTAAATGCAGCTCAGGATAAATAATCCAAGCGATCGTTATCTTGGGTTACATGATTTAGAGGTAAAGGAGGTTGGCTGGGAGCATCTGCTTCAACCATTTCATTCTAAAAACATGGAAACCCTCTGTCTAAAACAGGCAACAGGCTTAAGAGGCAGACCGTGGTGCATTAGCACAAATGCTCACGATCAGCTATGAGTGTACCTCTTGTTTGGTTTTCGTGGTATAACCCTGGACAGATTCTCTTGCCACCAAGCTCTCCAATGCATCCTGGACCGTACGGATCCTGTCAGACTGGATGTCCAGCTGCAAGGTGAAGAATGGCTGCAAAGTGGCCGACTCCTTTGAACTCTGCTGGTAAACCACAGACCTGAGAGGCAGAGACAAAAACAGACAACCGTCAGAGACCACTCCTTCCCACTCTCCCTTAAGATGATCCAGCAGCAGAAGAGGCATTAACACTGAAAATGAGATTGCTCAGAATCATTTTCAGAAGACCAGAGAGAACAGAAAAGCCAAAAATATACTGAACTTAAAAATAATCCTGCCAAATACCACCTCCTAAGTATTTCTAGCAACTATCCACCAGTTGATAGTTTTCCCAGCACAAGCACACTAGAATAAAACAGACTTCATCTTCCAGATTCCTTCACTTCCACTCCACACTTTTAACACACCAGTTAATAAATGCATCTATCCTGCCATGGCCTCAAAATGCTGACACTCCACTTTCTCAGAGTATCAGAGCCTGTTCTAATAAAACAGAGGAAACCCCAAGGTAAACAGAGTATTTTTAACGGCATTTTCCCCCCTACAAAAATGACTTACAAAAGAAGAGGAGCAGGATGTGTAATAAAAAATAAGTTAACATTCCAGGAAACAAGGCTACCTACCACCCTCAAGAAGGATGCCAATTCACCCTTGTTTTCTTAGCTGGTTTTTCATTTCATTTTTCTTTTTCTAAGTTTTTCTGAGTAAAACTTGTGTGCTCGGCCCATCTTTCATTTAGGCCCAGCAAGGAAACATTCCAGGAGCTCAACAAGGAATTCCATTTCTGCAGTCTGAGTGACCTAGTTTACGAGTGGAATCAATGGATGTGCATCGGTATCCACAGCCTTTATAGAGAAGATGCCGTGAAGAGCAAAAAGCTTTCTGCCTAGGGCTTTGTGTCCACATGCTGCTTTCCTAAAATGTGGTATAAAGACCCATCTTCATGTTCCCTTCCTTTGAGTGTACAAACTTGGGAGCAACGGCCATTCCCCAGGTTCCAAGAATAGCAGTGCCAGCAGCAGTGATTAAAACTGGTAATGGAATCAAGAAGTGTCCTCTTGGCTCCAATAGCCTGACTTTTATTCACCTGGCCTGAGGGGAAAGGTGAAGAAAGGTGCTGGTTTTTCTGGGGGAAGTGAAAACCCAGCCAATGCAATAAGGGTGAATTTTAAAAAGAAAAACCTCTGGCCGTCTGTATAAGGGTATGTGCTTAATGATGGCTACTGCATACAGGAAAGAAGTTTCCTAAATCATAAAAAATAATTCCTATCTTTGCTTTATCATTTCTCAAAAATATCAACAATCAATTTCAAAATAAAAAGCCCACCGAGGCTAGAGGCCTGGCAGAGCCATGCAAGCCAAGCTAGAAATTTCTCCCAAGTGGATTCTGGTTTTCCCCCACTGGTTATTCACAAACTAAGTGTGGACTCTTTGGGAATGCTGGCCTCAGGGGCCTTGCAATTTTGATATTCCACCTATGCACAGGTATGGCGCTGCTGTTATACCCATATATATATTCCTTCATCCGCTCTCCTGTCCCTAAGGGGTTGGCTCAAGAATGCTAACATCAGAGGTCTAATGCAGAGCTAAAGGTGTAAGACAGCCTTCTCTCCCTGCTGTCGCCTGACCTAGATCCCTCTTCCCTTCCCAAAACAGCCCAGCCCAAGGAATTGCATCTGGCAAAAACAAGTTACAGAGGCCGCGGTCTGGGGCTGGGTGTTCCCCAGAGCACACCTGACCACAGGGCTGGTGTGGAAAGACTCCAGAATAGAAAGGGGCCCACAGGCTCTAGCTCACAGTGAAGAGCACAGAAATGACTTGTTCAAGGTAGCACGACTGGCTTCTGAATCCTGTCCAACAGAGCAGTGCTGATGGCTTGTGGAGGAGCTAGTGGACGTCCTGAGGTTTATTCACCTACTGAACGGGGCTCAACCTAAGCTGTATCAGAGCAGAGAGGCCGAATTTTCCATGCCTTGAAAAGGGTGTTACTTCTTCTGCACACACAGCACTTGGGATAAGCAAAGGCCGTCTCACCAGAACACCACCTTTGTAGGATACAACGCAAGGCCTTCTGAGAGGAAATCCTGCTCTAATGAGGCCCTCTGGGTGACTGAACATCCTTGGAGACGGCCCCAGGGCTCCTGAGTCCCATATCACGGTGGTCCTGAATAGCGCTAATGCAATAAAATAAAATCCTTCTAGAAGGACATCATGAAGAAGCAATGAGCAGCTGGCTGACAGGAATGGGAGCAGAGAAGAGCTCCAGGAGGCCCCATGTGCCCCTTTATTCAAAAGGATCCACTTCCACACTGCCTTACCTTTCCGGCTCACTCGGTTCTGGCCCCTAATATTTTTCTAGCCAGACACAAGACTTTCTTCTCTTAACAAAACATGGATTTAATTTAACGAGTCCTTTTCTTCCTACCTAGCTATAAGCTGACTGAAGGGATGTAGTGCCGATGGAGTGAGGGTGAGATGGGCTGAGGAAGCAGGGCTCACCGTGGCCGCCCAGCCCTGGGGGTGCAGCACCCTGAGCCGAGGGGCCATGAAGGGTGGGCTGGGAGTAGTCAAAGCACTAGCCAGAAACAACACAGGGAAGCCCAGGGACAAAGTGGGCACAAATGCGTGAAGGCTAGCCATCAGGTCCGAAATTTCTCAGACACATCTTATACCCTCCCCCTTCTGCAAAACAGCAAAATCCTGAAAAAGGCAAACACTAAAGTATTCCAGAAAAGCATAAACCTGATGTGTCCACCAAAAATGCCAGTGATTGGGGTCTGAACAAACTCCGCCTGGCGAGTGACTGAAGTCTTATTTCTGGGGCCCACTTGCTCCCATTCGTCCTCACTTCCTTCGCCTGGTTCTTCCTGGTCGTCTTCAGTCACCGAGTGACTTTTGGGTCCATTGGAAATAGTGAGTTCTGAAAAGGAGACAGTCTGCTTAGGCTTGCCATTGGCAACAACAGCAGCAAAATAAATTTTTAAAGAAAGGTTCTACATAAACCACCTGCAGAGTCAGCTTTTAAAACTGAAGTCAGGATGCATCCTGCATTAAGAACAAATGCAACTTGTACGTCCACCAGAGCCCTACTTGAGCGAACCACCAAAGATGGTGTGTTTGGGGCAACTGAGAAATCTGAAGGTGGACGGGAAAGGGGGCGGTACTGTGCAACCACAGCCAGTTTTCCTAATTCGGGAAAGGGCTCTGGTCCTGCATGACAGCATCTTCATCCTCAGGAAATGCAGGCTTTGGCATTTAGGGGTGAGCTAAACTATTATCTGCAACTTAATTTGTGTCACTCAGGAAACTGCGTGTGGGAACAGAAAGAAACAGCATGGCAACAAGTGAGCTGCTGCAGAATCTAGTACTAATACAGGTTTCACCAAACTATTCTCCCAGCTTTTCAGGATGTTTGATCATTTTTCTAATTAAAAGCTGAAGGGGAAAAAAAAAAAAAAAAAAAAGGCAGAGGTTCTGGATATATTTTGATTTATCCAAGTAGAACATTCTCAATGGTCTATAAAATAAGCAATACAAAGATATCCAGAGTCGCCCTAGTGAGGAAGGGACACAAAGAGTCAATGACCTGGGGAAAAGCAACATACTACGTGAGCAGGTGACATCGGTTCAAAAGTAATTCCGAAGGAAAGGTCCTCACACAGTGTGGCAAATAGAGTACAACCTACTTTCATTGTTCGGTGACAGGAGCTTCTTTAGGCTGAGCATTTCCTCATGAAGTCCATTTAGAATGAAGCCTAAGTACTCCTCAGCATCTTCTTGTCGACCCTGAAAAGGCCAGACGCAAGCATGTTAATTGTAGTGATCACCATGCGAGGCGTGCAGGGAATGAATGCTGTACCTGCATATTCAGACTAGGTCTCCCTTAAACTTTCAACAAGATTTAATGTAAAATGTTTCTGGAAATCACATGAGCTCTCCTTTGATCACTGAAATGGGTGGCTTGAGGCGGGAGGAGTATGGGGGAGGGACCCATTACACCTTTATGTAGGAAGGTAGAGTAGGAATTTTTATTTTTTTCTGGATTTTAGAGATTTTCTACAATATATATATATACACATTACTTTTATGATAAAAAAGTTAACAGTTGTTCTCTTGTTAACATGAAAAAGAACAGGAACTAAAGGTTGAGGCCCTCACCGCACAACCCCAGGGGTAATGGTCACCCTGGGAGTTGTGAACAGCAGCCCTGTGTGCCTCCTATTTTGGATGATGGGCAACTATTAGAGGGGGAAGGACCTAAATTATAAGTGAAAAGCTCTACTGATTCATAGATTTAGCTAACAGTTTGATATACACACACATTAGCAAAATCATTTACAGATCAGTTATTTGTCTCATAATCAGTTATTTGTCTCATAATCTCGGGATTAGTTCCTATTTCATTCTTTGGAGAATAACCTTATGTTCCAAGGATTTTCAAATTCTTCTTGCAGTCTCCAGGTATGTCTGTTTGCTCCACACAGCAGCTGTTTGGTGCTGAGCATGATCTGCATGTGTGGAAAACAGCAGAAACTGGCTCAAGAAGCATGAAGAGTGCTACTGTTCTTGGAAAGGCCTGCTTGCTGGGCTGGTCCCTGGTTGGCATCTGGGAACTTGGCTTTGGGGAGGGTTCCCCCCATTCCAAGAAGTGAAAAGGGACTGTGCCGAAATCATGCAGTGTGGTTTATGGTGCACATCTGCTTTCCCTCTGCACGTCTGGAATTTTGGTTTGCGCCAGGCAGAGGATGCCTGTATGACCAGCCCTTGGTAAATCCCCTGGGCACTGAGTCTTCAATGTGCTTCTGTAGCAGACAGCATCTTCACATGTGCTGTCACATGCTGATGATACTGAGGAATTAATGTGTTCTCTGTGGTGTCCTGGGAGAGGAGCTTCAAGGTTCCCAGTGGACGTCTGACCTCGCTTCGCATCCTGCACTGTACTAAATCCTAACTGTGAGGATAACAGCTTCTGTGTCTTGTGAGTCCTTCCACTGAATCACCAAACCTGAAGGTGGTGTGGGGGACCCAACACAGCCAATATTCACGTAACTTTGAAAGACACCTCTGTCCATGAACATAACTACTAGGCAGGATCTCAGCGGGGTTCAACCACAGGATGCCCCTGACCTTCACTCCTTCACCCCTGCCTCCACCTGAGCTGGGTGACCCTCCTCTAGCTTCTAAAGCATCGGTGTACACATCTATTTTAGTACTTCTCTTGCTGTCTGTCTTCTTAGATTACATATCTAATTCCCCTATTGGACAAGTGAGCTTTTTGAGGGCAGAATGCATTCCTAACATTCTCTACATTACTTATTACCTGCGAAATGTAAATTTTGAGCTAAGCACTGACAGCTACAACATGCCCAGTAAAGCATCCCTGGTGGTATCTTACTACACTGCCCTGGCCATTTACCCTTCTTCAAAACAAGGAGCTTGGATATTACTTTATTTAGCTTCAGCGGAATTGTTTTTATGATTTCCAAATCATCTCTAAGTAATTTCCCTAAGCACCATTCAATTGCTTATACTGACTCATCATAAAGTCTGCAGAAGACCCTCCTTAGCCCTTGGTCCCATGCCTTCAGAAGCAAAATGTATGACCAAAGGTGCATAGAAGAAAGCCAAGGAGGGCAGCCTGGATGGCTCAGCAGTTTAACCTTTCAGCCCAGGTTGTGATCCTGGAGACTCGGGATCGAGTCCCACGTCAGGATCCCTGCATAGAGCCTGCTTCTCCCTCTGCCTGTGTCTCTGTCTCTCTCGCATGTGCTCTGTGTCTCTCGTGAATAAATAAATAAAATAAAATTTAAAAAGAAAGCCAAGGTACTGCTAAAACATGTGAGTACAATGAAAATCTAGCTTTCCTGAACGCTGACATGACCCAGGCCTTGCACTTATGAGCTGTGTGACCTTGGACAAGGATCTCACTTTTCTTAAATGTAACAAGGAGACAATCATACCTTACTCACAGGGTTAAGTAAACTAATGGATGGAAAGCACTTTTATAAGAGTACTTGCTGCTGCACAGTAAATGAGGAATGAACTGGCTCTGATTATGATAATTATCATATTTTTAATATTCATTCAAGCAATTGACTCCATAACAAGCCTAGATCTACTGAACACCCAGCAAATCCCAGGCCTGAAAGTGCAGGATGAGCGCTGATCATGCAACAGTGCAGGCAGAGATTGGAGCGAGAGGCGAATTTTCTACTGGCTGCATGAGAGCAGTGGCAAACCTTTTCTGACAGGCTCGACTTGATAACTGTCAGAAGTCTGTAAATATACGTAGGTTCAAAAGCAGCTCCAGGGCGGATATCTCTCACGATTTTATCCCCAAGAGCTGCAATGGAAACAGAACACAGATTTTCATAAAATGAAGTCTTAAAACGAAAAGCAGCAGGATTGGGACTCCCCCTCCACCCCCACACAATCTGAGAATAGTGTAGCACCTTGCATTTTAGAAACCTTTTTTCCCAACAAGACTGAATTCATGACATTCAGTCACCTGACCCCCTGCTGTCCATATGTAATGGGCATCAGAAGACCTCATTTTCACTCACCTTGTCTGGGTTTTGGAGGTACTGGCATATTCGTAAACTCATTCATTAGCCGAACACTATAAATACGGGGGGAAAAAAAGTTTAGTACATTCTTTTAAAAAGATCTTTTACTAAAGAGCCTCAATAGCTAAGTAGACTGTTAGTATGAAGATGGAGAATTTTAAGTAACCGATGCTATAATAATGAGTTCTTAAATCTTTTCTACATAAGGTTTTGGTATATTGTGAGTAATATACACTGGTAAACACTACATTTATGTAACTAAATTTGAAGAATACAAATAAACAATGCTCCAGTTCCATTTCTGGTTAACCTCCAATAAAAGCATGAACAGTAAGTTTTAAAAAAAAATAAAATTATAGGACCCATTTGCTTAACTATTTGAATTCGAATTATCAGAGGCAAAAAAAACCCAGCCCCCTAATACATTTGGAAGCACCTTACTTACAAGCTATCTATCATGGGTGTCGATGTACAAGGCCTTTGCACTTTTGAATACAGAGGAATGAACTTCATCAGGTGATACATCGGAGGGCAAGCAACCAGTGCCTGCAGCGTCTAAGTATTGGCAGTAAGGAAGTGTAAAGGAAATGAAACACACTCCAAATTTCTGAAAGACGCATTAAACCCAACGCATATAAAACTACATAAACCAAAGACACTGAAAGACTGACAGATGTAAACACAGAAAGGAATAAACCTAACAACCACGAGGATAACTGTCTTGTGATTTCGACATAGGGGTTTACTCTGCAATCAGCATTTACATACGGAAACTTGATTGGACCAAGATAAATCAATTAAAGTATTTCCAACTGTAAATGGACATGCTGCCCTACTAGTCAGGGCCATTCTAATGCAAATAAAAGTCACCTGATTCTGTCACTCACCAGTCAACAATTCATCTTTATTTGGGTCAGGAATAACTCTGTTTATAAGGTAGGCAGACTAAATAAGGAAGCAAGTCTTTGGACTCAAACTCCAGGGCAGCTGAATGAAGTCAAATGCACTGGAGAAAGGGGAAGGTGCAGCCAGCCGGCCTTGGGGACAGCACTTGAGAAGGATACAGCATTAATGTAGCACCAGTTTCCTTTATTGATCAGCCCACGGGGTTGCAATGACACTGGTTTATGTATTAGGGTTACATTCTCCAGTAACTCTGAAAGAGTGAAGAAGCATATTTAAGAAGTTAATGACATCTAGTGAATAACATGGAAGTAAACTCTTATACTCTGTGGGAGTGCTAAAAAAAAAAAAAAAAAAAAAAACCACAAAACCCTTTGAGAGAGCACATATTCAAAGAAAAGGCACACTGTATTGAAGCTGCGTGCTGTCCAACACTGTGTACAATATTTAAGGATTAAAAATGTTTTAATGTTCTGTCCCCCCACCATCCCCCCAAACATCAACATTTACTTATCTTTCCATAGGAATGTAACTGGGGAGCACAAGAACTACTTTAACAAGAAACAGAAAAGGCTGAGATATGTTGGTAACACAGGTGACAGAGACATGAGAGACACAGGCTTCCCCCCTGCACACTGCTGGCGAGGCAGGCCTTGCAAACAGCGCAGGTCATCAGACACCAGCTATGGAGGAAGGAGTTCACGGGCAGGACCCGAGCCCTCAACTAGTGCATACTCCCAGCACCCACCATGGCACCTAACATATCACAGTGATCTCTGTGCAGTGAGGGACAATACACCTTTCTGGGACAACTGTCTCATACTAACTAAATTGTATTTTTCATTAGAATTCCAATTTGTGGAATGTTTTGTGTGCCAGAATGCCCTTACTCCATTGAGAAATACATTTATCCTCAGATGCATCCTCTGACATCCCTCTTCTCTACGGTCTTCTCTGCATTCAGATGTGAATGCCATCTTCATATAATGCTTTAATACTTTAATTAGATGCTTTAAATATTTTTGTTCAGAAATGCTTTAAAACAAGGCAAAGCTTCGATGTGTCCCATTATGAGTCTTGTACCAGTGACAGCCACAACTTATGAACATCTTCCACATTCAGCAAGTGCTTTACAACTTATACTTGCTATGTGGCTACACCTAATCCCTACTAATCCAGAAGAACTACCATTAAGGAAACAGAATCTCTGAAATGTTAACTAGCTTGCCTGGGATCACTCAGGAGATATGCAGCACAGCCAGCACCTGAAATCTGTGATCTGTGGCCATTCCACACTGCTTCCCTTTACTTTTAAATTGTGTACCAGAAAAGAAAAAGTAAGTGTATATATAATGCCAGTATCCATTCAAGGCACAATTGAAACAAAAGCAGTTTTTCATTTATAAAATACAGCTGGACTGGCAGGTCTCAGACTTCAGCGTTAACTCAAGGAATTACTTTGCAAAATTCTAACATCCACATGCACACACTCCCTGAGAGTAATGCCCTCTGAGAGTAAATGCCCCCTTTCCTCTAAGGAAGCACAGAAAATAATTTTCCCATTTATAAAAAGTAAAGCATTACAGGCTCAAGAAAACCCAATGGGATCTATTCAGTCAGTCTGGACTTAAAAAGCTCTTGTCATCTCTCTCCTACTACGGGGCACAGTAGTCGGCCACAGGGAGGACCACGTCACTTACAGAACTGAACTATAAGCTCCATTTGAGAGCCCCCAGTGCAGACAGCACCAGGTATGTAGTGGACACTGTGCTGGGGGCATCATCTGCACTGTTCATAATCATCCTCACAACCCTGTTAAGGAGACACTGTTACCCTCCTCACTTTACAAGAGGTGAGAAAACACAGGTCCAGAGAGTTATGGAACTGGTACAGGTTGTGCACCTGAGCAGACATGTGACCTGGTTTGCTTTTCCTCTCAATAGTTAACAGGCTCCACTCTACAACCCTTTCACTCAAAGGTTTCCGTACTAACATGCCCCGTGGACTTGAGACCTCCTACTTACAATGGAGTGGTACATTTGTCTTTGGGGCATGTTGTCACAACAGTCCATACTCTCCAGTGTGTGCCACAGATTGGCAATTATTCTGAATAAAAAATTCTGTGCATTTTCAAATAAGCACCAATCCCAAAACTCTAGCATGACCCCATGAATCTTTGCCATAGCACTTTTATTTATTTATTTTTTTAATTTTTATTTATTTATGATAGTCAGAGAGAGAGAGAGAGAGAGAGAGAGGACATAGGCAGAGGGAGAAGCAGGCTCCATGCACCGGGAGCCCGACATGGGATTCAATCCCGGGTCTCCAGGATCGCGCCCTGGGCCAAAGGCAGGCGCTAAACTGCTGCGCCACCCGGGGATCCCGCCATAGCACTTTTATAGGTACAGACAGCAATATCAAGTTTTCACATAACTGTTAAGACTCAAAATCAACTGCCCTCCACAAGGACATGCTGCCATTCGCTGAGCCCTGCCTGGGCACCAGGTCCTGGAAGCACAGAGGTGGCTAAGAGATGGCCCTGCTGCAGGAGAGCCTGTAGAGGGGTGAAGAAGGGGAAACCCAGTGCATGCTAAGCTGAAGGGGGATCAGTGGAGGAGATGCTCTCAGCCAAATGCACAGACTGGAGAAACCCTGAGGCAGCCAGGACCCAATGACAGCAAACCGTAGCTGATACCATAAGATCCCTGGCTGGGGTGATAGTGTCTTCCACGCAGTGGAGTAGGTTTCTTTTTGTTTTTGTACAATGGTGAGATCACAAGTTCAGTTTGGGAGGCACTGATAAGAGGTACCCAGATTATACACACTCACACACAGAGTCCCATAGCTGGGGGCTGGCAGTGTACATCCTGACAACCCATACACCTCAAGAGGAGTGATGTGTCAGGAGTGGAGCGCTAAGCACTACCCGTGTCTGAGTGGCAAGCCACGAAGCAGCTGTAACCATCATCTAGAAGGACAGGGCAGTTTGTGTTCACAGTGGAGGCAGAAGCAGGTTCTCGGGCCCCAAGGAGGGAAGTTGCGCCTGCCTGAGGCAGGATGGGGTCACTAAGAGGCTCACAGGATTGTGGGAGGGAGAGGGCTAGGGAAGGGCAGACTCACCACAGTTTATAGTGGGGAAAGACAGGAAACAGCAACCTCCATTTCAGATGAAAAGGAAGGAGGCAACATCTCTTAAGGTGGGTGCAAGAGCAAAGAAAGATGTGGGGTGGCTTAGTGACAGTAATCCCTGTTCAGTACAGACACTGATGGAAAATGGAAAGAAAATGACCAGGGACTGAAATAAAAGATCTGAAACTTCCCTCTCTTGTTAACTGTCTCAACAGACTCAAAACCATGTTTATAGTTAGTCAAAAGTACTTTGAATCTTGTTAAATTTTTTAAAAATCACTTATGACAAGGCCAACTCCACTCTCAAGAGGGAAACAGGTGCAAAAATATCCAGAACTGCTCTAAGCTCCACTGGAAAACGCATGTCCTCTTAGGTTTGTACTGAGCTACATGCCCAGAGTAATGTGCACACCTGCAGGCTGAGATACTCGAGCCCTATAGAATCAGAGAAGATACCCAATTTAAAGTTGACTATTAGCTGACTTCTTTCCAACGCTGAACTGAGAAGCACTGTGTATTGGTTGGACAGAAAGCTTTAGTTTCTACATCAACCCTTCCCTTGAAGCAATGCCAGCTTCTGGCCATTGATTTCGGTTCACTTATTTTAAGGAACAGGCAGGAAAAAAGCCATTTCAGATTAGCTTCTACAATCTTAAACTCAAGTCTCTCAGCATCACCCAGTGGTTTGTTCAGTAACTACAAGTAACAGAACATTCCAAATAGCCAACCATCCACAAAATGAACATAGCAAAACTCACTTAATGTAGAACAAAAGGACACTCGGGACATTTACTAGAGAATGTACTGAACTAGCTTTAAGTCTTTAAAATAAAGAGCCTCTGGTACAGGGGAGCCTGGTGGCACAGTCAGTTGAGCAGCCAACTCGATTTTAGCTCAAGTCATGATCTTGGGGTCCCAGGATCGAGCCCCCCTTGACTTTGCACTCGGTGAGGAGTCTGCTTGAGATGCTCTCTCTCCCTCTGCTCTTTCCCCTGCTCTCTCTCTCACATAAATAAATCTTAAAAAAAAAAAAAAGTTTCTTGTACAATATTTATGTTTGTAGATTAGTATCTTTATAGACTCAGAACATATGAAGAAACACTGAACAATCTAAATTTTCCCTAATCATTATGCTGCTATTCTAGAAAACCTTTCTCTACACTGGCATAAAATAAAATAGATTATTGCTCTGTCATTAGGGTCTTAAAAGGAGCCTCAACACTACTCTCAAGGTTAAGACGGACTGAAAAAAAAAAAAAAAAAAAGGTTAAGACGGACTGGCTGGAATGGAACAACCTTCCCTGAAGGCACCTAGAGAAGGACATGGCATCTCTCTGTGGCAGCAGGCACCATGGACTCCACCCTCTATCAGAGGCATCTCCTCCTTCCAGACAACTCCCTCACACTGCCCACTGCTCTGCTGAGTCCTCTCTGTCCAAGAAACAAACTTCAGGCCTTCTTTGTCCCAGCTTCATCCTGCCATCCCTATTGGTTCTAGTGGCTCTCCTACTGGCCCTTGGCCCACAACACCCTCTGCAAAAATCACTGCTCTTTCTGTAGACATCTGTTCCTTTTCTATCTTATTCCTTAGACAACACTCATAACAAGGCCAATCATTACTCACTGACTGAGACAGTGGGTGGCCTACACAAAGAATTTATTAAGAGCACTGGGGATGAATTAAACATCTGGAGACTAAAGTTGTTGGTTATGGTAAATGACCCAGTGGACTCTGATGGTCATTCTATCACATTGTTCAGAGAGCCTCCAGGTGCCCCTGTGAAGGAGACTCAAGGCAGGAACCCAGAAAGACAAACCAGACAATCAGGGTTCAAAGCCTGGCTCTGCCACTTCATTCATTTTGCAACCTGGAACAGAAGATGTGGCTCCTCCCTTGTAACAGAGCCAACAAGCTGTACCATGCATGGCTGCAGCAAAGACACAAGATAATGCAAGAAGTGTACAGAGAACACCGAACAGGATGGCCAGCTTGTTATAGGTGCTGATAATCCTTATTAGAAAATGAAGAACTGGGACACCTGGTGGCTCAGTTAAGTGTCCAGCTCTTGATTTCAGCTCCGGTCTTAATCTCAGGGTCCTAGAATGAAGCCCCACATCAAACCCCCCGTTGGGCACTGCATCAGCACAGAGTCTGCTTAAGGGTTTCTCTCCCTCCCCCTCTACTCCCCCCACCCACTACTGCTTGCTGTCTAAATAAATCTTTCTTTTAAAAAGATTTATTCATGAGAGACACAGAGAGAGGCAGAGACATAGGCAGAAGGAGAAGTAGGCTCCCTACGGGAAGCCCGATGTGGGACTCCATCCCAGGACCCCAGGCATCCCAATTAATAAATTTTTAAAAAAGAACTGATGCAGATAGGAAGAGAAAGAAAAAGGAAATTTATGGAAAACTTTGAGTGAATCAACAACTTTCAGTACTCTAAGAAGTTAAATTACTTAAAATTAAGTATTGAACATTTTGTGAATATATACGGTTCCATTTCAAAAGATACAAAAGCTTGAAAGGGACGCCTGGGTGGCTCAGTGGTTGAGCGTCTACCTTGGCTCAGGTCGTGATCCTGGAGACCCGGGATAGAGTCCCACGTCAGGCTCTCTGCATGGAGCCTGCTTCTCCCTCTGCCTATGTCTCTGCCCCTCTCTCTCACTCATGAATAAATAAATAAAATCTTAAAAAAAAAAAAAAGATTAAATATCTTGTCTAGGATTTTCTCTTAAGAAACAAATATCCAAACAATGTAAAGTTTTGGTTTTGTAACATAGTATACATTATAGGCCTTTCCTCCTAAAGAATTTCAATAACCATAAACTGAGCCAGACATCAATACTCGACAAAAGCTGTCAGCGTGTTCCTCTTTTCCTACCTAGTGAAACACGCGCACACACAGATAATCCTAACCCTTTTCCATAATCACTTGTCACTATTACTGAACCCTGATAAAATGAATGAATCCTGCTACTATAATTCAAGTGGATCATTCTGGATTTGCAGACAAGCCAATATGAAAACTTTTAATGTTTTGGTAAACTCTTGCCTCCGGTTCCATCTACCATTGTATTATCTTAAAGTTCAATAAGCATTGTAATTACTGAGGTCAAAAGAATTTAAAGTGAGCAGGGTGATGCCAAAGGAGAAAAGACAAGGTACATCCTGAGCTTGAAGTCTGAAGACAGATCTGTGCTGCAGTCATCACTGCTGGTTCTCTATTTTACCTTCTTTTAGGGCAAATAATCAGAAGCTGATTGTAACAACAGACTTCTCCTCCAGAGACCTTCTTTCCAATTCATTACTGTCAGTGTAATTTACCACTCAGACCCACTGAGACAGCAACCTCAGGAGGATGGCCTCCTCAATCCACCCTTCTCATAACAATATAACGGGAAAGGCACGGTAAGCCAGAATGACTCCATATCACATGAAAGGTACAAAACTGATACTGCTGTCTTCACTTTTGAAACAGCTTACGCATTAAGTGGCTGAGTTAAAATTCAACTTTCTTATGAAATCTGCCAGTGTATAAAAAAACCTGAGTTGGTTAACAGTCTTTCTTGTATTTCAAGACATACTCATGTTGCTAACATATACTGCCACAAATCATTCCACTGAAATGATTTACAAACTCAGTGGAACTTTTAAGTCAATATAAGGTAAGAGTATTTTATGCATCAAATTTTGTTTTCCTAAAATTAGGATATAGAGGTTGTATTACCATTTAAAATGTATGAAAATACAAGGTACAGAACTTTCCTTAATACTTAAGGCCCAAGAACTGGCGTGTAATTGACATTCTGATGCTGTTGACTTGCTCTTCCAGCATCTTCCTCAACTATCCACAACATCCTGTGTTTTTGTTTTCCTTGTTATATTACTTTGAAAGAACACGTGCTAGCTTGGTTACCTAGTCAAGTGGAAGACAGCAAAGTGACCAAAATGTACCACTGTCCACTGGCTGTAGATCAACATATGCTCTATAGGTGGAGGGTTCTCAATTAGTTCTAGAAGTAGAGACACTAGAAATACTAACAAGAACATATACACACTGAGTCAGATATGGACTGAACTCCCCACCCACAGGCATGGATTCCTACAAACAGGTGCTGTGTCTTTTCAGCTTACGGTATGCTACACTATCACTACCACTGCTACTTTGGACATTCTGAAAAGGAAATGCAAAAGATTTAAAAAGTCATCTCCCAAGAAAGAGGGAAGTATAAATATGATTTATAAGCTACCAAAAAGTGATCAATCACAAGGTATATATTTCTTTACATTTAAAATAAATATGGATACGGGAATTCATTTTTCTGAGCAGATCCAACTCGTAATAATTTTGTTGCTCTCTCCAGGAATAAATGTTAGGTATGTAACTACAGTGCAAAATCATATATCAAATAGGTTTTGACTAAAATCCATCCATAATAAATGGTATGAGCAGGTACTTTAATTTCCTCAGATTTTCTCAGAGCTGTCAAAGACCTGTTTACTTCATCTCTTTCCACTGGAATTTTAATTCATTTTATTTGGGCTTTTAGCTCAGTCCTTCTCCTTGCCCACCATTGATTAATATTCCTTTAAAACAAAATACATTGATGCAAGATATTAAAAGAAAAACATAAAATACAAAACAGCTCTATTTGTAATTCAAAAGCATTTGATACAATTTAAGTTTGGGATATGACAAATGTTTCTCAGTAAAAACCCAGGAAAAGTTAAACGTTCACAAGGATGCAAACGCTGTATTGTGAAGATCACATGGGCCAAAAGAGCATAGGCACCAATGACCCCCAGGCTATTTGTGTTCATCACACTTACTCTTGAATGTGGCCACATCTAATCTTTTGCAACCACTTTCAAACATAAGCTACTAAGATTTTGAAATTTCTTTTTCTTACCTCCTGGTCCAGCTGTTCCTACTACAAAGTGGCAAATACTTCCTCTCAGGCTAACAATAACTACTCATTGAAACCCAGACCCCTCTGCACGCCCAGGTAGGCTTCTGTGTAGGTGCCCATCTCCTGCAGGGCTGTGGAAGGCACACAGTGCGTTGGGATAAGTGCTCTTCCCTTCCAATCCCTTAAATCAGAGTTCACACTTAAGAAGAAACAGCCAAGGGAACGAAATGTTGACAATCTACACCAGGAAGGTGAAAGCAGAACCTGCTAAAGTAACGGATAAACAGTTACAAGTAATCACAAGATGGCTGTATTTCTGTTCAAAATGCCTTATATGGTGTTCTCATCTTTATTTATAGCTGGTCTGTCCCCCAAATTTGTATTTCACTGGTGGTTATACAAAAATTAGCTGGCATTTATGAAGCACAGACTTAATGATAGGGCAAAGAATCCAGAAATATGGACGTCCAAATTAAACGAACCTGGGCTTCAAAAAAAAAAAAAAAAGGGATCAACTGTGGATACTGACATTATTCTAAAAATTCAAAAAAGAATAAACTTGATGACTAAACTGCTCCCTTCTGCCTCTTTCCCCAAAGTTAATAAATGTAATAATAAACATAAAAATTACTCTTCTAGTAGAACCAGTTAGATCCTAAGGCTAATTCTACGATAACAAATGTCAATCAACAGATCTTTTAATGGAACTAGAATCTCACACAGTTAAATGCAGTTTAAAACAAGTGGGCCTATGCTTACAAGCATGCTCATTCAAGGGAAGTTTGTAGTGAATCTTATTTATAACAAACTGAATACTATTCATCACTTTTATAAATTAAACCTCTATGTAGGAGAATATGACAAAGAGGAAAAATCCCAAGCAGTACTACTTCACCTAAGCTGTGTGTGATCCCAAAAGTCATTTAGCCAGGGCCTCTGGTGCGTGGTTTTACAGGAAGCAACACTCAAAACTGTCAGCAGTTACGTTCCATATTCCTAAGGTTCCATAAAAAGGCTCAAAAGAATGAAGTATTTTTTAAAAACTACACTTTTGCTCGGATAATTAAAACATCTTCTTAACTGGACCAATCAAACTAGGATTAAGGAAATCAACCTGCTGGAAGCACCATCTCAATTCAAAAATACTTGAGACTATGCCTGGTGGTGCTCTCCCCCAATACAATTAACTGAGAGCCCTCCAGAGCAGTTTACCTGCACGTTAACAGATTTCAGCAGGTTAGATTTTAACAAACATACAAGATAGCAGACTAGGCGTCAAACCACATTTAAAGTTACAGGACTAAAAATATTTCAAAACATTTAAAATGAATTTTTTCTTATTTTAAATGAATACTGAGAAAATTTCCCAGAAATCGGAGGTTTTTTTCTTTTGTGAAATAATTTTTAGGAACAAAAGTAGAACACCTTCATAACTTTGACTTTAGAAGGCAAATTTTTAAAAGCATCCCACTAATGCATTTCTCATATTGAGGTTAAAATATTGGCCCAGGTTGTTGCAGTTTTTCTTCTCCTGTCAAGGGCTGACCTTGGTGTTCTACAACTGAGTAATAAAATCCATTAACTCAATCCAAAATAGACAATAATAAGAAAAAAGCCCGAATGCTTTCTTACATCTAAGAAATACAGAAAAGAAACAGTGCAAAAGGAGTCTAAATCAAGGATTACATAGCAAATGTACACGAAGGTGTTAACACAGGACAAGTACATTCAGTCACCTGCTGGAGCAAAATTACTGGATCAAAAGCACTCTGTCAACAGAGAAGGACTGATGGTAATAGACATGGACTGTTCACCTAACATAAAGGTAGGAACTGCACCCAACCCCACCCCACCCCGACCCACACTATACTTAGACATCCTTTTCCTTCTAGACAGATAGCATTTAAGATACAGACATTCTTGAGAAATTCCTATGAACACACCGACTGCTGCTTTGGGTAACAATCTAGCACAAATTATCAGCCCAGACAGCCTCAGATCTGCGCCCATCTTCACTTCCGACCTGTATCTTTTGAACTATACCTGCAATCTTTATGGCTACAGGATCCTCTGAAACTGGAACAAGCCCTTCTTTGACTTCAATCTGCTTTTCAGAGACCAGGGGAGATGTGGCAGGAGGGGAATACTTAGTTTCCACAGAAGCCACAGGTGAAGAGGAAGAGGGCTTAGAATCATGAAAAAGGCTGGCCCATGACTTAGGCTGGCTGGTGGGAGCAGTGCCCGCCACAGAGGCCGGGGTGTCGGCAGCAGGGGAAGTGCTCTCGGCCTTAGCTGGGTCCGAGTCCGTGCTCTCCACAGTGTGCAACTCGACTCCGTTGGCAGCTGAGCCCTCACCGGAGGATTCAAGTATTTGTCCGTTAGCAACTCCAAGGTTTTCAGTAGTATGAGTTCCCATGTAAGGCTGAGCCACAGCTGTCCTCAACAGGCTGTCCCTGCCAGCCTCCGTAGAGAGGCAGGACTGTTCCAAGTCAGCCCCGTGGCAGCCCTCAGGCTGCCCTGCAGTCCTGGTATCACCATCGAGGGCTCCAGGGAAAGGCCCACCAGGCACAGCGTCACTGACGAAGTCCGTGGAATCCTGAGGGCTGCTACAAGTCCTGGGCGTCCCCGATGGGGGCACCTCACCCACTAACTCTGCATCCTCTGAGCCTACGATGTTTGGGACTGCCGAATTGGCGTGGCCATTGACCAGGGCTTCCGTGGGAATACTACCCTCACCACCATCTTTCAAGTAACTGTAATATCCTGGGGGACGTTTTTTCTTCTTTTTACGCTCCCTTTGTCCAAGACCACCCGAAACACCATCACTTTCTAAAACTTCAACCTCCGCGCTAGAACTGCCATCCAGGGCAAGGGCAGAGCCTGGGTACTGGCAGTCAACTGAGCTGTAGGTAGCTTCTTTATCTAGGTCATCAGGGGGTTTTTTGGAAGTTGTGCAACTGAGAATAAATTCAGGGGCCTGAGGATTCAATGTGCTTGAAATACTGTAGTTGGGAGTTCTCGGCAAAGTGTCATTGGGTTCAATTACTTCATTAACACCAAATTCAATTCTCTGATATTCTTGTCCTGTTTAGAAAAAAAAATGATCAGTCAATATGCCATTAGTTACAAACACAGCTACACAAACTATAAAAGTCTCAATAATTATTTTCTTTCTGAAACTAAATCCTTAAAGTCTTCTAATTAACACAGCTAGGACAGTTCATTTCTGTGGCAAATAATTTGCCAAAAATAAACAGTAACTATAAAACCATATTTAATTTTAGAGCTAGAAAACCAGAAGACTGTATTCATTTTTCGCTCTTAGAGTGGCTAAGGGAGACTTTCAAGAGGTCAAAACGTAAATGAAATAATAAAAAGCACGTCATATTCTGCCTAAAAACACCCCTCAATGAAATCTGATTTTATTGGCTTATTTTCTGACTGAAA
Source organism: Canis aureus (assembly GCF_053574225.1). NCBI lineage: Eukaryota > Metazoa > Chordata > Mammalia > Carnivora > Canidae > Canis > Canis aureus. Next base: position 21,241,496 of record NC_135613.1, on the reverse strand, counting down.
CTAGGGTATATGTATTTTGGACAATTTAAAAAGAAAATCATTACTAATACCTTAGGCATTTAAAGTTATTACTCTATTTATGGCTTCTCTAACTAGTGATTGAGTCATGCAGAAAGTATGCACTACACCAAGAATTCCCCTCTCTATAAAGGTGTTCTTCAGAGGCACTCTCTGGAACCCTCCATCTCCTGATCTTCTCCACTGACAACCCTCCCTAAAGTCTGAAGAGGGCCTGACGTAAGTGCATGTCAATGTACATTAATGAGTTCACAGTGGGTCAATTCCATGGGTAGTGGAAATACTTTCAAAAATACCAAGACAATTAGGACTGCAACCTCTGAAAATTCTCTTTGGAATACTTCGGTACTGGCTACTGCCAACTGGCTATTGGGAGTACAGACAATCTACACATTCCACCCGTTACAAAATGTACATTTTTTTCCTGGTTCACATTTCTAAAATTTGATTAAGTTATAGAATCAGCTGCATCTTTCAAGAGACGTCAAGCATCAGTGTCATCTGATATCTGATGAAACAGTTAAAATTCTGAAGCAAAGGACACATGCCTTTTCATTATCTGTAATGCATAACTGAAGATCTCCCTGAGTCTAGCACAAGAGGCTGACTTCTTTTAATGGCAAATACTTAAGAGAAAAAAAAAATTCATACTACCAAAAGAACTGTGCTCTATTACAAATAACTGAGTGTTTTTCACTTTGGAAGTCTTTTAAAAAGCAGCCCCCTAGAGGGGACCATTATGTGCAAGGTAGCTGCGGAAGGGATGCCATCAGTCTCCCAATTCTTCATCTGTTTTGTGATCATACGCGGGTGTGTGTGTGTGTGTGTGTGTGTGTGCAATAGGACACCTTCCCAACTACAAGAAGTTCCTGAAAAAGGAATACTAATGATGGCTATATCTAAAAGCACATTTTCATATAAAATCACCAATATGACTATTTGAATCCTTTGGCCTCTGAGCACTGTTTTTTTTTTCTTCTTATTTTGAAAAGAGTCACCAAAGAGAAATTAATTTCTCTATCATTATACCTAAAAGTAAACTGTCCATTGTGCTTTCAGGCATCACCTATCCCACGATGCTTCGAGGGTGCAATGCTGCTACATGGACTACGTGGACGTACTTGAGGAAATGAGTAACACTCCACATGGGGAGGCGACCTTCTGGAGACTATGGTGTGCATTGTGAAATCAAAACAGACATTAGTATGCGTTGTGGCATGCAGCTTGTACAAGATTTTAATTATTTCAATAGACACAGTGCCTTCCACATCTCAATCCTTAATCTTATCGTATCACAGAATATTGTAGAACGTGATAGGACATGGTTCCATTTCAATATGCTACAGTTATTACCAAAATATTTACCCTGTATAGGGTGTGACTGTACCACTTAAAGGCAGAGTATCCTACCCAGAACAGTTCTTCTCCACAACACGTTTCATGGACACACGCGTGCACTGCACTGCACGGCAGAGGAGTCAGCACGAAGCCCAATCTGTGTGGGCTGAAGGAGTGGTGAAAGCCTGCAACCCTGGGCTTTAAACAACACAGTCGATGTACGGGGTAAATGGGGACTCCGTGCTCAGGCCACGCAGACAGTGGGTGGTTGGGGGAAGGAAAACCCGCTCAAATAAAATAACACCATCCTTACACATCATTCTGCCAAGTGTGCTCCTTGCGGTGCCCAGAGTGCTGCATGGGCCCCATAGTTTGCAATGCTTAGGGGCCCCCAAAGACTGTGATGCCCACCACTGCCTAAGAACTGCTGCTTCAGTGGCTTCCTCAGCTGATTTCTTCAATTAATAGATACCTAGCTATATAGTAAAGTGCTTATTACCACAGAGATTAGTAAGGCAAAGTCCCTGCCTCAGGCAGTGACATTCGCTGGTAGAAAAACACCTTGGACTAAAGCTGACAGTGCAGAGGAAGGGCAAGATAAGGCCTCAACAGCTTTACAGAAAGAATGTTTCTAGATACAGGAAGGAATGACCAAGCTCAATCAGAAGCTACGGAGAAGTCAGAAGTGGCAGGATAGCTGGGTGGAGGGGTGGGAAGAGTAGAGGCTATTTCCAGCTGTAGGATCAGACTAAAAAAAAGCAGAGGTATAAAAGGCACATGGGGGAATCCCTGGGTGGCACAGCGGTTTAGCGCCTGCCTTTGGCCCAGGGCGCGATCCTGGAGACCCGGGATCGAATCCCACGTCAGGCTCCCGGTGCATGGAGCCTGCTTCTCCCTCTGCCTGTGTCTCTGCCTTTCTCTCTCTCTCTCTGTGACTATCATAAATAAATAAAAATTAAAAAAAAAAAAAAGAAAATAAATAAATAAATAAATAAATAAATAGGCACATGGTGATAAGGAGACCCTGCAAAGAGTTTGCTGTAGCTGCATATGCTGGGAGGTAGAACAAATCATCCTAAATCATTCATCCAGAAACATACTGAAAGTCTACACCATTCCAGATACTACAGTGCATAGCTGCTGAGCACACAGAAATGGATGATTATGATCCCCGAGACCCACAGCCTAACTCAGTCTAAAGAAGGAGGCAGATTCATTACTGGACAGTGGGACAGGCATCATAAAACAAATAAATGTCATAAAAGAAATAATGTCTATCTCATGTCACAAGAGAACAGAAAAGACCCCAGAGGAACAGGGGCCGTTAAGCTGGCCTGTCACTAACAGCATGAGCAGGTGACAAGATCCCATGCGGTGTTTTTGTCAAATTAAAAGATAGACTTGAGAGAAGAGACAATGGAGAAAAGGAGCCAAGAAGCAGGAACTGAGCAGGGAGGACAGCCTGGAAGCAGGGGTGTGGTGTGAGGGAGAAGAGCTGGTGGAGCCTCCTGTCTACAGCCTGGGCCCCCCGGGGGGCCATGTGCTGATCAGGAAAGGAGTAACACAGAAGGGAAAAGAACGAAACACTTGAAAGCACTGAGCAGACATCTGCAGCATACTTACTATGTGCATAGTGCGTGGAGACAGAAATCTGACAGATTCAGCAAACAGCCACTCCGGAGGCTGGGCAGGGCATGTCCCCCCAGCTCCACCTCACTCTCATCCTGAGCCGCGACTAGAACAGCTCTTTCCCTCAGTCTCCCGGATCACAGTTTCTTACAAAACTGCTAAAAATGTTAGAAACTAGTGCTCTGATTTTACTGTACATAAAAAATCTAGACAGGCTCTTCAAGGTTTATATTTAAATTATAATGAAAACCCCATTCACAGGTCTGACCATGCTAAAGAAACAGGGAACTAGACCCCTGGCTCTCAGAGCAAAGGCTCCGTGTTCACTTCTCCAAGGCCAGCAAGGGCCTTCGGGGAGTCAAACGGTACACTAGTCCACACAGACTGGACCTACACACTGGGAGCCCACAGCAACCGAACCATCTGCTATTACTCCAGCACACAGAATCACCACCTCTCAAGAAGAACTGTCTCCAGTAATTAGCTCTGTATCTGTGACAGAGACCAAAAAAGGAACAGACTAGGAGGTGCAAAGGTCATCTGAATTCCCAAAAGCGTTAAGTGACAAACAGGGATGTAAATGTAACCCACAGAACAGATCTGAGCCATCAGTGAGCCATGCAAAGAGTACATTCTTAGATAATCACCAGATCTGGCCCATCAGCCTCTACAACCAGACGGAAGGCCACCTAAGAACTTTTACAAAAAGCTCTGGCTATAAAGAACATATGTGGGTCACTGAGAATGATCAAGGAAAAACAGAAACAACTATTTCCTTACCTAAACCTTGAACTGCCACTCAGAAGCACAGACTATACTTTACCTCACTAATGAAAATGGTTCAGAGATGAAATATGTTATAGTTTACAACAAACACATCAAGCTGTAAGGGAATGTTTATTTGAAAGTATGAACCTACAGGAAAACATGATTTCCAAATAGCCTGCCCACCCAGCACAGAGGGCCAGAATGCACGTCAGGGAGATAAAGGAGAGAACCAACGTACCATCAGGTAGCTCATCTGTAGCTTGTGTGCCACACAGCACTGCTCCATTGTATGGGGGAAGCTGCAAAGGGAATTAGAAAACAAATTTTAATTCAACGAAATGTTAAAACCCAACATATTTTTTTCATTAAAACTCTTTATCCATTCAACTTCTTCTCATAACATTTTTTCTTTACCAAATAACATACACTGAGACAGTAAAATTAAATCACCTTCATTTAAGAAAAAAAAAATACTGTAGGAATGGTCTTAAATATTGTCATTAAGATCCAGAAATGAGGCAAAAAATATATAAAAATGGATTCCAATGGACATGAAAGTCGACTACAATAAAATGCCATGACAAACCCTTCATTTCATAGGATGTTAGAGATTACCCACAGATACCACAGCCACTTGTCCTGGGCCACTAGCAAAGATGACTGCTAGTGACCATGTGGCTTTCATGCTCGCCATCCCTGCATGTCCACACAGCCAGGGCAGGTCAGGCCCAGACCCCCAGGCAGAGTCCAGAGAGCCCACAGAGAAGTCTGGGAACCACGGCTCCCTTTTTAACACAGTGTCTTAAGTAACTCAATTAATGACTGGAAACCACATTTCTTGTTTGGAAGACAGCAAAATGGCAAGTATCTGACCTCTTTGTAAAAAAATTCCAAATATTTCTTCTTTTTAGCCATCCCATAATAATAAAGAATTTGAAATGTTTCAAACGGATACATTCAGGATGAGAAAGTTAGGACGGAAGGACTAAGGTAAGTGTACTTAGAGAACAAAAGAACAAGGAATGACACCCTAACACAACAACTCTCCAAGTGCACCCCCCCCCCTTCCCCGGGATGCCCAGGGTTCCTGAATGGGCCCCAGAGAGTCTCCTGCCTGCCCCTGCCTGAGAACTGCTGTGCAAGGGTCCTCCTCAGCAGATTTCTCCAATTAACTCTGAGCACGTGGATTCAGTGATTGTGGTAACCAAGCTGTCTCCACCAGGGAGTGAATGAACCTAAGGAAACAAAGGAACTGAATTGAACAGAACGCAGGCAGGGCCTGAGAGCTGCATGTAAGTCCACTGGGGGGCGCCCGGTGTTCAAACGGCCGACACAAGAGAAGAACCAGTTCGGGGACTACCAAGGATGACACTTGGCCTTGGACCTGCAGCACAAAGGGCAGACACTTGCACGCAGTGCTCCAGCATTTACCGCTGGCACGGATACACGGAGCAAGAAAGGTGCATCTAACAAGCAAGCAGGTTCATGTTCCCCTGCAGTCACAAAAGTTTAGCAAACTCCCAGATGCAGAATGCCTCCCCTTGTTCCAACAGTGACACAAGGGTGCCCCCTGCTGATGGAAACATATACAATTGTGAGGGACTAAGTGCTTGTTTATTTAATCATGCTACATTCACACAAAAATATATTAAGTGGTAGATGCCAGACCTGAAAACAGACTCCAGGGTAATACTGAAATTTTCTTTTTAAGATTTTCTTTATTCGGGGGAACTCTGGGTGGCTCCTGCCTTCGGCCCAGGGTGTGATCCTGAAGTCCCAGGACTGAATCCCGCATCGGGCTCCCTGCATGGAGCCTGCTTCTCTCTCTGCCTGTGTCTCTTGCGGATCACTTGCAGCTTGATCGCAGGACCCAGGATCATGACCTGAGGTGAAGGCAGACGCTTCACTGACTGAGCCACTCAGGCATCCCTTGACATTTTGCTAATGTTTACAACACTTATTCTAAGTTACTAAGCTGGTAAGAGTCCAACTGTGGCAATTGGTGCTGGAATGAGTTCAGGCACAGAAGAGGGGTATGTGTGTGTGTATGTATCTTTTTTACACTATAGGCATATGGTCCCTTTAATTCAACACACCTCTACCATTTATAAGATGCCCTCTAATCTGTGGCAAATGTGTGTTTATCCCAAACAGAATGAAATTTTAAGAATTCCTCAAAGTTCCCTCTTTAACTATATAGCTACTATATAATATATTTATACAAAAGTATAAAATCAAAGCAAAAATAAAATCTCACACATATATGCAAAGTGAGCAATGTAAAAAAACTGAAATCTATTTACATCAGATACAAAGTCAAATCAACTGTCTGAAAACACTATCATCTTGTGAAGTCAGTACTAGGGCAGTGATTAGGAAGGTAATGTTTCAAACAAATACTGTATGATATCTCCCTCATCTTTGGAATCTAAAAAAAAACACCCCACAAAACACAAAAACTCAAATCAAGAAAACAAAAGAATCGCATGGCACTAGTAAAGGCTGAAGCAGGTGATGGGAGAGCCACTGTGTCAGGGCTTACACTTGCATCCAGGAGATAAACCATCCTGGGAGTCTAATACATGGTACAGGGATTACAGACAACAAACCTTATTATAAACTTTAAGCCTGTTTAAGAAGCCAGATTTTAATTGTTCCCACCACTAAAAGAAATGGTAATTATGTGACACAATACAGCTAAGCTACAATAGCAAGCTTGCAATAGAAATGTATCAAATCAACATGGCCTATATCTTAAACTTGCCCAATTTAATATGTCAGTTAGATTTCATAAAATAAAATGTTTTAAAATCTTTTTGGGACTACCAACTATTTATTCTGCTGTCTTAAAGACCCTCATGAACCTTAAATCTCTCCTCTGAAATCCCACAGATACATCAAACCACTGAGAATAATGGGCACCTGCTGCTGAACTATGCTCTCCTGCGCTTGTCATGGTTCAGTAGCACATTCAAGTGTGTATGTGTTGCCTCAAACGTTGAAATGCTGGAAGTCTGAAGAACAAAGAGCATGCTGTTCATTTCTGAATACTAATGATGTGATTATGACTAGGGTTCAAATCATGCTTATTCAATAAATTATATTTTTTCCAGTTAGAGAAACTCATTTTTAAAAAAAAAATTTTAAAGATTTTATTTATTTGACAGAGAGAGAGAGAGAGAGAGCGTGCACGAGCGTGTGCGCAGGGGGAAGGGGAGAGGCAGAGAGAGAAGCAAGCTCCTGGCTGAGCAAGGAGCCTGATGTAGGGCTCCATCCCAGGACCCTGAGATCATGACACGAGCTGAAGGCAGACACCTAACTGACTGAGCCACCCAGGCGCCCTGAGAAATTCATTTTTAAATCATGATGGCTTATAAATTAGAGCACAGCTTTAGAAAAGACATGTTACCTTTAAATTTATACTAATATTTAGGATCCCATTACAGAAGTCAGTTGTTTGTGTCTTCAGATTCTATTAAGCTGATACCCACCCTATCTGGCCAATGAGTGGCAAGCTTTCAAACAGGCAACCTAAAACAGAGTCCAAAACTCAGCTGAAAGGATCAGTGCTTTAGCAGAAAGGTAGAATGTTTTTACATTTTAACACCTTCTGTTTCTCAAATTTTGTTTTATCGGTTCTTGGCCCCAAGTAGACAGCAATGTTTTATCAAGTTCCTAACAGCCAAAGAAGTATATGAAAACCAGGGCGGGGTTTTAGTTCCCTCCAAAGGCACAGCGCAGGAGCAGTGCTGATAGGGGCTGCAGTGGTTCTCAGCACAAGATAAAAGGCCCAGCCAGCAATATCGCAGTGCCAGGAAGAGAACATCACTCCCGCACCCACTAATCCAGCCACACATCACCCCATGAAACAGTCTGTCCCCCACGTGATTATATTATTAGTATACTCCAGACTCCTGAATTATAATTAAAATAGTGAGAAAGATAGCTTGGCCCAGTCACGTTAATTAGCCTGCATTTCCCTTTTGCCGGTTACTGGATTGACTATATGTGATTTTGACAGACAACATCTGTTAATGCATACTCAAAAGCAGAAACACAGAAGATCCCCAAATAAGCCAGACTTACTAAGATTTCTGGTTATAATTCATTCTGATAAGACAGAGCCATTATTTCTGCAATTAGAAGTTTGACATAATTTTACCACCAACATCCTTATCTGCTAACATTTGTTACCCACTAGGTATTTCACCACATACTAACGATTTCCCAATATTTTTATGAGGTAAGTAGACATTCTCCATTTTCCCACTTAAGAAAGCACAATGATATGGAAGAAACTGTCCAAGACTGGCCAGCCTGCTTACATAGCAAAGGGAGGGTGGAGCCCAGCTTCTTCAGCCCTGAAATATGGTACAGTTTCCACTTTCACATCACATGAAAACCCAAGTTTTTATTCTGACCCTTACTTGCAAACAAGCCCTCACAAACCCACATAAATGCACACACTTGAGAAAAGCTTTTGTAAAACACATGTTAGGCTTTATTGTTTTTTAAAACCGTAACTGCAAAGAGCACAGACAGTCCTATTCCTGGCAGGTGCCCCAAATCTTACCATGATTCAAAGACAGAAAATGATTTAAAATTCAAACCATTAACAAAGTATATAGAGTAGAACCTCAGTTAATACTAATGTTTGGGAAATATGGGATCTGGTTATGTTTTGCCTAATTATTATCTTTTTTGTCAGGAAACACTAAACTTAAAGTCTTATTCTACAGAATCTAAAATGCACAGATACATTTTACTGACTTAGGAAATACAACTTAGTTTCACTAAATTGTATCCTTATGTTCCTTAAAATCCTATTACCATCAATGAACACAAAGCAGAGAGAGATGGCAGGGAATTGGATTTATTCATGTTCTAAAATAAAACCTGATATAAGCGCTGTCTTCTTTGATTTCTTCCCTTTTCCTAAAATGAAAGAGGATAAACCAATAAATCTTTCTCTCATCTGTGCAGCTGAAATAACACTTTCAACATGCTGTCATTTAATCCTTCCTCTATAGCTCCAGAAAGAGCTTAGAGTTCCAGAAGCCAAGGTGAAGAAGCGGGAAGGACCAGCCAAGGCCACAAGCAACACTGGCCTGTGGCTCCAATTCTAAGGAGTCAGCCTCCCCTGCTCCACTTTGCCAAATAAAAGAACTCCATGCAAAAACACTTCACATGTGTGCAAACCTACCATGGATGTTTATTAAGGAATCGAAGTGGCTGGCTAGGTCTTATTAAAGTTAAGTAGTTCTACTTGACTCCTACCTACTCCCCACCCCCCCCCCACCACCCTTTCTCCTCTTCAATGGAATTTCAACAGTTTTTATATTTACAATATGAATATGAACAAATGTTCCCAGTAAGCTTTTATTAAACTAAAACAGACACCATTACTCACATTAAGAATGGACATAAAAGACGACCTGAATGGAGAAATACACCAAAAATGTGTTTAGGAAAACTATCATAAAGATGTTAATTCTTATATAAGTTAACCCACAATTTTAACACAATTCCAACAGAAATTTCAATAGGATTTTTTTATGGAGCTTGACATGCTGCTCATAAATTCCTAAGGAAGAGTAAGGATGAAGGAGTATCAAATACTTCTAAATAAATATAAGAGGGTGTGTACCCTCCCAGAATATGGATTATACAGTCGCAGCAATTAAAACGAATGGTAATAATACAGAGATAAAAGGAGGGCCTCAGCCAAAGGGCACTACAACTAATGACCTAGTGCTCAGTGAATGACATTGGGACAACTCACTACTGCCATGGGAGAAGACGAATTACAGTCCCACTTCACATGCACATCAAAGTCCATTTCAACTGTAGTATACACTACAGTGAAAACAAAACCTTAAAACTTTTAGAAGAAAACCAGTATCTTTATTACCTCAGGGAAGGGAAGTATTTTTTGTTTTTTTGTTTTTTTAAAGATTTTATTCATAGAGACACAGAGAGAGAGGCAGAGACACAGGCAGAGGGAGAAGCAGGCTCCATACAGGAAGCCTGACGTGGGACTGGATCCCAGGTCTCCAGGATCACACCCCAGGCTGCAGGTGGCGCTAAACTGCTGCGACACCGGGGCTGCCCCTGGAAGTATTTCTTAAAGACACTTACAAACCATGAGGAAAAAACCCAATACATTTGACATTGGAGTTAAAAACCTACTTCCCTTGCATAACAACAACAACAAAAAAAAAGCGCATCATATATGAAGTTTAAAAGCCCTCATGCTAGAAAAGGTACCTGTAACATGCAAAGCCAGGGATTCTTAATCCTATAAGCAATAAGAAAAATACAAGCCACTTAACAAAAAACGTGGACAAGGGAGATAGGGTTAAGTCACAGAAGTGGAAATCTGTGTTGTCAATAGGCACATGAAAATGATGCAGCAGTTTTTGACTGTCATCCGGGAATTATAAATTAAAACAATGAGAATCCATTCATACCCATCAGATTAACAAAAATTTTAAGTATGCCTATACTGAGAATAAGCAAGAATTTTTTCTTTAAATGAGATGGTAAGAATGCTCATGCACTGCTGATGGGGATCCATCCAGACTGCTAAACTACTTCGAAAGCAGATCAGCAGTCTCCAGTAAAAGTACAGCCAATTACTCATTGCAGACTGACCTATTCCATTCCTAGGACCTGTATCCTGGAGAAACCCCACCAAGAAGCATGAGGGGACATGTAAAATATGTTTACTGCAACATTTTTGTAACAATGTAAGAACAGAAGACCTAAATGGTCCTCAAAAGGAAAAAGGTTAGTGAGCTGTGAGAGCTGTTGAATCTATGGTAATGAGCAATTAAAATTAAAAAAAAAAAGAACAAAAAATCAGCAGATATAAATATAAAGAATATGTTAGTCTAAAATAAACCTCAAAATGATGAATATACAGTTGACCCTTGTACAACATGGGTTTGAACTGTGCAGGTCCACTTTACAGGCAGATTATTTTCTACAAATACCGTACAGTACTATAAATGTATTTTCCTTATTATTTTCCTAACATTTTCTTTTCTCTAGCTTATTTTATTCTAAGAATAAATACGTAATACTTATAACACAAAATGTGTTCATTGTTAATGTTAGCACGAAGGTTTCTGTTCATCAGTAGGCTATGAGTAGTTAAGTTTTGGGGGAATCACAAGGTATACACAGATTTTCAAATCAACTAGGGCTGGTGCTCCTAACCCCTGTGTTGTTCAAGAGTCAACTGTAGTATGACACCACTTACCATTTAAATCACATAAAACAATAAGATATTACTATCTGTTGATACCCATGTATGTAGTAAAAGCTGAAAATCAGAGTAAACAATACCAATTCAGCAGAGCTGTTACTTCTGGCAGAGGGGAGGGGGTACAGGGAGGCTTCAACTGTATCTGTGTTTTGCTATATGTAAGTATAGCAAAATGTTATTAATATCAGTAAAATCTGGCTGGTGGGTTTGGGCATTTCTCCTACTAGTCTCTGTCCTTTTCTGTACATTGGATTTATCAAAAGAGCATAAATTTAAAAATCAAAACTAAAACATAACCATTAATTATACTTACATATATAGTCAAGAAAATGTTTGGTCTTACCTCAACTGAAGAGCGAGGAGTCACAAAGAACTGATTGAATTCATCAGGGCTAAAATCTCCAAAAATATACTGGAAAAGAGAAAACAGGCCCTGATCACATAAAATATACAACTTATACACTTTCAGAAAAAACGCTACATATTATACAATCTAAGATTGTATAATCATAGTCCAGGAGCCCCAAGATCCTTTCTTGAGCTCTGCAAATCAAGGGCCTGCAAAGCAGAGATTTCCAATTAACAAGAAAATATTTAGCCTTTTCCATAAATTGTCAAAGAACACTCTGAAATCGATAAAGCTTATTTAGAAAGAGGCCAACTGTGTACACCAAACGTGGAAGCAGAGTCCTGCCTGAAGGAGAACTTTCTGGCTCACAGACACTTCCAGGTATATCCCCTTCACCTTTCTGCTGACTCATTTCACTACCTCCACGTCAGTGTTCTGGGCTATGAGCTAATGGAGAATAGAAAACTTGGTTCTCAGAGGAAGGTAAGGAAATCAAAAAAAAAGGAAAATGGTAATGATCCTGATGAATGATCTTTAAGATATATATATGTACCTCTTCATCCTGAAATTTCATTTTAACATGATGAATAAATTACTGAACAGATGCAAGTCTAGTTGTGAACCCTCACTTCACAGAATTCTGAGTGTAACTTTCTGGAAAAACAACTGGTTCAAATGAATGGAAGCAAGTTTGGTAAGTGCCTAGCAGTTCATATTCTCCCTGGAGCTTTAAAACTAAGTCACTGACAAGAATCAGAATGACTTGATTTTCTACAACAAAGAACCAATCACTCACTAAATCATTCATCTAATCAATGATTATTTAGAGCCTACTAACGCCATGCATGATAATCAGTATTGGGGATAAAATGGTAAGCAGAATTGTGGTTCCTCTGCTCTAATGGAGCTGAGTAACCTGCAGGGAAATTTCCAAGCATGTGATTCAAAAATAACTAATAACTACATATTATGTAAATGGATAATGCCCATTATTATCATAAATGTAAGTAAATGACAACTCTCATTGCCTGTTAATAAGATTGCACCAAGGTGCACCTGGGTGGTATAGTCAGTTAAGTGGCCAGCTCCTGATTTCAGCTCAGGTCATGATCTCAGGGTCCTAAGATCCAGCCCCATACAGAGCTCCAAGTTCAGAGGGAAGTCAGCTTGGGATTCTCCCTCTCCCTCTGCACCTCCTGCTCCTCTGCACACGCATGCACACATGCTCTCTTTCTCTCAAATAAATATTTTTTTTAAAAAAAGAATGCTCTGATATTTAAGATTTTTAAAATTTATTTTAGAAAGACTGTGTGTCAGCTGGGGGGAGGAGCAGAGAGGGGAAGGAAAGAATCTCAAGCCAACTCCCCAGTGAGCGCAGAGTTGATGGGCGTAGAGCCTGACTGGGGCTCTATCTCACAACCCTCAGGTCATGAGCCAAAGCCAAGAGTCAGACCCTCAACTGACACAGCTGCCCAGGCGCCCAAGTGTACCGATATTTCTCGAGAGAATACTCCTGGAGGGCTCTTTGGCAATAGCTACCAAAACCATAAATACGTATTAAAAACAAGAACATCATCACATAATATTCACACATACTCAAAAAAGATCCACAAAAAAATTGTGCATTAATAGTTATGGTAAAAATAAGCAGAGTCCCAAAACAATTTAGAAATCATCATCTGCAATACTTTCACTGTGAACTCAGACCCCCTTATCATCTCAAACACCAGGGGAAAAAAGCGTGTATTAATTGCAGCCAGGTGTAAAACAAGCAATGGAAGGGAAAGGTATCTTCCAAGAGAAAAGGAAGTGGCAGAAAGGGTGGAGGTGAAGAAATGACACTGCTGACTGGCATCCCTTTACAGGCCCACTCCGGATAGAGATCTTTTAAGTCTAGATATAAAACCTCAAAATTTACTCAGCAGGAAATGAAAAGGCAAGCCATAAACTGGGAAAAGATAGTCCCCAAAATACCAAATGCTGATGAGGATAAGGAATGACTGGAACTTTCTACATGGCTTACACAGACTCAGAATGATACGGCCGCTCTGGAAAAAAGTTTGGAAGTTTCTTACCAAGTTATCCCACACCTACTCACTTATCCCAGGGAAATGAAGACCTCTGTCCACCAAAAAAGAAAAAAATAAATAAAAAAGTATGCTGATGTTTCCAGCAGCTCTATTCATCATCACTAAAAATAACCAAATGTCCATCAAAAGGTGAACGTGGTACATCTATAAAATGAAAAGCTATTCAACAGCTCTCAAAAGCATCATGCTAAGGGAAAGAAGTCCAACTTAAAAAGCTACATGTGATATGATTACATTTATGTAACATTCTAAGGCAAAACTATAAGGCCAGAAAACAGATCAGTGGCTGTAAAGGGCTGATTACAAAGAGGCACACAGGAACTTTTGGGGGTAAGGAAATTTTCACAGGAGAGCCTGTTGGAAAAGCAGTAACCATCCTAATTGCCAAGGAAACACACAATCCACTAAAACATTAATGATTTCAGTCTCCAAACAGAAGTGGACAACAAAGAATCACAGGACATGTGAGGACAAAAATGAAGAGAAAGCAAAGAAATTCTAATCTGTATCCTTACAGAGATTCTGACAGATGAAAGAAATCCAGATAGTCATCACAAAGGAGCAAGTAGAGGCACCTGGCTGCCTCAGTCAGAAGAGCATGCTACCTTGACCTCAGGGTTGTGAGTTCAGGTCATGAGCCTGTGTTGGGCACAGAGCCTACTTAATTAAAAAGGGGAGAGGGGTGTGCCATCAGAGAACAATGTCTTGTTCATGCACATCAGAAAGTTATTAAACTTAAATTACTAAATTTAAAAACTCAGCAGAAGGTCGTAATAGCAGAATCATCAATAAGACTATAAAGCAATGAAGTAATGGTTTTAAATTTCCAAGAAAAAGGTATTATGTCTCTAGAATTCCAAGGCATTTTGTTTTCATAGAATTCTATTCTACATTTTAAGATTACTCCTCAAATGCAAAAAAGAAAAAAATTATCTTACATCCACACACCCCTCTGTTGAGGAAGGGGTGTTTAAGAATTCCAAAAAATGAATTCAAGAGATACAAGAGTTGTAAACAAAGAAGCAAGACCCAAGAAACTGCTGATACAGCAGCTGTGAAGTCTGATGCAGAAACCGTATTCCTGGTGCTTAATTTAATATAAATAGCAAAAACATCCATTCTATCTTCTCTTACAAGAAAGAAAGAAGGACTCCTATTTTATTTCAGAATGTGGAGAGGACATATAAAGATGAGAACTGGAAGGCTTGACAGGATTGTTAGGTTATTTTCTTGAGTCAGATTTTCTTCCTTGGTCTGCATCAGGAATCACATTTCTAAGCAGGCATTTTTATTTTGGTTTACATACAATCTAAAGTCTTAAAAAGATATGGGTAGTGCAATAAAAGAGCTAAAATTCCGGACAATTTATTAATGCCATGTCAGTAAAGAGGGAGAGGGAGTGACCAGCAAGTGCCATGTTCCTATGTCAGGCGGCTGGGAGCAGCCTCATTGCCAGCCATGGCAGTGCTTAGAAAGGTTCCAAGGAAAAAGTTTCTCTTCTGTTTCTTTCAATTTAACCATTTTTGCTGATTTATTTTACAAGAGGGAGAGAGAATCCCAAGCAGGCTCCATGCCCAGCACAAAGCCCAATTAATGCAGGGCTCGATCTGACCTGAGCCAAAATCAAGTCAGACACTCAACGGACTGAGCCACCCACGTACCCCTAATTTCTTTATTTTTAAAGTATTATTTGAGGAGCAGCTGGGTGGCTCAGATGTTTAAGCATCTGCTTTCAGCTGAGGTCATGATCTCAAGGGTCCTAGGACAGAGCCTCAGTTTTGGGCTCCCAGCTCAGCGAGGACTCGGCTTCTCCCTCTCCCCCTGCGCTCCCTCTTGCGCGTGCCCACACACTCTCTCTTTCTCTCAAGTAAATACATAAAATCTTAAAATAATAATAATTATTTGAAAAACTTTCTTATAGATTTTTAAACTTTTTTTTCTTAAGATTTATTTATTTTAGAAAGAGCGCAGGGGGAGGGCAGAGAGAATCCTCAAGCGGACTCCCCACTGTGAGGAGCCTGTCAGAGAGGCTCAATCCTGGGACCCTGAGATCATGACCTAAGCCAAAACCAAGAGCCAGATGCTACCAGCCAAAACCAAAAGAGCTACCCAGATGCCCCTAAATGCATTTTTATTACAACTTCATGCTACTAATTTCTCTACCAGATCATACCTTCAACCTGGTCACAAATCTAAATGGGGAGAAATGAGGAAGAGCTTGCTGTACAGGTGGGGAGAAAATCTCCAAGATACTGTTAAAGGAAGAGAACACTCTGGGAACAAAAGGGAAGGAAAGCTGGAGCCGAGGGAAAGCCACGTGCAAGCAGTGCAGCCGCACCAGATTCCTAATGTGTCTTGTGTCAGAATTCTTAGTTCTGAATTCTTTATTCAAAAAATTACTTGCAAAAAGTCAATATGAACAATTCAGAAATCACCATACAATTAAAGATACACTCATTTTGCAAAGAAATTACAAGTTTGCACCTAAATTTGCGCTTGTGTTCAAGATTTTACTGACAACAGATTAGAACTTGATGAGAACATTTAATCCAAAAAAGCCGTCATAAGCAACTGCTAACTATCAACTATGCAACACTAAAATATCACTTAGCACTCAACAAATGGCTAGCTGGAGCTGTGTTACTCCACTGTGATTTCCTGAACGCAGGCTTACATGCGGCAACAAACAACGCCATCAAAGTACCCGTGAATCACATCCTCCTGTCACACAATCAGACCAATTTTCAATCCTTCAAATGCACCAGTCTGAAAGTGAGCAGTTACACCTCCACAATATAAAGAATGGTCGTTTCAGTTCTGTGACTGAGATGACAGAGGGGACTGCTAGGAAGCTGGTGCCAAAAATGGCAGCGCTTGTGCACAGTGCTCACCTCCCCAAGGAGTCTGGTTAGGATTCGTTTCCTCCAGAGTGAGTATTCCCCATATGCCCACAGCACATAAACGACACAGATCTTTTTCCTCTGTGCCTGTACACATACTGCTTATGCTTAACCAGAAATGCAAATGTAACGAAGGACTGCAGTAGAGGAGGGAGTTCATTCTCAGATCAGCAGAGTTCAAGCCACTGGGGTCTCAGGCAAGGGAAAGTTTCCCAAAAGAGAATTCCCACCCTTCACAATGCATGCAACAAAAAGGACAAATCTTTCTTTCTAGGTACAGTAACAAATACCTCTTTGGTAACCATTCAAATGTTCACTTGGAACGATATAACAAAATATCCCATAAAAACTCTGAGGCTATGACATCATTTCAGAGTTTAACAAAATCACCTGCATCATTAAAAACTTACCACAAGAACCATTACCAAGAATAAGTATTTATTATTCACACTGTTCCAGAAAGGCAAATAGGAGAGTTGCTTATAAAAGTTAGCTTATGGGGATCCCTGGGTGGCTCAGCGGTTTGGCGCCTGCCTTTGGCCCAGGGCGTGATCCTGGAGTCCCGGGATCGAATCCCACGTCGGGTTCTGGCATGGAGCCTGCTTCTCCCTCTGCCTGTGCCTCTGCCTCTCTCTCTATCATGAATAAATAAGTAAATCTTTAAAAAAAAAAAAAAAAAAAAAACCTTACATAAATCATTGGGAGGAAGAAAGGTAATTTTTAAATGTCCTGTTAAAATCGACAAAAACAAAGGTCAAATATTTATTTGAGAGCAATCCCAGTGCATGGACAGAGAACACTGTCCTGCATTTTATTGACAAGTATTTAACTTAATATGCTTGACGAAAGGTCGAAGCCACACAGCGTTGTGATGCTGAAGAGTCTGTCACAGAAATTCACAATGGCCAAATGCCACTAACGTGTTCAGGTTCTGTATCTTCTCCAAAGGCCTTCCTAATTTTCAATCACAAATTATTCTACGTGTTTGGCAAAATGAAGAATGTGGTCAGAGAAGGGCAGGATTGTTTTCTTCAAAAAAAATCAGTGTTGTGAAAGGTTGTGGAAAAGTCCTGAATGACAGAAGCTAAAGAGACATGACAAGTAAATGCAGTGCCTGACCCCAGACTGGATCCCATCCTGGAGGGAAATGCTATAAAGATTATTAGGTCAACTGACAAAATTAGAATATGGACAGGTTATAAAAAGTATTGCACCAGTGTAGACTTATGAAAGCAGTAAACTATCTTACTGGTTATGTAAGAGAATATTCCTATTCTTAGGAAACACATTCAAGCATATGGGGGTAAAAGATCATGGTGCATAATCTCTCAAATCTGAGGGTAGAGGGAAAAGTGTGTGTCTGCATGTGTGCATGAGTTTGGGAGTATGTGTGTATGTGAAGAGAGAACTCAAGCACATGCCAACGATGGAGCAAAGGGCGTTAAATCTTAACTGGTCAATCTGGGTAAAGGAGTAAATGAGGGGGGTTCTTCATACTACTTTTAGTTTTGCAACTTCTGTAAATCTGAAACTATTTCCGAGTATAAGACATTCTCCTTCCTCTGGAGGTTTTTTTTTTTTTTTAATTGTTTATTTATTTATTCATGAGAGAGGGAGAGACACAGGCAGAGGGAGAAGCAAGGCTCCCTGTGAGGAGCCTGATGCGGGACTCGATCCTAGGATCCCAGGATCACGACCTGAGCCGAAGGCAGACAGGCACTCAACCACTGAGCCACCCAGGCATCCCAAGACTTTACATGTATTAATAATCCTCCAGAGGGGAATGCCTGAGTGGCTTGGGATGCCTGGGTGGCTCATTGGTTGAGCATCTGCCTTCGGCTCAGGGCGTGATCCCAGGATCCCAGGATCGAGTCCCACATCAGGCTCTCTGCATGGAGCCTGCTTCTCCCTCGGCCTGTGTCTCTGTCTCTCTGTGTCTCTCATGAATAAATAAATTGTTTTTAAAAAATGTAAAGTCTTTTTTAGGGAAAAAATATTATAGGAGCCTGGGTTAAAAAAGATAAAAATGATTCTGCCTGATTTCACATTATTTATAATTTAGTGGGGAAGAAAATGTCACAGACTGCATGAATTAGTTTTGTCCTATTAGAGCAAAAAAAAAAAAAAAGATAAAACAGGGCAACTGAGTCTGCGTGGGAGAAGAAACAGTAGGAACAAGTGCATTATTTCTTGCATTTCCAAAGCCCAGTGCAGGGCCCAGCATAGATGCTCAATTCACAGGTTTGGTGAGGATAAAACATAAGAAGATGCCTGAAGGCCCTCTTTCGGCCCAAATGCATTACAAAAACATTTATTTTTTATTTTTTTTTTTTTTTTACAAAAACATTTATATTGTCATTTAGAATTTCACTCTTCTAATAGCTATCACAAATACTATAAGGCAAAACTGGAAACTCCCTCTAGGTTTTTTTTTTTTCTTTTTTTTTTTCTTTTTTATTTATTTATGATAATCACACAGAGAGAGAGGCAGAGACATAGGCAGAGGGAGAAGCAGGCTCCATGCACCGGGAGCCCGATGTGGGATTCGATCCCGGGTCTCCAGGATCACGCCCTGGGCCAAAGGCAGGCGCTAAACCGCTGCGCCACCCAGGGATCCCTCCCTCTAGGTTTTAAGCAAACCCCACCAGAGTTGGATGAATAATGGAGTCATAAGGAACAAGAAAGCAAAATGGGATGCTCCCTTCCCAGCTGCCATCATGCCCAGAGGAAAGGCATGTGGTCAGAGGGCACGCCCCAAGGGCTTTTAGCCTCTCCATTCCCGTCTTACAGAGACAAGCCTGTGAGGTGTAGAGACTCTTGCCCACTACCAGGGACACAGCTGACTTCCCCTTATTTCCAACTAACCCCAGCTCAGGCTTTCAGAACTCCTAGTGTTCACATGTCTGATTATTTTTTTATCCTTTCAGAGACGATATGACAAAAATAGAAGTGCTGCAAGAAAAGGGGGCAAGCCCACAACACAGGATGAACACAAGACACCTCACTGAAGTGCAGCACCAGGATGTGGCTACTCTGGGTCTCATCGTTTGGAGACCCAAAGCCATGGCCCTTAGAGGGTCTTGCTCCGTAAACCCTGGGGAAAGGGTTGGGCAAACCTGGAAACACCATGTTCACGCTACAGGAAAAGCAAAGGTGCAATGTCAGGGCAAGGAAGGCCCCACCGCCGCCCCACCTACAGCTGGCTGTGCACAGATCTCCAGAAGCGGCAGCCAGGAGAAACAGGGCACCAGCACTCCAGTGCAGCACTAGGGGGCGCGGGAACACAGCATGTCATGCCTCCAGTCCAACTTTCAAAACCTCATCTCTAAAAGCACAAAGACGTATGTAGGGTGCCACCGAAGCATATTCTCTGCCTTCAAAGGGACTCATGGAAATAGGAGATCGGCCTCAGAGGAAAAATTTCAGATAAAGGCAGTGCAGTGAACGTGTGGCTGCACACCCACGGACCCCCTCAGTCTCCTGAGGCCGGCGATGAGGCTGGCAACTGGAGCCCAGCTCCCAGAAGCATCTCCTGCGCCCAGGCACCAGCTGAGCCTCGCAGGGACAGAAGCAGGCACCGCAAACAAGAGGCTAAGAGGCGCAAAGCCTCCTCCTCCCTCATTTCCCAACCCAAGAAAGATGAATTTGGGAGAGATGATGAAACAGGAAAGACTAACAAACTGTTCCGACGGTGAAGTGAGCCTTAAGTTTATCTTTAACATGAGGGTGTGCTGAACTAGAAACCCCCAGAGCTCTCCCTGGCTCCAAAAGTAGATCCTGGATCTAATAAGGACAAAAAAAACAAGGGTCTGGAAACATCCTCAGGTAAATCCATGCTACACATGGATGAAGCCTGAAAACATCATGCTGAGTAAAAGAACGAAGGGCCACAAGTTGTAGCATCCATTCATGTGAAATATCTGGAAGAGGCAAATCTCTAGAGGTGTAAAGTAGATTGTAGTTGTTAGGGGTTCAGGGAAAGGGGAAATGGGAAATCACAGCTATTGGACCTAGGGGTTCTTTTTAGAGTGACGAAATGTTCTAAAATTGACTTGGTGATGGTTGTATAACTCTGTGACCACACTAAAAATCAATGAAATGTACTCTTATCAAATAGGTGAATTCTAAATATGTAAATTTTATCTCAACAAAGTAAAAGAAGAAAAGTGCTTGCATAAGAAGTCTAATTTCTTCACTATACTTTTTTCTTAAGATTTTTTGAGAGAGAGAGAGAAAAAATGGGTGGGGCAAGGAGCAGAGCAAAAAGACTCCCCACTGAGCAGGGAGCCTGACAGGAGGCTCAATCCCAGGACGTGGGGATCATGACCTGAATTGAAGGCAGATGCTTAACCGACTGAGCCACCCAGGCACCCCTTTACTAAACTTTATTGATCATGCCTGCTACTTGATGAATACTAAGTGACATCTACTGAAAGTTCACAGCACACTTTCAACTCTACAAAGTGCTGTAGGTGGTTTGGGGACATGTGGCGATAACACTGTACAGGCAGTTGATGCACAGCAGGAACTGCATTGATTTAACCATATGTACTGAGCACCAACTATCCACACTGAGCTGTGCTAGATTATAAGAATAAACTAAATAAAACAGACACTGGGTTCAGGACACCACATTTACAGTTTTGTCACAGCATGAGTGGAGTGCAAGCTGCAGTGAGTTTTACAAAGGGCAAAGCAAAGACGGAGGCAGAGGAAGGCCTGCTCCTCAATGGACTGGGTTGGAGCAGAACTCTGTTTTACTTTCTTGGGGCAGAGAGGTCCTGAGAAGGGGACAGAATGGACAAACTGTGTTACAAAGCCACTCCCAAAGGCATAACCCTCTTCTTACAATTCAACCATCAGAACAGTGCGGTGTGCTGTCTAGTTTTGTGTATTTTATGTGACTACTAAAGTTCTATCAGAAGATTGCCTCTCACCTTCCTAAGCAGGATCTGTAACAGACTGGCTGTATACGAAGTGCTGTAATGGAGATTCTCAGCTAAAACCTGTCCCCACCAAATGCATTTCCAAATTAGAAAACATGATTCATCTAATAGAAATCCATTTTTTACCAACTTTTCAGTTCTGCATCTACATTGTGGAATTAGTTAACTTCCACAAAGGCAGTTAAATTTTAACTTGCTTTGCTCTCAACTAATACTAAACAGCAAGATCAAAGAGTCCTCACTATACACTAACATGCTATCTAGAACTTTTATCACATGGAAAAGAGATGATAAATTATTAGGGAATAAATTTAGTGCATATAATCTGGGATAGCTCTAGAGGAAGTTCAAGATTCCACCTACTTTAATATTCATTACAATCACCTATGTGCTAATCTAGGAAGGAAGGTTTGGTGAGAGAGCGGGAGGGAAGAAAGGGGGAAAAAAAGATAAGGGAAAACACGCAGAACTCCAATAAACAAAAAATTAATAGTAGCTCTACTTTTGCTGGGGCCAAGGGTGAATAAGAGGACAGGCTGCAGGAGACATATGGGGATGTTCTGAGAACCACAGGAAGGGCTGAAAGGTACATTACCTATGGAGGTGATTACACAAATGTGTGCATTTGTCAAGATTCATCATATATACTTTAAAAGGGTGAAATTCAGTGCACATATATTATGCCCCCATAAAGGTCTTTTTTAAAAGAACAAAACCAAGTTAAATTCATCTTTGTATCGCCAGCAGTTAATGCAGTACTTGGCATAATAGCAGGTGCTCAAAAAAAGCTTTCTTGAACCAAAAGGAAGAGGAAGATAAAGGGAAAACCCTATCACAAATGTAAATTCTAGGGATAAAGAATGAGAGCCTCTCCATCCTCCACATCAGGGAACTTCCCACATGTCAGTGCTGACAAATCACCTTGGCTGCTCTGACTGGTTTTTATTCTCCTGTTTTTAAGATCATCAGAGATGCTCCACCCAGAAGTGCAATTTTCACTTTTAAATATAACCAAGGTGTAACTTTTAATTTTAAGATACAATATTTAAAAAAAATACACATTTAAACAACCAAAACAATCTGAATTAAGCTTTAGAGAAAACTTATTAAGAGCATGTATTTTGGGACCCCTGGGTGGCGCAGGGGTTGGGCGTCTGCCTTTGGCTCAGGGTGTGATCCAGGGATTGAGTCCCGCATCAGGCTCCCTATAGGGACCCTGCTTCTCCTCTGCTTATGTCTCTGTCTCTGCCTCTCTCTCTCTCTGTCTCTGATGAATAAATGAATAAATCTTTTTTTTTTAAAGGCATATATTTTAACCTAGAGGAAAACCATTCACAATTATCATGTGGCCTCTCCAACTAAAGAAAAATGAACGTTCCCATTTTAAATCCAGAAAGAAAAAAAAAAAGGGTAAAACACACCAAAACACACCATGGACGTGATCAGAAAGGATTAGGGCAGTATTACTATCCTTGCCTACCAAATAAATCACCTGTGTCCAGTGTGAAGAGGGGACTCTCAGTCTTTACTGTCCCTCTCTCTTTCTGGCTTAAACTTTAAGAAAAAAAAAATGTATTTCACTAAGAATGACCTATCTGCAGTGTCCCTTTTCTGTCATAAATGTGGACAAAAAATTCTTCCCTTTTAAAATTGATGCACAATAAAATTACCAAGACTGATAAACACCAAGTGCTGGTGAAGATACAGAGGAAGGGGCGTTCTCATGATTGCTGATGCATGTGTCAACAACATAGCCACTTTGAAGAAACTTGGTAGTTTCCTATAAAATAAAACACACACTTACCACATGACCCAACAATTCCACTTCCAGGTAGTTATTAACCCACATGAAGTGAAAAACCATGTCCATCAAAGACTTGCATATGACTGAAGACCACAGCTTCAATCTCACAAACACCCAAACAGCAAACATTCGTCAAGAGCTAAAGAGAGAACTTGGCACATCCATATAATGAAATACTACTCCGTAACAAAAGGGAGAGAATTCTTTCAGGACGGATGAATCTCAAAATGTTATGCAGAGTGAGAGAAGCCAGAGAGAAGAGTACACCCCGTAGAACTGCACCTAAATAAAATTCTAGAAAAGGAGAATAGCCTCGACTGACAGGAAGCAGATCAGTAATGCCTCGGTTCACCCTCAGACAGGGTGAAGACTCCTGGCAGGGGGCACGAGGGAGCTTTCTGGGCAACAGTTTGTGCTGGTAGTTCCCTCGGCAGGTGTTTATCAAAACTCAAACTGAAAACTTAAAATGAGTACACTTATTGTATTAAACTACAACTCAAAATGATTTTTTAAAATCAATGCACAATCAGCGCACATCTACAACTAAGGAGGATAAGGCAGCTGTACTATAAAAGCAGCTCCTGAAGACCAGGGACCACAGTATTAATCTTTCACTTACATAAGCAGAATTCTTAAACACTCCTTTTGTAAACATCCACACATCAGGATTTTTTTTAAAGATTTCATGTTCCTTGGTCCAAAGACTCTTACTGGGAAAATATACCATCACCCATCTGTATTTTGCTGCCCACTCTTGTAGTTCCTCCATCACTATACCTCAGATTGTTCTGGTCTGGCTTGGCCGTTCTACTGCCTAGATCCCCCAGCCACCTACTCAAACCCCACACCATACACAGACAATTACTGCCAATAACACTGAGTCAAACCTGGAGTGTTTCATTAAACAGAGTGCTACATGGGCAGAAACTTGTAAGTGCATCTGTTCTACAGGATTTTTTTACTTAATGAAATATGCTGGAACTAAACCAACAGAAGCTCGGCTACTGAAGGCCACCTGCCAGAAAGGAAAGTACATCACTAAACCAGAGCTTCAAGTTTAAACACATTTGGGAAAAAGTAGTGTTACTACATAAATGATTTTCTTCTAATTTGCTAGCCATTGCCAATGGTTTCTTAAGCATTTTGTAAGATCTAGGACTGCCTAACGTATCCCCCTGTATCCCATACATCCAGAGGGAGGAAATACAGAATGCTCCCCTTAATGAGTTGTTTTGGTTGTGTTAATGACAACCAAGTTACTTAGAAGAGTTGGTCCAAGCAGTAAAAGCTGCTAAATTATGATCTGCTGAAAATACAAGAACACAAGAATAGGTGCTGTCAGCTAAGGCCAGCCGAGTCCACTGCTTGCTTTTTCGGCTTTACTTCCACCTAATCTGCTGAAAACAAGACTGCAACTATGCAGAAATGGTTTACTTTACCAACCGAAACAACAGACCGAATTATGTATTTAAGTTCATGTTATGATTTAAAATATTTTTAAAAGATTTATTTATTTGAGAGAGAGAGCACATATGAGTGGGAGTGGAAGAAAAAAATCGCAAGCAGACTCTGCACTGAGCATAGTGCCCAAAGTGGGGCTTGATCTTATGACCCTGGAATCACAACCTGAGCCAAAACCAAGAGCTGGACACTTAACAAGCCACCCAGCAGCCCCTAAAGATCTTTTATTAGAGTAAACTAAACTTGAGGCTTCAGCAAGTCCCCCTTGTTGTAAATATGTGCAGCTTGAAACTTGAGTATCCTGGAAAAGAGGTATTTCACCCAAAGAGCTCACAATAATCTGTTCTCCATAGAAGCAGAAAACCAACCGCTGGTGGGGCTCATCTAACAGGGAAGCAGAGTCAGTGAGGCAGGTTAATGGCCTATGGCAGTGGTTCTCAGCCCCTGCTACCCCTAGAACCACCCGAGGATCCTCAGGCTATACCTGAAAATTTTCAGGGTTCATGGGGGTAAGGGGATCCCAAGGCTTCAGGCAACATTTTAAATGCTTCCTGTGTAATTCTGATGAGCACTTAGGGTTCAGAATCACTGTGTAGGGGTGTTCCCTTGACCTAAGAAAAAGCTCTACCACTATAGGCAATCAAGAGGTGGGAGAGAAAAGCAAACAGGAGGATAGGTGAGCAGAACTGCTTCATACTCAGTTCTGCTCCCAAGCCAGACAGAAACAACTATGAAACCATTTGAGACTATTATTCACTTTATAAAAGGACCTACTGCTTGATGAACAACATTCAGGGCAGATATTTTTAAAGTGGGAACTCTTGGGGAGCCTCAAGGGCTTAGTAGGTTAAGCGTCTGCCTTCTGCTCAGGTCATGATCCCAGGGTCCTGGGATGGAGGCCTGCATCAGGCTCCCTGCTCAGGAGAGTATGCTTCTCTCTCTCCCTCTGCCCACCTCCCCGCTCATGCTCTCTCACACGAATATTTTTAAAAATTAAGTAAGCTTTGCGCAGTGGCAGTATCATAGCCAATGAGGTTTATCCGAGGCGCAATTATTGCTAATTAATAAATTAAATAATAAAATGGGGACTCTTTTAGTGCTTATAAAGGTTTACTAACCACAGACAACTTAAAGGTAACAAAGCTAAATGTCAATCAGAAGAAAACTATCATGCAACTGGAAATAATTTGGTAAAAAACTTCCACTCCCATGCAACTTCCTAAAGATTTTTATTTATTTATCTGAAAGAGAGAGAGAGAGAGAGCGAGCATGCGCGCACACAAGTGCACACATGATCAGGAGGAATCAAGCAGACTCCTTGTCAAGTGCAGAGCCCTACATGGGGCTTGATCTCAAGAACCCGAGATCAAGACCTGAACTGAAACCAAGAGATGAATGCTCAACCAACTGACCCACCCAGGAGCACCCCCCATGCAACTTTTTAGACGTGTCTTTTCCACAAAAACAATCTTTATAACTGAGCTCATTTCCCATTTGCTCTAAACTAACCGAAATCTAACACTCACCTCCAACACTCTTTTTCAGAAATAACCTCCCATCCAATCCAGCATCCTTTTATACATCCAGCTAGATCAACCATCAATCTGTTAAAATCGAGAGCTCTCTCACACACACGTTTTCTGTCAGTGGATCCTGCACCCTGCAAGACTGGACTCTGCTTCAAACCCCTTGCTCCTCTCCTTTGGGGTGGCCCATCAATATCCCCCACAAGAAGCTCTCCTGCTCTCTCAGCTTCAACTGTTTTGAAGTCCAAATTCACATCTTCAGTGTGAATTGTTCAATCATATTCCAGCTCCATTTTTCAGGCTGCTAACCCCACAATACTTTCACTCTTATATTCTTGTTTAACCTTAAACTCAAAAGGTCCATTATTTTCTCAAAACCAGCTTCTATGCTTATGCCAAAAAACACACTTCATTGTTCTGCCAACCTCCTAGATGAGAAACTTTGAAGATTATCTTAAATTACGTACGGTTTCCATCCCAAATTTCTGGGACACATCAACAAAATATCAAATGTTCAGAAAGCTCTATTTGGCAAAAACATGGCAACTACATAAAGTGAAAGAAGCATTCTAATTGATTGATGCCTACTGATATCCCACACGACTGAGTCGCAGAGAACAGTATCTCAATGAATCAAACGCAAGAGAACTTTTTGAACATACATTATATCTCAATAATATTATTATAAAAATAGATTCATCTTTTCAATCCTGCTGTTTCTCTCTTTTTTTTTTTTAAGATTTTATCTATTTATTTGACAGAGAGAGCACGACAGTGTACAAGCAGGGGGAGTAGCAGAAGGAGAGGGAGAAGCAGACTCCCCACAGAGCAGGGAGTCCAATGCAGGGCTTGATCCCAGGACCCCAGGACCATGACTTGACCTGAAGGCAGATGCTTTACTGACTGAGCCACCCTCAATCCTGCCGTTTTCTTTTACTATCCACCCTAAGCCCTGATGACCCTCCCTCCAAGCCTGGCGATCTGCAAGAGTAAACAGCAACCTCTAAATACCTAATAAAATACTTGACACCTAAGAGGACCCTCAAATGCTGTCAGAATGGCTAACGGTCCTAACAGAGTTCGTCATCAAACCAAATAGATGTCTCTTGATCGCTAACAGTATAATAAATATTAAAAAGTTGTTTTAAATGTTTAAGCAACATTTCCTGCCTCAAAGAACTTGGCCGGGGGAGAAGTGGGAGGGAAGGAAGAATGCATTCTGAATTACTCTCACGAGGTAGGCACTTCATTAAAGACATCTAATATATAGATGTCATTTCATCATTACATTATTTCTAAAAGGCAGTGACTTCTAACTGTTTTAGGGTGGTAGCAGATTCCCTGAGAATCTGATGTAAGCAAATTAGGCCCACAGCCTGAAGAAGGCACACACCCACATTTTGGCGTATGATTCTAAGGACCTCAGAGACCCTCTGACACTCCTAATGTCCTATACTACCCTCCTACTCAAAGGGTGATCCCCAGGCCAGCAACAGTGGCACTACTCAAGGGCTTATGCAGCTCTCAACCCCCACCCCAGACCTACTGCAGCTAAATGTGCCATCAAAAAGATCCCCAGCTGATTTTTTCTGTAATTTAGGTTTGAGAAGTATGCTATATTTCATGTAATCCCAGATAAGTACTGCATCCTGTACACTGCTATCACATGGCTCTGAACAACTGCTTTAAGTCAGGTGACCATTTATCATCCAAACTGGAGGCACAGTTCAAGTAAAACAATCACATTAATTGGGATGCCTCAGCATTGGCTCAGCGGTTGAGCATCTGCCTTTGGCTCAGGACGTGATCCCAGAGTACTGGGATTGAGTCCCACATCAGGCTTCCTGGATGGAGCCTGATTCTCCCTCTGCCTATGTCTCTACCTCTGTGTATCTCTTGTGAATAAATAAATAAAATATTTGTTAAAAATCACATTAATTATTCTGGAACAACAGGTGTTAAAACCAGGATGTATGGTCAATTTCTAATTGTACAGTATATAGAGATGGAATCTAAACTCTTTAGCCTGGTATAATGGCCATCCTTGCCTAAACAATCTAGCCTCATCTTGTTGTGCATCTAAAACCCCAGTTATTCTCCTGGCCTGATGCCTTCACGCAAGCAGCTTCCTCTTCCCCCACTGCTGTGACTACTGCTTGCCTGTCAAGGGTCAACACAGGCAACACCTCCTCAGGGAAGTATTCCCAACTCCTTATTTCTGTCAAAGCAACATCACATCTCATGGTAATTGCTCATTCACCTCTATGTCTCTGGAAATGAATTATGATCTCCTTGTGTCTTTTCAAGTTCTGGATCCTAACCACTTAAGTGTTTAAGCACAATACTTAGAATCTGGTAAATATATATTGATATTTACCTAAACAGTTATGGTACAATAAAATTAAAGGAAGACTGAAATACAGTAGAATGCCATTAGACTGTACAGGATGACTTGCCAAGAAAAAAGTCACAGAAGTCCAGGAAGAGGAGGAACTGACAAACCTGGAAAAGGAGAGTGGGAAAGAATGATGCTCCCGGATGGGACTGTAAAGGACTCTGCAGCCATCCTCTGAAAGTTCATTTTCCTCCTCCCCTGTTGGTGAGTGGTTACCCAGCTCAGAAAACTGACACACACCCACTCCCAGCTCTAAAGAGGAGCCCGACCTGGCATGCCACCCACCCCTGCCCCCAGTGCTTGGTTCAAGGGTGGATCAAAAGGGCACCAACCCCAAGACACAAAAACTCTGGAACATACACATACTCTCTTGTTCTGGTTGACATGGTGCAGGCTGGACACTACTGTGAAGCCTGCAACTGCTGTGACCGTTGTGTCATTTGGAGGAGAACCAGCCTTAGGAAAATGCTGACACAACACAAGTGAGAAGAAACCAGGTCCTCAAAGACACTGATTCAGCAGACCATCCCTAAAGCCTGGCCTCCTTCTGGGATTTCTAGTTCCATGAGCCACTACTCATCTCTCGTGTATGGTGCAAGCCAGTCAGGGCTGGCCTTTCTTTTACATGTTATCAAAGGCATCCTAAGACACGAATGAAGTGAGCAATGAAGGAGATAAAAGTCTTGTTCCAAGTTCAGTAGCTGCAACCAGGGGATTCATAGAAAGTAAGATCACTCCCACTTGCCCCTGATCAAATCAGTATGCAGTTTTAAAATCCAAACATTAGGGATCCCTGGGTGGCGCAGCGGTTTGGCGCCTGCCTTTGGCCCAGGGTGTGATCCTGAAGACCCAGGATCGAATCCCACGTCGGGCTCCAGGTGCATGGAGCCTGCTTCTCCCTCTGCCTGTGTCTCTGCCTCTCTCTCTGTGTGACTATTATAAATAAATAAAAATTAAAAAAATAAAATCTTTAAAAAAAATAAAAAATAAAATAAATAAATAAATAAAATAAAATCCAAACATTAGAGGTGCCTGGGTGGCTAAGTTGTGAAGCATCTGCCTTCACCTCAGATCAAGATCCTGGAGCCCTGGGATAGAGCCCTGCCTCGGGCTCTCTGCTCAACGAGCAGTCTGCTTCTCCCTCTTCCTCTGCCACTACCCCCAACTTGGGCGTGTGCACCCACACACTAATGAATAAATAAAATCTTTTAAAAAATTGAAATTAAAATTAAATGGGAATGTGATTTTGGTCCTTAGGAACAGCCTTCCACAACTCTTCAGAAGAAAAGGCTCCAGCAGAGCATATAAGAGCTCATGGTTTTGCACTTACCTACCTTTCCAGACTCATCAGCCAAGACCTCCCATCAACAGCCCAGGCCGCAGCGCTCTCTGCGCTCTTCTGCATAGCTGTGCACACTGGGTCTCTTGCACCAGTGGCCTTCTCTCTGGCTGGCTGATTTCTCAAACCATAGAACTCAGTCACTTTACCAACCATTTTCCCAACAAACCTGCAGAATTATTTACTCTGGGATCCCTGGGTGGCGCAGCGGTTTGGCGCCTGCCTTTGGCCCAGGGCACGATCCTGGAGACCCGGGATCGAATCCCACATCGGGCTCCCAGTGCATGGAGCCTGCTTCTCCCTCTGCCTATGTCTCTGCCTCTCTCTCTCTCTCTCTCTCTCTCTCTCTCTCTCTGTGGGACTATCATAAATAAATAAAAATTAAAAAAAAAAATAATTATTTACTCTGGATTTTAACAGTTGATTAGTCTCTCCCATGTTCAACTGTGAACTTGCTCAATAAATGGACTGTCCTGTATCTTTCACCAATTTTTTCATCAATACATACTTATTGAGCACTGATCATGCTCTAGGCCCTGGGGGTGTATCAGTGATTATCCTCATCTCTTACATACAATTAGGCTCTCTACCTGGGAAGGCTGACAGCTCTTTAGCTCTTGAGAATTGGGGGAATTAAAGGCATTTACTCTGACCAGGTCAACAAGTGATGGCTGCCATGGCCTACTAACAGGGCATGGGAGAGGAAGGCTGAAAGCACTGTATTGGAGTCAATAACTGTCCTCTGATCTCAGGATTACATTTATTGAGAAACAACCCAGAAAATGAAACCTTATTATCTGATACACAGGTCAGTCACCTGGATTTAAGAAACTATATACAACAGAGATAAAGAGAACAGAGAACATCAAAAACCTTAAAAGAAGCTTAGAGGTCACCCATGCATTCTTTGTTTTTGTTTTGTTTTGTTTTAAAGTAAACTCTATACCCAATATGAGGCTTGAACTTACAACCCTGAGGTTGAGTCAGAGGCTTCACCAATGAGACAGCCAGGTGCTCCACCAACTCCTTCGTTTTCTTTCTTTTTTTTCTTTTCTTTTCTTTTCTTTTCTTTCTTTCTTTTCTTTCTTTCTTTCTTTTTTTAAAGATTTTATTTACTTGACAGAGAGAGAGAGTGTGTGTGCACACAAGCAGGGGGAGCAACAGAGGCAAAGTCAGGCTCCCTGCTGAGCAAAAAGCCCAATGCAGAGGCACTCGATCCCAGGACCCTGGGATCACCTGAGCCAAAGGCAGATGCTCAACCGACTGAGCCACCCAGGGGCCCCTCACCCACTCATTCTTAATGAAGAAATTATAATCAATCTGAATACTTCATGGGCAGCCTATCTTTCTTATTCAGATCTCATTACTACAAGGTATTTCTACGGAGGATGAAATCTGTCCCTCAGGGTTCTGCACACTGTGATCCTAATCTTCATTTCCAGAATGAGAAACACCAAAACAAACCCATATGCGGGTCCTGAACAAACTGAATGACAACAAGTATTTTCTTTATTGTTTCCTCCAACAGGTCCCTCCCTCAACTAACTTATTCACTGCACACACTGTGGAAGCAAGATGCTGTGCTGACAATGGAGGTGCTGGAGAAGACCAGACCTCAAGAAAGACTTCCTGGGCCACCAGATCACCCCCAGGATCCTTATGATTACTTCAAAAACACCCACCAGGGCTCTAGTTAGACAACCATGTGTGTGGTGTTCACTCCACCAGGCAGGGCCCTCTCTGGGCACAGCGCCCATGGAGGGCCCAGAATGCTACAGGCTTCCTTCCATCAATAGCTGACTCTCAGAGGAAAGACAGGGAGGGCATCTACAGAATCAAAGTTCACAGGGGCCCCAAAGCTCACTGCGCACATTACACACAGGGCATTCCTTTCCTTTTTCATAGGAAAGTGAAGGACTAATTAACAAAACTAATTCAGATCTATGTTGCAGCCAAAAGAATCAATATCAAAGAGATAAAATGACAATGTATTTTACTTTCTGTCTACCTTAGAAAGAAAGCCTATTTGTTCAACATGTGCTATGGGATAAGAGGCCAACTCTTTCCAAACTCAGCTGTGGTAATTCTGTGTCCAAGACTAGTCACTGCTAGGATATTGCTACAGTGTCATTGTGTATGAAGTTCAAGTTATAGTCAGCTAAGCTTTCAGCCATAACTATACAGAATGCTTCTTGATCCAAACAAAACAACACCTTTCTCTTATCTTTCTCACTGAACACTAGTCAAGTTAAATTTTAAAATTCAAAATCTGTGGCACTTAACCCATAATGTACAGTTGCTGCACAGGAAAACCAAGTGTTCAATAAGAAGGCCGAACCAAGAGTAATTACTTCAGGGATGTCTGGGTGGCTTAGTTGGTTGAGTATCTGTCTTGATTTTGGCCCAGGTCATGATCTTGGGGTCCTGCAATCAAGTCCTGCTTTGGGCTCCAACATCTGTGTGTAGTCTGCTTGAGATTCTCTCCCTTGCTCTCTGCCCCTTCCTCAGCCAGTCTGTCTGTCTCTCTCTAAAATAAGTGAATAAATAAAATCTTT
Organism: Canis aureus; assembly: GCF_053574225.1. Taxonomy (NCBI): domain Eukaryota; kingdom Metazoa; phylum Chordata; class Mammalia; order Carnivora; family Canidae; genus Canis; species Canis aureus. Next base: position 21,209,108 of record NC_135613.1, on the reverse strand, counting down.
TTTTTTAAAAAAGTAATTATTGGGACACCTGGGTGGCTCAGTGGTCGAGCGTCTGCCTCTGGCTCGGGGCATGGTCCTGAGCCCCACATCAGGCTTCCCTCAAAGAGCTCCCCACCCAGGCCGTCTTCCCCTCCATTGTGGGACGCCCCCAGCACTAGGGCATGATGGTCGGCATGGGCCAGAAGGACTCCTACGTGGGCGATGAGGCCCAGAGCAAGAGGGGCATCCTAACCCTGAGTATCCCATCGAGCATGGCATCGTCACCAACTGGGACGACATGGAGAAGATCTGGCACCACACCTTCTACAACGAGCTGCGCATGGCCCCCGAGGAGCATCCGGTGCTGCTGACCTAGGCCCCCCTGAACCCCCAGAGCAACTGTGAGAAGATGACCCAGATCACGTTCAAGACTTTCAACACCCCAGCCATGTACATGGCCATCCAGGCTGTGCTGTCCCTGTATGCCTCTGGCCACACCACTGGCATCGTGATGGACTCCAGTGATGGGGTCACCCACACAGTGCTCATCTATGAGGGGTATGCCCCCTCCCCCATGCCATCTTGCATCTGGACCTGGCTGGCTGGGACCTGACCTCATGAAGATCCTCATGGAGTGTGGCTACAGCTTCACCACCACTGCCGAGTGGAAATCATGCGTGACATCAAGGAGAAGCTGTGTTATGTGGCCCTGGACTTCGAGCAGGAGATGGCCACCGCAGCCTCCAGCTCCTCCCTGGAGAAGAGCTATGAGCTGCCCGACAGGCAGGTCATCACTATTGGCAACAAGCGGTTCCGCTGCCCAGAGGCTCTCTTCCAGCCTTCCTTCCTGGGCATGGAATCCTGTGGCATCCATGAAACTACCTTCAACTCCATCATGAAGTGTGACATCGACATCCGCAAGGACCTCTATGCCAACACAGTGCTGTCTGGTGGGACCACCATGTACCCCGGCATCGCTGACAGGGTGCAGATCACTGCCCTGGCACCCAGCACAATGAAGATCAAGATCATCGCACCCCCTGAGCACAAGTACTCTGTGTGGATTGGGGGCTCCATCCTGGCCTCACTGTCCACCTTCCAGCAGATGTGGATCAGCAAGCAGGAATACGACGAGTCCAGCCCCTCCATCGTTCACCACAAATGCTTCTAGGCAGACTGTTACTTTAGTTGTGTTACACCCTTTCTTGACAAAACCTAACTTGCGCAGAAACCAAGATGAGATTGGCATGGCTTTTTTTTTTTTTTTAATTTTTGTTTTTGGATTTTTTATTTTTATTTGTTTTGTTTTGTTTTGGCACTTGACTCAGGATTTCAAAACTGGAATGGTGAAGGTGACAGCAGTGGGTTGGAGCGAGCATCCCCAAAGTTCTACAATGTGGCGAGGACATTGATTGTACATTGTTCTTTTTTTTTTTTTTTTTAAGTCATTCCAAATATCTGAGATGTTTTGTTACAGGAAGTCCTTTGCCTTCCCAAAAGCCACCCCATTTCTCCCTGCAGAGAATGGCCTGTCCTCACCCGAGTCCACACAGGGGAGGGTGATAGAATTCCTTTTGTGTAAATTATGTAGTCCAATTTTTTTTAATCTTCGCCTTAATAGTTGTTCTTTTTTATTTTGAATGGTCTGCCATCACGGCCCCCGTTTTTTGTCCCCCCAATTTATGAAGGCTTTTGGTCTCCCTGGGAGTGGGGCTGAGGCATGGAGGCATCCAGGGCTTACCAGTACACTGACTTGAGGCCAGTTCAATAAAGTGCACACCTTAAAGGGAGGGAAAAAAAGAGCCTGCTTCTCCTTCTGCCTATGTCTCTGCCTCTCTCTCCGGGTCTCTCATGAATAAACAAAATCTTTTTAAAAAATAAATTAAATAAACAAATAAATAAATAAATAAATAAATAAATAATTTTTTGAACATGTTTGTGAAAACTGGGGGCAAGGATTTCCTAAACTGAGAAACCTATGACCAGCAACAAAAAAGGGCAAGAATTTTATTTATTTATTTATTTATTTATTTATTTATTTATTTATTTATTTATTTATTTATTTATTTATTTTAAGGGCAAGAATTTTAAAAAACAAATTGATTTAATACTGTACCTCATTTCTCTGACTACAGTCAGGCTTCAGGATGAATTAGAAAGTTCATCCCAGGGGCGCCTGGGTGGCTCAGTGAGTTAAGCGTCTGCCTCCAGCTGAGGTCATGATCCCACAGTTCTGGCATCAAGCTCCCAGTCAGGCTCCCTGTTCAACGGGGAGTCTGTTTCTCCCTCTCTCTCTGCCCCTCCACCCACTTTTGTGCACACTCTCTATATACATAAATAAATAAAATCTGTTTTTAAAAAAAGAAAAAAAAAGTTTCATCCCAGCTCTCTAGGACATCAATGGTCATGTCACATTCGAATGAGCCATGCTGAAGTCTGGGCCGCTCCCACACTGTCCACCACTAGGTCCTACCTGCAACACAAGAGTAGAGTGGCCACACACAGGGCATCTCTATGGCTCTGGGGAATGTATCTGTACTTAGATATTTTTTGTAATTGTGTTTTATAATGTACAAACCCCAATACAGGCACCGGCATACAGCAAGAGCTGGACAAATGCTGCTGAAATGGAATTAATCAGAAATCTCAGTCTGAAAACCCAATGTGACAGACCTTCTAAAGGGTAAAATTTTCAGGCTGCTCATGCTGGTTCTTTTCCCACAACTCATTCCACTCAGTGCTAAAATTAAGTAATAGCGCCTCTCACAGCAGGGTACATACATGTATCTTTGTTATTGTTCACATCTAACCTAGACAAGTTAAAAATTTGTATCCAAAATATGATTTAGTTAATCCTCATCATGGTTAAAGTGCTCAACAGGTTAAGTGAAACAAGCTGGAAATAAAGCCATGTGGTGGCTCTGAAACCTGAGGGTAGCTGCAGTATCCAGAGAGAACTGCCTAAAACCCAGATCTGGGGGCCTACCCACAAGAAGCCCTATACCCAGGAGGTCTTGATGGCCATCAAGGTGCAAGATGATTCCCACACGACAAAACTATGATGAAGGGTCACAACCTAAGAAAATACTGTAAAATAAAATTATTCCAAATTTCTAATATCTGTGATAAAAAGGACCAAAGGGAAGCTTTTCAAATTATTAACCTCAGAAGTCACCTCGGGGTTGTGGGACACCATGGGTGACATGTCTTTCTTCTATTTTATTTCCTAGGATTTAACAAAGGAACAAATACTTGTTCTTATAGGTGCCTGCTCCCCCGCCCCCCCAAAAAAATAAAGGGACTAGTGGCCCCAAATGGCCTTTTCTAACAAATCTATCCAATTATCACTAAGGACAGTCAAGAGCTACTTGCCTTGCATTAATCCACCTCAGATGTCCCCAAAAGAATCCCCTACTTTTTTCCCTCAAAGTTTTGGGGTTTAAGATGCCTGGGGTGCTGAAGTGAACAGAGAATACATTCCCAGATCTGGAGGACAGCCAAAAGAGTGAGTTATATAGTCCTTTGACAGCCCATGAAGTATCTCAACTAGCCCCCTGGAAACCAGCTCCACCAAGCAATGCTAACACAACCTGGTACTACCACTTTTTAAAACCTGTGGTTTTATTACAAAAAAACTGTGGGCTCCCAAAGACCTCCAGCTGCTTACAAGATTAAAGGCAGTCTTCACCTTGGACTCTCTCAGGGCCCTTCACCTCTCCTGACTCCTGCCCCACCACTTCACCCTACACATCACTCCAGCCACAAACCTCTCCTGGGTCCCCAAATGTGCCTCAGATTTTGAGACTTCTTCCTCTGCACGCTCACTCTCCCATAGGCCTTTGTCCTCATGCTTCTCTGCCCAAATGTCACCCTTTAAGAAGAGATATCTTCCCAGCTTCCCCTGACACTCAGTTACATTCTCCTGTTCAATCCATCTTACATCTAAACATCTCTTGAATCATGCACTCTCTCCACTGCACTCTCCCCTAAACCAAAATCCAGAAATCCTCCTATGTGATCTTCCAATGGCCACTGTGACCCCATTATAACAAATCTATTCTGCACAGGGCGGTCAAAGAGTGAGCACACACTGCAACGTGATTATATGGTCCATGCCTACATACTGCATGATTCCCTCCTTCCATGTTTTTCTCAAGATAAAGACATTATCACCTAAGAAAGCCTACCAGGCTAGACAGACCCAGGTGTGCCTCTCCTCTCCAGCACTAAGCTCTGCATATATAGGCTTTCTTGGAGTTCTCTTAAGTGCTCTGAACTCCCTGTAGCCACAGGGCCAGTGCACAGGCCGTCTGCACTGTCTCACACTGTCCATCTCTGCTAAGGCACCACTTCCAGGGAAATACTTTCTTGACTTCCCCAGGCCATGCCAACACACCGTGTCCCCTTCCTTTGGGACGTGCTTCTCAGCTTGGAATGACACATGCATTACTGTGATTATCTGTTCAGCAACTCTCCCTCACCAGACAGTAAGCTCCCTGGTAGGAGGGACAATGCCTGTTTTTGCTTGTCACCCCGTCCTCTGTGCCTGGTACACAGAAGCCACTCAATAACTATTTGCTGAATGAATGAAAGTTTTGACAATGTTCTTCACACTTGTTACAGGAACTACCCCCCTAAATCAGGATTCACCAATTAGCCTGTCTCTCTCCCCTCTACTACTCTGTGAACTTTTTCTAAAGCACAGCAACTCCCTTCAGCTCCATATTCCTAATGCCCAGGCACCAAAAATTTTTGTTTGAACAATCACAAAAGATACAAAGACCTTTATATGTGGTTCTGAATAAAAGTGTCTGATAGCCTACAAATTAATTCCAAATGATACAGAGTGCTACCCTTGGAAGACCTGATTCTGCATTTTATTAGAGTCAGAAGTGGTTGAATGTGGTTGTCTCTGGGGAGAGGGACCTGAGGTGGGCAATGGGAGTGTTTTACTTTCTGCCATTGTAGTGCTTTGATTAAAACAAAGGGAAAGAGAAGAAAACCTGATTTTAGTAGAAGATAGGGGAAAACCCAAGTTAACCACCAATTCCCCCACTATTCACTCATCCTCTCAATTTACTATATAAAAACTAGATGGCATGGCTGCTGTAACTGAGGGTTTGAATTCTTCAAAATAACTTTTTTTTTTTTAAAGTGTTTGGGGCATCTGGGTGGCTGAGTGGGTTAAGCATCTGCCTTTGGCTCAGGTCATGATCCCAGAGTCCTGCCCACATCAGACTCCCTATGCAGCAGGGAGCCTGCTTCTCCCTCTCCCTCTGTTGTTCCCCCTGTTTGTGCTCTCTTCCAAACAAACAAATAAATAATCTTTTTTTTTTAAGTGGGCATTTTATTACTCAGAAATTTCTAGGGCACTTCCACAGTTCTCAGTATATTTTAACCTCCAAAATATGTTTCATTAATCTCAGTATGCTTGAAGAGATGCCTTCAATAATTTTAAAACAAGATTTGCTCCAAAGGTTCAGCTCAGTGACCTGAGTGAGCTGATTAAACAGATCATACAATGGAATAACAACAAAAACACACAGCAGAAAAAAGCATGAAAGACATGTATCAAACTGAGCATTAAGGGCCAGAAAGAATATGACTTCTACTTTTTACTTTCAATACTTCTGGGTTGTTCATATGTTTTAGAAAGAGCACATCTGTAGTTTGTGTCTATTTTTTTTTTTTTTTAAGATTTTATTTGGAAAAAAAAAAAAAGATTTTATTTGGGACACCTGGGTGGCTCAACTGATTGAGCGTCTGTCTTCAGCTCAGGGCACGATCCCAGAGTCCCAGGACTGAGTCCGACATCGGGCTTCCTGCTTGAAGCCTGAGTCTCCCTCTGCCTAGGTCTGTGCCTCTCTCTGTGTGTCTCTCATAAATAAATAAATAAATAAAATCCTAAAAAAAAAAAAAGATTATTTATTCATGAGAGAAATAGAGGCAGAGAGAGAAGCAGGCTCCCTGCAGAGAGCCCGATGCAGGACTCAACCGGAGCCAAAGGCAGATGCTCAACCACTGAGCCACCCAGATGCCCCCTATAGTTTGTGCTTATTTTTATTTCTTTATTTGAGAGATAGAGGAAGAGTGCATGAATGAAGATTAAGGCAGAGTGACAGGGAGAGGCAGACTCCATACTGAGTGCAGAGACCAACAAGCAGCTCAAACCCAGGACCCAGGGATCATGACCTGAGCCAAAAATCAAGCCATCAGATGCTTACCTGACTTCACCATCCAAACACCCCTGTAGTTTGTGTTTAAAAAAAAAAATCAACAAGGACACGCCACACACACAATTTAGTAATGAGTAACATATTTTTAACTCTTAGTAAGATTGCAATCTTTAAATGTTTCAATGGGGGGTGGGGGGGCACGCATCTGGGTGGCTCAGTCTTTTGAACATCAGCTCTTGATTTCAACTCAGGTCATGATTTCAGGGTCCTGGGATCAAACCTGGCATTGGGCTCCATGCTAAGCATGAAGTCTGTTTCTTCCACTACCACTCGCCCTACTCGTGTGCATACATCCTCTCTCTTTCTCTCAAAATAAATAAAGAACATCTTCAAACAGTTCAATTTTTATTTCATGCATTCACTCATTCCGTAAACCTTCATTGAGGAAGTGTTACGGCAAAGTCACCATGTGAAGCACTATGCCTTTACCAGTCTCTTGTAGAAAAGCAGTTTGGCAAAGCAGAAAAAAACAAAGCATCCTGCCTGCAAGCCCCTGATCACGCACTTAACAGCCATGGGACTTCAAGTCACAAGCTGCCAGGGTCTCACTTCACTCATTCGTAAAATGGTGATGACAATAACATACTGCATAGTAGCCATAAGGATCAAACAAGCTACGGCACTTTATAAACCATGAAGCTTATGCACTGCACAACATTTCTCAAATGCTTAAATATTGCAATATTTAATGTTTTATTATTATGTTCTTCCTTGTCCAACTATGGGATCTACTTAGCCTAATTTCAGGTCTCAAATAAGTATACCCATCTTGGCAGCCATCTAAAGTGGAATTACTACTTAAACTATCGAGAGACATACTTTACAACACTGGGCAAGATTCTCAAAAAACTCCAGAATAGGGATGCCCGGGTGGCTCAGTCAGTTAAGCAACTGCCTTTGGCTCAGGTCATGAACCGTCCTGGGATCAAACCCCGTGTAGCTCCCTGCTCAGCAGGGAGTTTGCTTCTCCCTGCCCCTGCTCTTGTGCTCTCCCACACACACTCACTCTGGCTCTCTCCCTCTGAAATAAATTAAAAAATAAAAATTAAAAAAAGATTTTATTTATTTATTCATGAGAGACGTGGAGACAGAGAGAGAGGCAGAGACACAGGCAGAGGGAGAAGCAGGCTCCATGCAGGGAGCCCGACGTGGGACTCGATCCCGGGTCTCCAGGATCCACCTCGGGCTGAAGGCGGCGCTAAACCGCTAAGCCACCGGGACTGCCCTGAAATAAATAAAATCTTAAAAAGAAAAAAAAAAAAAAAAAAAAAAACCTCTAGAATTAATTTTTAATTTTTACTGTCAAATACTCTTCTATTTCCTTTAAAGCTTCAACATGTCCTATCAAAAGGAAAAAAAAAATAAGACTTTCAGAAAGAACAAGGAGAGTACTTTAATGACATAAAAGTCTCTCGAGAAGCACTGCTTCACTCCTCCAGTTATAAAATGTCTCAAATAAGAAAACTCAAAAAAAAAAAAAACACTCGAAATCCTAACAGTTATTAGAATACCAAATAAATTCACAAGTTATATGGTCCTAACTAAATTTAAATGAATATAATAAAACTTAAAATGCACTCATTATATCCAGGGCAAAAGACGTCATATTTATGTGAGAACAAGTAAACAATGTAGACTGTAACCCATCAGACCAAAAGGTAAATCAAAATTTTCTACACAGAGTTATCTTAAATGCTCTTGAGCAGTTTCATTTCACAAGGTCTATGTCTTGCAAATGTAACTTATAAAGATATCTAGCTTTATTTGATACATTTTACAAACCAGTATTTTTGACATGTACTCAGATTAGTGCAAAACTGTTTTTGTGGATAGTGAGGAGAACGAAATAGAGAAAATGGTCTGGAAAGCTGTCACTACCAATTCTAGCACAACCAGCAGGTTTCATCTCGAAAGGACAGCTCCAGGAGGTGCACCATTCAAGGCATTTCACCCTTCCCACCCCAATCAGCAATTTGTCTGCACACAGTACAGAGAGACGAAAAATTTTTCTTTTTCAAAGATTCTGAAAGACAGACAGAGACACAGCATGAGTGGGAGAGGGAGAGAGAGAATTTCCAGCAGACTCCATGCGGAAAGAGGAAATGCAGGACACGCTCTCATGACCCTGAGATCATGACCTGAGCTGAATTCAAGTCAGACGTCTAACCAACTGCACCAAGCACCCCAAAAAACTTTTTCTCAAAAAACAGGGACAAATGCGGAAACAAAATCTGCTACCATCATAGATGATAAGAAAGAAAGGGAGAAAGAAAGAGGGAGGAAACTGCGTGACGGGCACTGAGGAGGGCACTTGATGTTATACTATATGTTGGCAAATCAAACTTAAATAAAACAAATGTAAAAATAAATAAATAAATAAATAAATAAATAAATAAAGAAAGAAAGAAAGAAAGAAAGAAAGAAAGAAAGAAAGGAAAAAAAAGATGGAGGGAGGGGGAAAAAGATGTAAAAATCAAGTACCAAATGTACAAGAGTGGGGGTTACCCGGCCTTTCTACTAGGACATACTTTTACCTGTAGCACACCAGTTAAGAGACTCTTGAATCAGACAGGGTAGGTTTAGGTAATGTCCCTCAGGCCGATCCAAAAAAACATAAATTAAGAATCTGAAGAATGACAACCAATAAAACTGCAGACAACCAAAAGTGAGGGGCCAATGGATCACAAGAGTAGTCAGCATGAGGGTGGACACTTGGTGGCAGGCACTGGGTTAACACTATATGCACACTACCATCTAACAATTTTCCAGTAAGACAGAAAAGGAAACTCTGGGAAAATATGCTCTAATCCTCTCTGCACTACATTACTCTCCCCCAGCCTTAACCCATACCTCTATCTTCTCTGCACCTCACCTACTCTATTCCCAGGAGAGGACAACAGGAGAACTGTATGTCAAGACAGAGGGCAGAATGGAGTTACTGGCCAACAGCTTCTGATTTCTAAGGTCTTCTGCTGGAATGGGGTCACGACCGAGGAGCTTCCAAATAGAAAAATCACCAGCTCATGAAAAGTCTACATTTTGAAGATACACATTCAGGTTTACGATGGGCTCTACAATGTCTGATCCTGGAAACAAATATTATGAACATACCCCACGGGCTACCTTTATGTTGCCTACACTAGTTCTTAATCCAGCCTGTAGTGACAGAAATGGTCACATAAAGACCTCTGGGGGAGATCACTTCAATAAACAGGCAAACTGCAATCCAAGCACATGTAAGTCTTTGGAAATGAACATCTACACTGCTGAAGTAGCATGAAAGTGACAAATGACAGTAATCCAATGGCCCAAGGCCAATAAATTCCATTGCAAACAGATTTATCTGTTTTGTGCCACTGTGATTCTTGCATGGGAGGCAGTAAATAGAAATATAACAGTCTAATTACAAATCCAAAAGCAAGCTCTTCCTACAATTTCTCATACTGTAGTATATTATCAGTAAGAAGTGTCCTCAGCTACCACCTTTAATAATCCACTTGAAAAACCAGATCCACTAAGAGCAAATACTCACACGTTTGAAATCAGTAAAAACACAAAAATGATCTTTGATGTAATTAATAATTCAAGTAGAGATGATACCATCTTTCGCATTTACCTGAATATTACACTGTGAACATGGCACAAAGTAAATGCCACTAGGTTTGTCCTTAAATAATAACTAAACCTTGTCATCCTTTCCTCCTTTCAGTTTTCGTACATGAACACTATTGAAATCACACAGGTTCCAAATAAAAGTGCACTGGAATGGATGTCCTAACTTTTGCTCTGGAGATGAATTTGGAGTGAGGCAGGTCCGCTCAGCATTCACTGTCATTTCAGTAAACAGTGGTCCCAACAAGATGGGATCAAGAGCATGAGCAGGGCCCTAGATACCCCTCATCTGCACTACCCTCTATAAACACTGTGGTGACCATCAACTCAAAACTTTAAATGGCATATCTAGTCTTAGGACATGTTTCGAATTTTGCTGTTACTATGCAAAGGAAAATCAAGATCTCCAAATATCCTGCATTTCAAATAATCTTATTTACTTCAGCTGCTTAGTATGTGAGACTCCGATAAAAATGTATCTTTTGAGAATTACTAATATAGCTGTCAGTTATAAACAGATATTCAACGACACAGTAACACTTTGCCATATGCTGTAAATTGGATCCAAGAAATTCCATAGTATAAAATGTAGGAGCTCCACTACTGTGAGGTAATGAAGACTGAAGTGAGCTGGCTTCAGAGGACCAGGACAGGAGCAGCCACCTGAGAGCCAAATGACGGGTAGGAGGCGCTGTTGAGGAAATTTCACTATACAAACAACTTCAATGACCACAAAAATCTCTTCTGGTTTAAGGAAGAACCGTTCAGTTCAAACTAATTACCCCAAGTCATTTCATCAGACAACATATATTCATAAATGAGAGATGTACTTACTTCAATTGTCAAAGTTCATCCTCTGTTAAAATGTTGAAAGCTATCAGCATTAGAAATGTTTCCAAGTTCTGAACTGGTTCACTTCAATCCAGGGAACAGAGTTCAATCAATAATATGGAAACTGAATATACTCTATATAAATTCTCAAAATTATAACCGTAACAAATCAATTTTAATATAAAATCCTTACTGTTAATTTGTGGTTGTTACTCCCAATTGTAAACAAGTATACCTGTAACACTGTGCTTTAGCAGGTGGTAAGTGATCACTATTTGTTGAATTAATGAATGAATGACTACTTATGCTGCAGGACCCTTAGGACAGAAGGTAACTGAATGATGCAAATTTCTTAAAATGCTCAGCCTGACTCAAGGAGGACACAATCATGAAAGCCTGTCACATGATGTCATTACTTGTTTTCATTACTATTCTTTTAAAAACAAACTTATGAGAAATCAAACTAATCCTCTGCCACGTTCTCCATGCTAAAACTTAAAAGCAGTTAAATCATTCTTAAAAAACAAACCCAACAAAAGAATAAACTCAAAGAGTTGCTAACATTTATGTTTGGCTGACTTCTGCCACTGAACTTCTAAAGACTTGTGTAGGCAATATCGTAGTATAAAACGTTAAGTACCAGGACAATGAACAAAAACGAAATCACAAATAAATTTACGTATTATCGGTGCTAATTATCATTTCAATCAATTGGCATTGTTACGGGTGCTTATAACAAAGCGCTGAATTGGGGGCGCCCGGCGGGCTCAGGCAGTGGAGCCTGCAACTCTTGACCCCAGGGTTGTGAGTTCGAGCCCCACGGTGGGTGCAGACGCTACTTACAAAAATAAAATCTTGGGGAAAAAAAGAAAAAAGAAACAATGGACTGAATGAGTTATCCCTAAACATGCTTTCTTCGTTTCCCAAAATCACTATGAATATATTACACGTTAGTCCACAATGAATCTTGTAGCCGTTCTCACTAATTTTAACAAACTATTCACGTTAATACTTCAACGGCAAATACTAAGTCTCTTAAGAAGAGAAACTCGATTATACATGTGTAGAGATCATTCAAACACGAAGCCCCTTTCTGCGTGTGCAAAGAACCATACTAAACACTCACAAAAGTAGATGCACGAGAGCGAACAGAAAGTTAAAGGGGGAAACTTCTACTGCGGAATGCAGTATCAATATCTCACAAAATTCCAGCCTCCTGTAGGATCTCATTTAAAGAAAAGAAAAGAGAAAAAAAAAAAAAAAACGGTTTTCGCGTTTTACCATTTCCCGACACATGAATTACATACAACAGCTATTAAAAGCGACTTCGTTTCCAAAAGAGCGAGGAAAACCAACAGCTTACGGAGGGTTAGTGTGTATCCGCCACCAGGTTTCCCAGGAGCTACTTTGTTTCACTTTGCCATGTTTAACACGAAAGCACTCCAGGAGGGCAAGAAGTGCAGTCATTTCCAGGGATTAGCGGTCAAAAAAAAAAAAACAAAAAAACAAAAAACAAAAAAAACAGGGGTGTAGTGCAAACTAGAAAGATAATAACCGCCTGAGTAATTGTACCGGGGGTGGGGGGTGGGGGGTGGGGGGTGGGGTGGGGGCTCAGGTCCGCACCGACAGCGCTCCCCCCCACGGCGTTATTAGAATCGGCCCCTAAACTTTAGCTGCGGCTGTGACTCGGCGCCTCGGTGTCAGCCGGGCTGAAATGGATTCGTGCAAAAGATGTCACTCCGATGCGAGTCAAAGTACGGTCCCGGGGACTCGATTTCCAGGTCTCTCTGCAACAGTGACCTAAGGCTGCTGTTCGGCGAGTGGGGCGCACACGCCAGGGCCGCCAGGCAGCCCCCCGCGGCCGGGGCGGGGGCCGGGGGCGGGGGCCGGGGCCGGGGCCGGGGCAGCCCACGCCTCGGGGTCCCGCCGCGCGCCCGCACGGCCCTGCCCCCCGCCCCCCCCGCCGCCCCCCCCCCGCCGCCGCCGCCGCCTCCCTGGGGGCGCCCGGGGACCCCTCCGCGCCCCCGGCTCCCGCGCGGTCCCCCGGGGTTAACCCCTTGGCGCCCCCCGCGGGCGGCCCGGCGCCCGCCCCCGCCGCTCCCCCCGGCCCGGGCGCCCGGGGCTCCGCGCGGGGCGGCGGGGCGGCGGGGCGGCGGGGCGGCGGGGCGGCGGGCGGCGGGGCGGCGGCGGGCGGCGGGGCGGCGGCGGGCGGCCGGGGCCTAGTCCGGGGCAGCGTGTCCCGGCGCCCTCCCCCACTCCCACACGCTCGCTCCGGGCAGGGCGCGCCCGCCCGCCCCCGCGCCGCCCGCCGACGCCCGGGGCTGCTCCCGCCCGGGCCGCGGGCCGCCGGCTACCTGCGGGTTGCGGAGGGCCATGGCGGCCCGTTTCAATGAGCCTCGGCGCTCGTCCGACTCCTCACGCTGCTTCCCCCGCCGCCGCCATCTTCTCGCCCGCACATACACACTCGCATCGGCCGCCGCGCCTGCGCACTGGCCGCGCGCCGCGGGGCGCGGGGAGGCCGGGCGCGCCGGGCGCGTGCTGCGCATGCGCGGCCGACAGGTGGGCGTGCGCGGCGGGAGCCGGCCTGGAGGACCGAGTCCGCGCCCCGCGGCGGAGCGGGCGGGCGGGGCGCTGGGGGCCTCGGGCCCGGGGCCCCGGGCGGCGGAGGGGCTGGGACGGCGCTGATAACCGCGCAGCGCCCGGCCGGCCCGGGGTTCTCACCTGCCGGGAGGCCACCCGGGTGCTGGGCGAGACGCGGGACCGTCCGGAGCCTGGAGGCGCCACCTGAGCTCGCCCGGGGCGGGAGCCGCAGGGTCTCTCTGCACCCGGGTCTCCCAGGGGAGCGCCGAAGGCCACCGGGCGCCCTCCCCTGTGGGTGCCGAACACCCTTCGGTCCATTCATTCCTTTAGTCACTCCTCATTCCACAAACCTTGCGCGCCCACTCTGCGCCACGCCTATCGCCAGGCGGTGCAGAAAATTCCAATAAAACACGCGTCGAGAGCTCGGCGTGAGGGGCCTGGCAAATAGCAAGCACTCAGGAAGGGCCACCTATTGCACACCTACCTGCGCATATGCAGGCAGGTCAACTTTGCGGTCACTGACCCCAGAAACACGGAGCTCCCTCCTTGACCACGCAGTTTGCCTTCTGATTGGGTCCCCTTTCCTGGTGAGTGACTTCAGACATGTTACTTCTCTTTCTTCAGCTTTCTTTTCCTCACCTGCGAATGAGACTAATGCAATGTATCAGCTCAAAGGATTGCTGTGGGGATGTTAGATGAGTGTGAACAAATTGGCCAAAAGAGCCAGCCAAGAAAGAAAGAAAGAAAGAAAAGAAAGAAAGAAAGAAAGAAAGAAAGAAAGAAAGAAAGAAAGAAAAAATGTAGCTACTGTGATTATTAGTCACACCCCTTATCGTTGGTTTCACTTGTTCAAAAAACCTACACAGAGAGCCTACTATTGCCAGACCCTGTGCTAAGCAGCAAAGGTCAACAGTAAGATCCATTGCTACATTCTGTAAGACAAGGGGCCTGGTCTTTTCAAAAATAGGACACCATGAAAAAATATCAAGGGGAGGGAGGAAATTGCTCTAAAATAAAAGAGCTAAAAATGTAACCAAATATAATGGTGAATCTTGATGGGATCTTGATGGGTGTGTTTTTGACAATCAGAGAAATCTCCAAGCCATAGGTGAGTTCAGTGAGTTATTGGTCATTGTAATGGTACACAATGGTCATTGTAATGATAGTGTGCACATGTGAGAGAATGTTCTTATTGTTAGAATGTCTGAAGAATTTAGGAATGAATGTCATAATGCCTGTGAAACTTTTTTTTAATGGTTCAACAAAAAAGTGTATAAAGACAGGCAACTCTACATAGAAAGTAAATGAGGCAAATGTTAACAATTGAATCAAAGTGATACTCTCAACTTTTCTGTATGTTTAAAAACTATATAACAAAAAGCTGGGGAAACAGTATAATATTGTATCCATGCTATGGTTACAACAACAGAAAAATTGTATCTGCATGTGGATGAAGACAAAGGCATATGAAAACCCACTGGTGTTGGGGACGCCTGGGTGGCTCAGTGGTTGAGCACCTGCCTTTGGCCCAGGGAGTGACCCTGGAGACCTGGGATCGAGTCTCACATCAGGCTCCCTACATGGAGCCTGCTTCTCTCTCTGCCTGTGTCTCTGCCCCTCTCTGTGTTTCTCATGAATAAATAAAATCTTTAAAAAAAATAAAAGAAAAGAAAACCCACTGGTGTCTTATGGTGGTTGATGTCTAATTTTTATCATAATGGTGCTTGAACAAAACATTAAAATTAAATAGGACCTAGTTTTTCAAATTTTCAATCACAGAGATATTTATACATGATTTCAATACAAGGAGATAGATGGTAAAGGGAAAAGATCAGTAAGTACTACAGGCCCCACAGTGCTGAGCAGGCCCTGCTATATTTAGGGGCATTTGAAGAACCCAGAGTCAACATGGGCCTGAATTAAAATCTTGACTCCTTCACACATTGGTTATATAATGTCGGCAGGTTACTTAACCTTTCGGTGAATCTTTTGTAAAAAAGAGGCATGGCAGGCAGAGTAATACCAGCCCTCCTCCCATCCCAAAAATATCCATGTCCTAATGCCTGGAATCTATGAATACCTGACCTCATATGACAGGACTTTGCAGAGGGGATTACATTAAAGAACTCAAGATGAAGAGACCATTCTAGATTACCTGGGTGGGCCCATGTAAACACAAGGATCCTTATAAGGGAGAGAGGTAGGAGGTCAGAGAGGCAAACAATCAGACAAGGACAAGTGGCAACAGAAGCAGAGTGGGGGGGCAGAGAGATTGCCCTGAAGATGCTGTGCTGCTGACTTCGAAAGTGGAGAGTGGATGGGGCCAGGAGCCAAGGAATGCAGGCAGTCTCTAGAAGCTCGAAAACACAAGGAAACAGATTTCCTCCTACTTCTTCCAGAAGGAACATGCCTTGCCCACACTTTGACTTTAGTAAAACTTCTGACATGCAAAGTTGTAAAATTATCATTTGCAAATCAGTAAATTTGAGGTCATTTGTTACAGCAATAATAGGAAATTAACACAGGACATAATATCCCCTATTTTGCAAGCATGCTGTCAGGAAGAAATAAAGTAATGCTTCAGGACATGGAATATGGTGCCTGGCAAACTTTAACTGCCTTTCCTAACCACAAAGCTGGATTTTCTTCATATACCTCAATCAAAGCCACGTATCGCTACAGATTGAATTTAGTGACAGATGTGAGATGTGAGAACCCGGCTGTTTTCCTTTAAGCCAGACATTAGAGAGCTTTATAAAAATCCACCATATGGGGTGTCTGGGTGATTCAGTCTATTAAGCATCCAACTTTTAATCTCAGCCCTGGTCTTGATCTCAGGGTCACACGTTCAAGCCCTGCATTGGGCTCTATCATTGGGCTCCATGTTGAGTGTGGAATCTACTTAAGAAAAAAAAAATCTACCATAATGCCACTCTTCTCACCAAAATTACTTGCTTTGGAAAATAGTTATTTTTCATTAAAAAAACAATGTTATGGGTCACCTGGGTAGCTCAGTCAGTTAAGCATCTGACTTCGGCTTAGGTCATGATCTCGAGGTCCTGGGATTGAACCCAAGTCAGGTTCCCTGCACAGTGGAGGGTCTGCTTGTCTCTCTGCTTCTCCTATTTCTGCTCTCTCTCTTTCTCAAATAAATAAAAATCTTTTTTTAATGTTATGTTGATGTGCAATGTCTCAAAACCTCTTAAAAATGTTATTTTTATGTTGACATACAATGTGTTTGTGATTAATACATTACTACACTTATTTTTAAATGTCTCAGGGTTTATTCCTAAGTGGTAAATAAGACATAACATACAAAACAAAGGCTTTTTTCTGAGGTCAGCAATAATTCTGAAGAATGCAAGGAAGTGTGAGAGTGACAGCTCCCAAACACTAGGCAGGCTGCCTCTTTGCTTTGCTCATCTAGCTGGAAGTTTCTTTCCCCTTGCTCACTCAGGTCTCTGAAGGCCACCATTTCTGAAAGGAGGTCTCTGGCCACTCTGGCCCTAATAGCCCCCTCTCCACCTTCCCACCTGTTATCCTGCTTTATTTTTCTCCAAAGCACTTACCACTAGCTGCCAGTCTGTGGGATCTTTACTTTATGTGTGATCATCTGTTTCTTCCCCTAGGGGCCTAAGCTCCAAGAAGCCCAGTGCTTGGTCCCATTCCCTGATATTTTCCCAGCATCTATAACAGTTCCAGACATTTTCCATCCTCTCAATAAATATTTGTTGAACGAATGAATAAATGGTCTCATTTAATTCTCACAAGCCCCAGTGAGGTGGATGCTATTGGCTTCCCCGTGTTAGGGCTGGGGAAACCGAAAAGAAGTGACCTGCCTAAACTTGCACCTCTAAGAAGTGGGGCAGAATGAGATGAAAAACATGGGTGTGTCAAATGCAGAATTGGGATGTTATTTGGAAATTGAGTCAAGCCAAGTACCATAAAGAGACATTTTGGGGGCAATGTGAGAATATAAGGAAGGCCTGGAGGATACCACGGAATTACTTATTGATAAATGTGTTAGGTGTGATAGCGACATCACGGTTATGTTCGAAAATACCCCTTCTGGGACACCTGGGTGGCTCGGTAGTTGAACGTCTCCCTTCGGCTCAGAGTGTGATCCCCACATCCTGGGATCGAGTCCCACATCAGGCTCCCTACATGGAGCCTGCTTCTCCCTCTGCCTATGTCTCTGCCTCTCTCTCTGTGTCTCTCATGAATAAATAAATAAAATCTGAAAGAAAGAAAGAAGAAAGAAAGAAAGAAAGAAAGAAAGAAAGAAAGAAAGAAAGGAAGGAAGGAAGGAAGGAAGGAAGGAAGAAAGGAAGGGAAATACCCCTTCTGGTTTCAAGGGATGTATGCTCAAGTATGTAGAGGTGCAATATGCAATGTATGATGCTTTAAAATATTTGAGGAAAACACAGAAAGAAGAAAGGGAAGGATGAGGCAAACATGCCAAACTTTTGGCAGCTGTTGATTGTGAGATGTGGATGTGTCCGTTCAGGTCCTCTGAGAAGCTAGAATGAAGATGTGCTGGAGGGAACCTCCTGCCCAGGGAATGGGAGGGAGCTGGCCTAGGCGGGAGAGCCATCAGACTGGGCTGTGGGGCTGTTCCCTGGGAGCAGAGGGGGACCAACCAGGACTGGGTAGGAGTAGTCTTTGACTACCTCACCATCTTTGAAAGTTTCTGTGGGGCAATCCAGGAGCCCCTAAGCCACATTTCCCATCAGAGGGGTCCCCTGTCTCTCAGGAAAGAACCTGCCTAGTAGGAGCATCCTAGGGCTGCTGTAACAAAGTATCACAGACCAGGGGCTTAAGGCATGGATTTGTCCTCTCACAACTCTGGAGGCCAGAGTCTGGAATCAAGGTGTGAGCAGCAGGTGGAGGCTGCTTCTGGAAACTCTGGGGAGAATCTGCCCCAGGCATCTCTCCGGCCTCTGTTGTTGACACGCCTCGGATTGGGGCTGCATGGCTCCCATCTCTGCCTCTGATGTCACGTGGTTCCTGCTCTGGGACTCTCTCTGAGTCCCTTAATAAAACCAACAAGGAGGGGCAGCCCTGGTGGCTCAGCAGTTTAGCGCCACCTTCAGCTCTGGGCCTGATCCTGGAGACCCAGGATCGAGTCCCACATCGGGCTCCCTGCATGGAGCCTGCTTCTCCCTCTGCCTGTGTCTCTGCCTCTCTCTGTGTGTCTCTCATGAACTTAAAAAAAAAAAAAAAAAAGAATCTAAAAAAAAAAATCTAAACAACAACAACAAGGACTTTTCATCCCGAGCCCCATGAAACCTCAGAGTGTGCACTTGAGCCCGATTGCAGCTTACTCAGCAAGACACATTATGTGAAACCTGCTTGGTGCTAAACAGGCCACACTCGGCCACAGGCCCTGGGAGCACACGGGGACCCAGACTGCCACCTCCCACCCCGTGCACTGACGGTGACATCCTGATCGAGCCCACTCACCTTTTTATTGCTCCTCATTCTCTTGCTCTCCCTCTTGTGTTTGGTGGCGGGACTCCTAGAGTTGAAGTGTCTTAGGTACCCATCCAACGCAGCTCCTCGCTCACACCTTGTCCGTATGTCCTCATCCCTGACCTCCAGGCCGGGGCCTGACACAGCTCCAGACAAGGACGCCCCCACAGCCAGGGGAGTGACAGTGAAGACGGGCTGAGAAGCACCGCTAGTCTCGACTGCATCTTCTGGGCTGAGCACAAGCCACCCTGAGACCGCGGCGGAACCGCTGACTTTCTCTAGCTCGGGTCCTGGGTAAGGAGGGAAGGCCGCGTGTCCAGCAGCCTCAGAGGATGGATCCCACGACCAGCCGAGACACGAACACGACTCCAGCTCGTAAAATGAGTCATTAACTGCAGTGCACTCGCATCAGTAATAAGTTGAAGTGGAGACTTTGCAATTTGATGCCTTTCATTTGTCTCGGTCCAGTCCCCCTTACAAGCTTTCCCTTCCTTTTCCCACTCAGCCAAGAATTGCTTATTTTTCATGGACTTTCAGCTAACTTAGGTTTTTCTTATCTGCCAGACAGACAGCTCGGAGAGAAAAAACTACATTCTTCCAATCTCCCGTAGCCTATAAAAATAAGTATCTTTTCTACTCTAAAGGCGAGGTTAATTATTACAGCAAAATCGAGAGATTTGGGGCAGGGGGGAATAATCCATGACCCCAGCACTATGACACAAAGATATTTTTTCTCTTTTCTTCCTAAATCTGTGGTTAACATGTGTGGAGCGGGATTCTCCAGAGTGGATTTGGAGTCCCCAGGGTCTAAGCTCAGCTCCCAGCTATCTGCTCAGCCAGCCGGCTGCTGGAAGCCTCTATTTCCTTTCTCGCATGGTCAGTGGGATTAAATGAAATCATATAAATTGGCTATAGTGGGGTAAACTGAGGATCCGAGAGAGGAGCACCCAAGCAGCCGATACCAACTGACCCTGTAAGGGTTGTGCTAGGGCATAAGCAGGTGCGGAGGAGTTCGGGCCAGGAAAAATTAAAGGAGTCTACACAGTACCTGGAAAACGGAGCTGGACTGTCAGAGAGTCTTGGCAGAGGGAATGTCAGAGAAAAACAGGAAGGGGGTGGTATATAATGCCATATGATGACATCTACCATGTGCTGAGGGCTGTGTGCTAGGCACTCGGATTAAATTTTTTATATGCATTAGCTCATCATTTATTCATGTATTTATGCATTGGCAAGAGTGCATTGAGCGGCTACCATTTGCAAGTATTAATTTAGATGCTAGAGATGGAGGGAGAGTGACAACAATGTATCCATTTACCAACTCTATATACAGATACATGCAAGTTCTTTTTTTTTTAAGACTTTATTTATTCATTAAAGACACACAGAGAGGCAGAGACATAGGCAGAGGGAGAAGCAGGCTCCCTGCAGGGAGACTGATGTGGGACTCGATCCCAGGACCCTGGGATCACACCCCGAGTCGAAGGCGGACACTCAACCGCTGAGCTGCCCAGATGTCCCAATACACCCATGTTCTCATCTCATATGGTCCCTGTAGGCTGTTCCCAGCATTTCACTGTCATTGAGAACCCTGCCATGAAATGTGGGTTTCTTACATTTCCTTCTGATTTTATTTTTGATTATTAATTGAATAAGCAATCACTTGGTGGCTGGTGAATATATTCCAGCTGGGGATCACCCAGGGTTTCCTGGCAGGTGTGACACCCCATAAAGGAGGCCACTTCCTGACACTGAGCTGAATCCAGAGCTGAATCCTGTCACTGAGCTGATGACACTGAGCAGGAGCTGGATTGTTTTTGCCCTATTGCACGCTGATCAGCCAAAGCCACAAGGTTTCCCCGTTCTGCCCCAATGATTATGAGTCTGCTCTGGGGAAGTGAGATCCACACACACCTTGCTTCCCATTAGAACCTCAACACTAGGCATAATCCCTGACACGTGGTGAGTGTTCCACTAATATTTAGTGAATTAATGAACAAATGGAGCCCTAAGAATATTCGAACCATACATAGCTAGAGTCTCCGGATAGGGAGGCAACAGCTTCGAACTTTCAACCCACCCTCACGTTTTCTCCAGAGTAGAGATTCTCTTTCTTCTGATTCATGATCAACTAGGTCTTCTAAACATAACAAGGTGACCCAGCTAGTTAGAAACAGAAAAATTAACGCCTCACACCTTGCCTGGATGATAGCAATGCCCGACTAATGCAACATCCTCCCGCTCCATCCTGCCACCTCAGTCCACTGTCCACACAGCAGCCATAGAGCCTGTTAAAACTCACACTTAATCCTGTCCCTCCACTGGCCCCCATCACTCTGAGTACAAGTCCATACAGTGACCTACAAGGCCCTCTACAATCTGGTCCTGCCTTCCCCCATCTTCTCCTCCTTTCCCTGAAAACCTCTCTGCTCCAACACACTGGCCTCCCTTCTGTTCCTCCTGCCCCAGGACATTAGCACTTGCTCAGCCATCTGCCTGGAATATCCTCCCCACATGCCCATGGCTACTCCCTCACTCTCTCACAAGGACTTCTCTGGCTGCCCTCAATAAAGTGGAACCCCCCCCCAAAAAAAAACCTGCTTATCTTCTTTTTTGTTTCTTTTTTCTCTTTAGGTCATATCACTCACATGGCTATATTTAATAAGTTTTCTTTAATGTATGTCTTGACCCCTAAACTGGAAGCTCCATGAATGCAGAGATACTTATATTTTGTTCATTCCAATATCTTTAGAGCCTAGGACAAGCACCTGTCATGTAAGCGTTCCATAAATATGTGCTGATTTAATTAAGTGCTTGATAATGAACCCAAATGGGGTCTCCTGAGAGCTGCAACAAGTCACTTTCTTCATCTGGGGTCTTCTCCAGGGACATATGGAAGATGTCCCCGAAGCTCTAAGATTTTGACTACTCATCTGTTGGTTCCAAGACATTTTTTTTTTTTTCATTTGAAATGTGCTCCAAAGCATGCTGGCCTTTGGTGCCACCACACTCAAAGTCACCCTGGGGATTTCTTCCTGAGCTAACACCCCCAGAGCCATCTGTGTGGAAGATTACAGACGCCTGCCAATTCTTTGACACTCTGCATTGAGAGATGGAGCCTGCTTCCCTCCCCTTGAATTTTTGACCATGTGACTTGATTTGACCAACAGAATATAGTGGAAGTGACACTGTCTTAGTTCTAAGGCTGAGCCTTTCTCTCCAGTACTTGGAGTGTTACCTCCGGTGGTGTAGAAAGCCCAAGTGACATGGAGAGGCCATGTGGGGGACGATGAGATGTTCCTGCCCCCACCCTGAGCTGGGCTTCCAGCCGACAGCCACATCTACTGGCAGCCACGTGTGTGAGCCACCTGGGATGTCCCCCAACCTGGTTGAGACCCCAGATGCCTGCAATCCCAGCTGTTGCCACACATAGAAAAGAATGGCCCAGCTGAGCCCACAACATTGTGAGAGATAATTCGTGGTGGTTGTTTTAAGCCACTGTATTTCAGGTGATCTGTTACACAGTCATAAATAATAAAATGCTCTGCTTTGTTGGGGCTGCTATACCAGAATACCATAATCTGGATGGCTTATAAAAAAAATGGAAATGCATTTCTTACAGTGCTGGAGTCTGAGAAGTCCAATATTAAAACACTGACAGATTCAGTGTCCCAGGAGGATCTGCTTCCCAGCTCATAGATGGCATCTTTACTCTGGGTCTTCACAGATGGAGGGGAAGGGATCTCTCTTGTGGGGGGAGGTCTCTCTGATAAGGGCACTGCTGCCACTCATCAGGCTCCACCCTCATGATGTAATCACCTGCTGAAGGGCCCAACTCCTAGCACCACCTTGTTGGGGGTTAGGATTTCAACATAGAGGTTTGGGGTAGGGAGTGGGACACATTCAGTCCATAGCATCAAATAATCTTTAAAATGCATATAAAAACATATTCCTGGGGTGTTGGGGTGGCTCAGTCAGTTGAGTGTCTGACTTTTGGTTTCTGCTGGGGTCATGATCTTAGTTAGGGTCAGGATCTCAGGGTCCTGAGACAGAGCCCCAAGTTGTGCTCCACACCCAGCTCACAATCTGCTTGAGATTCCCTCCCCCACTCATGCTTGCACTCTCTCTCAAATAAATAAATACATACATACATACATACATACATAAATAGAATCTTAAAAACAAAAACAGGTGCCTGGGTGGTTCAGGTAGGTTAAACGTCCAACTGGCTCAGGTCATGATCTTGATTTCGGCTCAGGTCATGATCTTGATTTCGGCTCAGGTCATGATCTCAGGGTCATGGGATCGAGCCCCATGTCAGGCTTTGCACTCAGCGGGCAATCAATCTGCTTTTCTCCCTCTCCTTCCACCCTTCCCACTCACACTCTCTCTCTCTCTCTCTCTAAATAAAACAAATAAATAAAATCTTAAAAAAAAAAAAACTTCTGAGAAAATAAATAAATAAATAAATAACATCATAAAGAGTTTTGCCTTTTGTTTTTACTTTATTTCTAAAACGCTGACGCCAGACTCAATCCTAGATGGATCGAAGTCCCCAGGTGTGGGCCTGGGCAGAGGTGTTTTATGAACTTCATCCTACCCCACACTGTGCTAACAGGCAGCCTGAATGGAGAACCACTGCCTGGGCCCTCTGGCCTTGCCACGCTGCCTCACCGGGTGGCTGGGCCCTAGATGCAACATGATCTCTCACGGCTCTATAGCTTAGCAGTGCCCTTCTCTCTGTCTAAAACACCCTTCCCTAATCCCTCCAGGCTAGCAAACTCCTACTGACTCACCACATGCATCCTAACATCCGCATTGCTGGAAGCCACACAAGCTCTGGATTCAGGTAGATGAGAGTCACAGCCCTGCCACTTATTCACTGCGTGAACTTGGGTAATTTTTTCACTTTTCCAAACCTCAGTGTCTCCATCCACGAAATGGAGCTAATGCCAGGGGGTATTATGTGGAGCTGTTTGTGTCGAGCATCTGGCACAGTGCTGGGTCCTTAGCATAAGCTCAATCAACACAAGAGAGAAATAGTGCCAGGGAGGAGTACTTGTCGCTGTGGTGGGCATAGTAGTAAACATGAGTAATAGTCTGTCACAGCAGAAGGAAGATGCTGGTCTGCCCTGCACCCCATCCCCTTTCCAGAATAATCTTGCTCCTTCCAGTGGGTGGCTTCCACTGGCATGGGCCCCCGCTCATCAGAGGATGATTCTCATCAGCTGGGCTCCATGCTCAGTGCATGGAGGCCCCTGGTCCAAACTGGTCAGTCAAACTCCTCCCAGGATGTACCAGAGCCATTGAGAGAGGTGAGCACTCTAATTGGGTCACATGCTCAATGCCAAGGCTTCTAGTGTGGTCGTGTTAGGTACCTGCTTTAGAAGAAGCCAAGCAGGTGTCAGCAGAGGCAAAAGATGGGGAGAGGCAGAGAGATAGACGGAAGGGAGGGAGGGAAAGAGAAGGAGGGGAGGGAGGGAAGAGGCTGAGGCAAAGACAGGCCTGATGATGTTACCAGAGCCCCCGCGTACCCCCACCTGAAACTGGAGACAACTCAGATTCCCATATCAACTGAGACCCTCCCACCCCATATCTTTAAACTTTTGCTACTTTGGATCAGGATCTTGTCACTTGCCACTAAGCGAATGCCCTAAATATGCTGTTACTATTGTGCAAGTATCATTTCTGGAAAGTTAAAGCTGTGACCTCATGCAAAAATACATGGTGAGCAGGGTCAGAGGTTCATTTAGCCTGTGAGTGAGGGAAGCAGTAGAATGGGAAGTGGGTTCAGGGGAGGACACAAGAAAGTGTAGTAGATAAAGTTTATGAAAGGAAGGAAAATGGTAACGGCCAGTGCAAAATGGTCAGCGCCCCATGAGACAGTAAGATGCAAACAGGTGGGGCTACATATTCTTCCAGATGTAAATCATTCTCATCTCTATGGGACAAAAGTCATTGGTAACCTACTAATGCTCTACAAGTTAACATCTCACCCGAAGAGTCGAGGCCCTAAGAGTAAACAGTAAGTCAAACAGAGTCTAGTGTATTTCCCTAGAGCAATAAACTGCCATGGCTTATATGGACCGAATAGGTCCCTGCTTGTTTTTATAAATAAACTTTTATTAGAACACAGTCATGCCCACACATTTACATATTATATGTGGCTGCTTTCCCATTGGAACAGCAGAATTGAGTAGTTGCAACAGAGACTCTGACCCACAAAGTCTAAAATCATAAAATCACTATCTTTTTTTTTTTTTTTTTTTTTTTTTTAAGATTTTACTTATTTGAGAGAGAATGAGCGAGCATGCATGCCTGTGCAAGAGCAAGAGCAGGAGCCAGGAGTGGGAGCGGGGACAGAGGGAAAAACAGACTCTTCCCCCTAAGCAGTGAGCCCAATGCGGGGCTCCATCCCAGAATCCTGAGATCATGGCCTGAGCCGAAGGCACTTAACTGACTGAGCCACCCAGGCACCCCAAGTCTAAAGTCATTACTATCTGATCTTTTCCAGGAAAGTTTCCTGGCCCTTGGCCTAGAACTACGGTTGTCAAAGTGTGGTCCCTGAACTACTAGCAACAATAGTGGGGTACTATTAGAAATGTAAATACTCAAGCTTCATTCAGATACAGACCCACTGAGTCAAAAACTCTAGAAGCAGACACTCCAGATTTTTTTTTTAAGATTTTATTTATTTATTCATGAGAGACACAGAGAGATAGAGGGGCAGAGACACAGGCAGAGGGAGAAGCAGGCTCCCAGCAGGGAGCCCGACATGGGACTCGATCCCGGGACTCCAGGATCACGCCCTGGGCCGAAGGCGCCAAACCGCTGAGCCACCCAGGGATCCCCGACTCTCCAGATTCTAATACCTTTGAGAATCAGGTGACCTTTGGGTAGAACTAAGGATGTTGCTTTAGTGGTCTGACATGACATCTAAAGGGCATTCAGTGTTCCAAGTTTAGAATAATATTTTTTAAGATTTAGGCTTATTTATGTATTTAAGAGAGAAAGAACAATAACACAAAGTGGGAGGATCAGAAGGAGAGGGAGAGAGAATCTCAAGCAGACTCTGCTGAGCCCAGAGCCTAAGGCAGGGCTCAATCCCAGGACCCTGAGATCATGACCTGAGCTGATGCCAAGAGTCAGACATTTAACTGACTGTGCCACCCAAGTGCCCCAGGAATAATTTTTCTTTAAATAGCATATGGGGGAAAATGGTGGGAGGTAAGACTGGGGAGCTAGGCAGATGGCAGATTGTGCCAAGGTAGGAAGTTAAGCTATTACCCTGCATTGAAGGCTTTTGACACAGGAATAGTGACTAAATTTTCATTTTAGAAAGATAACTCAGGCATTATCATATAAATCAGTGGGGGTAGGGGATCCCTGGGTGGCGCAGCGGTTTGGCGCCTGCCTTTGGCCCAGGGCGCGATCCTGGAGACCCGGGATCGAATCCCACGTCGGGCTCCCGGTGCATGGAGCCTGCTTCTCCCTCTGCCTATGTCTCTGCCTCTCTCTCTCTCTCTCTCTGTGTGACTATCATAAATAAATAAAATTAAAAAAAAAATCAGTGGGGGTAGGGGTGGGAAGGGGGTGAGAATAGAGGAACACAAAAAGGTGAGAGGACTTGTAGCTAGTTAAGAGCCTGTAACTAAATTCCAGGCTGGAGTCACTTTGTGAACTCCTGGGTACAGCCATACCTGAAGCTAGGGAAAATTCATAGACTTCCCAATTAAACCATCTTGAATAGGATGCTGGGGAGAAGCTGGGGAATAGGGGACAGAATTGGAAGATACTGAGGTAATGGTGTCCAAGGACTGGTGTGCAAGGTGAGAGTTAGGCACTGGTATCCAAATGCCATATTTTTGATTTGTTGGAGTGGGTATATGGGGCAGTCC